>NW_026988447.1:49889166-52342500 GCF_030222135.1 Aotus nancymaae | reverse complement strand
GCGTGGTGGTGCGTGCCTGTAGTCCCAGCTACTCGGGAGGCTGAGACAGGAGAATTGCTTGAAATCGGAAAACGGAAGTTGCAGTGAGGTGGGATCATGCCACTGCACTCCAGCCTGGCGATAGAGCGAGACTCTGTCTCAAAAAAAAAAAAAAAAAAATAGAGACAAAGTCTCACTACGTTGTCCAGGCTTGTCTCAAACTCCAGAAGCTCAAATGATCCTCTTGTCTCAGCCTCTCAAAGTGCTAGGACAATAGGCATGAGCCACCACATCCAATGGGTAAAGGAAACTTTGAAAAACAATTTTAATTTTAGGCAATGAGTTTCAGGTGAATTAATAAGATAGCGGATACAAACTTTGCTAATCAAGATTTGAAACCATGTGTTAAAAGTTATTAAGTTGGAAAAAAATTTACTTGATCCCCAAATTTTCCCTAGTTTAATTCACGTCAGTCAATGCTGCTTGACATTCCTATTGGCCAATTTCAACCTGTTGAACATCTTCCTTTATATTGTTTCATTTCCACAATACTTATCTATCTATTCTGTGCCAGGTACTGTGCTGGACAGTGGAAACAAAGTTGAGTAAGTCATGGACTGTTTCTACCTTGGAGGGCCAGGCCAACTGGGGATATAAACATGTAAACAGATAAATCGGGGACCCCACTTGAGCCATGCACAACATCTAGCACAGTGCTATGCTTATACCTCACAGTCAAAACATATTCACAAATGATTCAATGTTTAGGGTGTTGGGGACCCCAGAGTAAATGAACTTGGTCAAACTTGAGGATAGATTTAAGACAGTGTCCTGAAGAACCTATCCTTGCCTGTGGGAAATAGACTCACAGGGCCCACTTAATACAAATTCCTTTAAAAGTCAAATAATAAAAGACAACTGGTAAAGAATTCTTTATTGTTTCTTAAACCTGGCTTAAGCCTGATTTTTCTTTTAAAAGAATATCTTGGGCATCTGGGCCAAAGATTAGTTCCATGAGATGAATTAACTAACCTTGCTTTTGTTTTTAGTTATGTTTAAATTAGGAATTTCCTTACTTTTCAAAATTCTCTTTAGAGTTGATGCCAGTACTCTTACCCCAACGAATCAAGAATTTGTTTTGAAAGCTGCCTCAGAAGAAGTTCAGATATTCTTTGAAATGCAGTAATAACTACAGGGATTTTTATTGACAGAGTTCCAACAGAAGAATTTTGTAGTATAAGCTAAGTTGTTTTTTTTTTTTTTAAGGCAGTGTAAGCTACAAATACTTGATTTGCTCATCTTTTTTTCTACTCCATGTACTATGTACTATAATTAATCAAACACTTACATTTAAAGCCTATCCTATCTTTTACATTTTAGTGTAAAATTATGTAAATACTATAGCTTCCATAGAATTTGAATTGAATAACCCAAACATTCCTGACATTTGTAGTTCATAGCACAATGGTAAATTTAGAAAGTTACAGCAGGTTACATCCAATGATGATAAAGCGGCATCTCAGATGTGCCCTGGTCTTATGGGAAAAATGGGAAAATGTCAGCTGCATGATATTAGTATTCTGAGCTCGTGAGGAAACTCTTGTACAAAATTTTGTTTCAGTATCATGTGTTTGTGTGTGTGTGTGTGTGTGTGCATGTGCGTGTGTGCACTTCAATTTCTTATTTTATTCTCACTGCCTGGCATTTCGTGAAAGATGTTGTTGGTAGGGCAGCATTATTCCCTTCCAGGGGCATTACAAGAGGTCCTTACTTAGTCCTAGGACATTCATGAGCAGAGAAATGGGAAGGAGTGAAGCAAAGTCTAGTGTCTACAGAAAAACCGGGCCATCTCCCAGAGGTCACTCTATGGCTGCTATCTTTAGTCCATGCCTCTCTCTTGGACATTTTAGTGTTGCATTTTTAATTCCCTACTCTACAGTGACAGCACTTCAAGTTTAATCAGTTTAAAACCAAACTGTGTTCTTTTCTCCAATTTTAGGGTATTCTGTTCCCCTAAATTATTGATCTTTATTGAAAGTGTCACTTATTATATGCAAAAGCTAGAGATCCCCAACTTTTCCCTAGTTTCTTCTTTCCCATAAGCTTTCAAAGTCAATTTCCCCAAGTTTTGTAGCCTTTTTTCCTCTATATATGACAAATCCCTTCTTGTTTTCACATGTTCCTGATGACACTGCTCACCAGGACTACCAAATAGTATGCCACATTGTCTCGTGAATGCCATTTTTTTAAACTTTATTTTAAGCTCAGGGGTGCTAGTGCAGGTTTGTTATATAGGAACTTGTGACACGGTGGTTTGTTGTACAGATTGTTTCATCACTCAGGTATTAAGCCTAGTATCATTACTTATTTATCTTGATCCTCTCCCTCTCCCATGCTCCACCCTCTGAAAGGCCCCAGTGTGTGTTGTTCCCCTCTGTGTCCATGTGTTCTCACCATTTAACTCCCACGCATAAGAAAACATGTGGTGTTTAGTTTTCTGTTCTTGCATTAGTTTACTGAAGATAATGGCCTCCAGCTCCATCTCTGTCCTTGCAAAAGACATGATGTTGTTCTTTTTTATGGCTGCATAGCATTCCATGGTGTATATGTGCCACATTTTCTTTATGCAATCTATCATTGATGGGCATTTGAGTTGATTCCATGTCTTTTCTACTGTGAATAGTGCTGCAATGAACATACACGTGCATGATACTTTATAATAGAATGATATATATTCCTTTGAGTATATACCCAGTAATGGGATTGCTGGGTTGAATGGTATTTCTGTCTTTAGGTCTCTGTGGAATCCCCATACCGTTTTCCACAATGGCTGAACTAATTTATACTCCCACCAAAAGTGTATAAACATTTCTTTTTATTCGCAATCTTGCCAGCATCTGTTATTTTTTGATTTTTTAATAGCCATTCTGACTGGCATTATATGGTATCTTAGATCACTGTGGTTTTGATTTGCATTTCTCTAATGATCTCTGATCTTGAGCTTTTTTTCATATGATTGTTGGTTGCATGCATGTCTTCCTTTGAAAAGTGTCTGTTCATATCCTTTGCCCACTTTTTTATGGGCTTGTTTGTTTTTTTCTTGTAAATTTGTTTATCATAGATGCTAGATATTAGACCTTTGTCAGATGCATAGTTTGCAAAAGTTTTCTCCCATTCTGTAGGTTGTCTGTTTACTTTGTTGATAGTTTCTTTTGGTGTGCAGAAGTTCTTTAGTTTAATTAGATTCATTTGTCAGTTTTTGTTTTTGTTGCAATTACTTTTGGCATCTTCATCATGACATTTTCATCTGTTCCTGTGTCCTGAATGGTATTGCCTATGTTGTCTTCCAGGGTTTATATAGTTTTGTGTTTTACATTTAAGTCTTTCATCCATCTGGAGTATACTTTTGTATATGATGTAAGGAAGGGATCCATTTTCAATCTTCTGCATATGACTAGCCAGTTATCCCAACATCATTTATCAAATAGGGACTTTTTTTCTCATTGATTGTTTTTGTCAGGTTTGTCAAAGATCAGATGGTTGTAGATATGCAGTCTTATTTCTGGGTTCTCTATTCTGTTCCATTGGTCTATGTGTCTGTTTTTGTACCAGTACCATGCTGTGTTGATTACTGTATTCCTGTAGTATAGTTTGAAGTTGGGTAGAATGATGCCTCTAGCTTTGTTCTTTTTGCTTAGGATTGCCTTGAACACCATGCTTTTTCCCCTCCAACTCATCCTCCATCCTTATCCTCATCACATACTGGAGTGGTAATTTTAAAATGGACATTCTGATCTTGCCTTTTCCTGTCTTTTATTTATGGTGTAACACTCAATCTCCCTATTAGGACATACAAAACGTTAATGGTCTGGGCCCTAATTTACTTTTAGAATTTTACTTCTTTCCTGTTTCCAATATGATCTTTATAACTCATTTATGCTGAATTTATAGTTTCTTCTATACTGTGTTCTTTCATGCCCCTATGACATTGCACTTGCTATTCCCTGGGCTGGCTATGTTTTCCACTTGACTTATCAGCAGGAGACTTCATCAAACACTATATTGCAATATCTATTCTAAATGTAAATAGTAAAATAAGTTTGTAAAACAAACAAACACCTATTGCTTAGACTACTGCTTCTACATGGATCTCCCTGGATCCACTTCTCCCACTTCTATTCATGGTCTATCTTGTAGCTGAAGTTCTTTTTTGTTTGTTTGTTTTGTTTTTTTTTAAGTTTTTAAAGTTTTTTTTTAAGTTTTAAAAAACTAAAAAAAAAAAAACTTCAAAAATCATAAAAGCTTTGACAGGATGCATCATGTTTATTTTATTTCTTCTACATTCAATCCCTAGCATCTAACACAGTGCCTAGTACGTAGTAGGTACTACAAACATATTTATTTCATTCTCAGCTAAATAACTCATTGTTAAGGACAGATTAAGTTATTTTAACTATTTATCATAAAATAACCTGCTGTTTATTTTCACTTGACAAATTGAAAACTATTTTTCCATTACATTTACATGTTTAGATAGATACAGCTAGATCCTTCCAGTAATTTAATCAAGTCAACTCAGTGAGTTAAACTGGAAAGCATTTTCTTTTATACAATACATGTATTACATATTCTTTAGTCTCTTAAAAAATTTTACGTTAAAAAGATTTGTTGACACTGTTGTGCACCACTGGGCTGGCATGATGGGAGTGAGAAAAAAGATGCAAAATGCCTTTATAAATATCTTATTAGAATTGGAATTTTTCCTTTTAAAGTTCACCATTTGCATTCAGTGTCCATGTAACTTGTTGCAAATATGCAAAAGATGCTGAAAGTTGTGCATCCTCATTTGCAACCCACATACTTTGAAGAATGGGGTGAATATATAAGTTCTCAAAAATTATATACACATTAGAAAAATGTCCTTTTGGCATCATACAGATGACAGTGAAACTTTTTAAAAAAATAAAAATCTCAGCTTTATGGAGATATATTTCACATATTATACAATTCACCCATTTAAAGTGTATAATCCAATGATTTTTAGCATGTTCACAGAGTTGTGCAACCAACACCACAATCAATTTCTTAACATCTTTGTCACTCCAAAAAGAAACTTTGCAATCGTTAGTAGTCATTCTCCATTTCTCTACCCACTCCCTCTTGTCTTCCCCATGACACCTTCTGGCCCCAGGCAATCACTTACCTACTTTTCATCTCTGTATTCTTGTCTATTCTGGACATATTTTATATCAACAATAAACTTAAGTAACAGTTTAATAAAAGGGCCTAACACACTAATGATTTCTATAAACAGCATAATTTTCATGCCCAAATTCTTGATATCCAGTAAATAGAACGTTTTTTTTTTTTAATTAGAAACTCCAAGGATGGCATAAACAGAATTATTCGGTCTATTATTCCCAGAAAATTAAAATATTGCCCTAGGACAAGAAATGATACTAATTGCTATGTTATGTGGGAGTAGATATTAATATTGCAGAACTTATGTAGTAAAAAAAGTAAAAATTGAAAAATTCGAGTTGAGTAACTGATGCATTGCTCTAAACTGGCCTTTGTTTTGAAAACAGGATAAATTAGTTCAGTATTGCATTTAAGCAAGTAGAGTCAGGTCATCCCACTGTGGTTAAGCTATAATTAAGTGATATCTCCTAGGAAGAGCAATCACATATGTATGTATGTATATGTGTGTGTGTGTGTGTGTGTGTGTATATATATATAAAAGTACAGGTTTTTCATTTGTAACAGTCTAATATATATTAGTCTTTGTTATATATATATTAGTCTAATATATATATATTAGACAAATGAAAAAACCTGTATTTTCAGGTGCATCTTCATGGGGCCACACTAAGATCAACAGTGTGAGAAGATGTACCATGATAGAAAAATATATGCAAGTTCTTTTAAAATAGTGTCCGTACTCAAAGTAATTGTGAAGCTTTTATTTTAAGAATCTATTTTTTGTTCAATCTTGAATAATTTAGTGCTAAACAAGTAATCTGCTTTTTAGTGTGTGCAACCCATGAGGTACAGTCAGCACCTCATCTGTGTTGTGTCACAAAGCCGCTTCTGATTGCATGATGTCTGCTTCAGAGCAGATGGTCTCTGAAGCTGAAGAATAAGGAGACCAATGGGGATAAAAATGTGCCCCCTACCTCAAGGGGGCAATAGTAAATTAACACTGTAGGATGTGGATACGTAGCCTAATGAAAAATTGATGAAAGATTTTTTTCATTTGGTTGGGTTTGTTTTTCATATCCTGATAGTTCTAAAAGCCTTGAAGGGAGGCTAAGACCTAATTCAGGTTCATTCATCCTAATCCTTAAGTATTGCAGTGGGATGAACTCTGATGTATCTTTTCTAAACGTTCTGTAATATTTTAACTGCTGATTAGGGAATGAAAATAGTTTTGTATGGAGAATATTTCTTAAAGAAAGAATTAAATAAACTGCTGTTACCAAATGATCTCAAAAGTTCTCTCTTTCTTCCCTTGACCCAAATGTTGTTATAGATGGTTGTAATTCACTTATAAAACCAACCTTCTTTTATTCTTATGACCAGTGATGATCCAAAAGGAAATTCCTTTGGAAATTTGTGTACGATATGTAAAAACTCTATGAGCTCTTCCATGTTTGAGCTTATATTCATTTAAAGCTTGTTGGCTTTTAGATGCTGGCAGAACATTTTTACAGAGATATCTAGCTAACTGAAAATTGGGAAAGAGATTGGGTCTGTGATACAAATTGTTTTAAAAATATTTTTTTCATTATTTTATACACAGTTAATAACAGTTGGAGATCCTAAATCAACAATTGAGACCTATTTAGAATTCAATCATGTATAGATGCTATGGGTATTCTTAAACACCCAATGTGGAGCTCTAAAATTTGATGATTTCTATTGTTGGCATGAAGAAGTATAGATTTCCTTGTTACTTTGGTTATTAAAAATATTAGGGCGAATTATCTGGAAACCATAATAGTCAACATTAGACTTGTATAATATTTTGCTTTCCTTTACATTGTCAGCATTTTGAACATAAAACAATAAGCAGGACTTTTCAAATTTATCTATTTAACCAGTAAGGTTAGAGGTTGTATATGGAATTAAACTATGATGTTTTAAGATACCTCCACACCAAGAGGAACCAGTAACAACAATGAGGGAATTATATTTTCCTAGTTCATATGTTAGTCTCTAGAAGTACGATAGGCTCTTTAAGGAGGAATATTAACTTTTGCTACAGAGTTTAATGGCTGAAGAAACTAAAGTGCTTACATAACTGAAGCAGTAATGTCTTAAATCTGTAACTGAGGCCTCTCAAACAGTATCTTATTTCTTGAAAAAATCTGAAGCATTAGATATATATAGTTTTAACATGGACCTCAAACTGTTATTTAATCTGACATCTGACCTAAAGCACAATGTTTCCCTTATTACTCTGATTTTCTTAGCAGAAATTTGAAAATGTTGTGATACAAGTCACAAATATTTTAATCTACAAACTTACCATGTTCCTATTCAAATTCAGAAAATATTGGTGTGTGTTCAGTATAGAACTTGTGAGTTCTGTAGGCATTTCAGAGTTATCATACCTGGAGTACAAGTAATCAAAACCTATTGATTTTGCTCCTTACCAGAACTTTATATCTTAAATTCACTGTAAAGTTCAATAGGAAACTAACAGAATAATAAAGACCTAAGAAAGTTTTCACCTGTCTTTGTTACAGTTCCCATTTTAGTGAAAGTATTGGTTGCCTCATTGTCATAAACGTTTTAGTAACTGGCCTAGTTATAAAGGCATTTTAGGAAACCAAACTAATATCCACACAACGAACTTTCTTTTTAAGTCACACTTCTAATATGTCATGAAATACCAGCTACAGATTTCATATTTCTTCAGTTTAATAATTCTTCAAACATGAACATATATTTATGCTCATATGTGTGTCTGTATATATAATATAAATAAATATATATATATATACTTTCTAACATTTTAAAAGCACACAGAGAATGTGAAGTATAAAACAGTTATCAAAGAGATTTCATCAGAAATATCTTTTCTAGTTAACAACTTTTGTTTTTAATACTTTAGGGTTTTTTGGACGTTTTTGGTAGTAATTGTCATTTACTAGAGGATAGCATTACATTATTAATATTTTGATTCAATTTTCAGAAAAGTAAATGCCATCAAAAAATGGGTGTTCAGAACTTTTTAATGTATAAAATTATCTCTGATAACTTACTTCACTTTTATTTATCCCGGAAAATTCAACAACTGAGATCTCTGAACTAGATCTGGTCTTCTTGAATTTGTAGTGATGATGCTGAAGAACAGGGGAGTAACACCAAGCATAATAAAAGTGGAATAACCTTCACTAATGCTAAGTGAAGAGTATAATTCATGTATAATCAATTAGAATTATGTAATTTTTATAATTACAAAGCCTCGTGAATATCAGAACAAGTAATTAAAAATCCTCCAGAGTTTTATTCTTAGTAAGCATTCTTTTGAGCTAAAGAACAAAATTTTATGTATTTAGTAATCTGCATTCTCTTAGACTGTACCATAAATATACAATACAATTTTCATTAAAAATATCACATAATATAGTCTGCATTTAAAAATTGCCTCCAGTCTGAAAAAAAGGCAATGCTTTTGAATGCTAATTTTTCAGTCTATTTACTTCTCTCTGATTTTGTCATCAGTTTACAAATTAGGAATAACTTATTTTTCAGGACTAACCTAACTAATTTTTTAAAAAATATATTTTATTGCACTTTAGGTTCTGGTGTACATGTGCAGAACATGCAGGATTGTTGCATAGGTACATACATGGCAATGTGGTTTGCTGCCTCCATCCCCATCACCTATATCTGGCATTTCTCCTCATGTTATTGCTCCCCAACTTCCTACCCCCTGCTGTCCCTCCCCTAGTCCCCTGCAACACCCCAGTGTGATGCTCCCCTCCCTGTATCTGTGTGTTCTCATTGTTCAACACCTGCCTATGAGGGAAAACATGCGGTGTTTGATTTTCTCTTCTTGTGTCAGTTTGCTGAGAATCATGGTTTCTAGATTCATCGATATCCCTACAAAGGACACAAACTCATGGTTTTTTATGGCTGCATAGTATTCCATGGTGTATATGTGCCACATTTTCCTTGTCCAGTCTATCATCGATGGGCATTTGGGTTGGTTCCAGATCTTTGCTATTGTAAACAGTGCCACAATGAACCTACTTGTGCATGTGTCTTTATAATAGTATGATTTATAATCCTTTGGATATATACCCAGTAATGGGATTGCTGGGTCAAATGGAATTTCTATTTCTAGGTCCTTGAGGAATCGCCACACTGTCTTCCACAATGGTTGAACTAATTTACACTCCCACCAACAGTGTAAAAGTGTTCCTATTTCTCCACATCCTCTCCAGCATCTGTTGTCTCCAGATTTTTTAATGATTGCCATTCTAACTGGAGTGAGATGGTATCTCAATGTGGTTTTGATTTGCATTTCTCTAATGACCAGTGATGATGAGCATTTTTTCATATGTTTGTTGGCCTAATATATGTCTTCTTTTGAAAAATGTCTGTTTATGTCCTTTGCCCACTTTTGAATGGGTTTGTTTGGTTTTTCTTGTAAATCTGCTTTAGTTCTTTGTAGATTCTGGATATGAGCCCTTTGTCACATGGGTAGCTTGCAAAATTTTTTCCCCATTCTGTTGGTTGTTGGTTCACTCTAATGATATTTCTTTTGCTGTGCAGAAGCTCTGGAGTTTAATTAGGTCCCATTTGTCTATTTTGGCTTTTGTTGCCAAAGCTTTTGGTATTTTAGTCATGAAGTCCTTGCCTATGCCTATGTCCTGAATGATATTGCCTAGGTTCCTTCTAGGGTTTTATGGTGTTAGGTCTTATGTTTAAGTCTTTAATCCATCTGGAGTTAATTTTAGTGTAAGGTGTCAGGAAGGGGTCCAGTTTCAGCTTTCTGCACATGGCTAGCCAGTTTTCACACCACCATTTATTAAACAGGGAATCTTTTCCCCATTGCTTGTTTTTGTTAGGTTTGTTAAAGATCAGATGGTTGTAGATGTGTGGCGTTGCCTCCAAGGTCTCTGTTCTGTTCCATTGGTCTATATCTCTGTTTTGGTACCAGTACCATGCTGTTTGATTACTGTAGCCTTGTAGTATTGTTTGAAGTCAGGTAACGTGATGCCTCCAGCTTTGTTCTTTTTGCTTAGGATTGTCTTGGCTATGCGGGCTCTCTTTTGCTTCCATATGAAATTTAAGATTTTTTTTTCCAGTTCTGTGAAGAGGGTCATAGGTAGCTTGATGGGGATAGCATTCAGGTTTTGAGCTTTAATAAATGAAATAAAAGACATATCCTTTTTTGTATCTGATCTTTTTTGCTTAGCATTATCTTTGTGAGGTCTATTGATGGTGCATGTAGATATGGTTCATTCATTCCTATTTTCACTGCTGTATAATATTCCAGTTTTACTCTCTTTTAAAGTTGAAGAATTTTGTAAATGAATTCATGAATCTCAACATAATATTGCAAAATAATCTTAATTAATACTTTGAAAGAGATAGAATTTGGTATGCTGTAGGTGGTTCTTATTTTTCATGATTGGTATCTTAGGGAAAGCATTGATAAGTGATATAATTTATCTAGTGTGCTAGCAAAAAATAATGTTAAAATGTAATACTAAGTTAAGGGAAAAATTGCTGTCTTTATATAAAAATGAAATTTCAAATCATCTCTTGCTTAAAATATTCAGGTAGAATTTATTTATTTTGTTAGATATTGTTCTGATTCCAATTCTCAATTTTGTGTTATCAATTATCTTAAGTAACATTCAGAAGTAAAAATATAAACACTTTAGTTTACTCTACCTTCTCCCCATAACTAAAGCATTTATAGAGTTCACTTTTATGTCTGAACCAATTTTCTTAACACATAGGCCATTGGATTAAGAATACTCTTTTGGGAAGAAGTTGCATTTACTCTCTCTGAAGATTAGAAGACCTGTCAGTAATTTTCATTTAGTAGCAATCTAAAGAGCCGTTGAAGGACACTGTAAATGTAGGTTAACCTACATGCTTGAGCCAGAGTGTACAAATTTATGATTTATAAATTGGTGGCAGCTGAATAGAAATTGTCAAGTGGGATTTTGCAGTGTAAAGTGTTTTATATCACTTATGTGTTCTGACTGCAGGAAAGTAACTTGTGCAGTTCTTTCTAAAAAATTCTAATATATCCAGCATGCAGTTCTTGGTTACCCCAAATTGTTGGTTTTTGATAAGATAGCGATAATGATGTGAGCTATTGAAAGAGCTGAATTAATTAAACAATGGAGCAGTCCCTTGTTTGTACAGAAGTACAAATCTGTAAGTACTAGCATTCGGATATCACAAAGAGACTTCTCTGCAGCATCGTCATCACTGGACACAGGCCAAACTCCGTCCTGATTCATTTTGTCCTTTGCACCTGTACATCTCTGTGTATTTTTAAGTGCTCTGGTATAGCTTAGGCCTGCTGGCAATACAGTAATGTCAGGAACCTTCACATTTAAAGAAGGTCATGTGTGTACCTTGATGATTTGATTTATTGTTATGATTTTGCATTTATCCCTGACAAGAAAAACCACTAATATAAAACAAACTCAGTAAGTGTCCTTTGTGCCTGTCACTGGTCTAAGAATGTTCACATCATCATATTTTTCCTTATCAATTCTATAAGTACATTTACTTTTTGAGATATACAATGACCCAAGATCAGACAAGTCATGATTTGCTAGACATGGATTTTAACTTATCCTACATTCCTAGGAAGAGACCTAAGAAATTGTAAATGTCCCTTATTATCCTGGTATTCTTATTAAAGTTTTCCCCCTCAAGTGGCATTACTAAGCTTTATTTATTTTGTATTGATACAAAAATGCAGATCTCAGAGTAGGCAGGTAAATGACCCTGTTTTTACAAAGGAATGACTGCTTCCTAAGAAAATAAGCAGATTCCTCAAATTCCACAAGGAAAATGTGCTTTACTTAAGGTTAACCAGTCAGCACATATGTGTGTAGGGCACAACATAAGCCAAAGACTGTGACGGGAGGTGTCTGGTGCCACTCTTTTAAGGCCAGTAGGGGCTGCTGGTTGGACCACCCTTTTAGAGAAGTGGTTCTCAAACTTGAATAATCTATTGATTTTTTTTAAATTATATTAAAAAATTATGACCTCCAGTGTTATTTTTATTATAGTGTTAATGTAAATATTAAAAACATAAAACCACTAAAACTCCTTAAATTCTTGTGCCACTATAAAAAAGAAACTTTGACAAATTAAGTAAAACTTAGTTACATAAGCTTTATAGTGTTATTCAAATAAAGGACGTAAATTTAATACAATGAATAGAAATGTCTAAAACTAAATTTGACATACTATGTTTAGTAATAAAAGATATAACCTCCAAGTTCTATATTTAATTTAGTTTCTGAATTTGACTCCCATAAAAATGATATAAAGAGTATCTTTTTTGTAAGTATGTTGTGCAAACTATTCTTAATAACTATAAGATGTCAGTTCCTACTTCAGGCTAATAAAACTTAAAGCTCTCAGAGAATAGCTTTAAGAGAGTATAATCTTTGAAAACTCTCTTTATTTGCTTGGGTAGGAAATTACTATTGGGATAGAGTTGTGTACTCAAACCAATAAAAGCTACAATTGAAAACTGAAAAAATGTTTCACTGTGGATTTTCTGTTACACTCACTGCTAATGATCAGTGCAAGTTGAACCGTACGAAGGTAGCATCTGAGCATATGTTAATATGCTGACTGCTGCTGCTCAGGCACTTTTGGCTCATCATGTTCTGCCATGCATGATAAGCAGATTCTCTGATGATTCTTGTCTTTCTACTACAGCAAAACGTTCTGTCTATATGCATCTGTATATCATTTGGACTTCACTTGTTATGCACTGAGTTATAAACAGAAAGGCATATACCAAAATTATATGGTTATACTCACTTGTAGGGTAGCCATGTAGAGGACCTGGAATATGCTATTATTTTCTTTATTAGGTTATTATTGAAATGTAAACAGAGAAGTAAAAACTTAAAAAACTTGTAGCAAGCTCATGGACCCCCGTGGGTACACCCCTAGAGCCTTTGGGACAGTACTCTTTTGGAATATAACGTGGCTCTATGAATGCACATTCCTTCCTGCCTTTCAAGTCCACACTGCTGGGTGCTAAGAAAGTTGTACTGTTTTTCTAACATTCAGATACAAGACAACATACAGAACTGTGTCAAGAAGAATTTAAAGGGAAATTTTTCTTTCTCGGCCTGAGATGTCACTCCAGGGTTATAAAGGGGGCAAGTCTTAATGATATCCATCTGTTGCAGATTAAAATAGGTGGGGCTCAACATTGGAATTCCTTGTCCAGAGTTTGACTATGGGCATAAGCACAGTTGATTTTAGGATCTGAGTGTCCTAGGGACATAAAGCAGCAAGGCAGAGAGAGGATAGTCTTACATTTGTCTGAGACTTTCTCCCAAAGGAGCTGCTTTTGCCTAATTTTCTCTTTATTATGCTTTTATGTGTGAAATCTCCTGGTTGAGCAAAGAAAACGGTCTATTTTAAAAGCATGCTTTTCCTCCTACTTATCCTTGATTTGAAAAATCTTGCTTTTATCGTAATCAGTGGGAAACACAGCATGGCAAACACATTGCTGTATCTCTCTCCATGAATGTTTGAATCCTCTTTCATCTCTGTATTGATTGAAGATAACCAGGATAACCACTGTTTATCCAAAGCACTTGTGTCAAGAGCTTTAATCACAGATTGACCTCATTGTAGGGTATGATGTGCATGTGTTTGTGTGGAGTGGGGAGAAGTATATTTCTATGCAAATATATACATTTGAGCTTCAATAATGTCAACATTCACACATAAATTTTAAAACCTCGTTTTATTTCTTTCCATGAAATTCACATTCTTGGACTATTTTATAATAATATTTCCATGTAATGCATTTTCTCACTGTGGGGGAAACTAAATCCCTTAAGGATTCTAGAAGAATTCAACTTATACGAAGGTCTCCTATGACTGAACTGCTGAAGTGGTCCTTGGCAGGATGGCTCAGATATTACATTTCCATTGGACCCAGACCTTTCAGAACACTGGGAGCATTGTTTTCTAAAATTCTAAAGATTTTCTGTAACTTTGACATGCATCCATTTTTTAAAAGTCTGATTTAGAAAAGAGAGAACCAGTTATGAAAACTTTTTCTTACTCTATAACATCAAAAGCAATCCTCAATGTCATGTCCACTCCCCAGAGAAGGTTCAAAGACGGTCTATGACATACTCGTCAGCAATACCTGAGGCCCCACAAGACCATCATCAGCTGCTCTAGGCTTCTGCAGTGCTCTTTCTAGGTGTCTCTTCATCCCTTTGGGGTTACGGTCTTCCTCTAGCTCCACCTGTTCACAGCATTCTTTTTTATAGGAACAGTAAAGCAACCTGATCTTTTGCTGAGTTTAATTATGTTAGGCATGTAGAGGGAGACAGACAATTGGCTTCTTAATGCAAAGCAGCCTTTATCACCTGTTTGTTTTCTCATTCTCAAATGAATGTGTTTCTGAGTAGTTTGTCTCAGGCTGGCTCTTAATTTTTCTAAGTGCATGTAGATGGGTGATAGCTGTGAGGCTAGGGAGGGTAGTCAAGAATTTCCTCTCCAGTTGAGGCACTTTATTTAGCAAGTGCCGTAACTTACAGAGTAAATATGTAGATGAAAGGCATAACTGTGGTTAACACAGATGAAACAAACCTATAGCTCTCAGGCCAGAAATCTGTAGTAATATCCACTGTGATATTTGAAAGTGTTGGACAGGATAGCAGATAAAACTTACAGCTCTAAACTGATAAACAAATATTAAATTTTAAGTCTTCCACTAATTAAATATGTGTAAATATGTGACTTTGAAAAATTTCTAAATCTCTTTCCTCATCTATTAAATGGGCATGAGAATAGTTTTTTTTCTCTTAGTATTGTTGTATTTGTGATATAATACACGTGACTCCTTTAGCTCTGCTCCTGACCCACAGTAAACACTCAATGTTAACTATAAGCATTTCCTTTATGTACAAATTGGAAGCACTTTCTAGGAACAGCCTCTGATATAATATATAGCACACGGATTTGTTTTAGAAAAACTTTATATACAGGAATAATCATATTTTATATCTGTAACCTAATACTATTTAATTTCTATTGTTTTATAGTAAAATTAATATTTCTTGTGAGATGTTAATATAATACATAGTATTATAATTCACTTTTAAGTGCTGTGACAACAAACCTGAAGGTAGGAAATCTTGGAATTTAGCATTTGCTGCAAACAGCAAAATAAATTTCACAGAATAGTCATTTAAATATGAGTCACAGTTCAGTTGCTACAGCATTGCGGATATTCTTGGGGCACTCTGCCATCGGCACAGCCTTCAGGAAGGATGAAGAGTGAAGAACAGTGTGATATTAATCATACAATGAAGCATTTCTAAAGAATCAGGGCATGAATTCCAGATGTATAGATTTCAGTCACACCTTTCAACTCTTAATAAGTAATCTATCTCATTTACAAACATATAAGCCACTTGGTATTTGGGTTAAAAGTGAGGTAATTTAGTTCTGTGGTTTTCAGTCTTCCCATGTGTAAATCATTTTAACAGTTTGCAAGTAATTCCATATTTGAAACTCCCAGAGAAAATACTTCCATTTCTATCTCTGTACATCACCACGGATCATAACAAATAGCTGATAGAGTGTGCCAAGAGGTTCCTGCCAAGTACATTCTTTGAGGGAGGGAGGCAGTGTAGCCTAGTGAGGAGAATGTTTGATTGAGTCATCAAACCTTCATCTCACTTCTTAATAGGTAAATTATGTCTCTTTTTATGCTACCATTTACCATTTTCTCTTTAGTCAGATGTTACATCACAAGAAAAATTATAACAGTTATGCAGGTGTCTTGGGACCTAGCAAAAGTTTGTCATCATTATTATGTTAAGGTTTAAAAGTCAGACTTCATAACCAAGCCAGAGGGGCGGCATGATTGCAACTGTGCATCTGGAGCAACTCTCTTTAGGACTTTTCACGGACAAAATTCAGCTGATTCTCCCAGCATCCGATTTTGAGAAAAGTGTGGGAAGATGAGAAACTTAAAAAGCAGTCCCCCCATCCAGAGTGACCATCTTTACCAAAAGATTTTAGTCTGGTATTATGTCAGCTGGTTCAAATTTAATCATGTTTTCTCAGAATCACTGGGATCACAAAATTTGCATCAGCCCAGTCCACACCTGCCAAGAAGTGTTATCCGCTTTCTTCAAAGCACCCTCATAGCTTTCTGTTATTCACTTATAATGAGACCAGATGACTGGCAAGTGACCCATACTCAGTGTCCTCCCTCAGAAGCATCTGAAAACCAACAGGAAAGAAAGAGAAAGAAAAAACAGTAGCTTTAATTTCTTTAGCTTTCTGATTCTTTTTTGACTTGACGCTAAGCTCAGTATAAAGTTGTTAGAATCTTGAAGCTAAAATGAATAATAGCAGTATTTGAGGCTAGTATCAATACATCTTCGAATGTGGCTGAAGATTTTGAATAAAGCAGTAACAATTATTTCCATTTTAATGGTTCTTTTATACTCTAAAATACTGACTTTTAATGTACTTAACTCTCTAGAAATATTGTGAAGTTGCTACCTTATACAGTGAATGATTATTCAATGTTTTAAACTCAGTATTATTGAAATTTTTCCAACTAAAGCTTTTCTGACTTCAGTGTAAACATTCTTGTCTTTCTGTATTCGATACATTTTTATTTCATCAATAGTTCACTAAAAGTCTTTTCTTTTTCTCACAGTCTGACAGCAATGCAAGCTTTCTCCGTGCTGCCAGAGCAGGCAACCTGGACAAAGTTGTGGAATATCTGAAGGGGGGCATAGACATCAATACCTGCAATCAGGTAAGAAAGTGGCAGCTGGCTGTGTGTCGTACAATGAAGAAACACTCACTACATTCTCAGAGCCAAAAATTATTTGTGTCTTTATTAAAAATACTAAAATATCAGTGACTCAGACTCCTGAAGCCCTAATTTTGTCCCCTTCCCAACTTTTCAAGCATCAGATGTTTAGAGCTAATGTTGCTGAAAAGGTAGATAGGTCAATTTTGTTTATGAAATGATGTGGGCCACCTTTAGTTGGAATTTTGACCAAAAATGATGTTTTACTTCTCATTTATCATCTAGTAATCTAGATCTTGGCTTCTTTCCTTCTCTACTATATGCACTTTACTCATGGGAAACTAATTACAATTCAGTACAGAGAAATAAGAGGATAAAATTTTCTCATTATTAATTTTAAAATATGGCTTATAATGATAGTAATTTGAATATTATTGTAAATGAAGTGTCAATTCCTAATGTTCATTTAATAAGGATTTTAGAGAATATTATATACTTTGGATATTATTTGGTACCAATGTTGACACATTTGTGCTATTTTTGACTAAGATTTTTATATCATGAATTAAACTGTCTAGTGGACTGCAGTATTCACTTTAATGCTAAATGTTGTATTGTGTGTGTTGTGTGTGTGTTTGACAGAGACCTAACTAGGAAGTGAATAATTATGCCTAATTTTAAGTTAAAAGGAGGTAAATGTCATTACTGGATTCTAAATTATATGTAAATTCTTTTTTCTACATCCTGGTATATATTGAACCCAGTCATGTTTACCTTATAGGCCACTAAAATTAGTAAATCTTTCAAAAACAACTCTTCAAAAACTGAACCTGGTATCTTATCCTCAAACTTACTGTACTTCCAAATTCCTACCTGCTGATTTCCTCAGCAATGTGCCATTCCAACCCACCTGTTTCCCATTCCTCATCTTCCCCGTCTCCAGCCATCACTTATCTCTTTGTTCACCTTTTGCATCCAGATTACATGAGCTCAGATCACCTTGTAGTACTTAACAGAGTTGTCATAACAGCCTTCTTATTAGGTTCTGTCTTCAGTCTTGTCCACTCTGGTCAATTCTCCACACAATGCCTTGAGTGATAAATAAAATAAAAAATAAGATTACAACACTTACTTCCTCCCCAAACTTTCTATGGCTACTAATGCCCAGATCAGTGAGGTGGTTGTATCAAAATCATCTGCAGGCTTTTGCAAAGGGTACAGGATTTCCCTCCTTCCACTTCAGTCACTGGCATAGACAGCATTGTCACTGATGTCAATATTTCTCATATTTTACGGGAGTGTGTCTCTTATCATGAAAACATGTTGAGAGCTACTTGATGTTGGGAAAGGCATTCTGCTGTGGCCCTGAGAAGTCCTGCAGATACTTTGGGGAATAATAAGAATGAAAGACATTAGGATTGCTTTTGTTCTGGGCCATTTCTTAGGATGGTGCTTGCAGTGAGCAACCTTGAGGGGTTAGGCAATATCTCCCTCTAGATACAAGCAGGCCTGTGTGAATCCCCCAAGGTCAGTGTTCTCCTTTAACACAAGGCACATGTACAGGCATCCATCATTGTTTCTTTGTGTCAACCCCGTTAGACATTGGGGGAAGAAGGGGATAGGGAACTGGTGTAAACAACAGGCTGACACTTGGCCACTGCTTTTGCTGTGAATTACAATGTCCTTTGTTTCTGACCCAGAAGACTTATGTCTTCTTCCAGCATCATGAAACAGTAATGGTTTATCTTTTAACTTTTAGATAAGATAAAATCCCAAGAACTTTACACAGTTCTTAACACTGACCTGTTGCACAAAGTCAAATTACTGTGTCCCAATATGTAAAGCCTTCATATGCTGCCTCTGCATTCCTCCATCTTATTTTTCACTATAAATTTATCTGATATGGTCTTTTTGTGTTCTTCTGGACAAATAATTTGAACTTTAGATACATTACTTACCTTAAGAAAGAAAGAGCATTCAAACTTTCATATGGATATATGGACTTATTCTATAAAATGCCTATGAAGTTGAATATGAAATATTTAATAATTTTGAGGTAAACTCAGGTTTCTTTAAGTAGTTTAAATGCACTTCCCAAATATCAATTTATTAACTTTCTAAATTTGCTATATGTTAGAGAATAAGCAATGAAACTATTAGTTCATTTAGATAAACTTATCATAAATAATGCCAAAAAAGAGAACCCAAGGAAAATGAAGCTCATTTCAAACCAAGTCTACTTCACACTGAAGTATAACAAACATATTAATTATACAAAAGGTCTTAGGGTTATTTTAAGAAAGAATAATCTCTCAATAGGAAATACTCAGTTCTTATCATCTTATAGACCAACCTAACTTCTTGAGTTAGCTTTCTCTTATAGTGGCCAGCCCTCCACTAACACGTCACTATAAAAGGCAAGAACATTTATTTCTGTGAGAAGGCAACACGATGTCACGAAGCCCATACAAAATTTAGAGCCCACAGGTTCAAATTCAAGTTTTACCTCTACTTTTAAGAAGTCATTTCACTTCAGAAAGTGACACTTTTCTAACTTGTAAAACAGGATAAAAACAGTACATATGATGCTTATATCCCTGGGGTTGAAATATAAGTTACATTATTAAATATAAAAGGACTTTCTAAGGTATATGTGTTCTAATTACAATTACTGTGTATAATTCACCAAGCATTATACAAATTAAAATTGACTTATACCCAAAATATAAGGTTGATTCTCCTCAATTCCCTGAACTCACCAGGTATAAAGTAAAAGCAAGGCCAGGTGTAGTGGCTCACACCTATAATCCCAGCACTTCGGGATTATAGTGGGAGGCTGAGGCAGGAGAGTTTCTTGAGCCCAGGAGTTCCAGGCTGCAGTGAGCTATGATCGTGCCACTGCACTTCAGCCTGGGTTGGTGACAGAGTAAGACCCTGACTCTCAAAAAATAAATAAATAAAACAGGCCAGGCGTGGTGGCTCACACCTGTAGTCCCAGCACTTTGGGAGGCCGAGGGGGGTGGATTGCCTGAGGTCAGGAGTTCAAGACCAGTCTGGCTAACATAGTGAAACCCCGTATCCACTAAAAATACAAAGAATTAGCCAGGCGTGGCGACATGCACCTGTAATCTCGGCTACTTGGGAGGCTGAGGCAGGGGAATTGCTTGAACCAGGGAGGTAGAGGTTGCAGTGAGCCGAGATCATGCCATTGCACTCCAGCCTGGGTGGCAGAGCGAGACTCCATCTCTAAACAAACAAACAAACAAAATCCTCAAAGTAAATGTGGTCTGATACTGGTTCTGTATTTTTATTAATACTATGCAAGACAGTATATTAATTAAAGATTAGGGAAATAAAGTGACTAATGTTACCCACTTAGCTACTGTGTATCAGACTTTGTGCTGGGGCTTTACATGTGATGATTATCAATCAACTGAGATGAAATCTTGTGAGATAGGGATCAGCTCAAGTTTACAAATGTAGAAACTGGGCCCACAATAGTTAAGCGACATTCCCAGGGCCACACAGATCTCTGTCTTCCATGCCTAAGCTTTTTCCTGCTACAGGATATCTTTTTGAGTAGCTATTTGGAGCTGCCCTTCAAAGTAATACAGTGGTGGTCCTTTATCTTAAACCTCAAAACTTATTTTTTATCTACTACTGCTAATATAAAAGAACTTTATTCATAGGTAGTTACAGGATCTTTTAAGTCAAAGAGCACCACCACCAGGATTATTGCTAAAAGTCAAATAAAATATAGAACAGGAAATCATTTCCAAATACCCAGGAAAGTAAAAGAGGCAACTATTCAGCCAAACTATTGCTATTTCTAATATGCAATATTCAAAACTAATATAGCATATGAAAGAAGAAAAGAAAATGTATCCTCTATTTTGCTGCTAAGACTGAGTTTCTAGGGAGCATTACGACATGTAATGTAGAAACCAGGACTTTCTGTACTCTGTTGTATTTCTCAATGAAAGGCAATCTGGGCTGCACCAGCTTTCCAAAAATATCACATGTGTTGGCGTGCTAAGATTCCTTAAACTGAAATTTGAATCAATGTTTTTTCTTTATAAAATTGGTCTCACAACTACCATGAGAAGTTTAAAATGTAATTCCCAAATACTATTTTGCTTTTAATTATTTAAATGATATGGAAAAAATTCATAAATGCTGCGCAAGAAAACACTCTTAAAAGAATGTCGAGATTTCATTATTCTTTTTGAAATGATTACGAATAGGGTTGTTAACTTTTATTTTCTTTAAAAGATTAAACTAGTCATCTATTTACCATATTATTTCTTGTACATTCAGAAGAGAGAATACATCTTAGCATTCAATTTATTTAAGAAACTCATAAAGATTTATATTCTTACCTGTTACCTAGCATAATTTAATGCTGTTACAAACAAGATAAGCATGCAGAGATTAAAAATTGAGTATATAATATATTGATAAAAGTTTATGGTCAGTTACAAGCCAATAAAAACCCCAGAAGATTCAGATACTTTTACCATGTACACAATTTACTGGTTTCACTGTAGTGACTTCGAAATGAAAGACTATCACTTAGCATTTATTTAATACAATCCTAGATATGACACCAGTGATTAACAGGTTTTAAAATGCCCTGACTTTTGGTTTTGACCTTTTACTACTAGAGTGTAAAGGTGAAAAATTAACAGTTAAATCCTGTGTTTCCTTTTTCATAAGCAGAAGGCAAGGTTGAAGCACCATTTTCAAAACAATATTAATGTTCCTCAAATAGCAGACCTTTAACAACAAGAAGATACACCCAACAATGACTTTAGCATATGCTCACACAGTATGACTCAGACCATGAAACATATTTGGAAGTCACATTAACAATGTGGATGCTGGAAACCAAATTCTAGTTTTCTCCACTTACCAGCTGAGTGATCCTGGGCAATCAACTTCTGCAGGCCTGAGTTTTCTCAGTTGCAGTAACCATAAGAGCACTGAAGTTTTAGGGTTGTTTTGATGATTAAGTGAGATGTTTGCAAAATGCTTGGCAGAGCAATTACTCAATAAATATTAATGAAAATGATTCATATTATAATAATGTAATCTTTTCATATTGATTCTCAGCCTAAGCTTTAGCAAAAGTAGTACTGATTCTCACAAGCATGACAGAACATGAAAGGTATTGCCATAGCCTGTATCACCAAATAGGAAAAAAATTATGATTCGAAGCAATTTGGTAAAGTTACTGTTTATTTGAGTTGCATTAAACTGAGATGTTTTTCTGGAGCTAAAATCTTGTTGACAAATGCCATTTAGATTCATCTGGTTTAGATTTCTTTTTAAAATTACTGAAAACAATTCTATTAGCCTGGGACCTTATAAAAGCAACAAAAATGAATAGGAGAGAATTAGATTCATGAAATTAATGGATTACGAAATGAACTATATGCAGTTTTCTAACCAGTTAAAGTAGGCACAAATATATATACAAAAATATAGCAATATAGCTAAATGCTTATTATTGACTCCTCATTTAGAAGAAGCAAAAGGCGATGTTTCCATCTGGTTCTTGTTATGTGGTTTTGGATTCTGTACCATCCTGTAGTCTCTTTCAATGCATGAGTGCTGGTTCTTGCTCTGTACTGGGTAGTGCTGATTCAGGTTAGAATTGAGTAACACCTGTCTAATATTTTGAGTACTTATAATTTTCAGTTTCGTTGTTGATATTTGTTCAATGTAGAGTAAACCCAGTAGAGCGTTTTCATCAACTACTTGTCCCCGGCTCTAAGAAGTTTTGACCTATTTACAATTAGACAGGTTTATAAAGATTTTGAAATGTGACAGCTTCATGTAAATTATTTATATGACTGTTTTCTTAAGTACTCTGTTAGAACGGTTTAGATTAGAACACTTTATATTTTGGAAATTCTCTTGAACACTTTCTATGGCTAAACAATATGGATTTTAATACCTGATTCCAAGCAGCCACTTGACTCTTCCTAGCTCATTTCAGATAGAGATCTCAGTAGAATCACAGCATTCTTTTCTGACAGTCTGAACTCAGGGGCACTATTTGTTCATCTACTTATTCAAACATGTATTGTGTATTTACTCAGTGGCAGGCTCTGTCCTAGGTGCTGGGGATGGAGCAGTACAGAGAGACAAAAACTCTACTCTTATATAGCTCATAATCTACAACTTTAGAAGAGAAAAGGTAGTACATGATATGGAGAAAAATACTGCATGGGAGAAGGAGAGAGGAGTGGAATGGAAGCAGCGCATCACTTTAGATAGGATGGGCAAACGAAAACCTGAAAAGTTGAGCAAGGAGGACATGCACACTGTGGAGGGAGCGCATTTTAGGAGAAAGCTTGACAGGTGAGAGAACCCCACAGAGGGAGCATGCTGGCATGTTCAAGGGCCAGCAAGGAAGCCAGCCTGCCTGGAGTAGAATGAGGGAGGGGAAGCGTAGGAGGAGGTTGCGGAGAGCAGAAAACAGCATCAGGTCATGTAAGGCCTTGTAGGCTATTTTAAGAACTTTGGCTTTAATTCTGAATGAGCAGAGAAATGATTAGAGGGTTTTTAGTAGAGAAGTGACATACGCTGACAAGTCTTAATAGTAACAATCAGACTGAAAGGGAGCAAGGGCAGAAGCAGAGAACACTTTTGTGATACTTTAGGTGAGAAGTGAGATGTTTTACAGTAGAGCAACAGACAGGAGAATTGGTGAGAAGAGGTTGGATTCTAGATATGTTTCAAAGGTACAGCTGATGTTGCTGATGGAGTTAATGTAGGATGAAGGCAAAAGAGGAATTCGACGTGAGGGTTGAGGTCACAATGGAAAGAAAGAGCTGAAGTTTTATTAACTGAGATGGAGAAGACTGTGTGATGAGCAGGTTTCAGGGAATACTCAGCAGGACAGTTTGGAACATGTTAAGTTTGATTTGTCTGTGTGATATCCAAGATATTGAGTAGGCAGTTGGATATATGAGTTTTCTAGGGTCCAGAAAAAAGATTTTGGCCTGAAGTATACATTTTGGCACACCCAGTATATAGATAGTATTCAAAACCGTGATACTGTATGAAGTCACCAAAAGAGAGAGTGTTTATGAAAAATAGAATAGGTTCACGGGCTGAGCCCTGGAGTACTACAATATTTAGAGGTCAGGACAATGAGAGGACACCAAGGAGAATGGGAAAGAGTGTCCGGGGTTATAGGAGGAAAACCTGAAGAGTGTGATTTCTTAGAAGCCAAGTGAAAAAATTATTTTCTGGTGGATGAAATGATAAATTCTGTAAAATACTGTTGATCCAATAAGCCAAGGAACTGAACAACAGCCTTAGTACTGTGATGGAAACTGGTAACTTGATAAATGCAATTTTGGTGGAGTCGAGGAGTGAGAGTTGGACTGGAGCTCATTCAATACATGATGGGGAGACCAAGGCCTTCTTCAAGGGCTCTTTCTGTCAAAGAAAGAAGAGAACAAGAAAGGAGACTAGAAGAGTAAGTGGAATCAAGAGAGGCTTTTTTTTGCAATAGGAAAGAAATAATAGCTTTGTTTTGTTGAAAAAATAACAGAAAAGGAAAAATCAATAATTTGAGAGAGAAAGAGAGAGAGAGAGAGATGGGAGCATTACTGGATGGTGTCCTTGAGTTGATGAGAAGGGGTGACGGAGCTTGGTGCACAAGTAGAGGGATTGGCTTTTGCTAGAATCATGGTAGTTCAGGAAAAGGAAAGGTAGTATATGGGCAGAGGAGCAGGAAGTAGTGTGGGTGCCATGCTGGGAGCTGGATGTGGGGGGGAAGTTCTCATTGCTTCTAAATTTTTCAGTGAAATATGAGTCTAGGTTATCAGCTGAGAGTAAAGATAGAAGAGGAGGGGATGGAGGTGGAGGAGGGAGAAGGCGTGAAATAATAATCCAGGAGAGTGGGAGAGATAGCAATTGAGGGTAAGATGGTACGATTGTCAGGCAGCATTAAGGGTCTGCTTGAGCATCATGATCAAGAATTTAAAGTGAGTCCAGGTGGCATATGTGTGTTCTTCTGCAGCTACATTAAGAAATGGGATCACATGGGGAGTTATATATAGCCAAGAATGTGGTTTACCTAAACATGTATGGCAGAACTAGAGAAACACAAGGGAACTGAGGATGCATATAAGGGAATGAATAAAATAAAGATAAAGACTATGCATAGAATTCACGCCAAGTGAGGAGATAAGTGGGCACTGTGAAAAGATGAATAGGCTCTAAGTATCAAGGATTGAAGGATTGCTGGAGTTGGATGAGTAGATTAGCAAGAGAGTAAGTGGTGCTCCGAGGGTTGGATGCTTAAAATTAAAAGACTAGAGGAAGTTTATAATTATTGGAAAGGAAAATGTCTAGCCTGTGACCATGGAAGTGAGTGGATAAGGTAGAGAAAAGGAAAATCATTAGCAGAGAGGAATTCACGAACCTGAAAACTTGGAGTTTTGGAAAAATCACCTATGTATACATAGGAGAAAGTGGCAGTGAGCTAGAAGCTAAAATCTTCAAGGGACAAGGAATGGGGTAAAGAGGATATAGGCTGAGACATCAGGAGGTTAAAAAAAGTGGGGGAGGAAAAATAGTTTAAAAGAGCAATGAGAAGCAAGGAGCAAAATATAGCTCCCCCAAGTTCAGTGATTAAAGGGAATATGGAGGGTGGTGGTGGTAAGTATCCATCACTTGAGTAGACTTCAGGGAAGCAGTGTCTTTGGATTTCAGTTAAAGCAAGAAGCTTAAAAGGGTTATTCAGGGAAGAGATTTAGCCCAGAGTTCTTGCTAATGACTACACTCATGCATTCTAAAGAATCAGTATGGGAGTTTTGGGAAATGGGAAGTGATAGGAGACAGAATCAGAAAAGGAGGTATACAGAGGTGGAGAAGGATAAGATTTGCAGGGATGATGGTGGAGCTGGTGACTACCATAAACCAGGATAGAGGACATGATAAGTTTAGCCCAGACAGTCCCAAGCAGATAGTGATGGTGACACGGTAGAGACTGCCTGCAGCAAGAGTTGGGGGAATCTATCCAGGAGTCTGTAGAGTTCAGGAGTCCCATCTTGATTTTTGCTGTTGGAGACCAGCAGAGGAAAGATCTTAATCCAAATGTGTACTTGCTGCAACTCTTCCAGTATGTACTACACAGGTGGTGTGTGAGAGGAGGTGAAGCTGCCATTCCTGCCTAATCATTTTTCTCCCATTATTACTTTAACTTCTGGGATACAAGTGTGGAATGCACAGGTTTGTGACTTAGGTATACATGTGCCATGGTGGTTTACTGCACCGATCAACCCATCATCTACATTAGGTATTTCTCCTAATGCTATCCCTCCCCTAGGTCTCCACCCCTGGACAGGCCCTGGTATGTGATGTTCACCTCCCTGTGTCCATGTGTTCACATTGTTCAACTCCTACTTATAAGTGAGAACATGCAGTGTTTGATTTTCTGTTCCTGTGTTAGTTTGCTGAGAATGATAGTTTCCAGCTTCATCCATGTCTCTGCAGAAGACATGAACTCATCCTTTTTTATGGTTGCATAGTATTCCATGGTGTATATGTGCCACATTTTCTTTATTCAGTTTTTGGATTGACTCCAAGTCTTTGCTGTTGTGAATAGTGCTGCAATAAACATACGTGTGCATGTGTCTTTAGAGTAGAATGATTCATAATCTTTTGGGTATATACCCAGTAGCGGGATTGTTGGGTCAAATGGTATTTCTGGTTCTAGATCCCTGAGGAATTGCCACACTGTCTTCCACAATGGTTGAACTAAAAGTGTTCCTATTTCTCCACATCCTCTCCAGCATCTGTTGTTTCCTGACATTTTAATGATCACCATTCTAACTGGCATGAGATCGTATCTCATTGTGGTTTTGATTTGCATTTCTCTAATGACTAGTGATGATGATCTTTTCTTCATATGTTTGTTGGCCACGTAAATGTCTTCTTTTGAGAATGTCTTCTTCTTCTCTTCATATCCTTTGCTCACGTTTTGATGAAGTTTGTTTTTTTTCTTGTAAATTTTTTTAAGTTCCTTGTAGATTCTGGGTATTAGCCCTTTGTCAGATAGATAGATTGCAAACATTTTATCCCATTCTGTAGATTGCCAGTTCACTCTGATAATAGTTTCTTTGGCTATGCAGAATCTCTTTAGTTTAATTAGATCCCATTTGTCAATTTTGGCTTTTGTTGCCATTGTTTTTGGTGTTTTAGTCATGAAGATTTTGCCCATGTCTATGTCCTGAATGGTATTGCCTAGGTTTTCTTCTAGGGTTTTTATGGTTTTAGGTCTTTAATCCACCTTGAGTTAATTTTTGTATAAGGTGTAAGGAAGGGGTCCAGTTTCAGTTCTATGCATAAGGCTAGTCAGTTTTCCCAACACCATTTATTAAATAGGGAAGGTGCAGCTTCAGCAGACCTAAACGTTTCTGCCTGCTGACTCTGAAGAGCAGTGGATCTCCCAGCACAGTGCTTGAGCTCTGCTAAGGGACAGACTGCCTCCTCAATTGGGTCCCTGACCCCTGTGCCTCCTGACTGGGAGACACCTCTCAGCAGAGGTTGACAGACACCTCATACAGGAGAGCTCCAGCTGGCATCTGACATGTGTCCTTCTGGAATGAAGCTTCCAGAGGAAGGAACAGGCAGCAATCTTTGCTATTCTGCAGTCTTTGCTGGTGATACCCAGAAAAATAGGGTCTGGAGTGGACCTCCAGCAAACTCCAGCAGACCTGCAGCAAAGGGTCCTGACTGTTAGAAGAAAAACTAACAAACAGAAAGGAATAGCATCAACATCAACAAAAAGGATGTCCACACAAAAACCCCATCCAAAGGTCACCAACATCAAAAACCAAAAGTAGGTAAATCCACGAAGATGAGGAAAAGACAGCTCAAAAAGGGTGAAAAAAGGATTTTAAACAGTGTTTTCCTCCCTCTGTAGAAGTTTTCCAGTGCTTTCCTACCCATCTTTCCTTGCCCTCCTGGATATCTCCTCTCTCTTTCTCTCTATCTCTATGTCTCTCTCTTTCTCTTTCTCTGTGTGTGTATGTGTGTGTGTGTGTGTGTGTGTGTGTGTGTATTGATGATTGTAAAGTAGTAAACGAATCCTATGATCCCTAGTTTTTTCAAGGCCTCTTCTCTTATGGAATACACAGAAGAAAAGAAAAAGGAAACCTTGTTTTCAAATGGCAATTTCTTCAAATTGGGGATTCTCTTCTTAGAAAAAAAGGACACTGTATAGAAGATAATTTGTCAGAATTAAGAAGTGGGTGTCAGAGGCCGGGAGCAGTGGCTCCAGCCTGTAATGCCAGTACTTTGGGAGGCTGAGGTGGGAAGATCACAAGGTCAGGAGTTTGAGACCAGCCTGGCTGATATGGTGAAATCCCATCTCTACTAAAAATACAAAAATTAGCTGGGTGTGGTGGTGGCACGCATCTGTAGTCCCAGCTACTCAGCTGAGGCAGGAGAATCACTTGAACACGGGAGGTTGCAGTGAGCGGAGATCATGCCGCTGCACTCCAGCCTGAGGAACAGAGCGAGACTCTGTCTAAAGAAGAAGAAGAAAGAGGAGGAGGAAGAAGAAGAAGAAGAAGAAGAAGAAGAAGAAAGAAGCAGCAGCAGCAGCAGCAGCAGTAGTAGTGGTGGAGTGGTTGTCAGATTGATGTGGGCATGATCAGAGCAACCTGTCTGTGAATGAACCTGCATATGTTTAAGTGTAGCGCCTCATGTACACAATTGTTTTTAGTCCCCATACTCAGTTCATTTTTTGCCTTTTTACTCAGAAATGAGAGGTCTTCAGGGTAGGATGAAAGAGACCAAGATGCAGATGAGCAAGAGCCCATAAAGGCATACCTTGGGGCATAAAGACGCTTCCCCATTCTACCCCTACCCCAAACTGTCATTACTTAAAAAAAGAAAGCTCTTTATGCAGGATGGAGTGGGCAGAGGGGACAGTCTGAAATGAATCTCTGCACCTTAGTGGGTATGCAGTCATTGCTAGAGTTGGTGAAGGCTGTTACTGCCCTTGGGAAAAAGAGAATTTGCAGTGTGATATTTCCTTTGAGAAATAAGGGAAGACAGCAATAGTGCCCATGGGAGGTAGAGGAGGGAAGCAGGCAGAGAAAACCATTTATCAGAAAGTTGAGAATATAGTTTCTCATCCAAAGTAACCATCAGAAGTTTTTCAAAAGATGTGTTATTCAAGTTACCTTGGAATTTTGAGTTTGGATGCCAAACTAATGATGGTCACTTCAGTCCTTTTTAACAACTTTTTTTAGTGAAATTTTTATGTGTTAAAGAAGGCACTAGTTTCTTATTAGCCAGTTCTGTCCCCAGCTAACAGTTTAGCAATATGCAGACAGGAAAGCAAGTCCCACAAACTGGGAATTTGGAACTTTAGCAACACAGGAAAATTGAAGAGTTTAAAAAGAAAAGCTCATAGAGTATACAAATATAAATAGGGTTAAAATTAAATTGACTGGGGAGGAAGGCTATCACTACACGAACCAATTTCAAAGAATGATTTATAAACATTTATAAATGTAAGCTTCAGTGTTGTGTAAAGACAGGAGCATGGTGACGGAAAGAACAAGACCCAGGATTGACACATAATAGATGTCCAATTAATATTTGATAAACAAATGATTGACTGAGCACTGGACATTGGACCAGCCACTGAAATCATTCTGAATCTCAAATTATCCGTTCATGAAGTGGGAAATAATAATATCGGGAATATCAAATAATAGTTACCTTTATTGCAAGCCTATTACATCCTTATTACACTGTGTGTGTGTGTGTGTGTGTGTGTGTGTGTGTGTGCTTAATCTTCACAACATAATTCTCTACATTAAAAGGAGATGATTGGGGCCTCAGGTGATACATATGAAAACCAGTTGTGTTGTGCACACACAGTTAGGAGACCAAATTATGGCTCTGATGGTTATATTTACACAGAATTTGGTTAACAAAGTTAGAGTAGCCACAGATGATTATTTCTCCCACATGAGAGTAGCTGGATGCACAAATTCTGAACAAGTACTAACAAGTATGTTCCTTTTGATTTTGGCTATAAAGTTTCTTAATAAATTGTCATAATTTCTTTTAGATAATTTATAGTCCTATGGGACATAGGAAAGCTTCTAATACTTAGGAAGGTTCTAGTCATGCCTCCTTAAGCATCCACTCTGCTTTCTAGATGGAAAGACCCACATATTATCAAGTTCTGTTTACAAACCATCTCTTAAAGCTATATTTCTTCTACTTATAGAGGGAAACTTCTTGTGGTATCCTAAGAAAATACATCTGTGTGCCTCAGTTTGAGAAAAACTGCATTGAAATTTGAATGTTTCCTCTAAGTGATTCCTTGACATCAACACAATCAGAAACATGACCAAGAACAAAAAATTACTAAATGTTAAGTAAATATGATTATCCAGATGGTCCAGAATATGCTTCTATTAATTTTTTTAGATTGGCACTAAAATAAACATGTAAAATTTAAAAATTATCATAGAACTCTGAGTTCTTAATAACAAAGGCTATTTAAAGTAAGTCCTTCCTTCAGAATCTAATTTCCTCTTGTGTATGTTAACAGTAACCAATTTGGGCCTCAGAGAGTGAATGTCTCCTGATTGTATTTCCGAAAATGGATATATTTATACTTGATTTTTTTTTTGAGACGGAGTCTCGCTCTGTCGCCAGGCTGGAGTGCAGTGGCGCAATCTCGGCTCACTGCAGCCTCCGCCTCCTGGGTTCAAGCGATTCTTCTGCCTCAGCCTCCCAAGTAGCTGGGACCACAGGCGCGCACCACCACGCCCGGCTAATTTTTTTGTATTTTTAGTAGAGACGAGGTTTCACCGTGTTGGCCAGGATGGTCTCGATCTCTTGACTTCGTGATCCGCCCGCCTCCGCCTCCCAAAGCGCTGGGATTACAGGTGTGAGCCACCGCGCCCGGCCTTATACTTGATTTGTTCATGCATTGGCTTGCAATTTGCTGACAAAATGTACAGTACCTGGATGATTTAAGCAAACCTCCTGTTTACTTTCATACTGCACATAGTATTAATTAGCCCATTTATTGTACAAGGATTATTTAAATACATCTTTTCTTGTGCCATGTACTATATTAGGTGTAGAGGTTACCAATATGAATAGGATGTGACCATTTCCCATGAAAAGCCTTGTTGGGAAGATAAACAGGAAATACACAAATATAATAAATTGGTGAAAAGAACCAAATTTTATGATTGCTCAGAGGATAAAGTGACTAAGCCAGCTTGTGTGTCTCAGACATACTTGAAATTGATACCAAATGTCATTGATACAAATCATTTTATAATGATGAAAAACAGAATACCAGGGTGTTATTTAGAAAACTCTGTGAAGCTTTTATTGTCTAATGCTCCCTCCTCTCTCTCCTCACAGAATCCAAATTTGGCTTATTTTTAATCAAAATTGTAAAAAAATGTGGAGAAGATCAGAAGTCATTGTAATTCTCTAATAATATTACCCAACTTTTATATGGATACCTTGAAATATAGACTTGGTTTCTAGCACAATGTTTAGCATGCAATTAATAATCAACAAATGTTTTAGTATGTGAATCCTTGAATTCAGCTACTATTTATTGAATTGAAGCTATCCCTTTTTCTATAAATTTGAAAACTCTGTATCATGTTGTATCCGAGTTTAATATTTTGTTCAAAAATATTTCTTCACTTGTGCCTCATAGAAGCAGGAGGATAAGGCACACACTGGAATCTGCTGTGGAATTTCTTTAGTTCTAGTCTCCCTTCTTGCTTCCTTTCCTTTGAGGCCTTGCCACCTCTTTCTTCTCTAATTCTGATCTCACCCTTGGTGTCCGGAGGCATGGTAATTTCTGGCTGTCTCACTAGAGAATTCTCTTGTTTCATGATATACACTCCTTCTCCTGCTTGCCAACCTTGATAAATTCTGTTAGTGGGAGACAGTTCAGGTTTTTAATGCCCTCTTTGAAGATGGGTTCAATGAAATGTTAAATGAGTCAATGATAAACATGCAGAAACAAGACCTAGTCTTTTGGGTTGTATCTTTAAAAACTTCTAGAAATTAGACTCTCATTACTTGTCATCTGATCTTAGAACCATAGAATTTTGTTACTGTAAAAAAACTTAAGGGGGAAACAATTCTAAACCCTTTCCTCCATTTGTACTTAGCATTTACTTTTTTTTTTTTTTTTTTTTTTTTTTTTTGAGACGGAGTTTCGCTCTTGTTACCCAGGCTGGAGTACAATGGCGCGATCTCGGCTCACCGCAACCTCCGCCTCCTGGGTTCAGGCAATTCTCCTGCCTCAGCCTCCTGAGTAGCTGGGATTACAGGCACGCGCCACCGTGCCCAGCTAATTCTTTGTATTAGTAGAGACGGGGTTTCACCATGTTGACCAGGATGGTCTCGATCTCTTGACCTCGTGATCCACCCGCCTCGGCCTCCCAAAGTGCTGGGATTACAGGCTTGAGCCACCGCGCCCGGCCAGCATTTACTTTTAAATGATTAATTAATTAATTTATTTATTTTGAGGCAAGGTCTTGCTCTGTCACTCAGGCTGGAATGCAGTCTCAGCCTCCCAAGTACCTGAGATTACAGGTGCACACCACTGAGTCCGGCTATTTTTTTGTTTTGTTTTGTTTTGTAGAGACATGATGCTCTATGTTGCCAAGTCTGGTCTCAAACTCCTGGGCTCAAGCAATCCTCCTGCTTCACCCTCCCGAGGTGCTGGGGTTATAAGTGTGAGCCATTGCACCTGTCTAGAATTCACTTTTAAATTCTAAATTTGGCATGGTTTTGACACCATAACATTATAGAATTCACTTTAATAGTTTTTCTTTTCTAATTTTGATGTATTTGGACATTAAGTCTAGAAACCTAAAAGAAATAATTTTTAGAGATGGAGATATTTTCTATTAGAAAATAGAGCTAATGAGAAGTTGAGATCTAAAGAAAGTGAAATAGGATTATAATGCAGAGGCCATTGATTTTTGTGTTGTGGAGGCCAGGGAGGGGTAAAGAGGAGGAGGTTTAAAAGTGCAGTGTCTGAGCCAGAATCACCAGGTGGCTCATAACTCATAATGTTCAGTTCAGGATTATATGAATTAATGCAATTAAGCACTTAGAACGGAGCCTGACACAGAAGAATAAACTCTGATACGTTTTAGCTATTATTTAAATGATTTGCTTCTCACTTTTAAATTTCATTTTTACATCCCTTTAAACCATGACTGTTATAATAAGTAGTTCAACTAATTTTTCTTCTTTGAGCCCTATATAAATATTTTGTTTTTATACATGTTAGGCCAACTACTAAAGAAATAATTTACCTATATAATCTTATAAAAATTAACTTAACCAAAGAGATGAGAGACCACATGAAAATGGCATTTACATAAGGAGAGTTCAGGCTGGGTGTGGTGGCTCATGCCTGTCATCCCAACTACTCGGGAGACTGAGGCAGGAGATTCACTTGAACCTGGGAGGTGGAGGTTGCAGTGAGCCGAGATTGCACCACTACACTCCAACCTGGGCCACAGGAGCAAAACTCTCAAAAAATAAAATAAATAAATAAATTTGGAGAGTTGAAATGTTCGGTAGTAGAATAGCAGCTCTTTGAATTATTGTCAAGGATGACTACTAATAAGCCAAGCTCATTTGACCCATCTACTTCCTAGGTGTTATGGTAATTCAAAATGCTTTTAAAAAATAAATTACTTTTGCATAAATTAATACATTTGCTAGCCTAGGTAAACATATGTTGAACTCAAAAATGCTCAATTCAACTCATCACATTTAGCCAAATCTTAGTGATGGAATATTGGCAGGGGCTTGGAAGGGGAGAGCAGGAATACATACATGTATTACTGTTTGCATCTCACTAGGAAATAATACCTTACATTTGTTTATTACTTCATAAATTACAAACAGAATTAACCTACATTATTTTATACTCTCAAATAACTATCCAAGGTAGGCAGAGTAGGACATTTCCCTTTTTTACTATTGAAGAAATCTTAAATCCTATTGTTGGGACTGGAGAGATAGCATGGGAGCTCAGATTTTGTGTTGCCCAATGCCCGTGTTCTCCACTCTGCCACTCTCCCTCTCAGAGCCCCAAATGTGGACATAATTTATCCAATATTCTCAAAATGAAGAATTCTGCTTTATCCCATTATCAATCCTCTTATTTACATCACAACACCCATCTAAAATGAAAATTAAATTCAGAAAACTCAAATAAGCCTACCAACAAAACCATTTCTTTTTTTTTAACTTTAAGTGCTGGGATACATGTGCTGACCGTGCAGATTTGTTACATAGGTATACATGTGCCATGGTGGTTTGCTGCACCCATCAACCCATCATCTAGGTACAACAAAGCCATTTCTAAATGTCCATTATTCCCCCTTAAGTGACCTTTGTGAGTGCCAATGTTTTATTTATTTGATCTAAAAGGACACCTAGCTTCCCCAAGATGACCTCCTGTCTCAGGTGTTGACTAAACTTCTTTAGCTTTTTTGTAATTCTGAGCATGCCTGCATGTACAAACATACACAGACATGTGTGTGTATAAAAAAAAAATCACCAAAAACCCCTCAAAATCAATCTTGTCACCCACAGTCCACTCTATTTTTCTTTATTCTACTTCATGATTTGAAACATGGTGATTAGCAGTCCATTAGGTTGAATTTATGACCAGTTTATGCTTCATGACCTATAGTCGGAAATACTGGTTTAGCATTTATTTTAAATAAAAAAGCATGGTTTGGAAGTCAGATAGATCTAAGTTTAAATTGTTTGCTCTTCCTTTTATAAGTTGTAGTGATCTTTGAGGCAAATCACTTGACTTCTGAGAATTTTAGTGTCATCATCCGTAAAATATAATAAAATATACTGTAATATAATATACATAAAATGTAATAGTATATTATAGATTACAATAAGATTCTATACAATAGATTCCTATGTCATTACATTTCTTATTCTTTTATTCATCAAATATTTATTTCTCAGCATTCATATAACCTCTTCATTTTTCTTAATCTTAAAGTTTAAAGACCAATTTTTACAGTTTTTTCTTCTCCCAGGCTAATTTGCTACCATATTCAGTGTCATTCTCTATATTTTAGGAATTGTATGATTAAAAAACAAAACAAAACAGAACAAAAAAACCCTTGCAGACAGGGAGAAAAGATCAGTGGCCAAAAAGGGAGCTGCCATCCAGGGGCACTGGACGGGAACCCACTATGGAAGACGTGGACATCCCAATGTGGATTATATAATGTGACATCTTCAAAGCATTCTATTCTAAGTCTTTTCACTATGAAATGATCGATGACCTGAACTGCTAACTTCCAAATCTCATTGTAAACATTTTAAAATTAATGAAGGCTTAGTAAATACTGCATTAAAAAATTATTTGGGAATTCAAAGAAAACCTTGAAGATCTGAGAGTAACTAACTAATAAAACAGATATCCTCTTGGATCACCGATAGTTGGATTTACTTTGTTAGATCAGAAACCTGTGGAGACCAGCCAAAGACACAGTCAGTTCAGTTAATCTGAGTCTGACAAAGATGGCACATTGTTCGCTTTGCTTTTCCTGGTCTTCATAAAAACTAAATAAATCCTTAATCCCACCACAGTGAATAAATATGCTTGGTTTAGAGAAGCCGCCATGGAAGAGGTGGGAAAAGTGCAGATAAAAGATACATGGGTGTAAGAAGTGAGAATGGATAGAGAACATGTAAATTAATCATTTTCATTTTTAATTTGATATTTTCTTCATTGTATAGATAATTCTTTGTGCCGATGTCATTTATACTAATGGCAGAGTAAAACTGTAGTAATATTTCACAACTCTTTGTGTAACACATATGGCACGTATTTCATCTCGGGAAGAGTTCTTGGCTTAGGGGAGCCTGTGACATGGAAGTGCATTCAGAGCAGCGGGGAGGACTCCGAGGCCAAGTTTCACTTTCCTTCGCAATTACTGCCTTTGGATGTGCCCCTTTTCTCTCTATCTCTTTCTTCTGACCTCTTTCAAAAACCTTCAAAAACTCATATATTTTAATTGCCTTCTCCCAAATATTTACATTTTCATACAATTAAAGATGTTATATGAGTTCGTTGTACTCTTCTGATATGCAAAAGACTTAGACTGTGAGACCCTTAGTTCAACATGTAACATATGCAAAGCAGGACAGCCAGATATCTGAAAATAAAATTATTGACAACATGTGCTACTGTGTTCAGTTGTTTAATAATAAGCATTTGGGGCCAAATATGTATGGGGATAAAAGTTACATAATGTGTCCTTTACTTCTTTCTTAGAACCTAGCACTGAGAGCTGAGCACTTAGTGGGTACCTAGCAAATGCTATGGATTAGCTAATGTTTGTATTAATTATGAATTTATAATAAGGTGAAAACAGTTTAATGGATGATGATGCAAACATTTAACCTTCATGTAAGTTTAGCCGTATCTTCTTGAATCTGTTCCTCATCTTTTCCAAATGGACTCTTTTGTGGTTTTCCTGCATATGTAAGAAACGCTCAAATGGTTTCATGAAAATTTTTATTGGCTATCTGTTCTACCTGGGGTTTCATCCACTTGCTTTATATGATCATAGACAAGGAGTCAATGGGGAAAATATTTCATAAAATCAGCAAGAGAATTAGTGAATAGAGGTTATTATAAATCTGATTATGAACAAAATGTTAGGGTGTTGCTTTATAAAATTTGATAGAAGTGCTAAGCAAAAATGATAACTTTGTCCTTTAGGATTGATTAATGTGCACATGGTTGTTTCAGAGTAACATTATCATCTTATTCTTTAAATCTGTCTGGTATTTATAGTCATTTTAATATTATATAGAAATAGCTTTATTCTGAAGTTGTGGTATCAAAAATACCACGTCCTGAACTCACAGATCTGCAAAGCCCAATATCTTTCTCACAATAAGAGTTCAATAAGTATTTGCTGATTGTTTCAAAAGACTAAGTTTGTATTATTCTATCAACATTAACTTACATAAAGTCATTATCAATGACTTTTCAACAGAAGCTTGCTTTAGTTGTTTCCCATTTGGTATGCAGTATAGATAAAATTGAGAGATATTTAAATCATTGCTAGAAATGAGTCTGTAACCTAACATAGTGAAACTGATAAATATGTAGACCATCGCTGGAAGTGTATCTATACCTTGATACAGATTCCCTCAATTATGTTAAAATTACTACCTCATAAATTAACGTTTCAATAGAAGTCTATTAGACAGCACATCCCTGAACTACAAATCTGTTCATATTCCATATCATTGTCATGTCTTTTGCCTCTAAATTTGGAGTCCCTATCAAGAATATTAAGATTGTCTTGGTTCTCTGACTCTAGAATCATAAGATCATTTTACTGACTGATTTCAATTCAGTGGTCAGGAATTAAAAATTAAATATTATTATTATTATTACTATTAAATGTCACAATGTAAGAAGAAGGACAGTTTCTATAACCTTCATATTTAGTACAACTTTTTCTTTTTTACATTTAGAGTATGATCACAATCATAGATAAGTACTCTTCTATAACAATCTATGCAATATAAATAATTTCCATATTCTGTTCCAATATCCAAAAACATTTATGACTAGCTTCTAAGATTCTTTATGAAATAACATTTTATAGCATTACTTGGGTCTATATGATATGTATAAAACAGTGTATTTTAATTTGCATGTGAAAAATGTTAAATTATTCAGTATCAATATTAGAATACCATCTGTATAAGACAAGTGGGCTACGGAAGCTAATAACTGGCACCATGTACCAGCTGTTAAACTGTCACTTTATTTCCATTGCTCTGTTTAAGCTTTATTACTGTGTCAATTGAAGACTTTAATCTTTGTTTCGAAGATGAAGAAACTAATATTCTACTATTTTTCAGGTTTAATTAAGATTTTCCTCTTAAAAATTTGTTCTTGATTTTTAAAATCATTTTAATTTTCTTCTAAGTTTTTTCCAAATTGTTGGTCAGTATTTTGAGTAATAGTTGTTAGTTAGAATTAGTTATAATGTTAATCAAAGTATAACTGTTGTCTATAAGTCCCAGGAGGTGGGGAGTACTTCTTCCTAAGTGTGAATAGCACTTAGCATAGTGCTGCTTTGAGATACAAGAGAACCGGAAAAATCTAAAGCTGTGCATGTTCCAGAAAGTGAACATAATTTTATTTTGTGTTGGTACAATAAATGATAAGAAATTGTCCTCTTTAAGTCATTCGAAAAATGTAGAGATTTCTTAGTTGAAAAAAAACTTTGTTGAAATGAAGTTGCCAAATCCATGTTTCTAATGAATACTTACCTTATTGCCTCTCTGAATCCAGAACACTGAAATTCATCTCTCTTAAATTAATAGAATCAAGAGTCTAATGCAGAAAGGGAAAAAAAAAGAAGAGATCAAAGTCTGTCTATTATCTGGGTTATATGCTTGAGTCAGATCAGGACACTGTTTCCCTCATTACTTCACTTATTAAAGGCTTGTTTGTTTCTTCTCTCAGAATGGACTCAACGCTCTCCATCTGGCTGCCAAGGAAGGCCATGTGGGGCTGGTGCAGGAGCTGCTGGGAAGAGGGTCCTCTGTGGATTCTGCCACTAAGGTAATATTCATGCTGGTAGAATTTATTTTCCTGAGAAAAGAGAAAATTATTTAAAACTTTTTATTTATGTTTATTTATTTTTCTAGCCAAGGTCTCTTTCTGTTGCCCAGGCAGTAGGACAGTGGCACAATCACGGCTCACTGCAACCCCTACCTCCTGAGCTCAGGTGACCCTCCCACCTCAGCTGCCTGAGTAGCTGAGACTATAGGCATGCACCATTATGCCCAACTAATTAAAAAAAATTTTTTTAGCATAGCAAGGTCTTGCTATTTTGCCTTCCTGGGCTCTAGCAATCCTTTTGCCACAGCCTCCCAAAATGTTGGGATTATAGGCGTGAAACACCACACTTCGCCCACTTAAAGCTTTTTTTTCCTCTTGTACATTTCAGAGGTTGGTTAGAACACCAAGATTCTTGACGTGCAGAATTAAGAAAGAAATCCTCTCCATTAAACTTTTCAGAATTTGAATTGTTTCATTTAAGTATTTGTGGGACATGAGTCTGAAACATCTGTAAACCTGGTGTCTAATATTTTGTATTTCCCCCTTTGATTCACAAAGAGGACCAGATTAACACAGTCCTTTATAGACAATAGCTCCTGTTTTCCTAAGGTTAATTTATTTTTAAGAAATACATTGATGTGGGAAATTTCTCTACGGAAATGAACAAGTAATTTTTAATGTATTCATTAAGTTTGGTATGAAAATATGCAGAATCCTTTATACTCTAATAGAAAAGAGATTTGGGGTCGTGGATTGAATTATTAGGGTAATGTTAGATTTTATCATCATAATGTGTTTGGTAAGGAAATTGGACTCATTTTTAAAGAAATGCACGGGACACTTGGTAAACCAGAAGCTGTTCCTTGTTGATGTTGCTTTTGCTGAAACATTTTTGAACTTGTTGAGGATTCATTTCATAAACAACAGGCATTTAAAAAAATATCATCAATGGCAACAATCTTTGTCTTTGGAAGGTAAAATTTTGTTTGGAAAAATACAGTGCTAATCAGAGCCAAGCCTGCTGACCAAGCCTAGACCGTGATAACATGGGTGTGGAAGATGCAGAGAGAGAAGTCAGACACTCTGGTCTCTAGATGGGACATTAGTCTAATCTGGAGTAAACAAACAAACAAAAAAGGACAAGAATAAATCAGAAACGTGACCAGTTAACCTGGATTTCTAACACCTCATGCATAACAGCCAAAGTGTACATTGGTTCTGCTTATAGCATAGTAAACAGCAATTCTAGCAGAAATTAAAAAACAAAAACTAACAACTGTCTGGCAATTCCACAGAAGTAAACATGTGAATTCTCTACATGAAATAAATTTCTTACTTTGAACATAAAAAGAGAGTATTTTTATTAACATTTCTTTCTGGCATATCAAATAAGTTTTAAACAAATATTTAAAGAATATCTGTTTGAAGCCCAGTGCCCTGGCTCACGTGTGTAATCCCAGCTACTTTGGAGCCTGTAGCTCGAGGAGCACTCAAGTAAGCCTAGGAGTTTGAGACTGCCACTGTACAACCTCACCAACATCTATTATTTTTTGTCTTTTTAGTAATAGCCATTCTGACTGGTGTGAGATGGTATATAGTTGCCCATGTTAATATAGTGTATTCATTAAGCCAATTATTTTTGCTTGCTTAAGTGTTTATTACTATTTTTGTTTTTCCTTTCTTCTAAACTCTACTGATATTTTAAAAAATAGGTTTACTTTTAATCATAGATTAGCATTGTAGAATTTCCCAGAAAAAAAAAAATCTCATTTAAACAGAAGGAAACTGAGGCCATCCAATATTGAGTGAGTGGCTAATGCTCCCACAGTGAGCTGGAGACAGAAAGAGAACTAGAGTCCAAACGCTATGGCTTGGATTCTACTGGTTTCTGTTTTTCTTTGTTTTTGTTTTTGTTTTTTTCTTTTTGTTATTTATTTTAATTACATAACAGGTAGTTTTAATCTCTTGGCCTTAATTTTATTTTCACAAAAGGTTTAAATTATTTTTCACTGGTGCTGGTGTTGTAGATGATAAATTTTGATGTAGCAAATGGTAGAAAATTATTGGTAATGTTTTGATTTATGTGAAATTTATTTATTTTTATTCGCAACGTATTCCCAAGTGCCCTAGTAGGCGCAAACACAACTATAAGCAGTTCGTTTCTCTACCACCGAAAACTCCTAGGTTTCTTTGCGAGGTGAAAGAAACTCAATGCTTCAGGAAACTTTTTTTTAAGTTAATATTTCTTTGCAGTGGGGTTCTTTAGTTGTTGATGAAATTGCATGAATCTCATGAGATATTGAGACACACAGATGCACACAAACACACCCTGCAAATTTTTGATTCATTAAAACTCAGTCATTCTGTGTTAACACTATACCAATATTGTGAAAATAGAAAAGGAAGACACTATATGAGGTGGCCAATTGTGTGTGTGTGTGTTTTCTTATGGTAAAAATAATCCCTTCATAAGTGGGCTACTATCTTGATAAAATAACAAATTTTAATCAGTTAAAATGATTAGCAAAGTTGAAAATACCTGCACATTTTGATTTCTACAAAATCCAGAAACGTTGAACATTTTTTATTTTGTTTCTCCAAAACAGAAGGGAAATACCGCTCTTCACATTGCATCTTTGGCTGGACAAGCAGAAGTTGTCAAAGTTCTTGTTAAGGAAGGAGCCAATATTAATGCACAGTCTCAGGTATTACATTCAGATTTTCCCTGATGTACATATATTTAAATTTTAACAGTGTTGTGAAGTTGATTTAATGGGTTCAGCTAGCTGTTCCGCTGATAAATTTATTATAAATGCTTTGTTATTTATTTTAGCCAAATTATTTTATTAACTTCTATGATGAAATTTATTTTTTCAACATATAATCACCTTTTTCATGTAACTTAACACTTGACAAATGTTAGTCTATCATTGTCTCTATTTTTCAAAAGAATATAAAGTTATTTTTTTCAGAATGACAGTGACATCTGTGAAATATGAATTATTCATGCACGTTTCATGTTACTCTATAAAAGTATTCTCTTTCCATAAATTTAAAATACTCTTGAAAGATTTGCATTTTAGTGGGAAATCTACTATAAGGTGGGAATCACACTACTTTGGTCACTTTACACCACTAATGTTAGCTTAATAATAATAATAAATAGGAATTTATAGGAATTTATTTATTAGGAATAAATACTAATAATAAATAGGAAATGTGTGGTTTTAAAATGAAATTAAGAAAAAATTAAATAATAATTATTTAATTAAAATTTTACTATAAGTTTGATCCCCTCTTTTTTTTCTGGTGGAAAAGGGGAGAAAATGTTGTTTTGTCCAAAACTTTACTCTTGATATCTATCATATAGTGTATGCATGTAGGGATTGAGAAATATATCTTTATAATAAAATTCATTCTCTCTGTTTTTAGGGTTTCCCACTACACCATGGAGATATTAACAAAATAAGCCAGTTCTGTTCCATCTATCTTTTAGGATAACCTCACCAACTTGCCTTTATAGGCCATTGCATAGGAATACGTATTAACTATGTAGTTCATTCATTCATTACCTAGGCATGGCTCTAGTTCTACAGATGGCACAAGTTCTAGATCTAGAAAAAAAAAAAAAAAGGCAATGGTTAAATCAGCCCATTTTCTTTGATTTTAATTTTGGGAAAAATCTGTTGAAATTATGATGGATAAGATATATTTTTATCTTTGTAATATCATGCTATTTTAATTAGTCATATTTTTTCCCTTACAGCTCAGATGTTTAGTTGGATACACATCAATGTTTTAACATGTATTGAGAATATGCCTTAGTCTAAAACCCTTATTAGATGAAATTTTTATAATTTGGTACCATGTGTAAAGGACATCTGTATATTCTATAAAGTATAATAGCATTTTAAGCTTGGAGATAAAGGTCCCTGCAGAAGCTACTGCTCCACCGTAAGTGATTAAAAACTTTTCTTCTCTTTTTTAAACCTCATTTTATTTGGATTCGAGGGGTACATGTGCATGTTTGCTACATGGATATATTATGTAATGGTGAGCTTTGGGCTTCTAGTGAACCCATCACCCAAATAGTGAACGTTGTACCCAATAGGTAATTTTTCAGCCTTCAGTCCTCTCCCGCCTCCCCATTTTTAGAGTCCCTAGTGTCTATTATTTCCATCTTTATGTCCATGTGAGTTCATTGTTTAGCTCTCACTTCTAAATGAGAACATCCTATATTTGATTTTCCGTTTCAGAGTTATTTCACATAGAATAATGGCCCCCAGCTCCATCCACGTTGCTGCAAAGGATGTAATTTCATTCTCTTTTATAGCTGCCTAGTATTCCATGGTGTATATATACCACATTTTCTTTATCCAGTCAACCACTGATGAATGCTTAGGTTGATTCCTTGGCTTTGCTATTGTGAATAATGCTGCAATAAACATAAGAGTGCAGTTGTCTTTTTGATATACCAATTTCTTTTCCTTTGGATAGATACCCAGTAGTGGGATTGCTGGGTATAGTGGCAGTTCTATTTTTAGTTTTTTGAGCTATCCCAATACTGGAAAACCTTTCCTTATATCAAGAGAACATCTTTTTGCTTTAGACAGAGGTTCTGCGTTATAACCACCTGCATGGCTTGTTAAAACTCACGTTTCTAAGCCCCACCCCAGGGTTTCTGATTCGGTTCTGGAGTGGAACCTGAGAATTTTCATTTTTACAAGTTCTCAGACGATGCTAATGCTACTAGTCCAGGGACCACATTTGTGAACTACTGCTTTAGCAAATGTGAGGGAAAACTGGGTGTAAGATATTGCAGTAAGATTCACAAAGTATCGATTCAACTACATGACTGAATCAAAAATAAAGCATGAAAATGAAAGCCTGGTTAAATTCAATTGTTCATTGGAGAGTCTCCTGACTTTGACAGGAAATTCACCTATACATTGGTGCTGTTAAAATCTATGAAAATAGCATATTTTACTTTTCTCAAAATGACTAGTTGAACATAGTGATGTTACAGAAGTTGACTAGTGGCAAATGCTGCAAGGTAAATGCTTGTTAAAGCTATGATACCAGTTATTACACAGTAGTTATTAGAAATATATACGCTTTGGAGGCTTTTCAAGGAGAGCAATCTAAAACTGTTGAATTATAATTTGCTTTCAGAGTCAATGAGGCTTTTCTTTATAAGGCATAATCGTGCCAAATTATAACAGATCTTAAAAGGTTTGTATCATTATTAAGACATTAAAATAATCCTAGCTGTAATTTATACTATTAGCTCAATTTAAGATTTATATTCCAGGGAATTCTGACAAATAGCTTCAAACTCATGTTCATATTATGAGAAAGTTTTAGAGTAAGAAAAATTAATGATCAAATTTTAGAATATTTTACTAAAAGTTTTTCTAAGTCATTTGATAAGGACTATGACATTATTTCCTCTACTGAATGTATGTACCCATTATTAATAGTGGACAAAAATTATTATCACTTAGAATATTTTATAATATAATGATTAAAATTAAAATACATGAATTTATATAAGAGGGTTGATTATTGTGCCCTGTATGTGAGCCAATCCAAAAATTGATGGTTTCAGGACCATTGAGAGCTAATGTGACTTCCCCCACAGATATTATTCCTCTTGGTACTGTCTTATGGAAGATACAGGTTTCTTTATGTGACAATATTGGGTGTCAAGTGGATGGATGGGAGATATGCTCATGGCAGTTAAACAGTTTCTTCCTTTTGGGAACCAGAAAAATGACATAGGGATCCTGAATGTACAATATAATGTCTGAATTTTGTATTCAAGTGATACCTTCTTCCACGTCTTTGTAAGAACATAATTTAAAGCACTGAGATGCAGAATAGTCTGAAATTATAGGAACATTGACAGCTGCATAGTACTATGCCTTTGGCAAACTTCCGAGTTATTTGGAAACAGATTGCTAAAATTATTTTTGAATTAAGAAGATAACAAATTTTTTGAAAAAACTTTCAAGGAATATATTCGGTAAAATTTTTGGAATTGTAGGTTATGGAGAAATACACACTTATGGATTTTTCTGCATTTTACATATAAACTATCAGATCCATGTGAGCCTCACCTCTACATGACACAGTGCCAATTTTGATAAGAGAGTGTCCTTAGTTCATTAAGAGTTCCAGAACACCAGTAGGATCAACTTCAGTACTTTAAATGGTATTGTGTAATTGATTTAGTAACAATGAACAAATGTTTATTTTTATTTCTTTGTTCAACAGTGGTATCAGTGTGGTCTCTGCTGAGCCAGTTCGTGGCATGATTTTAACTATTGCCCCTGACCATGTAGCTGTCTTAGCTCTCTGGCTTGGTTCTTTGGTATCCTGGATTCAGTGGCTTAGAGGTCTCATCCATGGGGCCGGAATAATGGAGCTAGAAGTCAAATTAGAGAGTTGAGGAATGTTATTTGCTTTGAAGATGATTTTTTGCTTTCTGAAAACACAGTCACTTTCAGAAAATCTTTACTAGGCATCTCATCCCCTAAATAATCCTACATAAGTGATGTTGGAGTGAAGTCCATCTAAGCTGTATGGGACATTTATTTGGTCACTTTTATAACTGTAAGTCTGTTAACTAGAGACACAACTTTTAAAAAATTGTTCCAATTCTTTATTGTTTTCAAAGAAACTCTACTTAGAAAAAATTTTTAAAATATTCTCAGAATTTAACGAGTTTCTTTAAATACTTGTAGCACTCTTTGTTGACTTTTTACCTATTGATATTTGCCTGTCTCTGATTGCAAAAACCAAACAAAACAAAACAAAAATCCATCTATAATTTCTCCAAGATGGTAAACTTCTTGGGAGCAGGTAATTTTTTCCTCACACTTCTTTGTAGTTTCAGAGTTTTGCATAATACCTTGCACATATATGATTGGAGGATGAATATATGCATGTATACTCTTTCTGTATAAGTCTTAGCTTTATTGTGTATTTCAACCATTTCTAACAGTAGACATTAATATTAATACAAGTAACAACATTGGCTGCCAGGCATTGTCTCAAGTGTGTTGTGTACATTATCTCTTCTGATCTTCCTTTAGTTTGTCATTATTGAGGACAAATTGAGACTCACATGGCTCATTTAATTGCCCACAGACTTCATCCCCAGGCAACATTGCTTCTCATAGTTCCCATAACAGTTTTGCCTTCTCTACAGACCCCAAAGGATAATTTTTAAAATTCCTTTTTCTTCTCACTCAAATCCTGTTCAGGTCCAAATAAGCTGATTTTCTTAAAGTAGAATCCATGTAAAAGGTTTAAGATGGAATTTCTCATTTAATATTTTTTATGAACTTTAAGTTCCTGCAAAATGTTCAAAAAATTGATTCTGCTGTTACCACCAAGGAAATCTGGCTTTAGAATTTCCCCCTTATTATTTTCTTTACAAAAAAAATTGATTTTTTGTTCTCATATAAGTTAATTTTTTCTTTAGCTACTTAATATATTCTCTAAATATAAAATCATTAAAATCAAAAGGAGCACTCTAATAAAGCAAATTGTCTTAAAAATATCCATTTTTTATTATTACAAAGCAAATGGGTTTATATAATGTATATTTTTACATGATAAAAAAGCTACACTGGATCCTAGAATAGACACCATCATCAAACATGAGAAGCTAAGCAAAATTTTGGAAAATAGGTATGGTAAATTTCCCCATCTTTTAGGAAAACATGATTTTCTTTTAGAAGAAGGGAAGGGCTAGAAGTTCTCATGAGGCTCCTCAAGAAGTTTGTGTCTGGGGAGGTCAATCTGCGTTGGAGGAAATTCCAGGTGTCACCAAACTACAGCCCAGGAATAATATCTTGCATTCAGACCCTTGATTTTAAATTGTATTTTTGTTTATTTAATCTCATTCTACATTTATAATTATGTGACTCAACAATGAGTATTCTCATTTTGGACATGGAAAAATTTGAGGCACAGGTAGGGAAACCAAGGTCTTATAACAATTAGTGATGGAGACACATACCTGTGATCATTGGTATGGACACCTTCCTTCCAAATAATCGTAGGCGTACTTCAGTCTTTCCCACTAAATTGTTTTACACCAACTACTTGCACTAGAGAAGTCCAAAACCCTGCTTGTCTAGGTATTCAGCTGCTGTTTTAACTAAGAGTCTTCTGCAAAGCTCGGCAACTAGTGAGTAAAGAGATTCAGATGTACTGAGAGGTTGTAATCATAATGTGGGCTTCATTCAACTATCCACCTCTTAGGCTGTTCTTTAATCAAACAAAATTTTTAACATGTCTAAGACTTAAATATAATTTCTGATATTGTTTGGTGATGTCCTTTTCAATTAGTTTTTCTTATCTATCTCTACGTTCTTCTACTTGTTCTTAGAATTTCTTGTTTCTGTCCTCTCATAAGGACTCTAGAAATAGATTTTTTTTTTCTTTTCACCTTATTCTGAGGTCAAGTGAATTCAAATAAGATGTTCTCACTTGGCATTTTTGATATCATATCTTATTGAAAATTGATTTCTACTTTTATTGGGTTTTCTTGCCTGTTTTGTTATTAATACTTTTTGTTCTTTCAGTCCTGAAAATTTTATTTCAAAAGAAGGCTTTCATACTTATAACTCAAGCATGATTAGGTGATTGTTTTATTAGCTTTTGGATTTTTACAGACCACAACTATTAATGCCAGTTGTAAGATTATATCACCATTGGTTACACCCCCAGGTTTATGGGGGTGCATGCGCCCACTGTATGCAATGATAAATGACTTGTCAAGTGTGGCTTCCAATAGTTTTTTCTTCATTGGCCCTAACCCATTGTCACAGATAATGGAATTGAACTGTGAAGAGGAAGGAAACCCACACAGTTGGCCAGCCTGCCCATTAGCTTGAATTGGTTCCATATAGTCATAGAGCCATCTTTGGCTCTGAATGGAAAGCCTCATAATGGAACATTCTGTTTTGTGTCATATGCACAGAGAAACACACACACACACACACACACACACACACACACACAGAGTGTATAAAATGGAATCCACAGTCACAAGTTTTTTTAAACAGGTTTTATTTTCAGGGGTTTTCCACGAAAATATATGCATATAGTTTTTTCTCTTTTTAAAAAATTTAATTTTGTTTTATTTTAAGTTCCAGGATACCTGTGCAGGACATGCAGGTTTGTTACATAGGTAAATGTGTGCCATGGTGGTTTGCTGCACCTATTAACCCGTCACCTAGGTATTAAGCCCAATGTGCATTAGCTCTTTATCCTGATGCTCTCTCTCCCCCTACCCCCTGACAGGCCCCACTGTATCCATGTGTCCTCATTGTTCAGCTCCCACTTATAAGTGGGAACATGTGGTGTTTAGTTTTCTATTCATGTGTTAGTTTGCTGAGGATATTAGCTTCCAGCTCCATCCATGTCCCTGCAAAGGACATGATCTCATTCCTTTTTATAGCTGCATAGTATTCCATGGTGTATCGTTCTTAAAAAGGGTCTTAATTTTTTTTCCATGGGGAGTATTACTATTTGTAATACAAATCCTTTGAAGTTCAAATGAAGGCAGGTACTTGCATTTGACAAGGAATAAGAAAGAAGTCAAGACACTTGTGTTTTTGACTCTGAAAATCAGGCCACTAGGTGATTACAAGTTTGCAGGGGCATCTGTGTTCCTTGGCACTCCAAGTTAAAGGAAATATGCTTTTTCCAGTTCTCTATTCCTCAATCTCCTTGGGAAAAAAGACGAGAATTGATGTCTTTAAAATTTTGCCCAGGTTGGGCGTGGTGGCTCACACCTGTAATCCTAGCACTTTGGGAGACCGAGGTGGGCAGATCACTTGAGGTCAGGAGTTCAAAACCAGCCTGACCAACATGGTGAAACTGTGTCTCTACTAAAAATACAAATATTAGCTGGGCTTGCTGGTGGGTGCCTGTAACCTTAGCTACTCAGGAGGCTGAGGCATGAGAATCACTTGAACCTGGGAGGCAGAGGTTGCAGTGAGCCAGGATTGTTCGACTGCACTCCAGCCTGGGCAACAGAATGAGACTCTATCTCAAAAGAAATTGCCCCAAAAGACATCACTATCCTCTATTCCAGCAGAAGTCCAACATTAAAATTACTAGTCTACAAAGTGCACACACACACACACACTCACACATACACACACACACTCATACATTCTAAAAGACAATAATATTTTCATTTATAATAAAGTAATTTTTCAACTTTTGAAATAAAATTAATACAATTATATTTTGCCTTTATTCTTATTTACCTGGGGACAGATGGTGTAGAAAGGCTAAATCCTGGTTGTCATTTTGTTCTGAAATCTGAATGAATCATGGAAGACATCATCACATCTAAAATCTTTGGTAGATGTCTCATTTATTTATCACTACACAGGCCTATCCAAGTCCAATGTGATTGCATTTTAAAGGAACTAAATTTGTAGTCAGTTAAAGCTTATAGGGGGAAAAGTAGATGGTCTTCAAGTTCTGTTAATAGAATTAGACTTCAAATTTTATATAAGAATTACTTCTTTTTCTCACCCTCTGAGTAAAAATGAAGGATAAGCTACTCTGGCAGTAAATGGTTAAAATAGTACTGTAGCATTCTGCCTCGTACCTCAAATGTTACAGCATTAATGTGTATATTCCAGAACAACTAAGATGCTCGGTGAAACCATCAGAAACCAAAATGACAATCCTTTGAGGCAAGGATTACAAGAAAAAAAAAAAAAGATAAAAACATGACACTAATTAGAACCTCCAAATAGAAACTGATTGGAAGTAATAATTCATGGACTCACTCACTCAGCAGGTATTTGAGCATCCAATGTGTGCCCTCAAACATTTGTAGGGGTACAATGATGAGGTGGGCAGGGGGCACAGAGAAGAAGACCTAGAAAGTGATAACTGAACTGCTTTCATAAAAGAAAGTGTTAATGCACACATCAGGGATCAGGGGATGACAAGTGCTATGGGAAAATAAAATCATACATCCAAGAACCTAAAAGAAATGGGCCATCTGGAAACTGAAGCATCCGGGGAAACACAGTGTGTGAAATGTAGTCCGAAGAAGAAAGATCCTGCAAGACTTATGAGCCTTATTAAGGTTTTCATTCAAAGACATGTATCCTAAGCCCAATATGAGGCTGGCTTGGGGATGGAACAAGCTCAGAATTCTGTTTTTGATTCTGAAAACATCACCCTGGTGTAGCTTAGAGAACAAGTTCAAGGGAGTCAGGGACAATGCAAAGAAAATAATTTGGAGACTATTGCCATGATCTACTCCATATAAGAGGTGATGTTAACTTGGAATGGAGTAGTGGTGGTCTGGGTGATGGAGGAAAGGGGACTGTTATAAGACTGATTAAGGACCAATTTCAGAGCACTTGATGATAATGGCCTATGGGAGGAGAGGAAAGGGGTAGTGTCAAGAGATCTCTCCCTTGCCTAACAGTATAGATAGTAACGTAACACTAATATGTAACACTAATATAACAGTGGATAAAGACAAAGATTTGTCTGTTTATTTTATTTATTTTATTTTTTTGAGATGGAATCTCACTCTGTCACCCAAGCTGGAGTGCAGTGGCATGATAATAGCTCACTGCAGCCTTAAACCCCCAGGCTCAAGCAACCCTCCCACCTCAGCTGTCTGAGAAGCTAGGACTACAGGCATGCACCAGCACGCTGAACTGATTTTTAAATTTTTTGTAGAGACAGGGTCTTGATATCTTGCCCAGACTGGTCTTGAACTCCTGGGTTCAAGCAATCTTTCCACCTCCACCTCCCAAAGTGCTGGGACTATAGGCATGAACCACTTTGTTTCTGGTTTTGTTTTTGGTTTTGGTGAGGAAAGTAAGAGATCATGAATAGCATTTGAACTGCTTGTTATACATTCCTAAAGGAAATGTAAGTGGTTATTACATCATTTGATGTAAGTGGTTATTAAAGCAATGGACTTAAATGAGACTGCCAGAGCAGTGAAGCCAGTGAAGGGGCAAAGGGCATACTTCCCCTTCATCCTCTGAAGGTTGGCTAAAAATCAACTAACAGAAAGGCAGATTAATAGGAGAAAAGGAAATCAAACGTATTAATGTACACTGGAGCCATACGAAACTATAACAACTCAAAAAAACAGCCAGATGATTGACTCCTAATACCATTTTGAGGATACAGGAAGAACAGGGGCTTGGAGGGAGCATGGCAATACAAGTTATGGGAGGCAAGGAGAATGAGGTCTGGCTAGCAAAGGAGATCTTGCTATACAGATGAAACCTCACAAGTAGGAGCCCTTGGAGAAAATAGATGGTGAATGTTTCTTTTAGACCTTTGAAGGTGTAAGACTCTCAGTTCATTTTTTCTAGATCTGGACAAGGGAGGGCCTGCAGAGAAAGCCTGGTTACATCAATGCAGATTCACTATAGATGCAAATCTTCCCCACAAGACAGCTTTGCAGGGATACTGCTTTTTGCAGGCCCTCTGAACAGCCATCTCAAAATATGTCAAAGAAGGATATTTGTTTTCTATCCAAACTGGGGCCCACTCGCCCTGTGTAGTATATACCAGATATCCACACTGAAGTTTGCAGTGGGAGAAAGGAAGGTATTTACTGGCAAGGTGCCTACAAGGAGGATCAGGCAGCTCATACGACCTCCCTGATGGCTTGCAGGTAAGGATTTTTAAAGGCAGGGGTAAATTTCAGAAAGCAGAAATTACAGGCAAGATTGTAAATCAAAACATGAAGGTTCCACATTGGTTTTGGCCTAAAAGGTTAGGATATCTTGAGGCAGGGGACTTACAGGTCTTACATAGATTCAAAGATTTTCTGATTTGCAGTTGGGTAAGGAAGAGAAGGTTTGTTTAAAAATGTAGGGTCAGCAGAAAAGAATGTTAGCCTGGGTTCATGGTTGTGACTTTTTTTAGGCCCCTCAGGAGGAAATGTGAAACAAAGAATGTTGGCCAGAGTTCAGTGCCCAGTTCCCCTTTACTGGGGGCTTCTGTGCCAGTGGATCTATTTGGTAGGGGGTCTGGGTTTCTGAGAAAGAACTCGGAGACATATGTTAAGATGTTAGCTTTTGTACCTGTAGGGGAACCCTTCATCTCGTGATTCTGGCTTCCTTGGCTGCTGTTTTAAGCTACTATTACCTTCTTGCTCATCGAGTTCCTTATTTACTTCTCAGGGCTAGCTGCGTGCCTGGAATTTCCCTCGAAGAAACTCAAAATTGTCCTTTATTTCTATGTGTGGGGGGCCTGCAGGTCTCTAAGAGGGGGTCCCTGCTTGCTCTGTCTCATATTTTGGGGATAAAATATTTTGATTTCCTTTACCAGATAGAAGAGAGTTTATGTTTTCACATTGAAGAAAATAAGATGAAGAAAATTTGAGGCATATGTCACAAAACCTGAAAAAAGTTATAATAATTGATCAGAGGACTTTGGGTCCTTAGTATAAAATGAGTAAAAGTAGCAGGCTTGAAAGAATTAAAATGAGAGCTAATCCAGTCCAGTGATATCAGCACTTGATTTAAACCTGGACTAGACAGTTAGAAGCAAGAATCCAGAGTCAGATAAAATAAGATTTAAATCCTGCTTCCATCACTCACTAGCCTTGTGACCTTTGGCGAGTTATTTACCATTTCTATGCTTCAATTTACTTATCTGTAAAACAGGTAAAGAATAATTATAGTTCACAAAATTGAGTTTTTGTGAGGGTTGAAAGAAATTATGTAAAACACTTAACACACTCCTTAGCACATAGGGGGCGCTCTATGTTAGTTGCCGTTGTTATATTTATATTTTCATTGTTAGCTTCATGAGCATGGGAAGGCTATTATAAAACCTTTGTGGGAAGCATGGGATCAGTTTTTGTTGATTCTTTAGGTCCTAAATTACTTTCCCTCCCTATGTATTAGATTTATTGATTCTTAGGAACAAGAGAACAAGGAAATCTAAATTTGCATTCAAATAAAGAATATTAGAAAGAAGCAGAGGAGAGCAGTGGAGATAAGTATTGCTCAATGAAATCTATAAGGACTGTTGATAGAAACCTGGAAACTTAACTGATGGAGAAGAGAGACAAAGAATAAACCAAATTCTGTACATTCAACTGTATCAGGATAAATCAGAGATTTGGAACTTCTTTTCATAGGCAATTATAATCTGTTTGACTAGGAAAGGATTCTTGCATCAACATGAGTACAATGAATCCAGCTAATGATAATTTGTGCATTGTTCTTGTTCATAACTCACTAACATTTGACAATTGGACCAGCTGCAAAGGCTTGAGAGGTGGCAGCTCTTTTCTTCTTTCTTGTAATGTGCCATTGATTAATAATTAAACAGCTTGCATTTTGGAGTAAAGCTCCACAGACAACATCATCTAAGATGGGCATTTTGGTGTTTTTCCTATTTCCTCAAGCTTTTTTTAGAAAGATCTCTACCTTCTAGATTAGATTGTGCTTTGTATTTTGACCAAAAATTGTGGAAGCAATAAAATGTAGACAGTGTTTTAGCTATTTTGAATATAAGTTTTCCACGGATAAATGCAAATTTTTTGCTTTACTTGGGTGGTGTAAGCCTCTTACATCCTTCACATATGGTACTCTTAACTAAATCACTTCAATGTATAACTGGAAGAGACATTGTGTCCATAACACTTACTACAGGAATTTGAAATCCACAGGGTCAAGTGTCTTGACCAAATTTGTGTCTTCTGATATCTGGTTAAATACTCCATATATTTTAACTATTTGTCTGTCGGCCTATCTATCATCTATCTATCTACCTATCTATCTATCCAATCTATCATCTCATTTATCAGACTGTCTTAACTTCACAAGTAACATGAATATATTCTGATTTTAAGCAATCAAAACAATGTGAAAGTATATGGAGAACAAACCTAATTCTCTCTTCCCAACTTTCAGCTACAATGGCCTTTCTCAGAAGTATTTTTTTGTTAATTTTTTACCGTTAAATTCTCTTTATATTGTATTATCATGCTTTATAAACAATTGCATCTTTATTGTTCCTTAATGGAGTTTTCCAGTTATATATTTCTAAAATCCTGAAAAGCATGAGTGAATTTATTGGCAGTATTTTATTCCTGCTTAATACATGGTTTGCGTAGATGTCAGACGTTGCTTTCTTCATTTTATAAGGCGGAAACTGAGAGTTTAGGTAATACCCGTGGACCAAAAGTGATTTGACTTACACCCCAAACATTGATTAATTACATAATCATTCTTGAAAGATGAAAATTAGAATCTATATTGTATCTTAAGTTTTTCAAATCAAATTTGGTGCAATTACTGATAACTGTTTTCAGATACTATTCTTTAGTATTTATTTCCTTTCTTAATTGAGAAAATATGCAAAGCCCAATAATTGACTAAACATGGTAAATATAAATTTGTATGCATGTACAATACAGTTAACTATAGCTATTAATACCTATCCAAGTGTAATCATTGGAATCCTCTGGTTATTTCTACTCCTTATTTCTACTCTTAAAGCTGAAGGAGAAGTTTTTAAGACTTTAAAATGGCCAATGATCCCTTCTGACATTGCCTGAGGTAGGCAGCATAGTGAAATGGATAGGAATGCAAATTCTGAAGCTAAGTGGTCAAATCTCAGAGGTCACATCTCAGCTCTTCTGCTTTCTACTCATGTAACTGTGTCTCAGAGTTCTCATCTGTGATAAGGGGATCATAATAACAGTGCCTTCAGCAAGTGGTTGTTATGAGATTAATCCATGTTCGGCATTTAGAATAATGCATGGCAGTTTTAAGAACTCAATGACTGTTAGCGTCATTGTTGCCAAATTCAGCACTAGTGCAGCCATGCAAGACCAGCCATTCTGTATGCCCACTGCTGCCTTTTCTTGGCACAGTGAAGAATATAACAAAGTTTGTGTGACTGGCTTGTTTCACAACCTCCTTAGAATGCTGTCAATTTGAGTATATGAAATTACATTTGCCGAAACACAGATGCCTATAGAGTTTTAAGTAATTTAATAGTTAAAACACTTATGGTATAGACATTGATTTCCTACTGACACTTGAAGCTTCAGGCTAATGGAAAAAAGAATGAGGATTCTCATCTTAGATAGTCTGGTTGGTGAAAACAGAAGTCCAACTAATAAAATGTCTTTTAACCAAATATTATTTTTGAAAATCACTTTCAGAAGGTATTTCTCAATCTGGAAAATTCTAAATGGAACATCACAAACCTAAAATGTATTGTATTTACAGTTGCTTGTGGCACAGTAGTAAAATGATTTTTGAAGTGTCTATAATATAATATATCCTAGCTAGAACAAGGTATCAGTGAGGCTAACGTCACAAGTTTAAAAATGTGAAGAACCAACTTCAAACTGCTGTTTAAAAGATATCCAATGTTCTTGATTACATGGGCTAGATTTCTATAAATGTAAAGTTCCATGCAACACCTGCTATTTGGGCAAATACTGTGTGGGCAAAATAAGTCTATGTGGGCAATTACTATGTGGGCAGCTGTCTCAAATATAAGTCTTGAGAGGGCTAATTGGTCATACTTTTATGGGTCAGTGTAGTGTTCACTATAATATAAATCTTTGATTCAATATTTTAATATTCAAATGATTCATTATACATGTAAATAATTTACATTGATTTAATATAAATTTTAATCTGCAAATATGCCCTCTAGAATCAGCCTGATATTCCTAGTTGGCTAGTTTTTAAATGTTTTCATTAATTCCAGATTAAATAGATCAATAGATTAAACTGTAATAATTATTGAAAATCATCCAACTAGGAATATCAGGTTCCTTGCAGAAGAAATATTCCAAAAACAACTGCAAACATCAGTATTCTCATTAAAGCCAGTAACAAGAAAAGGATTTTTGTTTGATACTCTTTGACATTGCAATCAATCCCTAGCCAATGCAATGAAAAGAGAAAAAGAACTATGAATATAAATGGAAAATGAAAACACAAAAATGTGGTGGTATACAGAAGTAATGATTATGTAAATAGACAATCTGGAAAAATCTACAAACCAATTATTAAAATATTTTTTACATTCACTAGTTTATTAAGACCCCGCTGCTTATAAAATTCAGTACCATGCATCACAGAGTTGTTCTGTCATGGTATTTGACTAAGATTTTCTTCAGCCTAAAGCTTAATGTAAGTTAATCTTAAAAAAAAATTATTACTAAGAGTAATAAGCAGTAAGCTTTACATATGAGCATGGTAGGTTAGGACTTTAAATATCCTATGTAAAATTAGACTCGTGAGGCACAGGTTGAAGCGTCAGAGTGTGCTTGCATGACCAACTTCAACTATATTTTTTGTTCTTTTCAAATCATTGGGAAATTTTTGTTTAATAATTTTGAAAGGCCATGAAATCATATTACTGTGAAAATACATATCATTTCACTTAAAAAAAGTGGCCCTTTGTGGATCTGCAGGAATCAAAACACATGTGAACCAACAATGTCATCAAAAGACATTCATTAACTATTTGATTGTACAGAAGACTCCCCTGTATGTTGTCTGAACATAACTAGGTACAATCTTTTAAATCATACCCCTTAAGTATGTTATGTCTCAATAAAATGTTAACTTGAAGACATGAATAGTAGAAACATACATAATATAATAAAACCTTCACATTGAAATAGAAAATAACAAAGATATATCTTGTCAGCGGAGAGCAACATAAAGACATCACTAAGTGAGGTAACTGCAGGAGCAGGGCAAATCCCACTCTAGTTCTGGATAGGAGAGGAAAGGCAATAAAATATTTTTCATTAATCCAGGAATACTACTTGCAGAGATGTGACTTCATGCAAGGGTCTGTATTCCAGTGGTTAAGAACCTCTACTCTATCACTATTCGTGTGACCTTGGGCTTATTACTTAACCTTTCAGTGACTCCATTCTCCATTTGCAAAGAAGCGATAATAGTATTTACTACATAGGGTTGATATAGAGATTAGAAAGGTTAGTATGCTTATAGTGCTTAGAACTGTCCCTGGCATGTAATAAGTGCAGTATAATGTTAGCCACTCTTCCAATTATTAGATGTATTTGTATTATCTATTTAAGTTATTGAAGAAATAAATTCATTGGAGTTGAGAACAATATTGCTCGAAATGGTTAATTGTCCATTAAGACTGAGAGATTATTATTTTCTGGAGTGGGGAGTGGAGAAAAGATTGTACAGAAGTTTCATCTTTAGTATTTTCAATGGGCTTTCTATTTGCTGGCAATAACCAGACATGATATAATATCATGTTTTTAAAACATAGTGTTTGATGTTAGATGTGTTTTTAAAAACCTTGGGGCAGCATTTTATTTTCTCAAAGACAGTTAAGTAGAAATAAAGCTATTTGGTAGTCATTCATTTAAAAAATTTTGGGAGGTATAATGTGTGAGAGAAGTAAAGAGTTATAGCTCATTCTGAGTAGTTTAATCTAGAAAGTCATTTTTTACCCTTATTTAATCAACCTCAAAATGATAGAACAATAACCAGTTAAGTTAATACTGTAGCTTAGTGCAAAATAATTTCAGGTTTATGGATTTTGCTCTGTTGGGGGAAAATAAAAGTACCCTACAGTGATTGTTATTGACTTAATTTTCTCAATGTCATAGGCCTATATAAAGTAGCCAGCCTTTTTACTTTTGATTCTTTTCTCTTGCTTCTAAGTTACTAGGTCATGTATTAAATTGCGCAATATACCTATTTTAATGCACTGGCTACATGCCGAGCGAATTATACTACATACTGAAGATCTGAATCTATAATCTATGTTGTTAGACAATTTGAAAGTCTAGAGAAGTTTCTTTAAGGAAATGTACCAGGGAATTAATTTCTATCCAATTTCAATATTCAAATATTTATTAACTTCACACTGAAGTTTCATTTCTGACATTTAGACATTTTTATTACTTTTATAACAAATTGGGTACAACTGTAAAATTTAATTTTTATTATTTAAATCATTTATTACATATAAAAAATAAAGGCATTTATATATATTGTTTTAAAATTGTGTGTGATATAGTGAGAAGCACTTAATCTAACATAAACTTAACATTTCTATTGAGAATTTAAGTAAAAGTTAGCCTTATATATACAATATAACAATGAAAACACCGTACTGCTATAATCTCATTTTGTGTTTTCCCCTCACACAGAAAAAAAGGATTTTAAAATCTCATCACTTACAAGAACAAATTGACTTTCTTACTGAAAATGATCCACCTGTTTTGTTGTAGTTTAACCTCATTCTTGATAACCTATTTTAAATTTTCCCCTCAGATGAGTCTCAGGGGCACTAAATAATATATTTTAGCCATAATAATAGTAAATTTGTTTTTCTTTTTCACTATTATTTCTGTGATATGATTTGTGGTACCCTTCAGATTTCCTGGAAAATGCTTCCTTATAAACTAATGGCAGTGGTACAAACTATATTTTGGTATATACCAAACTAGGATATGCCAACTAGGATGCCTTCAATCACAAATAAGAAAAACACTTCCTCTTTAGATAAACAACAAAAAGGGGATTTTCTTGGCTTTCATAGATAAAATTTTCAAATTTCAGATGAGCTCTAAGATTGCCTCCTGCCCCTCTGGCGGCTCATTCATAACCAAGGACTCAGAATCTTTTCTCCTCTCCACTATAATTTCTGCAGTGCCAGTTTATCTTTGTCTGGCTTTCCTTGTGGTCCTAGGATCAGAACCACACATTTTCTTGTTCAGAGTCAAAAGAAGGAAACGTGTCTGTCCTAGCTTTCCAAAAGAAAATTTGAGTTTGGTTGATTGGATCAGTTTAATTTTCTTTCCCAAACTTAAACCAGTATTACCAAGAGAATGTAATCTGCTGATTGGCTTAAGTCATTTGATAACCTGTCTGGACCTAGAAGATAAGGAGAGAAGTTCAGCTTTATTGTAATTATGTGAACTTTACTGGAATTATGTGGGGGTGCATAGGTACTCTAATGAAAAACCAGGATCCTTCCAAGAAAGAAGGAGGATTCTGGGCAGGGACCTACAAATACCCACTTCTATAGCTTGGCTATTTCATCTTTAAAAAGTCATATGTTTTCTTTTTTAAAACATTTTTATTTGTTTTCTTTTTAAATTTGTTTGCTTTCTCTATGATTTTTATTTTTATTTTATTATACTTTAAGTTCTGAGATACATGTGCAGAGCGTGCAAGTTTGTTACAATCTGCACATTCTGCTTTCTCTATGATTTTTAAAATATTCATTTGCTTTCTCATTTTTTTGTTTAAAAATCCAAAGACATAAACAAGAGAGTTATTCAGTCACAGCTTAAAGAGCTTAAATAGTTTGGCAAGGCATTTACTCATTTTTGCAAAGTGAAACAGAGAGAAAAAAATTTTTTGGAGTTATGTGAGAGTAAATAAAACATCACTAGCCATATCAACTTTTCTGTAGAATGAGGTGATGGTAATTCAGCTGTTAAATTTAAATGTCGAATAAAGGAGAAAAGCACAAATCTAAGTCACCAATCATTGTAAAGAACTGAGGAAAATAAAGCTAAAAGTAAACTGTTAGTCAATCAACAGCTATTTATTGGGCATTTTCTATGTTCTCAGCACAATGCTGATTTCTATGGAGGATTCCAATCAAGTGTAAAAGAAGAGGCTGCTTTCAAGAAGTATATAGGCTACACACAAAGTCAGGATAAACACACAAGAAATAAAGGCAAACAACAGAAGATAGTATGTGATTTGGTACTAAATCGTATGGAACAGACTATGTACTAGAGAGGAAGACTTGGAATAGGCTAGATTTTGTTGGCGAAAAACTCACAGGGGACTGGAGCCAGGCATTGACTCGTAGATAAGGTCTGCAGACAGGAAAATGAAAGGGAGGACTTTGCAGATGGGAAGATTAGTAACAACAGTGTGAGGAGGTAGAATTGAGCATGGTGAGTGTAGAAATGGTGCCGAGACAAGTTGGTCTGGAGCAACATCACAATATGTATTTAAGGTTTGTTTTTATTATAACTTACTGAGTAAAATGGGGCAAGGATATAAAAGGTCTTGATCTTCAGTTATTGCCTATGAAAACTAATCTCCAGGGCTGGGTGCGATGGCTCACATCTGTAATCCCAGCACATTGGGAGGCCGAGGCAGGCGGATCACTTGAGGTCAGGAGTTTGAGACCATCCTAGCTAACATGGTGAAACCACGTCTCTACTAAAAATACAAAAATTAGCAGGTGTGGTAGTGCAGGCCTGAACTCACAGCTACTTGGGAGGCTGAGGCAGAAGAATTGCTTGAACTTAGGAGGCAGAAGTTGCAGTGAGCCAAGATCATGCCACTGCAGTCCTGTGTGGAGGACAGAGTGAGACTCCATCTCAAAGAAAAAAACAACAACAACAATAAAAAAACTGATCTCCAGTCACGACAGTGTAGGTAAGTAGTTTGTTGACAATAGATTTTAGGAAGATTACTTCAGGTTGATGCATAGGATGCACTGGAATGAGTAACTGGAAATATGTAAAATAGTTTAAATGCTTTCTTGGTAATTTATCCTTGAGAAGTTGAAAGCAGGGATCATGGTAGACCCAGAGGGAATATAGTATTTTCAATGGTCTTTCTGTTTGCTGGCAATAACCAGACATGATATAATAACATCTGTGGAATTTGCTGTTAAAACACATGGCAGAATAGTATAGTTGAAAGAACATGAGTTTTGGAATCACTTAAACATGGTTTCGAATCCCAACTCCATGTTTTAAGTAGTGTGAAACTTCAGGCATGCTTCTTAATCTCTGTGAACACAAATTTCCTTGAGTCATATAAAGATACAATATTTGTTTCACTGGACTGCTAGCATTAAATAACAAATATAAAGTGATTCTCTCTTCTTACTTCTCTCTTTTTACTAACACCACCCAAATTTCTTACCCACTGGAAATAAAAACTGGAAGAATTCCTACGCCTAACAAAATACTTGAACATTCTTCATCAAGCAGGTCATAGGAATTCCACAATGTCACAAGGCAGAGCTTCCCAGCTCATCCCTAGTGAATGGCTTAGATGAAAGCAGAAGAAGGTTAATCATCCAATTACTAGATAAAAGTACAAGTGTTCTCTGAAACAATTTTTTTTTTTTTGAAACAGGGTTTTGCTTTCTCGCTCAGGCTGGAATGCAGTAGTGCAGTCTCGGCTCACCGTAACTTCTGCTTCCCTGGTTTGAGCGATTATCCTGCCTCAGCCTCCTGAATCTGAGGCAATTTGATTCTGGTTGAAAAGGGCAGCCGGGGGAGTGAAAGGAGTACTGAGTTTGGATCCCTTTAGTGTTCAGATCTTGGTCTCAGCACTTGGTGTGTCCTTGGGTGAATAACTATGAGCTACAGTCTCATTCGTAAAAGGGGACTAACGGCATAGTTGTGGAGAGAAAACAGGATGACATAGTAAACACTTGATAAAACTTAACCTTCCTAGAAAGATTTAGAGCATTAGTCATTTTAATGTCATTGGATAGTTTAACTATAAACTAATCTTTTAATCATCCTTGCAGAGAGGAAGGTAGTTAAAATAACTGATAATGTCCTAACCCTGGCTAAGAATTATCAACTTCAGGTTATCTGAGAAAATGTATATGATACTTTAATTAATAGGATGCCTTCTTAACTATTAATACTAAACAAGTATACAAGCATATCTTTTTCCTTTTTCCTTAAATGCTCCCCCAGAGTACACAAAGTAGTCTTTATTTTTGTGACTACAATTAGTACCCATTGGTTTTTTACATCCTTTGCAGCTGTACATTCATAATATATTTAGGGAAATAATTAGAATCATCATGACCTTAAAGCTTGGTGACAATTTGGGGATGTTTTCCAACTTATCTCTGATAATGCTAATTCCAAGGAAGAAGAAGATGCACAGTATCTGGAATGGCAACTAGAGTAGTGTTTTCCAACCAGGCATCCATCATCCATGAAATTACCTAAGGTCTATCTTTAGCTGAGTGGTAATATAATGAGTTGTAGTTATCTATATTATGTTTTGGCTAAGAGATCTTTGAAGTTTTTTTTAAATTTTAAGACCTGTAAGATTTATTTTCAAGATGCATTCTTGTATTGGCTTTTACCCATGCTAGTAATTTCTCTTACTGTTATTTCACCATTCACTAGACTCAAGTTTAAAGGACAAAATCCCCTAAGTGAAATATGTATCTGCAGCAAAGACACTCATACTTCCCCTACAAACACCACATCTTTTGAGAGACAATGGAGCAAGAAGAGAAAAGAACAATAAAGAATATTCTACTTTCTCTATATCTGCCATCTTGATTTCATTTAGACCTCCTAATTTTCTCTCTGATCTGTGTGCATGGGCCAGAATATACCTTCTTCATGGAATTAGTTGCTCAGTCTTTAGTGCTCTGATAGCATTTTATTCATGTTTCTCTTTTGGAAATTATAGTATGTCTGGAGCCTTAAATGACTATATATAGATGTATTCTGTGAATTGTCATATTTTTTACTCTTGAGAACAGGAACAATATTGTATTCATGTGTGTCACTTTCAGAACACCTAGCCCAGTGCCTAGGAATAATTTTTAGAACAAATCTGGTGCTATAAAGACTGTTCAAAATGAATAGTAATGCTGACCCTTAATATTAAGGTAAAAGTAATTTTGTACAATCACCCTTTTTAAGTCAACCAAGTAATGAATCTTCACTTGAGTAAAGTAAGAATAAAGTTATGTGTGCTGGCAAAATTAAGGCTGAAAAGTTAAGATTCTTTAAAATTAGTAATAATGACAATTCTTAGAGTTGAAATTCTTGTCCAAAACATTGATGTTAAACCATTCATTACTTTGTACATTGACAGTAGTTTTGTCTGTATAATTTCTTTGGAATGACATACAAATAACAATAAGTGAACTTGTTTTAAAGATTTTCCAAAAGCTTCATAAATCTACATCTGATATGTAAAAATATAAATTTAGCTCATGCACATTCAGTTTGTCAAGATAATCCAGTTCCCACAAGGAATTTTCACCAAAGGCTAAAAGCTGATTACTGGTTTATAGTTACATTACTAAAGTAAATAGGTATATATTTATGTAAAAAGTGTTTGAATTCCCTAAAATACAGCATGATTTCTATATTTGAAAAAAAAGCATGCTTATAGCTGTTTAATAAATCTGAGAACTATTATCAATGACTGATAAATAATACAGACTGCACTGCTGATCTTTCTAATCATGAAGTGGAAAATAAATAAATGAATAGTAAATTACACTTAAAAATACTAAAATCGTATTAATACTTGTAATTCTCACTTCTTGGGATTTTAACAAAAACTTGCTTTCCACTCTTCTGGACTATAGTCTAGCTTCCGTTTTCCAATGTATCCTCCCCATTCCTGGCCAAGTAATATCTTTAAAGAGCCAATGTGTCTGTGTCAAACCCCTGTACAAAAACCAATTCCTCCCAAGGCTTTCAGAATAAAATTCAGACTCCTCAGCAAGCAGGCAGGGACTGATTCCTGCCTACCTCAGCCACTTCTCCCCGCTAACAATGCATTATTTGTAAGTTTCCATATGCCCTCTTGAGTTGTTTCATCACATAGTGTTCCTTCTGCTTTAAATACCTTTTCTGCTTCAGCGTCTTCTAGCTGTCACTCCCAGTGACTTCCTTCAGATATCATTTCCTTATCCAGTTGAGTTCTGGGTCTTTCATCTGTGTTCTCTTTATATCCAACATATAAGTTTTTTTAAAAAACTAATTATATATGTGTTCACTAAACTGTAATACAGTAGTTTGCGAACTGTCCATCTCAGTCTCTGGGCTGTGAATTCTTAAAACAGGAACCTTGTCCTTTGTCTCTGAATCACTAAGGCCGAACACAATGCCTAGCAGTGAAAAGTCACCAAACATATTTTTGTTGAGTAAATATAAATAAATAACAAATAATTCATAGTTTATTTGTTTAATGTTCAAAATTATACAAAAAATGTATAATTTATACATTTCAAAATATTTAATAACCATTTGCTAGAGACACCTGTTCGTCATACCAGAACTACTGTAACAGCCAGTAATGCTGTTTCATTTCACCCACCCTGTATCAGCCTGGGCTATGGGTATCTTTGACGTTTTTATACCAAAAAGGAGAAAATACATATATTTTCATACCAACATGCAACCAGAGACTTTTTAGAAAAACATAGAGACATAAGGTGTTGGAAAGCACCTGGATGCATGTACACTGAAGCTAATACAGTTGTGTTCTTAAGCTATTTATATGTGATGATAAATGCTTTCCTATAAAGTTTACAGTGGTGTTAAAGTGCTGCCATGCCTTGTCCTAATTACCCAGCGGCATGTTTCACATTCCCCAGTGGGCTATTTTTTTGTTGTTAAATAGCAGTAAGTTAAGAGAGAATAATTTTCACAGTTTAAGGACCTGTAGTAAATATTTATTGCCTTACTTCCATGTTTTGTAACAGTAAACAATTCTCCCATCTCCCAGCCAAAGCTTCCTTCATCTTTTATATACACTACTGCAAAGGGTAGTGCAGGAGCTGATTGACAGCCTACTTCCATTCTTGTCTTCTAGCACCTCAAGCCAAGGCATCTGTTTTCACCAGAATGAACTTGCTAAAATGCAAATGTGATTATGGTACTCCCTACCAAAAACCATTCAACTTTTCTGGATCATCTGTAACAAACTTTTCAAGGCAACTTAAAATATCTGCTTGCTTGTTTTTTTTTTTTTTTTTCTAAAGCTCATTTTTGAGCTTTGCAAATGGAGACTCCAATTGAATAGGGACAGGGTGGTAGGGTGGTACTTAGGCACTCTTAAAGTTTTTACAGGAGATTCCATTGCACAGCCAGGCTGAAGAAAATTTATCCACAGGATGGAGTCCTAACACCATTACAGGGAAGAAGATTATTCAGAAACTGCCACCTGCCTGACACTTATTAGCCACAAGACTTTGGCTTAATTATGTAGGTATTTGAGCCTCACCTGCCTCAGTTTAAATGGGGATAATAGTACAAATGTTGCAGCACTATTGTAAGTATTATATATAGTATTAGGTTATTTAGCATCCAAACTGTACTATTTAATGTATCCAAATGCACTATTAATAATTACTGTCATCCAAAAGCACTATTAATAATTACTCCAAGATACTATGATAAACTTGGGCTGTCCCAGAAAAACCAGGGCACTATAATTTGAGGAGATGTATTCAATGCATTTTGTGTAGTGGATATAACAGAAGCTCAATAAGTCACTTTCATTTTTATCATTCTTCACATTTGCTCCTCTACTCTGCTGGAAGCTGTAGCACACCAAGGTCATGGCACAAGGCACACAAATGATGTTTGTGCCATGCTCTAACCAAGATCCTGAGTGTTTGTCTATCACTACCTTTCTTTACATATACTTGATGCTTTCTCCCTTGATTTGTTTTGTTTTGTTTTATTTTTTATTTCTATAGATTTTTAGGGAACAGGTGGTGTTTGGTTACAAGAACAAGTTTTTAGTGGAGATTTCTGAGATTTTGGTACACCCATCACTCAGGCAGTATACACTGCCCAATTTGTAGTCTTTATCCCTCAGCCCCCTTCCACACTTTCCCCCAAGTCCCCAAAGTCCATTGTATCATTCTATACCTTTACATCCTCATAGCTTAGCTCCCACTTATGAGTGAGAACATACGATGTTTAGTTTTCCATTCCTGGGTTTCTTCACTTAGAATAATGGTCTCCAATTCCATCCAGGTTGACACGAATGCCATTATTTTGTTCCTTTTTTCTGGCTGGATATTGGTCCATGGTGTGGGTGTGTGGGTGTGTGTGTATCACAATTTTTTTATCTACTTGTTGATTGATGGGCATTTGGGGTGGCTCCATATGTTTGCAATTGCAAATTATGCTGCTGTAAACATGTGTGTGCAAGTATCTTTTTCGCATAATGACTTCTTTTCCTCTGGGTAGATACCCAGCAGTCTCCCTTGATATTTTGTATAAGCCTTGATATTCCGTTCCGTTTTTTCCTCTACTGCTTTAGCTTATCTCTTTGTAGGTCCCAGGCAAGGAATGCAAGAGAGGCCCCCTTGCAATACATTTTTTAAAATTAAAGGCTACATATCAAGCTAAAATACTGTTAAGTATCTCCTACTTTGACAGATAAATCATGACAGGTCCAAAGTTAGACTTCCTGGAATCCTTGGAGTTGCACACGGGACTTTGATGAGGGCAATGCCAATCCTGGGAGCCTACAAACAACCCCTCTTCTACCCCTATCCCTGATGATCTGCATGACAGGAGCATCACGTGTAAGGGTGTGGACACCTCAACCTGTACATATTCAAGCTCTGTTCATCTCCCACTTTTACCTTCCTTAGCAAACGACTTGAAGGGTGTGTATCATATACCTGTTACTACTGTAACAAATTACTATAACACCAATGGCTTGAAACAACACAAATTTATTCCTTTTTAGTTTTGGAAATTAGTCTTACAGGACTAAAACCAAGATGTTGGCATTGCTGTTTCCTTCTGGAGGCTCTAGGTAAGAATCCCTTTCTTTGCCTTTCCCAGCTTCTAAAGCTGCATTCTTGGATCATTGGCCCCTTCCTCCATCTCCAAAGCCAGCAGCATAGCATCTACTCTCCTCTTTGACTTCTGTCTTGCTGTTGTAAAGACCCCAGTGATTACATAGAGCCTGTTTGGATAATCCAGAATAATCCCCTCATCTCAATTTTTAAAAACATAATCACATCTACAGAGTTACCTTTTGCCAAATTAGGTAGCATTTACAGGTTTCATTTATTAGGATGTGGATATATGTGGGGGCTGTCATTCTGCCTCCCAAAGGGTGTGCATACCAATGAACACTTGAGAGGATGAACCCAAGGAAGAAGTGTGAGTGAGCACTGGAGCTACACTTGGAAACACTTAGGCAGGGATTCTGGTAATTGACGAGCTGTGGGGTCATGTGAGCATGTCCTCTTGGCCCTCGGATTCTTTGCCCTGCTTAGCCAGAGGAGGTCCCTCTAAAGCTCAGGACCCAGGGCAGGGTCCTTTCTTAGGGAGGGACCTCAGTACATCTCCTTTCTCCTGCTGATCTGGCAACCTCTGCCTGTTACCCGTTCTCTTGATCTACCTACAAGACTCTGTCAGAGGAAAGCATGTTAGCAAATTGTTTTACTCTATTAAAAGTTCTTTTTCTCTTATTTTCATTCCTGCCTTTTGCTTGTCATGAAAGAGCCCCATTCTACACCCACTCATTGTTTTTAGCCATCCTCACTGGCTTTCCCTTCCTTTGAATCTTCAATTCTATCCTTCCGCCACCTCTTCAGTGTTCTTAAAATACACAAGATTTCACCTGCTTGCTGTGTTTTTATTTTTTTTTTTTTTTCAAAAATATGCTATCCAGCTAGCAAGTTATTTCTGAATCCTACAACATTGTTAATTCATTCCTCTTATATTTCTTTTTCAGTTCTAAATTTTCCTTCAGCATTTGAAGCCTGAAGATTTTCTTCTATAATCTAATTTAAAATCACTTTACTTGGTCTACTTGTATACTCTGTCTTTATATTTTGTTAAATGTTGGCCGTTTAAAATAATGTTTCCATACTTATATAATGTATATAGAAGAATTTTTATTTCGAAAAAAGTGTCTTTAAAGATGTTTTCTCCTCTTTTAAGTTTTAAAAAATCTCTGAACTTTGATCTATGTTTTTACATATTCTCATTAATGCATGGAAAGTTTAAGGAATCATCTGTGATTAAGGTCTTACATGGTTTTGAGAGCTATGAATTACTTCACAAGAAAGTTTTGTAGGTTTTTTTCCTTAATGGGATATTATATATTCCTAAGGCTCTGATTAAAAGAAAGTTTGTCCATTTAAATTTGATTTTAAACTTATATAATTTCAGTGATTTTAAAAATCGATGAGTCTAGTAATGTTACATTGCAGTAGTGTGTGCTCCGTTAGGGTGCACGTGTCTGTCTTATTTATCACTGCAGCTCAGCTATAGCCTAGCTCAGTGTTTGTATTTTAGTAAATACCTGAGTAAATGAATGTGAGAATTAATGATAGAATTTCAAAATGGCTTTAAAAAATGATATAAAGATATAAACCATGCTGCCTTAATCACAACACTGAAATACAGACTTTTAAATTTTCAATCAAATTTGTAGTCTCTCCTAGACTATTCTGCTATGAGTAATAAATTATTTCACTAAGGCTGCTAACTAAACTGTGTATATTCAAGATAACCATGGTCTGTTTAAATAGTTTATGAATGATAAATACATCTCTATAAAATAAATATTATTTTATAGAGATGCTATATATAGTGATAATTCCATATGTTATAGAATTATATAGATACTGAGATACCAAATATGCTAAAGACACTAAGAAATCTTTACACAGTGTTAGCTGATGAGAAATGTGACTCTTTGGTACTGAAATGAAGACAGGAAATGGGGAAATATTACTTCCTTAGCCCTTTTTCCTCATTGCTTTAGGAATTGTGTATGGGACTTGGTTCACTGCAATTTTCTCTAGCTTTATAATGGTAAATATGTGTATAATTTTTTCAGTATGTAAATATTTTATATGGCTTCACTATGTTGAAGGTTTACTTCTGAGTATTCTCTATTTTACAAATGATTGAAGATGTCTTATTTTATTGCTTGTCCTCAGAATGGCTTTACTCCTTTATACATGGCTGCCCAAGAGAATCACATTGATGTTGTAAAATATTTGCTGGAAAATGGAGCTAATCAGAGTACTGCCACAGAGGTAAGACTGTCAGCCCTAACATCGTGAATTCTTTGGTCTTAATATCCATGTTCTTTATATCAGGCTGCAAATAATCTCCATTGCTTTGTCTAAAATATGCTAGGAATGCTCATGTTACTATTATAATCTCAACAGTGGCTGTGAACAAATGACTCAGGCTTGTGCACAGAGTTCCATCAGTTTATGCCTTCATTTTGGATTCATTTCTATTTATTGTTACATAAAATCAGGCTTCCATCAATTTCCATCCTCTGGTTTTTTGGGAGATTTGTACCATTCTAAAGTTTGATTGCAGTAAATTTGACTCATCTCTTTTCACCAATATTTTATCTTTCTTAGGATCCAATATAATTTCTTAAAGGAACAATATTTTACCATCAGAGATAATTCATAAGTATCTATGTTAAAACAGTTTTATGAAGAATGTCACAGGAAAAACCACTGTACCTTATTGAAGCACAAATTATGACACACGGTTGTGTGACTGATTATGACAACAACTGAACAGAATGTCCAAAATCAGTCTAGTTTAAAAAAGTTTCAGGAAATCTAGACATAAGAAGTGGGAGTGGGCAGGGACCCTTAGAACATCAGTTTTCTTTCCTAAGCATGCCCACCTAATAAGTAGAAACTGCTTTGTATTTTCCTTCTCATTTTTGCCTAGGCAGATTAAGGAGCAAGTTCAATGACTATCTAGGGCAGTGTTTTCAAGTGGTGCTCCAGAAGCCCTCGTGCTTGGGGTCACTGGAAGGTTGGGAGTGGGCGACATGGAAGAGGAGAAGAAGAGAGCTCCTTGGAGACATGCCTCTCCTCACCTCTTTCAACCAGAGGATACCGGCGTGGTTTTTTCTATTTCATATTTTGTGTCCCTACTGATAAAATTTCAAAACTCCTGGCCTGAAGTGAAAGATGACTGGTGGGTGCTTGATACCCAGAAACTATCTTAAGATAATTTGTAATGTCTAATATGGCTTTCTTTCTGGGCAATTAAGTCTTTAGTACATGAAATCCCTTATATGCTGTGTTGGAAGGAGAGGTCATTAAAATTTAATAAATGCCTTTTCAGTCCCTTTGGGAGAAAACTTTTTATGGAGCCAATTGCAACAACTTTCTGACAGCTTATTCTCATTAGTTTTTTTTAAAAAACAGTTTTTTAAAAAAAATCCAAGAAATCACTATTAATGAGACCATGTTTCCTACTTATGACTGGAAAACACAACTACCTGGTGTGAAATGTTTGTGAGTTCTTTATTCAATACACGCAGATCTTATACTCTTGCCACTTGGATATGGTGTGAATTTTATGATTTGGGACATTTTTTCCCCCTCAGACACTAGTTCTATCCGTGAGTAACATGTGAATATCTTCAGGCAGAGCTCAGGTAACAATATGAGACTGCATCTTTGCATCAGGGCCTCTGAAAAATATATCAAAATAAGGAAATCTATATTTGTTTTATTTGGTTTTGATTTCTTTGAAAGCAGAATCATTTACCAGATGAAACCTTTCACTCTAGAGTGCTTTTATTTACCAAATAGACTTACTGTTTCTAGTGTAGGATTTAGGAAAACTTGGCTCGCTGGCATTCCCAGCTGTCTCATGGCTCCTGGCTCCTTTGGTGTAGACCACTCACTGTAGCATTTCCCATTTGGTTCCAAAAATACCCTTTTATGTACATTGCATTGGTAGAGACCACATTGCACTCTATTCCCCGAAAGTTAAAATCTTCTCTGATTCCACAAAGAATGTGTCTTTTGCAAATAAATCATGTGAGGCTTTGAATTTTAGCTTAGACACATTATGTACCTATTATTTGTTTCATTTTAGAAAATTGTTTAGATAACTAAAGTTACTTTTCTCTGATTGAATCTGTAAACTTGATTGAACTCTCATTGCTTGCACTACGTGGTTATAAAAAAACACACATACGGACGAATCTTTACATATTCCTTTTTAGTGTATCATTCTGTAAAAAAAATAATAATGTTTTTACAGGGCTGTATGGTTGATTGCCATTTGATATCCTGTGTTATATTGCTAAATACCTTCTACGGTCTTATGTGCACATGTGTGACTATGCCTGAAGAAGGCATTTTCCCTGAACTGGTTGGTAGCTAATTTGCAAAAGTTAATGACTAATCAAGACATTATGATCACTTTAAAACCAAGTGATTGTGAGATTATTCAATGTGGCAATGAAATTCATGATTGAGAAGAAATAATTAAAGTTTAAAAATTTTCCATAACTGTAGCACTTAGCATTGGTAAATAAAATATGAAAAATGAAGCTACTGAACTTTAATATGGATTTCCTTTTAGTTGTGATAATTGAACAAATCATTCCAAATGTTTAGCCTTATCCCATGAAGTACAGATTAAAATAAAATCTACATGGTGAAGATCCAAGGTTAAATTCTCAGAAGGGAGTTCTCAGTCTCTCCAGTACCATTTTTATATGGTATTTCTCTACTCTCTTCCTTCTTCCTAAATGCTACCAAGATTAAAGGCCTAAAACTTTTTAATGACATTCTGTTCTGTGAGCAAATACCTCATCTCTAAGAAAAAAATTAATTTCACCTTCTTTTAATGTAAACTACCACAGTGCTGCAGGAGGTAATACATTTAAATACGTATGTGATAATGAGTCTGTGCTTTTCTCATTCACAGAGCATTTAATTTGTGCCAAAGAAAGTTCTAAATTCAGGCTACTATTTTTCATCTTAAGATACTACATGCTTTACTCTTCCATTCTGTTAAGTAATGTGTTCTATTTAAAATTCAGTTATTATTAAAAAATATTATTACTGGTGCTGCATACATGATACAATACACAAGGAAAATTATTTTTTCCTCAATAGTCTACACTTACTTAAAAAAAATTATTATTGGAAAAAAATTAAGTAGTTTAATTATAGTAAATTACCATCATCTCTAGAATGCAGTCCTGGGTTCAAGCGATTCTTCTGCCTCAGCTTCCCAAGTAGCTGGGATTACAGGCACAAGCTACCATGTCTAGCTTTTTTTTTTTTTTGGTATTTTTAGGGGAGATGGATTTTCACCATGTTGTCTAGGCTCGTCTCAAACTCCTGACCTCAGGTGATCCACCCACCTTGCCCTCCCAAAGTGCTGGGATTACAGATGTGAACCACTGCACCCAGCCTAGAATGCAAGTCTTTAAATTTACCGTACCATTGCCCTCATTTTTTTCTCTATGTGAATGGAAACTTCTAACTTTCAGACTTGTTTTCCAACTTTTGTGGATTAAGGGTGGTTTTTTTCTTTCACATAAATAGAGCCAAAAATATATATATATTTTTATGTACTTGTCACCTTTCCAGGAACTGAATACTCGTTTCTAGAGAGAAAAAATATAGCCATCCAAGTTTTCTAGCATGATTATCTACTGCTAAGTTTTCTCTACCTTTTCACTTTCCATGCTACTATTTTTTAAGTTCTGTCTTTTTAAGTTTAGAATTGAAAAACAGTTTTTTTACATTACCTAGCACATGTAATTTTATATCTAAATTGTTTAAATAATATAAAATTCAATTATTAAGAGCATGATTAATAAATTAACTTAATTTGCCAAAGAGTTTTAGATCATATTGTTCCCTAAGCTTCCAAAATTGAGTTGGTAATAGACAACTCCATTCATAGGGGTTGTTTCCCTAGCCATTCACAGATATTTAGTAACTTGCTGAATCAATTTTACTTCCCCGTCTCGGTTACCATATCTTTGATTCCCAGTCAGACTTGGTCTCCATTCTTTCTGCTCTTCCCACTTTTCTGCTTAACCTACAGAGGCATTATTTGGATTGGTTCTCACTTTTATTTTTCAATTGCAATCATACATTTAAGCATATCCTGTATGTAGTATGTTTTGTTAAGGAATGCAGATGTTTTTCAAAATGCATAGAATAGAAATTAGGAGAAAAGTCTGATTAAACTATTCCATAATACGATGAATAACTGGTTATACTCTGCTTCTAATCTTCCCAGTAATATTTTATCCTTTTGCTTGTCAATATTGATCATTAAAAATTAGAGCCATTATTGCTTAGAACTAAATCTCTAGCATCTGAAGATGTTAACAGACAATTTTTATCTTCTGTTTCACCAGGATGGCTTTACTCCTCTAGCTGTGGCACTCCAGCAAGGACACAACCAGGCAGTGGCCATCCTCCTGGAGAATGACACCAAAGGGAAAGTTAGGCTGCCAGCTCTGCATATCGCTGCTAGGAAGGACGACACCAAATCTGCCGCACTCCTGCTTCAGAATGACCACAATGCTGACGTACAATCCAAGGTAAAAGCTGAACACATTTGTGGAAAGGAACTCTTTGGCTGCCAGATTCCTCCTCGGGGATGATAAAGAAGTGGGCCATGGTGATAATGCAAAATTATTTCTGGTCATAAAAAGAGATAAATGACTTTCAGAGGTATTTCAGAAAGAAGAGGACCTCTAAAAAAATTAAATGCAAGATAATTTTTTTAAAGATGAGGTTGAGCTTTTTAGAAATCTGCTTATTCTGTTTATAGTCATAAATAATATAATTTTTTTTTAAATTGTATTATGTAGTGCTTGGGGACATCTTTCAGTAGAATGCATTTTGGCATGTTGGAACAGTGTACCCAATTGCAGTGAGCAGATTGACTATTTCAGTAATTTTGCATTGTGTAATATCTTCCCTCTTTCTCCCAAACAACACTGCTTCAGATGATGGTGAATAGGACAACCGAGGTACAGTATTGTGGTTATACCAAAATTTACCTTTTCTTTATTTATTTTTAGTTTTTGCCCAGTTAGAATAAATGCTCACTAATTCCTACTAATGATTAGAAGTTCCATTAATGGGAAATTAATTTGGAAACATTTCCCATCATGAAAGCAAACTGATAATTCAAAGATATTTAATGTAACATATATTTGAAGCATTATTTTTATCAGTAAAACTATTTAAATGGTTTATTAGAGCCTGAAACGAAACTCTGTCTTAACATATATTTTAATAAGTGAGCTTTACTATTAACTTATTGCTGAGAAGAGATATAATTTTATTTCCTTAATGAGAATTCTCAGGTTAGAGTTTTAAGGAAGTGAAAATTTGGGAGGTTTTTTTGGCAGAGTTTTGTCTTTTTATCTAATTGCAGTTTCTCTTTTTTTTCTGTATGCTCCTTTTCTTTACCACATTTTAAATAATTAATGATGATATTGAGCATATCAAGAACAAACTAATTGCTTTTTCTTGTGAGTCTTAAAATATTTGTGTAGGATCGCATATTTTCCACATTCCAAAATAAGTCACATCAATCAATGAGAACATTAAGTTCAGAAACCTCTCAGTGTGGTGTGTTCGTATATGTATGTATTTAGTAGTCTCTCCTCGACCATTGCTACAGAGAGACACTAACACAAACATTGTTGAAGTATATTACACAAATTAACCTCTACTCCAAGACAAGTGACTATTTATTCAGGCCTATTATTGCTTTGCTGAGGGGATTCTTTAGACTATCATCTTGTTTGATGACTAGGTTGTGGACCTCTGAGCATTATCACAGGGTATACTTGAATTATTTGTGTTATTTCTTTTGTTCCATATCTTTGTGTGGAACTTAGGTCAGAGACAACAACAAAAAGCCCAACTGCTTGGTGAACTTGTTCACAACCGGAACCATACAATTTGATATCTTAATAACTGGTTTCAATACCTTTAATTTCTTAGATGCTTTTTGGTGGTTATTTAAGGTACATTTTTGAAAGCAATATTGGCTCTAAACACTGTGAAAGCAGGAGTTTAGGTGGATTTTTACTTAGTTATACGTATTTCCTTGAAGACAATAGAGTAAAAAGAAGAGAAACTCCTTCATCTAATCCTGCAGAAATGTGAACTCTACCTCCTACCTCCATGTTAATCAGGGAAGAGTTCCTCTGAAGGACTGATACCAGTTTTGTGCTGATCCAAGATTCACAGCCTGGGAATCATGAATGATCAGTGAGGCTGTATTAGACAATTAGGTAGTTTATTTTTGCAAATGATATTACGATATTTAAATACTTAGAAAATGATTCACTCAGAAGTCAATGTGTTCTTCTGAAACTAAATTGTAACATCAATAATAGACACACACTTAGGGTATGTCTGGGTGACAGGAAATATCAAGATAAAAATAAAACAAATTTAGTCAATTATTTCCTAAAATGTAAAAATTTGACATTTTAAAAAATAACAGCCAGATTGAGGACTGATCTTTCCCTCCATTTTGACATGAATATTGATATGATGCAAATGTAAAATAAAAATTTATTGACCACAATTAGGGTATTTGGATTAATAGTTACTGTTCTTATTTTGTGTCTTGCTTCTCTCTAACTAAGAAATCATTTGTAACTAATGTTGCTATAGAAATAGCACAAATTTTCATTACCTAAGGTATCTGAATGCTTATTTAGGGTGTTTTTAAAACAAAGTCACCAAAGCCTATGTATCTACTCAATAGAAATAAATGATTGTAATTTTGAAAATATTTCTTAAAAACAATACAGTAAACATCATAGTTCAAGTAAAAGAGAGCAGTATCAAGTAACCCAAAAACTGCAGAATAACAGTTTCTATTTTTCCCATAATCTCTTGTTAAGTGGTGAAAATTATGGAGAGTAAGAAAAATTATCAGATCTTATGTACTTTAATAAGTTAATATGCTTCAAAAAAAGAGTTAATATGCTCCTATTGTGAAAATAGCAACAATTTTCAACTAGATTTTCATTAGAAAAAGAAAGAGAAGGAAATTTTTTTATTTGATATTTTCAGAATTATTAATTTTGAGAGTAAACAGTTCTGTAATGCCCATGTAGGTGATTTAAACTGGTTGGTTAAACTACATGTTATTGTATTGATAAAATTTAATTCACATTCAAAATTGGAGTGAGTTGAACTTTTCTCTTTCTTTTATATTCCTATTGATGCCAAGTATATTGTTTAATTTTTGTTTTTTAATTATTTTATCATGATAACGACATAATCTTACTACACATTTGTAAAATGGTACAGGAATATCATGACAGTGTAAATGACGTGGAACAAACTCTGTATCATCTGTGAGAATGTTTCAACATATTTTCATGGTTCCAAAATTATAATGCCAACCAATACTGCTTTTTTAAAACAAAAATAAAACAAAAACACTGGTTTTGAATCTTTCTCTGAAAAGACATTTAAAAATTTTTATTGATACATTAATTCTATGGCTGAAACCTTATGTTGTTTAATCATATTCTGGTTTTCTTTAATATGCAAAACCAACTTAAGAAACATTGTTTTGTATAAACAACAAATCTGATAAATAGATAAATATTTAAGGTAACTAAAAATAGTGTTGCCAATCAATATAGGGTATTTATTTACATCTTTATATATTTAGTTATGTACCACCTTATAACATTAAGATTTAAGATCTTACTAAAGCATTTATTATTGCTCATATGTTAGGCAGACAGTTAGTTAACATGTGACTTTCTTTACTAATACAACAAAGAAAAGTGAAGCGCTGTACTGACTATCATATCTTTGCTTTCATAGAGTGGTTTTACCCCTTTGCACATAGCTGCACACTATGGAAATGTCAACGTGGCAACTCTTCTTCTAAACCGGGGAGCTGCTGTGGACTTCACAGCCAGGGTATGGATTAAAATGGTTTCTCATTCTACATAGCAGTAAATGAGTATTTTAACAAAGAAAAAAAAAACAAAACACCAATGCCTTTCTTAAAGGTTTTATTTCTTTTTCCTTACCTGGGTCTGTGCTAGAGATATTAGATTTTCCATTTTTTTTTCTTTAAATCACATGAAGTCATCTTGACTTAAGCAGAAAATAAGAATGTTGTAAACTCATGCACAAATCATTTCCAATAGTTAGGGAAGACATTAATTCTGACCAGTATGAATAGTTATTTTTAACAATCATGCCATGAATCCTGGTAAGTCATGTTAATAAATAGTTAAACTCTTAAAATGTTAAATATAAAATATAGAAGTAGCATGTCTTGTGATGATTGTAGGGCACACAATTTGATAGGGAATTGTTTTCAATGAATTGAGAGTTTGTTCACATGAAGTCTTACTAAAATACATAAAAGGTGTCATGTTGTTACATGTTTCATGGTATGCTTTTATTAGAAAGAATTCACTTACATGATAATTGTAATAAATCAGTATAGTTAATATACAGTTAATGCAGAATATGAATATTCAAAAATTATGACACAAAAAATCAGGTACATATTCTTGCCATAATGACATGTGATAGCCAATAAAATAAATAAATATAATTATTTGTATGCATAATGTCTTTGTACTAAGAAGTCATCTGCACTGAAACTATGTTGTGCTATTTTCAAGCTGTTTTTCTTTCTGAAGTATTCTGAAGGAGATGTTTGTTTGTTGTTGTTGTTGTTGTTTAGAGACAGGGTCTGGCTCTGTTGCCCAGGGTGGAGTGCATGGGCGCAATCATGGCTCACTGAAGCCCTGAACCCATGGGCTCAAGTAATCCTCCTGACTCAGCCTCCTGAGTAGCTAGGACTACAGGCACACACTACTATACCTGGCTAATTAAAAAAAAAAAATTTCTTTTTGTAGCAACAAGGTCTTATTATGTTGCCCAGGATGGTCTCAAACTCCTGGCTTCAAGTAATCCTCCCACCTCAGCTTCCCAAAGTGCTGGGATTACAGGCATGAGCCACCATGCCCAACTTGAAGGAGATGTTTTTAAGAATCATTTTTATATTGGATATTAATATAAATATTTGTATCCTATTTTTAAGCATCATAAAACTTAGGATTCCAGACTCTTTAAGCACATGGATATTATAGAAAGACTTTACACTAGGACTCTATCTTAGGTAGATTTTAATATGTTGTTTCTACTACACCAAAGTGTTCCCTTTGTCTCTTGACTGTAGCATGTACATTCAGTACACATTTTGCAGTTATTGACTAACTTAGTTATGCAGTTTCATTCCATTTTTCATTCTCCAATTATTGTTTTGTGGTTCATGTGTTTTCTTGTTCCTTAAAAATCAAAGTCATAGAAAGAGTAGAAACTGTGGATCAAATTACCACATAGGTCACAACCTCCTTTGTGGCCTTTAACACAAAGGCATCACCATTATGCCCTATCATACCCAATAGCTCTCGTTTGGTCTTTCTGTGATATAGAATGGAATCACTCCTCTGCATGTGGCTTCCAAAAGGGGAAATACAAACATGGTGAAGCTCTTACTGGATCGAGGCGGTCAGATTGATGCCAAAACTAGGGTAAGTGTCTGTGTTCTTTCAATTTTCTACCATTATTATTTCTTTCAATCCTCATAGAAGGCACCTCAAGACACCAGGTCATAAACATAGTCATTATGTTTTCAAGGAAATTGCTTTATTGAAATTGATTTAAATCTCATGCAGTATTTAAAGGGCTTATGTCATAAAGTGAAATTAATATTTGCTCATAAGGTCCCAGAGAAGCAAAATGTTGGCCCCTCAGTAAGATAGTTTTTCAAGTTTTTATTTATTGATTTTCTGGGAACAAAGATCAGAGACTGGGCTTACACAACTCGGTTTGGTGTAGTTATAAGTATCAGGAACCCAAAGTAATTACCTTACATTAAGCTTTAGAATGTGGCTTTTACATAAAATATTTTAACACATGTTTACAATCTTTTGCTTCTAACTATTCAATTCCTAATTCATTTTTCTTAAATGGCTATGCTATACTGACCAGAGCAGGGGATTTGCTATTATGTAGAAAAGCATACAGTTAGTATGCTAGACCTTTATTTATGTCATTTTGGTAGAAGTGCTATCCTTCATTTGTTTCAAACTTAAGTAAAATATCATTTCAAGTTTGCAATACACTACAAATAGATAATAAGATAGACAGTAGAGTGCAGTTGTTAAAAGTGCAGAATGAGGGCTAACTGCCTGATTTCAAATCCTACCTTTTACTATTAATAAGTTATGTTACGTTGACAGTTTACTTACCTTCTCTGAACTTAGGCTAATGATAACACACTTACCTCATAAAGTTGTGTAAGAATTAACTCTTAGCTATATTATTTACCTTTTTTTGAAAAAGTGGAGTAAATTACATAGCTCTTTATGATATTTGATAATATTACTGACATTATACCATGTATAGTTAATTGCTTAAACATATAAGGACTATTTCAATATTAATTCTCTGGAGTAGATTTGGTTAATCACAGACTTCAACAAACTTCAAATATGCCTATAATCCAAAAATGTTAATATGTGGTGTAAAAAGTCCTTGTTAATATGTGGTATAAAAAGTATATCAAAGATGACAAATAGAATATGTCTCTTATAGTATTTAACTTCACTTTATTTAATTCTGAGACTTCATGTTTTTATAGTCCCAGCAGTAAAGATAAAATCTAGTTTCCTTGTAAATCTGAAGACTAGCAAACACTTTTGTTTAATAAACTTGTCATTCGTAAGCTTCCAGGATCTATACCAGTCCCAGACTATAAATTATCATTTTTAATGACCTCAGGAAACCTTGCTTTCTTAATCTCAATTCTCTAAAGCTTTTGGCCCGGAATGGCTACATCGCCTCACCTAGGAGAGGTTTGCATTCTGTCAAATCTTTGTTGTGATGTCCAGTGTCTTTGCATCAGAGTTTTATGTGGTATCTATTTTTTGCTTAGTAGGCATGCCTTTTTCCTTACCATACTGTGAGTATACAGGATTTGGAACAGTATGCATTATGTTGCATGGTTTGCTTCCCTGTTTTTTATATTTAAAGGAATGAGTTTTTGCACATTACTATAGCATCATTACTAACATCACCAATGCTAGTATAATTTCTTCCTATATGCTGCCTTTATGGGATTACTACTGGAAAGAAAGCATTTTGGAAATGCAAAAAATTTTTATCTTGGCCAATGTCTTAGGGATGCACATTGCTTTCATTAATACTTTTTGGAGTAGTCATTCATTATTGAAGCAGTTGATTTTGTTCTTATTAATCGCCACAATAATTACTTAATAAAAGTACTCTAATTTGTGTGGCTTACAGATATTTGGGTATAAAATTAAAAAGTCTAACTCCAAATAGGCAGTGTATCTTCATAAAAAGAGTACTAAGAAATGAAGAGTAATGGATTCTTATACTAGTTCTGTGATTAACTTATTATCCTTGAGCAAGTTAACAATCAAATGTAAGCCCTGGTTTATTTTATGAAGAGAATATTTGGGGCGTATTTTATATAGTGCAGCCTTTAGATACAGCAAATAAATTAAAAAAGAATAAAATAGGTTTTCTAATTATATATATTGTATAAACATTCCATTCATTTATTCCTTAAATAAATAACTATTGAGTTCCTGCTTGGTGCTGTGAACCCTGAAGATACAACAGTTAACAAGACAAGACTAGGTCTCTAGACTCACAGAGATGCAAGTCAGCAGTTCAAGGAAATAACTTAACAGTCTTCTGATAAAAGTTTAATAATAGGTTATTATTTTTTTTAAATCCTTGATTTGTAGCATTGTCTTTGCTGGTTTCCATGGTATAAATCTTTCTACAGTGGTCAGTTTAGAGTTAGCAACATGGTATCACTAAATGCAGAATTGGGAAGAGGTGTGCAAAAATTGGCTCTCCTTATTTCATATGAGCTGGTTCCAGCGTACCCCAGGATTAGGTGCAATATTGAATGGTTACACTGAACTTTCTTAGCACTAAACTTTCCCCAATAAGTTGAAATACTTCTTCCTCTGTAAGCAGGAGGATTTTAAAAACATTGCTAAGTTCATTTCATTCTGGCTACAGCTAACAAACTTATATCCCTCTTACCAAATGCACAATCAAGTAGGAGGTAAATACTGAAATCAAGGACTGTGTGCTGAAATTGGGAGGCCAATTCTGGGACTATAATATTTGATTACTGAAATAAATGAGTATGTTTTGCTTTTCCTTTTGCCTTTTGAAAATGGAAATATATTTGCATGGAAAATAGAAAATAGGAAAACGTTTGAATTAGTTCTCATGCTGCTATGAAGAATTGCCCAAGACTGGGTAATTTATAAAGGAAAGAAGTTTAATTGACTCACAGTTCTGCAAGTCTGGGGAGGCCTCAGGAAACTTACAATCATGGCAGAAGGGGAAACAAACATGTCCTTCTTCAGATGGTGACAGGAGAGATAAATGAGTGCCCAGTGAAGGGGGATGCTCCTTATAAAACCATCAGCTCTCATGAGAATTAACTTACTATCACAAGAATAGCATGGGGGCAACTGCCCCCATTATTCAATTAGCTCCGACTGGGTCCCTCCCATGACACATGGGGATTATGGGAATTAGAATTCAAGATGAGATTTCGGTGGGGACACAGCCAAACCATATCACTGTTTAATTTGTTTTTGACTATACTTTTAGATAATATAATAGAGCTTCTATATATGGAATGTTTTTGAAGTATTATGTTTTCATGTTTTTGCCATTGACATCTCAATTTCCCACAGCATTTAAATTAACCATAAGTATTCTGAATTTAGTATGTTCTGTCAAGGATTTTCCTTTGATCTTCTCATTATTTTTCTTATTCATAAGGTTTTTATCATCTAGAGAATAGCAAGATCTATAGAGGCTTTTATATAATTAAAAAATAACAAACAAACAAATCTTACCCACAGTTATTTCTTTGCTCTCACCACTATTTTGGCAATCATTGAGACATTTTCTATCTTGTTGGCATTCTCATCATTGACAACTATCTAATGTGAAACTCTAACACATTTACACCAGAGCCTTTTGCTGGTATCTGAAAGACCTCATTTCAATGTGAAAACATAAATTTTATAGCTAGCTAAATTTAGGCTTTATTAAGGCATTTTTTTTTATTTTTAAGCTCATTTATTATTTAAATGTAGAGATACCCCATATAAGGATTATGTTTAAAATATTAAAAAACATATTTCAATGCAAACAATAAAAGGTTAGGCAAAAACATTAAAGGATGACGAACAAAAAGCAACACATAGCGAAAAGGAGTCACCCTTGCTACTTGTTATTAGGTGTAATAATTAAAACAATAACAATAATGTTGTCAGTTGTCATATGCATATGTTGTTCGAGGCACCCTGCTATGTACTCTACAAATACCATCTTATTTTGTCTTCCTAACAGCTTATGAAGTGTGTATCATTTTCTTGTTGAAAATATATGGAGGTCTTCATTTAAGAAATTAGACTACCAAAGGGAAAAATGAGTTTCAACAGAGTTATGTAACTTGACCTAGGACACACAGCTTGGCAATCAACAGAGCCTACCCATGTGAATATATAAACTTTGGGATACATTGTTGGAAGAATGACCTAAGCAGAGAGTCAGGGGAAATATGAAAAGATAAACTAGATAAGTGACATCCCTACAGTATTAGTTAATCTTCCTTTATCAAAGTTATCCACATCATGGTGTATAGTACATCAGTGTGATTGATTCTAGAGAAAACAAACAAACAAAAAAACCAGAGAAAACACAAAGGGTCTCTGGAAGGGGGAAAAACCCATAACCTGCAACTACAAACTTAGGAATTTAAGTAAAAAGGTTGTAGAATACAAAACCTTGAAAAGAATTTTTTTTTTTAGCATTAACTTGATAATATGCTTTGTAGAAAATATTCAAAATCGAATAAAATTGAGCCTGTTGGATAACTTGAATTTGATGTCCTTATTGACACATCTTATAAGGACAGACACCTTGCATCATTAAATGTAGGATTTAGAACTAATTTAATCCATATTGTTCTTTCATGTTCTTGTGGGTATATTAAATGTTCTCCATAAAGCTCCTATTACTACTCTGAGAGTATTTTGGAGTTTCAACATGATTACACAAATACTATTTCACATAATTTGCAGAAAGCAATACATTACCTTTTCTAAAAAAGATGTGAGGCAGCATTCTCTCCTTCATTTTTCAAATAAGACTTGAAAGTTAAATAAGATAAGAGACATCATCTCCACTCTATATATTGTGAAGCTGAGCCTTAGGGAGATTCACCCATAGTTGCTGATTTGAGATTCACTACAGGCATCCATGGCTCCAAAGTCCATACACTGAACCATTGCATATGATACCTGTGTTCACCATGTGGGATTTCTCAAACCTTAGATCTCCACAAAGCCCCCACCAAGAATATGTTTGAGAAACCGTGCTATATCTATTGTTATGTAACTTATGTAGTAACTAATGCTCTAGTTCCACGACAGGGTGCTGTTATCAGGATTCAAAAGTGTAATCATTATCATCATTTCGCCAGCATAACTCTTAGCCTCCTGTCTGGCAAACTTTAAAATAATGTAACATCCCAACTGCAGTAAATACTTTTTTTATGAGAAGGGAATCTTTTCAGGCTAATTCTTAGGTACTAAAACTTCAAAATCTGTTTTGGTTATTCAGTAATCTTCCTAGTAGCTAAACGGATTTCACAAAGCAAAGAATCATTATCAGTCAAGGTCTTAGCCAAAAACAGAGGCCCAAATTTGATCATTTTATTAGAGATTATTGAAGGGTCTATTTATAATATGGTGTAGTCTGTTGGAAAGGGATAAGGGACAGTGTAGAATCCTAGGGACTAGTAACAGTGGGACTCAATACTACTGCTCGACCTAAAAAGTGAGAAGTAGAAGAGGCTCCCAGAACTTCAAAGGAGAGAATTGCGTGGAAAGGCTGCTTTGGCAGGAGGGTAAACTTTGGTAAAGACACACAGCTGGATTTAGGAGATCCTTTGAAGTTCCTTTCGTGTCTTGCTGCATTGACTAAGCCCAACTGGAAGCCAGAGGAGAAGGCAGCTCACTGATGTCCCTTAGAGCAGCCAGTCTGTTGGGACACAAAGCAGAGTGGAGAAGGGTAGTGCATGGGTCTGGAGGGGCAAACAGAAGGCATCTAGCATAGAAATCCCAGCGTTGAGTCAGAAAGAGTGTTGCGATTCAGAGAAATTATTTTTATTTGGAGTAAAGCATAGCCTGGAGAGATGGTCCTGGAAGTAGAGAAACAAATGAGAGGCCATTCGAGTTCTGGATAAATCAGATACTGCTGAAATCCTCTTAACTACTCACCATCCATTCTCTGGGATTTCCCCACCTTCTCCACTCCTGTCATTGAGACAATCTTTTTTTCTTTTTCCTTTCAGCATCGAATCACCAGTAAATTTATATACTCAATATTTCATTTTCTCTCTCACTTCTTGCCCACCGTTACTTACACTTTGCCTCTCATTTCCCACCTGCTCTGCTTTTTGGCCATGCCACCCTAAAGAGAAATAAAATGTAAAAGACAGCGGGCACTTGGGAATTGCTGTGGAATCAGAGGCTATCTCAGAAGTGTTAAGGTCAGAAAGTTTTATAAATAATGTAGCATACAGTTCTGCCATATTTTATTTGATAAAGTTAGAGTTCTAGTTATTAATAATAAAGTTCCTCTTTGGGAATCAATTATGTGATTTTCAAAATGTTGAAATTTATTTCTGAAAACATTTAAAATAGTCTAAGAAATGACTCTTCCTTTTCACAAGCATTAGGACGCATTTTAGGAGAATTTATGAAAGTGGTGACAATTCAAAGGAAAACATATATGAAAAAATAACACTAAGAAAAATTTTTAGGTCAAAGTGTATTAGAACAAACAAAATGTAAACAGTACAACCTAATATAATCCCTGTTTTGGGTTCCAGTGAGTAGAGCTGCAAAGTTCAACAAATGCCACGTGCTCTGCTTTTCCATCTTCTTGAATATGCAGACACATGACCAGAAGCCCATTTCATTCCATTGACCCTCCACACGGGGGATATCTCTTGCTTTCTCCCTGTCTCTGTGTTGTTTGTCTTTCCCTTTCCCTCTCTTGCTCTTTCTCAAGATCATTTCTGACTTGTTTTCTCTTTCACTCATCTTCTTTCTGGTCATTTAACAAATTGCAATTCTGTTATTGATTTATTGAGTGATCAGGATTGAGTTTAGGAAACTCTCTCTTTATGGTTACAACAAATGCAATATAGATTTTTTTTAAGTGAACTGGGGCCCAATTCTTTAATTCTTTTGGCAGGATGGGCTGACACCACTTCACTGTGCGGCACGAAGTGGGCATGACCAAGTGGTGGAACTTCTGTTGGAACGGGGTGCTCCCTTGCTGGCAAGGACTAAGGTGAGTCATTATCAGTAAAATGGGATCCTAAGGAATTTTTAAGTCACTTTTAAAATTATCTCTATTCTTTTTTAAATAGAAGCATCAGCCGAGCATTTTCTACTTATTTAATAATTGTGTGCTAGGAATAGGAATGTATATCAAACTGTTTAAAAATTATTAAAATAAACAGATATATGCATTGAGATATATTGAATGTGTGCCTTCAGAGTTTTTTTCTATATTTTTACCTGTTATTCTTACTGCAGATGAAAATTTGAATACGTCTGTATTTTAATTATAAATGAGAATATCTCTTAGATTCTGAGTCTAGATTTTTATGATCCTCTCAGATGACTATGAAATGTATATACAATTATCTTTTAAAGCAGCACAATTAGCAACATGAGTTGAATCTTTTTGCTCATCCAATCTTTATCTCTTAGGCAATACTAATAAAAAATAATTTCTCAACATTGGTATTGGTTGCTTATATTGAAGATTAGTAGAGGTGATTTGGAAAACACAAGTTGCAATAGGCCACCTACAAAGAGCTATTAAGAAAGTGTATTTTCTTTATGACACAGTGCATCTAGCATTTTTTTCTCTCAATTTATCAATATGCTCAAACCTGGGGGAAGCACTTTTCCATATACATGAATACCACACTGTTAGTTGATATTGAAGACTTTTCATTATCAAATGTATTTTAAATGCTTTTATTGTTGTGTAGTTCTCCACTATCCAACCTTAAATTGGGTTATCAGAAAATATTTTGAGACACGAATTGAAGATACTCATACAGTGCTATTTAATGTGACATGCAGCAGACTTGGATCCTTAAATAAAACAAAAATTTAGACAAAGAGCTCTTCTTACATTTTCTCCCTATTCCATTCTACCTCATGCCTCCTGCGCCCCCACACACAGAGTTTATATCCACTAATGCTATTACTAGGGTAAGCTGAAGAAACTGAGGCAACCGACACAAGTATTTTTCAATTTATATATTTTAATTGAAATCATTTGAAACAAAACTAGCCCATATGTTTAAGATATATGTAGAATGAACTCAATTTGTAAAGGTGAACCCACATGCCATAAAAGAGTGGCTTCAAATTAGTAATATATGAAGAAGAGAAATCATTATCTGCATTATTTTCATTCTCATACCTGTACTGTGAATTTTGTATAAATTTGTCTTTAAAATGCAACAATTTGGACTGGGTAATGCAGACATAATTATGGAAAGTTTTGTTAAAGAAACATTGAAATTTAAATGGAAATAACAAAATTTCAGATTAATCATGTTATAACCAATACCAAAACCAATATCAAGTTGAAAATAGGCAGATAGACCTTTAAACCATGAAGTAATCTTATCTGCAGAGTTTACTTGTAGTTGTCACATCACTAATGAAGCGGGTTACCTAGAAGGAATTTTTTAAATGTCCTTCCTGTAAAATCAAGTATCATTCATATGTAAGGATCCTGTGTAAAGTGTCTCTGAGTGTACAATTATATTCATGTAGTCATGCATCCAACTATTACATAATGTTAAGATACATAGATACAATTTGCCAGGCAAGTGTTCTAGTCACTAAGGCACCATCAAGATGAATAATACACAATTTATAGCTGCAACAACATCAGAATTTAGTGGGCATGACAGAAAGGAGATAATTATAAAAATTAGAGATATGTATAGGGTAAGAAACACAGAGAAGATGAACTAATTAGGTTAGAGTGAGGGGATACTGCTCTCATGGGAGTGGACTAGGTGCCTAATGCTAGAAAGGCACATGTCACATGGCAGCAGACAAGAGAAGAGAATGAGAACCAAGCGAAAGGGTTTACCCTTATAAAACCATCAGATCTTGTGAGACTTATTCACTACCACGACAATAGTATGGGGGAAACTACCCCCATGGTTCAGTTATCTCCCACTGGGTGCCTCCCACAACACAAGGGAATTATGGGAGCTATAATTCAAGATGAGATTTGGGTGGGGACACAGCCAAACCATATTACCTTCCGTAAAACTCCTAGGTTTAAATCACCTATTCTTTCTCCTGAAGCAACCATCTAAGTGTCACCCCCTCATTCTTTGTAAATTCTAACTCTCAGCAAACTGACTCTTCATCACAACCTCTTCTTATTCTTTGTGACTTTAATGATCTTGATTAGAGCAGTAGATAATTCTTCTAGTTGGCCTCTCAGTTTCGTAACTGTACACCCTCTACAATTTCTGTGTCTAACTTCCCACGTGCCAGCCCTCCTATGTTTCAGCTCACTCTCTTCAGAGCCCCAATTCCAGAAATTCTTTTATTCTGCTGGGACCTTCAGTCATAGTTCCACTGTTCCTCATTCACATCATCCCCTCACCTCTGTCAGACACAAATTCCATAGTCATTTATGTTACTCCCTCACATATCCATATTCCCTACATTTCACTCAATTAAATTCAACACACATTCATGCAACCAAATGTGGCTACAGGAAACACACAGCCACGCTAACTGTGCTCAGTTTAGATTCATGATCACTAACCTCAAGTCAGCTGGTAATGCTGCCTGACAACCACACTCTATTTTCTAAGTCTATTCACTCTCACTTCCTGCTATCTGACCATTCTATATTTTCTTCAGACTTCTTTGACTTTTTTCCTTGCCTTCATTTCCCACAACACTGAGAGAATTTAAGCAATTGGAAGAGAATTTCCAGAGACTCCCACCTTCATATCTATCCAATGGCATGACTTGGAGCCCATGTAGTCTACGTTCTCTCCTGTTACTACCATCTGTGTGATTGCTTGGTCCTGCCTTTTTAACACACTTTCTTTATTTGCCTTCTGGGACATTACATTCTTCTGACTTTTCTTCTCTTTTCCTAGCTGCCACTTCTTAGTCTCCTTTACTAGCTCCTCCTCATGTCTCTGATCTCTGAAACTTAAATCTCCAGAGCTCAGTCTTTGTATCTTTTCTCTATCTGCACTCACTTGCTACAAAATCTCATCCAGTTCTATCTTTAAATAGTATCTGTATGCTGGTGCCACACGAGTGTATATCTCCCGAATTCCATATATAGATGTCAGCTCCCCATTGCCACTTGGATGTCTCCTGGGCATCTCAAATTTAGTAAGCTCAAAATTAAGCACTGGTTATAATACCTGCCCCTCAACCTAATCTTCCTGTTATCTTTCTTGAGATGAACCAATGGTCATCTCATTTTTTTAGTTTCTCAGGCCAAATACCTCATGTCATGTTGGACTCCTTTTTCTCACTTTTCACATTCTGTCACCAAACACTGCCATCTCTTCCTTCAAAATGTATCATTAAGTCAGCAGCTTGCCAACAATCTCATTACCACCACTCTGGTCCAGGTCACAATCAACTCTACCTGGAGGACTGCAAGAGCCTCCTAATTGACTTCCTTCTTTTACATTTTGTCCATATAGTCTATTCTCAGCACAGCAGCAAGAGTAATCCTGTTGCCCTAAACCTTCCAACAGCACCCCGTCTCTCTGAGTAAAAATCAAACCTGCAAGGTCTGTTACCACTCTGAATTCCTCCCCTTATCCATCATCCTCATTCACTCGCCTTAAACCACATTCTTCTCCTTAATGAGTATCAACATTGATCACGCCAGGAATAATCCCAACACAATATGTTTGCACTTGCTTTTTCTCTGCCTCAAGTGTTTTTTCCCCCAAATCAACAAGACTAGCTCTCTTACTTCCATCATGCCAAGACTCACCTTCTCAGTGAGGCCATTTCTGGACATCCTATCAAAATTGCACCTATGTACATAAACTCCCTTGGCCATTCTGTGCTTTAGTTTTCTGCTTTCCATTGGTGTCCATCTAACATACTATATAGTTTAATTCTTACTATTTTTAAATTGTATGTCTGTCTTCGACACTAGAATGTAACCTCAATGAGGACGGGGGTTTCCTGTCTGTTGTGTTCTATTCTGTATTCACAGTACTTGAAAAGGGCTTGAGTAGGTGCTGAGTAAATATGTGTAAAATGAAGAAAAAAGTAAATGATAAATATCTTATTTTTCACATAAATAACCTTCAAATAGGTAAAACAGCATCAATGAATGATATTTTTAAAAAGAAACATGCAACACTCTAGTCCAAACATCATCAAGGCTTGAATTTCTTCTACATTTTGCCCTTGACAATTATCTTCCCCTCATTGCATAACACCTTCTCATCAGTCTGTTCCTCCTTTCCAAACTTATTTAATGAACTTCTAAATATGAAAGCAATAGTTATTAATGAAGATTATTTCAAAATATATAATTTGCGAGTCACATATACTCTACCACTCATCATCTACCACAATTAAGAATTAATGTATTTGTTTTTGTGGCCCCTCACTGTTAAAATCACCTTTCTTATTGAGAATATCACGCTGGAGGCCTTTTCTGGCATCTTATCTGATGCAATTTTTGCTTTGTTGAATGTAATGACTGCCAAACTGGATACTTGGCCAACAATCCTTTTTCTAGTGGCCATATTTGCATTGGTTATTAAGAAAGCCCATCTTTTTAATAGGCACTTTTTTTTTAATTTAGTTTTTTCCTAAGTTTACATATTGTTTCCTGAAAGTTTGTTTAGCTTTTTAAAAATGACAGTCTTACCTAGTCTGATGAACAGTGCATTACCCTGCTATCGTGTCTTCCTGCTGTTGACTTCATTCTAGAATTAAGGCTACCACTGTTTTGGTCCATATCAATGATGGAATATTTGGATAAAATGAGGATAGATTATCCTCAAATTTAAAAGTTGTGAGGCCATCGGCACATGGCCCGCATTCGCCTCACACTCTTCTAGCTCTTACCTACCTGTTTTCTCGAAGTCCAATTCAAGTATCCTTATACTATAGGAAAAAGGAATTGTAAAATTTCACAGCACCATGGATCTAATCAAAGTTTCCTTACTCACCCATTTCCCTCTGTATTTATAAGAAATGCAGGCAGAGAGATTAAATGAATGTAGACTGCTGTGCATGAAGTTGGATACAAATAACTTAAGCATCAGCTGTTCTCTACTTTTCTGTATTTAATATTGTCCTAATAACTGTAAAATCAAGCTAAATTACCACACATACCATTCATGACAGACATACTAATTTGCCTTTTTGTCTATGGTAGCATAATCATGAAATTAAATGTTCTCTTAGTGTCCCTTTCTTCCAAATATAGTCTGCTGTATATTCTGATGTCAAATGGAAATTAGTTTTTACCCTGCCACTAACTGTGTTAGAGATCATCAATCAACTTTGCTGTATTTTGGAATTTGAAAATAATGAAAAAAAGTTGATGTTATTTTGTTTTGTTTTTATGTGCAGAATGGGTTGTCTCCACTACACATGGCCGCCCAGGGAGACCACGTAGAATGCGTGAAGCACCTGTTGCAGCACAAGGCGCCTGTTGATGATGTCACCCTAGACTACCTGACAGCCCTCCACGTTGCTGCACACTGTGGCCACTACCGTGTAACCAAACTCCTTTTGGACAAGAGAGCCAATCCAAACGCCAGAGCCCTGGTAAACTTGGCCCAGTCCACATTAACTGAATACAGATTGAGACAAGCAAACCCAAATTCATTGACCAACATGCATACACCAGCAATGCATGGTTACAGATATGTAGTTAATCCTGCTAAATTTGTCACCCTTCACAATCAGCCTGTCTACTTCACACCTTCATAGTTTGCTAGCATATGCTGGTGAGCAAAGATGTATTTAAGAGAACACCAGTATAACATTTCTGAAACAAGTGAGTTCCAGACAGATCGATATGAAACCTTTGGAGTGATAAGCAGTTTTAAATGGAAAATAGAAGTTGAAAAATAGGAAATTACAAAATAAATTCTAGATATCTCTAGATAAAGTTAAAACATGAGTGTGAAAAGTTGAAATTATTAATCTCTTTTTGGAAAAAAATAATGGTGAATACATTTGACTATGTAAGAGAGTATAAAATGTAAGCCTATCAAGAGTTCACTTGAAAATTTTTCTTATTGGCTTGATTTCTCAACCACTGGCTAATAGAAAAGTTATGCCTAGTGTGTTACTGCTTCAGGAAGCATTTTATATATACCATTTCAGGAATTGCCCAAGAGAAAATTCCAAGAGGCTGTCCCTAGAGCAGCTTTATGTCTCCCCAGTTCTAATAGTGAATAAATCTTCCTTGCTTCACTTATTTCTAACAATAATCATTGGAAGTATTAGACATGTACTAATTTATGCCTCTTGTTTCCTAATTCTCAAACTAAAAGTAAATCCTTTTTTCTATGTGTTTACGTGGTTTGTGTCAGTTAAAATTGGTCTTCAGACAATCAATATTTAAGCTGAGAGACCATTATAGGAATCATCAAATGCTAAATATGATTTCTATGAAATTTTTTTCCATTGGAATCAATTTATTGATAATTATATGAGAAGTGAATGTATTTTCTTGGTTACGTATAATTATGTGAAAATATTTCTTTTCTCTAGGGAGTCAAAAACATTAATTTTCAATTGGATAGTGGTCAACAAGCTTATAAAATATCACAGTCTGTTAATTGCAAATATTTTAAGTGCTGCATGTGCATGTGGCTATTTATATCTGGCATGTTGTATAGCTCATACACAGGGGAAATGACTTAACCAATTAATTATGTTTGTCACTATTGTGAAAAATAAGAAGAAGCCATCAGCTTAAGTAAGACCATATGCTTTCCTGAGAACTGCTAGTTTGTAAAAACGTTGATTGATGATTGGTCCATGTTGGGACATGCAAAGCTGTTAGCTGGCAGAATAGACATAACAAAGGAACAATCTTGAAATAAAAAAAATGTATAATACACAACAAGTAAACATGCGGCCAGTTAACACATTTTTCTTAATTTGCCCCAATTCCTGGGCATTAGCTTAGTTCACCAAGTTAGAAAGTACCTGACAAACTTCTCCACATTTCTTTACCCCTAGAGCGACCTCCTTGCAGTTATCCCAGAAATTCTCCATACATTTCTGGAAACTATTCAGGAACATAACAGTCATTTCTTTATACAATAAAATTTATTTGATTGGCATATATATTATACAAATGATATAAAAACATGGCTTCTGTATGTAAAATGATCAACATAATGATTTCTGCAGACTTGAAATAGTCCTTTATAAAGAAAATAGTAGCAAAGTTGAAATATTTCCCCAAAGGCAATATATTCTTAGATTTTTAAGTAGATGAATAATTCTTATGCTCTGGGAAATGGCCCTTCAGAAGAATATATGCTTATCTTCAATTCATCTTCAAGTAATTTCATAACCTGGAAAATCAATATACCTTAAAACATCTTAGAACTTCTAAAACATAAGTGCTTCTCTATTTTTCTTTCTTTAAAGAGGAGGACCATGTATTTTTCTTCACTTTTGTTTTCTCTATAACCACACAAACAGAATTATGTACAGGTCCACCACACGTAAGCAAAGTTCAGTGCCTATAGGAACACGTCGCCATTTTTCTTTTCAAATTCCAACATCTACAGGGAATTGAAGAAACGGTAACATTATGTGATAATGTAACATTATTGCCTGCAATGTGCCAGCATGGAGTTGTGTGAGAATTGTTTCTGCATGTTTTCAACTAACTTGATTGTCTTTTGCACAGAATGGTTTTACTCCACTGCACATTGCCTGCAAGAAAAACCGCATCAAAGTCATGGAACTGCTGGTGAAATATGGGGCTTCAATCCAAGCTATAACAGAGGTAGAAAAATGTTTTAGCTTGTCACAAAGCATTCCTTCTCTTACTCCTTCCTCCCTTTCCTTTTTCTCATCTTCTGTGCTCTTCACTCAAGTTTTATTTATCTGAAGAAGCCCCAAAGCCCCACGGGTGCAGAGGAGTAAAACTGCTGTTGCTTTGTTTCGCAGTCTGGCCTCACACCAATACATGTGGCTGCCTTCATGGGCCACTTGAACATTGTCCTCCTTCTGCTGCAGAACGGAGCCTCTCCAGATGTCACTAACATTGTGAGTATGGCGTGGGTCAGAATAACCCCAGGGAGGAAGAGCGAGAGGAACAGAGAGTGTGGGCGTATGTACGTGTGTTTGCGTGTATGTCATCAAAGTAAGCAATCAAGCTTTGAGAAGGGCCCTTGTAATAACATATTGTTGAAATAATTGATAGAACTTCACTGAAAAGAACCTGGATAGGTTAAGAGGTGTTATAAAGTAAAATGGAAGTTATGAAGTGAGACAGCTTAAGATTCTGGGTGTAGGTGGATTGAACAAGCATCTTAAACACATTTTTTTTTAAAACAAAATAGATTTTAAAAGCTCCTCTGAAAGTGAATGGATAATTGGTTGGAATAGAATCTTCATGACTCACTCTAGTTGCTTGAGGGAATTGTATTCCAGTAATTTTCACGAAAATATCGGATCAGTACCATAATCAATCTTAACAGAAGATTAACCAGAGATAGATCAATATCAGGGACTTTTACTTGGTATCAAATTCTTCCTTCTTCAGTTACACAGATTTCCCATTTCCTAACATTACTTTGATTTTTACTTTTGATTTGATCTGGTTTGGTATAGTGGAGGCTTCTTTTACCTGAAAGTTATACCACGTATCCTAGACTGAATGTTGTCTTCAAACCACTTTCATTCAGTCAACAAATACTGAATATCTCAGAATTTTTCTACATAATCTAAATTAGAATTTTCACTTCTAATTTCTTTACATTTCTCTCATTTTCTTGGATTTTGTCCCTTTAAATTTTGGTAATTGTGACATGACAAATTATCGAATGCAGATTTTCTCCTGAGCAAGAGAACTACTCTGCACAAGGTGCAGACATGTATTTGAAGTTCAAGAAGGGCAGTAGAGTATTGAGATTTACGTGTGCAACAGAAATAACTCCCTCAAAATAAATGTTATTGTTTATTATTAAAATGAGTTATGTTTTCAAAAGCAATTGATTGGCACTTGTTGCTAACTTTTGGTATCTCATTCCATTTAAGTTGTGAAAAGAATGTCCAATTTCACTTTTTATTTGTATTCCCCCTCATATTTCTGTTTCTCTGTATTTCACACACTGTTTCCACAGTGAAGTTTCTGCTGGCTGGAAAAATCCATTTTGAGAATTAATTTAATTGATTTAAAAATCATTTAATACTCTCTCTTCATATTATTCAGTAATCAGAGCATAAAATAATTGAAGAATTTAAAGTCTGTATTTATAAGTTTTCTTAATTATAGCTTATTGGTCCTAAGGTCATAATGTTATATGCTAATCTTTATTTACTCCATTAGGCATAAGAATTAATTTCACAAAAAAAGTGCTAATGTAAGTTTAATTTCTAGTCACTTCTTAGAACTTTAAAAGTAATCATCATCCCCTCCCCATTTTTTTTTTTTTTTTTGAGATGACCACCCTCCTTTCTTAAAAAAATTGAGACCTAAACAGACTTACATACAGGCCAGTGACATTAAAACCAAAACAAAAAACAACAACAACAAAAGAAAACAAACAACCACCCAAAAACCTCGGTGTTCCCGCCTGCCTTTTCCTTTTTTTTCTCCATCTTTTCTTATTTGCATTCCAATGCCTATAGGATCGTAGGAGCAATAGTGACACTATGTTACAGTATGTGATTAGTTATAAGGATAACACATACAAGAATATTCTGTGGATTGCTTGATTGCAATCCCCTAAATTAATCTCTTTCAGGGGAGATTTTTACAAAATCTTCAAAAAATAATCCACATAAAATGGTTGTGGGATTTGTGGCCACTCTTACTTTGCTTCTTTACTGACCAATTCCAAATCTTCTGATGGTTATGGAATTGTAATATATTCCCTTCTATTTAAAAAAGTTATATAGGGTACATGTATATTTTCAAATAAAAATAAAATAATTGAAACAACAATTTTGACATGGTTTTCAACTTGTTGAAGACGCTCAAATTTGACAATTGCTATATTAAACTTTAGCTTTCAATTGCTAGTCATTTAAAATTCTTCATTTTACCTGTTCATTTGTCCATTATATTATCTTTCCATCCAGGTCTCTCAAAAGAAATTCTTGAGAGGCACATGCCAATATAATCTCTATGTTTTCTAGCTGTTTTTATGTAAGATACATCCTTCAGGAAGCAGATACCCTATTGATAGGGTTGCCAGGTAAAATACAGGACTCTCAGTTAAATTTAAATTTCAGATAAACAATAAATTTTTGTATATGACCCATGTGATAGTTAAGATATACTAAAATAATTATTTGTTGTTTGTCTGGAATTAAAATTTAACTGGCTTTTACTTTTAATTTCTAAATCTGGCAGTCCTACATTTAGAGGAATTTAACTTTCTCTAGGAATGGGATGCCTGTGAAGTTGTGTTTTCTCAGAACATGACTGGATCCAAAATTCTTTGCAAGTTGATTAAGAAACTGTGTGAACACCGACTGCCTGCTTGCTGTGTCAGAGCTGGCCACTTCCTGACCCTAAAATACCCCACCCTTGGAGCCTTTGTGTGTTGCCTGAAATCATGTTGCATTTTTGAATGCAATGCTGTTTGTTGTGCTTTGATGCTTTTCAACTTGATGCGCCCAAAGTGGAAGTCAATGTAGCCTGTCAGCAGAGTCAGTTTTAACAACTGAGAAGAGCGGCATGAAATTTAGTACCTGCTTTGGACATGAGCATACCCATTCTCTTGCTAGTTTTGTTTTTGTCTGAAAATTCACTCCAATTTTGAGGTTTACCAGTAACTCAATCATGTACAGACTTTTTTTTTCTTTTTTACTGAAAAATCTCCAGATTTTCAGTAAAAAAGAAAAAAAACGATTAATATACTTTGAAAATTAATCTTTGAAAATTAATTTCAAAGATTAATACACTTTGAAACCTAGAATGCTGAATTGCCAGTTACAACACATCCATAATCCAAAGTATTTATCAACAACCATAAGAATAGAAAACTAAGCATTTTAACAACTATCAAGAATAGAATGCAAGGTCTTACAAAGTTTTATATTCCTTCCTATAACAAATCAATGGACTAATGATAAAGTTCACACATTATATTATGTTTAAAAATTTCCCCCAATCCTTAAATTTCACTGGCTTCAGATAAGGAAGACAAGGCTACTAAAAAATAGGGTGCCTGACAATAAAAAAACGGAAGTTATTTATTAAAAATATATATCCTGGCCTTCATTTTCTTATTTATTCTTACATTAAACAATGGTAATATTAATACAATTCTTATTATTTTCATATATAAATAATGGTAATATTTATACAAAAGACAAAGGGCAATTTACAGTAAAAATCCATTATGTCAGAGGCATTAGATAAGAATTAAACAAGACCATTATTATAAAGTGGAGAGACCATATGTATGTTTATACATAATCTTTGTTTGAATATAAGCTTTAGTCCTTTAGATTAGATTTTATATCTGACTAATCAATTTTAAGTATATAAAACCCATAAAAAATAACAAGTATAAAATAAGGGTTTTAGAAATATTGACCCGTACTGTAAATCTTTCAGATTTTGAAAGCCCCTTATTGATAAAGCTTGGCTTAAAAAATAAACATGAAGGCTAGGTGTGGTGGTGGATGCCTGTAATCCCAGCTACTTGGAAGGCTGAGGCAGAAGAATCATTTGAACCCAGGAGGCGGAATTTGCACTGAGCCAAGATTGTGCCACTGCGCTCCAGCCTGGGGGACAGAGCGAGACTTTGTCTCTAACTAAATAAATAATAAACATGAAAATTTGTCATTGAGTGGGAATTTCTGGGACCTCTTTGACTTAATTTCTTATAAGGAAATTTATTCTTATCTTCGCTTCTACCAGAATTAGTAAAATTGGTATCCTTTTATCAGACCTAGAAATAAAGATTTGAGGGATTTTATCTTTGTTTTCTGAGACAGGACCTTGTTCTGTCACCCAAGCTGGAGTGCAGTGGGCAAGATCATGGCTCACTGCAGCCTCAACCACCTAGGCTCAGGCTATCATCCTGCCACAGCCTCCCAAGTAGCTAGGACTACAGGCATGCACCACCATGCCTGGCTAATTTATTATTATTTTTTTTTAGAGAGGAGATCTTGCTCTGTCTTCCAGACTGGCCTTGATCTCTTCGCTTCAAGCAATACTCCTGCCTTGGCCTCTCAAAGTGCTGGGATTACAGGCTTGAGCCACTGTACCTCGTCTTGTTTTGTTTTGTTTGAATACTATTGGTCCTCTGTATCAGCAGCTTCTGTATCTGTGGGTTCTAAATCCATGGATTTAGTCGATCTTGGATTGAAATATTTGAAAAAAATCAAAATAAAAAAATACAATTAAAAAGTAAAACAAGTTTTAAAAATATACAGTATCACAACTATATAGCATTAATATTATGTTAGGTATTGTAAGTAAGGTGGAGCTGAATTACACAGGATTGTGTGCATAGATTACGTGCAAATACTACACCATTTTATATAAAGGACTTGAGCATCCATGTATTTTGGTATCGGTGGGGGAAACGGGGAGCCTGGAACCAATCCTTCACCAATGCAGAGGGACAACTGTAGTTAGAAGATCTTAGCCTCATCTATTCAGAGACAGGTTTAAAATGACATAGAAAACAAGTTAGAAATCATGGTTGTCCATGGAGGAAAAATCTTGCCATACATCTAAAGTCTGAAGATAAAAGCATTCCAATAATATGTCGTTTTATAAAACAACATACTCCAGATACATTTACTTTACAAAGGTCTGAATCAGTCATCAGAAAATAAGCTTCTTAGAGGATAAATGAGTCATCAACAAAGAAGAGAATATTAGAGTAGATATTCAATTGAGTGCTTTCACAGTCAAATCATTTGACATGAATTTCTCATAACTTCAAAAGAAATGGGACTCTAAAATACTGAGAAAAAGTTAACTGTGAACTACATGCCAAATTAAAGTTCAGCTCAAAGTTTCTAGATTTAAGGCGTTGTTGTACAAGGAATGAGAAGAAATTATTCACTGCAGTTTGTCAGAAATATCCAATTACCACAACCAACTTTAAAATCAATTTAGTTTATTTGGAATGGTTTACTTTACTTGGCTGAAATCAGCCTTATTTTCTAGAACAGTTGTGGTAAATCAATCTGTAATAATTTTTGTTCCAGTATCTTATTTTGTTATAACCATAAAATACTTGAGTGAATGAAACCCTGCATTCTTTAGAACTACATGTAGTTTTAAAATATGCTGATTTTTAAAAAACTCTCTCTTAGAGACAGTAGAGTAATAACCGGCTTCTTGATGAGAAAGTTCTCTTAATCTAACCCTCGTTCTTCATGCGGCACCTAAAGCTACCCTTTCCTGACAAGTGTGTCATATTTTGGTGTAGAACAAAGATACTTGAGGAATGACGAGTGGCTACCTCAATAGGTGACACTGCTGACAGTCACTTTATTCATCTTTCAGTGGCTCTCTCCAATAACTGTCTATAATTAAATATGCTCATTAATCTTCAATAAGGGACCTCCTGGGCAAATCAAATTTCTTATCTGAACAGTTTTCGTCTAGTCTCATAACACAAAGAAAAATCAGATATAAAGTAATAGTTTATTTCAGAAATAAATTTTGAATCTTGAAAAGAAATGATTTATTTATGGTACAAGTGGTGTTAATTTTTTGCAATGTGTTGATCTTCAGCATCTAGAGTTTCTCACTGAAATAGATTCAAGTTGTGATCACATAGTTAAGTGAGACAATGGCAAATTTTAGGTTTGTAGGGTAAAGATAACTTTATCACCAAAATCAATTTAAAGTGATGTTTGGCTGATTGTGAAGTTAAACCTCAGAGTATCCTGGATGTTTGGGGAAATTTACTAGTTTGTCATGGACTTAAAAAAAATAAAATAAACATTTGTTTTATCCTTATAAAAATGGAAAAGAATAATACAAAAATTAGCTGGGTGAGGTGACCTGTGCCTGTAGTCCCAGCTACTTGGGAGACTGAGGCAGGACAATCGCTTGAACCCGGGAGGTGGAGGTTGCAGGGAACCGAGATGGCGCCATTGCACTCCAGCCTGGGCAACAAGAGTGAAACTCCATCTCCGGAAACAAAACGAAACAAACAAACAAAAAACAAAGAGAAAATACAAAGCTATATTTTCCTGACTAAATAATTATGCCTTTTCATAGGTTTCTTAAATCATTGGATATATTGCTGAACTTCACAAAAAGGAACAACTTTATTCTTTACCATCCAGAGCAGTGGGTTAATTTGTGATTTAACGATCTTTGTTCCCTGGCAGCGTGGCGAGACGGCACTACACATGGCAGCCCGAGCCGGGCAGGTGGAAGTGGTCCGATGCCTCCTGAGAAATGGTGCCCTTGTTGATGCCAGAGCCAGGGTAGGTGCTGGGGCTCTGAGGTTCTCTTCTACCGCAGTTCATGAGTCTCATCCTTAAGAGAGGGAGTTGCCCCTTCAGTTCTTTGATTTGGAAATACCACGGACTGTAAGTGAAAGGATCAATTCAATAGCAGTTCTCCAGGAAAAAAAGAAACATATAAGCAAATACACACAATGAAAAATGTACCCCAATTTCAGAAACATTAACATTTGAAAAAATGTACAACTTATCCTCTAACAAATATGGCATTGACTAATATTTTAATACTTTTTTTAATCTCAGAAAGTACTTTCTCATATCTCTTTATTTTCATAAGTTTTAAATTTAACCTATAGTATTTAGGTGCTACACATAATAAAATTTATTTCCTACCACCTAAACCAATCACATTTCCACAGTCATCCCTTACTAGTTACATAAAAGTAAGTTATTCTCAAAGTTTTAATGTTTTCCCTTCATCTGGCTGACTTCCCTCCTTTTTATGATATTTACTTTTCTTCTTGCTCTGATTTTACATATTTAGACATTCCGTATTTCCGCTATTCCAAAATAGAATTTGGGCACTGAAGATTGCTTGATCAGACTTGTCCTGTTTTTAATAGCTTCTAATTCCCTCAAGAGTTGCTTTTTCCTTCTTTTTCTTTTTCTAAAATTTTACTTCCCAGCTTATTTTCTCACCCCCCTTTATACTGAATATACCAGAATACACTGAATACACTATCAATATACTTTGTCTTCTATTTCCTTTTCCATGTTGTTTGGTTAACTTTTGTACTGACATCATTGAGATTCTCATGTTAAATAGTTTCCCTCCTTCTTCAATATTTGATATACCTAAGTTAGAACTCATTTCAGTTTGAGTTGTACCATTATAGCTCCATTTTAAATACAGTGTTATATTGGAATGAAAGCATCTGGCTATGGTCATATAAATTGTAAGTGATTTCAGGCAAGTCACTTCACTTCCAAGTCTTTTTTTAATTATTATACTTTAAGTTCTGGGATACGTGTGCAGAATGTGCAGGTTTGTTACATAGGCATACAACGGCCATGGTGGTTTGCTGCACACATCAACCTGTCATCTATATTAGTTATTGCCCCTAATGCTACCTCTTTTACCCCCCCACCCCTTGATAGGCCTCAGTGTGTGATAATCCCTTCCTTGTGTCCATGTGTTCTCATTGATCATTTCCCACTTATGAGTGAGAACATGTGGTGTTTGGTTTTCTGTTCCTGTGTTAGTTTGCTGAGAATGGTTTCCAGTTTCATCCATGTCCCTGCAAAGGACACGAACTCATCCCTTTTTATGGCTGCAGGGTATTCCATGGGGTATATGTGCCACATTTTCTTTATCCAGTCTATCCTTGATGGGCATTTGTGTTGGTTCCAAGTCTTTGCTATTGTGAACAGTGCTGCAATAAACATATGGAAGCATTTCTTTTTCTTCACATCCTCCTCAGCATCTATTGTTTCCTGACTTTTTAATGATTGACCTTCTAAATGCCATAAGATAGTATCTCATTGTGGTTTTGATTTGCATTTCTCTAATGACAAGTGATGATGAGCTTTTTTTCATATTTGTTGGCCACATAAATGTCTCCTTTTGAGGAGTGTCTGTTCATATCCTTCAGTTTTTGAAGGAGTTATTTGTTTTTTTCTTGTAAATTTGTTTAAGTTCCTTACAGATTCTGGATATTAGCCCGTTGTCAGGTGGATAGATTGCAAAAATTTTCTCCCATTCTGTAGGTTGCCTATTAACTCTGATATAGTTTCTTTTGCTGTGCAGAAGCTCTTCAGTTTAATTAGATCCCATTTATCAATTTTGGCTTTTGTTGCCATTGCTTTTGGTGTTTTAGTAATGAAGTCTTTGCCCATACCTATGTCCTGAATGGTATTGCCTAGGTTTACCTCTAGGGTTTTTATGGTTTTAGATCTTACATTTTAAGTCTTTAATCCATCTTGAGTTAATTTTCATATAAGGTGTAAGGAAGAGGTTCAGTTTCAGTTTTCTGCATATGGCTAGCCGGTTTTCCCAATACCATTTATTAAATAGGGAATCTTCTCACCATTGCTTGTTTTTGTCAGGGTTGTCAAAGATCAGATGGTAGATGTGTGACATTATTTCTGAGGGCTCTGTTCTGTTCCATTGGTCTATATATCTGTTTTGGTACCATGGCTACAGTACCATGCTCTTTTGGTTACTGTAGCCTTGTAGTGTAGTTTGAAGTGAGGTAGTGTGATGCCTCCAGCTTTGTTCTTTTTGCTTAGGATTGTCTTGGCTATATGGCTCTTTTTTTGGTCCATATAAAATTTAAAGTGGTTTTTTTCTAATTCTGTGAAGAAAGTCAATGGTAGCTTGATGGGGATAACATCAACTCTATAAATTACTTGGGGCAGTTTGGCCATTTTCATGACATTAATTCTTCCTATCCATGAGTATGGAATGTTTTTCCATTTTTTTGTGTTGTCTCATATTTCATTGAGCAGTGGTTTGTAGTGCTCCTTGAAGAGGTCTTTCACATCCCTTATAAGTTGTATTCGTAGGTATTTTGTTCTCTTTGTAACAATTGTAAATGGGAGTTCACTCATGATTTGGCTCTCTATTATGGGTATATAGGAATGCTTGTGGTTTTTGCACATTGATTTTGCATCCTGAGACTTTGTTGAAGTTGCTTATTAGTTTACAGAGATTTTGAGCTGAGATGATGAGGTTTTCTAAATATACAATCATGTTATCTGCAAACAGAGACAATTTGACTTTCTCTCTTCCCATTCAAATACCCTTTATTTCTTCCTTTCTTTTTTCCTTCTTTCCTTCTTTTTCCTTCTTTCCCCTTCTTTCCTTCTTTCTCTTTTCCTTTTTTCCTTTTCTTTCCTTCCTTCCTTCCTTCTTTCCTTCCTTCCTTCCCTCCCTCCCTCCCTCCTTTCCTCCCTCCCTCCCTCCTTCCTTCCTTCCTTCCTTCCTTTCTTCCTTCCTTCTTTCCTTTTCTTTCTTCTTTTTCTTTCTCTTGCCTGATTGCCCTTGCTAGAACTTCCAATACTCTGTTGAATAGGAGTGGCAAGAGAGGGCATCCTTGTCTTGTGCCAGTTTTCAGAGAGAATGCTTCCAGCTTTTGCCCATTCAGTATGATATTGGCTATGGGTTTGTCACAAATAGCTCTTGTTATTTTGAGATATGTTCCATCAATACCTAGTTTATTGAGTGTTTTTAGCATGAAAGGGTGTTGAATTTTATTGGAGGCCTTTTTTGCATCTGTTGAGATAATCATGTGGTTTTTGTCATTGATTCTGTTTATGTGATGGATTATGTTTATTGATTTGCATATATTGAACCAGCCTTGCATCCTAGGGATGAAGGTGACTGAATTGTGGTGGATAAGCTTTTTGATGTGCTGCTGGATTCAGTTTGTCAATATTTTATTGAGGATTTTTGCATCGATGCTCATCGGGGATATTAGCCTGAAATTTTTTTCTTGTGTCTCTGCCAGATTTTGGTATCAGGATGATGCTGGCCTCATAAAACGAGTTAGGGAAGAGTCCTTCTTTTTCTATTGTTTGGAATAGTTTCAGAAGGAAGGTATCAGTCGCTCTTTGTACCTCTGGTAGAATTCGGCTGTGAATTTGCCTGGTTTCTGGGAATCTTGTTGATCTGTCTAATATTGACAATGGGGTGTTACAGTCTCCCAGTATTATTGTATGGGAGTCTAAGTCTCTTAGTAGGTCTCTAAGAACTTACTTTATGAATCTGGGTGCTCCTGTATTGGGTGCATATATATTTAGGATAGTTAGCTCTTTTTGTTGCATTGATACCTTTACCATTATGTAATACCCTTCTTTGTCTTTTTTTGATCTTTGTTTGTTTGAAGTCTGTTTTATCAGAGACTAGGATTGCAACCCCTGCTTTTCTTTTTTTTTTTTTTTGCTTTCCATTTGCTTGGCAAATATTCCTTCATCCCTTTATTTTGAGCCTATGTGTGTCTTTGCACATGAGGTAGGTCTCCTGAATACAGCACACCAATGTGTCTTGACTCTTTCTCCAATTTGCCAGTCTGTGTCTTTTCATTGGGGCATTTAACCCATTTACATTTAAGGTTAATACTGTCATGTATGAATTTGATCCTGTCATTATGATGCTATCTGGTTACTTTGCCCTTTAGTTGATGCAGTTTCTTCAGAGTGTCAATGGTGTTTATAATTTGGTATGTTTTTGCAGTGGCTGGTACCAGCTTTTCCTTTGCATATTTAATGCTTCCTTCAGGAGCTCTTTAAGGCAGGCCTGGTAGTGACAAAAATCTCTTAGCATTTGCTTGTCTGTAAAGGATTTTATTTGTCCTTTGCTTATGAAGCTTAGTTTGGCTGGTTATGAAATTATGGGTTGAAAATTATTTTCTTTAAGAATGTTGAATATTGGTCCCCACTCTCTTCTGGCTTTTAGGGTTTCTGCAGAGAGATCCGCTGTTAGTCTGATGGGCTTCCCTTTGTGAGTAACCTGACCTTTCTCTCTGACTGCCTTTAACATTTTTTCCTTCATTTCAAACTTGGTTGGATGAAATGATGAACCTGATGATTATGTGTCTTGGGGTTGCTTTTCTTGAGGAATATCTTTGTGGTATTTTCTGTGTTTCCTGAATTTGATTGCTGGCCTGTCTTGCTAGGTTGGGGAAGTTCTCCTGGATAATATCCTGAAGAGTATTTTCCAACTTGGTTCCATTCTCCCTGTCACTTTCAGGTACATCAATCAAACATAGATTTGGTCTTTTCAGATAGTCTCATACTTCTTAGAGGCTTTGTTCATTCCTTTTCATTCTTTTTTCTCTAATCTTGTCTTCACGCTTTATTTCATTAAGCTGATCTTTGCTCTCTGATATCCTTTCTTCCACTTGATTGATTAGGCTATTGGTATTTGTGTATGTTTCACAAAGTTCTCATGCTTTGTTTTTCAGCTCCATCAGGTCATTTATTTTCTTCTCTAAACTGGTTATTCTAGTTAGCAATTCCTCTAACCTTTTTTCAGGGTTCTTACCTTCCATGCATTGGGTTAGAACATGCTCCTTTAGCTCAGAGGAGTTTGTTTTTACCTACCTTCTGAAGCCTGCTTCTCCCAATTCATCAAACTCATTCTCTGTCCAGTTTTCTTCTCTTGATGGTGAGGAGTTGTAATCCTTTGAGGGAGAAGAGGCATTTTGGTTTTTGAAATTTTCAGCCTTTTCGTGCTGTTTTTTCCTCATCTTTGTGGATGTATCTACCTTTGGTCTTTGACGTTGGTGACCTTCGGATAAGGTTTCTGCAGGGATGTCCTTTTTGTTGATGTCAATGCTATTCCTTTGTTTGTTTGTTTTCCTTCTAACAGTCAGACCCCTCTGCTGCAGGTCTGCTTAAGTTTGCTGGAGGTCCACTTCAGACCCTGTTTGCCTGGGTATCACCACTGGAGGCTGCAGAACAGCAAATATTACTGCCTGTTTCTTCCTCTGGAAGCTTTGTCCCAGAGGAGCACCCACCAGACACCAGCTGGATCTCTCCTGTATGAGGTGTCTGTTGACCCCTGCTGGGAGTTGTCTCCCAGTCAGGAGGCATGGGGGTCAGCAACCCACTTGAGGAGGCAGTCTGTCCCTTAGCAGAGCTGAAGCGCTGTGCTGAGATATCTGCTGCTCTATTCAGAGCCAGGATACAGGAATGTTTAAGTCTGTTCAAGCTGCGCCCACAGCTGCCCCTTCCCTGAGGTGCTCTGTCCCAGGGAGATGGGAGCTAGAAGTCCCTGACTGGGGCTGCTGCCTTTCGTTAAGAGATGCCCTGCCCAGAGAGGAGGAATCTAGAGAAGCAGTCTGGCTACAGCGGCTTTGCCATGCTGTGGAGGGCTCCACTCAGTTCGAACTTCCTTTACACTGTGAGGGAAAAACCACCTACTCAAGCCTCAGTAATGGCCAGCGCTCCTCCCCACACCAAGCTTGAGCATCCCAGGTTTTCATACTGCTGTGCTGGCAGCGAGAATTTCAAGCCAGTGGATCTGAGTTTGCTGGGCTCTATGGGAGTGTGATCTACTGAGGTAGACCGCTTGGTTCTCTGGCTTCAGCCCCCTTTCCACGAGAGTGAATGGTTCTGTCTTGCTGGCATTCCAGGCGCCACTGGGTATGAAAAAAACTTCTGCAGATAGCTCAGTTTCTGCCCAAATGGCAGCCCAATTTTGTGCTTGAAACCCAGGACCCTGGTGATGTAGGTACCTGAGGGAATCTCCTGGTCTGTGGGTTATGAAGACCATGGGAAAAGCGTAGTATCTGGGCCAGAATGCACCATTCCTCGTGGCACAGTCCCTCACAGCTTCCCTTGGCTGGGGGAGGGAGTTGCCTGACCCCTTGGGCTTCCCAGATTAGGTGACACTGCAGCCTGCTTCAGCTCACCCTCCATGGCCTGTACCCACTGTCTAACTGGCCTCAATGAGATGAACCGGGTACCTTAGTTGGAAATGCAGAAATTTCATGCCTTCTGCATTGATCTTGCTGGGAGCTGCAGACTGGAGCTGTCCCTATTTGGTCATCTGGCCAGCCTCTGGCCACTTCCAAGTATTTATCAATAAAATATGAGTTGGACTCAGAAACTCCAAACTCCTTTCCAGACTTTCTTAACGTTCTTTGATTCAATGAATTCCATAGACATTTTCTTGTAACAGGTTCCACAGATCTTCAGGCAGAATCCAGTGATAAACGGGCAGCCTTAACATTACTCTTGCCTTGGTTTTCATCTGCCTTGCTATCCGTTGTCCACATAGTGTAATTTATGTTCTTTGGTAATCATCATTGATCTAGTATATTCTTATCTATTTAAAGCTTTATTCAACCATGAGCTTCCCCTGCCATAGGGTTTTTCTGGTTTCCTTTTAAGGTTACCTGGCATTCAGCTATTTTAAAAATATTTCTATGGTCAACCAGTGCACTCTGAGTATCGTGTACTTTACTGGAAATTGTGTTGATGTTCCTGTAAATGTTTTGTAATCCATGTTTAATAATGAAAGGGTTTCCCATTTCTCTCTCCTAAAGTAAAACCCCTTAATGTTTTTCTATTATTCAAATTAAAATTTCTACTTTTAATGGAAATTTATTCATTTTAATATATCTCTGCCAAATTTTTCTGTATTGATATAACCCATTATTACAGACTTTTATATTTTTGGATACCCTCTGAAGCCTCTTCCTTAAAAGCACCACTGGCAACAGACTCTTTCCTTTGAAATATTAATTAATTAGTTAATTTTACACACAGACTTTATTAATTCTACTTTTTTTTTTTACTTCTCATTTGCAACTACATTTAGTATCCTTGTCTACATATATAAATATCTCTTAATTCCTTATTCCTTCTAATTTAAATATCAAATTTCAGATGTTATCTTTTTTTTTTTCAGCTCTACTCCCATTCTAAGCTAAAACTGAAATCCCTTCCCTATAGCATTTTCTATTGTGAAAGAGTGCTCCCTAAAGGTCAATGCGCATACAAATTACCTAGGGACCATGCTAGAATGCATACTGTAATCCAGTTCTGCAGATCTAACAAACTCTCAGATGATGTCAGGGATCCTGATTTTGGGATTATGTTTCAAGCAGCAAGGAGTTAGGGATTTCCTGTTCACAAGTCCTATTTGAAGGTGTACTTTCACCATGAGGTTTTTATTGTCAATCCTTTTAATGTGTTTCTGGGACTCTGATTTAGTTAACATTTGAACAGTGCTTTAGAATTCATCAAGCATTTAAACACAAAGTATCTTATTTGATACCCAGAGCAATCCTGTGTTGCAGGGTGGCTTAGTGTACTGAAATTTAAGATTGTGCTGTTTAACTTGTGGTGACAGAGTTAAGATAAGAAAAACATTTCTCCTCTGATTCTGCATCTTTCTCCTAACTCTTCTAAATGTCATTACCTCCCACTTCAGATGTAAAGAGAGCCCTTCTCTCCCCATTCGAACAAATCACTGGTTTATAATTAGTCATATTTTCTCCCTGAGCTTATGACTTGGGCTCCCCTCCACTCATGTGTCCCATTTATGGGGTAGGGTAAGAAGACTGGCAGCCCTTCTAGAACCACAGGGAATATGGGATATCTAATTCCCCTAAATGAGGGAGGGCTGTCACAGAAGAAGGGTGCAGGAAGTATTGGACAGAAAAATGAGCACATATCTGCTATTTTACCTCTTGATTTCCCAGTGCACGTGCACACACACACACACACCCACAACCACACACACTTTTGAAAACTTCCTCTCTCAACCTAATAACATTGCCCTAGAATTCGCCCTTTCCCGAGGAAGAGATAGTAAAAAATTGTGCCCAGCTACTACATTGAGCTCCAAGGTCAAGATCGCTGGGTAGTTCACAATCTTCTCAATCAGGTTTAGAAATAGTATCTCATGGGTATATAATCATGGGGCTAAGTCATATATTTTGCCTATTCACAATATATAACAAAAGAAAAACCATATACTCACAATAGTATCTGTAATTTTTAAAGTACACGCAGCACACTCTATTCACTAGTCCAGAGCATAAGACACATTTTGCTGGACAGACTGGAGAGCAGGGGACACAGAGGCCTCAGTTCCTCTGTCAGCCAGTGTGTCTGCTCCTAGGTCCTGCTCTTAGGAAGGCCCTTCCTTGTCCAGTATCCTCAATGGACACTACTGAGAGGGCCACCAGAGCCTGCCCATCTGGGAGCTCTCTTGTTTTAGGAGCTGGTTTTGTTGGCACAATTACAAAGCTTGTCATTTGCTTTAGGGATCATGCAACCTCAGGGGTCCTAGGCTTAAACTCGCTTGAAACTTAGCTCATTTAGAATTTCAGTTAGATACTAGGAGATGTGCTCCTAGGAACCCTGCTAGCTAGTAACTAGTAACAGAAATTTTTTCAAATCTCTGAACGTTATCACAGCCAGTGTTATTTTTCTCTCTTTGTAAAAAGAGTTGGGGCTCAGGAAGTCTCCAAAGTAGAACGATAGACTGAAGTGGCAAAGCAAAGCTGTTCTGCTTCTGGTGCAGGCTGTATCAGATAAAATGCTTTATAATGAGGGAATTGTTGCCTCTCATTTTTGGAAGAGGTCTAGGTAATCAGGCTTCCCCCATTTCTTTTCCTTTTCCCATGAATCTTTTCTTCTGCACTTTCGCAATTCTTTGCCCTGGTTTGAATTATCATTACCCTGAGGCAGTAAATTCAACTTTTGGCAATTCAGCAGGGAAATAATTGGCCAATCCTCAAAGGTCTTATATCCCTGGTTACAGGTTGAAAGATTTTCTTTGCAAAATTTATATGTTCTTTCTTTTTCCACTTTCAGGTAGAACTTTAACAAAAATAGAAAGAAGTAGGCAAGACATAAGACTTTTTTTTTTTTAAGAAGAACAAATGCTATACAGTCTAAGAACCAAGGATCAATAGTTAATAATTAGCCAATTACTTACCTACCTCCAGGCAATAATTGCCACTTCTCAGCACTGGATTAAAAAGTCATCATCATCCCAACTATCCCTCTTACTCATGGAAAATATATTTTAGAGCGTGTCACTTGCAATACCCATCCACCTCTATCTCTGCAGGGCAGAGATCTGGGAAGGGAACCCCAGAAACAACAAGTGTTCATCATAGCTATTCTCAAGTTTCTCGGTTTTTAAATTGTCTGTTTTGCTAACCATTTATTTTTATAAATAAAAATATGTTCATTTTAATTATAAATGAAAAATGTTCATTCTCCCCGCCCCTCTATTTCCTCCTCTGTATTTCAGAGAAATTTTATGTTCTAATGTATTGTCAGTCTCCCTTCCACTTTGCACTGTCAGATCTCTTAGTGACCATCTTTTCGTAGTATTTATTTCCAAAGACAGTATAGGCAGAGAAATGTCTTTAGAATCCAATGCCCTGAATTCAAGTTCTGTTCTAATAGCTGAGTAAACTTGGACAATCCTTGAGTTCTCATTTAATTTTTCTTAATCTCGATCTGGAAAATGGTCTAATAATACATTTTAGGTTTTCCTTTTAACTCTATTAGGAGGATTGGGTCACGTATGCATCATACATGAAGAAAGCTTATCAACTGCAAATGTTCACAAAATTTCAATTCTAGTACTAAAATAATCATATTACTATTATTTATTTATTTCCTACGACCTTGAAATTCATGCAGTACTATTTTATCTCTTACTATAGCTCCCTCTCTTTTTTCTTATGACTTTAAGATACTGCATGTTTTTGGATAGATCTTCCTTCCGCTATCTACTTTTCTCCATTCCTTCTTAGCCCTGGAAGTCAGCCCAGTTTTCCCTTCCTCACTTTTATTATGACAAGCCCTTGGGCAGTTGTAAAGATATACCTCTTTTTATCACTAAAGTTACACTCAATTTTCTTTTTATAAGAGAGTGGTTTGGCCTGGTTCTCTAAACACTGAAAACATTATTTCCAACTACACATCAGAGTCAGGTGATTTTCTTGAGCCTCCTGGAATATGTCCTTCCTGTCCCTTATACCTAGCTATATTGTCTATTTTTAAATGTAAAGCACTTGGAAAATAGTCATCCAATTTGCTTCTTGCCAGAGTCCCTTTCATTTTTTAGTTCTGTATGCAAGTTCCAGAACTATCTGCAGTATTTTCTGAAACATCTTTTAAAACTAGATAACAATATCTTCTTTGTGCACTGTTTCTCCTTGTAGAAAATGACCAGCGTTTGTATCCTTGGCTTGCTGAGTGGAGTAAAATCAAAGATTTTCCAGCATCCCTTGTTCTTTTTCTCTTGATAGAGTTCCCAGAATAAATCCTGCCTGTAAGTGAAAAGTCTTGGATGAAAATCTAGGTCTTAGGACTTTTGGACTAGATTTCCTTCTTATTCAAAACAATGAGTTAGTTTGTATTTAAACATAAGTGAGACCTGAAGCCTTAATGAGTTGAGAAATACTTTGGGATGCTCAGAAAGCAATGATCAAGTTCATGGAAGTACATTCTTTTTAAAAATCGAAGGGAGACCTTGTGACCAACCAGGTCACAAATATAAAATTCCAAAATATAGGATTCCAAATATAGAATATATCATGGTCAAAGCAATAATGATTTCCTTTTGGGTAGGGTTCCTAGAGATTCCAAGAAGACATCATGAAATATACGAGTGAAACATATCACCAGTGAAGTTCTGTCTGCCTGGCACTAACTTTTTTCTTGACTTGAGTTGTAGGAGGAACAGACACCTTTGCATATTGCCTCCCGCCTGGGTAAGACAGAAATTGTCCAGCTGCTTCTGCAACATATGGCTCATCCAGATGCAGCCACTACAAATGGGTACACACCACTGCACATCTCTGCCCGGGAGGGCCAGGTGGATGTGGCATCAGTCCTGTTGGAAGCAGGAGCAGCCCACTCCTTAGCTACCAAGGTAAGGAGAATGACATCATGACAACACGGACCAAGAGGATTCCTAAGTCATGGCCTTTCTGCTCTACCACATACAGAATTAGATGTCCTTAGGCCTTGACTTACTTCTTTCTCTACATATTTAAGATTCATTGTCTAAATGATTTAAGGGAATTGTAAGATTCCATATATCTTCAATAAAGAGTGTTGAATTTCATTCTAATTAATGCCAGTGTTGTTGCTAGGACAGGTATCTAGTACTCTAAGACGATTTTCATAAAGCAAGGACTACTTTTTCTTCTTTGCATTATAAAATCTATAATATATTCTTAACAAAAAGATAAATGAAATTCCTAAATACATTGAACTGGTAATACTAATGAGGAAGAGGGTACTGCGTTAGATGTATGTGTTGTGAGTCGTAGTACCAGATCGAAACTCACTTTACTTAATCTTGCATTTTGCCAACCCTATCATTAGCCATCACTTATCTGACATTCTCATTCCCATATTAGTTTCCAGTCTTTTGCCTGAGTATTTGCAGTGTTTAAACAGAGCTGGGCTGGAAAATCACACTTCCTTAGTTATTAACGACGCCGAACAAAGAATTTTACTTATGTTCCAAGTTTCATGACAGGGCAGCATAATTTTTCCTATGCTTTATACATTCTATTTGACATTCATAATTTGGAGGTGACTTAGAATAAAACATGAATATGCTCAGCTAATTAGAGCAAAATAAATAGCGCTAGTGCAAGTAGATTTGTCATGGGGCAAAATAATTCCCTCAAATGTAACAGTGATTCAGATTAATGAAAGGACAATTTCAATTCTCTCATAGTAAGTAGGCATAGGGACTGCATCCAGGGAGAAGGAAGATTGCAAATATAAACTGAGATAGTGATGTGGCTTCTGTCCTCTGTAGCCCACTAGCTGTTATGGCTTATCTGGTTGCCTATGGCTATAAAAAGTATTTTGATAAAAGAAATTGATAATTATTGAAATTTTGCACGCTGAAAAGTTGAAAGGATTTTAAAAGTTCTTAAAAAATAGAAACTAAGCAACGAATGTGGTAATAACCTGAGAGACTAAGTGATTGTACTATCAGAGGAAGGTATAAATCATCAAAATTAAGATACATAAAATACAGAAGTAGAGAATAAAAAAATAGTTTCTCTCTTTCAAAGATTTTTAGGAGTTAAAAAATATAGCTAGACCCATGGTAAATTAGGGCAATAAAATAGAATACAATGTTAAACAGCATTTTAAGAGTTAAACTGATGAGAGCTCAACAGTGGTTGATTCATCATTATTAAAGCCATGTAAGTGTTTCTAAATATTCAACTGACTAGGGCTCAAAGTGGTTGATTCATCATTATTAAAGCCATTTAAGTGTTTCTAAATATCAGAGGGTAAATAAGTCGTGGTGGGATTAGCATAGAGGAGGAAGGTAGATGTGTGTGTGACTCAAGAGATGCCTTCGAACTTTGGTTTTGTTAGTCTACAGTATATTTTATGGAGTTTTGTCTAATAATTTTTTCTAAACTTATAAGAGTTGGATCACTATTCTAGCAAGACTATAAAGATAAGGAGATTATTTTTCCTTCCTCATCATATAGTTTGTCTCAAAGAACTACTTCATCCAGAGTATCACCCTCATCATTGTGTGCGTTAAGCGGAGTGGGGAGAGCTTTATGCTGGTTTATATGGACAATGCAAGAAGGAAGAAATACTTCCTACGTTTGTCCCACACTTGGAAAAAGCCAGAAGATTCACTGTCTTCCAAGAATTTATTAATACCAAATGTTCAAAAAGAAGCAAAAAGAAAAACGTCATCTTATTTAAAAATAATTTGTCTGGAGACACTGAAAGGGGAATACTGCTTCTTGGGGGATATTCTGTGTTTATGATGGGGGCTTAAATGGTCCCAGGATAAGCCATAGCTTAGAGCACCTAATCCAGGCATATTTGCTGTGTGTTTTACGGGCCCTGGTCAGTGTTAGAATTTCCCTACTCCAACTGTAGTGCCAGAAGAACATGTGATTAAACTGTCTGGCCAAGAGGATGGATTTGAGATCATGGTGTAGGAACTGTGCCATCCTCAAGATCTTAGTCCACAGACTTATCTGTTTTTATAACACACTGAATGTATACATATCAACATGTGTAGGAGAGCATCTTTCTAAAAAAATTTATAAAATTTCAGTGTGTTTGAATGTCTGGTGTTAATCAGCTCAACGTCATGCCAGAAGTAGAATGTATTTTACAAAAGCAATTGGTCTTTTAGACAGTTGTGAGTCCTCTGGGAAAGGCGACAAGTCAGAAAGGGAGTTACTTTTTAGTAGTGCACATTTTTTGTTCTATAGACCGTTTGTCTTGCTGTTTCTGCAGAAACATGTCAACTAATTCACAAATACTTGTTTTTACTATGGCTGCCAAAATATCCTAAAATTTAAATAAATTGGGAATTCAGGTGTTATAAAAAGGTTTAAAAGAAAGAGGAGAGTTGGAGAGAAGGCAGCTGTTGTTTCAATTCTATTAATTTTAGAGACAAGAAAAAGGCTTTTTTCTTTTTTTTTCCATTCACAAATTGGAGCCACTTTATGGACACTAGTGGCTTTTAAAAATCCCAAACCTATAAAGTCAGACTTCAGTCTCCAAGCCCTTAAAATAAAATTTCTTTTGTGCAATCTATCCAGCCAAACTTTTGCATGTTAAATTTCATTCTTTTCTTTGTCCTTGTTCATGGCTAACAGATTTAATGCTACCAGTATTTTTTCCAAATGAAGAATCAGTATAGTTTGCTTAATATGTTAACAAATAAAAAGATTTTGTGAGGAGTTACACAAACAAATACGATTTTACTTTTGTTTCTCACATTTTCAGAAGGGTTTTACTCCCCTGCATGTAGCAGCCAAGTATGGAAGCCTGGATGTGGCAAAACTTCTCTTGCAACGCCGCGCTGCCGCAGATTCTGCAGGAAAGGTAAAGATTTTCTATACATTGTAATTATATAACAGTCAAGGTGATAGATTAGGAGATCCTTAAAGACATTTTTCTCACTTCTCTGAAAGGAACGTGAGAACAACTGATGAAACTATCCCAAATAGACATGGTGGCGATGTCTATCCATGACCGTCAATGTACACACTGATTCAGAAAGCATTTTGAACTATGCCTCAAAGTCTTGTCACAACAGCGCCAGAGCGTTTCTATATTAAGAAGAATTCCTGCAATGTTAATATAGTATTTCTTACATAGCAGTTTAGACTTTTATACATTGTGACCATCAAGATGCCCTTTGCTGGTGATACGCTCAATCATTTTCAACTTTAGTTATGTTTTTAATATGAAAATTATTAGGGATTTGTTTATCTTTATTTTTTTATTGACTATATTAATTCATTAACATGAACTTAATCAATATCCAGGCATCCTGGTAGCTTCAGGGCAGCTAACCCTAATTTATTAATGCTGAAACTTAAACACACCCTTTACAGAATGGCCTTACCCCGCTCCATGTTGCTGCTCATTATGACAACCAGAAGGTGGCGCTGCTGTTACTGGAGAAGGGTGCTTCCCCTCATGCCACTGCCAAGGTGAGGACCACAGAAATAGGGTGTAAAGATCACCTGAAAAGACATGAGAATTGTCGTTTAAACACATGGTATAGTATAAGTGAGACTAGTCCTAGCAATAGTAGCTTTTGGTATTGAAACCTTTTTTTTTCTTGTATTTCTACCAGTTGCATCTAGAAACCCTTTTAAGATTTTTAAAGAGTCAGCAAATATTAAGGGCATGTTCCTATAAACCAGTAGAGATGAATCTTATTGCTAACATTCTGTGTGTTAGAGAATGATGTCTGAATTTTGAGAAATGAGAAATAGGGTCATTAACATGTTTCCCTTCTCTCCTATAAACCAAATGCTATGATAAAAATGTCCTTTTATACTCTCATTCTTTCAGACTTCAAACTTCTATTTGTTTCTTTGTTTTTTAAAAATGTTTTACCTGTATTAAATGTAGCATGGATCCCTCTAAGTCCCTAGACTTGGGGATGGCAGGGTATGCCTTTTTTGTGTATATCTATACAGCACCAAATTCCAAAACTAAGACTTGTTCTTATGGACAGGGCATTTCCCACCACTCTAGTTGGCACCTTATTACACAGAATATATATATGAATGCCATCTAATACATAAAGTCCTTATAAAGTCCTTATTGCATCTTCCGTTCACTAATTCAGCAAAACTATTTTGAGAACACATCAGGGTTATTTAAAAAATATTGATTATGAATCACGAGGTCAAGAGATTGAGACCATCCTGGTCAACATGGTGAAACCCCGTCTCTACTAAAAATACAAAAAATTAGCTGGGTATAGTGGCGTGTGCCTGTAATCCCAGCTACTTAGGAGGCTGAGGCAGGAGAATTGCCTGAACCCAGGAGGCGGAGGTTGTGGTGAGCCGAGATTGCACCATTGCACTCCAGCCTGGGTAACAAGAGCGAAACTCCGTCTCAAAAATAATAAAAAAAAATATATTGATTATGGCCGGGCGTGGTGGCTCACGCCTGTAATCCCAGCACTTTGGGAGGCCGAGGTGGGTGGATCACGAGGTCAAGAGATTGAGACCATCCTGGCCACCATGGTGAAATCCCGTCTCTACCAAAAATACAAAAATTAGCTGGGTGTGGTGGCGCAGGTCTGTAGTCCCAGCTACTCGGGAGGCTGAGGCTGGAGAATCACTTGAACACAGGAGGCAGAGGTTGCAGTAAGCCAAGATCGCACCACTGCACTCCAGCCTGGTGACAGAGCGAGACTCCGTCTCAAATATATATATATATGTGATGGGAAAATATTTATGCTGTATTAGACAACATAATAAAGCAATGGCCACCATTTATTTGCTAAACACCACGCCTAGCACTTTACAGGCAATATCTCATAATAATCCCGAGACTGGTATTCTAATGATCTCCATTTTGCAGATGAGAAAGTGAGATTTAAGTAGGTTAATTTTCCGAAGTCATATGAATAATAAGTGTAAGAGCTTGTACCTGTGTTTGACCTCAGGCAGACTGACTTTAGAGCTGGTGCTCTTAACCACTAGATCCTTTGTGTCCCAAAGCAATATAGAGAGATTTATTCCACTTTTATTATACAAATATATACATAAATCATGCCTATTTAAATTATGCATATCATAAATATAAAATGGGATATATACATAAAATATGTTCTGTAAATATCATATATTTTATATATAAAATGTTACATATAATATCATAAACATATAACTTTACACACATATGTACATATACATCTACATATATTTATATCTTTTTGATGCCAATGAACAGTTTATAATAAAGTACTCTAATTGTAAAAAGAGGGTACCAAATTTTCAGTTATCCACACTGTTATTTCTCTTTTTTCTACAACCTCCTCATCAATTCTGAACATATTTGATGTCTTTCTTCAAACTAGATTATAAGTTACTTGAGGAGTATTCATATCATATTCATATGCATATCCCTGAGGTGTTTAATACCATATTATGTGGGTTCTCAATAAATTTGGATGAAAGAAGGAAGATTGAGCAGCTATGGAATAAGAAAATACCTGCTCACTTAAGATGCCAGCATTTTTTTTTGCATTAGCTATTCAGGATAAGCATTCCTAACATAGATACAGAAGATTTCATCAGTACTCATGAGCACTTTCATTGAACTCTTATGATGTGCAAAGAAAGGATTACAGTCACTCAATCGGAGGTAAAACTATAAAACACGTGTTTTCACTCCACAAGGGACTCTTAATCTACTTGCAAGAGAAGACCTAAATTATAAAATAACGTGTATGGTTTTCCTAAAGAAACAAACATGGCCTTGATCTCTAGCCTCTACCTTGTATGGTCTTAACTCTTAGGCGTGTACATACCGAGTTCTGAAGATGATGTAAAGCATTTCTCTACTCGAGTCCACGGTAGAATGAGTGTTCTGGGAAGGCCTCTCTAGTGTCTTTCACTCATCTGCCCAGCCTGTCATTGAACATGAGCCTCTCAGCTTTGAGGCCCCTCCTAGAGGGCTCCAGGTGGTACAACCCCTGCTGTGGTCTCCACTTTAGACTCTTTCTGCTCATTATAACGACCCCTCTCCTCAACACAGAGAGTCCTTCGACCACGAGAATTTTGATTCTTTCCACCAGAGTCCAGAACCTTCTCTTAGTCTTCCTTGGGAGTGCTGCAGTTATTTGAGTCCCAAAATGTTTACTCTTTGTGGAGTAAAAGAGCCCTTTAGTTCTTGTAGGTTGAGTATATACCAGACAAACCTCGTCCATTGCCAGAATTGACACCTTCTTTGATGATCACTTATGTTGTTTTGCTAAAACATCCCTTTACCTAACCTTGATAGAGCCCATGCTGTAGGAAGGGGGTAATTGAAACTAAAGAAACACATTGTAGCAAAAAGAAGTTAACTAAATTCATTTGGTCCACAAAAATCTATGTCTCTTTTTCAATGGAGCCTATGGACACAAATACAATATTCTAAAGCAATTGAAGCATGTGAGACCTCTGATCAGACCCTGAAAAAGACTTCCAAGCTGAATTTCCTTCAGTTGCATCAGGGAAAGAGAGTATTTGTCAAAAATGAAAGATACTTACTCTTGCTTGGAGAAATGGGGACAGAGTAGATAATGTAGGGTCCTGTGAGGATCAAGATTTGATGATGGCATATAAAGACATTCAGATTCTCAAAACGCCTTTTTATTTTTTGGTACACTCGGTAGCTAACATTAAGGAAATAGCATGACCTGAAAATGCCTCTCATGTATTGATTAGAGGCTCCAGTCTGTAATCTCAGCACTTTGGGGGACCGAAGTGGGCAGAGCACTTGAGCTCATGAGTTTGGGACCAACCTGGAAACATGACAAAACCCCATCTCTACCAAAAATACAAAGAAATTAGCCAGTCCTGGTGGCGTGTGCCTAGAGTCCTCCGTACTCAGGAGGCTGAGGTGGGGGGATTGCTTGAGCCCGGGAGGTGGAAGTTGCAGGGACTGAGATGACACCACTACACTCCAGTCTGGGCGATGAAGCCATACCTTGTCCAAACAAACAAACAAACAAACAAACCTCTCACGGTAATCTCACAAGAAGCACTTGATCATTATACTGTCTTCCCCTTCAGCATGTCACTGAAGGGAAAAACCACTGTTAATGGCAAAGCCACTGTTTTGAATTTTAATTTGACTGGAAAATTCTACCAGATTTTTTTAACGAAAAGTAAAGAAAATAATGTATACTGCAGACTTACAATTGTTCCACATTTTTTTTTCTTTAAGCTAAGTATGGGGTTTAGAGTTCTGTTCTTGTAAGCAGAGCATGAGTTATTCTGGTCCTTTCCACAAACTCCCACCCAAAATGAGTATTTCTACTGTTGAAGCAGCAGGTTATGAAGAAGGGGAGATCTAGGATTTGAATGGACCACAAGATTAATATAAGCTAATTTTGTTGTTTAATGTTTTAAATTAGAACGCAGTCCATTAAAGACAAGGATTATGTCATGTTCACCATTGTATTCCCACACCTAACACACTGCTCGGCATATGCTAGGCACTCAGTAGTATCTACTGAACCAGTTTAAAGTACAATCCAATCAGAAGCATATTAGTTTGAGTATTATAGTAAGATAATAGACATAATTCCATTTTATTCAGTACTTCATATCTGAAGTACAGCCTTGGTTCCAGGTAGCACACACAATTCAAGAACAATATTGACAAACTAGAATTAGCTCAGAACAGGTCATCCTTAAAGGGCGAGATCTAGAAATGGCACTTCCACCAGGAATAGTTGAAGAAATGGAGAAAATTAGCTTGGAAAAGAAAAGGCTAAAGGTGGATATGAAAACTATCCCCGGGTATTTAAAGGATGGTCATGTAGAAGAGGAACCTGGGTTATTCTATGTTGCTCCTCAGGAGAGAACCAATATTATAAGAAAAGAATTTACAGCTTTGGTGCTTTGATGTTTCTATCTGTCTTACAGTAGAATGGGGTGCCTTATGACTTTTATTGTAGAGATTTGGTTATTGTTGGATGGAAACATGATGAGTAAAAGTTTGGATTAACTGTAAACTCATTTTTAATTCTTCTGTTGACTTGAGATCTTTATTTCCTTTAGAGATACATATTAGAGCAACTGTTAATCTTACTCTATATGCATGTATTTTTGTTTTTTTTAGAATGGCTATACTCCGTTACATATTGCTGCCAAGAAGAATCAAATGCAGATAGCTTCCACACTCCTAAACTATGGAGCAGAGACAAACATTGTGACAAAGCAGGGAGTAACTCCACTCCATCTGGCCTCGCAGGAGGGACACACAGATATGGTTACCTTACTTCTGGATAAGGGAGCCAATATCCATATGTCAACCAAGGTATTCTGTCCCTGCCTCTTGCTTCAATCGAGACGCTTTGGATGCATGTAAACGGGAACCAATCACAGATAATTTGGAACAAAAGGAGCAACATATTAAAAAGAAATGGGGATATCTTACAGACCCCAAGGACAGGAAGGGAGTCAAGCCTTATGAGAGATTAGAAAACCATAAGGGAACAAGGGAGAGACTCTCTGTATGGCAACATTTTTGCTTCTTGACTTTTCTATGCAAGTCTCATTGATCTCTATAGCCCTGCTTTCTTTGCTTCTCCATGTGTGTCTAAAGAGGCTGCCCTATAGCTCCCAATGTTAACATCACTGTAATTGCTCCAGTGTCTGCTGCTCCTCATTCCAAATTTCAGATATAAGAGAAAGAATGGTTCCATCTGGGGTTTAGCTTAAACAGCTGCCTCTAAGCTGGCAGGCCCATGTCTACCACCCAAGGCATTCTTTGGCCCTGCTGGGCATCAGAGGCCTCTGGATAGGAGGTGGGAAACTCAGTAAAATATAGATTTTTTTTGAGTCAACATAAGCCTAGCTTGAGGGGTTTGGTGGTGGTGGTGAGAAAATCTTTTTTGTTTTTTCAATAAGGCACATCAATCATTTTAGCCTTTCTCCAGGGACTGGCCTTTATAGGCCTCCGCATTAATTATAATAGAATGGCAGTCAAAAATATAAGGGAAAAATATTCAAATGTAAAAACATATATTTTTACAAGTACATGTTTTCCAATAAATCTATCCATTCATCTACATATAGATCCATAGATCCACGTAACTTTCTGTCTTACACTTATATATACTCTGCTATAGCCAGCTGCTGAGAAACACAGAATTGGAACCTGTATTTATTAAGTTAGTTTGTTATTTGATGTCTTGATGCTTTCTGTAATATATTGTATGGGCTTAGTGAAAATTAAGTTTCTTAGCTCTTTCCACAAATGTACAAATACCCTATGTTTTCTACATTTCACTGTTAATTGATACTTTTAAAGTATCAGTGATAAGTTGGTCTTAATGACATTTGTAAGTAGGTTATGTAGCATATAACCTTTAGGAAGAGCTATGAAACAGGCAGGTTGCCTTGAATACTTCTGGAACTCGAAAATGTTCCCGTACCTCCCCTACCCTTATGTAGTTTTCTGTCCTTTATAAAAAGTCCCCACAAATCCTTTTTTAAAGTATGTTGAGAGCAAATCATAGGGTTAGTCTTCCAAAGGATATTTGCATTTTTACAAGAACGAACACCATAAAGCCTTATAGTGAAATTCATTGTATCAGATGGACAATCATTACAGTCCAGGGCATGGACGTCCTTGCGGCTACTGAAGTCATATCATTCAGCTGGTCATTTACCTTGTTGGAGAAAATCTGATCATGAAGCATATAATATTTTATTTAATATTAGTGTATGAAGGGGCATATGTTTATTAATAACAAATCTTCATTTGAAAATAAACCAAAGAAATCCATAAACAAATTCAGCAGTATTTCGAGTAGGAGTAAAATTCCAGCTAGTTCATGAAACTGATCTTACAGTGCTTCTGATGCTGTTATTTTTAATTTATAAGAATGACAGATACATAGTGAAATCACTTCAGCATGCCCTCCTTTATGGTATTCTTCTAAATGCATTACTTTCTTTGAGAGCATTTTAGCAGTTAGCAAATATTTAATGAGTATTTTTGAGTTGCACACTTAGCAATGAAGAAAAACATTCAATTTTGAATCACAAAGTAACAGTGATTTCAGTATTACATTTGAGTGGTGTCCTAAACACATAACGTATTTATCACTAAAGTAAAACTTTAGTAAGTTTTCTCAGATATATCTGAATAATAATATAATATACAAAATTTTACATATAAAGCCTATAACCTTGCCTTTTGGTTAGAATTATAAGATAATGCAACTGTAAAAATATCTCAGATAAGAAGCAAAATCGGGCCGGGCATGGTGGCTCACGCCTGTAATCCCAGCACTTTGGGAGGCTGAGGCGGATGGATCACGAGGTCAAGAGATCGAGACCATCCTGGTCAACATGGTGAAACCCCGTCTCTACTAAAAACACAAAAAATTAGCTGGGCATGGTGGCGCATGCCTGTAATCCCAGCTACTCAGGAGGCTGAGGCGGGAGAATTGCCTGAACCTAGGAGGTGGAGGTTGCGGTGAGCCAAGATTGTGCCATTGCACTTCAGCCTGGGTAACAAGAGCAAAACTCCGTTTCAAAAAAAAAAAAAAAAAAAAAGAAGCAAAATCAATAAGTTTTCCCATTGCTTTTGAAGAGAACATATATTCTTTATCTTTTTAAGGCCAACTGAAATCAATGGTTTCATACCCTCCAAATGATTATTTCTCATTAAGGACTATAATATAGCAATTATATTCATTATCCAATCACCATCTATAATAAAATAAAGGTTAGTTGTTGAGTTCACTAGTGTATCTTAGGTGTCTTGAGATTTGATGATCACTTCATGTAATGATCACTTCAATAATAGTTTTATACAGATTGTCTCTGTAAAAAGAAATATTCTTATGTTTGTTATTTAAGAAAGGAGATAAAAAACAATCTTGTTTTATCCTAATACTCAGATTTTTTATACAATAGGATTATATAATACCTGTTTAGAAGTGATGAAAATTTTAATAGAAAAAAGATATATGTCCTCTGTCTCACGCTGTGTTTTATGAAACTCAAAGTTGAGCTCACCCAGAGCTCTAAGGATTAAAAAGCCCCAGGCCCACGAGAAAAAGCCTCCTCTCAAGTTGTAGAATGGGTTTCTCTCTGTAGGTTTCACTTCCATTTTTGGAATAAGGTCAGCGTACTTTTTTATTTCCGGAAGTAGCACTATGGCTTGAGTTCATGAATTTTGAAGAATATGGCTTAGCTTTCTCAGCCTAAGTGCTAATGCAGGAGAGTGGACCTGAAAAGCAGTGGTCAACAGGGGTGGTCGATTTCAGTCAGATGTGAACTGGGGAAGAGGTGCTGACTCAGAGCCCAGGTAGTCACCTCAGTCTGTAGCTGCAGTATGTCCAGGAAGAGCATAAATATACTAGGCATGTGAGCAATAGTGAAGGGAGAGAAATATATGGCATAAACAGACTGTGAGCTAGAACGTAAGCTTTTGTTTACTGCTATGTTCAAGTTCCTAGAATATGAACAGTTCATAACATATGGAACATATTCAAGAAAACACCTGTTAAATGTAAATGATGCAGTAAGGCCACCAGAGTGTGGCATTGACTGAATCAACCACTTTCCCCCTCCGTTCTCCATGCCTTCCTTTTTAAATTAATTCATTACTGTACTTTAATTGCATATTCAAATAAACCGAATAATTACTTGGTGTATGTACACCAAACATGTTGCCTAAAACTTGGCAGTTTACGGTGCTCTATAAATAATGGGGTCACTTTAAGTTAATGTTTAGAAGAATCTCCTGAAAAGAATACTCTCTTTGGGTGCCGGAGAAAGTTTTTCTGAACCCATTTCCTGTAACTGTCCATTTTTTTACACTGATGTGATATTTTGTTGATAAAATATGGATGATTATTCTGCTTATAAAATAAGTGTAATAGTTGGTTGATCAGTTATTTAAATAAATAAGTTGGTACAGCAGGAGATCCATATGGATTTGAAATAAGTGTCATTTGAAAGCTTATTAGCTGAGCTATTTTAAAGCCTCACGTCATAATATAAGTATCCAACATAGAAAATAGAAAATCTAATTTGCCTGAAGTGTTGATTGACTTAGGGGATATGTCTTAGATGAAACATCAAAAATTTAGAGAGTTTGCCTTAAATATCAGAAAATGTGGTTTCTGGGAAGAGGTTGTGAGTTTTCCAGGATTTTTTCAATATTTTATCATAATATTATAGATGATGCAATTTATTTTTTTCTTCAAATGTATCCCTTTGGTTCCATTCTTTTTGTAGAGTGGACTCACATCCTTACACCTTGCAGCCCAGGAAGATAAAGTGAATGTTGCTGATATTCTTGCCAAGCATGGAGCTGATCAGGACGCTCATACAAAGGTAAAGCAAATCATTGTCAATAGTGTGACAAGTTCTGGCTGGGATGATTCCCAGTAGCCCCCATTTGGGTCACCCTATATCCAGGGTCTTCCCTCCTCAAGAGTTCATTCTGAAATATAAACTAATCATAACCCTCTCCTATCCACAAATCTATGGCGGTTCCCCATTTTTTTGCTGGAATCAATTCCAATGGATAGCATGGGGTCAGGACCCTTTGCAGGAAGACTCCAGTTTTGCAGACTTAACTCTACCCTCTCCCTTACTGCTTTAGCTAGTTCACATGACTTGCTGTGTTCCTCATGTATTTGCTTGTCTCCATGCCCTTGGTCTGGAAATGGGTTTTCCCTCTCTATGCCATGAAATTCTTACCCATTCTTTAAGCCTGCTGTAGCTACATCTTTCCTGCATCTCCCCTCAGAGTCATTCTGTATTTGCTGTTTTCAGATATTATTTGTGCCTCTCTCTTAGTTCTTTGCAGATTAAGTCATCCATGTCTGATCTCTCTTGCCGATATGAAGTTCCTTGTGGTCAAGGATTCATATATAATCTGCTAAATAGTATCTTTAGTCAAACCAAATTCTCTGAACTCTGCCCAGTCCTTCTCCTCTGCAGCAGTAACCACTAGAGTAGGACAGTTTCTATTTTATCTATTTCTAACTTTTTATTATTATTTACAGCTTGGTTACACACCTTTAATTGTGGCCTGTCACTACGGAAATGTGAAAATGGTCAACTTTCTTCTGAAGCAGGGAGCAAATGTTAATGCAAAAACCAAGGTAAAATACTTGTAGTCATTTTCAATTCCTACAAGCAAAAAGGTTCAGCTACCTGGATGCCTCATTACTTAGCCAAAGCTACAAGTGTATTTTTTTTTTCCTTTTTAGTTCATCTAAAGTGATTTTGAAGAGGTGACGTAGTTTTGTAATTATTTGAGAATTTTCATTCTAATAACCTTGACAGCCATGCAGGTTAGCTTCAGAACTACATAAAGTTAAAGTAGCTGACATCGATTTAAAAACTTACTGCAGGACACAATAGATGCCTGCTAGAACATTTTGATGTTCTGGCAGATTTCCTTTATATTGTTTCAGGGCCTTGCCCCTCCGCCCCTGACTCCTTATCAAGAAATACAGACCAGCAGCCTAGACTGCATGCTTTTCATTTTTAATGAACTCTGTCACATTCAGAACATCACGTGGTCATGCTCAGTGAGGCAATAATGTATAAGGCCTGGGCTGGAAGTTCTCAAGGATAATGCACAGCTGACTTGATCCCAACAGCTTCCCCAGTGGCATTCAAAAGGTCCTATTCAGCAAAGCAAGGCCAGAACATAATACTTTTCTTCAGTGAATTAAATTTGGTTCAAGGTGAAGAGAAGTGCATACTGTAACTATGGCCATTATGCATAATACAACTTGCAAATTCTCCAAGTTCTTTGGTCCAAGGAAATATTTATTTGCACTTTTTTAAAGGTCATATATCAGAAATTTCTTTTTTTCTTTTCTTTCTTTTTCTCTTTCTGTTTCTTTTCTTTTTCTTTCTTCCTTTTTTTTTTTTTTTTTTGGAGACAGGGTCTTACTCTGTTGCCCAGGCTGGAATGCAACGGGCAATGGCATGATCAGAGCTCACTGCAGCCTAGAACCTGGGCTCAAGTGATTCTCTTCCCTCAGCACTGGCTAGGACTACAGGTGTGCAGCACCATGCCCAGCTAATTTTTAAATGTTTTTGTAGAGATATGGTTTCACCATGTCGCCCAGGCTAGTCTCGAACTCCTGGGTTCAAGCGAAATTCTCCTGCCTTAGCTTACCAAAGTACTGGGATTACAGTGTGAGCCACCAAGCCTGGCCCAGAAATTTCTAATTACAGCTATTTGAGCGGGCTCAAGTAAATGAGTGTGAGCACATTCAGGACTTTCCAAAGCCATCATTCAAGATTCTATAAATTAAAAATATACAGAAGTTTTATAAGTCAGGTATTCTCTTAGAAGCTGAAACAAAATCATTTCTACACATAAGCATGTTTATAGCTAATTTAAAGCAAACTTATTTTTAAACTATAAATAATAGTATTAACATTTAAGATTCAGACTTATAATCTTACTCTAGCAAGAATAGCTGCTGCCTAGTTGCTGATCAGTTTTTAAGTTCTCATGAAATTGTACTTTGAGACTTATTTAAAGCCTCCAATATGAATTCTCAGGCATTAGCTCCTAATACCTTTTCTGCTGAGCCAGCTCCAATATAAGGACTCCAGGAAAGACATTTTTTGTTGTAATCCAAGTATTCCCTCGAAATGAACAAATGTAACAATACAGTGAGATGTTGGCAGGGCTTGAAAATGCCTGTCATACTTTTAAATGTTTCATTGTTGAAATGGTTATAATATTTAGAAGGCAAACACTATATTGTCTAGAGAATATCAATGGTCTCCCTGGAGTTTGATCTGCATTGAATGAAGATTTGATTGAAAGAAAAATCTCATTTTATCATTTCAGTTTTTTTTTTTTAAGTAAACTGTGACTTGGACTGTTACATTTCGAACTGTGTATCTTCAGGGAAATAGACACAAACCTCAAAGGACAGTCTTTTAATGAACTCTTCAGATTTTTTTTTTCATCTGAAAATGACATCTTTGAGAAAGGAATTAGGTTTTCTTCCTCAGATCTTATCTGTAGTTAAGCTGTAACTATATCTTAGCTGTAGCTACTAAAAATGGTTTCATTGCTTTACAAATATAAACATATATGTTAACTTAATTCCTAAACTCTCATGATATGGTATAAAATATTTGGAAAACGGAACTTACTTTATAAGACTATTTGTTGCTTAAGATTAGAAGAAAACCCTGTTACAGCAGCTAGGGGCAAACCAGACCTGGTTAAATATATATTTAATTTGCAAAGAGGGTTTATTTTCATTTGCATATGAAAAAAAATTTCTTTATTAAAGACACTGTGAAGATTATAGAGCTCTTCAATGAGAAAAAAATAATAATCAAAACATCGAAGTGTTTGCTAAAATTTTCAAAGCTAGAAAAGAAAATATATTCATGAACATCTTATCTGATCCTTCACCAAGCTTGAAATCTTGGCCATTACCATTTTACAAATGAGGAAATTGGGGTTTAGAGAGGATTAGGGATTTGCAAATAATTGGTAGAACTGGGTCTAGAGCTTTTAGACAGATGGGCCTATGACAGTAGATTAAGAGTCAACCAAATGTTTACGTAAACACTTGAATTGCTCCAGACTTACCTGGCAAATATACTCACTGGAGATTTCAGGTAAAGATTAGATTAAATCAGGGCTGGGGAACATTTCTGTGGCCACAATGTCCACTGATCTACTGAGGGCAGGAATTTTGCTTTGGCATTATTAATTTACATATATTTATAGATAATTTAAATGTATTAGTATGTCATAGGGGTATATTATTTTATTAATTTATACGCTAAGTTATTTAGCATATAGTGTATGATTAGTAAATGCTTGTTGAATGAATTAACTTGGCTGATACTGAAGAGATGAACTAAATTCAGTGGATAAGACATTGTAAACACAATGAATAGGAAGAATTTTTATGAAAAGAAGTATCACTTAGTGTATTCTCTTTAAATGTCCGTGGATTATCTGATTTGGCAGCAGAGTCCCTGTAATAGCCAAAGGCTTCTTGGAGTCCCTGTAATTGATTTATGTTTCCAGGTTTCCTGGGGCCATCCCATTGTAGGGATTTATAAGCAGATGTAAGACTTCCAACATGACAGAGCTGAGGAAGTGTCACACTTAGGGACACGTAGGTAGACCTCGACACATGTGGGCATGTTCCTATGGGCAGAAAGAGTACAATGAATTTATAAAAGAAATCACGTAGCACCCACATATATAGTAGACAGAGCAAGCAAATATGTATGTTGGTCACAGGGCAGCAGTGACATTGTATAAAAGGGATATGTACACTTAAAAGTTAGAGTATAAAAGGGCCATTTAGAACTTAGAGCCCAGAACAATTGGGTCTGAAACGTAGATAAAATATTATGAGTGGTGAGGCAGGTACATTTTTTTTTTTAAATACTTTTAAGTTCTGAGATACATGTGCAGAACGTGCAGGTTTGTTACATAGGTATATATGTGCCATGGTGGTTTGCTGCACCCATCCACCCGTCATCTATATTAGGTATTTCTCCTAAGGCTATCCCTCCCCTGGCCCCCAACCCCCGACAGGCCCCAGTGTGTGCTGTTCCCCACCCTGTGTCCATGTGTTCGCATTGTTCAACTCCCCACTTATAAGTGAGAACATGCAGTGTTTGGTTTTCTGTTCTAGTGTTAGTTTGCTGAGAATGATGGTTTCCAGCTTCATCCATGTCCCTGCAAAAGACATGAACTCATCCATTTTACGGCTGCATAGTATTCCTTGGTATATATGTGCCACATTTTCTTTATTTAGGCTATCATTGATGGGCATTTAGGTTGGTTCCAAGTCTTTGCTATTGTGAGCAGGGCTGCAAAAAACATTTGCGCATGTGTCTTTCTAATAGAACGATTTATAAACCTTGGATTAAAAAAAAATAGCCATTGTCTGATAGCCATTGGCTGTCATGGTCTTCTGCATAGGATCTGAACCTCAACTGATTGTGGAGAAATTACTTAACTTTCTTATTTTCAGTTTAATCTTGTCTGAAATGGGGAGAAAAGCTGTTCTTGGAAAGGAATGTAAAATTTAGATTTACTTTCAATGATTTAAAATCCCTAAAGATAAGCCAAAGGTTAAGTATTAGGAGAGTCATGATGCACAGGCAGTGGTTTATATGACCCTCTGCAGCCTTCATTTAAAAACAATTTTACTCTTACCTGTTTCCCAGGGAAGAAATCACAGGGATCATGCTCTTTCTTATTTTAAATCTCTCCTTTCAGCTCAGATGTGAGCAGAAGTCAATGGCACCCACCCCCTTCACCTTTTAAGGGAGCCCTCATTTTTACTGCTAACTGGTTAAAATGTGTTAATAGTTCTCATTTGGATTATGTGAATCTTGTTTCATCAGCTGCTCTCTTCTCTTTGTTTAGCAGACCATAAGGTGTGAGGGAGTGTTTGCTGTGAGAAATGGGTTGCTGATTGTCTTGGGTTCCAAATAAAGCGTCCGTAATGGTTTCGTCGTAAATAAGACTATTTAAAATAAAGGCTAACCTAATTTTCCTCTCCCTCTGCAAATCGGGTGCTGGGCCCACCGCCACTGTCCTCCTCAGAACGGCTACACGCCTTTGCACCAGGCCGCGCAGCAGGGCCACACGCACATCATCAACGTCCTGCTCCAGCATGGGGCCAAGCCCAACGCCACCACCGCGGTAAGGCAGACTCCACTGCCCCTCACCACACTTTCTCCGTTTTCCTCCCTTGCCCTGGTGGCTTCCTGTCTGAGCTGAGTGAGGTCAGATTCATTCAGTGAGCCTTATTCCTTAAATAAGCCCCCTGGACTCTGGAAAGCCCCAGATTTTTAGGCAGGCTTTCCAGAAGTCAGTGTGACTTCCCCAGAAGTGCTTGCCCTGGGAGGGAAAGCAGTCAGCCTGACTCGTTGGCTCTCCCTGGAGAGGGGGGCCCTCCTTTTGGGCTGCTGGAACGTGCTCTGCTTACAGCTGGCTCTCAGATGTGAGCACAAATTGACTCCCCCCAACCACCGCCCCCGCCCCCGCCGCCTTCTTAAGGGAGCACAGTAAGGGAGCTTCTGGCTTAAACAAAGCTTATTGGGTTGTGGAGCCATTGAAATGTAAACTAAGCGGTGCAATTAAACAAACTGGGATCCCCCGTGGCCTGGGCTGGATGCAGCCTGAATTGCTTGCTTGTGTTACTTTGCTGCATAGTGAGCTTCTGCACAGCTGTAGCTAAATATGTTACTGTGTTCCCTATGGTAACATCTTACCTGCAGCAGATGGCCTGACCTCTGATGGGGGATAAGTGTACCTGGTACTTGCTAACAGGTTTTGGAGGTGTCAAGAGATACTTTCTTAAGCGCAATACGGTGTTTGTAGAAGATATTTGACAGCCTTAGGGTTAAAGCGTCAAGTGCTTCTTATTAAAAAGAGCAAGCAGATGCAAGCTTGTTGTGTTACCATGGTGACCTGGGCTATAGTCTGAAGAAGTTACAAAGACAGATTTAGACGTAATGGTAAAAACTAGTGATTTTCCTAAGCTGTGCCTTGTTTTGGAAGGAAATGCTGGCTCATGCAGAGCAGCGGGTGAGCTCATTGGCTCACATCGCAGTCCGCTCTCTCATTTCTCACTCTCTTTCTTTCACTCTCTCTTCAGAATGGCAACACTGCCTTGGCGATTGCTAAGCGTCTGGGCTACATCTCCGTGGTCGACACCCTGAAGGTTGTGACCGAGGAGGTCACCACCACCACCACAGTGAGTACAAGTGACTGACGATCTTCAGCCCTGTTGTCTTGGCTTTCAAGCTAAATACATGTATAGTACTTTTTCACTCACAAGATGTTTGGAGCTTTTAGTTTTGGACTTCTTTTGTTGAATGTATTGTGGCACATACATAGAAGTATGCAGAAGTAAATGAACTCACAAGGAATACAGAGCTTTAGCTCCCTTTACTCAGCATTGATCCCTATACAATGTGTGAGTATAGTTTTATAATATTTGGTCCCTTTTTCTGTGACTGGCTTATTTTCTGGCTCCTCTGCCCTTTTCCTTTAGTTGTGTGTGACACCTACCGCTGGCAAAGCGGTAACGCACTCCACTGCAGACTTCTTCCCTTAGCTAGGAGGTCAGGCCAGCCTCTGGAAAGACCCTGGTCTTCCCGGCACTGTGCTCATAACTGGATCACATGGACTCCCAGTGAGAGCAATTCATCCTTATTTGCAACTTCTTTCTGATCATTATTTTTTAATTCAAAAAGAGAATTGCCTGTGCTTTGTGGGTAAATTATGCCTCTATCATGAAAAAGTATATTTTTAAATTTTTTATTTTCTCTGTTTTGAATACAACTGCTGATTCTTCATGACAGATCTGTTATTGTTATTACTGGCCTTTGCTAAAGAAACTATAGAAGAGTAAAGACCATGATAATACTGAGTCCTGATGCTTCTGTGCCATCAGTGGGAGCAAAGTTGAAAGGAGGCCTCCTGAGAGGGGGCTCCTACCTCAAAGTGGAAGTGCTATTATATTTGTATTTATTCATTCACGAACTTTCTACTTAAGCATGGATTAAAGAATGGCTCTTCGCTTTATCTTTGTAAAGTAGAAAAGTAGAGGAACAGCAAAACGTGAGAAGTTCTTCAAAGACAATAAGACCACAGATAAACAAATAAATAATTCTGAAGGAGCTTCTAGTAAATGCTCCAAAGTAAAAATGCATATAGAATTTGAAACGCTTGGTTCATTTGACAGATATGAGGAAAAAGACAGGAATTTTAAGCTGACAGTAAGTTCCTGTTGACATACATCGAAGTGATGGAATACAGTTGGTTTAACATGCAGTTTTAGGCAGAGTGGAGTATGATTTATTAATGAGCTGCAAGACACAAACTGAATTTAGATGGGAGAGAATAGCACTGCTTGTTTTCTGAGGCAGAATCTTAAAACCTTTGGCCGGTGCACCATAATATTTTTAAAAATTTAAAGTATGGCTTTAATAAATTATATAGGAGAAAAACAGGTCTTGTCACTGCCTAGCACCATACTTGTAGGTCACTATATTTAATGGTTTTTTCCTTACTTTATGATTTCTTATGCCAGGAAAATCTTCATAGTAAGGATCCGCACATATATACCTCTTTATTTTGATATCTTTTAAACAATGTGTACATCACAGTATGTAAAGCCCGTAGTGGCAAGATTGGCCAAGCACACCTCTTCTGCCATTAGAAGTCATGTTTTCTCTAAACTTTATTACCTTTTTCCTGTTCTGGAAATCTTTTATGTTTATTTTACCAAGTCATCACTAGATGGCAAGCTTGTATCTCTTCCTATCTTGTACCTACTTTGCTTCCATTCATTTCGTTAACTGATTTATTCCTTCATTATTTATTGGATGTAAAGTATGTGCTAAGTGCCGAAGAGTTATCAGTGGTGAACACCAGCAACTTCAGCGTAGTGAGAATGGAGAATGAGGCTCAGGCTTGGTAGGAAAATAAATTCATATTTTACTCAACAAAACTATTGAACTTATATGTCTGGTGTCAAAGAGATCTCAGGTTTATATTACTCAGGTTAATGACTTCAAACACAAAGATCTCTATTTAAAAAGAGGAGGAAATAAGCATTCCCTGGTTTGTCTCTGAACACTGTAATTGCTGTTTCTAAATAAGTTTTCAGTGTCCTTGTCAGAAATCAGATACAAGATCATCTCTCCGCCACATCAAGCTCTGGGGAAGACAGGGGATGAAAGTTCTTTTAGAACTCTCTGTGAGCTTTTTTCTTTTCTGGTAACTATTATTCTCTACATTCTGTAGCTGAGCGTTGCTCCATCAAAGTTGCTATACTTAGAATTCAAGTTTCTAGGTGAAAAGCCAATAAAAATAGAAAACATAACACCATTTCTGCTTTCCGTTAGGACACTAAGAAATCATTGTCACATGAACTAAACAAGTATCTCTTTTATCTAAATGGATAGTTTTAGTGGTTACGTGTTTCCATGCTGGTCTCTCTTCATTGTCTGCTGCTCTTTGAATTGGCTTCTCTTATAATTGTGAGCTAAATTGTTTTGTGAAATGGAAATTGAGGATAAGAATTGGAAGAATAGATTTATTCTTTATGTCTATTCTGGGAGTCTTCTTACAATAAACTTCCTGTCTTTGGAAAGAGATTTTCAATCATTCTTTTCCCACATAATATTTTTCCACATAATGTGTTATTAATGATATTAAAGACAGTAATATTTAAGTTTAAAAATATGTCAGGCATTGAGGGAAGATCTAAGCTTCAAATTTAGGTTGTTGGGTTTTAAAGCTCATGTTTTTAACCTCGCTGATATAACTGACTTTGGTTTTGCTGAAAGTAGCTTAACAGGAATTTTATGAAGAAACTGTTTTCACCTGATTTTCAACAAAAAGAAAACCACTTAAATGGTGCCTTTTATTGACTTTTGTGGGAGTATCATATTCAATATCATTTTCTAAAATCTAGTCACTAAAAATGATTTGAAACTGTTGATGATCGCACAAGAGACACTTAATAGTTAAGTAAAATTAATAAAAGTTAATGTTTTTACCATTTAAATGCAACAGTCGATTACATCTGTACAACTGACACGTTAATTCGACATGAACAGTAGTTGTATGATGTGCATTACGAGCAACCATGTAATCCTTTTGATTAAAGAAGGTTTCCTTTCCTAGTCCTCCTTTTGAGTTCTTTACTACAAAGTATGAATAAAGTCATTTTGTAGACACCAGAGTAAGGCAGTCGTTTGTAAAGGAAAAACCACTTCTGTAGAATTTTCTGAGACATTTTGGAATTGTGGCTTGTTTCCTTAACCTCTGCTTTTCTAACTTTACTTTGTGAGACACAGCAGGGAACATGAGAGAGTTTAGCATTCTCCTGGGATTACAATCACTATATGTCTGCCAGAATGGATATCAGAATGTTAGAGACACATTTCTGGTGACAGAAGCCAACAAGCCCAATCCACTAATGCAGGTTGGAAGAATTGTGGCATATGACTCATCCTTCTACTAATTGATCAACCATCATCAATTATTCCTATTATTTGTGTAATCTTAAAGTGATCATGTTTTATGTTACATATAATTGATATACAGAGCATTAATCACTGAATAGTAAAATAAAAATATTATATTTATTTTTATTTGAACATTAGGGAATATTTAAGTAAACTGCAGAAAATGTGAATATTCTAAGTCCTAAATCTTATCTGATGCCATAAATCAGTTAACATGAAAATCAGAGGAGGAGGAGATAAAGAGGAGTTGTCTAATGGGTACAAAAATACAGCTAGATAGAAGGAATAAGATCTAGTATTAGGCAACACAACAGGGCAAGTATAATTAACAAAAATGTATTGTATATTTCAACCTTACTAGAGGAGTGGATTTGGAATGTCCCCAACACAAAGAAATGATAAATGTTTGAGGTAATGGATATCCCAATTACCTTGATTTGATCATTACACTTATGTTTACATCAAAATATCATTTGTACCCCATAAATATGTACAACTATGTATCCATAAAGATTTAAAAAATTTAAAAATAGGAACCATAAAAATGGCAATGCAACAAATATTTGTAAAGTCATTTGACACCTTTTGAGGTAGAGCCAAGATCTTTTCTGTAAATACAGATCCATCGATTATAAGTTATATTGCCATTCTTTCACAAACAACATCAATAATACATATTACATTGTGTGTGTATATATATATGCTGTATTATGTATATTTATATGATCTCTATATGTTCTGTGTATTTTTCTTTTTCTTTCTTTCTCTTTCTTTCTTTCCTTCTTTTTCTTTCTTCTTTCTTTCTTTCTGTCTTTCTCTCTTTCTTTTTTTTTTTTGAGACAGGATCTTACACTGTTGCCCAGGCTGGAGTGTAGTGGTGCTACCATGGCTCACTGCAGCTTAGTTCATTCTCCCACCTCAGCCTCCAGAGCAGCTGAGACTACTTGGGAGTAGTAGGTGGGCATGCGCCACCACTCCCAGCTAATTTTTGTTTTGTTTTGTAGAGACGGGGGTTTGCCATGTTGTCAGACTGGTCTCAAACTCCTGGGCTTAAATGATCTACCTGCCTTGGCCTCTCAAAGTGCTAGGATTACAGGCATGAGCCCAGCCCTGCGTATTTTCTTAAAGAGACTTACTTAGTGCAGAATCTTTTTAAACTTTTGACATGTTTTTTCAACCTGTGATAATTGTCTCAATTACATCTAATTGGATATTACTTTCAGTGACTCACCTTTGTTAAGACTTTAAAAAACATCTACCCTAGTTTTTCTAGAAAAAAACCACCAGTATTGATATAACATTTAGTTTGGTTATCAAAGTTATATTAATATATATGGTTGGTATGAATATGTTTAGAAACAGAAACAAGTTTAGTTTGAACTTCACTGATGGGAGCGATGGGTATGGCCATTAAAAGGTAGCATCATAACCAAGATTACTCAGTGCGCTGTGGTGACTTAGTGAATATGTGATATAAATGCAATTGCTGGCCAGGGGGGTTGGCTGAATGAGGGTTGGCTAAGTGAAGATCAGTTAAGCACATATTTTCTTTTTCATAGAACAAATCCAGATATTGTCTACCATTTATAAAGCAGAAAGTTGAAAACTCCTAGTTTATTTTCTACATTTTCCATATTATGATTAACAATATAAATTCATTATTAAATCTCTCATCCATCTATTATGTTTTATTTCTTTTGCCGTATTATCTGGTTTAATTATATTCCATTAAACTTGTACCTACTATCCTAATCATTTTAACTTTTAAAGTAGTTTCTAATCTTGACCATGATATCTTAGATTCTGTAGCAGGAGATGTCCATGATCATTTCATTATAGCCTTGTTCTCTGTGTACATTATAGCCTTGTTCAGAGGTAGTTTTGCATAAAACCATATTTATGTCTAAAATATCAAATTTTCAAAGGACATTTTGCTTAAAAGGAAAATATGTATTCATTTCTTGTTACGTTATACATAAGTAGGATTTGTCATCCATTCAACAAATATTTATTGATGGTCTTCTAAAGGTTAAATACTCTCTCATGTATAGATGCTATTATATTTACCACATTGCATACAGAGGCCATTTTTAGTATCTATACAGAAAAATATCCATGACCAATATGATCACAGTGTATTACATTTTCTGTTGCCACATATGTTTGCTGATAATTCTGATAGCATTCAGTGACCAAACTGAAGCAAATTATTATTTCCACTCTTCCAAGTACAAAGGAAATGTGGTCCCATTATCAGCACCTGAAAATAGAAACTGCGACTACCAGGCAATGAAACTCAATCATTTAAAAAGTATTTCCAGCAATTATTTTCAAACAGAGAAGCATATCCTTATTGAAATGTTTCTATGAAGGACAAATACTCTAAAACATTTCTGCAAAAATTAACTTTCTGATGTACTCTGATATAGTAGACAGCCTGTCACATTTTTAAATATTCCCAAAAAGTTGAATAAAGGACAGGAGCAGTAGCTCACACCTGTAATACCCATACTTTGAGAGGCCGAGGTCAGCCTGGTTCGAGACCAGCCTGGCCAACATGGTGAAACCCTGTCTCTACTACAAATACCATAATAAGCCAGGCGTGGTGGTGCGCACCTGTAATCCCAGCTACTCAGAAGGCTGAGGCAAGAGAATTGCTTGAACCTGGGAGGTGGAGGTTGCAATGAGCTGAGATCACACCATTGTACTTCCATTCTGGGCAATAAGAGTGAAATGTCATCTCAAAAAAAATAAAAAAGAAAAAAGAAAAGAAAAAAAGAAAAGTTGAATAAGATGTCATAGTAGGATAATCTCTATCTTATATTTTAAATGCAAATCATTTTCCTACAATTTGTACACTTTCCCTAATATAGGAAAATGAATCTCAAATTGAGCTGCGCAATAAATCCACCTAAGGAACTTTAAAAAAAATACCCTGGTCCCTGTTATAGCTGGGCCTGATTCCTATGGATTTTGATTTAATTGGTTCATGATGGGACCCAAGCAACAATATTTTAAAAATTATTTTAATAATTGTAATATGTAGCTATAGTTGAATACCACTGATATAGAACATGGGTTCTAATTTCTCTGTGTTAATTTTCTAAATTAAAATGTATAATATTAAAATAATAATCAAATTATATAAGAGTCTTTTTGAGTTTGTTCATTCAACAAATACTTATCAACCACTACTATTCTCCAGATTTTTGGATGGATACTTTTGTTTTTCCTGCAGCATTTACTTTCAGTGAATAAGACACAGAATAAAACTATTTAAACATCACTAGAAATATGCAGGCAAGCCGAATTTACAAACCTTGTCTCCAGTGGTGCTTTCATATGACCAGCAGGAGACTTCCTTTACTTTCTTTGTTTCTTCCTTTTAACTAAAATTCCATTCAAAAGACAATCCATTTCATCATGATGTGGATTTTAAATTTATTTTTTGCATAATTTGGTATCATCAAGTTTTTGATACATGATTGAGAAGCTCCTACTATGTTTTAGGTGCTGTGGAAACAATCTTCCTCTAAAATGACTCACACTCTCATGTGGAGGCAGATAAGCAGCGGGGCACACACAGTGCGTCGCGTATGACACGACACACATGCTGCTCTAGGAGTACATAGCAGCAGATAAACACAGTTAAACACAGATATTCACTGGGGAGGATCAGGGAATGTTTCTCCAGGAAAGTCACACCTAACCTGAGCCAAGAGAAGAGGGGAAAGAAGGTTTCTGGTAAATGAAAGAATATGTGGAAAGACTCAGAGGCGTAAGATAACATGACCTGTCAAAATAAAGGCAGCTTAACATGATCATAGCATAGAACGATAGATGAGGCTTCGCTACCTCTCCCTTTTTACTGAATCGCAGAGCTCTTCTGAGCCAGTTTAATCATTTTTCTGAAGAAAATGAGGAGCCACCGAGAAGCTTATGCAGTATCACATTATGATCACTTCCCCTTAGCACACAGATATTATATATATATATATGGTCAGAGTTGCTCAGTTGAATTTGATTAACCAATTGAATTTCTTTGTAAATATATTTGAAGTTATCTACTGCTTTTGGAAAGAAATGAATTGATGATAGGTTTATTATAGCCATTCAAATAATTCTGTAATGTTTGTGTCAAAGCCTAAAAAACTACACAACCTATTTTTTGTACTTTGATGGCTTTAGTTAAAGATGTTACTTTTATGTCAAGGGATTCATTTTTTTTTTTTTAAGTTTCCACGACAGTGTCAATTCATGCACTTAATATATTTTCAATACAGAAACTGAAGGTGTGAATTTGAGACTCAATAGTCTTTAGGTGATGCTGAAAATAATGAGATTTGGATTTCTATCTTTTTGGGTACATGTGTCTTTTATTTATTTATTTTAGTTGGCAAATAAAAATTGTACATATTTATGGTATACAACATGATGTTCTGATATACATACACACACACATCATGGAACGGCTAAATCAAGCTAGTTAACGTATCTATTACCTCCACATACATAACCATTTTTTGTGATGAGAGCACTTAAAATCTACTCTCAGCAATTTTCAAGTATACAGTACGTTGTTATTAACTATAGTCTCCATGTTTTACGATAGATCTCTTGAATTTATTTATCCTGTCTTATTAAAATTTTGTATCTTTTAACCAACATCTCCCTAATGCTCCTCCCGCTTCCTTTTCCAATACGTGGCCACCATCAGGGGTCTATTCTCTGCTTCTGTGAGTTTTTTAGATTCCACATATAGGTGAGATCATGCAGTATTTGTCTTTCTAGGTCTGGCTTATTTCTGTCATTTAAACAAATTCTGATATATCTCGTGTCTAAAATAGTGCCAGACATGCAGTAGACATTCAAAATGTTCCATTAAAAAAGTCCAGAGGCCTTCACTTTTAAGATGCATTTAATATTGAGTTACAATAACCGTAATAAATCATACTAGCTAATATTTATTGAGTACCAACATATGTCAAGCACTGTTTTTAGAGCTCTTGCATATATTACATCGTTTAATCTTCGTTTTATGAAGTACTTTTCTATCCTTTATTTATAGTCAAGGAAATTGAGGCACAGATAGGTTAGGGGAGTTGCTGAGGCCTTATAGGTAATAAATGATGAAGTTAGAATTTGAACCCAGACAGCTAGACTCAGATCTTTGTCTCTTAACCTTACACTATACATCAGGAATGAAAGGTGATGGATCTGACGACCATGGAGTGCTGTTGCATAAGGCAAATAAGAAACAAACCAGAACCTTAGCCCACTGAAATATTATAGAGATGATCTGATCCTCTGATCCCAGAAGAGATGTGTCATATTTTCTACCCAAATAGTTTGTCTTTCACATTATTTATAGCTTCTTTTCTAATGGCTTTGCTTTTAATACATTGCATATGCTCATTGCTTCTTTTTAAAGCTTTTCTGGAAACATCAGTTCATTTTAGGGAAACTTTGAGAACATCAATCTGCTTTCTCAATATAATTATTAATAATGCCATTGCTAAGGAATTTATTTTACAAATGAGAACTCAAAGAACTTTCTCTTGTACAACTTCTCTGGTATAAATGATCATTTATCTTCACGAAGAACAAATGAGTTTTCATGAAAGAAAATTTCCAAAATATTCACGTGGAAAAGATGCAGTAGTCCCGGCTTGACAGCTTGCTGCTGCTATTGAGTAGGGCCTCCTCTGTGATGCTTTTCATCTTTTGTTTACTTTTGGTTTCAACATGAACATTAATGATTTTTGTTTTTCCAGACTATTACAGAAAAACACAAACTAAATGTTCCTGAGACGATGACTGAGGTTCTCGATGTTTCTGATGAAGAGGGTAAGACTTCTATTCAATCTTCTACGACACCTGTCATGTTCTTACACAAGGGCAAGTCGTCCTTTGTTTCAGAGACCAAGCTGGTGATATGGATGACAGAATCTTATAATTTAAAGTCACTTTTTCACCTTTGTTTCAATACATTTACTTTTGACATGGCAGTGGGGGCTAGGGGGCAATTCTGTCTGATTAATATATTTTTTTCTGATATTATCACTTTTTCTGTGTGTGTGTGCATTTTTTTTTTTTTTTTTTTTTTTGACAGAGTCTCACTCTGTCGCCCAGGCTGGAGTGCAGTGGTGTGATCTCTGGTCACTGCAACCTCTGACTCACTGGTTCAAGCACTTCTCCTGCCTCAACCTCCTAAGTAACTCAGATTATAGGCATGCACCATCACGCCTAGCTAATGTTTTGTATGTTTAGTAGAGATGGGGCTTCACCATGTTGGACAGGATAGTCTCCCAAAGTGCTGGGATTACAGGAATGAACAACCATGCCCAGCCTCTTTTTCTGATTAGTATATTTTTTTCTGGTATTATCTCTTCTAACTAGCATTATAATTAGGTTATCAAATAATATGACTGAAAAAGGGGGAAAACTGTATTACAGCTATATAACAACACAATTGTTATTAAAATATATTTTAATTGTATTAAAAATCTTTTTTTTTTAATTCAAATGCCTTTGAGTAAAGACTTTAAAGTATACTCCATCAATGAGTATTCTTCATCAATTGAGAAATCTCTGTATTCTGGTTGGTTCATATGTACAGAATATATTTTATGTCCAAAGGAAAAGAGCCCAGAGAAAAAGAGAAGATTTAAAAATAGTACAGCAGGAGGCAGTACAAATTCAACATAAGAATGTATTATTTAAGTCAGAAAATATCCCTCCTATAGTTTTAGAGCTGATAAAACATGATCTAAGGCAATGGCTACCTAAGTCCCGGGAATCCTGATGTTCTAAAAGGAGCAGTGGGGACTGCCTGGAGCGGGTGTGGGACATTGTGCTAGAGCTGGAGATGGGCCAGTAGGGTGTCTAGCTCCCTATCTCTACTTCAACTAGAGTAGCTGACTTTTCTACATTGTGTATCTTGAATTTCCATGTAATATTCCATTCAGACAAAAAAAATCTACTAAAAAGTCATGAAAGCAGCATATAAGATTTGCAAGCATTTTTTATGAGAAGATAGAAAAAAGAAAGAAAAAAACACACAACCAAATTTCAGTAGTGCAGCTATTGTTCCAATATACATGATTGAAAAACTACTTCCATATATGTACATGAAAAATGTATGTTTGAAAAATTATTGCTATTAAGAGTGGCACTAGGTTTAATACCAATTGCTTTTACAGAGAAATATTAAAGATGTTTCTTTAGGTTCTTCAAGGTAGAATCCTAAGGTAAAACTTTACATTGAGATGTCCTTATTTAGCAAAAACTTGTTGAATCACCTATTGGTAATAGGTACTGAATTTTCTCAGCTTTTATAAGAGTTTATGACAAGAATGAACAAATGTTGAATCAAAGTATTTTTATGAGTAAATTCAAAGGGATTCCCAAAGCTAACATTTCCAAGTATTTAGTATAATTTTGTGTTCTATCTTAGTACTTGCCAACTAATTCTCAGCATTCCTATAGCATATCATATTTTGTTTTGTGGGATCATCTTTCTTATCTTTACTTGTGTGTTGAACAGCTCTTAAACAGTTTGGTGACCACTTTATTGATGGGGAGGCACTTAGTGATTCAGGTACCATTAGAAGAAATTTTTGGAGTGAAAGCTTTTCTTTGCTTTTAATTTTTCTTAACTGGATAGAACAACTTGCTTAAATTTGTGTGCCTAATACTAATCTTTTTCTTTTGAAATAGCATGTGTAATATGAGTGGAATTGTTTATGTGTGCATTTGAGTATGTGGATTTTATTAACTTAGAAGCTTAAAGTTATGAATTGTTTATACTGTTAATGATTTTGCAGCTATTATTGAGACCTACTAACATAATTATATAATCTAGTGAACATTATATAATTTTCTTTTTGCAACTAATATCTTTTCTTAGAATCTAATTTCAGAGAAAAGAAATTCTTTGGTCAGTTGACATTGAGCTAACATGAACATGATAATAACTAAGACCACTTGAAATGAATGCAGTTTATATTCTTGGTTGATGATATATTTTAGGTGTGATTAAAATATATTAATAGTTATAATGTGATTTTTAATATACCTAAGAATAGAAATAAAGTAACATTTAAAAATTATTTAGGTTGAATTTGGCATACAAGGAAAAATGAATAATGTAAGGTATTTTAACTAGTAAGAAGTTTCCAAAGTACACGTGGTACCACTTTTGCAACTCTATTACATGAAAATTTAAATTTATAAATCAGATAAATTGAATAGTGATTATTTAATTTAAAAATAGCCCTTTATTTACAAAATAATTGTTGGAGAATTCCATTAGTACATTTAAAGTATTTAATATTGAGTTTATTAAAAGAAAACCATTTATACAAAATAGCCTTTCAGATCTGCCTATTGCATTAAATGAGATGTTATAACATTCTATAATTTCGTTATTTAAAATGTTATATATTAAATATTGTTGGTGATAAGAACTCTTGGTTCATGGAGAATATTGGTGAATGACCAAGATTATCTTTTGTGCTAAGAGAAGTATAGTTTTAGGAATAGCTGAAAACTTAATAACATTTCTTTCCCAGATGAAAATTCAAGTTGAATAATTTTCATGTAAAGGATCTATTTGAGTATTGATAAGTAACCTTTTCATGGAGAGAACTAGTATGAATGAAATTGGCTGGTTGACATTGGCAATGTCAATGTTTTGGGAGGTTTTGTGAGGTTAATATGTTTTTATGAAACCTGATATCATCCACATGGACACAATGCAACATGTGTTTGAAAATTATTAGCTTATCCCTGTTTCCTCTACAGTCTATTGTTTTATTAGTAGTAACAGTGTACTGATACCCAAAAAGAGTATTCAAACTCTTGCCATTAAGGATGGCACTATGTTTAATACTAATAGCTTTTAAGGAGAAATATAAAAGATGTTTCTTTAGGTTCTTCAAGATAAAATCATAAGGTAAAACTTTGCATTGAGATGTCCTTACATTGAGATATCCTATCAGGTTAACTTGCTATGTACATATTAAAGTAATCCATAATATCCACTCATGAATTCAATTAACAAATCGTGAATGTGATGTTATTGATGTTATTGTACGGAACGCTCTATAACTGGTGCACAGTGGAATCAAAGGTGAGCATGAGGCATGCCTTTAGGAAGCCTATATGGAGAAATAATGTATAAATTAAAAGAGGTGTAATGGAAGGCACTATGTTATCCTTCTCATGTCCACTTGGGGAGATCAGGAGATAGACATACCTAACACAGTCTCATTAACATGCTGAGAGATGACAGATTAATAACAGAGTGCATAGATTTTAGGGATTAGATTAGAACAGTATGGGAAAGTCTTGAGATAGGAAAGTACAAGAGAGAGAGACAGAGAGTGGAAAAGTCCTCCAGCCATTTGGTTTGCTGATGCATAAAAACATACCAAGCTCAGTTGTGGACTCTTTGAATTCTTAGCTGAAAAGTCTGGGAAACAGGATGCCTTAAATATTTCAGTTAATGATTAAAACGTTTAAACCTGTTTTTATAAAGATTTAACCAGCAGTGGTACACAGAAGGAGTTTATTGGGAAGAACCTGGAAAGAAGCAGAAATCTAAGAAAAGAGAAAGCATTTATTAAAGCTCTATAATGCTAGGTACATGCCTCATTTAATCTTCATACCATCCCTGTGACACAGGCTGTGGATATCCTTCCATATATTTTTTTTTCAGGTAAGGAAAGACTTATTTTTGGAGAACAAGGCCTAGACACATTAAGTAGTTTGTTCAATGGCATGCAGCTATTAAGTGGTGGGTATGGAATTGAAACCTAGTATTACTATTGTAATAGCACAGCCACGATATAAATAACATCCTTATGGAAGAATATGACAGTGAAATGCAAGGAAAAGACAGAACTGAGAATTCAGTCTAAGGGAATTATAGCATCCAGATTTAACCAAAGATGTGAAGGTAATCCTCTAAGTCTTCGTAGGATCATGAGTTGATCCCTGTCTTCAGTGACTCAGCTTCCCAGCCATAAATGATGAGGTGGGGTCAGAGATTTTGGCATCTGTACAACCAAAATGCCTATAGAGATGTGATTCACTTATGCCTTATTCTCATGGATTCATGAATGGATGACTTGTGCATACATCTCTGCTAGTACTCTGGAATGACATGTACTAGTAATCAAGAGAACGCCAAGCTGGCCGAGTGCTGGGATGAAATATAGAGGTGCCTTCTCCTTTGATACACTCACTTCTGTTGTGAACACTTAACACTTAGTGGGACTCTTCGTCTCAGATTTCAGTCCTTTTTCCATATCTCAGCAGGAATAATATTTGCTTGAGAGGGAGTGGGTTCCATAACATTTCAGAGAATCTTCTTGCCAGTATTGTGAGGGGTTGTCAGGAAGGGGAGCCATTCCAATTTTTTTTATTTTGAGACAGAGTCTTGCTCTGTTACCCAGGCTGGAGTGCAGTGGGGTGATCTCAGCTCAGTGCAGCCTCCATCTCCCAGGTTCTTTTGCCTCAGCATCCCAAGTAGCTGTGACTACAGGTGTGCGCCACTACACGAATTATTGTATTTTTAGTAGAGACTGGGTTTCACCATGTTGGCCTTGCTGGTCTTGAACTCCTGACCTCAGACAATCCACCTGTCTCGGACTCCCAAAGTGCTGGGATTACAGGCATGAGCCACCGCTTCCGGCCACCATTCCACTTCATTTAAGTTATTCCCATGCTATTGAGACCTGTGTCCTACAGGGGTTAAAGGTACCACTCACTATCGATGAGGAATCTTGTGGTTTCCAGATATCAAAACAATTGTACGTAAAAAGCCTGCAATACACTGATGCTTTACAATTAGTAGAGAAGAGTTTTCACAAAATTGTTTGGAAACATTGGAAAATAAAACAAGAAAAAGCTAAGTCATAAACCTGGGAATCATCATTCCATTAAGTGAGTAAGTAGGTAACGATTGGAAGTTATTCTAAGTATAGGAAATAATAAAGAAATTCATTTTAGGTTTGCCCTATAATGTAAGAATAATAAAGGTTACTTTTGGTTTTGTTTTGTTTTCACATCAAATAAGTACATCGAAGAAAAGAAAGTATATAATGATTCTTTTAAAGCTGTCTGAGTTGTACGAAATTATTTCCAAGTCTGCTGGCACTCTACTCAAACAAATAAGAGCTAAAGCTTTTAATCTGAATATTATTTTAAATAATCTTTTCTCCTCTCTTGGCTTAGGCAAGGAAGTAGTTGTGCTATTTGCTCATGTAGGGAATTTTCAAAGAGAACTACATTAGTAAGGGGGTGGGTAAAGAAGATGAGTTCTGCTGTGGACATGCTACATCTGAGATGCTTATAGAAAATTTAGGTGGAGAAGAGCAGAAGGCAATTGAAATATAAATGTAGAGTTCATGAGAGAGGTCTGGGACCAATACAAACCTGTGTTTAACTAGTGGACCTCTAAGTCCACCTGATAATATATGAAATAAAAAGAAAGGGCAGATGGAAAATAACAACATTTAAGAGAAGTAGAGACAGAAAAGACTCAAAGATGTAGGGGGAAGACCAGGAGAGATTTGTGTCAGAGAAGTTAAGAAGAATAGTTTTTCAAAGAAGAAATCACTTCTCAGCCACTGATTAATTGCTGAAATTAGCAAGTCTCTGCTTGATAAGTTTGACTGTTAACAAAGAGGAGTCAGAGTGTGAAATAAAGAAGGTCTAAGAATTAGGGAAATAAGCTACCATATTTCAAAGATGGCAGAAATATGGATGTTTTATCCATGGAAAGGGAAAGACATTCATAGAATCTGTAACAGAGGAGAGAAGGTTGAAAAGGAAGGGCCTAGCAGACAAAGTATCTAGGAAGATGAGAGGGGATAAGTCTTTGGAGGCAGGGATGGGCCAGCTTTACACTAGCAGAAATCTTCTCACACACCAACGGAAGCAAGAATATGACTGTGTTATTTCAGGGGCTCATTAAATACATTTCAAGCTTTGATCTGTATGCAGAATTTTCTAGTTATATACCAACTTGGGTGATTTTTTTCAAAGTGATTTTTCAAATTCTGTTAGTTTCTACTTGCATTCACTTTCCATCTCTCACTGCTGATATATACTACTGAATAACATGATTTATATGCAACTAACTATCTTTGAGAGAAATTTTATATAGCACTGACAAGATTAGTCCCCAGAGAGGTGCCTTTCCAGCTAATGCCAACACTGGGATGGGATTTAGACATTGCCTTCAGCATTTAGGGACTTTGCTTCTTTGGATCATTTCTCTCTGAGACATAGTCAAGACATTGTCTATATATCTAGGGCCACCATAGGTGCATATAAAATACTAAAAACTTACTTTTAATATCACTCAACCTAGCGGCTGCCTTAGGCAGATAGCATCATAACAAAACCATCAAAATGCGCAAAATAAAGGAGAATGTAAAGGACATTCATTCGTGAACTCTCAGTGTAATCAGAGGTGGTTTGTTGTTGTTGTTGAGACAGGATCTCATTCTGTTGCCCAGGCTGGAGTGCAATGGTGCAATCATGGCTCACTGTAGCCTCGACCTCCTGGGCTCAAGCAATTCTCCCACTTTAGCCTCCCAAGTAGTTGGGAATATAGGCACAAGCCACCATGACCAGCTAATTGTTTTAAATTTTTAGTAGAGACAAGGTCTAGGTGTTGCCCAGGCTGGTTTCAAACTCATGAGCTGAAGTGATTCTCCTGCCTCACCCTCCCAAAGTGCCGGGATTACAGGTGTGAACCACTGTACCTGGCCAATCAGAGGTTTTTAATTTTTGACTTGTCATCAGAGTCATAAAATTTTGATATATTTGATTAAAAATATACTCTTCAAATGTCTTTCCATCTTCTAACAAGATTCCATTTACACAGGAGGGGAAGGCTAGGTTCCTGTAGTTCATTTGCATGCTCTACCTGATCACACGCTGTGCCCTGCTCCTTCAGATGTGGAGTCACTCCAGCTAGACTTCTTTTATCTTTATCTTTCTCACCTTTTCTTTTTCATCCTTAAAAACCTTCCTCACCTACCAAGGTATAACAAGAGTGAAAGATAGATGGGAGAAATAAGAAAACTTGAAATGTAGGCCCTATTTTATTAAAGGGCTTTGAGGATTTTTAAGAACCAAGAAGTTAAAGCTTATTTGAGTTATATTTATTCCCTGTGACCATCTTGGCTGCTGAGAGACAGCAGTGAGAACTGGCAAATTAGGAGAAGCAAGATGAAATGCAAAAGCCGACTTTGAGGAAGGATGGGATGCCCGAATCTGAGTAGTATTCAGAATTTGGTGCTGGAATTTTTGGGAGTAGGGATGGAGTAGGAGAGTGGGGGAAATAAAGAGAGAGTATATAAGCAGAATTTTGTTTATTATTATTATTATTATTTTGTGTTTTTTGAGACGAGTCTCTTTCTGTTGCCCAGGCTGGAGTGCAGTGACACAATCTTGGCTCACTACCTTCACCTCCTGAGTTCAAGCAATTCTCCTGCCTCAGCCTCCCAAGTAGCTGGGACTACAGGCACATACGACTGTACCCAGCTAATTTCTGTATTTTTAGTAGAGACAGGGTTTCACCAGATTGGTCAGGTTGGTCTCGAGTCCTGACCTCAGGTGATCCACCTGCCTCAGCCTCTCAAAGTGCTGGGATTACAGGCGTGAGCCACTGTGCCCAGCCAACTTTTGGTTTTTAAATAATCTTTTCGGCTTTTTCACACAAGGGATCCATAATGTGCAGCTTGCATTGTGCTTGTATTATGTGACAGATTCTGTATTCAAACATTCCCTTCACTTTTTCATGAATAAGAATAGATGTAGTCTTCTGAAATGTTGATAAAACCCAAATTTTTTTTCTGGAAGTAATGTAGGCTTAATCCTAAAGCAGATTATGCCTATGTTTTGGTAAATCTATAGTTAGAATTCATCTTAGAAGTTTTTTCTCCCAGAAGTAAACAACGAGTGGTATCTAAACTTAAAAGAATTAAAAATCAAGTGATTACTTTTTCTTGGCAAGTAGTAAGAAAATGAATCAAATATTGTATCTCTAAGTTTTAACAGTGTATAGTTGTTTGCTGGTGTTCTGTGTTCTAGTGTGCAGTGCAGTTTCATCGATGTCAAGGCAATGATGTTGGTGCATTTCACGATCATGATTATATTTTGTAGTTGATATTACATTCAACAAATAATCCTCCTTCTTCCTCTGATTGTTTCAAGGTGATGACACAATGACAGGTGACGGGGGAGAATACCTTAGGCCTGAGGACCTAAAAGAACTGGGTGATGACTCACTACCCAGCAGTCAGTTCCTGGATGGTATGAATTACCTGCGATACAGCTTGGAGGGAGGACGATCTGACAGGTATCTCATAAAGCTTATACTTGATATCAGCCAGAAGTATCTGCAACATATTTTTATGATGATGATAAAAATGTAGATGCAATTATTGAGCACTTAATAGGTACCTTGTTAATCTCAGAAGTTAGCATGCTATGTTATTCCATTCTCTAACAACTTTAAGACATGCCAATTTTAAAGAAAAGAAAACTAAGGCCTAGGAATATAAAATAACTTGACAAAATCAAACAACTAGTAAGAAGCAAACCCATCACAAATAGGAACTCTCATCGCTTAAATGTGGTGTTTTTCATCACTGGCCACTTTTTCCTCAAAAGGGCAATTTTGCCTTACAGACATTCTTACTGAGCGGTATCACAGACACTTTGAATATTCTCCCACCCCTGCTTTTTTGTTAGTAACATAATTTCTCTGAATAAAGTATGTGGTGAGGCTGAATTAAAAAGAAATACATTCAGAATAAAACTACCTGGAACTGACTTTTTCATGAAAAAGAATCCGAACAGAATCTCACGAGAGCCTGGGTACAAGAGAAAATTGGAGCAAAATCTGAGGGAGCTCAGCGTTAATAGACAAATCTGGGAGGTTTATATGATATTCTGAGATATATGATCAGTGTTACTTTTTGTTATTATTAACTAGTACTACTGGCACTTGTTATTCTTTGACACGTTAGGTAATAACATTCTGTGGTTCCTCATGGAAAGTATGACTAATAAGTGAGGCCATGAGTATGGATGTCATAGCTAGGCACAGTGGCATGTACCTGTAGTCTCAGCTACTTGGGAGACTGAGGTTGGAGGATCACTTGAGCCCTAGAATTTAAGTGCAGCCTGGGCAGCATAGCAAGACACTGTCTCACTGTCTCTTAAGACAAAAAATAGAGTCAGTTTGTCCATGTAGTATAATGTGTTCTGCTAATCAACAATCTCAGGTTTATAGTTTTAAAGTTGGCTCCATTGTAAACTATTTGATGAATATCCAGCATACTTAGAGTCTAAGAAATAAATATCTTAAAGAGTAATAGAGTCTAAGTGCATAATGAGCAAAAACAAACTTTTCTTGGGCTTTTTCCTTGAGCACCAATGCCCCCTTCCACTATCTTTTTTTTTTCTTTAGCAAGATAGGCTTGCTACTTCATAGCCTAATGGGATGGGAAAAGGTATAGGCTAGTGGTACACATAGAGGGCCACCGAAGCCCTGAGGCTCTAGGTTACTGGAAAAGATGAAACCAAACTGAGACCAAATGATGAGTAATAATGGTGAGGAAAGGTGTTGAGCAAAGGCTCGTAGGGTGTGTAAGAGAAAAGGGAGTGCAGTGTTGCTGGAGCGTAAGTGTGGAGGATGGGGAATTATATTTGCATAGTGGGTGAATCCTTCTGCCAGTGAGAAAGAGGATGAATTTTAAAGGAGAGTTTCAAAGAGCTAAACCTGGAGACTGCAACCATTCTGAGAAGCAATTGTGCGTGTATTAACTGCAGGTGCCGTGAGAGGACTTGCACTCTAACCTTGGTGAGAGTCATGGAGAGAATTTCAGAAATAAAACATTTGAAAGTTTTTTGAGACATGTCTAGGAGGCAAAACTAGTCAGATTTAATGATGAATTTCCTGAGTTAGGTGAAGAAGGGAAGGAGATTAAATTGACACCTTGGCTTCAATAACTCAGATAAAGAGTGTTCCCAGAAGGAGAAGCCCCTCTGGAAGTAGGAATAGAAGGGACTGGTGTTCCATAAGCCCTCTTGATACATTGATAGATTTGTACCTTATACTCTGTGATTCTTAAAAGATTTCAAATTTGAATAGAATGTAATGTTTATGGCATTGCACAAATTGATGGTAATCTGTGACTAGTCATACTACTGTCAACCATAAAGCTTCTATTTTTTACATGGTCTTCCTTATTAAGAATAAGTACTTGATTTGACCTATTTCTCTCCTTTCAAACTACTTAGGTTGAGGAAGAATTTAGAATAATACTTTCTATAAAACAGAATGGATGGGTCGAATGCTTCTACTTAAATTCAATACTTTTCAGCACATAAGGTCAGGGGACATGAAACAAACAGACATACTGTGCTCTCCAGGTCTCCACTTGCATTTCTAGCTCACCAGATGTATTCACCATTTCCAAATCGGAATTGCAGGCAGCATCTCATTTCCATGGTCTTCTTCTTTTATTTTTAATTTTGCTTAGGCAATTCAATATAAGTTACTTGTTTTCAGTGACCATTTTTTTCTTTGCATTATGTCTTTATTTGAATTGCTTTCACTAGTACCATGCCCAGGTAGGTATTAACAGAGCATGGAAACAAGCCCTTCCTGGATTTATCCACATTTCCCTGCTCACTGCTCAACCTGTGTGTGTGTGTGTGTTGCTGGGGGGTGCTTATATTCTAGAATTATGGATTTATTCTAAAATGAAGATTTTTATATATTAAAATGAATAGCTGAGCTAGAAGAGGTGGATATATTATTAAAATGAAAATCAGTGACATGACCCAGGTATGGCTTTGTGTCAACTATCACAGCTCCACCTCGTGGCTGATAACACATTAGCATGGCTTCTCCTAAACAACCCCAATTAGCCTATGTGTAGTTGGAGAAGATAGAAAAAATAACCTGATACCTAAAATATACATAGATATGGAAGAATACAAATGCATACAATTTAATGCAAATTAAATACAAATATCACCAAGTTATGATTAGTGGATTTTATGTCTGTTTCATTTTATTGTTGCTTACAAATTAAAAATGCTTTCCAAATTCAATATAAAATGCTAAATGACAATGAACCACAGAAACTTCTTCAAGTTTTAAAACAAATTCATTGAAAATTTTGGATTTCTACTTGTTCAATAAAGTTTGCAACTCCACTAATTGAATGTTTAATAAATATTACAGTTTACCAAGATAGTAATTATTATACTTTTCAATAAAATTACACTTTCCTGCCATCTATTTGTTCAGAAAGCAGTTGTACCATAGCCCAATAAAAGTATAAATTAAGACCATAGCAAAACCCCTATCACATCCCCTAGCTGAACAGCAAATAAAACTTTACACTTCTATGGCTATGTTATTATACATTTATTAACTGAATAGCAGAACCATTGACTTAATGAAAAATTGGTAACTGTATTGGAAAATATTTAAACTTGTTTTTAATGTCTTAAATCAGAGTGAACAGTTTCTGACCCAAGGACTTAAATTATTCCAGACCTTTGTTGTGCTGGTTATATGATTTTAGTAAGAATAATTCTTCAGTTATATTATTTTAGAGAGAATATTCTTTTAGAGAGAATAATTTCTCTGCTGTTGGAATAGTCTGTTTTTATTTCATTTAAGTAGATTATATGACATCATTTTTTTCAAAAGCAGTTAGAAACCATAAACATTGATTAAACAACCAATTAATATTTCAGAAAGCAGTAAGTAGAGGAAGTTAAAATAAAACTCAGAGAAAGGCAGAGACACTCTGATATATGATTTTGGTTTATTCATTCTTGCTTCCTCTCTCTGTCCAACTTTTCTCACTTTCTGTGTACATATCCTCATATCGTTCTCTCTCTAATCAATCTTTTGTGGTCAGATGTCACTTTGTTTCCTTCTTTCTCTTCTTATCCCTCTGTATTTCTTTCTTGTTGGGGTTTTAGAAAAGACAAAAATCACCAGCACCTCTCTGTTCCTCTCAGTACAAAACCAATTTAGAGAAAGACTCAGGTATCAACTAAATGGATATCAAAATTTCACTTTTATGACTGATACACTGATTGCAAAGTGTGGCTTTATTTTGTAGCCCAATGGGCTCTTTAATAACACATTCCTGAAATAGACAGACTTGTCTACTTAGCCATAGTCACTCCCTGAGAGTGGCAGTTGAGACTTCATTCATTCATTCAAAGTTTAGACATTTGCAATCTGGCAGCCACATCACAAGGTTTTATTTGAGGTACCATTATTTACCATTCAGTTTGTTCTCATTCAAGCTAAATTTCCATTTTCCCTTTTGAGACCAGTGTTTCTGCTATTCCAGAAGATGGTTGAGTCCATAGACAAGTCGTATTGGAAATAGAAGAGGTTGGCTCCTCTACTATTTTCCCTTCCTTGGCCAATTTCAAAACAAAATAAAGGTAAATAGAATTTAAGAGTTGCTGATCTAGTGCACCTGGTACAAAACACATCCAAGTGAATCTTAGCTATCTTTTTCATTTACAGCAGGAAAGAATTCATCCATTCCACCAACTGAGACAGACTTTTGCCAAGATTAACCTTTTTCCCAATAATTTAATTTCCCATCAAAAGCTAAATGTAAAACCAGCTATAATACAAATAGCCTCCAATTGCTGGAGCTAAAACTCTTGTTGATGAAATTATTAAGGCTCTGTCAAGAGCCTCAATCTTCTCCAAGAGCCTAATAACATAAAATAGCTAATTATCAAGTTATATTTAGATTTTGTTTTATAATAAACACAGATTTATGTATGTGTAAACACATAGGATCAGACAATCAACTCCTTTTATTCATGTCACTTACCCTTTAAGACTTTTTTTTGGAATATACCTACATGTAAAGTATGAAGGAGGAGGTCCTGGATTACTATGAATTACCTACAAAGTGATGATCCATCAAAGACAATTGATTCTGGCTATATTGACACCTCATACATATGATAGTACATGGCTTACAAAATTAAATATACTTGCAAAATGAAGATAGTTTCTACTAATAAATATGCTAATTTAACATTTAGTCCATAATTCTATAGTGCTTCATTAGCCAAACACCTACTAGCTAAAAGTAAATGAATGTTCGCTTCTATAAATATTGTGAAAGCTTGCATATCTCTTTTTTTCCCTTATGGGCTTTGGGCTAATATTTTGAACACAGATCTTTAATACTTGAACTATACTGTATAAGATATAGTTTATTTAAGATATCAATCTGTCCTTTGAGTTTACAAATTGATTTAAAAGGAATGAGCTTGCATCTATGCAAATGTCAAGTTTTACCTATTACATTTGAGTATGTAATTTAGAACTTCAAAATTCAGACTTTTCAAAAATGTAATGCACGGTTTATCAAGGCCTAAATCCCATTTTGAAGCAAAACCTCACTTTTGGTCCGTGGCCATTGGCAATTTGTCTTTGTGCTGTCAGGTGTGTCTGTGTTCTGGGCTGGAGCTTAGAAACGGTTTCTTGTGCTCATGCATCTCATCACCACGGCAACCAACACTCTGGTGCTTCACTCACCACATACAGGACATGCACAGGGGACAGTGCTCTCGTTTGAAATAATAGCATTGTTGGAGTCACCAGAGACAAACAAGAGGAACTTCACTTCCGCAGGAAGCATGCTTCTGGCCACAGTCCATTTCACTCTGTACCTTCCAGGGGAATGCACCAACATTCAGTCATTCACAGTTCAAAGAGGAGGAGAAAGAGGCATGGAGAGAAAATGGAAACTAATGAGTGAAAATGAAACTGGGCTTTCATTTTGTTCTTCTCTCTGAGGGCTGTCTACTTTCCTCCTAATATTTTTCTTAGTTGCAGGGAGATTAACATTTAGCACAGATTTAAGCAATCTATCCTGGAATTATTTCCTGTGAGAATTTCTTGTACTGGCAGTAATAAACTACAGTTGCTGGTTTCAAACATTTCTGAGAAGAAAATGAATCAGATTAGGAGTATCAAATTTTAACTTCTGGATTCTCTTGTGCTCTTGCCATTGAGCGGTAGGAACCTGTCAAAGGATGTGTTAGTTTAGCTGTTGAACAAAAAGGTAGGACAACACAGAGACTTGTGTACCCCTGGAAGTTGCGCTGTTAGCTAATAGCACGCTTTTTTCACTCTCCTGCTCGGCTCATCATTTTGTCATCCCAACCCTACTACCGCTGTTGGTATATACCATGGCCTCCTGCCCACCTACCAGCCTTCGATCCTTCAGTTCCGACAGGTCTCACACTCTGAGCCATGCCTCCTACCTGAGGGACAGTGCTGTGATGGACGACTCAGTTGTGATTCCCAGTCACCAGGTACGTGACATTTTGTCTTCATGTCTTTGCTGTCTTGAGAGCTTTTTAACATTATCAGATGCTAGAAATGTCCTGAGAAAGTTTTTAATTCTCCCCAATATCATTCTTAATTTGGTTGACAAGCTAGGATAAGAGATTTGAGGGTTTTCCTAAAACATGAAAAATGTTCACTAGTTGTTTTCCAATGAGCAGTGTTTTTCTAAAAAAGCATACTGCTTATTTCTTCGGCTGTACTGAATTCTTCTGTGGAGATTATATATAAACGTTATTTTTTTAAAAACATAAAATCTTCATTAAAGGAAAAAGTGAGGTTGGATGCATTTAAGGTATAGGATGAATGCTACAGGTTAAGTTATATCTTTCAATATTTAAAATTGTTAGCTATGAGAAAGGCTTAAAGTTTATTTTGGAATATTTTAATTTTAGTTATGGTTTTATCACTTTTGGTGGATTGGGTACAGGGAAATAGATGGATACCTACTCTCTTCAAAGGCAGTTACACAAATGTAATCTTATATAATCTATTTAATAATGCAATTCAGAAGAGAATGCATTTTAAAAGATTCATTGTAAATAATACATTGGTCTTATATTTTTTAATGAAAATTTTTCTAGGTAATACCACTTTCCAGTGACGCCACTTTTTACATTTCATTATATTTTACTTTAATTGAAGCAAAGTGTTTTTATTCAATCCAGTGTTCTTTGTGTTTAGGTGTCAGCTCTAGCCAAGGAGGCAGAAAGGAATTCTTATCGCCTAAGCTGGGGCACTGAGAACTTAGACAACGTGGCTCTTTCTTCTAGTCCTATTCATTCAGGGTGAGTAAATCAATATTATGTATCCCGATCAAGAGGTAAAAAGAGATGGGAGTGAAAATAACAGCTTTGTCCAGTAGCTTTAGCTGGTGGCTAGCTTTACAGTGGAGGTGTCGTTTGTTTAAACTTGTAAATAACATTGCTTTATCCAACATAAACTCTATATCTACACCAACAAACCAGCAAAAAAAGGTTGAATTCAGCATTAAAAAACTGACTATTCTTTTAAAACAACTAGTAGAATGCATCAAACAGCTTGCTACCTAACTGGAATGTACTGGTGGGCTTCCTACTATTCACGTACTATCTTTAAGACACCTTAAAAAGAGGAGCTGAATCATTTGATTTCCAGAAAGTTTCTATTTATTAGGATTAGCTGATTGGTTCCATGAAATAAATGCCTTTCTCAGATGTTAATGCATTTAAAATAACGTTACAGTAGCTTGAATCACACAAATGTATAGAGGAGTTTATATAGTATTTGAAGTAGGGATATAAACAAAAAGGGAAATTTGAATGCAACCAGTCAGGTTCTCAGTCATCTTCTTAGTCATTCAGAGAGTATACACACCAGTGTTGAAGTAATGCTGCCTGTTTTTATTAACTCATTAAAAAATAGGAGTTTGAGTCATACTTTCAAACATACTTAAGGTTGTTCTTAAGGTGTTCAGTTGTGTAGAATATAAATTCCTTTAGGAGTTTTAAATTGTAAAACTCTTCCAATTTTTTTCCTTACATATTAGTAGTTTCCAATAATATAGTAAAATCATAATTATATGTAAAATTTCTATTTTTATTTATTTTTAAAGCTCTATTTATATTATATATATCAGAATGTAATACTTTTGTTTTAATTATTGTCCCCAAATCCTAATCCATAAATCCCAGAACTATTTTGAAAAGTAGATCTTTTCTTATTTTTATTATTCTAAAATATTCTCCTTTCAGGAAAGAGTTCAAGATATTTTAGTTAAACATTTTAGACTTCTTCAGCTAATCTACTAAGTAAAAGTTTATACAATAATATTAGTTATATACTTACTGAAAACAATCCTAATACTCTTTTCCTTGTTAAATAAGTAGAGGGTAGTTTCTGATGGAAGAGTTATTAATGAGAATAAAAGACACTTCATTCAAATTTACTTACTTATTTTTTTAAAAAAACAATAAATTACTTAAAAAGTATAACATTGCATTCTGCTAGTAAACTTCTTCACAATGATGAGTAAGAAGGAAAAGAGGCCTGGATGTAGAATATTGAAGGAACACAGATAAGACTCTAGAACCCTTAATAAGGTGTCTAAAATTCATACGCAGCCTACAAAGTGATAAGATGATTTTAGGTAAAATGTAATTGACTAATAATAACTGAATTTACAAAAGAGTCAGTGCATGGCAGTACTTCAGTTTTCAAAATGAATCATTTATACCTTAAAAAATGAACTTTTGAAAGAAGTTCTTTCATTAGTGAAAGGCAGCAAAATAGTCTAAATACCTCAATTATACCTCAATTGTGTACAACTAGGTACTATAAGTAATTATGGTGCATTACTTATAATGAACCAACAGCATCCAGTAGTTACAGATGAATTACTTGTTAAGACAAAGATCTTTAAATTCATAGTCTTCAATAAACCAGTTTTCCTGTGAATCTCAAGCATTTAATACTGACTCTGAATAATTCTCAACTTTAGCTGTGCATTAGAATCACCTAGGAGCTTTAAAAAATACTAGTGTCCGGGCCTCAACCCAGATCAATTATTTTAGAATCTCTGTTTTGGGGGACCTGGCATTGATATTGTCTACAAGCACCAATAGTACAGATGCTTTATATAAACTGTTAGGGAAAACTTTGCTTAATAAGGCTTTGGTTATTAGAGAGAGCTAGTTAATTAAGGTATACGTAGTTCTGGCAAATGTTCTTTACTTCTTCCATTCACTTAGGTATTCATTCTTCACACATTTGTGCAGTTCTACAAAGTACCTGACATTGTGCCAGGTACTAAGGAAAATAGCTAAGTAAAATCTAGCCCTTGCCTTTAGAAAACACACTATATGTTGTTATTTAAAGTTAGAAGACATTGAATCTGTAAAGAGAGGGAAACATGGTAGTTAAAAGTGTGCTTTGGAGTCAGACCTATCAGGATTAAATCCTGACACTAATAGTCATATATGACACCAGACCCAAGTTATATAAAAATCTCTGAGTTTCAGTTTCCTTATCTATAAGATGAGTATTACATTATCGATCCCATAGGTAAGCTTTAATAACTAAATGCTTTTTAAATAATTAGTACTAATAAGTGCTCAATAGATTATAGCTATCAGTATTTGTACAATCACCATACACATGTTCCAGATTTTCACAAATTGCATATCAGTTAAGCAAAATGTATTCTGACTCCTTTAAATGACGACATCAATGTGGTTCATTTTTCAATAGTAATGATTGACTTACTGTTATTTTTAATTAGGCAAATTATTCTCTATTAGTGTCTCTAGTGTTTGAACAAACACAATGCATTTGATGACTCTAATAGGATGGGTTATTGCTATTGAAAACTCAATGATTCTGGGTTTCCTGATATTTGAAAGCTACCGTGATATTAATGTATATGAGTAACACTCATCATACCATGTCATGTAGCAAGATTTTTTATAATTTTATTCATTATATACCAGGTTCCTAAGTAGTAGCTTTTATTTATTTTTGAAGAAGTTATTTTTAATTTAATTAATTGGGTGAATTCTTAAGCCACTTCAAGATCTACCCAAAATGTAAAGAAAAAAACCACACACACACACTTTTTTTTTTCTTTTGGAGATGAAGTCTTGCTCTGTCATCTAGATTGGTGTGTGGTGACTGATCTCAGCTCACTGTAACCTCCAACTCCTGGGTTCAAGCGATTCTCCTGCCTCAGCCTCCCAAGTAGCTGGGACTACAGGCGTGCACCACCATGCCCAGTTAATTTTTTGTATTTTTGGTAGAAACAGGGTTTTGCCCTGTTGGCAAGGCTGGTCTCAAACTCCTGACCTCAGGTGATCCGCCCGCCTTGGCCTTCCAAAATGCTGGGGTTACAGGTGTGAGCCACTGCGCCTAGCCAAAAAAAAGATAATTTGATAGAAGTCATAATAAAGTTAGTTTTTTATTCACATGCCACTGATTTGTACATATAATGTTCTCTTAAATTTAATGAAGGGATTTTAGATGAATAGAAGACACTGTTTCTACCAATAAGCAGTATTGGTGACTTTATGTGACCTCTACGTTATGTTTCCAGTGACTAATGTTCACGACTACAGGACAATAGGTATCAGTGATTTTAAAAATCTGTTCTGCTCAATAGACACAGCCAATATCTGGTGAAAGAAAGACTAGTATTTTCTGTTTATGTTAAATTGTTGTCTTCTGATTCACAATGACTCTAATCAACAGTCATTTCTAGTATCCCAGTCGTGATCATAACAACATAATCTTGGACAAGAATTTTAATCTTACAAATCTTTGTCATTTCATAAGTGCATTAGAAATTAGAAAATGCAAGTCACAATTCTTAGCAGTAGCTAGCTTTGTAAATCGTATTAAATATTGTTGTTCTGAAGGTCTTTAGTTTTTATAGTGTTTTAATTATAGTCAAATGCCAACAATTAAATGTCAATTCCTGCTATTGTGCTACACGATATTACATTAACTAGGGGTCTATAAGGTGATCTTTTAAAAAACTTTTTTCCATAAAAGCATGTTGAAGGCAATTTTGTTGTTTACCTAAAATTGCTCCAGAATAAAGTCTATTTTAAAAAACATCTTGAAGCTATTCTCTCAAACAATGGGATATTTGGAATGCAAGGAAGTTGAGGTTCTCACCTGACAACATTAATGTTTATCTAATATGTATGGCAGTTAAGTTAGTTGTTCATGTATTTCACAACACCCTAGAATTTTCTTTTAGCTACATAAAGGTGAATTCTTTTAGATGAAGAAAGTTGTTTCATAATAAGTAGCAAAACAAATGTTTTATAAGGTTGGATTTCTGCTCCATTAAGCCTGTATACTTTTGTCTGTCATTAGGGTTGAAAACACAAGAGAATCACGTGAAAACTTATGGAAGGTTTTACAGAAGAGCAGACTCATAGGTAGAAGAGGAGTAAAGGTAGAGCCATAATGTGGGATTACATATTATGACCAGTGAGGAGGACAGCAATCTCTAAAGCAGGAAATGAAGTATTGACAAAAATGAAGTATTGCAAGGCTTTGTTTGCAGTTTGTTTTTGCTACAATCTAGTGGGTAATTGGTATTACCTACCCTGCCTTATAGTTTACGCTACTGTTTGTCGTTGAAGCTATACTTTAAATGGTACCTTCTCTTTTTGCATTTCTTCTGTTATAGCTCAAAAGGTTATTATCATCATTTTTAAAGTATTAAATGTCTAAAATAAATGCTTTTGCATCAAAACCATGTCTACCAAATCAGAGACTTTATGTTTTTCATCATAATACCCCTTGATGTTTCCGTAGCTTCTTGGACACTCAGACTTTGTTAAGCACCCTCGCGGCCCAATGTTGACCAAGGTTACAAATCCATATCCAGGGATTTTGTAACATCCCCAATTCCCTAAACTGGGAGTTGCCACGAAGCCCCATACCTTGCTCTTCTCTCAGCATTTGAATAGAGCTATATCTCATTTGGATTTCCATTTGTTTTCAATGAATACTGTATTGGTGTAAAAATATGTATTTCAGTTGACAGTCATTTCTGATTTCCTTCCTTATATTTCAACTTTATCCGTTCCTTCTCTGTGCTAAAGTATCTATTCTGTTGCAGCCGCGCCTCTCCATGTCTTGATCGTGACAACAGCAGGTGAACTTCTGCATAATTCTTTATCGGAACATGTTGCCTATTCCTCTCCCCCTTTACCATCTCCTTCTGCGTATTCCTTGCCTCAGGATGCTTTAGTGTGAAGATACCTAGCCAAAGAGAGAGAAAGATTGATGTCCTCCCAATCGTGGCTATTGCTGAATTCCCCTTTCTCTGTGATGAGGAGAAAGTGGTCTTTTTAATTTCAGTGGAAATAAAGTGGGGCTGTCCCAGACTTAATGTGGTCCACCTGTCTTGGTCATGGGTCTCCACATCTCCAGCTTCTTTTGTGAGAAAAAGTGCTACATGGAGATGAAAAATGTTGTTCCCCACAATTATGCAAATTGGTTGAGCTATTTTAAGGTTTTATTAAAGGTTATGATTTTAAGTGACACTTAGCAGAGGGTTTTTTTTTGGTTGTAGTTCTGGGTTTTATTTTAAATACCATATTCTAGGTGAGGCAAAGGCTGCAAGTGTATTAATAGTGCATTTCCTTGCTAGTAGTGCTATAAATGCAACCTTTTGATATTTTAGAAATTGTATTATGGAATAACTCTAGTCAGTGTTCTAAAAATACCCATTATTCTGTTATTTATTTAAAGTTACTTTTAAAGGTTCCTGTTAGACTGCTAATTATAGTGTTTTTATTATACAGCCATCCATTATGGTACTACAGATTATCAGTCTACAAAAAAGACAGTTTGTATTTTTATTTTTGAAAACTTTTATGTACATTCTTATACTTTTTCTCAAATGCATGGCTATTGTCTTTCCATACACGACCACAGTGGTTGATAACGAATTGTTTGGTGATTTTAACAAATTTGAACCAATTTTTTCAAAGCCATTTCCAAGCAATTTTTCAGTTTGTAGAATTTGGAGGATTAGGAAGGAATTAAGGGAGTTAGAGAAGAGAAAGAGCTCATGTTATGGTTTTTCTCACGGTACCTCAGAAATCAGATTTAATCTGAGGCCCTCTTGCTATGTATATGAGGATCACTGAAGCACTCTGATGATTTTTTTTTCCTGTTCTTACAACTAACTCTGAATGCTGCAATCTCCTTCCCATTCCCATCCCATGGCCCTTGATGACTTAAAAATAAAACTAAAGGAGTAGTAACTTTGGAGGTAGAGGATGTCGTCCTCAAAAGACTGGATCATGATTTTCTGCTGCCTCCTCTGAAGCATGTACTGTTTAGTTAATCAAATTGTGTATTTGTAGGCAAGTCATCTGCATAATAATGGTTGCTTTTGCTTTTATTCTTTTTAAATTGTGATAACATTGTATCTCACAATTTAGAAAATTTCAACAAGAGTTTCTACTTTGCATGATTGCTGAATTTCATTTGGAGAGTAAGAGATGCAATTAAAGCTGAGTGTTAAATGATATTTTTTGTCTGTTCAATCTTAAGTCAATGTTTAGTGCAGCGTGTGTACACAATTTCTGCAGAACAGCTGTTTTAACCATAAAGCAAAAATAATATATATTTCTTGAAGTAATAGCAGTTTATTTTCCAATTAGGAATTTTTTCAGAGCATCTGAAATATTTAAGTAGGTTTCCTAACCTACTTAACAGTAAACTGTGCATAGAATTTTAATACTGGAAGGCAACTTAGAGTCTATTTAGTAGAAGTCTCCCATTTTATGGATAAGAAAACTGAAACCTAAAGACGTTAAGTGACTTCCCTGAGGTTACAATATTAATTCAAGACAGAGATATATCTAGATCCAGGGAAGAGCATGGTACTTGCTGCATTTTCCTGTGCTTTGTGATAATAGTATGTTTTATATTTTTATTTAAGCAGTAAATTTGATAAACTAATACAAACTTCATCATCATATTAAAACCACTTAGCATAGTTCCAGGTTCACTGTACGTACTCAATAAAGGTTAGTTTCTCCATTTATTTTTCAAGTGGTGTGTATTATGTTATTTTTAAGATATTTAAAATATGTAAAATCCTATGAGTGTAGAGAAAGGAAAATGAGGGGAATAATCATTTATTCAATTCTGTACGCTTTACCCACACAAGATTTAATTCTCACCATAACCTTAAGTGGTAACAATGTTATTTTTCATTGGCAGGTGAGGCTTCAATCTTAAAGCTCATAGATGACAGGCAGAGTCATCAATCCATATTACCACCTCCTCTAAACATAGTTAATTATATGTTTTTACTTTAATTATCTTCATCTTTAGATGTTTAAAAGGATTATCGTGTCCCATTTTTAATCTCCTGCAAACATGAGAAAAATCATATTGATTCAGTCAACTCTAGTATGTGAACCACTCACTGCATGACTCATACCTTCTAACCTTTCACATTTTCCTGTGGTACATAAAAGTACATTTGCTTGCAATTTGTTTTGCACTTATTTGCGGTTGTTTGCTACATGGTAGAATACCTGTCTCCTAACTCTTACCTGTCCAAATAGTGACACTTTTGGATATTCTGATATTTTTAATGAAAATGCTCAAATGCTTACCCAATTTTATATTATCAACTATTGGGATTAACATATGAGCATACTGACTATTGTCAATAGACTTTTCATAAGCACCTAGCTATAAACTTGAGTTATTTTTCCTATTCTTTCTTAAATAAAAGACTTCTTTTATTATACAATTCTCTAAATTCAGCATTTTTATCAGTTATTTGGCAATTACATTATTTGAGTCCAATTTGTTTATTTTCTTGCTAGATTTTTAAACATTTTTACTCATTTTGACTATTAATATTTAGCTTTGTTTATATCTTCCAATATTTTTGTTTCTTTCTTGACATCTTTCTGTTTTACTTGTCTTCTCTCTCTTTTTCTCTTCTAAAGAAAATTTCCTCACTACAGCTTGGTGGGTTTTTTTTTTTTTTCTTTTGGTTTGTGTCTCTTCTTTTAGTTACATGATAAAAACACAAAGTCTTATTTTCTTTAAAAATTTAATTTAGGCCAGGTATGGTGGCTCATACCTGTAATCCCAGCACTCTGGAAGTCCAAGGTAGGAGGATTGCTTGAGCCCAGGAGTTCAAAAACCAGCCTGAGCAACATAGGGAGACCCCATCTCTGAAAAAAAAATCAGCCAGGTGTGGTGATGCTGCCTGTATTCCCAGCTACTCAGGAGGCTGACATGGGAGGATTGCTTGAGCCCAGAAGGTTGAGGTTATAGGATGCTATGACAGCACCATTAAACTCCAGCCTGGGTAATAGAGCAAGACCCTATCTTAAGGAAAAAAATTTTTTTCTCTGAATTATGCATATTGGGACCTGAATTTTTTCAGTTTGCTTTGGATTTTTGTGGAATACTTAAATATTACTTTCCAGATCTACCATGACACAGAGATACTTTTAGGTAAATTTATCTGCTTGCAGCTTCAGGCTTTAAGTGCTTTTATTTTGATTTTCCCATCTTTGGTCTTTCTTCATATAATCTTCACTTCTATTAAGATTGTTTATTTTATTAAGATTGTTTATTTTTTTAAATTCAGACTTCTGGTTTTTGCTTACTCTCATTTTCTACTAATTCTCTATCAAAGGAAATAAATTTATTAGGTCTCTCCATTTACATTAGAGCAGGAATAAGACTGTAGAAGAATATTTAACGTTAAGAATAGTCGTTCTCAACTGCTTTCCTACATCTGAATATAGTGTTTTGAATGACTTCTGACTGCTCTGACTGTCCAGAGACTAAAGAATTAAATTTTCTCCTACATGACCCTTAGACATAAATATATACAGCTCCTCACATCTTGCCCTTTTCACTCTGCCGTACACTCGCTTATTCAACAGTTATTTATTGACTACCTACTAAGTACTCCATCTACACTGTGCTGGGCTCTAGAGGACACAGGAATAAATATGGAGAAAATGCTCACTGTCATTATGGCACTTTTATGGCTCCTATGTGTGGACTTAGCCATTTCTCAGTGACCAGGCTGAGCAATGATGAAACCATCATGTGATGTCTGGGGCTTAGACCATGGACTTTTTGGCAGCAGCTGCTGTGTCTTTCCTTTCTGTATCCTCAGTTCCCAGCAGGGCACTTGACACTTAATAGGAGGGCAACAAATGTTGCATGAAAAGGAGCATAGAAATAGAAATATAGAGCAAGTGAGAACAAAAAGAGGGTTTCAAGAGAAACAGTCAGTGACACAATCAGGGCAAGTAATCTAACCTGTAGTTGCTTAAACAAGGACTTAGCTACTTCAATGCACTCTTTAGAGAATGGGCCACCATAAGATACTCTACTTCTTCTATGGAGGCTCTGTGTTATATAGGCCATAAGCCGTCACCGCAATAAATGTAGTGGAGAGGTTATAGCTTACAACATGAGTGTAGAAACTTCTTAAATGCCTTCAAGGGTATAAACAGTACTGAGGATTGATAACATTAAGCAGATATAATAATTCCTTACTAGTTTGAGTTCCTGTCTGTGCACCAATGGAGGCAGTAACCAAAAGATGAAGAAAAAAAAAAAGGAAATATTAATCTTAATTATCAGTGAGTCAAAAATATTACTGAATTTGGAAGCAGCACCAGTTGAAACTTGTCACTTTTTGCTACCTTTTTTTTTTTTTTACAATAATCAACCTAAGTAGCCTACTCAAATAAAAACAGTAAAATGGAAAGGAAAACTTTATATCCATCTAGAAGTGTTACCAGTATTTTCATTCTTTTGAGCAACAAATAGTTCATGTAAAAGTCAAATAAAAAAGAAAATTTTAAAGAATTCATACTTGAACACTAGTAATAAGAAAAGCGGCAAATACTTTCTCGATATGTTTTGGTAAAGACTAGAAACATCAACACTTCAGTACTGAACTGTTGACTGTACTTGCCAGTTTTTACTCCTTCCTGAAAACATAAGTGGGCTAGGTATGAATGGCAGGTCTAGCCTGGCCCCTGCATGTGGGAAGGACTGTGCTGCCTCTTGTGGTCTCATCCTGCATGACGTGCTTCAGACAGGCACTCTGGGCTCCTTCGCACCCATTTTTATTACTAGCAACAGGATTTTTGTTTAATAGCATGTTTAATAAGTTCTGTGTTCTGCTTTGAAGAAGACGCTAAGATATTTTTCTTCATTTATCTAAAAATAACATAAATGTTTTGTGTTTATATCCTTATAACTTGCTTTGATAAAATACCTTTCAAATGTTTTTAATGTTGTCATGGAGGCAATATCTAGGTGTGACAAATCCAGTTGGTTCTGTGCTGATCAAATTATAAGCAGAGCCATGATACACCTATATGTTGCTTTCCTCTTCCCATTTTGGTGTAAAGATCTTGCAAATGCAATAAAAATTGGAAAAGACACTAATGTGATTTGTGAAAGAGCGTACACACAGTTTGTATGTCTTTGTATATGCATACACAACGCTTAGATTGCCGTGTTGTTCAATTTTTGCTCCTTGACACAGTAAGTGCCTGGGAGACTTTATTGAGAGTTAATACTAACCAAATGACAAGCATTCAAATTAACCTGGATCAGGATCTGCTAAGACCATCCCAAAGGAAACAACTTCGAAGTTAAGACAAACCCTTTCTCTTGGTACACTTAGAATAAACAAACCAAGTCACCTCGGATTATAGTTCTCCTTTTTCATGAACAATTAGCCTAGCAGAAAAGGAGAAAAAATAATGGGGATGCTGTTGACATTTCTAAATTATTAGCTGTAATTTTTTACATTCAATTGATCATAATTTGAGGAAAATCATGATACAGATGGTACAGATATCCTCCATCAGCATGAGCCCAGGGTTTCCTACTCCTGAAATTTCACTTCAAAAATGGTGTATGGAGGGCTCTAGTTGTTCCCTATCCACCTGCTCTTTGTTTCAATTAGAATGGTATGGCAGAGAGATTCCTACTTAATAAGTAAAAAAGTACATTTTAACCAGCGAATTGGTTCAGTTCAAAACCTTTAATTATTTTGCTTTTCTCCTCCTTTAGGATGTAATCAGTTAAAATCTACATCCTGGGTAAGATGATTTTGGAACAGGATGCAGAAAAACTGCAATTTGGTCTTTCCGCTCTATCCTTGTATTATTTCAACATGTAGATATTTTAGGACATACATGTGAGGAAGCAGAAATATTTGCATTTATAACAAAAGGAAACTTGTCAATTGTTCTTTATGTAATTTCATTCCATTTTCTTTCAAAATTAGACTTTTTAATTTACAGTTTATATTGTCAGCAAAAATTAGAATTCTTCTTTACAGATTAAAATAATATAAAAATTAAAACAACAACAAAACAGAATTAAAGGCACTGGTATAAAGTAAAATAACTTTTAAAAACAAACATTTTACCACCATGCATTTAAATAAAAAAGAGAGATTTTGAGAACAAAGCATTACGAAAAACAACTTGACAAAGCTTGTTCATCTGCTCCCAGTATTTCAAAACGTATCTAATCTTCTATTTTAATTTTCAGTTTCCTGGTTAGTTTTATGGTGGATGCCCGAGGTGGTGCTATGCGAGGATGCAGACACAATGGGCTCCGAATCATTATTCCACCTCGGAAATGTACTGCTCCAACACGAGTCACCTGCCGCCTGGTCAAACGCCATAGACTGGCAACAATGCCTCCAATGGTGGAAGGGGAAGGCCTGGCCAGTCGCCTGATCGAAGTTGGACCTTCTGGTGCTCAGTTCCTTGGGTAAGGGTTTCTGATAAACCTCCCACTTAGTCACCGATGAGCTTGTGTCCTCCACATGAAATCACTAAGATGGAATGGAAAAAGGTACGTCAAACCATTTTGAAAACGGATTGGCGCCAATGACATTTTTAAAATTGGAAGTAGCACCTCAGTGCTTGACTCCACTTACACGCCTCTTACTTTAAGGCATTAATGAGTTAAACATTCAGGTTGAATACCACCTCTTCTTTTTGGATGTAATAATAGCTGCCAGACCCCCAGTGTGAATAACCATATTTTAGCCAATGGTAGGTATTTTTTTCCTCATCTGAGAATTAAGTGATAAAGTCACAAAGAAAAAAATTCTACTCTGTTCCAAACATAAATGTAAATTCTCATGTAGTTATGAAACAGAATCATTATCTTTACTTTGGAAAGCAATGTTGCCTTTACAGAATACCTACAAATTTAATCAATGTGATTTTTTTTTCTGCTATCAAAATTGCTACATTGAGCCTTATCATTACATTGGTTGGCTATTTAATCACAGTTTATATCAGGACAAATACATCAAGACTAACTTCCACCATGCTCATTTTGGCAATTTTGAACAAAATTTAGCATTTCTTCTTTCTTCTGTTTGTTTGTACGGCTGCTGTTATATTAAGTGGCATTTCAATGTGCCAGGAAATGAATAGCTACAGCTGAAATTAACAAAAGGATGAAATTTTGGAGGGGGACAAGTTTCAAAATATTTTGAAACAAATCAATTGTATTTACGTCTCGGTGCTTGAAATACTGGGAGAAAATCCTAATAATCGTGAACTCTTTTACTTTGCTGATGTCATACTGGGAAGATGATTTCTTGCTTTAGAACTCAGGAAATGTTCTAAAGCTTCGTAATTTGGACCAAGCTATTAGCAGATTGCTCCAAATTATATGCACACCCGAAAAGGGGTGTGTTTATATTTCCCAATTATAGCAACCACCTCTCATTCCTCCAATCAGACAGACCAGAGCTTTAGAAGGAGCCTGTGAAGTTCTGGGTTGCATCAGAAAATGCCGTTATGGTTGGAGTAATTCCCCAATGATTCTTTTCCTGTTCTGTGTCAGACCCTTCTTCCCTCGTGCTCAGGTAGTTTAGGCTTTTCAGTAATCTTCAGGTCTGTTGGGGAATATTCATGAAAACATCTGGCCTCCGTACAGGGCAGGGTTTTCATCATATTCCCAACAGCTTGTCTTTCTTGTGGAGCATTTTTTCCCCCTTTTTGGCTAGTGCCCTGGCGGTGAACCTAATTAGGGACAGACCAGACAGCTAAGTGCTCTCCTTGCACAGACGCGCCTCCATTGTACACTCTGGGTCTCTGTTCCTTGCTCTTTGTGACCAATGGAGGGGGCAGAACCAAACGCAGTGTGAAACCAAAGTTCACCCTGTGGATCAGCTGGTGACGCTGGGGTTCTGTGGAAAACAATACCTGAAGCTTACCTGTGTTCTTTCTTTCACTGCTGCTTTGGATGTACTCAGTAAACTTCACCTGCCAACGGCTCCTCCCCCACTTAATGAGGGAGAAAGTTTGGTCAGCCGCATTCTTCAGCTGGGGCCTCCTGGAACCAAATTCCTTGGGTAGGAGTGACTTAAAACAAATTGATGGCTGCTGGCCCCCCATTCTTCTCCTTCTTCTGCAATATGATTTCTCTTTTTGTCATTGTGCCCATGACATGTCCCTCTCTATTATTTAAATTCTGTATAACCTATCTTTAGTGGACCATTTCTGACCCTTGTGGTATGTGACTTTTATTTTTGAGTGATGTTTTTATATCTTTCCCCTTAAAGTGCTGTGACCTTCATTTTCGTTTAAGCATGAGATCTGCCTAGTTGTACTATGTGCTAGTTATGATGTTGTTATGATGAATTTGGAGTCTGTATCAAAGCAACCTGGACCCAAAAATCAAAACCCTCTATATATTTTGAGAACGAATGTGACCTAAAAATAATAGGGCGGTGCATGTTCCGGATCCTGAATGTAATAGGCATTGGACACAATTGGGCCGTCTGCTGAGGGGCTCAATTAGGACCACACTGTGTACACATGCCTATTGTTTCCTTGAATGAAGAAAATATAACCAAAAACCATGAGTGCATGGCTCTTTAGTTCACAAGTAGACGATTTTCTGACATCTCCTCATTTACGGCACATCAGATTATGCAATGTGTGAGCCGTTTTCCTCTTAAACCATTTTGTTATCTTGCACCTTGTCGAAAATGTTTTAGGAGATTGGCAGACATCATAGATATGCATGTACATTTCTTTTGGCTAAATGTGTTCTACTTACATTTATCAAAGGAGAAGTTCCAGAATGCCACATGCACTCACAGGGAAACATTATTTGGCTTAAGGTAGCAGCATGTACCTAAGGATTGGTGCCCCTGAGGTGGAGTGCTACTGTGTGACCATCTGCTAGCCAGTGGGCTCCAGAGGATGGCCCACTATGTCCCTGTCCCCAGAAAAAGAAGAATTCCAGGTCACTTTGTAACAGAGTCGAGGTGCTTGTCTTGCTGGTGGTTAGCTGCCATCCACACTAAATGTTCTGCATTGCTGTGTCAGGCCTGTGATCGTGGAGATCCCTCACTTTGCGGCCCTTCGAGGAAAGGAAAGGGAACTGGTGGTCCTGCGCAGTGAGAATGGGGACAGCTGGAAAGAGCATTTCTGTGACTACACTGAAGATGAATTGAATGAAATTCTTAACGGCATGGATGAAGGTACTTTCAAATTAAGGGTTTTAAAAGAAGTCTAAACTGGAAGCATGAAAATGATTCATTTATTTCTTATGACGTGTGTGTGTGTGTGTGTGTGTGTGTGTGTGTGTGTGTGTCCCTTGTGGTATTTTACTACAGCAGCAATCTGCTTGGCTCCTGTAGTGATGAGTTGGAATGCACAATACTTTTGCTTAATCTTACTCCTGTTACATTCTGAAAAATAAAAGCCTTTAATATAGCAAACATCTCATTAAAGAGATGCAGCATGCTTCCATTTTTAGTGGAAATTTTTTGAACTGAAAATGAGATAGAGTACATATTGTCGTTTCATAATGAATGAACTGATACTAGATAACAAATCCTTGATTTAAAAACATGACTAACTTGAAACATGAGATATTTAAGATACTGATAAAAAGTGTTAATCTATTCTGTTGGAAAACTTACATCTACCCATAACTAGTACAATATAGGATACTATAATTTTTTTTCACTTTCTATTATTAAGGGGGTAGGAAAATTAAGTTCATTCAATTTTCTAACTATAATTCAGGCAGGGAGTTAGCCAGGGTTGAATTGCATACATACACACACATACACATCTAGTTTAGGAACTTAGTTTTCCATTAGAACTTTAATCTCTGTAAATCTCAACTCTGTCTTGGGCCAGACAAGGTTGTAATATCTCAGTATGACAAGAGGAAAGTGGCTCTTCCTTAGGTCTCCATAGTTTGCACAGAGAAAAAGTCCTAGTCCTAATAGTAGAATTCGGATTCAACTTTAAGTTACTACACAAATAGGGGAAGTTTTCTGCCTACATGCCAAGAGCTACATGCCAAGTTTTGTATACAGCTATACATGCCAAGAGCGAGTATAGCCGTTTATCAGGTTCTTGAGTCTTCTGGCACTAGTTTCAGTTACGGCTTGTGAATAGGAAAGAGTAGCTTAACCATAGCTTCTTTACCATTTCTTCCTGCATCTTACCAAGGTTTCGATAAGAGTAGACACCAGGCTTATCTTATCCAAGGGGTGGATGGAGGAAGAAATTATTCCCTCTAGATGTATAAGTCAATATCTTCTAAGAAAAGTAAAAAGATCAGAGTTTTTATTAATAAAAATTGTTCCCTGAAATATTTAGCTGCTTCTACTTCTTGGAACCATTTCTTTTACTGACACTTAGGTTTAGGATATTTTTCTCTGAGATATCTACCTATCAATAACACTGCCAGTAAACATTGGTATCTTGTCCTTGGATGGAGACCCACTCTTTAACTTTCTATTAATACCTATGTAAAAAGCTCATTATTGGCCGGGCGCGGTGGCTCACGCCTGTAATCCCAGCACTTTGGGAGGCTGAGGTGGGTGGATCACGAGGTCAAGAGATCGAGACCATCCTGGTCAACATGGTCAAACCCCGTCTCTACTAAAAATACAAAAAATTAGCTGGGCATGGTGGCGCGCGCCTGTAATCCCAGCTACTCAGGAGGCTGAGGCAGGAGAATTGCCTGAACCCAGGAGGCGGAGGTTGCGGTGAGCCGAGATCGCGCCATTGCACTCCAGCCTGGGTAACAAGAGCAAAACTCCGTCTCCAAAAAAAAAAAAAAAAAGCTCATTATTAAACAAATAATCAGATTGTGTATGTCTAGAAGCTTTAAAAATAAATACAGGCTAATATTGACCAGTGTATCAGTGATCCAATCACATGTGATCAGATCCTGGGACTTACTTTTACTATCTAGCTATGCCCAATAGTCAAGAAAAACATAGTTGCTGTTCCTGCCTCTATAATGAATCATAAATGATTTCCATAAACGAACCCTTTCCACCACCTCTTAAAATTCAGTCATCCACGTAGTTCAAATTTTCGACGTTTAAAACTAGTCTGATTTTTTTGTATTGCCCTGAATATCTGCACTAATGCAATGTAAAGACCCCATGATCCCATTCTGTTGCTGTTAAATGATATATTTGGAAAGTTAATGATGTCAGGGGAATATTGAAAACCCTGAATTAATAATCACTGATTTTTAAAATATCCAGTGAGTGTCTCAGACACACCCCTTACACTGGAGTAAACATATAAACATAAATCTTACTCTTCCAAGACAGATTTTATTCCTGCACTATTCCCCTGAGAACCCAAAGGGCTATGTTACTTCTGAAAACCACAGTAACTTGGCTTTGAGCTAACTTTGAAATTTGTAAAGAAAAAGAGTCCAGAAACAACTTCCTCTTCATCACATGAACCAGGAATGGAACAGATTCATTTCATCCCATATTTGCCCTCATCCCCTCGTTTCAAAGGTGGCCCTGCAATGCTGCATCTAGAACTAAATGATCTTTCTCAGTGACCTGGAAAGTCCTGATTTTCACAGAGAAAGGAAACATGCAAACTAAATGCTGGCAGATCTTGAAAGATTGCATTTTTTTTCCCCTGGTGGTGGTGTTAGGATAGCCTTGCTTTTTAAATTTTCCTGTTGTTTCCAAAAAAAGCGGGGAGGGAATGTTTGCTGGCACTTCTGTTTATTATTAACCATGCCAATGAGTTGGCTAGAATGCTTTCAGTAGGAAATCTTTGCTGTATGAATGAAGGTGGGTCATTTCTTGTCTTAGTACTAGATAGCCCAGAAGACCTAGAAAAGAAACGAATCTGCCGCATCATCACCCGAGACTTCCCACAGTACTTTGCAGTGGTGTCTCGTATCAAACAGGACAGCAATCTGATTGGCCCAGAGGGAGGCGTGCTGAGCAGCACAGTGGTGCCCCAGGTGCAGGCCGTCTTCCCAGAGGGGGCACTCACCAAGCGGATCCGTGTAGGCCTGCAGGTATGCCCATGTTAGATGCAAATGATCCTAACAGGATTGTATTTTACTGATTAAAAATTAGCTTTGTCAAGGACTCTTACCTTTCCAATCCTACCAAAAAGGAAGGTATCGTTAATAGTATAGCTAAAGTCAAAATTCTTATTTATTGTTTATTAATCTATTTAAAAAGTCAACATATTTGGACAATTAACCAAAATCAATCTCCAGCTATAAATGTTTTCTTCTTGTTAAAAAAAAAAAAGAAAAGAAATTACCTTTCAAATTAGAAATAAATTGTTAAAGAATCAGATTATTCTTGGTAAGCAAAATCTGCCATCGGAGATCATAGATCTTATGAGTTCTTAGTAATAGCACTGAATTCATAATTACCATATTTGAAGTCCACCAAACTTATTTGTAAGATAAAAAACAATACTTTGGGTAAGAAATTTGAAATTAAATATAATGATTCATTCTTTATTTTAAAATATATGCATATATGTATTTTTTTTTTTACTTTGAAAAGGCTCAACCTATGCACAGTGAGCTGGTTAAGAAGATCCTAGGCAACAAAGCTACCTTCAGCCCCATAGTCACTTTGGAACCTAGAAGAAGAAAATTCCACAAACCAATTACCATGACCATTCCTGTCCCCAAAGCTTCAAGTGATGTCATGTTGAATGGATTTGGGGGAGATGCACCAACCTTAAGATTACTATGCAGCATAACAGGTGAGTCACATATGACTATGTTAGTAGAGAGTTCTGAAAAAGAAACTTAGATCATTGTAAATATTAAATTACCTTTGTCATAAGAGGTCTGCAGGGTCACATGCATTAATTCAGGGAATGCATTTTAATTAACTAGGGAATTGAAAGGTGAAAGGAAACAACTATTATTTACTAAATAAAGTCTGTATGCGAAACTGTTAGATAGTTTATATGTGTTGTCATTCTAATTTCCACAGTAACCCTGTGAGGAAACTTTAACCCCATTTTGCTGAAAAGGAAACCATGGTTGAAAGAAGTTCTATAACTTGCCTGAGTTACACTATAAATATTTGGTGGTATTGGGATTCGAAACCACACCCATATGTCTCCAAAGTTCAGGCCTCAAGCCTTCGTTGAAGAGATCAATACGTCTGCTGGAAAAGAAAAAATAATAATAATGTCTTGAGTAATTATACCCAATAGTTCAAACCAAACTGTTATGTCATGGAATTGGTTATGTCTTTATTATTGATCCATTGAACTAACTTTAGAAAAACAACTTAAAGTTTTTCAAAGATAACTGAGTTTTGGCAATTGTTTAGTAGCTTTCACACAGCTACCAAACTCTCCAGAGACATTCCCAGTTAGCTGGTGGTCTCTTTAAAACAACGCCGCCACAAATGGTGAGAGGCAAAAAAAATTCACAGGAATAATCTGTTTTAGGTCTAAATAATTTAACTGATAATTTCTCTATCAATGATTACATGGTGTTGGCATTCAGTAAATATTAGTTCTATTATTAGAAGGAGCAGTAATCGTCCCTGGATGTTTTGGTATTGAGGGGAGCTCCAATAAAGGGATTCTCTTGTGTCTCTTGGTCTCTCTGTTTTTCTCAGCTCAAATGTCCACAACAGCATTGTTAGAATTATTTTTTCACTTCTCTTTCATATTGGCAGAATGTTCACCTTCATTTTGTTTTCTTTAATTCTCCCTTCTTACTAATACATTTCCTTTAGTTATGATATAGAACCATGAGATTATTCCACAAGTTTAATAAGAAGACAAAATTTAAAAATATATAGACTATAACGAGTAGGGGGGAAATCATATGCTTCGCTTATGATTTCTTTCCCAATTGCTCATTTTTGGTTATTATTATTATTTCTGGGTATCTTTCCCATAATTTCTGCGCCATAGGTATATGATTAACCTTCTATAATGTGCAATATAATGTCATGGATATGAAACAGATGAGACTGAAGAATATCTGTGATTCGCCCTGCCATCATAATGATGAAATAAAGATACTATAGGGGCCTAGACACCATCTACTCTCTTTATTCCAGTCAAATGTCTTTAGACAGGTTTCTCATAAACATTTCTTAAATTTAATAAAATTATTTTGAAAATTAACAAAGAATTTTATGTATTAATTGTTTAAATACCTAGACATTTGAGTTTTTGTATTTTTCTGTGTGTATAGTTATGCTGAGTATGTATTTTAAAGGCCTACTAGAATAAACTTCCATAATCTTTCTCTGATAACTTGTTCTCTTCTTTAAGAAACTTCAGAGTCAAGACTTTTATACATTTCAAACATCTATTCCTCCTACAGCCCTTTGACGTAAAATTTTGTCCTTATCTATGTCATCTTAATTTCTCGGTAGAAATTAAAGAGAGGTAGTCACCATCAGCCTTCATGGTAGTTTTTCAGTGACAGGGGCCATCCTTTGACATTCATTTATTTTTTCATTTACCTTGCAATATTTATTGCACTCTTACTATTTTACAAACATTTTTTTGGCCAAACTTCCATTGCACATTGAAAGGAATTTTTTTTTAAAGCAATTGCATAAAATACGCTGTTTGGGAACAAAATAATATTTAGATTTTTCATTATTTTAACCAAGTGTTCAGCTCCTTAGTTGCTCAAAGGATATTTTAAAATAATCAACTGTATACAATTCAACATTATCTTCAGAACCTAGCAACAGAATATCAGGCAGAGAACAGAAGGCTTAATAAACAGTTATTCAAATAACTACCCTAAAACTTAGTTGCTTGAGAAGCAGTCTGCTGTTTGTTTTCAGTGTGCATTTTTCAGCATGTGGGTTTTAATCATTTTGTTTCCAGTGTGTCATTTTGAGGGGTGGGTGGGCTGGTGAACACAGAACCACAAAGACTTTATTTTAGAATCTAGAGTCTGGAGTTTTGCCTGATTTTTTCGACAATCATATTATTTCAGGTGGAACCACCCCTGCTCAATGGGAGGATATTACAGGAACTACGCCATTAACATTTGTCAATGAATGTGTTTCCTTTACAACGAACGTGTCTGCCAGGTATCGTTATACAGCACAGAAAAGCCCACTATGATGTTTACCCCTCAAAAAAAACCTGCCTTTTGTTTTGTTCAATTTTGTTTCTTTATTGTTTAAAAGTTGTTTTTTGTTTCATTTTAAATATGGTCTGCTTTTGCTTTTATATATTAAACTAGATCTGTCAGCAAATGGAATAGTGATAATATAGTAACAAAGTACTGCCAATCTGATTAAAATCTAAGGAAGAGGAGTGAGTGATTGTCTGCTTGGCCTGTATGATTCTGACTTAGTCCATAGCAGCCACTGCTGATTTTTCCACTTCCAAAGGCCTTAGGAATGATAATTTCCTGTTGTCAGCAAAATAGCCTGAACTGCTTTTCCAACAGAATGATAACAGTGCAAATCTCACCGTGGTTTGCCTAAAAGGCTTAGAGGCTTCAGTGGCTCTTATACATATTTCTTATTTATGTATTACAGATCTTTAAAATGCTGAAGCTATCTAGTTTTATTTTTTATGCGTACTCAATTTATTAATGTTAGTTCTCATTTGTTTGGTCTTTAATTGATTGCTAAACATTTTTCCCTCTCTTTAACTTGATATTATAACAACTTTGTGACTTAAGTAGGGCAAGAGACATTATGTCCATTTTACAGATGAGAAAACTGAAGTTGAGAGTAATTAAAACTTACATTCCCTTTTTGAGGTGGGAGAGAAAAGATAAAAGTCCGTGAATAGCTAAGTAATGGCATAGCAATAGTTGGGTGCCGTGGCACATGTTTATAGTTCCAGCCACCCAGAGCCTCAACTATTGAGTCTACAATTCTGTGTTTCGATGTGTTTTGCCAATTGAGCAAAACATATTCTGAATAAGAGGTACAGACCAGAGGGACTAAAAGAATGAGAAGAGGGTGTTCGAATTGGGATAGCTACTGGGTATCTCAGAAGAGGTGACTCAAGATGTGTTGGAACCTAATTGGCAGATAAAAGTGAAAAAGAGAATAACATGAGCAAAGATGCAAAGACAGAATGCAGAAAGTATATTGGGGGATGGTAGCAATTATCCATGTAATCTGTAATTCAAAAATAATGCTTGAGGCTGGACCTGGTGGCTCATGCCTGTAATCCCAGCACTTTGGGAGGCGAAGGCAGGTGGATCTCTTGAGCCCAGGAGTTCGAGACCAGCTTGGGCAACATGGTGAAACCCTGTCTCTAAAGAAAAAGATACAAAAATTAGCTGGGCGTAGTGGCAAACACCTGTAGTCCTAGGAACCAGGGAGGCTGAGGCAGGAGGATCTCTTGAGCCCAGGGAGGTCGAGGCTGCAGTGAGCCATGGTTACATCACTGCACTCCAGCCTGGGTGACAGAGACCTTGTCTCAAAAACAAAACAAAATAAAACAACAACAAAAAAACAAAATGCAGGACTGTTGGTTGGCAGCACTTTATAAAAGGTCTTATAGGGTAGATTAAAAAGTGATAAATCACCATAAATATATACAATTCTTATTTGACAATTAAAAAATTGCCAAAAGCCCCCAGACCTACATAAAATAAAAACACTATAAAAAAATAAGACTGGGCATGGTGGCTCATGCCTGTAATCCCAGCACTTTGGGAGGCCGAGGCAGGTGGATCACGAACTCAGGAGAGCTAGACCATCATAGCTAACATGGTGAAACCCTGTCTCTACTAAAAATACAAAAAAATTAGCTGGGCATGGTGGCATGCGCCTGTAGTCCCAGCTACTTGGGGAGGCTGAGGCAGGAGAATCGCTTGAACCTAGAAGATAGAGGTTGCAGTGAGCCGAGATCATGCCAGTGCACTCCAGCCTGGGTGACAGAATGAGACTCCTCAAAAACTAAATACAAACAAAAATAAAAACAGTTGCATTTAAAAAGTCAGCTATTTTGTGAGAGCATATAAAAAATAAAAAATAAATAAAGTAAAACTAATTAAAATATCAAAAAAGTGAGAAGGAATTATTACGTTATTGTACTAATAATTTAACCCCCAAACAATTGAAGAAACAGTGAACAGAGTTGGATCAGTAGAAAGAGGAAGGTAACTGAGTGCTTGCCATGAGCTAAGAACTAGGCTGAACCTTAGAAACATTCTGCTAATTGAAATAAGCCAGACATAAAAGGACTAATAGTGCAAGAGTCCACCTATTGGAGGTACCTAGAAGAGGCAACTTTATAGAGACAAGCAAGTTTGATAGAGATTTACAGGGGCTGAAGTAAGGGGGAAATAGAGAGTTATTTTTTAAGGGATACAGTTTCTGTTTGGGGTGATGAAGTTCTGGAAATGGATACTGGTGATGGTTGCACAATACTGTGAATGTATTTAATGCTACTGAATTGTACACTTAAAATTAGTTAAAATGGTAGATTTTATGTTATGTATATTTTAGCACAGTAAGAAAAAAAAGAGGTGGGTCAGGAACTTGAAAGAGAGTGTAAGAGAATAAGAAAATTTCATGACTTTAAGATGCAGAAATTTAAAAACAAAATAAAAAAATTCAGCAATGATAATTTCAGATTATGGGAAATGAGTCAGGGGAAGGAGATTAATCATTGGAGAAATGTTCCAAAGTATGAGAATATGGAATAAACCTTTGGAAGTATAAAATAACAGAATGAAAATATTTCCTTCTGATGACGTCTACTTCCTCTGTGAAGTTAGCTCTCTTAGGGCCTGTGGTGAGGGGTGAAGCTCAAGGAGTGTCATAAGATTCAGTAACGTTACTATAGTGAATAAAAAATTGCCAGTCAATGTTATAGACTTAGCCGAGGCTGGAAATCATAAAGTCATTAGAGCCAATAATTTCTTCTACGAATTATATTCAGCAATACTTAGGAGTTCTGGAGCAGGTTTTTAAAAATGGTTGGGTGGATTCTGCTTTGGTGATTAGAGAATTCCTTGGAAAAGAATAACCAAGGGAGGAAAAGCCAGGTAGATTTTGTTGAAGAGTTTCAGGATAATTAAATGATGGCTAGGGAGGGGGATCGAGCAAAATAGAAACCCATGCAGTGAGATACTTTTCTTATGTCGGCTATTGAGCTCACTCCACTGAAGGATTCTAAAACACTAAAGCTAGAGTTCAGAAAACTGAATATTCAGAAGTTTCCAAAAAAGAAAATTAGAAATACAATATTTAATAGTTCATCTTGAGAACCTGATATCTCTCTTCTCTTCACTCCTTTCTGCCTTCCCATCTATCCTCTTACCTTTACTTTTGTTCCTGTCTTGCTTTTTCTTTCCTTTGGCTTTCTCTCATTATCTCCCTCTCTCACTTCCTTTTTTCCAAGAAGCATTTGTTGACTACTTTGATCATATTGAAGGAACTGATTTTATTTTTCAAGCGGCATACTTTGAACTTTAGATAACGGATTTTATTTCTTTTAATAGGTTCTGGCTGATAGACTGTCGACAGATCCAGGAATCTGTTACTTTTGCATCACAAGTATATAGAGAAATTATCTGCGTACCTTATATGGCCAAATTTGTAGTGTTTGCCAAGTCACATGACCCCATCGAAGCCAGGTTGAGATGTTTCTGCATGACTGATGATAAAGTGGATAAGACCCTTGAACAACAAGAAAATTTTGCTGAGGTGGCCAGGAGCAGGGATGTGGAGGTACTATGCCAAAAATAATAATAATAATTTATGCCATGTTGTTATACCTGTATTAATAGATTACATTTCAAATATCATTTAATAAGTAGAATCATTAAAAAGTGAAAGACCGGTTCACATCTTGATCAATTAGAAGGTCAACACCCAAAATCTGCCATTTTTAGCCATTTTGGACCTATCCAATAGGAATGATCTGTGCATGTGAGAAGGTAAGAGGATTCCTTTAAAGGTTATTTGAGGAAAAATTATGAGTTATTGATAAACTCAAAGTATGTAAGTGACTATAGTAGTTTAGATGTTTTTAACTTTCCTTGTTGTCTTTATCTTTTAATAGCTAAAACAGTCTGGGAAGTATATCCTTTTGCATAAATGTTGAAGTAGGATGTCTAGTGCTTTTCTATGTTACTTTTCCTCATTTCAGAATTTTCCATCAGTGTAGATATTTGGGTATTGAAATCCAGTAACCTGACTCATTGTGATGTCAAAAGTTGCCCAAGTAGGCTGGGCGTGGTGGCTCACACCTGTAATCCCAGCACTTTGGGAGGCCAAGGTGGGTGGATCACCTGAGGTCAGCAGTTCGAGACCAGCCTGGCCAACATGGTGAAATCCCATCTCTACCAAAAATACAAAATTAGCTGGGCATGGGGGTGGATGCCTGTAATCCCGGCTACTCAGGAGACTGAGGCAGGAGAATCGCTTGAACCGGGAAAGTGGAGGTTGAAGTGAGTTGAGATCACAGCACTGCACTCCAGCCTGAGTGACAGAGCAAGACTCCATCTCAAAAAAAAAAATTACCCAAGCATAAGTTTAAATTTAGGATTTAAATGTATTTTGGGCTTGTGGATGACGGGATACAGTTTTTACAATGAGAAAATCAAATGCCACCATGCATTGAAGATTCCCATTACTAGTAAGAAGAAAGAGTGCTGGACATGTTGTGCCAAAGATTAGACAGAAGGTCAGTTGGCAATTTAAAGATTGTTGTATGTGTATTTTAAGAATTTGAAGGGCCAAGTAGTACTACCACTTCTTTGTGTAAACAAGAAGTTATAATTGCAGCTACTTTATTGTTATTTCTCTGTTTTCACTCAGGTATTAGAAGGAAAACCCATCTATGTTGATTGTTTTGGCAACCTGGTACCGTTAACTAAAAGTGGCCAGCATCATATATTCAGTTTTTTTGCCTTCAAAGAAAATAGACTTCCTCTATTTGTCAAGGTAATATATACATGGAATTTTGTGATGCATTTTATTCAAGATCAAGGAAGAATTTGACTTCCTTTAGTAATAGAAGATTTTTCCTTTTCAGTCATTTTCAGAATTTTCTTTTTAACCATATTTACAACGTTTTACAGCCTTGGGAAACCAATTTTTTTAGTTTTGAGGTTCAAAGTCAACCTGAATTTTTATAGACTATGTTTAAGGATGAGAACAGGACAAATAATAGCCAATTTATTAGTTAGGAACAGTGACCAGTCTTTTCCAAATTTGAAGGAAAGTCTATTTATCTTACTATTATAACTTTTAAATATTTACACTTAGATTTAAAGATATATATGAACTTCACAAGTGTGGAGATCAAGAGTTCTAAGTGGCAACTTTTTATAATAAAACTTCTCAAAAGACCCAGCATCTCACTTAAGCTAATAAGAAATTATCTCAGATAGACATATAGACTTGATATATTTTCATAAATTCATTCAATACACAGCATCCACATGTTCTCACTCATAAGTGAGAGTTGAACAATGAGAACACATGGACACAGGGAGGGGAACATCACACACTGGGACCTATCTAGGGGTGATGGGCTGGGGAGGGATAGCATTAGGAGAAATACCTAATGTAGATGACGGGGTGTTAGATGCAGCAAACCACCATGGCATGTGTATACCTGTGTAACAAACCTGCATGTTCTGTACATGTACCCCAGAACTTAAAGTATAATTAAAAAATAAATAAATAAATAAACAGCATGGAGACACGTCTGTGCACCAGGTATTTGTTGGCTCTTTTTAGAAATATTAATCCAAGTTAGGGATTTGAGGTGATATATACACGTTTCATTTTTGATTCCAATCTAAAAGGGACCACAAATGAATGAATAAGAGATTCAGGAAATAAAAAGGAGGCAATAATTCTACTCTGCTTTGTTTTCCAAGCTCATTTTCCTTTTTGTTTTTCACAGTTTATCTCACTAATCTAGAGGTCCCAACCTCAGTCCTCTCAAGTATCGGCTGGGTTTGTAGGCTTGTTTCCAGTCCTTTTTCACCTATTGGTTGCCAACTGTTCATCAGCAATGACTCATTTGATTATTTTAACCCCTTATTATTTTTCAAAACATGTATCTGGAAACCTCTTGTTAAGTTTTCCCAAGATCTCTACTGAGTCTCTCTCATTGTGCCACTTCTAGTTCAATTGCTTTGCCTGATTGATGATAGATTTTTTATTTTTTGTTTTTTTTATCATACTTTAAGTTCTGGGGTACCTGTGCAGATTGTGCAGGATTGTTACATAGGTATACACATGCCATGGTGGTTTGCTGCCTCCATCCCCCCATCATCTATATTAGGTATTTCTGCTAATGTTATCCCTCCCCAATCCCCCATACCCTACTATCCCTCCCTTAGCCCCCCAACCCCCAACAGGCCTTGGTGTGTGATGTTCCCCTCCCTGTGTCCATGTGTTTTCATTGTTTGACACACACTTATAAGTGAGGACATCTATTTGGTTTTCTGTTCTTGTGTCAGTGTGCTGAGAATGATGGTTTCCAGCTTCATCCATGTCCCTGCAAAGGACAGGAACTCATCCTTTTTATGGCTGCATAGTATTCCATGGTATATATGTGCCACATTTTCTTTATCTAGTCTATCATTGATGGGCATTTGGGTTGGTTCCATGTCTTTGCTATTGTAAACAGTGCCACAATGAACCTACTTGTGCATGTGTCTTTATAACTGAACAATTTATAATCCTTTGGGTATATACCCAGTAATGGGATTGCTGGGTCAAGTGGTATTTCTATATCTAGATCCTTGAGGAATCGCCACACTGTCTTCCACAATGGTTGAACTAATTTACACTCCCACCGACAGTGTAAAAGTGTTCCTATTTCTCCACATCCTCTCCAGCATCTGTTGTCTCCAGATTTTTTAATGATTGCCATTCTAACTGGCAAGAGATAGTGATTGATGATCGATTCTTACAGATCACCACATTAAGCAGTAACTGCTCAAGGGTAATGGATCTATTTAACACAGATAGCTGTATAATTAAGCTAATGTTTGATATTGTTGGTGTGCAGAATCATTCCACAAACAACCCAATACAAAAATGACCAAAGTGCTTGAGTAAACATTTCTACAAAGAAGATATACAGATGGTCGATAAGCACATGAAGAGATGTTCAACAGTGAAGGGAAATGCAGATCAAAACCATGAAGAGATGCCACTGAATACCCATTAGGATGGCTATTATTAAGACAAACAGAAGAAAATAAACAAATGTTGGGAAGGAAGTGGACAAATTGGGACCCTAATGCATTGCTGGTGGAAATGTAAAACAGTGCAGCAACTTTGGAAAACACTACAGTTTTTCCTCAAAAAGTTAAATATAAAATTAGCATAGACTCAATTACTTTGCATATCAATATTCTTAGCAGTAGCCAAAATGTCCACAAACAGAATGTGGTATACACATGCAATGGAATACTATTCAGCCTTTAAAAGGAAGTTCTGATTTATGCTACAATATGGTAAATGAAATAAGCTAGACACGAAAGGACAAATATTGTATGGTCTCACTTATATGAGGTACCTAGGGTAGTCAAATTCATAAAGACAGAAAGTATTTTTATTTTAATTTGTATTTTTGACCTCTCCTTGTAGTGAGATAAAGACAGAAAGTAGAAGAGTGGTTGCTAGGGACAGGAGAAGGGGGAATTGAGGAATTATTGTTTAATAGATACAAAATTTCAGTTGGGAAGATTAACAAGTTCTAAAGATGGAAGGTAGTGATGATTAGACAACAATGCGAATGTACTTAATGCCACTGAACTGGACACCTAAAAATGATTAAAATGATAAGTTTTATGTTACATGTATTTTATCACAATTTTTTAAAAAAGCAATGAAATTCTGACACAGGATGCAATATGAATGAACTTGGAAAACATTAGGCTGAGTAAAATAAGCCAAACAAAAAAAGGGTAACTACTGTTGGCTCCATTTTCACCTGTGCCTAGAATAGGCAAAGGCATAGAGACAGAAAGTAGAATAGGGGTTATTAGGGGCTGGGCAAGAGGGAAATGGGGAGCTATTGTTCAGTGGGGGCAGTTTCTGCCTGGGATGAAAAACATTCTGGATAGAGATAATGATTATACAACTTTGTGAATGTGCTTAATGCCACTGAATTTTATACCTCAAAATAGTAAAAATGGTAAATTGTATGTTATGTATATTTTACCATAATTATTTAAAAAGCTGAGTAAGTTCTGAAGATCTAATGTACAGCATTAAACTACAGTTAATTGTATGTAATATATTACTTACTTGAAATTTACTAAGAGTGATCTCAAGTGTTCTCATCACAAAAAAGAAGGGTGAGGTGATTGATATGTTAATCAGTTTGCTACGGTAATCATTTCACAATGTATATATATATCCAATCATCATATTTTATACCTTAAATTTATGCATTTTTTTTGTCAACAGTACTTAAATAAAACTAAAAAAGAAAGCTGAATGATTTTTAAAAAGGCTTTCCAGATGGTAAGGAAAAGAGAAAGAGGAAATCCTTTGAGTTCTTACCTAGCATTAACAAATGAATTTTACTTTCCTCTTTAAAGCATCATCTAGTTAAAGTAAATGCTGCATGTCAAATATGGGTGAATCATGTATGTCTTTCTTATTAAAGGTACGCGATACAACTCAGGAACCTTGCGGACGACTATCATTTATGAAGGAGCCAAAATCCACAAGAGGCCTGGTGCATCAAGCTATTTGCAACTTAAATATCACCTTGCCGATTTATACAAAGGTATCGTAAAATCTGCTGTAGTGCACTTCAGGTAGTGTAGGAATTGACATTTAAATCTTGTATTAGGTCAGTGCAAAAGTAATAGCAAAAACAGCAATTACTTTTGCACTGACTTAATAAAATGAGTATAAACAAAGACTGAATGCAAGCACATGTAATAATCACGTTTGATTCTCTGTCAAATTTACAATTTCCACTTAAGAAAAAAAGCAGTGCCACCTGATTTTATGTTAAATGCACTTTGATGCAAAAATTCTATTAATATTGGACACGGAAGTGAGAAAATTGGGCTTCAGATTTAACTTTTTGAAGAAATTTTTAACACTAATTGGCTTTTCTTCATTATTGTTTTCATGTGCTTTCCTGAGACCACACTAGTGCATTTGGCCTAACCGAAACACTAGAGTTCATCAACTTCTGTTTACCACCAGTTCACAGGTGGCTTACATATTATTAAATTCAGAGGCGCCTTATGGTGTTTTATTTTTTTCTAAATGATTACCTATTGATCTTACAACTTATCATGTTTTAGGAGTACATAAACTGGTGTGATGGTGCACACCTGTACTCCCAGCTACTCAGGAGGCTGAGGTGAGAGGATCACTTGAACCCAGGAGTTCAAGGGCAGCTTAGGCAAAATAACTTGTGTAACTTATTGGTTAGAATAAAAAATAGTATAAATAGTTGATTAGTTAAACATATTTGCCATGTTATGAAGAGTAGATTTAAAACATTGTTGAAAAGAAAAATTTCACTAATTTCTGACCCCAAGTCTACCTACAGGAATTACTTTCTTTTCGAACCTCTCCCCATCACGTAATTCATTAAATACTCCAATTAAATCAAATAAGACAACTAAATTAATTAAATGTTGTGGATAACTTATGTTTCATTCTTTTAAAGTTTTTTAACCAATATTTCTTTTGAGTTGGAAGCTCTCACATGGCAATCTGTAGGTGGATGCAGAAGTTGTCAGTGTCTATATGACAGGTTGGGAAGGGTGATGAGTGGTGGCTACAGAGACCTGGAGAAGTAGGGATATATTTAACATCCCAAATCTTGACATCACAAAACAAAAAATGTCCTATAGTTCTTTTCCTCCACCACAATTATTAAATTTTATATTTGCATAACTAATTATTCTTATAAATAGAGATCAACCATATAGAGAAAAGGTCATCACATTAGGTTTGACATTGTAAATTTTTATTAAATGAATAAAATAAAATATTATTTATATATGTAAATATACATGTAATTCCAAAAATTAAAATATAGAAATAGGTATATTGACCCAAATGAGCATAATTTCATTGTATTCTGATGGTGCAGAATGTATTTTGGGGTTTGTATTGCTGATGAGTAGTGAGTCACTGGAGGCAGTATGCCAAATAAGAACCACAAAAAAATACGTACTGCAAGCCACCTAAGTGTTATAGAAAGATGACTGAGCTTTGGCTGATTTCAGTGAGCTTTCAATGTGCTCTAAAGAAAGCATTGATCTTATTATTACATTTTATTTCTAAGTCAATACATATCAGACACAGCTACTAATGCTGTGATGGTCCAGCTATTTTGTAACTCATAAAGAAAAAAATGCCAGACATTGTACATTGAAAATATACCTTAGAATTTAGTACCTCTTGGCTGGGCACTATAGCTCACACCTGTAATCCCAGCACTTTGGGAGACCAAGGCAGGAGGATTGCTTAAGTCCAGAAGTTCAAGACCAGCCTGAGCAACATAGCAAGACCCTGTCTCTATTAAAGAAAAGAAAAAAAAGGAATTTAGTAGCTGTTTGTTATAATAATGCTTCTAAATATTGCCTGTGTATTGAAAATTTTTCACCATATGCTTATTTGTAGCTTTTAATATTTTCAACCAATTTCTATAATGACTGGGATATTATCATCGGTATTTCTAAAGACAAATGCCATCCAGTTCATTTAAGGTCAAACTTCGAGACTGCTGTGGTGATCTAGTATCTGAAATTAGTATATTTATAATATATATATATTTATATTTATAATCTTTTGTCTCTTAAATCTATAAACTTTGTATGTAAGTCAATCCTCTTTTCTGCCTTTCTTCTGTAAACTGTTAGTAAGAAGAAAAGAGTATGCTGACCGTATGCTTGCCTGTTGATGCTCGTTGAAAGAATGTTTATTTACTCTTTCCATTTCTTCTAAATACTTTCTACTCTTCCTTCCCTCTTTTTCCCATCTTGCATGGCATCTTGGGGTGGAAAGGAATCAGAGTCAGATCAAGAACAGGAGGAAGAGGTAATTTTATGACAGTGTCACTTGTTAACAGCTGTGTCATTGATATAACCACTAACTAATAAGAACACATAGTTAGCCTGTGTTCTTAGAAGGGGTAGGCAGTTCTTCTTAGTAAATTAAAGGGGCACAATTTTACTTAATCTCTCTAAGCCTGTTTTCTCATCTTGTGGACTAACTTAAGGGAACAGTAAAATTTCACTATAAATTGTTGCCATGTTTGTAAATTTCTCCACTGACTATTAAGAGTTAAACCATCATCTCAGGGGTTCTTAGTCTGAAGATATCTAGTGGTTGAAACTCTTTTTATACTAAGACATTATAAATGTCTAAATTTTTAATTAATTAATTTTTAATTAAACATCTTAATACTTTTTAATGTACTAATACATAATTTGCCTTTTAAACTTCTATATCCTCACAAACTACAGAGGAGTCTTCCAGAGGCTATATTACATGTGATGATATTGCCACTCTGGCAATTAATGGAATGTATGCTTGCATACTCTTAGGTTCTAGCATTTTCTCAGCTTTCATTTGTAATACAGATCTCTATTTATACATATCACACACCATTAGAAGTTTTTCAGGCTCCTCGGTAATTTTTAGGAGTGTAAGGGGGCCCTAAGACCAAAGAGTTTAATAAGCACTGAGACCAAAAAGCTTTAAGAAGCATCTGGTCAGTTCCTTAGACTATAATACTATAATGCAGAACTATTCTACTACTACTAATTTCTTATAAAGTGGGATCTTTACTAAGTGTTGCACATGCCTCATCAACATTGGTCTCTCACAACCACCTATGAGGTGTCTATTATTAAATATTACATTATAGATGAAGAAAGCAAATCTTAGAGAGGTTACCTGGAATAAATAGCCATATGAATTATAGCTGCTTCAATATTTAAAGCAAATGTGTTGGTCTCCCTTACAAAGATCTGAAAATGCCCAAATATTATAATAGAAGTGAAAAACGTAATTGGAAAACTTAATATATTTGTTTCTAAGATAGATGCATATTAGCTATATGTAAATGTTTTCAAATATAGTTTTCTTTTTTAATGTTATTCCAATGCATTCAAAATAAAAAAATATAAAGAAAAATATAATAAATACCCTTGTACCCACCCGCTTAAAATGCAAGGCCTTACCAGTTTAGAAGATGACCCTGGATTCATTTTTTTTTTTCTGATATCTTGGCAATGGAGCAGGGTGAGAGGGGTGATTATAAACTCACCGTCCTGCTGTACATAGCCATATACACAACTGACTTAAGACTGAAGTCATTCCCTTAACCACACAGATACTCTTGGTTTCATATACTCAATTTCCTTCCTGTTCTCAGTGACCCTACTACCACAGCTGTTAAAATGATAGGAAAGCCACCTTTGTCATGTTCACAAATCACTTTTTCTATTAGATAATTTTCCTACTAAATACTTTCTGCAACTATTCAGAGCAATAGATCCAGTTTATATTCTTTTCAGCATCTGGAATGCTGGCTTATTATTAATGATAATGAAAATACTTCTATAGAACATATCACCCTGGCATTGCTGTTTGTCATTAGTTCCTTTTCTCCACTAACTTAATGGATACTGATTATTTAATACTGACTTCACCCTTTTTCTGATTTATTACCTAATAAATATGTATTTTAACATCAAAACCAGCCTGGGTCAGATCTTCCCAGGATTAACGTGTTAGAAAGGACTTTCTACCTGTCATGTGTAGAAAACATAATTTTTTTTTCAAAATCAGGATAAGAATCATGGAGACTCTCAGGAAAAACTGTAGCAAAAACACTCTGACCTTCCTATAGCTATGATGTCGCCCCACGTTTATAATTATGAATAGGAGCTTTTTGTGCACGCCAGGGGCTATGAGCTAAGGCAGTATTTGTAACCATTCAATTTATCTATGTTTTCTTTCAGATCGATATGACATCAGAAAAAAGTAAGAATTTAAATAAAATTGAGTTTGTTTGAAAGCTGGCTACCATAAAAAGAAGCATGAATTAAAATGCAAGCTAGTTGCTATTACTAACCACTCTAGTAATTAAATTTTTATATTATCCTTATTAATCATTAATATATTTATAAAAGCAGCTTGGCCAGTTAAATTACAAATATACCTAATTTGTGAGCTATTTAGCAGTAAAATGCAATGATTATTCATCTAAGCATTCACTTTCTTTTGACATCCTTGTTAACCCTGGTATTGCTGTTATGCTTGTTTAGGAACCCACCCCACCGTTTTGTCCATTTGTTAGCATAACATTGTCATCTCATTATTTTTTAAGCACTGACATGACAGTATCACTTTTTATGTAATGCAATAGTGACTTCTGTAGAGAGCTAATTATTTTTGTAGGATACACCTGCAAAAGCGATACTGTCTAATAGCTTTTAGCTGATGCTAACTCCATCCAACACCTGCCCCTTCCCCACCCCTCCCTTGCACTTTTTACTGTGGTGAAGTGTAACCAACGTCTTTAGGGCTGAGGTCTAACAGACTTCTGTGAAAACTTTCTGGAAAAATCAAAACAAAAACAAACAAAAACGAAGAGCAAAGAATGCAAAAATTAAAACTCCCTGGTAAATTTACTAATCACAACAGCATTTTATTATAGGGCTTTTAAATTTTAAATAATGATGCCAATCCCAAACCTGATCTAGTAGAGAGAGAACTGGTTTTTACAGACCTTAAAAGAGCTATCTTAGAGCTTATTTCAGGTTTGTAATATCCAATTGACATTTTAGTTTGTTGGACTATTTCTAGTGACTCTCTGGCTTCTTGTGGAAACCCTAGTTGAATTTTACAGATTTCTGCTTTTGTGCCTCAAATGCTTTTAAAAATATCTGATTTTTAAAATTTATTGATTTTAAGATCAATAAACTTTAATTCAGAGTTTATTTTGATTTGCTGTATTTCGGAGTGTATTCCCAAAAGGAGAAAACATAGAACCATGTTTAATATGGTCATTTGGCTCTATACAATGATCTGGGGGCTTTTTTAAAGTCCTAGGACAATGTAATTTACTACCAAGTTACTCAAGTTGCTTTGAATGAGATTTACCCTCAGGTTAAATCATTATTCAGATCTGGAATATTTGAGATTCTGGATGTTTTCATTGGTTTATATAATTGAAAAAAATTGTATTGGTATAAATTATATTAATATATTTATATCTGTAAATTCACATACTGTATCTCAACGAATACAGATCCTCCCAAGAGAAAGCACTTTTGTTTATATGACATATCACATTGCCTTAATTGATTCCTTTTTTAAGTGATTTTACTGTATTCTCTTACTTGCTTCTTCAGAACTACTCTATTTAAATGGCCCCTTACTTTGCTCCTCTGATACAAACTAGTAAGAATTAAAAATTAATTCATCTATCTGGCTCAATTTTTAACAAAAAAAAAAGAAAGAAAAAAAAATGTTACCATGTTGCTATAATGCCATGGATTTTCCTGAATGATTTCTAGGTGTTTTGAGTGTTTCAAAAGTTTCAAATACAGACTTATGTTTGCTTTTACTTTTAAGATAATCATTAAATAATCTTCATCTAGGTGTAAACTAATCTCTATAGAAGGGCTCTGTGGAAGGGACTCTCACCCGAAGTCTTTTTATGAGTACATTTTAAAACAGTTTACTGAGTTTTCTTTCTTACCTTTAATAGGTTTAAGACCCCATAACGTAAGCCTCAAATATACCACCTTCAGCAGCTTATGCATGGATTTCTAGGGAAATAAGTACACTTCACCACAGTAACGTTTTACATATCTGTTCTAAATTCCTGCCATCCTCCTGCCCATGTGTTTCAGCAAGGCCGCCTCTCCCGGCAGTTTTACTCCACCTTTGCTTTGCATGGAAATAACTTGGCTTACATAAACTGTGCGTGTGTCCTGTGTGACTGTCTCTGACTTGGGTTGCCATGCATCACATTTTAACTGTGGACTCACATATAAGTTTAATCACAATTGTTGTTTCTGTTGTTTTTCTTTCCTTTCCTTTATTTCCCTCCTTGGTCTGTCCATTCTGTGTCTAAACAAGGAGGTTGCTCCAAGGAAAGGACCATGCCTCGTAGTACCAGACTGTTTCACTGTCAGGTGTGAATTTCCCTTAGATGAAATGCCGGTTTGCAGCTGATTCAGATATATTTTATATAGTCTTTGTATATTGGTACAACTAAACATACCAAATTTCAGATTTTTATATGATTAAAAATGTATATATATCATTAGATGTGACTCTGAGCTTGCGACTACTGGCTTTCTCCTAGAGGAAATCAACTTTCTGCAATTTCTAATGCTTTTTTTCTTATTTTTTCCCCATGGTTGTTTTTTGTTTTTCAACATTGATCTGTAACATCTGAACAATCTTGAGATACCTCTGTGTAATTTCACTGTGTTGTTTTGATATGTAAATGGGTTTTTTTGTGTATGTGTGTCTTGTTTTAGCTTTGTTGTATGTGTGGATGTGCTACAAGTGAGAAAAATTAAGCAAGTTATTTCCTGCTCATTTTTCCTTTTCAGTTTTTTTTTTTTCCGTTAGCCTTGCTTTGCTCTTGTACCCTGAGGCCTTGTGGATCTACCATTCCCAGCCCATTTTGTTGCCCCTTCCACCACAACAGGAAAAGACGCTGTGTCGTTTCAGTCCTGATTACATTTGCCAATATCTTTTTTGATTTCCATTTTACTTTCAATGTTTTTCATTCACATCAAAGATGATGAGACAGAATCTACAGAAACATCTGTCCTGAAAAGTCACCTGGTTAATGAAGTTCCTGTCCTAGCAAGTCCGGACTTGCTCTCTGAAGTTTCTGAGATGAAACAAGATTTGATCAAAATGACCGCCATCTTGACCACAGATGTGTCTGATAAGGCAGGTTCCATTAAAGTGAAGGAGCTGGTGAAGGCTGCTGAGGAAGAGCCAGGAGAGCCTTTTGAAATCGTTGAAAGAGTTAAAGAGGACTTAGAGAAAGTGAATGAAATCCTGAGAAGTGGAACCTGCACCAGAGATGAAGGCAGTGTGCAGCGCTCTCGGTCTGAGAGAGGATTAGTGGAAGAGGAATGGGTTATTGTCAGTGATGAGGAAATAGAAGAGGCTAAGCAAAAAGCACCTTTAGAAATCACTGAATATCCATGTGTAGAAGTTAGAGTAGATAAAGAGATCAAAGGAAAAGTAGAGAAAGACTCAACTGGGCTAGTGAACTACCTTACTGACGATCTGAATTCCTATGTGCCTCTTCCCAAAGAGCAGCCACAGACAGTTCAAGATAAGGCAGGGAAGAAAAGTGAGGCTCTGTCTGTTGGCAGGAGCTCTGAAAAGGAAGGGAAAGACAAACCCCCAGATGAGACACAGAGTACACAGAAACACAAACCAAACTTGGGAATAAAGAAGCCAGTGAGAAGGAAATTAAAAGAAAAGCAGAAACAAAAAGAGGAAGGTTTACAAGCTAGTGCAGAGAAAGCTGAACTTAAAAAAGGTAGTTCAGAAGAGTCATTAGATGAAGACCCAGGTTTAGCCCCTGAACCTCTTCCCACTGCCAAGGCCACATCTCCTTTGATAGAAGAAACTCCCATTGGTTCCATAAAGGACAAAGTAAAGGCCCTTCAGAAGCGAGTGGAAGATGAACAGAAAGGTCGAAGCAAGTTGCCCATCAGAGTCAAAGGCAAGGAGGACGTGCCAAAAAAAACCACCCACAGGGCACATCCAGCTGCATCACCCTCTCTGAAGTCAGAGAGACATGCACCAGGGTCTCCATCCTCTAAAACAGAAAGACACTCTGCTCTTTCCTCTTCTGCAAAAACCGAAAGGCACCCTCCAGTATCACCATCAAGTAAAACTGAGAAACACTCACCTGTGTCACCCTCTGCAAAAACGGAAAGACATTCACCTGTGTCATCGTCGAATAAAGCTGAGAAACACTCACCTGTATCACCCTCGACAAAAACTGAAAGGCACTCCCCTGTGTCATCTACAAAAACAGAAAGACACCCGCCTATTTCACCTTCAGGCAAAGCAGACAAACGTCCACCTGTATCACCCTCCGGGAGAACAGAGAAACACCCACCAGTATCCCCTGGGAGAACAGAAAAACGCTTGCCTGTTTCACCCTCTGGAAGAACAGACAAGCACCCACCTGTATCAACCACTGGGAAAACTGAGAAGCACCTGCCTGTGTCACCTTCTGGCAAAACGGAAAAGCAACCACCTGTATCCCCCACTTCAAAAACAGAGAGGATCGAGGAAACCATGTCTGTTCGGGAGTTGATGAAGGCTTTTCAGTCAGGTCAGGACCCTTCTAAACATAAAACTGGACTCTTTGAGCACAAATCAGCAAAACAAAAGCAGCCACAAGAGAAAGGTAAAGTTAGGGTAGAAAAAGAAAAGGGGCCGATATTAACCCAGAGAGAAACACAGAAAACAGAGAATCAGACCATCAAACGAGGTCAGAGACTCCCTGTAACGGGCGTGACAGAATCCAAAAGAGGAGTTCGTGCTTCCTCTGTAGGGACTAAGAAAGAAGATGCAGTCGCAGAAAAGGAGAAAAGTCTCAGCCACAAAATACCTGAACCTGTTCCGTCAGCACCTGAAGAAGAAAGCCACAGAGAGAGCGAAGTCCCCAAAGAAAAGATGGCTGATGAGCAGGGAGATATGGATCTCCAGATCAGCCCAGATAGGAAAACCTCCACTGACTTCTCTGCAGTCATTAAGCAAGAGTTGGAAGACAATGACAAATACCAACAATTCCGACTGAGTGAGGAGACGGAAAAGGCACAGCTTCACTTAGACCAAGTACTCACTAGTCCTTTCAACACGACATTTCCCCTCGACTACATGAAAGATGAGTTCCTTCCAGCTCTGTCTTTACAGAGCGGTGCTTTAGATGGCAGTTCTGAAAGCCTAAAGAATGAGGGGGTAGCAGGCTCTCCGTGTGGCAGCCTGATGGAGGGGACCCCTCAGATTAGTTCAGAAGAAAGCTATAAGCATGAGGGCCTAGCAGAGACCCCCGAGACGAGCCCAGAAAGCCTTTCTTTCTCACCAAAGAAAAGTGAGGAGCAAATTGGGGAAACAAAGGAAACCACCAAGGTAGAAACCACCACAGAAATTCATACAGAAAAAGAGCATTCTGCAACCAAAGACATTACTGGTGGCTCTGAAGAGCAAGGTGCCACAGTCACTGAGGGCTCAGAGACCTCTACTGAGGGTTTTCAGAACGAGGCCACTCTAGAGTCTCCCAAAGACACAGGTCCCAAAAGAGAAGATGATTGCACAGGCAGCTGTAGTGTAGCATTAGCGAAAGAGACACCCACGGGACTGACTGAGGAGGCAGCCTGTGATGAAAGTCAGTGTACCTTTGGTAGTTCAGCCCACAAGACACAAACTGATAGTGAGGCTCAGGAATCCACAGCCACGTTAGAGGAGACAAAGGCCTCGCTGCTGCCTGAGGCTTCTGTAAAGACAGATACAGAAACTGAATCAAAGCCTCAGGGAGTCATTAGAAGTCCCCAAGGGTTAGAACTTGCACTCCCTAGTCGAGATAGTGAAGTCCTCAGTGCTGTGGCTGATGACTCATTAGCAGTGAGCCACAAAGACTCTCTGGAAGCCAGCCCTGTGCTAGAAGATAACTCCTCACACAAAACCCCTGATTCTCTGGAACCAAGTCCTCTGAAAGAATCCCCTTGCCGTGACTCTCTGGAAAGCAGCCCTGTTGAACCAAAGATGAAGGCTGGAATTTTTCCAAGTCACTTTCCTCTTCCTGTAGCTGTTGCCAAAACAGAACTCTTGATGGAAGTGGCCTCTGCACGGTCCCGGCTACTCCGAGACCCTGATGGCAGCGCTGAGGATGACAGTCTTGAGCAGACATCGCTCATGGAGAGCTCAGGGAAGAGCCCCCTTTCTCCTGACACCCCCAGCTCCGAGGAAGTCAGCTACGAGGTAACACCCAAAACCACAGATGTAAGTACACCAAAACCAGCTGTGATTCATGAATGTGCAGAGGAGGATGATTCAGAAAACGGGGAGAAAAAGAGGTTCACACCTGAAGAGGAAATGTTTAAAATGGTAACGAAAATCAAAACGTTTGATGAACTTGAACAGGAAGCAAAGCAGAAAAGGGACTACAAAAAAGAACCCAAACAAGAAGAATCTTCTTCATCCTCTGACCCAGATGCTGACTGTTCAGCAGATGTGGATGAACCAAAACATATAGGCAGTGAGGAGGATGAAAGTGGTGTCCCTGTATTAGTAACTTCAGAGAGCAGGAAGGTGTCTTCCTCCTCAGAAAGTGAACCTGAGTTGACACAGCTAAAAAAAGGTGCTGACTCGGGTCTCTTACCAGAACCAGTGATTCGAGTTCAACCTCCTTCTCCACTTCCATCCAGCATGGACTCCAATTCTAGTCCAGAAGAAGTACAGTTCCAGCCTATTGTTTCCAAACAATATACTTTCAAGATGAGTGAAGACACTCAGGAAGAGCCAGGCAAATCAGAAGAAGAAAAAGATTCTGAATCCCATTTAGCTGAAGACAGTCATGCAGTTTCCATTGAGGGTGCAGACAGGTCTGATGATAAGCTAAACAGGGACACTGATCAGCCAAAAACCTGTGATGGCCATGGATGTGAGGCCATGAGTCCTAGCAGCTCAGCTGCTCCTGTCTCTTCAGGTCTGCAGAGTCCGACTGGTGATAATGTTGATGAACAGCCAGTCATCTATAAAGAATCATTCACTCTCCAAGGCACTCATGAAAAAGACACAGAAGGAAAAGAGCTTGATGTTTCTACAGCAGAATCTCCACAAGTAGATTGCCCCAGTGAAAGCTTTTCATCTTCGTCCTCTTTCCCTCATTGTTTGGTATCTGAAGGAAAAGAATTGGATGAAGACATATCTGCCACATCTTCTACTCAAAAAACAGAGGTCACAAGAACTGATGAAATATTTGAGAACTTAACAAAGGACTGCCCCACTCAAGACTCATCCATTACTACTCAAACAGATAGATTTTCCATGGATGTTCCCATGTCCGACCTAGCCGAGACTGATGAAATCTATGATCCCCAAATCACTAGCCCTTATGAAAATGTCCCTTCCCAATCTTTTTTCTCTAGTGAAGAAAGCAAAACCCAAACAGATGCAGATCACCCCACAAATTTTCACTCTTCTGAAGTGTATTCTGTTACCATCACATCCTCTGCTGAAGACGCTGTAGTGGCAAGCTCCTCTGGTGGAACTGTTTTAAGCAAAGAATCTAATTTTGAGAGCCAGGAATCCCAACAAGAAAGTACCTTGTGGGAAATCCAATCAGACAGCACCTCTTCATCTCTCAAGCCTACTGTGTCAGCTACAACAGCAGTTGTTGGTGAACAAATAAGCAAAGTCATCATCACAAAAACTGATGTGGATTCTGATTCCTGGAGTGAAATTCGGGAAGACGACGAAGCCTTTGAGGCTCGTGTGAAAGAGGAAGAACAAAAGATATTTGGTTTGATGGTAGACAGACAATCACAGGGTACCACCCCTGACACCACTCCTGCTAGGACCCCAACTGAAGAGGGAACCCCAACAAGTGAGCAAAACCCATTTCTATTTCAGGAAGGAAAATTGTTTGAGATGACCCGAAGTGGTGCCATCGATATGACCAAAAGGTCCTACGCAGATGAAAGTTTTCACTTTTTCCAAATTGGTCAAGAATCCAGGGAAGAGACTCCCTCTGAAGATGTGAAAGAAGAGGCTGCTGGGGCTGAGCCGCTACAGCTGGAGACATCAGTTGAGTCACTAGTGCTTTCAGAATCAAAAGAAACAGTGGATGATGAAGCAGACTTACTTCCAGATGACCTGAGTGAGGAAGTAGTGGAAATACCTGCTTCAGATGCTCAACTTAACTCCCAAATGGGGATTTCAGCCTCCACTGAAACACTGACAAAAGAAACTGGTAGTGTAGGGACCAAGGACCTCTCCACCATGCAAACGGGTGATACACCTCCTCTGTCTGATGTAAAGCAGATATCCTGCCCCGACTCTTCTGAACTAGTTGTACAAGCCCAGTTAGATTTTTCCACAATCACCAGGTCTGTTTATTCAGATAAGGGTGATGCCTCTCCTGATTCTTCCCCAGAAGAACAGAAATCAGTGATTGAAATTCCTACTGCACCCATGGAGAACGTGCCTTCTACTGACAGCAAATCCAAAATTCCTGTAAGGACTATGCCCACTTCCACCCTAGCACTTCCATCTGCAGAATATGAGAATTCACTCTCTGAAGATTTTCTATCCAGTGTAGATGAGGAAAATAAGGAGGATGAAGCAAAACCAAAGTCCAAACTCCCTGTCAAAGTACCCCTCCAAAGAGTCGAACAGCAGCTCTCAGATCTAGACACCTCTGTCCAGAAGACGGTGGCTCCTCAGGGACAGGACATGACAGGCATCACACCAGATAATAGGAGCAAATCTGAATCTGATGCTAGTTCTTTGGACTCAAAGATCAAATGCCCAGTAAAAACCAGAAGTTACACTGAGACAGAAACAGAGAGCAGAGAGAGGGCAGAGGAACTTGAGTTAGAATCAGAAGAAGGGGCCACACGACCAAAGATACTTGCATCCCGATTGCCAGTTAAGAGCAGAAGCACCGCATCTTCCTGCAGGGGGGGCGTGAGCCCCACAAAAGAAAGTAAGGAGCATTTCTTTGACCTTTACAGAAATTCCATAGAATTCTTTGAAGAGATTAGTGATGAGGCTTCCAAGTTAGTGGATAGGCTGACACAGTCAGAGAGGGAGCAGGAACTAGTTTCAGACGATGAAAGTAGTAGTGCCCTGGAAGTTTCAGTAATTGAAAATCTGCCACCTGTTGAGACCGAGCACTCAGTTCCTGAGGACATCTTTGACACAAGGCCCATTTGGGATGAGTCTATTGAGACTCTGATTGAACGCATCCCTGATGAAAATGGCCATGACCATGCTGAAGGTATTTGCCAGCCACTGGGATTCCCTGTGCTACGCATGTCATAAAATTGATATAGTTTCTTTGTATGTTTGTTTTATTTGATGATTTGTGTCTCATTTTCTTTAAGCTTTCTGTAGTGGCTAATGTGTTTGTGTAAGCCCTTTGTGTTTTGTGCTTTCTTTGTATACTCTTGTCTAAGAAAACAATCTCAAGATTGAGTAATGAGAATGCTTATGGAAAACATAAACATAATAACCAGGCAACAGTGATCTTGCCTTTCTTTAGCCTCTGCACGTAATAAGGCCATGCGAGCTTTGAGTTTTGTTGTTCTGAAGTCCCAAGCTTAGACTCAAATTAAGCACTTTTGCACATGAATATATTGGATTTTGTTTCATAGCATAAAGACTCATTGCTTTTCTTCTTACCTTTGCATTCGTTAAAATAATTTGTACGTACAATTTTGTAACCATTAGGAAGCCATTTGCTTGAGAAGATTTCACATAACATGAAATTCTAATTATTGTGGATCTGTTTTTGATTCAGAAAGGTTGGATTTCAGATACCATTGGTAAATACTTTAAGCAAACAAACCTAAGGTAAAAATATGCTTTTCATTTATGTGGTAGATGAATGGAGAATGTATTCAAATTAGATGCAGCAGACAACAAAAACTCAAACTTTGCACAGTTTAAGTTGACTGTGAGTGGATGATGGCTCTTTGAGTTATCAAAAAGGAAACCATAGATGGCTTTGAAAAGTAGCCTGTGTTCTTCCAATATCTCTACAATGAAGACTGTTACTCCTAAATTTGGGTTATGCAAAATTTCCTATACCATGGTGTAAAATGCTGCCCATCAATCTGTGGAAGTTAAAATGAATGAGAAAATTATAGTTTATAGGAGTAAGTAGTATATAAGCTTAATAGCAAACAGGCAGAAACTTTGTCCAAAAGACATGTATGCATACAAATACAATATACACATATAAATGCATGTGCTTTTATCTTCCTTTCTCCAAGATCACCAGGACCAAGGCAAATGTTGTTTCTGGCCATACTAATCAGGATGGTCTGATCAACTCATGATCGAGATCTCTTGTGACTTTCTGATGTGATTCCTTTCAGACATGACCTGGAAATGATCTATCCCTCCACAAGCAATAATAGGAGGTCCTAGCCAATTGCTCCACTTCTGCATCTCATTTATGATTTCTCTGGTGTTTCGTGAATAAGATGGTGATCTTCTGGTGGGCAGTATTCTCTCTGATAATTTAAAAGAAAAGTCATAAGACTACTAGAAATCAGCAACTTATATAATTATGTCTAGTAACTAGTCTTGATTAAAGAGATATGGAAGCAGATGGTTTTCATGATTCATATTAGATCTATTCCCCATTCCACCCCGGAAATCAGACACACAGTATGATCTGAAATGTAATATATAGTTTGTGCTTTCAAGTATTTGGAGAAGTGACTTCCTTTCTTTGAATGAATCAGTACTGTGGTTCCTCTCCTGTCATAGACAACCTTTGGCCATTCTGTTTTTGACCTTCTCCAGATCCACAGGATGAGCAGGAACGGATCGAGGAAAGGCTGGCTTATATTGCTGATCACCTTGGCTTCAGCTGGACAGGTAAAAAGAATGTGACCCAGTTTTCCAATAAAACCTGACATAGATGCATTAGTCAAGTGTCATTAACGACATAAAAGGTACCCCCACCCCTTTCTTGAGAAAGAATATATAAAAAGAAGAACAAACTAAGAACTAGAAAACCTGAGCTCTGCATCAGTTAATGGTGTAGCCCAGGGCAGGCCTTTTGTCATCTCTGAAATTTAGAATAATAAAACTTTCTATTTGAAGATTTAGAGAACATAGCAACCTTCAGGAACCTTCTTTGGCAGTTGTAGAGATCTAAATTAGGGGGAGATTATTATGTTTCATATCAATTTTAGATGTAATTATTATCAAATTTAATGTGAAATTTAACCAGGGCTACTTCTTTTAGATACCTTATGTCAAAAATCTTCATAGTAAACAACACTAAAATTTGCTTTGGCTAAGTGTTAAAACACACATGAATGAGATATTTTAATAATATTTTTGAGAAATTAGAGTGTTTAAGTATAGAAATTTTATGTTAATAATTTATTAAGAAAAAGTGAAATCTAAAATTAATATACTTTATTTATAAATTATGATTTGTAGGTTTTAAAAACTATACTTTTTCATCTACCTGGGACTTAACCTATTAAAGCAAGATTGTCAGTCTGGTTTTATTTTTTTAAGTCTTTTTTTTTTTTAATATCACTGTGACTACTTTAAAGAGACAAACATGATAAAGTAATATTATTCTCCTTTCAATTTCTTAGATTTGGTGATGAATAGGAGCCCGTAATACTCATAAAGATAACTAATAATTTAGAGTAGATGACTGGAAACAGGAGGAGTAGCCATTTTCTCACTTTTAATGATTTTAAAGTAATCCTTACATACTGATCAAACTTAATTAATTCAGGGATTTAGGGGAGACAATGGTACCAAGCTATCCCTGATTGACTTACCAGATAACATTCAGAAGTATTTCTTTTGCTCCTTAAATATGTTTGTACTCATACCTACATATTCAACGCAATATGTATATATTTGGTAAAAATTCAAACCTACAACCATATGGAATGACATAAAATGAAAAGTAAATATGGCTCTCACACCTTCTTCTGTCTTCTAGCCTGTGCCTCAGAGGTAACTGCTAATACTTTCTCATGCTTTTAGAAAAAATATACAATGCCTATATTTATGCCTGTTATTTAAAAGTAAGAAAAATATTTACTGAATAATATTCCTCATAAATAGTCTGTTAACATAGAGATATGTATTTCATTCTTTTAAGGGGCTATTTAATTCCACTATAGGGAAGTTCTATAAGTTTATCGGTGGCCTTTGTTGACGGGCTTCAGGTGGTTTCCTGGTAACGGCAAAAAGTATTCTTGTGCCTTGGTATGTTTTTGTGAGCATATCTATAGGGTATATTCTTAGAAGTAGAATTGCTGGGAAAAAAGATACATATATTTTTAATTTTGAAAGATATTGTCAAATTTCCTTCAAAAGAAGTCACCCATTTACACACCCACACACACACACACCCCATAATGTATAAGCATCCATATGTAATTGTTTGTTTATTGTTTTATTTGTTTTGTTTTATAGAGAGAGGATCTTGCTCTATTGCCTAGGTCAGAGTGTAGTGGCTCAATCATAGCTCACTGTAACTTCAAACTCCCAGGCTCAAGTGATCCTCTGGCCCCAGACTCCTGAGTTGCTAGGAGCTCAGGCAAACACTACCACACAGAGATAATTTTTTTAAATTATTTTTTGTAGAGATGGGGTCTCACTATGTGGCCCAGGCTGGTCTTTAGCTTCTGAACTCAAGCAACCCCTACTGCCTCAGCCTCCTAAAGTTCTAGGATTACCGGCATGAGCTACTGGGGCCCACCCAGTCCGTATGAAATGTTAATAGAATTCAAAGGAAGACTTTGTGTCTTCTTCCTTGGATCAATTAATGTTTCCTCGACCTCTTATTCACATGACATCAAATCAAATAAAGGAATTTATCCAACCACCATAATATAGCTACAACTAGTATTTATCAAAGTATCCAGAAAAAGGATTTATAATACTCAAAGTATCACCTATGTTAATTAAAGGGAAATTTTTTTTTCTCGTTATCAGTCATTTATTTTCCATTATCTTGCTTAAAAGTATAAGCAAATATTAATGATCTCATTTGCATTTTGGAATCAAATGGGCCTGAATTATACGTATCTTATCATCACTACCTCACACTTACTATTTTCAGTATGCAGTGATCAATTCTATACCCAGTTTTAGGGGAAAAAAGTCCACACTTAATACTAGAAGAAAAAGGCATATAAGAGTCACTTCTAATATGTAGGAATAAAAGAACCCAAATACTCACCGCAATATGAAAAACACATTGTTTACAAAATCACAAAGCAAGTTGTAGAGACTAGAACTTTGATGTTAATGTGTTTACAAAGTAGTATTTTATCTTCTAGAATTAGCAAGAGAACTGGATTTCACTGAGGAGCAAATTCATCAAATTCGAATTGAAAATCCCAACTCTCTTCAAGACCAGAGTCATGCACTGCTGAAGTACTGGTTAGAGAGGGATGGGAAACATGCCACGGGTAAGTGGGGAACTATGTGTATACTGCGCTAAAGTTGGACATGGCTTGCTCAACAACTGCATCTTGCAAATTCAGCAAAATAGTAAAGTAACAAATGCTATTAATTGAAGTGCAACAAGTCATTGAGTAATATCATTTTCTTCAATGTCATTTCCTTATAACGTTGTTGGGAAAAAAATAATCAATTCCCAGCAAGGCCACTGTTTGTGTATAGTTTTTGTATCCTCTCCATGTTTGTGTGGCCGTTTCCTCGGTACTCCAGTTTCCTTCCACATCCCAAAGATGTGCACGTTAGTTTCACTGATGTTTCTACATTGTCCCAGTCTGAATGGGTGTGGGTGTTTGCAAATGCACCCTACAGTGGGATGGCATCCTCTCCCAGGGTGGTTCCCGAGCAAAGTGCTCTGAGCTGCTAGGTTAAGTTCCAGCCACTTGAGACCCTGAACTGAATAAGGGGATTGGGAAAAGAATGAATGAATGAATGAATGAATACAAACTGTTGTCAAATAAAGTGTGTACAGTGTATGATAATTATACAAGTGCTCAGCAAGCCCACCATATTTGTTATTGTTTGTTTATGAACGGCATGGTGGGAGGAGGTGCTCCTTACGTTTTTCACTTTGCGAAGATTTATTCCTTGACTGAATCCCACCACCACTATGACCACCATCACTCATTGGTTCCTCAAAAATTGAATAATTATCTCACTTATATTTATTAATCTTTCTTAAATGTATGTGTAACTCATTTTCACTTCAGTGTTTAGTATTAACAGTGTTTGGGGTTTTATTTAGAAGTTTGACAGTGTTTTGTGACCGGAACATTGTTTTCTAAGAACCTACCAATGATGTTGAGTGAGAACTTAGTGAACTACTCTAAGCAAATGAGAACAAGTTACTGTCACATGTTGCATAAAGACTCTTGCATGATATGTGTATGAACAGCATTAAGTGTAGGAAATGATAAGAGCCCTCACTTCTAACAGTAATGTTACTCAAGCCCTAATGTTTTTAAAATGTTGATAAGCGTATACAATTGCTTTGTTTCTTGGTAGTACATTACCTCTGTTTCTGCTTCCTTTACTCATAAATAACATCCAGTCTACATTGATCATTCCTTCTCTTCACATTCTTCTAAGTAGGAGTGTCAGATTTAGCAAATAAAAACAACAGCGCCCAGTTAAATTTAAGTTTCAGGTGGTCAGAAAATACATTTTTAGCATAAGCATGTCCCATGTAATATTTGGGGCATATTTATACTAAAGAAGTATTTGTTTTTGTTCTGCAATTCAGGTATGGCAGATGTCCCGTATGTTATCTGACAATTCTATGTTTAGGGCTTGTGCCCATGCTGTGCCACCTTTTTTGTACATATCTCTTTTGTCTGTTTGCTTACTTGTACAAAGACATTTAATTAGGCTTTGATTGTTTCCTGTACAGATATCAAAAATGTAGTAAGCCAATTGAGTGAAAAAGATTTTTAAAGTTGTAATAAATGCTCTTTCTCTAATATGTCAGATACCAACCTCATTGAATGTCTCACCAAGATCAACCGAATGGACATTGTTCATCTCATGGAGACCAATACAGAACCTCTCCAGGAGCGCATCAGTCATAGTTATGCAGAAATTGAACAGACCATTACACTGGATCATAGTGAAGGTCAAACTTTGTGTGTGTGTGTGTGTGTGTGTGTGTGTGTGTGTGTTGCGTCTGTGTGTGGTTAATTGAGGCACTGGACATACTGTCTTTTTTATTCAGAAGGTAGACCATGACCTATGGTGATCATACGTTCTTTTTCTCGCTACCCTGAGGCTTTCCTCCCTGTTTTATAGAACCCTCCCACCTCTGCTTCATGCTTGTTCTTTGTTATTTCACAGGTGACGAAATGATCCGTTGAATCCCCTTTCCTCAATTCCATGGTGGCACTTCTTACACTTATATTTTTTATTCTACCTTAGCCACGCATTTTTAGGCAGACAACTAGGATTATGTCACTACCAATGACTGTACATTTCCTCTTTTATTTCTGCACCAACAGTCCTTCAGACCTGCGGGGACCTCCAGCCATTGGCTCTACCACCTTTTCAGTATCAAAGTTTCCCTAACCTATTCTCATTCATTTGTGGTCTCTAACACTATTTTTTTCTCTCTGTTTTATCTCTATTTTACATGTTCTCTTCTTCATTCAAACCTCCAACATTGTCTCTTTTCTTTATTTATTCCCAGCCCATGACCACACTTCATATTTCTTAGAAAATATGGGAATAATCAGAAGCAAATATGTATATTTTTCCACCACAAATCTACTAACATGAGTGTATCTCAATGCATATACTTACTCTACATTCCATCCTATTAAAATGGACAAAATTTCCTCACTTTGCTAAAGCCATCATCTCTTGTTTTGTACTAGATTTCATCTCCTTTTACCCAGTCAGGGACTCCATTCCTGCAAGTATCCATTTTGGCTTCTTTCCACTAGACTGTACCCAACAGCATTAAACCATGCTTTAATAGATACCATCTTTAAAAACAAAACAAAGCAAATAACTCCTTCTACCCTATATGTCCCCCTGGTATTATTGCTGTTACTCTATCCATTTTATAGGAACCCTCTTAAAAGAACAGGCTGAATTTCCCGTCTCTGCGTCCTCTCTTCCCGTTCCATCTAGAACTCTCTCTAGAATTCCCTCTAGTTAATCTTCCCGTCTCTGCGTCCTCTCTGCCCATTCCCTCTAGAGTTCTCTCTGTAATTCCCTCTAGTCAATCAAAGAACAGGCTGAATGTCCCGTCTCTGCGTCCTCTCTGCCCATTCTCTCTAGAGCTCTCTCTATGATTCCCTCTTGTCAGTCTTTTAAAATTCACCTGTTGTTTCCTCGTTGTCAAGTCTAGCAGGAAGTTCTCAGTCTTCAACTTACTTTGCCTCTGAGTAACATTTGGCATGAATATTGAAGCCTTTCTTCTTAAAACACTTTCTCTACTTAATTTTCATGACATTTTTGCTTCGCTTATTCTTTGTCTTTTTTTTCTACTTTACTGGGCGTTTCTCCTGAGTCTTTTCCTTCTGTGTCAGCTTACTTTTCACAGATGTAAATGATGATGTATCTGAGTGTTGAGCAAAAGCCTCATGGCTTTTCCCCATCTCCCACCACTCTCCCTGTCTCACTGCTCCTTCATACCTGGCCTCCTTGCCATTCCTGGAGCACCCTCTGCATTCTCCTGTTTCAGGGCCCTGGTATTTTCTGCTCTCTCCACCCTAGCATGTTCTTTCCTAGATCAACATTTATCTTTTTCTCTCATTTTATTTAGGTCACTGCTCAAGTATCACCTCCTAAGTGGAGCCTTTCCTGACAAGTCTATTTAAAATACTAGCCCCATTTATCCTCTACCTTTATCCTGGTTTAGTTTTCTCCCAATATTTATCACAAATATATATCTGCAGAAATGCAAGTTCAGTGAGAACAGAAGCTTTTTCTATCTTGTTCACTGCTATGTGTCCAGCATTTAAGCAGCACATACTACAAAGTTGATGCTCAAAATGTATCTGTTGAATAAATGAATAAATAGATGAATGCCAATCACTCCTCTGCTAAACATCTTTCAATGACTCCTCATTTCCCTGGATATGATAAAATTCCTTAGCCTGTCATAAGAGACTCTACATGAAAAGAGTACTATCCTCATAGTGTCAGAGTGAGGATTAATCAAGTTAATACTTGCAATGCACTTGGAATGGTGCCTATTAGCCATTATTTATTATGCTGATTATTAACTGTCACTCTTCTTACTCTTTAGATTCTATGCTTTGACTATCTCAGTCAATTCCTGCTTACCATTAGGTCTCCTTAGCATGTAACACACTCTGCATTTCCTTTCCAAATCCTAAGCCCATGTTAGGTGCTCCCACACTCATTGACTGGCACCTGTGGCCCAGTTGCTCTGCATTGGAATTGACTCTTACTTGTCTGGACTCTTCTACATGATCAGTATCTTGAAGGTGGACATGGTGTCTTCTTCATCTTTATAATCCGTGGGCCTATCTCAGGATGTAGCACACAGTAGTTACTTAATAAATATCCATTCAGTATAGGTAAGCTTCAACTAAATACTTAAATCATTCTCCCTTTAGGGTTCTCAGTACTTCAGGAGGAGTTGTGCACTGCACAGCACAAGCAGAAAGAGGAGCAAGCTGTTTCTAAAGAAAGCGAGACCTGCGATCACCCTCCTATTGTCTCAGAGGAAGACATTTCTGTTGGTTATTCCACGTTTCAGGATGGCATCCCCAAAACTGAGGGGGACAGCCCAGCCACAGCACTCTTTCCCCAAACTCACAAGGAGCAAGTTCAACAGGATTTCTCAGGGAATATGCAAGACCTGCCAGAAGAGTCATCTCTGGAATATCAGCAGGAATATTTGTGAGTTTCCAAAGAAAGCCTGTCAAATGTAATTCCATCGAAACAGGCTAATGTGGGTGCCAGGCATATATAAGCGTAACTGGTTTTTAAATAATTTAAAAATGACCCTATCAATCATAAGTCCCAGATCTAAAGGGGAAAAAAAGCATTAACATGTAAGAGACATAATTGTGACAGTGTTATGTGGCACAGACATGCAAGAACCAACTTCCGGAGCTGTGACTTTGAACAAGTCCTTAAGTGCTTTAAATATTCATTTCCACATCTATAAAGTATAGTAATAATACATACCTGAGTCATCTCACAGGGTCAGAAGTATAGCGTGTCTATGAAAGCATCATCTAAACTGTAAAATTCCCTGTAGATGACATGGCCATGACTTGTAATACTGCTGCACCTCGTTTGCTCTGTAGTGCTTCAGTTGTGGAGCTCATGGTGCCATTGCTGGTTGGGAGTATGAGCAGCAATGATGGAGATACCACAGCCAATGGTGCATTTCCACCAAGCTATGAGGGGACTAACCATAAAAGTGTAAATGCAATGCAAAGTAGTCACACAGAATAAAAAACTATTAAAATGAGGTAGAATAGAGTTGGGGTGGGAATAAAGAGAAGTCTTCTGAAGAGCTTCTGGCTAAAGGAAACTTCAGAGCCTAATTCTCCTCAGATTTAAGTTCCAGCCTTCATGGAAGCCAAAGAGAAAGAGTTGTTTAATTGACACTGATGGTCCAGAAAAAGAAAACAAAGCATGAGAAAGGCCAACATATCCCTCACCCTGAAGTCTGAGAATAGGGTGTCATGAGATTGTATCAAAGCATTCCCTTGTCATTTGATGAGTTTTGTGGTCACTGACATGAGAAGAGAATGAAATGCATAATGAAATTATCTCTTCTTCCTCTGAGCCACCCTTGCCCCATCATCCTGTAGGTTTTAAGAGTGAGCATGAGGAAAATATAAGAAAGAAGGAGAAGGACCAAGGAAAAGGTGGGAAGAAGAGGAGAGGATAACAGAGACATTTTAGACATTTAATATCTATGGAGTGACAAAAAATTGCACTAAATACCAAAAGAAGGCACAGAAGAGGCAAAGAATCTTCTTATTTAGTAGTTGAGATTATACAAGGTTACACTGGAGTAACTCCAGACTATATCAATGAAAAAAGTTTTCATGTCAACAGATGCCTCCATTATTAAATAAAACAGTTTTTCAGAGGTACTGCAAGAATTTCCTTGTATTTATGGTTATGAAAACTATATTAACATGGAGATTTATTTAATTCTGCCAAATTTTGATTCTTGCTTCAAAAGCCTTATTATCTACAAATCTTTATGTAAAAGTCCTCACATACCCAATATCACCCTGAGTTAGAAAAGATGAAACTATAACTTATCTACATTGTAGAGGCTGGGTAACTGTAATACATTTTAGGATAATTTTTATCTTTAGAATAATACATCACCCTCTGCCGATGCTAGATCAATGAACTATGACTCTATATCTTGTCATATTATTTTTCTTCAAATGTCCTTTCTTGGCTAAATGTACAAAAATGATTTTGACTGTCAAACTGTTTTGACTGTCATAGACTATGGAAAAACGAGTTCCATCTTGCCTTGTGATTTCCTTGCTTGAGCAGGAGGTGACATGCAAATGTGCCTGAAGTATCATTTGGCTTTTTCATTCCAGTGTGACAAGTCCAGGAACAGAAACATCAGAGACTCAGAAGCCTACGGCAGTACCCAGCTCTCCCAGCAAGACACCTGAGGAAGTTAGCACCCCTCCTGAGGAGGAGAGGCTGTATCTCCAGACCCCAACATCCAGCGAGCGGGGAGGCTCTCCCATCATACAAGAACCCGACGAGCCCTCAGAGCACAGAGAGGAGAGTTCTCCACGGAAAACCAGCCTCGTAATAGTGGAGTCTGCCGATAACCAGCTAGAGACCTGTGAAAGAGTCGATGAAGACGCAGCTTTTGAAAAGGTAAGACGTTCCTCTCCACTTTATCACCCACCTATAACAAAGCTACAAATCTTCCTCCAGTTTCTATTTTTCTGATGTTTTATTTTTTTCACTTCAAGCCAAAAAAGTTAACCAGATTAATTAGCTTGGCACATGGAAACCCTCAACCCCTTTTAAAATCTGAGAGACCAGGAATCTAGAAGAAATGGTGCAGTTTCAGTGCTACCGATTTGACCATAAACCCTGATCTTATCACATGGGAAACTCTTTTGCTAAGAAAAGTAAACACGGTGATGACACAACATATCTGGAGGAGCTTTTCAAAGTTAGTAAACTTAGGCATGAAAGCTGGTGGCAGAGATTCACAGTGCCAGGTAAGTCTGCCATGAGATGTGCTGGGACCAACCGGCCTGTAGGATCTCTGGGCTGTCAGGTGATGAGCACACAAACTGTGGATATTGGGTGGGGTTTAGTTGCCAAAATAAATTTTTCTCATTAGAGGCAAGATGATTTCCAAGTCAGATTTTTTAAAGATTTATTTTAGGAATGACTGAGAAAAAGAGCATTGTGCCTAAACTTACTGCAGTTTCTAAATGTGCAAATGCCTGTCAGTGGCATGAGAGTGCATCACAGCACCTCCTTTCTCATTATGTGAGTTTTAAAATTGTGGAGAGGGGTGGGGGATGATGTGAAGAAATTCATCAACCATTTATTCTCAAAATGTGGTGTATATAGTTCACATACCTCAGAATTGGTTGGAGAGCTTGATCCCTCCTCAGAAATCCTGAATTAGAATGAATCCCAGGGTGAGGAGAGAGAGCGAGAATTTGCCTTTTCAGTAACTCCTAAGAGGATTCTCAGCCACAAAGAAGTAAGAGAATCTGTTTGAACTAAACTTAATTTAATATAAATTAAATAATATATTGTTTTTCCTTTTAAAAAGTAATAGAATTCAAAAATGTTTCATATTTCAAAGTGTTTTTAGAGCATTAATATAAAGCTTAATAGTAAAAGAAGAGTTAAAATAAATGATTGAAATTTTGGGAGGAAAATAAAGTGAAACAGCATATCTTTGGGCTTAAGAAACACATTTGTTTTTGCTCACTGTAAAAATGAGACCTACTGCTGGGAATTATCTGAAATCACAACTAAAATTAGGAAAGATCCAGGCAGATGACAACTGTGTCCTGATTTTGGCAGTTTTCTTAAATAATAAATTCATCCCATGAATGAATTTCTATTCCAAGTTTGCTTTTGCACAGAGTTACTCATATCTCAAATTCTTGGCTTAAATGAATACTAGTAAAAATGTTTCATACGTGTTATCTGGACTAAAAGCTACCAAATTTAGCCTAAGAGTCCACAGGCTTAGCGAAGTTAGACTTGAAACAATTATCTGGATAATACATATGTTTAATCTGTACAAAATGAATACATTTTTATAAGTCATTCTGAATTTCACATCATTTATACAGGCCTGTTCAACTTACTCTTGATGAATATCCAGGTATTTCTCTTAAGTTTCCCATGTTGACCCTTATTTCTCATAACCCTAACTTGGGCATTCAATTTTAATCACTTTTCTTGCCAACCATATTCCTAGGCAGTAGATTCCTGATTAAAGTATAATTTGGTTTGGAATTTACACGTCTTCCTTTAGCAGAGATAAATATAAACATAAAAGTTGAGTTTTACAATATGTTAAGTAAACCTACTTGAGCTTTCTCTTTTTTAAAAACAAAATTTCATTAGGAAACAGTAATTTGATATATGACTCCTAAAATAATGTGTGCTAAGCTAAAATTATGTTCTTTGCTTTATGTCTGGCTTTTGGCCAGAGCCCTAAAATACTATTGACCAATTTTTCTCAACCTCTCTGCAAAATTAGTCTAATATTTCATAGTCTGTCTTTTTTCATGCCAGGGAGATGCACTGTTGGTTAGATAATAGCTACAGGAAATGTTGACTTCCTGCAAGAAGTTCTTCTAGAAACAGGGGATATTCCTGTACCTTTGGGTTAATAAGTCCAAGCCTAAGCACAAGTGTCAGTGGCTCATACGTGTTTACTCAGCTGCTGAGGGTCTGTGTTTACAGTCAGGCTTTTTTAAAAAAGGGTTTAAGTAAGAGAAGTCATGTGAGCAAGCTGCTTGTTTTTTGGAGAGATTTTGACAGATGGGTTCTCCAACAGCTCTCAGAATTCCAGAATTTTTTTTTCATCCATTGGACCAAAAACAAAAAAAAAAACAGCAAAAGAAACCAAAACACTCTATTTTTGTTGAAGTTTGAGACCAGCACACACTTGTTTTCACCTCTACCAACTTGTCCACCAAAGCCTCCATGAGTAAAAGTTTCATAATACAATGTAAGTGAAAGAAGAAACCGGTAGTGAAGTCATTCCTTAGCATGTTAAACAAAACAATGCTTCCATGCTTCCACCAGGAGCTAACAGAGGAATTAGGGGAGCTGGAGGCCAGCTCAGATGAGGAGGCGATGGTAACTACCAGGGTTGTCCGCCGGCGAGTGATTATTCAGGTACCCGCTGTTAAATTACTGCACGTCAGGGACCGTTCTGTCCCCATACCCTTAGAGAGTGATCAGCCTGGATCCATGAAGGCTTGGCATGTTCCTTAGGTAGTGCATGGCCATTCAAAAGCAGATCCCTTAACTCTCCTCAGTTCTGTTTGTAAAGAAATGCAGTAGTCATGATATTTGCAGCCTTCCTCCAAGAGAGCCACCAAGCAAGAACAAGATTTGGCTTCTTCACTTCCACCCACCTCACCTCTCGCTTACCTATTTTTTGTTGAAGTTTTGTCTAACTTTGGTCAGATTCTCCTAAGCATGTTTTTACCCACCTGCATTTTTCTTTTAAACAAACCAGTTGCCAGGATTTTGTATCTCAGCCATGCTTCTCAACATTGCCTTTGATTTTCTAACATTCCTCGTGTTATAAGCACTTGGGAGTAGTTCCTCAGAATTGGTGCCAAACAGCACAGTGACCCTTTTCTCCCAACTGTTTAGGGAGACGATATGCCTGAAATACCCCCAGAAACAGTCACAGAAGAAGAATACATTGATGAACACGGACACACTGTGGTAAAGAAGGTATTGTCTAGAATATCCTAACAGGGTTGATTACAAACTTCCTGTTTAAAATTTATCAATTCCACGATACTGCCTCACAAAAATAAGATACACAAATGAAATACATTTCAGGTTACTAGGAAAATCATTAGGCGGTATGTATCCTCTGAAGGCACAGAGAAGGAGGAGATTACGGTGCAGGGAATGCCACAGGAACCTGTCAACATCGAGGAAGGGGATGGCTATTCCAAAGTTATAAAGCGTGTTGTATTGAAGAGTGACACCGAGCAGTCAGAGGTGAGACAACCTGAATCTCTAAAACCCATTCAATGGAGAAGACCAAAATAGAGCTCAAAAAAGATGAATGAGATTGTTTATTCATATTGGCCTCACTTCTCCCTTTTATAGGTAGTTTGCTTTTAGTTGGACATTCATTTTTTTTTTTTTCATGACTGATTTTAAGACAGCCATCAGGGAGACTTGTAGACATTATACTTGTTGTTTTTGTTTGTCCTTTTTAAAAATCTCTACTCTTTATTTAATTCATGATTGACCATGGTAGACATCCAAACGTCAGATTTTGAAGGATTATAATTCTATCTGCTGGGCAATCAGTATGCTGTGGAGAGACCATATAAAGACGCACTGGGGTGCTTGTGTTGAGTTGGCACACGAGCCATCTGAAAGTCACTCCAGATAAGTATTTGAGATTCAGATTTCTGCATTGCAGAGTTACTAAAATAAGGATCTAGAAATTCTTTATCTTTTTTTTTTTGAGATGGAGTCTCACTGTCACCCAGGCAGAAGTGCAGTGGCACGATCCCAGTTCACTGCAACCTCCACCTCCCAAGTTCAAGCAATTCTCCTGCCTTAGCCTCCCAATAGGTGGGATTACAGGCATCCACCACCATTCCCGGCTAATTTTTGTATTTTTAGTAGAGATAGCATTTCACCATGATGGCCAGGCTAGTCTCAAACTCCTGATCTCAAATGATCCACCTGCCTCAGTCTCCTAAAGTGCTGGAATTACAGGCATGAGCCATTGCATCTGCAGAGTTATACTTTTGTTTATTTCTGTTTTACTTCCCTCATTCAGGAATGTATTTACTTCTTTTGACAAATAATTTGTGAAATTCTATTTTCCATTCCTTTGCATCCTCAAAATTTTATATTATGCACATGAGAATTCTGTAGAAATCTACTTTTCAGTTTCTCATAGCTTTTAGATTTCCTCCTTTGAGGGCTAATTTTATCTTTGTAATACCCAAAGAAATTATTTAAACATGAGAAAAGAGAGTTTCTTCACATATTATTATGTCTGTATTGCACTGAGCAGTCAGTTTCTTATTCACAAAACTGATAACTCTTTGTTCAAATGACTAATTAAGGTTGCTTTGATGTTGTGAAGAAACAGTCATGATGTAGATATTACCAATAGATTATAGTTTGTTTTTTTCTAACTCTGCTTCCCATTGCTGTTTTCTGGAAACGTTATATTTTTGTCCTTTGTTTTTTAACATAGAAAAAATTCATCATAGTTATGTTTGGCAGTCAGACATTGTCTATTGTGTGTCCTTCATTCATTAGGTCACTTTGTGTGAGCCCAGCATTTTGTCCAGTACCTCACAATTTCAGGCTGAGCCAGTGGAAGGCCGTAGAGTCAGCAAAGTTGTTAAAACAACTGTGGTACGTGGAGAGAGGATGGAGAAACATCTGGGGGATTCTAGTTTAGCCACTGATCTTCCTTCAGCCAAAGATGACTTTGAAGAGGTATAGAAGCATCGTCATTTTGTCTTTGTATGTGTGTGTGTTTTATGTTGCTTTGCATTTGAAAAGAAAATCGTTTGTCACTGTGTCATTCCATACATGGATTCATGGAAAGGTGTGGAATAATTCAAGAGGGTAGAACTCCTGTTGGAATAACTTACAGAGTAACATTTCCTCAAACTGTGGTGTTCCTTGGTGTCACCTTAACAGCTTTTAAAAATTCAGATAACCAGGATTTGCTTCTGCTGAATCAGACTCAGAATCTCGGGAGCTGCGGTATGATTATAGATCTTGTTTAAAAGTCACAGAAATGTCTTGCACTGCCAATTAATAAGGGAAAGAAATAAAGACATTGCAAATTGTATTTTTAGCCAGTCTTTTCAAATATCATCTGTGACTGATATTAAAGAAAATTCAGATATATTCCATGCCCATAATTTTTAAAAGCATTTACAACTATTTAAGTTCTGGTTTCCAACAGTTAGAAAATGAGTCCACAGTAACAGATCCACAAACTGTTACTAAAATCCCAAAATTCTGAAGACCAAAACAAATTTTGTAAGTTAATTTGGAAATGAAACTTGAAATAAATGGGCATGGAGCTATGATGACACAAAGTTTTTTTATTCCACTTAGAATGAATGTTTTAATGATATAAAAGTGGGTTTGGTTACAGGATGCCATCTTTACCTCCTCTGGGGTGTCAGCGTTATACAGTACAGTCATGCATCATTTAGCCCATTTATGCCAGAGGTTGCAATTTTTTAAAGTTTTGCATAAGTGGAAAATCAGACATTTGGTGATGACCTTGAGCAGTAGGATGTAAATAACTCTCACATGCCCAGCTTTCACTAGGCATATGTGGGTTTGAATGACAAGGATATGTGCTAGGAAATGCATCGTTAGGCAATTTTGTCATTGTGTGAACATCATAGAGTGTCCTTACGCAAACCTAGATGGTATCTTCTACTACACACCTAGGGTATATGGAATAGCCTATTGTTCCTAGGCTGTAAACCTGCACAGCATGTTACTGTGCTGAATACTGTAGGCAATTATAACACCATGGTAAGTATTTCCCCATCTAAAAATAGAACAGATACAGTAAACATACAGAATAAAAGATTAAAAATGTTCTCCTGGAATAGTGTACTTACCATGGATGAATCTTGCAGGACTGGAAGTTGCTCTGGGTGAGTCAGTGAGTGAGTGGTGAGTGAAGGTGAAGGCCTAGGACGTTGCTGTACACTACTGTGGACTTTATCAACACTGTGCACTTAGGCTATGCTGAATTTTTAAAAAATTTCCTTTAATTTTAAAAAAGTCTTTCTGTAATAATAAATTAACTTTAGCTTACTGTAACTCTTTGACTTTATAAGCTTCCACATTTGTTTTAACTTTTGACTCTTTTGTAATAACACAGGTTAAAATGCAAACACATTGTGAAGGTGCATGAATAAATGGTTTTTCTTTATATCGTTATATAAACTTTTTTCTGTTTTTAATTTTTTAAATTTATTATTTGTTTTTACTTTTTAAGACTTTTTTTGCTAAAAACAAAAGACCTGAACATGTGCATTAGCCTAGGCCTTCACAAGATGAGAATTCTCAGTCTCACTGTCTTCCTCCTCCGCATACTGTGCCACTGGAAGGTCATCATGAGCAATAATGCACAGAGCTGTCACCTCCTAAGAAAACAATACGTTCTTCTGCAATACCTCCTGAAGGACCTGTCTGAGGCTCCTTGATAATTAACTGTCCTTTAATAAATAAAAGAAGTACACTCTAAAATAGTGATAAAGAAAGTATCACTTTTATAGTACTTGATAATGATAAGTGACTGTTAACTGATTTATGTATTTACTATACATAGTAAATTTATTTACCGTACCTAAACCAGTAACATGGTCATCTGTTAACATTATCAAGTATTATGTACCCTACGTAATTGTATGTGCCATGCTTTTATATGATTAGCAGCTTAGTAGGTTTATCTACACCAGCATCACCACACACATCTGAACAGCTATAGCATCATTAGGTGATAGGAATTCTTTTAGCCCCATTATAATCTTATGGAACCATGTCGTATATGCAGTCCATTCTTAATCAAAATGTCATTATGTGGCATGTGACTGTATATGCATTATATTACCTTGCTAAAATCCAAAAGGGACACACAAAAAAATCTAAATTGTTGAAACACATCTGGCCCCAGAGTTTTGACTAAGGGATCCTGGGTATGTGCAAACGTCTACAAAGTATTTTTGCTATTGGAACATTTTCACACTAAATGCTATATGTGTGTCTTCTACTATACCCATAATATATATTGAAATTATATATTAATTCACTGGAGTATGAAAAGCGAACATTTTTAAATACTTTCAGTTTTCACATTTTGACAACAAGCAATCTTGAATGATCAAAAGATGAATTATCTGAGTTATACTGTTGGGCCTTGTGTGCTTGTTTTTGCCTCTGGTCATTATATTTATCATTAAAATCTTGTGAAAGGAGTAGGGTGAAGCAAGGAGGAAATTGAAAGTCAATCCATATGGATATTAGTTAGCAGCTTGTGTAAAGTAAAATAACAAATGTCCCTCACAAATGAGAGAAACTGAAAGGACTTGTTAAATAAAACTCCAAACTTAGATCTGCTTCTAGGAATTGTAATTATCCTTTCAAGTATCTTTTCATACTGACTATGAGTAAAACAAAGCAATAGATGGTTTGAAAGTCTGTGGTTTATGACGAGTTTTTCTTTTCTTTTCTTCTTACTTCAGGCTTTGAGTTACACAGGTAGCCACATGAAAGTCCACTTACCCAGTTTAATAGAGAATGAGATCCTGAAAGAGGATGGATCAATAATTAAAAGGTTTGGGTTAGCATGGGGTGATGCTTTGCCAACTAACACCATAAAAATTTTTCCAATTTTAAGAAAAGAAGGGGAGAATTCCTACATATGCCCTAAAGCCCACAGAGAACTGGCTACTCTCCTGCATTATAAGGCTTTGGTCAAGTAATGGACCCATCAGTGTATTATCCCTGATGTATCCTCTTGATACTTTAAACATAACACTAAATCATAGCAAGAATCAGACTCGAGCTTACGCAGTCTGACTCCCTGGGTTTTAGCAAGTCATCAACTTAGTTAAAGCCAGACTTCGGATATAGATTCAGAGAGCATAGGAAGAATAATCTAATCAATGGAACACAAATTAATTTTGCGACCAGCTATATTTAGCTCAATCTTAGTAAATCATTACTTTGAATGATACGTGCTTTCTTTTAACAGTTGTTTTATGATTCTGCATGTGAGTGGCAAATAACATGCGCATGAGTTTGATACCCATGAAACAAACGTACCTAGCCATGCTGAAACCTGGGGCTTTAATGAGTTAAGCAAGTGTCATGAAAGCAGTAAGCAGCACATTTTTTAATGCTTATACAAGGGTGCTGACTGCGAGGCACGCTGGTCTGCCCTGGTCTCTGTCATGGATTTGATGTATAAACCTGGGCACTGTTCCACAGATCTACTCTCTAACAGCACTGTAAGTATTAAGATTAATAAAATGTGCTCAACTTCTCAGTGAAAAGACACAATGGAAATCCAAGTTACCATTGTGCTTTTCACTTCATTGAAAAGGAGAGATTATCATTCAGAGTATGCTACAAAACTATTTTAAGCCTTTGGATCATAATAATTAGAGCAGCAAAATTAAAGGTTCTGTCACAATTCCACCCTCCAATCAAATGGGAAAACAGCAGCAGCTAGGAATTTAAAAGAGTGTAATTGCTCTCTCAGAACTTTAAAAATGCTACATGAATTAAGGATAAAATGCCTTTTATACTCTCAACTTTTAAGTCTTTTATTCAATTATTCAGATGAAACCACATAATTCATGCATGTCCCAACATCATGGGCTCTTCAAACTGGAATAGATTTAGAGACCAATTAATTCAAAGTTCTCAATTACAGCTGATGAATTTGAAACCAGAAATATAGACAATTCCATACAGTTCCACAGCTGGTTAGTTATGTACGCTAGTTAGTTGTGGAACTCTGTTTGTGATGTACAATGCTTTATATTATACATTGTTGAAGACATCACATACATGTGCATATTCAGAAGCTCATTGGCTTACATTTGCCTGCACAAAATATCATGAAATGTCCTATAATGGAGGCTTAACCCCTGGCATCAGTGCTGTAAAGGCTTCTATTAGCTCTTTGCAGAAATAGTCAGAAATGTGCCTTATTGAAGAAAAAAAATGGTTGCTAAATATTTAGAAAAACATAACCTAATTTCAATCATTGGAATCAAATTTGACCTTTTCATCAGCAAGAACAAATTTGAGTTTGCTTCCAGATGCACAACAATTCATATAGCATTAAAGAGAAAGGGAGAGTAGGAAAACAGGAGGGAAGAAGGAAAAGAAAGCTGAAAGTATTTTGGCTGAAGTAAGTTGTTTTTTAAAAGTTAGGATGATCGTCACAAAATCACAGAGGTATTGGAAGATGGCAGAACTTCCAGCTTCTGAGCACTGGAAACCTATAAGGAAAATGCTGGGTAAAGCTCCAAACACTGGATCATTTCGTACGGATGTTTTAAGTGAAGATACATGGTAAACGGTTGTGGACTTAGGCTGTAGGAATCTTTGGCTCTTGGCCCCACTGCATGCTGTTATTTTTTATTCGAACTATTGCTTAAATTACTCTAAGGTTCAGTTTCCTTACTTCTTATAATAATAGTGTCTGGCACATAAAACAGATTCATCAAATATTTGTGGAATGAACATCTGCATTTAGAAGTATATAGTGAAAAGGGCTGCTCTGCTTATGGAGTAGCCATTCTTTATTCATTTACTTTCCTAGTAAGCTCGCTTTTACTTTACTCTAAAAACAACAAAAACAAAACAAAAAAGAAATATATAGTCAAAAGAACTGAGAATGAGCAAATTATAATTATTTTTAAGTACCATTACAGGAAAATATTAGTATGACTTAAAATTAGTACGACTATACAAAAGTTATATCTGGTTAAACGCGGTTACTCACACCTGTAATCCCAACACTTTGGGAGGCCAAGGGGGACAGATCACCTGAGCTTAGGAGTTTGAGACCAGCCTGGTCAACATGAGAAAACCCTGTCTCTACTAAAAATACAAAAAATTATCTGGGCATGATGGCACATGCCTATAATTCCAACTACTCAGGAGGCTGAGACCAGAGAATTGCTTGAACCCAGGAGGCGGAGGTTGCAGTGAGCTGAGATTGCACCACTGTTCTCCAGCCTGACCAACAGAGCGGGACTCCATCTCAGAAAAAAAGGGGATATAGTTCCTTTTCTCAAGCAACCACCAGTCTTGTAAGGGAAGCAAGTAAGCACCAGACTGTTAAATGGCAAGAAATACACAAAATGAGCAACATCTGTGAGGTTCTGAGAATACAGAGGAAGCAGTTGTCTCTCAACGGCTTTTCTCTTTTTCCCTTCCTCCCCCACCATCTCCAGATGGTAAAGTTAGAGACCTGGGCAGACCTTCATCTTTTGTTAGCAGCCACCTTCTTACATATTGATAGAATAATATTTTAGTTTTTAAAGACTTATGTCTCATAAAAAAAAGCTCTCTGAAAACAATTTTGGGAGGTTTGGGTCAGGGTGTGACTGTAAGGTTTAAGCTGGCAGCTAAGGTGTTTCAAATAAATTAAAAACTATTTTTTTTAGCCTCTCAATGGGTACTCGTGGTACTATTTCAGAATGAACCAAACTCTATTAAGTCAGGGCTACATGATCAAAACATGAATGATTTTATGGTTAGTTTTTGAGAAGATCAAATTAAAGCATGGTTTCATTTATTTGGAATTTTTCTTAAAGATTCAAAAAATACTCCTTGTTCCAAAAATCTCATGAATCATTTTAGGGAGGGGAGCCATGTTTAAAAGAAAGACATAAAAATATGTCTCTAGTTTGTTATGCTAATACTTTGGTGTGAAAACATCTAAAGGTGAAGACAATAAGTACTCAGTGCAATGGCCACCTTCATACCTAACAGCTGCCCTCTAACAGTGAAAAGAGCATAATTCTCTTTATCTGCTTTTCTCCAGGACAACAATGAGTAAAGCCAGTACACAGAAGAGGACTGTGGTGAAGGACCAGCATGGAAAACGCATTGACTTGGAGCACCTGGAGGATGTACCAGAAGCACTAGACCAGGATGACCTCCAGCGCGATCTCCAGCAGCTCCTTCGGCATTTCTGCAAGGAGGACTTGAAGCAAGAGGCCAAATGAGGGGCTGCCCAGTTCTCACACCAGAAACCACACATTCACTCAATATGCAGCTTCCTGTTTCAGCAGAGGAGTGACCTAACTGGCCTAATTAATGGGATACCCCGACATTTCCACTGTTAGCAAATATATGGCATTTTGTTTTAGTTTTTCCCCATCCTCTTTAACTATAAAGCTAATTTGTGACCAAAGATGGCATCCTTCATACTGGATGCTGTATCCACTACTTTGTTGTGTCTGTGCTAACCTGGGAACTGGCCACCTCCATTGTTCTTTGCTTCTGCACAAGATCCATGAAAATCCATTGATCAGAAGAACTTCACCTGCAGACCTCTTCAAGTGACATTATATAGGAATCCTTCCAAGGGATATCTATGTACAATGTATATAGCTGAAATGCTCAGATGAACAACACATTAAAATTAAAACCACTGCCTATTATAACTACACTGGGCATCGGAATAAAAGGCCTCTAGAAATTGCTGAACAATGGTTAATTAAGATATTGCTAACACAATCGAATGATAATACAGTTTTACTGCAAAAGAAGCACTTCAGACCTAATCATGTCCTTAGAACTTCCAGAGTAGCCACTGCTCCCAGCTAAAGGTGGGTTAATAGCCTTGAAGAACTGTCCTGAGAAGTTACTGCTGGTGCTGGCTAGCCATGACTTAGGACTCTCCAACAGCCACTCCGAGGCAGGAGAGAAGGGAGCAGAGGGCACACAGAATGAAACGATGGGGTATTCAGTTGCTGGCAGCCACACTGTGTGGCATTCTAGCATCTTCAGGTCTTTAGATTTTGGAAAAGTTGGCAGGGTATTTTAAAAGCTATAACTACTGTAGTTTTCCAGTTTTCATTGCTGCTTTAGCAAACCACGCTGTCTTACTGGTGGTACTTACTTCCGGCCACTGCACTGTAGATAATTCATTGGAAACAAGATTTACCCACTACATAAAAGGTTAAACTCCTTCAGTATGTTGGAGCGGTGTCTTTTTCTTTTTCTTTTTTTCAGGTTGATATCTTCTCTAATACCTGCATGTGGCATTTAAAAATCAAAACCACGGTCCAACCCCTCTTCTAATCACATTAATGGTTTCTATTCTTTTTACCCTGAGTGAGCACTTTTCACTTTCCAGCTAGGTCTGTTTTTCAGCTTGCAGAAGAGATTGAGAAATCCTTGAAAAATTGGTTTTGGTTAAAATTTTTGGTTTATTTATTTGAAATCCACACTCCCTTGGAAACTCTTAAGTGCATTTGTGCACTTCTGTTTGTTTGTCTCAAGTAAGGGACTATAACAGTCTGAGTAATTTCCATGTCCTCTTCCTTATTCCTCTAGTGGTTGAAGCTGTGTAGCATTTTCACATATATATATTCACAAATATATTCATATAAACAGTATACATTTTGAATCAGTCATTTGTTAAAGAAAAGTATATTCAATGAAGATGAAATTTAAATAAAAAAGGACAGAGTCTATCCTCCAGGGATTGAACATTTTCCAATTATCTGGTCTTTTCCGGTTGTGCAAAAATGACTCATTGCTCTGAATGTCAAAAACAAATGCGACAAACAATGGCACTTCATCATTTAAAGTAATGTTGCCAAGAGAAAAAATTTCCTGGGAGGGAGGTTTCCCACAAGCCAAATCTCCTAAGCCTCAAATGCTAGCACTTTCTGGCAGTTGGATAGGAAATCAAACATTCTTTGGCAGCCAAAATAAGAGAGGCCGATGGTGAAACTTTTTGAGACACCCTATGGCCTTCTTGTCAAAACCTTCACTGGAGCTCAAGAAAAGCATTTCTGTTGTGTTATTTGCAGTGCAGATGATGTCTGTGTAACAACATAATGGTTATTCACCTTTTTTTGATTTTGATTTTTGCTGTGTTATCAAAAACTTGAATACTGTGAGAAGAAGTGAATTTTCAGTTGACGAATCAGCATCTTGTTCCCATGGTGATAACACTAATTGAATATATCTATGAGGGCATGTATTAGTTAATGGAAAAAAAATACAACACTAACAATACATAGCTGCAATGTGTACAATGGCTGATTTAATTAAATAAAATGTACAAGTGTTAAATGTGGCAACAGTGATTTGTTCTTCTTTATCACAAATCTGTGATTTCAGGAGAATAAGAGGTTATTAAAAAGATGAGCTAGACTTGAAACCAACAGAAAGAGACACAAATTGCTTTGTTTCTTATTGTTTTTATTTAGCTATTGAATATGCAATATATTGGAACTGGATTAAGCACTGGGATGAATAGATTTTGCCTCTGCCCTCAAGAAATTTTCATTGTTCTTGTTATGCAAAAGGAGAAAATAAGGATTTTAGTTTTGGATCACTACTAAATGAAAAAAAAAGGGAGACTTGCAGGAGATGAGAAAGGGCAAGTGGGATTGACAGCAATGCAAGGCTGGTTTGGTCCTCTCCCATGAGGCCATGGCTGTCACTAAACACCTTCTGCCTTTGGGAACAGCAGTTGGCTCTGGAGTTTTATTTCTTAGAGCCTGAGAATTTAAAATTAAATGAATAATTAATATAAATAAAGACAGGGCAGGACTATGCAAAATCAAAATCTGTTGTGTTTGGAGTTTTCTTTCATTTCTTGAAAAATCCCTTTACTGCTGCTATAACATTTTTTACAGTAAAAACAAAACAAAAAAGACGTAATTTAGAAATTGAGTAGGTTTGATCTAAATCTTATCTGGTATGAGACAGGAAGCTCACTGGATCTGATTTCTATCCCTGCTTGATTTACAGGTCTTCTGAAAGTTAAATACCAATTATGCTTGACATTTTCCACAGAAAACAGTTAAAGTCAAAAATAATTCTAAAGTAGGAGTGTCTGTGTGATCATCTCTTTCCCTCTCATTTGTTTAATGTGCTTGTACTTTCTACTTACGGGAAATCTGGGCTTGTGTTACTTTGGGTTTGATTAAGGAGATCAAAGCATCAGAGAAGATTCAGTGTCTTCTCAAGTTTAATTATTTGCTGTGCAAAACCCATTTTAGTAAAAGAACTTCAGTGACTCATATGCCGTGTTACAGAAATATATTTAAAGGTAGGGTGGGGGAAACTTCCAGACTGAGAGAAGATTATGCAGAATTCATAAATCACTTGTATTAGTCATAAAGAGGTGTAAGTGACATATAAGCACACTGAAACAGGCCGAATTGAATTTGAAATTAGTTTGCTTGTGGAGTCACTTGATTTATGTCAGCATGGAGAGTCTGGGCGTGGGCAAGTTGTCAGGCAAATGAATAAATCAGATAAAGAGACGTTAAACATAGGTCTAGTGAGAACCAAAATCACTACGAGGTTTTCCTGCATAACAGAATAAAGATGAACTGCTTGCTTTCATCATGCTTTAAAAGAAAATGTTTCAAAGTCTATGTCTTCGATTGCCACCTCTGCTTAAAAACTATGCTCCTTTCTTCAGTTAAGGTATGATTTCTCTTTCTAATCTAATTGAAGCTAGAATTACAATCATAGAATGAATCACCATAGTAAATATGTAATACAATTTCATCTCACTGTAATAGAACATTTAAGAAAATGTTTTAGATATCCGTGGGGCAGGGGTGCGAGGGAGCAGGGATGTCCTGCACAGAAATTAAAATACTCTTATTGGGTTATACTCAGGCTTTCTGGGAAAAACAAAAGTATTCCCTTGTTTTAAATTAGCACCACAGCATGGAGTAAATAGAGGATATGAATAGACTTTGGGTGAACTCATCATGTGTGGTAAACAGACATTTGACAGTGGTACTTGTAATAACTCAAGAGATGTCTTCGGTCACCAGAGACGTTCAGTGGTTAAGTTCATAAGGTGTTTCTATGAGGCAATATGACAAATTGGGTAAGTTGTGATCTTACAGTAAGACCTGGATTGGAATCAGTCTAGCTGTGTCTAGCCCCCTTATGTGACTTTGTGAAGTTTACCCACTGGATGACAATTTCCTCATCAGTAAAATCAGAGATACTGCTACTAGCCTTGGATGCATCTCACTGTTCCAGGCAGGGAAGAGCAGCCACCCTGGCCTGTCTTTCACTCCTTATGTAGAAGAGCCCCTGTCGCCCAAGTGTCCTTGATGTCTATTCATTGTGGACCTCTATTTGTGACCCTCTGCCTCTTTGTGTAGGAGTCAGTCTCAGGGTGAGTGTTAAAGGCATTAACTTACCCTCTAGGTTAGAAAATACAGTTAATCTTTTCCTGTTTGGGAATCACAGGGGTGTTGTCAGTTAAGCCCTTTGATTCACTTCCTATTCTGAGGAAGGATTCTTCAGGATCTCTTTCTGTTTCCTCAGTGGTTCCTGTATTAGGGTTCTCTAGAAGGACAGAACTAATAGGATATATATATATATATATCAAGGGGAATTTCTTAAGTATTATTAACTCACATGATCCCAAGGTCCCACTATAGGCCATCTGCAAGCTGAGGAGTAAGGAAGCCACTCCGAGTCCCAAAGCTAAAGAACTTAGAGTCCAGTGTTCAAGGATGGGGAGCATCCAGTGTGGGAGAAAGACATAGGCTGGGAGGCTAAGCCAGTCTAGTCTTTTCACGTTTTTCTGTCTGCTTTATATACTGGCTGTGCTGGCAGCTGAGTAGATTGTGCCCACCAGATTAAGGGTGGGTCTGCCTTCCCAGCCCACTGACTCAAATGGTAATCTCCTTTGGCAACACCCTCACAGACACACCCAGGATCAATATTCTGCATCCTTCAATCAAGTTGACACTCAGTATAAACCATCACTGGCCCTTATAACTCAATTCTGGTTTCCATTCCTTTTTCTCCCGACCCCCACTCGCTATTTTGAGTTTTTTTTTTTTTTTTTTTTTTTTTTTACCTTGTCTGTCAAAACTGACTACAGAATTGGATAGAGACCATTGCGGGCAGGGCCTCAGCTTGACTGGAAGTGGCTATGGATGCCTCAGCTGTCTTCGTGATGTGCAGAAACAATTATGAATGAATTATAATTGAATCTGCAAAAAAATACACATTGTACCAGTTTTTCCTGGGTGTTGATCAGAACTCAGCCTTCATCTAGGCTGTACTACAGAATTTACATGGCACTAGTATAGCAGCAACTTCTGGATGAAAGGTGCCTTGTGTGAATTTTTCAAGTGACTCACAAATAGGTGATACCTTAGAGCCTTAGAGAAACACCATAACATACCTTTTCTCCCCACAGAGTCAGGGGGACAATTTAGTCTATTGTTCTAACATTCCAGTTTGTGTTCAGATTAATGTAGTAGTTTCCTAGGGCTGTCATAACAAAATCGCCCAAACCAGATGATTTAATCAACAGAAAATCATTTTCTCACAGTCCTGGAAGCTAAAAGCCTAAGATTGAAATACGGGCAGGACTTTTTTTCCCTTATGTCGCTCTCTTTGGCTTGCAGACGGCCACCTCGCTGTCCTCACATGGACTTCTCTATGTGTGCCCACATCTCTTATGTCTCTCTGTATGTCCATTTTCTGCATTTTATAAGGATGCCAATTATATTGAATTATGGCTAATCTTAATAGCCTCATTTAACTTAATCACCTTTTTGAAGACCCCTATCTCCAAATGCAGTCACATTCTGAAGTAGTGGGTGTTAGGGGCTTTGACATGAATTTTGAGGAGGAGAGGACACAATTCAGCCCATAACAATTGGGTTTAATCCAAAAAAACAGATCCCTCTAGGTATTTTAAGAAGGAAGGGATCTAATGCAGGGGATCAGAAACTCACCCTAGTGTCAGGACTGCCACAACAATGAAGACAGGTGTAAACCAAAAGGGATCTGAGACAGGCCGAAATCAGTTTAGTTAATTTTGCTGAAATTGAGGATATACCTGGGAGATAGGTCTGAGCCTTCTTCGAAAATAGTTTTGAGGGCTTCAGTATTTAAAGGGGAAAAGCAGGCTGGAGAGGGAAAAGGGAGGGTATGATCACACCACTAAATTCACATGCTGCAAGAGAAAAGGAGCAGGTAGAGGAATTCTCAAATGTGTATTCATTTGGCACGCAATGAATTGGTGCTTTACATGGAGTAGCTACCCATAGGGATATTTAACCTTTTATCTGTAGCTATCTGCTTAGAAACAAAAGGAAAGTCTGTGTCTTTCTTGACCCAGCTTTCAGTTTAACTCTTTTCCTTGTGGCATAGCGAATTGGGGTTCCAAGTTTTTATTCTATTTTCACACAAGAAAGCTACTACTGCTTTGAAGAAATCCACCGATGCAGAAATCAGAAATCCAAGCTGCCACTGAAGGGCTCAGATTCACGTAGCAGCAAAGTGTATGTTTCCTAGGAGATTGCCCAGATGTGTCTTCTGCCAGAGTCCACATCCTTCTCCCCAGCTGCTCCTAAAGGAATAATCATTTTCCTTCTCTTTCCTTTTCAAATCTTGGGCAAACAACTTTCACTGGCAAAGCCAAATACATGACCTCACTAGAAAAGGATTCCAAAAAATGTATACTTGAGGTTCTTCCCCCAATATGCAGGGAAGGATGTCGAATAGGGCCAAAATGATGCTCAGCTGCTAACAATCAACCGCAGTGGCTGAGCCGCAGAGTAACAGTCTTCATCCATCCACCAATGCATACATTCAAGACCTACTATATTTTAACATTGAGCTAAGTGCTCAGGGTAAACTGGGCCAAGATGATTCCAGTGGATCACACTTGCTGAGTTTTCACTATTGCCAGTTACTATTCAAAGCACTTCTTTCATCTCCATCACGATCCTATGAAACAGATCCAGGTGAGGAAACTGAGGGGAAAAGAATTTGAATAACACGCCCCAAATCATGCGGATAGAAAATGACAAAGCTGGGATAAGAACTCAAGCAAATGGCACCAACAATAAACAACACTCCATCTTTGAAAAGCACAGACCCTGCCCTTCAAATTTATAATTTTGCAGCAGAGACATATTAAACTGATTATTTAATAATTAATTAAAAATTAATTTTCTTCTGGAAAAATATATTTTTACAAAGAAACAGAACTTGTTCAGTAACTTTGTCATTACTATTCTGAAAAATCTTTCTTGCGTCTCAAGCCCATTTCTCTTCCTTATCTGCTTCACATTTGGCAGTTGAACTTGACTCTGTTTATAAGAAAGTAGATGCCAATGGGCATGAATTACTATAATGTTATACTAGGGTTCTCCAGAGAAACAGAACCAATAGTGTGTATGTGCCTGTGTGGGTGCATGCATGCGTGTGTGTGTGTGTGTGTGTGTGTGTGTGTATAGGCACATAAATATAAAGAGATTTATTGTAAGGAATTGTTCCACGTGATGATGGAGGTTAAGAAGTCCCAAGACCTGCAGTCAGCAAGCTGGAGAGCCAGGAGAGCTGATACAGTTTCATTCTGAAGGCAGGCTTGAGAACCAAGAACAGCCAATGTTTCTGTTTGAGTCTGAAGGCAGGAAAAACTAGTATCACAGCTGAATGGCAGTTAAGCAGACTTTCTTTTATTTTCTTTTTGTTGTTCTATTTAGGCTTCAATTGATTGGATAAGGCAAACCTGGATCAGGGAGGACTTTACTCAGTTTTACCCATTCAAATGTTAATCTCATCTACAAACACACTCACAGACATATCCAGAATAGGGTTTAACTAAATATCTGGGCACCCCATGGCCCAGTCAAGTTAACACATAAATTATCACAAGTGTCTTTTCTATTACTACCTCCAAAATTGTCTATATTTACATGAACCCTACTACTCATTGTTCTCACAGAGAGTGCTCTCTTGTCTCCTGGATGTATGGCCTGTGTCCTTGCTATGGTCTAAATATCATGTTCAAAATTTGTATGTTGAAATCCTCACCCTTGCAAGGTGATGGTAATAGGAAGTGGGGCCTTTGGGAGGTGATTCATACATTGAAATCCTCAACCCCCAATGTGATGGTATTAAGAGGTAGGGCCTTTGGAAAGGCTTCACCTTCATTATTGGGATTAGTGTCCTCATAAAAGAGATCCCAGAGAGCTAACTAATTACTTCTGCCATCTGAGAACACAGTGAGAAGGTGCCATCCATGAACCAGAAAGTGGGCCCTCACCAGACACCAAATCTGCTGGCATCTTGACTTTGGATTTCACAGTCTCCATAACCATGAGAAATAAATTTCTATGTTTATAAGCTGTCCAGTTTATGGTATTTTGTTACAGCATCCCAAACAGACAGACATTCCTGCCGTCCCCTCCCCTGTCTCCTGTGACCTTGCTGTGTCATGGTGTGCTCACTGATGATGTTCTCCACTGGCTTTCTCTCCCAGCCTATAAGCACAGCTTACAGGAAAATACATTTATCTCCGAATCCCGGCTTTACTCCTACCTAATGCTCTTTCTCTCTTTTTCTCTCTCTTTTCCTTTTTTTTTTCTACATATGCTTTCCTAGCTTTTCATTACTCAATCCTCCTACAGTGTGGCTTCAAAAAAAGCTGAATAGTAAACATGTTAGAAACTATGAGATATGGCTAAACAGAGGTCAGAAGAAAACTAAAAGCTTCAAACTCGGGTTCTAATTCCTGTACTGAGAATGGCCAGACAGGAAAATAATACGCAAATTGTCTGGACGTAGAACATCAGGAGAGGGCTGGCCTATGGCAAACTTGAGAGAACATGCCACATATTATATATACTGAAGAAATCTTCAATTTATGAAGGTTTTAATTTGGAAAATAAAAATGTGAAAATGCAGAATATATCTAAGAGTTACATTGTGAAATAATATTGATAATGGCTAGTAACATCATCAAGAGGTAAAAGAGAAAGTAGAATTATGCAGTGTTAAAAGAGAGAATGGAGACTGAGTGCTGTGGCTCATGCCTATAATCCCAGCACTTTGGGAGGCCGAGGTAGGAAGACTGCTTGAGCCCAGAAGTTCTAGATCAGCCGGGACAACGTGGTGAAACCCCATCTCTACAAAAATATTTAGAAATTAGTGAAGTGTTGGGAGGCGTACCTGTGGTCCCAGCTGCTTGGAAGGCTGAAGCAGGAGGATTGCTTCAGCTCAGGAAATTGAGGGTGCAGTGAGTTAAGCTATGATCATACCACTGCACTCCAGCCTGGGTGACAGAGTCAGACTGTCTCTCAATTAAAAAAAAAAAAAAGGGAAATAATTAGAGAGGAAATAATAGACAATAGTTAAAAAAAAAACCTTAATTTTTAATGTAAGTAAATATAAAAACTTCAATAAAAGAAATGATTTTTAAATGGTAATTACTACTATCTGCCACAGAAGAGATAATAAAGGTAAACCCCAATAACCATAAAAGAATCTGAGAGTATGAGCAAGTATTTAACCCCACAAGAAAGAATGAGATCTGGGTACTATCACAGTGGATTCTCTTAAACTTCAAACACACAGATAATTTTAATACTGAAACCATCAGAGAGCTCCAGGAGAAAAATTTCTAGTATATATTATTTCAACAAAGGAAGTGTATCATTGGTACACAAACTGGGCAAATTACATCAAAAGAATCTCAAAATAACACAACAAAAATTCTTAGACCAATTTCACTAAGGAATCTCTTTACAAAATTTACAAATAAAATAAAATATATTTGAGAATGCATTTTAAAATCAAATTATAAACAAATGTTTTCATTACAAACAAAAATAGTTCATTAGTAAGAGCTATCAATGAAATTTCTCACATTCGAAGGTTAAAGAAGAAAAAAACACTGTCAACCATTTGGTCACTCTTATCAACTCATTATAGAAAATGTGTAACTTTCCCTAACACACACACACACACACACACACACACACACACACAATCTCCAAATTAAAAATAAAAATCTTTTATTTTATATATCATTTTATATATCATTTATAATAGAGATTCAATGCTTAGTTATACATTTAGAAAGAGCCTATTTAAAAATGTTTGAAGTTTGCTGGGCATGGTGGTGGCTCACACCTATATATAATCCCAGCACTTTGAGAGGCTGAAGCTGGTGTATCATTTGAGGTAAGGAGTTCCCGACCAGCCTGGCCAACATGGTGAAACCCTGTCTCTACTAATAAAAAAACACAAATTTAGCTGGGCATGGTGGCATGTGCCTGTAATCCTAGCTACTTGGGAGGCTGAAGCAGGAGAATTGCTTGAACCTGGGAGGCAGAGGTTGCAGTGAGCTGCAAGTGTACCACTGCACTCCAGCCTAGGCGACAGAGCGAGACTCCATCTCAATCAATCAATCAATCAATCAATAAGTTTTTAAAATTTTTACTTCCAGAAATGGATGGGCTTGCACTATCTTGTATATAGGCATATAACATTTTAAATACATCAACTCCTTCTTATTTCTTAATTTAATATGATCACCATAAAATTGCTTATATTTTAATTTGAGTTGATAGGAAGAAAAAAAAGCATGTGAATTAGTCAAGAAGATTCTATGAAAAAGAATTAGAAAAAAGGGTTAGAAAAAAAGGAATGTTGTCACCTGACTCAGTAGCTCTACTGGATATTAACATATATTTTAAGCCACCGTTTGTAAACAGTTTAGTACTAGAGTAGCAAGAGACAGTGAGAGCAATGAAATAGGATGGGGAATCCAGAGAGAAAATGGAAATTTGGCACATAATATATGTAGCATTTCAAATGAAGCAGAGACACTATAGTGTTAGGTCAAATGGCTAATAATTTGGGGCAGGAAAGAAAGCTGAATCCCTATGTGTTACCTTCACCAAAATCCTTTATAGATAGCTCAGTTATTTACATGTAAAATTTTATTTAAAAGAAACTGTAAAAGTAATAAAAGAAAGCTTAGGCAAATGGTTTATTATCTTCAGTTAGGAAGATCTTTGTAGGCAAGAGAAAAATCATGGGTAGAAAAAAATAATACATTTGACTATATAAATATTTTAACTTCCCATTCAGAGAGAATATTATATGCTAAATTAAAAGATAAATGGAAAAGCACAAATTTACTGACCAAAAAGTCTCATATGCCAACAACCTAACAGAAAAACAAAAGCAAAAAATATGAACAAGCCAAATATATAGGCACACAAAGACATTCGATGATTTGTTTACCTGGGAAAATATCCCAGTCTCACCAATAACTAAAGAAATCATAAATCAAAACAATAAGATGCAACTTTTAACCTATCAATTTAGAAACAATTACAACTTTTATAAGACCAAGGGCTAGCCCAAGAGTGGGAAAATGGGCACTCATATGCCAGTGGGAATGAAACATTATGCACAAAGATAGCACCTTTGAGAATTAAGTACTTACAGACTCCTTTGATTCAACAATTCTACCTTAGAGAATTGATCATCTCCATGCAAAAGGAAGATAACTTTTAAAAATCATGGTAAAAATATTCAAATTTTATATTTATAACAGGATGCATAATGGAACATATATAGCTGTTATCTTCAAGATGTTTCTTGGGCCAGGCACGATGACTCACTCTTGTTATCCCAGCACTTTGGGAGGCCGAGGCAGGAGGATCACTTGAGGTCAGGAGTTCGAGACCAGCCTGGCCAACTTGATGGAACCTCGTTTCTACCAAAAATATAAAAATTAGCTGGTCATGATGTTGCACATCTGTAATCCCAGCTGCTCGGGAGGCTGAGGCATGAGAATTGCTTGAGCTTGGAAGGCAGAGGTAGCAGTGACCTGAGATCATACCACTGCACTCCAGCTTGGGCGACAGAGTCACTCAAACAATTTCTTTTTAAAAAAGAAGATACGTCTTATATGAGTAAGTAAGGTCCAGAGGAGGTGGCAGAGCACATGCCCACATTTGTGTAAAATGTAATTTATATGTGTTTGTGTAAACATGTGGATTTATTCGTAGTTGTTTTCCAGGTCTCTACAAAAAGGAAGACTCATCAAGTACTATGTAGTTCCCTCGCCCCCTCCCTTCCCCCCCAGTACCCCCGCCTCCCCTCCCCCCCCGCCTCCCCTCCCCCCCGCCTCCCCGCCTCCTCCCTCCCTTCTTCCCCCCTCCCTTCCTTGCCTCATTTCTTCTTCCTTCCTTCCTTCCTTCCTTGCTTCTTTTCTTCTTTTTTTTGAGACGGAGTCTCGCTCTGTCACCAGGCTGGAGTGCAGTGGCGCGATCTCGGCTCACTGCAACCTCCGCCTCCCGGGTTCAAGCGATTCTCCTGCCTCAGCCTCCCCAGTAGCCGGGACTACAGGCGCGCACCACCACGCCCAGCTAATTTTTGTATTTTTTAGTAGAGACGGGGTTTCATCATGTTGGCCAGGATGGTCTTGATCTCTTGATCTCTTGATCTGGCCACCTCGGCCTCCCAAAGTGCTGGGATTACAGGTGTGAGCCACTGCACCCGGCCTCTTTCTTCTTTATCTTCTCTTTAATCATATGTAATTGAAGGAGGGGTAGATGATCTAGTTATTATAAATGATCAAATACAAGCGGAAATAGGTACTGGCAGTGAAATGTTGTTAATATATAACCAACACATTGGTTTTAAACAATTGGAGAGGTGAGTTAAACATAGGAAAGCTGTAAATATTCAAAAAGAGGAGCAATACCTTACGAGGTTTGTAGGGAAAAAATGCAGCTATTTGTAAATATAAATAATAAAAACACCTAGTAGTTTTGACTTTCACTGCATTATAGAGACAATATATACAGACTTTGTAACATGCCTGGTGAGCCTTCTGCAAGGTATTATGTCGTTTCTTATTGTACAGAAGATAATTTCCCAAATCAGCCACTAGAGGACAGCAGACAATCAGTCATTTGTCTTAGGAGTGGCTGCCACACTAGACTGGAACTCTGCCATCTCTGGGGCTTTGTAATTGCTGAACTTTTCTAGATCACAGTTTCGCCTGTAAAATGTGGAGGGGATTGTGGACTGGCTGACTCTAAAACCTGTGCCAGCTCTAACAGGCTGTGATTTTTACACATAGTTGTATTCTCATAGTGACCATTAAGTTAAAGTTGAACCATGTTGAAGTTCAGCCATTAAACAAAAACTAAGCTCAGACGTGTTTAGATACTATTCCTTCTTTCAAACGTCGCTAACAGGTCTTGAGAGCCTCTTTGAGCCAAATATTGTTCTAAGCACTTTGCTGGCATCGTCATTTACAAACCACTCCTGCTGAGGTAAGTGCAGTTCTGGTGTCCACTTTGCAGATGAGATTGGTGATATACACCGAGGTAAAGTAACTTGTCCAAGGTCTCACGGTTAGAAAGATAGGTCCAGAATAGTAGGGTCATATTTGTAACTGCTCCATTACACTAGGAACTACTAGTGCAATGAACAGCAATAAAACGTCTAAGAAAACGGTAATAATTGCATCTGGCTGGCAATTCACAGTTTTGCCCTTATAGAAAATGACTTTCTTGAGAGTTTTTGGGGGTACATAATCACATAATTGCATCCTGTACCTTGTTACTTAAGTAATATTTTCTTGCCAAAAAAGCAAATAATAATTTATAACAGCTGCTGATCCCTGGGCTAATCTCCATCAGCCCCCTTCTCCATCCCCCACCTCCCAAACCTCACAGGCAGGGGTGTAGCCTCGGACAGCGCCCTCTCCACAGCTGCCTCCTGCTCCGCTGCAGTTCTCACACTTGCTCCCTGAAGCGTTTCTTCCTCATCCCTTGTGCAGCTCTTCCAAGAAACACCCCGAGTATGACCTCCTCACAGGTTTCCTTGTCTCTACAAGGTAGTCTAAAGTGCTCTTTCTTGCATCTCTCTACTTTAGCAACAATCTCATTGTAGTATTATACTTTGTTGTTTTCCCAACCAGAATTAAGCTCTTTTAGGTCAGATCCTTTCTCTGTTTTCATCTTTGTACCGTAAGATACAAAAACTTTCCAAACCTTCGCTTTGAGGTCTTTTAACCGATCTGCCTCTTACATAGATTATTTCTTTTTCTTGCCAATGACTTTAATGGTTTTGGATAACTTCAAATAATTCTCTGACAGGTTTGTTTAACTGTTTGCAAAGACAATTCGTTGGTCATCTTTTAAGTCATTTTTCCCAGGTACTTTTGGATGCTGAAAACTTTATTAACCATCTTTAGGTACAGCCAGGTGATTCTGAGAGCTAGAATTAGATCTTAATTGCAGAGGGATAGGATTGCCAGAACCAATGCTGTGTGGGTGAGTCCTGATATCTACTGGGGGCATTAACAGATGATGTGAAAGTAGAGAAATAGCTATTTATTAATATATATTTTTTAAGACAGGGTCTAGTTCTGCCCAGGCTAGAATGCAGTGGCACAATCATGGCTCACTGCAGCCTTGACATCCTGGGCTTGAGTGATCCTCCCACCTCACTCAGCCTCCTGAGTAGCTGAAACTACAGGTATACACTACCATTCTTGGCTATTTTTTTTTTCTAGAGATGGGGTTTCAGTTGGCCTCGAACTCCTGGAGTCAAGCAATCTGTGAGCCACCATGCCTGGCCTACTTATCAATTTTTGAATAAATAATTAAAGTCAAAGTCACATAACTTTTATGTAGAAACACCTTGTCTATGCCAGGGGTCACTAAATTGAAAACATTCTTGCTGATGCTAAACCTTTGCTTTTTTTTCACAGGTGCTTAGGATTCAGGTTGATATTATGCCTGGGGGTTAATCACCGAAGGCCCCTCTAGGGTCAGTTGGGCTGGCCTTTTTTCTGGTTTCAAACCAGTCTTTGGATCTGCCTCCAACCTTTGGTGCTTTTTTTGTAAAATGTCTTACTAAAATGGATGCCCTTCTATGCACCAAGATATATACCATCAATTCTCAAAATACTTAAACCCTCATAATTTTCTACATGTAGAAATGCCTCCTTGGCCCATGGTTTTGATAGCATTTTATCTCACCTCCTCCTCCTAATCCTTTCATCTCTCTGCAACATAAATTTATTCCTCTTTGGCTAAAAAATATGATTCAACTTTTTCTAGCCTAAATGGAAACAACCTTCAGTGGGATTTGGTATTTCCCTGAAGTGCATTCCATTTCTCTCTCCATTCATGCCAGGATTGTCAACTAACATTCCTGGTTAGTGGGGAGAACCTGGAGAAATGAGAAAGTGCATGAGGAAAACCAGAGAGGAGAGAGCAGGTAAGGCACATTCAGGGAAGTTTTGCTGCTGGAGGAAGTTAGTTTTGGTGAATGATCCAGTTTTGGGTAAATCTGAAAAGATTTCTTTAAAACTTAAATTATGAAAATTCTTGAATGCCAAGCTGTGGTGTTGGATGTTATGTGTTTGCCATGTACGACCACAGCAGAAATGTGCTCAGGAAAGTGCTGGGTGGAACAGATTTAAAGGGTTCAGACAGGAGACACAGAAGCTGCAGTGTGGCCTAGGAAGAAGGCCCCGACCAACCCTGAAAAGAAAGTGAAAAGCCTGATGATGTTATTAAGATGAAACCTCTTGAAAATAAGATTACTGGAAAACAGATTGTAATTTACCAAGGACAGGATTTATTAAAATAAGCTGTAACTAGTTTTCAGAAATGTGTTTATACATGGGCATTACACACAGTTGAAATTTTTAAATGAGTGTTACTATGTGTAAGGTGAATGCTATTTTGCAAAGAGAAACACATGTAAGAACATAGGCATAATCAATGCTTTCAAAAAATGAAGTGAAGGGGATTCGGAGGCACAGGGTTGCCTTCACTGCCCTGTGTGTGTGTGTGTGTGTGTGTGTGTGTGTGTGTGTGTGTGTGTGTAGAAGACAGAGAGAGAGAGAGATTTGTGTGTGTGTGTGTGTGTAGAAGAGAGAGAAAGAGAGAGAGAGAGATTTGACCAGGGCCCCTCGCCCATCCCCTTCTTCTCCCTTTGGCTCTCTGGAGTCCTTGGGCTGGGTGCTAGCTTACCAGCATGCTGTTGAGGACAGCCTCTCCTCGCGGTGTCCTTATATTGAGTCCTTCTCAGGCCAGCTCAGGAGCAGTCACCCTGAACTGCCTCGTCCACTTGACTCTTGTGCATTCTTGACCTGTAACTATCTGTAAGCTCAGGCCATACCAAAGTAGACCTGCTTCTTTTCTTTGCTCTGCCACCACAGACCACTTGGGACTCCTCTGGCCTGAGTCAGACTATCTCGATTTCCCAAATCCTAGAGGGCACGCGCCTGCCTTTGCATGTGGCCTCCTCAAAGTTCTGCAGGCTTAGCTGGGGGCAAGAAGGAGAAATTCACAGGACATTAGCAATCTCCGCAAAGTACTCCACACCACCAGGCCCGGCTCTACCATTACCTTCCCCTTTTTACTAAATTCTTCCAATGTGATTGATGAGTTAGGGTTGTCAAACTGGTTTCACAAACTCTTAGCCTGTCCTGCAAGGGGGAATGGCTAACACCTAGAGTCCTTAACCTTAAGGGCTCCACAAAAACTCCAGACTCTGAGTCAACAGGACAGTATTATTTAGCATCTGATATACACCTCCACCACCACATACACATACACTCTTACACACACACACACCCCTACACATATACACACACACACCTACACACACACACCTACACATAGACACACACACGGCTACACATATATACACATACACACACCTACACATATATACACATACACACATATATACATATACACATACATACATCTACACATATACATGTGTATATATACATATATACACATGCATCTACACACACATCTACATATATACATACATATATACACATACACACATCTACACATATACATGTACACACATACATGCACACATTTACACCTACACATATACACACAGCTACACATACATACACATACACACACCTACACATACACACACCTACACACATACATGCACACATTTACACCTACACATTTATACATACCTGTACATATGTACACATACACACCCCTGTGTGTGTATGTACACACAGACATGCACATACACACAAACACATATACATACACACACACATATACACACACATCTATGCATACACACACCTACACATATATATATACATACACACATATGCCCTATCCATACACACATATACACATACACACACACACCACACATACACACATGTACACATGTACACAATTATGCATATACATTCATGCAGGCATACACACACATACATACACACACCCATGTATACACATACAATACACATATAAACACACACATACATACACACACCTACATACACACACACATACACAGAAGAAGGGCTAGAAGAACAGTAGTCATCTTTGAGCACGACACTTAGGCTTTTTCTTTATGTATTTTAGTGTTTTCCAAGTTTTCTCCCTTGAAAATCTATTACTTGTACAAGTAACAGCATAGTAAATATTTCAAAATATAACCAAATATAAGTAAGATAAATTGATATAATACATCTGATATGGTCTGGCTCTGTTCCCACCCAAACCTAATCTTGAATTCTACTCCCATAATTCCCATGTGTTGTGGGAGGGACCCAGTGCAAGATAATTTGAATTATGGGGGCAGTTTCCCCCATACTGTTTTTGTGGTAGTGATGACTCTCACGAGATCTGATGGTTTTGTCAGGAGTTTCTACATTTGCATCTTCCTCATTTTCTCTTGCTGCCACCAAGTAAGAAGTGCCTTTCACCTCTCGCCATGATTCTGACTCCTCCCCAGCCATGTGGAACTGTAAGTACAGCTAAATCTCTGTTTCTTCCCAGTCTCACGTATGTCTTTATCAAGGGTGTGAAAACAGACTAATACAGTAAATTGCTACCAGTAGAGCAGGGCGTTGCTGAAAAGATACCTGAAAATGTGGAAGTGACTTTGAACTGGGTAACAGGCAGAGGTTGGAACAGTTTGGAGGGCTCAGCAGAAGACAGGAAAATGTGGGAAAATTTGGAACCTCCTAGAGACTTGTTTAATGGCTTTGACAAAAATGCTGATAGTGATATCAACAATAAAGTCCAGGCTGAGGTGGTCTCAGATGAAGAAGAGGAACTTGTTGGGAACTGGAGCAAAGGTGACTCTTGTTATGTTTTAGCAAAGAGACTTGTGGCATTTTGCCCCTGCCCTAGAGATTTGTGGAACTTGGCAGCTTCCATGTGGTATTGAACCTGTAGGTGCACAGAAATCAAGAACTGAGGTTCAGGAACCTCCGCCTAGATTTCAGAAGATGTATGGAAATGCCTGGATGTCCAGACAGAAGTTTGCTGCAGGTGCGGTGCCCTCATGGAGAACCTCTGCTAGGACAGTGCAGAAGGGACATGTGGGGTCAGACCCCTCCACACGGACTGCCTACTGGGTACTGCCTAGTGGAGCTATGAGAAGAGGGCCACTGTCCTGCAGACCCCAGAATGATAATCCTTGCACCGTGCAAGGAATTAGAAAAGCTGCAAACACTAACACCAGCCCGGGAAAGCAGCTGGGAGGGAAAGCAGCAAAGCCACAGGGGCGGAGCTGCCTGAGACTATGGGAACACAGCCCTTGAATCAGTGTAACCTGGATGTGAGACATGGAGTCAAAAGAGATCACTTTGGAGCTTTAGAATTGACTGCCTCATTGGATTTCAGACTTGTGCGGGTCCTGTAACCCCTTTGTTTTGCCCATTTTCTCCAATTTGGTACAGCTGTATTTAACCAATACCTGTACCCCCACTGTATCTAGGCAGTAACTAGCTTGCTTTTGATTTTACAGATTTGTAGGTAGAAGGGGCTTGCCTTGTCTCAGATGTGACTTTGGACTGTGAACTTTCGGGTTAATGCTGAAATGAGTTAAGACTTTGGGGGATTGGTTTTGAAATGTGAGGACATGAGATTTGGAGGGACCAGGGGCAGAATGATATGGTTTGGCTGTGTCCCCACCCAAATCTCATCTTGAACTGCACTCACATAATTCCCATGTGTTGTGGGAGGGACCCAGTGGGAGATAATTTGAATCAAAGGGGCGGTTTCTCTACCACTGTTCTCAAGGTAGTGACTAAGTCTCACAAGATCTGATGGTTTTCTGCAATTTGCATCTCTCTCATTTTCTTTTGCCACTGCCATGTAAGAAATGCCTTTTGCCTCCTGCCATGATTCCTAGGCCTCCCCAGCCATTTGGAACTATAAGTTCAATTAAACCTCTTTTTCTTTCCAGTCTTGGGTATGTCTTTATCAGCAGCATGAAAACAGATTAATACAATATCTTATGTTTTAGTCTAATAAAACTTCTTAGAGAGAGACTACTTTCTCCCTAAATGACCCATTAGATCCTTTTTTGTTTGTGAAACTTTATAGTTTTGTTCTTTATCTTGCAAAAATACTTACTAATTTGTACATTAAAATCAGTAATAGATGTATATATTTTAAATTAACATATCTTAAAAAGGAAACGTTACAAGTGTGCCAATTTACATTTGTTTGAAGTTCAATTTGGGGCATTGTATTGCATTAGAAATTGTTTTGGTTCACAAATACTTACTTGGAAAATCTGATTGGCTAAGGTGAGGTGGCTCACACCTGTAATCCCCGCATTTCGGGAGGCCAAGGCAGGCAGATCATCTGAGGTCAGGAGTTTGAGACCAGCCTGGCGAACATGGTAAAACCCCAACTCTACTAAAAATACAAAAATTAGCTGGGCATAGTGGTGAGAACCTGTAATCCCAGCTACTCGGGAGGCTGAGGCAGGATAATCGCTTGAACCTGGGAGGTGGAAGTTGCAGTGAGCCGAGATCACGCCACTGCACTCCAGCCTGGGCAACAGAGTGAGACCCATCTCAAAAAAAAAAAAAAAAAAAAACAAAGAAAGAAAAGAAAATCTAATTAATGCATGAATATTTTTCTTTGCCTCCATGTAACTACAACATAACCCCTGAATCACATACTAACAAAATCTGTGAATTGCTCATCAACAGAATTTATTTCCTATTACAAGACTGGGGGTTCTGAATATTATCACATTTTGATTTGATGTATCACAGTTCCACCTTATCATGGCTTGTGAAATTCACCCAATGGTGACCCTGAATTTGATCAACAAAAAAACTCAACAAATAATTAAAAGGTATATTGGAATTTTTCACTTTCAAAAAAAATTGGAAACAATTTTTATAAACCAAATCTGAACCTGAGTATATGTATAAGGATGTTAATATTCTTTCTTTGTATATATGTTTTCTATTCCTGTGACAGATTACCAATGTGAATAGTCTTTCTTAATTATCTATTCTAGTTACCGTGGGGTTTGACAGTGATAATGGATCACATCGCCTGTTCTATGAGTTCTGAACCAAATGGAAAAAAAGATTTAGGAGTAAGTATCAGCTTCATTTTACTAAATAAAAATTGGATTAGGCATTGATTTGAAACCAAAATTGGGATCCCTACTCTTTCCCCACTTCTTTGTACTGACTTTCCCACCCATGCCAAGAGCTCCTCTCTTTGACAGTGTGAGGAATAAAAATATAAATATCATGCTTACTACCAAACACATTTGAAATCTTTCTTCCTGTTGCTAAAAATGAAGGACTCTAGACAAAATGAGGCAATTGGTGGATCGCCTCTCTCAGTGCCCATGGTGGTTATTTCAACAGTGCTTTGCTAAGGATTTATTTCCTTCTTTCAGATTAAATGAGTGGAATTAATGACCATCAAAATGAAGACAGTGGATCATGAGGATTTTTAAAATAAGAATTCAGTTTCAGGAGGACAGCACAACAATGTTTGTTAGTCTTCCTGTTTGGCTTAGGAATGAATAGCGTAAACAGATCATACGCCATCATCCCCTTCCCTATCGAAGGAAGATCTAGTAACTGAGCTATCCCTGAAACAACCTGAGTCCTGCAACAAATGGAGACTGATGAATAGAGGTCTTATTTGTGTCTGGCCCAGATTTCTCAGTAATGGTCCAAGATTTTATGCAGAGAACAAAGATTTGGTGTTGATCCAGGGTTTTGTAGTAGTAGCCAATGTGAATCAAAAACTAAGAGCTGAGGAGAGTTCAGTGGTCTCTCGTTGTTAGGGAAGAAGGATGGGAGAGAAGGTGAGGAAGAAGGCGTCTCTATTCTACCTCTCTACCATAGCTCACGCTCTCCTGCAGCCCCAGCTCCTGCAGTCCAGGAGTTTGGCTCAGCCTTCTGAACTCAAACCTCCCAGAATATAGACAACCCCAGATGTGAATGTGGAGTTAAAGTTCATCTGAAAGGAAAAATAATTCCATCTACGCCCCAGAAAGTTCCTAATGCCCAGCACACAGTGAGTGCTCAATAAATGCTATTCTACTAAGCGGAAATAGTTCTACTAAACTAAAATGAAATAGTTTAGATTGACCAGCAAATCCCAAATTAGTCCAAAAGATCAAAACTCCTTTGGAAGCAGGTACAAAGCTGAAAAGTATCCGCGATCACTTTGTCCAGTAGGATCTAATAGCCATGGTGACCCAGAGCTTGATGACCAGATGTGAGCTCCACCTCACTCTGTGGGAAGCCCAGCCTTCAGCATCGAAGGTCTGTTAACCCCTGGAGGAGAAAAGACATCGTGTAGATTTGCCGGCACATGGTGGGTGCCCAGGCCATAGAGTGGAACTCCCAGAAACATGCCCCAGAGAACAGCAAGCACCCATGGGAGCTGATTCCTCAGTGAGGGTGAAAGAGAAGTCAACCTATCCATCCATGTAAACATGAAGATGGAATTTGGCCTTATTAAGTCTGTTATCATTCATGCAAAGTTGTGAAACCTATAAAGGTCACTCTTGCCCAGTCTTTCGGGGTCTTGGTCTCTTCTTCTGTGTTCATACATTCCTCCCTTTTCACATGTCTTCTTCTTCCTGACACATGCCATAATAAGTTTTCAGTAAATGTCTGATTGATCATCTAAGAACAAATTACTAATAAACATAATGTTTTATGTATCTCAGATAGATTTGTCTTTTATTGGGGATGAACGAAGAAAAAAAGCCTTAATTCAAAGGAGCATATTTTCAAAAGTGAAATTCAGGGTAGGATGTTAGTTAGGATACGCTAAACTGTCATCCTAATGATTCAAACACAATGGAATTTTATTTCTCATGCACCTAACAGTCCAGTGTGGATGTTTGAGTTATTGGACAGATTTCCTTCATGTGGTCATTCAGAGCCTCTCTGGTGAGGCCTCTGGTTATATGCAGCCAGCCCTGGAGGGGAAGGAGAGTATGGAGGCCCAGCTACTCTCTTGAGAGCTCTGGTCTGGAAGAAGCATAACCACTTGGGCTGATCATTCACTGAGAGAACTTAATCACATGGCCTCCCCCTTTGCCAGTTGCCGTTGTATTATTCTGGAAGTAAATGAATATAGATTTTGGCAGACAACCAACAGTCTCAGCCCAAATCATCAGCCCAGAGTGTGGAGATTTGTTGCTTGGGAGGGGTGCAGACAAAGAGGAAGATGGTCTTCTTCCTAATGTGCCTTAAACCGTGTCCTGTAGCTCGTCACCACCTCCACCTAAGCTGAAGCCCAGTGCTGCTGACGCAATGAATTCTCAGAAGTTTTCAAATTTACTGATATCATTTTAATTCTCTGTGGCTCTGCCTAGGTTTGTAACGGTAGAAAAGTACAATGTGGACTTGCATATCAGTGGCCAGTAGGTCTTCGAGAGCCAGCTCCTCCAGGCTCCAAGCAGACCCTGAACTCAGGAGTAAATGACCAATGTCCTGGGACAGGAAGGTGCAGCTTGATCCCACTCACTAACTCAAAGCCTTTGCTTTGCTGGGGATCATCCAGGTGACTAGCTTCTCCTTTCCCCCAGTTTCTTCTCTTTTCTCCTGTCGGTTGCACTGCTGATCAGCACCTGAACCAGGTGGTGACGAGAAGGAGCTAGAGATGATGAAATAAACATCAGCTTGGTAATTACTTCTTAAGCCTGATGAAAATAGAGTTGACCGGTTGCAGCTGAAATGTATTTAAGACTGTGGCTAATCATCCTTTATCTCCTCCTGGTCTCATAAGCACTGATACTTGAGAGGTGTCTGGGATATTACGCAATGTTCTAAATTTATCACATATTCATGTTAAGAAGAGTTTAATGCATTTTTCTCAGTATAATGTGTAACCGGAAATAATTGCAACAGTGAAGATTTATTGAAAGATTATGTGTCAGGCACCATCTTAAATGCTTTAGGGTACATGGTTTCATTAAATTCTCACTACAACCCTGCGTGGTACTTTTATTACCCCTGTTTCATAGTCAAGATAATTGGGGCATGAAGGGGCTTCTTAACTCACCAAGTGTGCATACCTACTCAGCGGCGAGGCAATGCTCAGAGTCAGAGCCCAGGAATTGAACCTTTGCACTGTTCATCCACACTATACCAGGAGCAAACTCTAAATGTTCATTTCTAAAAAAAATAAGGTGCACATATATTTTTTTTTTTTTTTGAGAAACAGAATTAATCTGTGAAGTTCTTCTTGCCTCATAGGATTCGAATGGAATGAAGTATCTAGCCAGGAGCAAAGAATTCCATTGTACGTTGCTGACTCAGACATTAAAGCAATTCTCCCTGGACGGTCTTCACCAAATGACTGGGCAATAAAATGTCATGGAGTTTAGACCACCCATATACCCCCAGCCCACTATAAGGGGAGAAGAAAGCTAGCAACAAATGAAAGTGGAAGCAGAGGGAGGAAGCTATACCATCACCCCGGCCCCCATACAGAGGCAGAATACATGCTGCTCGCGCCATCGCTGTTGAATTAGTTTATGAAGAACATCTCCTGTGAGGTTAAAGAGCAACTGTGAGCTGCCATCACATGTTGTACTAAATCCTTTTCTGCCCTTTCTATTCTGTAATTCAACAAATGGTAAACATTTCTCTAGCAAGTGCCAAAGAAGGGAGCAATAAGTACCGAGCAGGCATCTTGGGTCACCTGGGGACACGCCAATAGCTGTGCCTAATGAAAATATCAGAAATCCCAATTAAGCACCAGAGAGTTCCCTTGAGCAATCACTGATAGGGCAGTGACTTCTGTATGGCCTCAGCAGTGCAGAGCACCTGCAAAAGCGCTCATTAGCTACGGGAAGCTTCTTCCACTGTTCAACTGCACCTCCAGCTCAGAAACAAGAAACTCTTGGCAGGTAGCTCTGTCAGCAGCTCAGGGGAATCTTTCCTTTGGTTTCAGTTCATAATGTTTGGCAACCTCTGCAGTCACCTGTGAAGAAACTAAAAATCCACAGTAAGCTGCAGCCAACTCACCCGCTCATAATCACTCCAGGCATGCGCACTGTTTATTGCTGGCCCATTCTAAGCATCGCAAAGCACTTTTGAGAATGTGTCTCTCTACTCAAATACAGGTTTTTTTTGGTGTTTTTTTCCTCTTCAGAGATTGCCCTTTTGTGTGTTTGGTTTTGAAAAACGCAAAAATAATGTATCACACTTACTGTCACTATTTGTTTTGGCACATTTGATTTGCCCTGCAAAGACCTTTTACGATATGTTTTCCTAGACATATAAATTAATTCCATTCATAATGAGTGACTACAGAGATGGCTGCAAAGCAAACTTTCAATCACACCAGTGCCTCTTTCCTTCCTTTAATAAGTCTTTATCACCTACAATGTGCCTGGCACTCTTTTAGGTCCTGAAAATAGAGCAACAAAGAAGAGACAGAGACACCTTCCCTTACAGAAAGGCGAAATCGTCATTAAAAAAATGAATAAAATATGTAACAACGAAGAGGATAAAGGTCCTGTTGAGATGAACAAATCAGGGAAGTGCGACAGGAACTAGAGCAGAGGGGTGGGCTTGTAGTTTTGAACTGAGTGGGCAGGAAAGGCCTCACCAAAGTGACTCTTAGCAGAGACCTGAAGGGGGCGAGAGAGAGAGAGGCTTGCAGCCACCTAGCCATGGGCTAGGAGAGTGGCTGAGGGAAGACAGGCCTGAGTGTGGGGATTTGCATCCAGGTGATTCCTTTTGATCCTGGTGTTGCAAAGGGACATGGCTGTATAGTAACTGGCCATACTTCTGACTAAAACCTATATCATTAACTAACTGGTTTGAGAGAATAAAATGTTGTGAAGAACTCATTTGGTCTTAAATGGCTATGTTTGTACAAACAGATCTGACTGTTTTATTGTCAAACATTGAATTTGGAGAAGACAAAATAAGCTATGTTTTATCAAATAGCTGATTTAACTGTTTCTTTTCAGAGCGATTATTTTTTTAATTTTTTTTGAGATGGAGTCTTGCTCTGTCACCCAGGCTGGAGTCCAGTGGTGTGATTTTGGCTCACCGCAACCTCCACCTCCTGGGTTCAAGCAATTCTCCTGTCTCCCAAGTAATTGGGATTACAGCACATGCCACCACGCCTGGCTAATTTTTATATTTTTTTGTAGAGACAGGGTTTCACCATGTTGGCCAGGCTGGTCTTGAACTCTTGACCTCAGGCAATCTGCCCGCCTCAGTCTCCCAAAGTGCTAGGATTAAAGGCGTGAGCCACTGCGCCCAGCTTGGAGCAATTACTTTTTTAAGTAACAGAAAAGATTACTCATACAGAGAAAAATTCAAGAAGGTATGAGGAGGCACTGATCAAATAAACTCAGGTAAAAGTCTCCCTTCGATGACAAACAAATCTGGCTTGATTTTTTAGCTTTTATCAGTCAAATACATCTAATAATTTGAAAGCATTTCATTTTTAAGCCTGAAATGATCCACATCCCTGACTCTGCTGTTATTAATCCAGAATATACCTCAACAGCTTTGTGTGTATATAAAAGCAAAAATTCTGGTCGTCCCTTTTATATCTCAGTAACTCCATTGGGAAATCCTTTGGTGCTTATGCAATCATTAGCCTCTTCTCAAATATAAGAAGCTGTAGGTGAGGGAAAGGGTAAGAAAACAAGGATACTATAACCCTTCAGCAGATTTTGTTCAACGATGACACGCCAAAAGCCCAGAGAGAACAGATGCGCATCCCCTGAGTCTATTCTATTCGTTCTATGTGGGGGGACCCCACTCTGCTCTGAGCCTGTAATGGGCACATCACACTGTCAGATTATTTGAATATCAGTACACTTTCTGCATTCAGCAAGAGTTTAGAAAACTTTTCAAAGTGGACACAATGATTAATTTAGTCTTCAGAGGTCAAAGGCTGGTTCTATCATTTTGCGTATGTGACAGCACAAGGAAATCCAAAGGAATGAGTTCCGGGAGCTCTGGCACTGCCCAGAAGGTTCCAGATCGAGCTCTGCACTAGGATAAGGACTGACCTTGGAGGTGCTGCCTCTGCAGAAGAATCTGGTCATTTAAAGCCACAGAAGCGAGGACTTACCAGGCATTTTAAACCTCTCATTTCAACATTGCCGGGTCCCACCTCAGAATTTGTCTTCTTTCCATTTTCCTAGCTTTCTAAAAGCACATTTAGCAATTGTTCTTGGTTTAGGACAATAACACTGAAATCTTTGTGGAGACTTCAGGAATCTGTCAGGATTTTCAGGGTCTTCATACTCTCCACTGGTTTTACATTTTTTCTTTGTTTTCATATGTTTGTTTGCTTTCAGTTCAAACTCCATTCTGTGTCTTGTCAGCTAAATGGGTTATCTCTATCTAGCGTGTAGTTCTTAATGATTCTCTGTGGCATACTTTCCATTTCTCACTCCCTGATCACCAGAAGCTAATAACAGTAGAACTCTAAACAAATGAGCCACTATTTCCAGGGGACCATTTCTGCCAGCATTTGATTATTTTTGTATTGTGCGAGGTTGTTGCCTAGGAGGTTTTTGTTTTCTGTAACCAGACTTGCTATGGTTTCTTGATTTCATAGATGGTAAAAAAGAAAGCAGTTTTGTGTTATATGTGGAAAAATTATCTTTGAAATAGCATAGCAGTTTCAAAGCATATTTGAATATATGCCAGTTACATAGCATATAATTTCCTGTAAAATTCTTGCTGTGAATCACAGAAGAGTCTTTTAACAGAACTAATCACAGGTGCTTTAATGTAAAGCTTATGATAAAGAGCTTTTTATGAGCTAAGTACTGTGCTCTAGGGTCCATTTAAGTTCAGTGGGTGAACTAGTCATAATGATATGATTTGAGCCTGCTGAAAATGATTTTCCCAACCTGTTTATTTACTGAGAAAAGTTTCTAGCCAGGGACAATGACTTTTAACCTGTGGAGATATATTTGGTTGGACCCTATGGAACACCTATTTTTGCAGGTCAGAAATGATGAAATATCAGCAACTTCATAGGGTTAAAATAGCATACTAAATATCATAGGAGAAATTAAGAAGAAAAAATACAATAACCTAGACTCATGAAAAGACCTATGGAAGAAAAGGGATGCGGAAAAATAAAATCGGGCAGTTGAGCAACCAGGGGCTAATTCTCCATTCTGAGTGCTCTTTTGCCTTTGTTCAAAATCTAATAATGTCTTGCTTTTGTGGAACATATTTTATTTATTAGAGACAGGGTCTGACTCTGTTGCGAAGGCTGGAGTGCAGTGGTGCAAATTTGGCTCACTGCAACCTCAATCTCCTGGGCTCAAGTGATCCTTCCACCTCAGCCTCCTGAGTAGCTGGGACTAGAGATGTGCCACCACACCCAGCTAATTTTTTATTTTAGCAAAGATAGGGTAAGGTTATGTTGCCCATGCTAGTCTAGAACTCCTGGGATCAAGCAATCCTCCTGCCTCAGCCTCCCAAAGTGCTAAGATTACAGGTGTGAGCCACCACCCTGACCGAGCATTTATAACGAACTAGGCACTATGCTAACTGCTCTCTCTCTCTAGCCTATATATGCTGTCTAAAGAGACATTCTTCATACAATCAATTTCCGTGAGGTATTTAAGCCTTCATTTTCCTGGACAAGTGAATTGAGGTTTCCAGAGTTAAAATAACTTTCTCAAGTTCAGGCAACATTCAAATCTAGTTTTGTCTGATTCTAAGATTTCTGCCCTGAATTGTGATGCCACTTCATCTTGTAAACAGAAAGCATGAGAAAGCCTTGGTGCTCACTCTTTGTATTAATATCAAGAGAGAATTTGTACCAATGAGCAAATTCAACAGTGTTTCTCTTTTTCTGGCTTCTTCGAGGTTTTGCCTCTTCCTTTATATTTCAGTGCTTTAAACTACCAGGTGTCAGAGTTATCAGATTTTAAATGAAATCATTCCATTTCCTGTTATACCTCAAAGCTTAGATTCTTGTTTTATTTACAGTTAGACTCTCAGTTATAAAGACTATATTTTCTTTCTCTATCAAGGATGCATCAAAGGTAGAAAATGGCTCAACTGCAAGTGCCATGGATGGGTAAGATGAAGCATTAAGATAATAAGAGAGTTTTCCTTCCCTTTTCTTGGTGGAGTTGAGAAAATGTCTTATTGTCTTCCTTCAGTGTCCAGATACATTAGGCACATTTTAGGAGATGGTGAATGATAAATTCTGCCAAATCATCAGATTTCCTCTTCCAACTTTCATCTGATTCGCATTTTAGCAAATAAATAAAAATACAGATATAGTATAAGAAGAGAAACAGTGTGGAAACAAGTAGAGAAAAGTTTCTTTAAAATATTTATAGGTTTTTAGGCTGGGTGCGGTGGCTCACGCCTGTAATCCCAGCACTTTGGGAGGCTGAGGTGGATCACGAGGTCAAGAGATCGAGACCATCCTGGCCAACATGGTGAAACTCCGTCTCTACTAAAAATACAAAAATTAGCTAGGCGTGGTGGCGGGAATCTGTAATCCCAGCTACTTGGGAGGCTGAGGCAGGACAATAGCTTGACCCTGGGAGGCAGAGTTTGCAGTGAGCGGAGATCATGCCACTGCACTCTAGCCTCGCAGCAGAGTGAGATTCTCTCTCAAAAAAAAAAAAAGAAAGAAAGAAAAAAGATATTTATAGTTTTTGAACAAATCTATATGTAGTTCCAAATGTAACTTCAGTTGTGAAGGATTAGATACAGAATCTTAATGGATGTGAGAATGCTTTTAACCCACAACACACACCTCTCCTTCCTGTTTCTAAACCTGCCCTTCACCTTGGACATTTTATATTTGGGAGGTTAGGATGATTTTAAAAAAATCTCTTTCCATCTAATCCTTCTAGAACAAATCTCGCAAAGCAGATGCAAGATAGGGTGGAGACACTGGGAACTGGCTGGGCTGCCAGGTGAATTCCAGTACGGACCCAACATCACTACAGAAACTTGGAATTTCCTAGAAGCATTTAGAAAAAACTAGCTCTACTTTTCCAGGAGATTAGTTTATTGATTCATCACCCACTTTAGGTCAGGCAGTTTGCCAAGAGCTGTGGATACACAGATGATTTTGACATAATTCCTAGCCCTCAAGGAGAAGTGAGAATGAGATTCAGACAAGCGAACTGTCAATGATGCGGTGCTTGATAAGGGCTATGATGGGATGAAGGGAGCGTGGGGTGCTAGGCTTCGCCAAAGGCAGGCAGAGGAAGTGTCCACTGGCGGCATGAAAATTAAGGCTCTGTCTATGCTGGAAACTAAGCCCTAGTGGGGGCTGGTATTTCTCAGTTTTCCTTGTGTAGGTGAAAATTTATTTAGCTAGGGTACAATGCTTCTGGCCCTAATGAGGTACTTCCCTTCATGGGCAGTATTTTTGTGATTGGTAAAATAAATGCATCTTCCTCAATTGATATCAGGCAAATGCGAAGAGAGGTGACAGGGTGATGGGCCACAGAAATGGAGAAATGAGTCCGTCTCTCTACATACAAGTGCTTTTTCATCTATATGTTGTTAGCCATAGAGAAAATAGCAATCCATAAGACCCGTTGTAATAAAGGAATTGCAGGCATCAAAGAAAAGAGGGTGTTTTCTGGGCTTCTTTAAGAATTGATGCTCATCTCTACCATTCAGGAAGAAAATCCATCAGGCTTTTATAGTTCTCAGTGCCTAATGGACTACATGAAACTCAATTTCTGTACAGCAAGTTGGACATAAGAAGTACTTAGCAGGCAATTAACATTAGCAGCCAACAACTAGAGTGGTTAAATACCTACTGGCCTGGGGCAATACTCACTGGTGATATAAGTTATTCTTAAAAGGAATCAGCTCCCATACTCTTGGTTATGTTTCTTCAAATTGGATCCAAGGATCAGCTGTATCAGAACCATAGAGGGTACTTGTTACAAATACAGGTTCTCAGGTCCCTTTTCCAGATCTTGATTCAGAATCTCTTTAAATAATGACACTATACATGCATTTCTTTCTTTCTTTCGTTTTTTTTTTTTTTTTTTTTTTTAGAAGAGGAAGAAAAAGGAAGAGAAAGAGGGAGAGAGAACAGGAGTATTGCTTTATTGCCCAGGCTAGAATGCAGTCTAAAAATGGGAATTGAAAACCTCTTTTATACCAATAATTGTGCTTAACAATGGAGACAGGAAGGAATAAGGGAAGAAAATAACAAACAAGCAGCCAACCAATATTTCATTTAAACCTATGAAATGCTATGCAATTATTGAGGAGTGATTTACTTCCAATTATGTAGTCACTTTTGGAATAGGTGTGATATGGTACTGATAAGAATGTATGTTTTGTATATTTGAAGTGGAGAGTTCTATAAATGTTTATTAAGTTTACTTGTTCTGGGTCTGAGTTCAAGTCCTGGATGTCCTTGTTAATTTTCTATCTCGTTGATCTGTCTAATATTGACAATGTGATGTTACAGTCTCCTACTATTATTGTGTGGGAGGCTAAGTCTCTTTATAAGTCATTAAGAACTTGTCTTATATATCTGGGTGCTCCTGTATTGGGTACGTGTATATATAGGCTCATTAGCTCTTCTTGTTGCATTGATCTTTTTACCATTATGTAATGTCCTTCTTTGCCTCTTTTGATCTTTGTTGCTTTAAAGTCTATTTTATCAGAGGTGAGAATTGCAACTCCTGCTTTTTATTTATTTATTTATGTTTGCTCTCTGTTTGGTTGGTAAATCTTCCTCCGTCCCTTTGTTTTGAGTCTTTGTGTATCGTTGCATGTGAGATGGGTCTGGATACAGCGTACTGATGGGTTTTGACTTTTTATCCAGTTAATAATATATGAGTTTAATACTGCCATTTGATGCTAGCTGGATATATTTTTGGAAAGGCCGATACTGGTTGCTCCTTTATATGTATAGTGCTTCTTTCAGAAGCTTCTGCAAAGCAGGCTTGGTGATGGTGAAATCTCTAAGTACTTGCTTGTTTGCAAAAATATTTTATTTTTCCTTAGCTTTTGAAGCTCAGTTTGACTGGATATGAAATTCTGGGTTGAAAATTCTTTTCTTTAAGGATGTTGAATATTGGGCCCCACTCTTTTCTGGTTTGTAGGGTTTCTGCTGAGAGATCTGCTGTTAAGTCTGATAGGCTTCCCTTTGTGGGTAACCTGACCTTTCTCTCTGGCTGCTCTTAGTATTTTCTCCTTCATTTCAACCCTAATGAATCTGACAATTATGTGCCTTGGAGTTGGTCTTCTTGAGGAATATCTTTGTGGTGTTCTCTGTATTACCTGGAGTTGAATATTGTCCTGTCTTACTAGGTTGGGAAAGTTTTCTGAATAATCTCCTAAAGAGTATTTTCCAACTTGGATTCATTCTCTTCATCACATTCAGGTACACCTATCAAACATAGATTAGGTCTTTTCACATAGTCCCATATTTCTTGGAGACTTTGCTCATTCTTTTTTATCCTTTTTTCTCTAATCTTGACTTCTCATTTTATTTCATTAAGTTGGTCTTTGAACTCTGATATCCCTTCTTCTGCTTGATCAATTCGACTGTTAAAACTTGTGCATACTTCGCAAAGTTCTCGTGTTGTGTTTTTCAGCTCCATTAATTCACTTATATTCCTCTCCAAATTGTCTATTCTCATTAGCATTTCGTCAAACCTTTTTTCAAAGTTCTTAGTTTCTTTGCATTGGGTTAGAACAAGTTCTTTTAATTCACAGAAGTTTCTTATCATCCACCTTCTGAAGCCTACTTCTCTTAATGGAACGCACTTGTTCTCCATCAGGGCTTGTTCCGTTGCTGATGAGGAACTGTGATCCCCTGTAGAGAGAGAGGCATTCTGATTTTGGGTACTCTCAGCCTTTTTATGCTGGTTTCTTCCCATCATTGTAAATTTATCCACCTGTCATCTTTGTGATTTCCGACTTTCAAATTAGGTTTCTGAGTGGATGTCCAACTTGTTGATTCCCAGCGCCTAAATCTGCGCAATCCACTGCGCCGGCCAAAACAGCGCTGTTAAGATTAATGGTGCTTTTCTGCCTGGGAATCGGCCAAAAGGGGACCCAGTCCCACTCACTCTGCACCAAGAACTGCTGTGCTGAGGCGCCAGCAAAACTGCCGCGCCGGCCACAAGAGTCGCGCTAGCAACCCGTGGGGCTCCTTCGCTGGGAATCTCCTGGTCCATGAGCAACAAAAATTCATCTGAAAGTGTGGCGTCCTCTTGTTCTCTGCACTTTCACTGGGAGCTACAATCCTGAGCTGCTAGTGGTCAACCATCTTGGATCTCTCTCCCGCATTTCTTTCTTTTTCTTTCTTTCTTTCCTTCTTTCTTTCTTTCCTTTTCTTTTCTTTTCTTTTCTTTTCTTTCCTTTTGAGATGGAGTCTCACTCTGTTGTCCAGGCTAGAGTGCAGTGGCGTGATCTCAGCTCCTTGCAACCTTTGCCTCCTAGGTTCAAGTGATTCTCCTGTATCAGTCTCTTGAGTAGCTGGGATTACAGGCATGTGCCACCACGCCCAGCTAATTTTTGTATTTTTAGTAGAGACGGTGTTTTGCCATGTTGGCCAGGCTGTCTCAAACCTCTGAGTGATCCACCTGCCTTGGCATCTCAAAGTGCTAGGATTACAGGCACAAACTACCACACCCATCCCTATAAATGCATTAAAAATAAATTTCTCAATGATTTTTATGCATGCCACAGTTTGGGGAACACTCCTATGGCAGTTTACAATCTTAGAATGCAATCTGGAACAGACATACACATAAAGCAAGAATATGTGGAGGGAAATATAAAGAACACATTTAATTCATGGTAATAAATGTGAATTGAAAGAGAAGAAATAACACTCATGACATTGCAATCCCAGAAACCATTAAAACACAGTTCGATTTTTCTTGCTAAAAAGTACCAACCACAGAGATGCTAATTGCTGACTAGTCCTAGATCCAGGAATTTTAGATCAATTTTCTAGTGGTCTTACCTGGCTCTTGTACTATATGTATCTTGCTAGGGGTAAGTTCAGGGACTATTTCAGAAGCACCAGTGGCACCTTGGCATAAATATATATTTCAAACCAGAACAAATTTTATTCTACAATAATAGCCAGGATCTGGGATGAGGGGTCATTCTATCTCAACCAGGAAAAATTGCACAAATTTTATCAGCAGCTTTATAGGCCATTTTCTCAATTGTCCAAGCCTTGGTTAACAGTCTTGCAGATTTAGAATCCCATCTCTCCTTGGCCGCTATTCATCTCATCACAGATGCTGTTGTCTCTCTTCTTCTCAGCCCCTTCCCTCTTCCCTGGGTTTAAGGACCATATATTCCTAGAAGTCCCTGCTAAACAAGTAACTGAAGGTTATAATCCACAATAGCTAAAACTAATTTAATGAATGAGATAATTGAAAGACAAAAAACAGAAGGCTCAAAAGTCTGCATCGAGTTCTTAGATTTTCACATTGTATTTAAAAAAAAGAAAGAGAGTGATGGGGAAAGGGTAAGAAAGAGGAGAGGAGAGAGAGAATTATGCAAATATGAAAAGAAAGCAAGATTGTGCGACTGGAAACCTCAGGTGGCAGGTATAATTTTTAAAAGGTCAAACTTGGAGAGGGAGACATTGTGACCAGTGATTTAGAATCTCATTGCCTCTTTTCCTTCTTGTTATGGGTTGAAGTGTGTCCCCCCAAATGAGAATAAAATCCTAACCCCTAGAAACTGTGAATGTGATCTTATTTGGAAATAAGGTCTTTGCCAGTGATCAAATTAAGATGAGGTCATTAGGGTGGGAATTTATCTGTCTAGTGTCCTTATTAGAAAAGGGAAATTTGGGCACAGAAATAGACATAGATAAAGGAAAGACATTAAAAGACACAGAAGAAGGCCATCTACAGCCAACGAGTGCCTGAGGCTACTGGGAACTCAGAGAGACCTCACAGACCCCAGGAGAAGCCTATCCGTCCAGCACTTTGATTTTGCACTTCTAGCCACTCTAGAGCTGTGAGACAAGGCACTTTCCTTGTTTATGGCCTCCAATTTGTGGCACTTTGTTATGGCAGCCCAGGGGAAAAATACATTTCTTGAAAATTATATTTAAGAATTAAAAAGAACAAATCAGAATGCTATCAAGATAGAAAACTCTGCTCTGCATGACTGAATTTTCTAAACAAGTTTTGTTTTTGCAAATGAATTGATAGAAAGAGTGGGCATATAAATGTGATAGACCGGGTTATAACTCAAAAAGTTGAAGTCAAATTTTCTGATAAACAATGAAAATAAAAACATGATTATCATATATTAAATAATAGGGACAAAATACAAAAGCCCAGGATCCTGTCATTCTCAGGCAGCTTGGTGTGGACTGAGGGAGCTGAGAGCTCTTAAAACTGGCACAACCTCTTCTTTTTCAATTGAGGAAACTGAGACGCAGAATAGTTAAATTACTTGGCCAAAAAATAGCTTTTAGTTTATAAAGCAATTACATCGGCTATATGAACAGAAGCTTGACTGACCAAAACTTATTCCATATACTTTATTACACAATGTAATTGACTCAGAGACAGGCAACTTTGTCTGCCAATATGGTTTCCAAATCAGCCTAGGACGCAAGGGCATTATATTTCTTCTGTGAGATTGTCAGATACAGTGAATAGCTGCATGTCATGTTTACTCACCTGAAAGGAGAAGAGTGATGACTATTGTCACCCTCATTACATCACTTTTTGTTTTGTTTTGTTTTAAATTTTTTATGTCCATAGGTTATTGGGGAACAGGTGGTGTTTGGTTACATGAGTGTGTTTTTTGGTGGTGATTTGTGAGATTTTGGTGCACCCATCACCTGAGCAGTATACACTGTACCCAATTTGTAGTCTTTTACCCCTCCACCCCTTTCCACCCTTTCCCCCTGAGTCCTCAAAGTCCATTGTGTCATTCCTATACTTTTTCATCCTCATAGCTTAGGTCCCACTTATGAGTGAGAACATATGATGTTTGGTTTTCCATTCCTGAGTTACTTCACATTGAATAATAGTCTCCAATCTCATCCAGGTCTCTGCAAATACCATTAATTCATTCCTTTTTATGGCTGAGTAGTATTCCATCATATATATATACCACAGTTTTTTAATCCACTCATTGATGGATAAATCCATCAATGGTGGGCATTTGGGTTAGTTACACGTTTTTGCAATTGCCAATTGTGCTGCTATAAACATGTGTGCAAGTATCTTTTTCATATAATGACTTCTTTCCTCTGAGTAGATACCTAGTAGTGGGTGTAAGGCCGGCTGCCTCACCAGGAGCTAAATGGACACACTTATCTCTCCCTGTGCCAACCTCTCCATGCTGGCTCCCCCACACCCACTTCTATCAGGCCTCTCCATGCTGGCTCCCCCACACCCACTCCTATCTGGTCTCTCTATGCAGGCTCCACACACCCACTCCTGCATTCCTCACTCGACCCCTTCAGAATTTAAAAGGCCCACCCAAGATTTGTCCAACGGCAGTTTAACATTGACCTCCCCAGCCAGTCAACCCACCAGTAGTCCTGCTGGGCAACCAATGGCAGCTTGCCCCATCAGCACCTTGACTTCCCCTCACCAATGAAACTGTCTGCTCTTTGTTTCCCTAGTGATCAATCAAACCCCCTCACCAATGAAACTCACCAATGAAACTGTCTGCTCTTTGTTTCCCTAATGATCAATCAACCCTCCTCACCAATGAAACTGTCTGCTCTTTGTTTCCCTAAAGACCAATCAACTACCTCCATTCCCTATAAAACTCCACGCCCTGAGAAGCCCAGTGCAACTTCTCTGGCCCCTTCCTGGACCACAGAACCTCACCCGAGAGCTGAATAAATTGGATTCTCATTTTCTCACACTGGCCTCAGTTTCCTCATTTTGACTCAGCAATATACCTTACAGTGGGGTTGCTGGATCAAATGGTAGTTCTACTCTTATTTCTTTAAGGAATCTCCACACTGTTTTTCATAATAGTTGCACTAGTTTACATTCCCACCAGCAGTGTAGAAGTGTACCCTGTTCACTGCATCCATGCCAACATCTATTATTTTTTTATTATGGCCATTCTTGCAGGAGTAAGGTGGTATCACATTGTGGTTTTGATTTGCATTTCCCTGATCATTAGTGTTATTGAGCATTTTTTCATGATTGTTATCCATTTTTATATCTTCTTTTGAGAATTGTCTATTCATGTCCTCAGCTCACTTTTTGACAGGATTCTTTGTTTATTCTTGTTAATTTGTTTGTTTGTTGTAGATTCTGGATATTAGTCCTTTGTCAGATGTATAGGTTGTGAAGATTTTCTCCAACTTTGTGGGTTTTCTGCTTATACTTCTGACTGTTCCTTTGCCATGCAAAAGTTCTTTAGTTTAATGAAGTCCCAGCTATTTTTGTTTTTATTGCATTTGCTTTTGGGTTCTTGGTCATGAAATCTTTGCCTAAACCAATGTCTAGAAGGGTTTTTCCAATGTTATCTTCTAAAATGTTTATAGTTTCAGGTCTTAGGTCTAAGTCCTTGATCCATCTTGAGTTGATTTTTGTATAAGGTGAGAGATGAGGATCCAGTTTCATTCTCATACATATGCTTGCCAATTATCACAGCACCATATATTGAATACAGTGTCCTTTCCCTACTTTATGCTTTGATTTGCTTTGTGGAAGATCAGTTGGTTGTATTTCGGTTTATTTCTGGGTTTTCTAATCTGTTTCATTGGTTTATGTGCCTATTTTTATACCAGTACCATGCTGTTTTGGTGACTCTGGTCTTATAGTATAGTTTGAAATCAGATAATGTGATGCCTCCAGATTTGTTCTTTTTGCTTAGTTTTGTTTTTGCTATGTGTGCTCTTTTCTAGTTCCAGATGAATTTTAGGATTGTTTTTTCTAATTCTGTGAAGAATGATGGTGGTATTTTTCTAATTCTGTGAAGAATGATAGGAATTACGTTGAATTTGTAGATTGCTTTTGGCAGTATGGTCATTTTCAAAATATTGATTCTGCCAATCCATGAGAATGGGATGTGTTTCCACTTGTTGTTATTGTCTATGATTTCTTTCAGCAGTGTTTCATAGTTTTTCTTGTAGAGATCTTTCACCTCCTTGGTTAGGTATAGTCTTAAGTATTCTGTGTGTGTGTGTATATATATATATATATATATTTGCAGCTATTGTAAAAGGGGTTTAGTTCTTGATTTGATTCTCAGCTTGGTTGCTGTTAGTTTATAGAAGAACTACTGATTCGTGTACATTAATTTTGTATCCTGAAACTTTGCTGAATTCATCAGTTCTAGGAGCTTTCTGAAGGAGTAGTTAGGGTTTCTAGGTAAACAATCATATCATCAGTAAACAGTTACAGTTTGACATCCTCTTTACCAATTCGAATGCCCTTTACTTCTTGCTCTCATCTCATTGTTCTGGCTAGGACTTCCAGTACTATGTTGAAGAAAAGTGCTGAGTGGGCATCCTTTTCTTGTTCCAGTTCTCAGAGGGAATACTTTCAACTTTTCCTCATTCAGTATTATGTTGACCATGGGTTTCTCATAGATGGCTTTTATTACATTGAGGTATGTCCCTTGTATGCCAATTTTCATGAGAAATTTAATCATTAAGGGATACTGCATTTTGTCCAATGCTTTTTCTGCATTTATTGAGATAATCATGTGATTTTTGTTTTTAATTCTGTTTAATTGGTGATCATATTTATTGACTTGAATATGTTAAACCATCCCTGCATCCCCAGTATGACACCCACTTGATCATGGTGGATTATCTTTATGATATGTTGTTGGATTAGGTTAGTTAGTATTTTGTTAAGGATTTTTGCATCTATGTTCATAAGGGATATTGGTCTGTAGTTTTTTGTTGCTGTTGTTGTTATGTCCTTTCCTGGATTTGGTGTTAGGGTAATACTGGCTTTATAGAATGATTTAGGGAGGATTCTCTCTTTATCTTGTGGAATCACGTCAATAAGTCTAGTAGAATTCAGTTGTGAATCTGTCTGGTTCTGGACTTCTTTTCTTGGTAAATTTTTTATTACTATTTCAATCTTGCTGCTTGTTATTGGTCTGCTTAGGGTATGTAATTCTTCCTGATTCAAGCTAGGAGGGTTGTATCTTTCCAGAAATTTATCCTCTAGGTTTTCTAGTCTATGTGTGTAAAGGTGTTCATAATAGCCTAAAATGATCTTTTGTATTTTGATTTTCATTTGTAATATCTCTTATTTTGTTTCTAATTGAGCTTACTTGGATTTTCTCTCTCCTTTTCATTGTTAATCTTGCTAATGGTCTATCAATTTTAGTTATCTTTTCAAAGAACCAGTCTTTTGTTTCATTTACTTTTTGTATTTATTTATTTATTTATTTTTGAGATGGAGTTTCGCTCTTGTTACCCAGGCTGGAGTGCAATGGCACGATCTCGGCTCACCGCAACCTCCGCCTTCTGGGTTCAGGCAATTCTCCTGCCTCAGCCTCCCGAGTAGCTGGGATAACACAGGCACGCGCCACCATGCCCAGCTAATTTTTTGTATTTTCAGTAGAGACGGGGTTTCACCATGTTGACCAGGATGGTCTCGATCTCTTGACCTCGTGATCCACCCGCCTCGGCCTCCCAAAGTGCTGGGATTACAGGCTTGAGCCACCGTGCCCGGCCCTTGCTTTTTGTATTTTTGTTTGTTTGTTTCAATTTCTATTAGTTCTGCTCTGATCTTGGTTATTTCCTTTCTCCTGGTGGGTTTGGGTTTGGTTTGTTCTTGTTTCTCTGGTTTCTTGAGATGTGACCTTAGATTGTCTGTTTATGCTCCATCAGACTTCTTGATTTAGGCATTTAGGGCTATGAACTTTCTCTTAGCACCACCTTTGCTGTATCCCAGAGGATTTGATAGGTTGTATCACTAGTGTCATTCAGTTCAAAGAATTTTTAAATTTCCATTTTGATTTCATTTTTGACCCAATGATTATTCAGAAGCAGTTTATTCAATTTCCATGTGTTTGCATGGTTTTGAAGGTTCCTTTTCCTTTTGGAGTTGATTTCCAGTTTTATTTCACTGTGATCTGACAAAGTGCTTGATATAATTTCAATTTTCTTAAATTCATTGAGGCTTGTTTCATGGCCTGTGATATGGCCTGGCTTGGAGGAAGTTCCATGTGCAGATGAATAGAATGTATATTTTGCAGTTGTTGGGTAGAATGTTCTGTAAATATCTGTTAGGTCCAATGGTTCCAGGGTGTAGTTTAAATCCGTTGTTTCTTTGTTGACATGACCTGTGTAGTGCTGTCAGTGAAGTATTGAAATCCCCCACTATTACTGCATTGCTGTCTGTCTCATTTCTTAGATCCAGTAGTAATTGTTTTATAAATTTGGAAGCTCCAGTGTTAGGTGCATATATATTTAGAATTGTGATATTTTCCTGTTGAACAAGGCCTTTTTAAAAATTGTATTGAAATTTGAAAATTATATAACGTACCTCCTTGTCTTTTTTAACCTCCTCTCCTTCCTTCCTCTCTCTCAGGGTCTATTTCAGACTCAATTAAAAATCGTGAAAAACATTTTTAAGATCTCAGGCTGGATGGCTGATGCAGCAAGGAAAAATAGGAAGTCTTTAATGCTGTAAGTAGAAGTAAACTGCATTTACTGAGGCCTCTGTGTTTAGAAAGACTTTGAATGTAGTTGCAGGATACAAGAATCTTATAATTTGATGGACAGTGGCTTCAATCTGAACTGTGTCAATATTCATAAACTCTACTGCCATACCATTTAGTAATTTTTCTGATAAAGGCTTTTAGCTGTCAAATATTACCCTGACTTGTCACTTGGCTCCAAGTTTTAGTAGCTATGCTACGAAATGTGGATTTCAGGTAGACCATCTCACTAATTATGGCATTCACTGATAACTACATACATAAACATATAACCAGAACAGGGATCCACATCTTTATCAATGATAAAGATTATCTATTGCAGCCTGGGCAACAAAGTAAGACTGTATCTCTACAAATAATAATAATAATCAGCTGGGTGTGGTGGCACGTGCCTGTAGTCAGCTACTTGGGAGGTTGAGGTGGAAGAATCACTTGAGCTCAGGAGATTGAGGCTTGCAGTGAGCTATGTTTGTACCACTGCACTCAGCCTGAATGACAGAGTGAGACCCTGTGCTACTTGAGAGGCTGAGGCAAGGGAATTGCTTGAAACTGGGAGGCAGAGGTTGCAGTGAGCCGAGATGGGACCACTGCACTCCAGCCTGGGAGACAGAATGAGACTCTGTTTCAAAAAAAAAACAAAAAGAAAAGAAAAAAGATTATCAATTGATAACAAAAACTAACATAGCCTCTCTCTGACATAACTTTTTAAAAAGCCTTTTTATTTTGGAAACAATTTTAGATATGAAAACTACAGTATCTGGGATGAAAATACACTGGATGGGATTAATAGCACATTAGACACTACAGAAAAAACAATAAGTGAATTTATTGAGACTATACAAAATAAAGCCCAGAGAAAAAAACTAAAAATGTATTGAGCGGTACATCAGTGTGCCATGAGCAACTTCAACAGCCTAATAAACATGTAATTAGTATCTCCATAAAAGGGATAAATAGGAGGAAGTTTAAAAATATTTGAAGAAATTATTGCCAAAAATTTTTCAAATTTGTCGAGAAATATAACCCACATATTCAGAGACTCACGAACTCCAAGCACAAGAAACAGAGAAATACATGAAGATGCATCATAATCAGTTATTAAGAACCAAGCCAGGCATGAGGGCAGGTACCTGTAGTCCCAGGTACTCAGAAGTTTGAGATGGGAAGATTGTTTGCACCCAGGAGTTCTGGGCTATAGTGCACTATGCCAATCAAGTGTCCACACTAACTTCAGCATCGGTATGGTGTCCTTCCAGGAGCAGGGGACCACCAGAGGAGTGAACCAGCCAAAGTCAAAAATGGAGAAGGTCAAACCTCTTGTTCTCATCAGTAATGGAATCACCCCTGTGCATAGCCACTCACTCTAGTCTGGGAAACATAACAGGACCCTGTCTCAAAGATAAAATAAAATAATAATAGTAATAAAGAGAAAACGTTAAAAGCATCGAAAGGGGCAGGAAAAATACATTATATACACAGGAATAAAGAAAAAAGTGACAGTAGATTTGGAAATAATCCATGCCAGAAGATATTTGATCAGCAAAGAATTGAAGAATACTATACTTACCTGGCAGGGGAGATACCATGATCATGAAGATGATTTTACCTGAGCAAGTCTTATCCATTGCATTGCACTCTGGATGTGCTGACCCCTGTAATTTCACCAAATGTGGGAAACTTGATTGCATAATTTGTGGTAGTGGGGGATTGCACTTGCACTTTACCCTGGGTGGGGGGATGGGGTAAAGAAGAACACTAGAAATGGTAAATAAGAGGGCAAAAATAAAATACATTTTTTCTTATTTTGAGTCTCTTTAAAAAATAATTGGCTGTTTAAAACAGATTGTTTAAAAATGGTATATAATGGAGTTCATAGGGGTTGTAGAAATAAAATGCATAACAGCAATAGCACAAAGGCTCATGGGTAGCAGCAGTGGGGACAGTGGTGAAAGGAAGTTTACTGTACCTGAAGTGGTATCATATTACTAGGAGGTAGATTATGATAAGCTAAAGATATATACTATAAATCTAAAGATATAGATATGTATATTATATGTATATCTTTAGATATATACTCTATATTATAACGATACATACTATAAAGATGTATACTAAAGATACGAATAAAGATGATTTTTCAGAGCAGCAATATTTATAGTAGCCAAATAATGGAAAGAACTAAGATATTCATCAATTGATTAGTGGATAAACAAAAGGTGATATATCTAAACAATGGAATATTAGTCACAAAAAAGAATGAAGTACTGATACATACTGCAATACGGATAAACCTTGAAAACATTATGCTAAGTGAAAGAAACCAGACAGAAAAAGACATTCTTGAGTGAATTAATTTATATAAAATGTCCAGAATAGGCAAATCCATAGAGACAAAAATCAGATTACAGGTTTGGTGGGAGAGGGGAAAAGGGAGATAAAGGGTTTTAAATATTCCAAGACAGTCTTTTCTAACTTCAAATCTATACGATTATTTCTTAAGAAACTTTTTCTAACTACTAACTTTAAGGCACAGATCTTAAGCAAAAAAAGTTTAACTGACAGGTTCAAATGGAAGATTACCTAAAGCTTCTTATAAGTGAGAATGAGAATTTGAGCCCTAGAATGATGGCATGGAAATAGCAAAATAAAATAAAATACAAAAAAGCAAATTACAGAAAAATGCATACAGCCCACCAATTCTGAAAATGGAAAAAATTACCAGACAATATTATACATTGTTAACGAACACATTCGAATGCATGTGGAAGTATAAAAATTGAATTAGCAGGATACACATCAGACTCATGGAAGTGGAGAACAGGACTAGAAAAGGTGGTGAGATGGAATTTTAACTTTTCTATTTATTTTATTTATTTTGTTTAAAAATTGACATAGAAAAATACATCTTTCAGGGTATATACTCATGTAATCCTCACAGCAATCCTAGGAGGTGGCACTATTATTATCCCATATGAGAGCTGAGACAGACCCCTATAGAGTGAATGAAGAGCATAGGAACACACCCAGGGTTACACAGCCAGTGATGACAAGCCTGGAGGCTGCTCCCAGATTTAGACTCATTCTTACTTTATTTTGAAATATTGAATTATTTATTTTATCTTGAAGACATTTTCTGTAAAAGAAAGCAGGGAGATGGTATAGTAACTGAAGGGATTGGTGCCAAGAATGGTGTGTTTTTTGTTTGTTGCTTGTTTTGAAACAGTAGAGCATGCTGTATGTTTTAAAGCTGATGAAAATGATCCTTAAGAACAGCAGAAAGTGGCTGGGTGCAGTGGCTTACACCTGTAATCCCAGCACTTTGGGAAGCCAAGGCAGGTGGATCACTTGAGGTCAGGAGTTCGAGACCAGCCAACATGGTGAAACCTCTCTACTAAAAATACAAAAATCAGCTGGGCATGGTGGCCACACACCTGTAATCCCAGCTACTAGGGAGGCTGAAGCAGGAGAATTGCTTCAACTTGAGAGGTGGAGGTTGCAGTGAGCTGAGATCATGTCACTGCACTCCAGTCTGGGTGACAGAGGGAGAATCCATCTCAAAAAAAAAAAAAAAAAAATTATGACACTGGAGTGGGAGGGGACAATTTCAGGAGCAAAATCCTTAAGGGGAGATGGGATGCAGTGCCCCAGAGGAAGAGGTATCCTAGAAGGAAAAACACAGGAAGACTTTCCATTTAATAGGTAGAAGGTGGGAAACTATAATTTTCTACAAACAGGAAAGTAGGTTTTGAGATGGACAATGTGAAACAGAAAGTAAAAGTCTTCAGCTTACTATGAGGATAGAGGACATTGGACTGGGCTTTTGAAGAGATGGGAGAGATAATAAGAAATGTAGTTAGGGATGGAGACAGGGAAGAATTAGCAGGCTAAGGAAATGTAAGCAGATTGATAGGAAGTTCTGAAGGCCCACTAGAATTTTTAGTTACAAATTTTAAAATAAGACGAGTCAGCATAGTGGAATGTTTTTCTCCTGCCATGATCAGCTGTGTGGATGCTGGTATTGAACATGTCAATCGTTGAATTTAGTCAGGTTAGGCAAAGCAATGATTCAAGAGTACAAATGAGTGTTAAATTTTGAAATATTAATCAATGTTTGCCAGCTGGACCGAAGAGAAGATTCAGGTAGATGGAACCAAATATGCAAAGCTATGGAAGAGTGAAATGTTACTGCATGTAGTTCCATGTTGTTAGAGCAAAAAATTAACATGCAGGAAGGGTGTCAGGAGACAATGCTACAGATACCAGTGGCCTAGTGTTTTCTGCTGGCAGGTAAATCTACAAAAATATCAGATAGAAAAAGGATTGCACTGTCATGTACGGTAAGAATATTGAAATTTACAACAGAGAACTATTGAAGGTTTTTAATTAGAAGGATGATGTGGTTAGTTTTGTATTATAGAGAGATTACCCAGGCAGCAGTGGAGCCATGTGGAGTCTATACTGGAGTTTTTACAGATTACACATGTGGATACTGTGGTAAGCAAAGTAATGGCCCTTCAAGGATATCAAGGCTCCTTCAAGGATATCAACATCCCTCAAGGTTCCTAATACCCCGAACCTGGGCATGAGTTACTACACATGGCCGAAGGGATTTTGCATATGTGATTAAGTTAAGGATCTTGGGATGGGTGGATTACCTGGGCAGGCCTAGTGTAGTATGGTTTTATATCAGATAGAAAAAGGATTGCAGTGTCATATATGGTAAGAATATATAAGTTATTAATTTTGGGGATTTATTTATTTTCATCCAAAAAAATTGGTATTGCAACTGGGATAATATTTTAATAGAATGCTAAAATATGTGTCATGGTCGAGTAGATAAAATTGATGTAAGATGTTGGAATGATGGAGAGTTGTGCTATGCAGTGGCAATAAACTTGAAAAATCTTGGCTGACAATAATAAAGAAGTACTTGCCGAACTTGTGGCTCTAAGTTAGAATATTTGTGTTAACTTGTTACTGGCCATATTTAGCAAGTTATTCAAAGAAAGATGAGCTTAGACATGAATTGATGCATGTGCAAGCAAAAATGAAAGAAAATAGACAGAATCCAGCTATTTGGGATTTCTCACAATTGGAAAATCCACATGATTCTAGAACTCGAACACGAATAGATAAAATTGAACAAAATTGAACAAAGTTGAACAAAAAAAAAATCCTTTACTCTTCTCAATTAAACAGAGTGACTCAGTCCTGGAACAAAATTTAGATTAAGGGTATTTCCTTCCCACCTAAAGCTACTGTTTCAAATAAATTTAAGATAAGCACTTTTAAGTTAAGAGAAAGGCATGGGGCAAGAAAGTGAAGAAATAAAGCAGGCCTGAAAATGGTATCTGGGGTAAAACTGTAAAGTTTTGGCATATGTAACTGCCTGGAAACAACAAGAGGAATCTACTACATTTTTAAAGGAGTTAAATTGCCAAAGAGCCCACAGTTCTGAGCAAAAATGCAGTTGAATCTTTAAGTATTATCCTCAAATCCCACAGCATGAACAAATGAAAACCTCAACAGAACCAAAGGGCATTCTCTAATGCTCATGCCACATATGGATATGGAGGATACTGAGCAAGAAAGAACCACCTAGGTGTGAAGACAGAGTCACAGAGAACAATGGATTGTTCTGGATTCCTACCACAGAGCTAGTTCAATATCTAATCAAGAATAATTTCAACTTTGCCAAGGACTGATGACTACTGTGTGACTCTCATTCCCCCCCTCCATCATTGCATTTCCCAAATGTCACCAGATAACTAGTTAATAAAGCAAAACTAAAATGTTTAGAACTTACTGCAGTAAGAGAAAATGTTATCTTGATGGAGGCTTAGCAGTGTCTCAGAAGGGAGAAGTCAGAAGTGGAATATTTCTAGGGTTTCAAAGTCTGGGCTACATTGCTTTAAGGCAAGGTCAAGATGGAGAACCATTTGAGACAGAGCAAAGTACTATGTGACATAATAGTTTAGGAATGGCTGACGCAATTGAAAGAAAGGTCTTAAACCAAAGACTTTGTAGTAAGTTGTTTTTATAAGCGAGTCATTTACCCAAGTGAACAGACTATTGTGTTTGGGGGGAAAAAATGATCTGTGGAAATTTCCTGAGGCAAACTATGAAGTTGTTTCTTGATTTACAGACTTGTCTTTCCTAGTCAAAATTTTGCTGGAACAAGCAACCAATTGTGGTTTGCAATATTTACCTAAATCATATTGACATATAAGGTGTTAATTCTCATTCTTCTAGCTATCCTGTTCCTGTCCATCCATGACAGGGGGTCAGAGGTGCCTTTTAACTCAAATGTTGCCAACTTGTGAGGAGCCACATTCAAGCCTGGCAGAGAGAACTGCTCATGACCCAGAAATCTAGGATTTTTAAGATGTAGCGATTGGAGGGACCATCTTACATAATCCAATCTTACATGGCTTCTTGGAAAAAAAGAAGCTATACTGTGTTTAGAAAGAAGTTTGCACTCAAATATTGGCTGCCCAGTTGAGTGGACATGTAAGAAACACTTCATGGTCGACTATGTAAGATCACTAAAACTGTGTGCTTCCCTTCTGTTTAAAAGAATTATCACTGAGAATCAGCTGCCCACTCAGACACCCCATTTCTCAGCTTTCTGTGTGACCAGGTGGAGCCTTGCGATAGTTCCCAACAATGTTACTATGATATGAGTGGAGATGATGTGGGTCTCTTTCAGATCTAGAATCTGTAAAATAGGTGTGCATTCTCCATGTTCTCATTCTCCATTTGGCACAGACAGCAGAGTGTTTCGGAACTCTAGGAGAAGACAAAAACACAAATGGAAGAAGCCTAGATACTTGAATCCACACATGGAATGTTGTTTGCAGAATAGAGATGCCCACATTGTTCACTACGTGCAAGAGAAATAAACTTCTGTTGGGTCAGTCACTGAGAGTTGGAAGCATATTTAGAATGGTAGGTAGCAGTATCCTAGCTAATACATGGAGATATCATAAAATGTAAACTATATAATATGAATTCATAGAGTGACATTTGATATATTAATTGGAAAAGCAACTCAAAGACATTGATGTAATCATGGTTTTTTTTGTAATAATCAAAAAGCATCTATATAAATATAAGAAACAAGGAAAAATATCCATTAAATATTCATTAATAAAAATGTATGAATATTGTGGTTACCGATAATTTCTATCTTACTATTTATGATTTTTTTTTGAATTTTCTAAATGCTTTATACTTAATATGAATTACTTCTGATTGTAAGGTATATTGCAGAGTTAAAATGAGGAAACTGAGGCCAGTGTGAGAAAATGAGAATCCAATTTATTCAGCTCCCGGGCTAGGTTCTGTGGTCCAGGAATGGGCCAGAGAAGTCGCACTGGGCTTCTTAGGGCGTGGGGTTTTATAGGGAGTGGAGGTAATTGATTGGTCATTAGGGAAACAAAGAGCAAACAGTTTCATTGGTGAGGGGGATTGATTGATTATTAGGGAAACAAAGAGCAGACAGTTTTATTGGTCAGGGGAAGTTAAGGTGCCGATGGGGCAAGCTGCCATTGGTAGCCAGGCGGGGCTACTGGTGGGTTGACTGGCTGGAGAGGTCAATGTTAAGCTGCCATTGGACAAATCTTTGGCGGGCTTTTTAAATTTTGAAGGGATCAAGTGAGGAATACAGGAGTGGGTGTGTGGAGCTGCATGGAGAGGCCAGATAGGAGTGGGTGTGGGGAGCCAGCATGGAGAGGCCTAATAAGAGTAATTGTCTGGAATGATGACTTCATTATCCAGCACGGGGGAGAAATAAGTGTGTCCATTTAGCTCCCGGTGAGGCAGCCGGCCTTACACTGATATAAGAAAAATAAGAATTTTTAAAAAATATCACTATTGATAACTTTCTCCAGATTTGGGCTTGAAGATCTTTGTTCAAAAAGCAACATTGTAGATCATTTTTTTCCCAAATAATAGTGTCCAGTAGGTAACATCATTACAAACTCAAACTTTACTAAAGCAAAGTTTAAGAAGTGTAATGGCAAAACAACAGCTTTTCAGACATGAGTGAATTAATACTGTGACTCCTAATTAAGAACCATCATTAGGGTAAGAAATTGGTTCCTGAAATCATCTGGGACCAGAGGGGAGTTGCTGGTAGCAGTATCTTTCTCCCCAGAGAAATGCTTAAGTGTCATCCAATTCTGACTACCTGTGAAAACTTGCTTCCTATCACCATGGCAGCAAGGCTGATTGTCTTGATTAAAAAGATTTTTACTCTCAATCCCATGAGGGTAAAATCAGCACTTTCAGACGCAAATGAGTCATTGCTTTTGACCTCATTAATGTGGTGGAGCTCTTCTGTCTGCTAACAAAAAACATTTAACCAAATGACTAAAATGATACAGCCAAGCAGTGAGAATTCCAGCAAGCAATTCCAAAGCCTAACTTTGCACTGGAAGTGGAGAAGGTGAGCTTTTTAGCAAAACAACGGAACAAAACAAAAACAGCTGTAGAAAAATACATTAACCCTTAAATGTGCATGTTCTTCAAAGAGCCAAAACTATCTGGTCCTTAAAGAGAAGATTAATTAAAGTATATACAGTGCATAGAAAACCAAAGCAGTATTCCATTTAGTCTCGTAGAACAAACAACATTGTTATGATGAAGAATGCCTGGTTGAATGTGGCCTTTTCACAAGATAATTGGAGACAGAGGGGAGGATATGACTTCCTGATGCTGAAACAGAAGTTGAGTAGACAGGAAATAGAAACCCCAGTGAACAGTTTTGCATGGAGAGGAGCCAATTAGGCAGTTGAAAACATTCTGGAAACAACCGTGTGGCTTTTGAAACCATAGACATGTTTTATTAAGAGAAAGAACATAAAAGAGATTGAGATGGACAAGGAAAAGAAAATGCAATTGTTCAAGACAAATTTGACTGTGAAAGCAAGGCTTCATGATCAAATTTTCCCAGGCAGACATACACCCTGCCCACCCCCCCCAAACACACACACATCACTGCATAGAAAATGCAGCATTCAGATTAGAATTTCTTTTTCTCCTCTTCCCCCTAAACATACATTAGGCAGACTTCAGGACAAACAGCTACTGAAGCAACACTTTTTTTTGGTAAAGATGACACTGTAAAATTTCACAATTTTTAATACAGCGACTCTGCCAATATTCTTATATGAAGACTCTTGCTCAATATTCTGGTTCCAAAGAGAGCATCTTTGGAATGGAGCAAGATGATGGCAGCGTGGTTCTTTAGTGGGTTGAAAGGAAAGGCTCATAACTTGTCAGTAAGAGTTACAAAAGCTAAGAGTATCTTTAGAAAGCAGAGTGAACACACCTTGTTATTTAAAACATTACAATGTAGATAAGTTTGGTGGTCAGACCGCAAAACAGAGGAAAGCACTGAGAGCTGAAATACACAGCTCCAAGTGCAGTTGGGGAGCAGCTCAGGGGGTGTCCTGAGGTCAAAGGCACACTGTAGATGGATTACAGCAAGGGAGTCCTCAGCTGCTCTGAGCAAAAGTGGTCATGATTTCTCAGACACAGCCTGGAAGAAATCCAACAAAGTAAACAAAATAGATTCAGGCTCCAGAGACCACTAACGAAATGGGGTTACTGAAGAGAAAATACCCAAATGTGAATTGTAAACTAAACAATTGCAGGAAATAAAGAGGCAGTGGCCATGTTTAGTCTGAAATGTACTGGTCAATTGAATTCACATTTCCTAAAACAGTCTGATTTTGCTTGGGTTGGATGGATGCTTGATTTTCCACAGAACAGAGCATGGTAGTATTCAGTAATAAAGGGCACACTAACACCGCAAGATTGACGGCAAAATACTTGTGGAAGTTGTAAGAATGTCTTTTAAATAATCTGTCATGCATAAGATCTACTAACAGCTGTTGCACGTTGACCATGCTAAGGGCTACTTACTAGTCTTTTTCTGATTTTTCTGGGACATCTACCCTACCTAGGAAATCCAAACAGGTCTCTCTCTAGCTCAGCTCAGCAGTCTCTCTCTCTCACTCTCTGTCTCTCTCTGTCTCTCTCTGTCTCTCTCTCTCTCACTGTTTCTTTATCTCTAAGATTACCTTAAATAAAGGCTTCAGAAGAGAAGAATTGTTCAGATTAAATTGTGGTTATTGAGTTTATTTCATATTCCATTTGTTTAAAGATGAAGGCAAGAAACTCCTTCTCATTCATGAGATACATATAGATAGATTAATAACGAATTATTTAAAATCTTCATTTTACTTATTCACAAGTTGAACTGTATAAGCCCCAAGTAACACAGGACAAAGAATTTGAGACAAGTTCAGGTCACAGGATTCAAAGATTTGGAAAATCAAGTGGTATTGAATTCCTATGTTGTCAAAGATTGTTCCATAGGATAGTAAATGAGTAACAATAAATTCTCAGATTTATCCTTTGAATTTTCCAGGTTCTTTTACCAACCCTGGATCATATTTGTCGTACTGTGATTAAGATGTGTGAAAACATGCTTCTCTGAAATCTCTCATATCTACTTTCCACCAAGGGCCATAAAATGCCACTATTCTGGATGTCTCAGTTTTATGGTTTTAAAGCAATCCTGGAAACAATGGATTAGAGATAAGGACTCATGATCATCCTCATCAAGTGGCTAATCCTTCCCCAACATCATCCTCATCCAGGAGTCTTCTAGATTGGATTACGAGTAAGGCAAGAATAAATTAGGGGCACAAGATGTTCATTAGGATCAACACGTGTGAAGAAAAGGGGAAGAAGAAGAACTTGATATAGGAAGAAGCTGAACTGCAGTGGAGTGTCAACAAACCTTGGCTAACCCAATCGGAAGCTCTCAACCAAGCATGACCCATCAGAGTGTCGCACAACAAATTGAAATGGCTGGTCTTTAGACTTCTCTGGTCCATCATGCTTTGTGGGGTGCCCCAGAAAGGGCATGGCCTTGATTCTCTGCAGCTGAGGCAGACTTTGAAGAAGCTGACAGCTGGAGGTTGTTTGAATATCACACTCATCACAAGCTGAGAGCAAGACTTTGTTTGAAGGAGATTTGGGCCATGCTTCTTCTTTATCAAAGGAGCTTTTAAAATTTCTTTTTAAAAACAGTCCACTCATATATCCACACAAAAACTTTCACATGAATGTTTAAAGCATCATCATTACATATAAGATCCAGAAAGTGGGAACAACCCAAATGTCCATTAGCTGAAGAGAGAATAAATAAAATGTGTATCCATACAATAGAAAAATATTTGGTAATAAAAATAAATGAAATATTGATTGGTGCTACAACATGGGTGAAACTTGAAAGCATAATGCTAAATGAAAGACGCCAGTTACAAAGACTACATACTGTATGATTCTATTTATATAAATAGCAAGTCTATAGAGAAAATAGATGAGTTGTGGTTGCCTAGGACTCGGGTGGGGTTGGAGTGGGAACTGTCTGCTATTAGATAAGGGGTTTCTTTTGGGAATGATGAAAATATTCTAAAGTTAGTAGTGATGCACAACCTTGTAAATATACCAAAACCATGGAAATGCTCACTTAAAATGGGTGAATTTTATTGTATGTGAAGCAGATGTCAATAAAGCTTTTAAAAAGTCACCACTAAAGTAAGGTAGGCAAATGTGCTTCCTGCTTTGCTCTGAACATGTTCCGCTAACCATCACAATCATGATCGTGATCATTGTCAGCAACGTTATCATCATCATTAATATTTATTAGGCACCTGTACCAGGCACTCTATTAAAATTGCTTTGCATCCATTATCTCATTCTATAGCAACTGACTTTTGTTACTCCCATTCCATGTACAACTGAGGTTAGAGAGAATTGGGAAATTTGCCTAGGACTAAAGAGTGAGTAATGTCGAAAGTGTGATTTAATCTCTTTTTCTGATTTCAGATTTGCTCAAAACTTTAATATCTGTGTTTTAGAAATAGATCAAAATACCATGTTAATTTAGTGGCACTGTCCTCAAATTAACCCCAATATGATATGATGATTTTATATTTTACATGCACTGTCCTCTGGGAAGTTAAAGAGAGCATAAGTCACATCTCCAAATTTTTCATTTCATTTTTCTTTAGGCAATTAAGTTTAAATTTATTTCTCTAATTCTGGAAGCAATTAATGTCCCCACTCATAAAATCATTATTTACTGAAATCTAGAGAAATCTGAAGAGAATCAGGCAGTGGCACAGTGTTTTCTATTGAAAGCCATTACATTTTTTTCTCTTTTTTGGGGGGAGGGCGGGGGGAGGTTTTGAGACAGAGTTTCACTCTGTCACCTAGACTGGAGTACAGTGGTGCAATCTTGGCTCACTGCAACCTCTGCTGCCTGGGTTCAAGCAATTCATTTGCCTCAGCCTCCCAAGCAGCTGGAATTACAGGCATGGGTCACCACGCCCAGCTAATAGTGTTTTTAGTAGAGACTGGGTTTCACCACGTTGGCCAGGCTGGTCTCAAACTCCTGGCCTCAGGTGATCCACCTGCCTCGGGAAAGCGCTGGGATTATAGGTGTGAGCCACCGCACCCGGCCAATATTACATTTTCTTTGGATGTTGTTATGACCAAATGTAGGCAACCAACACACTGAGAATGGAGTGACAGCAATGTGTGTGGGATACCGAATTGTCAAAACTTGTAGACCGGTAACTTTTGGGTTGTTTTTATGGACGGTTGTAAACTTCTTGAGGCATGTCATGGGAGCATTCCTTATACCACAGTTTTATCTGACAGAAAGTAAGACTGCAAACAAATGACCTCAGGGGATACAGCCTCAAAAAACGTGCCCTGGCCAGTTTGCTAACAGTATTTACTCAAGCGCAATTTTAACCTGTTGTAGTTTAGAAAAAATGAGTTCAGAATCCGTTGTTGGTGGATGTGCTTTACCCTGGAGTGAAGGAGGATCATTTTTAAAATAAAATAGCTGTTTGATGATAGAAGTTGCTTTCTAATGATTTCTTAGATAGAAGTAAATACAAATAAAAGTAAATAATTGACGTTACTGTCACCAAGGAAAAAAAGACAAATTACAAATATCATAAATGCAAGAGAGAGCATCACTACTGGTCACATGAGCATTGAAAGTATAATAAAGGAAAACCATGAACAGCTCTATGCAGGCAACTTTGATAACTTAGAGAAAATGGACCAATTTGAAAGACACAAACCACCAAAACTCACACAAAGAAAAGTAGAGAATCAGAATAGGCCTATATCCATTAAATAAATTGAATCAATAATTAGTTACCTTAAAAAAAAAAGATGGTAGCTTACACCTGTAATCCCAGCACTTTGGGAGGCAGAATCAAGTGGATCACTTGAGGTCAGAAGTTCAAGACCAGGCTGGCCAACATGGTGAAACCCTGTCTCTACTAAAAATATAAAATTAGCCAGGTGTGGTGGCAAGCACCTGTAGTACCAGCTACTCAGGAGGCTGAGGCAGGAGAATTGCTTGAACCCGGGAGGGAGAGGTTGCAGTGAGTTGAAATTGCGCCACTGCACTCCAGCCTGAGCAACAGAGTGAGACTCCATCTCAAAAAACAAAAAAACAAAAAACAAAAACCACCAGGACCATTGTTTCCCTGATATTCTACCAAACATTTAAAGAAGAAATAATACAAATTATCTACAATTTATTCCAGAAAATAGAAGCAGGGTGCATACATTATAGCACATTCTATGAGGCCAGCATTACCTTACAACCAAAACCAAATAAAGATACTATGAGGAAAACTATACACCAATATTTCTCATGACAATAGATGAAAAAATTCTGAAAAAATTCTTAGAAAATTGAATCCAAAAAGTATAAAAAATACTTTTTAGACACACACACACACACACACATATTCTTGAATATTTATATTTAACATGCTCAATGTTTTTGCTACCTTCTTCAATATATGAAATATAATTATAATAACTTTTTGATGTCTTTGCCTACTAATTCTATCATCTGTGTCCTCTCTGGATCTGTTTCTTTTATTTGTTTTTCTCCTGTCATGGTTCACACCTGATGATATTTTATTGGATGCCTGCCATAGTAAATTTTACCTTATTTGTTGCTGGACACTTTATACTCCTGTAAATTATTCTTAAATTTTTTTCTGGGTCTCAGTTAAGCCATTTGCAAACAGTCTGATCTTTTTTGAGACTTGTTTTTAGTATTGTTAAGTGGGATCGGAGAAGCCTTTAGTTCAGGGCTGATAGTCTCCCACTACAGGGACAATACATTTTTGAGTACTGCATCCCATGCCCAGTGAATGACAAGGATTGTTTTTCTCTGGCTGGTGAGAGCACAAACTATTCTTGGGCTTATGTGAGCCGCAGGAATCTTTCCAGTTAATCCTTTCAGTTGTATTTTTCCCTAGCCTCGCTAATCAGTACTCAGTTGAAAGCTAAAGGAGAATCCTCTCCAAATCTCCACAGCATTCTCCATGCAGTTCTCTTCTCTCTGGCACATTGTCCTATGAATTGTAGCTGCTTTGACCTCCCTGTTCTCCCACCTCTATCTCCTCAACTTGAAGACTTGGCTAAGAATGCCTGGATTTTGCCTGCCTTGTGCTGTGGGCTGGAAGTCCTTTGCCCTGTGTGCTGAGGCAATCGCCAGGCTCACCTTGTTTCTTCCCATCTCTGAGAGATCACTGTCCTGTGGTGCCTGAGAGTCAATGTCTGAAAACCATTATTTTCTAGATTTCGTCTGTTTTTAAACTTATTTCAAGCAGGAGAATAAATCCAGTCCCTGGTACTTCATCTTGGCCAACTGAAATAATTTTGGGTCCTTGATTTCTTCTTCACCTCTCCCCCATCCTCCAAATGCTACAGTCACATTGTCAATTACTATGTTTGGCGACTGTTTTTCCATCTCTGTTTCTGTCCAAATATATTTTTCATCTTTTTCTATTCATCAATGCTTACTCGTACTTTGTTCTTATTCTACATTTAATTATCTATTTAACACCCAAATCACTGTTTACGGCCCATCATCAGAAATGTATTGGAGGAGGGTGGATTCCAAATGGTCTGTCCACTGATTGTGAAGACTTCAGGTACATTATTACATTTCCGATTAGCTACTCTACGTCTCTTTATTATGTTATCTAGCAGAGAATTTCTTTTTTTCTTTGAGACAGAGTTGCTCTGTCACCCAGGCTGTAGTGCAGTGGTGTGGTCTCAGCTCACTGCAACCTCTGCCTCCCGGATTCAAGCAATTCTTCTACCTCAGCTACCCGAGTAGCTGGGATTACAGGTGTCTGCCATCACGCTCAGCTGATTTTTTTGTATTTTTAGTAGACATAGGGTTTAGCCATGTTGGCCAAGATGGTCTCAAACTCTTGACCTTAAGTGCTCTGCCCTCTTCAGCTTCCCAAAGTGCTGGGATTACACAAGTGAGCCACCATGCCCGGCCCACAGAAGTTAGTAAAGTGTAATTCAAGAACATCCTGGGGTCCCTGAGACATTTTCAAGGATTGCAACAGGTTAAAACTATTTTCATTATAATACTGAAACCTTAACTTCCTGTTCATTCTTATTCATTCACGTGTGTACAGTGTTTTCCAGAGGCTTTATAATGTGTGGTGAGGCTGGACACGGTGGCTCACACCTGTAATTCCAGCACTCGGAGAGGCCGAGGTGGTTGGATTGCTTGAGCTCCGGAGTTCAAGATCAGCCTGGGGAACATGGCAAAATCCCATCTTACACAAGATACAAAAATTAGCCGGGTGAGGTGATGGGGCATGCCTGTAGTCTCAGCTACTGAGGAGGTTGAGGTGAGAGGATCACCTGAGCCCAAGGAGGTCAAGGTTGCAGCGAACCACGATTGAGCCACTGTACTCCAGCCTGGGCCACAGAGTGAGACCCTGTCTTAAAAAACAAAATGTGGTGACATCATTCCTCTGAGAGCTAACGGACAATGTACTTGAATATTTCTGTGTTTTAAAACGTTTTTAGTTTTCATTTTTTAAAAAAATGGCAAATATCAATAAATATAACCTACACAAATAAAAGCTGGATGAGGTTACGAATTACATTTAAGAGTGTAAAGTGGTCCTGGGACAAAATTGTTCTAGGTTTCAAAAATTCACTGTTTTCATTCCGGTTTTTAAATTGACAAGGGCTATTCCATTTCTTGGGACTTCTCACTTACAAAATTAACTTTCAGGTTAGGATAGCATCTATAAGCTATCCATTTATCTGGGCTTCTGAAAATGAGGCATTTCTTTTTCTTTTTCTTTCTCTTTTTCTTTCTTTCTTTTTTTTTTTTTTTGTATATCTGCTAATACCAGTATAACAAAAATAACAGCTAAGGGGGAGTTACAAAGGAAAATGGATCCTTCTGCATTCTCATGTCATTCTCTCTGATCTGTACAGTTGTTCTGAAACTGATCATTTAGACTGAGTAATTCTATCAGGACTTTCTATGCTTGTCTAGGGCACTACATAGCCCAAATAATAGTGAAGAACAATCTAAATGATATCTAAGAAATGAGTGTGTCTCTCTTATAGGTCGAAGTGAAGTGAAGAAACAACAACAACCAAATGAAAACAGCAGTATCAACAGCACGGCCCATGCATAAGATGGTCTGAAGTAGAATGTATCAGGTATAAAGAACAAGTTCTTTGGGAGGCCGAGGCGGGTGGATCACGAGGTCAAGAGATCGAGACCATCCTCGTCAACATGGTAAAACCCCGTCTCTACTAAAAATACAAAAAATTAGCTGGGCATGGTGGCACGTGCCTGTAATCCCAGCTACTCAGGAGGCTGAGGCAGGAGAATTGCCTGAACCCAGGAGGTGGAGGTTGCGGTGAGCCGAGATGACGCCATTGCACTCCAGCCTGGGCACAAGAGCGAAACTCAGTCTCAAAAAAGAAAAAAAAAAAAGAACAAGTTGAGGACAGCATCTCAGAACTAAGGCTTGGAATAGCAATATTGTTCTGGAATTTCTCTCCCGTGTGGTGCTTTGCCCTTGTTGCCTGAGCCAAGCATGCCGGCTTAAAAAAGCTGCAGATGCCTGGACGGTGCAAAGGACACTGGACATGAAATGAGGAAACCTGGATTTGAGATACAATTTCGCCACTAAGTTAGCTTGGGCATGTAATTTTATCTTTCTGGTAATTTCTGCAGTATAAATCATGACTGTTTTTGGAAGTTAAAAATGGAATGGATGACTCAGTATTTTTGCCTCTGGCAATTTCTCTAAGGAAATAATCAAATGTCTGTGCAAAAATATTGGCTACAAGAATGCTCATTGCTTATTGTTGATACCATAAAAATGAGAAAAAAGTACACATTCAACAATAGGTGATTAATTAAATAAATTTTATGTCATTTAGATAAATATATTTGAGTGACGTCACTAGCCATAATGGAAGCATATTTTTTGTAATAAATTTTATTGTTTATCATATGCTGGTAAGTGAAAAAGCAAGTTACACAAGAGAATGTATAGTGTGATCTTGTATTTGCTATATTTATGTAATTGAGAGAACAGAACATCCCCTTTTCCTTTATGCAGATGAAGAATGATATGAACAAAAGATGCTCAGTATTTCAAAACCTCTTGTAAAATCATCATTAAAAGTATATAGTGCTTTATAGTTTTTCTGGTAAGCTTGAAGGGAAAGTAGAAAAGAAACCAAATGTACTAAAAATGAGAGCGGACATTGGTGATCATGAGGCAGCCAGAAAAGTTTCTTTGTGGATGAGAAACACAATGATGGGATTAACCCGAAAGAGAAATAAGCTTGAAGTTTCATGTTGCCGAGACCTGGAGCTTCGAAACTCTCATTCCCTCTTTCCCTCATTTCCTTTTCACATTTTCCTGCCAAGTGGCATTATAACATCAGCGTACAGATCTCACTGAGCAAGGCCCAAGCTGCTTCTCCAGCCTCAATGTCTCAACCCCGAAAATGGCTCCTGGGGAATGAGTAATAAATTGGATGGTGAAATCTCTCATGGCTAAGTGCGACTTGTTCCAAATGTAGAGCATGTTTACTTGGACAAGTTTTAAGAAGGAGTTTTGTTGGCTAAAGCATGAATCTCTCAGAAGGCAGTAGAGCCAAATTAGAAACTAGATATGATCCCAAGTGAAATCTTTCGGGAAAGGGGCTCTCTCCTTCTGGGAACATTTTTCATCATAGTGCCTGTAACACAGTGGATCCTTAATCAACGTTTCCTTTCATTCTTATCTTCTGCCTGCAAGGAAGTTTTGCTTAATTTTGATTTTCATCTCTACTTGCCAGCCAAATGCCTCTTTGCCATTCTAAAGTGCCTCTTTTTCCGTATCTGGTCATATGTACCTACATATACACATGTGTATACATTGAGTTTTCCTTCTTTTAGTAAAATGGGCCAGTCAATTTTCTTATGAACTGAAAGAGGGAAATGCAGGCATATAAACTTGTCATTTTAAAAATTAGCCCTCGTAGCCCTATGCCCTAGAGGAAGCTCTTCCCTCACAGTGTGAACAATAAATCTACTTCTTTTGTTTGGGGGTGGAAGGGTGCTCATGGCAAGATTAAAAGAGCAAACAGGAGAGGAAGGTAAACTCTGAAAATTAATGCTTTTTAAGGCTCTGATGATTAACCAACTCCATCTTTAGCAGATTGTGTCTCTGAGTCACCTATGATGAGCAATGATATTGACAAAAAGAAGCATTGTACACGTAACATCACCTAATCACCAATCACTTAGCTAAACACTTCTTCCCACATAACAGCAGATTGTTTCTTCAGACCTTGGAGGAACAGGTTCTGTGGGTGAACTAGCTGCTTATTGTTTTGTTCACTTTGCCAGGCAGAATGAAGTGGGTGGATTGTGAACACGATCATTGCTAGTTCCCCCACACACTCACTTTCCTATTCTACTTAAAGTAATAAAAAAGAAAAGCAGAACTGAAGAAAATTGATCACTTCATGTAGTTTCAGATGCTAAGCAGTCTTTTCATTTTTTTTTTTAAATTGCCATTGAACTTAAGGCAGAGCGAAGACGGTATCATCCAAAGTTGGTACGGAGCACTTCCGGCTTAACGAACCCTTCTTCCAACTGGAATTCCTACAGGAACTTTAAACTGAGTGAGACGTTTAGTTTCTTATTCCCAAAGCATTATGTGATGAAAAATTATCCAGCACTGGCTGGGCACATCAGGAAGCTACAGCAAGAGCAAATACAACAGCAGATGAGGTTTAAAGTTTGAAGAAAATAACAATTCCTTTCTTCATATTTTATTTTTTCACAACTCTCATAGTATCCATAGAATAACAACCTTAGAGGGGACAATACAAACATAATTTGTTCTGACTTTTCCTGATTCCAATGAGTCCCTAAACTCTTTCTTGAAAAAAGCAACACAATCCAGTCTCTCCCCAGGGATCCACCCTTCCCTGAACACCCATGGTCTAAAAAACGGTAGCTCATACCTAGCTGAGGATTAGGTTCTTATTAGTCTAAGCCCAATAGGGTGTGGCATGTGATCCAGTTCTGGGCCACCTGGGCTGCTAGGAAATGTTTCCTTGCTGAGGATGGGTCAGGGGATGGAGAAGAGAGCAAGCGCTTCTCTTCCAGTGGGTGTTGTCCTGTCTGGAGGTGACACGGGGAACCAAGTCGTGCATTTTGGGACCCTGAGGTCGCTTAACCTGGAGGATAAAGTTTACTCTCTTGCAAGGGCAGAGCTAAAAAATGGAAAGAACCTGGGTTCATTTCTTATGTTGTTGAAGTCACTGAAATAAATAGCCAAAGCTGATTCATCTATCTCTTGTTGAAGTAATGTGTTTTCCTTATTATTTAAGGTGTCTAAAATCTAATTTCCGTTTCTTACAGCTTAAGAAATTCTTAATGTGTGCAATGATGGCTAAAAGTTCTTTAGATACAGCAGAATTTTTCTTTTCTTTCTTCTTTTTTTTCTTTTTCAGATGATTATTATGTAAGCAATTTATAACTCTTGGGATTACTCTGTGGCAAATCACATATATGCTGGGAGCCTCAGGTTTTTCATCTGTAAAGCAAGAGAGCAATTCATTTATTTATTCAGCCACAAATATTTATTAAGCACTTATTATGTTCCAGATACTTCTAGGAATTGGGAATACATCAGTGAACAAAAGAGATAAAAATCTCTGCTCTCACTGTGTGTGTAATTTAGGGGAGGAGACAACTGACGAATAACGTAAATAAAATGAGGAAAGCAGTATGTTAAATCATAAGTGGCAAGGAGAAGAAAATCAGGGGAGGAAGATACAAAGTGTCCCGTGGGAGAGGGAGTTGGAAATTTTAGATAGGATTATTAGTGAAGGCTTGACCAAGAAGGTGACTTTATTTTGTAACAAAATAAGACTCTTGCCTCTTGCCCTTCTGAGGAAGCATATTTCTAGCACAGTAAACAGCATGTGTTAAGGTCCTGAGACGGGAGCATCGCTGGCATGTTCACAGAAGAGGAAGGGGAGAAAGTCATGGGGAGAGGGGCATCGGGCAGGGCCTCAAAGGCCCCTAGAGGGACTTACTTTGTCTCTTTAAGTGAAAGCAGAAACGATCTGATGACTTTTAGCAGAGAAGTGACACGCTTTGACATATTTTAACAAGTTGATTTAGGCTGCTGCTTTGAGAATAGACAGAGAAGAGCAGAAACCAAGAGAACTGTTAGAAGAATATTTCAGTAATACAGATAAAATGATGATGATTTGATTCAGGGAGGTAGCTTACAGTATCATGAGAAGTGGTCATATTCTGGTTACGTTTTGAAGAGATTTCAAATAGAGAGGAATTAAGAATGGCACCAAGATTTCTGGTCTGATCAGTGGAAGAATTAAGTTACCCATCCTTGAGATATGAAAAGAATTGTAAGAGAGGGTTTTGGTACAGACTTTCAAGAGCTCAGTTTATGACATGTCAATTCAGCATGCTTATTAGATATATAATGTAATTTCCAATAGGCAGCTGAATATATATGTTTGGAGTTTAGGGGAATGATCTAAGCTGGAGATAAATGTTTGAGAATCATTAACATATTTTGAAGCCATTGCAATTAGATGCAATTACCCTGGGAGGGAATGAAGATGAGTTCCAAAATTTAACAGTAAAGCTGGACATGGTGGCATGTGCCTATAGTCCCAGCTACTGAGGAAGCTGAGGTGGAAGGGTCACTGGAGCCCAGTTCAAGGCTAGCCTAAGCAACATAGCAAGACCTTGTCTCAAAAACAAACAGGCAAAACAGGAAAAAAGTAACAAAAACAAAAAAGCTTCCAAATTTAAAAGTCAGGTTGATGAAAAGGGATCAGAGACTGGAAAGGCGCATCTATAAAGGTGGGACGAAAATCAGGCGAATGTGTCGTTTGAACTGCAAGAGAGGAATGTTTAAAGATGAGATAGTGAACGACTGTGCCAAATGCTGTTGAGATGAAGTAAAAATGAGGACAGAAAACGGATCCTTGGATTTAACAGCATGGTAGTCATTGGTGACTTTGAGAACTGTTTTGTAGAATGGTAAGGGCAACTGGAGTGAGTTTAAGAGAGAATGGGAGGAGAGAAATTTCAGACAGCAATTTAAGGAAGGCTTTCAAGAAATCAGGATATAAAGCAATGGAGTACTGGTGGATACATCTAGTATGGAGGAAATCATTTATAACGACAAGGCAAGGTGAGGAGAGTTGCTAGAGCAATACCTATGAGCAGGTATGAGGGGAATGGGATCTGATGCACAGAGGTGGTGGCCTTTGTCAGGTACACGATCTATTTAAGACAGTAATAAAAGAGATGGCAGGGTGCATACACAGAGATGCAGAGATTACTTCATTTCTTACGGTGAAATCGGAAGCGAGGTCCTCACCTGAGTGAGGATAGGGGGAGAAATGTTGGAGTTGGGAAGAGTAAATGAAGTCTGAAATAGTTGACAGAAGAATGGAAGAGAGAATGGATTAGGGACATACGATTTTTGGGCAGCCTCCAGGGTTTATTTGAGGGAGGTGAATGGCCATGAATATATAACAAGAACTGGCAGCATAGGGACACGTTCTTCCAGCTACATTCAGCCATAGGATTATAAGCATGGCCGAAGCAGATAAGAGGATGTATCCATGGTTGTGGGTTTCCAAGAGTGTGAGAAATTCCAAGGACCAAGTGAGTTAGGTTCTACTAGCCTTGTAAAGAGCTAACTTAGGTTAAGCCCAGACTAGCAATTGAGTCAGGCCATGGCACAAATCATTACATCTCAAAGCAGTTTCTAAACGTCTGGTTATCGATAGACAGTCACTAGAATTTGTGTAAGTATTTCACAATTTGTCCTGGTCCTGCCTATAGACTCAGCAATAAAAACTACCCAACAGTTCTTGGCCATTCAAGACTTTGAGACTAGGATAAAATAAACTTATTTTACTGTAAAATACCTGCAGATCTTCCTTTAATAAATGGTACCATAGAAAAACTTTGTGCTTTGTGTTTATTTTTGTGGACCTCAGTTTTCTTCTTAAAATGAAGTAAAAATAATGCCAAGCTTTTTAGTAGCAGAGGCCTAGCAGGAAGACATGTTTTCTTCCATAAGTAATATGGTTTTAGGGAAGCTGAGAACAATCCCTCTACAACTAATGCCCATGACTGTTTGCTGGGGCCTGAGGTGCCAACATAGGTACTCTTTGGCTTTAAGAAAGGGGTCAAAGCTGGCCGGGCATGGTGGCTCATGCCTGTGATCCCAGCACTTTGGGAGACCAAGCAGGCGGATCACTTGAGCTCAGGAGTTTGAGACCAGCCTGGCCAACATGGTAAAACCCTATCACTAATAAAAATACAAAAATTAGCTGGGTATGGTGGAGCACACCTATAATCTCAGTTACTCAGGAGGCTGAGGCATGAGGCTTGAACCCGGGAGGAGGAGGTTGCAGTGAGCCAAGATCATGCCACTGCACTCCAGGCTGGGTAACAGAGTGAGACCGTCTCAAATCAATCAATCAATAAAAGGAAAAGAGGAAAAAAGAAAGGGGTCAAAGTGTTCAGTGTCCACAGGAGCCAGCAGCAAACTCCTGGGGTAGGCATGAAGCACAGGTGCCTGGTGGGATCGGGGTGTGCCTGCTCCCCTCTGAAAGAGGTGTTGCCGTAGTGAACACAGAAACAGCGGGACAGAACTTACACTTTTTCAAATTAATTAAGCCAGAAATCATGACTTTTACATGACATATCCAATTCTTAAATGTTGGTGACATTAAAAAAAAAACAAACATAAAAACACTTTTTACGGACAAACAGTAATTCTTTTTCCTGTCGTAAAGCCTTCTGGAGTACAATTACTGCTCAATCTGTTATCAGCTTTTCCTACTCCAGTCTGCAGGAGAACATTCCAGCTCTCTTCTGAGAATGGGTTTTGTCTGAGAGAAAAGCGGGAATGCTGTAAATGCTTCCTGCTGCTTTCTCAGGCCAGGGTGGTTTATGGTGGCTGTTGTTCAGCTCATGGACACACGGTCTAGTGTGCTGATCTTCATGTAATCTTTTTGTACATTCCCACATTTAAAAAATCTGATAAAGAGACCACACAGCGGTGAAAAGTTCATAGAAGTCAGAATTTTATTCAGTGAAATTACTCCAAAGCTGTGTCATCTATGTTTACCCTTAATTATAATTCTTTTTACATAAAGATTAGAAATTTGAGCTGCTCAAGATTAATATTTCTTGAAAATTTCCTTAGAATATACTGATTTACTACTACATTTCATTTTTTCTACTTTCAGCTAGATGACACTTCATTTGGTGTCTCTCAGCCTCCTGCTGAGACATTTGAATCCAAATATATCCTCAGCAGTAACAGTAAACCTACATAAAGAGGGCAGTCCAACAGCAAAACAAGAGTTACATACCTTCCCGAATAAAGAAGAGTAATAACAATAGAAATATTAATATCAGTGATGAGAATAGTCATACTGCTACCATTTAATATCTATCAAATATCATTCTAGTTATTCTGTACCCATTAATCATCACAATATCTTTATTAAATTGCTATGTTTATTCTCATTTTACAAATGTGGAAACCGAGGTTCAGAGGGAAGAGGTACCTTACTCAGAGCATCAAGACAATGGTGAGAGAACCGTTAATTAAACCCAGGACTATCTGAGTACACCTTGAGGCTTCTGTTATCAACAGGGGTTGGCCTCAATTCAACAACTATTTATCAACGGTATCTCCATACCTGGCCCTGGTTTGGGTTTAGGAATGCAATGATGAAGACACAGTTCTTCCCAATAGAGACATTATACTGCAGTAGAGAAGACACAAATAGAAATATAGTTTTAAAACAATGTGGTTGGCCAGAGAGATAAATACAATCTACTACGCAAGTATTGAGAGGGAAGCCCAGAATAGGGCCTAGGAAGGTTTGCTGCAGAGCATGGTGCTCTACACTGAATCTTAGGAAAGAGTAAGAAGCAGGGAAAAGAAGTAGGGGAAGACTAATTTATTCTAGGTAAGAAACATAAACAACATGAACAGCATAAACAGGCAAGTGAGAAAGTGTGATGCTTTTAGCAAATCAAAAGAAGCTGAGCATATATGCATACTCAAGTTCAAGCTGGGGAGTAGCAGGAGCAGGAGTGCTTTCCTATACACCAGGGATGATGACACCAAAGTGTTACAAGGTTAGGTTTGTGTTAAAAAATAGCAGCCATGTGAAGGCTGGATTGGAGGGTACAGTGTAGACAAGGTTTTAGGAGTCTTAGTTGTTAAATACCTTGTTCTCAGCAACATTTTCCCAGAAGACACCATTGTTTTGCTCATAGAGAACAATTAGCTTACCATTCTCACCAAGTGCAAATTGTTATGTACTAAATGAGACCAGAGTCGGACACACTGCCCTTGACAGTGGCCAGCACCATGCATGCATAAATACAGTACCTCTTCTGAAGAAATAAAGATGGACGCACTGTCAGCAGAAATCACAAATTTATTAACTCTTAAATATATCAATCAGTCATTTACCATTATGGCAAGAAATATATACAGTGTCCCATGGTAAACTGCAGTGTTTCAAAATGATAGAAGATAATAAATGTGTAATTCAATTGTGGCGGAGAGAACAAATCACAATTTCCTCACATCTTAGTGCGGAAGACAAACTTGATCTACAGTAATACTTCAACATCACATGCTAAGTTAAAAGTGTAAAAAAAAAATCACTCTACACCTATTTTTTTCCTTTAAATACATGTATGCCACATATAGCTGCTTCACAGAAAGGTAAAAGTAATTAAAAAGGGAAAAATGAGGCCATTATTTTTTCACAGATCTCATTGGCAGGTTAACATGGCTCAATATATTTACTGTATATATTTATTTTAAATATATATTGTTTTAAATTGTGTAATAATTATCAGAAAAGCTTCAACCCATCTACCCATACATCCACTAGCAATAATATCTAAGATGATTAGTAATCAACACAGAAAGGTGAGACGAGAGAAAAGAGGAAGGGTTGTTTTTCTTGTTCTGTTTTTCTTTTGCTTCTGCTTTAAAAATAGGCATCCGAGGACTGTGAATTACTATCGTTAAAATAACGATGATGGAGATTCCATGCACTGTAAAGCATTTCCGGGAAGAGAAAAAAAATCACAGGAATTGAATCAACAAAGGAAAAATAAGAAGCATAAAGAAAACCTAGGACATTTCCCTTTTTGCTTTAAACTGGAAAATCCTAACTCCTCAAAGGAAGATAATGATACTTTGACTCAAGAGAGAAGCTAAAAAAGCACAAGTCACAAAGAACAAGTTCAAAACACTTATGAGAATGGCAAACATTTGTAAGCCTCTCTAACTCTAGAAAACTAGCTAGTGATGATGCAGAAGTGACCCTCTCATTCCTCAAGATGGAGGTGAGTGTGTTTACATAAAACCCCCTCTGCTATCAACTTGGCATCCTCCTGGTAACTGTCCCAATCAGTAAGACATTGCAGTCACAGGAGGAACTTTATTTTATCTTAAGTTTAAACAATTCTAATACCTCCAACATATTTAGGATACCTAAGTCCAAACAAGAGCTTAAGCAGAATTATAAACCTTTAAAATCTTGACAACATTTTTTGTGGGTCCTGAAGATGATCAAAAGTGCTAGTTTAGCTACCTTCAAAAGACCTTTATTTCCCTTTTACCTTCATTATGCAAATTTCCCTTTCATTCTTTTCTCACACACTACTAGCCTGCTTCCCCAAAAAAAGGAAAAGGAAAAAAAGTAAGAAAAGAACGGAACAAAAGAAAAATAAAAAAGGAAGCAAATAAAAGGAACAAAGAAACAGGATAAAGAAAAGAGACCACAGATTTAAGAAAAAAAAATTCAATTCAGCAAATTCACCAAAACAATGTGAACATATCCTAAAGTGATTAAACTCAGAAATGATGTGCATTTTTCCAGTTTACACAGTTTGACCAAAAACAGCATGGCTTTATGTGGTAGCAAACCAACTGCTTCTACTTTCATAAGTGATTTTGCCCACATATCAACCCACTTTAATTGTTAAACAGCAAAACTTTCAATGAAAAATCATTCATTTTAACCAGGATCACACCAGAAAACTGAAGGTATATATGTATATATATATATATATATATATTTTTTTTTTACCATTTTTTAAAAACAAAAACAAAAACACAAATAAGCCAAAACAGATTAACAGCAAAGAGTTCTAAAAAATTTACATTTCTCTTACAAACTGTCATTCAGAGAACAATAGTTCTTAAGTCTGTTAAATCTTGGCATTAACAGAGAAACTTGATGAAGAGTTGTAATTGGAATATCGTGATTTTTTTTTTTTTGTCTAATCTCCCCCTATTGTTTTGCCAACAGTAATTTAAGTTTGCATGGAACATCCCCGTAGTTGAAGTGTAAACAATGTATAGGAAGGAATACATGGTAAGATGATGCATCACATATGCATTACATGTAGGACCTTCACAACTTCATGCACTCAGAAACATGCATGAAGAGGAGGAGAGGACAGCCCAGAGTCACCATCCAGGTGCCTTGAGAACAGAGAATGCAGAAGTGGCACTGTTGATATTTAGCTGAAAGGAGAAAGGGGGAGGAAGAAATAAATTATATCGTTTTACAAAATATCATCAAATTGTTTTGCCATAGATTTGACTAGGCTACAGTTTTATAACTTGGCTAATGAATAGACTGAAAACACTATGTATAAGAGATGTTTGCTTGTGATCATTACAAGAAAAAATACAATGTTACACAAAGACAATATTAAAATAGAAAATCAGTATTAATTATTTTTTCACACAAAGCTAAGCTAAAAATAAAGAGACAGGGACACAGGCTTCAATCACATTATTAAATCTAAGTATACATCTTAAGCAACTGGACAAATTAGTAAACGAATATAATCCTTTTGTTGAAATAGACTCCTCCTTAGCTTTTGTTATTAGTATTAGATTCCTTGGGAAATTGAACTTAGAACTCAATTTGACAAGGAATATAGTCTCAAAAGTAGAGAGAACATAATTACTCTCTTTAATTGGAGCTCTCCTTTGTTGAAAACATCAGAGCACTATTTGTTAAAAGCTCTGAAAAGGTTTAGTTCTTTGAATGAGGCAAATATTCACAACAGCACCATACATATCTGAATACTTGTAACCCAAATCTAAGAAACAAATAGTTAAAAACAACAACAAAAACATGAAGTTAATCACAGTCAACTTTCAATTATCCTCTGGAATTATCCACTTTGTGAGTTCTAAATTTCAGCTTGACTTCCTCATGTGGCCTGTCCTCATGGTCAAGTACCATTATACTCAGTCAGACACAGCAAATTGACTTACACATTTGCCACAGCCAGCTGCTTATAGGAACTGCAACCTTCTGAAAGAATGGTTAATACACCAAAGGATCTTAAAGCTTCGTACAATTTAAGTCTGGATAATTGAGAGTTATCTGAATTGACCCAGACATAATTTACTTTTGATGTGAAAACTTCAGGATTCTAATGTGACACAATCCACATGTTGGAAAAAATTATTTTCAGTGTTTATTAGGATTATGCTACCAAATGGGGCTGAAGGTTAGACTCAAGAGTTCATGCAAAATTGCTATGAATTGTCAAAGATCTTGTATGTTTTTCATTGAATATTATGCAAGAGAAAATATCTTCAAAGGGAAGAAAAACAGCCATGCAGCTTTTCATTCAGCTCCAATCACCAAGTATCACGGAGCAGGATGCTACTTACAAGACCAATATGTGAATGGTTTTCAGGCCTTAGATGTTTTGCCACAAAGAGGTGCCTCCTGAGAAGTTTTCTTTCCCATTTGGAATACAGAGTGGCCTATTAAGAGAAGCCCCATTTAAGCCACCTGGCATAAAATGAAGTCATCTTGAATAGGCTCTATCCCAAAAACACTTTGGGGAATTGCAAAAAAACCTAACCCCCTGGTACTGTATGAATGTAATCCCTTCTATATTAATTGGCAATCAATTTGTGCTGTACCCCTTTGAGGTAAAAAACAAAAACAAAAACAAAGTTGTCTTCATTATATTCATATTCCTTTTGTGTTTTTCTCTTAATTACATAGCTATTGTTTCTGGAATAAATTCCAGCCTATCGCTTGGTTTGTTTTTTGTCCCTGTTGACTCACTTTTTACAAATCCAACAGTGATATATAATTATTAAGGCTACACAGAAGGTCTCTGAAAACCACTGTGGTATGTTATCAAACTAAGAAATCGTGATGGATTCTATGGAGTGAGTTGAATGCCTGTTTGTATGAACCCCCATTCCACGTCCCAAATATTAACAGGTGATCCTCGTGAGAGAATTTGGAAAGAGATCAACAGTGGACCAAACTTCTACACCGAGTTTAAACTCTTCTTGTTTTCATCTCACTCCACTTTACCAATAAACCTATTTTTAATTATTCCTCTTTATCTAGTTGTAACTAGACTTCCTTACCAATAATGTTCTATCATATTAAACTAAATCCTGATAGTATACTTTTATTTCTGATGCTCATTTAGCTTGGACTATCCTCCTTTGTTTTTTCTATATTTCTATGTCTCTAAATTCTACTCATCATTTAAGACTTTGCCCAAAATTCTATCTATACACAAAGTGTACTTCCAAACTGTTATGAACAGTTTGCTACACTGTACATTAATTTTACTGTATTCTGAAGTTGATTATAAACTTTATTATATCAATTTTTTTCTTTGGAATCAATGATTAGCTAAATGAGAATACATGTTTTTTGAAAGCAATATCTTTTACCTTGTGTTGAATCTGGCACAGGTTAAGCACCTAGGAGATTCACAATAAATATGTACCTAATCACTGACTGGAAAAGCGAACAAGATATCCGAGGTAGAACGGTGAGGTGAGAAAGACATTGCAATACCTAACAATTGCCTTTTAAATGCTGACTCTGTAAATTTTTCCTAATATCTATAATTGAGCCCCAGGGGATCATCTATGAAATGAAACTCCTGATAATATATTGGCCATTTTAGAAAGTCCTCCCTATGCTTTCCTCTGATATCCCCTTCCTCTGTCAATTGAGTAAATGAAGTCACAAATATACTGCCTTATGATATAAATCCCCTGGATTTAACCCTGTGAGATTTTGATAAGGTAGTCTCTAGTCCTATCTAAACCTATCATATACTGCTCTATAGCAAAGTTCAACCCACAAATGGCTGATCTGACTGATCTTTCCAGAGAATCTTAAACTTTTCCAGTGAAGGCATTTATTTCTATCAATGTAACCAACCACTAGCATTAAATAACATATGCCGTGCTATCAACATAGTAGAAGGAGCTGACCATGGGTGTATTAACAAAAGAAGCTGGAAATATTTACTTGATGGGTACTGTTGGTGACCCCGAGCGATGAAAATGAACATTCTGCCACTTTCCATCCCGGCGATGCCACACACGAGTCTCTTCTGACTGCATTGTCTTTGGCATTCCACTGCCATCCATGTACTGAGTGAGCCTAATATACGCTATGCAGGCGGCATCATCCCCTACCAGATGTACATGAGGGTTTAGAATAATAGTGTGGATTGGTTTATTGCTTTTGGACAAAGCTGAAAGAGAAAAACATGAAAAGCAAAATTTAGTTCCTATGTAAAGGAAACTAAAACCAGTCATAACTTCAGGTAGGACCAATAAATGAAATGCCCTTTATTCACTCACGAATTAGGTAATTAATCTACAATTTGCACTAATCGGGTGCTGGGCACTGTACAAAACAACAAGAGATCAGAAGTGGACACAGTCTTTATTTTATCTGATTTCCTTTACAGGCAATTTACATGCTCCTCTGGAAATTCTGATTGGGTGAAAAAGCTGTAGAGATGTATTAATTTATAATGGAAAGTAGTTAGAAACATAAATCACAATATGAATAGAGGTGAAGAAGGCCTGGCCCAGGTGTGCCAAGCAGTTCCTGTCTTTCCAGAAACGAACTGCTGGGACAGTTGACCGGGGATTTTGTGGTGGTGTTTGTTTTTGTTAGCTGGTGAAGTATGTGGGACAAGGGAAATACATCAAGTTTCAGGTATGGACATCACTGTCTCCAAAATAAGGCTGGTGGTAGCCTTTGAAAAAGCCTATGAACTTGTTTCTCATCTCATCTTCTGACTCCTCCACATACTAGAGTTCATTGCATAATAGTCCACTTGTGATCATTTGATAAACATTCAAATTGTGTTGGCATATAGCCTGATTCTGATCTTCTAGCTCTTTCCTTTGACTCAGTAGCCCTCACTAGTCTCTAGCCTCTGATGTTTTGACAGTAGCTACTAATTCTAACGATTCAATTACCAAGAGATATGAGGATGATTTAGTGCACATTACTTACTGATGATGTTCCTTTCTTAGATCACTAGATTTTTTATTTTTTATTTATTTTTTATTTTTTTATTTTTTCTGAGACGGAGTTTTGCTCTTGTTACCCAGGCTGGAGTGCAATGGCGCAATCTCGGCTCACCACAACCTCTGCCTCCTGGGTTCAGGTAATTCTCCTGCCTCAGCCACCTGAGTAGCTGGGATTACAGGCACGCGCCTCTATGCCCAGCTAATTTTTTGTATTTTTAGTAGAGACGGGGTTTCACCATGTTGACCAGGATGGTCTCGATCTCTTGACCTCGTGATCCACCCACCTCGGCCTCCCAAAGTGCTGGGATTACAGGTGTGAGCCACCGAGCCCGGCCTAGATCACTAGAAAAGGTTGAATTGTTTTTAGTTGTTATCCAAACATGCTTTCCACTCTCAGAAAATATCTATTCAAATTACATGAAATATTATTAGAGTCACCTAAATACCCCATCATGGAGAATATATATTTATGGAACATGATGCATGTATATGTATATTAGTTTCAAGCTGAAAAAGGTTAAAATATTAATGGGTTAATTCTTTCATTAGGGATCAGATGGTGTCGATAGAGAGTCAGTTGGAGGAAACATGAGATGCTATAAGAGCGCTGGAATATAGGGAATGTGACATTTACTGAAACTTTGTTAAGAGAATTTATCAAATGGTTCTTTTTGTTTGTTTGTAAATGCCTAATGCACATAAGAAAAAGTAACTCATTCATCACATCTTAACTTGAAAATCCATGCCACGGCAGACATTCTTATCAAAGCTTATAATTACTGAAAGAGACGTGATTATCCTTGTCATTACTATAATACATCTCATCTTTAATTCAAAAAGATCTCTGCAAAAGGAATGAATTCACTTTATGCAATATGTAAACACAGTATAATGTCTAACGTCATTAGGTATAAGGAAAAAGAGAAGAATAAACGGAATTCCTGGTTTACACTTTTCTTGATGACCTGACCAAGGATTTCTGCAGGATGAACTCCATTTGTCACCTTCTTTGGAAATGTCTCTTTCTTCTGAAACTACAAGAAGTCTTAAAATTTGAATTGAAAAATTTCTCTCACTATTCATCTTCATTTTCATTTTACTTTGACAATAAGCATCACATATGCTTGAAAGCACTCTTCTATGTTGACTATTTTGGCATGCTGTGGTTTTAAAAAATTTTTTTCCTCCTATTTTTTCTTTTCCTTATTTTTATAATTTGAGGCAGGGTCTCATTCTGCCACCCAGGCTGGACTACAGTAGCATGATCATAGCTCACTGAAGCCTCAACTTTCTGGGCTCAAAGTGATCCTCCCATCTCAGCTTCCCAAGTAGCTAGGACTAAAGGTGCTTGTCATCATGCCTGGCTTCTGTGTAGAAATGGGGTCTCCTTATGTTGCTTATACTGGTCTTGGATTTCTGGCCTCAAGCTATCCTCCCACCTCAGCCTCCTAAAGTATTGGGATTACAGGCATGAACCACTGTGCCTGTCTATATAGTTTTATGAAAAGTTGAAATAACATTTTTTTTGGTAATTGATTTATAGCTTATATTATTGACTGAGACTTGCATGAAGTGTATTTAATCAACATTTCTTATTTATTTATTTTTTTTTGAGATGAAGTTTCACTCTTGTTGCTCAGTCTTATGGTCTTGGCTCGTTGCAACTTCTGCCTCACAGGTTCAAGCGATTCTCATGCATCAGCCTCCCAAGTAGCTGAGATTACAGGTGTGCGCCACCATGCCTGGCTAATTTTGTATTTTTAGTAGAGATGGGGTTTCACCATGTTCATGAGGCTGGTCTCGAACTCCTGGCCTCAACTGATTCACCTGCCTTGGGCTCCCAAAGTGCTGGCATTGCAGGCATGAGCCACTGTGCCTGGCAAGCATTAATTTTTATACAAAGGTATTTTTCAAAACACACCAAAACTGTAAGCCAAGCCTGACATTTTTTTTTTTCAATTTTGAATACAAAAAAAAAAATTGTATGGTTTTCAATGCTGGATGAAGGTAAAAACTCTCATTGTAGAAAAGAGCCAGAGAATCTGCAGATTTGGGAAAAACTCAGAGTAGTTGAAAAAGGGCATGTTATTAAATTAGGAATAAATGTACCATTTTCAAAGTAGAATCGGTGAAAATCCATCCCTTCCACTAAATTACCCAAAGCTTCAGGTTCAAAAGCGGTAAGGCCTGGGTCACAGATTTTTCTGTAAAAGAAAAATAATGAAAACAAGCAATTAATAGGTGCTTTAATGTGTTTTGTTGTTTCACGTGTAAACATTCTTATTCATCAGTCACTGAAGGAAACAGCCTCTAAAAACACTTAAATGCAAAGTTTTATGACAAACCTTAGCAAGGTGTGTTGAGGAGCAGACTCTAAAAAGACATTTTGCAGAGAACTCTGATAGGAACAAACTAATTTAACCAGTTCAAGCAGATGATAATATACAATATTTTAGGAGGCCTCTTTTTACAATTTCTACTTTTTTTTTTATTTTTAAGGTGAATTTTCCAGTTTTTTACACTTGATTGAGGTTTATTATTTTTAAAAAATGCTCTCCAGGTCCTATAGTCCAAGTTTAAGACACTCTCCAAATCCTATAAACCTATCTTTGGTTCTGAAATTACATACTTCTGGAATAATTTTTTTTTTTTTGAGACAGTGTCTTCCTCTGTTGCCCTGGCTGGGGTGTAGTGGTGCAATCATGGCTCACTGTAGCCTCAACCTTCCATACTCAAACAATCCTCCTGCCTCAGCCTCCCCAGTAGTTGGGACTACTGGTGTGCAATACCACACTAGGTTAATTTATTTTTATTTTTAGTAGAGATGGAGTTTCCTTATGTTGTCCAGGCTGGTCTCAAACTCCTAGGCACAAGTGATTCTCCCACCTTGACCTCCCAAAGTGTGGTATTACAGGGATGGGTCACCGTGCTTGGCCCTGGAATAATTTTTTGATGGACCACATCTTCTACATTCATGTTAAACATGTATATTACAATTGGCTTGAAATAAAGTATCACACCCTATACTTCCTGGCAATGTCCATAAGACTTATGTAGCTTGTGTTTAAGTTTATTTTACTTTTAAAATGAAATCAATAGGAGGTTCAAATGCACATATTGGTTTTCTTTCTTAATCCTAAAAGTATGATTCAATAAAAGGGTACACAATTTTAAATATTCAGGAAAAACTAATGAGCTTTCTTTGGAGAAATTTATTTAATCCATAAAGAATTGTTGAACACCTACTATATGGCAGATATTCTTCAAATCAAGAAATTACAATATAATAATAAATACTAGAATAGATAGAAATGCAAAGCACTCAAAAAACAGATGACTAATAGTGAACAGGAAAGGTTTAAGAGAGGAAGAAAGTGTGAGCTGGGCTTTGAAGAATGCGTAAGAGTTTTCCAGGTGTGTGGGAGGTGGTGGGCAGTGAGAGGGCAGCAAGTGCAATGGTCTGCTGCTGTGAAAATGCAAGTACATTTGGAAAATGATGGCTGGTTGTTTGATATGGAAAGCAGGGTCACTGTGTTATGTGTGTAAGGCCCCTGGAAATGTAGAGAGGAAAATATTTCCTTTGGGCCTATGGTGATCAGGGTAGGCTTCTCAGAGACGGTGACAAGATCTGGATTTGAAGAATGAGTGGGAGTTCACAAGGTAGATCAAATGGAGTACAGCTCAAAGGATTTTGGACTGTTTATTAATTTGCCCCAAATGGTAATACAGTGGATGGGGACACATATAATTTCATAGAGAAATTCTCCATTTGGGGGGCAAAATTTCACAAACATTCAATAGAAATACCCATTTCTAAAGTCTAACTTACTGTAATTCCTCAAAGTGCAGTACAGTTTATAGAATGCGGAACTGGTGTTATTTAAAGAATATTTTTAAAAAGTAGAAATCACATTGGATATCTTTTGTACCTTAAAGATGGCGGGGGCAAGGGTTACAACCTTCACTTCAGACTGCCTGCTGGGCAGGCATTCTTAAGCTTAAAATCAAATATATATAGTCTCTTTCTAAGAAGCAAAATGGGAAGAACAGTGTTCCTATGGTAACAAGAATTTATTCTGCCAGAGGCTATTACTTCCTCTATAAATATGGTTTTTAGTTGTCATTATCAGTGAACCAAAATTTCTTACTAGCTTACATCAGTACTAACATAATTTGGGAATAACTGTGCCGTGATGGATCTTTTTACCCAGCCATGAAAAGAGTCAATATATTTGAAAATCTATCTGTCTATCTGTCTATCTATCTATGTATCTATCTACCTATCAATTATCTATCTATCTATCTATCTATCTATCTATCTATCTATCTATCAATCATCCATCCACCCTATAAAAGGCTTTGGATTAATGAAAGATTCACAAAGCTGCCACGTGACATGTGGGTGTGTGTGATCTGAACAGGTGTTCCAAGGACCAGCTGACAGGGCTACACCAGTACATTCTACCATCCCAAAAGTTCTCAAATGGAAGCCCTGTTGGATTAGCTCTAGCTGGAAAGTACAAAATCAGGCCAGATTATAGGTCTCCATAGGCAAAGATATTAGTCAACTGATGTGATCCCAAGGTTTAGCATTATTTAAAACACCCTATTTTAAACTGTCTGAGAAAATAGAAAATACGTACTTTTGCCTGGCTACAATTGTTTCCTATATAAAAATAGTATCTGTTTATATAAAATTTAGAAAGAATAGAAAAGCAGGAAAAACTTAGAAAAAAAATTCACACAATTTTACCTCTCAGAGGCAACTTCTTTTTCTCTTTTTAACAACAACAAATACAAACTTTTTTATCCTTCCACAAAAAAGATTTTTTTAAAAGAGAATATTCTTATTCTTTGGAGAATCATACGTATCTAACAAGGATATAACAGCAACAAAGATTTTTAAAAAGCAGGTTCCATGGCACAACTATAAACAATTGCTTAATAGGAAATCATTGTCTCTGAAAACAGACTGTTCTTTTTAACTCCATTTCTTTAACTATTTCTTTCATTCCAAGTATGCCTTACTAGGTCATGATAAAGAAGTGATACACTCAAACACATGCATATGGATCTGTTTATACACATATGCACACGCATTTAATTTATAAGAAGCTCCTGATTTAGTTTCATTCTTACATTTAGCTAATCTCTTCCATATTTTATATTTGGTATTTATTTATAACTAAAGATAAAAGTAATACTTGCTTATGTAAAACTTGGGAAGAATAAAAAAGCAGGAAAAAAATTCACACACAATTTTACCTCTCAGAGGCAACTCCTTTTTTTTCCTTTTTAAAATCTAATTTGGCATATTTCGTTCCACTTTTAATATTTTTCACTTCTGTAGTTGGAATAAGTATGTACGTACTCTTTTATGTCCTGCTTAATATTCAGTAAAAACATATTTTTCCAGATCGCTAGAAACTCAACATAACCACTGTACCAAGATGACTTAATGGTAACCATACTGTTGGGCATATACATTGTTTCTAATTTTTCACTATTATGAATTTTGCTTCAGTATATATCTTCATTCACAAATTTTTGACCATGTTTTACATAAAAAATTTATACTCATGTTAAATTCTTATAAGTAGAATTAGAGTATTACAGTAAAATGAACCTTTATAAAAACTTTCAGGTATATAACAGATTATATAACAAAATATATTAATAATTCCCCCATCCCTGTTGCCACCACTATCTTGAAAGTTAGCACCCATTTATGTTTCACCCATGGTGTAGGAAAGTCATCACTGTCCTGCAGTATCTGTACCTTGTTGGCTGTCAGCAGAGTTTGTATTTCTGCTGATTTCATAGGCAGAAGAGGCTCTTGCATTCAAGTTTGCATATACTTGATTAGTAAATATAAACATGCCTTTATTAGTTCACTTGTCATTTATATTTCCTCCTCTGACAATAGATCATGTCCTTTACCTATTTTTCTACTTTTCAATCATATTCAAGCAATATAAAAAATTAACTTTTGATACATGTTTTGCAAATGTTTTTCTAAGTTTGTTTGTCTCTTACTTTTATTCTTGGATTTTTAATTAAAGTATACATGTTTTACCTATTTAGGTATAGTCATATTATGTTCTCATTTACGATTATTTCTTCAGCTTTTGGATCTGTCTAGCCAGAGATCAGATTCAGTCTCTGTTTTGCATTTAAGCCTTTCACTGGAGTGGAATTCATCCGTTGTATGGTGTAAGAAGGCCCTATTTAAATTGAATGCTTTATTTTTACTTTGGCAAAGTAATTTCTTTCATAGTTCCTCTGATCCAGGAGTTTTGTTTTTTTTTTCTTTTAGGTGTTTATATATTGACTTATTTAATTCTCTTTTTTTTAAAAAAAAAAGGAAGAAAGAAAGAGAGAAAGAAAGAAAAAAAAGAAGGAGAGGAAGAAAAAGGAAGAGAAAGAGGGAGAGAGAATGGAGTATTGCTTTATTGCCCAGGCTAGAATGCAGTCTAAAAATGGGAATTGAAAACCTCTTTTATGCCAATAATTGTGCTTAACAATGGAGACAGGAAGGAATAAGGGAAGAAAATAACAAACAAGCAGCCAACCAATATTTCATTTAAACCTATGAAATGCTATGCAATTACTGAGGAGTGATTTACTTCCAATTATGTAGTCACTTTTAGAATAGATGTGATATGGTACTGATAAGAATGTATGTTTTGTGTATTTGAAGTGGAGAGTTCTATAAATGTTCATTAAGTTTACTTGTTCCGGATCTGAGTTCAAGCCCTGGATATCCTTGTTAATTTTCTATCTCGTTGATCTGTCTAATATTGACAATGTGATGTTACAGTCTCCTACTATTATTGTGTGGGAGTCTAAGTCTCTTTATAAGTCATTAAGAACTTGTCTTATGTATCTGGGTGCTCCTGTATTGGGTGCGTATATATTTAGGATCGTTAGCTCTTCTTGTTGCATTGATCCTTTTACCATTATGTAATGTCCTTCTTTGCCTCTTTTGATCTTTGTTGCTTTAAAGTCTATTTTCTCAGAGGCGAGAATTGCAACTCCTGCTTTTTATTTACTTATTTATTTTTGCTCTCCATTTGGTTGGTAAATCTTCCTCCATCCCTTTGTTTTGAGTCTTTGTGTATCGTTGCATGTAAGATGGGTCTGGATGCAGCATACCGATGGGTTTTGGCTTTTTATCCAGTTTGCCTGTCTGTATCTTTTGATTGGGGGATGTAGTAGATTTAAATTTAGGATTAGTAATAATATATTTAAGTTTAATACTGCCATTTGATGCTAGCTGAGTGTTTTGCCCATTACTTGATGTAAATTCTTCATTATGTTAATGCTCTTTACTTTTTGATATATTTTTGGAAAGGCTGATACTGGTTGTTCCTTTATATGTGTAGTGCTTCTTTCAGAAGCTCTTGTAAAGCAGGCCTAGTAGTGGTGAAATCTCTAAGTACTTGCTAGATCCAGGAGTTTATAAACTTTAAATAAGCATTAGAACCCATTCTTCAAGTAACGTTTTCCTTAAGATACGAACATATAAAAGAGATGCAGATAAAGTTGAGCTGTACTGGCTGAAAAGCGAAGGCTGCCTCAGGTCCCCTCCTAATCTCCTTCTCTGCCCCAGAACTTCTGCAGAACTGCAAGGGGAGACATTTCTGAAGCTGAAATGCACATTTTATGTCCTTTCCTATTTTTTTGTGTTTTTGTTCACATGAATTGCTCTGCCTAGAATGCCCTTTTCTCATCTGAACTTGTGTGTGTGTGATGTGTGATGTGTGATGTGTGATGCGGGAGTGGTTATACAACTGCATATTTACAAAGAAATCTCCAATTGTTGGGTCAGAAGTCAAGTCTTCTCTCTATGAAATCTTTTTTTCTTTTTTTCTTTCTGTTTTTTTTTTTTTTGAGACAGTCTCACTCTGTCATTCCGGCTAGAGTGCAGTGATGTGATGATGTCTCACTGCAGCCTCGACCTCCTGGGCTTAGGTGATCCTCCTGCCTTGGCTTCCCAAGTATGTAAGACTACAGGTGTGCACCACTATACCTGACTAATTTTTAAATGTTTTGTAGAAATGGGTCTTGTTTTGTCACCCAGGTTGGTCTTGAACTCTTGGACTCAGGCAATCCTCCCACCTCAGCCTCCCAAAGTGCTGGGATTACAGGTGTGAGCCACTGTGCCTGGCTTCTGAAATTTTAAATAAACTTGTATCTCCTAGGGGCACTTAGTCATTTATACTATGAAATAAAACTATCGTTGACATATCAAATCTTGAATTAAACATATGTGAATTCATATATATTGAAGAATGCATTCATATGAAGAATACATTTTCATATGCATGAGAGCAAGGTAAACATCTGCTACTCACGTGTAGGCTTCAAAGTCCCCATTGTTGATAGCTTCGATCAGTTGTTCAGTGACTTTGATAATCTCTTGCTTTCGTGCTAAAGGCAAAAATATAGCTGGGTGAGAATAAAAGACAAAAGTCTTATAAAATATTCCTTTTCATTTTTATTTTTTGAGATAGGATCTCACTCTGTTGCCCAGGCTGGAGTGCAAGTGTGATCACAACTCCCTGCAGCCTTGACCTCCTGGGCTCAAGTGATCCTCCCACCTCTGCCTCCCAAAGTGCTGGGATTACAGGTATGAATCCCTGTGCCCAGCCAGAATCTGAATTTAACATGACTCTCAGGTAACCCGTGCATGTATTTATGTTTGAAAAGTACTGCTATTTTCCACTTGTTTGAAAACAACAGTCACCTGAAGGATCAGGGCTATGTTTTTAAACATTAGTTTTTACTACCTTAAACAACTTGCTTGTATTAGTAAACATATTTCGATTCATAGTTAACAAATGTTATTAAAAACAATAACCTTAACAAGTATCATTCTAAGCATACACATCTATCTTGCATTGAGATATTGAACTTTATATAATTATTTGCATTTTCTTACTATTCTGCTTGACTAACCCTACACGAGGATGCTGACACTGTGATTGGCCTTCGTATTTAGACAAATGGCCTTTAGTAAACTCTACAAATTGAAGAAGTGACATATGAATCAATATTGTAGACGTAGGCAGATAATCAGATGAAAGCCTCCAGGTATAGCTGTCAACCCAACACCAATCAGGATTTGTTTCTATTCCTAGCCCATAATTGGTAAAATTATTAATAGTTGGTTTGGCTCAAAACAAATTCAAATCAGTGAATTTGTTTCTACTGACATCTGCCTCAAGTGTTCTTTCTCTTTTTTGAATGCCTGCAGCATCTGTATCACTCACTTGGCAATTATGTATATGCTAACTCTTGATACCTTCTTCAGTTTAAAACACATTATTATTTGTTTTAAACTGTTATTAAACTTTTGGAACTGTGTAATGTGTCTTCCTCGTTAACTTAAAAGCTCCTCGAGGGCAAAGCACATTTTATTTTCTTGTATAGCCTAAAAAGCTTTGTTAATGTCTTTTATGGAATAGATGCTTAACGTTTGTGAATTTAATCGAGTCTAATAATAACCTTTTGTCAATGTCAGAACAGTGTTCTCTTACTTATAAAATTACTGCATGAAATATTTTAGAAATCAAATTTTACTATATTTTGTTTTACGAATATTGTGATATTCCCTTAAAATCACTGAAGATAGACTGGAAATCACAAAGTGTTACTTCCCATCTTATCTTACTGAGGTAGTGAGGCTGCTATTGATCATGGAAAAAGCTGATCTGGCTTTTGTTCTTTATTGAATAAAGGCACTAGTTTGTATTTTTTAATGAATCTGATCTTCATTAAGCAGATTTTAACCATATGCTTAAATGCTTACTTTCACTTTGAAACTTCAGGTTACCTAGGTGATGACATTATTTAAAAATGAATTTTCTATAAACCGAATTTTACTTCATTGAGACGATATGAGACTATATCATAACAAATACAAGTAATAAACTATCTTATAAAATGTGATTAAGTTAGTCCATAAAATGGTTGCCAACAATGTCAAGGTCTATAATGTTAAAAAATCACTATATGGGTTAGAATTCGTATTCAATTATGTAATTACTTTTCATTTATATAAGGTAACATCACTCCTACAGAAGTCTAAAACATTTCTTGCTGTTGCTCATTTGATTGATGACTATCAATAATACATTCAACAGCAGAACATATGGACAGAAGTGGTACCAAGGCACAATTCTGTAATAATGATGCTGCCAGTGACACATTTTAGCTGAATTCAGTTAGGCAATAGGTGATTCATCCATCTGTGGCCTCAACGGTATGAACGTTTGGAAAAAGCTAATGACAGTTGACCCGATGCTGGAATATAAAGGACACGGGTGCAGAGGATTTCAGAAAATGAGACTGTAAAATTGTGGCCACCAAAACTTCCTTCTCACATGAAATCCTCCTTTCAAACTAACAGATTTTTTTTTTTTTTTTTTTTTTTGGTCTGATATGTAGCTGATAGGAAAAACTACAGTTTAGAAACATGGACAATTTTTAAAAACTAACAAAAAAGAAGAAAGAGATGAACATAAGATCAATGTCCTTTGTGGGGCTTCATTAGGGTAAGCATCAGTTTATAGAGTGTGAAAAGTTTAGGATCACTTCCTGAAGTTTCTGAAAGTCTCTGCACTGCCTCATAAGCATAATAGGGAATTAGAACCATTGGATGTACACGCATTCGCTCTTCAATATTTTGCATGCCACAACTGGCTTAAGATTTGTCTTGCATAAACAAAGAAAGACAAATTGCCTTCTCTCTTACTTCTCATGCTTAGAAATGATGGTGCTTTTACCGGCAGGACAACAAATGGGAATTAGCCAGGGTGCTTCTGTGCTGTATCATCATAAAAACAACGAGACTCTTCTGGCTTAGGAGGGGCCTGGAACTCAGGAATCTGTAGAGTGCTTATTTCCCTGGGGCAAAGGAGCTTCAGTGAGTCAGAGGCGGCACATGACAGCTGACTCTTTAAAGGAAAGCAGAAGGCTGGAAATGAATCATTTGTATATAGTAGTCAGCTTGTGGTTGGAACTGTTGTCACAAGCTCAGCATCTGACCTAGAGGCAGAGTGAGGGTTTGGTGCTAGCTAGCTCCACTCCCAATCAGCAGTGAGATTAAGGAACAGTTACTGTGCCAGGGGTTTGGACAGACAAGTTGTGTGGGAAGGGGCTCCACTCTCATCTGGCCTTCCCTCTTCCTGAACGCTAAGTAATAACCACTCCAAAAGTCAAAGTGGGGAGAGCTTGTGACGAGGTTTATATTATACCATGATAAATGGAGAATGTACCAGTAAGGTGTTCCCTGAATACCAGAAGCTTCTTCCACTCCACAGCTAGCCATTTAATCACAGGAAACTGTTTACCTACTAAGTTTATTTCTAGAATTGAAGTGCTCAAGCCTATACTCACAGGACACAAAGTACTTTCTGAGGATTTCTGGATTCTTAGGAAAAGGAAAAAGAAAATCAAGTGGGAGAGATGTTCCAGGTTCTGAGTAGAATTACTTTCCATGCAATTATGCAAAAAGAATGGAAAACATTTTCACTTTCAAATTCACGTATTTTTGGCTCGTGTTCTAAGAGGCCTGGAAGAGTAAGATAAGGGTGTGAATGATCCCACAGTGTTTGAAAACAAAATAAAACCCAGAACTGAGAGTAATTACATAACAGAATAACTTACAGATTTACATTTCCTCAAACTTCATTAGATTTGGTTACTACAACAATACTCAGATATGAAGTCATTATTCCTTGGTTTAACAGATAGATAAAGGGATTATAGGCATTTCCCAAAGGTCTGGAATTTGCTGATCACTCTTTCTCACCCTCTTGTCTTAGAATACTCTCCTTTTACTTAACTCTATTGCGTTTCTACATGTTCTCATTCTCATTTGCTGTTATCTTTCTCTACCTGGATATTAAATGCCTCAACTCCTTCTAAAGACTCAATTTGAGGCCCTCTCCTTATCTCATGCTGCAACCCTAATGTCCTGTGCACACCAGTCTTATAAATTGTCATATATATTCCAATGACTCCCAAATGGTTAACCTCCTTCCTAGACTTTTCCTTCCCATCTATGTGTCAAGGCCCATTTTTGAGCCTCCATTTGGGTATTTCAAATGTAACTCAAACCCACCATACCCTGAACTGAACTTAAGAACTTCCACCAGTACAAGCCTGCTTGCTCTTCCATGGAGCCCCATTCTGGTGAATGGCAACATCATATATCAGTTGCATAAGCCAGAAAGAAACCTGAGGATCATATTTGACTCCCTAAAACCAGCACCTTAATCCAATCCATTGAGTTCTGTTGAATTTGCCTTCCTCTTCTTTTTCACTTCTTTTCCTTTTCACCCCCACTCTGGGTACAAGCACCCATCATGTCTTGTCCAGGCTCTGTAACAGCCCTCCTACTGGGTGTTTCTGCAACCAATTTTGCTCTTCACTATTCTGTTCCCTACAATGCAAACACCTCTCTTTCTCTCTCTTTTTTTTTAATGCCCATCTCTTCAGATAAACTTGTATTGGAACTCTTCTAAAACCTTCTCTCTGCTCTCAGGATAGGTATCTGAAGAGAGACTACAAAACCTTGCATAATCTGGACTCTATCCATCTCATCAGACTCATTCAAAGACTCTTTCACTTTACCCTCTCCATTCCACTCTTGCTCTCTTGTTTTACCAATTCAAAAAGGACATGCTGCCTCCTATTACCAGCCCTTCACAGGTCCTGTCTTCTCTTCTTAGAAAACTGCCCCCCATTTTGCTCCTACTTCTTTTATCAGATCTCAACTATTATTTCTTCAAAAATGCCTTCCCTGACCCTCATGTTAGTCAGGTCCCTGAGATGTTATGAATTCATACATAGCTGACACCTACTTTTTAAAAATACTTAGTACACTTATATTTACATACTTATTTGCATGTAACTGATTAATCAGTTTTCTTTATTAGTCCTATAAGGGACAGGTACTGCACCATTCCAACTCCAGCAGATAAACACAGTACATGGCATATAGGAAATGTTCAGTAAGCATTTGAATGAATGGTAGGTCCAGAGCAAACTCAATTGGTTTCTGATTCCCAATCCAATGACCTTTTTTAAATATATGATGCTACATTATTTGGTGATAACCTGAGAGCCTTTAAGAAATATAAAATTGACAAATGGAAATAATTTAAGTATAAAGTAGCATATCTTATTGTTTATTGACAATGAAAGAAAAATACTTTTCAACTTGTCTAAAACTGATCTTTGAACTCATTTCTCTTCTTGACTTCCTCATTTTTGCTATTGAAACCACAATTTTGCCAGTTTCCCAGCTCAAAACCTTGGGTTTCTTGTGGACTCATTTCTTTCCTCTGTTTCCATATCCAATCCTCCATGGATCGTTATTTTTCCTTAGCACTAAAGATGATGTTTCCCAGGGTTCATCCTTAGCCTCTTAATTATTTCATTTACTTACCCTTGGCAATCTCATTCTCTCCTCTGGCTCTGACCACATGCTGAAGACTGCCAACTCTCTATCTCTGAGACTTTAAATCTTTCTAGACTCCATGCTCATATTTCTAACTGCATTCTAAACATCTACAGTTGTCCCGGAATTTCAGACCCAGGGTACCCAAAATGAACCTCAGTTAGTTTTCTCACAAACTCTGTTGCTTCTCTGGAATTTTTCATCTTGGATAGTGGCATCATAATCTACTCAGTTGCCCAAACTGGAAGCCTTGCTATTTTCTTTTCTTTTTATTCCTCACAGATCATAAGCCATTCTACATTCTTCCAACTCTTTCTCAGAGCCATTTCTTCTCTAGACTCACTGCCACTGCTCTGATTCAGGCTCTTGGAAGTTCCTGACCCTTCCTGCTTCCAGGTCTCCCACACTGGCCTCTCTCACTCCTCACTGTTGCAGAATCATCACTCTATAAAACAGAGCTGGCATTGCCCCCCACCCCTTTAAGGTTTTCAGTGCCCCTCCTCTCATGGTCTAGAAGTTGAAGCACGAAGTTCTCTGTTTTAAAGATCTTCTTACTTCTTACTTTTCCAGCTTTATTTCCTGACAGTTTTTGTCCTCCAGGGATTTTATATATTCGCCAGCCACACCAAAGGGCTCACTTTTCCTCAACTAATCCTGGCTCTTTAAAACTCCGTAGTTTCCTCCCATTTTCCCTTCGGCCAGAAACTCTCCTTCTTCTGCCTGAAAATCTCTTTCAATACCTTGCTCAAGTGTCACTTTCTCTGTATTGCCATTCCTGAGTGCCTCAGACCCAGCTATTGCATATTACTTTGATCTTACTGCATCATCACAGGATGTTCATATATCCAACTAGAACCTGACTACTTTATACCCTGAACACCTAGTACTGAGTTGATGTCTGTAAATGCATGCATGTATGAATGGATAAATATCAATATATGGTTAGACAACATATAGAAAATACTGTGTATTTTAAAACACGAGATAAATGCCAAGTATGTCGACAATGATCATGTATGGTAGCAGTCTGTATGTGGCGGTGCTGAAAAGGCACCTTGGATACTTCAGAGTCTGCATCAGGACCATAGTATATGAGGTTACAGTATTTCAGATGCTGGAATAGAGCAGATTTAATCTTAAAAGTCTAGTAAGAAAAACTAGATATTTCTAGTCAATGTTTACATTTAATATTTCTTTTCAAGAGGGTTGAGTGCAAAGAAATCCTAGTATTTAAGCTTGAGCTTTTCAGTTGTTTGGATTTTGAATTAATCAGTTTATTGAAGTGAAACTACTTGATGATAAGCCCTATTGAGAGGTCTGGCTCAATACAATGAAACTTGGACCACAAAATAAACTGAATTTATACCTGCAAATGTATCTTCACTGGGATGTTCGCAGAATGTCATATTTTGAAATCTTTTAGTGAATTGTGCCTAAAAAGCACATATCCAATGATCAGAAGCGGTGCAATTAAAAGTGTTGTTTAGATTTTTTGGGGTGTATCATCTTAACAATTGTATTTATTTGCTTTCTCAATATGTCTAGTTCTATTTAATTTAAACTCTTCTTTCTACGTTTCTCACAGGTTATTGGGTACTTGGCTGCCAGAGACTTGAAGGACAAGGAGGTTAAGTGACTTGCTCAAGTCATCCAGCAAATTCAGAGGCTGTGCCAGGGTTAGAGCGTTATTTGGCTAAGGCTCCCCTCTGCTGTTTAATTCACTGATCTATGTTCCTTTCCAGCCCACAGTGCTTACTTCAATATTTTGAAATCATAAACTTAAATGAACCACCTAAACGTCTTTGAACTTACTCTGGCAAGGTGATTGACTACTTAATTACTGGACTAAGGGTGTAATTAATTATTACATCAGTTTCACACAACTGGGTGTCCCACGGTTTTATTGTCTTTTTCCATGCTGCCATTAACAAAATTAACCCTTGGGAATAGTTACTATTTTAGGCAAATATACAAATTACACTCTTGGTCGTTTTACAGAAAAAGGTACCTATCAACTCAGCTATGTTTGGCATTCCCTGTGCAATTAGCAGCTTGTTTCCAAGTGACTTTATTTTTACTTCACTAGGCTGATACAGTAGTTAATATTGAGGAGAGTGATTTCCATAATTTTGGCTTTGAAAATCAAACCTATTACAGATTCTAAAGTTGACTGATTTAATATCTATAATATTTTATTCAAATACCAGACCTGGCAATTACCAAATTTCTACTCAAGAATGCTTTCAAGAATTTACTGTAAACCTCTTTTATCCAAAAGTCACCTGTTGAATAACATCAACTTTTCAGCCCTTTAATTATGACAGGCTTTCACGATTGAAAAATAATCTTTTCACAATTAAAAAATTTATTAATAAATAATTTAAGCCACCTTTGAACTCTGCTATATAATATAGAGTAGTACAAAATGATAGTTAATTGGGGAAGAAGTAATATCAGTCTTAGCCCCGTTAAATTGCTATGGCCTAATAATAAATATTTAACAAATATTTATGAGCAGAAAGGTCTAACATTGGGATCACTTAGAATAAGTGCAAATAGGTCTATATTTTTTTTAAGTTTGCAAGGATATCACTGGGTTACAGCAAAATATGGTCATGTTATTCCTAAAATTACCTTTGATCTGAAAAGGAAATAAAATATTTACTATTAAAAAAATAAGGGAGGTGTAAAGTATTTATAAAGACTTTCATTAAAAAATGACTTAACTAAATGTTTTAGAATCCAAAGAAACTATCTATGGTTACATAGAACATTTGCTTATGTGAAAGAATTCACCCTAGCCACATTAAAGTAATTGGGTAACTATTCTGCCACCCCCAGCTGACTTGCAGAAGCTAGAAATAGCACAGCATTGTGAATAGCATTGAGTATTTCAAGTATTAAGATGTTCCATGAATCAGATAGGTGTGGTACCATTTCCAGTTAAGAGCTGATGACATGGAAGAAAAAGATTTAAAAAAACTGGTCAAAGACTCACATTATCTGCTTGGATTTAAGATTATTCAAGTTTACACATTTGCATGATCAGAGAACTCCTAAGCATTCTCTAGGGGTATCTCTTCTCTCCACTGTGTAACCAAGGTGATGGCCATAGTTATTTTCTTCAAAGAAAAAAATTCAGAGTTGGAAAAGAGACAATGAGGCCAATTAGACTTGAAGTTGAAAAATATTTGGAAAGTTCTTTTTTCCCTTTTTTTTTTTTTTTTTGGTCATGAAAGCAATCCAGTTGCCCCTAGGTACTGTAATGATTTCAACTAACTCTGCTAATCAATTTTATATTAGTCAAAACGAAGCATGCATCTTTCAGGTCAAGAGTTATCAAAGTGTTAATGTTCTGTCCACCCTTCAGTAGTGTGAAAAACAGCCAGAAGTATAAAACATGAGAATGGTTAAAATCCTGTACAGCCATGATAGTAGGTTTTAATTTGTTTCAATGATTTCAATTGCTATTGTTTAGCTTACAATTTAGTTTCTTTTCAATAACTGATTTCATCCCTTTATGAAAAGTATATTATTTAAATTTTGTAAGTAATAGAATTTAGTTGATTCCTGGGTAAGTTTATTTATAACCACATTTTCCTGAGTAATTCAACTGATAAATTTGTGAGTGTTTTCTTGGATCAAGAAGGCAGAAAGAGCTGAAGAGCATATCCTCTCTGCCAAATAAGCATCATATCCCTTTGCTGGTTTTGAAAAAAAAATCAAACAAAACTCCATAATATCAACTGAACTGTGACGTCCTTGAATTTATTTTTTGAGAAAGAACTAGGCTGACTATATTAAGAATACTCAAAAATGCTATTCTGCATCCATAATTATTGAACTCCATGTGATCTTTTTAAAGGTATTTTCTCCACATCTCCTTGCTAGTGCAGGCTGTCAGTCATATTTCAGTGTTTCTCACACCAGTGTTGCCTCAATGGGGTAGAAGCTAAGTAGTTTTACTAACAGTCTACGGATATTTCAACTATAAGAATGTTATTTCACTTCTTTGTGTTAAATACTTCTTATCTTATTTTGACTCAGGAAGTCTCTTCTCCTGGAAAAGACTTTTAAGATAACAAAGCAGATCTTTTACTATTCAAGAATATGCAGCAGCATCTCCTGTCATTGTACTTCCATGTTTTCTAGCTTATTCTTATCTTCAGCAGCTGCAAAAATATTAGCTTGTGCTTTCATTACAAGGTCCATCATTATCCAGTTCATAGCTTCCTGAATCAATAAAAGATAATCCGACTTTGCAGATTATCTTCAGTGAAGTGGGAAGAAGAAAGTCCAATTTACAAAACATTTGGGAAAATCAGTCTCCTCCTATGCATTGTTTAAAACTACTATAGCATCTATAATCAATAGTAAGTAGGGAATTAGTGGAAAAAAGTTTATAAGACAAATAAAATAATTAAGAAATATTTTTCTAATTTGGAAAATTATGAAAAAATGATAGGACTTCTTGGTATGTCCAGAGTATATTGCATTCCTCTATGGCACAGTAGATCAAAAGGCCAGGGCTCAATGTAGTATGTGTGCCTATATGACCAACTTTGATGATTACTGTAGCTTTCTCAGATGTCAGCCCGCTGGACTGAAAAGGCACAGCAGCAGTCAATCTGTGTAAATTTACAATGGTCTGTCAAAACTTGCAAGACTTATTTAGGTTTGGAGAAAAATTATTCATACTTCCCCTTTTTACCACACACACATTCACATAGTGATGTTAAAACTGTGCTTGCAAAAATTATGACAATGAGAGAAATCTGACATAACTGATTTCATCTTACTTTTATCCTCACAAGCTAACTGCCCTTGCTCATTCCTGAGTAGAGACCAAGCCAGCTATGGGAGAAATTTACTTTACAGTTTAACTTTAAAGCAAGGATGATTATAGCCCTTTCCCAAAACTACACTCTCTTCCTTGTTCAGGGCTGAAACTACCTTCATGAAACTAATAAAAGGCTACAAGGTTAGAATTATGGTAGAGCCTTGAATTTGCTAAGATCTATGAATAGTTAAGCAATAACCAGCTATTGTTCCCTAGTTTGCTTACTGATCAGGAGTCATGTAGCTGGAGGTCACAGGATTTGTAACTTCTTCAATTACTTCTAATACATAACATTACTATTGTAAAACCTAAGATTGGCCTTTGAGATATTTTTCAGACTTTTGCATTCCGGTGAACCAACTGATGCTACCCAGAATTGTGACTCATACAAAGGAACTGACTCAACTGATCCTGCAACCCTCACCCAGAAACTAACTCAGCACATGAAAACAGTTCTGACACTCCTATGATTTCATCCCCACCCAATCAGCAACACCCTTTCCCTAGCCACCAGTCTGCCAAATTGTCCCTAACAACCCTAGCCTTCAAGTTCTCAGAGAAGCAGATTTCAGAAACATGTCCTGTCTTCCTGCTTGGATGCCTTGTGATAAGTAAACTGTTTCTCTACTGCAACATCACTGTCTCCGTGTATTGGCCTTATCTGTACAGCAGATGAAAAGAATCCATTGGCTTTACCCATGTGAACTCCTACAACTCTTCCAATGTCCTCATGCATTCGACAGCAGTGATAAGACTCCTAGGCCCAAAAGCCATTTCTGTGCTTAGTTACTGCATTGGTTAAAGCTTTATTTGACAAGATGAAAATATCCTATCCCACCAGAAATTACTAAATGACTCACAGTAACACATGCTTTTTAATAAAGGATACCTCACATTGGTACTGTATAATCAGCTTAACTCTGGGATATTCATCTCTAAATTCAGCTTAGATAATTAATTAAAAAGTTATTGTTGAAATATTGGGGCCCAATTGGCCAGGTGTAGTGGCTCACACCTGTAATCCCAGCACTTTGTGAGCCCAAGGTGGGTGGATCATTTGAGTAAGGAGTTTGAGACCAGCCTGGCCAACATGGTGAAACCTCGTCTCTACTAAAAATACAAAAATTAGCCAGGCTTGGTGGTGGGTGCCTGTAATCCCAGCTACTCAGGAGGCTGAGGCTGGAGTATCACTTGAACCTGGAGGCAGAGATTGCAGTTGAGATCATGCCACTGCACTCCAGGCTGGGTGAGAGAGCAAGACTTCATCTCAAAAAAAAAAAATTGGGGCTAAGTTTTACAGGTCTAGTAAAGGTGTTCTTAATTTAACCAATGTGACTGTAGTAAAAAATTAAATTTATGAGCCATATATTTCAGAACCAACAATATTATTCTCATTTATTCTAACATGTATTATAAATATAAATTGCCATAAATTATCAATTTATTATAAAATATAATGTATAGTAAATACATATTTGTATGAATATATTACTTTTCCTCTATTTGTTGAATTCAAAAGATGAACATCTTCAAAGACACCATTCAAGTTACTTAATAAATAATTAATATTCCACACTTTGGAAATTGCATTTATATTATATTAACTGAAATTAAGACAATAGTAAGAATTTTACATAGAAGATATCCTGGAGATAACATGAAGGAAGGTACTGACTTGGAAATTTCAGAGAGGATGACTACTGGGAATGTCTACAAAGGTTATTATCTCTGGCACTCGCATAGGCAGATTACAACCACACAGCACTCACTGAAGTGAGGTTAATTTAAATAACCCAGATAATGAAAATCCTCAATAACTCACAACACTGCTCCTTTTACAAAACTCTAGTACAGATTTTAAGAATACCAACTCAGGTACAGACGTTTACACACATCCCAAATAAATGTGTTTTTGTTTGTTTTATTCTCAGTGACAGGTAAACCCATTTCATGTGTATTAATTCTTGATGTTTTTAAATAGCCCTAAGTTCCTTCTTAGGCTTCCCTTTTCCTGTACAGATTATGAGTGAAGAGCTTATATTTCTTGAAGAGAGATTTAAATATATAATCTCATATGCTCACACTCTTCCTACATTGGTCAAAATACCACTTAAAAAAATCACAGCAGTCTTTTGGAAGTAAGTTATTTTTTCTGGCATTACAGACCATTAAACCTTCCGGAGTATTTCTTTACTATTTAGGGATATGTTTACATTTTTGTGTAGCTTAACTTTGTGTAATGTGATACAATATTTAATCAGAATACTATAATTCTGTGTGAAGTGGCCTAGGTATCGAGTAAAAATACTCTACTTAAAATACTCACTGCCCCAAAATGTTATTTTCTCCAGTTGAAAACATTTCCTAATTCAAATTGTAAAAAAATGACATTTGGATCAGGATTTCTTTTTCTTTCTTTTTAAATTTGAAAACACATAATAGTATAGGTTTTTGTCTATTACCCCAACTTTTCCTGAAATCCAAATTCTCTCCATAACATTTACCATCTGTGTTTTGCTAGACAGACATGCCGTAAATAACCACATGCAGTGATGTTAATAAAGAAAGCAATGATCCTGTACACAGTCAATTCAGAAACAAATCATAGGTCTTTCACATTTAATCTGCTAACTTCTATCAAGATAGTTAGTTTCTTTTGAGGAAATACTGAAGAGGGTAATCACAATTTCTAAAAGGGACATTATATGTTATCGTTTTTGAGATATTTTGCTTGAGAAGTGTTTAAATAATTTTGCATAGATATGCTCCTTTTTAGATTCACATTTTACTTTTGTGGAAAACAATCAGTCTACATATTTTTATTTTCCTCCCAGAAGTGATAATCAAGACACAGGCAAAATTGAGCCAATTTTTCTTAACTGTTGAACATATCCAGGGAAAAAAGGATCAGTTCAAATGAGAAAAGACTTTCAGTTATTACTTAAAATATGCTTAATAAATACAGAAATGTCTCAACTCAAAATTAACTATGTAAAAACCTCATAACTAATTCATTAATCTATTAAGTGCCTATTATATGATACTATGGATGCAAAAAGTAGTGAATTAAAATACTGTCTAAAATTCATTATGTCAACGAGAACAAAGACACAACATACCAGAATCTCTGGGACACATTTAAAGCAGTGTCTAGAGGAAAATATATAGCAATAAACGCCTACATGAGAAGCAAGGAGAGATCTAAAATTGATACCCTATCATCAAAATTGAAAGAGCTACAGGAGCAAGATCAAAGAAACTCAAAACCTAGCAGAAGACAAGAAATAACTAAGATCAGAGCAGAACTGAAGGAGATAGAGACACAAAAACCCTTCAAAAAGACAATAAATCCAGGAGGTGGTTTTTTGAAAAGATCAACAAAATAGACAGACCACTAGCCAGGTTAATAAAAAAGAAAAGAGAGAAGAATCAAATAGATGCAATAAAAAAAAAAATAAAGGGGATATCACCACAGATTCCATAGAAATACAAACCACCATCAGAGATTACTACAAACAACTCTACGCACATAAACCAGTAAACCTGGAAGAAATGGATAAATTCCTGGAGACTTGCACCCTCCCAAGCCTAGACCAGGAAGAAGTCGAAACCCTAAATAGATCAACAACAAGGATTGAAGTTGAGGCAGCAATTAAGAGCCTACCCACCAAAAAAACCCCAGGTCCAGATGGGTTCACAGCCGAATTCTACCAGACATAAAAAAAGGAGCTGGTACCACTCCTTCTGAAACTATTCCAAATGATCCAAAAAGAAGGACTCCTTCCCAAATCATTTTATGAGACCAACATCATCCTGATACCAGAACCCAGAAGAGACTCAACTAAAAAAGAAAACTTCAGGCCAATATCCATGATGAACACAGATGCAAAAATCTGCAATAAAATACTGGCAAACCAATTGCAACAGCACATCAAAAAGCTCATCCATCACGATCAAGTAGGCTTCATCCCGGGGATGCAAGGCTGGTTCAACATACACAAGTCTGTAAAGGTAATCCAACACATAAACAGAACCAAAGACAAAAACCACATGATTATCTCAACAGATGCAGAGAAAGCCTTTGACAAAATTCAACATGCTAAAAACTCTCAATAAACTAGGTATTGACAGAACATATCTCAAAATAATAAAAGCTATTTATGACAAACCCACAGTCAATATCATACTGAATGGGCAAAAACTGGAAGCATTCCCTTTGAAATCTGGCACTAGACCAGGATGCCCTCTCTCACCACTCCTATTCAATATAGTATTGGAAGTTCTAGCCAGAGCAATCAGGCAAGAAAAAGAAATAAAGGGTATTCAATTAGGAAAGGAGGAAGTCAGATAGTCTATATTTGCAGACGACATGATTGTACATTTAGAAGACCCCATTGTCTCAGCCCCAAATCTCCTGAAACTGATAAGCAACTTCAGCAAAGTCTCAGGATACAAAATCAATCCCCTGAAAAAAATCACAAGAATTTCTGTACACCAATAACAGACTTAAAGAGAGGCAAATCAAGAATGAACTGCCATTAACAATTGCTACAAAGAGAATAAAATACCTAGGAATAAAACTAATAAAGAATGTATAGGACCTCTTCAAGGAGAACTACAAACGCCTGCTCAAGGAAATAAGAGAGGACACAAACAGATGGAGAAACACTCCACGCTCATGGTTAGGAAGAATCAATATTGTGAAAATGGCCATACTGCCCAAAGTAATTTATAGATACAATGCTATCCCCATCAAGCTACCAATGACCTTCTTCACAGAACTGGAAAAAACCACCTTAAACTTCATATGGAACCAAAAGAGAGTCCGCATGGCCAAGTCAATTCTAAGCAGAAAGAACAAAGCTGGAGGCATCATACTACCTGACTTCAAACTATACTACAAGGCTACAGTAATCAAAACAGCATAGTACTGGTACCAAAACAGAGATATAGACCAATGGAACAGAACAGAGGCCTCGAAGGCAATGCCGCACATCTAGAACTATCTGATCTTTGACAAATCTGACAAAAACAAGCAATGGGGAAAGGATTCCCTGTTTAATAAATGGTGTTGTGAAAACTGGCTAGCCATGTGCAGAAAGAAGAAACTGGACCCCTTCCTGACACCTTACACTAAAATTAACTCCAGATGGATTAAACACTTAAACATAAGACCTAACACCATAAAAAACCTAGAAGAAAACCTAGGCAAAACCATTCAGGACATAGGCATAGGCAAGGACTTCATAACTAATACACAAAAGCATTGGCAACAAAAGTCAAAATAGACAAATGGGACCTAATTAAACTCCAGAGCTTCTGCACAGCAAAAGAAACAATCATTAGAGTGAACCAGCAACCAACAGAATGGAAAAAAAATTTTTGCAATCCACCCATCTGACAAAGGGCTAATATCCAGAATCTACAAAGAACTAAAACAAATTTACAAGAAAAAAACAAACAAGCCCATTCAAAAGTGGGCAAAGGATATGAACAGACACTTTACAAAAGAAGACATATATGAGGCCAACAAACATACAAAAAAATGCTCATCATCACTGGTCATTAGAAAAATGCAAATCGAAACTACATTGAGAAACCATCTCACACCAGTTAGAATGGCAATCATTAAAAAATCTGGAGACAACAGATGCTGGAGAGGATGTGGAGAAATAGGAACACTTTTACACTGTTGGTGGGAGTGTAAATTAGTTCAACCATTGTGGAAGACAGTGTGGCGATTCCTCAAGGATCTAGAAATAGAAATTCCATTTTATCCAGCAATCCTATTACTGGGTATATATCCAAAGGATTATAAATCATTCTATTATAAGGACATATGCACACGATTGTTCACTACACTGTTTACAATAGCAAAGACCTGGAACCAACCCAAATGCCCATCGATGATAGACTGGACAGGGAAAATGTGGCACATATACACCATGGAATACTACGCAGCCATCAAAAACAATGAGTTCATGTCCTATGTAGAGACATGGATGAACCTGGAAACCATCATTCTCAGCAAACTGACACAAGAATAGAAAATCAAACACTGTATGTTCTCACTCATAGGTGGGTGTTGAACAACAAGAACACATGGACACAGGGAAGGGAGCATCACACACTGGGGTCTGTTGGGAGAACTAGGTGAGGGACAGTGGGGGGTGGAGAGTTGGGGAGGGATAACATGGGGAGAAATGTCAGATATAGGTGACGAGGAGGAAGGCAGCAAACCACATTGCCTTGTATGTACCTATGCAACCATCTTGCATGTTCTTCACATGTACCCCAAAACCTAAAATGCAATAAAATATATATTTAAAAAAAATTCATTATGAGTTAAAAGAACATGGTCACTTTCATAAACACTTTAAAAACACCATCATTTTCTATTTTAATGCAAAAATGAACTTGTTTTCTGCACTTGGGCAGCTTTATGTAGTTTGGGCATTTATGTACATAGGTTGGCTGGATGTAGGTCTTAAAATTTATAGATATTTACCTACTTATCTAAAATAAATGCTTCAGAAAATAGAAACAATGATGTTCAAACAAAACAAACACAGTTCTCTTTGGATTTATGGACTCTTTTAAATCACGGGTTAGGAATTATACTAGGCATTTAATAAATAGTGTCACTATTCAACGTAAGCATGCTCTACTATTGCTATTATTATTGTTAGGTTGAGCCATATGAAATTATTACTTTCGTAAGTAAAAAATGGTTGGGTAGTGACATATTATTATCACTAATGTGTATATGACTCAGAATAGTTTACATGAGCAGTCAGAATGTATATTCAATAAAAAGCTGGGCTGGTATATTTGACACCAAAGCACATGCTCCATTCCAATAGGAAAAAAGATCCTATGACTTAATGCCATGATTTGAATGCATGCGTGCCTACAAAGCCCATGTTGGAACTTAATACCCAATGTTGATGGTATTAAGAGGTGGGGCCTTTGAGAGGTTATTAGGATGGGACTAGTGCCCTTATAACAGGGCTTGAGGGCCACGTGCAGTGGCTTACACCTGTAATCCCAGCGCTTTGGGAGGCCAAGGCAGACGGGTCACTTGAGGTCAGGAGTTTGAAACTAGCTCGGCCACCATGATGAAACTACATCTCTACTGAAAATACAAAAATTAGCTGGGTGTGGTGGCAGGTGCCTGTAATCCCAGCTACTCAGGAATCTGAGGCAGGAGAATTACTTGAACCCAAGAGGTGGAGGTTGCAGTGAGCCAAGATCGTGCCACTGCACTCCAGCCTGAGTGACAGAGTGAGACTCTGCTTCAAAAAACCAAAAAAGGCTTGAGGGAACTGGCCAGTCCCTTCCATTCCTTCTGCCATGCGAGGACACAGCAAGAGGTGCCATTTTGAAGGCAGAGAGCAAGCGTTCACCAGACGTCAAGTCTGCTGGTGTCTTGATCTTAGACTTTCTAGCCTCCAAAACTGTGAAAAATCAATTTCTACTATTTATAAATTACCCAATCTGTGGTATTTTGTTTAGCATCACAAATGGACTAAGACATTTAAAACATGCATTTTCTGTGTTTTTAACTCCTAAATTATGGAGGGAGGGTAATCCTATGTACAAAAACCCATGCAGGAACAAAAGTTGTGAACAGAACACAACTTCAAGAGAATTCCCATTATTTTAGTGGCTGCTAGGACATGGCATGGTTGGTATCCATTATGCTTCCTTCCTCTACCAATTAAATATTTATTATTCCTACTGTTGCCCAACAACTGTTCTAGATACTGTGGATATGGCAATAAACAAAACAGACAAAAATTCCTGCTCTACAGAAACTTACATTTTAGTAGGGGGAAGAGGAACAGGAAACAAATAAGTAAAAGAAATATTTCAGATGATAAACACAAGGTGAAAAGTAAAACAGAAGAATGGAAAGTGCTGGATTTGGAGGGATATTATTTTTCCTTTCGTTTTATTTTTTGAGACAAAGTCTCACTCTGTTCTGCAGGCTGGAGTGCAGTGGTTCCAACTCGGTTCACTGCCACCTCCGTCTTCCAAGTTCCAGTGACTCTTGTGCCTCAGCCTGCGAGTAGTGGAGATTACAGGCATGCACCACCACACCTGGCTAATTTTTGTATTTTTAGTAGAGATGGGGTTTTGCCATGTTGGCTAGGCTGGTCTAGAACTCCTGGCCTCAAGTGATCTGCCTGCCTCCCAAAGTGCCGGGATTATAGGTGTGAGCCACCGCACCCTGTCTGGAGGGATGTAATTTCAAATAGGGTAGTCAAAGATCTCACTGACGGGGTGAGATATTTGTTTGAAAACATTTGGTCAGAGACTTAAAAAGAGAAAGGGCAGTAAGCCACATGGAAATGTGTATCAGGACATACCAGGCATGGAATAGTAAGTGCAAAGGCACTGCGGCAGGAACCTGCTTGATACACTTCAGAAATAGTTTTCCTGATGCACACATAATAGGACATAGAGTAAGATGGCCAGGCAAGGCATGTCTGAAGGGGCCCTGGTCATGGAAGGCCTTTTAATGGATTCTGACGGCTTTGACAGCCACTGGAGAATACACAGCAAGAGCAGCACATGATCTGATATATTTGAAAAGTGTAACTCTGACTACTCTGTTGAGAATAGACTGTAAGCAGAAGCAGGTCAATGGCTAAGAAGCTATGTCAATAATATTAGCAAAAGATGATTATATCTTATTTCAGAGTGATGGCAATGGAGTTGGTGAGCAGTAGTCAATTCCAAAAAAAAGTGTGCATTTTGAAGGAGAAACTAGTGGGATATTCTGAGAGATTGCATGTGGGGTATAAGCAAAACTAAGGAGACAAAGGAAAAGAGACTAAGGACAAAAGACAAACACACACTAAGGATGATGATGCAGGTGTGTTAAAAGCTCTAGAATATAACGTAGTCATACCAATTCAGTTTTCATAGATGCATTTGAACACAAACATGTTCAAAATGGTTGAGACACACTATACAGGAGTAATGCAATGAGTAATGCAGTAATGCAGACTGCACTGATAGTACTATGGAAGTGAGGAGAAATTAAAGAAAAATGTTCTTTGGAGGTATCCATGTGCACTGACATTTAAAAAATATAATTTATAACTTATGTAAAATAAAATAGTTGTATAGATAGGTTTTATTTGTTTAAAAAAAAAAACACAATTGAGTAGTTTGGAAATGTCTGAACATAGTTTTGTGGTTATTTTTTTTGAAACAGAGTCTTACTCTGTCACCCAGGCTGGAGTGCAGTGGCACAGTCTCGACGCACTGCAACCTCCGCCTCCTGGGTTCAAGCAATTCTCCTGACCCAGCCTCTCAAGCAGCTGGGATTACAAGCACCCACCATCGTGCCTGGCTAATTTTTGTATTTTTGTAGAAACAGGGTTTCACCATGTTGGCCAGGCTGGTCTTGAACTCCTGACCTCAGGTGATCTGCCCACCTTGGCCTTCCAAAGTGCTGGGATTACAGGCATGAACCACAGTGCCCAGCCTATAGTTTTTAAATTTTGTTCTAATCTAAAGAGAAGAAATCAACTATCCAAAGGTATTTGCATATTGCAAAGAATTTCCTTTGAGTACTGACGTACCCACATATATGTAATCAGTAGGATAACACAGCTTTGGCAGAGAAGTTAGTTTTACCACAGTAAATTAATCATAGCAATCCCGATACCTAAATCAGTCTCTTTGTACTAAACATATTGCTCACTTTCATATGATGAATTGGCAAATTCTGCTCAACAACATTGGCCAAGGAAAAATGTTACACTATTCCATTTTAAAAGAAATAAAGATGGACTACCTAATTCACTGAGTTTTAAGAGCAAGATACTTTATCCATTCATGTATTCTGGAAGAAACTTTATTTAACATATAACAAAATTTTAATGCAAAGAAGAGCCATTCACTGGGGAAATGCACTAGTGGATATAATTTCATTGAGGAAGATACTATAAGACTAAAATCTCCCTTAGGGAAAACTAAGCCTTTTTAGCCTCAGTCTATTTTACTATATTCAGCACATAGAGGGTGCTCAATCTTTTTTTTAAAAAATGAATGAATTCAAATATTTCAAATAGAGGTCTCTTTGTTAGGCATTACATATGTTACATGCATCTGAAGCATTCTGTATTTGTTCACATATGATGGCAGCTATATCTCTGTTTCTTTCTTTTTTTTTTTTTTTTTTTTGAGATGGAGTTTCCCTGTTGTCACCGAGGCTAGAGTGCAATGGTGCAATCTTGGCTCAATTCAACCTCTGCCTCCTGGGTTCAAGCAATTCTCCTAGCTCAGCCTCCCGAGTAGCTGGGATTACAAGAGTGTGCATCACCATGCCCAGCTTATTTTTGTATTTTCAGTAGAGATGGGGTTTCACCACATTGGCCAGGCTGGTCTTGAACTCCCGACCTCAAGTGATGTGCTGGCTTCAGCCTCCCACTGTGCTGAGCGGGCCATGTTTTTTTTTTTTTTTAATGTACATATTAATATTATTTCTTGTTTAGCCATTGCACTCCATCCTGGATGACAGAGAGAGACCTGTCTCTAAAAAATAAAAAATGAGAAAATAATAAAAGGTCAAAATCAAAAGCAGAAATACGTAAGTGAACTAATATGGAAGTTGAAAGAAAAATTCCAATTTTTATTTAAATAAAAAGGGGGGCATCTATGAGAAAATTTGTTTTCTATACAAACAATAATTGGCTAAATCAAGTAAACAGAGTCACTTTATGGATAGTTTACTAAGAATCTGAATTTTGTGTTTGGTAGGGAAGATACTGAGAGACTCGTGAAATCTGTGGGACATTTAGAAACAAAGAATTTAATTATAGACTTGTTGAAAATTACACATTTTACTCAAAAAGCTAAGAACTTTCTCTATATGCCCATTCTATCCAAACTTCCCTTCCTTTCCCACTCCCATCCTGGGTCCTGGGTCCACTGTGATATTCACAAGCCTCATTCCCTCCACCTAGTCATGGAATTTACTAATCCAATGTCTAATTTCTGAAGAGCAATTTACAGTCCTTTTTCTACTTCTCTTATATATGACTAGTTCAGGAATAGCTTAAAAATGTCTCTCTCTCTCTCCCTAAGAATGAGTCTAGATCCCTAATTCCTGTCAAAGCGCTTGGTCTTCTCTGAAAGGAGGCCATTAGGGCTAGTACGGTTCCAGATCTCTGCTTATAGCTACATAGCTGCAATGTTCTGAGTCCCTTCTTTATTGTATTTCTTGATTTTAGAAGCTTGCTATACAGATGAAATCAGGTTTAAAACAAAGCCCTAAAACACAGTGTAAAATGTTTTACAAATACAATGGTACAGCATTTTATATACAGACACAAGACACCAATTGGCTCTATTCAGTAGAACTAACTCCACAAAAACTGACAGATAATCTACTGTTATCAATCAAGTCAACATATTCCTTTACAGCCTTAGAGCTAAGCTTTTATAAATAGCAATGGTTTTAAGCTTCTTTGGGGGCTCTTTACAAAAGATAAGCTATTATCCTGAATTATGTTTCATCTCTTCCTCATTATTTAGGACCTCACACCTGATCCCAGGAGCAAAAGATGATGATTCCTGCAGACGTAAGATTAGATTGTGCTACCTAACTTGGGAGCCTTCATGTTTGATAAAAAACCTCTCTGGCAAGTGCCTTTGCCACTAACCTTTCTGGTTGAAAGCCTAATCCTAGCTCCTGTTAAAGCACTTATTGGTTATATGACTTAATCTCTCTAGGCTTCAGATTGTTCTTCTGAAAGATTGGGTTAATATGACCTATTTAATAGATGGAGTTTTTATCAGGATACTGTAAGGTAAAGTCTTTGGCTAGTCTGTGATCATTTTTATCTCAAGGGTAAGTCTTTGGTAGCAACTATGAGCCTTGTTTATTAGCTATTTCTCCCCACTAAAACATTCATGAAAGTTAAAATCCTATCTATGTTGTTGCTTGTGAATATCCAGTGCTTTTAACAGGGTTTGGCACCCAATAGTCCCTCAGTAAATATTTGCTAAAAGTGTAACTTACTAAATAAATGTAAAAATGAACAGCAAATTTCTTCATTCCTACTCGTCCTTTATCGTTAGCCAACAAACTTGATCTAGACTCATCATCCTAAAAAATGAATAAAACAAAGCTCAACTCTCCCTTGACTGTGTATCTCCCTTTAGACATAGTCTTTAAACTGGTCTTATCATTTTTAGTCTTGTTGCTGTCAAATGCATATGCCTCAGAATTGCCAGAGTGTTCTACCTATGGAGATCTTACCACATCTTTCCTCTGCTTAAAACTTTCTGATATTCCTAAGGAGCTTGGTACATTATCTTGCAGAATCATCTTTGTCTATGATGTATGTCTCTCATCTCTTAATATCAGATCAGCTCAAGCTCGTTCATATAACTCAATGCTCCCATGACTAGCTCCTTCCCTCCTCTAAAGCTTCATCTGCTACCACTCTCCAACTTGCATTTCACTCTTCAGTAATATCCTGACTGCCTGCAGTACTTCAGACATACCATGCTTTGTTTCTGTGTCTTCTATTGGGAATGCTTCTTCTCTCTCACCGTCTTCACCTGGTTAATAGTACCTTACCCTTTAAAGCTAAGTTCAGGAGTTATCTTTGAGAAGTCCTTCCAGAATGACCCTTGGTGAAGAGATAGGAAGATATAAAGAGTGAATGAACTCTCTCAGACTAGGCCGGCTTTCTATAAACTCAATTTTCAGAAGAAAGTCACAAAAAGAGAGACTAAGTAGTTCCTCCTTTGATTTTTTTTTTTTTAAGAGACAGAGTCTCACTGTCATCCAGGCTAGAGTGAGTGCAGTAGTGCAGTCATAGCTCACTGTGGTCTCAAACCCCTGAGCTTCTCTTGCCTCAGCCTCTCGAGTAGGTGGGACTACAGGTGTGTGCCACCATATCTAACTAATTTTTATAAATTGTTTTTTTCTGTAGAGATGGGTCTTGCTATATTGCCCTGGCTGGTCCAAACTCATGGCCTCAAAAGATCCTTCTGTCTCAGCCTCCAAAAATGTAGGGATTACAGGTGTGAGCCACCATGCTTGGGTGATTATAATCTTTTCTCACCTCAAAACCATTAAGAAAACTCAAGAATTCAGTTTTAATATACTACAGAACTTTGGAAAAGAAAAGTCACAGCACAGATACTGACAAAATGTGTGCCATTCCATCTATTCAATACATTTATTGCATTATTACCTTATGGCCCAAGTAGAAGAATATTAAGCCTGAATCTTTGGCATGTTTATATTGTCCTTGTACCCAATCTCTGCTTCCTAATACTACTTATGTGACAGCCAATGCTGTTAAATTAATTTTTTTTGTATAACAACAAAGCTTGGAAATGTTTAGAAAAGCCGCCTTGTTGAGTTTCCCTCCCTGGACTGACTACAACTATTGTAGTTCAATTAAGTGCTATTGATCACAATTCACTCTCTATAGATTTATGCTAGAATACAGTCACCGTAATCCATTCAGAATTAGCCCAGTCCATTTGAAACTCTCTCAGTCATTTGTGTCTTGGCCTACAACATTATCATGCAGAATCATCTTTGTTTTCAAAATCTTCTAGAGTCTAGTTAGAATACTATACATTGTGGGTGTTCATAAAATATTTGTTGCACTAAATTGAAAAATGAAAATATCACTGTTTCAGATGTAAAAAATAAAAATTCTTTATTTCTGCACAGTCTCTTTCATTAAGCTCTTCATTGAATATTACCTTCTCTGCTTTTAGTTGCTAAGGTCTTACTTTTTCATGTATCATGTTAGCCTGAAATCATATTACCTGTAACCTGGTAGAATATTAAAATTGAACAGGACAAAGATTAATTTCTAAAATACCTTAGATCTATTTTCTTCTGACCAAATCAAGGGGGTTACAGCAGAAAAAAAAATAGGGCCATTCCACTTACAAAAAGAATCATGATACAGACATATAACCTTACATAATTTATAGATATATTTACTGGTATAAGATAATACAAACTCAGCAAAGGAGACATTATTTCACTCAAGTAATTATTTAGTCTAATAAATAATTTCAGAATTATATAAAATTCACAGTTAATGAAAATATAGCAAATAACTAGGATTTAACTTCTATATAGAAATGAATAAGCTCAAATATTAATTTTAGATATGAAAGAAATTTTGTATAGAAACTTTAGAAACATAAAATAGAACCTCATAATAATTCTCACTGAAATGTGTTTAAAGTAGAAATTTTATAGTCCTGTAGTGCTACTGATAACATTTTGGATTTTCAGGTTAGTGGACACCATTTTTTCCCAATTTTAATAAGATTTCCTAAAACTTGCAGCAACATATTGTTTCTTTCAACTTGGAATTAAATGTCTTTCTATGACTGCTTGAATAGTTTATATTATTAACATCTAATTGTTTTATAATAATATGTATTATCTTAGAATGTACCATTTTATATATTTTAAAAAGTAGAAGAGATCTTACAACAATCTATTAATAGTATTGCATCATAGTAAAGTAGAAAAAGAGCTTAGAAGTCTGTATTATTGATTTCAATATCTAAATTCAGCTGCTATGAGGAAACATGAGCCACAGGGAAGTTATGCAACTTGCTCAAAGCAAGTTAGATAAAGGTTAGGAGTAGAAACAGTATAGATTTCAGATTCACATCAGATCCTTGCTGACATTTTATATTTTACATCAGTTAAAAAAGTGATAAAGACATAATCTGAAAAAATAAAGAAGACAGAAGGAGTAGTATTTTAAAATATAAACATAACCTTAAATTTAGTAGCTTATGAAATTGAACCATTTTTATAAGGTAATAGGAAAAATAGATATGTGAACAAAAACAAGGAAGTTTTATACTCAACAATTATGTAACTATATTATAAAGTAAATTATATGTGGATAACTATGAAATTTTTGATTACACAAAGTATGAGTCTGATTACCTCTTGTATTTTTAATTCCCACATAAAGTAATATCTATGAATAGTTAACCCATTTATGCTGGAGGTTGCAATTTTTTGAAATTTTGCATGAGTGGAAAATCAGATCTTGGCGATGAACTTGTGCAGTTGGATATAAATAACTCCCACATGCTTAGGGTTCCACTGAACACTAGGTATAAGCAGGTAAATGTCAGATTTTTAAAGTCTGAATTCTTAAAGTGAACTCAAGAGCTTAAAAACTGATAGCTTAATCGAAGTTTAGAAACTGATAGAAGGAACCTTACCAAATATGCCTTTAGAGTTTATGCAGTATTTTCTAACATAAGGGTTTCAGTAACTCACAAGAAAAGCTATTTATAGAAATTTTGAGCAGAGAAACTTTATTAATATAGAGTGAGCTGATGTGTTCCTAATGTTAAAATGAGAAGTTACATGTTTTTGTTTGTTGGTTCCATTTGACTTGCTTTGATTTTGGACCCTGTTTTAAAATGGGGCTCGTAACAGTTTTGATCCTGTATTTTGTCAACAGGGCTAAACAAGATTGAGGTTATCACTGACAAACTTAGGATAACTTGTCTGAGGCAAGGAATAAAGAGAAAAATAGAGTGAGTAGAGAGGTAAAAGAGAAGAAATGTAAAAACATAAATAAAGAAAATGAAACTGTGTTATATTAGTGGTGGAGTAGAATAAATTCTGCATCAGTCATATAAGCTACTAATTCTGATATAAAACTTAAAAAATCAGCAGGTAGAAATATGGAGACCAATTTTTCTAAATAAATTGTTGTAAAATCAAATTTTGGATTAGAAACCTGAAAGAAATTATTATACACTACACTACAGTTTCCTCTAAGACACTTTTAACCTAATGGAATGACATAATTATCAAAAGTCTCCAAATAAAATATCCAAGAGTTTCTTAATTTGCAGATTTTCTAGAAGTGAGAAATGAAGGCAAGTTCTGAAATATAAATTATATGCAGATACCAAGACCAGTATCATGAGATCATTTGCCTTAGGAAATCCTACGCAGGAAAGAAGGTTTTCACTAACCAAAAGGAACTTAAGAATAGTTGAATCTGGGTAATTAGTCATCACATTATTTACTGATATACGTATTTATAAAAGACACACACAGAAAGCTCATCAATCAAGCGATTCCATAAATTAGCTGAGACCATGATATCCAGGTGTCATCAAAGATGAATCGCCATTCAAGTAATAAGGGTGCCAACAACTTTGCCCTTAATTGAGCCTTTTGCAAACATCCAATGTGGCCTCATTATTAGGTAGTAACCTACTATTCAGGAAAAGGAAAAAGGAATTCAAGATGGATGAAGTCGCCACACACAGTCTCATAGCCAGATTTCTGCTTGTTGTAAAGGGCTCCACTTTCTTAGATCTGTAAGAAGGATCAAACGAAGCAAGAGATCCAAACTTGTGGTGAATGGTGAACTGAAGTGAGATACTGGAAACAGGATGGTGACAGAAATGACACAAGGGCCTATAGGAGCCCAACTTCAACAGGTGCTACACAGGAATGCTGGGAAAGAGCAACAGATGGACCACATGGACATGCACCCATCAGGAGGAAGTAGGTGACTCTAAACAATGGTGGGGGATGGGTTATGAGGCAGAGAGGCATTGTGGCATACAGCGACAGGTCCTGCAAACTGTGGCTATAGCCACAAACCAAGGGAGAGTCTTCAAATGTATAGTGTGAAAAGAACTCCTGCTACACATCACTGACACTAGGCACATCTACACCTCTGGAGAGGAGTGCAGTTTGTACTGTCAACTGCTTATTAAGGGCTAATGATAACAGCTGTTTGATAACACCTTAAATTAATGAAAGTAACTGTTTTACTGGAAATGGATTAAAAATGTAAATGACTATTTCAACCATTTTTGGCCTAAAGAATTGTATATTTTGAAAACACCAGTTAGCTGTAATGAGAAAACTTTTTTCTCCTAGTGTAGGGTGGGCAGTTGTTACCACAGTGCTTCCATGATGGTAATTACGCTTGTTAGGACTCCCATTTGCTTTCTTTTTCTTTTTCTTTTTTTTTTTTTAAGACAAAGTTTCACTTTATCACCCATGCAGTGCATGATCTCGGCTCACTGCAGTCTCTACCCACTGGGGTCAAGTGATTCTCATGTCTCAGCCTCCTGCGTAGCTGGGATTACAGGCACCTGCCACCACACCCAGCTAATTTTTGTATTTTTAGTGGAGATGGGGTTTCACCATGTCAGACAGGCTGGTCTTAAACTCCTGACCTCAAGGGATCTATGTGCCTCTGCCTTCCAAAGTGCTGGGATTACAGGTATGAGCCACCATGCCCAGACTCCCATTTGCTTTTAAACTATTAGTAACTCTCCATGACACTGAGTTTGCTACTGAGTTTCCTTACATAGCATCAGAGATAATATTTAGTTTTAAACACAGGACAAAATTAGAAAGTTTCTCAAAAGGTCAACACTAGGATGTCAACACATCACCTTGGAGAAAGAAAACAATGAACTCTGGAAGCCTTTTACAAACAAGAGTTGTAAAACAATGCAAGATGCTTAGGATGATTATGAGCTTGGGAAGAAAAATGTGGTTACAGCCAAAAGTTGAAGGTTTTTAAGAAAAAGAAAATAAAAGAACTTTTAGATTTTAAAAATGTATTTATCTTGGGTCTCACTTTTTTTCTGGGTTTCACTGAGTTTTTTTTTTTTGTTTTGATTTTAGATAAAACATGCATTTATGTTGGGTTTCACTAATTTTTCCTGATAGTTATTGTATTATGTAAGATAAATGGACCTAAATTATAGCATAACAAGATTCATATAAAGGGTAGGAAATAGCATTTTGACTTTAAGGCATTCAAATCTCTTGAAAATGGCTAGTTCACAAAGAGAAGCACGTGGAACTCAGGTAAACAGAGAGCATTCAATAAATATTTGCTGAATGAAGAAACAGCCTAGACCCAATTCAAAAGTATTACACAGACTGGGTCATGATTTCTCAATGGAAACTAATAAGAAGAGTTGAAGGAAAAATGGGCCTTTAAATCCTGGCTTTCCAAGGTACTCCAGACTGAAGAACCATTAACCTCTGACTACTTTTGCTTTCTTTTGTCTTTGAGAGCAGCTGGCCTGTCTGCCTTTTCCCCACTCAAAAAGGTCAGAAACAAACAAACAAACAAAACTAATAACAACAACAAAAAAAAAAACCACCCTGTTGTTAGTTTACCTTATTTCTTCCCTTGACCAGGTCACCAGAGGTTTAATCCCCTCGTCCAGCAGCTCCATGTTTCTTTACGTTAAAGAGGACACAGAAGCTGTCCCTGCCAGGTTAGTCCTTGGGGACAGGGCAGAATGTGCACTGCCTTGGCATGGGAGGCATGTGACATGGTATTCAAGGAATCATGTGCCACCATAAAACAATGTAAGTCTAGGTGCTGGCGTTAGCTGCACTATATCCGAGGCAGCCAGCAGCAATGGGTAGAGTGTGTGCTTGCATGCAGAAGTATGCTATGGGGGTATTTTTTAAAGAATATGTCAAAAAGTGTGGTGTCTCACTGGTAACAATGTTGTCTACAGAAAAGAAAAGGTTGAAAATATGTGTGTGGAAGACACACAGTTTTGTAGATATGACATGGTTTTGTAGATAGGATACAGTTTTGGTCAGGTTATATAACTGATAGTATTTGTGAGTTCTTGGATGTTAGTTATATGATATTAGATATGGGTGAATTTGGGTTTCAACAGAGCTGAGCAATAAACATATTCCCTACCAAGCTACTGAGAGCCACAGCAATTCTAATGTAAAAATAAGAGAGCATAATTATTCAAATATAGGGTCTTTCTTGACGACCATGCACTGATAAATGGAGAGATTCCCATACAAACAGATCATCAGCATAATAAATAATTTAAAATCATTTAAGACCATTTCATGTACCATTTGTCCCAGTAAAAATGATGGCGCCTAGGTAATCTTTCAAAGTGTCTTCTAGTCTTAAAGTTTTCTGATATCATTCAATATTAAAAGGGTGAGTCTCCAAAAGGCTGTCTGGGTCTTACAGAGAACACAAATGAGTCCTAATGAGCTATATCTGTGACTTTTTGGCCAGATCCACACCAGTAAAATTAAGCAGAAACTTAAATAATGTACTTATTAAGGAAATAAACCAAAGCGCTTTGGGCTAAATTATCAACTGGATATTTATTTCTTTTGATCTCAATATGATGCTGAATTTCTCTAATATTTGTTGTATATAGAATCAACATAACTATAAATACAAATATTATCTCAATTTGTGAAATTTCAGAGGCAAGATGAAACCCATATTATTGTTATGATTTGAATTGAAGAACTGTTTTCTAAGAAATGACATTATTTCATTTTATCAAAAAGAAATTACAGACTACAGGGTAATGCTGACGGGAACTCTGTTTATGCATCAATATTTACATAGATTAATAGCAATGATCCTGAACCAATACTTAGTACAGTCGAGTGTCAAATTCAGGTGAGAAAGATCACTTATTAAAACCATTATCGTATCACTTGGCAGATGAACTGCATATAGTGAGGTGCTGGTATTCTCCTAATCTTATTAAGTTATTTACAGATTCAGTTTCTCCAGTGGACAATGAACAGGTTTTCTTAGTCTTGTTCATGGGAAGAAGATAAAAATTCATATGAAACATCTAGCTTAGCTTAAAGAAGCTAATGAGTCCAAAACACTTACAAAGATAATGCTTCCTGAATCACTGGAAAGCTAAATGGCATATCTATTTATTTGGCTAAAAAAAAGAATCTTTTTATCTAATATGACTGGTATCAATGATTCATAAAACTACTTCAGTTCAAATTTTAGCTTAAGTGCAAAGAGTGAGATGAATAGACCTACTTAATAAAATTCTTGACACAGCTATCTACCTTTCCACTATAAAAAATAATGGCTGACTACCTCTAGCAGAGTTAGGTCAGTGTGCTTAGTTATATAAATAGAGAGTATACTTTAATAGCATCAGCTGTTCTATTCAAACAAAAAGGAAAAAGTCATCAGAGTTGACTGGCAGGTTGTGATCTACAATCATTTTTATTTCCTAAATTGACCGTATGTCTCCTTGACCTGAGAATTTCCAAGTCCTTTATTCTGTAACACGAATACAACTTTTCAAGACTTTATCATATTAATGCTACCTTTAGAATTAAAGCTTACGGTGATACTATTAGGTAAGTAATCTTTTCAGATAGGTTTAATTAATTTATGGATTATTGCTCTCAATTCATATTTCTTTTCCTTTAATATTTCTATTTCAAATATCCCACTGTTACTGCTCTTCGTCAGAATGTCTTCTAGACAATTGGTCTATAGAGATTGTATTTACATACAATAAATTACAAAAATAACATAAAACTGCAAATGCAATTGACACAAAAATAATGCTTCCAAAACAATGATGTGGTCAAAGGAGGTGAGCTAACTGCAAATGTGTGCTCAGTATGTGTGTGCAGGGGCAGTAGGATGTCTGTAAAAACACTGCCAATGACTCATACATGTAGCCAAAAGAACCTTGGCAACCACAGTGAATGGAGGTCAAGAATATCTTTGGAATGTAAACAGAAAACTAGGATAAAAAGGTGGCCAAATACAAAATTCTATTGATACTTATTTGAGATGACTAAATGTTAAAAAGTTATTTTTATACTGTATCCTTGAATATAAATTGTTTTCCAGATAGCTTTTATGAATGTACCCAATGTGTATACATTTTATATTACTTCTTGACTGACAAATTTACAATTTGTTATGTTCCTATAACTAGTAACTCATTATTAGTTGTCATTACTGCAATGTGCCAGAATATGCTACATATCTACAGTTTCAAATATACAAAAGAATATGTGGGAAAACGACAAAATCAACATACATTGTTGAAATAATTATTTAGCAATAATTTTTTTTTATTCACAAACAAAATATTTTTGTGTTTTAGGATAGGCCTACTTCCTAAACTTATTAGTTATTTGAAGCACATTTTTGATATATATACATATATATATGAAGCTCTCTGAGTTAGGATTTTCCATTTCTGGTTAAATCATACCTTTCACATCTTCATCCTCAATTGTTGTATTTGAACTCTCAGTTGACTCCTGATGAGAAGAAAACACATTTTCAGGTTGCATGCAATGAAAGCTTGATTTCGTCTTTAAAAATTGGCTAGTAACACACATATCATGCAAAATTCTTCAGCAGGCTATGTGCATATGCTGACATGCAAATGGACAAAAACATTAAGTGGTTTTTAACAGAAACAAAATGTCTGATGCTGCAAACATTTCAAACAGGGAGTACTCTGGTTGCCTAATCTCCAAAGCTGTATAAATCTAGGTGATTTGTGGAACCAGCAGAAGTATGCAGTTTATTTTAAAAACTGTGTAAGGATGTGTTTGTGTTACAGTGCCCTATAAGGTGTGCTTTTTCTGTGTGTTTACAAGCAATTGAATATATTAGCTGCATGAATTTGAAACTTAAAATAGAACAATTTTTTATTTCCAATTAATTAATCAATAAAGTATCTAATTTTTGTCAGGCACTATGTTAAGGCCTATGCCTTACTCCTTTACAGGGAGAGAAAGCATTTTACCATATCATTGGATGAAGAACTAAGGGGATTAAGCTGAGATATGCTGAAAGTACTTTTGAGAAGAATTTTCATGTCTGTCATCAGCACAATGGAATTATAATGAATAATTTACTTTTGATGACAATTAGATTTTTTTTCATTCTTTTCAAAATTAGAAACTGGCTGTTATTGACAAGAAACCTACTTCCATAATAAAAAGACAAAGTTCTTTCTTTGTAAAACTACAAATTAAGTGGAAGATTGTTAAGCACACTTAAAAGTACACTGTAACTGCCAAAATTAAGATATATTTCTTAAAATGGTATGATAAATGTGTTTATTAATAATGTATGAATAAAAAATATTCTAGCAAATAAATTTTGCAATATTGATAAGAAAGACATAGTTTTCTACTTGGAATGATTTAATGCTAGAATCAAAAATAACTGGAAACCAACTTCCAATCAATAGCTCAGTAATGCAAAACAGATTCTGGAAAATAATGCAAACACCAGTCAATGTCATTTTAGAGATTCAATATTCAAAAAAGTGATCAATTTATATAAACATCATATACAATAATTAAACCATGGGAAAAACTAATTAAAGATGTACCCAGAGTCTCCATACACACAAAACCAAAGAAAGGAATCTTCATGCATTTCTTAATGTGACCTAGTATTCAAATTTAAACTGAGAATGAAGGTAAACCCATGCACTGTAAAATTAAACTAATTCATGTAAGCAAGAAATATCATGCAGGAACTCTTACAAATGATATAGCTAGAACTACTGAAGTGTCCATTCCAGCTGTTACACTTGGCATGTCATTTGCTAATGCTATTAAAAAAATTGTTCTCGAATGTGATGGTCCTGACTATCTCAAGGCTTTTCGGGACTTAGATCATTTTCAGTGTCATAACTATAAAATAAATCTTTAAATATTAAAGAACATAACACTTCATGTTTTTTATTTTAATGGCTTTAATGTTGATCAACTAAATGTTAACCAGAGAGAAAATGTGTTTTCTAAGTCTGAGGATAAAATGTGCTTTCTAAGTCTTAAATATCATTGATAGGAGTATGGAGAAGATCCATGACTATACCTAATATTGGAGAAAAGTTTAGTACAGTATATTTTTTTTCCCCTTGGAGACATAATAACGTACAAAAAGTAATAAATTGTATACATGGAATACATTCAGAAAAGGTCTTTCATCCTATAGACATGTATGCTAGTGCTGTTATTTAGTTAACATGCTATGCAAACAATTTAAAATGTATAGGAAACATTTAGTCTTCTTTTGGTATCAGTAGTTAAACTCCTGTTACTGGAATGTATACTACTCAACAACAAACATATTTCACAAAAAGTGAAACTCACTTATTCTCCTCAAATTCATGCCAAACAACAACAACAACAATAATGACAACATCATCATCACCAACAGGGAATTAAGACACAAACAAACAAACGAAAAACATAAAAACCACTCTGACAACGGAATAGAATAAAATTCAAAAGTAACACTAAATTAAAAAAAAAATCTATGAAGTCAAGTTGATATTTTTGAAGACAATGGAATGATGTAGTCAGAAATTCCACAATATCATGCACAATATATCTACAGTACAAAGCACAAAGTCATGGGGAAAAAATGACCAAATGGAATTGCTTAGACACACAGTCATCTTGACATAAAGACTTCCTTCATGTTTAGCCTGACTTTTATTGACTCATGGTAACATTAGTTTCTCTTTCAAGATGTCATTCATTTTTATTTGCAAGAAGTATGTCCATAGTTCTAAACAAATTAGGCCCAAAAGGAAGTGTGGTAGAAAATGGCTAGAATTTTCTTTCTTATTTTTAGATAACGAATTATTTTTTTGAATATCTGATGGGATGTATAGTCTTGTTAAAGCAAGATGATGTTGATTCTTTCTGAATACCTTGTTTCCATCAGGGTTGTGGATTACAGTAGTTTGGGGCTCCTGAGTGAGAACAAAATAGAGAAAGAAACAGTTCGCATTGGTAAGTACATTCTTTCTAGTGTGAGGGACAGAGCAGAGTGAGCCAGCTGACAAAACAAAATAGTGACAAGAGCTAAAGCGATGTTAACTGCTGTCAGAGTTTTCGCTGACAATACCTCTGATGAAAGATCTCCCTGGCGAGCCCATGAGATAGGAACCTCCCTACCCAGAAGCAGCATGCAAAAGACCTTATTCTTCATCAGCTTTCAAACAAGGCTTCGATATTTAGAGACCTAAAGAGGCACTCACTGTTTCACCTAATCCTATGCTTTCCTTTCTTCTTTAATGAGTGGCCTGTGAACGTCTGTACCATAGAGAACTGGGCAAGGACACTGGAGTTAAAACTCCGAGATGATTTCAAATTCTTGAAGAAGATTTTTTTAGTTGCAATGCTTTGAAGCTTGATTATGGTATCATTAATATAATTAATATGTAACTGAATACCCTTGTAAAATCTAGAACCACTGGACAACACTTAAAAAAAAAAAGACTATACTAAAGAATCCATTTCAAATGTCCATAAAAAATTTTAAGGAGCATTTTTAAAAGTTTACTTAAAGGGTTCTAGAACTAATCATGTAATCACTGTAGTTTGAGGCAGATTGCTGTCAAATCCTGTGTTAATTCATATCTAAAAGAAAACTTCTACTTTATGGACTATATATACAGGATATTTGGCTAGAAAGTCATGCTTTTCCATGAAGAAAGTATTGGTTTTTCTATTGTTTTCTATTAGAAAACAAAGAAATATTCCCAAGTGGAGAATAACACTCAAATAACTGATGTAAAGAAAAGATTCAATATGCACACATCAGCGACATGCTCAGCACTTTCATTATGTGGTATCTTGGCAATGGGGAGGTACTGCAACCCACTGGGAGTTCTCAACCATGGGCACTCCCACACCACTATACTTTACACTGCTGTAATATTGAGAGATAACATACTCACTGCTTCCATTCTCCCTTTCTCTTGGCTACAGCTGTGATCAACATTGATATTTACTAGTAATCTGCATCTTGATGTGTCCTTCTTTTAAAATGTTTTTAAATGGAGCCTCACAGTTAACCCAAGTAAAATAATTCCCTAACATTTTAAAATTTATTTAAAATAACAGTATGAGAAAAGCAAATAATAGGAAAAATTTCTGAAAATCATATATCAAAATATGAAATAGTTTAGGGAAAATGTTATGGAACTCAGAGAGCACTGAATGCCAGTATTCTTTTTTTTTTTTTTTTAAGACAGGGTTTCACCATGTTAGTCAGGCTGGTCTTGAACTCCCGACCTCAGGTGATCCGCCCGCCTTGGACTCCAAAGTGCTTGGATTATAGGTGTGAGCCACCATGCTCGGCCGCCAGTATTCAAATTCTGAATTTTAACATAATATCATCCAAAGTGTTAGACTAATTTAATTATTAATTGTGTGGATTTAATTGAGATAGACATAACTGGTTTCCGCTGATAATTCAAAGTTCTGTTATTTGCAATTTCATTCTTTGGATTAAAGTGAAACAGTGAAAATTTAATTTAAATCACAATAAACAAAAAGCTCTAAATTATCCAGTGCCTCTTTATCTCAGAAAGTGAAATCTTACCACACCCTGTTGTGTTTTAATAAGAGGGAAACGAGAACTCTGAATAAGGTCTACTTTTATGTTGTCTAGCAACAATCCCATTAGCTCTTCTTGATGTCAACATTTGCAACATGAAAAGAAAAAACCATTGTTTGTATAATCTAGAACTATCATCATCAGAAGAGCTAAGAGCAACCAAAGCACTGTATTTTGAATGCAGCATGCAACAATTCCAGCTACAGAGATCACAGCTATCAGTACAATGTTCAACAATGAAATGAGATAATCTCATGTTAGACCACACTGCTTGACGACTAACTTAACCAAAAAAAAAAAAACCCAAAAGAATGAACTTGTCATACTGTAGAAAGCAAAAAAAAAAAAAAAAAAAAACCCAACACCCAACGAAATAAAATGTTTATATATATGTATTTATATCATGAAAGCAAATGAGAGAAACCACAAAAAGAGAAAACAAAAAGATCTTAAGAAGGGTTACAAAGAGTCCAGGTATACCAGCGCCGGGGTAGGAATATTTTCTTTGGGGCTGGTTACCACGTTGGCTTTGTTGTTTATCTGTGGGTATGCAGAAAATAGAAACAGAGATGCCTTAAACCCCTTGGTAGCCAATGTCTCTAGACGCAGCATGTCTACATGGAGATGTAGACACGAAGATAAAGAGCCACTGAAGATGAACGTGAAAGACACTGTGATGATTGACAGGAATGATGATCGCTAGTCTCCGATGGTCACAGACAGGCTGGACCATGTGCGTGATGGTGCAATGAGAAAACAGATGTGGCTGCTGTTGCTGTGCCACCTTAGCAAACAAAGAGCTGCTTCATTGGAGCTCAACTCAGGTGTCAGAGTATGAAATGAATATAACAATTCTTATACTTTTCAAGCTGGATTCTGTTTTCAAGCTTCCAATTGTTCACTGTTATATTCCTTTTGGTCCCCCATTTTATTCTTTAGCCTGAAGTCACACATAGACCATCTTTCTCTAGTGAGCCATTATTACTTTTTTAGGAGGTATCCAATTAAAATTTAGATCTTCTGATACAATGCTGATGCCACAATAGCTTTTAAAAATGGTAAGTGTAGATCTCCTTTAAAAATTACATCTTCAATTATTAGTGGGGAAATCAAACTTTTTATGTTGAATGTAAAAGGACTTTAATTTTTACAGTTGTGTAAGAGGAAAATACTACATTTTCTGTCAAAGTGTTACTGCTATCATTGCAGAACATATTTGGTAATATCATTCCCTTGCTTTAACATAACCAGGTTTGACTTTAAAGAAGATACGACTCTACCACTGTGGAGGCTGTGTGGTAAAAGCAACTCAGAGAATCAGAGAGTATTCTAATGGTCCACAGAGAAGACTCTTTGTAGACAAGTGGCAACCAGAAACTACAACTGAGTCAGGGCACTAAGAATCAAAGACCAAAAAGTAATAATCAACATTCTTTTAAACTCATGCATAACAACTTACATTATGGTTATCAAAAAAAAAATGTTAGGTAACATTCATTTCCTTACACTATATTATCTAGGTACTGTATTATTTTTTAAAGGAATACATCTCAGTGATTTTAATATAAATATATGTAAGGACTTAAAGAGAAACATACACTGTATAAAATAAATGAGTATCAAATGGGTATTTACAAATGATGACACCAGTTTAATTATTTGGGTTTTCTGGGAAGACTATACTTGATACCTATATATCCTGTCAAAACTAGTATTGAGAGGAAGATAGAAGGTAACATACATTAATTTAAATATGTAATCTCTTTCCTTTCTTTTCATCCCTATTTGTGTTTACTGGTATCATTATTTTTACAATAAGCTGTAACACTGTGCTGCGTGACCTGAAGGAAAGGATGAGAAAGCATCTAAACTTTCCTTTACTGGAAAATTCTGTAAATGTTGTCATCAATATATACTCTGCAGATAGTCAAAACATTTTTTTCTTTAAATCAAAGTGCACAGAATTTTACATGATATTTGTACAAGAGCCAAAAAGAAATAAGAGGTAATGAAGTCTATTAAAGAGGGATCAAAATTCAGAACTTACGTTAGTACAGGGTATGCAAGAAAAGGGGAGGGATGCACACACAAATAATTTCCTATTCAGGAGGCATGTTGGGCAAAACATAGCTGGCTTCCTGTCAAATGAATAGGGGCACTTACGGTTAAAGCACCACGTGTTTTTAATATGCAATATTTAGTTTATATCAGTGAATGCAAATGAAAGAAATATTCTGAGATATTTTTATTTCTGTTTTGAGATATGATACTTGATTTTTTTTTCTAGGATGTGGTTGCCAAGAACTGCTTTATTTTAGTGAAAATGTCCCACATGTACACCTATGCACACAAACTTATCTGTACAAGTGCACATGTGCCTCCCACCCACGCACACACCTACACACATTCACACATAGATACACAGCATACACGCACCATCATCTCTTCCAGATGAAGGCCATTCTGTCTGGGTAAGCCATTCTTTATTGTTAGGTATGGGAAACACGAATTAAATGAATATGTGCCTCAACCACACTTTTGGTCATGTTTAATGTGCAGTTAAACACTTTTTTGTTAATGTAAAGATTAACTTAATGATTTTTTTCCTATGGAAAATCTTTTGGAGGTATTTATAATATTAATTTATTGAAAAATAATAGGAGAATTTCTAAACAAAAGGCTAGAAGTAGTTCTTTTGAAAGAGTCAAATATCAAGTATGGGTTCAGCCATAGATGTCTTAAAAAAATTTTTTTTTTGAGACGGGGTTTCACTCTTGTTGCCCAGGCTGGAGTGCAATGGTGAGATCTTGGCTCACTGAAACCTCCGCCTTCTGAGTTCAAGCAATTCTCCTGCTTCAGCCTGCTGAGTAGCTGGAATTACAGGTATGGCCACCATGCCTGGCTAATTTCTGTTTCTTTTTTTTTTTTTTTAGTAGAAATGGGGTTTTACCATGTTGGGCAGGCTGGTCTCTAACTCCTGAACTCAGGTGATCCGTCTGCCTCAGCCTCTCAAAGTGCTGGGATTGTAAGTGTGAGACACCATTCTCAGACCATAGATGTCTTTAAACATACAAGAACTCTGGTACTTTTGTGTGATATAATTATTTTATATTAATGGAAGCAGGGTATTTTTCTTTTTTAAAAAACCTGAATCAAATAATCAAATCAGGTAATTGTATGATGCACTGAATTACTTTTATGAGGCATGGGCAAGATATTCCTATTTCTCAGGTGTTGAGTTTATTGTTTTGAAGTTAATAAATATTTCTTTTTAAGGTACTTAACTAGGATTAGTACATTGTAAGATCACTTTTACACCTTTATAAACTCCATGGTGAATGTATTATGGTGTCCTATAAATCACACCTATTTTAGCAACCATGAAGAACATTTAAAAAATAATCATATAGTATTTTTTTACTTATCATTATACATAAATTCTGTCATAGTCTTTTTATTTTCAAAGAGAAAATTGCACTTTGTCTTTGTAAAAGGGCAAGCTTGTTAATATAACTTTTTACATGGTTAACAAATTCAACTTCAGAGAAAAACAACATAGTATGTAAGACGAGTACCGTGTTTTGATAGTTGATTAACACTGACCTGTAATGGTCCTACACCCTTTCCACTTACACTATCATAGGTAAATAAGACTTTTATTCCTAAGTGTGAAATTTCACAGGAGGAGAAATCTGGCAGATAGAGATCCTCACCATCATCTGAACACTCGAACTGGACTTCCTTTTCTGAACTGACCAGTCAAAGAGAAAGGAAAAGAAAAAAATATGACCGGTTGAATTTAGAGTATCAAAGCATGGAGTACAGAATAATTTTGTTTTTAAAGAGGAGCTATAAATTGAATGGAAGAAAAAAGTTCTGGAAATGTTTTCTATGTAAAAACAGTAATGAAAATAAATATCTCAATAAGAACCGTGAGCTCTCCATCACTGAATGGTACAGGAAAGTCCAGGAGAAGAAAATATTTGGAAAATGTAAGATACCACATTTCTACTATTGCAACATTGGGAAAAAGGCAGTCATCAACTATCATTATTAAAATCTAAATGGAATAAACAAATCAAAATGAAGACAAAATTGCAGGTTGAGGAAAGCAATTGGTAAATGGAAATGGCATCCCAAAGGAAATCACAAATGCATAACCATCAGTGCTCTGGAAATTTCCAAGTTGCACACAGACAGGTGGTAAAGAAATGACTGAATGACTGAACGTGAACATTTAAAGTGACAAACGATTTTCTATGTTATGTTTTCAATATGAACTGACCACCTGACTTTGGGTCAAATTCAAATGTTAGAAAATTAATTAATTCCCAAGAATATTGAAGTATTGATGAAGAATGTATAGCATCTGCCCTTGGAAGAGAAAGAAAAGGATTAAAGAAATAAAACATTTAGGTGGTACTCTGAAAATATAACAAACATCATTATGCACATATGAGGTTACATTCTAACAAGAATAAATCCCCTTGAAACAAAAGACAATCAGTAGGAAAGAAACTGAATTATTTTGTTTAGAAAGCTGGAAAGTAAAAATATCCTGCTGTTATTTTTCTTGCAAGATTTTTGTAATATTTGTTCAAAACATTCATCTTGAATATATCTCAACACCTTATGATAGAAACACAGGGATAATTAAAACAGGAATAATTATGACCTTCATAAAAACTGCCCAACCACATTATTTTAGTCATCTGACATTCTATTTTCCATACCCCAATATGAGTATTTTTCAGGCTATACACTTCAGCGGTCTTCACATATGCAGCATAATTATTTGGAAAAGCATTTGGTTTTACAGACTTTTATGTCACCATGTTAGTTTGGAACTGTAGTAAATCAGAGAGAATTTAGACATTCTATTTCTACAGGAACTCTGTATTGTATAACAATATTATTTTTTCATGACTATTTCATATATAATCCAATAGAAGAAATACAGCATTTCTTGGTATAAATGTTAGTCATCTTTGTACATTAAATCATTTCTATTTCAACCTGCAACGTTTATCAGAAACAATAAAAAATAGAACTTGCAAAGACTTAGGAATTATATTTAACATTAAAGATTATCCAGCATCTGAAAACAAGAAATGGATTAGGGGCATCTGTTTAACTTACCTTTACTCCATCTGGCTTCTTCAACAAACTCTTGGCTGCTGTAAAATGAGAGTAAAATCAGTTTAGTGAGTTATCCATAGAAACCCACAGCCAGGCAACAGAGCAGTCAGGTTATCGTCTCCTTCCACCACCTTTGCTGAGTTATGGCCAACATATGGCAAGTTATCAAAGTCACACTGATGAGCGCGAGCTTACAGAACATTGAAACACAGTATCACTTTTCTTGGTTTGCCACAGCAAATTTAGAACTAAAGAGTAGTTCATTGTATATAATTGAATACTTTGCCAGTTGTGTTTATTGGACTTTATTTCACTGTTGGTTGCGAAAAGGATACTGGAACTTTAACTGGACTATCCTTTTGTAATCCAGAAAGTTGATTTCAGTCTTTGAACATCAGCTGACACATTGTATTACATGTTCATTCACACCACATGTATGGTGACCATGTCAGTTCTGCCATTTAAGCCCCCTCTTTTTAGAGGTTGAAAACTCATTTGTAAAATTTGCTCTGGCTAAATAACATCTTCATTATATTCTTGAAGTCAGACAATTTGGTTTTACAAAAAAAATTACTATTAAAATAAAATGGCATATTATTGGCCTAGAGCAAATTTTTAAAATGTTTAGCATATGATATTTAAAAAAAATGGCACTATGTATTCTTTTATACTTTAAAATCAGAATACAAACAAAAGCCTTCACAATGAAAAAGTAAAAATAAAATTTGAGACAACATAAAAAAAATCTTCAACTAAATCAGAGAAATCTTAAAGCATATGGTCTTATATAAAACTTCATTTTTCTTGGCAGGGAGCTTTTAACATTCCTTCTGTTACTAAACTTCTTGAGTATATTAAAAGGTGAAGCAATCCTTGCAAAAAAATCTACTAATGAACGTGTATATACACAGTGAACAGATAATATAAGTGTCAATGACAATTAGTACACCAAGAATAGAACATTCACAAATATGAAGGACACGATATACACTTATGCTTCATTTAATATTAATTACATATACTTCTTTAAGTATATCAGAATAGAATTTAGCTCAAAAATGGAAATACCTAGCTAGAATAGAACTGCATGAACACGTAATTTACTGACGTTCATTGATTTGGGGCATTATTTCAGTATCATATTGGTATATTTATAAATTTACTTAAAAGATACAAAAATGTTAATTTCATTTAGTCTTTAGCAACAAAGCTATTAATATATTATTAATTGAGATTGTAAGAAATAGTTGCCTTAGCTATTATATTGTTTGCCTGGAGCTAAAAAGCAATATTAAATCAATCCCGTGGCAGTTAATAGGTTAGAAAGCAAACTCAGAATAATTGAAATTGCAATAGCAAGCAAAGAGAACACAATGATTCAGGGTAAGCAGGGATTTGGCCTGGGAGATGCAGAAATGTCCCTTTTGGTTACTATTCACCTTACCTCACAAGAAATACATTCCACATAAAGGGAGAAAAGAAAAAATAAAAGCAACTTTATAACCATATACTTATGGACAAATTACTTTAAAGAGCATGTTTGCAATGAAGTAGAATGAATAAAATACTGAAAACTAAAATGCAGTTTCAAGTACAAGATGTTATAACTGGGTCTAATGTTATTCAGTTGATTTTGAAGTGATGGAGAAAAAAAATTTGCTCTTTCATGCTAAGACATTCAGAAACAATATAAAATCACATATTAGTCATGAGTTTTTAGTTTACAGGATGATGAAAAGGCAACTGTGAGGTAAACAGAAAGCTTCTATATATGGGTACATACATTAATAAAGGCCCAATTTATGTCCAAGATTGTATTTAACACTTTGACAAAATGTACAATTTTAAATCTGAAGATTTTTAAAAGTTTGGGTTAGGTTGCCATTAACAATTATGCTACATAAATCATCCTACCTTTTAATGATTCACTAATTATTGGGCCACAGTGAAATTTATTCGAATATAGTATATATGAATTAATATTTAATGAGATGGCACTGAACTCACCCATATAACTGTCAACCATACTAATCAACTGTTTATGAAACAGGTAACTTGACAAAGGCAGCAACAAGGTTTTATTACACTAAACAAATTGGACAAAATACATACAACGGACCAACACAATCCCTTAATTTGTAGCATTATTCACTGTACTACTGTTGTTGTTTAACAGCCTTTGAAAGGCCTCTTATGGTTTCCCACTAATTGTAACTAAATGCAAAGGTGGGGGGAAAAATGACCACAATACAGTTGTAAATAATAAATAGAAGTTGGTTGAAGAACACTTAGCAATGATATGATGGATTATTATCTGATAACACTATAACACCCAGGCTACATATGTAGCAGAAAATAAAGAATTGAAAAAGTAGCTGGATAATTTGATGCTGCAGATCACTGTTATGTAAACAATACACAAACTAAAGTGGTAGTATTTTTGGCACTAATGCTTAACAAGTGTTCCAAGTCTAAAGGGCCAAAGGTTACCAAGTGCAGCTTAAATGCTGCTCCAGTCCTTCCCCCCACATAACACTGCTTAGCATTGAACAAGATTTGACTTTTGGGAACGTGGTCCTTTGAGATAATCTATCAAAGAAGGAGGTTGCAAAACTCAAGTAATTTGTTTGAGTAATATAAACTTTATCTCCATTTTTAGAGAGTGACTCTTACAATAAAGAAATGGTTTGCTTCTTTTTTTTTTTTTTTTTTTTTTTTTTTTTGAGATGGAGTTTTGCTCCTGTTGGCCAGGCTAGAGTGCAATGGTGCAATCTCAGCTCACCTCAACCTCTGCCTCCCAGGTTCAAGTGATTCTCCTGCCTCAGCCTCCTGGGTAGCTGGGATTACAGGCACGTGCCACCATGCCCGGCTAATTTTGTATTTTTAGTAGAGACAGGGTTTCTCTGTGTTGGTCAGGCTGGTCTCAAACTCCTGACCTCAGGTGATCCGCCTGCCTCGGCCTCCCAAAGTGCTGGGATTACAAGCGTGAGCCACCGTGCCCAGCCTTGGTTTGCTTTCTTTTAGCTTATTATTTAACAAACTTATTTCAACCATGGAATCATTTTGAGGAACACTTATAATGCACTGATAATATTGTGTGTAAATGCTCTGTAAATTCTTGGGTTAGATACCTTTGACAGTTGTAATCATTCTTATAGCATGCCAAGAAACTACTATACTTTCGAATGAACTTAGGTCTAAGAGAACTGGGTTCCTCAATAATGGTCTTCTTTTAAAAACCTTGCATACTGGGATTCCCTACGAAAATGAGACCAAAAATAACTTATTCATAGTTATTACTTTATGAAATCTCAATAACAAATTCTAGGTGTGAAATGCTGAGATTGCAAGTGAGGGAGCATTTATTTCCACAACTTGTACGCACACCAGCATTTGACAGGTGAGGCTAGTCCTGCACCAGCACTGACTGGTGGCCAGAGCTGTCAGAAGCACTCTTGTGAGGGGTGCAGTCACGGAGGCTCTGCGGCAGACAGCTCCCAGGCAGACTGCTAATGGCAGCCACAGGTGTAGAAGGAATCTGTGCCACACATTTGCCACCCCTGAACAATGAGGTTTTTCTAATTATTATATTTTTAAAATTCCACAGACAAAAAACCAGAGACTACTTAAAAAGAAGAGCAAAGGATAAGAAGCAGAGTAATCAATGCATGTACCTGAGAAATTCCTTGTAGCCAGCATAGTTGTCAAGATGGCACCCTGTCAAAAAAATTAGAACACAAAAGTCAATGTTGCCTATGCAAACTCTGGACCTAACAAATATACAGTCTTTGATAACAAATCTTTTCCTGACCCTACTTTCAGTTAGGGGATTTTTGATTGTTTGTTTTTGTTTTTTGGTTTCCTGAGAGTCAAAGGCCTCGGTCTTTCATAATGCTGGGACCGCTCTCATGTGCGGGCCAGATTCTCATTATCAAATTGCACAGCTGTTTTCCACTGAAGAAAGGACCCACAGCATGTGTTGCCAGAATGATTCTAGCTTTTCATCATAGTTTTGATTCTGGTGTATATTCCATTTTCCCAAGACCCAAAAAAAGAATAATGAGAGTATTGAGGTCTACATAATTGAAAGTCTTTGCTAGAAGTTATTTTCCTCACACAGCGTTTCACTTCTCAGTCTGCCAAATCTACTTCCCCACAAAAATGTAAAATTTCTTACCTTTAGTTTTCTTCTAGCATTAAATTTCTTCAAGCAGTCTACAGTTTCCTGTCTGTGCATCATGGAAGCAACAGTAGAACGTTGCTAGAAGAAGAGGAAAAAAAGTGACTTAATTGAGAATATGTAAAACACGCTAAATATAATATCCCTGACTTCATCAAATCTTTATTAATGGTGCTGCACCCTGCATGATCAACTTCTAAGTATTCACTTGCCAAACTTACCTAAAAATAAAATTTCAGTTTTGCCAAGATTACTTGTGACCGAGATGCAATATTGATGTACAGAAAGTACAGAAATCAGTATTAATAATTTCTCAAATTGTCTTTATTTCAATGTATTCATCACATTTTGACTGGACTACCTTTCATTTACTTAGTGCCATATCTGTTACCTTAGCAATTGACACATTAGGAAATTTACTGAAGTCTCCAGATCCCGCTCAAATTTCACACTATTTTTCTTAATATTTTTAAAATACATTCAGACTACTATGACCATTCTTTTATGCCACTAAAACTCTACTCTCAGCTACCAAACTTCATACTTGTTTCTAAAGTTGCCTAATGACAAATAATAGAACTTTGTTAAATCTTTTCTTCTGGGACACATTTAATTTTGGTGTTATTTTCTTAACCTCATTCATGAGTATTGATATGGAGAATACTCATTCCTTTGTTACTGCAAGCAATGTTTATTTAGCAGTCTATGCAATTCAGAATTTGCTTGCATTTCTACCACCATAAAATTCATTTTCTTAAATACCTTGAGTCAAAAATTCATTCATTCTGAGTTTCCTCTTTTTTTGCAAAATTATTTTAAATCCATAAACAATATATTAAAGGAGAGCTTATTTTTCATTTTAGCTCTTGAAGTTTTGGAGAATTTTACTTACACAGATCCATGGGTGTTTGAGTGCCTCTGAGGCTGTGATACGTTTGGCAGGGTTGATAGTAAGCATTTTATTGATGAGGTCTTTGGCTTCAGGAGTCACCGTGTCCCATTCCGGTGATGGAAACTTCAAAATTATAAATTTATAAAAAGTTTTAAAAATAGACACACAGTCAAACACGGCAGCATCAACTACATGAATCATTCCCTCAAGTAGTGAATTTCTTCATAAATTTATTTTTTATATAAGTTAAATTGTATTTAAAATAAATAAAACCATTTAGATCTATTCACCCCCTCTATGCAGAAAACTACACATATTAAAGAGTATCAGATAAAGGACCGACATATGTACTAAGCTGCTTGCCACATATAGTAAATACATTTTTTAAATTCAGAAGAAAAGAACTTAAGAATCTTCTGTTCTTCTCAAAGTATCTCTGCTTTAATCTGAGAATGAATTTTATACAATCTTTCCCATAACTGTTTGCAAAACTTAATAAAAGCAAAGAGGTTGCCACATGTAGCAATGTCATCATGATATTATGCCAAGGTTCAAAATGAGGTATTATATACTTTCACAACTCATAGGCAGTAATAGCAGAGGTAATAAAACAGCGTCAATTCCTGTGCCAAAACTGACCCATTAATCATGGCTACTCGGAGTGCTGTAGTGAGAAGAAGCTGAGACCTAAGGCGCTTCAGCAAGGTTTCATTTTAACCCATTGAGAAGTTTAATCTGCCCAATTACAAATTTCACCAAAGTATATGCAAGTAATCAAATCTGATAACTTCCCATTATTAATTCTTTTTTTACATTAAAACTATATAAAAAAGCTACTTCTCCTTTTCCTTTCTTTATGTTATTTTTTTGTACTGATAATTATTAAACTTACTTTTATATGATTAGCATATTTAGTAGAAATACCATCCTTCAAAGGTTAAGGGAAATTTACATCACATTAGTTGCAAAATGATGGAATATTAGATTATTTTCCAATTCATGAATTTGTATAGACAATCTTGAAAAACAAAGCCATTGTCACTGTGTCATGGAATTAAATCAGTCTACTTTTAGTAGTTTTAAAATGGGGAACTTGTGGCTCATTGGCAAAATAAAACATGAGAAAAATGATATTGACTCTAATACCTGTACTTTTTGCCAGTTTAACAATGGTCATTTTTTAAATTTCTGAAGCTTATCTTTGGCAGTTGTAAAAGCTTTCTAGCTATAAGGAGCTACTAAAGAAAAATGCAAGGCTGTTTCTTAATGTTGTACAGATCTTCTGATAGCAAATGAGGGGTAGGTTCAGCCTGAAGAAAGGCGAACCTTTTCCTCAGTTTTCTAATTCTCATGAAAGCACTCCTCTAGGTTTACCAAGCAGCGCATTTGCAGGGCTGTGTCTGCCCAGAGAGGGGCTGGTTCTAGTCTGTAAAGAGGTCAATGTGCTAGCTGTTGCCATGCAAATAATAATTTGTTCTAATTACTAGTCTGGGAATAATGGAATGCTTCAAAATTCAAAGAATATACATTTTAAATTCTTGCTAACTGACACACACATCTATCTACATACAAAATTTTATCAGAAATGGATTGAAGAGTTCATGAGACATGATAGAATACAGACATTTTATATTTTCTCTTCTCACTTTCACATTGCACTTTCAACTTGTGCACAAAAGGTGAATCCAGTATTTCTACTCTGTAGTTACTCTATTTAATAACACATGGAAAGCATGCCCAGACCCTGCACACGAATTTCCAAAGGGCTGTATGAGGGGAAACCAGAGGAAGTGGTAAATCATATTTACAAGAATATGCATCAAAGGAGAGCAAATGATATCATAAACACAAAGTTAAGCCATAAAGAGAAGTAGATAAAGCCTTCTGCCTTCCTCTTCAGATTCTGAACTTAATTCATGAATGTGTGTGTGTATATATATATATACACACACACACACACACATATATACACATATATAATATGTATTTTCTACTTTCAAATATTCTAATTATAAATTAAATATATTAGAATCATGATTTTCAAATTTTTCAAAAAAGCTTGCATAGTAGCCCATTAGATAAACAGTACAAAAACAAAAAAACAAAACCCAGAAACTGGTATAGTGGGATAATGTTCTATTTGTTATAGGATCACTATAAAATACTGTTGGTATATATTTGAAAATTATGTGATAGATATTTGAGAATATAAGTCAACTAAATAGGCAACAATTTCTATAGTAGAAATATTTTAATTTTCATGTTTTCAAAATGCACTAAGATCCAAATATTTTGAAAAAGTCCTTCTTCAGAGACTTTACATTGCTTTTCTTTCAACCTTAGGAGATAGTGAGCTAAAAGGAAACATAAAGTGAATACATATGCTGTATTTCTTTTTCTCTTTCTGTAAGAGAGAGGAAAATAATAAGAGAAAATGGTAAAAATTGTGGTTAAAAGAACAATGCAAAGATCTGACACTTGGTCAAGAAGCAAAAACAAATCTTCATCTAAAGTGATATAAATAGTTATTACATACATCATAAGCTCCAGCCTTGATCTGCTGATAGAGTCTGTGTTGGTCTTCATCCCAGAAGGGTGGATACCCCACCAGTAGAATATAGAGAATGACACCTGGAGGAGATTACAATGTTAACATAATTTAAGTCAAATAGATAATAATAAGTTAAATGTGGCTGATTCACAATGGTATTAAGCCACAATCGTTAAAACAGAGAAAACGGGATTGTAGGAAAACTTCAGAGAGACGCGTTATGTTCTATTCTAGAACAGTCTTGGGAGGGTGAATGCTTTTCCTCCTATGCTCAAGAACTCTGACACTGTGTCAGTCAATACATGCACCAAAGAATTTTAAAGAGGCATAGCAGAGCAGCTCTAAAGATGAAACATACCTGTCATTTAGGGCAACATTCTTTGGCCTCCCTGAACTCTTGCCTACATAGAGTCTCCCTGAATTCTTATCTACATAGAGACTATGATTTTAGTCACTGTGAGGTTGAAATTTAAAAACCAAACATGTTATTTATTTCCTCATAGTTGTTTTGATGGTAATCAGGACATTTTGCTGAGCGATGGTGTCCCGGTTATAAATTCACCTTCTAAATAGCCAGAATCCCTGCAAGTGTGGATACCACATAGAGACAAAACCCTTTTCTTTTCAGTAATCTTAGTCTTCAAAAATTTCAAGTTCACAGTCAAACAACTAAACCAACAATACTACAGAAGAATATATATTATGGGAGAGGAAAAAGGAAAAGAAAGGCAAAATTGCACAGAAAATTCAAAGTAATAAACAGTTGGCTGTAATATAATTTGCTATATTTTTCACAAACTTTTAATTATTTGCAAGTTAATCAACATCTAATTTAACTTTTAAAATTAAAAGAAGTTCTGTGTTCACAGTTTTTAAATTTCCCTTAAATCATATCTGCTGTCTAAATGTCTGAGATCGTTTTTTTACAATGGTTTTCTCTGTCATCAAATGTTTCTCCTGCCACTTTTCAAATATTTTGTCATCCTACTTAAGGCCTTTGGTTTCTTTCCTAGCTCATTATTCTGGAGGAAGACAGTCATTCCTCTGACCTCTTCTGTTTGCTTTTCTCTTGCTGTGTTCCCTTAATTCTGGGAAACCTGAGAAAGAAGAGTAAGACGGGTGACACTTTGCCAGGTGTACTCTGAGACTTATTTTTTTTCCCTTATCCAAGGTGGTCTCTTGATCTCTGTACCAAGGAGACCTATCCCTGATCCTGTCCACCAGTCTGGACATCTTTACACGATAGACACTGTTGCATTGAAATATTTTTTAAGCAATGGTTTAATTATTGTATAATTCTACAGCCTGCTTCAGGAAGAGACAGTTCATAAGCAGATTTTTCAAGTTATGTGAATCAATACAAGGATAAAAAATTTTAAACAACATTCTTAAGGAAAAAAATAGACTATGAAGAAAATCACAATATACTGGTACCTCACCTTCAGGACATAAAAATAACTTTTCCATGCGTCTAATGAAAATGATGATAGTAATGATGATCATGAGTGTGTTTGTGTTCTCAGGATGCAAGTAGAAAAAAAGCTGTACCTGAGTACTTGTAACCTTCAGCTATATAAGGTTCAATGAGGTTAAGAAGAAAATTTGCTTTGCAACAGTGATAGTTTCCATTGAATATGAACATTTTCCTAATACACATCTGGAGTTAGACTGTTATAAAATTATAAAACAGTCTCATAATTGAGACATTTAGCATTCACAACATAGGCTGCTTGTCCTTATGAATTATGTCTGCAGTTGACCATTGCTGTGGTGCTTCTCTGGGAAGAGGAAGCTCACAGTGGTTCATTCCATAAGAAAAGCAGCCAGTACATACATAGATGCCCACAATTTAGTTATTTGATGGAGGAGTGTCTACAAAAACATGTACTTTAAATAAAATAATAGCATAAATGTGAAGATTAAAAAAAAAAACACTTTCAGGCCCAAAGACATATAAAAATAATAATAAAAAAAACTATTATGGTACTATTGACTAACTTGATGTGCAATTGTCAATGCCTATTTAAATAAACACTGTTTTGTAAGTTTACTTTGACTTGATTATTAAACAAGCATCTAAGACCTTTCTGAGTTATGCTCTTTTGTAGTTCTATTTTCTGAATGTATAGAACAAGTATGAGACTCATGGCGTAAGGATAACGTAATATTAATACATTTTATTATAGATAACATTTATTGAGAGTTATGTGTGCTTTGATGAATTATCTCATTTAATCCTTATACAATGCTATGAGGTAGATATTGCTATTATCTGCATTATACTACAGATGAAGAAACAGGCTGAGAGGTTTAGTAACTGTTTCAACCACAAGCAGGACAGACATAATGATGCTCTAAACGTTCCCTGCAGCCATTTTTTCTTTATCTATGAACTTTAGTAGGAATGGCAACTTAAAATTTAAAACTTTGTGTTGTCTAATTGAGAGACCTTGACTTACTAGCAAAGATGTCCGTTTGGTCCTATCTTAAATGTTCCTTGCAGCTACTTTTTCCTTTAGCTAGGTCTTCTAAACAGTTATTTTTAAAGTGTTGTTCCAGGCTGGGCGTGGTGGCTCACACCTGTAATCCAAGCACTTTGGGAGGCCAAGACAGGTGGATCACTTGAGGTCAGGAGTTCAAGACCAGCCTGGCCAACATGGTGAAACTTCGTCTCTACTAAAAATACAAAAAAATTAACTGAGCATGGTGGCACACGCTTGCAGTCTCAACTACTCGGGAAGCTGAGGCAGGAGAATCACTTGAACCCTGGAGGCGGAGGTTGCAGTGACCCAAGATCATACCACTGCATTTTACCAGCCTGGGTGACAGAGCCAGACTCTGTCTCAAAAAATAAAAATAAAAACAAAAATAAAATAAAATAAAATAGAAGTGTTTGTTGTTCTGAGGGTTCTTGTCTCACGAGTAAGCCCAATTTACTTTTTTCTTATAAAACTAATATTTTACCTTTTTTTCTATGTCAGAGAAAAAAGAAAGGAAAAAAAAAAAGCCCAGCTCTTTTTCTATGCCCATATACCTAAAGTACTAAAATCATTAAAAGCCAATGAAGAGGTCTTTTTTATTTTTTTACAAGAACACTTCGGGGTGATGGTGTGACCTCCAAATGTTGCGTGTCTCTCATGACATTAGCAGCCTTTGGTGATCGCTGCCTACATAATTTTACTGGGGTTGCAAAATAATGATGGCTAGGCATGGTGACTCACACTTGTAATCCCAGCACTTTGAGAGGCTGATGCTGGCTATCACTTGAGCCCAGGAGTTCAAGACCAGCCTCGTTGACATAACAAGACCCTGTCTCTTCAAAAAATAGAAAAACTTAGCTGTGTGTGATGGAATGCACAGCTAATCCCAGCTACTTGGGAGGGTGAGGCATGGGGATTGCTTGAGCCCAGGAGTTCAAGGCTGCAGTGAGCCATGATCACATCACTGCATTCCAGCCTGGGTGACAGAGTGAGACTCACAAACAAACAAAAACAAAATGATGATACTCTAATTATATCATGCCTTCTTTAGACTAAGAAAATTTTACTCCTTATCCAGTTGGTTGGCGTAAGATAAAGGTCATATAGGAAAGACAGGCTAATTATTTTTTTATTTTCCTCTTTACTAGCCAGTTTTTAAAACAATGCATTGGCTCCCTAACATCCCCCAAAGGTTAGGACTTCTGTTGAATTTTGATTATCACTACCAACTCCTGGATTTAAACTTACTTGATGTATTTCGATCTATTATGTTATTTTTCTTATTGATTCTCAATTGCCCCATCTTTGGCCAGTGCCAGCCTCCTCCAGGTGGCTCTTGCATCTGTTAATACAAACTTGTGGTCCATAATAGTTTTCTTTGTGGTATGACAAGATGCTCCTGGATTATTTTGCTTTTTTCCTGCTCCAAACTTGAAATCAGCTGCTACTACAAAAAGTTTTGGTTCCTTTTAATGGTAAATAGTATCTAGAGACCAAGGTTGAGCACTTACATGTGCTCTCTTGGAGCTACAGGTTTCTTTGAAAACAGGAAAATGCCTAGATATTCTGATATTAAGCAATAATTATTAAAAATTTTTAAAATTTTATTAAATATTAAATTTATTAAAAATTTAAAACTAATGTTACTGTCATATTTAGAGTCCTTTTCTTTTAGAGATATACTTTAAAACACTTACAGCTGTATTGATACAATGTTTGAATTTGGTTAAGATAATACTGGAGTGAGGAATGAAAGGGTGGAAACAAATGAAGTAAGATTAGCCATCAGTTCATTACATTATTTTCTCCTTTTTAATGTTTCACATTTTCCATGACAAAAAGTTAAAACTATTTTTGATAGAGTTGGTTCCATATAAAGATAGATATTAAAACTAATTTTCATTATCTTTTTTTTGGCATATGAAAATTTATTACTACAGTGTTTTCACCATTAAAATTTATGATCTTGGTCTTTCCTTCTTGCCTTTGTATAGGGCCAAAAGAGAGACACTGGCTACTTTGACAACCTTAAAGCAGACTCCAGAAATATCATCAACAGCATGACCTTTGCGACCAAATCCAGCAACCAGAACTTCGTTTTCCTCAATAAAGTTCAAGCAACCATCATTGGGTACAAAGGCTGTGATTTTCTTGCCATTCTTGATCAGCTGGACCCTGACACACTTCCTAATGGCAGAATTTGGCTGCTTGGCTTCAACTCCTACTTTTTCTAGCACGATTCCTTTTGCATGAGAAGCACCTCCAAAAGGGCTGGCCTTCAGGGCTGTGACCAGATGGGCTTTCTTGTACTGTTTATCATGCCACTTCTGGTCTCGTCAGTGGCTACAGAGCTTCCTAGCAGTATGAAGTCCATGACACTTGCCCATCCTGCTGGCGTCACAGGCCTGAGCCTTCATTATCTTATGAATATATCTGTGCTTGGGAGATGCTAGAGATGTCCAGTTAATAAGAGTTTGAGAAGCACTGATTACAATTAGGTAGAAAGACTACATCATCAAGAACATTCAAAATTGATTTTAATAAAAATTAATGTTAACAAAGTTGTTAAACGTACCATCATGTTAATGCTGTTCTTAGAAAAGGAGATATGAAGAAGGAATGCTAGACAACTCTGAGAACATAGTGGGAAGTTAATGGAAAACTCTAAGACAGTTACTGAGTATTCTCAGTAAACAAAGGGGTACATTATAAGCTAAATGCATGTGGAATTTGGAAATACACAATTAATTACATGAGTGATAAGTATGGCTCTCTCTTACCCTATTGTAATAACATTAATGGAAAATCATCATACATTTCAAATAGAGAAAGTGCCCAACTAACACTCTGTGACCTAAATGGCCAACAACGGGTAGAACAAATAGCCAGAAGATCAATGCCAGCAAGATAGGAAGGCATGTTGCAGAGGATGGAAACTATCTATGCCATGTAGTAGGAGTGGCAAACTGACTGGCCTTCTGGCAGCAGGCAGAGATAAAGGCCTGCACCTGTACTGTATATGGGGTGGGGTGGTTACCCGGGGCACAGCTGTGTTCATGTGTCTGACAGATACAACTAGTATTTAAGAACAAGAGCATTGCATCACCTGTTCGTTATTATTTTAGAGAAGCTAGAAACATTTTTTTTATAGAAATTACCTGCTAATAAATTATAAAGATAAATAATTAATGTCAACACTCCTAAGAATAAAATGTCCACATATCTGGCTAAGACAACAGACCACCTGCAATGGACTGAATGTTTGTACAGCTCTCAAAATTCATATGTTGACATCCAAATCCAATGAGATAGTATTTGGAAATGGGGCCTTTGGGAGATAATTAGTTCATGAGGATGGGTCCCCCATGAACAGGAATAGCACCTTTTAGGAAGAGGGCAGTTAGCTAGCTAGCATTCTCACTACCATGTGAGGATACAACAATAAGTTGGCATTCTGTAACCCTGAAAAGGGACCTCACCAAAACCTGACCTGACCATGGTGGTACTCTGATCACAGACTTACAGCTTCCAGAACTACAAGAGAGAAATGTAGTTGTTTATAATCCACACAGTCTATGTGACTTTGTCACAGCAGCCTGAACTAAGACTTCATCTGTTTGCAACCTCTGCCATATCCTGTAATAATCCTAAAACCTGCTCTCCTAAAGGAATTTGCAATTAGCTAGGGTAGTGTTGCCTAGCGTTGGTGTTGCATCAGCATCACCTGTAGAGCTTGTTAAAATGCAAATTCCTGAGCCTCCTCTCATTGAATCTTTTTTTTTAACTACTGTAAAAAAAATACCTAACATTAAATTGAAACACATGACATTGAACTGTACATAAAAAAGGCCCCGCGCAGTGACTCACACTTGCAATCCCAGCACTTTGGGAGGCAAAAGTGGGCAGATTGCTTGAGCTCAGGAGTTTGCAACCAGCCTGGGCAACATAGCAAAACCCTGTTTCTACAAAAAGTAAAAAAATAGCCAGGTGTGGTGGTGTGCACCTGTAGTTCCTGCTACAGGGGAGACTAAGGCAGGAGGATAACTTGAGCCCGGGAGGCAGAGGTTGCAGTAAGCCAAGATAGTGCCACTGCACTCCAGCTTGGGCAACAGAGCCAGACCCTGTCTCAGTAAACAAATATATAAATAGTACATAAAACAGATCGTTTTTTAAAGGCAGGGTCTCACTCTTTCTCACTCAGGCTGGAGTGTAGTGGCAGGATCATGGCTCACTGAAGCCTCAACTTCCCTGGCTCAAGTGATCTTCTGCTCCTCAGTCTCTCAAGCAGAGTAGCTAGGATTACAGGTGTGTGCTACCTAGGACTACAGATGTGTGCTACCATGCCAGGATAACTTTTTCTATTTTTGTAGGGGTAGGATCACACTTTATGTTGCCTAAACTGGTCTAGAACTCCTGAGCTCAAGTGATTCTCCCACCTTGGCCTCCCAAAGTGCTGGGATTACAGGTGTCAGCCACCATACCCAGCCAGAGGTACAATTTTTAAGTGAACAGTTTAGTAGTACTAAGTATACTTACACTGTCATGAAACAGATCTTCAGTCTTTTTTCATTTTTTAACACTGAAACTCTATATACAATGAAACACTAATTTTCCCTCTCTCCTCAGTTCTTGGTAATCACCTTTCTACTTTCAGTTTCTATGAATGTGACTGTTTTAATATTTCATATGAGCAGAATCATACAGTATTTGTGCTTTTGTAACTGGCTTATTTTGCTTAGCATAATGTCCTTGGAGTTCATCCATGTTGTAGCATGTGACAGAATTTCCTTCTTTTTTAAGGTTGTATATTGTACAATTATATGCATAAACCACATTTTGTTTAAGCTATCTATCTGTCAGTGGACATTTGGGTTGCTCCCACTTCTTGGTTGCTATGAATAGTGCTGCTATGAACATAGGTGTACAAATGTTTCTTCAAGGTGCTGCTTTCAGTTTTTTCAGATATATAACTAGAAGCGGGATTGCTGGATCCTGTGACCCCAGAGAATCTGATTCAATGGTCCTGAGGTAGATCTCAGGAGGCTGTACTTTAGGTCACTCCGAACCATGTGGCTTATGGTTCACAGTTTGAAAAACACCAAGTTGGGGAAACCAGACATAGTAAATGTAGAGAAATTTAAGACAGTGTATAAGTTCGGAGTAAGAGAATGTCGGTAAAGACTATGATTGGGAGTAAGGCTACATGAACTGAAGACTGTTGGAGATGTGGGTAATAATGGAAGAGGGCAGAAAGCCTTCTGATTTGGAGCCTATCTGTGATTGGCCAAGTATAAGGTAATCCCAGGACTGGTTATAGCAACAGAATGTCCAGTAGGCTTGAGATTTCAAAATTATTAAAGTACCTGATAATGACTTATCCCAGCTGAATATGAAAAGGCGAAACCCCAGAAAACATATCATTGCTGAACCTAAATTCACCATACAAGAAAAGAAGAAACATATTCCATAAAATTCCCAAGGTTTGTTCAAAGTCAAGGTATATTCTGTGACAGTCACTAATTTATTATGACTCATAACTGTTGAGAGTGATATCTAAGTAAGGTAGAAAAGTAGCAAGACATCACATATGTACATAGGGTGGAGAGAAACCTATATTTATAGGCTTGTATTTATTTATTTATTTTTAGGCCAAATTGTAGAAGAAACTCTGTTAGAAATTAGTGATCCAGCGACATCTACAAACATTTCCTCATTTCATTAGGAAATTACGGAAGCAGTTATACATACAATTAAGTCATAAAAATCAATTTACTGCTGTTAATGGCAGAACACAAAGCTATGTTCTTGCTTCATTAATGTTTATTATTTGCTTTTCAGTAATTGGCTAGTTGCTTCCAAAGAGAGAGTACAGGTCAGACCATACTCTGTGTGAGCTCACAAAAGCAAGGTAATGTTGGTATTTGAGATTTCCTGTATGCAGATAATTGCATGATTCTAATGAAAATAGTGTACAGGCTTGTTTTAGTCATTATACCAACCCCATGCTTCACTCTGCTCTGCTGTAATGAGGGTTCAGAGCTTGATTCACATAGAAGGCTAGCTGCCATTCTGCTAAATGGCTTGTTATGCATTTCTTTTGTTTTCTGAGTAGTGTCATTTTTTACCACTCAACTCAGTGTCTACTCTTGAAAATTAGTTACTATTTAATTGGTAAGAGAGAGCGCAAATGAATGGCTGAAAAAGAGTTTCCCTCAGGATAAGCCACAGTCTAAAAGCAACTGAATAGTGTGTCCATTACTGTGGCGGTTATTACGATGGCAACGAGGAAGGGTACATAATCTTACAAATAAAGTGAATTAATGTTACTTTCATGTCACATGAGTAAGGTGATATATAATAAAATGGTAAAACAATTCCAAACCCCACAACAATGACCAAGAAATGTAACCAAAGAATATATTATAATGTTCCTAGTGGGAGTAATTTCCCCCAAATATGTAATACTAGAACATTTAAAACATTTTCATAGCTGTGTGATCCTAAGTGCATTTCTAGACAAAGGCTCCACACAGTCTCTAAAGAAATGGAAATTGGTGGCACATACATGCTCCAACTGGGCATGGCTCGTTGCAAAGGAATTTGGCTGTTTGCATAGTATCATGTGAAGAAAGGATAGAATACAGCAAGGTGAAAGGTGGCAAAATTAGGGTTAAAAATCTGTGAGATGCCTTATGGCTATACATTTCCAAAGAGTCATTCTTGATATCTGTGTGTGTGTGTGTGTATGTGTGTGTGCGTGCACATGTGCATATGCATGCATATAGTATCTATCTAATATTTGCTTCATAGCTAAAAAAAGTTATATAATTCAGAAAACAAAGATGGAAACTACTCTCTACCTATCCTTCTTCCCTCTTCCAGCCAAGAAAGTTAGAGCTTCTACCTTATAAGTTCTCTCATATTTCACAGATATGAAATCTCACTATTACAAGATATTCCATTATTTAAAAGGTTAGATATATGAACTATATTACAGAAATGTACTCAGACAAGCCAGGAATCAAGTGAACTCAAATTTACCAAAGTAATATTAAAATTGAACATGGCGTTTGTGAGTCTAAGACAGTGAATCCAAACTCTGATACCATAGGTTATTAAAAATGCAATTGCCTGTGTTTACCACAAATTCGCTAAAGCAGAGGACCCATGCAGGATCTGAGCATTTTGATATAAAGGCATATGTTGTTTTATTGTGCTTTTTTTTTTTAACTGTACTTTGCAGATATTGCATTTTTTACAAACTGAAGGTTTATGGTAACCCTGGATTGAGGAAGACTGTGGTGCCGTTTTCCCAACAACTTGGGATCAATTCATGTTTCTGTGTCACATTTTGGTGAGTATGGCAAATATTTCATGAAAGGAAGAGTTAATTGATGTGGCAAACTTCATTGTTGTCTTATTTTCAGAAAAAATCACAGCTACCCCAATCTTCAGCAACCACTATCCTGATAAGTCAATAGACATCAACACTGAGGCAAGACCCGTCACCAGCAAAAATAATGCAACTTGCTGAAGGCTCAGATGATGATGGTATTTTAGTAACATAGTTTTGTTTTGTTTTTTTTTCTTTTCTTTCTGTATAGCTGGGTCATCCTAGGTTGCCAAGGCTGGTCTCAAACTCTTGGACTCAAGGGAATCCTCCTGCATTGGCCTCCCGAAATGCAAGGATTATAGGCATGAGTTGCCATGCCTGGCTATTTTAAAGTACTTTTTAGGTAAGGTATGTGCATTTTAGACATAATGCTATTGTATACTTAATAGACTATACTATAGTGTAAACATAACTTCTGTATGTACTGGGAACCTAAACAATTTGTGTGACTCACTTTATTTTGATATTTGTTCTATCATGAGACCAGAAATTAAACTTAAAATATTTCTGAGGTGGCCAGGCGTGGTGGCTCACGCCTATAATCCCAGCACTTTGGGAGGCTGAGGCGGGTGGCTTACAAGGTCAAGAGATCGAGACCATCCTGGTCAACATGGTGAAACCTCGTCTCTGCTAAAAATACAAAACTTAGCTGGCCATGGTGGCGCACGCCTGTAGTCCCAGCTGCTTGGGAGGCTGAAGTAGGAGAATTGCTTGAACCCAGGAGTCAGAGGTTGAGGTGAGCCGAGACCGCGCCACTGCACTCCAGCCTGGGTAACAAGAGTGAAACTCCATCTCAAAAATAAAAATAAAAAAAAAAATCTCTGAGGTATGCCTGTATATGTTTCATCATTGATTTTCCTGCACAGCCAGAGAAGAGTCCTTAGTATAAACTATTAGCTTTTTGAGTTTCTTTTTAATGGGTCTGATATTCTTCAACACCAATAAAACTTATACATTATAAAAAAAGGTTTTAAAATTTTAAAAAATTCTTAATTTTTTTTGATTGTCAAATCATGATTGAATACATTTATGGGGTCTAATATGATGTTTTGATATGTACAGATTTATGATGTGGCATGATTAAATAGAGCTAACTCACATATCTGTCACCTCACTTGTCTATCTTTTTTTTATGGTGACACATTTGAAACATGAAGAAATGTTTTTGATATGAGAACAAATGGATAATTTATTTAAATTCTTTGCTAGAGTGAAATGTTATTCAGAAGCTGTGAAATCTGTTCATAATAACACCTTTTACAGAATAAAACAAGATAAAATAACTTAGAAGTTAAGAAAGAAAGCAGAGAGAGGGAGAAAGAGAATTTGGTATTCAGGTCATTAGATGAGGGCATTCTGCCAATAATCACAAGTATAATACTGAGTTATATAATACACTTTGTTTTTTAAGTCTACTATAATGCTATATCAGTTATCTAGAAACTTCATTTATGAAGAAAGACTTTATATAATAATAGCAATGATAACTATCACTTATTGTATTTAAAAAAAATCCTCTCTGCAGTCCCATGAGGCAAGAACTTTGATGATCTCCATTTCTAAGAGGGAACTGAGACACAGGGATTAAGTCATGCAGCAAGTGAACTGAGAAGCTAAGTGTGTTTTCTCTCTCTTTTTTTTCTTTGAGATGGAACCTTGCTCTGTCATCCAGGTTGAAGTGCAGTGGTGTGATCTCCGCTCACTGTAACGCCGACTCACGGGTTCAAGCAATTCTTCTGCCTCAGCCTCCCAAGTAACTGGGACTACAGGTGTGTGCCACCATGCCTGGCTACTTTTTGTATTTTTAGTAGAGACAAGGTTTTACCATATTGGCCAGGATGGTCTCAAACTCTTGACCTCGTGATCCGCCTGCCTCGGCCTCCCAAAGTGCTGGGATCACAGGTGTGAACCACTGTGCCTGGTCTAAGTGTGTTCTCTTAACCATTATACATACTGGTTACCTATGAAGTAGACGGGAGGGATGAAGAAAAAAGAAGTGGAAAATAGGAAGGAAACTAGGAAAACGAAAGATAAAGACAAAGGCAGAAGAGGCTGGAAAAGGCCTTTTGATGAAGTTGGCAAAGAAAGAGTAGGAAGTTTTCCTTATGCTGAGTCCTGCTTCCCCTGGTAACTGATTATTGTATGCCATACTATCCCTTTGGTGTTCAAGGCCCAAGTGCAGCATTTTAGCTGTAATCTCCCACCTTTACAAAAATATAGCTCTATCATATTTTAAAAATATTTCAAAAAATATGATTGTATCCTTCACAAAACCTATCTGTATCTGCCTGAATCTCAGGCCACTCTATTGCTTTTAAAATTCATCAGCAGAAACAGATCTATGTATGCTGGGAGCTGATTTATTGCAAGGAAAATATCAGTTATCTGCCATTAACATTTAGATTTGAACAAAGATATTTTGCAACAATGCTCTAATTCAAAGGCATTTTAGAGCTCATACCTTAGAGTTCATGCTTAGAAGATTCTCTCAGGTAGGCAGGAGGAAGACAGAGCTTGGGGCATTCCTAAGACCTTACCCATTAATTAAGTAGCAATTGTCAAATGTCTTCCTTTAAAGTGCACTGCATTTGACCCACCTACAATTCAATGAGGATTACATATTCCTATTTTACAGGTAAAGAAGCCAACTCAGATATATTAAAGAGACTGGATTAGTAGGTACAAAGTAAAGACTCGACCCCAGGAGTTGAGACTATAAATATAGTCCCCTGTTTCACCACTGCCTTCCCAGGCATGGAGGTAACTCTGAAAGCCCAAGATCCAATCAGTTTAAGATCAAACATCAAGTTGTTGCCAAACAGGTTAAGCTGACAAGAAATATAGTGAGGAATAATCTATCACTATAAAGTAGTCATGATGAATTTATTAACTGTTTAAACTAAAAGCAAGTCTAAACATTGTTTTCAGAATCAAGTAAAGTTTTTTAAATCAACTTTTTCCAGGCTTGCTAACAAACATCAAAGGCATTAAATCTGTCTGCAGAACACTGAAGTCAAATTATGATAGCTGGGTAAATATCTACTTGTAGAGTGGTAGCAATGACATAGTGTCAGGGATTTAGGTGATTAGTTTATGTTGATAGTAGGGTAATACCACAGTATCCTTTCAGTCTTTCCTGTATTCAAAGTATATGTTGAAATATAAAAATTCCATTATAAAAACTGTGGGTGGAAATCCTCCCCATTATAGGTCTTTGGGCCTGCACAGGATACTTTTTTGATTTCAGGTGGCTGATAGAGGCCTAAATAAGACTTTTGTCTCCATAGGACAATCAATTTCATTATTTTCTGATATTTATTAGTTCACTATTAATCTCTGTCAGGTGTCTTAGGCAAACATAATATTGATTGGAAGGAGATAGATTGAGAAAACAGCAGCATAAATGCATAACTGCTAGGAGCAATGCTCCACACTCCTGTTACCAAAGTGTTCCAGGAAACAGCAGCATTAGCCTCACCTGAGAATTTGTTAAAAGGGTAAATGTTTCTACCCTAGATATACTGAATCAGAAACATAGGAATTTAAACACCTCTCCACGTGATCTTATTGCAGACTGAGGTTTGAGAACTTCTACTCTAAGTTGATCACTAGAGAATATCATCTTCCATTTTAAAAGATATTACAGGTTGAGTATCCCTCATCCAAAATGCTAAGGACCAGAAATGTTTCAGATTTTGTAGTATTTATACATACATAAATCGAGGATGAGACCCAGGTCTAAACATGAAATTCATTTATGTTTTATACACATCTAGACACATAACCTGAAGGTAATTCTATAAAATATTTTAAATAATTTTGTGCGTGAGACATAGTTTTGACCATGTCTGACTGTGACCCATCACATGAGGTCAGGGGCAGCCTTTTCCACATGTGGCAATCACGTTGGCACTCAAAAAGTTTTGGATTTTGGAAGCATTTTAAATTTCAGATTTTTTGATTAGGGATTGTCAAATTATATTTTAAATTATAAAAATTGTGGTTGTTACAGATAATATTTGTGCCCTTTGCAAAATGCATGTGTTAAAATCCTAACTCCTAATATGATGGAAGGAAGGAAAGTGAGGCCTTTGGTAGGATGGAGACCTCATGAGTGGGATTAATGCTCTTATAAAAGAGATTGTGGGAGCCCTCTCTCCCTTTCTGCCATGTGAAGGCACAAAGAGAAGATAGCTCTACAAAACTAAAAACAGGATCTAACCAGACACTGAATCTGCTGGTACCTTGATTTTGAATTTCCCAGCCTTCACAACTGTGAGAAATAAATGTTTGTGGTTGGGTATGCTGGCTCACACCTGTAATCCCAGCACTTCGAGAGGCCGAGGCAGGTGAATCACTTGAGGCAGGAGTTCAAGACCAGCCTGGCCATCATGGTAAAACCCTGTCTCTACTAAAAACATAAAAATTAGCCAGGCATGGTGGTGCGCACCTGTAATCCCAGCTACTTGAGGCAAGAGAGTCATTTAAACCCAGGAGGGAGAGGTTGCAGTGAGCCAAGATTGTGCCACTGTACTCCAGCCTGGGAGAAAGAGCAAGACTCCATCTCTAAATAAATAAATAACATATTTTTGTAATTTAACCCACTTGGCCTATGAAACACTGTTATAACAGACCAAATGGACTAAGACACTAGCATATCACAAAATTTGCTTCAAAATACAATTGCTTACCACATGCCCACATATCCACTGGTTTTCCATAAGGATCTTTACGTAAAACTTCTGGAGAAAGATATCCAGGTGTGCCAGCAAAACCTAGGGAAAAGAGATATTAATGAGTCACAGTTGATTTGACAAAACAATATGAAATGGAAAACTAAGAAAGAAAATTTTGGAGGGCTTCTTTATCTGATATGTTTTTCAAGATACAGCAAGGTTCTCAGAGCACTAAATAGTGTAGACTTTCTCTTTATAGAAATATCAACATTAGTTTGTCCTGTCCTGTAGCTCATTTGAAAAAAATACATCTTTTTTCCAGATATGAAGGCCAATCTACTGTGCTGCAAAGTCACTGTGCATACTTAAGGCCACTTTTGATTAGCAATTCTTATTGTCCTTTATGTATATGAGAGTTAAAATTACACCTGAAAAGAAATATGGAGAACTCACCAGGAGAAGAGGTAAGTCCAAAATGTATCAAAGAGTTCACTCTGTACTAATAAATAATCAGTATGTACTTGTAAATGGCAACTAAAGAGAAGATGCAGAAATATTCAGATGAATCACTATTGAACAAGTATCAACTAGACATTTAACTTAAGAAGGAGATGTCGTGAGAAAAACTAGATGGCGAAAGAAAACTTCATGTTATATATATTGATATAGAATTCAATAAATTACACTTAAAAACAATTTATAGCTAGAATCTAGAGTAAAATATTTATTTCTGAAAATAACACTTTTTAAAATAAAAATATTTACTTGAAACATACTGAAATAACTATCCTCATTTGGAAGTTTTCTTTAAAAGCACAAATACACTTAAAAAAAATCTTTTTAAAAGGATATATAACGGAATTTCTCCAACCACAGATCACTGATGAAACACACTGTATACTTATTGAAATGTGAAGTGCCCAAGAAAGGAGCTTTCTTTCCCTCATTTCTGTGACAAATTTATACTTATTAAGTACAAATAACATGCAAAGATGTATTAAAAAGACAATATATACAACAGAGTTACTTCTCTGAACATTATTAGAAAATGAGGAATAAAATATTGCAATCTTTTTTTTTCTATTACTATTCTTCTTTTTCTGTTTGTTTTGGGGGAAGATTGGATAGACAATGAGAAGGAACTCCAAGAAAAGACCTGAATGTGGAATTTAATCTTCAAATGCACCCTGGGTAATCCACCTGTACCTCAAACTTGACTTGAAAAGAAATAGTTGTTGGCAGTTGTGAGGTAAAGAGAATTACTGAGCAGTAACAGTGGTTCACTGCCTAAAGCTTGAAGATTTCCTCAAAGAGTGATAAGCAGTCTGTCAATTCCAAGGCAGAGATGGGTACAACTGTTAAAGAGTTTGTCAGTGCTTCTGTCCTCTCCACTCTCACTGTCCTTCTCTAACTCCTCTAGAATTGACAGGCACTGAAACTCCAATCAGAAGCCGATTGCTAAAGTCCAGATTAAATCCAACATCCTCGGTGTGCACTTTGAGATCCTCTATCACTGGTTTCCCTTCATTCATCCAACATGAATTCATTCTCCTTCTGAGCCCTTGACCTGACTAATCCTTTTAAGGTCTTTTAAAAATGGACTTCTCATTGTCATCCTTGATACCACTTTTTCTGTTCCTTGAATCCTCAATATTTTTTCTCTACCTGTTTTCTAACAGAGAGTGGCTCTAAGTTATTTCCATCTTAGAACTCTCTTTAGCTACCTACAGTTCTCAGTGATCCCTTCTCACCCTGAATTTCAAACATTCTTTTCTATACAATCTGTACTCTGCTGTCTAAATCAATAAACCTTTAATAATGTACGATTTCAATAACTTAGAATATATGGCCAGAAATAGGAAATGTTAACAATATTTCTCCTAAGCTTTATAAGATAAGGAAGTGAGTAAGAAATGAAAAGATCATTTAAAATGTAAATTATTACAAACCTCTTCCGGAGACTAAAATTCTAAGAGAACACCATCATGCTCATTCTTACTTAGTTACAACCAGTGGGGTCCTTATTCCAAGAATAGTGAAGCATGTATCTAAATGCATGGACATTAGGAAACAATGTACAGTACAATGTGACCTCATAAATATAGACATGGGGACGTAAAACAGATAAGACCTTCTTGTGGGAAATTAAACTTGCAGAATCTAGGATTATCATAATACATTCCATCAAAAGAAAAAGCAATGAGAGCTTGCCTTTTTTTAGGAATAGCATATGTTTCTTACTTTGAAAAATCAATAGGAATATAAAAATAGGTAACACAAAGAGAAAAGAGAATTACTGATTGTTAGAAATGTATCCATTGTCACTTAATGGCATAAAAAGAACCCTAATATCTTAAAAAAGAGACATAACAGCAACCAAGCAAAGTTAATTCTTCCATGAACCAAGATGTTGGTAGTTATCCTTTTTTTTCCTAGCAGCAACAAAAATGCTAGAAAGGTATTGCAAATAACATGTCCAGTTCCATAAGAGAAACAGAATATATCTGAATATTTCTTTTTGGTAAACTTTCTAGCCATCTTATCAAGTGTATTGACAGGGTGTTTACTTCTACCATTTTTGGCCAGTATTCCCACAGACCAGACTAGAAAGTGAAAAGTAAATATGGGAAAGAACAAACATGTTTGGACTTGAAAAATAATTTTTTGGCTGGGCATGGTGGCTCGTGCCCGTAATTCCAGTACTTTGGGAGGCTGAGGTGGGCGGATCACCTGAGGTCAGGAGTTGGAGACAAGCCTGGCCAACATGGTGAAACCCCATATCTACTAAAAATAAGAAAAATATTAGCTGGGCATGGTGGTGGGCACCTGTAATCCCAGCTTCTCGGGAGGCTGAGGCAGGAGAATTGCTTGAACCCAGGAGATGGAGGTTACAATGAGCCAATATGGTGCCACTGCACTTCTGCCTGGGTGATAAGAGTGAGACTCAATCTCAAAAAAAAAAGAGAATTTTTTAAAAAAGAAAACACAATAAACATCTTCCATAATGCTTTGTATTATCTATCATGTTGTTTTGTATATATATTATATTTTTCTCTTATTTGTAATAGACCTTGCATATTTATTAAAATAAAATGATGTAAATGCCTGAAGCTCTGGTATTTCACATAATGAAGAAAGAGTCCTGCTCTTTATAAAAATTAAAATAACAAATCTCTTTCTCCCTAAACACTGATATTACATTTTAAAAGATAAAATTAGTCAGTCAAAATATATGGGACTATAATGGCAGATAATAATGAATAAACATCAAAACAGGTCATTCATTAATAAAACATGCCTTTACTTCTAATACTTAAATATATCTGGCAGTTCATCTGAAAGAAATGTAGAACACCACATGCCTCCTTTTCCCTCAGGTTACCAGGAAGATTTCTTGAACTTGAGAAAAGAAACAGACAAAAGAAGTATACTCTGAAGTTTAGATACTCTGTTTTTCTATACTTCTAAAATACTGAATTTCCTTAGAACTTAGGATGTTGCTTCTTTTAAAAGTTATTACTCTAATAGGTCCCTTAACAATAACTTAATTGTTGATAGCACCATACTTATGAAGTGGAAATTTCATTGCTGAGCTGTCATTGCTTCTTTGGGATGAGCTTGTTTTTAGATATCAGTAACAATTTGAAAATCTCTGCACTTTTATTCGAATGCTATTGCTTTTACTGACCTGATATTCAGTCTTCTACTCACTGATTCACTAAACAACTTTGACTGAATATTCAAAGAACTATGTCATTGCTTCATACCAAGACAGTTTTGAAAACTTATTGAACATCTTTTACAACTCACTCAGGTTCCTATAGACTATGTCACTCAATCTTATAACAGTCCTGTGAAGAAGTGCTTATTATTTACAAAGAGGATAGTGATCTCACAGAGTTAAAGTGACTTGCTCAAAATCATAAAGCTGTTAAGAATCAGAGCCAAGATATAAATTCATATATTCTCGTTCAAATAGTAGAATTTTCCCAGTACATCTAGCCCTGTTCTCAAACCGTATGTGACCTAGCAGAGGAGGTAAAACATGAAGCTCAAAAACAGAAGAGATTTAAGGAGCTTGACTCCAACATTCTTGTAATCACCAAACATAGCTGCCGAAGTTAATTTGAGCCTCAGACCTCAATACAAAGACTTCTGTCTTACTCTTGACATCCAGTCATCACCTTATACTAATTTTTGGCAATTATATCCTTGGGCCTAAGTCCCCATTTTTGTATCTTGCCTCATATCCCAAGTCTTTCATGAAGTGGGGGTCCTGCTTTGCTCTACACAGGACTTGAGTCCTGTCTTTGAACCCAGTGTCTGGGACTTTCATGTTTTCTAAATGGATTCTCCTAGAGTTCATATTTCCTGTCTGCTCTGTGTGTTATTTGGAACTTGCTTGCTCCTACATCCTCCCTAGTCAAAGCTATCATCATGCATAATTTGAATGATTGCCTTAGCCTAACTGGGTCCTTGCTTTCAGATTAACTATCCTTAAGTCATCTTCTTTATTTTTTTTTTTATTTTGAGACAGAGTCTCATTCTGTCACCCAGGCTGGAGTGCAGTGGCATGATCTTGGCTCACTACACCTCACCTCTGCCTCCCAGAGTCAAGTAATTCTCTTGCCTCAGCCTCCCAAGTAGCTGGAATTACAGGTACCCACCACTATGCCCAGCTAATTTTTTGTATTTTTAGTAGAGATGGGGTTTCAACATGTTGGCCAGACTGGTCTCAAACCCCTGACCTGGTGATTTGCCCTGCTTGGCCTCCCAAAGTGTTGGGATTACAGGTGTGAGCCACTGCTCCTGGCCCATCTTCTATACTTCTACTGAAATCATTAAATAACATACACCCAGTTATGTCCCTCTCTTCTAAAAATGTTTCACCGGATCCCAAAACCTCTAAGGTGAAATCCAAACCCTTCAAAAAACCATAAAATCCTTTCCTGCCTCATTAAGTACTACTCACCCCAGTATACTTTAGCTATATCAAACTTCTTGTTTTATTGAAATAGAAAAAATAGTTTCATGCCTCTGAGCCTTTCCATGTGCAGATCTCTCTGTCTGGAATATCTTAATCTCCTTGCATGATGGTGAACAAAGTCCCATTTATCCCCTAGGCAACCATAGTTGCAAAGGCAATTAATTATTGAACCTCTCTCCAGAGGCAGGTTTTTGTACTTCCTGTCTTGTGTTCCCACAGCACCTCATACATTCCTACGTTAAGATACTCCCATCCTGAATGGTAAATAGTTATTGATACAAAAGCCTCAGATCCTTGAGGGTCAGGACTTCCTATTTAATATATGTATCTCCAGTATTTGCTTTGCCCATCTCTGTGATAGCCTCACTACTTCTGGTTCAACCCCTAACTCCTGTTACAATATATTCTTTCCATGTTAACTATACTCTTTTCTAGGATACAGAAATCATCCGAATTTCTAATTTACAGACCTAATCTTCTTTCAGTTTGCAGTTAATGGGAACAAGCTTAGTAAAATGTTAAAATATTACAAACCAAATGACAAGTTTGGAAGTATTAAGTTCTTTTGGGATTTGAGGGTAAAAAAACAATGTAAAAGGTAATATTAAACATGGAAGGGACTTCAAACAAGAATAACTGTCAGGTACTACTGAAACAGGACAGGCAGCAGAAACTGGGGTCCCACATTAGGCTGTCAGGAAGGCTTGGCACACCATCCACTCCCAGTAACAGCTGGGGCAGCTAAGAGAGATGTGGTGAATCCTGGAAGCCATATATACATTTTGGGAGATGTGTAAGTTGGGGATACACAGAAGCATTTGCATATAAAACAAAAGAAATCGCATGTTTTTAGTCCTCTTTCTACTTGTTGTTGTTGCTCAGAGGAAAAGAAATCAGAAGTGAAGGACATTTTAAAAATTAACCTCAACACATTGAAAGTCAGAAGAGAAGTAAGATAGGCTTGGGGAAAAGCTATATTTTAGAACTCTACCTGAGAAGTGGGTTGGATATTGGGAAATGGCAGAGAGAGGTATAGGAAAATTAATAGGTAAAATAATTTACTCAGGCTGAATATTAAAACAAAACATAAGTTTGGTTAGAAATACTATAAATTAATTTAGAGTTAATTTCTTCCTTAATTGTAAAGAAGCAGAAATTTCATCATATAAAAATTTCCGAATTATCAGAATTTTTGAGAGGAAACTGGCATGTTGAAGAAATATAAAATAACTAAGTTGAAATACACATATACATATATGCTTCATAATTTTGAAATAATCTTTAATTCATAAATCATAAATTATCATATGTGAAATATCCTGTGTTTCTTGAGCATCTAGTATTTACATAGCAGTTTTTGGCCTCATATGAGGTTGTATGTAAACAATCAACTTTCTTTCAAATAAAAAAAGTACTCTCTGAATGTCGTAATCCTCTAATTAATTCTTACTACATAATCCACTTTCTCACTCATCCTTTGAGAAAAAAAGTATATGTCTTGTCGTTCTCCCGTTATTTTCCCTTAAATTATTTCTAGATTATATACTCTTTCATGTCAATAAAATTAAGTGTTTATAAAAGTACAATATCTTAAAATTAGTCAAATCATTGTTAGGATGAACATTTCCATTTTATTTTGGCCTGGAAGTGGGATTAGGAGCCAGAAGTTGGAAGCCAGAAGACTACAGGCAGCATGAAGGAGAGGCCCTACTCACCAAACCACGCCTGCTGGTCGCCTTGAACTTCTATGGCTAAGCCAAAGTCTGCCAATTTCACAGCTGCTCCCTTGGATTTGCTAGCTAAAAGCAAATTCTCAGGCTTTATTTAGAAAGAAAAAAAAAAGAGACTGAAGTGAGAACCTATTTTAAGAGACTATTCAAAACTAACAACATTTTACAGGATTAGGGGGAAAAAAAAATCATGCACTGTCATCTCTCCCGGAGACTGCCATTCCTAAATCCCAGGGAAAATGCAGTTAGAAAATGATTAAATATTATCATGTGTGCAGGCTTCAGACAGATGCATAACTGTCCTAGAGAGATACTGGGTAGAAGAGAGAATACACTTGGGGAGGGATCAAATGAATGAGAGCACCTGTCTTGACCTGCTCACATGTTTCCAAGGACCGCTCAGGATTCAGACTTGGCCATGGACATTGACTTAGAAGCCTGACAGAACACAGACATTTTCAGCAGAAGGAAACTTGGCAAAATAATAACAAGAGTTGGACCAATCTACAGACATTTGGCAAATGAAACTGTGCAAATTAAATCCTAGTTAACTTCAAGAGTTTGGACCCAAATGTAGTGATTTTGATTCCTCAATGTTTCCAAACAATTTTGGTACAAATTTTGGATACTCACTCTGAATTATGTATTAAAATTGCTGTCTTTAAGAATCTGTTTATTCTTAAAGACAGAAAGAGTATACTACTATTTGCCAAATGTTATAGTCAGCTTTTTTTTCTTTATAAGCCAGCTTTTTAAACATAATTTACATTTCTTGAACGTATGAAATAGATGCAGAGCATTACTTATATATTTATTCTTCCATCTCAGAATACTATGAGAAAGATATATTTTTATTTTCTTGGGTATTTATCATTATGCAAGGGCTGATAACTCAGTCTTGGTATAAGGCTGTGTCTATACCACTGTTTCCCAACCAACGCATCAAGACACATTAGTACTTTGAGATAAGCACCAGGGCCCAGTCTTCAATTTCCATGAATCTCCTTTGTGGATTTTAAGAAATGAAGATGGTCAGGAAAAGGAGGCTGATTAATATATACAGTTAAGGATATACAACCCCAAACTCGATAAATATATTGGGTTAGAATGTATATGGGAGAGTGGTTCAAAGTCTTCCTATTTGGGGACAAAACCCAGCGAATTTAGAGGTGTGTCTCAGACTGAAAGAAGTTGGGAAACAATGGACTCTACAAGTGCCAAAACGATTGTCTGAAAATCTAAAATTCAGTCAATCAAATTCATTTTGTTTATATGTTAATAAACAAGTAATGTCATGCTTTAAAAATCAAATTGGCTCTATTTTTCTTACTAAATTAGTCAATTCTGTTGGTTGTTTTGACCTTGTGTAAACACAGCCTAAACCAATATCTAATTTATTAATTAAGCCAGCCATGCAAATTAGCAAAGACCCATAACCGGAACTTGGAAGAAATTAGGTTAAATCTAAAAGAAATTAAGAGTGTTGGTGAGTACGTTTTAATCAAGTACCAGAATTCTTCAGGCTACAGTTGCTCACTGCCATCAGATTCATTACTATTATGATGATTGGTAAATGTGAGAAAACTCTTCTAATTTTGTGGGCTGATAGGATTTTTAACCACCTTAACACTAAATACATAATTTAATTTGGAGTATGGGATGAAGATATCTCAAGAATATAAAAGACTTTCATACTGAAATTACTTTTAGTGAAACCAAACATTGGAAATTATTTGGAACTCTGTTTATCAATATGCTACAGTATCTACTTATGTTAAATTATTTTCATTTGACATTTTATTTTTGTAACTAAAATTTATGATCTACCACATTCATGTATTTTCTAATTTGATCAAGAAGTTAAGTTTCAGCTATTATTGTGGAATAATTAACTTGGAAAAAACCACATCAAACTGTAAGCAATAGTTGATTCTAATTCTTTCTTCACTTTCAAAAGCACTGGCATGTCAGAGATTTCTGTTAATACACATCTGTCCTAATTTGTCAACCACAGACTCACTCAAAAAAAGAGTTTCGATCACTTTAGAAATAACATTTTAGGTATTTGAAGTCAAGTGCTAAGTTTGTTGAGCAACGGTCAACGTCACTGGTAAATAAACTTTTAAAAAATTGAGTATGTTTTTACTCTTATCACTAAATGAAAAAGTTGCTGGGCAGGTCTGTGTGCATTATGCCTCAGGCACCAAGTGTGCTGATTCAGAAGAAATGGAAGACCTTGGAGTTTTATCATGCATGACCTCTGAATGACTGGGGCAAATATTCATAACTAAAGAAGACCTCGCTGTAGGAACTTTGTGAGCGATCCAGAAAATAGTAAATCCATCTGGACCAGAGTTGCACCTTATACTCATGAAGACTGTTCAGCTGCAGTTATGTACAGGAAAAGGCAGGGCTATTTGAAGGTGACTGTAGATTTAACAATTAAGAGACTAACATGATTTCATGTTTATGTATATTTTTAGGCAAACCTAAAATACAGAATTATATAATGAAAATTAAAAAATTAGGATGATTACTAAAATTTAGGATCTAAAATGAAATTATATAGTGAAAACTAAAAAGTTTAGGATGATGAGCTTATGGGATTATTTACTTTTTAATATTTCATCACAAGATTGCTTTAAAGGGCAGCTCTAATGAAACAAAAAGAATAATCACACAAGTTTGATTTCTATATAACTCTGGTATATATTAGTTTAAATAATCCTCCTACTATGTTCTTTGAGAGTGTGGGAGGCTTAATCACTAAGACTTTCTAAGGCAACATTTTAATCAGGACAAGCACATTTATTCTAATTTTCTTGAATTACTACTACTCATATAGCTTCCAAGTTAAAAATATATTGTACTACAAATTTTGTTGGCAAGGTTAGTTTAAATTCTGAATGCCTACAGAAAGGAAGATGATTTGCAGATATAGTCCACCCAAGGTGAAAGGGTAGAATTTATCATCTAATTAATGATTACCTCCTTAGAAAAGACCACTACTATACAATTATTTGCTATTACTCCACTATTTTGATTTTCTGACACGAATCAGACAGGTAAGATCAGAAACCCAGGTTTTCCAATGTAGTTAGCTGACTATGGAGCACAGCACCGTGAGGGAAACAGGGAGGGTGATGATCTAGAAAGAATGTGAAGATCTGGGTTCATGTCCTGGCTCTAGCTGTTATTACCTATGTGGACTTGGGCAACTCACAGATGCCTGGAGTTAATTGATTAGTTCCTTAATCTCTCAAATGAACATTATAAGGGTACCAAATTATATCTCATAACAGTTTCTATGGAATGATAAAATCACACTGGGTTTTATCACAGGAGCTCTGTCCTCTGTGGTGACAACATACACATTAGTGATTAGCAGCTGGCCATTTCACTGTGGAGAACATTTAATATTTATAACTTGAGGAATGTTTTTATTAATGATGCCAACTTAATGGAATCTATTATGTTAGTCCTTAGATATTGAGAGGATCTCTAGATTCTTACAATGCAACCCCTTTCTAGGTTGGTTTTTAAATAGAGTGTACAGACATTCTTACACATAGGTTCCTTCCCCACCCCCATTGCTTCCTAATGATGCAGGATTTTCCATGACATCTGGTCTCAGTGTCAACAACCATTTATAGCATATCAGCTGTAATGAGCAGCAACTGTTTGCAAGTTTTGTTCTGTACTTTCATATGAATACAAAGGCAACTTCTTTCAACATGTTTCAAGGTTTTCTTGAAACTATTCAAATGCCTGAAAGTACACAGGCAGATTGTTGGAATCACTTTCAGAACTGGAAGAGACTTGGGAGATAAAGTAACTCAAACCTTTCTGTTTCTACATAAGGTAGGGAGGCCCAAAAAGATGAAGCTGAGACTTGAAGTTAGATTTTCTAATTCCTTCCTTTTAAAGGTGTGATACTAAAGAAATGCCTCCAACTGTATAAAGACAGTTATTTTTAAAAGGTAGTCCATTCAGTAGATGTTTTTAGAAGAATTTGAAGCACTCAAAAATATTTATTACCCATATCCGAAACTTATGAAAAAAACATAGTATTAACCCTGCTTCACCAATTATCATGATCTTTATTAAGACACTGATTTGGCAAAGGCAATCACCTTTAGCAGTAACCACATTAGGTTTTTATTTGTGCATATATGTGATAACCATCTAAAAGACTCAACCATTAGGAATATATATGTAAAATCATGTGTGTTTTGCTTCTTTTTAAATTTTTGAATATTATGAAAAGAGCAAATTACTAATTTTATTATTCTGTATTATTTAATTCTTACATTCCTTTGGGTATTAATTTTTAAGGAGTAAAAATTGTCTTTTAAAATTCCTTTCCTTGATTGGAGAATCTCACTCTTTTAACAGAAAACCATTCTCTGCTTTGGTGTGTTTTCTGTCACTTATCCTTTGCCAAAGTAGGCGCAAATGAAGCTCCCCAAAATAAACTGTATTTTCTTTAGTTTTGCATGAATTGAAAAGCTTGAATGTCAGGCTCACTTGTCTCATTTATATACATGGTAACAGTTATTTTAGCTTTTATTTTTGTAAGAAATTAATGCCTGAATTCATGTACTTAGCACAAGGAGTTTCCAGCAGATGTATATGCTATAAGTTTGCAATTAGAAAGTACTCTTTCTATTCATAAGATTCATTCTATATTCCATTCCTGTTTATTCATTTATTTCTACATTGTCAGCACACACTGTTGGGTAGACTCAAAGAACCACAGTGTAACTCCAGTGGGATAGTGCAATTACCTACAGCTTCTCCACTGCCTGACAAACACTAGGCACTCAATAAAGAAACATTGGAATGACTACATAAATTATTAAATTTATCAAATACATACTTAGTCTCAAAAATATCAACACACACACACACAGATGATGCACTCCTTAAACTTTTATCTAAACATGGCTCTGAGAAAAGTATCATACTTGTGATTTTATAATTATTCAAAATATAAATTTCACAGGTTGACATATCTACTAACTACCCACGGTTAACAAGGATTTACTAAATACTTCTCATCTTTCCCCTTCCCTGAAAATTAATTCCTTTGTACTCTGGTCATAAATTTCATTTATTTCTATGAAAATCTCCAAATTCTCTTCATTAAAACCGCCCCCCCCCATATCCATCTATCCATCCATCCAGTGACTTTTCCATTAAATAATGTTGTTCTTCTGATTAGGGGCTAATACTAAAGGCAGCATTCTCTGCTGAGGCAATTCACAGGGTGTTAATTTGTTGCTAAAAGATTCAGTTGTGTGCATAAAGTCTCCTATCCAGATTGTTGTCCATGAAGTAGTTTAGTAACCATTTCTGGTACATTTGAACTGCAGAAATGTTATTACTTTGTTTGAAATACAGTTATTTGAAAAAGCATAGCTGTATAACTATCTCCTTTTACTTATTCTGTCAACTGAGTCATAGAAATTGTATTCTTTAAGTTCTTAAATGAGGAAACATATCTGATCTGACATTCCTTCATTTCTTGTGACATTAAAAATTGTCATTTGTTACTGCAATGTCTCTTTGACCTAATATTTTCCTGAATGCAGTACTTGTCTGATGTACTTCCTCCTTTCTGGGAAGAACATCATTAATACACTGTTCACATAGGTATATATATTAAACATTTTTTTTGTAGGGATGGGGGTCTTGTTATGTTGCAATCCCCCTGCCTCGGACTCCCAAAGTGCTGGGATTACAGGCATGAGACGCTGCACCTGGCCTACATACATATTTTTAAATGATCCTTAATTCAATGGCCAGCAGGGTTTCATGCACACAGGTCTGTTCTTGTTCTGCTCAGTAACGTATGCTCACATTTAAAATGGTGCCTTATTAGCTGCTGAAGAAATATTTGATGAATATATGTTCTTCTCTTTTTGTATTTGAACTTGAAACCACCAATTCACAAATATCCAACACTGAGTTACAGCACTCGGCTCCTTATAAATAATCTGTATTTTTAAGCACCCAGTACTAATTGTCTTGATGTGGCAATTACTAATTAAATGTGGCAAATGCATTTTATTTTTTATTTATTTATTTATTTATTTTTTAAATCAGGAGAATTTTGGCTATTGATTAAGTCTTCTTACTAATTATAGATCTATTCAGATTCTTATTTCTTTGTCATTTAGTGATTACAGTGCTCATGCTTCAAAAATTCATCCATTTTATCTAAGATATCTAATTTGTCAATGTAGAATTATTAACTATAGTCTTTTTTTAAATTTTTTTTTTTTTTAAGAAAAAGAGAGAGAGAGAATAGGAAGGAGGAAAAAGGAAGAGAAAGAGAGAGAGAGAACGGGGAGGAGGGAGAAGGAAAAGAAAGAGGGAGAGAGAATGGGAGTATTGCTTTCTTACCCAGGCTAGAATGCAATTTAGTAATGGGTATTGAAAACCTCTTTTATACTGATAATTATACTTAATGATGTAGTCAGGAAGGAATAAGGGAAGAAGATAACAAACAAACAGCCAACCAATATTTAATTTAAACCTATGAAATGCTATGCGATTACTGAGGAGTCATTTACTTCCAATTATATAGTCACCTTTGGAATAGGTGTGAGGTGGTAATGTATGTTTTGTGTATTTGAAGTGGAGAGTTCTATAAATGTTTATTAAGTTTACTTGTTCCGGGTCTGAGTTCAAGTTCTGAATATCCTTGTTAATTTTCTATCTCGTTGATCTATAGAATCGTTAGCTCTTCTTGTTGCATTGATCCTTTTGCCATTATGTAATGTCATTCCTCGCCTCTTTTGATCTTTGTTGCTTTAAAGTCTACTTATCAGAGGCGAGAATTGCATCTCCTGCTTTTTGTTTATTAGTTTATTTTTACTCTCTGTTAGATTGGTAAATCTTCCTCCTTCTCTCTGAGTCTTTGTGTATTGTTGCATGTAAGATGGGCCCGGATGCAGCATACCGATGGGTTTTGGCTTTTTATCCAATTAAAATATATATAAGTTTAATACCGGCGTTTGATGCTAGCTGGCTGTTTTGCCCATTAGTTGATGTAAATTTTTTATTGTGTTAAAGTTCTTTGCTTTTTGATATATTTTTGGAAAGGCTGATATTGGTTGTTCCTTTATATGTATAGTGCTTCTTTCAGAAGCTCTTGTAAAGCAGGCCTGGTGGTGGTGAACTCTCTAAGTACTTGTTTATTCGCAAAAGATTTAATTTTTCCTTCGCTCATAAAGCTTAGTTTGGCTGGATAGGAAATTCTGGGTTGAAAGTTCTTTTCTTTAAGGATGTTAAATATTGGTCCCCACTCTTTTCTGGCTTGTAGGGTTTCTGCTGAGAGATCTGCTGTAAGTCTGATAGGTTTCCCTTTATGGGTAACCTGACCTTTCTCTCTGGCTGCCCTTAGTATTTTCTCCTTCATTTCAACCCTAATAAATCTGGCGATTATGTGCCTTGGGGTTGGTCTTCTTGAAGAATATCTTTGTGGTGTTCTCTGTATTACCTGGAGTTGAATATTACCCTGCCTTGCCAGGTTGGGAAAATTTTCCTGAATGATATCCTGAAGAGTATTTTCCAACTTGGATTCATTCTCTTCATCACATTCAGGTACACCTATCAAACGTAGATTAGGTCTTTTCACATAGTCCCATATTTCCTGGAGACTTTGCTCATTCCTTTTCATCCTTTTTTCTGCATTCTTGTCTTCTCGTTTCATTTCACTGAGCTGGTCCTCGACTTCTGATATCCTTCCTTCTGCTTGATCAATTCGACTGTTTAAACTTGTGCATGCTTCGCGAAGTTCTCGTGTTGTGTTTTTCAGCTCCATCAATTCACTTATATTCTTCTCTAAATTGTCCATTCTCGTTAACATTTCGTCAAACCTTTTTTCAAGGTTCTTAGTTTCTTTGCATTGGGAACAAGTTCTTTTAATTCACAGAAGTTTCTTATCACCCACGTTTTGAAACATGCTTCTGTTATTGGAACACACGTGTAATCTATTAAGCCTTGTTCCGTTACTGATGAGGAATTGCAATCCCCTGTAGAGGGAGAGGCATTCTGATTTTGAGTATTCTCTACCTTTTTACGCTGGTTTCTTCCCTTCATTATATATTTGTCCGTCTGTCGTCTTTATAATTACCGACTTTCTAACTGGGTCTCTGACGTCCAACTTGTTGATTCCCTGCGCCGAAATCTGAGCAATCCACTGAGCCGGCCAAAACAGCGGTGTTAAGATTGATGGTGCTTTTCTGCCTGGGAATCTCCGGACTCTGCCCCAAGAACTGGCGTGCTAAGGCACCAGCAAAACCGCCACGCCGGCCACAAGAGTCGCCCTGGCGACCCGTGGAGCTCCTTCACTGGGAATCTCCTGGTCCGTGAGCAACTAATATTCGTCTGAAAGTGTGGCGTCCTTTCGTTCTTTGCGCTTTCACTGGGAGGTACGTGCCCGAGCTGCTAATCATCAGCCATCTTGGATCTCTCTCGCATTTTATTATTCTTTGTCTCATTTTTCAAAGGCTGTGGTCAATGCTACCTTACTGATTTTCTAAATGAAAAAGTTTTACTTCATACACCAGTCTACTGCCAAATTATGGTGCTCCTCTACTCTACATTATATCTTATTTTCTTTATTCCTAATGATACAGATTTTGTTTATCTCTGGAAAACCCATAAGCAGGACTATTTTAACCTTTCGATTCACTAAACTTAGATTAGAACCATTTTCCCAAATAATGCTAAATGCTGCTAGCAAAATTATTTTCCTATTATTGTTTTGACCCATTCTTTGGTCTCTAAACCCTTTTAATTCATCCAACTAACTAAATTGAGAAGTAGTAGTGATTAAGCATGCAGACTTGGAATCAAATTTCTTTGGTACAAATCATAGCTTACTAGGTGAGTGATCTAAAGTTCTTTCACTTGTGGTTGCTAAATTTTTCTTTATGTACCATGGGGATGATCAGAGTGCCTTTCCCATAAAGTTGTTCTGAAAATTTGCATGATAACACAGTGCAGGGTACATGGTAACTGCTTGATAAATGGCATCTTTTTCCATTTTGATTATTAAGATCCTGACTTGATTTAAATGCTCCCAAAGACTACAGTCCTATCCCTGAACTGTACTATACTGTATATCACCAGCACTAGATCCCCCTAGTATTATCTAGAGCTATGTTAATTGGCCTGCCACTGGATGCACCTTAGACAAAACGCTGTGGTCCATGTATCTACCAGGTTCTGCCTGGTGCTGACAGATGGACCTTCTTGATGCTCATATCCCACCACCCTGACTCTTCTCCTATTGCTTGTTTCAGGGACATCCTGAAATTGCCTGTTGTACCTTGGCCTTGTTTATAGGTCCTCTTAACTTCCCACTGTGTAATGAGACCCAATAAGCACCAGTTATTCAACTAAATAGTGATCTTTATTCTAAAGATATACTTATCTTCTTTGTGTTATTCAAATATTAATGAACGCTTAACCTATTTTATTTAATGCTGCCTTTTATATTATAGATGTACTTTGATTGACCTTCATCATTTCTAAATTGAAGGAATATGCCGCAGGTATTGGCCAGGTATAAGGCCCTACGTTAGGTACCGCGGAGTATCGCATTACGTTAAACAGCTATTGTTCCAGAGGGCTTATATACAAATTGTACAGCACTTATATGCTCATAGTTGCTTTTGATCATTATAAAAATTACATTTACTTTGTTTCTTTTTCTCACCGATGTAGGCAAATTAAACTATGTGCATCAAACATTTCAATTGTGCGTCATCAATTAACATATTAATTAGTGTATGAACATAAAAATACATGGCACAGGAATAATAAAGGCAACGTTCTACTTAAAGCATGGTAATAAGAAATTTCAGTAGTTGGTCTTTTTAACTTTACTATATTAGTAAAGCTGCCAACACAAGCAATATATTTATCAGAGTATACATAATGTGTATAAAAGGCACAAAAGCAAGCCAGGGATTTGATACGTTAAGGGGTGCATCAATTGCCTCTAATGCACATGTTTTGAACTCTCTCGGTGTGTTTATGAAACGGCCTACTGAAGCAAGCACAGAGAACCAGACTCAACTGAAATCCAGCCAAGTCAGCAATTTGACAGAAACTAGGACAACAACTACAGAAATTATAACAAGCTCTCTCAAAAGTTCATTTCTGTTCTCTCCCAGAATCAGAATAAGAATGGAGAGCAAAAGTACTTTCTCTGCTTTAAAGAAATCTGATGAGGAAAGCTGCAAGTTATTTCTTTTGGTGGTAAGCCTCCCTAAGAATCATCTGCTGAAGTTTTATTGGTGATTTTAGCTCATATGTCACAGAATATATTTTTCTTCACAGCCCATGTTCTATTAAAGTTCCAGTCTTTGAAGGGCTCACCTGAGGCCAGATGCTTAGAGAAGTCCCATATTATGATTTCACAAAATATAACTTTAAAGTCGTGGAAGATAATTCACATTTTTTTGATACTTGACTTTTAAAGTACACTTATGGTTATATAAGGTGGAGTAGAATGTTTCAAATAGTAAATTTATGGAAGAATCTGAAAAAATTTCACAACTGATTGCGCATGTTCACATAGGTTCACTTAAAAGGAAAGTGGTGCTGCGGACTCCGAGGGGCAACAAAAAGGGCTCTGTCTGTAAATGGCCAGTAAAGAATTTTTGAGGTGACTGTAAAATACATGAATTTTTAAAGAAATACACTGTTTTTGCTTTATCCTAATGGGTACATTTGGTAAGTGTTAGCAGATATACAGTCCAATCTTGGCTTTTCAGAAGAAAATGTCCTTAACCATACCTTTGCCTTTGATATTTAAAACTCTCAGTATTAAATGAAATCAAAAGAAGACTGCAGAAAACTAAGGCAATGTTTTGCTTATAAATCACATCTTCATGTAATGGGTTTAGCAATACAGTCTTCCAGAATATTGAGAGACTGGAAATATGGATTTATAATTTTTTATAACAAGAAAACTCTGCACATGAGAAATAAGTCTAGTTCCTCTCACTAAACACACAGTTTTAGACACTCTAAATCATCCTGCCCCCTTTGTCCTAATGCCTAGAAAATGCTGAGTTTGAAAGAATCAAAACCATATAGTGCTCACGTTTGCTATTTTACTCAGCTAGTAGTTTTTCATTTAAATTTCTAGGTCTTCACTATTTTTCTGAAATTCCACAGGTAAAACTAGAGTGCTGGGAGATGCAGACAGAAAATTAATGAAAAAGTACTCTCCTTGTGAACTATTTCATTTCTAAATGATCTAAAAATTCTTTGTCCTCCAGGGTATTAGAAGCTGAGTGAAGTCTTAAAGGTATCAGTAGGCAATCAAATGAAAATTCATATACAGGGATATACATATCTATTTGCAACATCAATATTATTTGATGATTAAATTTGTTTTGCTTTTTTTTACATCTGTAGTTTTAGAAGACATTAATATCTTGGCTTTTAGGAATATAAACAAATAAAAAACTAAGAGGCCTCAGTGTCCTCAGAATTCCTAGGACTACTGTTAAGGGAAAGAGAACGTCAGAATTCAAAATAGAGTTCTTTAGCACACAATTGTTTAGACTAAAACTTCACCTAATAACTTTACTTCTACTCACTTTGTAATTTTGCTATTTATATAATATTGGGCATATATCATATGAATATAAAATGTTTGATCAAGGTCCACAGAAGTTTAGAGTGAAGAAGAGATCATCAAGCCTTACTGAAAGTCACGTTAAATGCTATATCCATTCTTACGAGGACAGAAATAAAGCATCCTATTTATTGTTAATGTTAGGAAGTTATTTCTCTCTGGATAAATCAAGATTTATATGTCTCAAGTGTGTGTTAGAGATGAAATAAGAGAGATTGTGGTGAAGGAAAGTTCCTGAGTAATGTCCTGGAATAAGTCCACACAACTTTATTGCTCATATTTTTGCCTTTACAGGCATAATTGCAGCTGAACAGTCATAAAGAACTGTGTGGTGGTTTATCTTCTCCAAAGGCATTACTCACCTTCAGGTCCCGATGGACCACGCCCATCTGATGGCAGTGTAGCACAGCCTCCAGGATCTGCTGAATGCAATGACTGCATGCAAACACCAGGGGGCGTGTGTTAGTTCCAAGCTTACACTCACTGTCTGTATACCCTCAGAGAGACTGGGTTAAAGTGCAGAGCTAGCAGACAACTGGGGTTGTATTGTACCACCTTCAGTCATGTAAACATATTGCTCAAGTAGAGTGACTACTACCTCAGAACAATCAGATCTTGCCAGATGTGAGCCAGAATGTGGATCCATTTGTTCTAGAAAAATCCATTTTGAAAATATTTCATGTCATTCAGGAGCTCATTTCCTGGTTACAAATTCTTCCAGGAAATAAACTGGAACACAAAAATAATGTGTATAGCTCTTGTGTTCTGCCTCCACCCCATCACATAAACTGTTTCCCTTTTCTCTCCCATTTTTCCAATATTGTTCTAAAAGCTGTCACATTAACAGCCACAGTACCATTAAGGTTAAATTAAGATACCTAATGAATTTTTGATAAATCATTAACTTCTTGTGCTTTAATTTAGCTGGCAATTATTATCTCTTGCCTAAGGGTTCATCAGACTCAAATGGAGCAATGCGTAACCAGTTGTTCTGCTACAGCAACCCATGGTCTCAGAACAGAAGTGGTGTTTAAATCTACAGGCGGACATACATCACAGGCCAAGTTTATCTCCAGGAAAATGCTGGGCAATTCAAGAAAGCCTGCCCCCAAACCCCTTTTGGTAGTTTACTGCTTGGAAAATTAACAGGTTGTATTCTTTAGTATTCTTCCCTTTTTGCTATGATGTATATTTAGCCTGTAGATGAGCAAACTGGAAGAGGCATCATGCATTATCATTTTCATCATTTACTCATTTTAGAAAAAAGTTGGGAAAGGCAAGGGAACCATTTTAAATACCCACCCTCTGCCCTTTCCCCAGAAAAAAAAATAAAACTGCTTTGATTCAGATTTATTGACTCCATATACTGACCTTCAGGTCCCTGTGAACTATGCCATTTAGGTGACAATGATTTACACTTTCTAGAATCTGCTGTATACAATGACTGCAAAGATACAAGGGCAGAATGGAAGGGAGAACATTTTAAAGGCACATAATCACATTGAATATGAAATAAAATGAAAGTCCCAATGAAACAAACAAACAAACAAAAATTATATTTCTTCTTTTTTTTTAGCTTTACATGGGAATCGAATAATGCTGAATAAAGCTAATTTTGGTTCTAACAAAAATGACATCCAACATAGAATTTGTGACATGTTCAGATAAAACAATTTGAGCTGTGTTGTTTTCATTGTAAGTATACAAATTAAGTCATATGTATAAGAAGGTAAAATTTCCATATTCAGAAAGAAAAGTTTATAAAGAATTCCCATAATGTTCTGGGAAAATTCTTCAGAGATATAAAATTTCCAGGTATTTCTTATACACATCTAAACTGTTTAAAATCTGAGGTCACAATTAAACAGGTGTTGAAACAAGAGGGTAAACACAGATGAAGTGGCAGGTGAAACAAGGGTCAAAAAAAATGGAGGGACACATTTACCATTTCGCCTTAGAAGCGTTGCTTTTTGTAAAGTACATAACAGGAAAACGAATGCAAGTCTCCAACAATAAAGGGAGAATTTAAAGTAAACCCATAAATAAAATAAACCCCTTTTTATTATAAGATTACTTTGAGGAAGAGCTAGGGAGCTTTCAAAGAATAAATAAATACAAATTTAAAATCCCCTGGAGCGCTGGTAATTGTTAACACTTTTTCATACACTTCAGTGAAGAAAACACTTCATACACTTCAGTGAAGAAAAACTTTTCTTTTTGCTTAATACTATATCGAAATGCACATTTTATGGTATTCTTATTAAAGGTTCACTGATGTCAAACGGACAGCTAATTAGAGAGGAGAAATCATTTTTTGGCACCTATAAGGCCCCATGAGCTGTCATCTGACATATAATAACGTAGAACATATCACACTGATGAATTTTGTATAAGTTCACTGTGCAATTCAAATGCAAGTATGATGTCCTGAACTACATTTATTCATTGAAAGATGAAGCAAACAATTTAGTAAGAACATTTTCAACCGTTTAATGTATAAAATAATATTATTCTAAAGAAAGATTTTGAATTTAAAAAACAATCACCATCTGATTTATTACAATGTAAATATTTTAAAAATGGATTATGATAATGATTTTTCTAGCTCACTTATTAACAATACCACTAAAAGGATCTCATATTCACTGCTGTTGACTACATTGCTTATTTGAGTATTGGCCATTATTTTTAAACCATAGGAATCTTTTTTCTTTTACAATAATATTCACTTTCCACTACTCTTTAGGAGTATTTCTCTTACGGTTCTCAAACAACAATCATAAATTATTAAATATTGGGAATAACAGAAGATAAAGAAGTAAACAATAATACATATTCAATGAACTTCACCATTTTTTACTAGTGGGAATGGATTCAATTCTTAAGTTCTTGAGAACTAGTAAAAAAAGTTTTACAATTTTTTTGACTAATCAAATAGCCTCTTTTGAGAGAGGGTCTCACTCTGCGGCCCAGGCTGGACTGCAGTGGCATGATCTCTGCAGCCTCCACTCCCAGGTTAAACTGATTCTCCAGCCTCAGCCTCCCAAGGACTACAGGTGTGTGCTGCCACACCCAGATGAGTTTTGTATTTTTAGTAGAAATGGGGTTTCACCATGTTGCCCAGGCTGGTCTCAAATCCTCCCACCTTGGCCTCCCAAGGTTCTGAGATTAGAGGAGTGGGCTACCACATCTGGTGGAGAAATAGCCTCTTTATGCTTCTAGTTAAAAGGGAACGTTTCTTCTCTTTTATTTTGTCTGAGACCTATCCTAAAAAATATCTTAGGGCTCTTTAGCACTAAAAATAGTCTCTATTTTAATTTCATCCTGCATTTTTCAAACCAAGTAACAGCCTGCTTAACATAACTTCAAAAGGAAAAATAAATGAAATACCCTAGTTTAGTACCTTGATTAAAAGTATTACTGTTTCTTGGCGAATGGCCAAATACCTAATTCCAAGGCTTCCCTGAGGCCCCTTTCAGGACCCTAATGTGAGGATTTGGGGTAAACTGAGCAAGTGATGATTCACTCATCATAGTATAAATTACACAGACTTTTCTACTTGACTTTGGCCATAAAGATTCCATTAAAAAATTAGAACGTAGTCATGTACAGATAGATTCACAAAATGGCATAAACAGTGCATTAAACCAAGAAGAAAAATTAGAAACTTAGAAGTGTGCCTCTGAGTGCAAGGAGGGGCTGGAAACCTCAATATCAGCTGAACATCTGTTGAGGATCAGTCTACAATGCGATTATCAAGCCTTGGGAATCTCTGATGACGTTGGAGAGTGGGGGCAGAGTCAATAACTGAATTTTCCTAACATCTCATTTACATTGCTTAATAATGAGCCAATCACTCTTGATCACTTTTAAAAATAAATGACAGTTACAGAATATATGTAAGTACACAGGAAAATTAACACCATGCAGTCTAAGTAATAGCTAAGCAAGTGATTTAATGTTACTCCACTCCAAAAACATTGCCTTGGGTAGCCTAGGAAGTTTCAAATTAGACAAAAATCGTAGCCCACTTTTTAACTTTCGTAAAGATTTTGTCAATGAACAAGATGGAAAAATTACTCTTGAACTCTCTTAAATACCTGAATAAATATTTTTCACTCAGAGGTCTAAGGGTTTTAATAAAATTTCCAGAGTTAACTAGCTAATAATAGTTCCTTAAAGAGACCACTGAGACTTTTGTCAGTCTGTTTCTGTGTTCTGTCTTCTGACTAGATATTCATTATTCAGTAGAACTTTCTGTGATGATAAAAATGTTCTATATCTGGTCTGGCCAATTTGTAGCTGATAGACAATTGTGGGTACTAAGCAGTTGGCTACACCAATCACGTGATTAGATCAACTGAGAAATAAATTTTTAATTTCATTTAATCTTAATTAATTGAAATTGCAATAGCCACATGTGACTACTGGCTACCACTGGGCAATCTAGAATCTACATAGGGATTAAATAATTTCAATCTTTGATCTCTGATCTTTACTAAAACTATATTGCTTTAGCAGAAGTCATTCCGATTAAGTGGGGTGTTTTGGTTTGTTTTTTCTTCTTGTTTTTAATAATACGTTATCTAACTGTAGATGCTAGATAAAAATATAGACCAGATTCATAGAGGGTTTTTTTCCCTAAGAATCATCCAGAAGACCCTTAAAACATTTGCTTGTACAAACATGCATTTGTAAAGAAATACGCTGAAAAAAATATTATTTGAATGTTGAGTCTTGTATCTTGCCCAGGGCAAGTCACTTACCTGGCGTCGGCTTCACTGTAGTATTCCCTCGCCACTATGTCTTCAAACAGTTCACCTCCAGTAACTCTGGGGAGATAGAAAAGATAATCACATTTAAAAGGAAGAAAAAAGATAAGCATCAACAGATCTGCAAATGTGTTCATATAGATTTTTTTCTTAGATTATTTAACAAATTATCAATGAGACAGTGTTCATAAGTCAAATCTATATTACACTAAACATTTAAATCTTTTCTATTTGTCTATCATTAGACACGAGGTCAATTTTCTGTATGCTATAAATATATTCAGCAATATCTTTTACAGAAAATGGTTTTCATAAGTTTTCATTTCAATTCTTCAAATGTTAATTGATATCCGACAAAATTTTGGCACAGTTTAGAAACAGTTTCTGAACTAAAGGAGATGATACACATCATGGCCATGAGTATGAGTTTGCAGGCTGCATCTTTCTGTGTAACCTTTTGCTATTTTTGCATGTGTGCATCCTTAAACATACTGTTTTTTCCCCTTGAAAACACACACATAAAAATAAATACTTTTCCTACAAAAGTGGGATCACACACTATATGTAAATAACTAAGCTAATGGTATTTTTCATTTTACATTAAATTATGGCACCATGTTATATCAGAAGCATTTTCCCCTAATTTAACGTAATATGGCAATCAACAGATATATGCATGTGTGTACATATAGGCGTGCACACACGTATGTGCATATTAGAGGGTATTTCTACAAGAGAAATTCTTACAAGTAAAATTACTGGGTAAAAGAGTGCCCACATTTAAAGTTTGGTCGAGCGGACAAGGCAGGTCATCCAAAATGGCTGCACCCCCAACGTTGTGAAAGTGCCCACAGGCCCAAATTATTACAATAATAGTTACTATTAATAAATAAAAACACCATTCCAATTGTGGAAAATTCATGTTAATACGAATTTCTTGGTTATTAGTGAGGTAGACCATTTTCTCATTTATCAACCATTTCTTCTTCTGCTATGATCTGACTTGATTTTAAAAGGACATTTCATCCTTGGGGTTCAACCTTATAAGAACTAAGATTTGCTGAGTTTTTAGAATAAACCACACAGTGTACTAAGAATTATATTAACTCATGAATCCCCACAATTGCCCTGTGAGCAATTGCCCTCCCAGTTTATTGATGAGAAAATGGAGGTCCAGAGAAGTTAAGTAACTTTCCCAACATCACACAGCCTTTAGTGACACAGGCAGGCCATCCACTCCACAGCTCGTGCTCTCAACCACTCCACAGTGCAGACTTTCCAGTAATGACATTGCCAGTCTTTCTAGTTTAGAAGCCATGAGTCATTTGGAAAAGCATCAAGTAGAGGCATAGAGCTTCATGTATAAACACTATAGAGTGAGATAAAAGGATGCTAAATTAGTTTTTCTTTTTGTTCACTTGTTTGCTCTTTTGCTTTATTAACTTTGGAAACATCATCAAAGATCGTTATGTTTTAGAGACAGCCAGTTAGTATTCACTTCCTTATTCTCCTTTCCAAAGGAAAAGATGGGATACTAAAAATTGTAAATATGTCTGAACAGTTATGCAACTTCTGCCCCTCTTAACTGCATTCTGGATATTTCAAAGTACTTTAATGTGAGTCATTATTTCCAGTTCCATTATTTTTACATATAAAATGTTTACCTAAAGTTATCATATAAAGCTTCATATAGGCATGTTCTGAAAATCATGGTTACATGTACATAATTCCATTTAGTAACATAGTTATCTCTCCAACTAGAATCTATAATAATAAGGCAATCACACAATGTGCCTTACATAAATTACAATGCAAATTAATTAGACAAAAACACTTTCAACAAATCTATTGTCTGTATAGCGATGACAACAATTTTGTGAGATTTCTTCCTTTGAATGTGACTAATGTATTATAGATATATACTCATATTTATCCTTGTTTTTGACCATAAGTACCTAGAAAATCTGCATACATTACAGACAATTTTGGATTATTAAAATGTTTAATAAACATTGATTAAAGTCTATTGACATTAACAAACTTGCTGCTATTTATAGGCTCCTTAAACATATTATTTGCTGTATGAGAAATACCAGATTTTGGATCACTGGGCTCTTGACTTCCTGATCTTTGTTACGTTAGCATCCAACCTAGCATTAATACGTATTTGCTTAATTACTGACTCTTGAAGTAATGATTAAATAAATTAACCCAGTTAGAAAATCATGCTATCTATTTCATTTACTGTAAGTCTGGACTTTATATGAGCTTAAAAAAAAATCATATACATATCCAAGTTTAGCTATCCATGGCAATAGGTTTTACTTTCTAAGGGGTTCATATTTAAAGGAGAATACTGAAAAGTCAGGAAGAGCAGCATTCTGGTAGTTTTTAATGAATTATAATAGCTTTAAACAAATTTGAGGGATGTAGAGTTTTATGCCAAGTTTTGGGTTATGTAGTTAAGTGTGTCTGACAACATTCTCTCTCCTCTTCTAGCATTCATTCTTCCCATTATTTAAAAACATCTTTACACAAATGAAATCATTTCTTCTATATGTATGATAAATGTCTGAAAAGAAAAAAAATGGCAATTATAATAAAATTCAATGTCGTGAAGAGAAGCTACTGAATTTTCTAACTTTAACATATTTCTATACTCACATTATTGTTTAACAGAACACAAAATTAAGCCATAGTTACTACATATTTTTGAAAATCTTTAGTGTGTCATGTGAAATTTCATATAATGTCCAAATTAACTCAGTCTCACGAATAAAGTGTTAGATTAATTAATTAATTAGAGATTTTGTGAACAAATTGATGTCAGAGTTCTATGATATGAAACGTATCAATTAATAATCTGAAGCATTAATTACCATTTATAAATCTCAAGAACATTAGGAAAAAGAAAAGAAAACTCTAGAACATGAAAAGATGAGACTACATATTAGAAAGGTTTGTGCTGTTGTTGTTATTTATAGTGATGCTGATTCACACTGTTAACCTGTATAATGAATTGTTCTTTTGTTTCTAGTGTACAATTTGTAACTTACATCAGAAACGTTCAAAAGTAGTTTCATTAACAATATAACATTTGTAAAATTTCATCAGTAATATACCTTTGTCCACGAGGCTGAGCAGCAAGTAGAGTTGGCTTTAAAAAATAAAATGGTGCCACATTAACCCAAGAAATAGCACTGACTTGGAGATTAAAAGCAGTGCTCAAGGTGGTGGGGGAAAGCCAGGAACTTCAGGTTGGAGCTGATGGAAAACAGGAACCAAGAGTGGCACCTAGCTAATGCACAAGGAGGAAGCGATCTTGCTAAGGTAGGACTGGGACTCCCTCCTGGAAAAGGAGAAATTTAACCTGGGAAATGAATTTAAAGTTGAAGAACAAACCTAGTGAGATGAGATAACTAGACCTGAAATCCAAGCCTCTGAGCAGAGGTAACAGAGGTTCATCAAGCAGTTAAGCAAAGAATCACTACCATCAGATTTTTGTTTGTTTGTCAAAAAACATATCTTGTGCCGCCTTGAATTTAAGCAATTTGTATGTCTTCATTTAGTGATGAAGGCAGAAGTTGTAATTCTGACACATTCATCTGTGTCACCTGCATGGTCATCCAACATACTGTCTTTCACTTGTTGAACAAACAATAACAATAACAACAAATATTCCTTGGGTGCTTACTATGTGTGCAACTACCTGAATATTTGTGCCTCCTTCCCAATTAATAAGTTAAAATCCAAACCCCCAAAGTGCTGATATTAGGAGGTCAGGCCTGTGGGAAGTAATTGGGTCATGAGGGTGGAGCCCTTATTTGGCGCCCTTATCAAAGCGACTCCAGAGAGCTCTCTCCTCTCTTTCCTCCATGTAGAGATACAAGGAAAAGTCAGTAGCTTGCAATCCAGGAAACAGCCCTCACCAGAACCAGACCATGCTGGCACGCTGTTCTCAGACTTCCAGCCTTCAGGACTGTGAGAAATATACGTCTGTTTTTCAAGCCACTCAGGCTATGGTATTCTGTTAAGCAGCCCGAAAAGACTAAGAAAATGTGCCAAGACCAAGTGCTTGCTGTTCGAAGTGCTCTGTAGGTGGTAACACAGCAACCCTATGAAGTAGATACTAGTGCTCTTTCTGTTTTACAGACAAGGAAACCAAAGTAACGGAGATTAAGGACATTTCCCAAGAACATGCACAAGAGAAAGGAAAAAAACCTAGTTTTTTTTGTTGTCTATGCTGCTCTACTAGCTTGCCCTTTGGACACAATTTGGGAGCAGAGAAGGGTAAGACAAGGGGCTTGGAATAGCTCAAAGGATCATGCAAAAAGACTGGGAAGAATACAGACATAAGGAATTCCCACTTAGATGGTCTTTAATCATTGATTAAAGTCAGACAGTTTGACTACTGGTGAGGGTAGGAGAGTAGTCACTGGTCAGTGTGAAGCTGATCAAGGCTCATTAGTAGGAGTGTTACTGGCTGTCTCAGCTGGATGATTCTGCGTTATGAGTGCGAAGTTGTCCCGTATATGGCAAGACTGTTAGCACCAGGCCCTGTTCTAGGTGCGGCAGCACTACCTTGTCAATGTGCCAACCAGTGTGCCAACTCCATTCATTCCTAATTACCCCAGGGGCTCCCTAAGGACCTCTGAAGAGAACCACAGGTCTAAATGAACAAAGTCAGTGGGGATACAATGAAAAATGTAGGTCTCCTCAGCACCATGTTCTAAGATATAAAGTAAATCAAGCCAGCCACTGGTGTAAGGGTCTGTCAGGCTGAACACATGAATGATGATGGAACATTGTGTCTTCAGCACCTTACACAGTGCTGGCACACAGAAAGAGCTTAATAAATGTTTTCTGAGGGGATAAATTATTACATAAATAAATGAGCAAATGAAACTATAAGCATCCATTCACGATTTTCTGGTTTGACCTGTATTTGAGCTAGTACCTGAGAGTAAAGAGGCCTAACCACATTTTATATTATGTATCTACTGATCTCTAACTAACTCTTGCTGATTATATCTCCAAAACAGAACTTGAATCAAGAGTTCTATCTCCACTACAATGTCACCAGCCTGTCTCTGCTATCACTCACATGTACCACTGCAATAACCCCAATGGGTCCCATTTTCTATCTTGCCCCCTGTTGTCAGCTCTCCACACAATAGCTTTAAGTGTACATCCAATTTTGTCAAATGCCTGCATGAAGCTCTTAAACAGCTGTACACTGATTTTTTCTGGCCAACTCCTGACATAACCTTCATGTCTCTACTTAATTTGGACCCCACCCATCTCCCAATTGAGGCCCCTCTCTGTCTTGCTCTACTTGTGATGGCCTTCCTCCAGTTCCTCAAGCATAGCAAGCTCCTTCCTGCCCCAGATCTGTCTTCCAGGAGTTCCCAAGAACATTCACGGAGAAGCAGAATGTCAAATTTGGAAGTAAGTGGTCTTTCTGCAGTGTCTGTGAGGTGAGAGTCACTTACAGTACCCTTTCTATGTCCTTATGGAAATCTTAATATTGAATTCAGGACTGTGCAGGCTGTGTTTTGGAGACTAGCTCTTATGTTTCATCATAGTACTTATCGTTTTGATTTGAGCCTTGTTTACTGAGTCAGATTACCTCTTCAGAACCGTATAATTTGTAATTGCATAGTTTTGTACCAGTCCTACCTTTAGCTCCCCAAAATCCAACTTGGCACATACATGTATCTTATGAACATAGATGAGTTGGTATAATAATGCATTCAACTCTTTGGAAGACACAACAGCTAATACCAGAGTACCTGTACAGATATAAAACAAATTTTAAAAATAGAAAAACACTGATAATCCACTCAGGTAGACTAGTGAGTGTTCTGTTGGGACATTAGGCTTCTCTGCCAAGCATGACATTTGGTTCCTGAGATATACAGTCCTTGGAGTTGAACCTGGGCCTGGACCTAAAGATGCAAGACCTTCTTTTGGAGGTGAGGAATCTGGCTGAAGAGAGTTGGTTACACATCAGACCCAGAGTTGGGCAACAATAATCTCCCATTAAAGTAGTGAGACAAAAGGAGAAATAACACACTCAGGTAACTCACAATGTAGTTAAACCATATATACAAAAATTCAGTTTTCATAATCACCATTTAACTTTCTGCTTCATCTATCCAAGCTAACTGAATAACAAAGTCACTTATTTATTTGTTTAGAGAAGGAGTCTAGCTCTGTTGCCCAGGCTGGAGTGCAATGGCATGATCTCCACTTACCACAACCTCTGTCTCCTGGGTTCAAGCGATTCTCCTGCCTCAGCCTCCAGAGTAGCTGGGATTACAGGTTTGTGCCACCACACCTGGCTAATTTTTTGTATTTTTAGTAGAGACAGGGTTTCACTATGTTGGCCAGGCTGGTCTTGAACTTCTAACCTTGTGATCCGCCTGTCTCAGCCTCCCAAAGTGCTAGGATTACAAGCGTGAGCCACCGCGGCTGGCCCTAAGTCACATTTTTAAAAGTTAATTTTCACATATGTATAGTAAGTGTTTTAATTACTAAAGTCACTAATCTTTACTTGGCTCCAATATTTTCAGTAATTTGCTATCAATAATTTTTATTATGGCTGCAATATTTTTAGTAATTTGCTATCCTTAAATACAGTTAGGCCTCTGTATATGAGGATTCCACATTGGCAGATTCAACCAACTAAGGATAAAAAATATGGTATTTAAAAATAAACAAATATCAATAAAAATATTAAAAAAAAGTATACAGGAAAATGTGCCTAGGTTATAGGCAAATACAGTATTAAGCCATTTTATATCAAGGACTTCAGCATCTGCAGATTTTGTTATCTGAGAGGGGTCCTGGAATCAACCCTCTGTAGATAGTGAGGAACAACTGCAATGTATACACACACACACACGAACACACACACACTGTTATATGTATATGTGTATGTAATTTCACTTATAAAATATTGATTTTGCTGGGTGTGGTGGCCCATGCCTATACCCCCTGCACTTTGGGAGGTTGAGATGGGAGAATTGCTTAAGCCCAGGAGTTCAAGACCAGCCTAGGTAACATAGTGAGGGCCTGCCAGGTGGGGTGGTGTGAACCTGTAGTTCCAGGTACACAGGAAGCTGAAGTGGGAGGATTGCTTGAGGCTGGGAGGTTGAGGCTGCAGAGAGCCATGATCATGCCACTGCACTCCAGCCTAGCTGACAGACTGAGACAGGGTCCCAAAAATAAATAAATAATAAAATCAAATATTTATTTATAGAGGTGAATGGAAGATTTCTAACATATTGGACATTTCAAAAGATATCTGACCTATATACTCTACTGTGCATTAAAAAAGAAAGAAATCACGTCACTGTATATGGTTTTACAAACACCACAGATATTCTAAAGAGTAACAGTAATAATTACAAAATATAGTTTTAAAAGAGTAGAGAAGTCCATCTAATTAGAAACAATTTGAGAACACAGAGGAATTCTGTATTAGCTATTGAAATTCAGTAAGCCTATTGGAAGTCTTGCTGCATAAAAGATAAATTAAAATCTCTATACCTATACTATCTCTTGTCATTCACTAGACTAAGCTTCAAACAATATAATATAGACATGACTATTTATCTATATGTTAAAATCATTGTCATTTAAAAATCCCTTGTAATATCACATTTTTTGCTCATATTTTGTTATTTATTATGTTTGGGTAACTCTTAGAGAAAAATGATAATCACTTTAAAAAATATCTGTCACTGGCCCACTGATGAATGTTACTGAGTATCATCACCTGATAAGCTACATATTATTAATGCCACATGTACATTTCAGGCTTTCCAGGGTTAGGATGAACCTTCCTGTTCAGGTAAGTTTTCACTGTTAATGCCAAGGCAACTGCCTTTGACTGAAAATATCGCCACAGTTAAATTTTTTTTCACATGCTAATTGGGATGAAACAGTTTCTGTATATCAGTAACTCACCTCAAAGTTAGCTTTGATCATCAGAAAAATGATCCTTTGTTTAGCCACAAAATTTGTAGATCATGTTATGAAAGCAGGAAAGCTACTGTACAAAATGTGTACATTTATCACCCAAAGTTCAGATTCTAACATATTTCTAATCACCAATACTTCAGAAAGAATCCCCAAATAGAGGTGACAGATTACTGAAGCTGCTGATTTGTTGATACACCACTATAAGACAACAGGTTTTCTAGGTCTGGGACATTCTACAATTTATCGGTCTTCAACACTCAGAAGACCAACAGATCCTCTGCTGGAGAGGATATACTGCTACTGTTTATCCCTGTGAGTGTGCAGATGTTTACAAAGGAAGGGCTAAATCTACAGGTAGCTGCAAGCTCTTGAAATGGTCCTTCTTGTTTTGAGGATACCAGGACATCCCCTACCAAGTTCTCCAGTGGACTCATTTGTTTGCATAGCAATTTTTTTTCCTGATAACACAAATAACTTCACGGAGAGTTAAGCTTGGTCAGTGTCATATACTAATTCTACAAATATTACTCAACTATATTCCTAATATGTGTGAGCTTTGCCCATCCTAATGGACAGGAATATGAAGAATCAAGTGTAAGTTCTATCATCAAGCATCTAGTCTAGTGGAGAAAACAGAAACATAAATAAAATATTATGTTCCTGTGGAACATGCTTTAACTAAAGCATAGGTCTATTTTTAAAGCCATAATCTTTAAGAGCTAGCAAATCCTAGACTCGGGAATCATCCCATTGACAGAGGAAATATGTATACCTGTAAGTAAAAAAGTTTCACCCAATACTCACCTTTTTGGCATGATGAAAGGAAGAATTAGCACAAATGGGACATATGTGGACTCTATCTGTGTAAACTCACTGATGAATACACAGTAACATCCACACTAGAGCGTTACACCAATTGGTGCCCCATGCCAGCCAGGAGGGCTGGGAGTCCTGTTGCATCTTGTCATTTATTGCAGCTTATGAAGAATTCTTGCTATTTCCCCTATTTCCTGTGCTTCCTAGAGGGCTCCACACCACTACTATATAGATTCAGGAAGTTACTCTGTACAAAAGAAAAGCAAAAAATGAAGAGGAAATAATAGTCTCAAAAAGACTAAGAGTAAGAGAGGAGAGAATAATGAATCTTTCTGTGGGTCAGAGAAACTTTCACAGAGGAGGTGCTATCCAAGGAGGACCTTACATAAATGACAGAAATGAGGAAGAGTTGGTCAGGAAGAATGTGGGATACGAGCACCTAGGAAGAAACAGGAGTTCAACTGGAAAGAGGAGTGAGAAAAGGAGCGAAAGAGTTGGAAACAGCAATCTCAATCTCCCCTTATTTGTTCTCTAACTTTCCTCTCACCTCTCACAACATTCAGGATATATTTTATTACTACAGGGACTTACAAGCCAGGCGTGGTGGCTCAGGCTTGTAATCTCAGCATTTTGGGAGGCCAAGGCAGGAGAATTACTTGAGTCCAGGAATTCAAGACCAACCTGGGCAACATAGTGAGACCCCCTATCTATAAAACATTAAAATATTAGCTGGATGTGCCTGAGCATGCCAGTAGTCTGAGCTACTCAAGAGGCTTAGGCATAAGGACTGCTTGAGCCCAGAGGGTAGAGGCTGCAGTGAGCTATGATAATGCCACTGTACTCTAGCCTGGGATATAGTGCTAGATCCTGTCTCTTAAATACAAACAAGAAGGCTTACAAACGCTACCTTCTCCCAAATGTGCTCAACATTCTTTTTGGTATATGCTAGTGATTGTGCTTTTACAATGAAAACTAGTAGCTCATTTCTAGTTACATAACATTTTCCCATTTATCTGAATAAAGGCTTAAGTCAATCTAGACTTTTTAAAAAAGATAATGCCAGATTAATCTCCACACAGGCTTAACAGAAACAATGCTTTCTGAAGGGATGTCTAAGATAGTAATATCATTTTATAAAAATGTCAAGAGTTATTACCGGTTTTATTCCCAATCTTTTGATTTTGTCAATAGCTAAGAAGTGACTTAGTAACTGTTGCTGGGTTTAATAGTCATTCTCACAAGTTCTTCATGCTTCGGTTTGAGTGTTGTGTTGCCATGTACTGCACATATCATCAGACAACAGACTTTTATCTTTAATGGCATTTTAGTTGGGTCTCTGGAATATTATTGAATGGTTTATTGAATGTATGCATGCATACACATGTACACACAAGCATACACACCCACTTAGGAAGCGTAAAAAAATAAGCTTGATTTGCTCTAGTAATTTTAGCTGACTCCTTACTGGATATAAAATGTTCAATGAATTAAAAAAATAAGCATCATAGTAAAGCTGCATTATTTGATTTAATTTGAAAAGAAAGGACTAGTCTGAAGAGCCACATTTCCAAATTATGGAATACTTTTCTAAGGAAATGAAAATATATATCTTTTAAGTAAACGGTGGTAACGTCTTATTTGACTCTTTTACAAATTAGAAATTCTGCCAGAGCTCCATTAAGAAACAGCTAAGCAGAGGCATGCTACATGCAAATTATTGTGTTAAGTAATTATCTGAAATCTTATTTATGCTCACTTTCTTAGCACATTGCCTATTTAGAATAAAGAGATTGAACTACGTCTAGATCATTCAAATTATTGTTAATTTAAAAATTATTCACTTATTCATGTATTTGTGTGTTACTTATACTACATTATCTTCTTAAAGAGATTTGAGACAACTTATCTGTCAAATTATCTAAATTATCAAATTTCCCCATGTGATCTCTAGGGGCATGCTTTTGTTTTTTTTCAGGATAATATATGAAAGAAGAAGCAACAGATTTATACTTAACTGCTGCCTACAAAGACCTATACAACCTTACATTGCTTCCATTTTTAATAATTGTGACAGTTCAGTAAGACAAATGTGCTTGATTTTAATAATCGGTTGTTGATTGAATAAAAAATATTTGTTGCTTAATTATGTGCAAGTATTAGGTAACTAATTTACTGAAACTTGGTTTAACAGTTTGGTTCAATAAATTATTTTTTAAAAAACAGATTATTAGGTCCATTTGTATATACGGCTTTATTTAATTCCTGCAAAATTACAAATTCTTTTTTCTCACTTAGTAGTAGCTTTGTCACTATTCAACAATATGACTAGATGATCTTTAGTCATGTACTTAAAAATAAAATGCATTATGGTTGGGTACAGTGGCTCACACCTGTAATTCCAGCTCTTTGGGAGGCCAAGGTGGGCAGATCACCAGCAGTCAGGAGTTTGAGACCAGCCTGGCCAACATGATGAAACCCTGTCTCTACTAAAAATACAAAAATTAGCTGGGCATGGTAGTGGGTGCCCGTAATCTCCACTGCTTGGGAGGCTGAGGCAGGAGAATTGCTTGAACCTGTGAGGTAGAGGTTGCAGCGAGCTGAGATCACATCATTGCACTCCAGTCTTGGTGACAAGAGCAAAACTCCATCTCAAAATAAAATAAAATAAAACGAAATGCATTCTTACACACATAATAAACACAATATTTGTAGGCATCATTGCTGACAAATGTTAAGTTACTACAATGCAAACCAGGCTGCAAACGATGGCAAATGGAAAGCATACAAAAACACTCTGGATCTGGGTACTTAAAGACTAATGTGTGGGATTTCTTTCACTGAGAGCTTTCTTTCACTTTGTCTCTCATAAAATCCTCACTTTGGTTCTTCCTGTATTTTCTTTCTCCTCTCCCTCTGTCTGGTTCTATAGGGTAGGGGGTGCTGCCAAGGTATTGAACATTTTGCTGGATCCTAAGAAGGAAACACAAGGGTGTTTCAGTGTTTTCAACTCTAAGATAGTTGTTTGATGGGTAGTTTGGTGGATGGTGCCATCCCAAAGATTTCTAATGTTGGAAAAGGAAAGGTGATTTTCTTAAAGGTACTTCTTGGGATCTATGGGAGGAGAAGTGATGACACAACACAATTCTTTTTAGTTGATCACCTGGAGACTGTCTATTTACTCACATTATTCAAGTCTGGAGTGTATCTGTACTCAAATATTGTGTTAAGAACAGTACAAATAAACAGCTTCAGCACAGTATCCTATTCCACCCAAATATACTTCATGTCAAGATTTATGTTTCACGTAAGCAAATTTTAATGGTAGGAATATTTAAGGAAAGGGGGAGGGGGAACTTAGTGACAAATATTACAGACTGTGATTAATGTTGAAAGTAGCTAACCCAGAATTTGAAAACTCCTTAGAGAATCTGAAATAGAGACTCTTGATGGAGATAACTAGCTTCTTTTAAACTCTCATTTGTGACTATTAAATATCTACTTTTCCATTTATAAAATGTTTCCTACATAAAGAGTTCTTTATATTGAAGCAATTTTACTAGGTTCATTTGCATACATATACTTAAAGCTCAATTTCAAGGTGTCAGTGACCTCCTTCTTGGAAAGTTAACACTGATAGGCCTAGAATACGTAGTTTCAAGTCCTTACCATGTCATGCATGAACCTTCATAACCTGGAACACACTTACTGAGCTCTGTAGCTTTTTAATTCCTCACCAATTACCTTGAACTTTGGTGAGTTGCATATTTCACCATGCATTTTTAATGCAATTCCTTGTTGGTAATGCCTAGCTAGGCAATCTTGATTTAATTTTCCTTGAGCTTATATATTCCTCAAGAAAGAGTCCATGTTTCCTCCAGAAATACTTCTCCAAAATCCACCCACTGTGCTTTCACAGCATACTGTGTTTGATTTAAATTTCACATCGAGACCATCTGCTTATATACCCATATCCCCTACGAAACCTCAAGATAGGGAAAGGCAAGGACCGTGTCTTACTCATTTTTGGTATCCCTTGAACCTAACATGAGCCTAACATATTGCCTGAGACATATTAGTAGCTCAATCAACATTAGTTGAATTAAACAGTATGTGAAAGGGAAGATGCAATATGAAATTAGCTAAAACAGAGACATGGAACTGTGGATATCTTTTATTATTAACATTTTCCTTTAAAAGGAGGACTTAAAATTCCTATTTTTCCAGTCATTTGAACATTTATTCTTTTAACAACGATATACGAAACGTCTATGTACTAGAGCCTATATTCAACAAGGAATATGACAGTCCCTAAATGTTAAAAAAGCCCAGAAAATACAAAATGCAATAGGACATCACCAGATATACAGATATCCATGTGATACATAAAGAATATTAATTCAAATTTTCAAAGCACAAATGCTTGGCTATTACTACAAATAAGTCAGTTGAAATATCAAATGAAAGCAGTTAAGACAGTTCAAAGAGTCTTCAAAAAAAAAAAAAAACTGAACCACAGGATGTGGTCAATCTCCAATCAGACCACAAATATCTTGCCATGAAGTCACTAGCTGCAGATAAGTCTATGATTAGAAATGTTTTCAGCCAGCACCACAGTGTATTGGTTTGTGAAAGAGAACAGACTAGGTATGAGGTCGGTGATTAGAAGTGAACCTGGGTGGCCATGATCCTATAAATTTACCTATTACAACAAATTAAAGAGGGCTTATTCAAAGGGCTGTACAATACTTTTCTATTTTGGTTGCCAAATGCTTAGAAGAGTTGCTTTTTCACACAGAAGTCACATAAAAGGCCAGACGTGGTGGCTCATGCCTGTAATCCCAGCACTTTGGGAGCCCGAGGCAGCTGGATTACTTGAGGCCAGGAATTCAAGAACATCCTGCCCCACATGGGGAAAGCCTATCTCTACCAAAAATATAAAAATCAGCCAGGTGTGGTGGCACATGCCTGTAATATCAGCTACTCAGGAGGCTGAGGCAGGACAATCGCTTGACCCCAGGAGCCTAAGGTTGCAGTGAGCTGATATCATGCCACTGCACTCCAGCCTGGGGTACATAGCAAGATTCTGTCTCAAATGAAAAAAAAAGGTCACACAAAAAATGAATAATTGAATGCACATGTGCAAGACAAGATGCCATAGATCATGCATGATCTTTGTCACCCAGATGACAGAATCACCTTAATTTGAGGTTTAACTCACTTTTGGAACGTTGAAACATGGAGAAAAGACAGAAAAGTAGGATACATTCCTTTCCCTGGCCTTTTCTGAGCTTAAGAGTCTACTTTCCCACAGAACAGAAGAAAATTTAGCAGAGGCTATTAATGAGTTCAAATGCATTTTTGAAAGATTTTGTGGTGTTATTTGACATTCTAAAATACCAATCAGAATTTCTACATATTTTCATCATTGTAAAATGTTTTACTTTCTATTATTTATTCTGTGAAGTTATTTTTTTTTTCTTTTCAATATTATCTTCAGTTGCCACTAAGAACAGGAGAGTTTCATGCTAAAGAGGGAAGGCTGAAGAGAAGAAAGGTCTCTCTCTTTTTCACTACGGAAAGTAGCAAAAGAGATTGCCTTTTAGTTCTAGTAATACTGGTCCAGTTCAAAGAGCAGGAATCCCCTTCTTTTAAAACCACATATTTTCCTAACACTTTGAATGTTCAATTCTTTGTACATCTGCAATCTATGTGTACAGTTCAGTCATTTTTAAAAGTCCAATTTACCATTTGAAGATGAAATGTAAGTTTTCTCCTCTACTGCTGTCACTCATGCCCAATTCACTGCCACTTTTTCTTTGACTCTTCTAGTATCTGTTTTCCTCCACTTCCATTCTGTCCTCCTATAATCCCTTGCCACACTGCAGCAAGAGAGAGCTTTGTAAAATGAAATCAGATTATTTCATATGTCTAACCTTTAAACCTTTCAACGCCTTCCCAGAGCACACAGCATAATATCTAAATTCCTCTTCCTGGTCAACAAGGCCTTTGAGCTCTGGCCCACACCTATCTCATGTGTAATTTTATGTCCCTGAACCCTAGTCCTTGGGGTGTTTCATGCCACGCTGGCCTTTGTTCTGCTCCTCACTGAAGCCACATTTTCTCAGGGCTGTACTCATTGTTCACACTGAGTGGAATCTCTACTCTTCTCAACATTTAGGTTTCTACTCCTGAAACATCCTAGCAGCCATTCCCAATCACCCTGTAAATTAGCCATCAGCCCCTAGTTACTCACCAAATATCACCCTGTTTTCTTCACAGCACTAGAACTAAAATGATTTTCTGGGTTTATTTACTCATTATCCATCCCCTCCTCCCTCAACTAATGTCAGTTCTGTCTTGTTCATCACTGTATTCCAGGGCTTGGCAGAGTATATGCGTATAGCAGGCATGCAATAAATGTCTACTGATTGAATTAGTTAAAAAATAATCAGATGCGGGAGGCCGAGGCGGGTGGATCACGAGGTCAAGAGATCGAGACCATACTGGTCAACATGGTGAAACCCCGTCTCTACTAATACAAAAAATTAGCTGGGCACGGTGGCGCGTGCCTGTAATCCCAGCTACTCAGGAGGCTGAGGCAGGAGAATTGCCTGAACCCAGGAGGCGGAGATTGCGGTGAGCCGAGATCGCGCCATTGCGCTCCAGCCTGGGTATCAAGAGCGAAACTCCGTCTCAAAAAAAAAAAAAAAAAAAAAAAAAAAAAAGAAAAAAAAAAAAAAAATCAGATGCAATAACATTGCGATCAAACAACCAAAAAGGCAGACCAGAGCCAATGAATGAACATTGTACATGTTCAGATCCCACAAATAACAACTGAGATCTTTTTTCTTTTCTCTTCCTTTCTCTTTCTCTCTTTCTTGATGGAGTCTCACTTTGTCGCCCAGACTGGAGTGTAGTGGTGTGTTCTCGGCTCACTATAACCTCTGCCTCCTGGATTTTCCTTTTCTGTCTTTCTTTTCTCTCTCAGACCCCACACGTAACAACTGAGATCTTTTTTCTTTTCTCTTTCTCCCTCCCTCCCTCTCTCCCTCCCTTCCTTCCTTCCTTTTCTTTCTTTTCTTTCTTTCTTTCCTGATGGAGTCTCATTTTGTCGCCCAGGCTGGAGTGTAGTGGTGAGATACTGGCTCACTGTAACCTCTGCCTCGTGGGTTTTCCTTTTCTCTCTTTCTTTCTGAGTCTCACTTTGTCGCCCAGGCTGGAATGCAGTGGTGCGATCTTGGCTCACTGTAACCTCTGCCTCCTGGGTTCAAGCAATTTTCCTGCCTCAGCCTCCCCAGTAACTGGGATTACAGGCACCCACCACCATGCCTGACTAATGGTTGTATTTTTGGTAGAGACGGGGTTTCACTTTGTTGGCCAGGCTGCTCTCAAACTCCCAACCTCAAGTGATCTGCCTGCTGTGGCCTCCCAAAGTCCAGGGATTACAGGTGTGAGCCACTGCACCTGGTCAACTGAGATCTTTTGATCTGACATCTAGTATCCTGTTATACAGGGGAAAATCTCAGATCCCCATGTAAAATTTTACATTCCTATACTTTATAATTCTTACAAGACTATATAAAACAGTCTATGCTCTTTCAGGTATCTCAAAGCAAATATGGATGAAATTTGAAATTGGTTAAAATGACAAGCTTAGAAGTTAGTCACCTTGTGTTAGAACTATGTCTTCAATACTTAGCTATTTAGCTGTGTGACTCAAGTGTGAAGTGATACTTTATTATAGTCCTAATTTGCATTTTCCTGATGATTAGTTATGTTGAACATTTTTTCATATACCTGTTGGCTATTTGTATGTCTGCTGTTGACAAATGTCTATTCAGATCCTTTGTCCATTTTTTAATCAGGTTATTTGTTTTCTTACTGCTGAGTTGTTTGTTTCTTGTATATTTTGCATATTAACCCATTATCAGATATATGGTTTGCAAATATATTCTTTCACCCTCTAGGCTGTCTCTTCACTCTGTTGATTGTATCACTTCACACTTGATAGAACAACTACTATCAAAAACACAAAAGATAAGTAGTGAGACTGTGGAGAAAAAGGGAACCCTGGTACACTACTAGTGGGAATGTAAATTACTACAGTCATTATGAAAAATGTAACAGCACCTCAATAATTTCAAAAATAGAGCTACCATATAATCCAGTAATTCTGCTACTGGGTATATATTCAAAGGATTTGAAATCAATATGTTGAAGAGATGTCTTCACTTCCATACTCACTGCAGCATTAACAATTGCCAAGAAATCAACCAAAGTGTCCATCAACAGAAGTGTGGATAGAGATAATATGGCATACAAACACAATGGAATACCATTCAGCCTTTAAAATGAAGGGAATCTTGTTATTTGTAACAACATCAATGACCCTAGAGGATACTATGTTAAAAGAAAAACGCCAGGCACAGAAAGATAAATACTGCATGATCTAACCTATAATGTGTAGCATAAAAAAGTCAAACTCAGGTGGGCGCAGTGACTCATGTCTGTAATCCTAGTACTTTGGGAGGCCGAGGCAGGTGGATCACCTGAGGTGAGGAGTTCAAGACCAGCCTGGCCAAAATGGCAAAACTCTGGCTCTACTAAAAAATACAAAAAATTAGCTGGGCGTGGTGGCAGATGCCTAGAATCCTAGCTACTGGGGAGGCTAAGCCAGGAGAATCACTTGAACCTGGGAGGCGAGCTTGCAGTGAGCCAAGATCATGCCACTGTCCTCCAGCCTGGGCGACAGAGCGAGACGCCACCTCGAAAAAAAAAAAAAAAAAAAGAAAGAAAAAGAAAAAGAAAGAAAATGCAAACTCAGAAGCAAAGAGTAAATGGCAGTTACTGGAGGCTAGAGGTTGGAGGGGTTGGGGAGTATTGATAAAAGGACACAAAATTTCAGTTAGGAGAATAAGTTCAAGAGATCTATTGCACATATGTAATACAGTTAGCAATGATATGTTGTATACTTGAAAATTGCTAAATAGTAGATTTTAAATGTTCTCACCATCACACACAAAATTAGTTTGGTGAAGTAATGCATATAAAACAAATGCATTAAATAAATAGCTTGATTTAGCCATTCTACAACGTATACATATACTGAAACACCATTTTATGCACCATAAATATATATAATTTTGTCAGTTGGAAAAATAAAATTTAAAAATTTTTAAAAGAGCACAGTCCTGAACAGACAGAAAATTCCCTACTTATGCATGTAATACATATGCCTATTTCTTTTCCATAACATTTTTATTTTTTGAGATATAATCTCATTCTGTCATCTAGGCTGGAGTGCAGGGGCACAATCTCGGCTCACTGCAACCTCTCCCTTCCAGGTTCAACGATTCTCCTGCTTCAACCTCCTGAGTAGCTGGTATTACAGGCATGCACCACCATGTCTGGCTAATTTTTGTATTTTTAGTAGAGACGGGGTTTTACCATGTTAGTCAGGCTGGTCTCAAACTCCTGACTTCGTGATCCACTCACCTCAGCCTCCCAAAGTGCTGGAATTACAGGCATGAACCACCATGCCCGGTCCTTCTTTTCCATAACTTTACTATTTGAAGTCTAGCTCATAATTCCTACAATTTCAAAATAGCTGATGTAACTTGCTGACATCACCAGGTGCACTTTAAACTCCTCATTGGAAGAATCATCCCTATTGCAAACTTAAAGCTGTACTATTAAGAAATACATAAGTTTCCATCTATTTCTCTCCCTATGAGACACTAAAATATAAAATTATAAAATATAAGGCTATGATATCTCATTCTGCAATCAATTAATTTTAAGATAACATTATCACTCTTTCCATGAAAAGATTTTAAGCAATTATTGCAGTATAAAAAACAAAATAGGCTGGGTGTAGTGGTTCACGCCTGTAATCCCTGCACTTTGGGAGGCTGAGGCAGATGGGTCACCTGAGGTCAGGAGTTCGAGATCAGCCTGGCCAACATGGTGAAACCCTGTCTCTACTAAAAATAAAAAAATTAACCAGGTGTGGTGGTGTGTGTCTGTAGTCCCAGCTACTGGGAGGCTGGGGCAGGAGAATTGCTTGAATCCAGGAGGCAGAGGTTGCAGTGAGTACAGATGGTGCCACTGCACTCCAGCCTGGGTGACACAGCGAGACTATCTAAAATAATAATAATAATAATGATAATAACAATAAAAGCTGTTTGAGGTGACTTATGAGAAGTGATGCTATCAATTAGGTAAAGTGTGTTTATATTTAAAGTGGCACCTATAAGTATAGGGAAGAAATGAATAGAGAATGTGAAGATGAGTACAATCTAGAAATGATGCAATAATAGGCCTTAGATATTCTGAGTAGTGTCTGACATCCACAGAGTTCTCATCAAACTTAGATTGAATTCTTGCTCTACCATTTATGGTTCTTAAGCAAGGTAACTTAAGCAAGCAAGAACTTGCTTAAGAAAGACTCTCTTAAGCAAGTTAACCTCTGTAGCCATCATTTTTTAAATAAAAAGACTAATAGTTGTTTTGTGTTTACATCTAACAAAACTTACAATGTATTCAGCAAAATACTTGGCAGGCATTAAGAGCTCAATAATTTTGTCTATTTTTATTATGATAATGATAGAAAACCTTGGGCTTTTAATGTGTTAACTATTATGTCACCTTTATTTTTGAAGGTAATGCAGTATGAATAGAGATTTGCAACAAAAAATCTATGTATAAAATGGAGAGAATGAATGTGTGAAGAAACGACTTTAAAAGAACACCATACCTTGTTCTACATAAAAATACAGAAAACTTTCAGAGCTTTCACCTGAGATATAATTTATACCAATTATCCTATTAATAGAGACATTGTGACACAGAGAAGACAATACATATAAGATCACATAAATAGGCTACACATTTATAGTAAGCAAATTTATTAAACCTCAATGTTGCAAACTTTCACAATCTTTTGGAGGGTGATGTCGGATTATTGCAATAAGAAGTATACAATGTAAATTCTTGCACTGCCTGGGATCCGTCAACAAGAAAAGTTACAAATGAATATTCATGCTTAATAATTATAAACATACTTCGTAGCATAAGAATTTATCTTCCATCACTAGGTTCTTCCATCACTATTAATACTTTTTTGGTATCCAATACTACATCTTTCTGTCCACACATTTTTCTCATTATGTTTGTTCTTTTCTTTGCTAAATACCAATCAGTTGCTTGGAGACAAGAATTCTTAAATGGTTCAAAAGAACTAATACACCTGAGACTTGGTCGTCTGAAAAATTTGCCTCATCCTTAATGGGAGATACACTCTCACAGCTGAAGAGCTGACTTGGAAATATCAAGGTTCCTCAATTCCAATTGTGTGACTTTATGCCCTGAGGATGTTTGCCTTAATAGTGGACATTTAAAGTAATGAGTAAGATTGATGAAGCACCAACTTTACTGGTCACTTTATGAACACTGTTTCATCTAATCTTTGTAAACCCTTTATAAAAGAAATAGTATCTTCATTTTCGAGATGAAAAACATGACATGATGCAGGTAAGCTGCTCTCACTCTGTCGCCAGGCGCCAGGCTGGAGTGCAGTGGCACAATCTCGACTCACTGCAACCTCCACCTCCTGGGTTCAAGCAATTCTCCTGCCTCAGCCTCCCGAGTAGCTGGGACTACAGGCACACGCCACCATGCCCAGCTAATTTTTGTATTTTTAGTAGAGACGGGGTTTCACCATGTTGGCCTGGATGGTCTTGATCTCTTGACCTCATGATCTGCCCGCCTCGGCCTCCCAAAGTGCTGGGATTACAGGCTTGACCCACCACGCCTGGCCTATATATAATATTTATTTTACGCCAACCATATGGTAATATCTTTGATGCCTAAAAATATAAAAAACAATAAAAAGGAAAGAACTGCAAGTTCTAAAACGGAACAGAGACACTGTAAGACAGTGACAGACATTCATGTCAAAAGCTTGGGCTAATGCCAAAAATAAGATTTCAATGTCTGAAAAGAGAAATAAAAAAGTAATCATCAATCAAAGTTCTAACCATAAACAAATTTTCTATAAATTTTTCCCCATATCTTGGGAGGGAATTTGATTTTGGAAAAGAGGACATGTGAAGAAGACTCCACGGAGTTAGCTACAGGTAATTTGTCTTCGAGGGTTAGGCTGACTTTGACAATAATCTGTTCTGCATCCCTCCCTATCCATGTGAAAGATTCTGGGTTTCAAAGGAATCACATGCCCAGTGACAGTGCACAGATATTGAGTCCTTATTCCCTGCCACCTGTCTTGTTTCCCTCATATTTCCTAAGAAAAACATATTTATAGAAACTTCTAGGTCAGGTCGCTTCAAAGTTGCCTTGGAGACAATGCCAGTCACACAACCAAAAGATTTCAGATTAAAATCTTTAAGAAAATAAAAAAGAAAAAAATATTTGCACTTTAATATAAATGAGCAAAGATAACAAATTGTTCATGAGATTGAGCCCCTGAGTATAAAGAGTGCTAACTTCAGAAAGGCTTACATTAACAAGAAAAGGGAATTAATTAAAAACTTGCTATTTATATTAATATGCTTTCTTTTATTAAAGTTATTCATTTCAGAAGTGAGTTCAAAATTGTTAATAGTTCATCATCTAAGTTAATAGAGAATAAGGCAATTCAATTTGTAAAGTTTCACATTAAAAAATACTAGAGGTTGGGTGTGGTGGCTCACGCCTGTCTGTAATCCCAGCACTTTGTGAGGCTGAGGCGGGTGGATCACGAGGTCAGGAGTTCAAGACCTGACTGGCCAACATAGTGAAACCCTGTCTCTCCTAAAAATTACAAAACTTAGCTGGGCATGGTGGCTGGTGCCTATAATCCCAGCTACTTGGGAGGCTGAGGGAGGAGAATTGCTTGAACAAGGACCCCGGGAGGCAGAGCTTGCAGTGAGCCGAGATTGCGCCACCGTACTCCAGCTTGGGCTACAGAGCAAGACTCCATCTCAAAAGAACAAAAAAACTAGAAACTACATGAAGCTAGACTAATGAAATATCATTTTTCTCAACAATATTCACTAGTAGAAATGACAAATGAGAAAAATAAATTATGTGATTTTAATGTTTTAAATATTATTTGTGAATAGGTTAGTTTCTGATCTTTTTCTATAAATTCTCCCTATAACCAGCTGTCTATCTCAGAGTCTAGTTATCTATATATATTATATTCTTTCGGTGTGAGACACGAGTTTCATACATGTAATTAACAGAACACAGACTGCACTAGAGAAGTGTGAAAACCATTTTGGAAACAATACATTCAATTAACTCAAAAAATATACTCTCAAAAAACTTCAAGAGCCAACATCAATCTTGTTTATGTAGAGAGACATGTTGGGCCTAATTCCTGAAAGATTATTTTACTTGATGATGGGTAAAAACCTGGAACACAAAAACAATTTTCATAGAAAAAATGGAAGAGTTTCACTATTTTAAAAAAATATGGTTATGCTAAACTTCCAGAGTTTATGCATTCTTCCTCTTTGCCAGGACAGCTTACTAAACCAGAGACTAAACTGTTTAAATAAGAGCTCATTTACATAAGAATTGTGTTAATAAAAATGTTGAGGAAAGGGAAAAGTACCTGGAAACATATCATTAGCTGACAAAGATTGATTGACCTTCAATCATTATTTTACATTAAAAGCCCTCTGAGACTATTTAAAAGATTCAAGAAATATGTTAAAGGGGGCCTAATCTCATACGCAGGAAAGGATGCTTAACGTGTTTACTGATGGCAATTTTAATCTGGTACACTGGAATGAGATTTTTATTAAAAAAAAAAAAAACCCCAAAACACATCTCACACCAGTCAGAACGGCTATTATTAAAAAGTCAAAAAATAACAGGTGCTGAGAAGACTGGGGAGAAAGAGGAGCCCTCATACACTGTTGGTGGGAGTGTAAATTAGTTCAATCATTGGAAAAGCAGTATGGTGATTTCTTAAAGAGCTAAAAGCAGAACTATCATTTGACCCAGGAATAACTTACTGGGTATATACTCTGAGGAATATAAAGCATTCTATCATAAAGACACATGTATCTAAATGTTCACTGAAGCACTGTTCACAATAGCAAATACACATGAAATCAACCTAAATGCCCATCAATGACAGACTGGAGGAAGAAAATGTGGTACATATACACCATGGAATACTATGCAGCCATAAAAAAGGACAAGATCACGTCTTTTGCAGGAACATGAATAGAGCTGGAGGTTATCATCCTTAGCCAACTTATGCAGGAAGAGAAAACCCAACACCACGTGTTCTCACTTATAAGTGGGAGCTAAAAGATATGAACTTATGAACACAAAGAAGGAAGCAACGGATACTGGGGTCTACTTGAGGAGGGAGGGTGGAAGGAGGAAGAGGAGAGGAAAAGATAACTATTGAGTACTGGGCTTAACACATTGGTGATGTAATAATATGTACAACAAATCCCAATGACATGTGTTTATCTATGTAATGAACCTCCAAATGTAACTGCAAACCTAAAACAAAACTGAAAAAAAAACTCCAAACAACAAAACACACATATGGGTGTACATGCACAAATACACACAATCTCTAAGTCAATAGATTTCATATCAAGAACTAGGTTGCTCGTTTCGTTTGTTTTTTGAGGTAATCTTTTAAAAATGAACTTATTCAGAAGCTACAGAAACTTATGTTTCTGATTTTCTTGAGCATTTAGTACTGATGCTCTCCTTTCAGGAACAAACATGACATATGAAAGTTTTAAAAAATCGTCAACCATTTCTTCGACTAAACTCAGCCCACATGGCCTACTCTGGATATTCCAATAAAGCACACTATGTCTGTTGAGAATCAGCAGGTGAAGAGGCAAGGAAATATCAAAAACATGGGTGCAACAGTGAATTGAATAATGAATACAAGTACTGTTGAGAATCTGCAGGTGAAGAGGCAAGGAAATATCAAAAACATGGGTGCAACAGTGAATTGAATAATGAATACAAGTATAACCTTCAGGCATTGTATAATAAGGCAACCAGAAGACTCCAGATAACAAATAGAGAGGCTTTATAAAATGATCTCCATACATTTTCCAATGCATACCTTGAATTGATGTAAATTCACACTTACTATATCCTTCTTTCCTCCTACCTAAAAGAAAGAAGTCTTCTTCCTTGAAGATCAAAGTCTCCATTTCTGATCTTTGTTGCTTCTCTTCTGAGTTTTACCCTTTAGTTCTCCCTGACTCCCCCAACTTTCTCCTGGCTTTTCACTATCTACTTCTTCACTGGCTTCTTCTAATCTGCTTATAAATAAATCTCCCATCAATATCTCTGTCTACCTTCATTCTCTCTCCATCTATTACTCTCTTACCTTTTAACTATCTTCAATAGATGTTTTGTGGACATTCTGTAGGCATTTCAAAGTATGCAAAACATATTCATTTTTTTTTCTTTTGAGACAGAGTCTCGCTCTTGTCACCCAGGCTGGAGTGTAGTGGCACGATCTTGGCTCACTGCAACCTCTGCTTCCTGGGTTCAAGCAATTCTCTTGCCTCAGCCTCCCTAAAAATATATTCATTTTAATCTACATTCTTATATCACACCTCCTACCCCTGCACCAATCATGCTAAATCCTTAGCTCCACTTTCAATTCCTCACTGTTGCAGTCAATGGTTTACCACCTTCTGCAGCATTCTGTCTCCAAAATACTCCTGGACCTGATTCCCTCTTCTTCACTCCCTATCCCACAGAGTTCAGTGTTTCACCATGTCTCACATAAATTACTAGACAGCCTCCTAATCAATCTTCTAAGTCACCTCTCCTTTCTATAGATATATTCTTCATATTGCTGTCATGGTTATTGTTCTAAAATGCAGTGCAATCGGGGCATTTCTCTGATCAAAAGTATATTTGATTCCATAAATAGCATCTGAATAAATTATAAGGTGTTAGAGCTCAGAAAGGACTACTGAAATAATCTATTCTAGCACAGAATAGTGGGATAATCTTTCCAAGGTCATCAGCCACTAAAAAAATGGGCTAGTATTAGAACCCAAAGGCCTGATTCCTCACTGCATTTAGGCAAAGCTTATTTCCAAGTTTGAGTTTCAGTTTACAAATTGAGATACTTCTTTTTCACTTTTAATGCCATGCAATCATTAAATATTCTTTTCAACCATATGTCTGCATTATAAGGAAGTTGTGAAGCAAGATATGCCTCAGATCTTAGTAAGATTTTGACTAAAGTGCTTCACTGGACAGATATTATTGAGAACAACATTTTTCTCTGTTGATGTCAATGGAAAAATGCTAGGCATATTTGCCAACTCTCAAACTCTGTTAAATGTTAAATATGTGTTCAAAATGGCTAGAGGACACATAAGCAAAAACATTAATCCAATAGGCAGCAGAAAGACCCTGTCACTACTGAATTTGAGAACTCCAGGAAGGTTTTATAAGCCCAGGTGAGTCTTCCTTTGTCAGCACCATATGGTATGACACACAGGTGAAATCAGTTGAAGAAAAAAATGAACAGAGCATCTGTGCACTCATTTCTTCAAGTTTTAACAGCCAATTAGGCTTTCTACAGTAATATTTATAGCTCCACAAAACTCAGGTAATAAATGCAATCACTTTTCCCCTCTGGAGAATGTAGGCTGTTAAACTGTAGAAGTGAGGGGGTTTATTCTACTCATTTGCTGTCTTAAGGAACTTAAAAAGAAGGGTAATTGTTTATTTCAAGATTGCCATCCACTCTGTGGACAAAAAGAGAATAGAAGAGCTAATATTATGTGCCCGTATGATAAATTCCAGTGTTTTATGCAACAATATGTAAAACAATTAGAGAAACACCTCATTTACTTGGTATCATTAGGGAAGGGGCTATTTGCTTAAAATTATTTTTCAAACAAAAGATCCTTGAAACTACAAAACATTACTTAATTTTGATGGCTATATCAAAATATACTTTAAATTTCTCTAATTCCTTAATTTAAATATATAAAATATAATTTTCTTAATGACTCAGGATCATAATTATGATTATAGAATTCTATGTTATGTACAGTTTTTGGTGCTTAAGAACTACAGAGGTGAGTAGAAATATTTGTCCCCTCACCAAGTCCTCTCAAACCACAATGATTTTCTAGCTCTTCTTTCTTTGTTGTTTCTTTTTTCCCCCTTTCATTTAAACCCTCAGTCAGCTCTTTATCCTTCTTGTTACTGCAATTAGTGTATCTACATCTTTGTCTTTTTTCGTCTGTTTCTCCCCTTTAATGTCTAGTTTCTCATTTCCTAAATGCTTGGACATTCAATTACAAAACCTGTTAAAATACATGAAAGCCAGTATGTTCTGATGAAGGGCCTGAGATTATTCATGGAATAAAGTGCATGAGCCTCAGTGAATAAATTTGTTGACAAATATTTCAGTTATGTAAAGTTTTTTTGTTTGTTTATTGACTTCCTAGTAAGTAGGAATTTGAAGCACAAACTATATTGTTGTTTTTTAAAAGAGAAGCCTCACATATTTTTTATAAGTATCTTCTAGCTAAAGTAAGAAGATACCTGGATATCAATTATTAAGCTCTTCTAGCATATATATTTAGACAGAGGTTCTCACTCTGTCAGCCAGGCTGGAGTGCAGTGACAAGATCATAAGTCACTGCATCCTTGAACTCCTAGTCTCAAGCAATCCTCTCACCTCAGCCTCCTGAATAGCTGGGACTATAGAAATGAGTTGCTACACTTGTACCCTTACAATATTTTTTTTATTTTTGATATTTAAAAACATACATAAAAGACTGAAAATCTATATTCACAGATCTCCAGGGTTTAGTCCTGTTAACTTATGGGCACATTTGCTTCCAATCTGTTTTGCCAACCCCCACCTTTTTGAAAAGTCAGAATTATTTTAATAACAATAAGATAATCTCAGTATAGAGAATTAAAACAGTGAAGAATAGTACAAAACTGAAAGCAAAAAGAAGAAAAAACTATCTTAAACACAAACCAGGAATAGTCATCAATATTAGAACATCAAACCAGATAATAATCCAGAAGAGTGTGTGTGTGTGTGTGTGTGTGTGTGTGTATGTGTGCCCACTCGTGAGCACATAGAAGGGTACACAGATGACAGAAACATAGACATTTAAAAAACAAACTCATCCTTCATGATCTGCACATGTACCCCAGAACCTAAAGTACAATAAAAAATGGTAAAAAAAAACCTCATGATTATTAATCTTAATTTACTGAGCATTAAGTTAACTTTAATTTAAAATTAATAGAAAAAAACAAAGTGAATCTTAAAAATAAATACCTTTTCACTGCAGGTATATTTCTCAAAAGATCACTCTACATTTTTTAAAAAGAGAATTTTTGGAAAAAAATTAAAAGGCTAGAATAATTTGTTAACTATGTGTTTTAATTTAGATGATATCAACTAACTTGCTGCCTTCAACAAAAGATGAAGACATGAGTATTCTCATGCATCTTTGTAATTCCCTTCCCTCACTTCCCTATTTTTGTTAATTATAATTGTGAAACTGTCCAGATTTACACATTCACATTCTCTTGGTTTTCCTAATTTTCAGAATTATTTAGTATTCCTTTCATTCTGAAGAGGATTAAATGCTTATAGCCAATCCTTTTACCACAGGTTTTTCATTAATAAATTCTTTACTTTCATTGATTTGTATTTCGGTTTTTCTTAGTTCTCCTTCCCATCTCCCCAGTAAGAATCTAATAAATTTTTTACTCTTGGGTTTTTTTTTCACATTTGAGAATTTTTACTGCTGTGATTTCCCTTAGATACTATCTTGCTGCCTGGATGCATAAAGAATTCTTTCCATAATCTCAAAAGTTTATCAGCTTAACTAGAACATCTCTTGGATTCATGTTCTGATTCAAAATTTCCTGGAATATGTTGTGTTCTTTTAATATACAGATTCAACCTTTCTTCATTATGTAAAAGTTCTCTTGAGTTACATATGTTGTTCCCTATTTTGGGTTCTATATTCAGGAACACCAATTACCCTTATGTTGAATTAGCTTTAGCTGTGTTCCACAACTATTAGATTCTCTAAAACTACTCCATTCTCCCCTCCTTCATCCATATACAGTATACTGATCATGTCTTCTCACTGTCACTAATGACAATCAGTGCTGTTTATCAAATACCTTGTATATTTTGTCTGTTTTTTATTAGCTCAATAATGATGTTAGCTTGACCTTCAATTTGTTTTCTTATATGTATGATATGTCTTTTATTTTCTAGGCTTTGAGCACACTCTTTACTGAATATGTGTTCTTACTAAGTTGTTCTTTCATGTGACACAATTGTGAAATTTTCTTTGGCTCATTATTTTTTCCTTTGGGTTCTTTGTACACTATGCTCATGTTTTATTTAGCTCTAATAGGCTCATGTAATTATTTCATAAATGCTGTGCCATGGCATGTTTTCTCCTTATGTTCCATGTGTTTGGTCATTTCAGATAAGACTCTGTATTTGCTCTGAAAGAGTGCACCTGATTTAAGTCTTTCCCCTCCATAAATAAGACCATGTGCTTTTCCACCACTGTGAGCCACTCATGGAATGCTGGGAGTTTCACAATCCTACCATCCTTCTATACCTTGAAAGACTGATGGGAGAAGATGGTTGCAGAATCTGGCTACGTATTGGTATTGTGTTTTCGTTAGAATAGCTGAGCTCTACTCCAAAAGTAGATTAGATGCTTTGTACCAGGGTTCAACACATTTCCTTGAAGAAAGATATTCTATTCTCAAGGAACAGTGTCTTCACATTTTGGATCATTTTCCCAATGATGAAATGCCCATTCAATCCTGTCATAGTCAACCCCTTTGTCCATATTTCCCCTTTTATTCAAGTATCCTAAGACTCTGTTTTTAATTATTGTTGGCCAGAAGAGAAAAAGAAAAATGACTCAGTAAGAATGTCTCTCTACATATTTGGTTATTTGTGAGAATTGTCAGGATTGGGTCAACTCAGTGGTATAGCTCTAGAATTACAGAGTAAGTTAATGACCAAGTCACACCGTGCCGCTCTGTTCCATCTCAGAATTATTTGTTTTTTATACTGGAGACAAGTTTTTCAAGTATATTGCTTTAAGTTATGCCTCATTCCCTACTTGTTCACATCAGTTCAAAAAGAAAATGTTTTAGCTAGTTTTGCTCATTTGGTAGGTATGGGGAAAAGATGGCCATTGGATTTTATGTTACAATTTAAATACAGTACCCTAAACCAGAAATTTTACTCAAGCTTGTAAATAGTTTTTCACAGAACTAAAGAGATACTTTAACAATACACAGATGTATCCAAAACTTGCTCTTCTCGTTTCTTTCCCCAAATAGTTACAAATTTTAAAAATTATCAAAATATTTTAACTGAGTTTAGGAGTAAAAAAACCCGTTATCTTCTAATGCAGTAAAGAGCAATTTGAAGAGGCGTGTCCTGTCCTTTGGCAGAAAACAGCATTGAGCTACTACAGTCTGTTACCACTGCTATACAATCAAATTCTTCAGTAAAACTGAGTACATTTGGAGAATGATAAATTATTAAAAATTATGCTAGAAAATAAAAACTCCCCTCTTCCAAAAAGCAGAGACTATCTCTTAATTTTAACTATGGAATAAATGGAAAAAAGAAAACTGTACAAATCAGGAGACAGGCTGAGTGATAACGTACCAGCCACTTACATTATCTCCTCTCCTAAAACAGACGTAAAAAAAGGCCAGTTTAAAAACTATATTCCATTGAATGTTTGTGGAGACTACGCTATAAAGGTGAATTTTTCTGTGAGAAGAAATGGCTAGACAGGTGCTATGTGATAGCTGAGTCTTTTCCTAGAATTGTTGCTTCTCATCCAGGTTCAGCTGCTCTTTCTCTCTGGAATTACAACACCCACTCTTAAAGTAACATGATGCTCTTTCTTTTACTTTTCCTTAAGCAAGTTTTCCCTTAGCATGTTAAATGGTTTGGATATTTGTCCTCATCAAATCTCATGTTGAAATGTGAACGCTACTGCTGTAGATGGGTCACAGTGGGAGGTGTTTGGGTTATGGGGGTGGATCCCTCATAAATAGCTTGGTGCCCTCTTCCCACTGCCCTGCCACTACAGTGACTGAGTTCTTACTCTATTAGTTCACAAAAGAGCTGGTTGTTAAAAGAGCCGGTCATTTCCTCCCCTCTCTCTTGTTCCCTCTCTCGCCATGTGACTCTGCCTGTTTTTCCTTCACCTTCCAGTATGATTGGAAGCTTCCTGAACCCTTCACCAGAATCAGATGCCAGCACTATGCTTCTTGCACAGTCTACAGAACCACGGGCCAAAATAAACCTCTTTTCTTTATAAATTATCCAGCCTCAGGTATTCCTTTACAGCAATGCAAAACAGACTAAACCAGCATGCTTAAAAGAGCCTGATATTTTAAAACAGAACTTTATTAGAAACCAGAAAAAGAATTATTAAAATATTTACTGAAAATACAGCCACTGTTTGAAAAAGTCAGCTTTCCAAACACAGGTTTCTCATCCCAAGACTTCCAGTTGATAGTACAGAAGAGTTTTTCTTCAACCAACAGTTTCATATCCTACCCACATGTAAGGCCACATTTGGCCTGGGAGGCTACTTACATAGCTACGTGGTTTCCTCCTGGGTCCCAGATTTTACAATGAAAGATACTATCTAATTTTTTCAAAACAAAAGTGTAATCTGCCATTCATTTTCTTCTATTTTAAAGCCAAATACCATGACCTTATTAATGAAGCTCTTTCAAACTTTGACATACTTAATTAAAAAGCAATAGAAAATGACATGTTTGATATGCATGAATAACTTAACACTCCTCGGTTGGTTCATTAACTTTTGGGATATTCTGTTATGCCACAGTTGCTGAGTGTTCACAAATACATAGTTTATACTCTCACACGAACCTAAACAGAAATGAGCTTTCATATTGTATTCATTAAAGTGCTATATCAACCTTTTAAATATAGCATAATGTCACATATTTAGTACTGATTTAGTACTGATTCAATAAGATGTACCACATTTTCTTAAGCATAGCTAAAACTGTCTCTCTAGTTAGACAACATATTCAGAAAACTAACTGAAAATCCCCAAATTACCTCATGATTTCTTCCTTAGCTGTAAAATACATATACTTTTTGTTGCACATCCTCTTTGTTGTGATTAAGAGATCAAACTCAGAAATAGGTCTGTTTGGTATCAAATTCAGGTGTGAAAACTTACTACTCTAGAGCTACAGCTTTAACTCACAAAGGCTTATCTGTAAAATCACGATAATAATAGCAACTACTTAATAAGATGATCAGGATTAAATAAAATAATGTATTCAGGGCTCTGAGTGCAGTGGCTACCACGTATTTAAGCACTTAATTCAAGTTGGCTATAATTATTTTTAAAAAGCTATGCTGCAATATACAGAAGGGAGTGACCTTTCTGTTTTTTAAAAATATATTAGTCATAAAAAATGCAGTGTGGGGTGAGACTGGGGGCGGGAGAATATTAGAAAAAAATAGCTAATGCATGCTGGGCTTAATAGTTAGGTGATGAGTTGATATGTGCAGTAAACCACTATGGTACACGTCTAGCTATGTATAAACCTGCACATCCTGCACGTGTACCCCAGAACTAAAAATAAAAATAAAAAATCAGTGTAAAAGTAGAGATAAAATAATTTTCTCACAAAGAGAATCATTTTATTAACATAAGGAGGTAGCATCAATAATTGTTATTCTGTTTAACCTTTTCTATACCTAAATAACCATCTGGGAAGGAAGAACAAAAAGAAAGGCCAAGTAAGGTGTCACATTATTCCTTCGAGGAAACTTGATTATTTTCTTTTTCTTCAAAAGATCTGAAATTTTCAGGTGAAAACTGAGCTCACAGAAATAGCCCAGACTGCTTTAAGATTCTGTTCTTCCTTCCAACTACCACAGCCTTCTACTTTAGAAAATAAAAGCGGTGGTGATAGCAAAACTTTGATACCTGCCTGTGATTTGGGATTAAGAACACTAAATGTCATCGGGTAATTTTCCTGTCTTTTCATGAAAACTGGAACTCACTCAAGCCATATTAAGTAAAAGTAGATCTATAGGGGAAAGTCAGAGAATTCTATTACAAGTTCAGCTAGGCCTCTGAGAATCTAGAAAATCATCAAGGTACTATGCTCATCACTCTTTCCATAAAGCGACAGGGACTCTGGCTCAATGATTCTCTGTCTGTCTGCCCAATTCTTCTTCCTTCTGATTGGCTCCTTTTGCATAACTCATTTTTGCAACTCCCCATAACTCTCACTTGACCATGGCTTTTAGAGAGCATATTTTGACTCTGGCCCCAAATCTCCAAGACTTTAGAACTTTGGTCTGTCTTGATTTCACACCCAGGTTGACCAGTTAGATGTTTACAGTCAATCCAAGAAACTGTCTGGGTCAGAATCATGTGACACACAGGGTGGCCCATTCTGGGGTATGCGTAGGATTTGTTCTTCATGAACAGGATAGGGGTAGGAAGGAAATTTATATATAAACCATAAGACAAATAAAAGCATTTAAATCTAGGACACATGTTTCTATTTAGCAGAGCTATCTCTTTAACCTGAATTTATTGAGGTACAATTTACATACTCCAAAATCCACTCTTTTTAGTGTACAGTTCTATGATTTTCAGCAAACACATATCATCATGTAACCATCATATGATCAAGACAAAGGATGTTTCCATCATTAACTCGTATCTAAAAATTCGGAAAAGTGTATATACCTTAAGTATCCCTTCTTTCATTTTAAAGAAGTGAGCTGATAAGCTACTCTTATTGAGAAACTTCTTTTTTTTGAAAAAAATCTGCCTTTAAGAGGTAATATAAAGATTATGTATATTGATACTGAGACCTGAGTATTTTTACTCACGGCCTATTTCAGTCTGTTATTTAAATAAATATTAAAGGGACTACTTTGAGCTAGAACTTCATGAAACACATAATGTATAAGGGCTCAGGTGAAGCATCTCTGTATAGTATATACAGCAGACATTTATTGTTATAAGCTTTAGACAATATCTGAATTTAGACCACAGCTTGGCGATAGACACTCTCCCGTGGCATTCTGCCAGTGGAGGGGTGGAAATGCTTGGGAGATAATCAAAGGTCACAGCTTTATTTAACACTGTCACACACCAAATCGGAAGATAGGCATTCCCTATTGGGGCAGAGACAGTCTGTCCTCCCGTGACTGCTCAGCTCTTCAGAGGAGTCAAATCCTGCCTTTAAAAGGTGGGGCTCACCAAGTGGCCTAAAACAGGTCTCATCTTTCATCAAGGGCTTCTAATTTTAAATTGCTGCCATGCTAAATTTTATCTTGAGTGTTGCCCGCAGTCTCCACCCAGTTTGTTGAGATGTACCACTGGTTTTAAACAAGAATTTCCCAGGGCTTGAATTCCAACGTGCATTGTTTAGCAAATAGCCTTCATAGGGCACAAAGAAATGCAAGTTGATTAAGAATTTGAATAAAAGCCTCAATTATCAGTGTTGGATGTATTTCATGTGGTATACTGAAGCTAACCTACAAAAATATAAATCTCTGCTGATATCACTCTCTGCAATAACAGAATCCGCTAAGCAGAGATTAAAAACAAAACCAATCATTGCCTAGGATAAAAGGTTAAAGTTCCAATTTAAATGCTACCTAGAAATGTAGCAGCCTTATGAGTTGCAACCTGGACTCAACTGGGAAAAATGGGTAATAGCACGTGCTATGAAACTCGACTAAAGTATGCGGCAGCAGGATTTCTCTGGATAACTTTGCCCAGAACCAACATATCTCTAGTAATACTGCCAGCAGGAAAAATCTAGCTGATTATTGCTGTTCAAAGCACTTACAGTTTGAAGTGAGATCCCTTAAAAATAAAATTTCTCATTTAATTATATACAGTTAAACTTAAAAAAATACAAGGGTGGCCGGGTGCGGTGGTTCATGTCTGTAATCCCAGCACTTTGGGAGGCTGAGGCAGGTGGGTCAATCAAGAGATTGAGACCATCTTGGCCAACATGGTGAAACTCTGTCTCTACTAAAAGTACAAAAATTATCTGGGCATGGTGGCAAGTGCCTGTAGTCCCAGCTACTCGGGAGGTGAGGCAGGAGAATTGCTTGAACCTGGGAGGCAGAGGTTGTAGTGAGCCGAGATCGTGCCACTGCACTCCAGTATGGCAACAGAGAGAAACTTCGTCTCAAAAAAAAAAAAAGGTTACAAAATAAAATGTGCTTACAAAGATTCAGTTATTTAATTAGTATATATAACACACTACATGCAATTTTTTTCTGTGTTATGGAATTCAGTGTCTTTCATGTAGATTAACTTCACCTGCACATGCATTTTATTCCCATTGTGGACTAAGGCACCAGTGTCTCAGTGTTCAGTGCAGATAGACTGAAACACCTGAATCAAAGCCACCATTTACTGAAGTCTTTACTCTGCAGTAAAGGGTTCACATACCTTTACAGATCAGAAAAATGCAAGCCACTTGTCCATAAAGCTTAATCATTGGCTGGGGTATGGAGAAATCTGATTCTTGCATTTACATGATAAAATCCCAACATAATATAAGAGTATGCCTGGGTATCTCAAGTTATTTCTAACAGTCTTTCCATTGTCAGTAGAAAGGTGTTTCTTATCTACAGAATGTGGGTCAAGAGTTGCTGCACTGAGTGGATGTGAATTCTGGGATCTCATGTTTTCAGCATTAGGGTTAGGTTGTACAAAAATCTATGGGGACTAGAGGGTGGAGATGGTGAATGATTGCAAAGTGTGAATGTTCTTGGGGTGATTACCATAAGCAAAAATAAAAAAGGGATAATGAAGTGAGTCCAGATGGGTTCAAAACCCAAAGGCTGTGTGAGTTGTAGAATGTGAAGCATGGGAGCTGGAGATGTTTCTGAGTTTCTCTTTTAACTCATGATGAGGAGAGAAAACAGGACAGGCAGGCCTTCCTGGTTTATACTGGAAGAAGATAGGTTTCTTGGCAGGTTATAGGGTAGCTCTCAAAACCGAAAGGTAAGTCTGAGGAGGCAGGTTCAGCAGTCATGAACCAGAGAGGCTTCCTGGTTTCAGGTGGTAGGAACCCATGTGTCTCTTTCAGGCACCTCCACTAGTCAAAGCTCTCTCCTATTTTCAGTCCTTTAGTTACTGGGCTCAGGTTACAAATTCCAGAGAAGGGGGTGCATCTCACAGGCTTAGTTCCAGTTTTATGCTCACTGCTTAGATAAGGGAGAAAAAGATACCCATGGCAGACCCACCAGGCTACATATAATGAGGAAAGGTTGATCCTACAGTTAAATTGTGGTGTTTCCAAAAGAACAGAATAAGTAAGCAACAAAGTAAAAGATATTCATGATGCCTATCTTTTATCTTAAAAAAAAAAAAGGTTTCTGGTTCTTTATGTATTTTTGCCTAATGACCCATTAAAAACTGAAGGGCTTGCTCATATTCACAGATCCCTGCTGAAGCTGGGAACCAGAGGGCTGAGTCACTCTCCCCTGCTGTTTTTCCGGGTCCCACACCAGCTTGCTGTCCTTTCTCATCATCTCACTTTGGGCCAAATGTAACTAGAGACTTCACAGCTTATTTTTAGTAGCTGTTAGATAAACACGATGTGTTCAATTCTTTAATTAATAGCCTCCACAATTTTTCCACTAGAGGAGAGGAGACAAAACAGGTTAAATTTTTTACTTCTGTGCATTAAATTATCTATAGATAAAATAAGACCAGGCACTGTCTGAATTTCAAATTCAGCAAAGAGTAATCAATTAATTAATTAACAAAAAAGACAACATTTTGGTATAATCAATGTGAGGAATTTCAGATTTGCAATTGAACTTCTAAAGTGATTTCTTTCCCTAGACTTCACTAGTTGTCCTTCCCCAGCCTCATGTGTGTGCACATACACAAACATACACGCATATACATATATACATGTGTGTATATATGCACAAACATATTTATATACATATGTATTTTGTATACAATGAAACATAACATACACAGAGTAATTCACAGGTGTTATCTGATTTCATAAAATTGCATGCTACTTTATGCATCTTTATTCTTTTTCACCTTCTGAATCAGAAAGCCATATGATCAGAGGAAAACTCAGTTTCTCTGATAATGATGAATTAAATATGCAAGATTTTAAATTCACAGTATATATTAGTATGCAGAACTTAATGCCAGAAAAATAAAAGCACTTTTTAAAAATGTAGGTCCAGTTTTATAAAGATAACTTTTAAATATTGCTTCCAGTATTAAACTGGGAGTACCTGTGTTTAAGAAAAGAGCATTAAATCGCATGTATATGTCTTGCTGCTATTCACCCAGACTATCCCTTTTTGGCCACATTATTTCCTTTCCTTCGAAGGCAGTTTTGCTCTTGGCTTGAATCCTGGCTGTCTTCTCTTTTTGTCTGACTGTAGTGGACCTATGTCGTTTGTTTATTTTTTGTTTCACTTTCTTCCTTTAGTAAACTACTCTCCTACTTTTGGTCCATGTGTCCTGTACTGGTTTGGCAAACACCTGTTTCCAGCTCCAGAGGCTAGCATGTAATTCCCTTGGTCTGAGTAATTTGTTCAAGGATAAACTATACAACTGAATTTCATAGAGTTGTTGGAATTAACTGGCAAAAGGCTGTCTTTGCAATGACGCTTGTTGCTGTAAGAATGATGTAAGCCTGGAACTGCTAGGGGCCACCATATTGGGTAAACGTGCCTGACAATAAAGTAGAAAAGAAGACATGGGACCAGCTGAACTTGGGCCACCATTAGGCAACATTTGAAACCAGGTCAACTCATTCATTTTTTTCAATTATTTGAGGAAATAAGTTAACTTTCTAGCTAAAGCTATTTTGGATTGCTGTCCCTTGCAATATAAAGAGTCCTGAAGAATGCACTAAATTTTACATGTTATTGTCTACCACTTTTCAGCAGAACATCCCGACATCAATCTACCATGTGATTCCAGCTACAAACGTTTTGTTCACATTTCTTTTTTCAACAGAACAACCTAGGATGTAAGGCTCCACTCAGTTCTGTTACCAAAACACCTTCTGATTATGCTTTGGTCCAAACAGAATCAAGATAAGCCTAGGGTTTATCTCTGTATTTAAGAAACAAACCCACTACAGTACTCTTGATTGAGAGCCTATAACATCCAGAAGCTTACGGAAAAGACTCTATGAGCATTTGCTGGCTATAGTAATAAACAGACAAAACTGATGTTCTGTTAGCTCCATGTTCAGGGCATGCCGGTAAAAGAACAGGGCCATGGAACAAGGAAGAAAGACAAAAGATAGTTTAAATAAAAATAAGACTTCAGAAAGTCTCTTGTTAACTTTTGTATTAAGGGAGAAGATAAAAACAAACTATTCAGAACTAAATACAAGCATGTAATACCCCATCATCTAAGTTTTGCTAAAGAGTAAATATAAAGCAATATTGTACAGTTGTTCATAGGACTATTTTCAAGGTCAGGAAAATCTAAGTTTATATCCTAGCACAGCCACTTACTCTGTGACCTTAGGTGAAGCAAATAAACTCTCCTGCCTCAATTTCATCTGTAAAGAAGAATTAGAATAATACTATATACCTTATGGAGTTACTGTCAATGAGACAATATGGATACGCTTGTCAGTTTGAGAAGGAGGAGTTAATGGTAAATACTTAGCAAGGCCAGACATTCCTTTACAAAAACCAAATGACTTTCAAATAATTTCATGTGCTGATGAAGGCAATTCAGTAACATGCACCTGAGGCAAATTTCATTTGAAACTATGGCTTTTTATTCTTAGGTTTTATTCTCATAGTTTCGGTTTTCCAGCATAGACATCATCCCAGTCTCTCAAACTCTCTTTTACACCATAACACTCAAAAAGAAGAGCAGGGTCTTTATTCTTAATTCTTTTTTACTTTCTTTAGGAAGAGATTACCTGAACAACTAAAGACAACTGAAGTAATGAGGTTGCCAACAAGAGAAATAGTTAATATTGAAACACAAAGTTACAGAAACAATGCTTTAAATCTAAGTGTATATGGAAAAAGTGTTCTTCCTTCTCCAGACTATGAGTAACTGTCATTTATAAAGTTTTTCTGAACTCTGGGCATAAATTTTAAGGTCTTAATATTGCAATTCCTATGGCATTAGGCTGTTTATCATCATTCCATTCTACTCACAGTCCCCAAGTGTTTTGGGTTTCACAATTATCAGCTAGGCATGCCCTTAGAAAAAGACTGTATCATCAATAATACCAGGACAAGAAGCCAAATATGATGATGTTGTCATCCACATCAGTAGGTTTCTTTGTTCAAGCAAGAGCAGGCAGAATATATTTCTTTCTGCCCATGAAAATGCCCCATTTGGGTCAACATTTCTGGAAAGGGTTGAATAGTTTTCAGATTCCAAAATAAGAGATTAAAAAAGCAAACAAAAGAGTCTTTCTTTCCAGGCACTCCAACGAAGAATGCTACCACTGAGATTAAGCCATGCATATACATTGCATGTTTCAGTCTTGGCACCTTATGGGTTTGAGAAAGAAAATGACAGGAATGACTTCAATTGTTTAAATGATTAAGCCATTAGTATCAGGCTCCCAGGGTAATTGAATATCCTACTTTACTTGCTGGCTAAAAATAGGTAACCAAATGTTTTTAAGAAAAAGATAAGGAAAATGGTACATACTGATACTTCAAATAATTAAGCACCATAACAATAAAGAAAAATCAGTATTTGAATTTAAGTACATCATAAATACCATGTGTGACAACATTACATCTATTTAGACCTTACAGGCATAACTATTTTCATTTCTTAAAATGTATCATGATATCTCATATTGCTCAAAAGTTGACATTTGGCTAAACTAAATCTCTAGTATTAGTACTGACCAAAAATCAACTTCTATGATTTTGAGCATACTAACTATTACTTAGGCAATAGTTGGCACTGAGGCACCATTGTGTAACGAAAGTAACAAGTAGATGAAGAAAAACCTAAAACATTCACTTACAACTCTTTAAACCTTTTGCAAAACAAGGCTGTATTCTTCCCAGAAGTTTTCTCATGTGTTCTTCTGCAAAAATATTTATTGAATATATGCTAGGTGCTCTAGGCACTGGGGATAATACCGATCAAAAGACAAAAAAGTCCCTGCATTAATGAAGTTAACATTATAGTTGGTAATACAGAAAATTAACCAGATAAATTAATTAATGGTAGTTTAGCAGTGACAAGTGTCAAAAAAAGAAAGAAAGAAAAACAAAGACAAGGAAGAAATTAAGAAGAGTTGGTGAAGAAAGCAGAGCAACTTTGATTGGGTAGGCAGGGAAGGCCTTTGTGAGCCAAGCCCTGAGGGGAGAGCAGGGGGAGACCATGCAAGTTTCTGGGAGAGGAACACTCAGGGCCAAGGAAAGAGGAAGTGCAAATGCCTTGAGATGCAATATGCCCAGCACGTCCCAGGCTGTGAGGCAGGCAGTCCAGGTGGAGCTGAGTGCATCAGAAGGAGAGTAGTAGGCAATGTGGCAATAGAGTGTTTTAAGCAGAGGAGTGGCATTCTTTTGGAGTTTGATAGGATCTCTCTGGCTGCTGTATTGAGAGGAGACTATAGGAAGGTGAGTGTAGAAAGAGGGAAACTAGTTGGGATACTTTAATAGTGATCCAGGAAAGAGATGACAATGGTTCTGGCCAATGGGGTGCTATGGAGATTTAAATATATTCAAGTTCTAATAGATTAAAGTTCTGAATATATTAGATTCAAATTCTGAGCATATTTTGAATTCAGGGCCAAGGAAACAAGAAGTGTAAATGTCTTGAGTTGCGATATGCCTAGTATGCGCCAGGCTCTAAGTAGGGCAGTGTGGCTGGAGCTGAGTGAAGTATATTCAGTTTTTGAATGTATTTTGAATCTGATGAGTCAAATATGGTAAGTAAGAGAAGTGAGCAATGAGTCAATAATTATTCCAAGGTTTTTGGACTGAACGCCTGAAAAGATGGAGTTGCCACTAAGAGGAGCCAAGTTTGACCTTAGAGAGACGAGATGTGTTTTAGACATATTAAATTTGAGATGCCAGTTGCAAGTAGAGATAGTGAGTAGGCAACAGAATGTGCAAGTCTGGAGTTTGGGTAGAGAACTGAGTAGCAGTTGTAAATGTGGATAGCATTAGCTTAGAGATGGAATTTAAAGCCATGATACTGTATGAGAATCTTAGGAAGCAAGCATAGGCAGAAAATGCATGATGCCCAAGGAGCAAGCCCTAGTGGTACTTCAACGTTTAGATGTCTGGGAGATGAGGAAGAATCCGCAAAGAAGATATAAAAGAGTGGAAGGAAATTACCTCTATGGTATGGCCAAATTCCTCTATGATATTTTGAATATATGCATGTTAATGAGGTTACATGAATATTCAAAAGACTTCAAATACCTTGAAGAGAGGCACAAAATCTTATTCATTTTGGGCTTCAGGGACCAGCACTGTGCCAATTACATAAAAAACACTAACTGTATTTGTTGAATGAATAAGTGAATGGATAAATGAATGCAGGATCTTAAGGAATCACTTCAGCTCGATGAATATTTACTGAGCATTTTCTAGTTCCAGGAACTGAGCAAGGCACTGAGAAAACAAATATACATAGAGACCTATCTGATAGGAAGACAGACAGGTTAATTTGGTAGTACATTGGCTGAATCTCTTGCTAAGAGAAACATCAGGCAATTAAACAGAAATATATCATGCATAGATGAAAAAAGTATGTTATTTAGGGGAATGATAGAGCTCCTTTTAAATAAATTTCTAAAATCTGATTTCTCATTCTCCTTTTTAGCAAGATATATAAGAAATTACAGTGAAAGTCAATGGATAATCATGATTCAAGATAATGAATTTCCTATACATAAAACTTTTAATAAACACATCTGTCAATACACTAAAACAGCAAAGATGAACAACATCATAAATTATAATTTTCTTCAAATTCTATGTTGAAAGCTTTTTTTGAGACTGCAATAAGAGTTCTGATTAATTTTAGTTTACTGATTTGTAATTCAAAACATAAACTTCAAAAGCATTTATGAAAAATAAATTAATATTTCTCTTTTGAATACTTCTTAAAACAAAAGTAACATCTCACTTAAAACAACTGGGGCAGAATAACTCTGCCCAATTAGATCTTTGCCCTCACTACCTCACAGAACTGACACACATCACACAATATGAGCATATATTAGGTAAAATACACGTATACATCAATAATGAATACATGAAATTTCAGTTAATGTATGCTCAATAACTGCTTCTACTTTTTACTTACTTAAAATATGAAATAATAAGTCATTTATTCAACAGATATTTGTTGAGTACCTGCCTGGCATGTTTTAGTGCTGTTTACATCCTTGCTTTAGATAGTAAAGGGAAGGAAGGTCTTCTCTCAAAATCTGCTTGTTTGTCAAGTCACATACTTTCCTGGGACCTACTGCCATTATCTTTCCTATTTTAGAGGTTTTATTTATTTTATTTACATAGTCAAAATTCAAAAACAAAGGGAACTAGTACCCATTTCTGAGTCTGCTAAATGTCTACTAATATAATGTAATTGTGTTAACTTCTCAATAACATAGCTATCAGCTAGTCAAACCACTGTGAGAGATAAAATCTTCTTTAATCAGATTATTGTAGTTATTTAGAAATGAAATGTTCTAAACAGACAGAAGGCTTCGAGAGAAGAGGTTCAGGTCCCATTAATCATCATATCTATTACTTTTACCACTTTACTCTCTAAACTTTCCACTTTTATTCATTCCCACTGCATTGCTTAGTTCCAAAAACTAGCATCTCTCAGTAGGATGCCAGTGTTCTTCAACTTGTAGCTAGAATGATTTCTCTAAATGTGTATCTCATCAGGTCACTACCCTTAACTCTATTTTAAAAAACCAGGATCAAGTTTTAATGCAAGGAATGATAAAACTGGAAGGTGCTTTAGAAATTGACCCCAGCTGGTTTCTTCAATCCTCAGGGCCTTACTGTGCTCTCCTTTCACCCTTAAATGTAATAGCTCATCCACACTAAACTCTACATTTCTACAATTTTCCTAGTGTCTCTCCTCTGGTGCTTTGCACACGTTGTTCCTCTTGGCATTGCAGGGAGGAACTAGAATCTGTGACTAAGTGAACTCTACTCAGTGTAGAGTCTCTTGTGTCTTCCCATTCCCCAGCTCATTAGACACCATTTCCTTCTGGAAGCTCACCTTGTATTAGGGCTCACCATAGTTTATTGTTTTTTGTCTCTATGAGGCTGTAAGCTCCTTGTGGGCAGATATGTCTTATTTATGGGTTTAGCTCTAGTATTTAGCAAAGTTCTTTGCACAAAATTAGTACTTAGTAAGTATTCATTGTATGAATGTGTTATAATAGCAAATCTATTTGCAAAGAATGTCTAAAGTACCAAAGCGGAGCGGGGTGGTGGTGGTTGTGGTTAACTGCAAGCCAGCAGCAGAATTTGCCAAGTTTGGGTGTCTCAAGTAGAAGTGAAAAGTAAGCAGGGATTAAGTGGGAGTTGGGCTTCCTGCCTGCAAAGTCCAGGCTGGGAGATGAAATGGATGAGCGCATGGCAGAAAATATCATCACATACTGAAGAGGCTGACTGCTAAACTTAGTCTAACATCTTTTAAATTGTAACTTTTCCAGATTCTCTTTCATAGCAGAATGTCACTGACAGTCCACAGACACTGTCTCCAAAATGACAGTTAATCGTGAAGATAGCAAATTCTAGCCTTTTTCAAGGAGAACCATCTGACCCAGAAGCTGAAAAGAATTTACTTAAGAATTTACTTAAGAAGGCAGCAATTTAATAAGAATTCATAATTTTACATTTAATTAACTTTTTGAGAAAATTGTGCTTTCAAAATCTAGTTGAACAAAAGAGGTAGTAAATCTCTTTAATGACTCCACATCAAATTCCAATGGAGTATGATTTTTTTAAAGTTTCAGTTTTTTTTTTTTTTTTCTGAGAAACATCAAACTACTTATTTTATCAGTCTTGCCTACCTGTAATATATAAGAAACACTTAGGTGAAACTAATAATCTTAAACATGTCTTAAAAATGTAAATTTCTAGTCTTGATTTCTGACCTCCAGCTAATGAATTACTATGCCTTGCTTGTATTTGCAAATCCAAACGATTTAGTAATTTATAATTGGATTTTTATAAAATTTGACATTTATTTATTTGTTTATGACAGAGTCTCTTGCTCTGTCGCCCAGGCTGGAGTGCAGTGGCATGATCTCAGCTTACTGCAGTCTCTACTTCCTGGGTACAAGTGATTCTCCTGCCTCAGCCTCCCGAGTAGCTGGAATTACAGGTGTGCCACTATGCCTAGATAATTTTGTATTTTTAATAAGGATGGGGTTTTGTCATGTTGGCTAGGCTGTTCTCCCACTCCTGGCCTTAAGTGATCTGCCCACCTTGACCTCCCAAAGTGTTAGAATTACAGGTGTGAGCCACTGTGCCTAGCCTAAATTTAACATTTTAAAGAAAGCATTGTGAGGACTTCTGGTTTCTGGCATGGCATGTAAGGAGCTTAGAAGTCCATCATTCTGTAATTAGAACAAGTAAAACACTGAATAAACTGAAAATTAACACTCTTCTTAGTTCTGCATAGAAGTGAGGTTACATTGCAAACTGCTGCCCCTAAAATTGGGGAGTAAGACAGGTGGATAGGGTGTGGATAGGGTGTCACAATTTATCAGAGCAGAAATCTATGAGCAGAAACCTCCTCAGAACTATCATGAGGTAGGAAAACGTAAACTTTAGCTGATGAATTGCTGAAGGCTTAGTGTGGACGAGTCTGAAACATAAAAACTTTAGGGGGACCCAATCTTAAGGGGATCCCCACACTTGTGTGAGTTTTACTTCCAAGAGCTGTATCAGATCCTCACAGTGAATACCAGGGGAAAAATCTCTTTCTGCTTCTGGCAGGAGGAAGAGAAAAGAAACAACTTTAAAGTATGGTAGAGAATGGTGTTTGTCTTAACAAGGTCTGCTCTCAGGAAAAAACTACTTTAGTACAGCCCATCTTGCTGGGGTTTTGTCAGTCTAACAAAATCTAGGGAACCAGAAATCCCCAACTCTACCCAGCTGTACCCTTGAGCACCAGTGTAGATCACAGTCTAGAGGTACAGGCTTACGAAAAGACCGAGATTTAAATATAGGACTACAGAATGCTTCCTCTTTCCCCATAGCTTACCACTATATAATTGAAGGCTTATTTACCAGAGTTGTGCTTTTGTTTTCTTTTTTCTTCCTAACCTAGTGTATTAGTCCATTCTCACATTGCTATTAAAAAAACCTGAGACTGGGTAATTCATAAGAAAAGAAGCTTACTTGGCTCTTCTTCAGGCTGCACAAGAAGTATGGCAGCATTTGCTTCTGGGGAGACCTCAGGGAGCTTTTACTATGGCAGAAAGCAAAGCGGAAACAGGCACTACACATGGTAAAAGCACGAGCAAGAGAGAGGAGGAGGGCTACACACATTTAAATAACCAGATCTCATGAGAACTCACTCCCGATCATGAGGACAGTACCAAAAGGATGATGCTAAACCATTCATGAGAAATACACCCCACCCCAATCCAATCACCTCCCATCAGGCCCCACCTCCAACATTAGAGATTATAATTCAACGTAAGATCTGGTGGGGACACAAATACAAACCATATCACCAAGTGTATCATGCCCACCTTTCAATAAATTATAAGGCATACTAAAAGGCAAAAGCACAGTTTGAAGAGACTGAACAAGTATCAGAACTAGAGTCAAATATGACAAATGTATTGGAATTATCAGACCAGAAAATTTTTAAAACTATGAATCATATATTAAGGGCTTTAATGGAAAAAATAGACACCATGCAAGAACAGGTGGAAGATGTAAACAGAGAGATGAATATTCTAAGAAAAAATCGAACAGAAATATTATCTTGATGGTCAAAAACACTAAAACAGAAAAATGAAGAATGTCTTTGATAAGCTCATTAGTAGACTGGACAGGGCTGAAGAAAGAATCTCTGAGCCTGAAGATATGAAAACAGAAACTTCTAAAACTGAAGAGCCAAGGGAAAAAAAAGACTGATAAAAAAAGAAAACAAAGAATATCTAAGACAACTTAGATTGTGGGACAATGACAAAAGGTGTAAATATGTGTAATTTGTGTAATGGGAATAGTGGAAGGAGAAAAAAAGAGAGAAAGGAATTATAACAATATTTAAAGCAATAATGACTGATAACTTCCTGAAATAATTATTGTGAGACAGCAATAAGTTTGACAGTTTTCTCAGATCCAGGAAATTTCAAGAACACAAAATAGGATAAATACTAAAAATCAATCCCCAGGCATACCACATTCAAACTTCAGAAAAACAAAGAAAAAGTAATTCTTATCTTTATATCTTCTTAACTTTGTAAAGATAAGAATTACATCTGAATTCTCAGGAACTAGGCAAGGAAAGAGAGCACGGAATGAAACAAAGTGTTATGAAGAAAACGAAACCAAAAAACCCTAGAATTCTATCCTGTGAGATTATCCTTCAAATGTGAGAAGTACATACTTTCTCAGACAGACAAAAGGAGAGAATTTGTAGACCTGCCTTTCAAGAAATGTTAAACAAAGTTTTCAAAAGAAGGAAAATTATAAAGATCGGAAACTCAGATCTACATCCAGAAAGAGCATTAAAGTAGGAATAAGTAAAGATAACAAAAACTATTTTTCTTATTCTAAGTTGATCTAATAGGTAACAGTTTGTCCAAAATAATAATAGCAACAATTTATTCAATTATGTATGTGTGTGTGTGTATGTGTGTGTGTACATACTTATGTATAAATGAAATAAATAATAGCAGTGATACAAGAGACAGGAGAGAAGAATAAGTAACATTTAGTCATTATAAGGTACTGGAACTACCCATGAAGTAGTACAGGATGTATTGTGGGTTCAGTTCCACACCATCACAATAAAGTAAATATTACAATAAAATGAGTCACAGTTTTATTTCCCAGTACATATAAAGTTATGTTTGCACTATACTGTGACCTATTAAATGTGCAATAGTATTATCTCTAAAACAATGTGACATACCATAATTTTAAAATACTACTAAAAATGCTAATGATCATCTAAGACTTTAGTGAGTTGTAGCCTTTTTGCTGGTGGAGTCTCTTGCCTTAATGTTGATGGTGCTGTCTGATGGGGTGGCTGTTGTAGTTTCTTAAAATAAGGCAACAATGAAGTTTGACTTTTTTTCATGAAAGATTTCTCTGTAGCGTGTGATACTGTTTGATAACATTTTACCCATAGTAGAACTTCTTTCGAAATTGGAGTCAATCTTCTCAAACCCTGTTGCTTTGTTATCAATTAACTTTATGTAATATTCTAAATCCTTTGTTGTCATTCAACAATGTTCAGAGTATTTTCAGTAGGAGTAGATTCCATCTCAAGATACCACTTTATTTGTTCTTTGATAAAAAGCAACTCCTCATCCATGAAAGTTTTATGCAGAGATAAAAATTACATTATTATCAATGTATTGACAATATATTGATGATTACATCAATGCATTCACATCTGTAGATTCTGTTTCCAATTCTAGTCTCCTTCCTATTTCCACATCTGCAGTTATATATTCCAATGGAAGTCTCAAACACCTCAAAATTATCCATGAGAACTGGGATCAACTTCTTCCAAACCCCTGTTAATGCTGTTATTTTTACCTCCTCCTATGAATAAGTAATGTTCTTAAGTGGCATCAAGAATGGTAAATCCTTTCCAGAAGGTTGTCAATTTACTTTGCTCAGATCAATCAGAGGAATGACTAGGCAGCTATTGCCTTACAAAATGTATTAATTAAATAATAACACTTAAAAGTCAAAATGACTCATTGACTTGCAGAATGGATGTTGTGTTAGTAGGCTTGAAAACAACAATCATCTTTTTGTACAACTCTATCAGAGCTCTTGGGCAACTAGGTCAATTGTCAGTGCATAGTAATATTTGAAAGAAATCATTTTTCTCCACTCCGGGCAGTACGTCTCAATGTTAGGCTTAAAATATTCAGTAAACCATGATGTAAACAGATGTGCTGTCATCTAGGCTTTGTTCTTATATTTACTGAGCACAGGCAGAGTAGATTTGGCATCTATCTTAAGTGTCCTAGAATTTTTGAAATGGTAAATGAGCATTCACATCTCCTTAAAGTAATCAGCTGCATTAACCTCTCACAAGAAAGTTAACCTGTACTTTAAAGCTATCCTTTAAAACTTCTTGTCTCTAGCTATTAAAGTCCTAGATAGCATCTTCTTCCAATAGAAAACTGTTTCATCTACGTTTAAAATCTGTTGTTTAGTGCACGAACCTTCATCCCTTGTATTGGCTAGGTCTTCTGGGCAAGTTGCTGCAGCTTCTCTAGCACTTGCTGCTTCACCTTGCACTTTTTTGTTATGGAGATGGATTCTTTCCTTAAACCTCAGGAAAGAACCTCTTCTAGCTTTCCACCTATTCTTCTGCAGCTTCCTCACCTCTCTCAGCCTTCACAGAATTGAAGAAAGTTAGGGCCTTGTTCTGGATTAGGCTTTGGCTTAAGGAACCTTTATAACTGTTTGATCATCTATCTGGACCAATAAAACTTTCTTCTTATCAGCAATAAGGTTGTTTTGCTGTCTTGTCATTTGATTGCTAACTGGAATAGCACTCGCACATTCCTTCAAGAACTTTTCCCTTGTATTCACAACTCGGCTAACTGGAGCATAGGTCTAGCTTTCAGCCACTGCTTTTGATATCCCTTCTTTTGATATCCACTGCTTTTGATATCCCTTCCTCACTAACCTTAATTCTTTCTAGGTTTTGATTTAAAGTGAGAGATGTGTGACTCTTCCTTTCACTTCAGTCACTTGAGCACCTAGAGGCCAACGAAAAATTAGTTACTGGTTTAATTCCAACATCTTTGTGCCTCAGGGAATAGGAAGGCCTGAGGAAGGGGAAGGAATGGGGGAATGGCCAGTCAGTGAGGGCAGTCAGAGCACACACAACTGATCTACAGATTCAATGAAATCCCAATCAAAATCTCAGCAAGTTATTTTTGGATATACACCAACCAATCTAAAGTTCATATGAAAAGACAAAAGGCCCAGAATGGTCAAGAGAATACTGAAAGAAAAGAACAAAGATAGAGGACTGACACTACTCAACATCGAGGTTCACCACAAAGCTACAGCAATCAGGACACTGTGCTATTAGCAAAAGAACAGACAAAGAGATCAATGGTACAGAACAAATCTTTGAATACAGAAATACACCCACGTAAGTGTAATCAACTGATCTTTGACAAAAGAGCAAAGGTAATACACTAGTAAAAACAAACAAACATTCTTTAATAAATTGTGCTGAAACAACTGAACATTCACATACAAAAAAATGATTTCAGACACAGACCTTACACTCTTCCCAAAAACTAACTCAAAATAGATCACAGACCTATGTTTTATGTAAAACACAAAACTCTAAAACTTTCCAGAAAACACAGGAGACTATTTAGATGATCTTGGGTATGCTGATGACTCTTTAGATATAAGACCAAAGGCATAATCCTTGAAAGAAACAAGCTGATAAGGTAAACTTCATTAAACTTAAAAATTTCTACTCTACAAATAACACTGTCGAGAGAATAAGAAAAGCCACAGACTGAAAGAAAATATTTCTAAAAGACACATCTGATAAAACTTCTGTTGTCCAAAATATACGAATAACTCTTTGTTCATTTGTTTGTTTGTTTTGAGATGGAGTCTCACTCTGCCACCCAGGCTGGAGTGTAGTGATGTGAACTTAGCTCACTGCAACCTCTGTCTCCCAGGTTCAAACAATTCTCTTGCCTCAGTCTCTCAAGTAGCTGGGATTATAGGCATGTACCATCATGCCCAGCTAATTTTTGTATTTTAGTAGAGATGGGGTTTCACTATGTTGGTCAGGCTGGTCTCAAACTCTTGATGTCAAGTGATCTGCCTGCCTCAGCCTTTTGAAGTGCTGTGAATATACAAATCATTCTCAAAGCTTAACAAGAAAATGAACAATGTAATAAAAAAATGGATGAAAGACCTGGACAGACACCTCACCACAGAAGATGTGCAGATGGTAAGCAAGCATATGAGAAGACGTTAATCGTTGTACGTCATTAGGAAATTTCAAATTATAACAATGGATATCACTGCATACCTATTAAAATGGTCAATATCAAGAACACTGATAACATCAAATGCTGGTAAGAATATGGAACAACAGGAACTCTCATTTAATGTTGGTGTAAATGCAAAATGGTATAGCCACTTAAGAAGACTGGCAGTGTTTTACAAAACTAAATATACACTTACCATATGATTCATCAGCAGCATATTTAGGTATTTACCCAAAGAAGTTGAAAACTTATGTCTATGCAGAATCCTATATATGGATGTTTATAGCAGCTTTATTCATAATTGCTAAAATTTAAAAGCTGCCAAAATGTCCTTCATTGGGTGAGTCAATAAACTCTGGTATGTCCAGACAATGAAATATTATTCCACAATAAAAGGAAATACACTATAAAGCCACGAAAATAAATGGAAGAAACCTAAATGGGTACAGCTGATTGTTGAACAACATGAGGGTTGGAGCACCAAGCCCCCAACAGTTGAAAACCCTTGTATAACTTTTGATTCCCCACAATTTTAACTTCTAATAGCCTTCTATTGACTGGAAGCCTGAAGGATAACAGAGTTGATTAACACATATTTTATATGTTACATGTATTATATACTGTATTCTTACAATAAAGTAAGTCAGAGAAAAGAAAATGTTACTAAGAAAAATCATAAGAGATAATAAATTTACACTCATTAAGTGACAGTGCATCATTATAAAGGTCTTCATCCTCATCATCTTCACATTCCGAAGGCTGAAGAGGAGGAGGAAGAGGGATTGGTCTTACTGTCTCAGGAGTGGCAAAGGTAGAAGAAAATCCATGTATAAGTGGACCTGTACAGTTCAAACCCATGTTGTTAAAGGGCTGACTTTATTACTAAGTGAAAGAAATTAATCTAAGAGGCTATATACTGTATAATTCTAACTATATAATAATATTCTGGAAAAGGTAACGCTATGGAGATAGTAAAAGATTAGTGATTGTCAGGAGTTAGGAGTAAGGAGGACAGAACAGGCAGAAGACAGAAGATTTTTAGGGCAATGTAACTATTCCGTATGATCCTACAATTGTTATTACAGAACATCATACATTTTTTAAAACCCATAGAATGTAAAACATAGAGTGAACCCTCGTATAAATTAAGGACTCTAGGTGATAATCATGTACCACAGTAGGTGTATACAGTAGTATGTACTACTGTAACTAATGTACTAATGTTGGATACGGATTTTGATAGTGAAGGAGATTGTGCACTCGTAGAGATAAAGGTATATGGGAACTTTCTGTATTTCCACTCATTTTGGCTGTAAACTTGAAACTGGTCTAAAAATTAAACTTTATTAAAAGTTTAAAAAGAATTGCCAAAGTTTCAAAAAGTCCTCTATTCCACAATATTTTCTCTCACTTCATGAAGATGAATATAACAAATATGGAAGTAATATAACACCAAGAAATCCAGATTTATATTCAAAAGGGCAATAATAATAATAACTACCATTATTATTTTAAATTGAGACATAGTCTTGCTCTGTCAACCAGGCTGCAGTGGCACAATCTTGGCACAATCAGCCTTGATCAACTGGGCTCAAGTGATCTCTCACCTCAGCCTCTCAAGTAGCTGGGACTTCAGGTGCATGCCACCACATCCGTCTACTTTGTAAAAATGTTTTTGTAGACATACAAAACATTTTGACAACATCAGCCTGTTGCCCAGGCTGATCTTATGGTCCTAGGCTTAAGGAATCCTCCTGCCTCGACCTCCCAAAGTGCTGGGATTACAGGCATGAGCCACAGAATTAATGTGATGGTATAGATATATTAAGAAGAAATCCTTATTCTCATCAAAGAATAAAAATTACTGAAGTGAACAAATAAAATAGAAATAGGCCCTCTGGAATTTATGACAATTATCCCTGACAAAAATTCTGATATCAAATAGTATTGATCACGAAGCAGCTTCCTCCTTCTGTAGGTTGTAACTAAAGAGTCCTTAGCAGACAAGCTTACATCTTATCCCACACGCACTGAAAGTGCTCATGAACATAAAGGAAACACGATGCATGGGTAGAAGGATTTAGTTTGCCGCTGTGGAGCACCATAATAGAGAAAACTTAAACTTGTATTTTGCCTTCCACTCAGGAAAGAACCAAAAGTATATGACAGAGTATCCCTTTCTATTAAAAGGACAGAATGTTATAACCATTTAAAATGTTCTTACTTAAAATATATAATAAAATCATTAATTGTTTTATTCATTTTTCAATTAAAAGAACACTATTCAGATGTGTCCTTTCACGAGGCAAAACAAAACAAAACAAAACAAAAACACATACTAAAATTGTTAGTATAACTACTGGGAAACCAGTATTTTTCCCACATGAGACACACACAAATTCTAGATTCATGGGTTTTCACTATAAGGAACATTAAATTTCATTTAAAAATAGCCCAGATGTTAAGTACATTTACAGCATCAGGGTTTGTTACTTAAAATGTCTTCCATTTTGTGTAGATTAACTGTTTCTTCTTCTTTATTTTTTTTCATTTTTTAAGATAGGTTCTTGCTCTGTCGCCTAGAGTGCAGTGGCATGATCACAGCTCACTGCAGCCTCGAACTCCTGGGCTCAAGTGATTCTCCACCTCAGCTGCCCTAGTAGATAGGACTATAGGCACGAGCCATCACCACTGGCTAATTTTAAAAAATTTGTAGATACAGACTCTTGTTATGTTGCCCAGGCTTGTCTTGAACTACTGGGCTCAAGAGTTCTCCTGCCTCAGTCTCCCAAAGTACACCTGATTAGAGGTGTGAGCCACTGTGCCCAGCCTGTTTCTTAAATATAAATTACCATCACAAAACAAAATTCATAGACTCAGCTATGTTCTATAAAGTATTTTCAAAGGGATTAAACTATTTTAGTTCTTTTTTTTATTCCTACCAACACCTTACTTCAGTGACTTCTAACTTGGCTAAGCTATGTCTAAACCAAGTCCATCTTTGCTTCAAGCTGTCTACACAGAATAATATCACGGCACATGGTGTACTATACTGTAATTATTGATTTTTTGTTTTTTAGTCTCTTGAACAAGTATTCATTCAACAAACACATAATACTGATTTTCTCTGACATACAGCTCCTGAAATCTATGTCGCTAACGAAGGGTAACAAAATATGTCATTCCAAAATATGCCACTTGTAAAAATTCTTTTTTGCTGAAGGCAATTGCGAAGAAGCAGATAAGAAAAAGTTCTTTGCTTTCCCTCTATTTGCCTAAAACCAGGCCATAAATTTGTAGACTTTTCTCTCCTGCCTTCTCTCCAGGGAAGGCAGAAGTCAGTGACAACCCCCAGCCTGAGCCTGGAGGCTGCACCAGAGGAATCCACATTAAGAAACTTGACTAAAACCAGCCATTATCTGTCATTAATTATCCTCATATATTAACCTTCACACAGCTTGCTGTTCCTATAGACTCAAAGTCCTTTTCCTTTGTTTTGACTCTTATCTAAGAATTTATTGTTCTTTTAAGATGATATATAAGCCGAAGTTCTAACCACCCCTTTGAGTTACTCATCTCTGAGTGCTTCCATATAAACACATAATACACGTTAATAAACTTCTGTTTTTTTCTTCTTAATCTGTCTCCTGTCAATCTAATTTACGCAGTCCCAGACGATGAACCTAAAATGAGTAGAGAGAAAACAACTTCTCAATGCTAACACATATGTTCAGGTGACTGCCTGTGTTAAAGCCTTATTTATCAACTGCCCTAGAAATGAACTTGATCTGTGATCTGTCTTATCTGCTTAAGCCTAAAGTCTCTGCCTGAAGGTCTCTCCCTTGGGGACTATAATCTAGCTCCATTTCTTCACTTTCTCATCTTATCTTTCTCATCTTGTCTTAGATAAATTGGAATCTCTATAAACTTAGCCCCTGCTTATTCTCCAGAGCTGTTGAGGTATGCCTAGAAACCCTGGTAGGCACAAACCCTGGAAAAGATTGTTTAAAAAGAATCAGGGCAGTTCATTATTTGCTGTGAAGATGACTTTGCTTTCATAAAAGCCTTTTCCACTCATTCCTGAATTTATTTGCAAAAGAGACTACTGATGCCTTATAGTTGAAAATGGTTAGATATCTGAATAAAAATATATAAATTTAAAGCAAGAAGAGGCTGGGAATGGTAGCTCAGACCTGTAGTCTCAGCACTTGGGGAGGCTAAGGAGGGAGGACAGCTTGAGACCAGAAGTTTGAGACCAGCCCGGGCAGCATAACAAGACTCATCTCTATAATAAAATAAAATTTAGAAAGAAAAAAAAAGAAGAAACTTTTTTCCCATAGAACTCATGTGCTCCTTTGTTTTGCTTTTTAGAAAGTAAAAACCATTTCATTAGAAGAAGACTCAATGCACCTATAAAAATAGAACTTCCATTAGATTCTGAATAGCTAACATTCCACAGGAAATATGTGCAAGTACCACAATGCCAAAACTGTCATCAAAAGGAGGAACACAAGGAACATCCCTTCTTTGGGAATTCAAGTGGTTATTTTATATTGGAACTGATTGGGTAAATGGCTGCACTTTTCCATACGACTATTTCATTGGTATCTTTAAGATATCAATGTATGTTTCTTATCTATATTTAAAATGTGCATTTTTCGAAAGCTGTTTACCTTTCCTTTTCATAGATCACATAATTTTGAGAAATTAGACACTTATATCTATTATGCTCTCTTTTCAGTTATTGAAAATGTATACTTTTAACCATGGTTTTTCAATTGTTCTAATGCTGGACTGTGTTTAACTAGTTTATTAATCTCGTTTACTGGTAGATCATTTCAGGATAAATGCTCCTCTTAAACTTTAAATACTAAAGAATAATCAAGAAGAATTTGAGCCCTTCGTTCCAGAAGCAGAAGCTCAGTTGTCTATTGCAGCATATTTCAAGTTTATATGGTTTGCATGTAAACTTTCACCCTCTTCACTTCGGTTTCAGAGACATTAATAACCCAAACAAATATGATTGACACAGACATGATCCACTTTAGTTAAAAAGCTTATTTTGCTTTCATGTGAACTGCTTTATGTTCTTCAATTATTGTGCTGAATTTCTAAAAAATGATACAAGAAAAAATAAACTATGTGATTCTTATCATGCCCTTAATTTAATAAGGAGTACAGAATCTATACATTTTAAAGTGTAGATAGAAATAGCTTGCTGACTATGGAAAACTGGCATAGTAGAAGGATTTGACCTAACACTGAAGTGCTTCTTGCAGCAGAAGGAGATCAAAATATATCACCCCCAAATATATCACCCCCAAATATATCACTTTGGCATAAGGATTATTTGGAGCTAAAGCTAAGTGAGAATCAACAGGTAATAGAGAGAATTACCTTCCCTCTCTTATCTGCCTAAAAGCAGGGTATAAATTTCCCTTTGAGGAAGATGCTCCCTTTCCCAGATACCAGTGAGAAAGACAGACTCATCGTAGAAGACAGGGAGTCGACAGCAGATGAGTTTGCATAAACAGATCTTACTAAAATAGCCCTTACCTTCCATTAGTTCCTTCATATATTTACTAGTCACTTTCCATAAGTCAATTCTCCATTGTCTCTTGAAGCCCAGATTCTCTTTCCTTTGTTAAAATGGTATAAAAGCCCAAGCCTACTGCTTCTTTGAGTTTTGCTTCTTTTCTGTGAACTCTCATGCACATAAACATTAATAAAAATTGTATGTCTTTTCTCTTGTTAATCTCTCTCTTGTTAGTTAAATTCTCATGCCCCAGGCACTGAACCTAAAAGACTAGAAAAAAAGTGTTTCCTCCCTGAGCTATAATCAAACTCAATTCAGAATGATATTACTTAAGTAATGAGAACTAACAGAAGTGTTAGCATGAAGGACACATCTCTGTTTATAATATCATACCTTATCTACAAAGCAAAGGAGATCTGACAAATTAAATCTATTGAGAAATGACAACAGGTCTGATGCTTAAAAAAAAAAAATACGATACGTGTATTTCTCCCATTAAATATAGAAAAACGAAAAAATCCCTGTGTTTCCATAACCTCACCCAGCAGCAAGGAGACACCACCGGGCATATTAGTGGAGGCTGCGTGGGGAATCTGGACTTCAACCCCTGTCAGTCAGTAATAAGATGGCACCTTCTTACACTGGTATTAGAGAAGGTCTGCTAAAGAGAAGAGTTAATTAAATCTAGAGTATTATAAAATAATACCCTAAATGTTCAGGATATAATCCAAAAATCACTCATCGTATCAAGATCCAGGAAAATCTCAATTTGACTGAGCAGATAATTAACAGGCAGCAATACCAAGATAACAATGCTGTCAGAATTATCTGATATGGATTTTTAATCTGCCTTAATAAAAAATGCTTCAGTGAGCACTTATAAACATATTTGAAACAAACAAAACATACTTGAAACAAACAAAAGGGAATCTTGGGAAAGAAATAGAGGCTATAAAGAAGAAAAGGGACTGGAGAACTGAAAAATACAACTGACATAAAAAACTCAATGGATGAGCTCAACAGCAGAATTAAAAAAAAAAAAAAAACAGAGGACAGAATTAGACAATCAGACTTGAACATGGAACAATAATAAATTACCCAAACTAAACAACAGACAGACAACAGACTAGTGAAAACAATAACAACAAAAAACAGAGCCTCAGGGATCACTTAGACTCTAACAAAAGATCCAACATTCATGTCATGAGAGTTCGAAAAGGAATGGACGAAGAAAGTGGGGCTAAAAAGGTACTCAAAGAAACAATGTCCAAAAGTTTCCCAAGTTTGGCAGACAAAAATGTACACATTCAAGAGGCTAACTGAACCCCAAATAAGTAAACTCCAAGAAATCCAAGCCAAGCAAGATACATCACAGACACCTGAAAAAAACAACGCAAAAGAAAACAACAACAACAACAAAAAACTTTGAAGCAACCAGAGAGAAATTATACATTATCTTTAGGGGAAGAACAATTAGAATGGCAAAGATGTCTCATCAAAAACCAAGGAATCCAGAAGGAAGTGGCACAACATTGAAAGAACTCTCAACCTGGTATTTTATATCTGGCAAAATATCATTCAGGAATAAAGCAGAAATCAAGACATGCTCAGAAAAAGGAAAACTAAGAATTTGTTGCTAGCATACCTACCCTAAAAGAATGGCTAAAGAAAGCTCAAGAAAGAAAATCATAAAAGAAGGGACGTGAACATTGGGAAGGAAGAAAAAACAATGGAAAAGGTAAAAACAAGAGCTGAGAAAGGACTGAAGAGGAAGGACTATTAGAACAACATAGAGCTATACGAAACTATGGCCACATAAGGAAGCCATGGATGGACTGGGTCTGTGGAGAGGAGCCTGTGCAGTAGCATTGTGCATGAGTAGAGCTTTAGTGTCTATTCTAAATATGGCAGACATACTTGGCTGCCTACCCCAAAGACAAAACTTTCATTCTTTCTTAATAATGAAATCACAATTTTCTTCTGGACTAGGTATCACATGATTTGGAGGAGGCCAGTTCCCTCACAAGATCCATCAACTAAATTATGGTTTGTCAATGCCAGTTGTAATTTCATTCCCTTAACAAATGCCTGGTTTAGTGTGGGCTTGAGAAGCAGTTCCAGTTAAGGATTCTTGAACAGATATCTTCTGAGAGGCTCTTGAGAAAGATTTCTCCATGAATAAAAACTTACGCAATAGAATTTCAATTCCCCTTTTTCTGCCTTTGGAAGTCACTGTGATAACTGAAACTGTGGCAGTCGACTTCAGACCATAAGGGGAAGCCAAACATGAAGACAAACCCACATACTACTAAAAACAGACAGACGGAAAGAACGTGCTTTCTTAATGACATCATTGAAATATTGAATTAACCAAACTTAGTATTAGCCTACATTCAAACTCATATTATGTGAAATAATTTTTTAAATCTTTCCCAAAACCCTTTGTGGCATCACACTAAATGCTAGATAGTAGTCTATTACATGAATATACTATAATTATGAAATTATTTCTCTATAATTGGATCCTTAAGTTCGTTTCTTTCTTTTCTTTTTTCCTCCATTATAAAAGATGATGCAATGAACATCTTTTGGCATAAAATTTTAACTGAATTTAGGGTATATTTTTCATGGAATGTGTTCTGAGAAGTAAAATTACTAAGTCAAGTGATACAAACATTTTTAAATTCCCTTTGATGAGCACAGTAGCACCAAATTGATTTCCAGAAAGTATGTTCTTATTAAACTCCTACCAACCATATGTGTGGCCTGCTTTACTATATCCCTGCCAAGAGTCATTATTTTCCCTTCATTCTTGCTGATGGCACCTTACTTTAAAAGTCTTGAATAGTTTAAATCAATTTTGGTAATCCAAGTTTCTTCCTTGAGTCTTCTTTTTACATTAAGACAATAAATTATATATAATAAAAAATTAAATGGAAAATTCTGCTATGTCAAACATTTTTATGCTACAAGCTAAAACTGAGAACCACTTATGGCATCACAATAGACAACACAAAGAAAAATAACTATTTCACTTAGGTTAAGGTTAATTCAAATTAAGCTTAATTTAAATTTTAAGTAAAAAAACGCTGAGTAGTATTCTCTTTTCAAAAGAAGAGTTGAATGTTACTTGAAGAATATTAAGAAATATTGTAGCAGTCAGTAATTTGGACTGTACAATAAGAAAAATTATTAATTCAAAATGGTCCTCAATTAGATTGCAAAGATAAATGAATACAGAATATATACTTACAAATCAAACACCAAGTAGTGAAAACCCTCTTCTGATATGCTATCATGAAGTCGCACTAGAAAAAATAAGAGAAGAAAAAATACGTTAGACCTTTTCCAGTGATCAATGTTAAACCAGACTTCACATGAGCATCTGTCTCCTAGCTAGAAATGTTTGCATCACATTTTATTTTTGCCTTTGATAAGTCCATATTCTTTACAACATAGCTTGGGTTCAGATAGACCTAAGGTTTGGGTTCTGGTTCTGAAAATTGGTAACTATGTGATCTTAAAAAAAGTGCTTAACTTATAATGACATTAGTACCTATGCTTTATAAAATGGTTGACATTAAATGAAATAAAAATAAATCCACAAATTTTCAGGTTAATACTAAACAAATGTTGAGGATCATTGTACTATATATTCATATACTCAAAGTTACCAGGTTCTGGCAATTCTTCCACTTCCTTGCCATTCCCTATGCTATCATCTTAGTCCAAGTCCTCGCCAACTCATGCTTGGTCACTACAATAGACAGTAAGAGGAATGATTCCAAATCTAGGAAATGGTTTCCCTGACTGCGTTCTCCCTTTTGTCCAAGAAGTTCTAGGTGGCACTCGCTGGTCAACCTGGTGAAACACAGTTTTTGTTATGTTACTTATTTACTCAGGTCACCCAAATCCATTGACCAACTAATTAGCCCAAAATGTACAGCTAGAACTTTTGCTAAAATAATCTACTAGTTTCTCAATATTACTTTAAAATTTCCAATGAGCTAGACTTTAACTGATAACTCTAAACTAAATCACGTGTAGACTTACATACAACTTACCGTCTCTGCTGTTTATTTTTGCATAAGCCCCAAACCTTGTCCCAGTCATCCTTCATAAATAGTAAATTCATTTTTTGGGTTATTTATTTGTTTTTAGTTTTTTACTTTTATTTTAGCTTCAGGGATACATGTGCAGGTCTGCCACATAGGTAAACTCATGTCACAAAGGGCAGATGTACAGATTATTTTGTCACCCAGGTACCAAGCCTAGTACCCATTAGTTATTCTTTCTGCTCCTCTCCCTCTTCCCACCTTCCAGCCTCTGGTAGCCCCAGTGAATTCTTCCTACATATCTAAATCACTGCAAATGGTGGCTTGACCTTCATTGGAAGCAAAAGGAGGCAGGGAAAGCAACAAAGTTTTAGGACACAACTACTTTTACAAAAGTCACCACAAAATAATAATGATTTTCTACTTCAACCTGTTATGTTTCCCATGCACTGATGACCACCACGTGGAAAATGTGAATTTATAAGAACATTTAGGCTATCACACAAATTAAAATTATTTATAGAGGGAGACTGTAGAACCCATTCAACAACCAAGCTCATAGACTTAAGATAATCTCCATGCTTTATCATCTAATTTCATCCCCTTTGGAGCTCATTCCTGGCATCTTATTAAAATCTTTTCTGAATCCCTCTCTAGATAGGTAATAGTAAAATGTGAATTTTCTACTGTTATTAACATGAGGAGGAGGCCTATACTGTAGGCAACTGAGAATGAAGCCAACAGTTCAGTCTCAGATCCTCTACTTAGCTCCTGAGTGCGTGAGATGTAAACACACTGCAGAACCTCCGCCCTGCCACCCTTATCTTATTTGTTTGTCACAGTGTCACCTTTGAGTTCATTCACACAGCATATTTTATGTTTATTTACTACCTCTATTACCTTTCCCTTCTTCAGTATATAGAGTCTCCTCATCAATACTCCCAAACAGGAACCATATTTTATAAGTCTTGCATCACACACAGAGATCTGGCCCATAGTAGATGGTCTTTCATCAAATTTTTTTTGAACATTTACTATAGAAGGTTTTTGGACAGAAATTTTCACCAAGGATCAATACGTATATTATATATACACATAACACATACAAACACACACACACACACACACACACACACACACGTACATAAATAAAATAAAATGATTGCTACAGAAGCAATTCTTCCACCACTTTAATGGTGTGAAAGGTATTCTTCAAGTTGCCAGTATCAGAGACGCTTGCTACCTTTGCTCAAACTTACGCTGTTGAAGAAAATAAAGAGTTTGGTTTGATGATGTGTCTTTTAATGATCGTTTAGTACAGTAATGAAAGCTGGGTCATGGACAGTAGCTCACTGGCTTTCTTGAATGACAGTTTCAGAGATACCTCACTTAGCAGCTATAACACAGTATATATTCAAATGAGCTTAAATAATGGCATGGCTTCTTAAAGAATTCATACAGTTATTCTGAAAAATAAGATGAATTCTTAAGTTATCAAAGTTACACTGAAAAGTAAAATCTACAATGTGAGCAGGAGAAAATCGCCATGACTTTCTTCCATTGTCTGAAGGTAAAACCTTCAGGTACAGGTGGGATGTTGGGTGTCCAGATCAAAGGGGTGTACAGCTGAACAGAGGAGGATATTTCAGGTACAACTGGAAAGTAGTGATGATTTCTGACTATCCTGGGAATAATATTTTCTTAGAATGATTACCACTAGTTTATTAATACTAAATATCATCATTCAGAAATTATTTTTTGAACAAGTCAGTTGTTCAGATACAAGCCTGATAATCAAACATACGATACAAAAACACTTAACCAGCTAACATGTGATAAGGGTTTGAGACAAATCATTTAGCCAAGTTTACTTCTTTTGCATCACCCAATTCCAAAACAACCTCCAATATATCTAACCAGCCACTTGACCATGTGATATTATGAATGTGTTATTGATGTAGCAGAAAAAAAATCAGCATCATGTTTACTGGATTAATATATAGTTTCTTCCTTTCTTCCTTCCTTCCTTATGTCCCTCCCTACCTCTTTCTACTCTCTTATTTTAAATAATTAACTCAAAAATCAGAATTACATGAAATTGTCATGATTTTCACTTACTATATTAACAAAATCAGACAATATAGTCTTCACAGAGATATTCCACATATTTATAATCACTGTGAGGATGGGTTTGTTTCCTTTAAAAATTTTTAACTCTTCAACTTTTATTCTCAGAGTTGATGGTATGTCTATATAGTCTGGAAGATAGCGTTTTAGTCGTAGACATCTTCTATTTCCCTTCAAGCCTTTTCTGTTGGTCAAAAGTATCCTTCATCTCCTATCATCTTTCTTTCCTTTATAACAGATTCTCAAGGAATGAAATCGTGTTTACTTTTACAAAATGTTACATTAATTATTTGCTATAAATAACTGTCAATTCATTTTCACTGCAAAGGAAATAACACAACATTCTGTTCATCACAGCTGTTAGTTCAAGTTTGACAGCGTGGCTGGACTTGACAGCACTGCGCATGCTGCATTTTAAAACATACTGCACCTCGTTCTTTCTATGACTGCTCTGTTATTGCCATAAGCTTCACATATGAGTCCATGCAATTAGCCTAATGACAGTTGTCTCTATGATGTTTTTAGAGAGAAATTTTAAAGAAGATAATGAGAAAAACATTTGAGAAAACAGGTTGTGATACATTTTGGCAGTCGTTCTTTTTGAGGTTTGGTCAAAGGTAAAATTAAGTATATGAATAAATGAATTTTCACAACCTGAAACAGCACAACAGTTATCATCTGGAATAGAATTTTAGATTCTGGAACTTGAAGTATGGAATTTATAAGGGGGATAAAAGCTTCTGAGGCTAAAAATAGTTCCAAAGGTTAGTTGACCCATGACCTCATTCTTTTCCTTTCTACCCTGCCTGTATTATCACATTTGAATGATCACAGGATCACTGCTTTCTCTTCCTGTCCTTTGTTCTTGCATTATTTCATTGCAGTTTCTAGATAAATATTAGCTCCATAAAGAAGGGGTCAAATCAACCATGGTCCTTGTATGATCTGAGAAATTTTAATTGAATATGCTGGAAGTTTTCTCTTTATTTTAATTCTTCATTTCACCTAAGGGGTTAAAAGATATAATAAAACTTATAGTTCTTACTGTCAGGCACAATGCAAATAATTTGTGCAAGAGTTATTGTATTTAGTATATGCAAGCACCACAAGGACACTTTGCCATAAGCTTTTGCAAATGAATGTTCACAGGCTTAGAGGCATGGAAGAATATTCCAGGTTAACAGCCAATAATCAGCCAGGCGAGGACCAGAATGTAGAGCTGGATGATTCCAAAGTTGTTCTTACTGAGAATACTATGGGGGTTCCCTAAAACCTTTTTGTCAACAAACTACTTGCCAAATACCTGGTGGCATATGAACTGGTTTGTCAGGGTGAAATAATATTCAAAAGAGAGGAAAAGAAAAAAAAATATTATGGTGACTAGAGAAAGAAAAATAGTAACAAGTAAGTAACAGACAATTTCCACAGAAAAAGAAAAGCATTTTGAGTGTAGGTTTAAAATGGGATGCTATAATTTGAGGGCATAGAGATAGCTAGATGATGTCTAAGATATGAGGCCACATTCGTCTCTCTATACAGTTCGTAAAGCCCCAGAAAATTGTTATTTTTCCACTTCAAATTAGGAGTATGAGAATTTCCAGTGATTCAGCTGTTTTATCTGACAGAACATTTAATGTACCAAAAATGGTAGTAAGTTGAAGAATCTGGAAGCTTACTCAACATACAAAATATCATAAATTTAAATTATTTCCATTTCCAATAATTAACACTTTCACATCATGAGCATTATGATAACATGGGCAAAAAGGTGTGTGTGTGTGTGTGTGTTTCTGTGTGTGTGTGTTTCTGTGTGTGTGTGTTTCTGTGTGTGTGTGTGTTTCTGTGTGTGTGTGTGTGTGTGTTTCTGTGTGTGTGTGTATGCATGTTCATGCGAGGGAAAGAGAGAGAGGAAATGAAAATGAATGGGCAAGGGAGAAGGAAAAGAGAAGGAAAATCAAACTCCAAGTAGAAGCCATGTGAATGGTGATTAGGTACATCTTATCCATTTTGATGACACATATTAGAAACACTTCTGTCAAAAGAAAAGGAATATATTATTTTATAGAGACTTATCTTTCATAAAAGACTAAAAGGATACAAAGTCAATGTTTTCTATTTCAGTACTACTTCCTTTCTCCTCCATTTCTTAACAGTAACCCCCACATAAAATAAAACTAAGACTGCGAATTATAATTTGTATATGAAATTATTTATACAAAATACTATTTGGTTCAAATTATACTGATTCTTACTCTGCCATTCAACCCAAACTCACTGTCTGCTGTTTTTCACTAAATTTTGTTATGGAGATTGGTGGATCCCAGTGGACTATGTCTATCAATATTCATGTCCTTGTACAGTCCCCTTCCACATTCCTTCTGGGCTTGGCTATGTGATTTGCTTTGAGTGATTAGCATGTGTGATGAAAGCAAAACCTTAATAAGCTCTCTACATTGGAGCTGTACTCTTGGAAACCACTTGCTGTGCTAAAAGAAAAGATCAGGTTAGACTGACAGACAAGAGGCTACACGGAGAGAAACCCCGAGGATGAGAGATAATCTTGACATTCTGTTACTAGCAGAGCTCATAGCTGAATGCAACTGCATGAATGACCTCAGTTACACCATGTGAGCAGAGCAGCCAACTGACTGAACCAAGTCAACTCAAAGAATCATCACAAATAATAAAATGATGTTATTTTAAGCCACTAAATCTGGGGAGAGGATTGTTACCTAACAATAGATAGATAAACAGAAAAGACTTAATCTGAAATGTGTGAATGACCACATTGTCTTCAAATAAATTTTCCAATATCATACACAAATTTAGCAGATAAAAAGAATGAGTCTGACCTCAGAAAATATGAAAGAATTAGTAAAAATGTCTAAATCTGAACATGGTAGGGCAATGCTGCCAATATTATCATAATACTAATAGAGTAATTCATACAGAACAGATTGTATAATATCCTCATAATCATTGTTTGTCAGCTCTGAGAAATAGTCCTGGTTATTAATGAGGCAGAATTTGCATTTTTAGCTTTGCTATGTTACAAAGATTGAGGTAGTTGGATTTGGTTCACATACTGGGATGCAAAAATGGCAGCTTGTAAGTCAGATCCTTTTTATACTCCCATCAGTAGTTAATTATAATTCACAGCTAGAACAAGCACTAGCCAAGTTAGGCCATGCAACATGCCAAGGCTTCCTCAAAAGAGGGAAGCCAACATTCAGTTCATTTGTAAATTAAAAATAATAAATATATGCATATATTTATTCATTGCATATCTATATATACTTTTTTCAATATTACATTAAAATGTAAAACACACACAATAGTATTAGAACATTTTAACAGTCAAATTACACCACTCTGGAGAGAAATTTCAGCTCAACTATTACTCTCCTGGCTTTATTTATGACAAAGCTGCTCATTTCTAGAGAGGAAACTTTTCAAATAGAAAACACAAAAGCACTGAAAACTAAGTTCAAAATCAAACTAACACTTATAGAAAAGTGAAGGCAAATCTGCCTATATGTTTTTCTAAAAAGTATTTCCTATAACACAAGTAACACAGTTAATAAAATGACACCATTTGTTTTTAATTTTCCCTGTATAAAATGTATTAACTTGAGTACATTAGAAAAATACATGCTGTTCTTTTTTGAAATATAGATGTTCATTTTTAAAACACTGAGAGATAGCATGGGGAGAAATGCCAGATATAGGTGAAGGGGAGGAAGGCAGCAAATCACACTGCCACATATGCACCTATGCAACAATCTTGCATGTTCTTCACATGTACCCCAAAACCTAAAATGCAATTAAAAAAAAAGAAATATAGACAGATATAGATACATATTCATTTTTATATTGTTATTAAGGTCAAGAGTCTATATAGCATTTACAATTTGACTTATTTTACTTGTTTTAATGTGACACTTTAACATTTGAGCATAAAAAATTTGTGAGTTTGATTAGCTGCCTAAGGCAAACAAACTGGCAGGCTTAGAAGCCACAGTCTGTTCTAATTTTAGCTATTTGAACACATAAAGTTACATAAGGGTCATGTATTTTTGAAAAATTATTTAGCAATATGCCCCATTAATAAATGCCAAATAAGTCATTATTCATTACTCAAAAGTTAAAATTAAATTCTGTATAGAAATTGAAAAATTATTACAGTAAAATTTCAGATACTTTTCCTGTAGTGACAAAAAAATCTACTTTGTAACTTAAGATCAACTAGACATTAAATTCTATTTCAAAGCAATTCACTGCTTACACTTAAGAATAGGAATGAATATTAAGTAAGTACTTTTTAAAATAATCAAATATAATTAGTATATGAAAACTTGATAGGGAACACCATCCATATTACTTTAAAAAGTATTATAAAAGTATACACAGAAAGTCACTGGATCCCAAGACAAGTTCTGAAGGTCAAAGCAGATCAACTCTGGTGACTATGGTCTCCATTCTTATTCCCAAATTCTCACCCAACTCCTGATTCAAGATTAAAAGCCAAGTTTAGATTATCTTCAATATCTACAGGATCAGAATAGTATAATAATATTCAGTACTGACTAGAAGAAATCATTATGCCTTTTATAAGCCAGCACTGATTACAAGCCTAGATTGTCCAACTGTGTTTCTGATGGGCCAAAATAGTTATTACTTGGGAGAATTTCAACCTGGGTAGAAATTATAAAGTGTGAGATAGGATCCGTAACTGTTGACTGTATGAGTATCAGCCACACCGATTATATGACACCACAAACAGCATGAAAGAACAATCAGTTCTTTTGCTTGAAAGAAAAAAGTCATTAATGGTTAAATATAGAAGCTCAGAGAAGATTAAAACAATAAAAAAGTAAATAGGTAATTCATTTAATACCTTGTCCTGCACATTTTTAATAAAAATATAAATGTAAGGGGAAATTAATAGACTCAGTAATATCTGGAAATGTTCTTTGTTTTCTTCAAAAAATCATTAGAAATTATCTTGTTGTATATTTTAATTGAATAATTCCATTCTGCTTATTATGTTTTCTAAAAAGGTAATTCCATTTCCTGGAAAAGTTGATATTCATTTCAAGAGTATTGAAACCATATTCATTTATATAGAAAAATCTTCCTTCCCTCTTTCAATTTGGCATTAATATCATTTCTTTTATGTATTTTAATCAGTGATTTCAACTTTCTTTTCTTTTCTTCTTGACTTATGTTTTTGTTATTCCATCTTCCATTACGTATTACAAGTTAATCAGTGATCTCTCATCAATATCCTTAGTGATTAGGAATATTTAAAAAGGGCCGGGGGCAGTGGCTCAAGCCTGTAATCCCAGAACTTTGGGAGGCTGAGGCAGGCGGATCACTTTAGGTCAAGAGTTTGAGACTAGTAACATGGATCACTTGAGGTCAGGTCTCACCAGCAACACGGTGAGACTCCGCCTCAACTAAAAATACAAAAAATCAGCTGGGTGTGGTAATGCACTCCTGTAATCCCAGCTACTCATGAGGCTGAGGCAAGAGAATCACTTGATTCCAGGGCGGTGGAGGTTGCAGTGATCTGAGAAATCACCACTGCACTCCAGCCTAGGCAACAGAGCAATACTGTGTCTTCAAAAAAAAAAAAAAAAAAAAAAAAAGAGGTCGGGCACAGTGGCTCACACCTGTAATCCCAGCACTTGAGGAGGTTGAGGCAGGCAGATCACCTGGGGTCTGGAGTTCAAGACCAGCCTGACCAACATGGAGAAACCCTGTCTCTACTAAAAATACAGAATTAGTCAGGTGTGGTGGCACATGCCTGTAATCGTAGCTATTTGGGAGGCTGAGGCAGGAGAATCACTTGAACCCAGGAGGTGGAGGTTGCAATGATTGTGCCATTGCACTCCAGCCTGGGCAACGAATGAAACTCAGTCTCAAAAAAAAAAAAAAAGAATATTCAAAAAGTCAAAGAGATGGCTGTTTTGGTCTTATCTTACTGTACTCTCTGAAACTTATCAGAAATTTTGGTGAGTATGGGAGAAGTAAGGGTAGACAGACAATACATGGAAAAGTAAAGGTATTCCTGAGATGGCAAATACCTTGCTGATGGAGAAATGACTTCTGTAATAAAAAACATAACAATTTTTTTTGTTCTTAATTTGAAACTGGGTCTTCCTATGTTGCTAAGGCTGGCCTCTTGATCTCCTGGCTGAGGCAATCCTCCTACCTCAGCCTCCAGAACAGCTGGGATTACCCAAACACCACCATGCCTAGCTAGAAGAAACAATTTTAAAAGATAAAAAATAACAATAAAATCAAACATGGTGAAGTGTGTTTCACATTGAAGGTAATTATCACTTTGTGAAACTTTTGCTTGGGACACACACACACACACACACATAATGTACATTGGGCCATGATATAAAACATTTTTTATACTTTAGGTCACAGTAAGTAATACTTGATAAGCACTGGATTAGATGATCCTTCAACTTCGAAGATCCTATAAGACCCTTTCTAAGTTTTTACATTTCTACATTCCTGGATGATTATGGCTAAGAAACAGTATGAAAAATAAATAAGACAGTTATTACTAATATAAAGCTGAACATGATTCTCTAAGTATAAGACTTTTCCCTCTTCAACACTCTAACAAGTTAAAGTTTAAAACATACTTCATTTTATTTTGAAATTTTTTCATCAATAACTAGAGAGAAAACATAGAACATTTATCTTGCCAAATTAAAAATATGCTCTTCAAAAAATTAACTGAGCAGATGAGTTCCTTTTCTAACACTAGCCCATGGAGAATAGTGAATGGAAAAACTTACTAGGTCATCTTCTCTTTGTAGCTTACTACCATATTATCTTAACACTTGCAACTGTATTTTCCCTAGAGACTCACTAGCCCAAATGGTCTCATCTTTCACTTCCCTTTTTTGAAAATTCATTTATTGCATTTTTCCAAAGTTGATATGTCATATAAGCAGGAAATCTGTGAGTTTAAAATCCTAATACATGTTAAGAAATGCAGTGTAACCGGCTTGTAAACATGTTATATTATTATATTATCCAATAACATTTGTCTCTATATATCTACTTTTATGATAAAGCACTTAAATCAGTTTATTTCTCCTGTATAATATTCACAAAAGAAGTACATACAAAATACATTCTGTAATCTAAGGTTCATGATCTGGGAAAAGCATGGGAGTTATTTATAAACTTACTCATGAATTAGATGCCATTGGAATAATGAAGAATACTAGCAATATAGCCACAGGCACTGTGACACCAGTCTACATCTATCAGGCACCTAATATATTTTTATCTAAGCCTTCGATAGAACAGTTAGTTCAGCCTAGGTCAATGTTTTGCTTTTTGTTTTGTTTTGTTTTTTACTTTTTTTTATGAGATGGAGTTTCACTCTATTGCCCAGGCTTGAGTGCAATGGCACTATCTCAGCTCACAGCAACGCTCACCTCCCAGGTTCAAATGATTCTCCTGCTTCGGCCTCCTGAGTAGCTGGGATTACAGGCATGTACCACCACGCCCGGCTAATTTTTGTATTTTTAGTAGAGATGGGGTTTCACCATGTTGGTCAGGCTGGTGTCGAACTCCTGACCTTGTGATCCACCCACCTCAGCCTCCCAAAGGGCTGGGATTACAGGCATGAGGCATTGTGCCCGGTCTGATGTTTTAAAGTAAAGAATAATTGTCTATTTATCATGAAATCAAGGACGTTATAATGAATGATAGACATCTCAAATGTGTGATGCATTTGCTTATCTCATAGATATCTCAAACCAAACAAGCTTAAAGAACTCGTGATCTTCCCCCTAAAACCTGATTTATCCATGGTCTTCCATCTTTCCAGTTGCTCGTAAAAACCCCACTGTAATTCTTGACCCTTCCTCTGAAAGCAAAATCTAATCTGAAAGCAAATCCTTCAAAATATAATAGGGCGAGATAGAATATACATACATACATGGAAAGAATCTGACCACTTTACCTCCTCCACTGTTAGAAGCCTGATCTATGACAAGTCCAGTAGCCTCCTGTCTCATTTCTGCCTCACTGCTTTTACTATGGAAGCTAGAACAATCCTGTTAAAACTTAAATCTGATTACTGTCCTGTTTGGAATCCTCCAATGGCTCTTAACTTACTGTCTCTGAGTAAAAGCCCAAATTCCATTCATGGCCTAAAAGGACCTTCTCTCCCCTACCCCTATTATCCCCCTAACCTCTCCTACTGCTCGCCCCTGGCCCACTGTGCTCCAACCACACTGGCATCCTTGGTGCTTCTGGAGAACTCTAGGCAAGCTCCTGTCTCAGAGCCTTTGCACTTATGTTCCTCTGCCTGGAATTCTTTCTCCTGATATTCACATGGCTCACTACCTCATCTCTTTTAAGTCCCTAGGCAACTTTTCAGAGTACTCGTTTTTGTAAATAAAGTTTTTTTGGAACATAGCCACATCAATTTGTTTATGTATTATCTATGGCTGTATCAAGCTAGGACTGCATGGTTTAACAATTGCAACAAAGACATGTCCAGAAAACCGAAAATACAAATGCCTTTACAGAAAAAGTCTGTTGACCCCTGGAGTAGAGGGTAAGACTGCTGAAAGAGAATATAGGCTCTGAGAGGCCAGAGTGTGGCATGTATAATCTATGTGGCTAATTAAAGACATGAAGAATGATGGTGGAGGTGGAAAGGAAAGAATGTAGTTAGTCAGTTACTATATAATACAACCAATAATGGGAATCACCAAGAGAATGGTAGAAAATTGCTGCACTAAGAATGTAGGATGTTATAATCTGAGAAAGTGTGTCTCAAAGATAGGGTTGGTAAAGGATAGAGATAGGGGATGTTGAGGGAGGAGGTGTTAACTATGGTTGTACAAAAGCAATGAAGATTCAAGGAAACTCCTGTCCTTTTCCTGGTTCTGTGGGCTGTGGAGGCCCAAGAAAACAGCCAACACCTACAGGTAGAGAAGATGAAGCAGCTCCCTCAAGAGAGTCAGACTGCAGTCAGCACAAGAAGAAATGAACAGAGATCATTAGAGACTAGGGGGCAGTCTGCAAATATTATGATACCAGATTTATTACTGTACAATTAAAAAGAAAAGAAAAATAATTAAAAGTGTGAAAAGTTGGCAACTTTCTCACAGTCTAGGTACTAACCCAACAATTATTCAAATTGCTTAAGATTCATACTTGGTTAACTTTCATCTTTTTTAGAAGTGAGGTTTTTTTTTTTTTTTTTTGGGACACACAGTCTCGCTACTAAATCAATAGTCTTTATCCACTGACAAACTGATTTCAGCAAACATACTCTTCTGATTTTCTTTCTTTTTTTTTCAAAATTAACTTGCTATTGAGAAAGTTTAACAAATTGTTTAACCTGAAAGACAAATTTCCTGGTAAACGACCATTTAACATCGTTGGTGCCCTTGCCTCAGATCCATTACCGACAAGGCAGTCACCCTTTCAAAATGCAAATCTGATCATATCACACTTGACCAGTTTAAAATTTGTCAACCCTTCCTATTAATTTTATGTTTCAGAGCAAACTTCTTAACATGACCCATTTATCATGTATCATCCAAACTGGGACACTCTGAAAGAGAGTGATTAATTTTTATATCAGTAAACCAGGACAGCCCCTAGAAAAGAGGTTAGTGTGGCCATCCCACCCACAAGTCCCTACCTCTCCAAATTCCTTCACATTCTCCCTCATTCTTTCCCCTCTCACTCCTTTTAGCAGGCATCTTTGCTAAGAAAAAAATAATAGAGCTGGGTGCAGTGGCTTATTTGCTTGTAATCCCAATGCTTTGGGAGGCTGAGGCAAAAGAATCGCTTGAGCCCAGGTGCAGGAGGCCGGCTTGGGCCAAAAAGTGAGGCCCCATCTCTATGAATTTTTTTTTAAAAAATACCAGACATGGTGTTGCATGCTTGCCTTTGATTCCAGCTACATGGGAGGCTGAAGAAGGAAGATCGTTTAAGCTCAGGAGGTCAAGGCTGCAGTAAGCTGTGTTTGCACCACTATACTCCAACCTCGGTGACAATGAAACCCTGCCTCAAAAACATATAAATATGTATCTCCATATTCAAAACCTGCAAATGGCCAAAAGAACAAATACATGTCCATTGAATGACATGATAAAACACTGTCTGACTCACCCAAGGATTATCTAATTATCTAATTCTCTAGAATAGGTATCTTTATTTTGTTTTATTATTTGCTATTGATTAGGCTTTAATCAGGAGCCAAATTGGGATAGCAGAGTGTTTTTATATAGTCCATGAGCGTAAGAATGATTTCAACATATTCAAGGAACTATCAAAAACAAAAAACAAAGGAAAACAAACAAACAAGGAAACAAAAATGAAGGATACATAACAGAGACCTTACATGGCCCACAAAGCCTCAAAAATTACTCTTACCAAAAAAGTTTGCCAAATTCTGGATTAAGAAAACTGATGACGCTGCAAATGATTCTCAAAGGTTTTAGCCTTGTTGTCTGTAAAGCAATAACCAGTTTAGTTTTATGGCAATTACATGTTAGCATTCTTCTCTTTCAGAGACTATGAATATTTCTGTTATTCCTACACTTTTTTTGAACTAGCCTGCCATCTTGCTAGTTCTCTCAATAATAAAGTATTTTGTAATAAGTATTCTATATGAAATAAAATATAAAATATTTTGTAAATAGGTAATAATGATTACAGATTAATGATCAATGATCTATCATGATGATAGATCATAACAATGATATCAATGATAAATGTCTTTTTATATATACATATGTATGTGTGTGTGTATATACACACACAGACACACACACATGTAAACACTTAAAGCATTTGTCACTTAACTATAGAGACACATGCTGAGAAGTGTTGTTAGGTGATATTGCAAATATCAAAGTGTACCGATACCTAGATGGTACAGCCTACTACATACCTAGCCTATATAGTAGTCTACTGCTCCTAGGCCACAAACCTGCACAGTATGTTACTGTACTGAATAGTGTAAGCAACAACTGTTAACGTAATGGTAAGCATCTGCTTATCTGAGCAGAGAAAAGATAACAGTAAAAATATGGTATTATAATCACCATCAATACAGGCAGTCTGTTGATAACTGAAACATTGTTATGTGGTGACTCTGTGTGTGTGTGTGTGTGTGTGTGTTATATATGTTTTAATTAGTGAATATATCATGTATATGAATGTACCATGATCTACATAATCAGTTCTCTGTGGAAGGACATTTGAATTGTCTTCAGTCTCTTGTTCTTCAGTCCTGTCACTCTCACTCACCCTCAAGGAGCTTCTCCTTGTTTAGTAAATACATATACATCACCAAGCCAGGATTTCAAGGTCTTCTTTGGTCCAGAAGTATTTAACTGAGAATCTGTTGTTTCTAACCTCTGAGACCCTTTTCTAGAATGCTACCTACTCCAGTCCCTACCATAGAAGCCCTAACCTTCACGCTCAAATACCAGCTGCTCACAGTTCATGGCTCAATGTAGACTCTTCTTCTATTTTCTATAGTTACTGGAGCCTCACTTCTAGTAAATTTAAGGAAAATAGGAGACTTAGTCAATATTGAATAAGTTTAACCATCTTGGAAGTAGCACATCTTAAGATTTGATATGTAACAGGTAAAGAAAATAAAAATTATGCCAAATTTCCATCCACAGCCAAGATGGAAAGACATCTTGAATATAACTTTTACAAAAAATAAACAAACCTGAATCTTTTCAATCACCTTATAACATGCTTGGTATAAGATAATATTTTTGCTATTTGGCAAAAAATAGACAAACGGAAAATAAGTATTTGCTGCTGTACTTACATGCCTTAATCATTACAATGAACATTCTTGCTCACTTGACAGGAAAGCTGGGCATATTCCTTTGCTCTGACTTTATAAATATTAAGTAACTTTCTGTTCTTAACTTACTTTCCTATGTGAACTTTCGTACAAGTGAGATAACACATGAGCAGTAAACATAGTAGTACCCTAAAAGGAACTGTGGTCTGTAAAACATGGTGGTGTATTTCTGGTTTCTGCAATTACTGTGGTGAGTATATTCTGGCATACATAAGAAACTGCAATGAAGGAATACATGGATTGTGGTATCAGTGTCTATCAGTGGGTTGATTTAGGTTGAGTCAGTCTCCTGAACCAAACCATCTCTGGTGAATGATAAGCCCAGTTTTGTAATTATAAAATAAATGGAAAGTCCAAACTTTGGACATATGGTAATCTATACTCAACAAACAGGCACCATAATAATTGCAGAGAAAGCTGACTTTCAACTGTATACAAAATTTAACATGGTTTTAGCTATAATAATACTTATCCAACCTTGCATTGTCCTGAAGTTTTGTGTATGTCCTTGGTAGAAGCAGTTTTCTTTTCTTTCTGACCAAGCACTTGGAATCAGGAGGAAGAGACCACCTGCCTAGTCAGCCAGATGTCTGTTGATCAATGGAGCAGACACAGGAGGTAGCAGCAGGATCAGACTTATCTCCTAGTTACATGTACATACCATCTTTAATCCATGGAATGTGAAAGACAGGGAGCAGACACTTAGTAAATAGTTGTTGGTGATAAATTCTTCATGCTTCCAGTGAATATTTTTTGAGTCATATACTAGGCAAAGTGCTATAGGTACAAAGAATAAAGTACATAACAAACTACTGTGCCTGACCTCACAAAGCTTATGTGCAAATGTGAGAAGACTGATCAATATTAAGCAAATAGGCAAATATATACATAGGAGAGTGATAAGTGCTCTGAAAAACAATAAAGCAGGATAGGAAGGAAGTGAGTACCAGGAGAAGGAAAATAAAGAGTATTTGGGAAAAGCATCACCAATAAGATGTATTTTTAAGAAGAGACCAGAAGGAATGAATAGCATGGAGTCATGGAGATGCCTCAGGAAGATCATATGGAAGACAGGCTAAAGCAAATACTAAGATCCTATGAAAGACTTCACTTGACCAGTTTGAGAAACAGTGTGTCTGTAGAAGAGGGAACAGGGGAGAAGGTAGTAGGACATGAGATCAGAGGTGTGACTGAGTATCGTGAGTGTGAATATGAGGGGTTATGCAGAGCCTTAGAATAAGCCATTATTAAAGGCTTTGGCCTTCCTCTGAGCTAGATGGGAATTCACTGTAGGATTCTGAGGAGAGGATGATGTGTTCTGCTTATTTTAAGAACACAACTGTGACTGATGTGTTGAAAATACACTGTAAGGAAGCAAAGGTAGAAACATAGAAACATGCATGTAAAAAGTCAGGTGAAAGATAACAGAGTTTCAAACCAAGGTGATGACTCTGAAGGTGCAATGAGATTAGATTCTGAATACATTTTGAAAGTAGAGCTGACAGGAACTGCTGACAGAGTGGGATGTGAGAGGAGAGGAATAATGAATGATGTCAACGTCCTCAGTAACTGGTATACTGGAATACATGAAGATGGAGGTGTAATAGGTTGAAAAGATGGAAGTAAACTGGAAATGCCAAATGTATCATCTAATGGAGAAATCAAGAGAAAGGAATTCATTCTTTAGTGGATGAAATCTACTCTTGGTCTACTTGATCATGGCACTTTAAAATTAGGTATCAGAACACTGCATGTTGTATTGGAGAGCAAGAGCTCTGAAGTTGCATGAACTATTAGTCTTGTACTATTGTTATTATTACATGATTTTCATATTAAATTACATTAAAGGAAATTATTAAGGAAATGAAATAAGTCCTTTCATACTAGGCAGTTATTTTACCATGTGGGACAATAAGCTTTCAGAGAATGGATAGCCCAAGGAAGAATAGAAGCACTTCACTGGATCAGGAAGTGTTGCTTCAGACCCTGACTACCAATAGCTTGTTCTCCAGTCTTGGCAAAGTAGACCTTGGATCTGAGCCTCCATTCCTTGCAGGCAAATAGAGGGCTTCAGTTAGACGGGTCTCAGCTGTTTTCTTCAACTGGAACAATCCACCATCATCTAATTTTAAACAACACTTCTCATAATGTTGGCTATACAAATGAAGAATTAAGATTTTTCATAGAGATTTGTAAAAACGTCTTTAAATAATAGGCTGGTTTTATCCACGAATAAAGCAGCAAATTATTACATGTAAACTTTCCATTATTTCCCTTTAATCATCAACTGCCTTATGATGCTCTTTGAGGTGAAAAAAAGTAGAGAAAAAATACCTTTGAAAATAAGATATTATCCCATTAATGAATGCTTGTGTCTCTATACAGAAATGTGTTCCTTTAAAAATGAAGGTAAATTTGATTCTTTCAATTTATATCATTTTCCCATTATATTCCACTGTAATAAATTTTGGACTGCTTAACACAGACAATTCGTATTATCTGCAGTAGTTGCATTCTATAAAGTCATCATGAACATTGAATGAGCAATATCTTAAACCACTGTTCCTGGGGGAAATACAGCGTTATTTTTCTGTAAGCTCCTAGTCACAACATTTCTGTCAACTAATCAATACATAACCTAGTTTTATGTGTGTTTCTGTTTAAAGAGATCTTAATTGATACACATTGTTGATTCATTGACATTGAACCACATCAAAAGGCACTATAACTCATGCATGAATGAGTGCCTTATCTAACATACAGATACTTTCCATAAGGCACATCACAACCTTCTTGAGCTCAAAAACTGTAGACAGCACTGAAGCTTTATATTTGGGGCCATTTTAAATAGGAAAATTACCAAGGAAAAGCACCAAAACATGGCATTACATAGATGGTGAAAAGGGCATTTCCTTAGTGTTATAAAAGCTTAAACAAGAAGGTAAAGTGTAGCCTTATTAGACCTTAGCTGGGTACACACATGCACACAGTGTGACACAAACATCTTGCTGTTCTGCATGTCTGTGGAGGCCCACGGGTCACCACAAAAGGGCAGCGAGTACAGATGGGATTATGAAATAAATTTTCTAAGAGCAGGTAAACTCACAGTGACAGGAACTGCAAATAATGAAGATCAACTATATTTATTTCTTATCAACTGATCTTGGCTCTTAGCCCTTTAATTATATTTATCTGCTCTTTAGAACTACTATCAAGATATCATTGATTAATAAACACAAATACTTAATTGTCAATGAGGAAATCAAATCTATATGGTTAACTACTCAAAAAATTTTTAATAAATCAATTACTACATAATCAATCTACTTTATAAGTTTGCATTTTGTAGATATGATCTTTCTAAATATTTAATATTGCATGAATTATAAACACTATTAAAAGAGTATCAACAAATTACGACACTGTGTTAGAGACTACATTAGCAAATTACACTACAGTTTATAACCTACTATAAGATTGGCTTCCATTCAGGAAAGGAAATAAAAAAGAAAAAGGAAAGAATAAGACAAACAGCCTTGTTAATTTTAAAAAGCAATCTTTAATATTAATATACACCCTGATTAACACTAATGTGAAAATTATATTTGAAAATGAGCAGTAAAATCAGAAGTCTGGGTGATCTTTCTTCTGCCTGCCTCGAAACAGTGAAGTTTGAAGTGATGTTGATATCTATCACGCTCTCTGATACTCTCAAAGGACTTATCTTTCCTGGTACAAAGCCTCTGGGCATTAAAATTATTCATCATTTCATGACATATTTGGGGCTGCCTGGCAAAAACAGCTCTCTGAAGATGATGCACGTAAATAAAAAGGGTATAAAAGAAAGTCTTGTATTATGCAATGAAAAATGAAAAGAAATGCCTTCTTGCTGGCAAAGGTGATTTTTTTTTCCTTTTTTTAAGAACAATAAAATCATAGAAAATAATATTATATGAGTATCATTTTGGAAAAGTTTCTATTCTTAGTATCTCCTAAACAAAAAATGCTTTTGAACTAAGTTGAAGGTTTGGCTGAACAATCTGCAAACAGGAAAAAGAGCTGCTGTACTTGGTCATCTTGCTTCAAGTTGCCAGTAATACAAAGCCAAACTACACCCAACAATGCCAAGCCCAGGTGGAAGAACATTGCCACCAACTTAAATAAGTATTTAGTTCTAGAATTGAACAAAATGTCTAAACAGTTATATATATATATATATATATATATATATATCAGCAGTACACTAGAATTAAGGGACTAATGCTTTTTATCTGGAATATACTTCTTCAATTATATAATTCATTAAACACACACACACACAAAAACAATGCAGAAGAAACTGTGCTAAGTACCAGGTTGAACAGAACTATCCATTGGACGGAGCCTCAGAAAAGCTTTCAGAAACTAGTAATGTAATTAAATCATCTGAATAAATAAGTTTGTATCAAAATCCTAGAAGCTAAGGTAATAACAATTTCTGAATAACCATTTTTGCCATAGTCAATTTTGAAAACCAAAACTGCATTCAAAAAATTTTTAATAATTTTTTTAAGGAAAAATGGCATTAATTGACAAAAGGTAAATTTCTGGTCTTTACATTTTTTAAAATAAGAAACAGTCAATAGAGTGAATAGGCAACCAACAGAATGGGAAAAAATTTTTGCAGCCTACCCATCTGACAAAGGGCTGATATCCAGAATTTACAACGAGCTAAAAAAGATTTACAAGAAAAAAACAAACAAGCCCATTCAAAAATGGGCGAAGGATATGAACAGATACTTTTCAAAAGAAGACATACAAGAGGCCAACAAACATATGAAAAAATGCTCATCATCACTGGTCATTAGAGAAATGCAAATCAAAACTACATTGAGATACCATCTCACGCCAGTTAGAATGGCGATCATTAAAAAATCTGGAGAAAATAGATGCTGGAGAGGATGTGGAGAAATAGGAACACTTTTACACTGTTGGTGGGAGTGTAAATTAGTTCAACCACTGTGGAAAACAGTGTGGCGATTCCTCAAGGACCTAGAAATAGAAATTCCATTTGACCCAGCAATCCCATTACTGGGCATATATCCAAAGGATTATAAATCGTTCTACTATAAGGACACATGCACACGAATGTTCATTGCAGCACAGTTTACAATAGCAAAGACCTGGAACCAACCCAAATGCCCATCGATGATAGACTGGACAGGAAAAATGTGGCACATATACACCATGGAATATTATGCAGCCATTAAAAACGAGGAGTTCGCGTCCTTTGTAGGGACATGGATGAACCTGGAAACCATCATTCTCAGCAAACTGACACAAGAACACAAAACCAAACACCACATGTTCTCACTCATAGGAGGGTGTTGAACAAGGAGAACACATGGACACAGGGAGGGGAGCACTATACACGGGGGTCTGTTGGGGGGGAGGGGGGACAGCGGGGGGTGGGGAGTTGGGGAGGGATAGCATGGGGAGAAATGCCAGATATGGGGGAGGGGGAGGGAGGCAGCAAATCACACTGCCATGAATGCACCTATGCAACAACTTTGCATGTTTTTCACATGTACCCCAAAACCTAAAATGCAATAAAAAAAAAAAAGAAATCTTTCAGTAAATATTACATTCTACATAGTAACTCAATGCACATATAAACAAATAATATATACATACATAATTAAAACATGAGTTACATAAAACAATACTTAACCTTACTACATGTAATATACTCTGACATTTAATGAAATTTATCTCACCACATTTAGTGGTCATTAATGGGTCATAATGCACAGTTTGAAAAAATCTAGACAACAATATTTGTTATACCTCTTTCAGTGGGGGGCCTAACTGCTAGTAGTAAATTGACTTAGCAGTGAAAAAAAATTTAATCTCTTCTTAAGTTCCTTAGATGATAATACACGTCAAATAAATTTACTCTTGTCAATTGGATCATGTTCTTGGTTAAAAAAAAAAAAGAAAGAAAGGGAGGGAAACACAAATTCTCCATTCTATTATTTTATTTTGATAGCTTTCAAATCGAACTTTGGGCAGACATACATGCAGGAAATGACATATAATTCACAATGTTTTAAAAATAAAAACTCTTCAGTGGAGATTTAGGATATTGATTAAGAAGGGCAATTTAATTTAGCAGTATGATGAATCAGGCTCATATTATCCACAGACCAGGGAATTCAGATATAAATTCAACATTTTACTTAGGTTCACTTGTATCTTGCTTCCTATTCACATCTAATTCAAATCACTATACCACAATCCATTTGTTGGTAGCAAAAAAATGAATGCATAGTTATTTTCAATGGAAAGAGCTGTTTAAATATAGTTGAGTTGTTTAGGAATGGAGGACAAAGCATAAAATAAAACAATTTTTAAAAATGCCTCGAGAAACATTATCAATGAATGTTTCATAACACTATTGATCAGAGGTTTTGCAGATGCATATTTATGGTTAGTTTTCTACTTTGTTCATTCACTCATTCTCACTAAAATTAATGAATTATTAGAGATGGGGAATGTGGTCTCTGAGAAAAATCACTTGCACACTTGTTCAGTCAGGGTTCTTAGGATTATTGACTCAAACACTTGAGTACACTCCATCAATTCTAAGAAATGTATTAAACCAATATTGAGTAGCTTCCAGAATAGGTGGGAGGGCTTAGGAATAAGTTTCTAGAAAAAAAAAAAAAGTCCCCCAAGACTAAGCTCTAAAAGTAGCCTGATGGAAAAACAGCTGCCACTACCTCTGCTGCAATTAATACCAATAATATATGCCAACTGCCAATGCCACCAGGACCAATGTCACTTTTGTATCAAAATTAAATGTTATATTGCTCATTCCCCAAACCAGAGCCCTCTACCACCACATTCACTCAGAAAAATGTAAAGTCTGTGCAAAATCTGCCTTCTGACATTGATCAATCCCCAAACGAAGTACAGCAAACATCTGTTAGATTGGACAATTCTACAAGCCTAGTGACGTGCCTGCATCCTAGCTGCAAGAAAGGCTAGAAATTTGACTTTGACTTCTAAGCTGCTAAGACATAACTCAGAGTGTTGTAATTTCGTGAATTTAGAAAGTCTACTCAAATATTATGGGATATGGCAATTGTCTACCATATTGGCATTTTGTGTAACATATCATGGATCACAACAAATTTAAAAAAAATCAAATCCCAGAATTTCAAAAGTGATAGGGACTTTAGAAAACAATTACAATCCAGCCCTTCTGTTGTACAAATGGAGTCCAGCGGGTACTTATTTAAACCAGAACCACAAATTGGTATTCTAAAGCCCGTGATGGCCTTTTATATTTGACCATTCAAAAAATCACCTCTTCTTATCTCCCATCACTAGTGCTATTTGTGAGCAGCAGAGAATGGCTCAGCTGAAAAATGCAGACTGAGCACGGTGGCTCATGCTTGTAATCCTAGCACTCTGGGAGGCTGAGGAAGGAGGACCACTTGAGCCCAGGAGTTTCAGACCAGCCTGGGCAACATGGCAAAACCTCGTCTCTCTTTTTTTTAAATTAAAATAAAAAATAAAATGAAGAAAATGTAGGGAATTATTATGTTGAAGGTGGGACATTTGATAATTTTAAACATCATCCAGACAGGCTGCAGTTGACATCTCCAATATTAAGTGAACATTCCCTTTAACAGTGAGAATCTGCTAGCCAGTGATTTTATATTATTGCCCATTAGATGGAGGGCTTCTGGAACACTTCTAATCCTCCCTACACACCAACATACAAAACACTAAGTCATATGCTTCAGAGGGGTGACCCAGACCAAAATCAAAATGTTAACTGGGTAAATATTGTCATTGGCATCTATTTGCTTTTCATTAGGTTGGAACTGAACTAGAGCTTCAGGGAGATCAATGAGCATAGGGTGCAGTGGAAAAAATGTGGCACCATGAAGCTGCTTGCAATTAGCAACAGAATCTGAAAATTAATTCAGAAAGTAGATACATATCAACACTGAGTGAAGAGACAAGTGTTCTGGATGATGACCATGCTTTCCTACCATGATGGTGAACCTAAGGTGTCCTTATAGAGTTTATATACACTTGAAAGTTTTAAAAGGACATTTGAAAGTTTTGAAGGAAAATGTAAGAGAATAAGGAATCCAATGATGAAACTGTAGATACAGGCGTGCTTTGGTGGGTTGAAACACTATTATGTAGAATTGGGAAGATAATAGGCATATGTATTTATGATCCTCTCTTAGAAGCTTCAGGTTAAGGAGTTATAGACTAACAATACTTGCTATCACTTATTATCTAATCAAATCTATATGATCTGATCTAAGTGGAAACATTCTCCAAATTCAAAATGATAAATTATCAAACTTCTCATAAATTCCCTTTCATTCTATATGTGTGTGTGTATTATTATTATTCTTTTTTGAGATGGAGTTTTGCTCTTGTCCAGGCTAGAGTGCAATGTCACAATCTTGGTTCACTGTAACCTCCATCTCCTGAGTTTAAGTGATTCTCCTGCCTCAGTCTCCCAAGTAGCTGGGATTGCAGGCGTGCATCACCACTCCCAGTTAATTTTGTATTTTAATTTTAATTTCTACTAGAAACAAGATTTCACCATGTTGGTCAGTCTGGTCTTGAATTCCTGACCTCAAGTGATCCACCCGCTTCGGCCTTCCAAAGTGCTGGAGACAACAGATGCTGGAGAGGATGTGGAAAAATAGGAACACTTTTACACTGTTGGTGGGAGTGTAAATTAGTTCAACCATTGTGGAAGACAGTGTGGTGATTCCTCAAGGAACTAGAAATAGAAATTCCATTTGACCCAGCAATCCTATTACTGGGTATATATCCAAAGGATTATAAGTCATTCTACTATAAGGACACATGCACACGAATGTTCATTGCAGCACAGTTTACAATAGCAAAGACCTGGAACCAACCCAAATGCCCATCGATGATACACTAGACAGGGAAAATGTGGCACATTACACCATGGAATATTATGCAGCCATCAAAAAGGATGAGTTCGTGTCCTTTGTAGGGACATGGATGAACCTGGAAACCATCATTCTCAGCAAACTGACACAAGAACAGAAAATCAAACACAGCATGTTCTCACTCATAGGCGGGTGTTGAACAATGAGAACACATGGACACAGGGAGGGGAGCACTACACACTGGGGTCTGTTGGGGGGAAATAGGGGAGGGAAAGCAGTGGGTGGGGAGGTGGGGAGAGATAGCATGGGGAGAAATGCCAGATATAGGTGAAGGGGAGGAAGGCAGCAAATCACACTGCCACGTGTGTACCTATGCAACAATCTTGCATGTTCTTCACATGTACCCCAAAACCTAAAATGCAATAAAAAAAAAACCAAAGTCCTTGAATTACAGACATGAGCCACCATGCCCAGCCCGTATGAGTGTATTATTTGATCACGCTACTGCACTCCAGCCTGGGTGATATCCCATATTACCCATATAGAGATGAGAAAAAACTCCATATAGTGATGGGAGTCAGCCAGGTTGGAGTGCAGTAGCTCGGTTAACAAAAAACAAAAAAAAAGCAAGAGAGGCAGACAGAGCTAATAATGTTCACATGACTTGTAAGTCATTGTCCTGTCATAGTATTATATATAATGTAGCATAACATGGTAAATGTTACCCTGTTAAATCTTGGTTTCAAAATCTATAGACACTGAAAGGTGCTTTTAGGGAGAAACAGAACAGAAGGCGAGCAGTTTCAGATCCAATACTTAGGTCCTTGTCACCTTGAACTGAATCTCAAAGTGCTAAAAAGCAGCATAAAATAATGTTCAATGTACATTTCCCTAGGATTGAGAAACAATCTATTCCTAGGCATAAAGTCAGTCTTAGGGCTTTCACAAGGTAATTGGTTTCATTATCTGCTTTAAATGAAGAAATAGTTGTTTTCTCATCCAAAGGCAAAAATCAAGATAATCTGGACATAAAGCTATAAAGTAAATTCTACTGAAGAACATATTAGGAAATTTGCAAGCAAATCAATATGAGGAAACTAAATGTAGGCATTAAAAGGCCTATATGTGAAGAGTCTTCATGGGTTGTGAGATTATCCATGTATAAAAATACATTTTAAAAATCATTATCTACCTATCCATTTATCTGTCTCTGACATTTGTATGCACAATAACCAAAAGATAATTCCTATTGCAGGTCATTTTTGGTTATTTCCACTCAAAGGCTACCTCACCATAAAGTTACCACAATTCCTTGGTTTTCTTCAAAAAGGTATTAATATTTTCAAAGGACATGATTCAGACAGCTTAATACAGAAAACAATGTCAATGCAGGGAAGAAAAAAAAAAGCAACATAGAGGGCAACAGGACACCAAGTCCAATACCAGCAGTCACTGCTCCAAATAATGTAATTTGTAAATCAATTAAAAGCTGCAATCATAGAGATCAGACACTCATTCACTTTACCAAACATAATCAAGTTACACTTCCAGGGGGAATAAGTGTCACAGTATATTTGGTCATTGCTGAAACTGTCATTTCCAAAAGGATAAACAAATAATCCCAGACTTCCATAGCTGTTACTGAGATAGTACAGAAGTGACTGCCGGCTCCACAGGCAGAATGCCTGGCATGCAGTACCAGTTCAGCCACTTAAGGGGTAACTGTGGGCAAAGTGCTTAGTATGTCTGCCTTCTTTCCCCTAATTTGTAAAAATGTACATAATATAATGTGCCTAGTTCAGGAGGTTACTTTGATTGTTAAACAAGATAATCCATCAGAGTGTTTAGTATCATGCCTGGCACGAGACTTACATTTGATAAATCTTTAGTAGTTGTTATAATTTGAAGAATTAGGTTCACAAACTTACAACCACATAATAGTTGGAAACAGCAGCATTATTGTGCAGGTTTTATTGAAAATATTCCTGGAGAATGTCTTTACTTGCTTTTAAAAGACAAAAAGCACAAGTAGACAGCATAGTCCAATCTATAGTACAGTCCCACAAAACACTGAAAATCATTTCCCAACCTTCCAGACTGTTGTTCACAAAAGAGCAGCCTTCCAGGTTTCCCTGTTCTTTCCTCCCTATTCTGATCCTCTACAGCTGTCCATATTTTCATTTACATGTTTTAGGGACTAGACAGTTTTCAATCATTCATAGCCTTGTCCACTGCTAGGTTCTGACATATTTATTCGGGCTTGTCTGGGAAACTGGAAAAGGTATCAACTTTATGGAGAGATTCAGAAATCTCTTAGGCAAGAATTCTTTCAAAGAAAAGGGAGAACTGGGTAAACAATATTGACCTACTAATAAAATGAAGAGTATGGTATTTTTTCTATCTCTTCGGCAGGGAGAGAAAAGTTGGTAAGAAAAATCCATAATTTAATGAGGAACAGGGAAAAGCATTATTCAGCATAAAAGGACACCAAGTCCAATGCTGGCAGTCACAGCTCCAATAAGTGTCATTTGTAAATCAATTACAAGCTGCATTCACAGAAATAAGATATTCAATGTCCGCTTCCCTCAAAATTCCATATGACACTGAGGTACAATTAGCACTATAGCATTTTGCTTCTACATATCAATTTGACATCTATTTCTTGGGCACCAATTCTGTGCTAGAAGACTTTCTAGGTACTGGGGAATCAGAAGTAAATGAAACAGTCATGAAATAAAACCACATGGGCTTGAGGGATCCAAGATGGCCAAATACGAACAGGTCTGGAGTGCAGTCCCTAGCAAGAACAATGCAGAGGGTGAGTGATCACTGCATTTCCAAATGAGTTATTACTGCCCACAGACCAGGAGATTCCTGGGCTGAAAAGCACTATGAGTTTCCAGTACAGCTGTTTTTCAGCTGGCGCTGCGTGTCTCCACACAAAAACTCACACAAATCTGGGCAGCCATTTCAACTGGCGCCTGAAACACCCATTCAACTGAGAAAAAGGAAGCTGAAACAGAGAGCCAGGTAATCTGGCTTGGCAGTTCCCACCCCCACCAAGACCAGCAATCTGAAACACTCTGGATTGAGAGTTTCACAGCAAGCTCAGCTGGACCTGGGACAGTTCAGCTTTGTCGGGGGAAGGGTATCCGCCATTACCCTACTGAGGCAGTTCACCATTACTGAGGCAGTTCACCATTACCAAGGCAGTCCACCATTACCAAGGCAGTCCACCATTACCAAGGCAGTCCACCATTACTGAGGCAATCCACCATTACTGAGGCAGTCCACCATTACAGAGGCAGTCCGCCATTATCGAGGCAGTTTGCCATTACCGAGGCAGTTCGCCATTACCAAGACAGTCCACCATTACCAAAGCAGTCTGCCATTACTGAGGCAGTCTGCCATTACAGAGGCAGTCCGCCATTACAGAGGCTGTCTGCCATTACTGAGGCAGACCATCATTACTGAGGCAGTTCTAACTATAACTCTATAAACAAACCACAAGGAAGTTCACACAGCAGCTGGGCAGAGCCCATGGCAGTGCAGCAATGCCTCTGTTGTCAGACTGTGACTAGGCTACCTCCTTGCTGGGCAGAGCATCTCTGAAACAAGGCAGCATTATGTCAGGAACTTATAATAAAGCCCCACCTTCCCAGGACGAAGCACCTGGGAAAAAGGGTGGTTATTGGTTCTGCTGCAACAGAATTAAATGTACCTGCCCAGCAGTGCTAAACCAAACAACAGAGCTCACAGCTCAGCACTTGAGCTCCTATAAGGGATCAGACTGCCTCCTCAGGCAGCTCCCCAACCCCCATATATTCAAAGAGATACCTCATAAAGGAGAGTTCAGGCTGACATCTGGTGGGTATCCTTCTGAGACGAAGATAACAGAAGAAGAAACTGGCAGGAACCCTTACTGTTCTGCAGCCACTGCAAGTGATGCCCAGGCCAGCAGGGTCTGGAGTGGACCTCCAGCAGTCCTACAGCAGAGGGGCCTGACTGTTAGAAGGAAAACTAAGAAACAGAAAGAAGTAACTTCATCATCAACAAGAAGGATGTCCACTCAGAGACCCCATCCAAAAGTTACCAACTACAAAGACCACAGGTAGATAAATCCACAAAGATGGGAAGAAACCAGTGCAAAAAGGATGAAAACACCCAAAACCAGAATGCCTCTCCTCCTCCAAGGGAACACAACTCCTTACCAGCAAGGGAACAATGAGGAGGAGAATGCATCTGATGAATTGACAGAAACAGGCTTCAGGAAGTGGGTAATAACAAACTTCTCTGAGCTAAAAGAACATGTCCTAACCCAATGCAAAGAAACTAAGAACACTGAAAAAAGGTTTGGTGAAATGCAATGAGAATAAACAGCTTAGAGAAGAATATAAATGACTTAATGGAGCTGAAAAACACAATAAGAGAACTTCGTGAAGCATACCCAAGTTTCAATAGCTGAATCCACCAAGCAGAAAAAAGGATATCAGAGATTGAAGATCAACTCAAATAAAACAAGAAGGCAAAATTAGAGAAAAAATAGTGAAAAGAAATGAACAAAGCCTACAAGGAATATGGGATTATGTGAAAAGACCTAATCTACGTTTGATAGGTGTACTTGAATGTGACTGAGAGAATGAATCCAAGCTGGAAAACACTCTTCAGGATATTATCCAGCAGAACTTCCCCAACCTAACGAGGCAAGCCAATATTCAAGTAAAAGAAATGCAGAGAACACCACAAAGATATTCCTCAAGAAGAGCAACCCCAAGGCACATAACCATTAGATTCACCAGGGTTGAAATGAAGGAAAAAATGCTAAGGGAAGCCAGAGAGAAAGGTCGGGTCACCCACAAAGGGAAGCCATCAGACTCACAGTGGATCTGTCTGCAGTAACCCTACAAGTCAGAAGAGAGTGGGGGCCAATACAACCTTAAAGAAAAGAACTTTCAACCTAGAATTTCACATCCAGCCAAACTAAGCTTCATAAACGAAGGAGAAATAAAATCATTTACGAACAAGCAATGCTGAGAGATTTCATCACCACCAAGGCTGCCTTATGAGAGCTCCTGAAAGAAGCACTAAACATAGGAAGGAACAACCAGTACCAGCCACTCCAAAAATGTACCAAATGGTAAAAAGCATCGACACAATGAAGAAACTGTGTCCACTAATGGGCAAAACAACCAGCTAGCATCAAAATGGCAGGATCAAATTCACACATAACAATATTAACCTTAAATGTAAATGGGCTAAATGCCCCAATCAAAAGACATAGACTGGCAAATTGGATAAAAAGTCAAAACCCATCGGTGTGCTGTATTTACGAAACCCATCTCACATGCAAGGACGCATATACGCTCAAAATAAATGTATGAAGGAAGATTTACCAAGCAAATAGAGAGCAAAAAAAAAAAAGCAGGAGTTGCAATCCTAGTCTCTGACAAAATAGATTTTAAACCAACAAAAATCAAAAATGACAAAGAAGGGCACTACATAATGGTAAAAAATCAATGCAACAAAAAGAGTTAACAATCCTAAATATATATGTACCCAATACAGGAGCACCCAGATACATAAAGCAAGTTCTTAACAACCAACAAAGAGACTTAGACTTCCACACAATAATAGTGGGAGACTTTAACACTCCACTGTCAATATTAGACAGATCAATGAGACAGAAAATTAACAAGGATATCCAGGACTTGAACTCAGATCTGGATCAAGCAAACCTAATAGACATCTACAGAACTCTCCACCCCAAATCCATCCTCAGCACCACATCACACCTACTCTAAAATTGACCACATAATTGGAAGTAAATCATTCCTCAGCAAATGCAAAAGAATGGAAATCATAACAAACAGTCTCTCAGACCACAGTGCAATCAAATTAGAACTCAGGATTAAGAAACTAAGTCAGAACCGCAGAACTTCATGGAAACTGAACAACTCGCTCTTGAATGCTGACCAAATAAACAATGAAATGAAGGCAGAAATAAAGATGTTGTTCGAAACCAATGAGAATGAGGACACAACATACCAGAATCTCTGGGACACATTTAAAGCAGTGCCTAGAGGAAAATTTATAGCAATAAATGCCCACATAAGACGCAAGGAAATATCTAAAATCGGCACCCTATCATCAAAATTCAAAGAGCTAGAGGACCAGGATCAAAAAAACCCAAAAGCTAGCAAAAGACAAGAAATAACTAAGATCAGAGCAGAACTGAAGGAGACAGAGACACAAAAACCCTTCAAAAAATCAATAAATCCAGGATCTGGTTTTTTGAAAAGATCAACAAAATAGACAGACCACTAGCCAGATTAATAAAAAAGAAAAGAGAGAAGAATCAAATAGATGCAATAAAAAACGATAAAGGGTATATCACCACTGATTCCACAGAAATACAAACCACCATCAGAGATTACTACAAACAACTCTATGCACATAAACCAGTAAACCTGGAAGAAATGGATAAATTCCTGGACACTTCCACCCTCCCAAGACTAAACCAGGAAGAAGTTGAAACCATGAATAGGCCAATAACAAGGGCTGAAGTCGAGGCAGCAATTAATAGCCTACCAACCAAAAAAAAGCCCAAGTCCAGATGGGTTCACACCTGAATTCTACCAGACATACAAAGAGGAGCTGGTACCACTCCTTCTGAAACTATTCCAAAAAATCCAAAAAGAGGGAATCCTTCCCAAATCATTTTATGAGACCAACATCATCCTGATACCAGAACCCAGCAGAGACTCAACAAAAAAAGAAACTTCAGGCCAATATCGATGATGAACATAGATGCAAAAATCTTCAATAAAATACTAGTAAACCAATTGCAACAGTACATCAAAAAGCTTATTCATCACGATCAAGTAGGCTTCATCCCGGGGATGCAAGGCTGGTTCAACATACACAAGTCTATAAACGTAATCCAATACGTTAACAAAACCAAAGACAAAAACCTCATGATTATCTCAATAGATGCAGAGAAGACCTTTGACAAAATTCAACAGCCCTTTATGCTAAAAACCCTCAATAAACTAGATATAGATGGGATGTATCTCAAAATAATAAAAGCTGTTTATGACAAACCCACAGCCAATATCATACCGAGTGGGCAAAAACTGGAAGCATTCCCTTTGAAATTTGGCACTAGAAAAGGATGCCCTCTCTTACCATTCCTATTCAATATAGTATTGGAAATTCTAGCCATAGAAATCAGGCAAGAAAAAGAAATAAAGGGTATTCAATTAGGAAAGGAGGAAGTCAAATATTTAGAAGACCCCATCGTCTCAACCCAAAATCTCCTTAAATTGATAAGCAACTTCAGCAAAGTCTCAGGATACAAAACCAATGTGCAGAAATCACAAGCATTCCTATACACCAATAACAGACTTAAAGAGAGCCAAATCAAGAATGAGCTGCCATTCACAATTGCTACAAAGAGAATAAAATACATAGGAATGAAACTAACCAAGGATATAAAGGACCTCTTCAAGGAGAACTACAAACACTTGCTCAAAGAAATAAGAGAGGACACAAACAGGTGGAAAAATATTTCATGCTCATGGATAGGAAGAATCAATATTGTGAAAATGGCCATACAGACCAAAGTAATTTACAGATTCAACGCTATCTTCATCAACTACCTGTGACCCTCTTCACAGAACTGGAACAAACCACCTTAAACTTCATATGGATCCAAAAGAGAGCCTGCATAGCCAAGTCAATTCTAAGCAAAAAGAACAAAGCTGGAGGCATCATGCTACCTGACTTCAAACTATCCTACAAGGCTACAGTGATCAAAACAGCATGGTACTGGTACCAAAACAGAGATATAGACCAATAGAACAGGACAGAGTTCTCGGAGGCAATGCCACATTTCTTCAACCATCTGATCTTTGACAAACCTGACAAAAACAAACAATGGGGAAAGGATTCCCTGTTTAATAAATGGTGTTGTGAAAACTGGCTAGCCATGTGCAGAAAGCAGAAACTGGACCCCTTCCTGACACCTTACACTAAAATTAACTCCAGATGGATTAAAGATTTAAACAGAAGACCTAACACCATCAAAACCCTAGACGAAAATCTAGGCAAAACCATTAAGGACATAGGAATAGGCAAGGACTTCATGACTAAAACATCAAAAGCATTGGCAACAAAAGTCAAAATAGACAAATGGAATCTAATTAAACTCAAGAGCTTCTGTACAGCAAAAGAAGCAATCATTAGAGTGAACTGGCAATCAACAGAATGGGAAAAAATTTTTGCAAGCTACCTATCTGACAAAGGGCTAATATTCAGAATCTACAAAGAACTAAAACAGATTTACAAGAAAAAAACAAACAACCCCATTCAAAAGTGGGCAAAGGACATGAACAGACTTTTCAAAAGAAGACATTTATGAGGCCAACAAACATATGAAAAAATGCTCATCATCACTGGTCATTAGAGAAATGCAAATCAAAACTACATTGAGATACCATCTCACGCCAGTTAGAATGGTGATCATTAAACAATCTGGAGACAACAGACGCTGGAGAGGATGTGGAGAAATAGGAACACTTTTACACTGTTGGTGGGAGTGTAAATTAGTTCAACCATTGTGGAAGACACTGTGCCAATTCCTCAAGGACTTAGAAATAGAAATTCCATTTGACCCAGCAATCCCATTACTAGGTATACATCCAAAGGATTATAAATCATTCTATTATAAAGACACATACACATGTATGTTCATTGCAGCACAGTTTACAATAGCAAAGACCTGGAACCAACCCAATTGCCCATTGATGATAGACTGGACAAGGAAAATGTGGTACATATACACCATGGAATACTATGCAGCCATAAAAACTGATGAGTCTGTGTCCTTTGTAGGGACATGGATGAATCTGGAAACCATCATTCTCAGCAAACTGACACAAGAACAGAAAATCAAATACTACATGTTCTCATTCACAGGCAGGTGTTGAACAATGAGAACACATGGACACAGGGAGGGGAGCATCACACACTGGGGTCTGTTGGAGGGGAATAGGGAGGGACAGTGGGGGATAGGGGATTGGGGAGGGATAACATGGGCACTAATGCCAGATATAGTTGATGGGGGATAGAGGCAGCAAACCACATTGCCATGTATGTACCTATGCAACAATCCTGCATGTTCTGCACATACACCCCAGAACCTAAAGTGTTATATATATATATATATATATATAAAACTGAATGTCTTAAAATTTATATATATTCTTTTTCTGAGGTGAAAAAAAATCTAAAAAGTTGCTATCTATTAAAAAAAGTAAGTGGTATAGACCTTTCTTTCAAACTTTAGAAAACTAGACTTACTAAATCTCACATAGTCAGTCGAAGGACAACACTGTTTATAAGCATTTAAAACATTATGATTTTGGGGCATTTGAACATTTGAATAGGAATAAAAGCAAAGAAAAAAACAACACATGGAATTTATATTACCATCTATCTCTGAATGCAGCTAAGGCATTCTCCCCAGATTTGCTCAGAACACAGAGGTATCAAGGACCTGAATGTATAGGATCTTTGGAAGCCTAGAAGGCCAGACTCCCTTTACCTAAAATATGCATTACCTAGCCTTGTACTTATCCTCACAAAATAGTATACCTGCTCAACCCTGAAATATCAGAGCAAGACAGAAATGTAATTTTTGTCCTATGAGAGCTTATCAAGAAAAATGAGGGATTAGCAAGTCACTTGGTGTCATAGGCAAATATTTATATAAAGTTATAATTAATCACTAATGTGTATGAGAAAGCACTTTTTTCTGGGTTTTTACAATCTGACCTATGAGAAAGAACTAATCAAAATCATTATTTCCTTTGATAACGACTTATAATTCCTCTTGGTAAATAAGGTGTCCAAATGCACAAACATTTCTGGATGTAGCTTAGAGTTTAAATCCAACATAGATTTTGTGATATTATTATAGTGATTTGACCACTTTTTATTAAGAATATGAAGCAAGTGAAGGGCTTTCCAAGCTCTAAAATCCTACAATTTGGGTGGGAAATTGCACTACAATTAATGGGCACTGTAATAGATCTTTTACATATAGAATTTCTAATCCTTATAACAACGTGAGGTAGTCTTATTTCCAGCTTTACAGATTTATTTTCAGAAAAAGGAAGGAATAGAAGATTATTTCGGCAAAAACAGATGGTACAATGGAGAATCCAGGATTCAAATACAAGTCCATTGTACCTGAAAGCCAGTACCGTCACAAATATGTTAGTATTAAATACTAACTTAAATACTTGTATTTAATGTGAATCAGGGAGTGAAGAAATATACTGGTGGAGAAAATAAATATGCCCTGCTTATGATTTCTAGTTAGTGCCTTTTTGGTGTTAATGGGTAATCTGCACTTACGGTATATTGATAAAGTTTGTAGTTTATCTGTAAAGGTTGAATGACCAACATAGAAAGATATGTTTTAGCAAATGCAAGTGCATATTGGACTGATAGCCTGCTGATAGGGAACTGTACAGCTATGCCTATGATTAAAGCAAGCATCTGCTTTGATTGGTTGGCTCTCAGGTCATACTGGCTGTCAAATATTTTAAATACCATTCCTGGTTGCATGCTGTCAACTTCTGATTTTATATTTCCAACCCTGACCTCTCCACCAGATCTCAGACTCATAGCCAATGACTTCTTCGGCATCTCCAACTCAGAAATCTAATAGGCATTTTAAAATTAATGTTCCAATAACAAATCTTTTCATCTTCCCATCACAACATTCTATCTTACTCCCAGCTGTGCCCATCTCCACAGAGACAACTCTATCCTCACAGTTTCTCAGGATTTACCCTTGACTTCTCTCTGTCTATAACTCATATCCAATCCACCAGTACATTCAGCTCTACTTTCAAAGCACATCCTGCATCTGACCACAGTGTTCCATCTGCATTGCTGCCACCCCAATTCAAGCCACCAAATTACTGCAACCGTCTCCTAGCAGGTCCTCCAGCCTCTGCTTTGGCCCTTGCAGTCCTCTTGCAGCATAGTAGTCACAGTGATATTCTTCAACCGGAAGTCAGATCAGCTCACTCCTCTCTTCACAACTTGCCAAAGTCTTCCTATCCTTAATAATCTACTTGGACTTCCATAACAAAACACCATTAGACTGTTGGCTCACACAGCAGACATTTATTTCTCACAGTTCTTGAGGCTGGGAAATCCAAGATGAAGGTACAGGCAAATTTGGTTTCTCCTGAAGACTTGCTTCCTGGCTTGCAGATGGCCCCCTTGTCACTGTGAACTCAAAATAGTGGAGAGAGAGCTCTAGTCTCTTCCTCTTCTTATAAAAACACTCATGCTATCAAGGGGGTCCCACCTTCATGATCTCATCTAAATCTAATTACCTCTCAAAGGCCCTATCTCCAAATACCATTGCATTGGGGATTAGAATTTCAAAATATGAATTGAGGAGATGGGCACAAACATTCAGTCCACAAGAATCTCACTCAGATGGAAAGTAAAGGTCTTCACCATGACCTAGGGCCCCTGCCCCTTCTCCTCTGTGGTGGCATTCCCTATGACTTCTAGTCCCCTCACTCCACACTGCACTATGCTGCATGGCCTGGAAGCTGCTCCCATTCACGCCAGACCACCCCCATCTCACTACCCCTTAGAAGCTCCTCCCTGAGGTGTCTGCAAGGCCTGCTCCCTCACTTCCTTCCACGGTTGGCCCACTTATCATAATCGGACCACAATCTGACCATAATCTGACAGGCTTTATTTATTTGTTTATTCACAGTCCCTGTTCCCAGAATAGAAGCAATATAAGGGCAAAGAACTTTGTCAGCTTTGTTTACTGGTGTCTCACAGGTGTACAAGATTTGCTAAATGGATGAATAAGTGTATGAGGCCAATTTTGTAGGCCAAGTGTAATTCTAAATATACAATGGTTTTCCTACAATTCTCAAAATAATTCTTTATCCAAAATGGAACATATTCCCCCAATGTTTCATTTTGCTTTTTGAAATAATGTAAAATAAAATATGTCAAATGGATTAAGAAAGTTGAGTGAGAACAAGTCTAGGAGGGAGTTAATTAAGTCCCATTAGCAAGTTTCGTAAACTTGTGAGTCCTTATCTTTCTTCTTGTGGTCTCATTTGTATTTGGTTTCAGAAGGTCTCATTGAGGAAGCTAAATGCAATCTTTTGTTTTGGTTTGGGCACATATTCAAAAATTTTTAGCAGCAAGAAAATAAAAATCCAACTATTCAGGAGATTCCCTTGAAATCTGTCGTGTATAGATTTACTGTGGTATAAACTTGGATTTGAATTTCTATAAAATACCTAAGAAGATATAATCTGAATTTTTTTTCCTAGAAACGATAAAACTATAAAAATGTACATTTTTTTAATCCATAGGTTGGTTCCCAGGCCTTTACCATGCAGAGATAGGCTGCCTGGACATACCAGGGTTGAAATGCTTTTGAAATAATAATAAATACTAAATCTTTATACAAGTACTCAAGGTTTCAGGACCAATTTCCAGGATTTGACACCAGTTTGTGGACCAAAAGCAAGAAAGAATAGCAGCCTTGTCTATGCCCAACCTTAACTAAACATATAGCTCTTCATCCTCTCTCTCCCAAATATGGTATTACACATCCACTCATCTCTCAGTGCCTTCCAGTTTGTAGGTTTAGAGCTGACTTCCTTGATCTCTCCTTTAAATTCTGAATCCTTTCTGAAGCTAAGAGCTAACAGTGCACTCAAATAATTCTGTGTATTTACCCATGCGTAATACAAAGAAGCTAATTCAGGTGAAGAAAAGGGAAGGCTGACTGGGACAATGAGGTTAAAAACTGGAGCTTGAACAGGAACACAGAAACAGCTCTGACTAGAGAGACAGGTGTGTGTGTGTGTGTGTGTGTGTCAGAGAGACAGAGACAGAGAGTGAGAGAGAAAATTTGAGAGTGAGAATCCTGGAGCAGAGAAGAAAAATGAGGTAGATGTTTGGAGAATATTAGCCTGTGAACAGTAAGAGAGGTAGGCAGGAAGTGTATTATCTTCTTTTCTGAGGTGTGTTTCCCATAGAGAATATCTCCCTTGGGGATAGGTTAGATACTTACAAGAGGCAAAACACAATGTGCTCTCAGTTCTTCCAGGTACACATTTAAGAGAACAGTTTGAACTTAGAGGTAGAATGTAGTTGGACCACTTTATAACCTTAGTAAATCAAGGTTTAAGTAAATAATAGAGGAATTTTACTCTCAGCAAACAAGGACCTGTTTCTCTAATGTGAACTCATTAGTGCTATGCTACTACTCAGCTTTCCTGCAAGCAACTCTAGATAAAGTGCTACTCAAATATCCCCCAAATCTGTCCCCAACTTAAGTCAGCCACCAGAAAAAACGTAACTTAGAGAAACAGAGACAGTCCAAAGACATGTTAGAGAGACAGTTGTGGTAAGGGTGGAATTTCTTGTGTGAATTTAAAAGTTAATCTAAAAATCTACTTCCTCCTCCTCCCAGGTGGTTAATAATCTAGCTTTATTGTGAATCAGAATATATATATATAAATGTAGGCTAGGCATGGTGGCTCCTGTAATCCCAGCAATTTCAGAGGCCAAGGTGGGAGGATCACCTGAGGCCTGGAATTCAAGATCAGCCTGGGCAACACAGCAAAATTCTGCCTCTACCAAAAAAAAAAAAAAAAAGCTGGATGTGGTAGTGTGCACCTGAGCCCCACCTACTCAGGAGGCTGATGCAGGACTGCTTTAGCCCAGGAATTTGATTCTACACTGAATTATAATCTCTTCACTGTACTCCAGCCTGGGCAACAGAGAAAAACCCTGTCTCTTAAGGAAAAAAAGAAAAAGGAAAAAAAAAAACTGCATAGTACATTGTGAAAGCAGTGCATATGAACAGGCATGATTATTATACTGTACTCTGTGCTCGATCTAATGATAACTGGTGTGCTAGGCCCTGAAGATAAAATGTGAATGAGGTCCCCAAGACCAAATGACTTTTTTGGAGGAAATAAGGATATGTAAATAAGTAATGTGGTATCAGAGCCACTACTACTGGCCTGCATAAGGCCACCGTGCAAATGAGAAAAAGGAAGCCCTGCACCGCTGACTCACCCCTTCAGCCAGGCACCTTTGTATACTACTACACTCACCCTAATACCAATTTGGGTGTCAGGGAAGGCTTGGGGGTGATATCAGAAATGAGGCTTAAAGAGAAAGGAGGAGATCAGCCAGACAAAGTGGGAGGGAGAAGAAGAGCATCCCCCACCAGGAGAATGTAAGTGAAAAGTACCAAGAGAAGATGGAAAAATTAGCAATTGCAGTTTTGGGGAGGTGGTCTGTATGGCTGGAGAGTAGCGAACAAATAGGGGAACTAAAAATGTAAAGGACTTTGCAATGTCAGGATTTTAGAATTTAGCCTGAGGAATTAGCCATGGGAGGATTTTGAGAAGAGTGACAAATCCCAGTTGCATTTTTTAAAAACCCTGTTCTTCATAGCAAAGGGAAGAATTCAGAAGAGGGAAGGCTTATTAAAGCATGTGGGTTAAGGAGAAGGGGACAGGGTTAAAAGCCATTAAGAAAGTTGAAGTGAGAACTGCTAAGTGCTTATATAAGTTGGCAAGAGAAGGAGAGGTAGACAGGATGACACCAGATTTCTAGCTTGGGCAAGGCTTATAGCAGGCAACAAGGCTATAAGCAGAGGAGTAGCTTTGGGTAGGGGCTGGGTGGGGCAATGGTGGAAACAAGTTCCATTTTATGCACAGTATGATTACTAAGGTACCAGAATAGCATCCAAGTGAATATTCCACTAGCTAGTAGAAAACATGTCTGGAGAGAAACGTTAAAGCCTCTAAAATAGATTTGGGAATTTCTAGAATATTAATGAGATGCCCTGGGGAGGTTTAAGAGGTAGGCAGAAGGGAAATTCATGGAGACTAGGAATGAATGGTTGGAGATAAAGAAGAAATCTGGAAAATACTTACGTTATAAAAACCAAAGGAGGTAAGTCATATGGTTTCCTTGGCCATATGGTTTCCCTACCACAAGACAGACTCAATCCCCATCCTCAGAGAGCTTACTATCTATCAGAAAAGACAGATGATTAAGTAAATAGTCGTAACAAAATCTAAGTATTATAATGGGAAAGGTATGGAGCATTCAACTACAGAGAGACGTCAAGTAAGACCAGAACAAGAAGGTTCCATTTGACTTAGTAATAAGGAGGTGATAATAATCATTATGAGAGCAATTTCTTTGGAACCCATAGCAGAAGCCTGAAAGCAGAGGATTAGAAAATAAATAAGCATTAAGGAAATGACAATAGAGTGCTTGTCTTTCAGAAACTGTTCAACAAGAAAGGAATGAGGGGGAAATTACTTACACAGCTAATTGTCTTTTGACGACTTTTAAAAGGTAGAAGGATAATTACCTGGCATTGTCCATAGACCGATTCATTTCAACTTTCATAATTTGGAGACAACATTGGTCCTTCCTTTCTAAATCTTATCCTTCCAGATATTTAAATGTGTTCAATGCTCTGCAGAAAATATTCCACAGACAATATGAGCCTCTCTCTTTATATCTCCAATTTGAGCACTTAATTACATGCTTCTTTGAACTGCTGAGTATTTTCATGTGTAAATGTCCTAACTCCCCTTACAAGAAGAAAGCCCCTTACATGTCAACAGTGTTTGGTATCATGTTTTTCACATTCTAGTGCTTTATTTAAATAAAAATTGATACAGCTGCACAGAGAGCTCTCATAGCTTTGAGCAGATGAGGAAGTGAAGAACAGAAGGCTTGCAGAGTAGAAATGTGAACTTTGGAATCAAACAAATGTATTTGAATTCTGGTTCCACCCTTCATAAACTAAGCAACCTCAGTCAAATGAATAAATCTATTTGAAACTGAGCTTTTTCACAGAGCACATAGAAAATGCTAATATTTTTTGAACTCAGTCAAAAAAAATTGATATGTTAAACCTGCAGAGTAGTTGGGAAAATTAAATCAGACAGTTACATTAAGTGTTTAGATACAATAGGTTTCAGGTTGGCACTATCTAAGGATCTTTCTTTCTTGCAGATTTCATTCTCTAGACCTGTTACGAAAGCGATAAAGATGACAGGGAGGCTAGAGATCTGTAGAGCTGAACAGAAAGTTCCTGGTTCAAAGCTTTACTGGGAATTTAGTTTTCTAAAACATTATCACAAGAACAATGGTTTTTTTAAAAAATAAATTGTGGTTTTGAAAACATATCACAATCACCAGGATGCAATAAGTCAATAAATAAAATAAGCAAACAAAAAATTAAAAAGTGGTAGATTTCTAGAGCTCACTCCAGGTCAGTCTGTAACGCTGAAACCCATTTTATCAAGGGAATCTAATATAGAAGAATGCTTCAGAACCACCTTCTAAAAGTCAGACTCACCCCAGATGCATTTTGCCAGTTATCGTATTTCAAAAACAGGAAACAAGTTTGGTCTTCAGACTTCCCTGAATATATTAATTATTAATTATGACTCTAATTCAGGTTGGGCTCTGTAGAGTCATTTTTATCTCAAGGAAGCTATAAGCTATAATCTTAGTAAAGTGAAAAACCGAGAGACAGGTGGGACGATTCCAGAACTACTCCTTTTCAGGGTTAGAGAAAATCAAGGCATATCTGATCACTATCTGAATCTCTACTCACCTCCATTCCCTGTCTCTCACATTCCTCATACATACAAGTGTCATCAGAAGTGGACAGATGGACATGGTCAGGCTGAATTAAACCCAAAATGATACCAAATTGGCAGGGGAGTGAAGCTATTTATCTCTCCTCCCTTTTTTGGGCAACAATATCCATCTAGGCTAAAGACTTATTTTCTTTTTCATAAAGAGATGGCAAAAGCATACTTCTCCCCTCCTAAGGCTGTCTGGCTAGGTTAGAATAAGAGACATTCTTTTTTTTTTTTTTTTTGAGACCGAGTCTCACTCTGTCACCCAGGCTAGAGTGTGGTGGCACGGTCTCGGCTCATTGCAACCCCCACCTCCCAGGTTCAAGTGATTTTCCTGCCTCAGCCTCCTGAGGAGCTGGGATTACAGGTGCCTGGCCACCATGCCTGCCTAATTTTTGCATTTTTAGTAGAGACGGGGTTTCACCACGTTGGTCAGGCTGGTCTCAAACTCCTGACCTTGTGATTCACCTGCCTCGGCCTCCCAAAGTACTGGGATTACAGTTGTGAGCCACCATGGAACATTCTTTATACTTTCCTTCATTCATAGAGCCTTGGAAAACTTCATGACTCCAAATACAAATGCAGGACCCCATTGATCTCTAATAAAAAGGATCATGCATTTGGTAGGACTATACTCATGACAACATCATGGACCTTATAGCGTATAGAATAGTTCAAGTTCCTTTTTGTTGACTGGCTGATACAGATTAGAAGATTCATGTAATAAAATATCATTTGTTGGAATTCATATTTCTTCATTTCTTCATGCCTATTTCTTAGTTTCTTTACTCAGAGAGCTCCTAGCCTTTCAAATCCCAAAGTTACTAGGTCACTCATTGATATAACCATTTGAATATCATGTGATATGAAAACATTATATGAACTATTTCCATACTCTCAAAGTATTTTTCAAAAAAGAATGTTACCGGTAAAAACGAAACTCTGTTAAGATTCTCTAATAATAGAAAGATACTAAGGCAGTAAATTTTTCATTAACAACTTAATAAAATCAAGCTACAATTTGTGTTGAGCTAAGTTGTGATCCACTTACAGTGTGATCATTAAAGTCTTTGGTTTGCAAAATGAAAATAGGAGTTGTCTTAGTCCCTTCAGTGTCATTATAACAAAATACCTGAAGCTGCACAATTTATAAAGAAAAGAGGGTGATTTCACTCACAGTTCTGCAGGCTGGGAAGTTCAAGAGGCACAGCACTAGCACTGGCTGAGCTTCTGCTGAGGACCTTTGTGTTGTGTTGTAACATGGCAGAAGGTCAAAGGGGAAGCAGATACCAGTGAAAGGGTCAAATACAAAGGACAACCCACTTTTGTGGGACTGAATCCATTTCCGAGAGAATTAATTCAGTCTGCAAAGAAGGAGAACTTATACGACTAGAAAGGCACCAAGCTGGCCCCCAGGGCAAGGGCAAAGCCTTCATGACCCAAGGCCTCCCATTAGGCCCACTCCCATAAAGTGTCTACCCCCAAACTTGATGCACTGGAAATTATGGTTCCAATAAGCCACATCCAAATCATAGTAGGAACCACGTCAAACTATTATCTATAAAATAAAAGAAAGGTAATACAATTCAAAATGAAGAATTAGAAAAAGGGAATACTTGAACAGTATTACTAAATCATTTATAAATAGATATGTAACAAAAGAAGAGCAGAAATTATCTCTGTCCTATAAACTAAGATTAGAAATTAAACAATCAAAATACCAAATTTTTAAATCCACAAAAATGAAAATCTTTCCGAGAAGACAAGTGACATTATATTTCTTCAATCTATATTCATTCAAATATATGCTAAAAGTATGATTTCAATGGAATGGGATAATTCTGCCTTCCAGGATATAAGATACAAACATGATAAAAACAAAACAAAAGAATACAAAACAAAAAAGTCCAACGAGGGCAGAAGCACTAGCGCAGAGGTGGGAGGCTATAAGGTCAAGGCCAGAGGCAAGTATCATAGGTTCAGGTCAGAAACAGGGCTGTCTGTGAAGTCATATCTGGGTACTCATGTACCCAAACTTGAAGTGTATAGAACAAACAGTCCCGGGCCCAATAAAAGCAAGTTAAAAAACAAGAGCTAAGTCATCTTATCAATCACCAGTCATAAGAACAGGGTCTGGACTGTGTTCAACATTTTTGGAGGCCAGGGGATTCTGATTCCTGCAGACAGAAAGTGAGAATTGTTCTCTATTTTGGCAGCTCACAGTCTACATCTATCTACAAAAGTAAGTGAATGAGAGTAGGTCAGTATCTCCCACGCTTAGCAGCGGAAACCATCAGACTTTCCTCCCACTGACCATCTTGATAATCTGCTGGATTTGGCTCTTTGCCTTGATGCCATTTGCTTATTTCCCTTTCCAGGGGAAATTTCTATTATATCTGATAAGGGCCAACAAGTTCAGAGTTGTATCACTCTCTCTGAGTAAAATCATACTACTCCTCAGTGTCATGTTTCTCCATTCAAATTAAACTGGACGGAGTGTTTAAGGGGACGCAGGCCAGCTTTACAAGTGAAAAACAGTTCCAAAGAATAAAGTAACTCTCCTCATGAGAGATTTGCAAATCAAGATGAATATAATATGCTTTTCTGTACTCTCAGAAAAAGGGTCTTAAATTACATCCAAATTACGTCATTCTAGTTTATTCCTATTATTGTCGGAAGGGGTTTGTGCAATTAAGAAAGGCAAGCTCACAACTGAAGCCATTTTAACTTTGACTTTGTAAGAGGTGCAGACCCTGGTGTACTCAGGGTGTTTTGAGAGAGATGGGGAAAGGGATGGGTTCAAAAAGAAAAAGACCTCAATAACATCAGAAGAAACAGAAAAAATAATATCCTGTCAGATTCCTGGCTTAGATGGTTGCAAATCTACCAAACAAAGACAAAGCTGGCCTATATCATACATGGGACAAAAGTTTAAAAATATGAGCAAAAGTCAGGAGTCAGAATTATTCTAGAAGTAGCACCTGTGTGTAAATTCAAAGGTAATCTGAAACAGATCATCAGTTCCCAAGGAAAAAGAATAATGGGAAGCCTGCAGTAGTCTCAGCTTAAGTCCAAAATTCATTGGTTACCTAGGTGTGGTAGTTGCCAAATGAAGGCACTAAGAGTTAGGCAGCCGTTATCCAGAACTTTATCATGAGGCAAGAAATCTAGTCAATGGGCAACTGAGAAGGTAAGCAACAGTAAGACCAACAGCAAGACTGAACCAAAACCAAGCAACAGTGGTAAGGCTTTTGGTATCACATTAGACCTAGAATCAAGAGCAGAGCTAAACCAGAAATCAGAGCTGAAATGACACTATCTTCCAGAATTAGAGAAATTCAGAAGTGGGAAGCAAAGCAGGCCATCACTGTACCCAGATATTTTAGCTTCTCCCTTCTAGGATTCAGAATCTACAAAGTGGCCAGGAGACACAAATAAAGCTGTTTGCCAGATCAAAAAAAAAAAAAAAAAAAAAAAAAGCATTAGGGAGTTCAGCAGACTTCCAAGGTTCAAGTAACCCACAAAATAAAGTCACCTCACTGTAGAGCAGGCCAGAATCAGCTCACCACCTATTTTTGAACAGCCTGTACTGAGAATGTTTTTTACATTTTGAAATGAACTTTTTTAAACTTAAAGAATAATATTTTATGGCATGTAAAAGTTAAATGAAATGCAGATTTTAGTGTCCATAAGTAAAGGTTGATTGGAACATAGCCACACCTATTCATTTACGGAGTTTCTGTGGCTGCTTTTGTGCTACAATGACAAGGAGAGAGCATGGCCAGCACAGCCCAAAATATTTACTATTGGGTGCTTTACAGAAAAATTGTCAAGCTTTGTCCCAGGACAGAGCTCCCAAGTGACAGTGAGAGATAACCAACTCTTTTCTTTCTTTACTGACTACTGTAGTTTGGTAATTTCATTTGAAAAACAGCTTTTTGCTTGGAAGGGTAGAGTAGTCAAATCAGGGGCTATCCTAGAATGAAGTTTATCCAACCTTTTCTAAAAGGCAAGGTAATCTAGCAAGGAGAAAAACAATGCCATGACATTTATTGATAGTACTGTTCTGCTTTCTTAAGTATCATCAAAATGCTTCCCAGGAAGGTGAGGAAGCAGCTAGCAGTTTTAGGTGGCTGCCAGATAAAAAGAGTCAGTGAATCCCTCACAATCCTAACAAAGATGATTCACATTCTGCAGGGTGTATGAGAAACACATCAAAGATCACCAAAAAGGTCTGGGCCTAGCTTCCAGCCAGCAGACTAGGAATTTCAGAATATGATAAGGAGATCTTTTTTTTTTTTTTTTTTGAGACGGAGTTTCGCTCTTGTTACCCAGGCTGGAGTGCAATGGCGCGAACTCGGCTCACCGCAACCTCCGCCTCCTGGGTTCAGGCAATTCTCCTGCCTCAGCCTCCTGAGTAGCTGGGATTACAGGCACGCGCCACCATGCCCAGCTAATTTTTTGTATTTTTAGTAGAGACGGGGTTTCACCATGTACCTCGTGATCCACCCGCCTCAGCCTCCCAAAGCGCTGGGATTACAGGCGTGAGCCACCGCGCCCAGCCCGATAAGGAGATCTTAAGAAAGGTCAGGCAGTAAAAAGAGGTATGCTGACTCATGTGGTTTGTTGACTTGGCAAGTTAGGGGGAAGTCAAGTGTTTCCTCTCCCGTTTTACAATCTTTGTTTAGGTGTGGGCCAGACCAGGGCCATTGATAGTCATTTTAGCCAGAAGGAAAGCAAAATCCTGCAGATTAAGTTAAATAAAACAGCTGTGCCATAATTTAAAATTTATGCTTTTCTCTTATAGAAGTGTTTGTTCCTCTTCAGATAATCTAAACTTTAACTTAATAAAAATATATTTACCCATGCATTGTTTAATTCCTATAACATTTCTTTATTGAGCATAGACTCTATGGCAGGTGCTTTTTTAGGTACAATAATAAACAAGAAAAGTCCATGCCCTCATGAAGTTTTACACACTAGTGGGTAGAAAATCAAATCAACAAATAAATACACAAAATCTTGATAAGTGCAACAGAGATAAATAAAGCAAGAAGGATGCAAGGGAGTGCTGGGTGGGGCATGGGAGAGGGAGGCTGCTCTTTCACACAGAGCTGTCAGGGCAAGCCTCCCCTCTTAGATGAGCAAAGGCCGGCAGAAAGTGAGCCAGCATGTCTCCCTGCTGTATCCTCAGAAAGAACTCCAGGCAAAGGCCTGCAGCAGGCAGATATCAGGAACAGGTAAAGAAATGCAAGGAGCCCAGGGCGGTTAGAGCAGAGCAACTGAGGAGGAGAGAAAGAGCAGAAGAACGGGAAGTTGAGAAGGGAGAGAGGATGGTTATTGTGGAAGGCCTTGCGTGCCATAGTGAGGCCTCTCCTTGTCCTCTGAGTGCAGTGGGAAGCCACTAATTAGTTTCCGAGCAGAGCAGAGACATGGTCAGACTTGCAGTAGACAGAGTAATTCTGTTAAAATTAAATCGGATATTGTCACTTTACTGTTTAAACATTAAAACCTTCCCAAATTAAAAACAAATAACTGCATCATAAACATCCAGCCTATTTATTGTCTCAAAAAATAATATTTTGTAGTTTACAGAAAAATCTCATGATAACCTTACATAATTTTAAAAAAATTTCATTGGAAGGTGTTTTGCAACCATAGTAACACATCACTGATTCAGATTAACTGGGGATAAGACCTGTAAAAATTAGTTAAAAGACTAAATTATTCTATTTTATTTAAATAGGCTTCATTACCTTTTGTGTGTGAAGGAACAGGCTTGCCAGCGTTGCCTAATAAAATTTGTTTTGATGAATAGATTTATAAGGATTGTAATTAGCGTATGTCAGCATCATACTATGCTACCTCGGCTTTGCTTACATTGCAATTTCTATGCTTCAATTAAATTAGATACTTATAAATTGTTTCAAAAGTAGTTTGTTTTCTTTATTAGACTTGTCCTTTACTTAAGAAGATGGACTGCCTACTTTTTTTATATGTATAAGAAAATTGCATGGCTCCAGAGCTAAATCAAGTAAGGCTGGCTATTTGTCTTTTTGTTGTTATTGTCACTCTTTAAGTCACTGAGTTCCTCAATATTAGCACTATGGCATTTTGGCCCAGATAATTCATTATTGTGAGGGGTTCTTCTGTACACTGTAGGATGCTTAGCAGCCTCCACCCAGGAGATGCCAGAATGGTTCCCACAACTGTGACAGTCAAAAATGTCTCCACACATTGCCAAATGTCTCCAGAAGAGAGAGTAGAGGGGGTAAAATCATCCCAGGTTGAAAACTGTTACCTTAAGTGAATGATCTTCTATCTTTCTGTGGGGGAAAAATGGTTCCATCTCTTTTTTCTCATCCATATTATTAATATATTCTTAGAAAATGACTGGAAGATGTAATTTAATTTTGAAAGGCAGATTTATATAAGAAATATCAAAAGAAAAGGTCACTGGAATAATCGACACATATGAGAATGACATTTGAAAACCATGTTTTATCAGAGTTCTCTTGGAGAGTTCCTAACAAATAAGCTTAAATGCACATTTGGCACTATCAACTTTTAAATGAGGAATTATTTGGAAGAGGGCGATTGGCAGAGGGAAAATAATGATCTTCAAAATAGTAACATTACAGTTTTAGCAAAAGTAAGCCTATAGGTAAAATTTATAGTCTTCCTACTTTTCTAAGAGTCTAAATTGATAGAACCCTATTTGGAATCAGGATAGTTAGATAATTATTATGAAAAGAAGCCTATGCTGCATTTCTGTATATCCCAAAATATTTTTTCCCCAAATATAATTTGGCTGTTTTATATATTAAATGTTTTAAAATATATTCAGAATGAAAGTAATCTAAGAAAATGGCTGTTGTTATTGCCCCTTAAAAAAGTCCTATTTTTACAAATAAGCATTTTTCATCATTCTGTTTATGGCCCCCTTAGTAATATACTGCTGGCACATTCATACACTCTCACTATCCCATAAATGTAGATGACTCAAAACATATATTCACACTCTCTAGAGCTCTATGTGGTATCCCATATGCAAGTCAGATGGGATATATACAAATTAAAGCAGTTGAGCCAACAAAAGATACATGTTTGGGAAAGGCACGAGGGACCAGTAAGAAGTGAGCTTTACTTTAGCAGACAGAACTGGGGGAAAAAGCACCACCCTAGAAATAAGTACTCAACTAGAGTTAGGTGGTGATGGAGGTGCTACAGACATTATGCTGCTTTTTGAAAAGATACTTTGAGAACCCAACTTGACTGCTCTTGACTTAGCAGCACTCAGTCTTAAAGAAGGATGAGTACAGTCACTACCAAATATTTCCATCCTAAAGAGGATGCCCACATGGTAAGAAGCTTATAACTTCTGCCAAAAAGTGAAAGATCAGGGGTTTGGGTAGTGGCATTTCTATTTCTAGTCTTCTTTTTTTGTCCATAGTCTCCCATAATGGATATTTTCCAATCCTTTAAAAAGAAAATGTTTTCAAATTAGTGAAATTTCTCATTTTTCCCAACTATTTTTTCCTCCTTTGTTCCCTATTGTCGGTTAAAGGGATCAACATCTCTAGTCATGCAAACTAGAAACCACAGAGAAACCTCCTAGCCCATCTCCCACAAGTTAACTGCTGCTCAAGATCTGATTCCATAGCAACATCTTTGGTAGCTTTGCCCTGCTGCCATCCCTGTTCCTATTGCTATGGTTGAGAAACTCATCACGTCTTACACCTACATTCATTCCAGAGGCTTTCAGATGCTCTTTCAAAACCAACTTTTCCTGATACCACATAATTATGCTTATTACTACTAAATCTGTCCTGAAAAACTGATATAATAATGAGTCAACTAAATAAATTTTAAATTAATTATTTTTTTCCTCCAGATTAAAAATCAAATTCCTTCCCAGGCTCTCCACTATTATTCTCAACTTTTATGTCTGAGACACACATAATACTCTAATCATTACAGGTTTTCAGTCATTCAACTGCAACAAAGATTTTTAACTCTGATGTTTTTCTTTTGTGAGTCTGTCTTTATATAATACTCTTCAGTCCAATCCCTACTTCGTTATGGCAAAATTCTGTTCACCATCCAATATATTTCAGTTAAGATTCTTAGCTTGTATGTTGGTGCTCCCATGGCACCTTATTAATAGTTTCATTATAGTATATAATCACACTATATTTCAGTTGCATACATATTTGTCCTTTAACATTGTGAACTCTTTTTTGGTCAAGGAGTATGTTTCATTCATCTTCGTAGTCTATTAATACTTTAGCTACAACAGAGTTAGCACACAATCAAGCTTAATACTAATCATTAGAAATAGAAGACAACTGGCTGGGCGTGGTGACCCATACCTGTAATCCCTGCCCTTTGGGAGGTCGAGGTGGGTGGATCACCTGACCTCAGGAGCTCGAGACCAGCCTGGCCAACATGGTGAAACCACATTTCTACTAATACAAAAATTTGTCGGATGTGGTGGCACATGCATATAATCCCAACTATTTGGGAGGCTGAGGCAGGAGAATAGCTTTAACTTGGGAGGCAGAGGTTGCAGTGTGACAAGATTGTGTCATTGCACTCCAGCCTGGGTGACAAATTGAGATCTCATCTCAAAAAAAAAAAAGAAATAGAAATAGAAATAGAAGACAACTTCCACATTACATATAGTTTTATTTTTCTTATCTTTAATTTTACCTTTACCCAGATTAATATAATTTTCTTTAATTTTGACATAAATATGGACATAAAACTAATCTAATGTTTCTTTAAGAAATTAGAGGATTTCTTAATTACAGGCTCACACCTGTAATCCCAGCACTTTGGGCAGCCAAGGCAGGTGGATCATCTGAGGTCAGGAGTTCAAGACCAGCCTGGCCAACATGGTGAAACTCTGTCTCTGCTAAAAATACAAAAATTAGCTGGGTATAGTGGTGCGTGCCTATAATCCCAGCTACTCGGGGGACTGAAGCAGGAGAATTGCTTGAACCCAGGAGGCAGACGTTGCAGTGAGCTGAGATCCTGCCACTGCAGTCTAGCCTGGGTGACAATAGCAAAACTCTGTCTCAAAAGAAAAAAAAAGAAAAAGAAAAGAAATTAGAGAAAAAAATAATGGGTGGAAAGGAATTAAATTAACATATTTCCTTATTATATTTTTTCAAAAGGTTTTGAGAAACATTTTCAGATCTAATCAAGATATAATAAGATGTTCATCACTTCAATTTGAAAGTGAACATTTTGCTCTTAATGAAAAACAGGTAAGATAAAGCATAGTATGTTTTTTGATAAATATTCAACACGAATTCATTTCAATGTGCAAAATTACCAGTGCCCATGGAAATAATAATTATGGATGTCCCAAGGAAACTCTTTACAAAATATAAGATTCTGCACATATATTAGTAAGTAATATCATTTTCTAAACAGAGCAAATGAAAGAAAAGACATCTTACACTTCAAAATAATGTGCTCACGAAAAATCCTATCTCATCTTCTTTGGTGAACAACTTTGTGTGCTACAGAAATTCTTCCTCTTATTTTATGCATTTGGTTAATACACACAATAAGCCCATCACTGAAAACTGAAAGTAATCTTTGGAGACTGAATTATAAAAACTACGGAACTTCAATAGTGTGAGCAAAATCTTCTGTCATTTCGCAGAATATGTTATAAATCACTACTGAAGTAAAAATCATGAAAGAATATTTTAAGAGAATTCAAGTCATAGCACTGTTTACTTTCCTTCAACATGACCATTAGCCTTCTAAGCTTAATCATTAATAAAATTAATAAGTTATTTCAAACTATAACCTGACATCATCATAAATCCATGGTGAGCTTATTAGAGCTAGGGATAATTTTGTTAAACTGAAGCACTATAAATCAAATTGAGAAAGCAAACACTTCTACCTATGATGTATCTTTAAAGAAAACAAATTCCTATGTTCAAATGTGTAAATAATAAGAATATGAAGCTATCTTTTCTAATGTGGCAAATTGCTACCAAAGCAAACTGCAACTAGCATTATAAAGTGACAGAAAGAAATGCTATAATTGAACTCTAAAGTACACTTTCAAAAGTCATCTCAAACCCCTAAATTGGTATTCCTCTTTATACTTTAAGTAAGTTATAAGCAATGATTACTTTTAAAAAATTGAGGGCTTATCCAATGTAAGAATTCATCATCACATTACTATCTGGTCCTGATGATTTCTTTTTCTACTATGTAAACCATAGTTTTAAAATGTTTTGTCATACATTGTATAAATTATATTAATTACTATTGTTTCCTTAGCCTTCATTGTTTTCTGATAATTATTTTATTCATTTTTCAGATCAATAAGAGAGAAAAGTAAAAGACTATCTTGTACAGCAAGTAAATAATTAATTAAGGGTCAAATGTGACCACTTAAAAGACATAAAAGATAAGTCAGCTTTTTACCAAGATATTAAAAATTGTCATTAAAGTATAATTCGTTCTATAATATCTGTATTTTCCATAAGCGTTTGAATAATAATGTCATGGTAATATTTCCCTCCGGAACAAGGACTAATAATAAATACTAAAATTATGTAATTTCTCTAAGCAAGGACTTTTTAGTCAATCTTTATAAAATTTTAAAATTATTTTCTCCACTTATTAAAGAATAGGGTGACCAGTCCAGAGTTATACAGCTGTGAGGAGCAATACAGTCCCGTATTGAAGAGCACAGATTGTCATGCCAGAATATGCAGGTTTGGATTCCAACCCCACCATTTACTAACTGCCTGACCTTGATGAAATTGTGTAACCTCTTTAGGCTTTAGATTCCTTGCCTGTGAAATGGAGACAAGAATGATATTTGTTTGTTATGAGAATTAAAATAATTAATGCATGGAAAACACTTAGACCAGGGCCTGATAACACAGTTAATAGTTTATCATTAGTTCTAGTGGTGAAGTTCTTTTTCCAATCTAATTTTTTTTCTAATTCAGTGTACTTCACATCTTAATACAAGCACTTACCATAGGCAAGTTTATTTATTTTCAATGCTACTAGAATAAAGGGAAAAGAGGAATAATTTTTAAGTGATCAAAAGGTGTCATCAGTTCCCCAGCTCTCTTCCAGGCTCCCTAGCTACGTGAATTATTCTTCCCCATGGTGATAAAAGGGAGTGGAGGTGGGATTCTGCACAACTCAAGCCCCAACGGAACAAAGTGCTCTTCATGCTTGGGATTATTTTTCTTTCAAATATCAGTTTACGGCACACTTCTGAGCTGAAGAAATTCTTATAAACTTCCAATACCCTGTTAGGGGATTCTACCCTAACAGGGTATTGGAAATTTGAATGTAGTGTAGACAGAGCAAGATGGAAATAAAATAGGCTTAGTAGAACAAATCAGAACTATTTTAGTAAATATTATGTATTGACAGATCAAAGTGTAATATATGTACTATAATTAAGTCTAAACTGCAAATTATCCTTCATTTGTAACAGAAGGACCCTTTTTCTCAAGTTTCATGTGTAAATCTACCTACTTCTAAAATAACTTAGTTAAGTGGCTTTTTCATTGATACATAGAAAAAAAATATTTACAAAGAAATCAGTAACAAATGTACTTGAATTCAAATTCACTAATGGAAAAGATATAAAGTATTACCTTCAATATGCAACTTTTATATCCATATTTTATCTTCTTAGTAAAATAAATATTTACTTAAAAAGATGATAAATTTAACTTTCTGTCAAGAATTATAAAGAATATATCACAGGCACAATATTGTATAAACAAAGAAAAGAAAGCTAAAAGGGATAATTAGAATTTTTGAAAATATTTATTTGAAAGGAAAAATATAGCCCTGTGCTGGTTCTCACATTTATTAAAAAAAAATAATCAATTCTGCAGACAGTAATATATTCTAAGAAGTAATTTGGTCTTCTCACGAAACAATCATGATAAAGAACTGAGATTTAATCAAATAAGGTAAATATAAGATAATTAGCTTTTTACTACTAAATAGTATTAAAATACTTTTTATCTGTTGGACAGCCACTAGCAAAAGTAGTTAACAAGAAAAATTACTTACTTTTTATTTGATTACAAATTATTGTAATTATTAGGCAGAACCATCAATAAAGGGGAGAGGTCACAGAAAAAAATCTGCAAGTGTCGCTTTCTTAGAATGTTGCTCAATTTCTGATACCACTAAGAAAGACCTTTAACTGTCTTTCATAAAACTATTAACTTTGTTTTCTCAGCAGATCAATTAACATTTACTCTGCATTAACTCTATTCTCCTTTCCTATGTGATTTTTCCTTCAAAGGGTTCAAAAACTGGAATGTTGTAGCAATAAACACAAAAGGCAATTTCCTCATTTAGAAATAAATACTGGGCCTATTTAAGAGGAATATTTAGTAAGCTTAACCTGTACAATGTGATTGTATCGGTTCCTTACAGAACCTGAAGAACCTAGAAGACAACCGCATGCAGAGAGAGATACAAAGGAAAAATCTGTGGTTAAAATCATCTGTTAAAAGACAAAAGAACAAACAAAAAATGACAGTTAATTTTATTTCACAAAAATTTGAGGAATAGTATTTGAGCCAAAAAATTTCTTGCAAAGACCAGGGAGATCTAAGATTGTGGTTAAAATATTACTTTTACAGGATGACATCATACCTTCAAGGTCAGTAAAAATAAGAAACGCTACGTGCTAAATGAAGTAATATACAGGTTGTGTGTTTTTTCATCTCTTTTTAGATCTGAGTATGACCTTGGACATATTACTTTACTATTAAAATCTTCAATTTGTAGAATCTAGGTTGATCTTAGGTAATTCCTAAGAGCCTTCCAGTTTTAATTTTTTTTTTTTTTTTGATGTTGCCCAGGCTGGAGTGTAGTGGTGTGATCTCCACTCACTGCAACCTCCACCTCCTGGTTCAAGTAGTTCTCCTGCCTCAGCCTCCCAAGTAGATGGGAGTGCAGGCACCTGCCAGCAGGCCTAGCTAATTTTTTGTATTTTAAGTAGAGACTGGGTTTCACTATGTTGGCCAGGCTGGTCTTGAACTACTGACCTTGTGACTGCTCACCTCGGCCTCCCAAAGTGCTAGGATTAGAGGCATGAACCACTGCATCTGGCCCAGTTTTAAATTTTAGAAAAAAAAATTTATATAGATCCTAAATACCATTATTACTCATAGAAATGGGAAATCTGCTTTTATAGAAAGTAAAGGTGGCTGGACGCAGTGGCTCATGCCTGTAATCCCAGAATTTTGGGAGGCCAAGGCAGCGGATCATGAGATCAGGAGATGGAGATCATCTTGGCCAACATGGTGAAACCCCATCTCTACTAAAAATACAAAAAAATTAGATGGGCATGGTGGCACATGCCTGTAGTCCCAGCTACTCAGGAGGCTGAGGAAGGAGAATTGTTTGAATCCAGGAGGCAGAGGTTGCAGTGAGCTGAGATCACACCACTGCACTCCAGCCTGGCAACACGGCAAGACTGTCTCAAAAAATAAAAAAAAGAGAGTAAAGGCTCTTATATATTCTTTAATCTTCACCTATCAGCATATGAAATTTTATGTACTGTTATATATGTCAAACAATCAAATCTCTTTAAGCAGAGCATCTTTCTGAAACATAACTGGTTCTCTACCAGGGCTAATATATATGGTACGTAGCTATAACTTATGCTCTCTAAAATATAAAAGGCTTTCTCCTCCTGTATTAGTATTGAACTTTTTTTTAGTAATGTTTACCTTATATGAGAGGAGGAATTGATTTGAACCAAAAACAACCTCAAAACTCTCCTCAAAAGGGAACAAAAACACTGGTTTTTCAACCTTGCTGCTTCAAGTTAGGTTCCCTAAACATCACCATCGCATTACAGAGGCAATCAACAATTTAGGTCTGGCAATATCATTAAAGGACTGTGATTTGGACAAATCATATACATTTGGAAAATTTTAGTTTTCCCAAATATTAAAACAGAAAATTAGAGTTTATGCTAGATAATGTATAAGATCTGCTATTGCAATACAATGATTCTCTGAGTATGTGTAATACATATAATATATACTATATATAACATATATATCATATACAATGTATATGATACTTAAAAGTTTCTGAAATATATTCCCCATTGTTGAATATACACATCTCAGAAACATATTACTACATGCTGAGAAATGAATTAATTAGTTACTACTTGGTAAGTAGTACTCCATAATAATCTACTCAACTGTTTATTTAGATTAATCATCTTACAAAGTATATTAACTCCTCACCAAAATAAGAGGTATTATCTAATTCTCTCTACTGATTCTTGGAAGGAAATAAAAGGCAAATATTTTCTCTGCTTTACAAAGAGAGGAACTAGAACTTAGTGAGTGGATGGGATTGTGTAGCAGATCACAGAGCAGGCCAGTGTCAGAGGGAGAATAAACTGTGGCCCAATGACTCTATAGAGCTTTCCATTAATACTATGTCTCTCATTTTCTGTTACACCTTATAATATGTGAGTGAGTGTGTTTATGTGTTTTGGGGTAGTGGGTAGGAAAGCCAGTGGAGAGGAGGTAATCATTAAGCTATGATGTGATTTCAGAAAGGTTAATTCATTCACTGCATTAGGGGTTCCAGGGTATCACTAAAGACTAGATTCAAAAGGTTACATACATAGCTTTTCCATTTGTTCTCTAGCTACTGAAGTTCATTAAGCCATATTATAATGGTAAATGCTTACCTTATAAAGATGGTGTTAATCTACAAATATAAATGTTGCTTCAAACGTTCAAAAAAATTATCTTGCTCTTTCTAAAGTCTACACAATGTGTAAATAAAAGTCTTTAGGGAATGGAATAACCCAGCAACAGAATTCATCATCCTATCAACTGCAAAGTTGTCTCAAATATTGATCTTTTCCTAAATAAAGGCCTATACATGAATATCTTCTCACCTGGGACATTAAATAACTCAGATCAAAGTTTTCAATATTTTTTTCTTTTCATTCCCTGGCCCAGTTGTTTTGGACTCCTATAGTTGAATTAAATGAATGTGTTTTTTGAAACCTGTTTTACTACTTTCTCTTTATGGTTATTTGTTATTTGGGCTTCACCATAGGTTTCAATAAATCCCTCAAATCAAAGACCAAGAATAAAAAGTTTAAATATCAAATAATTTTGAGAATTTGGCTATTATCTCAAATATTTTATTTCAATACCAGAAAGGCATTTTTCTCTTACTTGTTAGATACCATATTGACATATAGCTCAGAATTTCTGGCTTACAAAAAATTTGTTAATACCTCAAAGAAAAATAAGCTCGCTTTATTAAAATAAAAGGTGAACAGAGTGATCAAACATTAACTAACCTAAGCACAAAGTAAGATGTTCTCCCCAAATTGCTTCAACATCTTATTGTCACCTATAATCTTTCCAGTTTGAGGTTCAAACAAAAATTGCCTGGCTAGAGCACAGCAAAGAAGGAGCTTCTTTAAAAATGGGCTGTCCTCTCAAATTCGTTGAGCCAGAAGATGCACAGTACTTTCCTGGATCATGTGGACCATGCCAAAGAGAGAACCAGCCTGGAGCTGTTTAAATTCTTACCCAAAAGGATGTAGTTGAGGGGTACCAGACTGATAAGACTAGATTCTGACATCCTGACTGAACACTATTATCCCTGATTGTGCTCATGTGACTAGAAAACCATTTTACACACAGCAGACACAGCAAAACAGATTATGATACACCCTTGTTTAAAATCTTACTATTGCTTTCCCATTGCATGTATAATGAAACCCGAACTCCCTAATCTGGTTAAAGAAACCCTACATGGTTAAACACTTACCTACCCTGCTCAGTCACTCTCTTTCCCCCATGGCAGTCCATCTACTGGTTGCCCCTTTTCCTCTAGCCAAGAAAGCTCTCTGTGTCTGAAACTCTTTCTCTCTTTTTTATGGTGGCTTCTACATGCCATTTAGATATCAGTTTAAATGTGACCTCCATAGATACATCTTGCCTGACAAGCCACTCTAAAGCAGTGACCAAGATGCTCTCCCTAAGGAAACATTAGGCAAATTCCTCTTTTCAACTAGACTTCATCCTTGGATGTCCCTAACCTTCCTAAGCCAGTCTAAATGAAGAATCCTACTAAGCGATTTCACACTTTTGATATCTGATCAAGGTCTTCATCTTCCACCCTTAATGTTTAAGTCCTTGGCCTGCCTTTAACAAGAATCTTGTTAGTCCAGTTCAGCAAGAATCTCCCTATCCTTGACTTCTCCTCTTAAAATTCTTCCATCCATTGACCCCCTCACTCTTCTCCTTGACTATAAACCTCCAGCTGTTGTTGCTGTGTTTGGAATGAAGTTCAGTTCTTTCCCCAATTATAATAGTACAAAATAAAATCTGTATCACCTTTAACTGGTGTCTGGCTCTGTTTGTTGTTGATAGTAACCACCTAGTTCCCTGGTATCAAATTACCCTATTTTAATTCTCTGCATAGAATTAATCTTATGACATTATTATGGTGCTTTATTTGTTTATACACTAGGATGCAAGGCTCTGGGAAAAGAGGGACATTGTCTCTCTTGATCACTGTTTCATGTGATCAAGATGTGCAGATAGCCTAGAACAAAGCTTGGCAATGGCTATACACTCAAGAAATTTTGTTGGGTGAGACCATTTTCATGGTAGATCTAAAGGAGTATGAAAATGCACACAAGAGAATCCTGAAAATTAGCAAATATATAAGATAATAAATCAAATATTAAAAGTCAATCCCTCAGGTCTCTTCTTTATATAATGTTGTATTTTCCAAATTTTCCACTATTACTTTTAAATCAGAAAAACACAAAAAATAACACAGAAAAAAAGTGGTTTAATGAATCACCATTTTTAGTTCGTTTCAAATGTGTTTCTTAGGGAGAAACCTTTTACTTGCTGCAAGTTTTCAAGATTATTGATTCTGTGCCAAGAAAAAGACATATACAAATATAAAAATGAAACAAGCACATTCTCACAGGGGAAAAATTGTCAAAAATAGTTATTTCCTTCCTTACAGTTCTAAAACCTAGCAGATCTTAAAACCAAGCCAATAATAAAATAGAGAAAAGGGTGAAGAGGATAAGAGTCTGATATTACTTAGATATCACATTACCTGTGTCAGGGAAATCAAGCACAAATGCTGTTTTCCCTGTGTAATCTGATTCACTCATGCATGTGTGCTAGTGATTCACGTGGTGCTGTTAACTAGTGCAATGATCTTGACAGGAACTGCAGTACGCTGCTCACAACCCTGTGGGTCTCTACCCTCCACTGCACTTGCAGATGTTCACTTATGGCATTTGTCTTTAAAACACTTCTCCTTTGTTGGCTGTTGTTTACTATTTTATGACAGTCACTGTTGTTATTGATGTTTTAAAATCGTTCTTTACATGACTAAATATAACACTGTCAGATTACATGGCATGGAGATTCATCAATTAAGGTAAGATAAAATGAAAAAGAACTCATCCCTATTTCTCTCATTAGATAAAAATCTTTGATGGAATCTACTTACTGGTTTTAGAGCCCTTAAGCAGGCCGTTTGTTCTCTCTGCCTACAATGTTTTTTTTTTTTTTTTCACCTTCTCAATGAAATGGTCCTGACCAATTATTTAAAATTGGAATATCTCAACACTCTGTATTTCCCTGCTCTGCTTCCTATTTTTCCTCAACAGTTATCACAATCTAATATCCAATACTTTGTTTACTGTCTGTCTCCCCCCAAAAATGCAAGCTCCGTGAGGCAGGGATTTTCATCTGTTTTGCTCCTACTATACAACTTGTTGACTGAGTGAATGATACAGGTGAATTTACCAGTGTTATAATTTTTGAGATTATGTCTCATCAGTTTAATCCATCTATGATTTATACCCTGAGCAAAAGGAACACTTGAAATCTCTTTTGTGATTAGAAATGGGTCCTAGATTCAAGGACCTAGAGTTGCCACAGTTCCTTTTGTACTCCTAAAATCCAAAAAGATAGAAGAAAATCTCCAGTGAGGTAACCAAGGAGTCATATATGACATTTGGCTGCTATGGATCCCTGAAAAAAGATGTACACTGTGTCAGAATGTGTTGATGATTCTGTCTAGGTCACAAAAGTTTAGAACTTTCCCCAGCATACTTTCTCTTTTTATAAGTTTAGTCTGTATGCAGTATCAAAAAGAAAAGAGTTCTTGTTTTAGTGGCAGTGTTTTGAATGTTTGACTTTGGTCTCCTAGAGGAAATGGAGGAAACTAGTTTCATTATCCACAAAAATTTAGTCTCATAGGAGGACCTGATACAAACAGAACCAAGCCAAAACAAACAAATAACAACTTTCTGCACAGGAATTCCAAGTTCATTAAACAAAGATTTGATTTTCTCTTAAACCTGAGCAAGAAAAGTACTCTTTGAGCTATTGTGGTTCATTGGGTAATTTCTCTTTAGCCAATATTATGGGCAAATGATGTCCTCCCAGAATTCCTATGTTGATATACTAACCCTGGTACTTCAGAATGTGACTGTATTATTTGCATATACAGTGTCTAAAGAGATAATAAGGTGAAAATGAGGTTATCAGTGTGGGCTCTAATCCAATATGACTGGTGTCCTTACAAGAAGAAATGTGGACACAAATATCACACAGAAGGAAGACCATGTGAAAACAGGGAGAAGACAGCTACCTACTTGCTAAGGAAGGAGATCTTAGAAGAAACCAAACCTGACAGCACCTTCATCATGGATTTCTCACTTTCAGAGCTATGAGAAAATAAATTTCTGTTGCTTAAGCCACCCAGTTTGTGGTACTCTGTTATTGGCAGTCTTAGAAAACTAATATAGCCAATCAAAAAATGCCATAAATTTTTGTCAGAGTGAAATGCTTGTAAAGAGGTAGATTTATACTTCAGAGTTGTTTTGTTCTCACTTTAAAACAGAAGGTTCCTTTTAGTCAGCTGCCAGTATGTTAACGCTTCAGATTTACTCCACAGTATCCATTTACTTAAGACCCTAAGACACACCCCCTAAGTGCAGGATACTAAAAATGTCAAAGCAGGAATATAAATTGAATGCTCCTACACACAAAAATAAAACATCTATAAAGTTTTCAGTGAAAGATTTTGCAAATTCTACATCACTGTTACCCCTTTTCTTACTACTTATAGATCAGAAATATTGAGGTTAATAATAAAATTGAGGAAGCTGGGACAGTAACATTTTTCCAAAATAATCAAACCTATTATCACAGAATCTAGTTTACACATATTTTTGGATTTACTTTTTCTTTCCTGTGCGTTTGTTCTTTGTTTCTTATATTTATCACTTTTAAAATTTTTGAAAACATTTGTGCTATTTTATAATTCATGAGGGATGAATACCATAAAGTCATCTTACTATTTCTCGAATCAAATCAATGACTATAACATAAACTTTTTTATTTTTGGAGACAAGGTCTCATTCTGTCACCCAATGTCTGAAGTGCATGACTCACTGCATCCTTAACCTCCTGGGTTAAGCGATCCTTCCACCTCAGCTTCTCTAGTAGCTGGGACCACACATGTACACTACCACGTCCCGCTAATTTTTATAATAGTTTGTAGAGATGTGGTCATGCCATGTTGCCCAGGCTGATCTTGAACTCCTGGATTCCAGTGATTCTCCTGCCTCAGCCCTCCAAAGTGCTGGGATTATAGGCGTGAGCCACTGCGCCTGGCCTAATGTAAACTTTTTACAGGATATGTGGAATGTAATTTAGCTGATTAAAGTAATTATATAAATCCTGTCTTTCCATACTTCAGAAGCAGTAGCTGAGTAATTGTTAAAGATACATAAAAGTACTATTCAAATAAGACCTTATATTATTTTTTAAAGTATTAGTTTATACATAATCACTACCTTTTGAAAAAAATATATATAACTTTTCAAAAACTTGTCATATTTGCTTTACTTTTACCTTCACAACTATTTTCCCAAGTAGGTAAAGGATTATCATTTTCATTTTATACAACTCTAAGTAAAGGACATTGAACTGATTAACATAACGGACTCCAAAATATGTGGTTAAAATAAAGCTAATATCATCAGGGATTACCTAAACTTATTTATTTATTCTTTAATTACACTCAGGTTTTTCTACTGGTTAGTATACAGTCAACTTTCAGCACAACAAGAAACATACACTATTAATTTAGTGTCTTTATTGGTTTCCACAAACTAAGATTAGTTTAATTTTTCCCATTTCTACTTCAACGATTATATCAAAAACAAACAACACACACAGAAAAACTTTGAAGAATCAAAGGTAACCAAGATTGAAAGTTAGGAACCTATTTTATAAAAGTTATAAATATTATAGATTATCAAATTAACATTTTTATTGTGGCATATAAAATAAAATTTTAAATTAACATTTAAAAAACATTAAAAATATGTTCTCACCAATATTAGGGTGCTTCAAAAGACGGCAGATTCTAGCTTCTCTTTCCAGTTTCTGATGATCTGTTTAAAAAAAAAAACAGAATAAGGCAAAAAATAAAACACAATAAAAAGCATAACAAAATCACATAAGGCCTTTGCATTTACTCATCCTTTGATTTCGTTTTGAAACAAGAATAATTCAAATTTAGAATTAAGTGAATAGCACATAGTTCAACATCGAATTTTATTTTTCATTGACTTGATGTTTGACAGAGTGTAGTATAAAATAGTGCTAAATTTGCTCTTGGGGAAAATAGCAGAAATGGCACAAAACAATACTATTATTTCTCATCTTTACATTAAGTACATATTTTAAAACAATTTTTTTACTTTTTTTATTTTTTTGAGATGGAATCTCGCTCTGTTGCCAGGCTGGAGTGCAGTAGTGCAATCTCTGCTCACTGCAACCTCCGCCTCCTGGGTTCAAGCGATTATTCTGCCTCAGCCTCCCGAGTAGCTGGGACCACAGGCACGGGCCACCATGCCTGACTAATTTTTGCATTTTTAGTAGAAATGGGGTTTCACCACATTGGCCAGGATGGTCTTGATCTCCTGACTTCGTGATCCACCCACCTTGGCCTCCCAAAGTGCTGGGATTACAGGCATTAGCCACCGCGCCTGGCCAAGAATGTATTGTTATAACAACTTTAATCCAATATAGACATACCAACTTAGAGCAGAGGATGCATATATGGAAATTGGATTGCTAATAAAGTAAGTGCTAAATCAGGTTATTGTAGTTTATCCCTAATGGAGAAGTGTTCTCAGTTCAGTCATATGTTCTCTCAACCACTCTTCTTACAACTGTTGGTTCAACTTCCTAGGTATATGATACTCTTCCTAATACAAAGATTTCCCAAAATCCCTAATTCCTTGCCTATCTTCACCGTTCTATGTTTCTGTAACCATTTCTTTGAAGAAACATGTGTCTTAATGTGTGCTTTAAGAATTATCTTAATTCTTACACAAGAAGAAACTTGTAAGAATTATTTTAATATTCTTTGATTTTTTGCTAGAGGTATATATACATATAAATATAATCAAAATCATTCACTAACACACAAAATAAATAGTAGAGAGAGACAAAAACATGGTAGAAACACATGTTGCTGATAAGGGTAGCAGTGTAGAGTGGTCATTAGTTGAAAACTTATACACAGAATATCTAATTTAAATCTTACAACAACCCTCTAAGATTGGCAATATTATTATCCCTATTTTAAAATACAAATTCCAGTAGTTTAACACCACTGCCTTGATTAATGCAAAGCCTCCAGCAATTTCATCCTATTTCTTTTGCATTATGATGCAACACATGTCAACACATGTAAAAATGTCAACACTTTTTAAAATAAAACACGAATAATGTTTTAGTTTTAATTTGGAAATAGTTTTGACCTGAAGATCCCCTAAGAGAGTTTCAGGCACTCCCAAGATCTGCAGATACGCTCTTTGAGGACCATTGGTGTATTCTATAATTAACTGTTGTATATAATGTATTTTTTTTTGGTCATTTAAGAAAATATTTTAAACACATACAGTGCTATTAATAGCTCAAAGCATCAAAAAACGGTGTCTTAATAAATCAGCACAGCATTAGATAGGCTCTAATAGTATATCTCCATTATATCTGGATTCCCAAATACAAAGAAAGATACTCTGTGGACCTACCATTATCTAAAACTATACTGACTTCTAATAAATTTAATTTCTTCAAACTCCCTTTTTAACAAGTCTTTATTCTTAAGACAAACTACTTCTAACTTATTTAGAAGTATACAGCAAATACAAAAAGTTAAGGTAGATTTTGAAAATGCCTCTAACAGCAATATCATGAATAAATACTGCAAAGTGTTTCATGTAAAGTATATGAAAGAGGCTGGGCACAGTGGTTCACACCTGTAATCCCAGCACTTTGGAAGGCCAAGGCAGGTGGATTGCTTGCAGCCAGGAGTTTACGACAAGCTTGGCCAACATGGCGAAACCTCATCTCTACTAAAAAAAATATGAAAATTAGCCAGGTGTGGCGGCGGGCACCTGTAATTTCAGCTACTCAGGAGGCTGAGGCAGAAGAATCACTTGAACCCAGGAGATGGAGGTTGCAGTCAGCCAAGAACGCAACACTGCACTCCAACCTGGGCAACAGAGAGAGACTCCGTCTCAAAATAATAATAACAAAGTATATGAAAGACATATGCTTACAGAGATTAGAATTTTGTTATGGAGACAGGGATATGCAAACATATGTGCTAAACTATGTGATTACTATATATATATATATAAAAATATAGTTTTATATATATGGTAATTTATATATATATAAATCATCTGAAAAATAATTATATTAAAATAAAGAATAAAAAGGAAGTAAAAAATCTTTACAGACAGTAAGTTATACAGAGCTTTTGCTATAGAGATAAACATAATTATAGAACTTTATATAGCCTATTGTATGGGCTCATCTGTTGTTTCCCTGTAAAATTCATATGAAGCCATCCTAATCTTCAGATCCCAGAGAATGTGACTGTATTTGGAGATGGAATGTTTAAAGAGGTGACTGAGCTAAAATGAGGTCATTATTGTGGGCTCTAATCTGACTGGTGTCCATATATGAAAAGGGGACTGGTGCACTGACACATGCAGAAGGAAGATCATGTGAAGACACAGGGAGAAGACAGGCATCTACAAGGCAAGGAGAAAAGCCTCAGAAGAAATCAATGCTTCTGACATCTTTATCTTAGACTTCTGAGCCTCCAGAATTGTGAGAAAATAAATTTGTCACAATTGGTTGTTTAAGCCACCTAGTCTGTGGTACTTTGTTGTAGTATCTCTATCAAACTAATAAACCGAATGTATCAATTTTCTATTGTTATGTATCCAACACCACAAACGCAGAAGCTTAAAACAACACACATGTATAAACTCATAGTTTCTGTGGGTCAGGAACCTGGGAATACCTTAACTGGGCTCTTTGCTTTAAGATCTCTCACAAGGCTGCAATCAAGGTGTCAGCCATGGCTGGGGTCTCATCTAAAGTCTTGGCTGAGGAAGGATCTGCTTCCAAGCTTGCATAATTGTTGGCAGTACTCAGTTCTTAGAGGACTTGTTGAGGTGAGTGTCTCAGTTCCTACCTGGCTGTTGGCGGGAGGATGCTCTCAGTTCCTTGCATGTGCCAATATGGCAACATGTTTCATCAAAGCCACTGAAGGAAAGAGTATGGTAAGCAAAAGGGAATGTCACTATCTTATCTAACCTAATCACAGAAGTTATATCCCATCATGGTTTCCATATTCAATTGGTTAGAAAAAAAAGCTAGGCTGGCTCAATTTTAATGTACAAGGGCATGAACACCAGGAGGCAGGATTACTAGGACATCTTAGAATTTCTCTGCCACAGTAGACTTTTTTTTTTTTTGAGATAGAGTTTCACTCTTGTCACCCAGGCTGGAGTACAATGGCGCAATCTCGGCTCACTGCAACCTTCGCCTCCCAGGTTCAAGCAATTCTCCTGCCTCACCCTCCCTAGTAGCTAGGATTACGGCACCTGCCACCATGCCCAGCTAACTTTTGTATTTTTGGTAGAGATGGGGTTTCACCATGTTGGCCAGGCTGGTCTCGAACTCCTGACCTCAGGTGATCCACTTGCCTCTGTCTCCCAAAGTGCTGGGATTATGGGAGTGGGCCACTGCGCCCGGCCCACAGTAGACTTTATAACAACAGTACTGATGGGCTTTCTCTGACAAGTAGCTTCACTTACCTTTTCTTCCATATAATCACATAACTTAGTGATCTATGAATCATAGGCATACTGCATTCTACTGCTGGGACATGTTTTGACATCCCAAACATGATGATATAACTTAATTCTAGTTTCCATTAAAACTAGAAATTAACAATAATGAAAGTGCATATCACCTGGTATGTTTCACATTCAACATCAAGTCCACAACTTTACTTTTAGAGAGAGTAGGTAGGTGAGGAGTGATTAAATACCTATTACAGTACTGCCAAAAAGCACATTTCTGTATCTATCCTGCTAAAGAGATGGATTACTTTTAAAGTCTCCTTTACTTTTAATTCCATCAGAAACAAAAATTACACATCCTACCTTATCATTCCCAGCTCTGACAACTATAATGGTAAGAGGCAGACAGATTATAAAAGGCAAGACTGCCATAATACTGTTTGGCACCATTTGAAGATTTTCTTTTATTATCCACAAGCCCTGAACCTAGTGTGGAACCAGCCTCATTTATCATTTAATATTTATTAAAGTACTTGAACTATAATAGTTTGGCTTTATTATTCCTTTGAAGCTCAAGTCCATACTCTTATTGAATCAAAATATAACTCTTCAGGCTGTAATCTTGTCAGGTCTGATTAGGTACGTACTGTTAGTAATATATGGTTGAAGACCTGCCATATAAACAACGCCTTAAGGAAAATGCATCATCATTTGGTTTTGACATGAAGTCTGTGGGGGAATAATATTATCAACAGAGAGACTTCTGGATTTTAAAACATTTCTCGAGAATTTTGTTGAAGTGTTGTTATAATATTTCTTCCTAACTGAGATACTATTTTAACTTACAAAATATTTTATTTCAAATGAGGTGGAAAATGTGAATTCAGACCAAATGAAGTAAATCCTTGACTCCTGTTCTAAATCAAATTTTAATCTTTATGCAAAAGAATAATTCTGATCACAAATGGAAATTAAAGTGCTAGCCTTGATTCACTTTCACACAGCGATAGAAATAGCACTAAAGCTACATAAAGTAACAATATATCTACTCTGGCAAAATCGGGGAATAAGCTCTGATCAATAAGCAAATTTCAAAAGTACTTATTTATTCCTCCAAATACCCAAGTTTAAACTATTAACCTTGTTGGGGGATTGGAGGGAGATCTAATAGTCATTGCTTTCTTACATGAATGACATATATAAAAGAATTTAATCTTTCTTGACATCACTGAGTCCTCATTATTAACATTAATTATTACTCTGCTGTAATCCAGTGAAATCCTCAGAAGCTACAGAGGTGTGAAAACCCACAGCTACCTGCACCACCTACCAAATGCCAAGGGAGAGGTTTGGGCAAAAGGAGGAGCTGCCTTCTGTCATAATTGGCCAGTTACTACCCCTTTGTGTACACACACACACACACACACACACACACACACACGCAGGCAAACACACACAGAAATATAAACATAAAACCTAAGGAAGGCTTGAGTTTGCCATGACCAAGAAGGTTTAGCTCTTCTAGTCTCCCCTCCCCACAAAGACAATCCCACTCCTAAAATAATCTTTTATCAAAATTACAGAGGAGTTGCTTGTGGGCGCATGAAAAATTGAATGTTTAAAATCCAGCTCTATCTCTAATTTTTACCCTGCTGGCCTTTCAGCTTGTCCACTTAAGCTGCTGAGCTGCTGTGTTCCCTATTCTTATCTCCTTAGTCCTTACCTTTCCTGGCCTTATCCTCCAGTTTGAGATCAATGCCTCAGATCTATTTTTGAGGGCAGGTTAATCCTGCTTCTCTGGCTTCCTTACTACAACCAGCCCAACTCAATTTTTAAAATTTTCACATTTGTTTCATTTCCAAGAAACTACAGTTCTGAGTAAGAGATATTCTACTTGCCCCTCTGGAAGAAACTTGGCTGGCTACTCATTCTCAGAACAGGGAAGATAAAACTAAATTTACCTAAACTATTTGAAGTTTTATACTGTTGCATCTGCTTATTACATTTTTTAAATCTCTTCATGAGTTTTTGCTGTCAGCTCTTAGTGCTGTGAATATCTCCAGTACATAAAACTGTTTCAGGTGCACATAATAGGCATTAAATAAATGTTTGTTGACTGAATAAATAAATAAAGGATGGATGCCCCTTCTTTTTTTCACAGTTGCTGTGAATGAAGAACCAGGGAAAACAAAGGCATAAAAATATAATCATAAATAACCTGGAAGTGAGAACCCAGAGATCCTCTGTTAAAGAAAGATTCACTTTTTAGTGCGTGGATTCTGGAGCACTATAATGTAGCTACTCAGAGGCCTTATTCCTGGATGTTTTGGAATTACGTTCTGGATGCATTTTTCTTGTTAGAGAAATTGTGTCTCACTAAATGAGGTATTCCTCTGGAAAGAATATAGAATCTATCCATTTAAGTAGGTCACATTTAAAAACAGACTGCAAGGTAGAAGGAGGTAAGGAAAGAGCCATTTCACTACAAAACCTGAACAGGATGTATGTGAATTTAAAGCTGTCATATTCATTTAACAAAAAGTTTTAAAAATTCACAATTAAATATTACAAAACTATGCCATGTCGTTATGTCATAAATTTGAATTTTTAACTATTTGACCTAGAATCTTTTTGACATTAGGGATCAGTCACTCCTTATTACTTCTGCTGCCCACTATGCCCTTGAAGAATCAGTAAGATCCTACAACTATATAGGATGATGTTCTTATCATGGCAAAGTAGAATAAGACATAGATGCTGAAAGTTCCTACATCTTAATTTAGAACGAAAGTTTCTATATCTTAATTTAGAAGTGAAACCTTTTTAAAGTCTATTCTGTGCAGGAAGCTCATACAAACATAGATTATGAATTATGATGTGAGTCCAACCTTGATTCTATATGGACTGGAAACCATAGCTTCCCTGTGAAGAAGCTCCACTCGATCATTTGAAAAAAAAATTACGTGAAGAAAGAATCAGGCCTCTACTTCATTTTACCTTCTTTCTGCAGTTTCATCTATGAAGGAAAATGAAATTTTCAACTGACTCCAGAGGAATAAAAACCTATAATGAAGATCCCTAATTTTGTAGAACACTAGACACATTGTAAGACACAAGCCAGAGAAATGGAAAGACCTCTGGCTTCAGACTGGAACGGACAAGAATTGCCATCCTGAGTCTACCACTAACTACCAGCTAGGTGTCCAAGTTACTTGACCTTTTGAAAGCTCCTTCCATAACACAGGCATAGAATATCTGGCACAAGCCTGTATCTGGAACAAAAGAGGTCCTCAAAGAAATTACAGTATCATCATTATTATTGCTAAAGATGTATCCAACTTTAAAATAACTAAGTTCCTAAAAGCTACATTAAAAATTATATTGATTCCATCAAAAATTATTTATTTTACATGTATCCTAACATATTATAAAAATAACTGTATTTCATAAAATCAGATGATTATGCTATCCAGGCCACTGATAACAGAAATAGTGGGAGAACCACTGGTATTTACGTTCAGAAAGAGACAAATTCAATACAGTAAAACACAAACTAAAACTCACAATTATTCAGTTTTATGGTATATGCTAAACATCTCAAAAATAAATAATATAGAAAAAACTCTTATTTGAGTGTAAAATTTGTAAATAAAATTGTACAGTTTTATATACAAACTTACTATATTCTTTTATTCATCCATTTTGCATATCTGAAACATATCTCTTCTGATTAATAGTTTATCATAAGATGGTTTAAGAGGGAGCTACTGTATATTTATTCTCTTTCCAAGGACTGTAAAGGAGTAAATAATAAAATTTGACGGCACCATTCTTGTGTTATCCTACAGAAGAAATTATTTTCCCTCTTCCACTACAATAATGGAGTCCATTCAGAGATACAACATTGTACCTGTTATAAAAATATGCTTTATACAAAGTTATGAAAATATAAAGCAAAATCTACATTTTATAGGGCTCTTGTTCAGTTGCAATTTAGGTGAGGATACAACTTATTGTAGACCTTTTAAAATTATAAACTATAGTGAATCCTAATTTATACAAAATATTTTTATATAAATGTTTATTTAATGTCTGATTATATAGAATATCTATATAGCTATTAAGAAGGAGATGGGCATACTCTGCTAAGACCTAATAAAAGTTTTAACAGAGTCTCTTAGTAAGCCTTATACTACTTCTAGGTGATAGGCTAAGGGGAATTTGAATTGAGCTTTTATCCCTTGGGTGGGGTGGAATGGGAGCACAATTGTGTAGAACAGGGTATGTTGCAGGAGGTATAGTGTTGAATGGAGACTATGGCTGAACTACAGATTTCCTTTGGAAGATCAAGGAAGGAGATGGGCAGGAAGCCTTGATTATACTCCTTGTAGCTCTACCTGACATTAGCTATCTCCTCTCAGTTCTCATAGCTTCTGTGATAGTGTTGCTGTCTTCCACTCACAAGAGTGCCTCTGCCTGCCTGTGTGTCTGTCATTTTGCTAACATAGCTACCTCACTCATTACATGTTCCAAGATATAGCACTTTTCTTATGAAGGTCATCACAGGATTTAGGCAGGAGGAGTAAACCAGGAAGCATAAGAAGAGGAGAGTGGTATGCAGAATAGCCAGACAGCCAGGACATGTCCCTTCAAGAGAAAGAGGATTCAAGCAGTACTCAGTATGTCAGAGTCAAATCCTGTCCAAAGGAGGAAATGAAAACCTTCCAGATGGCATAAGGACACAAGGTATCAGAGTTTACGCAGAACAGATGATCATTTAAATAGTACCATTTAAAACTATTATGTCTGTCAATAGTACCACTTAAAACTATTATGTATCAACTGATTGTTAATATTGTAAAAAAGAAGCCCTTATATAAATCACTAGTTATAAGGATATTAGTTGGTGCATACTAAGAATTAAAGGTTTAAATTTGTCTATATCTTTAACTGTATATCAATAATTTAACTCACATAAAATTATTCAAATTATACTATTATAGAGGACTAATGAGATAAATTTTGTATAATATATTAACTCTACCCTCGGTCGACAATCAAATAGTACTCTTCCTTAGTTGTAATTTTGCTTGTGAGAAATTTGCTGCACAATTCCATTTTCACTTTTAGGCATAATAGAGCTAAGTCACTTGAGACACTTTGTATTAAAATCCTTCAAGCTTTGGCTATCTAGAGATTAGAAGGACCCAGAATGGAAACAAGGCATACTAAAGATAAACACAATCCACCCTTAACCATCTTTTTTAGTGGCCCCACTGATTTTTACAGGCAATTGCATAGTAACAAAAGAGAACATTCACTTCAGGGATTTTGCTTTTCTTTCTTTTGTTTTCTCATTGTGGCATGATAAACATATTTTGCTATCCTCAAGTATTGCTTCCTAAGAACTAAGAACACAAATTTATTCAAAACTGAAAAGTATAAAATATTTATATGGTTTTCCACAGGAAAAATTTCCTTAGGTAATTTAATACTAACACATTAAAAATATAGATGAAAGAATAACTTTGGATAACAGTTTAGAAGAATAAAGGGCATGAAATGTAAAAGAACAAAGTTTTTTTAATGGTTCCTTTAAAGCATCTGGAATATGCAGTTATTCATTTTTCTGTGACTGAGTTCTCCTGAAGAGGTAACTGTGAAGCTAAAACAGCTTAGGCTTCTGGGCCCTTCATAAGCACAGACTCCTGAAAGGACCTTAGCAATGTTTATAGGATCATATGTTTTCATAAAAGTTGCAAAACGGGATATCTTAACAGTAATCAGTTATGGTCATTGTCATTATTTCTTTCCACTCTCCTTTTTCCTTCATCACACTTTCCTTTGTGTTGGCGACACTGGAATGAGCATGGACATTTTTGAGATCTAACAAAGGCGAAGTTGAGCTGCACTGAACATACATTTAGTTTAGGTTTAATAAAACATATTTACCTGGTTTGTAGTCACTTCTATGTTGAGGTATGCTATTGCTAGCCATCCCAACGTAGGGATGTTTTGGGAATACACCCACCTCCCAGTCTGCAATGAGATAACGATGTGATACCCCAGAGGTGGTATCACCATATAAACTAGAATTTCAGATCACCCTGCAAGTGTGCACAGAGGAGGAGGAAAAATGTTTTTACTATTTTTCTGGAATTTGTTATACTTTGTGGTATTTGTCAGCTTTTTAAAATTTATAATTTTTTATAACTATTTCAACCTAAATATATATTCTCTTTTGAGTTTAATATTTTATTTGTAATCTTTTCTTTTCATTAAGAAGAATCTCCCAGATGGCATACATTGAGGTGCTACTAAGCCTGAATGCATGTTCCTTGTTATGCTTATGAAAAAAAGTAGAAGATGAGAACGTATCGTTTAAATTCTAAACATAAAAAAGACTTGCACATTAAAATACCTCAGATAATTTATAAAATTAACATTCTTCTTTAAGTGAATAGAAATTCATTTATGCTGCTAAAACAAGTCATTAAAATCCCATATATATCTTATATTGCATTAGTCATGAGTGACCCACCATAGTAAAATAATCACTAAGTTGAAGGTCAAGGTAAAGAAATTAGCCTCCAGTACAGACTCTGCCAGGAATGGCAAAAAAGCAAACCTTATACACGTGTAAAGTTATATTTATTCCTTTCTATCCTATGAAGATACTATAAATTTTAGATACTGTATCTTTATTTTTAAGGGAAAAAGTTCTTATATCAGACATACTACTTAACACGTTTGTAATTAATATTTTATTAAGCAAACACAAGGGAACTGATAGCAGTTTGGAAGATGAAGTAACATGTTATGGTCTAAGTACTTGCAAACTAATAATTAAACTAGTAATTATAAGAATATCCTTTGAATGGAAGAAAGAAAATAAAGCTATTATTTATTGAACTACACTCCCCAAGTTAAAAAATTTAAGACAGTTAAAGTCTTCTCTCTACATATTTTAATTCCATATTCCTTGTTTACCACATTTGTTTTTATTTCCTATACATGCACCCACACAAATATACACATAAATGAGGTTTAATGCAGTCACCTAAATGAGAAAATACTACTGAGTCAAGATATTAAAATGAAACTGTCCCATGAACCTCAAAAATATGTACAACTATGACATCAATTAAAAAATACAAAAAGATGAAATTTTCTCAGTTTTAGCTGAAACCTTGAAGGCGAAAAGCAAAATAATTCTCAGATACAGGTGCCAAATCAGAACTTGCCGAGGGTTCATTTGAAGCCGTTCTGTCATCATGAGCCCACTGTTCGCTTTTGACTCTCCAAGAGAAGGTAATGAGACCCCCAGAGAGGACTACTCTGGATAGAGTGGTCAGAACATTCTGAACCACCTCCTACCTCACATCACAAAAGAGCTTACTCAAGGGTACCAAATTGGAAGGGAAGGAGTATCTCTGAAAGAAGTATTTAAAAAAGTACATCTCCTGGAGTTAGAGAAAAATAACTACAACCTATTTTTAAATCTGACTTTAAAAGCATGAAATTGTAGCTGGCTAGCTGTCCTGGAATTGCAAAGCCTGGAGGACTCTGTTGTGATCAGGCTATGCTTCCACCAATGGCAAGAAAAAGATGCACCTTTCCCATGGACAGGATACAGACCGACAGGAGGAATGATCTCACAAGGGACAATGCCCAAAAGGACCACCTGGCAAGGCAATGTAATCCCCAAAGAGGGGTATAATGCCAGAAACCCAGGAGCTGCGAAGACAGCTAAAAACAGTCAGCCAGGGGCAGCATGACTATCATCAGGGGAACTATCCCCAGAGGTTCCTAAAAGGAATTATCCAAAGAGGAAGTCAGCAATCATGCCTCTAACAGAGGGTAGCAGTGCAGGTTGGAACTGCACCAGTGACTCAGACTTGCCCAGTTCCGTACAGCTCTTCTCTAAAGGGCCCTAAGGACAGCCAGTGAATGGAAGAGGAAGTCAGGTGACAAAGAGTATCAGTGCCACACACTTCCTGGACCAAAGAGGCTGTCAAGCCTGAAACAGGCCAACCTGAGGAAAGATGTCTTTAATGATTACTTTTAGAATCCTGAAATGAGACTGTTCTTGTGACTAAAAGGCATTGCAAAGCTCTGAGATCTAACTAAGACGTCATAAATGGCTGAAACGAATATATTCAGTGGGTTTCAGGAAGCTGAAGAGGAATAAAGTAGTTCCCACTTGCATCCCACTAAAGCTAGATGGTTAGAATTCTGATTACAGTATTTTAATAAAACAGTTATAAATTATAAATATTTAACAAATACATAACCATCTAGTGTCTGAATTTACTGAATATCATTGCCTTTACAACACTTCCCTCTGCTTTCACAGTTCCATGTCCAATTCCCTTTGGAAGTAGAGCTAGGAAAAACAGTCTAGGTAGTTTATACTAGAGGGGTTGTTAAATATGCTTGCATACTTTATAATTACCTCAAATTTGTCTAGATAACCTATATTTCAGGAGTGTGTCATCTTATTGATTCTGATATTGAAATTACGATACATCTGAAATGCAGAATAAAATTCCCCATACTGAACAGAGTGATATTCTTAATTCATCATCATTCTAAATGTCATCTTTCATCATTCATTGGGAAGGAACATTTACCTTTCACCTAGAATGCTCTGTCTCAAGTAAGTACTGCATCATTTAGAACATGCATTTGGCATTGCCATGGCATTACAAGTGGGTCAGGTCTAAAGCTAGAGCTTACTGCAACCCTGCCTGGCTTGATGCCCACAGTTTACAAGGAAGCATATTAAATACCACTTAAATTGGCTGTGGTTCCTTTCAGATTCTGAAAGAGGAAGATTCCTCTATGTGACAAACTTTAAAACTGGCAGACAAAAACCTGTCCAGGCTAGACAGTTAATTTCCTCTCCCATGTGAAATTAACAGACCTACTGCCCACCTGCTAAATGTCTGTCTGCAGAGTGATAGCGAAAACAATTTCTGACTTGTGTTAATCCACAGATATTCTCAGAGCTTAAAGAAGGCTTCCTAACAGATGGAAAGGGGGCAAGGGAAGTCCCAGGTACTTGGCGGGTTTTTTGTATCACAGTTAACAGAAATCAATGGCTACCTCCCCCGAGAGAATAAACAACAGAGGCACTAAGGAGGGACTTCTACTATTTGCGCCTTAAAACTTGAGACTCTAGGAATTCTGCCAAGTGACCTGGAAATAAGGGACTGTGACCAAAAGCCTCTGAAGAGAGCATCAGGTATTAGCTTCTTGCAGCAGAATCAAACATAGTGCTAATATCCACGCATTCATATTCCATCTTTGACAACTCACCTATTTTCTACAGAATCAATCTTTTTCTTTTCATATAGCCTAATTCCTGACTTTTTCCCTACCCTTGTTTTACCTTTTCCTCTCACCTTAATATTGTTTTTAAAAATCTTATTGTAAAAAATGATAGATTCCCACTGAAAAACAGATATATTTCAGCTTAAATAAATTAATTTGATGTAAAACTACTCCATTACCTAGATATACAACTATTTACATTTTGATGAGTGTCTTGCCAGTCTTTTCCTATGCATATATATAGCATATTGCTCTTGTCTTTAAAATCATAACTTACATATTTTCATAAGCTGATTAAATCCCTTAGCCAATTATTGGTACAGCGAGATTGCTTGCTGGCCAGATAAACAAATGAAAAGCAATAAAAGTTCACAAACTTGAATGGAGGTGTAGATAGAGGAAGATCCCTTCCAGACAAGATGTATCCCCATCATATCAGAGAATGCCCATCAGTGCAATTTCTGTCAAAAGGATCTAACTCATTGGATTCTCAAAAAGTTGGCATAAATAGTAAAGTTCCTATGGAATCAGAGGAAAAGTAATCATTCTGATTAAAAAGTTCACCTCTGAAAGAAAATAAACATGTGACTACTATGTAATTAAAGTAGATGCAAAGGTAATTGTAGTCAGGGAGGTAAAATTCCATGTAAAGTTTATAAAATTTATACACTTGCATAACATTAAAAACAATAACACCGTCCATCTAAAAGAGCTTCACTATTTCCTTCATTCATAATTTATTACTATGCTTTATTCATCAACAGCTACCACTTGTCTTTGGGTAAGCCAAGATATGTACAGCTTCTACCCAAGTGATTATGACACAGTTCCTATCATCTTGGAATATGCAAGCCAGGTGAAAAGACTCTTTTAGTTCAGATTTTGATATATCTGTATAATGGCCAAAATATAACAAACAATTGGGAAAATATAACATTGAAAATCTAGAAACTTTATCTCTATCATACAAACCATTCAAATCTTATGAAATGTTTATTAGGCACACTAAGTGGTTCTCTCTCCCCACCACCATTCAATCTTCCTTATGTATTAAAGACTTGGCATCTATCCAGTTTTCTACTTCACTGAAAGTCTGCCAACATTCTGGGCTATTTCAACAGACACAAGAATAACTGGTCCAACACTCAGCTTCTCAGTTCCTTGACCTCCCTGTCTCCAGTAGTCTTCATTTCCACTTGATTTCAGTCATCACTCTTGCAGTCATTCCTTGAAACTTGATCATCCTCCTCCAGAATCAGGCAATTAAAAATTGCAGGTGCTGACCATAAACTGCTCATTTTCTAGATTGTTCAGTGTCTCCTAGAGTGACTTTTTTTTTTTCAAACTATCAGGAATACCAGTCCACTGACTCCTCCACTATTCTCAATCCATAAGTCTCTTTATTTACTTTGCTCCACACAACTCTATGCACTCTTTGACTCAGTCATACTGGACTTCTCTGAGTTTTTCAAATGTGCCATTGAAGAAGTTAAAAATATGCTATTCTGGCATAATGACCATTGTAAATTAAAAGTACTTGAAAAACAGCAGGTACAAGATCATTCTGACCTCCTTTCTGTTTCTTAAAAGCAGGGACTGTGAAACGTGCTCTCCCTATACTAGAAGGAAAGCAACATTCTTATCATCAAGGATGGAAAATTGAGCCAAAGAAAATTCTGTACAGACCTTGCTAAAATAGCTCTTGTCATGAATTTGCATGTCAGTCGGGGGGAAACAGGGGAGGGACAGTGTGGGGTGGGAAGTTGGGGAGAGATAGCATGGGGGAAAATGCCAGATATAGGTGATGGGGAGGAAGGCAGCAAATCACACTGCCATGTGTGTACCTATGCAACAATCTTGCATGTTCTTCACATGTACCTCAAAACTTAAAATGCAATTTAAAAAAAATGAACAAGTGACAATAAATAAATAAATAAATAAATAGCTCTTGTCTCTTAAACCTCTCCACATAATTTAGTTGCTTTTTCACAACTTACTATTCTTTGTCCAATTCAGTCTATAACTGATTCACTCTAATTACTCCTTTGGGTCTTCATTTCTTCATGAAGGCTCCCACTGCTTTGTAAAAGTTACATTAAATAAATTTGTGTGCTTTTCTCCTGTTGTTCTGTCCTATGTTTATTTAATTCTTTGACCCAGACAGAAAGAACCCTAAAGACAAAGAGCTAAAATTCTGCCTTGTTTCCCTATATTATTAGGTTGCCTTCAAAACCTTTGTGCATGCTATCCTGGGTGCTAGAATACTAATCACGCCTGTCTGATTTATATCTATCACTCATTCTTTATATCCTAAAGCAAGTATCTTTCCTTCAAGGAATCCAGTCCCAATATAGTCAAACTCCTTATCATTGGCTCCCGTACATAGCACAAATTCCACCTCTATATTGTACTTGACCCTTTTGTGATTTCTATTTAGTTGAAAGTAACTAAATAGAAATCACAAAATTAAAAAGATTTTTTTAATGCTCAGTTTCTAACAAAATAAGGCCTAAGACATCAGGATCTATGTTGACTTTTTTTTTTTGTTTCACCATTTTTTACCAGCTCCTAAGACAGTACATGGCGCATAGCAAATACTCATAAATATTTATTAAATGCATCCGGAATAAAGAGGAAGAAGGGGTATCAACAGGAAAGTGAACGCAACAGAATGGAGACTATTGATCCAACTTGGCTTACTTCCTTCTTAAAGGAACTTGCTTGTCTTACTTCCTTCAGACATAAGGATAATCTGTTAATCATCTAGAGTCTGCTCTAAGAGTCAGGAGATACAATACTATCTGAATAAGAAGGCCCATGTCAGTACTGGCCCTTAGATAAGAACTGGGTAGATTTTAGAAAATTCAGTGCTTACTGGATTGAAAAAAATGGGATTATTTATTAGGCTATCAGAAATCTCATATATGTGATATATATGATATGATCTGAATGACAGGCATTGAATTAAGGAGATAAATCAATCATGTAAAAATAATCCCATGTATACAGAGGGAAAAAAGTGGCTTTTCATGGTAGCAGAATAGCAGAATACATACAAATCTAAAGGTGATATTGTACTGGTGTTAAGTGGAAAATATGCATAGGATAGCATCAAGTAGCATCCTGATAAAGTTTCAGAGATCAAGCAAAACTCTTTTAAAACAGCTATGCAATAATAGCTACTTGATAAAATAACTGTCATGAAAATAAAAGTTTTTAAAGCTATCGATGGTAACATCTCAAATAACTGGAATATTTAATAATTTGATAGTTCTGGTCAGCTAAAAATCAGTCTGGCTGTGGGTTAAATGAAAAATACCTTTTCTGTAAGAGTTGTCATTAGAAATCTTCATAAGCTAGGTTAACTCAAGCTCCCTTTTTAATAAGAATAGTCCATGAAGAAGCTGCTATTAGAAGACAGACTAAGCCACACAGTAGAAAGAAGCTGAGCAGTAGAGAAAGGTGGATCTGGGAGTTCTTCAGCAGGCTCTAGAGGGACCCTGGGCAATGGACCTAACCTTACTGATATCAGTTTCCTCAGCTGTAAGACATGAAATCATCATGCCCTAGGATCCTTGAAAGACCTCAAAGCCTTTTAGGCATCTATACTCTTCATGACATCAGTGGGCTAGACTAAGACCTTTTCTGTTTCTGTGATTCTATAGTTGGTTCTGTGATTCTTGTTTTTTCAGTTTTAAAATTTTAGTTGACACATATTATAATAATCTGGTCATCAAATGATATTTTGATATACGCATATAACGTATAATTATCAAATCAATGTAATTAGCATATCCAACACCATCACATAAACATTTGTTATTTGTTTATGTTGGGAACAGAAAAAATCCTCTCTTTTAGCTATTTGAAAATATATAACAAATTATTAACTATAGTTACCTTACAGTGTTGTAGAAGACTAGAACTTAAATCTGACTATCTGTGGTTCTGTGATTCTTAAAGGTCTAAGTGAAGCAAAGTAAATCCAGTCCAATATTTATTTAAGTATAAAATGCAAAGACAGAAAATTACATATTTTTGTCATGAGTATATTGCACAACGATCTTTCATAAAATTATCACACCCATGTGACCAACACACAGATAAAGAAACAGATCTGGGTTCCATTCAGCACCCAGAAGCCTCTCCTGCTCCCAGCCCCTAACCAGAATAACCACTATTCTGATTTCTAATAGCTGAGATTTGGCTTGTTTTTATATAATACTTTATGTAATAGGAATAGCACACTATGTACTGTGCCTTGGATTTATTTTATCCCTGGAATACATTCCACTCAAATAATGCTGCTCTGGGGTTCTAGTACAGCAACACTGCTAAGCGCTGCAAAATTTAAGATGAATGAATGGAAAGGTGAAAAAACAAATAAGGAAGTATGAAAGGTTGTTAATGCTAAAGAGCTAATTAAACTTTCAAAGGCTTGTTGTAACAGATATAATTAACTCTGTGACCACAGCATAAACAAACAGTGTGCAAAGTCAAAAGTAGTAGGTTTACTAATACATATATGTCAAAATTTAGCCTCTTATCCTCTTCTCTAACACATGTGGTTGTTTTTTAAATACTTGCCTCTCCCCAGCCATTTTCTTTTCTTTCTTAATTCTTCCCTAGATGTCCATCATATATTCTAGACATAAATTCTCCAGCCTCTGCTTTTCTATCCTGATTTTAAAAATCAGTAATAACATGTAAAAGAAACCCATAGAAAGAGTAAGTCATATATCTTAACCATGGGTAGAGAAAAAGCAAATTTTTTAAAAAACTAAATTGAGTTTTGACAACTCTAATTTCAGAACATAAAATAATTTTAAGCAAAATCTCTAAATGTAAACTGAAAATTAAAGAACAAATAAAGAAATACTAGCCCTCCATTACAATAGGAAATGCTCAGTATACAACTTACTTTATCAGATCAACTTCATAGCTGGTGTCAGACTTAATCTTTTTTTTAAGACAAAGATAACCAAATCTAAACTATTTAAGAAAGAATAAGAAAAAAAGGAAAGGAAGAAAGGAGTACAGGGAAGGAAGGCCTCTCACAATGATTTATTTGAAGACCAGCTACAGAACATTTACCTATAGTGACTGAACCTTTCTTCTTGGGCATGTTTTGTTTCAATATGAAAATACAATTTCCGAAGTAATAAACTATAGAATATGAAACAAGCCTATTTTAAAGAAGTCTAGTAATTTGTGACTTGAGGATTTCCCTTCTACTAGTCCTTTTTCACATTATTATTATTTTCTTTTTTTAAATAGATACAGGATCTTGCTACATTGCCCAAGCTGGTCACAAACTTTTTTCACATTATTTAAGTTCTCGTCATTGTTCAGATTCTATGGAAGCAAATGCTAAGATGGCTTATAGGGTGTAAGATATTTATATGAAAACCTATAAGGTTTTATCAGATCTTTAAAGGAAAGGAGAAGGAAAGGAGATCAGGAAGCATGAGAAGCAACCATGAGACAAACCTAAAGTCCCAAATCAGTGGAGCGCTCTGGAACGAACACTGTTCATCAGAGTTGTCTAGTGCTGGGCTCTTAACTTGGTCATCAGATGTGAGGTGCCACAAGAGGGAGATGACTTTGGGAGGACCAGCTCTGTGCAGCTGAAGCTGACCCTGACTGCTTGAGGCTCTGCCTTTCTCAGAGAGGCATCTCAGAGAGGCCTATCTCTATGTCTATTACAGTTTTTTCATAGGACATGAGCTTAAAGTTTAATAGGTTCAAGAAGCTGAGTGGGACAAACAAACAAAAAGATATAAATTAGAGAAACTCTAGGGTAAGTTCCCCTTAGGAATTATCTGGCTATGACCACTGCTTTGATAGATGAAGACACTGAAGCACAGAGAGGAGGAAATCTACCTAGTCATATAGAACAAACATTCTTTGTGTCATGGAAAAACCTGTCCTTGGCCTGAATGTGGGTGACTCCCATTAGGATATGGAGTGATGGCACTATCCTGTGCAAGGACTAAAGACAAATGAAAGCCTTTTAATGATAGGTCTGATTTATGGATGCCTTTCTCTGGGGCAGCACTGGGAACTTGGCTAACGTGGGCTAATTAATCTTCACCGTCTCCCTGTGAAATAGGTAGGGCTCAAAGAGCATTCCCCTAAATCAGGAGTCAGAAAGAATGAAGTAGAAAAGGATTTCTGTAATTTTCCTATAATCATTCATTAAATTACAAAGTACTGGAAGACCCAGATATTTCATAGCTTCCTGTTGACTATATTTACTGAAGTAAATGTTATATTTTACTAATAATCATATTTAAGCTGTATTTCTTTCCCTTTTATTCTTCCTATTATGTGCAATACTTCTGTATAAAATGTGAAAAATGAGATGCACTGTATGATATGGTTTGGCTGTGTCCCCACCCAAATCTAATCTTGAATTGTAGTTCCCATAATCCCCACATGTCAGGGGAGGAACCTGGTGGGAGGTAACTGAGTCATAGGGGTGGTTACTCCCATGCTGTCGTGATAGTGAGTGAGATCTCAGGAGATCTAATGGTTTAATAAAGGGTTTTTCCTCCTTTGCTCAACACTTCTCTCTCCTGCTGCCATGAAAAGAAGGATGTGTTTGCTTCCCTTTCGACTATGATTATAAGTTTCCTGAGGCCTCCCCAGCAATGTGTAACTGTGAGTCAATTAAACCTCTTTATAAATTACACAGTCTTGGGCAGTGCTTTATAGCAGCATGAGAATGGACTAATACACTGTATATTCTTCATTTTCAGTGTAAAGATAATGAGTAATATGGCCAGTCCCAAGAAAACATTCACTAATCACAGAAAACATCAAGATTATTTTGAGTAACAAAATCTCACATCAAATTTTATTCTAAGTTGATTCTATGCTATAAAAATAAGTGATCCCACATTCAGAAGCAAAAATCATGAATAAATACACCCAGATAACCCACTATTTAATCACTCTCTACTGAGATTAAAAGACAACTTAAATATGAATATTTTATTTAGATGACTTCTGTTTAACACATGCCAGAAAACATACTCAATTAAAAAAAAGCCCTTTTCCATTCCATTTTGTCATATGATTAGTCTGTAATTCCAGTTTGCTGGTTTCTCCAGCACAAGGATATCTGTACTCAAAATTGACATTCTCTACCTAAATATACTAGAAAAAGCATGGGATACAGGAGCAGTGTACCTGAGTTTAAATTCTGTTCTGCCCCTTCCTTTCTGGGCAAATTGCTAAGTTTCATTTTCCATGCATATATGATAGAAGATAATAATGCTTTACAGGTAATGGCAAGAATTAAATCAGATTACATATGTTAAACTTTGCATCACAGAACAGGAGCTAAATGTTTTAGCTGTTTTGATATAAGAGAAACAGCAATCCTTAGTTTTAAACAATTTTCAAATATAACTTCTTTAAAAGAGGAAGGTATATGAGAAATTTATAAAAATGTATTTTTATATAAGAAAAATAAATTTCTCATATAAATTTATAATTTCATATTTTGTTTTATAAAAAATATCACTCAGATTTTTATAAATTAAATTTTAAAACATAGCTTCATTTATTTTCTCAAATTTCAGAATATTATCATTCATTTCTGTGAATTTTCAAAATTTATAATGATTACTTTTTTCTTCTTTTGAATTTGAATCTTTCATTTATTTCAGTACCATTCAGACTTCAACATCTTGTTCAAGACTTAAAAAAATTACAATGCAATTATGAGTAGGGCATTTCCTCCTTCTTTCTCCTCTACTCCAACTTAAGTACCTAGAATCTTCATATAATCTCCATCTTTCTCACCTCTATTTTACTAAAATTATGCAAAAATTTATAATTTAAGATTTATCTTATTTAAAATTAGGAATTGTGTCATCTTAGCATTTGGTTCAGTAAACACAAGAGAAGTATTTCTTTAAAATGACTATTATTCTAAGCAAATATTTTAAATAAAATTTTTTCAATTAAAGTCAAAAGTAGTCATCAAAATTTTGCTGGATGAAATAAGGACTAAAGTACACGGGGCCCTATGACTATAAGAAACCCATCTGCATTCACTGCTTTACTTAGAGAAATAAAAGACTCTTAGTTTCACCATGTTCAATCATCTGCTAGTTGCTCTAAATACACTTGAGTCACATGATCTATAATACAAAAAACCAAGTAAGAAGGTATTTGGAAATTAGTCAATGCTCATCCAACATATGAAAACTGCCTTTCTAAATTAAAGTGAAGAGTGAATAGAATCTAAGGAGCAAAATATTTAAAACACAACTAATATGTGTTATTTTACCCTATATGACATTTAATTGATGATCTCAACTCCAGGTAATAGGCTGTGTGCACTTATTTTTCTCCACCCACCTCTTATCGTACACAGACAAAAACTATCTCACGTGGGTGTAATGGTTCTGTTTCAAGCATTTCAAAATCCTCCACCACCTGCACAGGAAACTGTGACTGAAAACTAGACAGGGCACCACAGAGCAGCACCGAGGACACAGGAGCATATGCGGCTGAGAGGTGAATCTGGTTACTAGACAGTTGACTGAAATCAGCAGAGGGGACATGGTACTCACAGTGAAGGGCATATGACACTTTTTCTTGTCAGTAAAAGTTTCCAGCCAGATTTTCTTGATTTTACCTTCCTGCAGTTCTAGAGGGCAAACTGATTCAACACTGAACTCAAAATACTGACAGCATTTCACAAGTGCCATCTCAAGTGCCATCTATGAATCAGGCACCGAGCTAGGTGTGCTGAGGATACAAGGATGAGGGGAAAATCTCTGACATCAAGAAGGCTTGCAGGTCAAAGGAAAAAAACAAACAAACAAACAAACATAAACAAACACCACCATACAACGAGAGAAGCACCAAAACCAGAGGTACTTATTAAGTGCTACGGGAACACAGATGAGAGAAGATACAATTTTACAACAAATGCATAAAAGAGGTGAAGACTGATCTGGGCTTTGAAGAATAAATTGGGGTTTTCTGGTTAGAAAAAGATGAAGTAAATTTCAGACAAAAGGAACAGCATGATTAACATCATAGAGTCAGAAAAATACTTGGAAGATTTGGAGAACAGCAATAGTTTGATATACTTGCCTGGGGACAACAACCTCAAATGTGAGCCAGGGAGAACCATAAAGAGCTAACAAATACATACTGTGCTAATATGCTAAGACTTTCTGCTGTAGGAAATATGGGCTTTAATCAGCAGCATGAGGACCCAGATTCTCTGTGCAACACAATATAATAGTTAAGTATACAGATTTTAGAGTTAGACTGCCTGGATTCAGACAGACTAACCTAGGGCAAACTTTTTTAACCTCTCTGTGCCTCAGTTTCTTCTTGTGTAAAATGAGGATGTTAACAGCACTTACTTCACGGAATTGTTGAGAGATTTATATATAAAAAGTTAGAACAGTGCCTGCCATATAGGAAGCAACACAAAAGTGATGGCTATCAATGCTATTTTTGAAAAGCAGGATTGATGATATTGTGGAATACACAATGGAACAAGAGAATGAATGTTGACAGGAAGGGATTTCAATTAGGAAGCTAATGAAAATTGTATCTGTAAAAATTAAATGAATCTGTGAGTGCATTTCTTTGTAGAGATGTCCATATTGTATAGTCATGCATCATATAAATTAACACATCCTACAAAAATATATTTACATAAAAAGGCAGCCACATGTATGTATGCATGTGTGTGTATCTCTGACTCTCTTAGGAAAACTCATAGATATGCCATAATACAAGATATAAAAGCAAATATACTCCCAACTGATAACCTTGTAGGTACTGTATGTATAATTATAATTTCAAATTTAGTAAGTTGGAAGGTAAATAACTGAAGAGAATGATTGCTTTTTTCTTCTTTTATAACAGAGGACTCGCTCACAACAAGGGAAGAAGATGACTATGCAGTTGCTCAGTAAGAGCGTCTAGTCACACTCTCAGAGACTGAGGTCAGCAGGAATAGAGGATGCATACTACGCCCCATCTCACCTTTCTGACCAGAAGGTCTCAGTTACTGGAAAATCTTCAGAAATCTTTATCAAAAAATCCATTTAAAATCGTGAAATCCGACTTCTCAGAAAAATAGTATTACTCTTGTCTAGAAATAACACTCAGGCCTCAAAGTGCTATACTGTCATTACTTCTAAAAATAAATGGAGCAAATCCAAGTCTTGAGGTCAGTTTCAAATAATGTGCTGCAGCAATGATACAAGCAATGGGCCCACTCTGTCCCACTGGAGGCAGTGCATTCCCTGAGGTCCTGAGAACACAAGCCTGCTGCTCCCCATCTCTATCTGGAAAGAGCTGGCAGCAGATGACCAGACAGGCCTCTAAGGCAGAAGAGACTGAGCAAACTCCTTCTCTCTTTGTTGATTCTCTTTAGTAAGGCACCTGGAGAGAGTAAGCCAATGATAAGAGGGAGTCGTCAAATCCAGCAGCCTCTCCAGATGGCAGCTCAATTTTTCTCCTAGCATCCTCTAAATGATTTTCTAAGACCACCATCATGTGTAAGAATGCCTGATACCACCTTACATCATGTGAACAGATACAAATGACTTATATTTCAAATGTTTTTTTCTTTTTTTGAGACAGGGTCTCACTCTGTCACCCAGGGTGGAGTGCAGTGGTGTAATCTCTGCTCACTGCAGTCTCTGTCTCCCAGGGTTCAAGAAATCCTCCCACCTGAGCCTCCCGAGTAGCTGGGACTATAGGCGTGCACCACAACACTCGGCTCATTTTCATATTTTTTGGTAGAGATGAGGTTTCATCATGTTGCCCAGGCTGTTCTTGAACTCCTGACCTCAAGTGATCCACCCAACTCAGCCTCCCAAAGAGCTGGGATTACAGGCATGAGCCACTGCACTTGGCCACATTTCAGACTTTAAATATGAAACACATGAGCCCATGAAAGGTTATAAATTAGGTCTATAAATTAGGAAAAATTAAAGAAAAACAAAATTAGGTAATATTACAAGAAGCGACAAGTAGAGACATTTTAATTGGGGTGTGTGTGTATACATGTACCTGTACTATAAATTTTAGTTTTAATTTTATGTCAATATAATTAATATAACTGATGCTATAATATAACCAGTGCTATTTTTGAGAAATAGGGCTGATGATATTGTGGAGTATGGAACCAGAAAATGAAAGTCTACAAGCAAGGGCCAGGTGCGGTGGCTCACATCTGTAATCCCAGCACTTTGGGAGGCCAAGGTGGGTGGATCACTTGAGGTCAGGAGTTTGAGACCAGCCTGACCAACATGGTGAAACCCCATCTCTACTAAAAATACAAAATTAGCTGGACATAGTGGTGCATACCTGTAATCCCAGCTACTTGGGAGGCTGAGGCATAAAAATCACTTGAACCTGGGAGGTAGAGATTGCAGTGAGCCGAAATCGTGCCATTGCACTCCAGCCTGGGCAACAAGAGTGAAATTCTGTCTCAAAAAAAAAAAAAAAAAGAAAGAAAGAAAGTCTATAGGCAAGGATTTCAATTAGGAGGTTAACGAAAATTGTATCTGTAAAAATTAAATGAATCTGTGAGTGCATTTCTATGCACAATTCCTGAAAATTGCTCATTTACTATAATCAATAATGGATATCTTTGGTAACCAGTAAAGATAAACATTTAGTTAATATTTCTTCATTTTTTTCTAAGAAAATTGGCAATTAAAATGATAAACTAGGGCTGGGAATGGTGGCTCACGCCTGTAATCCCAGAACTGTGGGCAGATCACAAGAGGTCAGGAGTTTGAAACCAGTCTGGAAAACATGGTGAAAACTTGTCTCTACTAAAAATATTTTAAAAATCAGCTGGGTGTGGTGGTGCATGCCTGTAATCCCAGCTACTCAGGAGGCTGAGGCAGATGAACTGCTTGAACCTGGGAGGCAAAGGTTGCAGTGAGCTGAGATCGCTGCACTCCAACCTGGGTGACAGAGTGAGACTCTGTCTCAAAAAAAAAAAAAAGTGATAATAAATGAAAAATGAATAAATGTCATGTCACCAAAACATACTTGATTCTAAGCAAGATCTTTGCTACTAAAATTTAATTTTTACCTTGAAAGGTATGGGAAAAAATATATCTACATAGAAAGGTGTCCTCTCCTACCTTTGTAGTAGTGTCAGTATCTGTATGTTTTCTCAATTCTCTGTAAAAATACCTAAATATTGCTCACATATCTGAAAAGGTACAGAGATATACCTGTGTTCCCAAGTTTTCTCTTACAAACGTAAAGTAAATAACTTTTTACTTCTCCTTTTTGCTAGCAACAAAACTCTCAAAATATTAAGTAAGGTATCTTTCTAATTGCCATAATGATTCAAACATTTCTTTAAGATCTCTAATCGTAAGAGATAATTTTTATCACACCTTTGATGCATTAACCTTTAAATTTAAGAAGGAAGTACACAACTTATTCTGGAATAACTTTCTTCCTGGAGTAAACAAATTTTGGAAATTCATTCTGTAAATATTGTGAGCCAGAACCCAAGCATCTGGAGTCTTACAATACTCTCAGTATATTTTTAATACGATAATTGAGAAAAAAGCCATCAGCCTTTAATTCTCGATGATAGCCATTCTCATCCATATTGATTAGTGTGAGATTTTACACCAAGCTTTCATGAGTTTTAAGACAAACTTATTAAGCACCTTTCTTATTTATAATACAGGTACATACACACACACACACACACATACACACACATACACACACACACACACATCCCCAAATGCTCAATTTTAAAATAAAGATATATTTTAAAAATAATATAGGTAGAAGAGAACAAAAAAAAATAGCTCCAAAATATAAAACTCCAGATTAATGGATAGAAGTTTCCCAGGAAGGGAAAAAAAATCAACTAAGTATATAATAAAATGCCTGCAAAATTCACCTGGGAACCAGCCAGGAGCACATTCATTCTCTTCTTTGAATGTATATGATTGTGACCTTTCTTAATCTGAGCACGGAAAATTATTAACCTTCTTCTCCCTTCCTCATTTGAAAAAAAATAATTTCAAAAGTCCTTATGTTAAGATTTCCATTTATGTGCTACTGAAGTGGAGGAAAACAAATTTTGAAATATGTGGTAACTCTTTTACATGTTCCCAGGTAAAAACCCTAGCAATACAATATTCACACAAAATGGGTGATGGGATGTTTTCTAACTTACTAACCATCAATTGGCTTTACATGTCGTTTTCTGTGGCCGGTGGTAACAAACCATCTTCTTAAGGGCAAGCCAGGTCATCAATCAAGACCAATTCAAATGGCTTAAACAATTAGCATGCAGACACTGACAGCCTAAAACTCTGTCAGGTCTTTTATTATGAGCACTAGTGACTGAAATGGACCAATGGACATTGCCCTCCAACTCAAAATTAACAAGTCAGACAAAGGGTAGTAATTTGGTTTGCTACATTAAAGGAGCAAGTTTTTCCTTGTGACTAAACAAGGAAACTTTCTATCTCTAAAAGCTTTTATTTGGCACACGCTTCAAACGAAATTAGAAACTCAAGAATTCCTTGGACACCCAACCACTAGCTGAAAATGGGTAGCTTCTGACTGTTCTTGTCAGTAACATAAAAGCAGCCAAATACAAATGGACTACTTTTATTCTCCTTTGTCCTGCCTGATGAAATATTAAATCATCAGGCACCCTACCTGTCTCCTACATTCCTCTTGGTTCAATCATCACAGAAAATCTTGTACAAACATTATAATTTTAAGATACTTCTCTGCTACAAAATGATATGTGAATAAAAACTAATAAACCAGTACCTAGAATAATACTTACATTTGCAAAATGAAACATAAACACAGAGAGAAATAAAAGTCACTAGGTAGATCAGGCTCAGCAAAATAAAAGTATTTAATTCCCTTAATTACTAAATAATGACTGATTTTCCATGGTTCCTAAATCTGAAAAGGTCTTCCAGAAAATTCTGCACTCTAATGCAATCTATCAAAACTATATCTACTGTAAAACAGTACAAAATTCTTGCTATCAAAAAACAGCATGAAACAAACTAATGGATCTCTCCTTAACATTATATATCTGCCAAGCCTGTGTCCTTCACAAGGAGGTTTGTGTGTTCCCAGAATTTCATCTGGTACTAACCTCATTCAAAAGGGCTTAGAATCTTTAGTGGGAGGGAGGGTGCATTCACCTTTCTAACTATGCCAAATCTTTAAATATGTGAGAATAAAATAGCTTTCTACCATTTTTCAGTTAAATGACATGCTCTCTGTCATATGTACTTGACATCAGAAATGGCATAGTAACCTTCATCTATTTACAAAATTATCACCTTCATACATGTTTCTAAAATTTGTGTGTCTAGCCTGACCTCTGTTCCAATTTCTAAACATTTCCAGTTGCCAGAGGTCCATCTCCAGATGGCTGTCTTACAAGGCACTTCAGAAGGACCCTCCACAGAACAGAACTCATCCTCTTCTAGTTCCTACTGCCTCAACTGATTTCCTCACCTTTAACTCCTTGCTTTCCTTCATCCATGTATTCAGTCACAGAATTGTCAACTTCCTGACTCTGTAATATCACTCAAATCCATCTCATCTTTGCTTTCCAGCGTCTACTAACCTAGGCCACCTCATTATTGCTTCTTGTCCGAAAAGCTAAGAGAGATTTTTAGTGTCTTCAGTCTCTCTCAAAAATCAATCCTATACCCCAAAAATGATCATTGAAGAAAAAAGAGCAAAAACAGATTAATATACAAAGAAGATGCAAAAAAAGAGGAAGGAACACATTTTCAAAAAATGATTAAAAGGATAAATTAGAACAAAAGACAAGATTATTTTTCCAATAAATTCCTACTCTTCTCAGTCTCTCAAGAAGCTGACCTCCTCCAGTCTTACCCTGAGCATGAACAAAGCTGTTTGATGCTGAGAAGAAGAGAACTCCCCAGTTACATTTGTTCCTACAAATCTCCACTCCAGAGTCTGTTTCATGCAGAACCCAACCTAAGATTCAAGGTCAGTAAGTTCCTATTACCACTAGCTACTCCCTATCTCTCCAGCCTTATCTTTCTACTTTCCCTTTTGCTCATTATACTCCAGATACATTAGTGCCCTTTCTTTGCCTCCATCCTGTCCTTCTTGTACTTTCAGGAACTTTGAACTTCCTTTTTTCCCTGGCTTAAATATTCTCCCCTTGCTTTTTCCATGGTTAGCTCCTTCTCAGCATTCAGGCCTCTGCTCAAATGTTACCAATTCACCTTCCCTTACTGTTCTTTCTGAAGCAGCCCCACTATCATTTTGTTAATCTGAATCATATCACCTTTGTTATTTCCTTTATAGCACTTACCACAATCTGAAATTATCACATTTTTATTTGACAACTTGCATAAAATAGATTTGTTCTCATGACCTACCATTTTAACATTCCCAGGAGTACACACTAACTTCTTAAAGGCAGGGAACATGTTGTCTACTACTGTTTCTTCAAAGTCAAGAAAAGTGCCACACACATAATGAGCACTCAATAAATATTTTTTGAACGTATAACCAAGGAACTACATAAGAATTAACATTAAGTTTGAACACCACTAATATTATGGTGGGCAAATAGGTGACATGAGAGAACCTCCAGGTAAAAATGACAAAATGAAGCCAGATCAGGCATGATAACAAGAACAAAAAGTAGTTAAAACAAAGAAAAGAACAAAACCTTGCAAGCCTCAAAATTTGATGACCAAGGAAGACAACAGAAGATTCTCGAAAAATTTAACATGACTTATAATTCACCTCCAATGCAACCCTACCTCCATTCCTGAATTCACACTAATGAAGGTGTTGGTAACATTGTGATGGAAGAACACGAGGTCACAGGTCTATAACCTCTACTACTCAGACCAATAATGCATCTTATCTGAATTCCAATATTTTCTAAGAAAAAAGAATCTATGATGCCTATATTATTGTGTTTTTCCCACCTTTCTTATCTTTTTACCATGTATGGTGATGGTCAGACTTCTCTCCCATTTAAAAATATTAATGTTGAGCAATTTCCAGATCAGTCCTAGGCAAGTTTTAATTTGAATTAATATATTCACACATATTCATTGACTTTATTATGCACTGTGCAATTTGCTAGATTTATAGGCTACTGTGAGACTAAACTCAAGAATAGCTGTTCTGTATATATTAGTTTCCACACAGTTTGGGGCCAGTTGTCTTCTCTTTCTGAACACTTATCTTGATAACAGTAACAGATCAGACAGGAAATATGGAAGAGATTGTTTATGAATGCTCTGAGACCCAAAATGAAATAAACTTATAAATAAACTAAGATTAATTTATTGCAATAAAGAAGTAATTACAAACAGAGTAATTAAGATTCCCAATTGTCTTGGGACTTACAACACAGAATATTCCTTAATAAAACACTCTGGATCTATAACATCCAGAATCCATGACAGCAATTCAGCATCATTACTGTCATAAAAAAGATACTAAAGGGTAGAACACCCTCAATTAAAATTAAAAAGGCATGGGGGGCACCTATTACAATACTTCAACTGAAAAATTACAAAACTGAAAACTACCTTGTTTGCATGGAGTCTTAGATGTACCTAAGTACCATGTTTGCTCTATCAGCAGTTTAGAACATGAAGGAATATACTGTAGAAGATTACAGGTTGGGCATGGTGACTCACGCCTGTAATCCCAGCACTTTGGGAGGCCAAGGCAAGTGGATTACGAGGTCACGAGTTCAAGACAAGCCGGGCCAAGATGGTGAAACCCCATCTCTACTAAAAATTACAAAAAATTAGCTGGGCACGGTGGCACGCACCTGTAATCCCAGCTACTCAGGAGGCTGAGGCAGGAGAATTGCTTGAACCCAGGTGGTGGAAGTTGCAGTAAGCTGAGATCATGCCACTGCAATCCAGGCTGGGTGACAGAGCGAGACTCTGTCTCAAAAAAAGAAAAAAAAAAAGAGGATTATAGCTATCTGTGCCTCCTGAACTGGAAAACTAGCTGGAAAGAAGTGCACAGGCTAATGGAGAGAATAGAGGTAATGCTATCCAGCTGAGTAGATTTTCCTGAGCTACAATCATTCTATGGATATATCTACATCTAAATGGAGCTAATGGGTCAGGGACATGGTGGCTCATGCCTGTAATCCCAGCACTTTGGGAGGCCACGGCAGGTGGATCACTTGAGGTCAGGAATTCAAGACCAGCTTGGCCAATATTATGAAAACCCATCTCTACTAAAAGTACAAAGATTAGTCGAGTATTGTGGTGGATGCCTGTAATCTCAATTACTCTGGAGGCTGAGGCAGAAGAGTCACTTGAACCTGGGAGGCAGAGGTTGCAGTGAGCTGCGATCATGCCACTGCACTCCAGTCTGGGTGACAGAGCGAGACTCTGTCTCAAAAAAATAAATAAATAAATAAAAATAATGTTTCTGAATGGTTGGGGAAATCCCAAATACATTGGCCACACTATTTAAATGGGTGGTGAGGGAAACTGGCCAAATTATGCAATGAATCTTCTGTGAAGTGTGGCCAATGAATATAATTCGGTGTTGTGCTTTAACGAAATTTTCTTCCTATTCCTGAGAAAAAGACAAAGAAAAATAGCAATATATGAGAAGAATAAAGTCAACCATGAAACAATTACATAAGCAAGAATTAAAATGCTGTTGAGGAAACCACTGAATAATTTGAGTCCTTGCTAAGTACCTCAATCTTCAACCTCTTGTTCTCTAAGAAAAGACGATCTCTAGCACTCAAGTTCCTTTCATAAATTCCAGGTGCCTTGTGTCTGCAGAACAGTTCTCGACTGACCATATTTCTTCCATTCCTAAATCAAAATACCAATTCAACCCCATATAAGGAGAACGCAAACAGTTATCCTTAGACCACCTGATAAAATACATTTAAAATAAGTAACATCAATTTGATATCATTCACTACATTAAAATATGGCCATAATTTTCTAAGTTGGTGAAAATTTTGAGTAATATTAAATTTTGATGATTTACATTTATATGGTACCATTGTAATTCCTGTTGCCCTAAATATTCATAGAAAACATACATGCACAAAATATTTGGGACCAGGGAATATATATACATATATATTATATATGTTATAGATATAAGACATATACACTGAATATATATACATATATATGTTATATATATATATGACATACATGCACAAAATATTTGGGAATAGGGAATATATATACATATATACATATATGTATATATATATTAAGTGTATATGCCTGTGTGTATATCTATCAATCTATCTATCTTGATATAGTCCCTGGATATAAGTGCATAAATTTTACATTATTCTTAGATATTATCTCTATTGACTATCATTTAATACAAATCTTTACAAGTTCTATTAATATAATTTGAGATTTCCCCTCTGAAGTTCCCTTCCACACATCCTCCTGTGGAAGCTTTCTCTCTTCCTCTCCTTCTTCTCTTTCTCTACCTAAATAAATCACTTTCTGCAAACACTGTTTGGGATCCAGTATTTATGAGCACATTGCACTGTGGTCTTCTCTCCCATTCTTGGGCGAATGATAGACCAAGAACCTGGAAAAATGTCCTCTCAGGGGAGCCAAACCCAAAACCCTTACATTCGGCAAGCCAGCCAGGAGAAGAAGACTTCAAATCATGGGTGCTAATCTTCCCAAGATCAAGTCCCTATTAAAGTATATACTGGAAAATTGGGACCAATTTGACACACGAACTTTGAAGAAGAAGCGGCTAATTTTCCTCTGCCAAACAGCATGGACAGATTACCCCCTGCCGAGTAGAAAAACCTGGCCTCCAAAAGGATGTATAGATTATGATACTATTCTACAATTAGACCTGCATTGTAAAAGTGAGGGTAAATGGTTTGAGGTCCCCTATGCAAATTTTCTTTTCCCTAAGGAATAAGCCTCAGCTCTGTTGGGCCTGTACCGCTCCTCAGAACTACCTCCATATGTCAACTACCTCCACCAGTGCCAACCAGGGCTCCTCAGCCCCTGTACCCCAACAGGAGCCAGGAAGTGCTGAAACGGCCAGGGCATCTCAGGCTACCCAGATGCCCCAACTCTGCCCCTTATAGGTAGTAGGAGGAGAAGTGGGCCAGACCTGCAAAATAACTCTAGAACTCAGATTATCCTTTTCATAGTGGAAAGGGAACCTGCCTCTTTCTAGGAATATGCTGCTACTTTGTAAACCAGTTAAGTGTTGTTTTAAACATAGTTAAAGAACTAGGAATCACTCACACAAACACAGGGCTAAAAACCTTCAAGAAACAGTATTGTGAAGCTTGTTTAACAACTGACTGTCCTGGCTCTGTTCTCTCCTAGACCCGTTTATGCCCGTTCTGTGTCTGTTGGCCTCTGGGACTCTCATCTCTAACTACCTTGTCACATCATTTCTTCTAGAACCATAAGGTCACAAATAATCCTGCCACTGAAACGCCGAATGTCCTTGGCTTGTGGGCTCCGTCATGGACCTCAGGATCAACCTGCACCTGAAAAGTCTCCCCTCTGGAGGAAACTTAACTGCAGGGCCCCTTCTACACCCCATTTCAGCAGGAAGTAGTTAAAGAGCAATCGATGCCCATGTTCCAACAGAAGTTGAACTTTCCTGTTCAGAGTGAATAAGGGAATGTGTTCTCTTTCCCGGTCCACAAGGGGCATAGTTTTAAGGGCAAGAACTTCCCAGTGCCATGCTCCCCTCCCATGCCTCTCCATCCGGGAGATTTCACGGTTTCTGTTTTAATTTTCACGGGCGCGGGAAAGGGTCAAAAGTCAATCACTCCAGAGGAAGTTTAAGGGAACTCTTTTCATTGGTCAGGGAACCTGGAGAAGGTGGGAATTCCTCCCAGGTTAAAAGTCACTGTCTCCCTCATCTGGACCGATTTCCCCTCTGGGGTCCCCTTCCACACACTGTCTTGTGGAAGCTTTCTCTCTTCCTCTCCTTTTTCTCTTTCTCTACCTAAATAAATCACTTTCTGAAAAAAAAAATTGCAGAACTGCTTATAATGGTTTTCATAAAGACACAGGTTCATGAAAGGTTTTACTTTTACTTCCTAATTTAGGCAAAACCCCACAATAAGTCATTTATGTTCCCTCTGACCTACAGGAGATGTGAAAAATAAATAAAACAAGTCTACAGCAGGTACTAGAAGCTGGTACTAAGCAAACATTTCTAAGGGATACTGTCTACAGAATACAAGGCAAGGAAGTATTCTGAGTAAGGAGTCATAAGAAAACCAATCCTAAAATAATCTCCTCAAGCAGCAGTCTTGGCCTGTGTGGTTTCATTACGTTGTCAGAAGCAACATTTGTAAAGTTTATGAGCCCCAAAGCTCCCATAAAAAATTCCTAGGAGACCAGCCTGGAAGTCAAGAAAGCCAAAGAAGGTCTTAGCTAGTTCTGCTAAATTCCAAAATGCTAACAGATTTTTTTTTTGAGAATTTATTAGTGTAAGGTATTTAAAATATTGCCTTTTATTGGTAGCTTCAGTTAAGACCTTGCTAAAGATTAGCTAATTCACTTGCCAAGACCAAAAACTCCTCGAGTTCTAATCCTCATAGAGAAAAAGGAAACATCAAGTAAAGGCAGCAAGTTGTCAGCGGAGAAAGAACTAACGCTCCGTTTCCCTTCTCGATGTGTCTAATTGTTTCTCATATTCCCTACATTCCAAATAGGATGGAAATGTTTGTTCTTTGAAAGGTTATTAGGGATTTATCAGAAATTTTTGCTCAGAACCTAGTAACTTAAAAGATCTACTTATTTAGTGAAATATGGCTATCACTAAATAAAATATAAAACAATATTTTACTATCAATAAAAATGCTTTCATTTGTCTAGATAAAAATTGGAGATTATAGAAATATTTTTTACTTTTTATACTATCTAAATAATATTTTCTAATTTTCATGTCTATCAAAATGAACCCAAATAGGAAGACATATCTGCCACAAACCATTCTATAAGCATCCCAAAGCTAAATGAAAATGAGTTTTAATATATCTACTCTCCCTCACTTATTCATGCTACAGTAGCACTACCAAGCTAAAACCAAAATACTCCTCCTCTATATACAATCGTCTCATGTTTGTTAGTCTTTAAAAACCTCATATGAAAATAAAAGATGAATTCATTATCCATATCAGCTAACCAGTTTATCTGGGGGTAGGTGGATTAATACAGGGGTGTAAGAATCAGCCAATTTGCTCAGAGAATGGAAATACCATATGATATCATCTGACCTCAAATGTTAGGAGTTTCCTGACCCCTAGATCAATGGAGCATGAAGATACATTAAAGACTTCAGGAAAAGGAAGATCTAGTTTCTTATCCACTGCTGATTTATTAATGAAGCATTAATACAAACTCATTAATGCTTTCAGCTCTTGTAATGAAGCTGCCCTTTAAGTGCCACCAATGTGTTTATGTTTTGAGAAGTTAATAATCAAGAAAAAAAGGCATCCTACAAATCACTAAAAAATGATTTATCTATTTCTCAAAAAAATAGCTATCTCTACAAATAAAAAAGCCAAGATCGTAGTTTGCAACAGGCTCTTATTTAGGGAATGTGGGTCACATGTCCACTAACTTTAGTGAGAAGTGGGAGGCAGGCTTGACTGGAACATTGCCCAAGGTTATCACCAAAACCTGCGGGGTATTGGGCAGATACGAGGGGCAGAGCCCCTCTGCCGTGCACTCTATCTTATTCTGTGCTTCATCTCATCCATATATGATAAAAAGAAAGTAATTTATAAGAACATTGTCAAAAATGTCAAAAGATCAATTTTAATAAGCTTTTCCTTATAAGTCACACCATACAACGTAAGGCACAATTCAATGGTATATTATATTGTGCTCTAATTGGTTTACTATGTGAGACCAGGCTCTTTACTAATTAGCAAATGTTTTGAGGCCAGAAACTTTTAGCAATATTTCTCTTATATCATTCACAGTGCAGGCACACAGTGTTCTGTGTTTATAGACTGATTCATGAATTATTAGCATATGGTTGATGGAAAAAACAAATACTGCTAACAGAAGGAACATGAAAACAAGTTTCCAGCTTTCTATTTAGAACATGACTTGATCACAACCTAATAGTCACCAAGAAGATGCTGTCACCTTACTACAATAAGTTCTTACTCGGATTACATCACAAGGTGAGAAAAGAAAAGTAGAATGTTCCTCCACATCTCCCAAGCTGGATGATAACTGATAATACTAACTTCCACTTTGGAATTCGTGGGATAGAAGGATGGGTGAGAAGAGTAAGTAAAATAAAGAAAAATAAACTAAGGGGGGAAAAGGTATGACAGAAGAAATTTTAAAATCATTCTCTATTCAGTCTTGATGATTCAAATACTATATATTGACAAGCCTGAATCTACATTTCCAAACTTGAGCTCTCTACTCCTCCCCTGAATTCTGGACTACATCCAAGGATCAACTCTCTATCTCCATTTGAATGTCTAAAAGGCATATCAAATTTAGCATGTCCAAATTTAGCTCTTGTTCCTTCCCTCCAAACCTATTGTTCCAGCAACTTTCTCCATCTCAGTAAATGACAACTCCATCTTGCTAAATTGCTCAGGCCAAAAACCTTATCTTTGAGGCCATTCTTTCCCTCACATCCCATTTTCAATTTGTCAGTAGCTCCTATGGGGTGTGCTTTCAAAATATAATCAGAATACAACTACTTCTCACCACTTCCCCTACAACCACCCAGGTCCAAGCCAGCACTGTCTTACCTGGATCACTTCAATAGCCTCCTAATTTGTCTCCCTGCTTCTGTCTTTGCTTTCCTGCAGTTTACTTTCAACCAAGCAGCCAGATTGACCCCACTGCCTCCTAAGGCATATAACATTATCCTGACACACAAAACTTTCCACAGAGTCCCCATAGCCCACAGCATAAATGACACAGCTCTTGCTATGACCTGCAATGTGATGCCTGAGCTGTACCCCTGCTCCTTGTCTTATCTTCTGTTAGTCTCCTTCTGACTCACTGCTCTAAACATACTGGTCTCCTTGCTGTTCTTTGAGCATATTACGTATGCTACTAACTCAGGACCTTTGCACCTCCTGACACCTCTGCTTAGGAAGCTCTTGCCACAGATATCCACACGGCTAGTCCTTTACCTCATTCAAAACTTTTCTTAAATGCTCCATACTAAATGAGGTCTTTGCTAAGACATCATGTTTAAAATTGCAATGTGCACTCCTTGACAGACAGACAGACAGACAGACACACACACACCCACACACACACTCAGTCCCCTTTCCTTGCTGCATTCTTCTCCACAGCCCTATTACCATCTCACATACTTCTAGTTTACTTATGACTAAAATGTAAGCTCCATGGAGTCAGGCATTTTCTTCTCTTTTGATCCCTGCTATATCACCAGGACCTAGAATGGTGCCTAACACATATAGCAATCAATAATTATTTGTTAATAAGTTAGTGGATCCATTAAGAAGCAAGAGAGATGAATTACAGTCTCTACATAAAAAATCATCCAAAATCAATCTTCAGTGGTCTCCCTTGCCTTCTCAAGGGCTGTTATTACCCACCTTCTAATATTTATTGATAATAGTTGTTAGGTAAGTGTATTTGTGGGGGCCAGGAGCAGCCCTTGCTTTCTCATCTTCATCACAGATGAGATAAAATATACACAGAAGCAACACAGTAATAACTGCTAGCAGGTGAATGCTTACAATATGCCAGGTATTGTTCTAAGCACTTTAATAGATTATTCAGTCCTCACATGAGTTCCAAAAGGCAGCCTTCTATTTCACTCTTTTCCAGAGGAGGAAACTGAACTGCAGAGACTTTAAGAAACCTTCACAAAGCTAGGAAGTAAAAGAATTAGAATTCTAATTCAGGTCATCTCTCCAGAAGTCATGTTCATAACCCCTGCATCTAATGGAAAGATGGTCTCATTATGGAGTACAGAAAAGGTAATGCATGAGAACATTTTGAGGTAGTATGAAAAGCAGCTAAATAAGAAATAACACTTTGATATACAAAGAAATACAATGTCTCTTAATGTCCAAGGAGTCTTGATTTGGTATAGGAAGCAGTCGTACTGGAATAGGGTCTCACTATAGGTACACTAACTCTGGCCTCAAGGTTTTGAAGAAAGAAAGGAAGGCAAAATCTACATATGAAAACATGTATATAAAAGAGCATGGAGACCAAAAAGAATGTATTCATTCACTCATTTATTCACTAGCCATTCTAAGCCTCTTATGCTATAGGCACCGGGGCATTAAGAACCAATAGATAATCCCTGTGCTTAAGGAGTTCAACTCCCCATATAGGTAGTTACAGAAGAGTGATCGAGAAATCCAATCCTAAATAGATGCAGTTTGTTGGAAGAGTGGAGGAAGAGCTTAACAGACAAAAAGGGAAGAGATTATGGAGATTTTTAAAGAGCCAGGAGTTTGAATTTGAATGTAAAAATATATTAATTATAACTTTCTGAGGTACACAATAAATATCTGTCGAATGGAGGAACTGCTATTCTAAAATACTTTCAAAGACCTGGCCTACAGTCTATTTTCTTCTTTCTGTACTTGGGTAACTATTGCAACAGAGGAAATCATTTGCTAGCATCTCTCAACTCACCAATAATCTTGGAAAATATGAGAAGGAGTCTTTTTACTATACTAAGCCAGTTCTTAGGAGAAATGACTCATATAATACCTCTCTGTTTTAAGATACCTAAAAAAAATTCTAAAGCACAGATGATTTTTTTCCTCTGAAATGACTCCCTCAAATAGAAGTCCTTGTAATTAATCAAATAGCCCCCTTTCCTCCATGAATTAAACTCATAAGAACAATTGCAGAAATCATGGTGTTTAAAAGAACCCAGCTTCTTCCTTTATGCTCACAAAACTAGCCAGCCATAATGTTTACTCTTCTGGTTCACACGAGATAAATCATTTAAAAATGGCAATACAGATGTTCCTCATCTTATTATAGGGGTTACATGCTAATAAAGCTATGAGAAGTTGAAAGTATTGTTAAGTTGAGAATGCATTTAATACATCTAACTTACTGAACATCACAGCTTAGCCTACCTTAAAACATGCTCAGAACACTTTCATTAGCTTACAGTTGGGAATATCATCTAGCACGAAGCCTATTTTATTATAAAGTACTGAATATCTCATGTAACTTATTGAACATTATACTAAAAGTGAAAAACAAAATGGTTGTATGGTTAATCAAATTGTAGTTTCTACTGAATGTGTATTGCTTCTGCACCACAATAAAGCTGAAAAATCGTTAAGTCAAACCATGATGGGTACCATCTGTATTCCATATCAATGCTCTTACTTCATCCTTTCCTCAAACACTGACTTGGACATATAACCAAAGATGCCTCTGTGCCTCAAATTCATCATCCATAAAATGGGGATCTCAATAGATGTACCTCATACAGTTTCTGTGATGATTTAATGAGGAAAAGCATATGCCACATGTATACAATAGTGCCTGGCCCATTGTAAGTATGCAATAAAATGTTAGCTATCCTCATTATTAATATCTGACACACTTTTACTTTCTAGTGGCTTGTATTTTAATTTAAAATATTTTACAAACCTATTTACTGCTAAAGCAATTCAAACCGTAGAGAAAAGAAAAAGTAAACAAGACAATCCCTTCGTCTCCACCCCTGCATCCTTTAATCCCATTCTCCAAAGGTATTACCATCTGTATGTCTTTCCAAACATATTTTGTGATAGGTATATGACATGTTAGATGAAAGAAGCTAATTGCAGAACAGTTTACAGAGTGTGATCCAATTTACATATATTAACAATTGGGTATATAGCTATGTTACCTGTCATAAAACATGGCTGAAAAGACATGCAGACAGTAATTTCACTTTGGAGAATGAAATTAAGGAAGCCAGTGGTAGAGAAGAAGAGATTTTCATGCTTACTTTTCCTATGCTTTTGGGATTATGCTTGGATAATAAAGTCTAGAAGTATGCCTGCTGGAGCAATGGTTATATCTATATTTCCATTGGATAGGTATTGCCAAATTGACTAGAGGAAGTGATGTTTCTCAGTGGTATTCCATCAACTTGAGAACACATGTAATGTGATCCCTGGGCTTATCTACTGGCAAAGGCAGCTAAAAAGGATTGACTGAGGAACCAACCTGAACAGAGTACAGAAGATGTTAGCTGGAAAATAGTTAGCGATGGTGTATCTGTCATAGGCCGTGGAATTAAAGTAAAAGCCATCACGAAAAATGCTACTTTTGTTTTGTTTATCTGATAGCTTTTTCTTTTGTTTAATGTCTATGACACCACTCACATACCTGAACTACTAAGGCTTTACCTTTCCAGACAATGTATTCTCAGAAAAAAAGTGACATATTTAAGTGCTACTGATTCCTTTTAACATTATGCTGTGGATACTTAAGTACATAATCTAAGGTTACTAAGAGGTCGGCTCTCAGAGAACGTCATCTAGAAGCTCTTGAAGACAAATGACACTCCCACATTTCTACTCCCTCCACTCTGCCCCACTTTCCAGTGTCCCTCCATGCCTTATCAGTGATTTACATGATCCATAATCATTTTCTGCCCATTATCAAGAAAAATAATCAGATCAGAGTTATAGGGAATAAAAAACAGCCCCACGTCAAAATGACAAGACAAAACACATTGGGAACTCCAACGTTTTATGTACATATATATAATGTTCATTTTGAATGTTGAGACCAAATTGTCCTAATGCAAACTGAAATAAAGAAACTCATTCCTATGCATCTGCATTCATTATGATATAAACAGGTCTTAACTTGTATTTTGATAAACCAAGGCAGCAACTATTAAAAATAAATTTATGAGCAAGAGACAATCATTTTCTTAGAAAACTACTAGGTACTTGGATAATGCAAATGTTCTTTGGGAATTATGAGTTATGTTAAGAAGCTAGTTCTACTACTTGTTTATTTCATTTCAAATGACTATGTATTGAAGCATCCTACATTCCTGCTTGTCTATAATATCTCCATCTGGTACTTTTTGAATATCAAATTTTACTAAATTGTTTCTGTGTAAACATAACTATGTAATCTCCAACGGGCAACTAAACTGAATTTATTTCACAAATACTGATCAAAGTCAGTCAAGATTGACGCTACTTTTTATAAAGGAACCAAAGAAAATCTGCTAACTTTAAAGAGGCAACCACTTCCCTGCCTCGTAGAAGGGTTATTTTTAATAAGCTCATAATTGTATGTTGTCCATCTTTACTTTTGTCAATAAAATTTAAGTACATTCCACCAATTTAAAATAAAGACCAAGGAGGGATAAATTCTTTCGGGTTGAGAAAAATCACCACATACTGACAAAATATTTATTTCTTGTAACAGTGATAAGAAAGTAGGCTATTTTAACTCCTACTGGCTCTGTGTACGATTCTAAAAGGTAGTCTTGTGCCACACTTCCCAACCTTGTTAACAAAGGGCCCTCCTTCTTAGCTTTAAATAGCAATATCAAATAACCAACTCCTTCAAACTAAGAAACAACAACAAAAATAAAAACACTTTCCTCCAAACCAGAGTAACGTACAACTATGAAGGAAACACACACAGGAGGTCCCAGGTAAACTGCTTCAGCTACCTCTCTAGGTTGACCTCACAATTCAGTATCCCTCCTCCTGATGCTGGCTGTGGGCAACTCTGTTTCCTCTGCAGAAAAGGAAAAGAAAGTGGTCACAGCTAACTGGCAAGAATAGGCTCAGCTGTGTCTCCTGGTATTTGAAAAAACTGAAGTAGGCAAGATGCCAGGCTGCTCTTTAGATGAGCCTAGGACACCCTAGAAGGGCACCCTTCCTATCCTCTTCAGGAATAGACAGAGGGAAAGGAACCTGATGCAGCCTTCACGAAAGATCCAAAATGGTCCATCACCAGAGTGATTTCAAATTCTCAAAGTTCAACTAATTAGGTTTTAGTTAAACAACGTATTCAACTATCACTTTCTCATAATGCATGAAATCAGGCACTGATAAAAAAATTAGCAGAGAAATGGACATATTTTTCTTTAACAATTTCTGTTCCATATAATCCCATTTCTCTTTACCAGATTAATTCTTCTAAAGCATTGTTTTCTTTATATCACATCCCTGCTTCAAAAGCTTCCTGCTCTACCCAGGACAAAGTCCTTCACGTACTCTTACAGCTTATCATTTCAAATGTAGACACTGTGTGCCATTCAAGTCATTAATTTCACTCACCTCAAAAAGGACTTCTCTTTATTTTTTCCCTCTGTTTCTTTGTTTACTTAACTCTCAACAAATGGAATGCTGTTCACTTTTTTGCCCATTGAAGGTTGGATTCTACCAGTAATAGCAGACTCTGAGATGGAGTGTGGTGTGCTAAATGTAGATTAGAGAATTCTCTTGGGATCAGAACCTCAGTAAAGAAGCGAAAGGATGAAGAATTGAGCAAGGAGAGAAGCTAGGCCAAAGCGCTGGTCCAAGGAAAATCGGCCAACACCTTAAGGAATTGTGGAGCTTAAATGGCCTCTCAGAGTTGTCTCAGGCTAGCTAAAATAACGAGGCCTTTACACCTTCCCTGCTATTCGTCACTGATTATGGGCCATCCTGGGAAGGTTATGATCTTGGACAAGGTGGCTCTTTACAAAGCAGCTGAGATAGTAAATAGTTGGTGGTGGTTGTTGGTTTTTTGAAACAGGGTCTCATTCTGTCGTCCAGCCTGATATGGCTACATATATTTTGTTTGTTTGTTTGTTTGTTTTTAGAACCAGGTACTACTGCATATGGCAAAATGATAGCTTCTTAAATCTCAAATACCTGAAAAGCTTTTTCCTTGTTTTTGTGCATTCACATTTTGTGGTTCTTTAGAAAATATGATTGATATAAAGTAGCCTTAGAAGCACAGTATTACTCTTAAAAAGAACCACAGGGCCTTCTTTCCCCAGAGTGTTTATCCGGAAGTCAGAGGAATACTAAGTGAAATATATTTCCTATAAATATATAATATTATCATTTCCATCAGTTTCCCTCTCAATAATCCAACAAGCTCCTTAGACTTTAAGTCCTTAACTATTCTAGAATGAAAATAAGATAATCTTCAATGTTTTTTTCCTTCATGACTACTGAAATTTCATTATTATAAGCTATTTGATTGTACTGGGATATTCTGGCATATTTTATTAACTGTAAAAAAACTGACTTTACTGTTATAATGAAAGAACAAGAGAAAATTAACTTTCTTGAGTAGAAATTTAAGTTTTATTATCCCAAATTCATTTTACTTAAAGCAAGTCTATAATTACATGTAATTCTTATTAGAAACATGTATATTGTACTGTATACTAATAAAGAATAAATACACATTTAAATCCCATTAGTACTGTGGAACATCACCCTAATTTACTTGACATTTTCTGAGGAGAAAGGTTACAAATTTGGGAAGGAAGTGAGAAGGTAGAGTGATTGCATTCACTCTTGAAAAATTTCATAGAACCTATAGATCCTCAGAAAAATTCAAATTTTCATACACACTATAAAGCCCACCATAAATCCACAAAAGTTTATTTACTCTAGGTTAAGAATCTTTTCACTAAAAACTAGATCAAATTTATCAGTGAAAAATAAAGCACTGAAATTAAATGACCAAGAAGGCATTATTAACGAGGCTTCTACACTTCTGCAAGTTATACTACACAAGAACAAGTTGCCTGAATAAAGTAAGAATTGTCTATAAGTTAGAACAAGGGTAAACAACTATCGCAGGTTAAAAAAAAAAAAAAAAAAAAAAAAAGAGTAGATATCTTTGGCACTCAGTTGCTATTAACATGGTATATTTGATTAGAGATCAGGGTGGTTTCCAGAAATATCTCTTCCCCATAAAAAGTGGTAGATGGAGCCCAGCACTCCCTCCTTCAAAAGCTTGTTTAGATGCTTCAGAGTCTCTCATTTCTGCATTCAGCAGGTATATATTCCACACGACAACCACTTACACACAGGGGACCACCCAAAGGCCTTTGCATTTGCTTTTAAAAGGTAGTCAGTGTCTGGCCTTTAAGCAGGAGACAATGTAAGCTACTTGGTCTTGAAGTTTTTAGTTCTGAACTAAGGGATGGGTGTATGAAAACATTCTATACTAACTTTTCAGCTTTCTCATAAATTGTTACCAAATAAAAAGTTTTTACAAATGTGCTTTTTTTTTTTTTTTTTTTTTTTTTTTTAAACTCACAAAAGCACTTTTTATTTGAGGCAAAGAGAAGCCTTGCTGAAAGGATTACAGTTCCAAGCAGTCAAAACTCAGCTGTTAGTGGCACTATTTTGCCCTGGAAGATTTTGCTTCTCTTTGGTCAGAAAAGGGTATTCAGGTTGTACTTTCCCCAGAGGGGCAAAGAGAAGGGCACAGCAAACTGGAAGAGACTTCTACTGTACTGACAGGCCTCGTCAGATCCAACATTAAGCTAGACACACTCTCGCTGGCCACTCTATAAGTTGCTGTCCCACTGCTGAATGACACAGGCTATACTACATTTGCAAGGAAAAAAATGAGGCAGGAAACACAGGTATAGGTCACTTAGGGACAAGCAGGCATCCACAGCTTCAAAACTCTTCATGGAAGGGGTAATCCTTGTGGGAGATACAGCTCACCAAGGCACAGACCCTCCAGTTCCTGTCGTAGCTGAGTAAGGTAGTCATATCCTGGCTACTGAGTTCAAAGTCAAAGACCTTTCAAGTTCTCGGCAATGCGTTCTGGTGTCACAGACTTAGGGATCACCACCAAGTTCCTCTGCATGGGGAACTGGATCAGCACCTGGGCTGTAGTTTTATTGTGCTTGTCTGCGATTGCCTTGAACCTGGGATCCTCCAGGAGGGAAGGGTCCTCGGGCTTGGCCCAGGGCCTATTGGGAGAGCCGAGGGGGCTGTAGGCGGTCACCACGATGCCTTTGGACTGACAGTACTGAATTAACTTCTCCTGAGTGAGGTATGGGTGGCACTCAATCTGGTTAACTGCAGGCTTATACTTTAAGACAGGTTTGTTTAAGATCCTCTCCACCTTGAGATGGTTGAAGTTGGAGATGCCAATAGCTTTCACCAGCCCTTCAACCACCAGCTCTTCCATGGCCGCCCACGTGTCCAGAATGTTGGTGTCATTGGGAATCACATTGCCCAACTCATCCAATGGGAAAAATTCCTTCACAGGCTTAAAGCCAGTTGGCCAGTGAATAAGGTAGAGGTCCAGGTAGTCCAGCTTCAGGTCGCTGAGTGTTTTCAGGCAGGCTCCTTTCACCAGGCCCTTCTCATGGTACATGCACCATGAATTGTTAGAAAATAAAAAGTTTTCACAAATGTGCTCTTCTGAGAGACTATTCGGAGGTAGCTTTTGCTTTCTCCATAGATCTCCTTAGTAACCCAAATATGTCATTGCTTTGATTTAAGCCATTTTCTTAATGGCTTAGACTAGAGACTGTATTTTCTTAAAAATTGATAGTGAATGAAATTTAATGGGAAGAATAATAAGCCTCTGCAACATTTTAAAAGGAAGTTAGGAATTATGCATCAAGAATGCAAAGAAGAAAACCATTCTATCAGTCTCACTGAGGTTTTCTAAAGGAAAAGAACCTTGGCATAGTTGTGAGGAAGAGCTCCAAAAACCTGTAACACCATACAACTCTCTGCATGTGGTTGGGGCGGGAGAAGAGAGAAACAGGCAGTGTGTCTCATGTTAAAATCAAGGATAAAGAGAGAAAGTTGGTCTTCATGAGTAAAGGAGCTGCTAATTGACTGGTAAAGTAGTTAAGAAATTTTGAAGTACTTTTCCAATAGTTGCACTGAGCCACAAATTCTCTTCTATACGAAACGGCTAATTTTAGGACAACATGTTACAGAGAGAAGCTAATGTCTATCAAGGACTGAATTAATATTATTAATCCAATGATGATCGTCCTCTCAAGTACTATATAGCACTTACTGAATGAACATAAACTTTTAATTAAATTTAAAAAGCATGTGTGAAAAACTCAAGAGACAAAATGAAAAATGGTAAGTCCACTAATTCTGTTTAAGTCAGGTGAAAATAGGACATTCCCTAGCTAAATAAAAATGATAACTTGACCCCTTGTCTATAACTAAAATGTTAAATTACTGGCATAACATGGGGTAACAAAATGAGAAAATTTTAAACTGATAAAAGTACTATGCTAGTACCTCCTAAAAAACAATGAGATTTTATAAACTATAAAGGTTCTGAAGTGAAAAGGAAAAGTGTCTCGCTATTTTAACAAAATACGTACATTTTGGAGTGAGGTTTAAAGGATGGCACAGCTACAACTTTGCCTACTATTTAGTACTATTTTAACATTTTCTTAGTAAAATAAGTTATGTAATAAATGGCAAGCTTATTAAATTCCCATCAACAAATAAAATAGATACAAAGAAATAACTGGTGGATTAGAAGAGTATTTAAAATGGGGTTAGTGTATTAGAAAACTCACATGTAATTAATGAAATGATTCAGACAATTGCATTATCAACTATTCACGCATAAGTTATTTTCCATTGTATAGAAAGAAAGCATTGTTAACAACACAATCACTTTGAACACATTAAAATCCTTTAAAAGGTTTTTTTCCACATCAAAATACTCTTCAGACTTATGCAAGTCTTTCCTGTCAGTTTTCAAAATAGAATGTTCTGAAATATAAGGCACAGCATACAAGGTAAGGGCTGGTCACATTCAAGAATGGAAATACAGCAGAAAAAAACACACCTTGTACCATAGCAGACCTACAAGTGAAATATGATAGCAAGCCACCATTCTTGTTGGGTTTTAAGCTAGCACATTACTGGAGTTCATAAATAGAAAATTAGTTTAGAAACCCTGAGGTAAGCTTCTTATTTTACTCTTCACTGCTTGACTCATGCTGGCTATCCATGCCCAGTTATGATCTCCACATCTGAAAGGGAATGCAGAGAAATAAAAAGGAAGGAAGCCCACACAGATGATGAAAGGGTTGGAAAAGAAGAAAGATCAAAGGATAGAAGGAGTCAGGCTGTGAAGAAAAACCTGAGGGAATGCTTTATAATGTTCTAGAAATATATGGGTTATTATATTGGGAATGGTAACCAGCTGTTCTTCATCTCTATTCAGGACAAACCAGAAGAAAATGGCTTAAATCAAAGCAATGACATATTTGGGTTACTAAGGAAAATTGTGGAATCTTTTCTAGAATTATTTAAACTAGACAGATATTTAATGTACCTAGGCTGGCTAAGGAACAGGATTGAGAACTATAATCCGATTTTCAAGATCCTTTTTAACTCCAATTTCTGCATATTCTTTATCAAGAGAGATATACTAAAATGCATAAAGAGAACTATTAGATTTTATTGAACACAGTCAATTACTCCGAATGATAGGGGGTGATGGAATGAAAATTGCTGTAGATCAAACTATAATGTGAGGCAATGGGTAAGATTTTTAACCTCAAAATGCCTCAGCTCTCTAGTGGCATTGTCTGTAGAAGGGGATTATAACAGTATCTACCTGTCTAAGTGCTGTGATAATAAAAATGAGACAAGCAGCATAAAGGATCTGATACCAGTTGTCTGTCATATTAGAGGCTCAGTTAATGTTAGTTCCTTTGCATTCCCTGGTGAATGCGATACACGAGATTTTGAATTTTCCCAAAGGAATGGAAATATAATACCGCGAAACTTCCTTGAATTTTTGCTCATATTCTTCACACAACTGAAAAGTGGGAAAGTACTGACTTTGTCGTGAACCACTTAAAAAGTGAGTCATGATGACTAGTAACACAAATGTGGAACCCTTTTGGATGACCACAATTTGCTTATAATACAGAAGCATGGTGATATTCAAAATAAAGTTAAGACCTGTGATCATCAGGGAAGGTAGAGAGAATGCAATGGGAAATTATAGACTGGAGAAAGGACTTTTTTTTATGGTTGGTACACTTATACTTTCCCACTTGTCAGTTGTGTGAATAAAGTTGTGCTATAAAGAGAGAAAATTATTTTTCCATTTAGTTTTTAAGAATAAATCACTCTATCATCTGTAAAATAAATTACATTCTCTCAAAATCCTCTCAATTCTTTGAGTATCCATATTATAATCTAGTTTTTCCTGCAGAAAAATTTTACTTATAATCCAAAATAAATGTTTTTTCTCAATTCCAGACAAATTAAGATCTTTTTATATGATTTGAGTATTATGTATTTTAACTGAAATACATTAATATTCACTGAATTATATCAGAACCAGAATTGAAAAAAAAGTGTTTAAAAATACTTGTCCCATGTCTTCCAATTCCATTACAACACAAGACAAACAAAAAAAAATTAGCAGAGAAGGGAAGGTTGTTTTTAACATATGGGTATATGTACCAAGAAGATGAAAGGTACAGGGTGGAATTATTTAAATATTTTGGGGGCTGATTGGCTGAATGTAAGTAGGCTGTACCAGAGAATCACTGCGGTCTTACAGTTTTCCAAATTACTTATGTCCTTGGTTCCAAAGAGTCAGAAATATCAAATGCATAGGGTTAGTATATGAATAAACACTATTCCAATCTGCTCTGCTTTCAAGGAGGCTTTTACATGTGGAGTGGAGTGAATAGTTAAAAGCTGTGAGATAGATATATCTATATCTATATCTATATCTATATCTATATCTATATCTATCTATCTATATCTATCTATCTATATATATACACACATATATATACACACATATATATATCACGGCTTTTAACTGTTATCTGACGGCATTAATATTCAGTCTGAAGTACTTCAGACTGAATATTTGTACCCTAGAAAATAAACAGGAGTTAACTAGGTAGAACTCCCTTTTCATTTATGAGCAAAAGCAGCTCCAGGTTTTAGATAGGCATTTATTTTTAATTTAATGCCAGGCAGTGGGTTAGGGGGACTGGCAAATCTGCACTTTTGTCTTTAATTTCATTTATTTCCATGGTTGGATTCTGTTATGAGAAACAAAACAGAGAAAGAAATTAGGATATTTGGAAGGAAACTATTTAAATCTCCAATCTTTTTGGGTTCACCAGAATCTCAGAACTACAAATTTTCTTATATTTCTTATATTTAAGGATATTTAAAAACTAGGATACTCTGACAAGACTTGTCAAAAGCTCTCAATGACATATATGTAGATAATAGCAGGTTAAGTCATATTTATTTCCTAGAGTATAGGACCTTAGCTGGAAACTCATCACTAACCAGCCCAGTGAAAAAGGGCAATTGTGGAATTTAGAGGATATTCACATCAGGTTTCTGGACCAAATTCAAGATATGCAAACTGTCTATTATGACTGGAAGAACAAAAGCTAAGGAACTAAAATTATTAATATAGAGACATTCTGAGCTCCTAGGACTATTTGAGACCATGTATTTCTAACCGCTGACAAGGACAATAAACTTCCTTGCTCTTTGGCACTCACCTGGAATTACTGTTCAAAACACACAACATCAGTCACAGGTATTAATCAATTATTCCTTTTCCTTTTATTCAGGAAAGATTGAAAATAAAGGGATGATAATTAAGGGATAATTATTTAGATTGATACAGCAAAGCAATATCTGTATTAAACTTTAGACAAGTCTTAGATCTTGTGTGTGGCTGCAGTTCCATCCTACAGACTATTTCTATTGATATATTGCTGCTATCTCAGCTGTTGCTGCCACTACAACTTCAGCAGCTAGGCAAGGCAATACCAGAATTGGAAGGTGAGTTTGTGCTATTTTCAGAGAAAATAAAGAATCAAAGACTGCTGATTTAAGGTATACCAAGTTCACACTGAAAAATGGGAAACTGCTTTAATAAGCCCTCAGGTATTGACCAAGTACACAGCTTCCATAGTAACAGATCAAATGTTTCCCTAATGCATGTCTTCTCTGGACTAATTCTAGAATGTGCTCTACATAATAAATACTTTCTAGATCAAACTCTTTGAAATCTGAATCCTGTGGAATTGCCACAAAGTTGTGTTATCTTGTTTTAACTTTTAATACCTAGACATATGTAAAAGAGGCTTTAGGTTGAATAAAATTCACTTTTAGATTTCAACGAGTTTACAAAAAATACCAATTTATTATATTTTATTAAATATAAAAATATAATTATTTCTATATATTAGTGAATATATATACTATATACATCTGTTTCATTATATTATCTATCATGTATACTTAAAATTGAAAATATATTAGCCTATATCTATGCACAGTTTAGAAGTTCCCAACTTATCCTTTGCAATTAATTCTTAAAATACTAACATGCACATAGATGATGCCACTAAATCTCTCTTTACCCAAACTGTATCAATGAAAACTGTAATAAGCTTTAAAAAGAAAATAATACTGAGGAATAAATTCAAAATCTATATGAAAAGCTAAAATATCTATTTGTATAGATGTGAACAAATTTCTACTTAGGAGGTTGTGCCTGTTTGAGTTAAAGGAGACTTTTAAATGAGCTGATAAAAGTTTGGCCTCAAAGCAACTGCAAAAGTAAATTGAAATAACACAACATTACTGGTTTAAAATGAAATGATTATTCTGCAAAGAGTCATATTAGCATGGAACTAGCCTTTATGTTGACCTATGAAAATAAATGATCTAGGAATTTACTTATGATGGCTATCACAGAGAAATAGACCCTATAGTTAACTTATTGAAAACCTATCACAGGGCCTTCACTACCTCTCCATAGTAACATCTCGGCTTAGACTTCAATCTATGCTTAGAAAGAATATCTGAATACAAAATATTTTTCAGGGTGATAAAGTTGTGTGATTTTTAATTTGTCTCTATAATTTTTAAAAATAACACTACCATTTTCACTAAATATACTTGTTCTCTCACTTTATTTTCCAAGGTAAAAAGAAAAAACATGGGGCACCTAAGTAGAGCAGATTAGGAGATGGAACTGAGAGGTTTCATGAAGGCCCTTGTCTAAACACCTACTCCCACCCACCACTCTAATGAAGGAAACCTTAAACTTCCACGTTTAGAAATTCATTATTTTAGTGTAAGTCATTGAACTTCCTTAAAATTTAAGCATCATTTGGAGACAAAATTCATTATGCATCCTGAGTCACTTACACTTTCAAGTATGTGAATGTATCACTTACTGATGCAGTCACCAACCTCTAAGGGATAGAGGCAAGCTTGAGAAAAGCCTGGAATGGCCAAGAATTAACTTTGACCTACTCAAAAATGTATCTAAGAAAGACCCAGGAAGACTATGGTTGTTTATTGTTATTTTAAATTTCTCATATCTTTAGAGTAAGGTTCAAGTTCATACATTATTTATAGAGTTATGCTTTAAAGCTGATGGGAAATAGTGTTTCCCAAGCTGGATACTAAACTGGGTACTGTACAAATAGACTTCTATTTAAAGACTTTAACTGTTCCTGGCCCACTTAAACATAACAAATCAGCAAAAGCTATATACCATTACTTCATTCACCTCAAATTACATAATTTGAAATGTTCAAGGGACATTCATCTTCAAGGCACTAGCTATAGTGATCAACTGAAAACGGCTTCTCTTCTATGTCTATTTCTGAAACTATAAAAACTTTGTTTATTGTATCTGCACCATTTATTCAGTGGTCCCTGTTTCTACTAATTTATGAGACCACCTTTGAGAAACATCAAGTTTCCACATATGTGGATCCATTTACAGTGCTCTCTTCTATTCTACCATATCAGTATGTTTCCTTTTCCCTGTACCAATACCACATTCTTTTATTTATCACAAGTAAGTCTGGGCATCTGGCAGGACAATTAACACTCAATTCCCCCTCTTCTCACTCCATTCTTCTTTTTAAAAATCACCTTTGCTATTTTTGGGCCCTTTATTATGCCACATGAATCAACTTATCTACTGAAAGAGTTCAGGATGGCACCCCAAAATACACCATTTGACATGTTGATTATTTTGAGCTAAAGACACCGGAAAAACAGCAGGTGGAAGAGATCCACTCTGACTTTCCCTTTTCTTCATAAAGCAGGAATTGAAACTCCCATATCTTCCTTATACCAGGAGGTGAGAAATATTCTCATCACAAGAGGAGGGGAGTTGAGGCTGAAAGAAATCTGTACAAACCTTCTGAAATTAACCCCTCTCTTCATAGTTACTTTTCTACAATTGCCACTCTTTGTTCCACATGGTATATAAGCACTTAGAGCTAGTCATTTAATTGGGTCTTCATTTTTTTGTGTGAGAGCATTTTATTTACAAGAACATGTAAACAAAATGTGTATGTTTTCTCCTCTTGATCTGTCTTACATCAGTACTAGCTGTAGACTGTAGGGGATTAGAGAAAAATTTTACCTTCCCTACATTATCAGGCTATATGAAAACCCTGATGGTATTGTGCAACTAAAATTTTATTGAATTTATAGATTAATTTGGGGAGACGTCATTTTAAATGTATTGACTCTTATCCATCCATGCAGACATAGCTTTCAATAATACTTTAAAATTTTCTTCATAAAAGACTGTCTACAACCTTTATTAGATTTCTTCTTGATTACTTTACATTCTTTTATGTAATTTCTACATGGTCTCTTTTAAAAATTATCCTTTGTAATTGTATGGTTAGGTTAATAGAAACAGTTAATTTTTTATATTGATCTTGCATCTAGCAACTTTTGTTGATACTAAAGGTTGCTCTGTACATTCTCCCGGACCCCTGCAAATACTGATAAATTTGTTTCTTCCTCTCCAGTCTTGAAACCTTTTAACAGTGAGTGTTCTTCTCTTATTCCTTACTAGAAAGAAATTGTTTCTAGGTTTCATTTTTAAATATTACTTTTTAGAGTTTTTCGTAGGTACTATTTATTAAGTGGTATTCCTTTTAGTCTCATATGCTACGACTGTATATCATGAAAGGCTGTTCAATTTTATCAAGTTTTTTCTACCAATATTTTTTAAACTTTGAATATAAATTAGGTTCATCAGTAACTAAAAAGTATATATTAAAATACAGTTAGGTTTTTAGGTAACATTCCTCAATTTCTATAGAGCATTCTCATCTTTCTAGATGTTATAGGTGGTTTCCAAGATTAAGTCAGTTTGGGAAATGCTATGAACTATATACCTCCTTCTTAGCAATTCACAATATATGTAATTAGGTATTGACTATGAGATATCCTGTAGTGAAACAGTATACAGCTGATGGTGTAACAAAACGTTTCTCAAATTCACTTGATCAAATAATTTCTCTTTTCTCAGAACAATTTATTGGTATTTCCAGGGCACTACCATTCCATAAATCACTGATTGAGAGACCTTGTTTTGGAGTAATTTCAAGAGTCATAAAAATTTATTACACACCTAGAGAGCCATTACTCCCATTACTTTCTCTGAAAAGCCTAACACCACAAACAGAGGAAAAAGCCATATTTGTGCCACATCACAGGAGACTGAAGTCACTGAAGAATTTGCTCCTCAGTTTACTTCAGGTACAAGGCTTCTAAGTATGTATTTTCATCAACTTTCTCTGAAATTGTTCCATTTCAGTAATCTTCTGATACTAGCAAAAAAAATAATTAGGAACAAATTTTCTAAGAATCACAGATATGGATCACAACTCAATATGCTGTACTAGTTAAATTTAGTCTACGATTTCTATCAAGTTCCCCAGCTTTTACTAATCAATGTGTTGACTGTCATGACAGCATTGTACAAAAAACAAATGTAAAGAGCCAAGTATCATTCTACTTTACATTAGAAGAAAGTAATGTGTTACTTGATTGACATTTTCTTGTCATTTGATGAATTTTAAACAAATCACAAGCCTGGGCTCGGCATGGTGGCTCATGCCTGTAATCCCAGCACTTTGGGATGCCAAGGCAGGCAGATCACTTCAGGTCAGGAGTTTGAGACCAGCCTCGCCAACGTGGAAAAACACTGTCTCTACAAAAAATACAAAAATTATGTAATCCCAGCTACTCTGGAAGCTGAGGCAGGAGATCGCTTAAATCTGGGAGGTGAAGGTTGCAGTGAGCTGAGATCACGCCACTGTACTCCAGCCTGGGTGACAGAGTGAGACTCAGTCTTATTAAAAAAAAAAAAAAAAAAAAAAAAAAAGACAGACACACAAGCCTATAGAACTCACCTCTAACCTGAAATGTTTCCTTTCATATACTTAATAAAATTACTGCATAAAAGTAATAATATCCAGCAAAGTGAACTTAGCAATGCAAGGGAGGACACGTGGTAATGAGCAGAACGTTTAGTTTTATGTGTTTCTAAAACTGAATCCCTATAAATTCATGTTTGGTACCACTTAGGAATATTTTGCACACCAAAAGAAAAGCAACCCAAAAATACAGTTACGAACACAAAATTGAACAAGTGAATAGAACTCTTCATGTTCCAATTATTTTCATTTAGTATTGGGAATTAAACATTTGAAGGAATTCCTATAAAAGATTACATCTTCCTGACCTATTTTACCTTTTCTAAGTTTTAAAGGTGATCAGGTTCAAATAAACATTCTAGTGTTTTGCTAAATAAGCCAAGGGGATATATTTTTTTCTGTCCCTCTCAGGACAGCAATTTCTGTCACAAATAAAGAGGGAAAGGCAGATGTCTCAAAGAGCAATAAATTTTAATTTGTTAGTAGTTTATTTTTTCCAGAATTGTCTGATCTTTTCTATTTGTTTACAAAATCAATTAGAAATAGTGTCTATGTAGCCAAAGAAAATGCTTATTAAAAAATTAAGAGAAAAATCTTACTTGCAGAAAAACTTTCTTTGCTGGTCTCTACCCAATATGAGTTTTTTAAATGTAGGTGATTAAGTAAGATTTATAGGAACATTTTAGATAATCTCATATAATAAATTTTTATTGCATGCTCATGATTGAAATCTTAAAATATTCCAGGACTTGGTACTGCCTGAAGCTTGAGTTATAAATATATAACTCAACTGTACTTTTATTAGGAAAATCTTTATCTCCAAAAGTGAATGTTAAGGTAAAGCCAAATGCCTTTTTGTGAATACCACTTGAAATGATTCTACTAAATCTCTATTTTCTAGTTTTTTAAATTACAAAGTTGGTGGAGAGAGTTGAATTTTCATTCCTAAAATCTTTGATTACTGGAGAGAGGATTGTTCATATGCTTAACTATTTTTATATACTTCATAATAGTCCTAGTTAAATAATTAAACCTTAAAGCTATACTTACAGAATTATATTAATATAACTATATTAAATTTATACTCAGACTGCTGACCTCAATCATAATATAGACTTAACAGTATAACCTACTATATCACAGTTATTTATATTGTTAACCCTTAGATATATCATGCCCTTGAGGTTCCATTAACTTTTTTTCACAACAGTCTTCAATAAAATTAATACTGTTAAGTGGTACAAGGAGAAGACTTAAATTTTTAAAGCAAATCTATGGGAATTATTTTTCAAGTAGAATAAAAACAAAATGTATATAAATACTATAACTGTCCCATGGATTCTCTTTGCCTGCTGCCTAGACAGAGCAAATTTACCAAGACAGGGAAATTGCAATAGAGAAAGAGTTTAATTCATGCAGAGCCAGATATTTTTATTATTACTCAAATCAGTCTTATTTGAGTTGTATTATTACTCAATAATCAAGACCAGAGTTCCATTATTACTCAAATCAGTCTTCTCCAAAACTTGTGGATTGAGTTTTTAAGGATAATTTGATAGTTAGGGCATCAGAAAGTCAAAAGTGCTGATTGGTCAGGTCATAGATGAAATAATAGGAAGTTGAAGTTGTACTCTTGTACTGAGTCAATTCCTGGGTGGTGGCTTCAAGAGTAGATGAGCCAGTTTGTCAGTCTGAGTGGTCCCAGATGATACATCCAGTGCAGGGTCTGCAAAAGATCTCAAACAATGATCTTAGGTTTTACGATAGTGATGTTATCACCAGGAGCAATTTGGGGAGGCTTAGAATCTTGCAGCCTCCAACTGTGTGACTCCTAAACCATAATTTCTAATCTTATGGCTAATTTGTTAGTCCTGCAAAGGCAGTCTAGTCCCTAGGCAGGAAAGGGTTTTGTTTGGGAAAGTGTTGTTTTATCTTTGTTTCACAGCTAAACTATAAACTAAGTTCCTTCAAAAGTTAGTTCGGCCTATGCCCAGGAATGAACAAGGACAGCTTGGAAGTTAGAAGCAAGATGGAGTCAGTTAGGTCCAATCTTTTTCACTGCAATATTTTTCTCTGTTATAATTTTCACAAAGGTGCTTTCAAGAAAATACTGTCAAACTAAAGCATATAAGATTTAAGATTTTAATCAAAAGCATATAGTGACAAATTCTTTGAGAAAGAAAACTAAATACTATGAAATATTAAGAAAAACCAGTGAAAATCTCAATTAAAAATGAATAAAATAAACAGATAACTTAACAAATAATATGCTAATTTCTATTCTCAAGCAAAAAACGGAGTGATAACAAAGTAAATACAAGATAAACATAAACTGTTTATGAACAATTTATGTGATTATTTATATAGCTTCACATGTTTGTCATCTTGAAATTTTCCTGTGTCTTACATCCTTTATTCCTGTTAAATAAAATTTATGGGACGCCACTGATTTGGGCTGAGACCCTATGCTAGGTCCCAACAGAACAGACCAAACCAAAATGGAGTCCCTCATACTAAAGTTCAGAAATCAGGAGAGAGATGATGGCCAAATTCCCAAATAGGACAGTTCTAGCCAACATGGTAAGTCCCCTCTGCTTTAACCCAGTAACCTGAAGTAACCTGATGGTACCCAATCTGCTTTTTGTATTACGCTGTTTCTCTGTTCTTGTTCAAGTTATCTTATAAAAACTGACCATTCTACCATGCCCTTCAGAGCAACTTTTCTGAATTTTTCAGCGAGAAGCTACCCAATTCGTGAATTGCTCATAAAAGCCAATTGGATCTTTAAACTAAATTTGTTGAAAACTTGTCTTTTCACAATCCTCAAAGCACTACTTTGAAATAGAATGGAAATAAACACAATTGGTAGTTAACTAGCTAAATACATGTGATTCACAAAATGCTATCAAGCTAACTCTAAAAATTTAAAGCCCCCTTGGGGGATGGGAAAGGAATAAACTTCTAAGATCCCTGTTCTCAATTTTAACATCTAGTTCAAATCCCAAGTTTAGTCACATTTCATTATATGAGATCCCAAACTAAATAAAAGAAAAATGAAGCCAAGTACCTACTCAAAGTGCTGATCTATATGGGATCTAAAACATTACCTACAATGTAACCCAATAGAAATATACTGAACTTAGAGAAACTACAGAACTCATAAGAAGCTGGAAAGAATACTTAGATAAGTAGCTTAAAGGCAGAGATTAAAACCCTTCAGGCTCTTGGTAACCATAGGTGACTGATTAGAATAATCCTATATTATATTCTAAGGATCACAGAGATTTTAACTGTAAAATTTTGGTTTGGACAACAGAGTTGCAAAAGTAAGGCAAAGCTACGTTGCTCATGATAGCAGATGACAAGCTGAGTTGCTATCAGCAGTTCTCAGATAATATTAATAGTTCAAATGTCTAACATTTGAAGGGGCCACAAATCATTAGTCTATTTGGGGATGGTCACATGTCTTGTACCTCCAATTAAAGGGTTCTGACTAACAACTCAGTGGTAGGAACCAAATTTGAGTTGCATTTTAAAAGTATATCTCTAATCAAATACTGATTTTTGGTAGAGAAAACCAACAATCACATTCACACACACACACACACACACAATACACTTTCTAACAGATTTAGCAATTCAGAATCAATGCATCCCACTACTGAGAGCAGTAAACATAGTGAGAATATTTAGAAGTAGGAATGCATTAAAATCATCTTCAAAAGACTGGTGATTTGAATCTGATATTGGCCGTCTAGAAATGCTAAAAAGTATCCTCAAATTAAAAAAAAAAAAAAAAAGCTGTATCAAGTTAAACAGAAATGGGTTATTGTCTGACCAGATTAATTCAGCTGCCTATGAAAGGGCATGTTTAGATGCAAAAGCAAAAAAAAAAATTTTAACAATAGAAAGCATAATAACAGCAAAAAAAAAAAAAAAAAAAAAAAATCCCACTATCCTTTCAAGCAGAAACAAGTTATCCCAGCAAATACATTAACTTCAAAATAACTAGCATATTCTCAATATGAAATTCTATGACAGAAAAATTATCACATTTAGCATACTCTGTTTCATCCAATTAGATATGATGCCCAATTGTATTACTGGTCCATATTTTATTGAATACGCTCATTATTACAACATATTAAGTTCAAGTGAATATTTTGTTTCTGGCCTACTCACCAGAAACAAATGTTAAGATGTAACTGGGTTACATATACAGGGATAAAAAGGCTGAAGTACGCATAAAAAGCTACATTTCCAAATTTCACTTAGGTAAATATAAAAGAATTACCTATGCTTACTCATTTTAACGCTACTTCTATAAATATCACTACTAAGCAGTCAGGAAGGAAAAAAACCCAGGTTCTGCATCTAAGGACCTCATTAGAGATAATCACCTGCAGCAGGTTGTCACAGAATAAGAGGGATGAATTTTCAATTTAATTACCAGTAATAAGAGAGTGGAAAGGTGACTTCTGAATAAAATTCTACAGATCAAGTTGACATATTAAAGTGATACTCAAGAAACAGCAAATAAAGCTTTTCATACAAACGTCAGATTTACTCTTCTAATTCAGCTACCTAAATATAATTCTCACTCACTGTTCCCTATTCCTACCCTAAAAGGCAGTGAGAGGATATTATCAAAAACACTTTACCCAGGAACCTGAGGACTAGTAAATTCTACAACAAATTGTGTCACTAATACAATATGTAACTTTGTCTAAGTCACATCTCCAGATTTTCTTTTCGTAAGCTGGAAAATGAGACTGTGTCAGTAAATGAATACCAAGGTTCATATGGGGACCCACTTGGGACTCCATGGTTGGTATAAATTTTATTTTAAGCAGAAGACACCTGAGATTCAACAGATAGATAAGCCTCCTCAGAGTTTCTCTTATCTGAATAAAAGCAAAGACTTCTAAGAAATAAGAACTGCCATAACTTATCTCTTTGGGGTGGATTCTAATCCCAGCAGGGAGTCCATGAGTAAATTTATCATAAATCCTCTCTTTGGGGGCATTTTCTGGCCCTAAGAAGATATAAAGACCACTTGTACCTGTATAGTCAAACATTGTAAAAAGCATTATCTTCTGTTTGTTCACCTAAAAGAACCCACTTGTCTTTCTTAAATAAACCTATTTGTTCTTCCTACAGGAGCCTTTTCTCCCCACTCCCTTTCCCTTACTAAGTTAAGAATGTAAGCCCCAAGTTCTAATGACCCCTTTAAGTTAGTCATCACTTAGCACTCCCATGTGTTTGTACGTTGCATGCATAAATAAATTTATTTTTCTCTTATTAATCTACCTATTGTCAGTTTAATTCACAGGTCTCCATGTACAAACTTAAGAGAGTAGAGAAAAAGTTTTTCTTTCCCTAAACTAAACCTTCCAACATTCCTCCAAATGTCTCAAATTCTAAACCAAAACAACTAAAACGTGAAAATAGCCAATCAATGTATTCATCTTTATGATCCCAAATACCTTAAAAGAGCAAGTTGTTTGGAAATTAAATTGATTAAAGTGACCTCTAATTTGATATCTCATATGGAATGGCACAGTGTATTAGAAAGTTTACTAAAGCAGTAAAAGACTGAAAGTCTAACCAATCAAAAGTTATTGCTAGGTTTCAAAAATGCTCCTTTTACCTGCCCAGAATCAGAAATTGAAAAATAAAACAATAGAGTGGCTGATTGAGGCCAAAATAATACTTATTTAGACAATATTAAAGGACACAGTTTTTTATACGCAAACAATGTGCTTTCTTAATACTAAACCCTAGAACTACGCAGCTTATTAATGTGAACATATAGCTTGTTATTCCAACTGGGATACTCAAGAGAGTGAAATATGGTGCTATGAATACTCATACTGAGGATGACATCAAGTGGAAGTGTCCTGGGCAAAACAAGATACACAGTCATCCGGCCAGAACCCAGCTTTCCTTCTGCAGAGTTGAAATCTGTTCCTCTAGACTATGGAGCCCAATCAGTGCTCCTTACAGTTAACCCTTTTCCAAAACCCCTTGCCCAATACATTCTTCCCAAATTTATCAATCGCATTAAGCTATTTAACCTTCACCAAGGCACAGTTGAAGGGGAAGTGAAGTAGGAGAGAGAGCGGGGATCACTAATTGCACTAATTAAGATCCCTTTACCTTGAAGGAAATATTAAAAATGGGGAAGAATTTTTTTCTCTAATAACTTTGTAATTTATTAATTCTGAGCTGGTCCCTCACATACAAAATGAAAATAATACTGTAACTCTTAAGAAAGAGTTGTTTGGAGGTTTAAAGAGAAAATACATATAATTGCTTTATTACTTTATTAATCGTTAAGATTACAATATCTAAACAGAAGCTTACTGAATATTACTTCATGCACATCTTTACCAAAAAAATTTTTTTGTTGTTTTTTCGAGACAGAGTCTCACTCTGTCACCCAGGCTGGAGTGTAGTGGCATAATCTTGGCTCATTGCAACCTCCACCTCCCAGGTTCAAGCAATTCTCAGGCCTTTGCTTCCCAAGTAGCTGGAACTACAAGTGTGCGTCACCATGCCTGGCTGACTTATTTTATTTTTAGTAGATATGGAGTTTCGCCATGTTGGCCGGGCTGCTCTCGAACTCCTGGCCTCAAGTGATCTGCCCACCTTGGCCACCCAAAGTGCTGGGATTACAGGCATGAGTCACTGTATCTGGCCACTTTACCAAAAATAATTGTAACTACTTTTTCTACAAAATAAAATAAATCAGTGAGGTTTCATGCTATCCTCCTTACCTGAATTGGGCTAACTGGCCAGTGTTGAAAATTCTGATCAATTAAAAATTTCAAAACCCTGCACAGAAATTTAATATATATATATATATATATATATATATATATATACACACACACACACACACACACACATATACACACATATAATATTTTGTGTATATATATATATGAGCAAAATTATACAAATGGAAATTACACATTTCTAGTAACTGTTTGTGACATTACTTACCACAAAAGACATAGGTAGCATTCAGGCAACATACAAAGAATGGGGTAGAAAAACAGTGAAGGATATTAATTTACAGGATTGTTATTAAGGTTAAAGTACTTTTTAGAAACCTTCTATTTCTGTAATTAATATTTATTTTTTTCTTTATGAAGAGAACAAATTTTATTAATTTCCTTTTCTATACCTATCAGGGTAAGACTTTTTGTTATATAACATACTGATGTTATATTATGTACTATGTTAATAAAATTTCTAATGTTAAATTAGATTTGCATTCCTGAGATTAACACTACTTAATATGTTATTTCATGTGCTCTCACTTTAGATTCTGTGTTCATTCATGTGAACTGTTTATATTTTGGAATACAGTCACTTCCTTCAAAAATGAAACAGAAATGTTTCTACTTTTCATATGTTTTGAATTACTTTATATAATATAAAACTGGGCTTTGATAACAAAATAAAAATACATATTTGTTTTGTTAATGAAGTCTTAAAACCATTCTTTTTTCTTTTTTTGATTATCGGCATATTGTTTTACTAGTTATTGTGTCCTTTTCATCCTGAAAATTATATTTGGAATTGAGAATTATACTTTGCTTAATATATAAATGTATACAATATTCATTTATAACAGTTCATCTTTTTTCTCTTTATTATTACATTCTGCTTTCATTTTCAATCATTAATCTATTAAAAATATGTAAGAAATATTAATGTATTCATTAAATATTTACCGGGCATTTACTGCAGGCCAAGCACTTCTAGACTCTAGACATAAAGCACAAATAAAGTAGGAAAAAAAGCCTCCAAAGCTCTTGGCTTTTCACTCTATGCCTTTGGTTATTTGTTCATTATTTGTTTGAAATCAGTGTCTTTGGGTTCTACCATAAATACTTCTGATATTTTTTCTATTACCTGCTTTTGTCTTGTTCTTTACAAGCTTTCTTCTTGCTTTTCTTGGTTAATTTCTGTTATTATACTGCCTTAAGGAAATGATAGGTAATACCTTTTTCCCTTTTGTTATTAGGTCATTTAGCACATACATTTAACATTATAATAGATTTTCTTTTTATTACAGTTTTAAACAATATAAATATTCTCCTATAATTTTTGTTTTAAAATTTCTTCTTCTTTAACCAATACACTGGTCAATTTTCTTTGCCTTTTCAGATTTTGACATACTAAATCTGTTTTTCCATTCATTTTACTCTATCTTGCATTTAGCTATAAAGGTCATGTTCCACATTCAAAGATTTAATTTCCAAAAAATAAATTTCTGAGAAAATGTAAAAGTAGATATGCATTAAAACTCATTTTAATTCAATAGGCTTAAGATGTGCGATTAGGAATTCACTACATCAAATGAAAATAAACTACGTAAGAATTCTGAAGATTGTGGGAGGAAGGGTCTCAGACTGAGTAGCATTAAAACCATGTATATATATACCTATGTATATATATTAGAGATTCATGCTAAAAAGATGAATGCCCACATAATTCTGGAAAGATACAGTTTACCACTAACAGATAAGCAGTAACTGTTTTTGCAGAGTGGAAACAGGGTGTGAAGAAGAATATTTTCAATTTTATTTTGTAACTCTAGCCTACCGAATTTTATTAATGAAGATAAATTACTCCTAATAATATAAATTATACTTTAAAATGTGAATGCACTCTCTGTTCTATGTCAAACTTACTTTGCTTATAAAGGAACAAGTCCCTCTGTCCTTTCTAAGCCAGTAATGTAAGGTAAAACTCTCTTGCCCTAAATAGTTCACAAATAGCTTCTAGTTGCTGCTAATAGGTTTAATCTGCTTATAACAAATCACTTTTAAATGTATTGTCAACAAACCTAAGTATATTTAAATGTATTATCAACAAACTTAACACTAAAATATATTTCAGTGTTAATGTAATAACAGTAACCTAACACTAAAATATATTTTAACAAATCACTTTTAAATATAGTGTCAGCAAACCTAAATATATTTAAATGTATTATCAACAAACTTAACACTAAAATATATTTTAGTGTTAATGTAATAACAAATGCCATGGTCTGTAAATTAACTTCTGCAAATGGATTTAGAAAAAAAAAATTACTGAGTTTCATTCTTCTAAGTTGCAACAGTAACAAGTCCGGTAAAAGTAAAAATATTCTTTATGTAAAATGAACACTAAATTTATGTATACACATGCCATCTAAGCAAGTAAACCATACCACATACATATACACACGTGTATATGTATGTGTGTGTGTATATATATATGTGCTTAGAAAGTAGAAATCAAAACCAAATTAATATTTAAGAAAAGTGGTGCTTCTGCAAGATATTTGAATACTATGGTCAATAACAGCATTCTAAAGTGAAAGCACAGAGATGAAACAAGTTAAAAAACTGCACCTGCTCCCAGAACTTGTCATGGATCTAGATAAAGATGAAAAGATATAGTTTATTGAGATCCTTCTTTATGTCAACCAATGTGCTCAGCACTTGTCATATTTTCTGCTGCAATCCTCGGAGGTAAATATCATATTACTCCTGCAAAATTAAGTACTGAAGATGAGTGTTCTGCACCCTATTGACTTATTACCATTGGAAAATTCAAGTCCCAACAACTATTATTTTCATGAGTTTTGTTGTACACATTTCCCCTAGACTTAGAAAATGCAGCTCTATTCACGACTTTAAAGCACTTTCTGACTGCCTCCACATAAGATAACTTGTTTTGCTTGAGTTTTTTGTGTTTTTTTTGAGTTGGGGTCTCACTTTGTTACTCAGGCTGGGGTGCAGTGGTACAATCCTGGCTCACGGCAGCCTCAAACTCCTGGGCTCAAGTGATCCTCTTGCTTCAGCCAACCGAGTAGCTGGGCTACAGGCACACATTACCATGCCTGGCTAATTTTTGTATACGTATATTTTTTGTCAAGATGGGGTCTCACTATGTTGCCCAGGATGGTCTTGAACTCCCTGGGCCTCAAGCAATCCTGGAACCTCAGCCTCTCAAAGTGCTGGGATTATAGGTGTGAGCCACTATGCCTGGCCAAGACTGCTTGTTTTTTATGTAGTGTTTTATGAGAATACTAGTGATCACATAGCAGCTTATTAGGGAATTGAATTACACTATGAGAGATCACACTTTTACTAGTACAGAAAATATTCTACTAGTCAAAGGACTGCACATTTTTTTTGGAAAGCAATCTTTTTTGGAAACCCAATACAGTTGTGAAGTTTTAACTGCTCCTCTTAATATAAGGAAGTATAGCTCACTCACTTTCACCTGAGATACCCTCTCTTAACACCAAATGAATATTTTCTGAGAATAGATGTTTAAATAGAATTTAAGAGAGAGAGGATACCCTATATTTGCTAGAGGTAATTGATCAAATAGTCTTTGCTCATGAATTCCTTCTTGTGCATCATTCTGGGCTATGAAATAAATGAAGAGATAATACCATGTATGTATATTGAAAGACTCCGTATTAATAGGTTCATTCTCACAAAATTAATCTAGAGATTCAATGCCATTCAAACAAACATCAGGACAGGCTATTTTTTAAAGAAAGACAACTGTCTGTAAATTTATATGAAAATGAAAGAAGCTCAAATAGATAAAACTAGCTTGAAAAAGAACAAAATTAACTACCCGATTAAGGGACAGTAAACAAGATGATGTGATAGTGCCATGAAGATATACAAATTTATAAGTATAGTGTTCAGAAACTCACTCACACATACAGAGCCAATTAATTTGACAAAGGTACCAAAGCAATTCAATAGGGAACGATGCTGGAATAACTGGACAAACATGAAAAATAAAAAAGAACTTTGCCCTTTACCTCATATTATACACGAAAATAAATTCCAAATGAATCAAACACTGAAATCTAAAGCTAAAGTAAATCTTCTAGAAAAAAACACAAGAGGAAATTCTTTGTAACTATGAAACAGGCAAAGATTACTTAGGAAAGAGAAAGCAGTAACTATGAAAGACAAAACAGATTGGACTCCAGTCAATATTAAACATTTCTACTCATCAAAAGACACACTGCTAGAGAAACAAATAGGCAAACCACAGTCTGGAAGAAAATACTTATAATACATATATCTGACAAGAATTTGTATCTGGAATATATAAAGAATTCTTAGAAATCAGCAATAAAAATTCAAATAATACACATTTTTTTAAAGGGCAAAAGTCCTAAATATTTCAAAAGAAAAGGTATACAAATGGCCAATAAACACATTAAAAGGTACCCGACATCATTTGTCTTTAGGGAAATGCAAATTAAAACCACAATGAGATGCCAGTTCACACCCACTAGAACAGTGAAAATAAAGACTGACAATATCAAATGTTGGGATCGATGCAGAGCAACTGCAATTCCCGTACATTGCTGGTAGGAAATTGAAACGGTACAACCACTGCAGAGAACTGTTTGGCAGCTTCTTAAAAAGGAAAACATACATCTTACCTCATGATCCATCAATTTTACTCCAAAGTATTTATCCAATAGAAATGAAAACATATTCTAGTACATAAATGCTCATAGCTGTTTTATTCATAAAATTGCTAAGATCTGGAAACAATCTTAATGTCCCTCAACAGGTGAAATGAACCTATACTGATATAATAAAATATTACTACTACTCAGCCGTAAGAAAGAATAAGCAATAAGTAACAACACAGACGAGACTCCAAAAATTATGGATTGTTTTATTCCATTCACATGAAGTCCAAGAAAAGGCAAAACTAGCATATGGTGATAGAAACCAGATAGTAGTCTGTAGAGTAGGAGGATGTTGGGGGAAAACTGACCAGAAGGAGCATGAAAGAACATTCTGTAGTGCTAGAAACATTCTGTATTTAGTTTGGAGAGGTAGTTACATATGTGTGACACAACTGCGAAAATCCACTGAATACATTTAAGATCTGTGCATTTTATCATATGTAAGCAGTTTCTCAATAAAAGATATTTTAGTTTTTTTTTAAGGTTTGAGCTGTGGTCTCAGAAACAACTGGGTTCAAATTCTGATACATAATTTTTTATCTTTGTTACCTTGGGAAGTTCCTTAACTTCTCAGTCCCCTGGTTTTCTTATTTTCAACATGGAAATAATAACAGCACCTATGTCACAGGATTTTTGTGAAGATCAAACAAGATAATGGATAGGAAACACTACAATACAAGAGAGTCTACTCAGAAAACCTTCACTATTATTAATTCATTATTAATAAAAGTCTTACAAAGAATGTTCCTAATACAATCACACCTAATACAAACACATGCAATTCTCTACCTAAAACTAATTTCTTGCCACAATAGCTTACAACTAAAAGCCTCTTATGGAACCGTAGTTACTATTTTTAAAAAGTGCTATTTGTAAAATTTCTTTTAAAGGACAATGCAAAGGCACAGAATTAAATTTGCAGCTACAATAATTATAGATTATACATTAAAAAACAACCTCCTGTCTAAGTCATCATCATCGTCTCTTTCCTGCATGATTTCAATAGTCTCCTAACTAGTCCCACAGTTGTTACATCTTTCCTTAGCCTATTACCCTAGGGAAGCCAGAACAATTTCTTTTTATAAACATGATTTTGATCATGTTATGCCCTGCTTAAATTTGGCTGGCCATGCTCTTAAGATAAAATCCACATTTCTTACATGACCCAGAGGACCTTCCGAGACATAGCTCTTGCTTACCTGTCCAATTTCAGTCATGCTCTTCCACCCTCACTAAGTGCGCGTCAACTACACTGGCCCTTTCTTTCATTCTTCCAGCATGTCAAATTCTGTCTAATTTCCTGACCTTTGCACTTGCCATTTCTTATGCCTCACGTGCTTTTTGCCTGGCTGCTCCTCTTCTCTTGGGCCTCAATTCAAATGCCTAATTCTTAGTGAAACTTTTCCTTTCACCCTATCCAAAGCTGGTCTTTCTGAATCAATTTCTATTATATCACCTTGATAGCACTTTATCTTTGCTACACTAAAAGTTTGTGTCCTCTCAAAATTGACATGTCAAATCCTAATGCCCAATGTGATGGTGTTTAGAGTTGGGGCCTTTGGGGGGTGATTAGGTCATGAAGGCAGAGCTCTCATGAGTGGGATTAGTGTCCTTATAAAAGAGGCCCCAGAGAACTCCCTTGCCCTTTCCACCACATGGAAACACAGAGAAAAGATCTCTCTCTATAAACAAAAAAGGAGGCCCTGACCAGATACCAAATCTATCAGAGACTTGACCTTGGACTTTCCAGTCTCCAGAATTGTGAAAAATAAATTGCTGCTATTTATAAGCCACCCAGTGTATGGCATTCTGTTACAGCAGCTTGAAGAGACTAAGACATCCATTCCATACACATCTTAGACGTATGTTTATTGTCCATTTCCCATCACTAGATTATAAGCTTTATAAAGACAGAAACTCTTGTTCACCTGGTATCCTCAGTTCCTAAGAAACAGTAAGTGTTCAACAAAGTTGTTATATTAATTAATGAATTCACAAGATTGACTACAATTCTTTAACTTTTCAGATGGCATTAACAGCAAATTCACTTCAACAACATACTTATTGTCAACTTTTTTTTCTAAGTTCCTCATTTTATGGTTCTGTTCACTTCTTATTTTCATGTCTTTTGTTTCAATAGTAGCTTTTTCAAAGTGATATGATGAATTAAAATGAGAGTAGTAAGGATAGAAAGTCTCCTGAGATGAAATAATTTTATATACATAGCAGAGATATTTTCCTGTATTTTAGAGATATTTAACTATGGTACTCATAGATACTATTAGCCACATATACCATAAAAACATTTGCTGTAGGTAGATAGATATCTTCTACCGAACTGAAATATACATATATTATTAGAGAAACATTTACACTGAATATCAGGTTCATCAAGAATTAAACTACAAAGGAACCAAAACCATATCCTTCACATAGCCAAGCCTATGACTGAGACATTTTCCGCCATACAACACCACTTTTTTTACTTCAATTTATGGAACTTTAGGGCCTTATAATTCCTTCACCTGGCTATAGAAAAGAATGAAAGTGTTACTAGTTAAATCACTTCCCTCACAGCAACTTTGTTCTACTCGCTCATTGGTTCAACTCATTGACTTAACTCTCCTTCTGCAGAGTGAATACATGACTTGACTTTTTCTACCCTTGTTTATTTTTATATCACCTGTGCACACAATGTACCATGTATCACGTTTTACAACTTTTTTCATCAACTTATACAACGGCTATACTACTCACCACTGAACTAGTAGAGTCTTGTAACCAGAAACACAAAGTCACTTATTTAGCAGTTACTGTGGCATCGCATATTTTGAATGGCTTACTTAAAAAATAAAACTCATATAACCCTCATATTTAAGTCATTCATTTCAATCTTCACCAAATGAATATTTCAATAAGTGCTAGTGAAAAGCCAAACTGAGTGACTAGCATTTCTATCTCTCTCCCATAAATCTGCTCTTTCACTAAAGCAACACCAAAAAGCAAAGATATACCAGAAAGTTAAAACACAGATAACGGACATAAAATAGAACTAAGGGCTAGGAGACCTAAGAAGGTCAATGACCGCAGGCCATTCATTTAATAACTCTGTATATCGGCATTCCCAGGTCTAAAAAGGCACTCACCAAATCTTCCCTAATAATTTCTCAGGCTTTATAAAGAAATAAAATCATAATTGTAAAAATAATGTCAAAAAGTTTGATACTAGTTAAATGATGCTGCTATTATTGAGTTTCTGAAGAATTAAAAATTGATAGTGTAATAGATGAATCTATTTTCATAAGCACTATATAACATTATCCTCATTAAACAAGTTTTCCTATTATTTTATTTCTTGATGATGAAAAAGACATTTCAAAGTAGAAAAGATGATCTAAGCCAGGGTTATTGCTCTTTTTATATGGCCCTCTCTCATAAACTTCATTCCTCTTTGTTATATTGATAGTCATATAGAGAAGTAATATGATTACAGGGCCATAGGAACCAGATCTGGTTCTATGTTAAACACTCTCTGGGTGATGTGAGGTGGGTCATTTCATTCCTTTGGGCCCAGGTTTCTCATTTTTAAGATTAGTCAACTAGATTCCAGCAGGTGTCTAGACTCTTGGGACATAAGCATCCTTTTCTTTCTTCTTCTTTTTACTTTTTTTTTTTTAAAGACGGGGGCTTGCTCTGTTGCCCAGGCTAGAATGCAGTGTTGTGATCATAGCTCAGTGTTGCCTCAAACTTCTGGGCTGAAGTGATCCTCCCACCTCAGCTTTCCAAGTAGCTGGAACTACAGGTATGTGTCAGTATGCCCAATTTTTTAATTTTTTGTAGAGACAGTATCTCCCTATGTTGTCCAGAATGGTCTCAAACTCCTGGCCTCAAGTGATCTTCCTGCATGGGCCTCCCAAAATGCTAAGATTACAGGTGTAAGCCACTGTGCCCCACCCAGCACTCCTTTTTAATGTCAAAACACTTGCATTACCACACAACAGCAGCGGTGTTTCTAACATTATTGGTTGAGCTATTATGAATTCACTAAAACTTTTAACAAACTTGACTTTAATCAAAATAAAATTAATTCACTATGGTATCAATTACATGATAATTCACATATTTTTACCCATTTTAATCAGTGTGCATGAATTCAAGACCTTTAGGAATAATTCAATGACGAGAGTCCTACACTCACAATTTAGGTACTTTATAACTACAGCAACTTCAAGTTATCTTTGAAGTGTGACTTTTCACACATTATTCAAATAAAAGGAGCTAAATATGAGTTTTCTGCAGCTCCTCTGACTGACTCCTTGAAAAGTTCATGCCTATTCATTTAGTGCTAATAGTTATCTCATCTTCATCTATTATGCAGTGTATCCTATCAAAAAAAATATATATATATAAGGTATATATATATTTATATGCTTTACTAGAAGCACTGTACAATATAAATGAAAAAGACTTAAGAGCAGTTATTTCATAATTTCCAAATGATTTCAAATGAACTCAGGGTAAAAATTAATTTAAATAGGTAATGAATATGAAGTAAAAAGAGTTTTCGTAGGACAGCTTTAACAAAAAGTTGGCCCCTGGAGAAGTTTTGAGGGGAAAGATGAAGTAGATTAGTGGAGAGCTGGAGGTGTGAGAGTTGTATGTGCAGAGACAGAGACTGAAATGATAAAGCAATGTGCTTTATTTGGCAAACCAGAATCAGCAACGAAAGAACCATTTAATGTGGCTTCTGAAATGATTTCAAAAGAAATCTTTTGAATACTTCCTAAGTTCCTAACAGTTGCCTTGCATTTATTAAAGGAGTCTTGGTCCTCAGCGTCTTACTCCTGAGTAAGCATTTTTACTTTAGTTAGTTTTAAAATGTCTAGGTTTGAACACCACAAACGAAAGATCAAAGAGTAACTAGATGCTATCTAATTTAAAAAACTGTTCTCAGCAAGTGTAAATCCTTTTTTAATTGCTAAACTAAACATCTGGGTTTTTTCTCTACTTCTTTTCAGCCTGTGACTTAAGTGAGTTAAATATCTTCAAACAAAGGGAAAAGTCAAATTATCAGGCAGAAGTATTACTCCAAATTAAATACCAATAATGTTAAAATTATCAGAAATTAATTTACCCTTCTATTGATGCTCTGATATCATTCTAAAAGCAGAGCTATGAAAAAAGATATAGTTACTTAACATATTCTAATACAAAAATAAAAATCCATTTCGGTTTTTAATTATAGAAACATAGACTCAGTTCAAGCATGTAGCTTTTAAATTCTGAATTTACATAAATGCATTTTCTTCATGAGTAAACTGTGACACATATACCTAATTTTAATGAACCTCTTTATAAGGTGATTACTTGACATCTGACTTTTAAAATACATACGCAAACTAACTTTGCTCATGACTCAACCATTAGTAAGCCAAAGGGTAGGTCAAATATGTACAAATGAGAGAACAAGTTTTCATTCTGCCTTTAAGTTAAACCAAAAAAAAAAATGTTATTTTTAAGGAAAACATTATTTCCATTTTTAAATATGAGAAGGATTTTCACCTGAGTTCTGTAATAAAATGAAAGAAGAGGAATTTTGTTTAAAATGCTCTTGTTGAAAAATCTTTTTTTTAATAATAGGGATGGTTGATGTGTTTTAGCCTTGAACTGAGGGCATAAAATAAAATCTGTACACATGGAATGCATAAGAAACACAGAAGATCAAGAGTAATTTAAAAGCTTTGTTCTGAATGTTGGTTACAAGAGATTAGTTCAGTTGTTTCAACTTACTTTTTTTCTTCTTAGCTCTTTTTAAAATAAAATATTAAATGGGCATGAAAAACCCTGTGATGATTTTCATTTGATCTAGTTCAGAGTGTACAAATGGAAAGATAGGTCATAAAAATATTTTGCAAATCACAACTTATACAAATTTACAAAATAATATTCTCCTACATTCTAAGGTAGCAGAATTTTTACGTTGTTCTTTTACATTTCTATAGTGATTTTTTGGATTTATCAACTTCAAAAATAATTTTTCAAATAGATGACATATATACAGATTACTTAACAAGTATGCAAATCAAATACTTCAAATTGTTCAGTGTTACCTATTGACAATAAGAGAGTAGGAAGTCCAAGCACTAATGTCTAAGCAGCTTCCCTATTTCAAGAACTAGCTGACAGCCTAGGTATACTAGTTATTAAAATGACAACACTTTCATAATCAAAATACAACAAATTTGAAAAGCTGATAGGAAAACATTTTACTGTGATCATATTTATCCAAATGCAATATAGGCCTTCATATTAACACAAAGTAAAAATCAAAGGAAAAAATATAATATGACCATTCCACTAAATCTTCTAAAATGTCTCAAAAAATTTTTTAAACCAGTTTTACTCCTAACAACTTTAGGAAAATGGGGGGGGGGGAAGCAGCAGAAAAATTGACCCAAACGAACTAGAATATTTTACTATCTTATATGGTAAACTTCTAAATTTATAATCACCAGATTAGTAAAACAGATTTTGAAAATGATCTAAGACATTTTAAAAAAGTAAAACACACACACACACAAAACACAATAAAAATTTTTGCCTGTCCGAGAAACTACAACACCCATAGCATATAAGATCTCAGAATAATACATAGAAAACTTACATAAAATTCTGCCTTTAAGAAACTTGTACAGGCAAGATGTGATGGCTCATGCCTATAATACTAGCACGTTTGGATTTCGGAGGCCAAGGTGGGCGGGTCACTTGAGCTCATGAGTTCGAGACCAGCTGGCCAAAATTGCAAAACCTTCTCTACAAAAATAAAATAATAATGCAAAAACTAGCTGGGCATGGTGGTGTGAACCTGTAGTCCCAGCTATTCGGGAAGCTGAGGCGGGAGGATTGCTTGAGCTCATGAGGATGAGGTTGCAGAGAGCTGATATTGTACCACTGCACTCCAATCTGAGTGACAGAGTGAGACGCTGTCTCAAAAAACAAACAACGGCAAAAAATTTGTACAATATGCAACTACGTATAAATTACAGAGATCAATAAAGTATATTCGGCGCTTTACAATTTAGTGTTTTCATAATAAATCACTTGATTCTTACAATAAATGACTGAGAGATGGACGGGAGAAGGATTATTACCCTAGCTTAAGTAATAACATGAAGTTCAAAAAAATTAAAACATACTGTAGTAATTTAAAGAACAGTAATTTTGTAAGAAACAATAAGGTGGCTCAGAAATTTTTACATTTAATGTGAACAATTTGAAAGAAAGGAAAAACAAAAAGGAGACTAGAGTAGCCAGATAAAAGCCAAATGGCATTAAAGCATATTTATGTAAATATATTATCATTGTCATCTTTGCAAATGGCAACAAAAAATAAGGTTTCCATAACTTTCTACAAAATAAAGTACCTAATACTTTAAACATCAGATAAAATAAAAATGGAAATATCCTTTTGTTTGTCCTCTGGGTTAGAGCATCAGAGACACTTAAAAAGGCTCCACCATCTTTATATGACTACTCAGCAAGGAAATACAGATGGGAAATATTTACAAAGAAGTATGTAATCTACAACCCATATTGAATCTGAAATCTAAGACCTATACTTTCAATAGAAAGAACCACCTGATTCACCACTAGAATTTAAAAAAAAACAGTTCCACTCACTGACATCCCCACAATTATATAAAAGTGTATTTGATATTACTGCCATCTTTGAATAATAAACCTAGAGGCAGTGGAGCTATATATAATCTGATCACTTGGACAGATGGGCCCTTAAAAATACAAAAACAGAAACTAATAAAATACAGACCTCAAGCAGAGGGTTTCTCAAGCCTTTCGTTTCCATTCATAATTGTAATTTTACTTCAGAATATTCACATAAAATCAGATCTTCCAAGACATCCAACTTACTCCAATGTAATTTTTAGATGCTATTCTTCAATGCTGGTATATTTTGAATAGAGTTTTACTATATCTAGTGTTAGACATTGAGTGTACAAAGAAACATATTAACCCCTATAGTCTTCATCTAGTTAATCCCAGAAACCAAAACTGTGCATATCATAACTCAATATTTAAAATATACTAATGTAGAAGGGCAACTTATTGTAAAAGTTAATCAACTGGATTCCATCAAAGTCTGTTTGTGCTTTGTTGTATTGTTTTAAATCAAGTGAAATACAGGAAGAAGCAAATAATGCAATGGCATGTATTCCACATTAATATCTTTCTAAATTAGTACTCATAGAAGTTCAATGAAGTTTGCAAATTTCCTGCAAGTATAGGACACTGACAGCACTCCATATCACTCCATATCACAGGGCATTTCATATGTGAAAACATAACAAACACTGTGGTCTTTCATTCATATTAAAACTAACATGATAAAATTAGTTAAGTGAAAAGTAATTATGAAAAATAGTTGAAGGGCTAAATAAAAAAGTGTATATTACAAAGCTAAAAGTTTTAAAACCCCCTGGTTCCTTGTGATTCATTAAATCACATTATCATACACTAAAAAGTCAAAATGTAAATGAGAGTTTAGAACTGGCAATGTCCGGTTCATCAGAATAACCAATAGGCGCGTTATAAAGAATTCCATCTTTCCTTTCAGGTAAATAAACATGCATCATGATGCATACTCCAACATCTCTCTTTATGTAACAGAATATTCAAAGTAAGCAGTTGACAACATAATATAATATTTGGGGGTAAAATGATCTCACACTTTCCTGTGTACAATAAAGAAATCAAAATTATAAACCATATCACTGATATCCTTTCTTTCTTTTCATTTCATCCAATTAGAATGTTCAGTTTAATAATCATATATACCTTTGTAAAGATAACTCTTAAAAATCTTGACTGTTAAAAAATGCCAAAAGACAGATGCAAACTAAGTGTCCATCAACAGATGAATGAATAGACTGTGCTGTACACATAAAATTAACTATTATTCAGCCTTAAAGATAAATAAAATTCTGATACATGCTACAATATGGATAAACCTTGAAGATATGCTAAGTAAAACAAGCCAGATAGAAAAAGACAGTAGTGTATGCTTCCACCTACATGAGGTACCCAGGGTAGCCAAATTCACAGAGACAGAAGGTGAAAGGGTAGTTGCCAGGAACTGAGGTGAGAGAAGAATAGGGAGATATTACTAAATGAGTATGGAGTTCTAGAGAAAGAAGACGAAAAACTTCTGAAGATAGATATTGGTGACAGCTGCACAACAATGTGAATGTACTTAATGCCACTGAATTGTACACTTAAAAACAGTTAAAATGGTAGATTTTATGTTACAAATCTTTTTCCATAACATAAAAAATCTTTATTAACTGCATTTGTCCTTTGCTGTCCTTTATATTTTCATTAAGGCATAATAGCATTTTTATAATGCTTTAGTAAACATTTCATATCATCTGGTTGTGAATAATTATCTTTAAAGACAGCATTTATTTATAATATTAAGTAAAATTGGAACTAGATCCAAAACAAAACATCAAGCTCTCAAGTGAATGAGAATATGCATTGGGAAAGAGTGAAAAGATGTCATTTGGGACAACGAATTTAGGCAAGGTCTAGAACCACTCATTTTTAATTTTTAATTTGTTCTCTCCATCTGGAAAGTCATAGTCACATGGTATATATACGCCTAAGAAAATGTGCCTTTCAGGTTCCCTCATTATTTCTCACAACCTGAAAATAGGCTTTTTCAAATCACAGTAAGTTAACCAAATTGCCTAAGGTCATTTTGTTAATGTTAGAAATCAAAGTTTCCAATTCTCTATAAAAGAAGTGATAAATCACAGCTTTTATATAGCACAACCCCACAAGAATGAGTGAAGAATCTAAATATGCTCTTTGAAAAAAAAACTAATTAGAAAAAATTAAGATAGATGAAATAATAAACTCCTATCTATAAAATCACTATACTTAGTTCTCTGATGGTTCTGCCTAAAGAAGACCTAAATATTACACAAGATGGTCTGTAAATGTTCCCGTCCAATCCATCGCCCACAAATAATGGTTTCATGTGGCTGTTTAAATATACCTGTATGAAAACCCACAAGGGAGAAAGAATGTGTGGGAAAGTTAGGCAGTCTCATATTTCCAGTAGACTTACCAACCTAATTTTTTTTAAATGAAAATAGGATATTGCACAATGAGTGAATGCAAAAAAAAATTTTTTTTAATGTGTTATTATCCCTTTTAGTGGATTCTGGCAAAACATAATTGGTACTTTTCATGGTTCCTGTAGCTCTTTCTTAAGAATCCTGTCTGTGTGTGTGTGTGTGTGTGTGTACATACATATACTAAATATATATATAAACATATAGCCATATACTAAATATATCGCTGAAAACATAATGAAATATTATTAGTAGATATTCACCATTCAAATTTAAAGGGAAATTTTCCCAATATGAATTTTCCCATGTCACTGAAAGTTTTTTGGGAAGAGTCAACTCTGAAAGGCTTTAAAAGGCTATTAATCCAGCCTAGTTTTAAAAATGAATCGAGGCATTTATGAATGATGTAAAGTGGGGAACAGTATTTACTATCTCACTTGGAAATACACATCAAATTTTAAATATATACAAAAATAAATAATCCATCCCTAAAATGGGGTTTTGATTTGTAAAAGTAATTATTAACTGTGAATTCAAATATTCCTTCAAAAAATGCAACTTTCTTTGTTCTTTTCCATTCCTTACTGTTCATAGCGCTTAGAACCACAGTGTATACTTCATAGATGGGTTAATCTTGTTTTGTCAGGAAGGTCAAGAAAATACAACGCTGCAAAAGAATTGAAATTCAACATTAAACTTTCCCTGGAAAGAATGGCAGGGTATTGCATTATTAGGCCTTCAATGAATCCTAAATTTACTCTTCAATTTAAAAGATTAAAATGGAAACTTCTCACTGGCCATCAAACTAACCCAGGTTTTAGCGAAAGACAATTTTAATCTACTTCTCAGTCCCCCATCCCCTATAAATCCCCAACACAGCTTCCTACCCCAAAAGCAAAAGCCTAGCAAATTTTATGCCAGTGTCAACAGGCTGTGGGCATCTGCCACAGCCCAGCAAGTAATATGCAAAAACAGCCACTCGCCAACAAAAGGGGAACAGGAAGGGATGGATCCAGTATAAGATTTATGAAACTTTCCACTCAATTAAAAGAAAAATAGCCATCCACATCAACAGTATAACAAAAGTCTATGATACAAATGAAACTCCCATGCCAAATTCTTTCTAGTAATAATTGACATGAGTAAAGAGATCATCCAATAATAGGTTGATGTGTCTTTGACATGAAATATGTGTTGCTTTCAACTCCAGGCACAGCTTATTTAAAATCATGGTTAAATAAAAACTTTCCTACATGGTATCATAATACTTCTTCTCATTCACAAAGTGAAAATGGTCATAATTTACTTTCTTATTCTGAAACTCAACTTCCATGTCCCGTTTTTTCAACTTTTATTTTAGATTCACGGGTTAAATGTGCAAGTTTGTTACAAAGATACATTGTGTGATGCTGAGGTTTGGGGTATGATTGAACCCATCACCCAGGTACTAAGCATAGTACCCAATAAACAGTTTTGTAGCCCTTGACTCCTTCTGTCCCTCTTCACTCCATTTCTTCTTCACATTTCAAAATATCTAAACTATTGAAAGTTTCTTGGCTATTAATTACATGCACATGTGTTATAATGCAAATCGATCTGTTTAGTAATAATTGATTCCTATATTATACTATAGAGTACTATCTCATAAACTATTTCCTTTGTATTTCTTGAATATGTGTATGTACAGTACTTCCTCCATTCCTAGGTATATACCAAAGAGAAATAAAAAATGTCTATACAAAAAACTTGAACATAAATGTCCACAGCAGCATTACTCAGAACAGACAAAAATGGAAACAACCCAAATGTCCTTCAGCTGATGAACTGATACCCATATAGTGAAATATTATTTAACAATAAAACATGCTATACTATGGATGCACCTTGAAAGTATTATGCTAAGTGAAAGAAGCCAGTCAGAAAAAAAAAAAAACAAAACTACACACTGTATGATGCCACTTATATGAAATGTTCAGAATAAAATCTATAGAGACAGAAAGTAGATGAGTGGTTGCCTGAGTTTGAGGAAGAGGAGGAGAGGTGAGAATGATGAATAATTGCTAATAGGTAAGATGTAACAAATCTCACATTTAAGTCAAAAGCTGGACTCTTGATTTCCCACACCAATCTCAGTATACTCTACTTTTCCCCTCCTCAGTTACAGCACCACCATTGAAGAGTTGGTTTGACTGTCTACTACAAGATGACTACTAGATTTGGTAGTAGATCAAGTATTCACATCTCCTTACTTTCCCTCACACCTCACAACCTTTCCATCAGCAAGTCCTAAATTTCCTTCTTCCAAAATCTGACCTCCTCACTATTTCTACAGCTACCTTCACATATCCCACAGACTGCAAGAGTCTCCTAACTAGAGTAGTCTGCTCTTAATTCAGTTTGCTTTCTGATTTTTCAGCCACCTGCTGTCAACCACAGTCCAAATTCCAAAATTAACAATTCATAAGTTGTAAATTGAGTGCCAATCTGAGAAGCATGATAAAATCTTGTAACGCCCAACTCTGTCTAGCCCAGGATGTGAATCATCCATTTGTCCAGTGGATCCACATTGTTTATGCTACCTGCCTGTCAGTTACTTAGGAGCATCTTGGTTACCATAGACTGCTGCAGTATCACAGTGCTTGTGTTCAAGTAACCCATATTTTACTTAATAATGGTCCCAAGGTGCAAGAATACTGATACTGGCAATTGGGATATGCCAAAAAGAAGCTGTGAAGCAAAGGAAGCTGTGCTTCCTTTAAGCAAAATGGTGAAAGTTCTCCACTTAATAAAGAAAAAAAATGTGTATGCTAAGATCTGTGATAAGAATAAATTTTCTATCTGTGAAATTGCGAAGAAGAAAAAAGAAATTAATGTAGTTTTGCTGTTGTACTTCAAACAGCAAAAGTTACATGCACAGCATGTAATAACTTTTATTACAGTATATTATTATAATTGTTCTATTTAATGGTACTTGTTAATCTCTTACTGTGACTAATTTATAAATTAAACTTTATCATATTTATGTTAAGTATAGGAAAAATAAAGTATATGAGAGTTTCATACAATCTGTAGTTTCAGACATCCACTAGGGGTCTTGGAACATATCCTCCATAGATAAAGGGAGAATACTATAGTCTTGCTTTCACTCACACTTCCTTATAATGTATTCTCCACATGGCAGCCAGAGAGAGATTTTTTAAAACAAAATCCTATCACATTAATTCCCTGCTCCATATCTTCAAATGGCTTATCAAAGCATTTAAAATAAGATCCAAATTCCTTAACTTGGCTAAAAGACTCTACACAATCAATCACCTGCCTACCTTCCAACATCATCATATACTTCTCTCCTCCTTGCTAATTACACTCCAGCCACACTGACTTCCTATCTGCCTATGTGCAAGCTCACTGTTACCTTGGTGCTTTGGCCTGGAATGTTCTTCCTTCATATTTTCTCATGGTTTGCTTCTTCTCATCATTACAGCCTCAGTTCAAATGCTTCATCCTCAGCTCTATCTAAACTCCACCGAGGTCATTATCTAATTTATAGTCCTGCTATATTTTCTTCATAGCACTGCATGGTACTTATCCATCCAAATGCCTTTTCCCATATCTCTCTTCTTAACTCTGTTCATCAATCTACCCCCAGAATTAAGAACTGTGCCTGCACATAGCAGTTACTCAATAAATATTTGTTGACTAGGTAAGTAAATAAATGAACAAATAAATGATGACTGACAAAATGAGGGCAATAAAAGACATGAGAGCCCCTGGGAACTGGAAAAACAAAGTCCAAGGTTTACAAAATTTACAAAGTCCAAGGGTTACAGCATTAAAAATATCAAATTTTTCCTTATTAGATAAAACCTAATAACCGAGGAAGGTACAAAGAAGATGCCTTCTGGAACCTTGAAGTCTGAACTCAAGAAACTGTTTTGTTTGTGAGAAATAGGGTGGTAGAGAAGGGAAAAGTCAGGAATAATTAGATTTGAAAAATCAACAGTAACAGCAGTAGGAGAAGGAATGGGCAAAAGAATAAGAAAGTGGAAAAAACATTTTATGTAAAAAGACAAAATGACATCAAACACATTCTAATCATACCTACCTTAATAACAATTCTTGAGTTCACTGTTTTTCTCAGGGAGCAAAGTAAGTCTTTGCAGTGAACTTGGAAAAGCAAATTTTAAAAAGAGACAGACTTTTTTAAAAAAAAGTATAAAGATTTCCCAATGCTTTTGGGAAACATACCAAACCAAAAGCCCCAGTCATCACGGCCATTGAACCAGAGACATGTAGACAGGAATGTAAGCAAGGCATAAGAAATAGAATATTCATGATGATGAACCATATTCAACTTTGATAATATGACACCCAGGATCAACCAACTTATGTTTACATAGAATGTACTACCTATTTCTGATCTATGATAATTTTTCTCTATAAATGGTACTTTCCTGTTGATAAAAACTATGTACAACCCTGAGCCATCAAAAGTTGCCTACAGAGGCCTTTGTTTACGCAGACAAATTGAATGAATAGAATAGTAAGAAGGGAAATTTGGAGCGTAAATTAAAGATTTCCCAGGTTTCACTTTCAGGTAGAAAAAGAAATATGTTACTGAACATTCCAAAACTACTTCATTCTGGCAGTTACTCCTAGAGAATAAAATTTTCTTTTCAGTTTTCTATTTTCTTTCCTTTTTTTTTTAATTGCATTTTAAGTTTTGGGGTACATGTGAAGAACATGAAAGATTGTTGCATAGGTACACACATGGCAGTGTGATTTGCTGCCTTCCTCCTCATCACCTATAGCTCGCCTTTCTCCCCATGCTATCTCTCCCCGACTCCCCACCCCTCGCTGTCCTTCCCCTATTTCACCCCAGAGAGACCTCAGTGTATGATGCTCCCCTCCCTGTGTCCATGTGTTCTCATTGTTCAACACCCACGTATGAGTGAGAACATGCGGTGTTTGATTTTCTGTTCTTGTGTCAGTTTGCTGAGAATGATCAATTTTCTATTTTCTAACTGTCTCACTCACCTCATCTCTCTGCTAGATGCAACTTGGAAGGAACATAATAGAATGACAACAAGGGTTTTGCTATTAGCTAGTTTGGGTTTACATTCTATTTGCACTATGCTTACAAGCCAGGTGAATTAAGAAAAATTAATGTAAACAAAAGATACTTTTCTCCTTAAATCTTTTAAAACTGCCAGAATGTCTGCAGTCATCTTGTTGAGCTGCAGGTTCTGAGAGCTGTTTTTGGACACTTTGGTGCTCGATTCAAGGCCTGTATCTGCTAATGATTCAGGTTGTTACCACTACTGCACAATGCTTTTGGATGTCTCCTTTCTACAGTCTCCAAAGACCATCCGACTTCTCAACCCCACTTCTATCTCTCTTCTCAGCAGAACTATAACTGCCCTCTTCTCCACCGCAAAAATTCAATATGTGCTGTTTTCTCACCTTCCTGCTGCCCTGAGGAAAAAGAATGCATTTTCCCCAAACTAATCTCTTGTTCTTACTCATGCTCACAACCTCAATGCTGCACAATAAATACTACCCTCTTTCTTTGCATTATCAGTCCTTCTCCTCCTTACTTACTCTTTTTCCTCTTCTTCCAAATAAGCTCTGGTTTTATTTATCCCTAAAGTTAATTCCCTCGACCTGACAAATCCCTGGAATTATTCTCAAATCTCTTTTTTCTTCCCTATTTTCTTAAACAAGCAAGCTTTTGCATGTTGTCTCCATGTGTTCCTTAATCCCAAGAAAATCATTAATTCTCTATCCTTCAGTATTAAATACCTATTATATTGTATGCAATGTGCTAGGTTTCTGAGGCTATGAAAATGAGTAACTGTCTAATGACCTAATTCTCATGACCTTGTCCTAAATGCTATTGAAATTCTGCTGTATGGAAAATCAAGGCCTTTTTTCTTGGTCTTCATTTCTCTCTACTTCTCTACAATTTTGACCAATACTAGCCATCTCTTCCTTTGCAAAAATTCCCTCCCTCAAAATTCAAATCACTGTATTATCCTAATTGCCTTCCTACCTTTGTGACATATCCTTCTATTTATCTTAAACTAGCCCTCTTTTCATCCATTAAGATGGCAACACCACTATCCTAGGCCCTCTTTTCTTTCCTTTCTATACTCTCCTTTGTTATCTTATCCACTAGCATAGCTTCTACTATCTTCTCTGTACAAATGAATCACAAAATTGATTATCATGGCAGCAAAATTGATTATCATAGTTTTATAGACAAGAAAACCAAGGCTTGGCAGGGTCACAAGAACTTGGATGTGGTAGAGCCAGTTCTTGAATCCTGGCAATCTGATTTCATAGCCAATGCTGGTAACATATACAGTACATTGCATGGTCTCCAGAGGCACTTTCTCAAGGACCACACCCAATTTTCAAAGGTCTTTTTGATAATTCAACTTGAATATATTGTGTATACCTCAAACACATGTCAATTAATTATCAAAATCATTCTTGATTCTCACTTCTCAATTTGTTACATGAAAGCTAATTCTCCTGATTTGACTCAACTTTGAAACCGCAGTCCTCCTTGTGTCCTTCTGCCTCATCCCTTATTATCTTAAGGTTTCAGAATCTCAGTGTCTCTCATACTCTAGGCCAATCCATCCTATTCATTCAATGCTACCAGGTAACATTATAGAGGCTCTCTTTAATGTGTCTCTGGTATACTGAAGAGTACATTCTCAATTTGGTAAACAACCTTTACGTGTTTTTAACCCTTTCTTTCCTGATTTCCCAAACAGATTGTCTATCCTTTGCCCAAATAAACATTTTTGTTTCTTCCCCAAACATTAGTGACTTTGCTGCATTCCTCTTTGTCCTTCTTTCTTACTTCTATGCACAACAACTTCTGCTTCCTCAATGTTACCTTTCTTGCTTCTACCATTAAATGTCATTACTAGGTTACACTGAATTCTCATAATACTTTCCTCTGATACTGAAGATACATATATATCTTCTCCATAATTATCTATGTGTGTCTCTTATTCATCAACCCAGTTTTAAAGTTTTGGGTGGGAACTGGTCATATGTTATTATTTTCATGCCCCCCATAGCTTACTTTTGACAGGCATAATACAAATAAATTGTTCTCCTCTAATATCTTTTAGATAAAACACTAACTTTGCTTTCTTTCCTCATTAATAGTAGATAGAGTCTGTCACATTCCTCAATATTAATGTTAGGCTCCCAAAGGTATTTGAAGAAAATAAGTGATATACAGTTTATTTCTTGGGGATAAAGCAGGATATAAAATGTTTTAAAGATAGAATATTTTTATAGGAATAGGGTTTCTGACCCAGAACGCTGGCCAAATTCCAATCCAGGTAGTTGACTCCTATTTCCCTAATTCTTCTGGTATGTCAGCTGGATAATGCTGTCTCTTCCATTCTCTGGCCCAGGAAGGAATATGATGTACCCTACAAAACAGCTGCAACATGCCACTCAGGGATAGCAGGCCTTACAGCACTGGGCACAGGAGTCTCTGAATGTCCCTTACCCACACTCCAGAAGTACTACGGAACTCAATTAGGAAATGTCTGAAGGTCCTTGAATGAAAGATGCTAAATAAGTATTAGCGTGAGTTACAATAATTTTCCAAAGACTCATTTCTGATGCCCTTTCCCTTTTTCATCACCTAAGCTTGTTACAGAAGAGCCGAATAAATCATTTGCATGCAGGGTGAAGGAGAAATTATCCTCTCAAAGCTAAGTGCTATTTTTAAAATTGACCTTGTGTGTGTTCACTGTATATTTCTAATACTGGTGTTTCTAAATTTAGATTTATTTGGTTTAGATTATTTCAAAACATATACCATAAAACCTTCTATCTATTTTAAAGTTTGTAGAAGGTCAACAAATATTAACTCCATTTCTATAAATCATTATTATTTTAAAAATAATCTCAGTGATCCTTTAGCCACCCTTGTTCATGCCTCAGAGCCTCTTTATTATTTTATGTTATTGGGAGATTATGGACATTATGATTATCAGCACTAAATGGAGGATACAGTGTTGTAGGTAACACAATAATTGGTTCTCTGTCAATATAAGACAGTATATATTTTTTCCCTTCAGACTTTTTAAAAGATAACAATTAAATCTCGTTTTCCCTTTTCCTGATTGCACAGATGCATTGGGTGAAGGGGGCAAAATCAACCCAAAGAATTTTTCCCAAAAAAACTTCAAAAATTACAGAAAAGCAGGCTCAAACCTATCTACAGGAGGTAAATAGTCCTTCTTGACAGCTTTTGTTCTTCTTCTTCTCTATTAGAATGAAAAATGGCCTGAAATCAGGAGATCTACATTTAGAAAACAGGAGTGACTCTGATACTAAAATTCGACTTGAGGTCTGGAATTAGGATTTTTCCCAACCTGCTTTCTAATGATTACACCAACCGAGACACAATTTTTGAAGTCAATAGGCTTTCTGCTCTACTCCCAAAGTTCCTACATCACCTCATAAAAAAAAAAACTACCATTAATAATATATATATTTTGAGTAAAACAATGATCTTTTTCCCCCTTTAAACTATAAGGCAGGCAGTCCTCAATACTAATAAAACCAGCAAGATCTCACATATTAATTTTTTTTTTTTTACTGTTGCTAAAATCCTTCTAAAAACAGGGGGGAAATTGCATGGCTGGGCCTTGCTAGAGAGGCTAAATATTTAAATTGAAATTGTCTTCTAAGTGAATGGAAGATTGTTTCATTATTTAAATTATGGGAATAAAGAAGTGATTATCTTCCTATTACCAGCTTATGCTAAATTATAAACTATATCACAAAATTAATCTAACAGTAGAATTTTTAACTTTTTAAAAAAAATGCAATAGAAAGTGTATGCAAATCTTACTGCTAAAAGTTCTAGGTCCTCAAATGTGTATTCATTAATCATAAGATTATACCACTTGGGAATCATTTTATTCCTTCGTGTACTCAATAAATATCTGTGATGGGTACCAAGCACTATTTTTGACATTGGGCATTCAAGCAGTAAATAATGTCAGTACCATTTTTAGGTATCTTAGTTTTGGTTTTGAACAGAAACCTATGCACTTTTTTAAAACAGTCATTAATCCATATTGCAACTATAGGAACTATCTTTTCTTATTTATAAATACAAACAGGATTGTCTAGTGCACTTTTAAAATATTAGTTGATTTTTAAAAATTTCTAATTACCCTCTCGTCCTTTATTTTCTACTTAGTCACTCTTAATTTTCTGTATTGCCCCAAGCTCACTAAAACAAAATGTGAGGTAGATAAGAGATTATTCCTCTCTTATCAGCTGTACATTTCAAATAACTCAGTGTTGTAAAATTTCACAATCTGCCTTATATAATAACCTCCAACAGATCTTGCCATACTTAATGATTCATTGGAAGAAAAAACTCCCATTCTTTTCACCCGTTTTTACATGCTTTCATGAAACTCTATACCTGGTAAGTGGATCACCAAGAGTTAGAAAGTGCTTAACTCAAGTTCAGTCTTTATTAGTATTTTCCAATTTTCTAGCTTCTCACGAGTATTTTTTCATCATATCCTTTGAACTTTTTTTCCTACTTAACTTTCAGTTCAAAACTGATACTTTTGGAAATCCAGTTCAAATATTAGCTCCTCTAGGAAGTTTTCCTTGACCTCTCATCAAGGCAACAGTTATCTCCTATTCCTCAGAAGTCAGTAAACACTCCCATTGTTAGACTTATCAACTCGAATGGTAATTTTACTTGACTTTATATCTGTTCACCTTGAGAGGAGGGATCTTTGCCCTTTATATCTTCATTTATCCAGCATCTAGCAGGACCAGAACATGGTGAGTAAGCATTTTTTGTTAAATTGAAATAGAAATTTAGAATCACATTCCTTGCAATTCAATTTCTCACTTGCATACTTTGTCATTGGTGGAAATATACAAAATTTAAAGAAAATAATTAGCCAACAAAAATTTTGATTATATTTAATCCTTGAACCCATTAATTCACCTCTATGAATATTTCCTAAGAAACCAATGAAAACTATAAAAAAGTTACACAGAAGAATGTGTATAGTAGTGCCACAGTCATCATAGCGAAAAGCAAACATAAAAATAAAAAATACTAGGAATACCAAGATAATTGGTGTTCTAGTCACTTACTGAAGTATAATTCATTTATTAAGAATTCAAAAGATTTGTAGTAACATCGGGAAATTTTATAATTTTAAGTTTTTTACTTAAATTTACTTTTTTAGCAGGACACAAAATTGTAATATTTTAGTCCAGTATTCTGAAGAAAAAGAAAGTGACAAAATGTTAACAATGCTTGTTTGGGGAAAATGAACTACAAATGTGCTTTCCCTCTTTCTATTTTTCCATATTTCCCCATATTCTGTAATTAGAATATATATATTTTATGATACTAATATTTCTAAATGTATTTATATAAAACTGTAATAAATAAAGATTTATTTCAGAGGTATGTCTGAAGTTTAGAATTCTCTCTATACCTAATAAATATTAATATTTAGTATTAAAGCATATAAAATTCACTTTATGAAAGTAATAAAATATTCATCATGGATACAATTTCTACAAAACTGCCAAAATGTACACCTGAACATCCCCAAATCACTATTACCACTATGATTAAAGCCTTTAAGTCACCATTTAAAAATATGATAGGAACATTTTATGAAAAGAATATTTTCTCATATGTAATAGCTACAAAATGCAATATATAGTAATAGAATAGATATTAGAAAAATGTCTCTAATTTAGTATATATATTAGCACTGTAAAGCTATGGAATTATAAATGCCCCAGCCCAGTGTCTTGCAACATACAACACAAGAAAATTTCCTGGAGGAAGGAACACAAGTAAGTGCTTTTGAATACGGATTCTGTTTAAAGAGCCCTCCAATACAGAAAAAAATACACTCTCCCTCAACAAATTTCTCAACTGACAGACACAGCAGTTGAAACAGCTGGCCTCTAACTGCCTTTACTAAAAAAATCAAATATCCTCCAAGCAAATAACATCCATGATGTGTATATCTAAAACTCTAAAATGTCACCATACTACTTAAAAATGAGCTTTGTCAAAAATTAAATTAAAAAGTAATCAGTTACCTCTGTAGAATGGATCAAAATATTTTAAAACTCAAATACGTTAAAATAATGTAATCATGACATGAGTCTAGCATTATTAAAGTGGTGCTGATGGATACACAGATCATGAAAATGTTAGCACTCATTAATGAGCCAGTTTATTAGACATGGTTTTAAAAAAAAACAGCAATAAGAATTTGAAAGTAGTTGCTCAAAAAAAATTTTTTTTGAATTACACAAAACTCCTTCCAATAAAGCAGAATTTGTGATGACAAAACGTATGATATAATTTGTGAATTAGAAATTAACTTATGGATTTACTATATGCCATTTGACATGAAGTCTCAGTCAATTTTCATTTACTTTACTAGTCATATGTTTCTCTTTGAAGCATGTCTATTTAAGATACAGAATCTTACTTGCTCATGCATTCATTTGTCCACTTATTCAACAAACATTTACAGGTATCTGCAATACTGTAATTACTGTGCCAAGCACAGACTGAAAGATAACTGGCCGGGCGCGGTGGCTCAAGCCTGTAATCCCAGCACTTTGGGAGGCCGAGGCGGGTGGATCACGAGGTCAAGAGATCGAGACCATCCTGGTCAACATGGTGAAACCCCGTCTCTACTACTACAAAAAATTAGCTGGGCACGGTGGCGTGTGCCTGTAATCCCAGCTACTCAGGAGGCTGAGGCAGGAGAATTGCCTGAACCCAGGAGGCGGAGATTGCGGTGAGCCGAGATCGCGCCATTGCGCTCCAGCCTGGGTATCAAGAGCGAAACTCCGTCTCAAAAAAAAAAAAAAAAAAAAAAAAAAAAAAAAAAAAAAGATAACTAAGAAATGTCACCAAATGCCTGAAGGCCACAACATATATGACTACAATACAAGGGGAGAAATCTGGCAAGCTCCATTAAGATATGAAAGATCTATTGAAAGGACAAAGAAGAAGACAACAATCTCTGTGGCTAGAAAAAGTAAGGAGAGGTGGGAGAGGAAGTTAGAGACACCATGGAGGAGCAGCACCTGAACTGGATCTTAACGGAGAGAGTACTGCAACAGTACTAGATGTACTCACTCCATCAGGAAGATAGATCAGCAACTTTCTCCCTCCCTGTGACAGGCTGCTTACTCCCTTCTCTAGCAGCCTCACCTAACTTATTCAAAATACAACCTCACACGTCAATATTCTCAGGAAATCTGTCAGACCAACCTCTCTGAGCTTGTCTCTGCATGGTCTCAAAGGCCCTGTGCATGCGTCTATCACAGGACTTTCACAAACTCTATTAAGTGCCAGGCTGTCATCCACACTCATAGGCCACAAAATACTTTAGGACAGAATGCCTGTCTTTCACCTCTGTATCTCTAAAACTTATCAAGTTGCCCAGCACAGCAGGTACTAGAAGATCTAATGATGAACTGAATAAATGAATAAAAATGTGGCAGCTATCAGCTACCAAACCCATTTAGGAAGCAATCTAAAAGAAAGAAGCACCCAGGCACAGTGGCTCCTGCCTGTAATCCCAGGATTTTGGGAGCCTGAGATGAAGGGATTGCTTTATGAGCAGGACTTTAACGCCAGTCAGCCTGGAGAACACAGAGAGATCCCATCTTTACAAAAAATAAACACAAACAATTACCTAGGCATGGTGCCTCATGACTGTAGTTCCAGCTACTCAGGAGGCTGAGGCAGGAGGATCACTTGAGCCCAGGCATTGGAAGCTGCAGTGAGCTAGGTTCTCACAAATGCACTCGAGCCTGGGTGACAGAGAAACCCTGTCTTAAAAACAAAACAAAACAAAACAAAGAGTTGAAGCAAAAAGAAAAGGGAGCTCAAATTAGGATGGTGAAAAATAAGGAAGACATGAAAGAGGTGCTGACATGGTAAGAAAAAGAAAAAAATCAGGCATGCTTGAAAGCCTAGGAAAATTACTGTGCCATTCACAGAGGGAGAAAGTCGGTGAGTCCACTGGGAATATGTCGAGTTTGGCGCTGTATTACTAACAAATACCCCTCAGCAAAAATTCAAATTATCCAGAACACTGCCTCCAAAAAACGCAAAAGTATTTATTTCCTCACCAAAACATCGAATTTTAATTTAAACACTAATAGCATAATGTGGCATATCTCAACTATCCACCATTAAAACAGAATAACATTTTAATACATTTTCACTTACTATATTTATAATTAATAAGTTACTTTTACATAAGTTATTTATGCTTTATTTCAATGCATATACATTATCATTAATAAAATTTCATAAAAAAGACATAAGAAGAAAATAATTTCCTGCTACTAAAATATTCTGAATAAATATTGCCTGTACTTTAAGAGACAGGATAAAATTATACACTAATATATGAGAAGTAATGTGTTTTATTCCATAAGTTTATACATATACCACATAAAATAAAATACAATTTACCTAGAAAATAGGTACATAGGTTTATTCGATGAATGACTGATTGGTCCACTAAGATCAGCCAGTTAATTAAAAAACCCCAGAATGTGAAGGAAAAAAAGAAGTTTCTCTCCTAAAAAAAGTTAGAGATAGTGATTAGCTCTCAGAGAGATACAAAGGATGGGAGTCAACAAGAAGCACACGGGTAGCTTCAAAAGTAGGGAGAATGTTCTAGTTATCGGGTGGAGGCTTATTGGGTGCTTGATTATTGTTATAAAATTAAATATATATGGTATAACTACATATATCAAATTTTATGCAATAAAAGTTTTAAAATTCCTATGCAATCAATTTAACTAAAGGAAAGTAGGAAACCTTTCATAAAACAGTTAACTGTACATAAATATTATATCACAATGCATTCCCGTGTCCTTTTATACTACTTGCTGCACCTAACTTATTTTTCCAACAAATACAGAACCTGACAATTTTATGTTTTTCTTTAAATTGCCAAATTTGTAAGAATTTGCCACATACAGCAATGCTGTTCAAAAGGAAACTACAAAACAACAAAAATTTGTCTTCCATTCTTCACTAGTTAAACGAGATGAACCAGAAGAGTGAAGGCTTTCTGAATGGGTTTCTCTGGGCTTTGGTTAACGGCTAAGTTTTTGTTTGCAGTAACAACTGAATCGTTTAGAAGTAATCCTAGAAACTTATTGTATAGTGAGCTATTTTAAATCAGTTAATGAATTAAGTTTACCAAAATACTTAACTCCTCTTTAACCATTTTCCTACCATTTTATAATAGTAAGATTTTTCACTATATTGTTTTCATTCCAGAAGATAGCATGGAGGGATTGTCTGAAACTTCACTTTGATCTTATGTTACCGTAGCTTTTAAAAGACTCTCTTCTCTCCCAAGTTGGAACTCTAAATGTATTTTCCCAAAGAAATACTCAATTCCCCACACTGCAATGGGAAGATAAAATGTAAGGCATAGTGCTTTCTATGAAGGACTCTGAAGTTTGTAAGATCAGTCAAGCACACACAGGTAAATACAAAAGGTTAAGATAAGTTCTCTGTAATGGCAATCAATGGGAAGTGACAGTGGAAAGAGTCAGACTTTACAGTTAGAGAAAACTGGATTGAAACTGTGACTCTATTACTTACTAATTTTGAGCCCTTATACAAGAGCCTCAGTATCCTTTTATAAAATGGACATAATATTGTTTTAGGAGGCTGCAATGTGGATTAAATAAAACAAAGTATCTTGTAAATATTATCTATTGTCTTACAGAAGGGGTTCTTCAAATAATGGCTATTAGTATTTACATTTTTCTAAATTATTATTAATGATGAAAATGGTATTACCGATTTTGGTAGTAATAAACGCAGTTCTAAGGAGTTAAAACGAGACCATAACAACAGAAAAGAGGTTCAGGTAATAAAAAAATCAATGATGTCATTGTGTATAATTACAATGATAGTTAAGAGAGTTAAAAACAAAATCAACAAACTTAACAAAAAAGCTACCCTCTCGCCTCTTCAAACCTACCAGTTTTCCTGTGGTAGAGTTAAGAGAAGTTACGGCAGATAAAAGGTCTATGATTTCTCTTCAAGTATTACTATATTTCCCTTAACTGGAATTAGAGGAATTTTGTCACTTAAGAAATAGCCTACTTCATTTAAAAAGATTTTATTCTAAAAATAACTGTATACTGATAATTACAACAAATTTACCACATGAAAAACATAACATTTTATTATAATCAGACACTTTAACTACTTTGAGCAACTTCCCCAAATTGTTTATTTAGACATTTTTTTTTCAGTGGTGGGGGTTAGTACTTGAGCCCCATTTACATTACTGCTTTCAAAATTTCTTTAAATCAATACTATATGAAAGCCTTTCTTTATCTCCCTGGGAAGAAATAATCTTTTCCTTCTTTAAAAGCCCATAGTACTTTATTCATGCTAGAATTGTAACACCATTTTGTCTTCTAGGATGTCTATTTGTGTAGATAGCCTTTATGTTTCCTAACACTGTCCTCTGCAATCATTTAATATTTATTAAATAAACATATAAAGTCATGTGAATATGCTTAATGATCTATAAAGTGATTTGAAATATAAAGATATGTTTTAGAGTTAAAATATGACTGATACTCCATTTAATGCATTGCAGTATAGTTTACTAAAAATACTATTGTAACTTAAAATCTTTAACACAGTCTCTATGTAAGTAATCATTAATTGCCATTGCCAATGATTTATTAAAACACTGCATACATTATACCTCAATAAATAGGGAAAGACTGATGTTTAAAGTCCTAGAAATATAATAAGTTAACCTCAGTATAAGCATAAGGAAAAGACTTTAAAAATAAATTAAATTCTAGTTAACAAAAAAGTTAGATGCCCAAGAAAAGCCCAGCACATTTGAGATTTCTAGTAATTCATGATTATTACCATTAAAAAGATCCATAAATGGTGATTTATACTAAATTTTAATTTTTATATTCAGTTTATTCAACATTTCAATGGAAATAGGAAGTATTAATCTAGTTGTCTAAACAAAGTTCTCACACAATCAGGTAGAAGTTTACACTAGTTATTAATATCACAGTACAGTACCTGACAACCACATTCTTTATTGTTTTCCTTATTTAATAAAATATAGAAAAGACTTCCATTATTACATTTTTAAAAATTATTTGTACCTCCCAATTAGTTTTGAATAGCAGTAATGTTTTCATTCCACGAAAGAAGAAAACGAATGTTTAATATCAAAACCTATGAAAGAATGTAAATACAACTAAACATAACTAAAGGATACAAAATAGTAACAATGACACATGCCACTTCTAGGTTCATAACTGAAGAGCTGTAGAGAGTCCATGCACAAAAGTAAAAACGATTTACTAATTTTTTTCTTAAAACCATAGTTCTTGCCAAGGAAACTTCAAATTTTAATTTGTTCAAATTGTTCCAATTTGCCAAATCAATAATGTATAATCAGAACTTAAACCACTGATATAGTCTTAGTTCTACTTCCAATTCAAGACAAGTAACCACGAAGTTGAGAAATTACAGTACTTTCTTGACTGTCTGGATGCCAAAAATAAAAGTAGCAAGAATTAGTTTTTAACATCCCTTTTATAACATAAAAAAGGTTACATAGGGATATATATATATATCTCACAATATTTAGATTTTATAGGTGAGGCCTTATTTTGTATACATGGTCAAGTAATTTTATAAAGTCTTGATTAATGTACTACTAATATCACCAATTTAGGAATTAATAAAACTAGTAAAATCAAAGAATATCAAAATGACTTAACTGATTAAACCTGAAATTTTACAGAAATATAAAATGAAATTCCTTTTAACTTTAGTAATGGAATAGAGGTAAAATACACTTGTAATAACTTATTTTTCAAGCCACTGTAATATAGTTTACAAAAACAGTCACTGTGGTACATCAGACTTTATATTAACAGTAAGTGGTTTCTAATGATCAAGAAATACACTGGAAGATGAATGTCAAGAAGCCATTACTTCCACATAAAATATTTAACCACCAGGAGGCTTTGAAATGCAAAGTAAATCATATGTACTATTTCTGAAGATATCTGCCACCAGAACCATCAATTCACTGGAGTCTCAACTGCAATCTCAGCTCTTCTTGGACTTTATATAATTTGACAACAGTATACAGTTCTAAACATGTGTAAATAAATAGAATATCAAACAGCAGAGAAAACTGGCTTTTGCTAAGTACTAACCTAACTGTGTCTGGGACAAAAACGATGTAATTTCTAATTCTCATGGTGAAAATATAAGCAAAAATTCTATTATCACTATTCAACATTTACTAAGCATGCCCTCAATGCCCAACTAACAAAAACTTATTAGAAGGTAGAAATTACAGATAAAATATCAGATGCTTGAGCTGCTTCTATACTACTACTTATTTTCAAAATAAGCCAAATTATATATGATGAGTATATTCATCTACCTGGTCAGTATAGTATAATGAATGTTCTATGTATGCACATGCTAACACAAAAGGTAAGAAATTCTTCAATTGACTCAGAGTTCTCCAAATATGTGTATGACTAACAGCTGAGAGGAAATACAACTGAAACTGTCTGCTGAAAATCCATTAAAATCTAAACACAGAAAAATGCCTGGTTGACAGTATAGTTGGATGTGCAAATTTATGTAGGAATGTAGCCAAATTTTTGGCAATTCCCTCATGGTCTTAGATTTATTAACAATAGCCCTTTCTTTCTCAGTTGTAATGTTATGTTTAAAGAACATTAGTTGAGTTGGAGGACCTGCCTGGTCTTTAAAACAAATAGGCTAAAGGCTTGGATATACAAAGGCATGGAATTTCAAATACAAACAAAAATTTGCACAAAAAAAAGTATGTTCTACAAAAGCTGACATATGCGACTCTCAAAAATCAGTACCCCAGAAAAGCTAAGCATACTCTTTTGTATTTCATTCCACATTTGCCTTTGAATACATTCATTATTTTTTAAATTTTTCTGCAAAAATGGTTTATTTGGATCATTATTTTCTGAAATGAGTTTTATTAAAATAATTCATATGTTAACACATATGCTCTTAATATACTACTTCACAGATTTATTTTCAGTATTTGCTTGTTCTTAGGAGTAAATTAAGTACTTAACTTTTACAAGTCATTTAACAACCACATTTGATTCTAGTTACTCTGTACTGAGCCCCTTCTATGCCCTCAATTCTGTGGAATGTTATGTCAAAAAATGAAAGCATGGTATTTTTTTCTTCAAGAGTTTGTAATTCAATACGAGTAAAGGTTAAACAAATGTATGCATTCAAAGGCACAAATATTCTACAACCAGTTCTAATTAGTGTGACAATATAAAATAAAATTAATTGACCATTTTGAAGAAAAAGTATTGTATTTTTCAGGTGAACAATAATGAGGTAAAATTGACACAATACTTTGCAGTTTACTTTGCACAATTCTCATTAAATTCGCTGCATCCTCAGAACACCCCATGAGACTCCATGAGTATGATTTCCTATTTTACTGATGAAGAACCTGATATCCAGAAAAGAGAAGAGACTAAACCAAATTTACACCCTACTTCTAACAGCTAAATCAAAGCTGCCACTGGACCTATAAGTTCTTCCATAAAAGTAATCTAATTTTATCATTATAACAACTCTATTATATAATAATAGCAGCTAATATTCACTGACTGCATACTATGGGGCAGGTGCTGTTCTACACTATGTTAATTCATTCACTCCACACAAAATCCTAGGAGGAAGGGTTCTGTTATTACTCCCATTTTACAGATGAAGAAACTGAGGCTAAGAGAAAATAGGTAACTTGCCCAAGATCACATAGCCAGTAGGCATGAGCATCATAAGTTAAACTCAGAGCCTCTGGTTGCAGCATTAATAATGTTCTTCACCACCAGCTTACTCTTAGGTAAGTTAATATATAGCAGGTTAAGAAACTTGCCCAAAGTCACAAGGAAAAATAAACTGCAGAGAAACAGCAAGAAGAATGTCTCCTAACTTCACCCTAGTTCTTTTTCTAAATGTAGAATAATTAAAATCATTAAATCCAGAAGGGGCAAAAAGCTTTGGGACATGTAGGTGGTTCTTTGAAACAGAATATGAGCAGGTAAGGACCACTGATGGAGTAGCAAGGAGAAGAGATTCCATCAGGTCAAAGAGGACTTCTTCTCCAAAGATTGAAGGGAAAAGAGAGTGTGATCAGGGATAAGTATATTTGTTATTCTGATTTAGGGAGGACGAATTCAGATGAGTGGAGAGGGAAGGCTCTAATTAAGAAAGTTAGTAAAAGTCAAGCACTACACAGATTTCTTTTGAAAAGAACACTACTTAAAGACTTGGAATAGGTATTGTAATGCTTTCTAAAGAAATGATACCCCCACCATAGCCGAAAGTACCTAGCACACAGAAAGAAATGATAGAACCACTGAAAGACCCTAACTACACATTCTCATTTTTTTAAATTAAAATGTCACGTATAGTTTAGCAATTTCTTTTCATTGTTAAAATCTTCCTGTGCAGTAGGAACTAAGAGAACATAATTAACATAATATCATTCTCATTTTTTTCATACCATGATTCTATGGTGCTGGTTACTTTATAAATCTTCCTCGGAATCACGTCAAAATCGGATAAAGGAAATTAAAACTACATCCCATGTGAATGGATAAACTAAAATACCAACCTAAACCTAAAGTGCATGTTAAAAGTAGAATTTGCAATAAATATGGAAAAACGAATCATGGCAGAGACCAAAAGCAATGATGCCAGGATTTTGGTAAGAAGCACTTTTGAAAAGACATATTAAATGAGGAAAACTAACCTTAATGGAATTTCTTCTCTCATTACTTAAAAATAAACCAGGTCACTGAGATGAGCTTACACTATGGTATTTTGTTCATTTTAATTTCATTTTTATTTCATCAAACCATAAATTCCCATGGAAATACCTCAGACACGTGCCCACAATAATTGGAATGCCTAACATTTCAACATAAGTACTTTTGCATGAGTTCAACAAAACAAAAAGAATGCAGTGAGAGCCCTCCAAGTTTTTTACTTATGTCAACAGCTATTTTACGAGTATGAATTATCTCTGTAGCTATAAACTGCATGTGTAAAATACATTACATGAGTCTGTGTGAAACCTTAATGCGGAAGACCAAGTAAAGGTCTGAGCTGCACATAGAAACATCAAAATAAAACTAAACTTCCTAGAATATAGCAATCATAAATTTTTTTCTTCCCTAAGCTACTACTGTTAAATATACCTTGATGAATTAAGTTCAAGTGTAACTACAATTGAAATATATGATTCAACTGAGCTATGACCTATTTTCCTCTCAAAAGCAAAAGGGAATTATGACAGTTGTGAGACTTACATTTTTCCATTCCATGGTCCTTCTAAAAGTTATTTTATACTAGAACTATAAGCAAAGTACACTTAAGTGACATTTATTTGCTTTAAAAAATAGTTATTCATGCCATTGCTCATACGACAGATAGAATTTTAATAGCAATGTATCAAATAATATCTGTCCATTTATTTTTAAACTGTGCAGACCAAGAGGGATTCAGGAAGGAAATAATCTCAATATGTAATATGACACCTAAGTCTAAAATTCTGTTATAATTACATGATACATTTACATACAACATAACCTATAATCAACATGACAAACACAAAATTAACCAATATATGTGGTTGAAAATACCCACCCCTAGCAGAAAGCTTTTTGGTGTTGATAATTTTGGCAGCATATTCTTGTCCAGTAGGAATTTTCATACATCTTCTCACCACTGAGAATGCTCCCCTGGAAACCAATAATTAGCAGGTCATTAATATAACAGATAAAATATTCCATTAAAAATTTATAAAATCTGAGAATTTAATGGATTTAGTGGGTTGTCAGTGAAGTACAATGATATCCAGTAAATGAACAATTCTTCCTGGAAACCCATATTTTCTTTAATGTTGAAGAATAAAAGTAAATTTCATTTCACTGGAAGCACACATTATTAATCAACAAAATGAAAGGAACTGCCAATTATGACCGTTCTTGTTTGCATATGAAATCTGAAAATATTTTATAGTTCACACTCACAGCACCAAATGCTCTGAGAAAAACCCTGCACAGAACAGAGCAGAGGAGGAGCCACAAAAAAATCTGCTGCCTACTTGTTTTGGTAGGAAACAAAAATTAATGTGGTTCCAAGTAAGTCAACATGGCGATTATTTTCAGTAAAATATAAATCTTGAGCACATTAGTGTGGTTTAACAAATCCTGGTATAGTGATTTCTCTATGCCTTGTTTTGGTCGGGGGGAGGGGAGAGATTTGAATTAAGCTGCTCTTCCGACATATTCTCCATGTTTTAACAGCAGACAATATATACATATATAATTTTCATTACCTTTAAAAAATATTTACCTTTCCTTTAATTACAGTATACACCAACAACATACATATAAACGCACTCCTTTTAAAAAGTAACAGTCGAAACTAGTGAAAGAGGAATTGGGTTTGGGTTCGATGCTACAAAAATCATCATTCAGGGCTTGGCCCCTAGGTTCCTTTGCACAAGTCCTCAGTAGGGTCTCCTGTCTCCTTCCCTAACATCTCCAAGTAGTTCTGCCAGTCAGGTGAAGCAGTGGTTTTACACAATGCTAGGCTACTCTTAAGAGCGCTCTCAGTCTCCAGAGGGCTTTTCCGCTGCCTATATAAATAAATCCTCCTAGAGAATGCAAAGATGCACACGTAATTCCTAGGAAGAATGATGGTTAGCAAGTAATCTGGTGCAAAGAATAACAGTGGATATAGGGCAAGGGGTTGGGTCCTGTTGGGTGGCCCTCTTCCTGGACAGAACAACTACTGGATGCGAAATAGACTCTATGCCAAGTAGAACTTTCGGCATCAATAAATATGGCACCGTCTGAGGCTGTGAGTTCTCATCAGTACGTGGGTCATACGGCCGACACGCCGGCTAACCAGGAGGCATCTCTATTTACAGAAAACATGATCTATGTTGCATTTTACATGGGTTCTAATTTCCTCTCCAAACACATATTACACACAGGCGCGCGCGCACACTTCTCAGGATGACAGCTACAACTGCAGAGATCGTAAATTCACCAAGTCTCTCAGTGCAGGAGGGTGGGGAGCGGGAGAAGGTGGGCTAGGGACTATCAAAATGAGCCACAGTCAGGGTAAGGATCCTACCCCTTCTGTGCTCCCTCCCCTTACTAAGCACCTTCCCCAGAGCTGACAAACGAGGGGCCCTCCTCCCACTCCTCTCGTCTCCCAAACTCCCTCGCCCCACGACGGAGGCCCGTGGGTCGGGGGCAACGCGACCCGCCCTCAGCTGGAAAGGGGACATGCAGATGCCGGGCAAAGGCGCTTACTTTCCAAGCTCCTCGAAAAGCTGATACTCGTCCGTGAACCTGGTGCAGGTTGTGGTCGAAGCCATCCTCGGTCCGGGCTGTGCCCTGGCTGGGAGTGCAACGGAGGAGAAGAGAGCAGACACGCGGCTAATCCTGGGACTGGCCCCGCGGCGCTGTCACCCAGGGCCGCCCTTACTTTCCTAGTCCGAAAGTAGCTCGCCCGCGAGGGAGTGTGCGCAGGGGCGGGGCGGGAGGAGAGATGACCAGAAAGGGTGGCGTGGGGTCTCCTCCCGACAGTCCGCCGATCCTCCGCCTCCTCCTGCGGGCCTCGCTTCCTTCTTCTCCACTGGACGGTCCACCCGCCCCTTTTCCAGTCCCTGTCCCCAAATGCAGGGGGTAAAGTACTCAAGAAGAGGGGGCCAGGATATGGAAAAACAGCCGGGCACGGGGCAAGTGGCGAGCAGTTGCGAAACGATCCGCACTGGGGCAGGAGGGGCAGAAGCGAGAGGAGGGAGTCCGAGGGGGCGGAGGCGGAGTGCAGCAGGGCCGAGGCCGTGGAGCCCGGAGCGGACAGCCGGAGCCCAGCGGCAGCTGTCAGCAGGCTCAGGCGCGGAGCGCGCCGGGGCTCGGGAGAGCGTGCGCGCCTAGGACCGGCTTCCCGTCAGTGGGCAGCAGCGGCTCCGGCGAAGACAGGCACTGTGGCGGCCTCGCGCTGCTCACGAGCCCGCGCGGCTTCAAGACGGCGCGGCAAGAGAAACAGCGCTCGGCTCGGGCGAAGCCTCCTCTGCCGTCCCCAGGCCTCCGTCTCCTCCCCCGGCGCCTCCTCCCGCCGCTCCCTCCGCCTGCCAGCACCCCTCCCAGGCGAAGCCCCCTCCTCGCTGGTCCCACACCTCCCTCTAGCGACTCCAAGCCTGTCCCTTCGTGGATCTCTCGCTCTCCCTCCTTCGGTTGCACACACGAGCACACCCGTCTAGGGAGAAACCAGGTGGATGGAGGAGGATGTGCGGGGGAGAAGCCTGGAGGTTTGGGTGAATGAGGCGAGACGTCACAGTTGCCCATTTAAACCTGCTCCCAGAAGCCTCCTCAATCTGGGACTGACTGAGCAGAAAGATGCGGGGCAACTCGAGTACGGCCCGGGGCTGCCGCCTAGGGTCGTGGAAGCTCACGCCCCTGTTTTGGGCGCCGGGCAGCAGGGACTTCTCCAGGCCGGCTCCCGGGCTACGACCCCCGGCGTGGCCGAGTAAGGGAGAGCAACCACTTCTCCGCGCCGCTCAGTGTTGACACAGCAGGGGCCGGATGTGGGCAGTACATTGCTCTCAGAGAAGGTCCCAACCCTTCCCACAGCCTCCGGAGACTGTCGGGGCGCAACTCTGCCTCAGCTGCGTTCACTGCGTCGCCCGCTCCCCAGCGCCGGGCGCAGGTTGTCTCCCTCCCCCGCAGCCCCTTCTGCAAGGAGCAATGACGGCCCTGAGCCACATTTCACTTCAGATTTGACTGCCACCTCCAGGCCCACCTCCCCCGCTGTTTTCCAGGATGGTGGCTGAGACCCTGGCAGTCCCCAAAGGTCTTTGCTTTGGCTGTGAACGTTAAAAGAACGAAAGCAAAAACTCCGCCACTCCACCACACCTTCCCTTCCCTTCTGAGTAACTCCCCAGTAACCTCAGCAAGTTCTGATAGTAAGGCGGGTTCTCGCGAGATTTCCCACTCCAGCGGACGGGGCGAGGTAGTAGGAAGGTTGGGTGTCGGTCACGCGACTCGGTGGGGGCTGACGTAATTCACATCACGTGAACATGTCTAGCCTGTTTCGCTTTGCAAAGGGAAAAGGAAAAGAAGAGGTCGTGTGTGCTTTGCTTTCGGCCAGATAGTGGCAATTGAGTGCACTCCATAAATGGCTATCTGAAAAACCACTTAGCAGCTCAAGAATGTGTCCATCTCTTTAGCGTATCTGCCATTGTTTTAAGTAGGAGGGAAAAAAGTATGCATTACATTTAAAATAGGTAAGTTATTGCCGATTGCTAGAACAACTTATGGGCCCTCTCTCCAGTTCTCTTTAATAAAACTGTGCAGTACAAATTTAGATGCAGACCGAAAACAGCGTTATGGAAGATCTTTTTCAAATTTTTGCCTTTTGTTCTACAACACGGAACTATAAAAACCTTGCAATCCTAATGCTAATTTGCTCGTCTTATTCATGGACTTAAAATTTCACAGCTGAAAAATAAAAGATAACTTGCAGATACAAGAGAATCTAAGATTTAAAGGCGCTGCTGTGTACTCCCAGAGGCTGCTATTAATTAATGTTACTTTGTGGTCATTGATAATCCCAATTCCTTTATTTCCTGATCTGAGGGACACTTCTGCCAATGACTGAGCTTTTATTGAAGTACTAAAAATGTTCACAAATTTTAACGTTTATTATAACAAAATTGAAGTTCGTGTGTGTTTTGATTTCCAGCCATAAAAGGCAAGGAATAACTTTGTGTAAAATGTAGTGCTATAGAAAACGATGATACCAAAAACTGCGTAAAAGAAACATGGTCTCTAAATATTAATAATTTGGCTATAAATTGGAAAAAAAAGAACAATTTGGTCTTGGCTAAAGATTTTTAATATCTGAACTATTTACCAATGTGGCTCCAAGGTGATAACGAAATAATATTTCTCCCTGAATCTAAAAATGAAACAGAAAGAGTAAAATTGAAACAATAAATAAAGATAATATAAAAGTTTACATCAGGGAAGAAAATTGTTTCTTAAATATTCAAGTAATGAAGTCTACATAATTACAGTATTTATTTGTTATTTAAACTACCAATAATTGTAAATGGTTTTAATTGTGCAGTACAATAAAGGAAATATAACTGAGTTTTAATACTGATATATTATTAGACAATAATGTACATTTTTTATAGCAAACACTGCTTAATCTGTAGTGCTCTTTCTTTGAGTTATATTTTAGACTAATTAAAATATTTCTCTTTTTGAACAAATATTTAGTTATTTCTGAAGTTTGAACCTCCTTAAGAAAGTAGTCAGATTGGCTGGGAGCAGTGGCTCATGCCTATAATCCCAGCACTTTGGGAGGCCAAGGCGGGTGGGGGTGGATCACCTGTGGTCAGGGGTTCGAAACCATCCTGGCAAACATGGAGAAACCCCATCTCTATTAAAAATACAAAATTAGCCAGGCATGGTGGTGCATGCTACTTCAACATTATTTCAGGAATAGCTACAAAATAGAGTTAAATTCTGAAAAGTGTAGATCTATAAACAGAATAACACTGAATGTTAGTGCCAAATGTATTTACATTTCATTATACATGCCTTACTAACTGCATGTCTGATGAACATGCAGTTAATTAGAACAGGCAGTCTGATGAACATAGTAAGGGAAGTTAAGAGGGAGAGTTAGTAAAGAAAAATTAAAGTTGTTAAAGATAATGAGGCAGGCTTTATTCAAGGGGGTCCATGGTGACCGGAACCACTGCAACCAGGTCTTGCAGGAGGAGAGAGAGATTGGACTCTATTTTAACTCTTAAAAGGTCAAGTGGGGATTTATAAGCAAGGAGCAGGGTAAAGGGTTGTGGATATAAAATAACTATTCTCTCTCTTTCCTCTTTGGCAACTTGGAATTTAAAAAATGTAAGTCTTCAGTAGTTTCACTCAGAAAGGACAAGTTTCTAATGCAGAAGGAAACAAAGGCAGATATTAACAGATACTAACATTCATTGATTTCCCTTGCTACAAAGTTATAAGATAAGAAAACAACGAAGAGATAATATAGCTCCCCAAATCGCAAAGTCCATCAGTAAAAAGCAGATTCCTGTGAAAATTTTGGCAGTCACTGTGTTGAAGCCATTCTTCACTGCAGATTTGGAGGGTAGGGAAAAAAGCAACAGCAAGTTGCTGCCTTTCCAAACTATGGCAACTAAACCATATAGAGACAGACAGATAGTCTACTGGTGAGCAGATAATCTATTTACCAGACCATCCATCAGTGCAAGATGAATTTGCAGGTAAGGAATAAACTATTTATAAAAGCAAAGCGAATAACAGAAAATATTTTGTTTCATGTGCTGAAAGAATTTTTTTTCTAAAAATAAAAATAAATGTACAAATAAATAAGAAAATAAGTGATATCTATAGAATGAAGAAAAGTCTCTTTTCCTACTTCCAAGTACATTGGTCAGCATGCTTGACCCTCCATGAGTATACATGTATCCCTGACACGCTGCTAAAAGAATTGCAGTAGGAAGTTACATTAATAAGTTGTATAATTCACAATGACTGTATAAAAAGTTATGGCATCAGTAATCAAATAAACAGATTTTGACTCTTCTATGTACCTGTAATGATTTTCACTGACTTTCTTTTTTTTTTTTTTTTTTTTTTTTTTAGAGAAAGAGAGAGAGAATAGGAAGGAGAAAAAAGGAAGAGAAAGAGAGAGAGAGAATGGGGAGGAGGGAGAAGGAAAAGAAAGAGGGAGAGAGAATGGGAGTATTGCTTTCTTGCTCAGGCTAGAATGCAATTTAGTAATGGGTATTGAAAACCTCTTTTATACTGATAATTATACTTAATGATGTAATCAGGAAGGAGTAAGGGAAGAAGATAACAAACAAACAGCCAACCAATATTTAATTTAAACCTATGAAATGCTATGCGATTACTGAGGAGTGATTTACTTCCAATTATATAGTCACCTTTGGAATAGGTGTGAGGTGGTAATGTATGTTTTGTGTATTTGAAGTGGAGAGTACTATAAATATTTATTAAGTTTACTTGTTCCGGGTCTGAGTTCAAGTTCTGAATATCCTTGTTAATTTTCTATCTCGTTGATCTATAGAATCGTTAGCTCTTCTTGTTGCATTGATCCTTTTGCCATTATATAATGTCATTCCTCGCCTCTTTTGATCTTTGTTGCTTTAAAGTCTACTTTATCAGAGGTGAGAATTGCATCTGCTGCTTTTTGTTTATTAGTTTATTTTTACTCTCTGTTCAATTGGTAAATCTTCCTCCTTCTCTCTGAGTCTTTGTGTATTGTTTCATGTAAGATGGGCCCGGATGCAGCATACCGATGGGTTTTGGCTTTTTATCCAATTAAAATATATGTAAGTTTAATACCAGCATTTGATGCTAGCTGGCTGTTTTGCCCATTAGTTGATGTGAATTTTTTATTGTGTTAAAGTTCTTTGCTTTTTGATATATTTTTGGAAAGGCTGATATTGGTTGTTCCTTTATATGTATAGTGCTTCTTTCAGAAGCTCTTGTAAAGCAGGCCTGGTGGTGGTGAACTCTCTAAGTACTTGTTTGTTCGCAAAAGATTTAATTTTTCCTTCGCACATAAAGCTTAGTTTGGCTGGATAGGAAATTCTGGGTTGAAAGTTCTTTTCTTTAAGGATGTTAAATATTGGTCCCCACTCTTTTCTGGCTTGTAGGGTTTCTGCTGAGAGATCTGCTGAAAGTCTGATAGGTTTCCCTTTATGGGTAACCTGAACTTTCTCTCTAGCTGCCCTTAGTATTTTCTCCTTCATTTCAACCCTAATAAATCTGGCAATTATGTGCCTTGGGGTTGGTCTTCTTGAAGAATATCTTTGTGGTGTTCTCTGTATTACCTGGAGTTGAATATTACCCTGCCTTGCCAGGTTGGGAAAATTTTCCTGAATGATATCCTGAAGAGTATTTTCCAACTTGGATTCATTCTCTTCATCACATTCAGGTACACCTATCAAACGTAAATTAGGTATTTTCACATAGTCCCATATTTCCTGGAGACTTTGCTCATTCCTTTTCATCCTTTTTTTCTGCATTTTTGTCTTCTCGTTTCATTTCACTGAGCTGGCCCTCGACTTCTGATATCCTTCCTTCCGCTTGATCAATTCGACTGTTTAAACTTGTGCATGCTTCGCGAAGTTCTCGTGTTGTGTTTTTCAGCTCCATCAATTCACTTATATTCTTCTCTAAATTGTCCATTCTCATTAACATTTCGTTAAACCTTTTTTCAAGGTTCTTAGTTTCTTTGCATTGGGTTAGAATAAGTTCTTTTAATTCACAGAAGTTTCTTATCACCCACGTTTGGAAACCTGCTTCTGTTATTGGAATACCGGTGTAATCTATTAAGCCTTGTTCCGTTACTGATGAGGAATTGCAATCCCCTGTAGAGGGAGAGGCATTCTGATTTTGAGTATTCTCTACCTTTTTACGCTGGTTTCTTCCCTTCATTATATATTTGTCCGTCTGTCGTCTTTATAATTACCGACTTTCTAACTGGGTCTCTGACGTCCAACTTGTTGATTCCCTGCGCCGAAATCTGAGCAATCCACTGAGCCGGCCAAAAGAGCGGTGTTAAGATTGATGGTGCTTTTCTGCCCGGGAATATCCGGATTCTGCACCAAGAACTGGCGTGCTAAGGCACCAGCAAAACCGCCACGCCGGCCACAAGAGTCGCCCTGGCGACCCGTGGAGCTCCTCCACTGGGAATCTCGTGGTCCGTGAGCAACTAATATTCGTCTGAAAGTGTGGCGTCCTCTCGTTCTTTGCGCTTTCACTGGGAGGTACGTGCCCGAGCTGCTAATCATCAGCCATCTTGGATCTGATTTTCACTGACTTTCAACTGTTGCAACTCTTATTACACTGGATTGTAATTAGACTGTCAGGCCCTTCCTGGCAGGGACTGTCATTCAGTCCCCCCACCTACAGCCGTAGCATAGTGTTTTTCCCATAACAGGTGCTCAAAAATACCTTTTTAAAAAATATATATATGAATATATGGTGTTAACAGTCTTGTCTTTCAAAATATTAAAAATGCCCGATTTTTAATAGGGTATAATGAGGCCCCTTTTTTGCTATATTTAGCAGATTCTTTATAATCCTGAATTAACTTGACTTCTCTGTATAATTTAATACTCTTGACCTGAAATTCTCTCTGTTGGTTTTCATGTCTGATATCACATTTTCTATTCACAACACCTCACCCATTCCACAACATTTCTGCCTCTTTTCTTCAATATCTTTCCTGGGCTCTTTTTTCTCTGCCTTTATGGTAAATGGTAATGCTTTAACTGAGGATTCCATCTTAGGTTGCCTTTTTTCTCATTTTACGCACCTTTCCTAGGTTGCCTTAATAACTCTTCCTTTGTTAATCATCATATGTCTTAAATTTAACTCTCTAGATGTAGACCCTAAGACAAGAATGTATGGAAAAGGGATTTATTGAGGTAGTGTTTCCAGGGACAAGGATAATGTTAAAGAAAAAAAAAATCATTTAATGACACTTGCTGAAGTATAGTAAGACAGATTTTATTCAGACTATCATAGTAGGTATAGTGATTACTGCAAGGGAGTTTTGCAGTAGGGGTGAGAGATTGGGCTCAACTTCAAATGCGAAAAAAAGAAAAGAAAAAGTGGAACTTTATATTTAAGGAGTGGGAGTGGAGAAAGGTAGGTGAAAGGAAAATTTCAAAGAGGGAACTTCTATGGTAAGAGGATAGTCTGGCTAAACCTACCTAACAAGATTCTCACTGAAGGCAGGCTGGAAGAGTCTGGATAAACAAACTTAGCAGGATTCTTAATAAAATTGGGCTGATGCAAAGATTTGACATGGAAATTCAAACATCGAGGGGAAGGAAGAGAATTGAGAGAAGCCTAACTAAAATTTGGTCAAGGAGAGACTCTTTGTCAGTACAGAAATAAAGAACATGAGACAAAAACAGTGCAAAAACAAAACGCAGCATGTGTCTTCAAGCAAACTCTCAGCATCACCCTTATTTTCAGGGAGCTCTGGAGCATATGTTATACCCAGTTTTGTTCCCCTGAAGGCGAGGGCTTTTCTGTTCCTTCACCAGTCACTCATTGATCACCAGCAACAGAGGAGGGAAACAAAAGAGACATAAACTCCTTTGGGGCCAGGGTCAGGCCCTGCTTCCTGGCGTGCTGAACAGCTCCAGTGGCTCCAGAGTATGCCATGGAGGAAAAAGTCACAGGTAGAGGCTGTTACAAGAAAAGACTGCAAAAGTGGGGTATGCTGGGGTGTGCACACAGAACTAGGCCATGGGCACAGAACTGGGATTCCAGAGAATGGGGAAGCACCAACAGAATCAGCTGGATACCAAAATGCTAATGACCCTGTAATCTCTGTCTGTAGCAAAGATCTCTTTCTGAGGTTCAGACTTTTATTTCCAGCTCCCTACAGGAAACTTCCTGTTGGACATTGCACCTCTGATTCAACATGTCTAAAATTAATATGTCTTCCTCCTACATCTGCACCTCCTCCATATCTCAGTGGAATTTCACGGTCATCCTACAATCAATCACAAGTCCATATAACTCATAACATTCCCACTGCAAATGCCTTAGTTTAGGTCACCATCGTTTCTCACTTGGATACAGGCATGACATCACCCTTTCTGGGGAATTCGTACTAGAGAAATCTAACATATCTTTTCTCAGAATAGATTTCATTATTAGCTCCCCATATATTCATAGGAAAAAAGTTCAAAAAGTCTTTAGTACACCCTACCAGGCATTCCGAAGTCTGGGCCCTGTTTTGTTTCATACTCATTCCTTGTACCCACACATACACTAACTCCTAAACATTTCTAGAATCTAGCCATTTCTCATCACCAGCATTCTGGATCAAACTGTTGTCTGCTCTCAACCAGTTAGCGGGAACAACCTCCTAACTGCATTAATGGTTGTACTCTCTTCCCTCTCCTACACGCAGCTGAGAGAATCACCTTTTGAAAATAAATTTAATCCCATCATTGCTTTGCTAAAATGTTTCAGTTATGTCTCCAGTGATCTTGAAATAAAGACCAAAATCTATCATGGTTTAAAAAGCCTTACATGATCCTCTAATATTATTATACTTACTATGATTAGTATTTTAACCTGTCTGAAAATTATTTTTTGAATGGTATGAGGCAGGCAGGTATCTGCTTTCATTTTTTTTCCCTCAAATGGATAGCTAGTTTTGCCAATACACTAACTGAATAGTCTATGTTTATCTTTTCCCAATTATTTGAAATATCTTTTTATTTTTTATTTTTTTATTTTTTATTTTTATTTTATTTATTTTTTTTTTTTGAGACGGAGTCTCGCTCTTGTTACCCAGGCTGGAGTGCAATGGCGCGATCTCGGCTCACCGCAACCTCCGCCTCCTGGGTTCAGGCAATTCTCCTGCCTCAGCCTCCTGAGTAGCTGGGATTACAGGCACGCGCCACCGTGCCCAGCTAATTTTTTTCGTATTAATAGAGACGGGGTTTCACAATGTTGACCAGGATGGTCTCGATCTCTCGACCTCGTGATCCACCCGCCTCGGCCTCCCAAAGTGCTGGGATTACAGGCTTGAGCCACCGCGCCCGGCCTCTTTTTATTTTTTAAAAACAGAGTCTCACTGTTTCCCAGGCCCTGGAGTGCAGTGGTGCAGTCCTGGCTCACTGCAACCTCCACCTCCCAGGTTCAAGCAATTCTTAGGCCTCGGCTTCCCAAGTACCTGAAAAACAGGCACACACCACCACGCATGGCTTTTTTTTTTTTTTTTTTTTTTTTTTTTGTATTTTCAGTGGAGACGGATTTTCACCATGTTGCCCAGGCTGGTCTCTAACTTCTGAGCTCAGGCAATTCACCCACTTCAGCCTCCCGAAGTGCTCGGATTACAGGCGTGAGCCACCCTGCCTAGCCTGAAAGATCTTTTAAGGAAAAAAAAATCATATATTCATTTACATTGAATTGCTTCATTGCTCTTTATTATGTTCAGTCTATCACTTTGTCAATTCCTTTAACAATACTCTTCTCTTGATTCATGTAGCTTTAGAGGAGGGTAGCATTTCTCTCAACATTCTTCATTTTCAAAACTTAACTTTTCCTAAAAGCCAATGGCTTAGCCTTTAAATTACCTTGGTCAAAAGTTGAAAATTATTTTTTCATCATGTAGGGGCCAATACCAAGGATTCACTATATGCTATGTATCAGCTAATACAAACTATACTCAAAATAGATTTTAAAATATATTTTTTAATCTATTATCACTAAACCTACAGAATTACAGTGCTTTTGTCTCATTTACATAATGAGAGGTCCAGCTAATTTATTATTTTTGGTTTTTTGAGACGGAGTCTCACTCTGTCAACCAGGCTCAATCTCGGCTCGAGAGCAATGGCATGATCTCAGCTGACTGCAACCTCCAACTCCCAGATTCAAGCAATTTTCTCCTGCTTCAGCCTCCTGAATAGCTGGGATTACAGGTGCCTACTATCATGCTCGGCTAGTTTTTGTATTGTTAGTAGAGATGGGGTTTCACTACGTTGGCCAGGCTGGTCTCGAACTCCTGACCACAGGTGATCTGCCTGCTTCAAGCCTCCCAAAGTGCTGGGATGACAGGCATGAGCCACCTCGCCCTGCACTAATTTATTATTATTCAGGTGCTACGTATCATTTCCTACATCATCAAGGGCCCAGTTGTTTCTTATTCCTTTGCTTTTCTATTTCCTAGAGTTGGCTATAGATTTGCTGATTCATTCCTTCAAAAAGCAGAAAGAAGTTTTAAAAATCTGTTTGCCTAATGACTTAACACATGTGGCTAAACCTAACCACCAAGGTCTGTTTCATCCTGCTACACAAATAAGGTTTGGGCTGAATACACAGCTAGAAGACATCTACCATATTTTCCTGTGTTGAGATTAAATTTTTTGGCAAAGAAATGGAGCAGAAGTGATATATGCCACTCCCAGACCTGGTTCATGAAAACCTCCCATGCATGTTCTCTAATGTTCTTCACAGTTTCTGAACAACTGGGATGGCAATTCCTAGGGCAATCTTGTAAGTATCATATTGAAGATTGCAGAACCACTGTCATCCTGGGTCCCTGAAAAACTTCATACAGCAGAACTGCTGCTAATATGGAACCCTTGCTGTCATCAAATAAACTTCCTTTTTTTTAAAGAACTGAATTTTGAGGATTCTATTTATTTCTGTAATTTGGCCTCCCCTATCTAAAACAAAGTATGAAAACCAATTTTTAAAATGAAAAGTGCTATACAAATATTTATTATAACTTAAAGCTTAAGAATGAAATTACAATTAAATGAATAAAAATATGTGATTTGGATTAAGGCCATATTTTATATTTCTATATTGTGCCTGTGTCCATTAGTTTGGTAATTGAGAGTGTAGTATGGCCCAACTCCAACCAGAACAAGTCTCTGTATACTTAAATAAAAAAAAAATAAAAAATAAAACAAAAAAAACCCACTACATTCTCGCTTCTATTTCCCCCACCTTCTCCCCCCACAGCCACCACACACGATTTCCATTCAATGAAAAAAACAGATATTTAGAGGTTCTGAAAGCTATGACAATACCATTAAAATGGGTGATGCATCTTTATCTTTAAAGCCCTCCCATTTTTAATGCTTTTCTGTTTCATTTATTGTGTCAGTGGTAAAAAAAAAAGAGCCTCAATTAGCAACTTGTATGTGAACAACACCTCTTTTTCACAACTGCTTGGTTTGTTTAACAAGGGAAGAGTGCTTTCAACTTAAGAGTGAAAAGGTGTTTTTGAAGGTGGAGGCAATTATGGCGGGTTGTCAAACAACATAGTAATCGACAATAAAATGAAGGACCCTGCAGCTTAAATATGAAGACTGGTGTAATTAACTTTGCAACATTTATTCTATAAGTGTCTGTGTGTGTGTGCATGTGTGTGTTAGGCTGGGTGCTCTGAGAATATAATGAGGGAAAAATAGTATCTCCACTTTTATAGGGTTTATTTTTGACTGGACAAATAAGCATTAAATCAATTACTTATTAAAATATTAAGTAATATAAAGGAAGAATATGGGGAACTATAAGAATGTATAATATTTGTCTTGGTGAAGTAGGCACAGAAGGTTTTTCTGAGAATGTATGAGCAAAATAAGATCCGAAGGACCCTATTATTTGGTTAATAAGAATTAACTAAATGAAGGAAAAAGTACAGGGAAAAACATTCTAGTAAATGGAACAAATTCAGGGAACCAAGTGAGTCTGATGTGGCTAGAATGTAGTAAGTAAAATGAATCTATAGAATTGAGCAGAAGAGTGTCTATGGGGCACTTAAAATTATATGAAGAACTGTGCAAACACTGAAAGGATTTAAAAATGAGTGTGACATGTCTGTATTATAAAGCTCACTATTACTGTCTAGTGGAAAATGAATTTTCCCTATCAACAGTGACTTTAAAAGGCAAGATAAGAGAAAATGATAGCTAGAGTTTAGGTGGTGGTAATAAAAATATAGATCAATAAATATTTAAAATATATTTGGAAAATTAATAGTAAAAAAATAAAAACTTAAAAAGTTCTCAATGGGCAATTGAGAACTTCTGTGTTAATCCAAATCAGATAAAACTGTAGTGCATTTATGTTGTCATGACTGTTTTTTTTAAAAATTCTGCCCAGGAAATATAAAGCTACAAATTAATAATTATTGTTTGCTTCAGATAGTTCTGTCAGATGAAGTTATTAGAGAGAGGAACCTGCCACCTGGTCAAGTAGCTTGCTATCAGTTTAGTTATCAAGGCTTACTTTACTGTAGTCACCAATTTTAAACTAGTGTATCATAAACTCTGGCAAATTCTCAATCAATTCCCCTTCAAGAAAGACTTTCTTCTTCTTTTTTTTTTAATTGTATATAAGACAACTTCTTTTTATTGAACATTTGGGTTGTTTTCAATATTTCTCTAATTGGGGCTTGCAGTATATGTCTTTGTACTGAAATGGAGTTCAGATGTTTTAATGTTCATTCCTGAAAGTATCTTACTGTGAATTAAGAAGATATCCTGAGTTAATACACAAATGGAAATGCTTTTTTATCTCTGGTTCTAACATGTTTTCTTCTTAGCCCTTATTTATTTATTTATTTAATTGTACTTTAAGTTCTGGGGTACATGTGCAGATCTTGCAGGATTGTTGCATAGGCACACACATGCCATGGTGGTTTATTGTCTCCATCTTAAACCACTTGAGGCCAGACTTTAAATGCTATACATATCTCACCTCTAGTTTACTTCTGAAACACTAGGACTCCATCAAGATGATATTCTGTTTATAGCACTTTATTAACAGATTTTTAAAGTTATTTTAGGGAATTAATGTAAACACAGGAGGTTCACAAACACTGGAATAGTCATACAATAACATGTATAAAGCTATTATTGCATTGAATCATGCTGTAGGGAAGTATTGGGATAGAAAAGTGTCACAATATATTAATAAAGTTATTGAAGAGTTTACATATTTTACCTTCAGTTTTGTGTTTTGTTGTTTATATAGATAGATGATAGATAGATACTAAGTTCTCCAAGTAAAACTACATTTTAATTATGATTATCTCTTATGGGGGTAAAAATATAAATAGATGTTTTTTAGATTTTTTTTTTTTTTCCTCGAGACAGAGTCTGTCTCTGTGGCCCAGGCCTGAATGCAGTGGCACCATCATGGCTCACTGCAGCCTCAATCACCTGAACTCAAGCAATCCTCCCACCTCAGCCTCCTGAGTAGCTGGGATCACAGGCTTGCACCACAATGGACCAAATGGCTAATTTTTTTTCTATTTTTTGTATTTTTCTCCCTGTGTTGGCTAGGCTGGTCTTGAACTCCTGGGCTCAAGGAATCCTCTTACCTCAGCCTCCAAAAGTATTGCAATTGCAGGGCTGAGCTACTGCACCAGGCCTAGAATTTTAAAATGTTTCTTCATTGAATATGTTTTACTTGTACAATAAAAGCAAGGAGTGCTACAAAGGATAATGTTGGATTTACATTTATTTCTATATTAGAATGTAGATTCCAGAATCATAAGTGTACAATTTGTAAGCGCTGTGATTGAGATTTGGTGATGGGGAAATAGGATAGGGACCAGGAATAACTTCTTTGAATGGCCTAGTTTCACAGTAATCTTGTAAGATGTACAATAGTTTTTATTTTATGAATGAGAAAACTGAGGTACTAAATGTTAAAATAACTTTATCTCTCACTGAACACATGGGTCAATTCAACTTTTATGCTCAAGAATAACTAAGGTAATAATAATGGGTAACATTTGTTGAGTGTTTGAGGTATGACTCAGAACTTTCTGAGATGGTTTTCTATTACCCTCATTTTATAGATGAGGAAACAGGCACAGTCATGTGTGTTCAAAGGAAGTGACTGAGTAAGGAAGCAAACCCACGTAGGCTGAGCCCAAAGCTTGTATTTTTAATCACTGTACATTACCTTCCATATTTTTATTCATTGCCTATGCCACAGCTAGATATTCATAGATATACTATAATTTTCAGATGGGCAATGCTGAAAATATTTAGCTACTTAACTTTGGCTGTTTTTTAAGGGAAAGAGCAGTGTGAAGTGAGCAAATTGACTATAGAAGCAATTTGTCTTCTGAAGAAAATCGGCTGAATTTGCTTCTTTGTTAATTAGCAACCCTAGTCCCTAAGTGTCAAATAATATTGCCAGTCGGCACTGCTTTTCCAGAGAGACTGGTGACTTGTTTTCTAAACGCACTGCTTCTGTAGTTACTACAATACCTCCTGCTACAGAAGTTTGACTAAGCCCATCTTTCCTCTCTTCCTTTAGGGATCACCTTCAGTTTTTACTTCTCCCTGATTCTGGTACCTCCAAGCCTCAACTTAGTATTCTATTTTATATTAGGATAATCCAAGTAAGGGTCTGCAAATCTGGACTAAGTCGTAAGGTGGGGAAAGGAACAATAAACTCCTAAATCCTCAGTAAATATCCCAGCAACTAGAAACAAACTCACTTTCTTTTTTCTCTTCTCTTCTTCTCATCTCGTCTCATCTCTTCTCTTCTCCTTCTTTCCTTCCTTCTCGTCCTTCTTTCTTTCCATTTTTCTTTCCTTCTTTCCTTCATCTTTTTTCTTTCTTTCTTTTTTCTTCTGTCTTTCTTTCTTTCTCTTTCTTTCTCTCTCTCTTTCTTTTTCTTTTCTTTCTTTCTTTTTTTATTTTTCTTGGACAGAGTCTCACTCTGTCACCCAGGCTGGAGTGCCATGGCACAATCTTGGCTCACTGCAACCTCCGCCTCTCAGGTTGAAGTGATTCTCCTGCCTCAGCCTCCCAAGTAGCTGGGACTACAGGCATGCACCACCACACCCAGCTAATAAAACTCATTTTCTTAATGTCTTCTGGCTTCACACCCAAGCCCCATCTCAAATCCTTATCCCATTTCCAAGATCTGTTTCCTGATCTTTAATCCAGGCTCTTCCAACAGGCTGGCAAAATCAGAATGTAGATATTGTCAGAAATGTAAAGGAAAGATTCACATTCATGTGGGTTCTGTCAATAGCTGTCACCACCCATAAGTCTGTGCGGTCTGGCTTCCATCCTTCTACTACTTTGAGGATTCTACTTATGACCAAGGACTCCCAATGACCAAATCCAGTCAACTGAGTTAAGGCTCAACTTCATGTGAATCTGTAGAAATCTGCCTAGCCAGTTACCACTTCTGAACTGTTTTGACTCGATTCAGTTTCAACATGAAATCATCAAATGTTAGCACAGACTCCGCGGGTTAAGGGCTCAGCTCCACAAAACTGTCCCCAATTCAGACTTCTGTCCCAAGTCCCAGGTTGCCACGTGTATTTATGACTAACTGGCTATCAATTATAGGGAGGAGTTCCCATAATCCCCTCCACAGGTTTGATAATTTGTTAGAACTGCTCACAAAATTCAGAAAAACAATTTGCCAGTTTATTGTAAGAGATAGGAGTTTTCAGTCCTTGGAGTAATAATGTTTGATTGCTGTTTCCTTGTTTCTCATTTCCAGCAATTTCCAAGTCCTACAATTCTGTAATAAAAGTATCTCTTCCAACTCCCAGTAGAATTTATTTCTTCCTACTTACATGCCATCATCATGGAGGATGTCTTTATTAAAGAAGGCAAATGAACAACCAGGTGAAGAGGCCCAGAAGGGTTGCCAATGCAGGAGCTTCTGTTCTATGGAATTGGGGGTGCGCTACCTCCCAGCACGTGGATTTAAGTGTTCATTAACCTGGCTGTTCCCCCAAACCCATCATTTATAATTTCTTATGGAGGTTTTCAATTATGGAGGAATGATTGATTAAATCATGGCCATTATTGATTAACTCAATCTTTAGCCCTCTCTGCCCTCCCTGGAGTCAGGGGTGGGGCTGAAATTTGTAACCCTATACTCATGCTTTAGTTTTTCCAGTGACCAGAACCCATCCTATGTGGGGTACCACAGCCACCAATCATCTCATTAGCATTCAAAAGACACAACTCCTGAGATTCTAAGGGTTTTAGAAGCTGAGCACCAGAAACTGGGACAAAGACCAAATATATATGTATCACACCACCCTTTTTTGAAACTGTCTTCCCTGGACTTTCTCAATTCCAGTTCTCCTGGGTTTTCTACTGCTATAAATTATTTCTTCATTATTAATTTGGTTGCCTTGTTCTTCTTCCTTTCCTTTTTTCTTAAACTTGAGTCATTCCCACTGCTTTGGAGCGTATAGCACTGCCGAAGCCCTTAGATATTATCTCCATATAGATAACTCACACATCATGATCGTTAGCCTCAGTACTCCTGAGTAGCTCATTCTTATTTTCCACTTCTTGTTTGTTGCCAATGGGAATCCTTTCTAAAATTTCAATATCTATTTGTGGTACAATTTTCCCATTTATTCAAATTCAATCCTTGGAGTAATAATGCTTGACTCTCTTCTCTTGTGTTCTTCATTTCCAACAAGTACCAAATCCTATAGATTCTGTATTTAAAAATCTCTTTCATCTGTCCATTAGGATTTATTCCTTCCCACTTATATATTATCTTGGTGCTTAGTGACTGCCATGTCTCCTAACTGTTTTACCTATTAAGCCTCCTCCTCCAAACTACCAGCTCACTGCTTCAGTGTTCTATGATTCCCATTAGTCACCTTCTATGTTAAAAATGAGGCCAACTTAAAAAATTAGGTCCTAAAATAAGTTTCCCAGCTTATGCATTCCTTCCATAATAACTATTACTTATTTAGCATCTACCATGTGCCAAACACATCATTAACCATGATGCTGATAGAGACAGAAGACAGTCAAGGGTCCCCGGCAAAACCCCACCTTCAAGCCTACAACAACCTAAAGACTGAAAAGCCGGACTGTTGGTCCTGGATGAAGCCGGTCCTTTCCCAGCTGATTCTTTCTGAATAATGCCCACCTGCACACTGGGAGGATAGGGTGGAGCCTTGTGAAGTTCTTGCCATTTGCAAGGGGAAAGAGCCTGACCTTTCCTGTTCCTATGTGGTGACCTAGGATTCAACCTTTGAGGTGGAAAACCTGCTAGCAAGACTCTCTCTCACTTAGCTGAAAGTTATTTTTCCTTTTTTCTTTTCACACCATAAATGCATCCACAAGCCTAAATTTTCCTGGTCGGGTGACAAGAACCTGTTTTTTTAACAACATTTTCCATATCATTTTAAACCTCTTCAACAACTCAGAAAACTAAAGCTTATTATATCAAGATCCAATTAATGATATATTTACTCCCATAATGTCACACCTACTAGAAGGCAGAGAGCTCTGTCATTTGATCCAGCTCTGTTGGATTCCAAAGCTCATTCTGAGAATGCAACATATGAAATGCTATGAAAATGCATGCATTAGACAATCACTAAATGAAAATAAAAATATTTGTATTATATGTCACTATATATTAGAAAAAAATTAAAAATTAATACAATGAAGTTAGGAAATTACTCTTTAGGGATTTTTTTTAGAATAACATTAAGTATAAAGCAAGAAAATATTGATACCTTAACCTGCTCTAAGTTTCTTATCTCAGATTAATGAAATGGTAATTTCTATGTCAGCCAAGTATTTATTTAGATCCAAACTGTGATTGTAACTGCAAGAAGGAAAATATCTTACTAAGCTGCAGACAATGTCAGGGACATCCTCTGGAAGGTATTATGTGAAATGCATGCTTGTAAACCCATAATTACAGAAGATGTCTCTAATAAACTACATGCTCAAGTGAGTTTGCCTCTCATGAACAATAATGAAGAAAGTAAGTGCCGACTCCCTACTCCTCCAGCTAGAAGGAAACTAAGTAAATATATGAAAATGGTTCTGTGAATGACCAAGATGTCACAGTGTGTAAAAAAACAAGGCTTTCCCCCACAACTATCATAATAAAATAAAACAGAGCAAAACAAAAAACTTTGGTAAACTATAAGCTACTCCTCAGAGAGGTCTTACTGTAATAACATATTCCATGGTTCCACTTGTTTGTTCTTGTTTATCGCTCTGTTTCCATCTTTGTTTTATTATGTCATTAATATACGTTTGTATGTAAGTTTCTGATTCCTTCTTTTTGTACCACCTCTCCAATTTTATGTTTACGAATTATTCCAAAGGGAAAAAAAAAAAGGCATTTTATGTCAAACTACACGGCTTATGTCCAGCCTGAGGAACCCATTATACATAGAAAGTGAATGAAAATTAAACTCATTCTGGATGCAGTTGAAGACAATCCTTTGTGATTCACTGTATTCAAGAAGGATTTATCAGTCTTTTAAACCTTAAGAAACCCAGAATCTGAAAGGGATTTCAGGAGATCAATCTAGAAGTAAAAGGAAGGCACTTTGATGTATTCAAATGTCAATTCAATATAGGTTATGGTCAGAATCTTATCAGAATCTGCCAGTGATTCCTAGACATTACTTTAAAGCCAGCATTTATGTAATTAATTACAATTCTTTGATTTCAAGTGGCAGAAAGAAGTTTGAACTACAATGGAATAATTTATTATAACAATTCAAGTATATTTTACAGAATGCAGTGACAGGAATAATCCTTGTCTCAAAGAGATTCAGAATTTAGAAACGGAAAAACATCAAAAAGCTAGCAGTATTCTGACTCCATCTCTCATCTGTACTTCTTTCTGTGCTCTACTATTTATTTTACATGACATAAAATGGCAAGGATACCCCATAAAGGCATGGGGGTTGCTTACTACACAAGGATATCCAGCTGAGGGAGTTAAAATACAGTCCTAGTTCTGCTAGCCATGTAGTGAACCCTGAGGGCTGAGTTGTCCTAGAAAGGGTAGCTCTTCTAGTTTCCAAAAGGCAGCATATGGTCAAGTGGAGGCCCCATCAGATGGTCATGGGTTTGCATGTTTCAGATCCAATCACCCAAAGAAAATTAATATGAATAAAATGAATAAATTGTAAATCACCAGGGAAGAGATTTTGATTGAATGTGATACTCATTCTTGGCTCAATTAGCCGTAATACGGAAGGTAAGCATATGTCAATTGGATAGAATTTGGTAGATGGGGTAGTGCTTCACAAAACCTCATTTTTTTTTTTTTTTTTTTTGAGACAGGGTGTCTCACTCTGTTGCCCAAACTGGAGTGCAGTGACGCAATCATGGTTTACTATAGACTTGACCTCCTGGACTCAAGTGATCTTGCAAAATCTCTGCTTTCTTTTCTTCTTCTTCTTCTTCTTCTTCTTCTTTTTTTTTTTTTTTTTTTTTTTTGTTTGAGACAGGGTCTCACTCTGTTGCCCAGCCTGAAGTGCAGTGATGCAATCATGGTTTACTATAGACTTGACCTCCTGGACTCAAGTGATCATCTCATTTCAGCCTCCCAAGCTTCTGGGACTACAGGCACATGCCACCACACTTGGCTAATTTTTGTACTTTTTGTAGAGAGAGATTTCACCATATTGTCCAGGGTGGTCTAGAACTCTTGGGATCAAGCAATTCTCCCACCTCAGCCTCCCAAAGTGAAAGTGCTGGTATTACAGGCATGAGCTATCGCATCCACCTCTAAATTTTTATATTTCAGACTGCCCACTAACCACACAAATTTCCTAAGAGTCAATTATTTATGATGAAATGTTATATTAGAATGAGAAACATGACAAGTAGAAATGATAGAAATGATCTAGATTTGGAGCAAGAGCTAGTATGTGTGTTTTTTTCTCCATGTGTTTAAAATTCTTTATAGGTTGGCTTTGCATTTCTACAGGACTGGAAATTCATTTATTTTTCAATTAAAATATAAGGTATGATTGTTGAAATATTTCTTTTGTATGTTTCTCCCAAAATAATTTTACTCTTTCTTTTGAGGTTACCAAGTTTAGCAAATAAAAATACAGGGCACCCAGCTGAATCTGAACTTCAGATAAACAAGAAGTTATTTAGTACATGCCCATGTAATATTTGAGACAAAGGTATACTTAAAATCACTACATGGGACATATTGATGTTAAATAATTATTTACTGTTTGTCTGAAATGCAAATTTAACTGAGCATTCTTTATTTCATCTGGCATACTTATTTCTTTTTTATTAGGTTGAACCCTATAGAATTACTGTAGGAGGAGACCAGAATATGCAGCCCCCAAAATGTGGACTGTTCACATTTTGCTGAAGACAATTATGAAGAAGCAAGTGCAGAAAAGCTTTCTGCCCTCCCTTTTTTTATTTTTATTTTTTATTTGCCTAAAAGTGGTGTACAGATTTGCAGAGATGAAAGGTTTAGACCTTTATCATCTGAAATGCCCAAGGAATCTACATTACTAAGCTTTACTGACTATCCTTCAGCCATCGTTTATTTGCCTTTCCCCAAGTTCCTGCCCACAGAGACTCAAAGTCTTTTTCCTTTGCCTTATTTCTCTAAAAAATTTAGTGTTCTTTGTTGAAGATACTACATAAGCTGGGATTTAAAGCCACTCCTTTGAGAATTACTCACTCCCTGGGTGTCTCCTATATATACATGAAATAGTCATGTTAATTTTTTTGTTGTTTTTCTTTTATTTGTCTTTTGGTACAGGGGTCCTTTCCAACTAAGAATCTATGTAACTTGAAGTAAAAATCTTATAAACTATGTTTACACATTTCTCGATCTAAATTTGGCAGAGAAATGAGGTCAAGAAAATAGACATATGTCCCTATATATAAAATTCATTACAGCTTGACTTGGTGACTTTACAGTAAAATATGATAAATTATTACCTGGTCTATATAAGTGAAAAGATCTATATGTTTTCTTTAATGGAAAAAAATGAGAGAAGAATAATATGTTGTTTTATTTTCATAGTATTATATGGATACTCAATCACACAATACAGCAAGGATATTTTACAAATAAAATATAATTAAATATCACATAATTTTTATCAAAAACTGATTTACCTTTTTAGAGATTAAAAAGTCAGATATAATTTCCATGCATTACTATTTTTATGTCTCTACTCTTTCTTTTTAATTTTAAATATTTGTAATAATCTTACATTAACTACCTAGAATCATGGCAATTATTTATAGCTGGGCATTTTTTTAGAAAACTAATTTTGTTGTTAGTTATTGAAATGGAAGAGAGGTATTTCTGCATTTTAAAAAAAACTGTGTGTTAAATTAAAAACTTAAATCATAGATTTTTGCAAAACAGTAACTATCTTATTAAGTCGTTTACAAGTTGGAATAATTGTTATTAAAATGCACACAAAATGCACTTGATTTTAGATTTAATCACGTAATTCCAGTAAGAATCTGACTTTCATAAGACATTAGAGAAATGTTTTAATTTTCCTTTATTACTAAAAAGTAATGACACCATGATTATTTTATGGATTTGATGAGCACCTATTCTGTTCCATGTAGTAAATTAGTCAAAATCTCCATTTTAACCTTGTTTCCTTCCAAAAATTCCTATCAGGTAAATATTATAGTCTAGGGTTTTTAAAAAGCCGTTAGAAGCTGGTGCTTAGAACTTAGATCCTCTAAGTAACATATGCAAATAATAAGTGGTTACCTCTGGTCCTAAAGCCAAAAAACTAAATTTATTGTATTTCTAAAATATTTTATTCACTTTCAAGACAGGAAGAACTGATAATTTATTTTGTTTTTATGATTCTTTCTTATTCCCAATAAAAATAAATATATTATTAAAAATTTAACATTGATAGCCAACAACTTTTTTGGTGTAATAAATAAGTTGGCTTCATCTGTAGTATGTTGAGAAGGGGACATGGATAATATCTAATCCTCTCTTGGAGGAAATATTTTTGCAAGTTATACTAATTTTTCAATTTATTTGAAGACTACTGTCAGTCTTAGAGAATGAGCAAGATAGTGTTGACCACTAGAGGGCTTGAAATTTGTGATCACCGTTAGTAATCTAGAAATACTGACGGATAATTCATTAAGGGCTTCTGGTAAATTTTGAAAAGAAACAGATACTTTGACTCCATTGATCTTATATAAAGAACAAATCTTGTAGTTAAAATTAATTTTAATGTTTATGTTGATTGGAATGTTTACTTCTAAACAACTGTAGTATTAGGGTGGTTACTTTACAATTATTACTTGATAAATTTCCCAAAGCATCTTAATGAAAGTGGAAGACAATATAATTAGAGTGAAGTACTAGAATGAACAAGAGGGAGAGGCTCTTAGCATACCCACTTAGAAGAGAGGCCAATAGAAGACTGGAAAAGACTCTCTGGAGAGAAGAAAATAAAAGATGACACAGAGACAAAGAGAATTGACTAGAAAAAAAAGTACCTATTTCTTTAGTTAATTGGTAAATACTTAGTAATGTGAAGCCAAGGGTAGAGAGACTGGGCTAAGTATTAATAACTATTATAGAAGTGACATTTATTGGATGCTTACTACATGCCAAGACTGCTGACATTTACATACATTAACTCATTGAAACATCAGAAAAACCTCATGATATCTATTATATTCTTATTATTTTACAAATAAGGAAATATGTTTCCTTCATAGACTCTCACCTCTCCCTCTAAAAAAACAAAACAAAAACAAAAACATTCAATGAGGGCTGTAGCAGACACAATACAGTTTTTCTTTTTCTTTCTCTCTCTTTTTTTCTCTTTCTCTTTCTCCTTCCTTCCTTCCTTCCTTCCTCTCTTTCCTCTCCCTCTCTCTCTCCCCCTCCCCCTCCCCTCCCCCTCCCCCTCCCTCTCCCTCTCCCCTTTCCTTCCTTTTGCTCCTGTTGCCCAGGTTGGAGTGCAATGGTGCAATCTCAGCTTACTGAAACCTCTGCCTCCTGGGTTCAAGCAATTCTCCTGTCTCAGCCTCCCAAGTAGCTGGGATTACAGGTGCATGCCACCACGCCCTGCTAATTTTTATATTTTTAGTAGAGACGTGGTTTCCTCATATTGGTCAGGCTGGTTTCAAACTTCTGACCTCAGGTGATCCACCCGCTTCAGTCTCCCAAAGTACTGGGATTACAGGCATGAGCCACAACACCCAGCCTGACACAATGCAGTTTTTCTAAAGCAGATGCATTCTGTAGAGACTCAAGATTTGGAGCTTATTGAGTTTGTAGGACAAAGCAAAGGTACCAGGTGAAGACTCATTCTTTATAGGCTCTGGAAGAACTGAGTCAGTGCATTTAACAACATCTGACAATAAGAAGTTAAATTCCATTGAACAGTCTCTGATAGTTGGAAGATGGAAATTACATATGGTCCAAAATCGTGTGTGGGGTACAAGGGAAAGATAAAATGGTTAATGGATTACAATGTTACATGACTAGTTATTTAAAGGCTAATCTAGGCCATAGATTCTTAAAGGTGAAATAAGCAAAACACAGCAGAAAGCAAACATATGATGTACTAAATATGTGTTCTGTAGCAAGTTTTTGCTATAGCTAGTTGTAGGGAAATCCTGTATTTTTGTTACTCTCTGAAGAGCTGAAAAGGAGGAGGTAAAGAGGTCAAGTCACTGGTTTATGGAATGTTATCTTGAGCAAATTCTATATAAAAATGAACTTATGGTGGTTTTAAATGCAAGCGCACTCAACCTGAAACACACAGTAATAGGTAACATATCTAGAGAAAAATATCTTGTAATGAGCAGGAAGTGACAGATGAAGGCATAGAATTAGCCATTGTCTTTGGCAAGATGTTGTTCATGCTGATTCCAGTAAGCATAATTATGTAATATTCTGCAGCAGTGCTCAACCACTTGAATGTAGGAACAGATTAACAGTTAGTTGGATTTGACCAGTGTTTAGGTTTTGCCAGGGAAGAATAATTGAGGGAGAAAGAAAAAGGGGCATTAAGGACATTTGTTAGAAAGTAAAGCTGGGCACAGTGGCTCATGATTGTAATCCCAACACGTTGGGAGGCCTAGGCAGGAGTATTGCGTCAGCCCAGGAATTCAAGACCAGCCTAGGCAACACAATGAGCTCTCCATCTCCACAAAAGTAAGAAAGTTAGCTGGGTGTGATGGCGAGTACCTTGTAGTCTAAGCTATTGAGGAGGCTGAGTGGGTAGGAATGCTTGAGCCCAGAAAGTTGAGGCCAGTGAGCTGTGATTATGCCTCTGCATTCTAGCCTGGGTGATAGATAGAGTATGACTCAGTTTCTCTCTCAAAAAAAAAGTAGCTATAGGATGGAAATCATGAAAAACATGTTGTAAGAATGACATGTGAGGACACAGGGTTAAGATGAATAAAGAAAAGTTATAGGGTCAATGAATTAGTGCTAGCAATGACCTGGTGAATTGCACAAGTGGAATACTAGAGTAAGTAGGCTAGAAGAATAGGAGATGACAGAATGAGATGTTCAAAGGAGAAATTCAGAGACAGTACAGGGTGATGACAATGTCTAGATACGACATGTGAGTGAGTCAGGGAATAGCGATGGAGGACAAGATTATTAGAGTTAAAGAAACAAAGGGATTGAGGTCAAAGTGTTAGTTGGGTCATCTAGTTGGATTTTGAAGTAGATAGCCATGATGACAGAAAATATATACTGGGTAAAGAGCCGTGACTCAGAAGTCCCTGAGTTATGTACCAAGAAGGGAATCCATAGTGGCAAAATATAAGAACATGTGTTTCATGTGTTTTGAAGAGTGAAATAGGAGTGACAGTTTGGAAGTAGCAATAGGGAGCAGAGAGGATAATACCTCAAGCTCTAAGCATATGTAGTGCTTAGCATATAAGAGGAAAAAATAGGCTGGGAGCGGTGGCTCATGCCTGTAATCCCAGCACTTTGGGAGGCTGAGATGGGCAGATCACAAGGTCAGGAGTTCGAGACCAGCCTGGCCAACATGGGGTTTAGTAGAGATGAAACCCCATCTCTACTAAAATACAAAAAAAATAGCCAGGTATGGGGGCATGGACCTATAATTTCAGCTACTTGGCAGGCTGATGTAGGAGAATTTCTTTTTCCCGGAAGATGGAGGTTGCAGTGAGCCCAGATTGTGACACTGCACTCTAGCCAGCCTGGGCGACAGAGTGAGACTCCGTCTTGGTGGGGGGAAAAAATAAAGACATTTTCCACATGAAGCACTCTAGGAAAAGCAGTTTGCTGGAGGCAGGCTAATTTCAGCAAAAATCTGAAGGAAATGTTCAATAAACAGGTTAAGGAATTAGAGGAATTTTCTGATAACTGGAAACAAGCTTTGGTGGAAGGGCCTGGACGACCAAGCCCTTGGATTGGTGATGCTGAGAGCAGAGTGGTGATAAATGCCTGTGAAATTAGGTAAACTGGGAAGCTTGGATTTCTGATGGTGATACAAGGTGAACTGGTATTGAAAGCATGATGAAATTCATTTCGGAAGCCACAGAGCCCTGGGTTCGGAGGTCATGCGGTGGCTGATCTTGCCGCAGCTGAAGATGGGGTGATAGGGAGGAGGTGGTCTCATTCCTGATATATCAGAAAATGTTGGATCCAGTGTTGCTGGAAAAAGAGCAATAATTCAATTATCTTTAATTCCCCCAAAAGGCTTTCTCTACTGAGTACTTCTATTTACTGGAAAAACTCCCACAAATTTCTAAAGCCCAAAAGTCCCTCACTTTGTGAATGCTTTTCTGACCTCAACATCCCATAGTTAGTCATTTCCTCTATTACCCAACACACTTTGCATAAATAGCACTTTGCACAAACCTTCTGTCTCTCTCACTATACACTAAGCCTCTTGACCCAAGAACTGTGGCTTACTTTGTCTCTGTGCCAGAAAGTGGATCATATCCAAAAACTGGATGACAAACCCAGGACTTACTAGGGTTCAATAGTTTTTGAGGAGTAAGCGAATTAGAAGACTGTTTAAGTTGTGTTACTATTACTACTAGCTGTTGAAAGTTTACTAAGGGTAAGCATTGTGCTAGGAGCTGTATATACATAATCCTGATTTTGTAAGTGTTCTCTTGATTCTGCTTATGTTCTCCTTCTGAGAGACAGGATTTTAATTAATCAAACTAAAGATTAGATACTGCAATGACAAAAAATAGAGAAAACGGAGGTTTTTAATTTTACTGTGATGTTTATTATTTATTACTGTAACTGTTTTAAGACAAGGAACTTTTTCTGTAAAGTAAAATGATTCAAAGGGGGAAAATGGCTTACATGATTCAAATATGATCAAAACTTATTTTGAGTTTGTAAGACAAAAATATGCAAATTATACTGTGTTTGACAGTAAACTGAGCTAGGAATATGCAAAGAATTCTCAAACACCAATTTCACTGAGACAGAAAGAAATATGCAAATGCTAGGGTGACAGTGTCATGAAATGTCACAGAAATTTAGGCATAGGTAATAAAATTAGAAACTCTACTTTGCATTTAAATTACTTAAAATTATAGTAAGTTTTTAAAAAAAATATGAGAGACCAAATAGCTTCATGTGCATTCAATTTCGTAACACTCTCCTTCCCTAAGGAAAATACTACTGAATATCCAGGGCCTATGTGGAGCTTGCGCAAGCCAGTCCCAGAGGGTCTCTGACATGAATCCTATATTCTGAGTTGCACAGGAGAATCATATCAACTTCCAACATTGGTAAAAGTTTAGGTGTGCAAGTCTGGAATACAGACTGTTTGACATTTTGAAGAGAGGAAGATTTGAATACCTCCTCAGATCTCAGAAGCAACAAAGAATCCTTTTTTTTTTAAATTATCTTCTGGGACATTCACATTAGTATCACATTAAACCTGGATGACTGAATGTATCCCAATTATTTAGTAGTTGTTGGCATTGCACTGAATGTATCCAACTACATATTCAATTGCTGGCATTGCACATGTGATGCTTGCCATGACTGTACCTAGGATACAAGTAGAAGGAACATCAGCAGCAGCAAGTATTTTTTGAAACGGGGAATGATTGTAAGTTTTGGTGTCCACAGGTAGGTTCTTAATAGTTTAAGTATTTATTTAATTACTTGATCTAAGTAACCAGTTAAATCAAATGATTTAGTAAAATGACTATAACTAGTTAAACAGAGATATTGAATTATATAGTTGGTATTCCATATTCAAATAGGTAGATAATTTGCCAATCTTCACTTGATTTGATGCTTCATGGGCATATCTTGAAGTTCATGGGCAAATAGAGCATTAGTAGGTTCACTCTGTAATCAACAAGATATGGAAGTGGGCATACTGATAAAGTTAGAATTTAATTGTGTGGGTTACAACCTCTTAGAGAATGGTACTTATGTTTCATTCTCTAATCTGCCAAAACTTCAGGACTCTGAACAAACCTTCAGATGCGAACTCAGATTGAACTATTTTAACACCCAGTGATTGCTATTTAGACTAAATCAAATGAGGGGGATTTGCAAAAATAACTACTGGACACATCTCAATACAATTTCTCTGTTGAGCGTTTAAAGATTTGGACAGAAAATAGGAACAACTGTTACTAACTATTCTTGGGTGTCACTAAACTTAGCAACTATAATCTCAGAAGCTCTGTTTACCTTTAAACTTTATTTGCTGACTTTATTCACCAGAGTTGTTATATCTTTTCCTAAAGTTAACTATCCTGCTAAGTCTTGGATGCTGAGTGTGCAGGAGAAGTTAGAAGTCAGGATCTGGGGTTGGCCATGTAGAAGTAATATTAGCTAACATGGTAAATAGGAAGGTAAGAGATTATGTTGAGAAGTCAGCTGGGAAATAGAGGGGTAATGCAAAATATTCAGTTTAAAACTGTCAGCTTGTAGGGATCAGAACACCAGGCTGAGAGATTAAGGGCAAAATGGTCAGACACCTAGGAGAGATAGAAAATCAAGATGGTTCAAGGACTGAAACTCATGAGTATGTGTAGCAGGAGGCTAGAATCTGAAGCATAGAGTCTAAATAGTTATAGATTATTATTATTACTGGTAGCTACTCTTAACTATTTTTATGAGACTTATACTAAAACTACTAAGACAGAGGTTCTTACAGAGCTCTTATGTAAGGCCAGAAATGTTATTAAAATATTGGGCTTGAATAAATGGGTACTCAATGGCAGGTGAGACCTGAATTGAATAGGGGACTGGTGAGTAAAGAGATAGACAATCTTCCTACCTACACGATTCTGAAAAGGAAGTTCTTAGCTTTGCATTCCAGCTTCATCACATACTACCTGTATGGATTAAATTCACAATGTTTAATCTCTCATAATATTTAATATAGAGGGTTGCTATGATAATAAACGACATAAGTGCCTGACACCATGTCAGATTCTGGGTAGCCACTCAAGAAATGTTAATTTCTATCCTTCTTCATCTACCACCTAAGCACACTTTGTTTTACAGCATTATGTGTATTCTTATACATCTCAATAGATGTACATCTCTATTTTTGATAATAGGAAAAGTGTGTTGGCATTTCATCATTAGTATCTACCTGGCACATGGTAGGTAATCAAAAATGTATTCTATAGATACAGCATGTTTGGAAAGTATTCCCCTCCTCAAGGAAATATTCCATTCCTAACAGGAAGATAATATGGAAAACTTAAGACATTCTAAAATTTACCAAGGAGTTAAACAAAAAGAAGATATATACATCATTTATATTTTCTAGGATAGATGTCATTGAGATTTACAAAAATTAAACTGATGAAATGCTGTGGTGATAGGAATCAGAAACTTGGTCAATGAAAACACTTAGTAGTGGGCCTACTTCCCAGTAAAGTAGTTGAAACTGTTAGACACTTGCTTTCCTGGTCTCCTTTGCTGCTGATGTGCACTTCACTAGAGAGATATATACCCTCAGCCTCGATCACGTTAAGAATTTGCTCTGGGGCAGTAGGGACTTGGGGAAGATACTGTCGCTGGGGGTAGCAGTGGCCCTGGGGCATAGCCCAGCAAAAGAGCTTGGCAGATTGGTTTCAGAATGGAATCTTCAACAAATTGGTTATACAACATGATTTTGGACATTTTTCTCAATTTTCTTTCCTAGGGATTCTGTGAGCAATCAATACCCTTTTAAAATATTCAATTCTTGCAGAAGAACAGAAAGAATAGATTTTAAATATGCTGTCATCTAAGGTGCTCAGAACATATTTTTCTTTACATTTTATCATGTTGGTGACATTGTAAAGAAAAAGATGCTGGGGTGGAGGGCATCTTTCAAGGAGAAAAGAAAGATTTATGTTGGTAGCTTAAAATGAGCTAAAATTTATTTCTAAGGATATTAACAGGGACAACAACAGCTGTAGCAAGGAGAGAAAGTGTATATAGTAGACTAAAAATTGAAGATGAAATATTAGAATGCTGTCAGAAATTTTGAGTTTAATACTCCAGGAATAAAGTGCTTCTGATTAATATGAGGGTGAATTCAGAGGCGGAGAAGAGTCCAATGGAACTGATTACATTAGCTCCCTTCCTCAATAACGTTGCTGGCTACTGCCAAAACATTCCCATTTCTAATTATTCCAGCAGCGCTGCCCTTCCATATCATCAAATTTTCACCCTTTACTAGATAATTTAAATCAACATGCACATATACTGTAATAGCTCTCAACTACAAAACCCTGCCCGACTCCTATATCATCTTTTGTTTATATTCTACTGTTTGTAGCAAAACTCAAGGAATAATTGTCTAAATTCACCTTCATTTTGTCTTTTCATTCTCTCTTGAACCCTCTTTATAAATCTTTCTTCCCCATTTAATCAAAACTCCTCTTTTCAAGACCATTTGTGACCTCCCTGTTGCTCATTCCAACAGTTTACTTTCAGTCTTCATGTTTTGTGACCCATTTCAACAGAATTAGGCACAGTTAATTAGTCTCTTGCTTTTGAACTACTTTCTGCACTTGGACTTTAGGACAACACCATCTCTCCTATCTCACTTGTCACTCTTTCCCTATCTTTTGTGGGTTCTTTCTCATTTTTCTGATCTCTAAGCTTTGGAATCTCTCAAAGGTCAATACTTGGAATACCATTCTTTTCTAAGTAAACTCACTCCATAAGTCATCTCAACCCAATTTGCTTTAAATGCTATAGATTTCAAGATTCACAACTCTAGCCTAGATTTCACTCTTGTATGTCTAGTTATCTACATGATATCTCCACTTGAATGTCTAATAGACATTTTAAACTTTACATGTCTCAAACCAGACACCTGATTCCCCTATCATAAACACTAGAATCAGCTCTTTCTGTAATCTTGTCCAGATGTAATTTCTGTCATGCATCACTTGACAATAGGGATATGTTCTGAGAATTGTGTCCTTAGGTGATTTCCTAATTGTGCAAACAAAAAGTGTACTTACACAAACCTAGATGTTATAGCCTACTATAAACCTAGACTATATGATATGGCCTATTGCTGCTAAGCTACAAACCTCAACAGCATGTTACTGTACTGAGTGCTGCAGGCAACTGTAACACAATGGTACATATTTCTGCATCTATACATATCTAAATATAATCTTATGAGACCACCATTGTATATGCAGTCCATTACTGACTAAAACGTTGTATGGCACATAACTGTACACAGTTAATTCTATCTTTGCAGTTGTTTAAGCAAAACTCCAAAGTCATATTTACCTCCTTTCTTTATCTCACATTCAATCTATCAGCAAATGTTGTTGGTTACATCTCAAAATGTATCTTATATTTGACGATTTTCAATATCTCCATTGCTACTACTTTGGTTCAAGAAACAATACCTCTTGCCTGAATTACTGTAAGAGTCTTCAACTGGTTTCCCTAATGGCACTCTAGACTCCTAGAGTCTCTTTTCCACCCAGCAATCAGTGTGAATTTTAAAAAATATGTCATTTTTTTTCTACACTCAGTAAAATCCAAAGCCTGTTCTCTGACCCTCAATGTCCTACATAATCTTCCTCCTGTTACCTCTCTGAATTTAACTACTCCCACTCTCCACTTTGTTCACCGTGTTCCAGCCTTACTGGCCTCCTTGCTATTTCCCTCTTACCAAGCACCCACCTAATTTTGCACTTGTCATTTTCTCAGCATAGGACATAGATAGCCAAGACATAATTTTCTTTCCTCATTTCTTTCCTGTGCTCTTTAGTTGTCACTTTGTTTTGAGACATAACATCCTCACTAGACCCTATATGCCCATGAAGCTGTATATGGTACTGGATTACAGTCATCTCTCACTTATTGCTTTAGAGCCTAGGCCTCACAAGGTGATTTAATATCTGACTTAAAACATACTTTTCCTGATTCCAATTAACCTCCATAGCCAGTTGCCAGCCCTACCTTTGGTCTTGCTTAACTTAGATCACAGTTAAAACCAGCCGCCCACTGGAGAAGTTCCTCAAACAGACAGCTCAGTTCTCTGGCCTGTTTCCTTATACTGCTGTGCTCATTACTTTCCTTTTGAAATCTGATGATGAAAGAGGGAAGTCTTTAAAACTTCCAGTTCCTAAATGATGGTGTGGAAGCAAGCTGGCTTCACTGCCCCAAAAGAAAACCACAATCAAATATACAGTTCCAAGATTATCACCAGCAATATACAAGAACAAACATATGAAAAGGAAGCAGTTCTCGGGGGCCACAGAGAAGTGAAAAAACTCTGAGCAGAAAGTAAAAGAATTAGTCTTTCATGTCTGAGACACCCCTCTTCCCAATCTGCCCAAACCAAGTACATGGAAAAGTTCCCCCATATCACAGTTTCTAAACTGAAAAAAGTGAGATTGAGTTGAATAACCAAATTCTCCATCATCTTGGCATCCCTGGCAGTATACCTGTCCCTGTCTCAACTCACGAGAAGCATTGGGAGTGCCTAAAAGGAGAAATGTCCTGAGGACAGCCAGAGACAAAGGAGAGAGGCAGGAGTACCATCCCCAGCTCTGGAAACTCTGCTTTGTAATTCAGCCAAAGGAGATGGCAAATTAGAGTTGCTGTTCAGCAGCACTATGCTGTAGGAGGTTAGTTACACAGGTACCCTGAGCATGAATCCCTAGAAAACCATCCTACACTACCAGAATATCCCCTTTGGGATCTCTCCCATTTGGGATGGGTGGTCATTGCTTACTAGAATTGAGGCAGAACTGGGCAGAAGGTGCCGTTTAGTGCTGAAAAGGAGGCAGCAACTTGAGGGGACAAAAAGAAAATCATCAAATAAATTACAAAGACTGTTTAAGGAAACACATCCAATAAAAACCAAAGCAAGTCAGACAAAGAAGACTGGAATAAAATATTTGAAACTATACAATGAAAAGAGAAAAAAGAAAAAAGAGTGAAGAGAAACAAAGATTGCCTATAAGATATAGAAAATGACCTCAACTCGCTTGAGCCCAGGAGGTCAAGGCTGTAGTGAGTGGCGATTGAGCCACTGCCTTCCAGCCTAGGTGATAGAACAAGACCCTGTTTCCAAAAAAATAGTAAAGAAAGAAAAATAAATAAAGAAAAGAAAAAGATAATAAAAAAAGAAAATTACCTAAAAATACCAAATCTAAGAATAATTGGTGTTCAAGTTGGACCTGAGCAAGAGCAGGGGGTAGAAAACTTATTCAAAGAAAAAATAATAGAAAACTTTTCAAATCTTGAATAAGAGATAAATATCCAGGTACAGGAAGGTCAGAGAACACTAAACAGATGCAACTCAAATAAAACTACCTCAAGGGATAAAATAATCAAACTCTTTGTCAGGAACAAAGAAATGATCCTAAAAGCAACAAAGAAAAGAAGCAAATAACATATAAAGGAGCTCTAATTGGTCTGGCAATCAAAATCAATTTCTCAATGGACACCATACAGGCCAGTGGGGAGGGAGATGACATAAAAATATACTACAAAGCTATAGTAACCAAAACAACATAGTTTACAGTCATAAAAACAGAAACATAGACCAATGGAACATAATAGAGAACCAGATATGCATTCTTGTATTTACAACCTACTCATTTTTGACAAAGGTGCCAAGCACATACAATAGGGAAAGGAGAGTCTCTTTAATAAATGATGCTGGGAAAACTGGATAATCACATGCAGAAGAATGAAACTAGACCCCTATCTCTCACCATATACAAAAATCAGATCAAAATGCATTGTAGACCTAAATCTAAGTCCTCAAACTACGAAACTACTAGAAGAAATCATGGAAATGCTCCAGGATATTGTTCTGGGCAAAGTTCTTTTGTGTGTGTAAGACCTCAAAAACACAGGCAACCAAAGCAAAAAGCAGTCAGATGGGATTACATCAAGCTAAAAATTTTCTGTACTACCCCCCACTCCCCCACCACACACAAATCAACACAGTAAAAAGACAACCCACAGAATGGAAGAAAATATTTGCAAAGTACCCATCTGAAAAAAGATTAATAACCAAAATATATAAGGAGTTCAAACAACTAAATAGTGGGAAAAAAAAAATTCAATTAAACAATGGGCCTAAGGTCTAAATAGACATTTCTCAAGAGAAGACATACAAATGGCCAACAGGTAGGTGAAAAAGTGATCAACATCACTGGTCATCAGAGAAATGCAAATCAAAACTAAAAATAAGATATCATCTCACCACAGTTAAAATGCCTTTTATCAAAAAGACAGGGAATAATGAATGCTAGCTAGGATGCAGAGAAAAAGGAACACTTCTTCAGTGTTTTTGGGAATGTAAATTAGTACAGCCACTATGAAAAACATTGTAAAGTTACCTCAAAGGAGACAAAAATTGGAGCTACCATTTGATTCAGCAATTTCACTACTGGGTATATATTCAAAAGATAGGATATCAATATATTGAAGAGATATCTATACTTCCACATTTATTGAAGCACTTATTTACAATAGCCAAAATATGAAATTAATCTAAGTGTCCATCAATAGATGAATGAATAAAAAATGTGGTATATATACACAACAAAATATTATTCAATGATAAAAAGGAAAGAAATCCTGTCATTTGCAGCAACATGAATGAAACTGGAGATCGTTATGTTAAGTAAGTGAAGCACAGAAAAACAAATATTGCATGTTCTCATTTATATGTGGGAGCTAAAAAGATGGGTCTCATGAAAAGAGAGAGTAAACTGGTGATTACTAGAAGCCAGAAAGGGGAGGGGAGAAGGGGATGAGGAGAGGTTGACTAATGAGTACAAATATATAGTTTGATAGAAGACATAAACCTAGTTTTTGATAGATCAGTAGGGTGACTATGGTTTATAATAATCTATTGCATATTTCAAAACAGCTAGAAGAAAATAATTTCAATGTTTCTAGCATAAAGAAAAGATAGTATTTAAGGTGACTTAAGGTGATTGATTACACTGATCTAATCTTCACAAATTATATGAATATACTAAATTATCACATGCACCCCCAAAATATTTACATCTGTTCTGTATCAATAAAATAAAGAAAACAGATTTCTTTTTTAAAAGAAGAAAGACTGTAGAAGTTGAAGGGAACACAGGAACATATATGCCTGCTGTTGAGGTTTGACTTCCCAATAGGCTTAAGGTAGAGTCCAATCTTTCCCTAGGATTTCTTTTGCAAATTAGATAAACTATAATGTGTCGAAGAAATAAACTCTACTTTGGCAAAATTCAAATAATATAACCATATTTCTTGTAAATACAAGTGTATAGCATCAGGAATTGGGTATCAATAAAAGATTACTTTATCATTCAGGAAAGGAAAAGTTTAATCAGCTGTCAATAGGTAGCAAATAAAAGAATAATGATTTATATTAGTATTTCCAGATTATATAAACTTAGAATAGGCAGGTATATAAAAATGTCCATGGAGAAAGAAAGTGTATTTGTGGTCCTAATTACTTTAAATTTGAAAATAATGAGCTACATGGAAAGTCAGAATAAAAACGGGCTTAAAAGAAAAGGAAAGGAGAGATTTTCAGATAATTAAATGAAATAAGTTCAGAGATGTTTTGGACCAAAATACCATTACCACTGTTTGAATAATCATTTAAATGACCTTTTCTACTGCAGTTAATTTTTACCTCTCTTTTCTCTCTATCAGGAAACAGTGATTTATCTGAAACGCTACTACCATGTGTAAGAAATCTACTGTACTCTAAATTATAAAGAATTAGGTTTAAAATCCATTGCATGGCATGCAAAGTCTTATTTTTTAAGATTTATCTCTGACTACCTGTCTATTTGCATACCTTTAGCTGTAAAATAGGATCTTCTTGACTATGCAAGGCATTTTTGCTCTCTCAGGCCTTTGGTTAGGTTATTTTCCCGTGCAACAGTGACTTTATATTCCTTTCATGGCTAGGGGAATCTTATATATTCTTTAAGGTAATCTCAAAAGTCATTCCCTATAAAAGGCAGTAATTCAAATTAGATTTTTAAAAGCCTCCTCATTAACTGAGATAACAATGTTAAAACATATAAGCTAGTATTTATAAGATATATTTGCAAATGAAAACATGGCATGCTTGTGTAGAGCTTCTCAATCAAGAACTTAAGTCATTTAATAAACATAAAGAAAGAATTGTCTGCATCTCCAGAGTAGCTACTATGGTAACACAAACCTAGCATCTTACAAAACAAAATATAAAACACAGTAGGTACTAACTACAGTTTGAATGTCTGTCCTCTCCAAAACTCATGATAAGATTAATGGATAAGATTAATGCCATTATAAAAAGACAAGTTTGGCCCTTTCTTGCCTTCTCTGTGCCCTTTCACTCTATGCCATTTAATAATACAGCAAGAAGGCTCTCACCAGATGCCAGCACCAAGATATTGGACTTTCCAGCCTTCAGAACTGTTAGTCAATAAATTTTTGTTCGTTATAAATATCCCGTTCTGTTGTATTCTGTTATAGCAACACAAAATAGACTTAGGCAGTAGGAAAATAAAATAAAATTAAGTATGATGATATAATTGAAGTTCACATTACATTCTATTCATGTAATAAAATACTCACAGACTCCATAAAAATGTGCAAATGTTATATATCAATAAAAAATACAAAAAAACTCGTTGCTTAAATTCTATTGTATGCTTAACATACCAATAGTTTCTATGAATACATTATGCTTATCCAAACGTTTACAATGGCCAGAAATAAACTAAGGGCACTGAAGAAATTACTTGGTTTTGAAACTGTTCAAAATACATTTTCAAGATATATTTAATTACTGACAGTTTTTTTTTTTTATTAAATGAATTCAGAGACAGATAAAGTTTTTTGGCTAAAGGACTCACTGATAGAACTGGTAAGTTATGTTTCATTCTGCTTTTAATGATGGCTGTTAATGTGACTGATATTGCTTGCTAACATGGTGAAATATAGTGAATCCTGACAGTTTCTTGAGCAGCTGGGTAGTAAATCTAGCAGCCAACCCAGGTTCTTCTTTGTCTTGATGTTTCTTATTTTATAGCTAGAGTAATGAAAAGTCAAACATTCAAATAATAAGCTGTTTCCTGAGTCCACTGGCAGGATCTGACAGGCCTCTCTGTTCTAGGAAAGACAGGCAATATCCAGATCTTTTATGCTCTAGGAAAGAAAAATCTGGCTGATGACTGGCCCACAGGCCCTAATTCAGAAAGAATCTGAGTCATGATGCATATATTTTTAAAAATTTACACCAGCATTGGAGCCATCTAATTCAAAACTATGAAAAGAAAGGCATAAAAGTAAGACCTATATTTTATATTTGTTACCCTGGACATACCAGGTATTACATATCTTCCCTTCTATGAATAATTAGCCAAAAGCATGACAAAGGAAACACTGACATAATTTATGAACTTATTGTTAGTTTTCATTTTAGATGATTTTTTTCCATTAATTATGAAAATGTAAAAAGATATACAGAGCTTTATGCAAGATTATTTCTGTAAAGCTTAATGGCTATGTTTTATGATTCAGAATATAAGTATCTTAATCATTGCAATAAATATTTGTAGTATTATGCAGTTTGGCTCATTTGCTTATTTATTTTTCCTTCCCAGATTTATCCATCAGCTCTGTATTATACTCTTAGGGACTGTATGCCTGTTAAGCTGCAAAGGATTCTTGAATGCATTATATATTTTAAATACTACCTTTTATCAGTGTTATTCTAGAAATTTAGCTAAAAATGTAACATATCTTCAGACAGTCTAGAAAAGTGGGTACTTTAAATAATTTTCAAAAGCCATTCTATCTTAGAAATACTGCTTAAGGAAGGAAAAACATCTATATAAAGCATGGTGAGATCACAATGCTTTGGGGAAGATATGATGAAAAAAACTTCAATCTCTATGTCATATCAATGGAATTAAATTGAAATCTAATAGTCAATAATTTGATGGGAAAATAACTATGACATTAAGTTGTATAAAAAATGATAGCTTGAAGAAACTATGAGTTCCTATCTTTATAATTGTTATTAATCAGGTTTTATATTGAAGTCATGATTGATTTGGTTTCTACAATTGATTTGTGATATGGAAAATTTGCAATGAAATTTACAAAACAGTTCATTTACTGCTTAATTTTGGGGGAAATTTTCTTGTGTTACATATCACAACAAAATGAATCCAATAGTGGGACTGGGGTGGTCACCCAAAGCTGATAGAGCAGTTCATTCTTTTATAATTTATAGGCCAGGCATGGTGACTCATGCCTGTAATCCCAGCACTTTGGGAGGTTGAGGTGGGCAGATCACCTGAGGTTGGGAATTCTAGACCAGCCTGACCAACATGGAGAAACTCTGCCTCTACTAAAAATACAAAATTAGTCAGGCATGATGGTGCATGACTGTAATCCCAGCTACTCAGGAGGCTGAGGCAGGAGAATCACTTGAACCTGGGAGATGGAGGTTGTGGTGAGCTGAGATCGTGCCATTGCACTCCAGCCTGGATAACAAGAGCAAAACTCTGTCTCAAAATATATATATATATATATATACATCTCAAATCATATATATATATATATATGATTCCTTCTATCTCAGGTATTTTTAGGTCCTCTAGTATTTAAAAGTATATATGTTAGGAGGGTCACTTCAACACTTCCAGAGGTCAGAGATATTACTTAATCAATTATCTGAAGCATTAAAAAATATATAGAGAGATATAGGATTTTGCTACATTGCTCAGCTAGTCTTTAACTTTGGAATTTAGCAATCCTACTGCCTTGACCTTGCAAAGTACTGGGATTACAGGCATTAGCCACCATGCCTGGTCACTTGAAGCATTTTTAATTGAATTGTATGTATTGTGCAAGATCAATAAAAATTGTTCATTTATAAACTAACTAGAAAGATTGAATGCTGAATGCCTGTAGAGGGTCATATAGTCTGTAGTGGATATACTCTGTATACTATTAATAACTTATTACTGTGAAATAAATCATCCTGACATGTAATGTCTTAAAACAACAAAAGATTTATTGTTTCCTGGTTTCTCTGTGTTAGGTATCTATGGGTGGCTTAGCTGAGTGCCTCTGCCATAAAGTCTTTAACAAGACTGTAATCGAGATGGCAGACAGGGCTGTGTTTTCATCTGAAGGCTTGACTGGAGGAGATACAATTTCAAGTTCATTTGTGTGATTGTTGGCAGGACTCAGTCTTTCATAGGCTTTTGGACTAAGGTCTCAGTTTCTCACTGGCTGGTGGCTGGTAGCCTCCTTCAGTTCATAGCCACATGAATCTCTCCATAGGGCAGTTCATAAGAGAGTGGTTGCTTCCCTCAGAATGAGTGAATGAGAGAGCAACAGAGGGCATCAAGATAAAAGCCACAGTCTCTTTTTAACATAACCTTGAAAGTAACAATTATTTTGCATATGCCGTTAGTTAGAAGTCAATACTAATTCCAGCCTACATTCAAAAGAAAGGTATTACACAAAGACATGAATAGCAGGAGATGGGATCATTGGGTGTTATCTTAGATGTTGCTCACCATGTGCCCAATTATACATTCTTCATATACTCAGAGTTTTAGTAACATTTTTAAGTAAAACAAGTAGTACATTTAGGAACTGGAGCAAAGTCCAGAGCATGCACTCCTTTTAAATGATCTGGGGAACCACTGGAACAAGTCAAAGAATCAATATTAATAAGACTTTTTTTTTTAAAGAAGCTAAGTTGTACTTTAAGCGGTCATCCCAAAGAGTAATGTACTATTTGTATTTGTAGATTAGAAAAAAGCAAATATAGAAGGATGACAGGATTGTATAGATAAATATTTCCAAAACAAATCCTATAAATAAATATTAGAAATTAATACATAAATTTTGTTTGTTCAAAAATTTAAAAAAATTAAATGAATTTTAATTTCCTGCAACAAATATTTAGAAAATAAGAGTATAACATTATTTAGCATGGCATAAGAAATCAAACACCTATGCATAAATATAATGAAATAAAAATGACTGTGATCAGGAAACTATCAAATTCAAGAGGACCATAATAAAAGGAGTGATATACTGTGCTCACAGTTTTGAAGACTATATTGTAAAGAAGCTAATTCTCTTTAAATTGTTTCATATTAAAACAATTAATTAAATTGATTCCAAATCAATTAAATTAGTTAAGTTGATAAAATGTATTCCAAATTTTAATTTCAGTGCTTCATGAGTGTATGTGTATGTTTGTTCAAATTGATCATCAACTGTTAAAAAATTTATATGGAAATGAAAAGGGCCAGAATAGCCAAGATTACCTGGAAGAGGGAGAATAATTTGGAAGATTTACATTTAACTACAATGTGGTATTGGTGCAAAGTTAGACAAGTAAGCCAAAGGTACAAGTTCAAAAAACAGACCAACATGCACATAGTCACTTGATTCTTAATGATGGCAGGACTTTAGGGCAATGAAGAAAATGGTACTGGGTTATGGTATCATTTTCAGTAAATGATACTGGGTTAATTGGATATTCATATGAAACAAAGTGAACCACAGCATACACAAACATTAGTTTATAATCTAAATATGAATTGTAATGCAATAATCTTTTAGAGAAAACCTTAGGAAGACATTTCATGAATTTGAATTTGAGATTGGCAAATATTTCTTTAAAGCAACAGCATAGAAAGATTGTTAAACTGGATCACAAAAAATTTAAAGCTTCTATTAATCAAAAGACATCATTAGGAAGTGAAAAGACAAAGTAGAGACAATATTTACAACATTTAAAACTGACAGGAAACATGAATCCAGAATCTGTAATGAATTTCTTACAAATAAATAAGAGAACAAAAGACAGATCAATAAAAAAAAATAGGCCAGAGAATTGAACAGGTACTTCATAAGACAATATACTAGTGGCAAATAAATAGATAAAAAAGAGAGACTATTGGAAGACCAGCTCCCAGTATATCAACGTGGATTCAAGATCTCTCAAAGTGATAGAGTGGTTGGTGAAAAAGAAAAAAAAAGACAAATAGTTTTTTTCAAATCTGAGCCCAGGGGAGACACCACATAAAGCTGCTCCATGGATGTCTAAAATTCGCCTGAAAACCGCAGTTTTTTTTATTAGGCTCTTTCAATAGGGGAGGGGGAGTGAGGCTACACAACAGTGTAGTAATGATCATACAAAAAGAATACATTTGCAAAACTGATGCATAAAGATCACAACGTGGTATTGTAAAAGCAGAACAATGTAAAGATAACTTTCTGTGTGTCAGCATAGAAACCATACACCTTAGTAAGAATAGAGGTTAAACATAAACTTATAATTATCAGCAAGAATACATTGGGCTCACAGCTGCAGGGGGAGCAGGATCTGACACAGGACAACCAGCCTGACCACAAAGTTCCAAAAGGAGGGGGGGCCTCCATGCAGGCCTGGAGGAGCAGGGGGGAAAAGAAAGACGTTTACATCCTTATCTCAACCGCAGAGGTTTTTCCTCACGACAAACGCCCCTCATGCATCCGTTTATAGGCTCTCCATAAGGGTCCCATTCCCTTTCCAAGGCCATAATCAATATGCCTTTCCTGGGAAAGGAATCTAGGTAATAAGCCTCTCCATTACATGTCTGTTTATAGGCTCTTTGCAATGAGAAGGTTATTATGTGCTGTCATCTCTCTCTGGCAGTCAGGCGAAGTGGTTTGTCTCTTACACAGAGTTCCTGTTTTCACCAGAACAGCTCAGCAGAGCCAAAGTTACAAGTTACAGCTTCAACAGAGCCAAAGTTACAAGTTATAGCTCAGCTTTTCATGTTATTCTTCATTTTCTCAAATATAATTGATATAGTAACAAGCATCACAAAGCAAATAACTTGTTTCGGGAAAACCAAATTCTAAGAGAATTTACAAGTTAAAGTCAACAACAATTTCTTCTTGCTATTTCAGATAGCTTGGGTTTTGCCAATTCTTCCAGAAGCTTGGGGTTGCTCAGTCACCACCGAGGGGTCCACAGCATTCCCAACAGAAAATTAACCTCATTGGTAATCAGAAAAGGCAAATGAAAACAACACACCTAAAGAATGATTAAAATTAAGCAAAATTAAACTGACAATCTTAAGCGTTGGCCTCTTAGTCCATTCTCACACTGCTGTAAAGAAATGGCTAAAACTGGGTAATTTATAAAGAAAAGAGATTCAATCGGCTCACAGTTCCACAGGCTGTACAGGAAGCATGGCTGGGGAAGCCTCAGGAAACTTAGAATCATGGCAGAAGTCGAAGCAGGCACATCTTACAAGGCCCCAGCAAGGAGAAAGTGGGTGAAGGGGGAGGTGCTACACACTTTTAAACAACCAGATGTCATGAGAACTCACTATCGTCAGAACAGTGAGGGAGAAATATGTCCCCACGATTCAGTCATCTTCCCACAGTTCCCTCCTCCAACATTAAGGATTACAATCAATGTGAGATTTGGGTGGGGACCCAAATCCAAATCATATCAATTGGCAATAATGTAAACTCACAGGATTGTACTTTAGTGAAATCACTTTTGAAAACTCTTTGGGCATTATTTACTAATGGTGAACACATGTTTACCAATGACCCAAAAATCCTAGGTTTACAACAAGCAGAAATGGAATATATATGCCCCAAAATAAATACATTAAGATATCCAGATCAGTATAATTTTAATAGCCCCAAACTGGAAACAACTCAAATATCTACCAACAGTAGAATGGGGGAAATAAATATGTTGCAGCAATGAAAAAAGATTAAACTACTGCTACTCAAAACAACACAACTCTACAAACATAATCCTGAGTGGCAGAAGCCAGACATAAAATAATATATTCTGTGTGATTTTATTTATACAGCTCAAAAAGAGGTACAAATATATCTCTGTTGTTGGAAAACAGGATAGCAATAAACCTTGAGGAGGAGGAAAGGGGGCTTCTGGGATTTTGGAGTTGGTCTATTTCTTGATCCTGATGGTTGTTACATGACCATGTGCATTTTGTGATAATTCATTGAGCCATACATTTATTTGAAAATGTTAACATTTATTTAAAAATATTCTAAAGTCTGATTAATGGAATTAGAGATTTAAAAAAAAATCTAAAATGTTAAAGGGCCACGAATTAAATGGAGTGAATATTACAAAATGAATTTTAGGTTACACTAGCTTTTATTGATAATTACATAGATCTGAGATCTGAGAACAAACTTCTTAATAAATTTACCAATGAATATATGGATGGGGCATAGAAATAATTACAATGACTAGAACACTGTAATATCATTTGTGTAGAAGTAATGGGTGATTATGGGAAGATGTTATTTTGAAAAAAATAATTTATAGGCAGAAAACTAGGTGCTGGTGATGTTTCATTATATTTTAAACAACTCAGAAAATAAAAATTTAAAATTAAAATACCAGATAATTATAATTCAGTAACCTGATTTTACAGCGTCTCTACAACTCTGTCTTCCTATATTAAAATTTATAATCTGGTTTAACTGAAGAATAAATCTATATAATGGCTAGCAATTTAAGACTCCTATTTGCATAGGGCATTTTATCTGAACAAAGATGACAAGACTGTGTATGTAATTGTTATTTAGGATCTGAAGAGCATCCTAAAAGTAAGGACAGACCTAACCCTCTTCCTGATATGGGGTCTGAGGTGGCAGTAATAAAAACCTCTATTGCAGCTATCTTAAGTGTAGTTAAACACAGAATAAAGGAACCAGTCACTTCATCTGCATTTTAAAGCCAAATTTCGGTATTTCTGTTTTGTGCAACATAATTAAGAAGGTAGTGTGTATCTTCTATATTTTTTATTTACTGTAATTACACCTAATGCATTAGAGTGATCAATCAGATGTATGACACCTATATCCATACAGTCTTTAAAGAATTCAAGTTCATGTCAATATAAATAACTAGTATTCTGTTAATTAGATGAATGAGAGGTAGTGGACTACAAGTCTGACCCTTGGTCTGTAATCTTGACCATTTTCTAACTATGTCCACATGGACAAATCAATTGACAGCCCTAAACATTATTTTTCTCAGTATAAAACAAGGGTATTAGGCCCATTTAAACAAATGTTTTCATCTGCTCTATAAAGCTATGTGACAGCTGTGTGATAATCAGTTTTTACTACTAAAAAGGAAAAAATTATATGGAGTCTTTCACTGCCTGATGGCTTTCTAGGTCACTGTAAGAAAAACAGAAAGAACATTGAAGTATTGGACTTGAAGTCAGGAAATAGAAAATGAATCTCAGTTCTATTGTTACTAGCTTTGGGGTGATGAGAAAGTCACCACACTTCTTTAAGCTTTAATGTTGTTCTCTTTAAAACTTTTGCCTCTAAAAGCACTCATGGAAAACAACACAGAGCAGGATCCCCCAAATAGTTAACTCAACTCAATACAACATATTTACAAGTGAAAAAAAAATGTATTTTTTTGTGTGTTTTCCCCCCAGAAGGAGGAAATTTATATCATCCTTACCAGCTTTTCTACTCTTTACTACCTTAATTTATCATCATGGATTAGAATTAGATTCTGTGTCTCTTTAAGTCTCTGAATCTTCAAATTTCCAAATTTGGTGAATATTTCTGGTATCTACATTTTCCTCTCATATTATAGCATATTCAGTGAAATGCATCATTTAAGGTTACCCATTTTTCCCCTGTAGCAAACTCAGGACTGCCATTGCATTCAATTTGTATAATATAAGCTTTGATATATGCAGTGTTCATTTCTAAAAAGAATCTCTAACTTAAAGCATATTAGATAAAGGTAAATTAACTAGCAGAAACTTACTGCAAATGTGCTGGAATCCAGGATTGCAGCAAGGAAGTTGATGGAACTGTTCCTTTGGTTTAGGATATCGGCTGCTCTGTAGACAAACTACAATTTCTGTCTCTCATTTAAATTATTGTGAGATAATCTGGTTAGTGTCACTCAGCCAATAGACTGAATGCCCTTCAGTCAGAGTCCAAAACTGGAATAAAAGCTGTGGTCTGGGTGGTGGAGTTAAGTGACAGAAATAAGGCTGTATGAGATGCCCAGGAACAATTGGATGGAATGGTACCTAGAAAAAGGGGCCATGAATAAGAGTGTACTCTCAGAGGAAGGAGTTCAGTAAGGTATCATGTCTTTATGTGCCCACTGTCATGCAGTGCAACATGAAGATGAAATGTGCTTATAGTTTACACAAAGCTAAAAAATATAAGGATGCTAAAAATGGTAAGTGTAGACTGTGATGTCTGGATTGCAAATTTCAACTCTGATTACACATGTTTTAGAGTTTAGATAGCAAATTATTTCTTACTGTAATGATTCTATGCTATGCCATACGTGTGCCATTACTGATTATATTTTTCACATTTATTTTCATTTCATCATGTAAGATATTGAACACATATGCATACATTTCTAAGTTAAAATTTATCTGAGAATTTAAAGTCTTCTTTTATTCATAGGATTTATTAATTGTGAAAAAAGCATAAAGCACTTAAAATTTAAAAGGACATAGCTAAAACAACAAGTGAATTACATGTATCTGAATTATTTCTTAAACCAAAGGACAATTTAAAGTGATAGTCTAAGTGGAATTTATTAGTTGCATTTATAATTTTACCAGTGTTCATATATATGTGCATACAGTATCTGTTTGATTTTGAAATATAGGGAAATAAAATGAAAGAGACTGTTTAAGTGTGTAAAAATATGCCACTCCAAAATAAGCCACTTTAGCATGAAGATTATTTTGCGCTAAAGGCACCTAAAAAACAGCAAGTACAAGAAGGTCACTCTGACCTCCCCTTTTTTCCTAAAAGCAAGAGACAGAAATCCCATATAGAAGATGTCCTCCACATTCTAGAAAGAAGGCAATGTTCTCATCACCAGAGATGGGGAGTCAAAGTTGAGAAAAATCTATTTAAAAAACCTTGTTAAACTAACCCATGTCTTCCCAGTTCCCTTTTCATGATTAACTGCCCAAGCCCAAGTCCCTTCATCTTGTCACATTATCATAATTTAGTACGCTGTGCCCAATTCAACTCTAACTCGTTCTTTGGGTCTTTATTTCCTCATGATGGCTCCTATGTTATACAAAACTGAAATTTATACTCAGTAAATATGCATGCTTTTCTCCTGTTATCTATCTTATGTCAATTAATTATCAGGCCCAGCTGAAAACCCTAAGAAGGAAGAGATCAAATTTTGCCTCCACTAAACTGTTTTGCTAAGGATAATTGTGTAAAAAAATAATTATATGTATACACAGTGTATCACCAAAATGTTGGCTTCCATTATACGATTTAGACATGACCTAAATAACTCCAATCAAAAGAGAGAGAGAGAGAGAGAGAGAGAGAGAGAGAGAGAGAAAACCCTTTTCTCAAACGAAAACAAAATTAAAAAACAAATCCTTTCTCTTATAGCTACCGTTAACAACGATAGCAACATTTTCCCCACTGTGTCACCTTTTGAAAGGGAAACAGAAAAAAGCCTTAGAGTGAAGAAAGGAAGCTTACTGCTGAAAGACAGGAATGCTGCTTACTGTAAGCCTGGGCAACCCTAGTTTTCCCCATTCCGGGTCATGCTCTGAAATGGGGCTGATGGAGAAATGTCACATCATGAGAGTACCTGCCTAGGTGAAGTACACTATGCTCATCACCCCATCAGAAATTTGGCCAGTTTCCAAACCAGCACGATCTTAGTGAGGCATTTCCTGGGCACAGAAGTGTCTCATCTGCCACACTAAATTTGCAGATACAATTTTCCCCCCCGTGTTACACTTTATAAGGGAATAGTAGTTCTGAAAACCATCAAGAAGCATAACATTCCAGGGAATATATATTTTTCACTCAAGGGGTTTCAAAAAAGGTTTTAAGGTGGGTGAATTTAGGAAAAAATAATACATGTTAGAATAAATTATTATATAAATCAGAACCCAGAGCATAGTGTCTGAATTACTACTATTAGGTACCATTGCTATAGATTCCAAGTTTTATTTTTTTATTTTTATTTTTTAATTTTACTTTAAGTTCTGGGGTACATGTGAAAATTTTTCAGGATTCTTACATAGGTATACACATGCCATGGTGGTTTGCTGCCTCTGTCCCCCGTCACCTACATTAGGAATTTATCCTAATGTTATCCCTCCTCAATCTCCCCCTCCCCTGCTATCTCTCCTCTAGACCTTCACCCCCCAACAGATCCCAGTGTGTGATGCTCCCCTCCCTGTGCCCATGTGTCTTCTCATTGTTTAACACTCATCTATGAGTGAGAACATGCGGTGCTTTGTTTTCTGTACTTGTGTCAGTTTTCTGAGAATGATGGTTTCCAGATTCATCCATGTCCCTGCAAAGAACATGAACTCATCTTTTTTATAGCTGCATAATATTCCATGGTGTGTATGTGACACATTTTCTTTATCCAGTCTATCTTTGATGGGGATTTGGGTTGGTTCCAAGTCTTTGCTATTGTAAACAGTGCCACAATGAACACATGTGTGCATGTGTCTTTGTAATAGATTGATTTATAATCTTTTGGGTATATACCCAGTAATGGGATTGCTGGGTCAAATGGTATTTCTAGTTCTAGATCCTTGAGGAATAGCTACACTATCTTCAACAATGGTTGAAATAATTTACACTCCTACCAACAGTATAAAAGTGTTTCTTTTTCTCCATATCCTCTCCAGCATCTGTGGTCTCTAGATTTTTTAATGATTGCCATTCTAACTGGCATAAGATGGTATCTCAATGTGGTTTTGATTTGCATTTCTCTAATGACCAGTGATAATGAGTATTTTTTCATATGCTTACTGAATGCATAAATGTCTTCTTTTGACAAGTGTCTGTTCATATCCTTCATCCACTTTTTGATGGGGTCGTTTTTTTTTTTTTTTCTTGTATATTTGTTTTAGTTCTTTGTAGATTCTGGATGTTAGCCCTTTATCAGATGAGTAGCTTGCAAACATTTTTTCCCATTCTGTTGGTTGATGGTTCACTCCAATAATTGTTTCTTTCGCTGTACAGAAGCTCTGGAGTTTAATTAGATCACATTTGTCTATTTTGGCTTTTGTTGCCATTGTTTTTGGTGTTTTAGTCATGAAGTCCTTGCCTAGGCCTATGTCCTGAATGGTATTGCCTAGGTTTTCTTCTAGGGTTTTTATGGTGTTAGGTCTTATGTTTAAATCTTTAATCCATCTAGAGCTAATTTTAGTGTAAGGTATCAGGAAGGGGTCCAGTTTCTGCTTTCTGCACATGGCTAGCCAGTTTTCTCAACACCATTTATTAAACAGGGAATTCTTTCCCCATTGCTTGTTTTTGTTTGATTTGTCAAAGATCAGATGGTTCTAGATGTGTGGCATTACTTCTGAGGCCTTTGTTCTGTTCCATTGGTCTATATCTCTGTTTTGGTATCAGTACCATGCTGTTTGGATTACTGTAGCCTTGCAGTATAGCTTGAAATCAGGTAGCATGATGCCTCCAGTTTTGGTTTTGTTATTTTTGTTTAGGACTGACTTGGCTATGCGGGCTTTCTTTTAGTTTCGTATGAAGTTTAAGGTGTTTTTTTTCCAGTTCTTTGAAGAAGGTCAATGGTAGTTTGATGGGGATAGCTTTGAATCTGTAAATTACTTTGGGCAGTAGGGCCATTTTCATGATATTGATTCTTCCTAACCATGGGCATGCAATGTTTTTACATCTGTTTGTGTCCTCTCTTATTTCTATGAGCAGTGGTTTGTAGTTCTCCTTGAAGAGGTCTTTCACATCCTTTGTTAGTTGTATTTCTAGGTATTTTATTCTCTTTGTAGCAATTGTGAATGGGAGTTCACTCATGATTTGGCTCTCTGTCTGTTATTGGTATACAGGAATGCATGTGATTTTTGCACATTGATTTTGTATCCTGAGACTTTGCTGAAGTTGCTTATCATCTTAAGGAGATTTTGGGCTGAGACGATGGGTCTTCTAAATATACAATCATGTAGTCTGCAAATAGAGACAATTTGACTTCCTCCTTTCCTAATTGAATACACTTTATTTCTTTTTCTTGCCTGATTGCTCTGGCTAGAACTTCCAATACTATATTGAATAGGAGTGGTGAGAGAGGGCATCCTTGTTTAGTGCCAGATTTCAAAGGGAATGCTTCCAGATTTTGCCCATTCAGTATGATATTGGTTGTGGGTTTGTCGTAAATGGCTTTTATTATTTTGAGATATGTTCCATCAATACCTAGTTTATTGAGAGTTTTTAGAATAAAGGGCTGTTGAATTTTGTTGAAGGCCTTCTCTGCGTCTATTGAGATAATCATGTGGTTTTGTTTTTGGTTCTGTTTATGTGATGGATTATGTTTATAGATTTGTATATGTTGAACCAGCCTTGCATCACCAGATGAAGCTTACTTAATGGTGATGGATAAGCTTTTTGATGTGCTGTTGCAATTGGTTTGCCAGTATTTTACCGGAGATTTTTGCTTTGATGTTCATCATGGATATCGGCCTGAAATTTTCTTTTTTAGTTGTATCTCTGCCAGGTTTTGGTATCAGGATGGTATTGGTCTCATAAAATGAGTTAGGGAGGATTCCCTCTTTTTGTATTGTTTGGAATAATTTCAGAAGGAATAGTACTAGCTCCTCTTTGTACATCTGGTAGAATTTGACTGTGAACCCATCTGGACCTGGATTTTTTTGTTGTTAGGCTATTAATTGCTACCTCTACTTCAGACATTGTTATTCATCTATTCAGGGATTCAACTTCTTCCTGGTTTAGTTTTGGGAGGTTGTAAGTGTCCAGGAATTTATCCATTTCTTCTAGATTTACTGGTTTATGTGCATAGAGTTGTTTGTAGTAATCTCTGATAGTAGTTTGTATTTCTATGGAATTGATGGTGATATGCCCTTTATCATTTTTTATTGCATCTATTTGATTCTTCCCTTTTTTCTTTTTTATTATTCTGGCTAGTAGTCTATTTTGTTGATCTTTTCAAAAAACCAGCTCCTGGATTTATTGACTTTTTGAAGGTTTTTTGTGTCTCTATCTCCTTCAGTTCTGCTCTGATCTTAGTTATTTCTTCTGCTAGCTTTTGAGTTTGTTTGATCTTGTTCCTCTAGCTCTTTTAATTTTCATGATAGGGTGTCAATATTAGATCTTTCCTTGCTTCTCATATGGGCATTTAGTGCTATAAATTCCCCTCTTGCCATTGCTTTAAGTGTGTCCCATGATTCTGGTATGTCATGTCTTTGTTCTCATTGGTTTTGAAGAACATCTATTTTTCTGCCTTCATTTCATTATTTATCCGGTAGTCATTCAGGAGCAGGTTGTTCAGTTTCCATGTAGTTGTGAGGTTTTAAGTGAGTTTCTTAAACCTGAGTTCTAATTTGATTGCACTGTGGTCTGAGAGACTGGTTGTTATGATTTCCATTGTTTTGCATTTGCTGAGGAGTGATTTATTTCCAATTATATGGTTAATTTTAGAGTAAGTACAATGCAGTGCTGAGAAGAATGTATATATTCTATGGATTTGGGATGAGTTCTGTAGATTTCTATTAGGTCCACTTGGTCTAGATCTGAGTTTAAGTCCTGTATATCCATGTTAATTTTCTGTCCTGTTGATCTGTCTAATATTGAAAGTGGAGTATTAAAGTATCCCACTACTATTGTATGGGAGTCTAAGTCTCTTTGTAGGTGGTTAAGAACTTGCTTTATATATCTGGGTGCTCCTGTATTGGGTGCATATATATTTAGGATAGTTAGCTCTTCTTGTTGCACTGATCCTTTTACTATTATGTAATGCCCTTCTTTGTCTCTTTTGATCTTTGTTGGTTTAAAGTCCATTTTATCAGAGATAGGATTGCAACCCCTGCTTTCTTTTTCTCTCCATTTTCTTGATAAATCTTCCTCCATCCCTTTATTTTGAGTCTATGTGAGTCTTTGCATGTGAGTTGGGTCTTCTGAATACAGGACACCAATGGGTCTTGACTTTTTATCCAATTTTCCAGTCTGTGTCTTTTGATTGGGGCATTTAGCCCATTTACATTTAAGGTTAATATTGTTATGTGTGAATTTGTTCCTGCAATTTTGATACTAGGTGGTGGTTTTTCTCATTATTTGACACAGTTTCTTCATTGTGTCGATGATCTTTACCATTTCATATGTTTTTATAGTGCCTGGTACTGATTGTTCCTTTCCATGTTTAGTACTTCCTTCAGGAGCTCTTGCAAGGCAGGTCTGGTGGTGACAAAATCTCTCAGCAATTGCTTGTCCATAAATTATTTTATTTTTCTTGCACTTATGAAGCTTAGTTTGGCTGGATATGAAATTCTGGCTTGAAAGTTCTTTTCTTTAAGTATGTTGAATATTGCCCCCCACTCTCCTCTGGCTTGTAGAGTTTCTGCCGAGAGATCCACTGTGAATCTGATGGGCTTCTCTCTGTGAGTAACTTGACCTTTCTCCCTGGCTGCTCTTAGCATTTTTTCCTTCAGTTCAACCCTGGTGATTCTGATGATTATGTGCCTTAGGGTTGCTCTTCTTGAGGAATATCTTTGTGGTGTTCTCTGTATTTCCTGGATTTGAATGTTGGCCTGCCTTGCTAGGTTGGGGAAGTTCTCCTGGATAATATCCTGAAGAGTGCTTTCCAGCTTGAATATATTCTTCCTGTCACATTCAGGTACACTGATCAAATGTAGATTAAGTCTTTTCATATAATCCCATCTTTCTTGGAGGCTTTGTTCATATCTTTTCACTCTTTTTTCTCTAATCTTGCCTTCTTATTTCATTGAGTTGTTCTTCAATCTCTGATATCCTTTCTTCTGCTTGATCTATTTGGCTACTGAAACTTGTGTATGTTTTGTGAAGTTCTTGTGCTGTGTTTTTCAGCTCCATCAAGTCATTTATGTTCTTCTCTAAAGTGGTTATTCTAGATAGCATTTCATCTAACCATTTTTCAAGTTCTTAGTTTCTTTGCATTGGGTTAGAACACATTCCTTTTTGCTCTGAGAAGTTTGTTATTACCCACATTCTGAAGCCTGCTTCTGTCAATTCGTCACACTCATTCTCTATCCAGTTTTGTTCCCTTGCTGGTGAGGAGTTATGATCCCTTGGAGGAGGAGAGATGTTCTGGTTTTTGGTGATTTCATCCTTTTTTTTCACTGGTTTCTTCCCATCTTCATGGATTTATCTACCTTTGGTCTTTGAAGTTGGTAACTTTCAGATGGGGTCTCTGAGTGGATGTCCTTTCTGTTGATGTTGAAACTATTCCTTTCTGTTTTTTAGTTTTCCTTCTAACAGGCCTCTCTGCTGCAGGACTGCCAGAGGTCCACTCCAGACCCTGCTTGCCTGGGAATCATCCACAGGGGATGCAGAATAGTAAGGGTTGCTGCCTGTTCCTTCTTCTGGTATCTTTGTCCCAGAAGGGTACCCACCAGATATCAGCCAGAGCTCTCCTTTATGCGGTGTCTCTTTGGATATACGGGGGTCAGGGAGCCACTTGAGGAGGCAGCCTGCCTTTTATCAGAGCTCAAGTGCTGTGCTGGGAGCTCCATTGCTCTGTTCAGAGCTGCTGGGCAGGACAGTTTAAGTCTGCTGCGGTGGAACTCACAACTGTTTCTTTTCCCAGGTGCTCTGTCCCAGGAAGGTGGGGCCTTATTTATAACTCCCTGATGTGCTGCTGCCTTTTTTCAGTGATGCCCTGCCCAGCAAGGAGGGAATCTGCAGAGGCATTGCTGAGCTGCCGCGGGCTCTGTCCAGCTAATGTGTAAATGTCCTTGTGGTTTTGTTTACACAGGTAAGGTTAGAACTGCCTCAGTAATGGCAGACTGCCTTAGTAATGGGGGACTGCCTTGGTAATTATGGATTTCCTCAGTAATGGCAGACTGCCTTGGTAATGGTAGATGCCTCAGTAATGGCAGATACCCTTCCCCCATGGAGCTCCACCATCCTGGGTAAAGCTCAAACTGCTGCATTTGCAGCAAAACTCTCAAGCCAATGCATTTCAGATTGCTGGTCTTAGTAGGGTGGAACCCACCAAACCAGATCACCTGGCTCCCTGCCTTCATCTCCCTCTTTTTCAGGGGAATGTGCAGCTCTGTCTCTCAGGCATTCCAGGCACCAGTTAAAATGGCTGCCCAGATTTTGGTGTTGTGCTTTTCGGCCAGGAATCTCCTGGTCTGTAGGCTGTAAAAACCATGGGAAAGGCACAGTATCTGAACTGGAGTGCTGGAGTGTCCGGAAAGCCCCTGTTGGCCACTGTTGGGTGTGTGGGGGGGGTGGGTCTTCCGGTCCGATGCACTTCCCAGGTGAGACAATGCCCCACCCTGCCTCAGCTTGCCCTCCTTGGGCTACACCCCCTATCCAACTAGTGCCATTGAGATGCACCTGGTACCTCGGTTGGAAATGCTGCAATCACTTGCCCTGTGTGTTGCTCTCACTGGGAACTGTGCTCCAGAGCTATTCCTATTCAGTCATCTTGGCAGAGCTCTGACTCCATTCCGAGTTTTAAAATAAATTCTAATTTATTTCTTGAAAATTTTTTTCACATATTTTTGACTCTTTTTTAGAGAAAAAAAGATCTTTTCTGCCTTTAGAGTAATATACAACAGAAATCCTTTTGATAGTTTTGACAAATGGTAAGCATAAAATTCAAATTACAGCAGTTCTCATTACAATGGCACTGAATAATCACCTCATTAGTAGTTATTATCTGGGTATTAAAGCAGTTCCTGACCTAAAGATTTTTTTTTTTTGCAAATGTTTAGTATGATTTGCAACAATATGCAAACCATTTTTTTACTATATATTTTTTACTTCTCCTCAGTATTGAAGGAATTACTTGAATGAAGATTTATGAGATATTGAATAATGTGAAATGTATTGACTGTCAGGAATCTTGTTTCAAGAAACTGCCCTGCTTAGGAGTGTATATGTATGCGTGTATGCGTGTGTGTGTGTGTGTGTGTGTGTGTGTGTGTGTATGTGTGTCTTTCTTCATCATTTAATTTCTTGCATTATTATATTCTGAATCAAATTGCATTCTGGAAATGAATACTAGCCTTAAGAGAAGCATTGCTTTTTGATGGTGAATGATTTTGCACATTATACACAGTTGATGGTAACTTTGACAGTATTATTGAAGTGTTTTCCTATATTTAAAATTTTAAGTTAGCAAATATTGAGAGTCAGAAATTTCTTATCCTTCCATTTTCCACTGCGTGTTAGTTTAAAACCCTCACTTCAATAATCCAAATTTTCCTTTGATCATTGCCATGACAGGAATAATTTGGTGAAAAAAATGAGTTAACATTTGGTCTACTAAAGATATTTTTCTCTTTTTATGCACATTTTTCTTAATTTAATAACAAAGCAATTTAACTGGATACTTTTTAAAATTGAGAATTAAAGGACTATTTATTAGTTTTAAAAATTATTGCTTAATTCTTTATCCAAAAGAGATGGCTCTTTTGCCTTGAACAATATTTTAACACATTTCTTTGTTATGTTATTATTATTTGTGGTCTGAATTATGCAAGAAATTTGCAAGAAGATAAAACCTCAGAGGTTAAAATATTTGATTATTGAATTTTGAATACATTTTAAACATGCTAGTTGTTAGAAGAAAATATCAAGAATCAAACTTTTGTTCTTTGAAATCTGCTTAAAATAACATGTTTTTATGAGTCAAATTAGTACTTTGGAAAGGACTCTGGAATGCTTACATCATACGTAAACCACAGAGTCATCCCCACATTGGTTGAAATTAATACTTATTGTGTGGAAAGTGTTTTGGAACAAATGTGTTAGAAAAATGCATTTCAGGGAGATAGCTGGCAAAGCAACTTAGTATTATATAATCAAGAATCCTCCTTAAATGCACTTTTATTCTACCTATTCTGTCATATAAAATCTAAAAAGTCTCTTTCTAGAACCAATTCATTATATTTTATTTTATACTTCTTTTAATATAAGATGACAAGGATATCAAAGTTCTTGAAAATAGGGAACATCTCAAACATAGCTTTTTAGGTGCTTTCACTGAAGATTAGGGAACATTCTGCCAACTTCAGAAACCATCTGATTTAGAAAATCATACCATAGCAGAGTAGTCTGTATTCATGACGACAGAATTCTCTGAGCTTCCCTTTCACACCTTCTGCTTCCTACATTCTTGTGACATTTTTTGGAGAAAACCTAGCAAGAATTAAGTTCAACATAGGAAATCTAAATGATGAATCATCATGAGGCCTTTTAGAAAAGAACCAATAGTTCCTTCTAGAGGAAGACTATGTCCGGGCTGATTGCAAACAGCATGTCATACCGTTTGCTTTCTTTCACCTCAATGATACAAGAAATATGAATAAATGCTGATGATATTTCAGGAATAATTAGCAAACACTAACCTGTCTAAGTGTTCCATTTAAGCAAGGAAGAGATTATAATGCTAGAGGAGATCCCACAGAAATAAGGCTTTCAATATGCTTTGATATTTAACAAACTGTGGAAAGCAGCATTAGAACATTGGGGCCTATCTGTTATATACATTTATAAATTAACTTGAATCATAGTTCTATTGATGCAGACAATTTGTCAGCATTTAAAAATTAAGACTTTGGGCACATTAGTAATAAAAACACAACTTATGCTCTCTGAAGTGGAAAGTTACAACATCCAAGCACTGATCTTCTGCCTCTTGTTGGAATGAAACTGACTGAAGTCTGAACAATGCTGCAATTGAAACATCAGTTCTCACAAAATACATCCAGTTTTTCCCAGGGATAAGCATGTCACTCCAGGTCTGGGTTTTCTTACTTTGTTCAATGCTTAAATATTCCTCTGTCAATTAAAGGGTGGATATGTGCTCAAGGATACAAGTAGACATGGAAAAATTGCATAGAAACCAAACAGAACATTAATATTCCCACAAAGAAGCGAGAGAAGCACAGGGAGCTGTTCCTGCATTGATTAGTTACAAGAGTTGTGGCAAGATGTGCTTTAAATTATTGGTTTCTGTTAATGTTTTCTAATTGTCTATCATTTTCTTTCTATTCTTTGCAGGGACACTTTAAACAAACACAAAAACTATAACAGAAAAAAATATCCAATCCCAACTCTGATTGGCCTGAAAATGTTCTTTATCTCAGTATTTTGATTTCTAATAAATGTGATATTAAAAATTTTCCTTTGCACAGCAAATTTACATTAGGGATTGGGCATCGTAGGCAGCATTATTATCTTTATTTTGAGTTTTGGAACGTTTCAGAAGATTTTGATACTCATTGGACAATAATAATAAATTCAGAAAAAAATTGTGATTTTGATCCATATGATGCTCAATATTCTATTGCAATTTAATATGCATTAAATTTAAAAAATCAAAACATTTGAAAAAATGAACAAAATTTATATATGATCTTTCATTTCTTTCATTTTATATATGAAGGAAAATGGGGCCCCTCCAGACATTCATTCTTGTTGAAAAAGCGACAGTTGAGGTATCATTCAAAATATACATAGTTGTAACCCTTAAGGTACTTACTGAAGAAAAACAGTCACCCACCCAAGCAACCAACCAACCAGACAACCAAAAGACCCTTGTGAAAATATTAGAATGACTATTTACTGGTGTGTGAACTTTATACAAGGAACTCCAGCTCCTGAACCTGTATCTTTATCTCTGAAAGATAAATAAAAATTATAATAGCATCTACATCACTGAATCATTGTGAAGGCTAAATGAGAAAAGACACGCAAAGTAAGTGATAATACAGTTTGTGTTATGGACTCAATGTTTGTGTTCCCCAAAAATCATAGGTTGTTGCCATAACCCCAAAGTTATGGCATTTGGAGATGGAGCCTTTGGGAGGTAATTAGGGTTAGACAAGGTCACAGGGGTAGGGCCCTGATGATGGGATTAGTGCCCTTATGAGAGCAGACACCAGAAAGTTTTGTCTTCTCTCTATGTGTATGCAAAGAGGTCATGTGAACACATGAGGAGATGGCTGTGACCTACAAACCAAGGGAAGAGGACTTAGAATAAAACCTACCCCACTGGCACCTTGATCTTGGACTTTCCAGCCTCCAGAACTGTGAAAAATAAGTTCTTATTGTTTAAGCTATTAAATATATGGTATTTTGTTATGGTCACCTTAGAACACTATGTTAGCTAGGAAGACGATCGTAATCATGATAGTGGAATAAGTTTATCTAGACTACATGAAGGCCCTAGTCTCCATTGCTCCTTGTTACTTTTAATGATATAAGGTTCTCTGAGAGGAGAATTAATGATATAAGATTCTCTAAAAAGAGGTACTTATTTTATTTAGTCTTCTATCTTCCACAATGCGTAATACAAGTTCTGCTTACAATTGAAGCTAAAATTATAAATAGAAATGTGACTTTATGATAACTTGAAGATTTGGTTAGCTGGCTTTCTTCATGATCTACCCCACAGCCATTCTCTGTTTCTACATTGTTATTACCTTAGTCATACATTCATACATATTATAAATTAATTATACATCAAATTTTATAGAAAAAAAGGTGTGTGCTATATTTTCTATGTGTGAGTTTGTGTATTGCATTTTAACTGCAAAAAAAAAAAAAAAAAAACGATGTATGCTCTTTGGCTGCAAAAAAGGTTTATGCTTCTTTATCAGGATCATATGAAAACAGTTGCAGTTGTCTAGATGCAAATGCATGGCAATGGCATACACAGGCCTTGGCTTGTACAATGTTTTCTTCTTTGGATGATTACAGTCTACCTGAAAAGCTGATTTAATTTAAATAATGGAGGAATAAATATTCCAAATATTTCACTAGCTCCTTGCTGTGTAAATGATAGAAATGAAAAGCTACATCCTATCTAATGTGTGGGTGTGGTAGTGGCAAAAAGATAAAAAATTAGATGAACGTGCTCTATTTATATAAGAACTGATGTACCTCATTTGTATAAAATATGACAGTAGATTATGAGAAATAATTATTCCAAATCTCAATTATGGCTAAAATGCTCAATTTCTTTTGCCTTGCTTTCCTATTTTTTAATTCCTGCTAAGTCCAACATTATTGTGGGCTAAGAAGGAACACATCAGGAGGCCTGTGTTCTCACCAAGGAATATTCAACTAACCATCAATAGTTCACTGTCAACAACAACGACCATGACAATCACAAGCATAATATTTATTGGAGGTTTTCTGTGAGAAAGCACAGTGAAGGACTTTGGAGATAGAAATTTAATTTTCATAATGATTCAATGATATTATCTCCATTTACACATAAGAAACCTAAGATGTAGAAAGATTAAGTAACTTGTCCAAGTTCACACAAACTATAAATTGATTTCAACTGGCATTGTGTGTTTGTAAATGCTATCCACAAAGAGCAGGCTATCTAGTACAGAAGGCAAAATGTGCACATAAAAAGGTCCTAGAAAAAGGCCAGGTGTGGTGGCTCACCCCTGTAATCCCAGAACTTTGGGAGGCTGAGGCAGGTGGATTACGTGAGGTCGGAGTTTGAGACCAGCTTGGCCAACATGGTGAAACTCTGTCTGTATTAAAAATACAAAAATTAGCCAGGCATGATGGCGGGTGCCTGTAGTCCAAGCTACTCGAGAGGCTGAGGCATCAGAATCTCCTGAATCCAGGAGACAGAGGTTGCAGTGAGCCCATATTGCACCACTGCACTCCAGCCTGGGTGACAGAGCGAGACTCCATCTCAAAAAAAAAAAAGGATCCCACAAAGAAGTCAGGGATTTTGCTGGAAATAATTCCATCCAGGCCACTTAGAACCAGGAATACTGTATTGGGCAGCAATATTCTTTTTTTCTTTTCTCTTTGCAAATATGCATAGAATACAGCTAGAGAAAATAATTAAATGGAAAATAAATGTTTATTAAAATTTGTGAATTATATGTATCAATTATAATGCCTTGTAAGCAAATCTCAATATAGACAGGAATTACAGCATAGTGATTAAAACCACAATCATAGAAATTTGCTACTTATTAGCTGTGAAGCCTTGGGCATCAGTTTTCTAACCTGTAAAATGGGTATAATAATGGTACTTATTTATGCAGTTGTAACACACAGGATTAAATGAGGTAATAATATCTGTAGAACCCTCACCATAATGCTTGGCATGTAGTACTCAATAAAAGTTAGTTGTATTATCATTATTACATCTATACAAAACATAGAAAACAGAATCTTGGTTTTGTTTGTTTGTTTTTTAGTTTTAGTGTTTCTCCCCAAGTTGTCAGAAACCAATCTAAAGAAAACCTGGATCCTTTAGATTTCCAAAACAAGTATCAGTGACTTTGCTCTTCTGTTTTTGTGGCTCATTGCTTTTTCTAGTTAATATCACTTTCGTTTCTTCTCCTTTCCAACTGACCTATTATCCCCTTCCTCTCTCAGGGGTAAAAACATCCAACAACGACAATAAGAGCAACTTCTCTCTGCTGCTTATTCTTTCTCAGAATCCTGCAGCACAACCTTGGCCACCTTACTCTTAATGGTGGCCTTTGAATTCTCCTGCTCCTACTCCTCAGATTCTCCGTGGTGAGGGATAAAGGTCCACGGGAAGGCCACTAAGGTGCTGAAATAAGCCAAAGTAGGGAAAAGTTATTTCCAAATGTCACTTGTAAGAAAAGGGGAGGTGATCTGAGCAAAAAGGGAAGGGAAGAACATTATAAAAAGTGGAAACATCAAAAGCAAATGTGCTGCAATACATTTCAGTCTTGATAGCTCTTTCAGAAAGAATCTTCTCTGGTAATTGTTGGGCAATGCCATAGCTTCTGAGTGTTATGACTCTTCTAAAGATTTTTGTAAAAATGGTTGCTATTCTTATGAAAATTGTACAATTTATGGTCCTGTCAACTCGGGATAGGTTTAGGGATAACTCTAGGCAAACAGTTAAATATTAATAATTACCATTAATATTTTTGAAGTTTTATTTTTATTTTTGATTCACACATAATAATTTGTACATCTTAATGGGGTGATGGTTTTATATACACCTACGATATGTGATGATTGAATTGGGGTAACCAGTGTATCTATCACCTTAAATAGTAAATATTTTTTTGTGGTGTGAATGTTCAATAATCCTCTTCCAGCTATTTTGTAACATACAGTACATTATTGTTAACTATAGTAATTCTACTGTCCCATAGAACACCAAAACTTAATCCTCATATCTCACTGTAACATTGTACTTATTGACCAATCTCTCCCCTCCACTATCTTCAGCCTCTGGTAGCCACTCCTCTACTCTCGACTTCTACCAGATCACTTTTTTAGATTCCACATATAAATGTGATCATGTGGTATTTATTTTTTTTGTGCCTGGCTTATTTCACTTCATATAATATCATTCAGGTTCATCCATGTTGCTGCAAATGACAGAATTTCACATTTTTTTATGGCTGAATGATATTCTGTTATATATTATATGCGTGAGTGTGTGTGAGTGTGTGTGTGTGCGTGTCTGTGTGTATGCATATAACATTTTCTTTATTCATCTGTTGATTCTATATTTTGGCTATTGTAAATAGCGCTGCAATAAACATGAGAGCACAAATGTCTCTCTGTTATGGTGATTTCATTTTAATTGAAGATGAATCCAGTAGTGAGATTATTGGATCATATGGTAGTTCTATTTTTGAGGAACATGTATCCTATTTTTCATAGTAGTTTTACTAATTTACCTACTCACCAAGAATATGGAGGGGTTTCCTTTTCTCTGCACTCCTGCAAGCATCTTTTACTTGTGGTTTTGGTAGTAACCATTCCAACAGATATGTAGTGATCTCTTATTGTGGATTTGGTTTGTGATTTCCTGATGATCAGTGATGCTGGAAATTTTTTACACTTACTGGCCATTTGTGTATCTTTTTATGAGAAATGTCTATTTAATATTTTTGCCATTTTAAAAATCCAGTTATTTGTTTTCTTGCTATTGAGTTGTTTGAGTTTCTTATGTATTTTGAATATTAATCTTTTCTTAGATTTATAGATTTCAAATATATTCTCCCATTCTGTAGATTGTCTCTTCACTCTGTTCATTTGTTTCCCTTGCTGTGAAGAAGTCTTTTAGTTTGATGTAATCCCATTTGTCTACTTTTGTTTTTGTTTCCTGGGCTTTTGAGGTCTTATCCAAAAAAATTTTTATCCAGCCTAAGGTCATAAAGCATGTTTTTTTCTGTAGCCTCATAGTTTCAGGTATTATATTTAAGTGTTTAATCCATTTTGAGTTGATTTTCGTATATGGTGAGAGATAAGGAATGTGGATATGCAGTTTCCTCAACATCATTTATTGACAAGACAGTTCTTTCCCCGTTTGTGTTCCTGGCACTTTTGTCAAAAGTCAATTGATTATTAGTATATGGGTTTATTTCTGGGCTTTCAATTCTGTTCCATTGGTCTATGTCTCTGTTTTTATGCCAGTACCATGCTGTTTTGATTACTATAGCTTAGTGGTATATTTTGAAGTTAAATAGTGTGATGCCTCCAGTTTTGTTCTTTTTACTCAAAATTGCTTTGGCTATTCAGGGTCTTTTGTGGTTCCATATGAATTTTAGGATTTTTTTTCTTTTTGTAAGATTGTCTTTGACATTTTGATGAGGTTTTCATTGAATCTGTATATATTTTGGGTATTATGGTCATTTTAACAATATTAATTCTTCCAATCCGTGAATATGAGATACCTTTCATTTATTTGTCTTCTTCAATTTCTTACATCAGTGTTTCATAGTTTCCATTGTAAAGATTTTTTTATCTCCCTGGTCAAATTTATTCCTAAATACTCTATTTATTTGTAGCTATGGTGAATGAGATTGTTTTTTGATTTCTATTTCAGATAATTATTAGCATATAGAAATGTTACTGTTTTTTGTGTGTTGATTTTATATCCTGCAACTTTATTAGGTCTAGCAGTTTTCTGGTGAAGTTTTTAGGGTTTTCTATATATACAAGCTTATGTCATCTGCACACAGGAACAGTTTAACTCCTTTGTTCCCAATTTGGATTTTTTTTTTTTTTTTTTTGAGACAGTGTTTTACTCTATTGCTCAGGCTGGAGTGTAATGGTGCCATCACATCTCACTGAAGCCTTGATCTCCTAGGCTCAGGTGATCCTCCCATCCCAGTCTCCTGAGTAGATGGGACTACAGGCGTGTACCACCATGCCCAGCTAATTTTTAAAACAAGTTTTCGTAGAGACAGGGTCTCCCTGTGTTTCCAGACTGGTCTTGAACTCCTAGGCTTTTTAATTCTTTTCTCTTGCTTAATTGCTTTACTTAAGACTTCCAGTACTATATTGAATAGAAATGGTGAAAGTGTACATTCTTATCTTTTTCAGATTTTAGAGGGAAAGCTTTCAACTTATTCTTATTCAGTATAATGCTGGTGTGCATTTGTCATATTTGCCCTTCATTGTGTTGAGGTACACGATATACCTAATTTGTTGAGAGTTTTTTTTATCATTTTTATCACCTTTTATATGTAATTTGTTGAGAGTTTTTATCATGAAGGAATGTTGGATTTTATCAAATGCTTCTTAGCATCTATGGAAATGATAATATGTTTTTTGTTCTTCATTCTGTTTATGTTCTTCATTCTGTTCATTCTATGTCATGTTTATTGATTTGCATATGTTGAACCATCCTTGCATCTCTGGGATGAATCCCACTTGGTCATGATGAGTGATCTTTTGAATTAAGTTTGCTAGTACTTTGTGGAGGATTTTTACATCTATGTTCATCAGGGATATTGGCATGTAGTTTTCTTTTTCTTTTTTTTGTTGTGTCCTTATCTTGTTTTGGTATCAGGGTAATGCTGGCCTCATAGACTATGTTTGGAAGATTCCTCTATTAAATTTTTGAAATTGTTTGAGAATTGGTATTAGTTCTTTATAAAATGTTTGGTTGAATTCAGCAGTGAATCCATAAAGTCCTGGGCTTTTCTTTGATGGGATAATTTTATTACTGATTCAATCTCCTAAACCATTATTGGTCTGTTCAGATGTTCTATCTCTTCAAAGTTCAATATATCTTAAGAAATTAATGTTATAATACTATTAATAGTTATACTATAAGTAATATTATCATTCCACTTTCCAATCACAAAATGATTTTATGTAATATATTACTTGATCCTTAAATAATCCCATGGAAAAGCTAGGTAGTATTAGCATCATTTTGCCATTTTATAATGTGGAATCAGAAGGTTATTGATTTTAAATAAAGCCACTTGACTACTGAGTGGTAGGTCTATGATATAAATTTAAGTATTCAGATTTTATTCTCATGCTTTACAACTATCCCTTCAGTGATAACTCAAGAGTGAGCAGACATGGGTAGAGCCTGGTGTCTTGCCAGATAAATGACAAATGTGTTTGGAGCCCTACAGTTTTACAGACATGGTGCTAGACATTGGAGTGAAAACTGTGACCAAGATAGATAAGATGTTTACCATCCTTAAGTTTATGAAATAGGAGAGAGAGTAAATACAAAGTACAAATTAATACATAGGATATTTATAGATTATGGTAACGCTATCTATGAAGAAAATAAACAGCATGGTAAGACAGTAACTGGAGGAAGCCATTTATGGTAGGATGATTAGGTGAGATGGTGATGTTGAAAGATGTGAGTAAAGATGAGAAAACAGTTAAAAGATGAGAATATGCTGCTACCGAAAAGGCCAGTGGAAGTGCATTTCAGCCTAAACAGAAACTAGAAAGACTTGGATATAGGAAAATAAATGTCATACGGGACAGACAGTGAACTACTGTGGCTGGATTGTGAGGAGTGAGGAAGAGAGTGATTGAAAGTTGAAGAGGAAACAGAAGTCAAATTATAGAGTAGGTATAAAGGGAGAATTTTGGAGGGTCAATCCAGCTCACAAAGGCATTTTTAACTGAATTCCAGATTCAATCCCCAAGGGTAGACTCCTGGCATCCATGTTTGTACATAACCCCTCTTCCTTGGCCAGAGTTCTCAGGCAATAAAAAATATATTGAACATCTGCTATGTGCACTGTGTAATAGGTGACAAAAACACATGCGGCTGCTGCTCTTGTGAAGTTTTACAGTTTAATATGAGTGTGCCCAGACCCAAGAATGGCCAGTTATAATTTTCTTCTAGGAATTTGAAACTGGGAACTAGAGAGGAATTTTGTTTCTGTGTAATTGGAGCTAAAACATGAAAACCAGAAGCTGCTGGAACCAAATTCTGCCACATCATCTAGGAATTCTAGAAATCCAGTCTGCAAAAACAGAAGAATAAAGGACACAGAGAGAGACAATGCTCTCATGATCCCTGATGGCTTAACATTCATGGATTTTAGTCCTTCTAGAAGTTGTGTTGCATTCAGCAAGCTTGTTCTTTGAGATAACTTATAATCCTCTAATATAGTCTTCATATTCTGAATATGTTCTAAGGTATTTTGTTGTTGTTTTCAGTAAAGTAAATTTAATGTATATTCCAGACTACCTGTCTAGGGCAGGACAGACTCAGGAAAAATGAGCTCTAGGGCTTAAGCATGACTAGATTTGAGAGATGAATAATTTATAATCCTAGAGGGTAAAATAAACAAAAAAACACACACCTCTTCACATGGTTATTAGAAATTTGGAGCATTGGGTGTGGGGAAACACCATTTAAAAGAAATGGAAAAAGCACTCCATTGATGATGATTATGGTAATGATGCTAAAGATGATGAGAGGTGCCATGTACTAGGATCTAAATATTTGCCAGATAGGGAATAAACGTAGTGTGCCTCCCTGAAGCATCTGTCAGTTTCTAAATTATCACCTTCACAAACTCACAAACCCAGTAACAAGGTTGGACAGATTCCAGGGAGCGATGTTTAAACATGATCCCTCCCCTATATCCATATCTGATGGGATTATTCATTCATTAAACAGATATTTATTGAGTGGTGAACCACCTATCATATATAGAGTGGTGAACCAAACAGACACCACTTGTGCTCTTTTGGGGCTTTTGGCAAAGATAGAATGGGCATTTGATTAAGGTACTACGCTTAATGCTTTTGGATAGATTCATTCTAATCCTTCAAAATAAGTAGTAATACTCTGATTTTTCAGAGAAGAAAACTAAGCTCTCTTTCCAGGGAAATTAAGTTGCTAATAACTAGAAAGTGAATAAAGGGTAAAGGCAGCTCTGTCCTAACTCTGAACCTTTTTCAAGCCTGTGAATCTCCTAGTTGCACCATTTATGTCCATAAGCAGGACACAGAAACATGTAGCTGTGATCTATGGGCTGCAAAGTGACAACTACTACTGCTGCTAGGATAGGAAGCTTTACACTGGACACCTCAACGTACAGTTGGACTGGCAAAGCCAGCCAACTACCTCGCCACATCTGGGATGCTAAATTTAGCTGTAAAACACTAAACATGTCCATCACCATGTTTGCTAGGAACAGCAAACTATGAAACCTAGAGATGGTCTCCTCCTTACTTCTGTCTTCCAAATTTTGTATAAGTATACCTTATTGTCAGCACCTGGTTTGCACTCAGAACACTAACTGCAAAGGAGTCTGGGGAAATGTAGCTTTCAGGTTTCCAGCCTCTGAATGATGACACACCAGGAGAAGGGGATAACTTGTTAGCAACCCAGTGCTTAGTATTTGGCATCCCATCACATTAAGATGCCTTGAATATTTGCCTGGGAATATGATATTTCATATTGGTAGGCCTGGACTGCAGAGGTTTATCTGGTATCGTTTGGGATTTTTCTGGGTTTTTTAGTTACTCCACGTGTTTTTGCCACACAACTAATTACTTACAGCATTTAAAATTAAAGGAGATTTTATAAAGAGATACCTATGTGCAGAGTTGTGAGAGAGCTGAAATATCTGGGAGTCAGAAGCCAGAAGTTTGTGTGTATATTCTTTTTTCCCCTGCAGCCTCCCAATAACTGTGTGTCACCTTCAACAAGATATCTAGCTTCCTGGGGTTTTTCAGTGTTTTCTCCACTGTAACAAGAATAATGGCTCTTGCCTTTTTTTTTTTTTTTTTTTTTTTTGCCTCTGGGGTGTTGTCAGAATTAATGAGACATCAGGGTGCAAAGCCTTCTACTTTTTTTTCCTCCCTTAGAGAATGCTGGAATGTAAATAAAAGTCTCTATTTTGTGAAGAACTTTTCTTTCTGCATGTCTTCATAACATTTAGAAAAGAGTTTACAGATTTTTTTTTAAAGCAACAGCAATTACTGTGGGTGTTACATATAATAAGGGTACTTTATCTGTCAGAAGAAACAAAGGAGGAACGAGAAACTTGAGTCAGAGAAAGTCTGCTCCTAGCTTACTCTTTAATGGAATGAGTAGGAGGGCTGAGAAAATCGCAAGTAAAATATTACTGTACAGAGAGCATCTGAAAGTAGGAGAGAGACTACTTAATTAAAGTTGCCATCCTGAAAGTAGAAAAAGAAAAGTGATACTGTCTGCTGACATGTTGCTGAAATGTCTTAGATATACTGAAGAGAGAAGACAGAAGTTTGAGGCCAAAATCTTTGTGCTTTAGGGTTGAACTGCTCAGATCAATGGGAATAATATCACTGATCATTACGTTCAATTGGAAATTAAACTCTAACACGTTAACAATGTTCTCAGCAATTTCTTTGATTAATTAACCAATGAATTGTCTGTTAACATAGGCAACAGGTACTATATGAATTCTGTCAATTCAATGGAATGCAGTCCTCTGGATTCTGATGGGTGTTAATGCTGTCAAACACGCACATCTTAAGATTTATTCTTGGCCATCTGTAGATAATGACTTTCTAAATAAAGCTGTTCTTGGAGATAGAAAATATTCAACTCTGGTATTTATAGTACTGTCCATATTTAAAATCAAATTGCTTTTTTTATTTAGAATCCTTTGTTTTAGGATGTTAAACATTTAGGAAAATATTGTGGGGGCACATATAATTATTATTTCCTGTGGATAAAGTACAGTTAGGCAAGGATGAGCCAAATGTCAAAGAGTGGGCCAGAAGTCAGACTGAGAGTTCAATTACCTCATCCACAGACCACACTCACTGAATGCCTCTCAAAAACCATGACTAATCACTTCTTCTTTTCAAATGTCTTATGAGGTATGATTCTTAGAAGTATTTAATTCAGTTTCAAAGATGTTTTATTATCTAATATCTTTTCCCTAACTCAAAATAAATACTTTTCAGTAATCATTGCCCTTTTCACATCAATCCTTCTCCACATGGTCTAATAATACTCCTTGGAAAAAAAATAAGCTGGATAGTACAATATATAATAAGTTGAGTGTATAATATCTTCTAATAGGTCTTCACATTTTTGCATCAAACTCATTGCCTCCATTTCAACATCTTCTTTTGAATAATAATAGTTTATGAATAACTTATGGAGAACATTGTCAAAGGTGAAAGTATCATAGAAACAGGAACTGTACAACATTTAAATATATCAAGAGTGAGGCTTTACAAAGACTGTGAAGGCCAATTTGTGTATCAAATATAAACAGGATTACTAGTGAAAATAAGATCCAAATAGGGTAATTCAAGAGAGCATATTTATATCTTTTTCAGGATCCCTCAGAAAACAAAATTTGAAGCAATCGGGATCGGCTACACATTTCTTACAAAAATACATTTGTTTTACAAAGAGCAAGATGAGCAATTAAAGTAAAATTAAAAAGGGTATTGTAAGTGCCAAGAGTTAAGGTCTCAGAATTGCAGTTTGGGATTAAGAAGCAATTTCTTGCATACTAAAGATGTAGAGGTGTCAATATGAATGTGTGGCTTCCTTGAATAGTGCTCATTTATGCAGGGATCAGTGTTGATAATGCAGTTCTTACCATTGCTATGATTTTGCTTGGCAAGGACAGGAAAGGATAGTTGTATAAGAGAATCAATGGTACAAATAAAATGAAAATTCAGATGATCAGCCAGGTCCAAGATAGAGAAACTTGTCAAAGTTTTTTTTTTTTTTTTTTTTTAAAGAGGGATATCAGAGAAAGAACAATTACTAGAAGTCTTCAACTTTGGAAGTCAAAGAATAGATAGGAAATATGTTTATAGAGAATGTTAGCTAAAATTTTCAGACATTTTAGTTTGCAGGGCATGACAAGGTGGAGGGCAAATCTATGAGAGTGGGTAGCTGCTGTGAAAGAAATGCAAAGGGAAATTGTTGTATTAGTGATTTACTGCTGTGTTACAAATCACAAACTTAGTGGCTTAAGATAATACTTATTATGTCACAGTTTCTGTGAGTCAGAGTCCAGTTACTACTTAGCCGGATTCTCTTCTTAGGGCCTTAGAGTACTGCAATTAAGAATCTATTTCCATGCTCACTCAGATTACTAGAAGAATTTCCTCACAGTTGTAGGATTGAGGGCTCTAGCCTCTTGTTGGTTGTGAGCTGAAACTGCCTTGAGCTACTTCAGTCAATTGTCATCATTTAGAAGTGATTCCCAGTTCCTAGAGGTCACCTGTAGTTCTTTGCAATATGAGCTTTCCCAAAAGAGTTTCTTACCTCATCAAACCAGCAAGGAGACATATGCTAGAGTGCCATCCCATCATCTTTGCCATAATCTGTTGGTTAGAAGTAAGTCACAGGCTCACCCTGTGATTAAAGGGAGGGCGAGATTACACAAAGATATGAATGCCAGGAGATTGGGATCATGAGTTCACTTTCCAGCTGTCCACCTCAACTAGTAAGGGAAAAACTCTCAATGTAGTATGACTCTGAAGTTTTCCAAGTTGATAGAATGAACAAGGTTCCAAAGTGTAATAAATGCGGGACAATCGTTAAAAAATAACAGAGAACACAAGTTGACATGGTTGTCTAGTCTGAATCTAAGAGGAGCAGATTTTTCTATTTGGCTGCTGGAATAAGGCAGGAAGAAGCCTTCACCACAGAAGATGAGAACCTAAACCAGGGCTTATGAAGCGTGAGAGATCAGCAGCCTCCACTGCAGAGGCTTCAGGAAAATTGTGCTTAGAACTAAAGAGCAGTGAGATAATTTTATGAATAGGCTGATACACGACACACATTGTTTACCATGGCATAAGTTAGAAAAGCAGTGGGCAAACAAGATGAAGGACAGCAGAGGGGAATGTAACTTGTAAATGCAAGTGTAGCTCGTGTTACATTTCCACCCATTTCTAGTTCATAAGCATTTGCCTCTATCCTTTCTGTTACTTGCTATACATGTGTCTCTTAAAAATAGCAGGACTAATGTTTCTGAATGTTATGGTCCTTTAAGTATCTGAAGACAACTTTCACATAATGTTTTGAGAGAGTGGCTTACTTTTGGTCCAGCATTAAAGGATTTTATATTTTTTATAAAGGATAAATTATTTCCAAAGTCATATACAAGGTCTGTCCCCTCCATGCTGAGCCTGTGCAAACTCTCAGGATATCCCAGTTACTCTCCCTCTCAATAAGATTTTCTGTTTTCTCTTTCCTTGTTCTTTCTCTCTCCTTCCCAAGTTACAATGCTGCTTTAGGAAGACTGAATATAGAAAAAGGGGAAAGCACAATATTCTCCTTTATTTTTCCTCCTTCTCAAACCTGAGCAGAAAAAAACAAAACAAACCAAATAAACAAAGGAACACCAAAACAAAAATCTTTTATTGAAGAGGAGATTATGGAAAGACACCTGTTTTGCATGGCTAATATTAAAAATGGTACTAACAGCTACATCAGGAGGGAAAATAATTGCTTTTAAGTCCTTTTCTCTCTCTTCCAAAAATGTATACTGATTCTCAGAGATTCTTGCCAAACAGAGAAGAAAAAATCATCTGGTTAGTTAGACTTCAAGGTCAAAGGAAGTATGTCTGGTTAAAACCTAAGGAGTTCATATACTGAATGACTCCTTTTAAAATTAGTCTCATTCAGAGTAATGATTTTCACATAATCACTTGATTAAGTGAATTTGTTTCAAATAACAAAAATTTGAGTGGAATCAACTTCCTTGAAATTTTTTGTTGTTATTCTCTTACTTTGACTATATAAACTGGCTGTAAAAAAAAAAAAAAATCACTGAGATGGTCCAAAATAAGCTGTGGAGCAGTATCTAGAGATTGTGGTCAAGAACAGCCCACACTGGATGACCCTAACTTATTATGTAACACTTGGCTTATCCAGACTTGGAATAGTCCTTGTTTTGATGCCATGTGTGCAGTTATTCTTGCCAGGATGCCAACGGTGTAGCTGTCTTTTTACAAATCCTGTGCTGGTGGTCTCCAGGTGGTTGAATGCTTCTAAATACTTCAAATGTGCTCTACAATGCCTAAGTAAGTTATTTAATGAAGGATTATGGAATACAATAAAATAGTTGAGGAAAACTGAAACAACATTATGATAAAGTATATATCAATGTTCCTAATAGTTACTTCAGCATACACATATAGCTAATTATCTATTCTTGACTAATTTGTAATCTCTCTACCCTTGCATCTTTTATTTTTATATTTCATTCATTTAGTAAGAATTTACGGAATGCTTACTATATACAAGTCACTGTTCTAGGTGCCTGGACACAGTAAGTGCAATCGAGCACAGTCCAGTCATCATGGAACTATTGTCTTAGGTGAAGAAAGTCATACACTAATCACTTAAGTATGCACAAAAGTAAAAATCACAATCCTTCAATTATTACAAAGGAAAGATACATGAGTTCCCATTTCAGAGCACTGTATATGGATGGCTGCTGGTGACTATCTAGCTGTAAGGTAGTAAGTTTTAAGACCTCCTGATGAAAGAGTTTTCTCATGCCTGTTCCTGATCCAATCCATCCCGCAATGCCATTCAGAGACCTCACCCATACTTTGAACACTCAGGTTTCTCCATCCTTTTCTTTCTAGTCTGAGTTCCTTCTCCATTAAGTCCCCCTCCTTTTATGTACTCTGAATCATCTTGTTTCTAGGAGCAGAAAAATTCAGCCTTCAAACTGACTTCCAAATCTTTCTGTCTCAAACAGTGGCTAATAACTTTATTCTTTGTAATGGTCTTTGGTTAGCCGAAATCATGCGTTAGGAAAAGTGCCTCAGAGTGCTACTGAGAAAGCAGAGGGAGAGACAATATTCAGAAAACACCCAAATCAGTACTTTGCGGTGTAATCCTGCCATATTAGTAAAGCACATAGGTAGGTGTCTGGTACAGAAGGAGGGATAGTGAGTTGTGGTCAGGCACAAGAGGATGGAGTTGAAAGCAGCAAATCACGGATGAGCCAGTCTATAGGAGTGAAAAGATCAGGATCATAGCAAGATGGAATCCACAACTACATTAATGAGGTTTGACAAATGTATGAAATTCTAACAGTGGGATTTCCGGTGGTTTCCTGTGTCAGGAACAAATCATAGATTTGCAAAATCAGGTGATTAGTGTTCATGGCTGAGGTGGGAGGGTGAAGAGATTCAGACAAAACTCTTAGCAAAGTCTTACCGAAATCATATGGTCCCAGTTCTTGTCTAGGGCTTTTGATATAATTACATCTTCTAACGCTGAACTAAAAGAAAGTCCCTGTTTCACAACCCATTGGAAGAGAGAAGATGTGACCATTGCCTGCAAATAATTAAAGGGCTGTGATATTTTAAAACATCAGTTTTATTGTTCAGGATCCAGAGAGCTGAGATAGAATTTTGACAGATAAAGAATTTTCTGACAGTGGATGCTGTTTGAAAATGAAAGAGAATACTTGTGAGGTACCTTGTGTGGAAATATTCAGAGGTGGCATGACCTTTTGTCAGCGATGAACAGAATTTCATGCATCAACTGCAGGCTTGAAATGAACTCTAAGCTCCCCTCCTACTTCACAATTTCTAGGGTGCATATTTCTAACAACAACAACAAAATATCCTTCAAAGGACAGTGGTTTTACAATATCTTTTTATGAAATAACTGTTTTATAAGCACAACAAGACATTTAAGAAATAATAAGACAACTGAAAATGAAATGTGATACTTTGATTTTGATTTTCAAGTTGCTATGACAGATTTTTCTGGCTTTACATTGAACACGCTGATATGTCTTAGAAGTTAAGGGACTAAATTAAAAAGCGTGGAATCGTTTATAGTATTTTTAATGTCTGATGCTCCAAATGCTGTTTTGTTTTGTTGAAATTTGCAGAAGTTTAGTTCTCAACTCCATCATAAGCCAAATAATTTAATTTATCATTGCACACAAAATAGGCATCGTGTCTTTTTGGCATAAAACATGGTTATATTAGATAATGTAGAACAATTTGGACATGATTACTTCACTTTCTTTCCAATATTGAATGCTAGAGATCCAACAAATACTCTTTAATTAAGGCAGGCTCTCCAAAACAAAATCTCCCTCTTCCTGAGTTAGCTTCTAGCGCGTAAATACTTGAACATAGTCACTGATGACTTTTATTTATATATATATATATATATATATATATATATATATATATATATATATAAATCACTCTATGTACCACACATATAAAACTCTCAATTTAAGCTTTATAAAATGTTCATTTCTGTGATTTATATCTTTCTGAATATATGTTCCATGTCTAAGTTCCTGTTTTTTATTCATTCAGACAATATTTGTTGATCTCCTACCGTGTGCAAAGAGCTGTGTTAGATACTCTAAGAAATAGAAAGATGCATAAAATAAGGCACTTTCTTTCCTGGTGATTTTAATATTGGAGTATAAAATAAGAAAACTGCACAGAACCAGAGCTTAAGGTCTAATAGTATCAGATAAGCATGTTAATAGTGGTATAAAACAAGTATTTGTGAGATCAGAGGAGAGATCTCTTTTTACTGAGGAGACCCAGTTGGGCTCCAGGAGGAAGTAACATTTGACTGGAGCTCTAAAGGATAAGTAGGATTTATAAGTAAATATGGGGTGTTAGATTTTTATGGAATGACATTTAAAAAGGCAGAGGAAGAAGGGGAATCTTCAAGAAATAGTGATTAGATCTGCTCAGTTGAATTCTTACAAATAAGTCTAGGGTCAGATCAAGCATATGCTTTCAGCATCAGGCTAAGGGGTTTGGACTTGAGTTTATAGAGAATGAAATGTTTGAAACTGTTCATTAGAAGTATCAGCCTGAGAACAGTTTTCAGGAGAGTGATGTCAGGCAGAGAGAACTGTTAGAAAGATAAGCCTGAAGATGATGGTAGCAGAAATGGAATGGTATGAAAGATATTGGGAAGACTTAATCTATAGAATTTGGTGTACTGGTACAGCAGGAAAAGTGGAAGGAATATGGAGAGGTTTGCAATAATTTCAGGGTTTAAAATTTAGGTGATTAATAAGACATTAACAACAATGGCAGAAATAACAAAGAAAGGATAAAATTTTGAATTTGAAGTTTTGAATTTAGATGTTTTGATTTTGAGATGCTAACAGTGTATCCACAAGAAAAATTTTCAAGTATTAAGAATAAAGATATCAGGTTCTGAAGTAAAACACACCTAGGTTTCAATGCTTCTTACCACATATTGAATAAATTACTTCTTTTTGAGCCTTGGCTTCTGAGCTGTAAAATCAAGATAATTTTAGTACCTGAGTATAGGTTTTATGTGTCAAGTAAATGAGATAATTTATATAAAATTCTTCTCATGAGGAGGGAAATAATGTGGCAAAATATCAGTTAGCTAGTTTTGCTGATAATATTGTTTTCAGTAGGCAGGAGGAAACGTGAGTTTAAGAGTGTGAGAGAAGCCAGGACTAAAAGTATAGTTTGGCTTATCATCCTTGATTCATGACCGGTTGAACCCACTTTAATGGATGAAAACAGATGATCCAACATTGGGGAAGTAGCCACATTTAGGAAATAAGAAAGAATAGGAATCATTAAAAGTATCAGAGAAAGGTACTTTTCATCATTCCTCTTTTACCTCAATATAAAGTATAGCCTGGACTCACATCTCTAGCCTAAAATGATTATTCATCAGGGTATCAGTTAAAGATATATATAAAAAGAAATATAAGGAGTAATTGAGATGGAAGAAGGAGTTTTTTAAAAAATGAGAAGTCAGAGACAGATTTCAAAGAAGGAAAGAGAGGGTCAGGTGATGCCAGAGGAAAAATTCTTAAAGTCGTGGGATCCTAACCAGGTACATTTCAAAAAGAACTGGTGAGCACAGTCAGCTACATTTTGCTAAAATCTCAAGGAGGAGGTGGGTAATTAGAAGGCTACGGAATATTATTTAGGTCACTGGTACCATTCAAAAGCATTTAGCAGAGGAGTATGTTTTTGGATTTTAGCCTTTGGTAAGACTTCCCCTAAACTGTTTAATTTGTGGTATCACATGTCATGGTATCGGTATGTTGGTCATTCACTACTTCGTACCTAGAAGTCTTAAACATCTGAGTTGAGCCATATTACGGGTTGAGAATTTCTAAAATCTTCTACAAACCTTCTAGGGTTATCAGAGACTCTAAAATGCAGCCATCATTCTTATGCTTGCTTAAAAGGAAGGTAATACTAATACTTTGAAATTGAGTGGCTCTTTCTATTTTAATGCATTTTTACTTAGACTAGCTAATTTTATCCTTGCAATTTACTATATTAGTTAAGTAGAAGTATTCTAGTTCTCCATTTTATATACAAGGATCCTTAACTTTCAAAATGTTAAAAAGTCAGTATGTGAAAAGAGTTGGAGTTTGAATGTAACAGCTAATAGCTATTACTAATAGCTAGTCAAGAATTTGCACCAAAGCATTCCCTTCTTTAGTGACCGTCTCTTTCCTTCTTTGAAATCTGCCTCTGACTTCTCATTAAAAAAATACCTTCTTCCATCTCGATTACTTCCTGTATTGTTTTTTAATAAATATCTTTAATTGATACCCTGTATGAGTAATTATTTTAGGCTAGAGATGTGAGTCCAGGCTGTACTTTTTATTGAGGTGAAAGAATGATGAACTCTCTATATAAGCTTGATTTTTGGCTCTGCTAAAGAATGACAAAAAGAGAAAGAGAGAGAAAAAAATACCCTATGATTAGGGTTTAGCAAAAGCACTAGATAGTCTTAGTTGTCATGGAGACCACCACAGCCACTGCTTTATATGCAGATAATGTGCAGGAAGGGTAGGCAGGAAAGATTAGATATCCATATAGTTCACCAATAGTGAAATGATAGCAATAAAAAAGCTACTGGCCTTGGGAGGTACGAATAGCCAACACAGCTGATGGCAGGAAGAAAGCTGAAGCCACAGGTTGAGGGAGAAGTTTTGGCTGGGAAATTCAGACAGGCAATGTCTCTGAAAGTCCTTATATGGTAGTCATTTTTGCTGCTTACCAAATATTTCTGGCTCCCTTCCTCCTGAGTATATGATAGGACAGATACTTCTGGCACCTTTTCGGGTAGGGGAAGCCATGTCATTAGTTCCGGTCAAAGAGCTATGAGCAGAAGTGGCGTGTGCCATTTCTAGGCCTAGCATTTAATGCTTGGACAAGACACTCCAGAGCTTGGTTTGCCTTCTGGCTCAGTGATTGGCAATATCCATGAGCTCAGGTCCCTCAGTAACTATGAAGAGGTGAGCCTCCCAGTGGATCCACAGTAGACATTCAGGGTAGGAAATGAACCTTTGTTATTTAAAACCACTGAGATTGTTGGCTTGTGTTTTACCTCAGTGTTGCCTAGCCTGTTCTGATAAATGATAAAAGTAAAATTGGCAGGCTATATATAAGAAGTTTTTCCAGTTATCTGTTGTATGTAACAAACTACGCCAAGACTTAGTGGCATAAAAATAACAAAAGTTCTATCATGCTCATGGATTCTCAGGGCTGAGAATTCAGAAAAGCCAAAATGGGGCTGGCTCCTCTCTATTCCACAGTGGCTGGGGCCTTAGGTGGGAGGACTGGAATGACGTGTATGTGTTTAATACATGGGCTTGATGGCTGAAGGATAGGATCAGCTAGGCCTGTCCAAGAAGCACCTCTAAGTGGTCGCTCCATGTGGCTTGAGCTTTTCACAACATGATCACCAGAATTTGAGAGGAAGCCTCCAGAAAGCAATTATTCTAGAAGGTCTAGTGGAATCTTTTTGGTCTTTTATTACACATAGCATCAGCTCTGTGCATTGTGTTAGTTGTAAGAAAGTCATTAGGCCAAGTCAAGATTCCAGGGTGATGGTGGTAAAGGGGGGTTAGAGTAAGACTTTACTTCTCCATGGGAGGAAAGTCGAAGAATTTGCAGCCAGTTTTTTTAAAAGCCATAATGGAAGGGTAAAGAAAAGATTGCATAGGCACAGAAGGAAACTTTTGTATGATGTGGTCAAATCACAGTTCATTTCATAAAAATAAGATGCTATTTTTGTAGAGTGTTCTGTAGCTTATAACACACATTCACATGCCACATCTTATGTGATCCTTCCAACAATTCCATGATATAATTCAGGACAGTTACTTTTATCTCTAGAAAGCAAAAGAAGAAGAAAATCCTGAGAGAAGTCTGAACTAACTAAACACTATACCACTGAAATGGATATATAGACATTTAAGTTTATCTTCTAATATTTCAAACTACAACTAATTACTCTGGATTGAACAAATAAAATTGTATGCTTACTAGTTATTTTGGCACTTTCTTTGGTGCTATGAATATACAAAGATGAGTTAAATATTTTTGCAAGATTTGGAAAATGCAAAGTTGTAAACAAAAAACAAAGCCAAAGGCAGAATGGCACAAGAGCTAATCATAACGGTCCAGTGACAAGGACATGTAGAAGAGTCACCTAGGTTAGATAAGTAATATTTAAGCAAAGCCTTGAAGAATTAGAAATACTTGGATTGGCGGAAAAGGGAGACAAAACTTCTCCAGCATCTGCAAAGGCACAAACTGTAAACATATGCGTTCAGAGTTTACTCCAGAAGAAGAAACTGATCGGAGTATAAGGCAAAAAGAGTAGAGGGGAAGCTGAAGGTGTGCATTAGTCAATTCACTTCAAATTGTCTCAAGCCTGCCTATGATGCCTTTGAGAGCTATGCAACAGAATATATTAAGTATTTGTCATGTATAAATCATTTTCTGTCTTTGGAGACTACTCATTGTCATTAAGTTCTTTATCATCACATGTGTTTCTTCAAAATCATCTCAGTTAATGGTGTCGCTCTCATTGAAAGCTACTCTCTTTGGTTACAAACTGCTTATCTTTCTGGTAGAGTCTTTACTAGTATTTTGCTTCCACAAATTGACTATGCCAGAAATTAATAATACTCTAGATGGTCTTGAAATTTTCAAAAATCTTCTTGAAGGAAGAGAGAAGTATTAAAGAGATAAGCAGAGAATTATTAACAAATTTTATATTATCACTCTCACAATGATCTAGCTCTAAAATAACATTGGAAAAATAAAGCATCTTTCTTCTTGACTGATTATCAAAAGAATTTCTCCAGTTGTTAACACCTTTCTTTAAGCGACTCCCTCTTGTTCCACCCCTACACCTCCTATCCTCTCCTCCCTCAAATTGCTAAAAATCCATAACCTATTTGTTTTTTGTTACTCGCCATTAAATGTCCTTCCAGTTACACAAACAGAGATGAAAAGCTCTGCACTTTCAATAAAATATTATCTCACCAGGATTTTTTGATGTAACTTTTTATGGCCATTAGGAGAGGGTGAGCATGAAATGATTAAATAGAAATGACTTTAAAGTACTGTTTCTAGGAGTATTTAATGTATTACCTTGAAAGTATAATGGCACTGAGCATATGGATCTTATTTCATTTTATGCTCCAAACAGGAAATTACTTTTTTTGCCTAAAGGAGTTTAAACTGTTGTAAAGTTCCCACAGCATGGAGAAGAATATCAGCCCTGCAGAGAGAATGCAATGATTAAAGCCAAAGAACACCAATCCTGATCTAAAGAACAAGAACACCACACTGCCAGCAGATTGGGGCATATCAGGTTAGTGAAATCTTTTGGAGAAATCACTTGAGTACACCAGCACAATCAAAACCCATTAATAAGAAACGTGGAGGAAGAAAACAGATACCCCAGACCTAATTAAGTTGAACAGTGGACCACAGGAGCCATATAGAAATAGTGTCCATCACAGCAGCAAGAGTTAAAATAAATCATCAAATCCTTTAGGAAAATGTACAAGTAGCCTGCAGGCATAGTATATGTAAGGTTGCACAGTAAACTGGGTATATTTTTTATTATAAAATGTGGGGTCAGCTAATTTAATTAACCATTTTTATCATTTTTATGAGGTTCACAATGAAATAAGTCCTATAGAGATTGTTAAATATAGAATCCTAAGTAGAATTACCCATATCTAGCTTTTACAGTTACGATCCTGGTACTGGCTGGGTGTGGTGGCTCATACCTGTAAACCCAGCATTTTGGGAGGCCGAGGAGGGAAGATTGTAAGGTCAGGAGTTCTAGACCAGACTGGTCAACATGGTGAAACCTCGTCTCTACTAAAAATACAAAAGTTAGTCAGGTGTGGTGGCTTGAACCCAGGAGGCAGACGTTGCAGTGAGCCAAGATCATGCCACTGCACTCCAGCCTACGCGACAGAGCAAGACTCCCTCTCAAAAAAAAAAAAAAAAAAAAAGATTCTGGTGCTTTGATTGGCAAAAACCTGGAGAGAGGTAAGTATCAGAATTTGGACTTTATGAAATATGCTACATGTTTCATATGTATTTCTGTTATATGGAGAATAATTTGAGACAGTGTACAAGTAATTTGACCAATGTTACCCACATGGGTAACAGTACACAGTTCATTCAGAACCTGAGCTCTGAGCTCAGTCTTCCTTTATTTACTGCTGCTTCAAGGCTCAGGAAATACCTCCTGCCTTACCATTGGGTCGACCACTGGGACAATTATTGTGAGTAACGCCTTCATTACTCACAATAATTGTCCTGGTGGTAGAAGCAGAATTCCTGTATTTACTCACTGATTATTTTTGTTCCGGACATTGGACCCCTTTGATATTTAGTTGTAATATAAATATCAAACTAATTTTTAAAAAATTAATACTCTCATGGTGACAGCCACAGTTTACAAATGATGTTGCTGAAAATAACAATTCTTCACTTTAAAATCTAAAGAAAAATATGCGATTGGTATCTGTCAGCATACTTATCACATTAGCATATTTTTTGGGCTGGCTAAGTTTAAAGTCTTTTCCTGAATGTCTGACAGAATTATATTCAGTCAAAGTAATAAAGATGGTGATGAATTTTATACATTCTATCTCTTAAAGATCATTTTGTTCAGAGAAGAGAATTTTGGATTACAATTACATAATTATGCCAAAATGTGTTTACAAGAATAAGCAGGCAACTTTTGTTCCTTCTTAACAACTGCAAAATGCATAACTTTCAGAGACTCTCAGGATCTAACAGTAAAAGTTTCGTTAGACCTGTAGACATTAATGATGTCTAGTTGAAAAAATATTGTCAAAGTGAGCACTTTTAGAATTAGCATCAGCTTAAATGCTTTTAATCTGTTCACATAAAAGGAAATTATACATTAAATGTTCAAAGCAATTATTTTTGTGTTTAACAAAATCTTGCATTAGGAATATGACATAAATGAAAATGAAGTATATAAAAATAAGCAAACGATTTGCCTTAGGTTCTATAGCTTCTCTCACTTTTGGCAGCACCTAATTTTGTGCGGGCATCTTTAATATTATATCAACTACTCATTTTTCCACAAACATGCATGAAAAATCAGATATTAAATATTTTTAAAGGCATTTGCTATCTCTTGGGCCAAATTCTTCATATTCTGCCCTTATAATATTCCCAAGGACAACAAAAAAGTATGCACTGTTTTCAAGGGCAATTGTTTATTAGCAGTGGAGCTGACATGGCCAATTCAAAGCGTTAGTAAGTCAGCCCCAGGTAAAATGGACACAGCTGGATTATTTTACCGAGTTTCACATAGTAATTCAAAGTACAGCTTATTGACTTTAGGATAAAACATCACACCCTGTTAAACAATGTAGTTTAGCACCCATTTGACTTAGGAATAATTTCATTCAAAACAGCCAAATGTGTGTGTATATGTGTGTGTGTGTGTTTGTGTGTGTGTATCAAGGAAAGTACTAAGACACTACGATCAAGATTAACAAGTAGTTTTTAAGACTAACTATGTTGCAGACATGTTTATATCACTAAATATGTTTTGCTTAAACTGTTTTAGATTTCTCAATTAAAATATATAAAACAAAAATATAACTCATATGCTTAAACCTATACACACCTATATATACCTGAAAATAAAAATTGATAAATAGCATCACATCAAACTATGTTAAAGCAAGAATATACATGACTGTAGTGTGGGGACTTAGAGAATTTGGACCAGAAGGAATAATGGTCCTCTTTGTGAAGAGGATAGGAAACTGAAGCCACAGCTGAGGGAATTACCCTGGATTTTTTGCTGATTTCCCAACGGAAGGGTGGCTAGCATCCAACATATGAAGTCCAAAGTGTGGTGAACTCTTTGGACAGAGAGCAAGGCTGATAAGGTCTGCAAGAAGTAACCACAGTCAGTACTGGGTAGATGTCCACATGGTTCCAGATGATCTCTCAGTAAACCAGGAATATAGGGAACAAGATGAAGCCCCCAAAAGCTGAGCCAGTGCTTCTGTGTTCTAGTCTCAGGGCCTTTAAAGCACAGCTATTTAAATGGCTTGCAGATTTTACAATCAGACCTGGATTATAATCCTCGCTCTCCCACACACTTGTCATGTTATGCAACCTTTTTAAGTTTAACCTCTCTAAATCTCAGTTTAATCATTGATAAAGTAGAGTTAAAAATGCTTACTTTAAAATATTTTTTGAGGATCATGCAGTGTAGAATCTAGTGGTTAAGAATTCAAGAGAGATCCAAGATGGCTGATCACTAGCAGCTCGGGCTCGTAGTTCCCAGTGAAAGCGCAGAGAACGAGAGGACGCCACACTTTCAGATGAATATTTGTTCCTCACGGACCAGGAGATTCCCAGTAGAGGAGCCCCACGGGTCGCCAGGGCGACTCTTGTGGCCGACGTGGCGGTTTTGCTGGTGCCTTAGCGCGCCAGTTTTTGGTGCAGAGTCTGGAGATTCCCGGGCAGAAAAGCACCATCCATCTTAACACCGCTGTTTTGGCCGGCGCAGTGGTTTGCTCAGATTTCAGCGCTGGGAATCAACAAGTTGGACGTCTGCTCATAGACCTAGTTAGAAAGTCGGTAACTACAACGACAACAGACGGATAAATATATAATGAAAGGAAGAAATCAGCGTAAAAAGGCAGAGAATACTCAAAATCAGAATGCCTCTTCCTCTACAGGGGATCGCAATTCCTCATCAGTAACGGAACAAGGCTTAATAGATTACGAGGGTGTTCCAATAACAGAAGCAGGTTTCAAAACGTGGGTGATAAGAAACTTCTGTGAATTAAAAGAACTTGTTCTAACCCAAAGAAACTAAGAACCTTGAAAAAAGGTTTGACGAAATGTTAACAAGATTGGACAATTTAGAGAGGAATATAAGTAATTGATGGAGCTGAAAAACAACACGAGAACTTTGCGAAGCCTGCATAAGTTTAAACAGTCGAATTGATCAAGTAGAAGAAAGGATATCAGAAGTCGAGAACCAGCTCAGTGAAATGAAACGAGAAGACAAGATTGGAGAAAAAAGGATGAAAAGGAATGAGCAAAGTCTCCAGGAAATATGGGACTATGTGAAAAGACCTAATTTACGTTTGATAGGTGTACCTGAATGTGATGAAGAGAATGAATCCAAGTTGGAAAATACTCTTCAGGATATCATTCAGGAAAACTTTCCCAACCTGGCAAGGCAGGGTAATATTCAACTCCAGGTAATACAGAGAACACCACAAAGATATTCTTCAAGAAGACCAACCCCATGACACATAATCGCCAGGTTTATTAGGGTTGAAATTAAGGAGAAAATACTAAGGGCAGCCAGAGAGAAAGGTCAGGTTTTCCCATAAAGGGAAACCTATCAGACTTACAGCAGATCTCTCAGCAGAAACCCTACAAGCCAGAAAAGAGTGGGGACCAATATTTAACACCCTTAAAGAAAAGAACTTTCAACCCAGAATTTCCTATCCAGCCAAACTAAGCTTTATGAGCGAAGGAAAAATTAAATCCTTTGCGAACAAACAAGTACTTAGAGAGTTCACCACCACCAGGCCTGCTTTACAAGAGCTTCTGAAAGAAGCACTATACATATAAAGGAACAACCAATATCAGCCTTTCCAAAAATATATCAAAAAGAAAAGAACATTAACACAACGAAAAATTTACACTAACTAATGGGCAAAACAGCCAGCTAGCATCAAATGCCAGTATTAAAGTTATATATATTCTAATTGGATAAAAAGCCAAAACCCATTGCTATGCTGCATCCAGACCCATCTCACATGCAACGATACACAAAGATTCAAAACAAAGAGAAGGAGGAAGATTTATCAACCAATCAGAGAGTAAAAATAAACAAATAAATAAAAAGCAGGAGATGTAATTCTTGCCTCTGATAAAGTAGACTTTAAAGCAACAAAGAGCAAAAGAGGCAAAGAAGGACATTACATAATGGCAAAAGGATCAATGTAACAAGAAGAGCTAACGATTTTATAGATCAACGAGATAGAAAATTAACAAGGACATCCAGGACTTGAACTCAGACCCGGAACAAGTAAACTTAATAAACATTTATAGAACGCTCCACTTCAAATACACAAAACATACATTACCACCTCACACCTATTCCATAAGTGACTACATAATTGGAAGTAAATCACTCCTCAGTAATCGCATAGCATTTCGTAGGTTTAAATGAAATATTGGTTGGCTGCTCGTTTGCTATTTTCTTCCCTTATTCCTTCCTGTTTACATCAAGTATAATTATTGGTATAAAAGAGGTTTTCAATACCCATTACTAAACTGCATTCTAGCCTGGGCAAGAAAGCAATACTCCTATTCTCTCTCTCTCTTTCTTTTCCTTTTTCCTCCTCTTCTTTATTCTTTTTCTTTCTTTCTTTCTTTCTTAAAAAAAAAAAAAAAAAGAATTCAGGGACTGAGAAAATAAAGATTAAATTATAGTTCTATAGCCAGACTCCTTGAGTTAGGATGCCAATTTATGTATTTGGGCAATTTTACTTAATTCTCTCTGCCTCAGTTTTCTCATGTCTATGAGTGGATATCTAAGTGCTCCTATCTTTTAGGGTTTGTTGTTAATGCCTGATACATAGTAGTTATCAATGAGGTTAATTATTATTATCTATGACATATGAACATACAAAAGACTTTTATTGTTGCTACTATTTTTGTTAATAAGACAAGAATATTTACATGAGCTAAACATGGCAGTGATGAGAAAGTTGTGATTAGTGAAGACCTGTGAAACCAAGGCTCCTCTAAATTTTAGAACCGCAAGCCTAATTCCAGATATGTTGGAAAAGGTTCTATGCTGACCATGTGTGATTTGCCATTACCAAGAATGACTCAGCATCTGATTAAGTAAGGGTCACTCTAAACGAAAAGGCCATAAGCTGAGGATGAAAAAGAAGAAGGAAGTGAGAAAATACAAGACCATGTGGGCAGCTCTGTAACTTTTAAGAAGAAGAAACCATCATTCTCAGCACACTGACACAAGAACAGAAAATCAAACACTGCATGTTCTCACTCAGGCAGGTGTTGAACAATGAGAACACATGGACACAAGGAGGGGAGCATCACACACTGGGGTCTGTTGGGAGGGACTAGGGGAGGGACAGCGAGGGGTAGGGAGGTCGGGGAGGGATAACATGGGGAGAAATGTCAGATATAGGTGACGGGGGAGATGGCGGCAGCAAACCACATTGCCATGTATGTACCTATGCAACAATCCTGCATGATCTGCACATGTACCCCAGAACCTAAAGTACAATTATATATATGTGTGTGTGTGTATGTGTGTGTGTGTATATATATATGTGTGTGTGTGTGTGTGTGTGTATATATATATATATAGACTAGATATGTGTCTACTAAGAATTTTGTTGTTTTTCTCAGAGTTATTATAACATCCCTGGCTTGTTCTGCTCTGCTAAGAAGCTGCTGAAAATGCATCACAATGTCATTTCTCACTGGGATCATCCCTTTAATTGCATTTAAAAAAATTTACACTCAATTGATAAGTAGTTATATGAGTCTATGATCACACACCACATTTGGCTTTCCCTAGCATGCCACCCTCAGAGAGAGGAATGTGTAATAGTTGTAGCCACATTTTAAGAAGGTCCTTATGGAACTTCATGTAATTAAAACCTCTGGTTAAAGTCCACTGCCATAAATTCAGTGCTATCATGGGCTCTATTCAGTAGAGATTTCAGATTATAACATGTGTGCATTAAACACAGTAATTTATAATGAACCAAAGCCTGAGGGAGATCTGACCTGTTTTCAACATGTTGTATTTTACCATTTTCTACTAGAGGGTAGAACAGTCTATAAAGGGAATTGCCTCAACATTTATGTTATGATTCATATTGGAAGCTTCTCACTTCACTTGATTCATTAAACCTTATAGCTATTGTAAATTCTGAAGTACTCTGGGCTTTGTAGACATTATCTGTCTCAATAGTCATCATTACTTCTTCAAAAGCATTTTGCTTTCTTCTCCTATGATGTATTATGAAGCAACAATTATAACTTACATCTTCTAAGAGTAGCACGTGGCACACTGTGCTCAGTGGGTTAGCCGCATTACCTCATTTAATCTTCACAGGAACCCCACAAGGCAGGTGCTATCAGTACTGCCATTTTATAGAGGAGTAAACCGAGGTTTTGAAAACTGCCATTTTATAGAGGAGTAAACTGAGGTCATTATCTTGCTCCAGGTCTCACAAGTGGCAAAGCTGAAAGACCCAACTTCGGCTACCAATTTCTTACTTCTAATTACTCAGCTTTCTAGATGAGCATGAGGGAGGGGTTGGCAACAAGGATGGCCAAAGCATTTACATGTGCAACCTTCACTTAAAAAAACACCTCAAAATGTTCAAGTGTACTTTGAGCATTTGTAGTTATTTTGTAGAATTTGGGAATTCTAATGGCAAGTGTTTTGTCTTCTAGAAGTCTGTCCACTGTACTTTTCAGATGGACAAATATATTTTTAGCAAAACTACAAGTCATCCATGATTTCAGAAAGTTCAGTAATTATTTCTTTTTGGAAATGGCTTATAAAACTTCCCTGGACCATCTTTGCCTTTTATGCTCTTGAAAAAGTAAATTATTCTGAGTTCCCTCTGTCTTTAAAGAGCTGTTATTACTAACTGAATTCTCAGCATCACAAATAGGCCAAGGGGTAAGAGGCTTTTATTGATACTGTTCATTAAAATATTCATAACTAGGAATTTAAGATGCATTCCCTGGTGAGTGCAATCAAGCTATTATTGCCTTTGTGTATCTTTCACCTGCTCTTTTCGAAGTAATTTTCCAAACTCTAAAAAGTGTTAGATCTTATAAGTGGGGCACGTACTTTAGGTGTAGCATGGGAGACTGGGAATGTGATAGAGGCTTTTTCTCTAGCCAGTATGCCTAGTCAGTTAATTATGTAACCACTAATTGAAGAATGGTACAAGACACTGGGCTATGTACTTTGCCAGATATGGAAAATACAAATATATGGTCTCTGGGGCAAAAAGATAAATATATTTAAAGACATCAAGGACAACTTATAAAGTCTCACAAGAATACTGACAGCACTAAATTCTTTACAGAGAGAGGAATTTGTATGGGATTGTTTTGGAAGATTTAACAGAAATGGTGAGAGTTGAGCTTGTTTCTGAAGGATGAACAGGAGGTAGAGGCAGGGAGGGATACAATAAACTAAATCTAGAGGCAGGAGCATAACCTCAAGGAATGCCGAGGACAGCAAATATGTCCTCCTAGCTAAAAGGAATATGTGTGTAAAGGCAAAAAGAAAAAGAAAATAAGGATAGTTTGTTTCCAGGTGGTAAAGAAGCTTGAATATTAATTTAAGAAGTTGGATCTTAATCATCAAAAAAGGCAATGAAAGTTGGTAAAGTGGAGAACCGACATGTTGGTAAAAACAATTGTTAAAGAAAGATAAAAATCATGACTCTCCTCCAAGAAAGAAAATAAACATTCATTAAAGATGATATTGTGACGGGGGCTGGCAGTCACCTCATGGCCATCCAGAATTATAAGGCTGTCTGCAGAGATTTGAAAAATGGCAACGAACGAAAGTGTCAGCATCTTTAGTTCAGCATCATTGACTGTGGAGTATGTAGATTCACTTTCACCTAAGAATCCCCTGCAACAACCATTTAAAAATACATGGAACTATATGTTGAATAATTATACAAAGTTCCAGATCACAACATGAGGATCCCTTATAGTTCATGAAGCCCTTTATTTCTTGTTCTGTTTACCTGGATTATTATTTCAATTTGTACCTTACATGAAAAAATACAAAATTCAAAAAGACAAACCAGAAACATGGGAAAACCAATGGGAATGTTTAAAGTACTTTTCTTTAATCACTTCTGTATCGAGCTGTGATTAAAGAAATTTGATTGGTGGAATCTATTATTTTACAGGGTATTTCAATATTTTTTATGTTTGGAAAAGAATGCTGAGATGGTATTCGCTTTTCACAAGATGCTTTGGCTGTGCAGTCATTGGAGATACTTGGCACTATTTTCCACATAAACTCTTTTTTGTTGTTGTTGAGACAGAGTCTCACTCTGTTGCCCAGGCTGGAGTGCAGTGGTACAATCTTGGCTCACTGCAACCTCCGTCTCCCAGGCTCAAGTGATTCTCGTGCCTCAGCCTCCTGAGTAGCTGGGATTACAGGTGTGTGTCACCACACTTGGCTAATTTTTGTGTTTTTACTAGAGATGGGGTTTCACATTGTTAGCTGGTCTTGAATTCCTGGCCTCCAGTGATCCACCCACCTCGACCTCCCAAAGTGCTGGGATTACAGGTGTGAGCCACCATGCCTGACTGCATAGACCCTTACACTGCTAAAGGATATATAAGTATATTCATAAAAATCATCTTGAGTTTCAGGCTCCATTTGGAATGGAAGCTGAATATGCACATCCTTTGTAAACTCTAATTCTCGGAACTGGATTTTTCATTGGAATCATGCTTTTGTGTGATCATGTAATTATTCTTTGGGCATGGATGACCACTCATTTGATAGAAACTATTGATATCCACTATGGTTATGATATTCTTCTCAACCCTTTAAATCTCATCCCTTTCTATGCTGGCTCTTGGCATCATGATTTCTACCACATGAACTTCATCAGAAACTGTTCTTCATCATTTACATGGTAGAATAGAGTTTTTGGAACAGACTGTCAGTATAATGCCTATAATGAAAAGAGGGAGACATTTGAAAAAAAGACTGAATATTTCATGTAAACCTTCCTGAAAGGTAAACATATTCCTGAATTGAAACTAGCAGCTGACACTGCTTCTGGAGAACAGAAATAAGCATGCATCTTGGCTACTAAGTGATAAAAAGAACATTAACAACCTTTAATTACTTTCCTAATGGAAACTTTTTCTACTTTACCTACAAGTTCTGCATATGTAGAAATAAATAAATACATATTCAAGTACAGTTTTCATGGGGAAGTACTAAAGGCTATGCTGCTAGGCTTCCAAGAAGGTCTTGGGTAATAGAAGTATTAATCTATATAGCTTTTCTCCCAGTAAAACCATAGGCCTAAAGTTGACATTGGTCTCTAAATCTTTTAGATATATACCGGTCATTTCAGAAAATCCTTAATAGTGGTGTTGGCCTTATATTTAACTTTAAACATATTTTAGAATTTGCCTAAAGATGAAAATGTCATGCATTAAATTTTATCAATTGATAGTGAATGACTGAAGCTTCCAAATCAGGAAAAGCCAACACCAGGAACTTCCATTGTTCTCTAGAACTTACTAGTTTGGTCTAATTCTCTCTCTGAAGAGTCCTTTTTCATTGCAGTGCAGTACTGGCATCTATGAATTAAAGCATTTCTGGATATGAGTAGAGTATTTCAGTCTAAAGGTTTTTCAAGTTACTGGCACTTTTTTTTTAAATTGAGAAGCTTTATTTCTGCTGTTTACCCTTTCATTTCTATATGTCAAATTTCCATTGTCATTAAAATTGGTTTTTGAAATTTTGTGAACTGATTTGCTACATTTGCACTTTGAACTATTGAAATAAATGTTACTTTTGTCTGACAAAAAGATGATGTAACTCATAATAAAGGGAAAAGGCAGATGTTAAAGAAATCTCAAAGAACAGACACACTTATTGATTAGGAATATTGAAATGAATGTTCAAATGGAGGCAAAAACCATTATTTTAGAATAAGGAGGGCTGTCTCTCCACTGAACAGAAATTATTTGCATGTCTACAGGCAAGATTTATTTTGCATCTGTATTAGCTATCTACAAAGTATGAAGTTGTAATAATCAGAAAACTCAGTGTATAGTGTTGTACAAGCTGAATTGAAATGGAGGCTAAAGGTCTCTTTAGGGGTGGATAGGATGTCTATAGTGTGAATGGTAGAGGAGAAAGGGATGTAAAAGATGATACAAGCAAATGAGAGGCCTGGACATAATTTCATTATTAATCATGAAATTACAAGGGAGAGTGAAGAATATGTGATAAATGTGAGTTTCTAACTTGCATTACTATGCAAATAATAGTAGTATAGACAAATATAAAAAACAAATGAGCTTAATTTTACACAATCAGGTCTAAAGTGCTATTTAAATGGAATTGTCCAATTGCATTCCTTTTATTTACTTTCCACAGTGGGAACTGCATGCTCTACTCTTCTGCTATACTTTTCCTAGGAATTTATACCCTGCTAGAATAGTGGGAGCTTCTCCTGTGAAGTGAGCTCTCTAGAGTGGCAAGCAGGGTGCAGGCAAAAGAAGGCCTATTATGTACCAGCGTATAGAGTCTTATCATTGGATAACTCATTTTGTTTCGAGAAAGTGCCTGAAATGTAAATATGTTTCCTTGCAGGTAAGATCTTCCCGAGGCTAAAGCTATCAGACTGATGTGTTAAAGGAATAACAGAGCACAGAGGAAATGTGGCTCGGGGCTGGTAAATTTTGGGACTGGAAAATGATAAATATTTATTGTGTACTATTTGTGTACATGACATTCTTCTAGTTATTTTCCTAACATTGCCTTCTATTACCCTCACAAGAACCGAATGGTGTAAGTGATATTAGTATTTCCATTTATGAACAAAGAAACTAAGAGAGTTTAAGTTACTTGCCAGGGCTCACAGGCCTCCTAATGTCAGAGCCAGGCCTGAGCTTGGGTTTGTGACTTCATACATGTGGCTACTTACCCCTCTCCCCTGCCACTTATGAAGAGTAAAAGGTTCACAATGATGGCTCTTCAAGGGAAGGCAGAGCTAGGATGAGGGTTATAGCAAACGTCCTGCCCAGAAATGTGAAAGTTCTGAATGTCGGGGGACAGAGAAGGAGGAGTGCACAAGGAAAGAAAGATCATTCCTAGCTGGAAATCTGGAGGTTTTGAATTCAAGAGAACAAGGATATCAAATTTAATTTTAGGATTGGGTCTTTGTACAGATTGTTTCTTTGGGGACAATCAACATTCTGTTAGGAGTTTGGACTTTGAAACACCAGCTGTAAATTAATAAGTGTCTGCTATTTACTAAGCAGTTTAACACTGTGCAATGTGCTGTCTGTGCTGCAGTTTTCTCAGCTGTAAAATGGGTATGACAGCTTCATTAGCATTATCGTGAGGAATAAATGAGTTCACTTATAGAGCACTTAGAACAGTTCCTGGAACACAGTAAGCATTCAGTGGATAATTGCTATTATAAACAACATTCATTGTATTAATGACACAATTCACTTTCCAGAGCATTTGAGTATATTGTGGTTGTATCAGTCATGGTTCTTTAGAAAACAGAACCAATAGGATAGGTGTGTGTTTGTCTCTCTCTGTCTGTCTATCTATCTATCTATCTATCTATCTATCTATCTATCTATCTATCTATCACATGATTGTGAAGTCTTGGCAAGTCCAAAATTTGATGAGGGAGGCTGGCAGGTTAGAGACTCAGGAAAGAGTTACAGTTTCAGTTCAAAAGTGGTCAGGCTGCAGACCTAGGAAGAGCCAATGTTCAAGTTCAAGGCCATCTGCTGGACAATTCCTTTTTGCTTCTGGTGGATCACTCTTGTTCTATTCGGGCCTTCATCTGATTGGATGAGGCCCACCCACATTAGGAAAGGCAATCTGCTTCACTCAATGTTCACTGATTTAAATGTTAATTCCACCAAAAAGCATCCTCAGAGAAATATCCACAATAAGGTTTGACAAAATATCTAGACACTGTGGACCAGCAGAGTCGACATATAAAATTAGCATCAGTTGACATATAAAATTAGCATCAGTTGACATATAAATTTACCATCAAAGTGGTAAATCATCTTAGCCTTTGCATCACAGGCTTTGACTACTTGGACCACTTATTTCATGCCACAGAAAAATATACTTATAATTGGATGTCAGATGTCAACTATTTCTTTAGAGAGTATGTCTTTTAGAGTATATTTCTTTCATTCTTTTGTTTCTTATGATTTTGAAGGTTTTTTTTTCCTCACCCTATGCATATTTAATTAGTGGAACAAGATGAGGTCCAGCCTTTTGGGGAGGCATTTAAAAGCATTTTCCTTAAAACACATTGATACAGTTAATTCCCTTTCCCTTAAAGCAATTCATAATGAACCCATGATGGAATAAAAACCAAATGAGGCTAATGGAAATTTATTCAGATTAGATTTTAACGTTTTATAAAAGCTTGCATGGAATCTTAGTGTTTACTTCTTTGTTCAAAGTTTGAAGAGGTTTATACTGAAGATGATGCTAGCAATGCTGCAGTTTTAAATTTTCTTTTGCAAAATTCTTCATTGTTTTAAATCAGGCTCATTGTTGAGAATCACAGGTCTTGTTCTACAACAGATCCCCTTCTGTACACACCTTTGGAAACACTGCAGGAACAGACTTCCATTTGCTTATCTATCAATCATTCCGAGTCTTTATTGAGTGGCCTGTTCTTCATTCAGGGATCTCTGGAGTGTACCTCAGTCACAAGCAGTATGCCAGCTTTGTGAGTGTAGTTTTGGGTATTTTTTTTACACATACAGGCTCAAACAAGAAATTATTTTCCTATCCAAGGTTAATAAAAAGGCATATCATAGCGTTCGTACTTCAGCTCAAGTCCAGCATTACAGCTATCTTCCTTGTCACCTGGTTGGAAGTTCTTTTTCCTGGGATGTTGATTTGATGTTAATTTTAAACATCATTTTTCCTTTCCAAGTATTTTAAGCTGTGAAATTAATATGTGCTCACTCTATCTAGTGAAATAAGAAAAAAATTATTAAGAAAAAGCTAATGATTTTTTTCTACCTTTTTGAGGAGACCAATGCCAACAACTCCAAGGTTATAGAAACAGACAAAAACACATAAGTGTTGTTCGATTTTATAAATGACATAACACGCATGAATAAGCAACTTGTTTTCCTCATTTAACAATTCACTACGGACAGCTCTATAGGTCAACAGATAGATGTATTTCTTATTTTAAAAATAACTCCTGTTAGAGCCTGGGTTCTCACAAAAGATCTCAGATAAGGGCTTGTCTGCAGGCAGTTTATTCTAGAAAGTGATCCCAAGGACCAGGAGTAGAGGACTGGAAAGAGTGAAGCAGGGAAGGAGGGAAATTCAACCAGTGGCTCAATAGGAAGCTGCCAGAACTGTGGGAAGGTGGGGCTTCTGCAGAACAGTGTAGATTGCATCTTGGAGTGATCTGCCCAAGGGACAGAAGAGAAGCCACTTACCTACGGGCTTCCACTCTCTAGTGGCCATGGTATGCCCCATGCCCTTTGCAATTTCAGGTTTGCACATGTGTTGGAATGGCTGAGTTAATACTTACAAATGTCTCCAAATGTTGACACAGAGACTCTGGGCACAATGCAGGAAGTGTGCCATGCAACTGAAGCAAAGTACCGTCAATCATACCTGCAAGCGGCTGGTTGCTACGGCAACAGCTGGAGTAAAATGTGAACTGAGAGTGCGTGAGATGATACCCAAGAGATGTCTAAAACAACCGCATAATGTTCCATAATGTGTATGTACCACATCTGTTAACAATACACAGTTGGATAGATATTTGTTTTTTTTCCCATTTTATTTTTTACCACCACAACGTTGCACTGAAAATCCTTATACATATATTCTTATTTACTAGTACTTTTAGGTCTATATAATATATTCCCCAGAGTGTCATTGCTGGTGAAAAGCACTTTTCATCTACTAACTCATTTATTCCACCCACAGTTGAGTCATTATTCCAGTCCTGTATTTCACATGAGGAACTGGGGAACATCAGAGTCCAGGAAATAAAGGCAGTTTGAATTTTTAAATGACTACTGAAAAACTAGATTCCAAAATATTCTTTGACTGCAAAATGAGAAGACTTTGACATTATAATACCAATGTGTTTTCATTTCCTTAACCTGTTAATCATGTTTTTCTGCAGCATCATATATTCAGTGAAGGGAGGAAGGTAGATGCTGCTCCTAGAAAAAGGAAGCTATGAACTAGCAGAACTCTTTCACACAAGAAAATGAAGTGGAAAGCCTAATGCTTGCTGAGAAATGTACCTGGAAGGTCACCACTGGGGTGAGCTAGGAGAATTATCCTTACTTGAAGACTACATGTTGACTGCTCGAGCATAGGACCTCAGTGGAGATTGTAGGTTTTTGTAGGGAAAACTTCTGGGCCCTGACCAAACTCAGAGACCCCATGTCCACTAACCACCTATGTTTCAGGAGGCAGCAGGGCAACCAGCTGTCAGGCAGACAAGGAAATGAGCAAGAGCTTATTTCTCCAATCACATAGAGCTTGTGATTGCAACTAGGTTACAGAGGTCTTTGACAACAAAATAGCTCAGTTTGTTGGAGTAGCCTTCAAGTCATGATATCTGAGATTCTCGAGGGAAGAACAGTATCATATTCATTTCGTGACCCTGGTAATAAGGAGATGCTTTTCAAGCACAGAGGAAGACATGCTTATATTCATATGGAACTAAAAAACAAAACGAGAAACAAGCCACAATATGAAGATCCCTTAAGAGGTAGAAATGGGCAGCCCAGAGATCTTCCAGTGAATTCCTTTACATTTTGACTGCACTTGTTCTCTGGGCCAGTCATAATCTTAAGGGCAAAAGTCTTGTGGATAACATGAGATTCCTTTACTCAATGAACCAAACTTCCAATAAGCCTTAAAAAATCTGGAAATAATGAACATGATATGGTATGTTGTATTACTTTTCTATTACTGTCATAACAAATTACCAGAAATTTAAAGTCAACACAATTTATTATCTAACAGTTTCTGTAGTTCAGAAGTCCATGTAAGCCATGCTGGGTCCTTTGCTTAGAGTCTCACAAGGCTAAAATCAAGGTTCTGGCTGGGCTGTATTCCTTACTAGAAACTCTGGGGAAGAACCTGCTCCTGAGATTGTTCATGTTGGCTGAACGAACTCTCTTGTGGTTGGAGGCTTGAGGTCTCTGCTTCCTTGCTGGTTGTCATCCAAGGGCCAGTCTTCGCTCCTTGAACTGCCTGCATTTTTTCTCACGCTTTCCATGTGGCCCCCTTAGCAATGGTGGGTTGAGTCCCTCTCACACTTTCAGTCTCTCGGACTTCTTTTCCAACATCTCTCTGATCCCAGGTAGAGAAGGTTCTCTATTTTTAAGGTTTGCGTGATTATACAGGGCCCATCTGGATAATCCATAGTAATCTCTTTCTTTAAAGGTCCAGTGACCTTAATTACATTTTCCATGTAATGTTCCTGTAATGCTCCTTGTAACATATTCACAGGTTTCAGGGATGAGGGCATGGACCTCTTTGTGGGGGTTCATTCTGCCTACCACAAACATTACTGATACATAGGAAGGAGGTGGTAATACTATTTAAAGAAAAGGCAGGGCAGAGAAAAGCATCATCAAAGAAGTAACATTTGAGTTGTGTTTCTAACAAGGAATAGGATTCCACCAAACAGGATGTGTATATGAACGTTAATTTAGACAAGTATAAAGTTAGGAAGACATGAAAAGATTTGGACTTATTTGGGATTGGTTTGTGGTTTAGTGTAGCTAAAATATGCCTAGATTTAAATCCTAGCTGTGCTGCATTACTGGCTATGTAATCTTGTAAGCCTTTAGTATCTTAGCCTTGGTTTCTTCTTCTGTTAAATGAGGGTAAAAACAGTGCTGATTTCACAAAATATGAGAATTAAATGAGCTAAAATACCAAGGCACATATCACATAGCATCTTTCACATTGCAAATGCAAAATCAAAGACAGCTACATAATTAAAATTATTATTATTACTACCAGAGCTAGAGAGGATTGAGAAAGAATGGAGAAGCGGCAGGAGTTGAGTGAGGCTAGCTATGTAGGCTGGGGTCAGAGTGTGAGGCTAGAGTGAGATAGTATTCATCACTCTTTTTTAAAAAAATCATTTTCCTTTTTGGCTTTGCTGACATCACACTTCTATGGATTTTATCTTACTTTTGAAGGTTTCATCTCAATTTTCTTTAGTGGGTTATATCCTGAGTCCTTCAGACTTCTTGTGAGACCATGTCTTTTCCCTAAAAGATTTAGTCTATTTCATGGATTTAATGACCTTATCTTTATATCTTGTTCCCAAATCCTACTCTGAACTGGGACCTTACTTGGGTATTACAACCTAAGTATTATCCCTCACCACACCCCTTTGTTCTTGTGCCTTGACTACTCCCCATTCTCTCACCTCACCCCATTATCACCCCCAGCACCACACCCAATAACTACTCATTTCCAGTGCTTTTTGTTTCCAGTTTTGATTCCCAGCAATAAAAAATAATTGCAACTAATAGTTCCTGGAATGCAGTTTTATTCTTATTCACTTTTCATAGGCCATTTCCTTTAATTGGCATAGCCATCCCAGACTCAAATATCTTTCCATTTTGAAGCCCCTAAAATAGATGATCACTCCCTATTCTATGCTCTCTCTGTACCTTGCACATACTGTTGTAGTTGCATATATTGCAATGTGTTGTAAGAGCTGTTAACATATCTGACTCTCCTAGAATTATGCTGTGGGCACCTTACAAGTCCATGGCTTTTCATCTTTGTATTTACCGTACCTAATGAGCTTTATGACTCATACTAGTAGCAGAGATTCACAAAATAGTTGTTGAAATGATGATTTTATCCTACAGCCAACAGGAAGCCATCAAAGTAAGTTTTTTTAGTGCATGACATTATCAAATAAGTGTTTCAGCAAGATAATTCTGGCAGCTATGCTAGATAGGTTGGAGAGAAATGAGAGACAGGTGGTAGAGAATCTAGGAAGTTTCTTTATAATCCAAATGAGAGATGATGAAGATTTGGCAGTGACCATAGAAATTTAAAAGAATGAATAAATGTGAGAGATTCTTCGAGGCAGAGTATCTGATTTATTGAGCAATGGGACAAAGGAGGTAGAGAAGAGAGTCATATAGGACAATGCTGAGGTTTCTGACTTGGTTAACAAGGTGAAATAAATGTTGAGACAGAGAGCTTAGAAGAAAGACTTCCTTAATGAAAAAATATACTATGTATGGTTTTGAACATGTTTGGATGGAGGTAGGTGCTGAGGGACATGACACTAGAAATCTCTAATAGAAAATTGGAGATCAAGGCCATGTATATATTTTCTATGTTTTAAAGCATTTAGTCAAATATGTATGTTGACTTTAAGAGTGTTTGTAGAACTTTATGAGACATTTCCTATTCTTTGTTTTCTATGCCTTTATCTCCTTCTTCACTATCTAACCATAAGAACACAGAGAGAAAAATTAAATTCACAGGGGTTTTGGCATGTCCTCACCCCTTCTTTATTCTGATCTCCTCTTCAAGAAGGAGCATAAACACACAGTGCTCATCACCGCAGAGGCAATGAACACACAGAAGTCAAGAATGGAAAACTGCTGTAGTCCTATGGGAATTAATAGTGAAACTTACCTACATGTTTTGACTCCCCAGAGTTTTAACTCAAAGCATTAGACAAATATAGTTTGACTCTCTCTAAAGATGTTGAAGAATCGATTGCTTCTCTCCCATTCAAGATAAAACAATGTCTTAATGACATTGTCTCCAGAGAATATTAGGCTGTCTTGAAAACCTGTGACATTAGCCTTTTAGTTTCACTAGATTCTTGTGATTCTAGATGAGACACTTAAGGGCACCTGTCCTTTATGACCTCTAATGCAATTGAAGAAGCAATGTACACATTTCCCTGAATAGGAAGGAAAACATAATCATGACTTATGCAGCCTGGGTGGAATCATTTCCCTGAAGACTGTGATTGCACTGTGCAGATTTTGTGCCTAATTAGCATTTCAAAATATGGATTTGATTGTCCTATGGTATTGCATGTTCATACTTACCAAGGATACAGGAACAAGTAACAGCTTTTTTTTTTTTTTTTTTTTTTTAAACCAATAAGACATCTTCTTTACCTAGCACTTACTGGCTGCATAGAAACTACAGACAATAAATCTCACTTGAACATTTTGTGAGATTTCCTCTTAAAATGCAGGAAATGTATCCCTCCTACAGATTACAAGCAATTCTAAACTCTTTCCTGGGAGATTTATCCTTAAACTCTTCGTGGCAAAATGCAATTTATTTTGAGTAGCCTTAAGTTCCTTAGGACTTTAATAAGTTTAATGAATGTTTAGCTGTCATTTCCCATGTCAATGATGTCTACTATGAACAGCCACGAGCTTTAGAGATTAGTTCTTTATTATGACCTACCAGACCAACTTCTTTCAGGGCTGGCAGGTGGGCATTAGGCATTTTAAAAACTTGTTTGATTCTGAATGCCATAAGGAACAACAGTAAAAAAGTACTTTGATATAAGGTGGATACTAGAAATGGAAATAGTAAGTTCATCAGTGTTGGCAACCACTGTTCCTCTCTCATTCTGATTTCCTCAAGGAGGAAGGGTACAAATGCCTGTCAAGGACCACTGTGGACACAATAGACTCAGAAGCACCAAAGATGGTTCTGTTATATATACATGCAGATGGTGGTGGGGTGCACTGTAAGACAACGTGTAACTCAGACCATGGGAGTTGGAAACTAAAGCTTTTATGGGAGACAGAGGGCACTATAAACCTTGGAGTTCTGGAGACTATCTTTATTCATCTGTCATCCAAGTGGGGAGGGCTTTGAGCTGGGTGTACTTTGAGTAGGTAGGAGATCTTGGTTTTAGTCAGATGAGTGCCAGATTGAGCCATATGGGAAAGAAAGAGAAGATCAGACTGCCAAGACTAGTGTGGCTCTTAGTTTGAAGGAAGAATGACAAAAGTGAGGACAGGTGGTCTACGAGGCTCCAGTATTTTCTGACCTAGTTTTCCAAGCTAGGGAGAAGATAAAGATTTGAGGCAAAACCCTGGCTATGAATGAGGAATATATGCTGGCCTGTGCCACCGCAGGAAATGCAGGACAGGTACCCACTCAGTGGAGGAGAGAGCTGCCCTAGCATCTGACAGAGTAAGCCTGAGGGAGCAGCGACCTCTGTGAAATCCTCAGCACAAACTGCAAAATGGGAAAACAGAGTCATTTTCATAAGAGATAATTCTGTGGCAGACCAGAGCCCTCTGATTTAGACAGTCTTATAAAACATTTAAAAAGACAATTATGAAGTTTGTCATATGGCACTGGAGAAAAATCTCCCTATTCAGTTCTAGGATTCTTCAAGATGCTTTGGTTTCCACCTGGCTACCCAAAGAGAATTGCTTGGCTGCTATAGCAACTGTGTCCCTGGATATATAGCAGTTGACAAAAACACTCCTTATATGCTGATTTTTATGTGTAGAAACGTAGGCTGGGCTGGTGAGATGGATGAAATAACAAGCTGGATGATAAAATTGCTATAAGACAACGCTGTAACTCTCCTTTATCACAGACTTTACGTTCCATTGGTCAACTCCATCACTCTCCCCCTGGTCTCAGCCACCACCATCTCTCACTGGGAGTTTTGCAGCAGGCTCCGGACTGGTCTCTTGTACGCCCTCTTGTCTTTCACCTGTCTAGTCTCTAAACAGCTGTCAGAGTAGTCATTTACAAATATAATTCAGATTACTTTATTCTTTCAATTTAAACCCTACAATTGTATATCAGTCAGCTCTTGCTTTGACAATTCTGCTTAACAAACCACCATAACTTTTAGTGGTTTACAATATTAAGCTTTAATTTTCTCACCCCCCAGGCAGCTGAGGTAGCTCTGCTTCAGGCTTTATGATGGGTTCTGCTGTGTTCCATCAATCTTATTCTAAAGCCCTTGCTGAAGAGGCAGTGACCTGCAGCCTTCTCTTCAAATGGTATATTAGTCTTTTCTCATGCTGCTAATAAAGACATACTCGAGACTGGGTAATTTATAAAGGAAAGAGGTTTAATTGACTCACAGTTCCACATGGGAGACCTCACAATCATGGCAGAGGGCAAATCAGGAGCAAAGTCACATCTTACATAGTGGCAGCCAAGAGAGCATATGCAGGGGACCTCCCCTTTGTGAAACCATCAGATCCCATGGGACTTATTCACTGTCACCAGAACAGCATGAGAAAGATCACACACCCCCCTCGGCCATGATTCGTTTACCTTCCACCAGGTGCCTTCCACAACACATGAAAATTAGGGAGCTACAATTCAAGATGAGATTTGGGTGGGGACACAGTCAAACCATATCAAATGGTAATCAAGGTAATGTCTCCAGAAACCAAGACAGCAAATGTGACCATATTTAAGGCTTCCGAGTCACATTTGTTAACATTCCATAGACCAAAGCAAGTCACATGCATCAAAGGTATGAGAAAATGCACTCTACTTCCATAGGAGGACACTGCAACAAAATATGGCAAAGGATATGAGTGTGTAATTCTATGACAGACAAGTGAAGTAACAGAGTCTCCCCAAAATGGCTTCCAGTGGCACTTGGAGAAAACCCCCAAAACTGTAGCCTTTATCACAGCTTGCAAGGATCTATATTATCTGGCCTCTAGCTACCTTTCTGAAATAATTTTCTACCACTTCTTACTTTTCTTTCTCTGTTGCAGATGCTCTGGTCCTTCTATTCCTTGTACTCTCCCAGTATATTGTTCCTGGACTTTCACATTCTTCATCACTTCTGCCTGAAATTCCCTGTACACCTCTGCACAGCTTCCTCTCTTCTGCCTCATTCTGATCCCTGATTAAATATCAGTTCCTGAGAAAGTTCTTCCCCAGCTGCACTGTTTAACATTTAGCACTTGCAACACTCCTTCTTTTTAATCTGCTTAATTTTTTTTTTTCCTCACCACTTAGCACTACTTGCCATGTCTTCTAAACTTATTTGATTCTTGTCTGTCTCCTACAGGAGAATGTAAGCTCTGTGAAGGCAAGGACATTGATGATGCCGCACTTCATGGGAGTGCAAAAGGTAATTGTTGAATGAATGGATAAGCTGAATTGCATTAACTGCCAGGTTCCATTCATGTCCTGCAGCTTCTTTGGGATATACCAGTGTGTGGCCATGTAAAGAGATAAAACACTCACAGGCCAAGGGCCAAGTTGTTTTCCCTCTATAGATTCTTGCATACAAGCTCCTTTCACACGGGAAAATATTGATCTTAGAGTCATTTTTCCTTACATATTCCTTTTCAAGTAGTTATTTTCAGGTTTCAGAAACTGAAGGCCTAAAGATTTTGGTATGAGCTACTATCACTCATTTGCTCGAGTCAATGCACTTTGGATTGTTTGTGTGTTTGCGTATATCAGGGATTGGCAAATGTTAATGTTGGGTTCCAAGTTACCAACTCGTGGTTTTTGTTTTAACTATATTTTTTTCAGGGGCAGAAGTTCATTTTTTAAAATAAGGTGTGGATATATTTCAATGTATAATTGTTCTTACTTTTTAGACCTTGAGAGTTTGACTGAGAGTAAATAATCTGGCACTTGAGAGAGAGATTTAGGCAGGCACTTTCAGAAACAGGATCTCCTTAGAGACTGGCATATAGGGAGAATTGGAGATGGCGGGAGGCTGTTTCTACTGAGCAGGTCCAACAACATGACACAGATCATGGATGGATAATCTCTCACATATGCAGTATGCCAAACCTACAACATCTTGTACCTACTCTGCAGGCCAGGCCTAGCTAAATGTCAGTCACCAGGATGGTAAGTATTGCAGCAAGGAGGGAGTCATTTCCAAAAAAGAGCTCATTATCAGTTAATAATTTGGGATGAAGTTAGGAAGAAGAGCTGTGATTTCCAGTTCTGGGAATCAAGCCAAAATCTGGAACTGGGATGGCAGCCAATCAGTGTGTCAAGCTGAGCAGCAAGGAAACCAGGGAACAAGGCAGAAGTCCACCATGGGATAACAAGAAAAAAGAGCAAAATATGGAGGGGTAGATCTGAAAGTCATTCTGTGAATGTTGCTTGTTTGCCATCGAACTCCTCTTAGGTACGGCATATGATTGAGCTGAACAACGTATGTAAGAGAGGTGTGCTCAGGATCTTTATATAAATTATTGTGCCATTTATTTATTTATCTTTGTCATTATTATTTAGGTAAAAGGTGTAATTCAAAGTTATATAGGTTTTGGAATTAGAAGGAACACGAGTTGCATAACAACAAAATTAAAAAGTGTGCTAAAATGTTCTAAACAAGTCATTTGTTTATTCTGTTAACTTTTCTTAGACTTGAGGTCTCTTTATGTTGCCCAAGCTAGAGTGCAATGGCACAATCATGGCTCACTGCAGCCCTGAACTCCTGGCCTCAAGTGATCCTCCAGCCTCAGCCTCCTGGGTTGGGATTACAGGTGTGAGTCACCTCACCTGGCTCAAGTCATTTGAGAGATGAGTATTTAGTTCTCATAGGTAGCAAGATTGATGCTTGTTACTCCAGTGGAAGGTAGATGAGAAAGGATGTGAAAACACATAATTGGATCTAAGCCCAAATTTCTTCTTTCAGAACTCAAACAATATATTTAGATCCTAATGGTGGTGACATTTAATGGAATATACATTTATAAATTATTCAAATACACAGTTTCAGTAAAGTATTTTTGTATATAACCAATACATATTTTAACATCTTTAAATTTTAATTTATCATCATTTTATTTTATCTTTAAGTGTATTTTAGGTCAGTATGCTGACATAAAGAACAAACTTTAAAAAAAATCTATAATTATATTGGCAACAGTAAAGATAATGGTAAGCAAGCAGGTCTCATTGATGCAATTGTTTTGGGCACCAGGTAGTTTTAAATGAACAGTGGTGAAAACCGCATTCCAATAATTCAAACTGGTTTACTAAGTTTTTTCTCTTTGTGAAAAATCACATGGTCTAGGAAAACATATTTCATCTGAGATATTGACAATGCACACTTTCTAGGATTGTTTGGTTCATATAATTACTTTTGCTGTTCTGCCTGATATATGCACATTTTTATTTCCAGCAGATTCCTTTTCTCTACCCTCTTCTGAAACAAATTTTAGGCAGTGGATAATTTCAAATCAATTTTCTTGAATAATATAAGGACTTCCTAACATGGGTGTCTGTACTCTTCCCAGACCTATGTGCTTCCTCATCTTTTCCATTGTTCCCTCATTCAACAAATACTTACTGAGTGCCAGACAAGCTCTTAAAAGTATATGACAATGAGCTGCCCAAGTGGGATGCATTATGGCACTGGACAGGGTCAAGGCCAAGACTATAATGAAGTTATATGGCCCATTTATGTTTCTCAATATCTCTAACAGAATTGTATCTTTTCAGTTTGAGTTTTCAACGGTTCTGTAAGCAAAAGCTCCCAATAATTTGCCAAATTCTCTATGTCAAAACATAAAGATAATATAAAATTCTTCATTTATAGTATTTTTTCATAAAAAAATTTTTTTTACATCATAATGTCACTGAATCAGTATCTATTTCGGCATAACAAATGACCTCAAGATCTAGAAGCTTTAAACAATAAATGTTAATTATCTCAAAAGATTTCTCAAAATCAGGAATGCAGAAGCAGCTTTGCTTGGTGGGTCTTATTCAGGGTTTCTCCTGAGATTATAGTCAAATGTTAGCCAGAGCTGCAGTCATCTGAAGGCTTGACTGGGCCTAAAGAATTCAGGGGTTACATGGATATACTGTACAGTGGTGGAGCCTGGGCTTTTAGTGTACCCATCACCCATATAGTGAACATTTTACCCAATAGGCAATTTTGCAAACTTCCCTCTTCCTACCCTCCCACTTTTGTAGTCTCCAGTGTCTATTATTTCCCTTTCTATATCCATATAGACCTATTGTTTAGCTTCCACTTACAAATAAGAACATGCAGTATTCAATTTTTCTCTTTCTGAGTTATTTCCCTTAGGATAATGGGTGCCACCTCCAACTACATTGTTGCAAAAGACATGATTTTATTATTTTTATGGCTGCATAGTATTTCATGGTGTATATATACCACATTTTCTTTATTCAATCATCCTTTGATGGATACTTAGGTTAATTTCATGACTTTGCTTTTGCGAATAGTGAGGCGATAAACACAGGAGTGCAGGTGTCTTTTGGATACAATGATTTCTTTTGGGCAGATACTAATGGGATTGCTGGATTAAATGGTAGTTCAATTTTTAGTTTCTTAAGAAATTCTCATACTGTTTTCCATAGTGGTTGTACTAATTTACATTTCCACCAACAATGTGCAATTGTTCCCATTTCTCCGTATCATCTCCAACATTTATCTTGTTTTTTTTCTTTTATATTAGCCACTCTAACAGATGTGAGGTGATAGCTCATTGTGGTTTTAATTTACATTTCCCTGATGATTGGTGATGTTGAGCACTTTTTTTCATATACTTGTTGACCATTTGTATGTCTTCTTTTGAGAAATGTCTGCTCAGATCCTTTGCCCATTTTTAAAGTGTGTTACTTATTTTCTTACTCTTCAATTGTTTGAGTTTCTTTTATATTTTGGATATTCGCCCCTTATCAGATGTATGGTTTGTAAATATATTCTCCCATTCCATAGATTATCTCTTCACTATTGATTGTTTCTTTGGATGTGCAGAAACTTTTTAGTTTGATGTAATTCCATTTGTCTATTTTTGCTTTTGTTCCTTGTGCTTTTGGGGTCATTTCCAAAAATTCATTGCCCCAACCAACATCATAGAGCTTTTCACCCATGTTTTCTTTTTGTAATTCTACAGTTTTGAGTCTTATATTTAAGTATTTAATCCATTTTGAGTTTGTTTCTGTATATGGTGTGAGATAGGTGTGTGATTTTATTCCTTTGCATCTGGATAAAAAGTTTTTCCAACACCATTCATTGAGGAGACTGTCCTTTCCCCTATCTGTATTCTTGGCACTTTGATCATAGTCAATTGATCATAAATGTGTGAGTTTACTTATGGGCTCTATTCTGTTCCATTGGTCTATGTGCCTTTTTTTTTTTTTTTTTTTTTTTTTTTGCCAGTAGAGTGCTGTTTTGAACTCTTTAGCTTTGTAGTAGATTTTGAGATCAGATAATAATGCCTCTGGATTTTTTTCTCTTCAAAATTACCTTGGCTATTTTATAGTTCCATATAAATTTTAGGAATTTTTTTTCTATTTCTGTGAAAAACATCATTGGAATTTTGATATGGATTGCATTGAATCTGTAGATCACTTTGGGTAATATGGACATTTTAACATTAATTTTTCTAATCCATGGACATGTGACATGATTCTAATTTTATTATTTGTTGAGTACTGTCTACATGATAAGCATTGTACTAAGGACCTTAAGAGATGAAAAGCAATAAATAAGACACAATTTCTGATACTAGGAATATGATAACATGCACTTGTTTAGTGCTTTTTCTATAGACAAGATACATTATACATCTGACCTTCATTTATTGAGGTTATCTCCGTTTTAGACATGAGAAAAGTAACGCTTAGGGCATTTAAAGGATTTATTCTAACTGCAGGCCAAGAAGTGTGAAATCTAAGCTCGAACTCAGGTATTCTAACCACATGTAGAGCATGTTTTCTGTACACAAGGTACGAACTTATTACATAGCTAGTGCTTTCAAAAATGCACACTGATTTGAAAACAAGAACACAAATGACTAAAATTTTAAAAGGCCGTTTAGAAGGATGCATGAGTGTTGCAAAGTAAGCATTGCTCTGGATCTCAGGTATGGAATAGGAGATCCTTTATATCTTAGGATAATCTCCTACTCAGGCCCCAGAAAGGGAGTAAGGGGAAAGTGTCTGTGGACCAACATTATCTCTTAGGATCCATCGCTTTGTTTTTAATAATAATAATAATAATAAACTTTCTCTGAAAGAGAAGTTTTAGGATCATAGCAAAATTGAGAAGAAAATACTGAGAGTTCTCAAATACCCTCAGCCCCCACACATGCAATCTCCCCACTATCAACATCCAGCACCAGAGTGGTACATATGTTACAATCAATGAACCTGGATTGACACATTACTTTCACCCAAAGTCCATAGTTTACATTAGTGTTCACTCTTGGTTTTGTACATTCTGTGGATGTGGACAAATGTATATGATATAAATCCATTACCACAGTAGTGTACAGAATAGTTTTACTCTCCTAAAAATCCACTGTGCTCCTCCTATTCATCCCTCTCTTCTTTGTAACCCTGCAACCACTGATCTTTCTACTGTCTCCATATTAAACACTTAAAAAAATGCCTACCATAAAGCTTAAAATTTATTAATTCCTTCATTACTTTGTTGCTATCTCTTCATTTTATTCATCATCTTGCTTTACCTACTTTCTCTTGTTTAAAAAAATGTTGGCTCCAAAAGAAAAAAGAAATTAAATATTAAAAAATGAGAATGTAATTATAAGATTTCTTCAGATACTCTCTACAGTGGTGGTTATCCGTGTCTTGGTTGTATGGGGGAATTAGGTCATGTTGTTAGGTATTTTTGATTAAAGGGAGCTGTTTAAATTATGGATGTATAAGGAAGTAATAGTTTCAAATGCAAAATATATATTGGCATTACACAGGTTTAAAATGATTTCTCAAGTTTGGTATTAATTTTGATTTTTAAAAATGTCATTTTCCCTGGAGAGGTAGAAGTGGTACCTAGGTCCAAAGAGAAATTACAGAAGCTATGTAATTTAATTGGATTCACTTTTAATAATGTGTGACATGAAAAGGTTAATTTGAAATGTTAAGAAGCAGTGAATTCCTTGAAGAATTCACTAAAAGTTAGTTTTACTTTACAAATTATTTTGCTCTACCGTCTTTTTTGCCTGAGGGTCATTTGGTACTGAATCTTAGGCTGTCGGATACAAAATAAGAATGAGAAGAAATAATATAACATCAAATAGAACAGAATTTCATATTCAAATGCTCTGACATAAATTAATCCACCATTTTACACATTTTAGGAACATTTTATTTTTAGTATATCTTCAATTTAGTATATTTTAGTATATTTATTTTAGTATATTTTCAATTTAATGTTCTAAACCAAATGTCCTTTAATATATCTTCAATGTAGTATATTTAGTATATTTATTTTAGTATATTTAGTATATTTTTAATTTAATGTTCATAAATGTGTGAGTTTACTTATGGGCTCTATTCTGTCCAAACTTACACAAATTAATAATGCAGTTAAGAAAATAAAGAAAAATTTGATTCAACATGCTAAGAACAATTTTTACTTATTTTGTTTCATTACAGTGAATCATTCATGATTTAGCTTGTAGGAATCATTATTCCTAAGTGTAATTCTGAAATACTTCTTTCAGTTCATTTAGCTGTAAGTTTTAGATTTGATAAATGGCGAAATGTTTAGCATTCCTGCTCAGAATTTGAATATGTAATACAAATGTTCTAATAAAGTAAAAATAAAATAACCATCTTTTACCATAGTTCACTAGTTATTGACACAGTAACAAGTTATCTCATAAGCCAAATAGTTTCAAGGCCAGAACCTCAGTATTATTTATCAATTCATTCATCTGTCATATCTTTTAATTCTTTACAAAAGTACACAATCCTGGCTTTTTTTTTTTTTTTTTTTTGATTTCTCAATATAAAACTTGACTTGTAACTAAAGTAAATAGTAGCAGCATCAGATAGGACTATACTCTCAAGTTAGGAATTTTTGTGCTGTAAGAATTTCCTCCAGAATATTTACAAATTCACATAAATATTTTTTAACAAAATACGTCCTGTCACAACTACCCAAAATAATAAAAAATGTGGGCTCTTGACACCTGTGAAGTTTCAAGAAAAAATAGTGTTTGCAGAAGGACTCAAATATAAACTGGAAAAGCCAAGACGGGGGCTGCTTGGAGCTGTTATTTTCTAGGTGAGGTTAGTGTGCACAATGCAAACAGATTTCATCTGTTTGTGTCCTCTCTTATTTTGTTGAGCAGTGGTTTGTAGATTCAACACCAACCCCATCAAGCTACCAATGACCTTCTTCACAGAACTGGAAAAAACCACCTTAAACTTCATATGGAACCAAAAGAGAGTCTGCATAGCCAAGTCAATTCTAAGCAAAAACAACAAAGCAAGAGGTATCACACTACCAGACTTCAAACTATACTACAAGGCTACAGTAATCAAAACAGCATGGTACTGGTACGAAAACAGAGATATAGACCAATGGAACAGAACAGAGGCCTCGGAGGAAACACAACATATCTACAACCATCCAATCTTTGACAAGCCTGACAAAAACAAGCAATGGGGAAAGGATTCCCTGTTTAATAAATGGTGTTGGGAAAACTGGCTAGCCATGTGCAGAAAGCAGAAACTCGACCCCTTCCTGACACCTTACACTAAAATTAACTCCAGATGGATTAAAGACTTAAACATAAGACCTAACACCATAAAAACCCTAGAAGAAAATCTAGGCAAAACCATTCAGGACATAGGCATAGGCAAGGACTTCATGACCAATACACCAAAAGCATTGGCAACAAAAGCCAAAATAGACAAATGGGACCTAATCAAACTCCACAGCTTCTGTATGGCAACAGAAACAGTTATTAAAGTGAATCGGCAACCAACAGAATGGGAAAATTTTTTTGCAGCTTACCCATCTGACAAAGGGCTGATATCCAGAATTTACAATGAACTAAAACAGATTTACAAGAAAAAAACAAGCCCATTCAAAAGTGGGCGAAGGATATGAACAGATACTTTACAAAAGAAGACATACATGAGACCAACAAACATATGAAAAATTGCTCATCGTCACTGGTCATTAGAGAAATGCAAATCAAAACTACATTGAGATACCATCTCATGCCAGTTAGAATGGCGATCATTAAAAAATCTGGAGACAACAGATGCTGGAGAGGATGTGGAGAAATAGGAACACTTTTACACTGTTGGTGGGAGTGTAAACTATTTCAACCATTGTGGAAGACAGTGTGGCGATTCCTCAAGGAACTAGAAATAGAAATTCCATTTGACCCAGCAATCCCATTACTGGGTATATATCCAAAGGATTATAAATTGTTCTACTATAAGGACACATGCACACGAATGTTCATTGCAGCACTGTTTACGATAGCAAAGACATGGAACCAACCCAAATGCCCATCGATGATAGACTGGATAGGGAAAATGTGGCACATATACACCATAGAATATTATGCAGCCATCAAAAACGATGAGTTCACGTCCTTTGTAGGGGCATGGATGAACCTGGAAACCATCATTCTCAGCAAACTGACACAAGAACACAAAATCAAACACCGCATGTTCTCACTCATAGATGGGTGTTGAACAATGAGAGCACATGGACACAGGGAGGGGAGCACTACACACTGGGGTCTGTTGGGGGAAAATAGGGGAGGGACGGCGGGGGGTGGGGAGTTGGGGAGAGATAGCATGGGGAGAAATGCCAGATATAGGTGAAGGGGAGGAAGGCAGCAAATCACACTGCCACGTATGCACCTATGCAACAATCTTGCACGTTCTTCACATGTACCCCAAAACCTAAAATGCAATTAAAAAAAAAAAAAAAAACAGGCCGGGTGCGGTGGCTCACGCCTGTAATCCCAACACTTTGGGAGGCTGAGGCGGGTGGATCACGAGGTCAAGAGATCGAGACCATCCTGGTCAACATGGTGAAACCCTGTCTCTACTAAAAATACAAAAAATTAGCTGGGCACGGTGGCACGTGCCTACAATCCCGGCTACTCAGGAGGCTGAGGCAGGAGAATTGCCTGAACCCAGGAGGCCAAGATCGCGCCATTGCACTCCAGCCTGGGTAACAAGAGCGAAACTCCGTCTCAAAAAAAAAAACAAACAACAACAACAACAAAAAAAAACCCAGACTTCAATTCTAGTGGTTCTGTAACCAGGGGCAGCTCAGCTAAACCTCTCTCAGTTTGTTTCTTTTTATGGGAGCAGCAACTATCCCAGAGCATCATTTTTGATCAGTTTTTGTGGGAATTAAAAAAAATACATGAAGAAGTTCTCAATATAAATGGTCTTTATTCATTCATTTTACACTTGATATTTATAAATATTTATTTACACCTTTAGATTAGGCACCAGACTCCCATGTGACAGTGAAGGAGGAAGGCATGGCTTCTCATTTAGAAATTTTAGCATAATGGAGGAGAATGTTAGCTAACTGCTAGTGGTCCACTGTGATGGATAATACTGTCTACTTGATTGGATTGAAGTATGCAAAGTATGGATCCTGGGTGTGTCTGTAAGGGTGTTGCCAAAGGAGATCAACATTTGAGACAGTGGGCTGGGAAGACCTGCCCACCCTTAATCTGGTGGGCATAATCTAATCAGCTGCCAGTGAATATAAAGCAGGTAGGAAAACTTAAAAAGGCAAGACTGGCCTAGCCTCCCAACCTACCTCTTTCTCTAGTGCTAGATGCTTCCTGGCCTTAAATATCAGACTCCAAGTTCTTCAGTTTTGAGACTTGGACTGGCTCTCCTTGCTCCTCAAACTTGCAGACAGCCTATTGTGGGACCTTGTGATCATGTAAGTTAATACTTAATAAACTTCCCTTCACGTATGTGTGTGTGTGTGTGTGTGTGTGTGTATCCTGTCAGTTCTGCCCTTCTAGAGAACCCTGACTAATACACCCACTTTCACGAGTGGCTATTAAAACATCCCAAGAAATAGAATAGGCAAAAATGTTTAGTATGATTTTATGAGATAGTGATATAGAATTGGCCATTGTAGGTTTTGCCAGATTTCTGTGCTAAGTTCAAGCATTGTTGTTTTCATTTAATGTTTATTAACTGGATTTATGATATATTTTCATTTTTTGTAGTACAGAGTGAAGAAAAGACTGAGATGCTGATAATTATGTTCCAGATGAAGAAGTAGCAGGATCTATGCAGATAAGAATTATATAAAGAGTGAGGAAACATAGTCTTTGATCATTTAAAAAATGTAAGTGCAATCATAGATAATTCACTTAATCTCCGTGTGGCATGAATTCTGGATTTCCTAAATGAACAGCTTATCCAAGTTTATTTAATGAAAATTATATCAATAAATATTTTATAATATTCTATGCATTATGAAAAAAGTAGAACTCCTGAAAGAGTTTACAGTCCAGCTAAAGAGATAAGAATTCAAATTATGAAATGAGATTTAAAAATGAGACAGAAGATTGCGCAGGACAAGAAACATTTACTTCCCAATGAATGGTACATGGCATATGTGCTATAGGAACTAAGATGAGAAAAAGATTGATCCAAAGTATTACAGGCAGGGAAGAATTTACAAGAAGTGTAGGAGGGGCTACTAAATCCTGAGAGATATAAGCATTTGAATACATGAAAAATGTCAAAGTGAAGAGAATGTCTAAAGACACTTTGGGTCTATAGATCCCTTTTAGGGAGAAAAAAAATTTTTTATCTGTTGACTAAATGGATAGATAATATGTGTTCCTTAATAACTTATCTTTTTTTTATTATATACTTTAAGTTCTGGGATACACGTGCAGATCTTGCAGGATTGTCACATAGGTATACACATGCCGTGGTGGTTTAATCTTTTTCTAAAAAGTGCTGCTTAACCTGCCTTTTGGATTATCTCACATGCAACGTACAAAAGGATTCAAGCATGCTTACAAGCAAACACATACCATGTCATTTCCTGGTCAGATATTTCAGAATAAATGATGCCTTAGGTTAGCATTGTATTGTTGCTGTTGGCTGGTCACTATTTACTAAAGTTCATCCCTTATTTGCAAATAAAATTATAATCTCTTAAAATATCCTCTATACAGAGTTAGGAGTGTGGATATTGATACTGCACCACCTGGGTTTAAATTCTAGTCTCACTACCTACAACAGGTATCACTTTGGATAAGTTACTTAACCTCTCTGTTTCTCAGTTTCTCCTTTAGTAAAATGGGGAAAATAATAGTACCTATTATACAGCACTGTTGAGAGAATTAATTTATACATATAAAGTATATAAAAGGGAGCTGGCACATCGTATTATGTATGTGGAAGCTGCTTATATGATATGTGTCTCTCTCTCTATATATATATGTTATATTATATATATATATATATTTGTTATACATAGATGGTTCCTGACTTATGGTAGTTCAAGTTATGAGTTTTTTACTTCACAATAGGTTTACTGGGGTATTAAATGTATTTCCATTTATGATATTATAGACTACTATAGGTTTATCAGGATGTAAGCCCATTGTAAGTCAAGAAGCATCTATATACATACACACACACACACACATATATATACACACACACACATATAAGCAATTATATATTTAAATATATAAAATAAATAAGTATAAATATATATAACAGTTGCTAGCATCTTTATATATACAAATACATGTATATAAAGGGTGCTAGCAATGGTTAAATTATAAAATGATAATTATGTTTAATCATAATTTTCAGTCATAGAATGTTTGCTATTGAAGACTTAATGTAATGTTTACTAAGTGATAGATGAAAATGAGAATCTTCAAGATAATGTATTAGAAAAAGATAAAACTGAAAATCAGCACCACAACACATTCAATATTTATCTTACAAGCCACAATATGGTTCACATTTATTCTCAAAGCACTAGTGTTTCTAAGTCAGCTCCGTAGCCATTGGAATCACCTCACGTGTAGATAACCTCAGGAGGCAGCATCAGCTGATGAAATCTCTGGCTTTGTTTACTTTGAGATGTTTTAAAATTTTATTGGATTGAGTGAACTCTGCCATCTTTTAGCAACCATTTTTCTACTATTCACAGTAGCCTAGATTAAATAAGGCTAGCGACTTTTAAAATAGTAGGTGCTTCTTTCTTATGCCTAGATTCAATGTATAGAGTGAAAAATAATTTACGTATGTATTGCTGCATTGGCTACTAATGTGTGCAGCAAAGGTTTCATATTTTATTTATAATTTTTGTAATGGTTAAAGGTGTGATTCAATATAAAAATATAGCTACAGAGCCACTGTTTATTAATGATATCTGATTTCTCATGGCTTTCTTTTTTCTGTGAAAGAGGGTTGGTATTATTTAGGAATTTATTTTTTTTAATATTGAAGCCTAGGGGATAAACTATTTAGTTTCTTGATCAACCTTAGTTATTATTTATATTCTTTTTTGACCATCTAGGCTCTCTCTGGTGCATAATATTACATTAGAAAATTATTTATTTCACTCTATCTCCCCAGATCCTATATATTGAACATAACAACAACATACCTGACTAATTTAAAATCCTGTGCCTGACACATCATTTTGTGTTCATTTTATTATCTAGTATAGTATCAGTGTGCAATTTCTTCTATTACAATTTTTGAAAGCTATGATAGCACAATGAAGTAACTGTGTGTTACTCATAATGAAAAGAAACTTTTTTTCCCTACTCTCATGAGACAATTTATATGTGATGGATGTGCTAGAAACTTTCTTCATAAATACTTAGGGTATATGTATTCTATTTTAAGGAATAAAATAATACAATTAGTTTGATTTTATCATCTCATTATTTTTGAGTAGTCAAGAAATAGTTCGGCTATTATACAACATTTATCCACTGGTACTAATCAAGAAGAAATGCCCTAGCCTTTTCTATTTAACAAATCTTTTATTTTCAATGAAGCAGATTAAAAGCTAATTAAGTTACCTAAAGCATACTTACTTTGAATTCCTTGCTTAATGTGGGTTTCATGGGCAGACTTTTTTGTTTTTAGAAACTGTTTTTCTCCTGGCCCACTATTACCAACCTTTCAAAGTATTCTTCAAAAAAGACCACAAACATCATCTTGTTTACAGCCTGAACAGAATGACCTAAGGTAGCCAGCACAAATACAAGAACTACTACTCAGAAAAAATTATGTAGCTATAAAATTAGTCTATAGCAGTAGTTTTTATGGAATCTTTAACCCTATTTAAGACATCTCATCCCAACAGAAACAGATGAGACCTGTTTTGAAAACCAATGTCGTAGACTAGAGAATCCATTTTTTTCTTTCCCCAACCACTCTATATATGAATTGAGAACTAGGGTTGTTAAAGACTTTGCCTACATATTGAAAACTAGTTATAATAAAGACAAATAATTATTATATATATTCTTAAATCTCTAAATTACATTTTGGGATTAAGATCTTAAAAGATAGATTCACCATTCATATATACAACCCTAGATATAATTTGACAATTAGGTTAAAAAGTGATACTTTCCCCATAATTCTCCATATTAACCAACCTTATCATTGTTTAATTTGAACCTTGCCTACAAGTCAACATCTAAATCTTCAGCTTCATTTGTTTGGCTACCCTGCTTTCCATTCTCACAGTTAATGCAACATCAGGTATATGAAAGAGAAGGTGTTATGATCTTGTTCCTTAGAATCTCCTCAGTGCTAAGAGAGGCATAAACATCTCACATATAAGCAGTCTAAAAATAAGATTTCTTGGCAAAACCTCCACGCTTCCTGCTGCTTTTCACTGCACAGATCATTCCCTGGCATGACAGTCCCTTCATTTCAGCTGTACTGCTCATAATATTTTTGTTCTTCAAAATTACAGCTCTTTGGTTAGAGGTCAATGAAGCTTAGTGGATGGAAATACTGTGCATTTTTACTAAATGAACACATCCTTCTCAGCTTTTCTCCATAGACATGTCTTTGACCACACACTACATCATTCATTCCTCCATTCATAAAACATCGATATCTGATGTTTGAAGCTCTGTGGTTCTGTGTAAAGATCATAAAGACAAAAAGAGAAAAAAGAAAAACTCTTCCCCATGGAAAGCCTGAATAATGGTACGGGAACCCTAATTACAAAAAAAGGATGAGCACTTCAAACAAGTATGGGGTTCTGAAATTGAAATATGATCTAATTCTAGTGCAGATTGGGAGCCAGAAAAAGGCTGCTCACTAAATATTAGTTGAATGAATACATATATCATGATACTATTCTCAAATCCTAGCCAATGTATAAGACATTAAATAAAAAAAAAGTCTTTATTTTGCAGTAAATAAGACAAAAATATTTACTTCTTAGCAATATGGAGTATACAAAACATATCCAAGAAAATGATGTGAAAACCCTCATATGAACAAAATGATTAGAAAAATGGATCAGGTATATGAAAGATACAAAAAAACAAGAGTTTCTCAATGTGATAATTACTACTTAGTGGATGTAATGATATAAAATTATTTCATTTCAAATAGCAACAAAATATTATCAAGGGAGAGTCCTATGAAGAAATACTATGAGTCACATTAATTACAGAACTATACAAAACAAAAGAGAAAACGTATGTGTAGAGACAAAATACTCCTTATGAGAGTATTTTAAAGATGTCAGTTCTTCCCAAATTAATTTATACGCTCATTACTATTCTAAGTGAAAAGAACAGTAGGATCATTTTAGGACTTTGGAATAAAGGTTTGAATATTTATTTGGAATGCTTAAAAACTTAAAGGAGCTAAATGTCTTTTTTTTTTGAAAAAAAAAAAATAAACTGGAATCTTGCCTATTAAGACAATAGGCCTAATAAATTTAAAAATATATTTTAAAACTAGAAATACATTATTTGTTCTCAGAAGAATGGATAAAATAATAATAATAATAAAACTATAGTGCATATGTTGTATATTTATGTTTATTTAATATAATATTAATTAGAATTTATACATATAGAGGTAGATGAATGGATTCTTTAATAAATGGCATTGAGAAATGGCCTTTTTCTTCAAAGTGGGAATGGGAGTTGTTAGCTTAAACCTTCTCATTACATCATGTACCAATATCAAGCCCAAGTCAATCAAAAACTTAAGTATAAAAAAACTCTAAAATATACTAGAAGAAAATTTAAATATTAACAGAATAGGTGTGGAATATCTAAGAATACACACTATATAAGAAAATACAAACGAAATACAAAATTTAAACGTTTTGTATGGGAAAAACATCCAAAAGGCAAAAAAGAAACTAGGAAAATGTAATAAGCTATACACAAGAAGTTAATACGCTTACTATGTAAAGATTTTCAAAGAGCAATGAAGAAATGTTTTAGTTCCCAACAGAAAAACTAGCAATGATGTAGGCAATTCATACAATAAAATAGACAAATGGCCACAACAAATTGTATAAACTCTTTAAACTCACTAATCATAGAAAACCAAGTATGGGGCCAGGCATAGTGGCTCCCATCTGTAATCCCAACACTTTGGGAGGCCAAGGTGGGTGTATAACCGGAGGTCAGGAGTTTGAGATCAGCCTGGCCAACATGGTGAAATCCCATCTCTACTAAAAATACAAAAATTAGCCAGGCCTAGTGGCATATGCCTGTAATCCCAACTACTCGGGAAGCTGAGGCAGGAGAATCACTTGAACAAAAAGAAAAGCAAGTAAAAATAAGTTGTAATAAATGCCAAAAACACAGAAATCCTCAATGTTGCTGAAGATATGATTAGACAGACTATCTTATATACTGTTGGTCAAAATCTAAATCTAAATATTATTTCTTAGAAAACAGGGCCAGGCGTGGTGGCTGACACCTGTAATCCCAGCACTTTGGGAAGCTGAGGTAGGCAGACCACAAGGTCAGGAGATTAAGACCATCTTGCCTAACAGTGTGAAACCCCATCTTTACTAAAAATACAAAAAATTAGCTAGTTGTGGTAGCATGCACCTGTGGTCCCAGCTACTTGGAAGGCTGGGGCAGGAGAATCGGTTTAACCTGGGAGGCAGAGGTTGCAGTGAGCCAAGATTGTGCCACTGCACTCCAGCCTGGGCAACAGAGCAAGACTCTGTCTCAAAAAAAAAAAAAAAAAGGAAAAGAAAACAGATTTTTCGGAAAACAAATTTGTATACATTTATCTTTGCATGATTTAATGAGAAAATTATAAACTACCTAAATATCCAGTTATAAGGGAATGTATGTATCACTTTTGTTACATCTATAAAAGGTACCACTAGAAAATATTTGGCTTTTAGAAAAGAGCATTTATTATTTTTTTAATAAAATGGAAGTATTATTATTAAAAAATCAGAGATAATGGAAAACATAACAAAAAAATTACCTATAGTTCCTCCACACAAATATTTTACATATGATATTTTTTCTATCTTTAAAGTTAAAATTAAACTGAATAAGTTAAAATTAAGCTGTACTATATACATGTGTGTTATAAAAAGAAAAGTATGGAAATTCCTCAACAAAAAGTATTTGAATTAAGGCAGACACTGTTGTGACCATTCTTTGATCTACTAAAGCTTTTTCTGAACAGCAATTAGAATAGCTATGTATGTGTGGTGGATTATTTGCAAAGATAAGTCCTTCCATCTCTGTATATATATGCCCCTCCTTCTATCGAAAGGTAAAGTCTGTTTTCTTCCGCCCTTGAATTTGGGCTGTGATGTGGTTTGGCTTTGTGTCTCCACCCAAATATCATCTTGAGTTGTGGTCCCCACGTATAAAGGGAGAGACCTTCTGGGAGGTGATTGAATCATGGAGGCGGTTTCCCCTACGCTGTTCTCATACCAGTGAGTGAGTTCTCACCAGATCTGATGGTTTGATAATGGCTCTTCCACCCTTCTCTCTCCTGATGCCATGTGAAGGAGGTCCTTGCTTCCCCTTTGCCTTCTGCCATAACCGTAAGTTTCCTGAGGCCTCTAGCCATATGGAACTGTTAGTCAATTAAACCTCTTCCCTAAATTACCCAGTCTCGGATATTTATTTACAGCATTGTGAAAAATACTAATACAGGCTGGCTTTGTGACTTATTTTGACCAGTAGACTGTGTTGAAGTGATATTGGTTGATGCTTGAACCTAGATCTTAAGAGACTTTGCAGCTTCCATTGTCACTCTCTTAGAAGCCATTCATCATGTAAAGAATTCCAACTATTAGTTAGAAAAAAGTCCATAGGGACAAAGATAAAAATCTTTTAGGCAGAAAAATCATAAAGTAGAGAGGTCCAGCCAACCCCCAATCATTCTAGCCATCCCAGTTGAATGCCAGACTTATGGATAAAGCTATTGCGGATCCTCTAATCCCAGCTAAACTGCCCCAGAGTCTAGCCTTTCCTGGTAAAGCCTATGCAAATGGAAGAACTGTCTGCTATTTTATTGTTTTATAAAGCCATTGATGATGAAATAAAACTAAATTCTGCCAAAATAGATGTAAAGAGGCTTATTCTGAGACAGTTTGAGTGACCATGGCCTGGGGTTACACAACCTCAAGAGATCCTGGGAAAGTGTATCTGAGGTGGTCAGGTTATACTTTGGGTTTATATGTGGAAGATTCTGCAGGGTGAGATGGGATATCTCATTGTGGAGTTGGGGGTTGTGCAGTGGTGAACCTGTAAGTCACAGGTGGGTTTTAGGGATAGTTTAGTTGACAATTGATTGAGAGAGTTAAGATATTGCCCATAGACTCAGAGTCAGTAGAAAGGAATGCTTGAGTTAAGATTTTTGTTATATAGATGAAGCCTCTTAGGTAGCAGCCCTGGGAGAGAACAGATGATAAATCTCTCTTTCCTTTTTTCTTTTTTGAGACAGAGTCTTGCTCTGTTGCCCAGGCTGGAGTGCAGTGGCACAATCTTGGCTCACTGCAAACTCTGCCCCCTCTAGTTCAAGCGATTCTCCTGCCTCAGCCTCCTGAGTAGCTGGAATTACAGGTGTGCACCACCATACTCAGCTAATTTTTTTGTATTTTTAGTAGAGACTAGGTTTCACCATATTGACCAGGCTGATCTCAAACTCCTGACTTCATGATTGGCCTGCCTCAGCCTCCCAAAATATTGGGATTACAGGCGTGAGCCACTGCACCTGGCCAAATATCTCTTTTCAAATCTTAAATGTGTATGACTCACAGTGAATCTCTCCTAGATCCAGGAAAGGCCTAAAAAGGAAAGACCAGGCTGCAATAAGGGAGATTCTCTACAGATGCAAATTTCCTCCACAAAATATGACTTTGCAGGGCCATTTCAACCAGTTGGCCCTGTGGTAGCTATTCCTAAATACCTCAAATAAATATATTTTGAGGTAAAATATTTTGATTTCCTTCAGGATTTTCTATCTGTCATGGATGCTACAACACAGTCGGTTGGAAAGTAAGCCACGTTATACTTGGTTAATAATAAACATCTAATGAGATTTTATGGTTCGTAGGGCAGAGCCTTCAAGGCCCCTTAGATGGGAATTTTGGCAAGAGAAGAAAGGGTTAGATTTTAGTCCTCACCATTAAGTACTGTGGTGTTCTGTTATACAACAGGAGGTAACTGAAATGTGTGAGCCAGTTCTGGCTAACGAGGAGAGGAGCTTCTGAGGCACAGAGCTTATGGGCATGTGTCTTGTTTTCTTGTTTTTCTTTTTGCTCCTTTCTTTTACTCCTTCCTGAAACAGGATTGTTGCAAATGCAGCAGCTATCTTATGACCATAAAATGAAAAGCACCAGGATGAAGACCTATATGCTAAGGATAGCAGAGAGAGAGACAGACAGAGACAGAGAGAGAGAGAGAGAGAAAGAGAGAGCGAGTATGAGCCCCAGAGCCATTGCTAATGACATCCCTGAACTGCTATGCTTTCCTCACCTCTGTCTATCCCTAGAATTCTTATAGTTGAATAAGGACATAAATGTTTATGTGTTAAATTTTTCTGTTGAGGTTGCTGTTCCTTGCAGCTGAATGTAATTTAAACTGACTTAGCAGATTTTAAAATTTTTGTTAGAATTTTAAGACTTCAAAAAATTTATGATATAATTGTATATAGCAGATTCAGGTTTCAAACATAATGGTACTAACAGTAAGAAAAGTATCTATTTCTGTCTATTTTAAAATCTGTTGGAGATAGGAGTGGGCTACTACTCCTTTTCCATGTAGGTTTTCTTTTCCTCTTCTCTTACAAAACCACACCACTACCTCACTGATGCTATGCCCACTAACCCTAGGCTTTAGTCACACATAGGAAATAGCTGCCATTCTGTGCTCTTGTAATGTTTAACCATGCCTTTCACTGAAAGAATTCCAGAAATTGGCTTTAGGAGAACTAAACATTGAACAAATCTTGTGAAGAGTCCCACCTTGGGAAGGAATGCTGAATAACTGATTTACAGCCTTGTAGCTGTTGGCCGGACTACCAGGTAGCCCATTTCTCAAGATAACCATGGCAACAAGATGCACTGACCTGCATACCCTCCCCCTTATGTGCTTTGCCCAGCTCAGCCTGCGTACGTTACTCCTGATGTCAATTCCTGTCCTTTGCTTAACTAAAAAAAAATACCTGCTGGGGATTTTAGCCTTTTTCAGGGAGCTAGCCAGAGTATTCTCACCTCTGCTGTCTCCCTTGTGCTCGAGCACAAGTCCCAAAATAAAAGCCTTGTCTGGGAAATCTGCTTGGGCCTGTGTTAATTTCCATTACACGGGAGCCAAAGAGCCTGTGGTCTGTAACAGATTCTCTGGCAACCATGAAGGGATTATGGGATGTGGGGAGTATTTTTCTCTAAGGTGGAGGCTTGTGAGCCAGCAGGATGGCAGGACACGTGTGCCTTCTTCATGGCTGACAGGCTGTCACCTGAATCTTGGACTCAGCATTGCCCCAACTGGTGACTTTTCCTCTCTCCTTCCCAAGGCTGCCAGACAGCCAGACAATGCTTTCTCTCTCCTGTCCCCTATTTGTTGTGCCTTTCTTTTTCCTTCTTCTTCTTTCCTCCTACTTTTTCTTCACTTTTCATTAACTCTATTGACTCAAATTGAATAGACACCTGTGCAGAACGGTTTCCAATGGCTGATTGGTTCAGCTGGTAGGTAGGAGCGTCACCTTTAAGTCTTCTAAGCACTTTCCCTCCCTTTCCCACATCTGTGGAGAAGGGAAGCCTGTGGACTTTTCTGTTGTCTATATGTTTGGGCATGTTATCCTACTGACTCTGGGTGCTGCCTTTTGAGGAAAGAATTGACAGCACATGGTTCCAGAGTTTGAGCCGCTCACACCCTAATCCATTTTTCCATTTCATGTGTTTGATTTGACAACATATTCCCCTATGCCACCTGTTGGGTGGCATCTTGTAAAAATGAGAGACTTTTGTATATAATTCCATAAAGCAGAAAAAGATGTTTGTTTGTATTTCGTTTTTTGTAGCATGGCTTGGCCCCCACAGCTATGGCACAGTGAGCAGGGTCATCAAAAGCCACTCTGGTCTTTCAGAAGCTGCAAAGAGAGAGAACCCCAAAACCTGACATGCCAGAGAATGGCCAAAAATTTCTTACCTGCCAGACTCCTGGCCTCTCTTTCTGTGTAAACCATTGAGTTAATGGTAAAAACCACTGTTAGTCTCCCCTGCAAGGTTTTAATGGGAAAAAGAATTTGTGAGACTAGAATTCAGCTGTAGCAAATCTGGTGCACTTTGTGCTATAAATTTGTCTTTCTGTGTTGTTGTGTCATAAAGGGTGGCCCCATAGGATAAAACACGGGCCTAGGTCATCAGTAAGCCTTCTATTGCAAGTCAGACCTGCAGACTGCTCAGCTACAAACTTTGCTGTGGGTCCTTGAAACAAAAACCGAATGGTGTTTCCCTCTCATCTCGTTTCGTGTCCTTGGGAACCCGACCTTATGACCATGTGCAGATATTTCTCGGGGTTTCCACCATCTGGAGGGCTGGAATTTTGGGGTTCATGTTAGGCAGCTAGTCTGAAAGCACTGGGAGTATGAGCTGCATCAGCACATTCTTTGTCCTGAATGTGTCATGCCCTTGGGTGAGTTTTGTCTTAAAAGGTCCCATCCCTAGGTGGCTTTAGTTGTCTTTTGCTATCTTAGGTTATTTCTGAGGATGAATTATTGGGGACCATAGAGATGCCCCCTCTACTCCCTCTAGATATACTTTTTGCTTATATAGTAAAAACCTTTAAAATTACTATCTGAGCTTCAAAAGGCTTTTGGATTGACTCACTATTGGAACTAAGTACACCATCAAAAGAAAAAAAAGAACTTTAGAGGACTCTTATTCTCAACAATTAAAGAAAAAAATGGTTTAAAATAAAAGAAGGATGCATACTAATGTCATGGCTAGACTTAAAAATGATCTTGAGCATCCTGGTCAACAGAAAGGCAAAATTTTTAAAAACGTTATATTAAGCAGTTAAAATACTTTGCAAACTAAAAAATGACTGCTCTAGGCTCCTTCTGGGAAGAGCAGTGGCAACTGCCCTGTGCTGTAGCTCAGTAGCTATAGGCCTTGCTCTTTCATGATGTGTGGCCTTCGTTCAAGTGCAACACTTGAACACTTTTTCTGATTTGATAATTGTGTGACCTCTAATACTTATTGATTCTTTTCTCTTCCATGAACAACTTCTGAATTTCTCTCTTGAATTTTCCTTTCTCTGAGCTACCTTTGGGGCAATTCTAGCTCTTGTAAAAACAACTTGCCATCTTTTAGGAGACAATTTGTGATTCTGTGGTTAAGTTATAACCTTACTTAAGGTTTCTTGGTTTCACTCAGGAAAATACCTTTGGGAAAACAAAAGGTTTATAAGCTAGAGGTGTCAGCTGTTTGTCCTGGCTAAAATCTGGCAATAAAAGGTTGAAAACAATTTTTAAATGAAAGAGCTCTATGCTTAGAAGTGAGTTAATTAAAAGATGATATCTAAGCTATACATATACTTAAAAGGCTGTTATGTTTTTTCTCTTCTTGGATCTTTTTTGAAAAAGAAAGTATATATATATATACACAGATGTATACATAAACATGTACATATATATGTATGTATGTGTGTATATATATATTTTATTCTCAGTTGATTGAATTGTTTCTCCATTTACTTCTGTCTGCTTGTCTCCCTCAAGTCTACATGAGAGGAACTAAGGTAATTTTTGACAGGCTTGGGAAAAACCGAGGAGGTCCCAAAAGCCCCATTTTGGGAGAAAACTCTGTTTTCCTCATGGAACACAAATAATTGTACGTGGACAGATCCCTCTTAAAACCTAAGGCTCTGCTCTGTGTTGCATTGTGTTACCTAACCTCTTCGACTTTTGTGGGCATCAGAAATTACTTTGCAAAATTAAAAAAAAATCTTAATGTGTAATAGCTAAATAAGAGATATACTTTTAAAAATGTCTAATTGCAATTGTTTATAGTGAGTGGCTACTACTACAAGTTGGTACTCCTTACTTTGTGCATTTAGATAAGAAAAACATGCTCTTGAGCTATAAGGTATGGAATGGGGAATGGGCTGATTACAGAGTGGGCTGATTGGAGCTGGGTTGCCCACCAGCCTTGGAGAAATGTCCTTACAATAAAACACTGAAAATGTTGCACTGTCTCATCGCATAGTATTTCTTTTTGCGGACCCAAGATTCGGTGTAAAAATGGGATTCTTAAAAATCTCCATGCATGGGGTATCTGCTTTTCCTGGCTATCTCGTCTGAACTTTTACTCACACCATATTTTCTTGGTTTAAAATAGAAATACTCTATTTCACCTAAGAGTTGTCCCTTTAGATATACAAATTGAAGTTGCCTCTCTGACAATTTTTTAGGACAGGGAACAGGTAGTCAAGAGACCAATCATCCTACATGGAAAGCAAATAAAAGATTTTTGTTTGCCTTTTACATAGCTACAGAAAAAAGGGAGAGGGGAAAATAGATTCACATGGCCTCATACTGTCTTTATTGGGTCTTACTGTTTGGAAAGCTGAGTCTCCCCACTATCAATGAGTAAAAGTTTTTGGCTTAAATTTTTTTTAGAATTATCATTTTAGTCAAACAAATAGCTTATAGTAGCCTGGGATTCTATCTTGTTTTATCAAGTGTTTTAAACCTTTTGATATCTGACAAACCTTTCAAGATCAAATTAAGCATTTGGTCCTTTGAGGTCCAAAAGAGATATATTTGACTCATTTGGTATGTTAAACCCATGCAAGAAACATGTGTTAACATGTATTTGAAAATTATATGAGATTCCTATAATTCTGATATGCCTTGGTATATGTTATCAATAATTGTAATTGCTATGTTAAATTATTGTGTGCCACAGAGATTATGAGTTTTTTTGTTGATTATGTTGTTAGTCATGTCTATCATAAGACTTTTGTGATCCACAGTCAATTGTTATCTTGTTTTGATTATTTTCAAAAGGCAATTTATAATCAACTATTGGACTCTGACAGGTGGTCTTAAAAGCAGGTCTCTGATAACTTTGGAGGTTGGACTATTAGAATAGAGGAAAAAACTTCTAAGACTTGCCTGGAGATGTTATGTGTTAATAAATATTGAGTGGAACAAGAATTGCATGAACTAAATGAATAGAAAATTGAAATAATCTTTTTATAAATTTCCTGAAATTCTGCTGATCTTTTTGTTTTTCAGAGTCAAGGAACATTTTTCCTGTTGAACTAGTTATAGCTTTTAACAATTGAGTACAATACACTCCTATAAGCAAAATTTGGAGCATGTTTCTTTCCTTCTGCCTGATTTCTCCATAATTTGGAAACTATTTGTGTCTACTCTTAACTTATAGCAATATAGTTATTTGAATAAGGTCAATAAGAATCTGTTTTCTTTTGTAACAGAACACAACTGGGGACACTGGTTATTTTACTAGTTTTTTGACTGAAATAGCATGCTTTCAAAAACTGAGGTTGACTTATAAAGCTGATAAAAAAACTCCTTGGAGAAACTGGCCTCATACTTTTCCTATGCAGTCCCTGTATAGGGTTTCTGACCTGTGCTAAGTAAAAAAATGTGACTTTCCAACAGGTTCTGGAACTCCAAGTTATGTCGGGACCTTGAGAGGGGAGGAATTTACAAAATTCATGCAAGTAATTGTAGGCACAGGTAAATCAGTGGCTAGGCTCAAGGCTTTAAAATGTCTAAGCTAAGGTTCCTTTAGAACAAAGTTGCAGCAAAGCCAAAAGCAACAAAAACAACAACAAATGAGTCTATATGACAAATAATTATTCTTGCTGTACTTTATGCAAATAATCAGGCCAAGTATATTAAGACTAAAACTTATTTGCAAACAGTCAGTACTACCACGATTTGTCTTTGATAAAAATGAGGGACTGGAGACAAAACAACTGTAACACACCTGTTGTTAGATTCTAGTCTTGTCCATTGTTACTGAGCTTTTAACTATTATTTTCCATAATATTTTTATGAAAAGTATCCAAACTAACATTTTAAAATTTTTCTTCTACTTTTCTGAGCTAAACACAATAAAATTGCTAGTATCTCTTTTCTAAGGCCCTGCAGACTGACATTTATTTTTTACAACACAGGCAAGAAAAATGTGTCAGATTGCCAGCATCTTCCTCCTCTGCAACTAACAATGCTTTGAGTCTAACATCTGCATAGATGATGCCCATGATTAATGTTTGGTTTTCTTCTGTTTCCATATAAATGTCTCTTATTAAAAGTCTGTCTTATATTTTGACAACAGGAGGGTGGTTTTCCAGCCTATTCACTTACATTTAAAATGGCATCTGATCTCTTCTTAAAAGCACTGTTAAACTGAACTTAAGCATTTTATTAATCACTGGGTGCTATTTGGTTTTTAAAATCATTGTTTTATTCAACGGGGGTGCAGATAATTAAAGTTTATGGGTTCAGGCTTTAACAGTTTCAAGTCACGCTACTGATCATCCAAGGAGTCCAACCCTTACCACTGCAGGAGGATCCTAGTCCCTACTGACCTTTAGAACAGTCAGTGAAAAATTTCCATACCCTCCAAGGTTAGGCAGGGATGACAATCCTATTCAGTAGGAAGTAGCTTCAGAAGATGAGATCTTTGACCCTAAGAATAAGGAGAACAAAATCTCTCAGGGCGTTATTGAGATAGAATAGGAGTTGGATGTGGCTCCCTCTTTCACGTATTTTTTCTTTTTTATTCTCTTTACAAAATCCACAGCACTATCTTGCTGATGTTATACCCATGAATCCTGAGGCTCTAGCCACATATAGAAAATAGCCATTCTTCTGTGCTTTCATAATGTTTAGCCATGCTTTTTATTTAAAAAATTCTAAAAGTTGGCCTTAGAAAATCTTAACACTGAACCACAGTTGCAGTGTGTCCCACCTTGGGAAAGAATGCTGAACAGTTGATTTACAGCCTCGTTGTTGCTGGCCAGACTACCAGGTGACCCATTACTCAAGATAACCATAGCAACAAGATGTACTGACCTGCATACCCTACCCATCATGTGCTTTGCCCAGCTCAGCTTGCATACCTTACCCCTGATGTCAATTCCTCTGCTTTGCCTAATCAAGCAAACAAAAAACACTACTGGCTTTTTTTAAGGAGCCAGACAGAAAATTCTTACACCTCACTTCTGCTGTCTCCCTTGCACTTGAGCACAAGTCCCAAAATAAAAGCTTTGTCTGGGAAATCTGCTTGGCTTCATGTTAATTTCCATTACAGGGGAAGCCGAAGATCCTGTGATCTATAACTCTATCATAAATGAATAAATAAAACTGGAATGCATCCAATGCCACTGAGAAATTTGATTAGTAATCATTTCACTTAATCATTTAATTAGTCTCACCACACCTTATTTCTTCAGCCGTAAAATAGGGTTACATAATGTATCTACTTTGTAGGGCTGTTGGAAGGCAGTAAAAATATGTATAAGATGCCTAGATTTGTGCTCACACGCAGTAAATGTTTAATAAATGTTGGCATTAAACATTTATATGAAGAATGTTTTGATTTTCATTTCTTTTTAAATACTTTTTACTTCTTCAGTTTTCTACAATGAGAAGAATTACATTATAATCAGACAGCAAAACAAAGCATAAAGAGCTGTAGAAAAATCTCTGGATAATATTAATACAATATTGACCTCCAGACAAATATAAAGTTCTATAGAACAGAAGTTGAGTTTCAAACTTTTCTGTAGCTTAGAATAAGGGCCTGTCAGGCTGGGCATGGTGGCTCACGCTTGTAATCTCAGCACTCTGGGAGGCTGAGGCAGGTGGATCAGCTGAGGTCAGGAGTCCAAGACTAAGCTGACCAACATGGTGAAATCCCATTCCTATTAAAAATACAAAAAATTAGCCAGGTGTGGCATGCATCTGTGATCCCAGCTACTTGAGAGGCTGAGGCAGGAGAACTGCTTGAACCTGGGAGGCAGAGGTTGCAGTGAGCCGAAATCGATCATGCCACTGTACTCCAGCCTGGCTGACAGAGTGAGCCTACATCCCCGCCGCCCCTCAACCAAAAAAAGGAAATAGGGCCTGTCAGAATAACTTTATACACAACTTGAAAAATATTTTATCAATATTCTTTAAATATTTTGTTTAATATTAAATATTAATAGCAACAATAGATCTTCATGGTAAAATGTATCTTTGTGTTATGCTCATCTACATATCCTTGACTAAATTTATGCACCTTAAAATTACCACAAAACCCCGCCTCCTAAAGGCTACAGTGTTTCTGGATGGGTGGTTCACAAAATATCCAGTTGAACTTGTCTAAGATTTTTCTGAGCATATGGTGAAGAGGTGGGAGACGATGCTTTCAGTTACTTATACTCACTGGCTTTGCCTGGGCTGATATATTTCTGGAACTTTAATATTATTCAAAATAAAGTAGAGAATTCAGCACAAGGTATTTGATTATTTCTGACTGTCGGTCTCCAGTGTTGATAGGAGTCTGGCAATAATAACATAGCAATACAGTCTAATGGCTTTGGATTCTTGAGTTTTAAGTCATTTTGTAACTCGAAGATGGATGTTCCAGTTTCAGTTTCACTACTGACTACCTGCCTATGATTATCACATGGTCCTGTTTTTCTTAAGCATAAAATAGGATTATAATGCTGACCTTTTGTTTCTCTTTCAGTGTTTTTGTTTCAAAATTATTTAAGGTACAGTGTCAGAATGCATATAATATGTCCAGATAAATTAAAAAAATATATAACCAAGAAAATAAGGGAGGAGATGTCTTGAAATGAGAAAAATAAAATAAACCTAGAAGTGAGTAGCAAACTGCTTGCCAAGAGAGAATGTGTGCTTATTGGATATAGGCCATGATTTCAACTCAGTGTGCTTTAGCATACACAACTCAGAGGGTCAATAAGATAAAACTGACCATGTCAATAGGCACAAAATCAAAACAAAGAAGTTGGTCCAGAGAAACTATGTTACTGGTAATTTCTCCACAGTAAATATATTGGTACTTTTCATAGGGCAATTTCTTATATTATTCTTTAAATTAGACCAATAAATGAACACCAAAGCATAATTTTGTATAATTAATTTGTATGGGACCAGAGCACTACATAATCACATGCAAGCTTTTTGATAATCTGGCTGAACCCACGCACTCACACTGAAGCTCCTAGAGAGACTTAGAAGGTTTGGATATCTTTTAGGCGATCCTCAATCGATTATGCATCTTTAAAGTGTACCTTGTCAAGAAGGAGATTGCAATTATAATGTGTTGCCAGTTAGATTTCAAGTTAACTCACAGTTAAGTTTCAATGGGCTGAAAAGGAGAATTGAATTCTCGTGAAAAATTAAGTTTAAGAAAAACAGAAAGCTACCCAATCTCTTCATTCAGATGGGTGTAGAAGTCATTGGTAGGCAGGGCAGGGCCAGGATTCTCATCTTGACTATGAGTCATGGAATCAAGTTGTTCAACAGAAGAGGAAACTAACAATAATCATCTGGACACTGTGGCTCATGCCTACAATCCCAGCACTATTAGAGACCACAGTGGGAAGATAGCTTGAGGTCAGAAGCTGAAGACCAGCCTAGGAATCATAGTGAGATCCCTGTGTCTACAACAAACAAACAACAAAACACAAAAATTAGCTGGGTGTAGTTACTTTTGGGAGGCTGAGGTAGGAGGATCACTTGAGTTCAAGAAGTCAAGGGCAACAGAACAAGAAACTGTCAAAAAATAATAAAACCAAACAGAAACTAAAAATAATAAATCGAAAACAGACATTTAAAGAGATGAGTCTAAAGAAAAAACAAATAAAATATAATTTAAGGTAAAGTTTATTCTAAAAATAAAATATCAATTTTAAAATACATAAAAAGCAATTAAGTTTAAAAAATGTTTGAAAATAAACAGGTGCAATATAAAAAGCTAGATCTAAAAAGTAAAGTTATAAATGAGATTATTAAGACTAAAAGTAATTTCTAAGAATGTACAAATAAAATTAAATACTTTTTATTAAAAATGTAGGAGTCAGCATTTAAGTTGCAGAAAAATAAGAAAGGCAGAAAATCCAGAATATAAGAATAAAATTAGAATAAAAATTAGGAGTAAATGTTATATAAGTTAATAATAAATTTTAAGTCATTGTTGAGGTGATGAACTATAGAAATCAATGTTTAGTAAAGACAGAAAACTTAATCACAGTGTAGGTAGACTACTGGGAGACCTTAGTAAAGAAAGATTTTGCTTAGAGGTGGCTTGAAGGTACATTCTTCCTTAAAGGAGCAGAACTATAGAAATCCTTTAGCCTATGTCTTAAGTAAAGGCCCTCACTCTTGTCAAAATTTTCACAATTATAAGTAAAACTGTGATGAACACTTACATTCCTATATCTTTGCACTTTTTAAAATAGTTCTGAAAGTGTAGTTGGCTAAATTATATACATGTTTTTAAAAGATTTTTGATGCTATATAATGCCAATTTTTCCTTCTGTGACTAGCAGCCATTTATATTTAAACCAAAAGTGCATGAAACGTCTATTTCACTTCGCCCTTGTCTAACCTGGGTATTAAGGGACTGTGTTAACTTCTCTTCTCAGGGCCACAAGGGGCGTGGTTTCAAAGGTAAGAACTTCCCAGAGCCATACCTCTATCCACCTCCCCATCCAGGAGCCTAGAGTTCTTTGTCTAACTTTCCCATGCACGAAGATAGACAGCCCAGGTGAGCTTGTTTAAAAAGACCACCAAAAGCCTTGGAAGGAGGGGCTCTATTGCAAGCCAGGCAACCAATCCAGCCTCAGAGTTGAAGATCAATCACTCGAGAGGAAGTTTGGAAAAGCTCCTCTCACTGGACAAGAACTTGAATGGGGTGGGAGTAACTATGGGGTTAAACTCCCCCTACTCCCTTACCTATACGATTTCCCTCTCTGGGATGCCCTCCCATGGCAGCGTGGGTACCTTTCTCTCTTTCTGTCTCTCTCTCTCTTCCTCTACACACACACACACACACACACACACACACACACACACACACACACACACACACACACACACACACACACCCTTCTGTGGACTCCATTGCTGAATCCCCTCCCACAACAGTGTGGGAGCTCTCTCTCTCTTTTTCTTTCTCTCTCTCTCTGCCTAATAATTCACTTTTCTGCAAAGCTCTTTGGGTCCCATATCTACTCAAACAATATCACTGTACTGCCTGGGTCTCCTCCCCATTCTTGGGTGAGTAAGAGCCCAAGGACCTGGAAAAAACACATCCGATCAGGGAACAGTGAGCATCATTGGAATGCCCCCGCAGCCCTGCTCCTGTCCTCCGGTTACAGTATTATACCATTTTCTTTGCACTGATAATTGAAAAATATCGTATTTCGATTTGTGTTTCTTTGATTGGGATTGGGATTGAACCAATACTCATTAAAGAAATATTTGTTTATTCAGAACTCTTCCTCTTTTCTTTGTTAATCTTCATATAAACAGACAAGAATAATTCTCACAAGGCAGATAACTTCATTGGCAAATGACTTTGGTGTAGTCATTACATACAAAACATGTTTGTCCATATCTGTTTTGTTAAGCAGGTCTTTTCCAAGCCTCCTGATTACTAGCTAGCTTTCAAACCTGGCTTGATTCCTAGGACAATGGAAACATGATGAATTAATGACAGCTATTTAAATTACCAAGTTCATTTGGTGACATAAAACATGCTAAGATGACTCATAAACTTCCAGTTTAACTAAAATTAAAATGAAATAAGTTAAACTCAAACTGATCTAATGAATAATCAAGAATAGATGTTAGGTGGGTACAGCGGCTCACACCTGCAAACCCAGCACTTTGGGAGGCCAAAGTGGGAGACAATTGCTTGAGCCCAGGAGTTTGAGACCAGCCTGGGCAACATGGAGAGACTTTGTCTCAAAAAAAAAAAGAAAAAAAAAATTAGCTGGGCATGGTGTTGTGTGTCTGTGGTCTCAGGTACATGAGATGCTGAGGTGGGAGAATTGCTTGAGCTTAGAAAGTCGAGGCTGCAGTGACCAATGATTGTACCAATCTGTGTGGGTAACAAAGTGAGAATCTGTTAAAAAAAAAAAAAGTCTACATAGCAATGGCTGGTTTAGGATTACAGAATTATCTAATTATTGCTTCTTTTTGTGCATCAGAACTCAAAAATGAAAGCAAAGTGATATAAAATTAATATTATATTTAAATTGTAACATTCTATGCAATTCAAATTTTATTTTCTGATGCAATTTATGGACTACACATTTATGCTCTTGTCTAATGCATAGTAAGTCTTCTTTGGCTGGCTTTTAAAACGAATTTTTTACTGTCCATTTAGAGGATATTGCATATTCTGAAGATAGGGTCAGTGGCTTCTATGCTCTAAATCGGTGAACTAGAAAATAACGTCTGTACATTAAGAAATATTCACATTCTCACAAATATAGTTTAAATATTGAAAAGGGAAGAGTGATATTCTCACATTTTAAAATTAGATTTCAGATTATAACGGGAAAGTTTTAAAATTTCTTAGAAAACAAAAATTATAAAGCATTTAGTCACAAATCTTAAGTAATTTGTACTTTAATGGCAATTGTTCAAAATGTCTAAAACTGTCTGAAAGCTAGAAAATCCAAGACTGACATTTCATTAGATACTATTTTAGGATTGTTTTTCTTGCTTTTAATAGAATTCATTGAGGATAATTTTTCAACAAGCAAAGAAACATTAAGCGTGTAAATGTAAGACTTTTATTTTAGGAAAACGGTTGACTAGCTGAGTAGATAAACCCATCCCAGCATTCAATGTCTGCAGCAACAGATTAAAAATGAAAATCTTTTGAAAACTCATGGTAAAGATGGTACATCAAGAAAAGCCATCAGAGGTCAGAACTGACAAGAAAACACAAATCCAAATTAGATGAGGTTGAAGTCAGTGTTTGCTGTTTACCTGGATGGCATCTGCCAATAGTTGGCTCAAGGTTACACCTGAGCCTGAATTTTAATGTTGCCTGCATCCATGAAAGCTGGAAGGAAAGCATCTATAGTATGAGCCTGAGTTCCATAGAAGGCTGGATTAGAGACAACCTCAATAATCTGAGACTGCTCTTCCTGGAGAACAAACGTTCTCAGTGACTGAACTTGAGGGAAAACCCTCTTGCAGAGGAAATGTTAATACTTGTCTGTCTTCTTGCAATATTATGCATTTTTGTATTTTATTATGCTTTGATAGCTTGGGGTCTTGCTGACCTTGGACAGACTGTCCCTTCCAAGGCTAGCTAATTGCTAGAGAGAACAAACAACTTGCCTATGAGCATACCTTTCATATACAAGCCAAACAATCCTGAGTCTACCTTCAGCCACCTCCTTTATTAACTCTCACAAATTATAACAGTATTCTTCCTGCTCTAAATCACCAACCAGGTATCAGGTAACTAGAGTCCACTGCTATAGGCCAAGGCCTGCTGAAATTTATTTATTTTTATTTATTTTTTTTGAGACAGACTCTTACTCTGGCACCAGGCTAGAGTCAGTGGTGCGATCTTGGCTCACTGTACCTCCACCTCCCAGGTTCAAGCAATTCTCCTGCTTCAGCCTCCGGAGTAGCTGGGACTACAGGCACGTGCCACCATGCCCAGCTAATTTTTGTATTTTAGTAGAGATGAGGTTTCATTATGTTGGCCAGGATGGTCTCGATCACTTGACTTCATGATCCACCTGCCTCAGCCTCCCAAAGTGCTGGGATTACAAGCATGAGCCACCACGACCGACCGGCCATCCTGCTGAAATTTTTTTAAAAATTTCGATCTTATACTTGCTCAACTTGCCTAACCTGCCTCTCCCTTTGTTCCTGAAAACAAACAAATAACACAATTACAGCTTTTGCCCATGATTTCCTTTTGTCCCTTCTGTCCCCTAATTGACCCTGGTGCTTCCCCAAGTGGCTTTGCATGGTGTGGCATGCTCCATCCTCTGGAGTACCGTGAGCAACAAACTCTTCTTTCAAGGCAGTTATCTCCATGTCTGTCATCTTACCATATCTGATTAAAATAAATCCCAGGTACATATTAAAACGTCTTGGCTTTGGGTGGAACAGAATGTAAAATTAAAAACAAGTACAAAAACAACGAAAATCCTTTAAATTCCTAACCAGAAGCACTTACATACTTAGGTATGAGCCAAGAATCACATTGCCATGGGACTCCAAAACCTGTCAGTAATTAAGTTAAAGTGATTCTAGATTGCTAATGGCCCCAAGAGCTTGGGAAAAGGAGACACAAATCTGCTATGGGGAAAAGAACTTAAAAAACTATTTCTAGGAAATTTTTAGAGTTCCAATGAATATCATCTCACAACAAAATACTATTAAAACATGAAGAAATAAGTCATAAAGTTAGCAGGAACAAAACATTAAGAACTGTATCTGTAAAACCTATAGAAATTATAATAAGAAAAAACATGAATCCTTCTTAAATTTTTAAGGAAAGAAAAGAGAGAATCAAAAACACAAAGGCCAAGATACTGCTGGTTAAGGGCCGAAGAGTAGTTCTAAAAATTAAAATATAAAATCAAGCTAAAAAATCTGATTGGTAAATAAAATAGCCCGTTTCACAGTTGAAGAAAGCATTACTAAATGTAAGATGTAAGCAAAGAAATTATCCAGGATGTAGCAAACAGAGAAGGAAATAAAATTTCTAAAGGGAAGACAGAGGGAAGACTTTCCAGATATACCAAATGATGATTCCAGAACAATGAAACAGAAGAGATGGTGAAAAGGATATTCAAAGAGATAAGCCATTTAAAATTTTATGAAAGCACCACTACCAAATTAAAAAAACTTAGTGGATCCCAAGGAGGGAAAGAAAAACAAATATATACCTATAGATAGTTGAAGTAAGACATTAAAGAGAAAGAGGAGATATCTAAGGCATCAGACAGTAAAAGCAGATTAATCATAACAGAAGAACAATGAGATTAACAGTTGAATTCTCAACAGCAGCAACTGAAGCCAGAAAACAGTAGAATAATATATCCTAAGTACTGAGAGAAAACAACTGTTATCATAGAATTATAAATTAAGCAGAATCTTTCAAAAAGTTCATTTTGAAATGCCTATTTATGAAATATGAATAAGTATTTCTCACATAAAAATACCAGTAGCTGCTAGTTAATATGTAGTCCTGTCTTTTTTAGAATTAATTTAAGTCTTGAAATCAAATCAAATTCTCCCTTCCTCAGGTTCCAGTGGCTTGGAACTTCCGCTTATGGTGGTGGTAGAGAAACAATGTATCACAACCTTGTTCCTTTTCCAGGACTTAGTTCTCTGGTGTTGGGGTGGAAAGGGAGAAGGGTCAAAAAGGTGTTTCCATATGCAACCGCCCACAGTGATTAGCTGATGTTTATTTTGTTCGTTGAAACTGCTCTTCCATTACTTAAGCAAATCCACCATGAGGTGGATTACTTGTCCTTTTCTGTTTTTTGCAGCCACACTTCTATGGTAGGCATTCAACTGCTGGTTTCTAAATGGTAGATGTTCGTTGGTTCTCTGAAGGCTTCTAAGGGAGCCTTATCCTTTATAGTTCTCTAGCTTGGGAGAGTCAGCTGAGGCTTAGCCACTTACTTAACCCACTCATTTCTGCTGTGGGAGGAGCATTCTATTACCTCGTGTTTGGGAATTTTCTGTTCTAGTAACTCTCTTGGGGTGAATTAATTTATCTTACTGATTAATTTCTAACCAACACCAAAGGTGATTGTCAGAAATATCTGTATCCTTGCCATGCGACAGAGCAGGCATACAGATTACCTCCCTACCTTCTCCTTGCAGTTTTTTCTCTTCATCACCTTTCTTTTCTTTTTTCTCGTCAGCAGCTGTAAGTCTAGGGCACCAGATATACTGCCGGCTCAGTAGTTCAGAAATTTTCACACAAGGGATGATCAGCAGTCACAACTTATTGAAAGGGGTAATGGTTTTGGCATCCTCCATCTTGTAGGATGAAAGAGAATATATTGAATGCTTGATACCAATGGGAAGAATAAGAGAAGCTTCTCCACAAATTTTCATTCCTGTCAATAATGACTTCTAGCCTGCCTTTATTTTATATAGTCTAGAGGAAGTCAGGAAGTAAAGAATTGGAATGATGAAGAGCTTCAGCTGTGCTGAAATAGTGCCCCTTAGCAAGCCTCTCTTGAATGTGATTGAGCCCACAGCTGGTAGTTTTTTGACTTTAGAATTTGACATTACTTAACATTAGACTGTGGATTCTTGGCATTAACTTGGGGATAGTAAGAAAATACATTTGCATTATTTGACTTTAGACTGTGGATTTTAGGCATTAATTCTGGGACAATAAGAAAGTTTTCTACCAGTATTCTACAACAATGCTATAGTGACATAACTTACTAAAGAACAAAAATTTTCATTTGTATAAACATTAGCATATAACTAACATCATTGAATTCTCTGTACCATATTAGAACTAATGTTTGTAATGAAACAATTTAAGTTTTATAATATGGGAAACTGGTTGTTGGAGATAGTATCAAAATATAAATAATATTAGAAATAAACCATAAAAGTTAAGCTTGTGCAGTTAAATATGGGTGTATTAGTCTGTTCTCATGCTGCTAATAAAGACATACCCAAGGTTGGGTAATTTATAAAGGAAAAAGGTTTAATTGACTCACCGTTTCACATGGCCGAGGAAGCCTCACAATCATGGCAAAAGGAAAACAAGATACATCCTACATGGCAGCAGACAAAGAAGCTTGTGCAGGGAAGCTCCCCCTTATAAACCCATCAACTCTCGTGAGACTCCTTCACTACCACGAGAAATGTATGGATGAAACGGCCCTCATGATTCAATTATCTCCACCTGGCCCTGCCCTTGACACGTGGGAATTATTACAATTCAAGATGAGATTTACTCTTACTCATATCAATGGGTAAGAGCATTATTCTAGTTGCACAATTGTTCTGAATGAGTTGTTAAGAGAGCCATTCAACCTGAAAGATTCTGAGGTGTTAATTTCCTTTATAAATTAAATTTTATGCTTCTGAGATGTATCCTATTCTAAACTACATTGAACTTGGAAATTCTTTTTAAATTTTCATTTCTAGTCTATTTCTTAACCAGATTAGTATAATAATATAAATTTGGGGTAGCTATGCAAAGTATTGTAATCTAGTCTTTCTATATATTAGTTTAAGAAAATGGCAAATTACTTCCACATGGAATATTGATCCAAAAGTATAATTAAGTAAAAAAAACCAATTTCAGTTCTTGCTTTCTCATCTGACGGCCAAAATTTAGTAAGATTTGTTTTTACTTAATGTTTATTTATTCATGAGTTCTTACTGATTTCATACTAAATTAATTTCAGACTTTTGTCTTTTAAGATTGATGTATACATCAATCAGTAGATGAACTACTCAAATTCATGTCAAGTCTCGTATCTTTTGAAACAATTATATTTCTTTAGAAAACAGAAGGAAATTGAGAAATTCTACTTTAAAATTATGACAACAGCCTTATCCATTGACAAAATTCTCAATTATTAAAAAGCAAAGAGTAGTTAGAACAAAGATTGACATTTAAAAGCAAAGAGTAGTTAGAACAAAGTGAAGATTGACTTTGATGTAATGCTCAGTATATATCTATGAATGAATTTACTAAACATGTAGTTGCTGTAATTGGGAAAAACAATAGGTCTTGAAAACACAGCTAAGGTTTATGAATGACTCTTGCCTGATGCAACATCTTAATGAGCTCTTTGGGAAGGGTTTTTCACAAACATCTGTATCATATAAATTGCTTCCAGCTGGATTAGTAATATTTGGTCCGTACCTGAAGTTTCCAGATGAAGTTAAAACAAAAGGCAATACTTTTCACAATTTCCCAAAGCCACACCCTGAAAAAGAGAAATCATTTTTAAAAGTTTTAGTTTATGGAAGAAATGTGTCTTCAAGATACATTCCCAGAACTTTATTTTGAAAATACCTGTTATCTTATGAATTATTCAGAAGCAAACATTCATGAAACTCTTTTCAAATTACTTTGACCTTTTACTTTTCCACTGGCTATTTGGCCAGATAATTGATGTGACAGAGGCTTAAATTTTAACTGTCATGTAGTGATAAAAACACAAGGGATATTAATTATGACCACAGAATTTTAGATTGTCACCTGAGATCTTGGCTCCCTCAATTATTAGTTTTGTGTTTTTTTCTAAAGCAATTAACTGATTAAAATGCATTGGAAATAATAGACTCTCTGACCTGTTTTCCAACCCACCTATTTAAAAACCCATCATTCAGGGAAAGAAACAAATCTTAGTTAAAGTTCCTCAAGCTGCATTATTCAGGTTTGAATATATAAAAGAAGAATGCAGAATTCTTTTTTGGCAAACACTATTGTTAACTGATTTCCTATTCTTTTTTTCCAGAAAACTCTAGTTAATGTATATGATTTATTTCAATATGCTAAAAAACATTACTGTCCTAAAATTTTACTTTTGTTCATTTTTATCGTTTTGGAAAAGCTAAAATATTGTACATCATTATGTTATTTGTGAACATACTTTCCTATTCCAGTGTTCAACATGCTTTAATGATTGAAGCAGACACTTCCTTGATCATCTGCTGTCCCTTTTCCTGCCATCTATAGTCACATGGACCGGTTTAATGTATGAGCTAATGTCAATATCATGGTTTCTCATATTCTTTATTCCTAAAACACGAGGGTTTCTTGAAGTATAGCTGACTTCATGTTTTAAGATCAGGCTTGAAATACATGACATTATCAAAAATAAGAAAACCTTCAGAAATATCTGAGGTGATATGGAAAAGGGCAAAGTAGGGGAAGAGGCCCTAGTCTGTGAGAAGGCTTCTTAGGGACCAGTGTATAATGTAACATCGAAAAAGAAAATAAAAATGATTATGCTAAATTCTAATAAGTTGTCGGTTAAAGCAGACATGATTCCTTTATAAAACTATATTAGTCGAGGCACTGGGGCTCACGCTGTAATCCTAACACTTTGGAAGGCTGAGGCAGGTGGATCACCTGAGGTCAGGAGTTCGAGACCAGCCTGGCCAACATGGTGAAACTCAGTTTCTACTAAAAATACAAAAAATTAGCTGGCGGGTGGTGGGTGCCTGCAAACCCTACTACTTGAGAGGCTGACACAGGAGAATTGCTTGATCGTGGGAGGCAGAGGTTGCAGTGGCCAAGATTGTACCATTGCACTCTGGTGTGGGCAACAAGAGCAAAACTCCATCTCAAAAAAAAAAAAAACAAAAAACAAAAAACAAAACTGTATTAGTTTGCCCTTACACTGCTATGAAGAATTACCCCAAACTGGATAATTTATTAAGGGAAGAAGTTTAATTGAGTCACAGTTCTGTAGGCCTGGGGGGCCTCAGGAAACTTACAATCATGGAGGAAGGGAAAGCAAATACGTCCTTCTTCACATGGCAGCAGCAAGGAGAAGTGCAGAGCCTTTGATAAAGCCATCAGATCTCGTGAGAATTCACTCACTATCATGAGAACAGCATGGAGGGAAATGTCCCCATGATTCAATTACCTCCCACCTGGTTCCTTCCACAACATGTGGGGATTATGGGAACTACAAGATGAGATTTGGGTGGAGACACAGACAAACCATATACAAAACTGAAAAAGCTCAAGTTAAAAAGTGATTGGAATGCTCATGTATGTTTCCAGTGTTTATATATAAATGCAACTTATTGACCAATCTAAATTATTTGAGATATACACTGAAGTTTAGATCAATTATAGATATTTTAAATTATAGAAGTTTATTTATCTTTTTTAATGGAGATGATAACTTTGACACAGGCATATGTAAATGATGAGAAAAATACATGACTTTCAAGGTGAGAAATATATTTGAATTAGTTAAGAAAAATAAAATGTCAGCAAACCAAAGTAAAAGAGGATAGATTTATAACACCTCCTAAAAAAACAGGCGAAATAAGATGAGGGAAACTGCAGAATGCTTACATTTTCATAACACAAAAGTGAGATTATCTTAGACGATAGAGTGAATTTGATCAGGTAATGTTAGGTTTTTAGGAAGTGAATTGTGCATTTAGGTTGTCCTGGCAACGGGGGTATCTTCTTATGCTGACATTATAATTGGAAAAAATACTTGAAAATTAAGTAAACTGTAATTAGAGGTGGCTCAATCTCCCTTGGAGATAGGATTGAAAAAGGGTTTGGAACAGGTTTATGCAATCCACAAAAATGAAGTCATCTCCGTCTCAAAAAATAAAAAAAAATGAAGTCATGAGGGAAAACATTTGAGTTGTGCTTAGAAGAGATTAAGTTGGGCCTTATACTCGAGGGTGTCTGAATATGGGACAAATCTTTTGCTTTTTTCTTTTCCACTGATTTCAGTTGAAGTTGGGAAAAATAAATTGCACAGATGTAAGTTTATATTGTCTCAACTGCTGTATATTAGTTAAAGTCACTGTTGGGATGGAACCTTGGAAATGGAGACAGTGGGAGCTAATTTTTTTCTGGTTGCTTGTATAAAGTGACCTTTGACTCAACGTCTCATAGCAGTCTGTGCTGTGGATGCTTTTCCAGCTCTTACTAGTACGTGGAGACTATATACGTTCCAGGCATACAATGATTCTACTTCTATTAGTTCCTTTCAGCATGAGGAAACACATCGTCTTCAGAGGCCACCACATTCCACTGAAAGCTGCACTTTTGATAGAAAGTTATTTCTTATTCTGAGCTGAAATTTGTCTCCCAGTAATTTTAATTGATTAGAGTCACCTGTAGCAGTTTTAAATACATTTTAATCTACTCACGAGCTTTAAGGACTTTAAGCTACTGCCTCTTATATAGTAATGTGTTTAACATGATAGAAATTCAAATATGTCTGTTAGTAATTGTACTTCTATTATTAATTATGATAAATAAGAATAATCTATTCCCTATTGCTAGCAATAATATTCTATCATTATTTGCACTTATGTACTTATCACTTTATAGTTTTGTAAACACATGGATACAGGAACTTACCTGGCTTTGAGTCTCTCCAGACTGGAGAATAAGTGTCAGGTATTGAGAGGAGAGAAGTGAGGTTGCACTCATCATTTGATTGATTTCAGGCTTTTTATTCTTTGTTGCTCTGTTAACCACCTACAGTTAAAGGATGAGGTTAGACGCAGGTGGAACTCAGAAGGGATTCATCAAGCTTTAGGGGATCGGTGACATCTATTTTTAAACATTATGATTTGTGAAAAATCAATTTTGCCTTTTGCTGCCTTGCTTTAATTTAGACCAACTCTCTCTTTTGCACAAAAGTAAGCCTCTGTACACATGGCTGGTCTAAGAACACTACAGCTTTCCCACAAAGTTATCATTTTTCCCATCTTAAAAAAAAAAAACAGAAAAACCTGATCTGGCCAAGAAAACATTTGTGTTTGGTGGTTGTTCTGTTTCTCTATAGAAGATACACACCAGCAACGTGAAACCTCTAGCTACCTATTTTTGTTTCTCTCCTATGTCAAGACGTCCTGTTTGACCCAGAGAAAGGGAGTAAAATAAATGAAATGAAGCTATTGATGTTTTTATGTAATTGAAATTTTCTCCCTTTTCACACACAGTTATATGGAGTTCATTGTGTAATATTGGCCTAATCCCTGCTACTAGAGAATTTCAAAGACAACTCGTGCTGTGAATGTGAGGTGAGAGCTAGGTGAATGATTAAAATAGGGCAAATTGAGCCCTATTGCTATTATTTATAAAAGCTACAGCAGAATCATATCTTGAAGGATACTTCAAAGTTCTCTAAAGAAAAAATAAATAATAATACAAACACTACTAACAGTACATTTTCTAGGATAAAGGGATGTTAGCTCATTTAAGAAAAGTTAATTGAAATGACAGACTTTGGAAATCAGGTTTCAGAAATGTGTATTTTGCACTCAAATAGTATAGAGAAATTTTTAGTGTAAGAGAAAAGACAGCAACTACCAGGAAAATTTTGAAGGATTCACTTGGCAGTATTTCATGAGCATGTACAGCATCCAAATAAGCTAATAAAATGCTTCAACTTGGTAAACAGCTGCTTACAAAGGGATTTTAAAGATAAATGTCAAAAGAGAAAGATGCTTTAAAGGGTAAATAAATTATGGAGTAAATGAGCATTAATAAGTTATAAGGAAAATAGAACATTCTTCAGTGTTCACTGTTTCATAATGAACATTGTTCACAACAAATCTTGATAAAAGCAAAATTTATTTATGAATTGTAAAGAAAACAAAATAATTTATAGTAGAAATAATGGTCAAAATGTGGTTAGAGGGAAAAAGAGAACTATAGTATATTAATAACATGAAGTTTATTAAAATTTTTACTTTGTTTTTAATAAGAATGAGTAGGTGAAATTTACAAGTGAAGTTAGATAACAAAACAGCTATTGCTTCTTCAGTTACTGTATTTAAGACAAAAATAATTCAAAATATGTTACAAAAATTCTCCCATAATACAGTGTTAACTAGGTAATATGACAAATGCATCAACACCTTAAAATTAGTAGAATATGATTTAATAAACTACTTTTTGCTTGAAAGGATGAGTGTGTTTAATAGAAAACAGGGCTACATGTCTTTATTCACAAGTATTTAAATTAAATTTTATATTAATTTTACTTACAAAAAGATTATGTATATAAAATACGGAATGCAGGCAATCAGAAAATGATATTCACTAATGTAACTTGTAATCCACAAAGCACAGCTTTGTATATTATTTTATTGTGCACAATTATTTTATTGTGCAGAATTCACTTAAAGTGACATCCTGTCAGTATAGACCTTTTTTCACTAGGAAATATAAGAAGACAAATGTTTGAGCTGCAAACACATTTTCTTATTTAATAGCCATTAACAGCCACAATTAGTTCTGAAAACCATAATTCAATCAAGTGTGCTTGTAATTAAACATATATACACATAAAGATAATTATCAATCTTTCTGGCAATAGTAAATAAAGTTATCTATGGTTGAAATATTATCACTATTTTTGACTATAGGTAAAAGTATTAATTTCTGATCAACAGTCATTTTTATTCTTAGATTAGGCTGGAATATAAGTGGCCATGTGGAAATATGCATCCTAGTATAAAAGTTTGCCCAAGATTTTTTAAAGATAGGTACACAGACTCAAATTTGTTGAATTTCAACATATGAGTTCGGTTAGTTTTAAAAAAAATGTTAAAGAGATCATAATTACTGAAAGAGAAGGAAAATTAAGGATGACAAAGAGAAGAGAGCCAGAGAAGCAGGTAGAGATGAGTAGGCAGAGGAAATAGTGGTGAGGTGGAGTGGGCAATGCAGAGAAATACAGTAGTTACTGCAAAGATAAGAACAATAGAGAAGAATTCAAGGGGAATCATGATCTCAGTAGAGGACACTATAATGGTAAAGCCATAAATATGGGACCCACTATATTTTAATTTGAATTATTTGATAGGAATTGAGGTTAGACTGTAATATTGGACATGACTCAATTGTGAATTAAATGCATATGCAGATTTTATTGCACTTACCATTTAATATGATTAGTCACATCACCTTTGTTTCATAATTTAATTTTAAAGGAACTACTAAATAGATTTGAACTACTAAATATTATAAAATTAATTACATTCAGCTTCAACCTGTGGAAACAAATCTGCTAACATGACCCCTGGTGGTAGTTATCTATAATATATATTGAGGCTGGATATTTAGGTCCTAAGAATTTCTGTATGCTAGTTAATATGGTTTTAAAAAAATGATAGAAACATCAGTTGAGTAAATTAGGCCTTTTTGTTTTGTGTGTCATGTTAATTGAATACTACAGTGTGTAAGACACTCTGCTAGGCATGTATTAGTTTTATTCCTGGATTTGGGCAAATATCTGGGAGTGGAATTGCTATGTTATAGTGTGTTATTAGTCAGCTTTCAGTGGAAAACAGAACCAATGAGATAGATGAATGGATAAATAGACATAGACAGATCTAGATCTAGATTTAGATATTGATATAGATATATCAGAGGGGATTTATTAGAGGAATTTGCTCACAAGATTATGATGGCTGAGAAGTCCATGATAGGCCATCTGCAATATGGAGAACCAGGGAGGCCATAGCATAGCTCAGTCCAAGTCTGAAGGTCTCAGAACCAGAGAAACCACTGGTGCAAGTCCCAGAGTCCAAAACCTGGAGAGCCTGAAGTTCTGATGTCCCAGCTCCACGTGACAGAGAGAGCATATTCACCCTTTTTCTGTGTGTTTGTTCTATCCAGGGCCCAAGACAATTGGATAATGCCTGCCCACACTGAGGCGGCAGGGTTGTCCAAAATCAGTGCAAGGACTCAGGTGCCAGTCTCCTCTAGAAATAACCTTATAGACACACCCAGAAATAATCCCTTACAAGCTATCTAGGTATTCCATAGCACAATCAAGTTGACTTCTAAAATGAACTATCATAAAACATAAACAGAGTGGATATGACTGCTATATATACGGTAGACTCTAGTAGTTGTGAGAAGTATAAGAAACACAGGAAAGTACATAAACTCTAGCTGTATAGCTGGATAAATTTTAGAAAGCTGAACATAAACCCACAAGCAGTGCAGATATAAACATATTGGCAGCATCACAGAAGCCCCACTTGTGCCTCTTTTAGTAACCCCCAACATGTCCTCCTCAATAGAGTAACATTCCATTACATGAGCATACTACAATTTATTTATTCATTCTCTTGCTGAAGGATAATCGAGGGTGCTTTTCAGTGTTAGGATACTATAAATAGTGCTTCTATGAATTATACCTTTACATGACTTTTGGTGAATATCTATACAAGCATTTCTTCAGGGTATATTCCTAGGAGTGAAATTTCTGGGTCATAGGGATATAAATGTTAAACTTTCATTGATACAGCCAAAAAGTCTTCTGATGTGGTTATATTAGTTTACACTCTCACCAACACTCACTCAGTTGTTCCACATACTTACCAACACTTGGTATTATCCTTTTCATTTTAGCCTTTCTGATGTAAAAGTAGTGGCATAGCATTATGGTTTTAATTCACATTCCTCTAACGCCTGATAATTTTGAGCACATTTTCGTATATTTATTGTGCATTTGTGTATCATCTTTTGTGAGGATCCTTTCCATTATTTTCTCTTACTGACTTGTAGGAGTTCATTATATATTCTGGACACCGACTTTTTGTTGTTACATTTATTGTGAATAATTACTCTAGTGAGTGGCTGGCATTTAGTAGCTTTTTTGAGGAAGAATTTACATACCATATTAGTTTCCCATTGTAAGTAAACATTTTTTTTTAACAGTGATTTTTTTTTTTAGTACATTATGCAGGTATACAACCGTTCCTACAATTCAGTTTAAAGTACCTCCTTCACCCTGAAGTTTCCTCATACCTATTTTCTGTCAGTACCTGCTCCAGCTGCCATCTTCAACCACTGATCTATGTTAGAAAGTGAATATTCTTATATTTCTACATAGTTAGGACCTTCTGACAAATGTTACTGGCACCTGGGTTAAAGGAAAAGCCTTGGAAGTTAAAGGGTATTAGACAGACAGAGAATCATCTGCTCTTAAGGAGTAACAAAACTGATCTCTTTCCGAAACAACTGCTTGCATTTGTGGGTACTTTCCCCTCTCTTTTCTTCAGAAAATTTATTTACAGTCCAAGGGACTATAAAAGAGCAGGGAGCAAATGTTTCTCTTTCTCTCAGGAAGGGAGGAGGGGGAGGGCAGCTGTCCTGTTCCTATATAAAATTCCAGATTCATAATTTTAGGGTTCCTCTCCTATGATACAACCCTTGTACATGTAGTCCTAAACATGTGCCTTTCCTTGCATCACCTGTGTGACTCTGCTGCAATTATTGCTGTAATAAATATGATGACTCTGAGCTTCAGAAACTTCATGGTTGCCTTCACGATAACAAGGATAAATACAGATCATAAAAACTTACCAAGTTTACTGACAAGAATGGGATCCTGTTTGAAACGTGGTTTTCTGAAACAGATAGAGGATGGCCCCCAGCCTAACTAACAGGATTTGAAAGAAGACAGCAAGAGCCAATAGCAGACAGATAGATTGAAAGAATTGGAAGACACTTGTTGGTCGAAGGCTAGGGGTAGGATTGGAACAAGCAGCCTAAATGGTTTTAGGTTTTAGAGAAGGCTTTTAGTTTTTGCCCTCTCTTCCAAGCAAGAGAAGAAAGGGTCCAGTAATTCCCACCGTTGGGCTTTGGGTGAGTGGGTAGAGAATGTTAGAAATCTATGTTTTTCCCTCCTCTATGTAAGAGGAGAAGGAATACCCAAAGGTAGGCTTTGGGTAGGTCCTAAATAGAAGTTACCTTGCTCACCGCTCTGTCCTCTGGGCAGAAAGAGAAAGCATTAATTAGTTTCAGAAGCTGAAGCAGGTTTTGGGCATTGCAGCTGCTAAACTGCTGGGACCTGAAGGGAGAGGTACCTCACTTACGCAGGTGGAAACACTTTGTTGGCTTCCTGACCGCTCACTCCTACTCTCATCTCAGCTCCTTGAAGGTTTACGGATGGAGCTCAGGTCTCCTTGTCCCCAGAGCTCTATACACTCATCCCTTTATGCTGGGAGAACTTTGGAGGGAAAAAATTCACTTGTTGAATCCTCCATTGGACATAGGTATAATGTGCCTACTTCTGCGGCAGAAACGGATGTGGGATTCGGGTATGGAGAAGGGTGCCAAGAACGTAAAATGCGGAGTCATGGTTGCATGTGAGTTCAGAAAGAAAGAGCTCTAGCATGGCCGGGATGCTGAGAAGGGCAGAGGCAAGGAGCCGCATAAAAAGATAAGAGGATGAACCTCTCCACCCACCCACCGCAACTAGTCTCCACCGCCACTGCAGCCGCCCCTGCTGCCAGCTGGGAGAGGACAGGATACCTCGGCAGCAGTGACCTTAATCTCTGAAACACTATGTTAAACTGTTAGGACTTTGAGCAAAACTTGAAAAGAAACAAAAGTTTACGCTGTATTGTTTTGTTGCTATTATGTCTGACCGTATAGTAGAAATAATTGTAGGACTTTTTATGCTTGTAATTCCCCACCTAGTTGCTAGAAGGGATTACTTGAGTTAGGAATAGCTAAAAATAGAGAAGTTTTAGTGGGATCTGCCTTAGAGACAGAATAACTGTCTGACTGAGGACTTACGCTACTTGCCGAAAGGGAGCCTGTGGAAATTCTGGTGATGACGACATTAAAAAAATATGATTTCAGATACTAAATTAAATCAAGAGTTTTTAAAAAAAATCTTGGTTATAAAAAGCTTTTTTTTAAATCACAATTGTTTAGGATTTAGAAGGTCAGCTAAAGGTATTCCCCGTTCATAATTCTCAAAGCTGAAGAAACTTTAATTCTTAAAGCATTGTTTCTAGAGAGATTACTATGACGAGAGTGTAAAAATTACTTGTGGATTTTTATACTGAAAGAATAATCTTACTTTTATTTGATGATGCTATAAGATACTCCCTACTTAGAATTATAGGCTGAAGAATTTCTGCAAAGAGTCGAGGGGTCGACATTTCTAATAAGCCTTTGTTATTCTCCTGTGTCTTTTTCAATTATTGGGATTGATTTTATCTAAAATTGCATAAACCAACTGACAAAAAATGTTATAAATTGTAGTAAATTTGAGTGTAAGAAAATTTTAAATCATAGATATGAAATTGAAAGTTAGGTAAATATGTTCAAATCTACCTAATCCCCAAAGGCCACATTCTGGTTCTGTGTTTTAAACAATGCCATATTTAATCAATGAATCAACCAAATTCATAGAGATGCTATGACTAGTAAAATGTTTAAGAGAAATATATTTTTAAAAAAGTGAAATTTCTGCTCTTCCGAATTGGAGAGCTTTGTAATAAAATCCCCAAGGATGTGAAGTGTATTCCATTTGGCATCATAGAGGTTTATTTGCTATGAAGACATAGAGGTTTATTTGCTAATTATATTTTTTCCTTTCTTAATTTGGTACAAAAAAAAATTCGCAATTTAAGCCCCCATCTCTTTTTTCTGGGAACTCATTTAAGCTAATGTATTCTGTAATATTCCAAGTAATGTTAGAATAATCATGTTCTATCCTGTTATGTAATAAAGATGATAGATAAAATTTGCTCTCAATTTTGCGTAATTTTTGCTTCGCTTTTGCTGTAACACCATGTTCCTATAACTATACATTATTAGAGTTAGTTTTTTATAGTGTTAGAAATTTCTGCATTTCCTATGGTTGCTGCTAAAGGTATTAAGGATGATTAGTTCTATTTTTCAACAATGAAATCCCTGTACCAGAAATAGGAAGTGGAAACTTAGACAAATGTGGCTGAACAAATGGATAAATGTGATTACTTTATTTATTCACTCAAAAACATTGAGTGCTAAATATGAGTAGGACATCGTTTTGTATACTGGCCATGCAGATGTAAACAGAACTTACAGAAATTGCTTTTCTTAAGAAGCTTGTATTCTAGGGGAATGAAACAGACAACAAGGAAAACTTGTGGGTAAAATCTGAAGTATATTAAATGGTAAGGAGAAAGATCAAGCAGGGGACACAGGTAGCTGTGGTGGAAGGATGGCGGAGATGAGGTGTTTGGTTATTGGGTTCATGGCTGCATCTTCTGGTAGAACGTACGTTACCTGAAGGCAGGGGCACTACCCGAAGGCAAGGACTCTGCCTGATGTTGCTTATCATCACACCCCAACGTGCACCATGTGGCACTTAATGAATGCTGAATGAATGGATGGATAATCTTGGTGTAGAGTGAATCCTCCCCTTATCCTGATCTACTCTTTTTTCACGCTACTTTATATGCTGTATAATGTTATAATTAGTTATGTTTTTTATTTAGTGTCTGCTTAACTCAGCTAGAAGATAACCTGCCCAAGGGTAAGAATATTTATTTATTTCATACACTGATATATCCCAAGCTCCTAGAACATTGTCTGAGAGAGTAAGACTCAGTAAGTATTTGTTGAATGAATGAGTGAATCTATGAAGTTCTTGTCCCTGAGGAAACAATATAGCTATTAGTTTACCATAGAGGAATTGTACTGCTTTTGGCAAGGAACTTTTTTTTTTGCCAACATCACACATTCTGACTGCTACTGACAAATTCATAATTTATGTGTTCAAAAACAATATGAATAAAATGCTTAGGAAGCTGATCCTGATGCAAAATTCATCTGCCTTAGAAAATTAAGGAACACCTGCACATGGAAATGCATAGCATTTTTAGTCATATTAGCTTAAACCTGGACACAACCCAAGTGTCCATTAACATGTGAAAGGATTTAAAAAATGGTATATCTATATAATAAAATACTGTTCAATAATATTAAGAAATAATGTGGAGGCATGCACACTAATATGGTATATTCTCACAGAGGAATGTACAAAAAATATAATTATTCAACTCTCAATGAAAGTGTGCCTCTATTCTTAAGTATTTTCAAAGGGGCCCTGTCAAGAAAACAAAAATATCCATTCAATTTTTAGAAAAATGAAGAAAGAGTGTGTAAATACAGATGAAAGAAGTTCTTTAGTTAGGCTTGACAGTTGACAGACCTGGGGTAGATGTTTTCACTGGCTGAAAGGTACGACAAATGTTTTTGTTGTGGATGTTTTTATTTGAAGAAAATGTTTTTATATCCTTTCTCAACCCAGAAACATAGCCATATTCAAAAATTATTTTCTGACAAAGCTAATGAGAGTTTCTTTTGAAACCTTAAGAAAGATCAGAGACTTAAAAGAGGTGCAGTTTACACTTGAAAGAACCACAGGCAACCTAGAAACACATCCTGAAGATCACAGTTTAGGAAACTAACACCTGAGAATGAATGCCCTGTACGAACATGGCATCACTGATTAGGGCACAAAACTCAAGCACGCAATATTTTCCTTTCTGGTCATCTTGAAATTCCTAGTGATTTTCTGACAGCATTTTGGAAACATTTTTGTTCATGATTTATACATGACTATTAGAATAGATTTTAATTTCTTGAGGGCAAGACTCAGACTTCTGGTAAACCACATCCTGCCTAGTGCCATGGGCAGGTGGCAGGTACTCTCTAAAACAGTGATCAACATCCATGAAGCCATTTCCAGTAGAACACTGTGGGCTAAATTATTTTCACTAAGAAGATTATAATCCTTTATTGAGAACTTAGAATTACATCACAATAGGTAATACCTACTGGTATTTCATAATCCTAATTTGCCTCTTTGCTTCTTTTTGTCTTTCTAGGAGCTTCTAGAAGATTCTATGTTTACACTATGTTTCCAATAACAGTACGGTTTCTTAGAACCCTAGTACTGTGCACTGTGCCACAGAGAACAGTTTTGTGGTGAAATCAATTATGAAACACTGTGTAACATTTTCCTTCTATCAGAGTTACAATGCAAGCTAAGGTTTTAAAAACTTGAAGAAAATCTGTAATAAAGTGACTCATTTGACTTTGTTTAACCCAGCATCTCCCCAACTTATTTTTCTCAGAACTCTTTTTTAGTGTAAAGACGTCTATATTTAAAAAATGTATAAGATACCATCTAAGACACACTATTTATGTGCCACCAGGAAAGGAAAACATGAACAATATGCCTTTATTTTTAAGACTTATTTAAAAGATAATGTCAACAAAACACAAACTTTAGGAAATGTAAGTTTACACTAGAAAATAAAATAGAGCCATATATTGTAGAAATAAAATATTAAAATTAAAATCCTTTAAATCATCTTATCCAATTTAATAATTTCAGTACTAGATTACAGATTATTTTATACATTTTCACAAACTGTGAGTTGTGATATAAATGTATGTTGTGACATAAATGCTGTCATACCACCACACACATTTTCTTATCAAAGTTATAACTTCAAAGATCACCATTCTAGCTATCTGTGACTTTTCAAGTGTATACTGTGAGGCTTAGAGGCCTCTGCATTAGGAGAGGACACTTCAAGGAAAACTCCAGGGTCTACAGGAACCATACCAACCTATGCTCATTGATGACCCATGATAAACTTTACTAATGATAATACTTTATTCTCTTCATCACATTTGCATGTGGGATTTCCAAACAAGCTCACTTACTCCAGGTAGGATCCGTATCTTCCATTTCTCTGTGTCTCCCAAGTGTCCACTTTGTATAAGAGTAAGATTATGACCTTTAATGGCAAAAACCACAACTACTTTTGCACCAACCTAATGTAAATATTATTTATTATACGGGAACATCTTTCTCCATGCCGTAGCCAAGTGGAAGCATCTCTCTGTAAAATCATATTATATTACTGTGGTTGTTAGCAAACCATTCCTTCAATTGCCTATTAGTAAAGATTTTTGTTTGTTAGGATGAATGATACAATTTTATCTAGAAGTTAGATCAGAAAATCCACACTAAATTTTCTAGTGTCATAAAATAAATCATTTTAATAATTAAGATACATAAATAGTTTATGATAGAAACAATAAAGTTGTCTCAACTCTGAACAAACATTGAATTTCCAAGTAATTTGTAAGGAATATATTCATCTTACTACATTCAAAATCATGGTTGAACAATGATGATTATAATGTTTTATGAACGATGTTTTTCATAGTGTATGAAGTCACACAGTATTACAGTATAGTATTACAGTGCTTGGTAATTTGAAGAAATGAAATAAAATTCTTCTGATGGTATGCAGGAAAGGAAAAATAATTAAAAGTCATTTGCATAACTTTTTACAAAAACAAAATATTATTTTTCTGTAAAAATAAATTAGATCTTTTATACTCACATGTTCTTCTCTTAAAGTGTTTAGAAAATAGTTACATTCATTGTGGGCAGCGTGCTCAAACATTCTTATTTGCCATTCCCTCATACATGATAAAATGAGGTGCAAGCTGTTCATATGTGAGAAAAACAGCTTATTTTTCATAGGCAAAGAAACATACACACACACACACACACACACATATATATAATAGAATTAATTTAAAAACCCAAGTGTCATATGACAGAGATACAAAAATTCACAAACAAAATATATTCTTCAAGGCCTTTGAGGTGACACAATCTTTAACTGTAATTTATTAAAGGTAGTTTTAATCATGCTACCCTGTAACTTCCATCAAATTAGCATGCTCGTGGATGATAGGTTATTGTTCTCCTCCTATAATTTAAAGCAGTGTTTGGTCAATTGACTGAAGCACAGCAGTAGAACTCAAGACAGACCACGTTTTATAAAGGAGCAAGAGAAATAAACATCTCCATTCTCTCTAAGTGTGGCTTGCAGGAGTAGCACTTTTGGCACTGAGCAGAGCAGTTTTTGGTGCGGCTTCCAGGTGGCAGAAGTCTCTGAAGTGGCACAGCATGAAAACAAGCCTGATGCTTATGGCAGCGATATTATTGAGCCAAATTTTGCTGACTTACCTAAGAAACAGGTGAAAGATGAGAACTGATTTAAGTCTAACCAAACAGGAAGTCATTTGTGCTTATCCACAAGGAACACCTGAATGGCAAGTTGAACCTGAGCCTGCTTTCTGCTGTTTCTTCTTCTTTTTTTTGCTTTTCTTTTGCTTTTTCTTAGCCTGATTTTTGCTTGGCTTATTTTTCTTGGTTTCCTCTTTATACCATGGTCCCCAGACCCCTCCATTGAGCAGAGGGTTACTTCTGGGGTCTTTGGGGGGGTACCTGACCGGTACTGCCGTTTTGTTGAACTGTGAGAGCCTCCGTAGGAGCTTCTTCACGATTCCGGGATACCTGTTAGATAGGTCCACCCTCTCATATGGGTCGGCTGTGATGTTGAAAAGCCATACACTTTTGCCAGTTGACAAGGTAATCCGTTCATTGTGCCACCGGTTCGGCCCCAGATTGCTGAAAGACTGAGGGGGGACCCAGTCGCTGTAGCCAGGATTTCCCGTAAGCAATTTCCAGTGCTGCACCCTGATGGCCGACTGGATGGCGGTGTTCCAGATCCCATAGCCTGCTGCCCAGGAGCCATTTTTTGCCTTGGTGTATATGGGGTCAATGTTATGCAAAATATCTACTCGGGGTGAGCGAAGACCCTCACTTACGGTCTCCCAGATGTCGTAGCCATCTATTTGAATGTCCTCATCGATCTGTCCTTCAGCCAGTGAAATCAGAGTAGGATACCAGTCAGTGATGTGCACAAGTTCCTTACACACTGTTCCCTTGTTTTTCAGAAGTGGGCTATGCACAAAGCCAACAGCCCGGATCCCTCCTTCCCAATATGTTCCTTTGCTACCTCTGAGAGGCCAGTTACTCCCTCCTGCCGTAGGCTGGCCACCATTATCTGAAGAGTAAATGATAATGCTGTTGTTATAGAAACCATATGTCTTTAGAGCCAATGTCACGTTGTCGATTGCTTCATCTAGGCAGGAAAGCATGGCGGCATATCTCTTCCTGTTTATGTTGATAATGGATCGGTAGTGTTCAAAGTACCTGCCAGGAGCTTGCAGTGGTGAATGAACAGCTTGGTAGGCAATATATAAAAATAGAGGCTTTGTGGGATTATGGGAAGCTAGTATTTGCTGCACCCTCTGAGTGTACATCTGTGTGGAGTATATGCCATTGTCATAGTCCCAGGCAGCATTGTCGTTTTCATACAAGTCATAGCCACACATTCCAGGACTGTCACATTTGTAGTGTGTATAGTAATCCCCACTTCCCAAAAGGGAACCGAAAAAGGTGTCAAATCCTCTTTTGGTGGGCATGCATTCTTTTCTGTAAAAACCCAAGTGCCATTTTCCAACCATATGCGTTGAATATCCAACCTCTTTCAGTTTCTGAGGTAGGGTGGCATTGTCCAGAGGTAAACAGTTGGGTTGGGTAGGTCTTATGATAGAATGTTGAAGTCCCGTGTGTATCTGATACCTTAAGAAAAGAGCAAAAGTTTTGTTATCAGGGCAGGATAAAAGAGATATTCTACATAAAACAATGATTCCTAAATTAAATAATGTTTCTTTGGGGATGATTGCTAAATTATAATTGACCCCAATGATAAATGACCAATTCAGCATTTCTACTCTTTACTCGCAAGTCTTAATCTAATTAGCTTCCTATTTAACATTGAAATACATTTCGATCTAAACCAGCACTTTTGAAACTAAGATTTTCTCACTTATCTCAAAGTCTTTTTGAGTCTCATTCTGTCACCCAGGCTGGAGTACAGTGCTGTGATCTCGGCTGACCGCAACCTCTGCCACCCGGGTTCAAGCACTTCTCCTGCCTCAGCCTCTCCAGTAGCGCACGCCACCATGCCCAGCTAGTTGTTTGTATTTTTAGTAGAGACAGGGTTTCACCATGTTGGTCAGGCTGTTCTCAAACTTCTGACCTCAAGTGATCTGCCCATCTCGGCCTCCCAAAGTGCTGGGATTATAGGCGCAAAGCCACCGTGCCCAGCCTCGAAGTCTTTTTAAAGTTCTTATAATAGAATTAATTTGAATAAACTTTAATCTCTTAATTATATGACTGAAAACTGACAAAATAAGAAAAGATATATAGAATCAGATTATTATTATTATTGCTTTTAACCTAGGGACCTTCTAAATCATTAGCTTTTAAATAGTTTCCTGAGATTATTTATTTTAAGCTAACTCTGAAGAACTGAAAATACATGCAAAAATTAAAGAAAAGTCTCCTGTTTGTCAAACAATAGTTCATTCTGAATCTCCAATCTGTTAGATCTCTGAAACAAGAAAGAGGTTTCTGACTACACAATACATTATTGCTTAAAAATCATTTTAGAATAAAAGTTTTAGCTGGCGCTACGAATTACTTTTCCAAAAATAACAGGTAATAAGTCCTTATGTATGTTTCCCACAGTGTCTCCTTTTTAAAAAAGTATAATCACTTATAGGATAGTCTAAGAAAACATAACACTTTCTAATATGTTAAAAATTAAGTGAATGTTAGTTTCTTGCATTTTTCTCTTTCCAGTGATATTTTGCCAAGGGTGTTTTCCAAGAAGGGGCATTATTACACAAGTGTATGAATTTTCACTTGGGCCAAGATTTATCAGTTAGTTTATGGCATTTTAAAACTGATTGATTGTATAGTTATAAGTTCAAAAACACTTTAAAAATAGAAAATATAAAAATTTAAAAAATTTAAGGTTGCAGAAAATTGTCAGGGTAAATATGCAGGTATTCTTGGAATCAAATTACAAAAAAAATATTGAGGTCAAAAGTGACTTTTTCACAGTGATTTAACCTGAAAGGCCAACATGTTATACATGCCTTGGATGAATAGTTCAATTTATTTTTAACGTTTTAATGATACCATGATGAAACTATGAGTTTTTTGAAGTGTTACTTGCAGCCACACACTGATGTTTCTGCGGGCACGGAAGTGATATCTGATCACTACTGCAAAGCAGCCTTCACATAGACCCTGTTTACTCTGCTGATCATTTAGCTGTCAGTTTTGCAATAGTCGTGGTTGTGGTAATTTAAAATGTAAGAAACTGCCAAAGAAATAAACATTATAAGTACCAAGTCTAGAAAGCATTGTTACTGTTTTTTTTTTTTTTGATTTGGGTTTTGTTTTTGCTTTTGTTTTCTTTTTGTTTTTGAGACGGAGTCTTGCTCTTGTTGCCCAGGCTGGAGTACAATGGCACAATCTTGGCTCACCACAACTCTGCCTCAACCTCCCAGTTAGCTGACCTCAGGTGACCCACCTGTCCCGGCCTCCTAAAGTGCTGGAATTATAGGTGTGTGTGACTGCACCTGGGCTTTTCTTGATCTGGTCCAGGATACAAAACATTCAGTTGTGAAAATCTAATTTTTTAACAAGTGAATGTTTTAGACAGAGGTGAATGTTTTCGAAAATTAGAAAAAAACTAATTTTTCACACAAGTACATAACAAATCAGTAAATACCCATTAATGGAAACTTGGAGGAAATTAAAAAGGGAGACATCTATATGGGTAAAAATTTTGGGAATCATTCATGGAGATGAGTTATTAACAAAATAATTATATTACGCAGAATATGGACTTGAGGGGAATGTCTATTTAATTCATCAAATGGTAAACCAATTAAGCATTTCTAATTAAGTCGGTTAATTTCTCAACTAGCGGCAAAGGCAACAAGAATAGAGACTTATGAGAAACATAAAATACAGGAAAATTTTGCAGAAAATAAAGAGAAGGCAAGAAGAGGTTTGCTGCTTTCAGAAAATGGTGTAGCATTTGCAGATAAATAAGAGTTCGGAGCTATTAATCAACTATGAGGTTTTTGTCTTCTCTAGAAAGTACAATTGTTTTTAAATTGGAAAATTTAGAACCAGCAACATAAAAGTTTGACAGCAGCTTATAACAGGGAAGAGGTTTTCAGGGCAGTTCCTGCTTAAATGAGTTCCAGCCTCTATGGTGGAATAGGAGGAAATTTCAGGTAATTTGGGGTGTGGGTTAAGGGTGTAGGTTTTGGAATCAAACAGACCTGGGTTTCAATTTGCTCCACTGCTTATTATCTGTGTGGCTTTGGGAAGTACTTAATCCCTCTGATCCTCAGTTTCCTCATCTGTAAAATAGGGATGATAATACATGTTGGGTTGCGGCAAGCATTGGAAAGGAGCAGAGTCTAGTAAGAAGAGTACATTTAATCAGTGATAGCTTTAGCAATTATTATCCCAGGGGGCTGAATCTGGTGTCACTAACATTTGCATAAAGCTTTATAATTTATAGATTTTTTTCATATGTATTATTGCATTTAAGTCTTACTACAACAGTGAGAAGTCAGATTACTTAAGTTCCTTTTATGGATAGGAAAATAGAGATGTAAAGAAGTTGTGGTTTTCCCCCCAACACCCTCAACCTGCTCCACCAGGCTGTGAAACTGATTCTCGATCAACAGTGGCAAAGTTTGATGCTCTCTCTATTCTTTTTTAAGAGTTAATATCTGTACTTATTGGAAAATCAAAGAGCAGAGGAAAGATGCCAGAAGTCTCGAGAAGCAAATCTGTTCCAACTTTCCAATTAAAGAAAGTATGGATTTGTAAACCGGATAGTGAGGCTTACGTCGATCCCTGAAAAATTTGAAAATGATTTTTTTAAAGTACATGATTTGTGAGCATTTCAAATAACAAATGAGACAAGTCAAAAAAGAAAAGTTCTGCCAAGTTGGCTTCATTATCTTTTTTAAAAATGGATCAGCATTAGGTAAACAGCTTAGGAATGATTTCGCATTTGAAAGAGCTGCCCCTGATTCTTTTTTAATAAAATAATGGAAAATCAACTATATGTTTGTTAGCACTGCAATTGGGGATAAGAATGATAATCTTACATATTAACGACAGTGAATATAATAAAAAAAGTTTTTTAATTGATATGCTTTTGTGTGGAGCACGTAGGGGAGTTTCATTTAATTGAGAAAAAGAAAAGAAAAGAAAGAAAAACAACCAAGAAAATAAGTCCTCACAGCACTATTCACAATAGCAAGACCTGGAGTCAACCTGAATCCGCATAAATAGGAGACTGCATAAAGAAAATGTGGTACATACAACTGATAGAATATTATGCAGCCATCAAAAAGAACAAAATCATGTCCTTTGAAGTAACATGGATGTAGCTGAAGGCTGTTATCCTAAGTGAATTAATGCAGGAACAGATAATCAAATACCACATGTTCTCACTTATAAGTGAGTGCTAAACTTTGATTGCACAGGAACACAAAGAAGGGAACAAAAGACATCAGGGCACACTCAAGGGTGATAGGTGGGAGAAGGGTGAGGATTGAAAAACTACCCATTGGGTACTATGCTCACTACCTGGGTGATGAAATAATCTGTACACCAAACCTCTGTGACATGCAGTTTACACATGTAACAAACTGCACATGAACCCCTTGAAGCTAAGACAAAAGCTGGAAGATAAAAAAAGAAAGGGACTAAGGAGGCATAACAATTAAATGCAATATGTGGTTTTGAATTGGAATAGTTTCAATAAAGATCATATTTAGAGAACTGGTGAAACTTAAATGGGATCTTAGGATTGAAATAGAATAACAATATCTTCTGATTTTGATGTTTATTTGTGGCTAATATAGGATAATACTCTTTTCTGTAGGAAATACTAAAGTATTGATAGGACACCATGTTGGATCTTAATTCTCAATTCGGGAAAAGTGTTATTTGTGCTGTATTTGCAATTTTTCCATAAGTATAAGATTGTTTCAAAATTTAAAACAAGATGTAAGAAAAATCTAACTGGGATAAATAAAAGTTATTTATTTATTATTTAGTTAAAAAATAATTTTTTTTGCCTGTTAGCTATGTAAGACTATGTAAATGGATCTGAGAAATTCAATATATTAGCCTACAAATTTAATAAAAAACAAAAGTGACAAATGAGAGCTATAATTGTAATTAATCTTTACATCATATAAAGGCAGTGTGCAAATTCTGATGAATAATAATTCCATTATGTTCATTAGAACATATCTGAAAAATAGTATTCAATATTTAAGCATGTACTCCTAATATATGTATATTTACTTATTTATAAATTGCTCTCATGCATATTGTATTAATTTAGGAACATTATAAAACTTACACAGAATAGAAATTGAAAAGGATAAGATAAAAATAAATGTAAGTAGAATTTCTTATATTTCTTTTTGCATCCTAATGAATCAAATTACGTTACTTTTTTGTGTATATACTTTTGGAGTATATACACAATTTGGAGACCACTGGTATAGAAAGTGGATTTTAGAAAGATGAGAACTGAAACACAGAGATTGTTTAGAAGGCTACTACAGTAGTCTAGGTCAGAGATGATGGTGGCTTGGACTACCATCTAGTGGCAGTAAAAATGGAAAGAAGTGGATGGATGAAATGTATATTTGGATTTAGAACTGATAGGACTAAATCAGTGAGAGAAGGATGGAAGGAGTGGAAAAAGAAGGAATTAGGAATGATTTCTAGATATGTTGCTTTTATAACCTGGTGAGTGGTGGATGGTTTAACTCCTCTCTGTTTTATTTCAAAGCACGGAATTAGGACTAATGGCCAATATTATAAGGAGACTGATTTCAACTCAATGTGAAAATGAACATTCTAAAAAAAAGTAAATAAAAAATAGTAAACAGGCTAAATAAGCATTTGCCAAATATTTTGTAAAAGAGATTCCTGAATTGGAAATGAAGTACTAGATGGCCTCTGAGATGGGGTTTGGTTGTGCCCCCACCCAAATCTCATCTGAACTGTAGTTCCCATAATCCCCACATGTTGTGGAAGGGACCTGGTGGGAGGTAATTGAATCATGGGAGCAGTTTCCCCCATGCTATTCTCGTGATAGTGAGTAAGTTCTCATGAGATCCCATGGTTTTAGAAGGAGCTTCCCCCTTCTCTTGGCTCTCATTTCTCTGTCCTACCACCATGTGAAGAAGGATGTGTTTGCTTTCTCTTCTGCCATGATTGTAAGTTTCCTCAGGCCTCCCCAACCTTGTGAAACTGTGAGTTAATTAAACCTCTTTTCCTCATAAATTACCCAGTCTCAGGTATATCCTTATAGCAGCATGAGAACAAAGTACTACACCTCTAAGCTTCTTTCTAACTGTAATAAACCATGAGTCAAAGACTGTTGCTCAATGTGTCAATGAAGGATCTCCAGTTAAAATCAGAACAACTTCACAATATCAAGTTTATAATATAATTTACAGGTATTTCATAGGGAAGATTTCACAAACATCAATATATATTTAACATTTCTTTGTATAGTATGAAATTAGTTTAAAAATAGATTTTTTGTATAATGTATTCCAAATGCTTCTATTACCTTGGCTAAAAAATAAAATAATTTTGAAATTTACTAGATTTTTTGTCACAGTCTGGCTACCTATGTGAAGAAAACTTCATATGAACAATAGTAAACCTAGAGGTGTTGCCAAATTTGCTAAAGGCAATAGCCATCATTCTCACTTTACTGCCAACTTAAAAGAAAAGTGCTAAGTAGACCTTTTAGCTTGGCATTAGAATATATGAAGGTTTATAGCTCTTTATATTAATTTCTATTACTGGGTGCTGGATACTGTATGAATTCTCCTATGTCTGAAAATATTGTCTAAGATAATATTGTTTTAACCTAATTACATATTTAAGATACTCTTGTAAGTGGGATAAAATATGAATACTAATAATTTCATGCAGACTAACATTCAGAATGATTAGAGAGTACAAAATAGGCCAATAGTGGAGTGAAAAGTCATATTTTGAAGGGAAGGAAATAAATGGAAGAGACTATAGTTTACAAATCAAATATCACTCAGATATTTATGTAGGAAGAATATAGCTAGATTTCCATATTCTGAAAAGATATTTGCTTATCACTGCCTTCCAAAAGAGACTCTTGTCTATGAAGAAATTCTATTTACAGGCCTTAGTTTTATCTTTTGGTTAATTATATCTTCTGGCAAGGAGTAGAAGTGGGGAGGGCTGTGGCAATAAATCTATGCCTTAGTTTTTAATCTCATGAATGAGTGATTGAATTGCTTAACACTTCTCCTACACTGTGCTAGCTTTAGGGATTATGATGGGTGAATAAGATGGTCTCTGCTCTCAAGGAATGCAGTATAACTGGAGAAACAGACAACCAATTAGAGGGTTATGATGACAGGAGTAAGTGTTACAGTAGAGAACGACATTTTATGAGTGCTCGTAGTAGAGTCAGGAAACCTCTCAGAAGACGCCATGTTTCACCTGAGTTTTAGTGCATTCAGGAGTATCTGGGTGAATGCGGAATGAAAGCAGGTAGTGCAAGCAGCTGAAACAACTGGACAAAAGCACATTCACAAGGGAAGGTGAATCTGAGATGATTTTTGCTGGAGGAGGAGCCATTCAGGTGAAGAGTTGAAGGGAAGACAGAGTATTTTGGTAAGAGGAGCAGAATGTTTGAATGCAAAAAGCGAGAGAAAGAGTTTGGGTCTCTGTAGATGAACAATTTAGAATATTAGCATATAAGGGCAGAGATTCAGACATGTCTTGATGGGAGATTAGTCTAGAGAGGTAAATGGGTACTCAATGACAGGGTGCTGTATTAGAGCATAGAGCTGTACTAAGCTCTTCTTACTTAATGTGAAGGTCACAGGAGGTCACAGAGTACTTTTGAAAAGAGAATGACACAACTGAAGCTTTGTGTTGGAAAAATCAGATCTGGTTGTAGTATGAAGAATGGATTGGAGTGGAACAAGATGTAGGCAGGGAGATGTGTCCTAATCTAAGAGTTAAAGGATGATAGCCAAGACTGAGATTCATTACAGTGAGGATGCAGTAAAGAGAAGATTAAGTATTATAAAGACAGACATTTGATAAGGTTACAGACTGTATGTGGGAAGCATGGGAGAAGGAAATGTTAAAGATGAGTCCAGAGTATCTGGTCTGGGTGGCTGGGTAAAAGGAAATCTTCTCATTGAGTTAAGAAATCCAGGAAAAGAGATAGGAATAAATAGGAAGACATTTGATTCCTGCCCTGCATTTAGCTAGAGGCATCTGTAGTATATTCACTTGCAGATGTATAGGATAAAATAAAATAAATGTTTGACAAATACATCTTAGCTGCTCCTGTCACACACATGCACAAAAGGGTAACTGTGTGAGATGATGAGTGTGTTAATTTGCTTTACCATAGTAGCTATTTTACTGGTTTTAGATAGCCCATTACATTATACTATGTACCTTAAATATACACAATAAAATGTATTTAAAAGAAAAGAGTGTTATGCTACCCAAATCAGGTCACCATAATGCTTTTCACATGTTTTAAGTTAAGATGATATGTATTTCTTAATGAAAAATAGTGGAAAGCAATGTTATAATAAAATATAATTAATTTAATTATAAAATAGATATTTGAGACTCATTAGCTTTTAGGTGGCAGGTTAATTCCTGGAAACGCATGTCATTCTCTAAAGACAAAATGTGGAAGGCCAAAGATGAAGCCTAGGAAATACCATCATTTGGAAGAAAAGCAAGAAGCGGTGTTAAAAGAGTCTGAGGTAAATCTGCTACCCTGTGAACTAGAGTAGGGAGAAGAATTTTGGAGTCAACTGCATCACTTACTGTAGAGAGAAGCTGGGGAAGAGAATTGCAAAGCATCAACCATATTTGGCAATAAGCATGTAGACCTTATAAGCTATTTTTAGTAGAATGGTGTGTGAAGAATCCCAGATTATAGTGGATTGAGATGAATGGAAAGTGAAAACGTATGGATGGTGAGTGTACACTATTTCAAGATATGTAGATGGAAGAAAAAAGAATATGGCAGGACTATAAGTGCTGATGTGAAAAAGTGTTTATGATGTATTATTAAGTAAAAGACTATCTGGCTATAGCAGAATATCTATTGTATTATTACATTTTTACAACAAAAATATATAGGTTCCATGAGGGCAGGGACTTTGTTCACTGGTATATTCACACCACCTGAAACAATACATGGCTCATAACAGCACATCAATAAATATTTGTTGAATGAATGAATGAGAATATGTGTGTATGTATATGTGTGTTCATAAAAAAAGAAAAAGAAAAAATATAAACATATATACCAAACTGTTGAACATGATTATTTCTGGGAACATAATAATTGTGGAAAGAGAGAAGCTTTCAATTTGTTATATAAATTTCTATATAAATAAAATTTAGATGACTAGGTTTCAAGAAAACTAGCTTCTTCTACTCAGACTAATTGTATCAAGGCAACTAATTAATTTGAAATAAAGAAATTAAATCTAAATGCCAAAAGAATGGACACACTCACTCATCTCCTGTCCTGCCTAGCAGGGACATCTACTCAGGAGATTACCTTCAGACTAGACAAAAGGGGATGAAATGAGCTAAATAAATTCTGTTAATTACCCCTCAAAGCCAGAGAAAATGTCTCCTTTCACCACACAGCAAATGAGGAAATTTGTCAGGTAACTTTTCACATTTCTGCCTTTAGATAATCTTTCCTAGTCTTTAGCATCTGTTATTTGTCCTTGCAGTTGCCTTACTCATCTATGGTGGGTAAACCTTCAGGACACCAAAGCTTTTTCTACATTGATTTCAATTTTCCTGGTCTCTTTGGAAACGTAGCTGCAAATAACATGTTAAGTGATTCCTTTCTAGAAATAGTGTTCATCCGAAAGTAAGTTTCTTTCCTATTAGATGGTCTTATCTCTGACTCTTCTTATCCCATGTTCTTTTCCCTTTTTTGTTATTATTTATTTGAAGACCCTTACTTCAAAAAAATAAGATTTAATATATAAATTACAGACAACCAAATACCTATTGACACGAATATTCACTTTTGTAATTAATGAATTTCTCATTTATAAAATTACTTACAGAATAAAATTTAAGAGGGAACTCCAGGGGTACATTTTTAAATTATCTAATTTATAGAGACTATTTCAAGGATACATACACTCCATAAAACACATGTACCCACACTGCCAAAATAATATTTATATTATTCTTGCTATTTTCAATATGACCTCAGAATAATATAAAATTAATTTTTAAAGAAACGTACAAGTTTTCATCTCCTCTATTCTAAGCAGAAAATGCACTTAGATGTGTATACTAGGGAGTAGCTTAAATTAACTAAACCACTCCTGATACTACCAACTTTCCTTATAGACAAGATGTGTAAAGGAAGATACCCTTAATATTATTTAGAATCCTCAAAGTAAGACATAGATTACTTTAAAAGAATTTAGAATCCTTTCATTTTTAAATATTTATTTTTTATGTATTTTGAGACAGAGTCTCACTCTGTCACTCAGGCTGGAGTGCAATGGTGCCATCTCAGCTCAATGTGACCTCCACCTACGAGGTTCAAGCCATTCTCCTGCCTCAGCCTCCCCAGTAGCTGGGATTACAGGTGCCTGCCACCATGTCTGGCTAATTTTTGTATTTTTAGTAAAGATGGGGTTTCACTATGTTGGCTAGGCTGGTCTCGAACTCCTGACCTTGTGATCCGCCTGCCTCAGCCTCCCAAAATGCTGGGATTACAGGCGTGAGCCATCATGCCTGGCCTAAAATCCTTTCAATACTTTGAAAATATGGTCTCTCAATCTGCTTTACATTAACTGATCCATTAACATTTAGTTATTCCCATAGGGGTAGGACTGCCATATTTAAGAATTTTAACATTTTTTTTGTACCTTTGACTTTGAAGAAAGAAAAATTATGAAGAGTGTCACATTTATGTTCACTAGGTGGCTTTTCCAGAAAACAGTCTGACAAAAAAGTGGTAATGATCTTTCATTCTTGAGCAGAATTGCTTTCTTTCAGCCATGGTTAGGAAATATCTGTCAAATAACTGAATGTCTTTGTACCTGCAATTAGCCACATGTAGTTGAAATTACTTCAAGTCAAACTCATGCACACATCAGTGTTTTAGCTGCAAGCCATGTGACAACAAACTGAACTTCAAGATAACCTAGTAGAGAAAATGAGGCAGTCTCCAGAAAAATAATCACAAATTTATTAAGTACCCACACTATTACAGGCACTGTACTGTAGAGAAACATAAAGAATAGCGAGAGTTTATGAGAAATATACTTTATATCCAAAGTAGAGAATTATTGTTGTAATTTAGAGAAAGTTGAGAAGAGAATATATTTGCTTATTCCTCAAATCAGTTGAGTTTACTACGCTTTCAGTTCATTATTTATTAAGGGCATTTACAATTCTGTGTTATAAAGCAGTTTCAGCTAAAAATAAAGAGAATTATTGAGTAAATACTGCATTAATTTGGTATGATCAGACTCTCAAGGCTAGAGGCCTGCAATTTCATACAGGTATCATTAAAGATGATACGTAAGCCCATATCCTTCACTCACTTTTGAGTAGGTTTGTTTTTTTCTTGTAAATCTGTTTTAGTTCTTTGTAGATTCTGGATATTAGCCCTTTGTCAGATGGGTAGATTGCAAAAATTTTTCCCACTCTGTTAGTTGCCAGTTCACTGTAATGATGGTTTCTTTTGCTGTACAGAAGTTCTGAAGTTTAATTAGATCCCATTTGTCTATTTTGGCTTTTGTTGCCAATGCTTTTGGTGTTTTAGTCATCAAGACCTTGCCTATGCCTATGTCCTGAATGGTTTTGCCTAGGTTTTCTTCTAGGGTTTTTATGGTGTTAGGTCTTATGTTTAAATCTTTAATCCATCTGGAGTTAATTTTAGTGTAAGGTGTCAGGAAGGGGTCCAGTTTCTGCTTTCTGCACACTGCTAGCCAGTTTTCCCAACACCATTTATTAAACAGGGAATCCTTTCCCCATTGCTTGTTTTTGTCAGGTTTGTCAAAGATCAGATGGTTGTAGATGTGTGGACTTTTCAAAAGAAGTCATATATGAGGCCAACAAACATGAAAAAATGCTCATCATCACTGGTCATTAGAGAAATGCAAATCAAAATCACATTGAGATACCATCTCACACCAGTTAGAATGGCAATCATTAAAAAATCTGAAGACAACAGATGCTGGAGAGGATGTGGAGAAACAGGAACAATTTTACACTGTTGGTGGGAGTGTAAATTGGTTCAACCATTGTGGAAGACAGTGTGGTGATTCCTCAAGGATCTAGAAATAGAAATTCCATTTGACCCAGCAATCCCATTACTGGGTATATACCCAAAGGATTATAAATAAATCATTCTATTATAAAGACACATGCACACATATGTTCATTGAGGCACTGTTTACAATAGCAAAGACCTGGAACCAACCCAAATGCTCATCAATGATAGACTAGACAAATAAAATATGGCACATATACACCATGGAATACTGTGCAGCCATAAAAGCAGATGAGTTCATGTCCTTTGTAGGGACATGGATGAATCTGGAAACCATCATTCTCAGCAAACTGACAGAACAGAAAATCAAACACTGTATGTTCTCACTCATAGACAGGTGTTGAACAATGAGAACACATGGACACAGGGAGGGGAGCATCACCCACTGGGGTCTGTTGGTGGGGTGGCTATGGGAGAGAGCAGGGGGTGGGGAGGTTGGGGAGGGATAACATGTGGAGAAAAGCCAGATACAGGTGATGAGGGATGGAGGCAGAAAACCACCTTGCCTTGTATGTACCTGTGCAACAATCCTGCATGATCTGCACATGTAACCCAAATCTAATGTACAAAAAAAAATAAGATAGTACACAAGCTCAATTAGCAGGTATTAGATATTTTACCCTAAAACGTAAATTTCTGAACTCCTAATCCATCTGTGACTTTGCCCTTTTATTAGCATATTTTGTAAATTCCAACAGTAATGGTTATTGGCTCTGTCTCTAATGCAGATATTAAGCTATATTGAAAAGCTTAGGATTTATTATTAATAGCAATATTATTAAGCAATTAGTCCTGGCAGATCAAGATATGAAATTAACATTTTATATTCTGAAGTGAACTTTATAAGTAGCTTTAAATGAGTGTAAGAAAATTAGCAAATTAAAATGGACCCCTTGCCCTGATATTTATTATAGATCATCTTTCCTCATCTATTACATGTACAGTAGCATGGTTATAGCTGACTTGATTTTATATCATTCTTTCATTTATCTTTCTCCTTTATTTAGAAAAATACCCAGAGCTTTTGTTTGAAATACATTGTAAGGATAATAATTTTTAAAACCAGAAATAAAAATACAAATAAATATGCTCTGAAGATCTGTAATAAATAAAACTTGTAGCCTGGAAACACCTCCAGGATGAAGTTCTCCCCACTCTACCTCTGGATCAGAACATCTTTATCACAGTTATCCTTCATCTGGTGCAGGTAAAATACTTCCCTCATTTCTGTTATCATGGAATATGACAAGCAGATGGTCCGCAATCTTTCTACAACAACAGAGATCATATTTTTGTTTCCAGAAAAGATAACCCAAAATTACAGGTAAAGTGAAAGTGATCACTGCCTAGGCAGACCGTTTCCCTCCAGTGAGGGTTCACTGCTTACAGACTGGAAAGGATACGAACTGGAAAGCTCTCAGTTTTACTCTCACGTGCTCTCTGGCAACTCTCTTATTTTCTGCAACAAGTTTGCCCCTCATAGTCAGGGTTAGAGCCACAGTCCAATGTCTCACAGGGTATTTTCTGGGTGGTATGTGAGAAAATGAATATTTCACATTTGTTATAAATCAGGTGGGTGGAGTGATTGGTAGAGGGCTTACTTTATCTCTGGACATTCTGCCTAATGGCTTAACAGCATAGGAATTTCTCCAGTATGTATTGTGGAAACAATGTGGCCTACCTTTTCTATTGAGAGAACCCACAATATTAGAAATCAAAATGCCTGGATTTGAATTCTGCCCCTCACAGGCCCTGTAACCTTCAGCATGCTGCTTAACCTGAACCTCAGTCTTTTCACTTATAAAGGAGATATTAATGACAGCAACACACCAATGCCACAGGATTTTTTTTTCTTTTTTTTGGGGGGGGCAGGGTGGTGAGGTACAGAATACAATGAAATAAAACATGTTAAACATATGCAAATTGTAAAATTTTATAAAAATGCTAGTTATAACTAATTGTTACTACATGTTCTCTCTCTCTCTCTCTTTTTTTTTTTTTTTTTTGCCCTCTGGTCCATCATCTCTTCAACTCCACTCCTTCCTCCCGCTTCTCTATTGTGTGCAAGTGGTGAAACCCAAAGGTCTCATGAAATACTATCTTGCCCACTCTCTTTCTATTTCCTGGTAGTCAGATTGGAATTTGCAATTGTCAAACTGAAGTTCAACCCATCGAACTGCTTTCTGTTTTTCCTTTTATTTGAGAAATGTGTCAGTGTTGGTTCTTTAAATATCTATGGAAGAATGCAAAGAAATAATTTACAATGCTCTATAGGGAGACAGAAGTTACTTGCCAATTAACTTTAATTTTACAAAACAATAAATATGTGGAACAGAAACATTGTGTAGTAAGGAGGATAGGTGCTGAATCTAAAGGAATATTCATGGTATGCTGATGGATAAATCTCAGCTTGGATATTCCATCAATATTTTTTCTTTACTCATATCATAAGAGATAAGTCTCCAAAATATTATACAAATACTGCATCTATTACTCTGGGAAAGGGTACCCATTTTTGACCACAGGTTTTTCAGCTGATTTTATCCTGGGATATAAATTAAAATTCCCTGCAGTCAAAGCTGTTCTTCAGTGTTGCTTCTCTTAGTGACTATTATCCCCTTTCCTGTACCAATGAGAGGAATCGTGTGTCCTCATGCTATGCCTTGTCTGCCACCTTCTTTCAAAATTTGTGTTATAACATCCAAAACTGTCACCTCCATGTTCTTGAGCTTTTGCAGTCCTGAAAAGCAAAATGCTGTGTTAGCTGTCTTTCTACTAAGATACAAGACTCAGATTCTCAAAGTTAATTTAAGGGTATTTTATAATAATATAAGTGAAAATGCATGTAAAAGTGCAATGATTAGCTAAAAAATTATATTCAGAAGCCATATTAATGCAGTTCTTACATGTCATACTCAGAAAAAAATTATATTAGGAATACAAGCTAAAAATAAATTATTCATCACAATATAGTTAGAGGAATATTGAGAATAATAAGTGATTTGACCTCCTAAAGGAGAATTACATTGTTTCCCTTTGAAATTTACCAGTGTATTATTAGAATCTTCAATATGATATATACTTACCAATAACTCTGAAGTTCTATTATACATCCTTTTTATTAGGTTTATTTTACTTTGAATTGTTATCCTGTAAAACAATACAGCTGAAAACCAAAATGACAAATCTATACCAAAGAATTTCTATGCCTCAGTTTCCTAATTGGCATGAAACAAGATTAATAATAACAGCCTTCTCAGTTATCATGAGGCTTAAATGAGGTATGATTATATGTGAGGTATGCAGAACAATGCCTAGCACATAGAAACACAATATAAAAAAGTTACGGAGTTCAATATGGTTGTTAGAATTTTATCAGCCTTGCATTTCCTAACCTATTAGTTATTATCTGGTCTTACCTAACCAGTGCGTAATAAAAATCTCTAATAAACTGCCACTTGTCAAATTTTGGTGCAGTAACAAGGAAGAATATCACAATTATCAGAAAACATGACTTAGGCACATCTTCCTTTTCCAACTACGTATCTCCACAAGGCTGAATTGTCCTCATATACTTCAACAGAAAAAACAAATAGCAACAGGAAGGCCAGTTATCTTCTATTAGAGCAGACATTAAAGAGTTTTGCAAAAATGACAAATAATGCTACTCTTTTCAGTACTCATCTTTTATTTTGTAGAATATATTTATATTCATAAAATATTTATGTTATATGTAATAGGCCTTGTTATTACTTTTGAATGAATAAATATGTATTTTTGAAAATTCTCAGTTTTAGTTTCTATTACAGTAAAAACCAATAAAAGCAAAAGCTATTTGGTGTCTTTAGTGATTTGTAAGAATACAAAAGGGTCCTGATGCCAAAAAGCTTGAGAACTACTAATGTGTAAATTTCTTTACATTATTTTATGGTTAAAATTTTCTGAAGAGATATATTAATCAATGCCAATATGCCAAACATTCTTTCTTTAAATTTCAAAAATTTCACATTACAAAACCTAAATAACAAATGATTTTATGATACAATGTTTTGTAGTAAAAAGAATATGAGATTTGGATTTTAAAATCCAATACTGAATCCAGTACTGAATCCAGTACTAATGCTGTAGTAAGATGAAAATAATAATAATAATAATAATAATAATTATTATTATTATTATTCTAAGACAGGGTCTCATTTCATCACCCAGGCTGGAGTGCAGTGGCATGATCACAGTTCACTGCAGCCTCAATCTCCCGGGCTCAAGCGATCTTCCCACCTCAGCCTCCTGAGTAGCTGGGACTACAGATGCACGTTACCATGCCCAGAAAATTTTTTCCTTAAATTATCTTTAATGCCAAAACATTAGGCTGATTCTGGCCTAATTCATGTCAGTAGTGAAATTTTTCTATATTGCTTTTTTCAGCTTCTAGAGAGTTGGCTTTGGTTTTTACAAAAAGTAATAAATGAATAAATATATAAATACATTTTTTACCTAAGTTTCACTCAAGTTGAGAGATGTGTGGTCCTAGACTAGAAGATGAGATTCAGCTGAGATCAAGGGCTCAGCTGCAAAAAGAGGTGACCACGAGGCTGTGAAATCCTAATAATAAACAGAAATCCCTGAGAGACTATTGTACTACTAGAAATTGAAATCAGTCTTATGTAGTGAAATCTCAAAGAAAAGTCTAAACCAAGGTGACAGCAAAGTTACACCATAGACTTAGGTCAGTCACTTCTCTATGTATTCACATCTGAATATGTAGAGGAAATAATGGAATACATAGTAGAACAATAATACTTACCTTACAGGGTTATCTTAAAAGATCACATGTGTTAATGTAAATTAAATATCTATATGAATTATAATGTGCTCAATAAACTGTTATTATGGATATTGTGAAAGTAACCAAAGGAGCCCCAAATCCGTAGTCAGACCATATGACTTTCAGGTCATGTTCCATCATTTGTCTCCTTTGCTTATCCTTTCTAAACCTAGATTTCTCTATCCATATAAGGTAGAAAGGACATGTGTGATTATATGGGCTTTGGAATGGGGCAATGTGTGAGGTGGGGAGCCAGAGAGATGGCAGAAGCTTGTTGCTATGCAATGTAACCCATGTTTTTAGAAAAATTAGTAATGCCTTAGAAAAGCACTGTGAATCTTGTGGAGAAATAAGAGGCTCATGACTCAGCATGACAAGGAGAGGAACCTGAAAGATGGGTAAATGCAGGAGGGCAGCCTGAAAAAGACCAAGAAATGATGGGTGTCGAAGTACTTCTGTACCTAGCAGGAATCCTGCTTGTAAGGTGAATATGGTCAAGTTTTATTAAAGGTTTTTTCTTTCTTTCTTTCTTTCTTTTTCTTCAGGAGCTGGAAACAAGCTGCTCCTATAGGAAGAAAGCATTTCCTTTTTGTTTATTGTATACTGTGCTCTCTACTCCTTCACATTTTAATAAAAGAGAGGACTGATTAGTATTCCTTCATATATCTGTTGGCATAGAATCTTAGAGCTGATAGCTATAGCTTCTGAGAGTTAAAAAATTAAAAACATTGTTCTGCCAATTATCATAATTATTCTCTAACTCTTATACAAGATGGTTATGGTGAGGATGAAAAGGTTTCCACAGAATATTCATGTTTGCATGAATGTTCAAATGTAAGATGTTCTATAGAAAAACATTCAGTAACTAATAGGTACAGATGAGCAGACTTAACACACACATTCATAAAATATAACAATAAAAGTAAAAATTATCCAGATCACTTTGCAACATCCCTATACACTGTGTACAGTAATATGTTTGCAGAAACAAGTCCAAATAACTATTGGTGATACCATAAAGAAACACACTAGACGACATTAAGAAAACTCTCCAAAACACTAACAGTATTTCTTCTATTAAATAAGGAGTCTGAAATTAGGGAGCCTCAGGAGTTTTTTGGTTCTAGCATTCTGTAGATCGATAATGTTTTTTAGCCACTAAAAGCTGAAATATAGACTAAATTCTCCTAAAATGAAACCTTTGTTTAAAAAGATAAATCACAAATAATTCAGAGGGCCACATGTCTCTTTGGAGGCTGACAGAAGTGTGGCACATAGTTACCATCAAAGTCCATGAGGGGACAAGCTTTCTGAGCATTGTCTACTTTGAATGTAAACTATGAGAAAGTCAATCTCACAAGCATTTTACATACATCATCCCATTTTAGAGTAAAATGAAGTTTTAGAAGTTTTAAATAGCAATGAGGCCCAGGAAACCACAAATGTCACATTCATGTTCTTGAACAATTTAATCTGAACCACTGACAAGCATTAGAAGACATTAAATAAAGAGCAATGTCACCAATAATAACAGACTGGAACATTAAAGCTAGGCTTGCTACATAATATGAAATGGCTGAACTGTATAGGTGCTGCATGGAGTTGATTTAGATTCATCGAACAAAGAGAGAGTGCAGTATATTGTTTATAATTCCCTGAAATACACACACACACACACACACACACACACACACACACACACACACATTAAGTGACCATAACTGTGAAAACAAAATAAAGAACTAAAAATTATAAGCTTCAAACTTAAATGAAACTGCAGGTCATAAAGAATTGATTACAAGCCTTGAGAGAAAAGAATCTTGCTGACATAAGTACTTTGCAACTTATATAAACTGTGCTGAGTATTATTCATTTTAGTAACAGAAGGACGAGTACAAAGAACAGGTCTGTTAGGACTTTGGGGTGCGATGTGTTTTAGTAAAAGACTTAGTTAAGATTCTTTTCGTTTATATAAGCCTGTTTTTCTTGTTATCTTGGATGATAGCTTTTCTGTTTAATGTTGATTGAGAAGGGGCAAATACTCTCAAAGTTATTCACCTGAAACTACAAAATTTGTTTAAAAGCATCAGGAATGCAACTTTTAACCAAGGCTCTGGGTTTTAGATATCACAAAGCTGATTAGATTAAATGCCTCGTTATAGGGAATTTTGTTCACCCAGTCTATAAATGAAGCCACCAGCTTGGTTAATATTAACTCATCACTTTAGGAATCATTTCACTAGCCTTGTGTTAATTCAACTTGTCACACAGCCTAGCTTCTCTTCTTAGTCAGAATGCTACTGCACTTTCAGGCCAGCTTTCTTTTTCAAAAACTACTGAAATAAAGACCAAGCCCAGCAGTTTCTGATCCAAATATGACATGAAACTTCATCTTTCACAATAGCCACATGCAGGCAACCTGGGTACAACAACCAATTATGGAGTACTGTGGTGAAAACTTCAGGTGGACAATGAGTCTAAATAAATGGGCAAATAGTTTAGACTATCTGTAAGGAATTCTCAAATAGTTCTAAGAAGAAATCAAGTAATATCCATCATGCTTGGACAACATGGACAGGGTAGTTGTTTCTTTACCTTGTGATCCAGCTTCCCCATATAAATATGAAAGAGAGCAGTACCAACATCATAGTTTGTGAGGAAGGTGAAGTAATGTCTACTACAAGAGAGAACATTTTAAAAATCGAGGAAGTATCTCTGTCTCTAATTCTCTTCTCAAGGAACATCTTCTGATTAAGTAAAATCTCATGCCTTAGTCAAAGATATTATGTTAGAAAAATACTGTGCTGAAATCTGTGGTGTGAAATTACAAACCAGTCCAAATCAAATATTGTTATTCAATTTTAAACGGTGTCAATTACTAGGAGTTTGTAATCAACAAAGAAATGTAATTTAACACTTAATTTTCATATTTGATATGTAAACAAGAGGATTACTAACAAATATTCTAATTATTCTTTCATGATTAACTATTGTTCCATGTTTAATTATGAAATGTGTGACATGATATCATCCCATCAGCTGTATTGCTATGCAATATTTCTCCTCCAAATCTATTAGACATGTCTGTAGTTGATGGAAGTAATGGTAGATTCAACTCTGATCAATCACTGTTATATTTTCACTACCTGGAAAATGATAATATTTAGAGCATGCTTTTATTCATACATTATGGAAAACAAGAAAGTACTATTTGATAATAACTAGATAGCATTAAAGATATTTAGAGTAATATGAAACAACGTAACGATTGAGAATGCTCTATCTGGTGCTTTGTTAAACAGGACAATTTTACTTGGTTATATGAAAGCAGTTTTCTTTAGGATGAGTCAGATTCTTTTCAGTGTGCTCCATGGAACAGTGCAGTTTGTTGTACTGCCTACGGAAATGTTAAACCATCTATGTAAGGTTTAATTTTATATGTCAGCTTGGCTAGGTTGTGGTAACTAGATAGTTGGTCAAACAGTATTCTAGATGTTTCTGCAAGTATTTTTAAAGATGAGATTATCATTTGAGTCAGTTGACTTTGAGTAAAACAGATTACCCTCCATAATGTGGATGGGCCTTTCTGAATTAGTGAAAAGGCTTAATAAAAAAAAGACTGGTATCTCCTGAAGAAGATGGAATTCTGCCAGCAAGTTGCCTCTGGACTTGAACTACTGCATTGGGTCTTCTTCCCCGGTGTCTCTAGCCTGCCGGCCTACCCTAGAGATTTTGGGCTTGCTAGTCTCCATGGCTGCACGAGCCCATTCCTTAAAATAAATTTCTTTCGGTCTGTATACATATATATCCTGTTGTTCTTTCTCTGGAAAAAGCTGACTAATACAAACTATTTCTTGGAATAATAAAAGATGCCTTTACAGTGTCTTAGAAATCCATTATTCTTGAAGGCCTTTGATATTTCTTGAATTTTCAGAGAATAAAAAATAATATAGAAGCAAAATTTTGAGGAAAATGGCTTTTAAATTTCAGCCTATGTAGATCAGAGTAAACTGAATTCTACTTATTCTTCAAAAGAAAATATTAGTCAAAAATTAAGAAAGAGGTAAAAAGTTTTATTTTACATTGAAAGTTGTAAACAAGTTTCTCTAATTAGCAATAGATTTTCTCTATTGTTCAATAAAATGGTAAACAGGAAAGTTTTTGTTCTTTAGTTTCTTTTTAAATTTTCTTAGTAAACAAATACTGCCAATGGTGTATAGCTTTCCAGCATCCTTTCCAACACCCTATTTGCACTGCCATTGTCCATGTTGAAGAGTAAAGGAGGTGGTAGACTGCAGTGATTTAGAATTAGGCTGAAGAGCTGCACTGTCCAACAGGGGAGCCACTAGCTACAAGCAGCTATTTACATTAAAAGTCATTTAAATAAAATGAAAATTTAGTTTCTTAGTTATATTAGCCATCTTTCAGGTGTTCAATAGCCACATGTGGGTAGTGAAGATGTTGAACATTCCTATCACTAAATAAAGGTTCTACTGGACTGCGTTTCTCTAGCATAAGACTGCATAGGTTCAAATTTTAGTTCTGGAGCTATCAAAGTGAATTTGTCTTCTCTGTACTTTAATTTTCTCATAAATTATATAATAATAGAATCTATTACCATGGATCATCTTGAGAATTAAGTTTTATAATATATGTAAAGCACTTGACATTTTGTAAGTGTTTAGAGTTCTCTACAGGGACAGAACTAATAGGAGATATATATATGTATGAGTTTGTTAAGTATTAACTTACACAATCCAATCACAAAGTCTCCAATAGGCTGTCTGCAAGCTGAGGAGTAAGGAGAGCCAATCATAGTCCCAAAACTGAAGAACTTGGAGTCTGATGATCGAGGGCAGGAAGCATCCAGCACAGGAGAAAGATGTAGGCTGAGAGCCTAGGCCAGTCTCTTTTTTTCAGGTTTTTCTGCCTGCTTTATATTTGCTGGCAGCTGATTAGATTGTGCCCACCAGATTGCGGGTGGATTGGTCTTCCCCAGCTCACTGACTCAAATGTTAATCTCCTTAGGCAACACCCTTACAGACACACCCAGGATTAATACTTTGTATCCTTCCATCCAATCAAGTTGACAGTATTAATCATCACAAGTCCACCCCTTGTCAACGTGAACCCATACACATCTCCTGAGATCATACATAATTTTCAAATAAAGATAATAATAAGGTCATAGTTATATCTAACATAATACGATTATCCTTCATACAACCAGAAGTGCACCAATCTCCAACCCAAATATTATCACATAAAGTTAACAATACTTAAATGCTGATATGAAGTCAATAAATCTTATGTCATGAGATAAAGGAAAATAAAATAAAATGAAGATATTTTCTTATTACAAGTGTTATACATGAACAAACATGTTAACAGAAGAAGGAGGAAATACTCATGACAGTTACAGTCCTCATTTCTGCAGGTGGCCACGTGGTCATAGCTGGTATTAATGACTACTTTCTTCTACTACCCATTCTGTATTACCTTTGCCCTCAGCAAGCACCTCAGCAGGTCATTTTTTTTTTTTTTTCCTGGTGGAGTGACCCAAACCTTCATTCCCAAGGGGTCTGGAATATCTGTAGTCCTGCCTGAATTGGGCTGTTATAGTTTCCCATTGACCTTAATCACAGGGCAAGATAATACTAAGAGACACCCTAATGGATCTCCTGTATCTATGCATATTCTTCCCTACCTCTGTTACAGAGTAGTAGACTGATTTCATCTTGATAGTCTTGGTCAATCATCCCAGCCAACCATATAACTCCCTTCTTAGCCTGTTAACTTAAAGGTAGGAGAAGCCCAAAGTGTCCAGGTGGCAATCTTAGCTTCCAGTTTAATGGAATCATTATTGTGTCTCCTGGTGGCAGTGTTCCTCCTTCTGGAAGTAAGACCTCTAGGCCAGCAGAATACAATGTCACAGGAAACAGAAGCACAAATTTTGCCAGTGGATCACCAGGGGTGATGGCGAGTGGTAACTATTCCACTTCCACCCCTTGAATATTGGATGGTGATTCAGAGCATACATGGCCTTCTGGAGAACTTTGCCCCAGCCCTGCAAAGTATTGTCACCTAGTTAGCATTGTAATTGTGACTTCGAAAGGCCATTCCACAGTTCTATCAATCCAGCTGCTTCAGGATGATGGGGGAACAGAGTTAGACTTGTGAATTCCATGAGCATGAGCCCACTGCCACACTGGTTTAGCCATAAAGTAAGTGCCTTGGTCAGGGGCAGTGCTGTGTAGAATACCATGATGGTGGATGAGGTATCCCGTGAGTCCACAGATGGTAGTCTCGGCAGAAACATTGCATGCAGGATAGGCAAAATCATACATGGAGTAAATATTTATTCCAGTGAGGACAAACCTCTGAACTTTTCATGTGGAAGAGGTCCAATATAATCAACCTGTCACCAGGAAGCAGGCTGATCATATAGAGGGCTCAGTGTTGGTGTCTGCTGCTGGCAAACTAGGCACTCAGCAGTGGCCATAACCAGGTCAGCTTTGGTGAGTAGAAGCCCATGTTGCTGAGCCCATATGTAACCTCCATTCCTGCTACCATGGCTACTTTGTTGATGGGTTCATTGGGCAATGGAAGGGATGGCTGGGGAAAGAGGCTGAGTGTTGTCTACAGAACAGATCATCCTATCCACCTGATGATTAAAATCCTCCTCTGCTGAAGACACCTGTTGGTGAATGCTCACATGGAATACAAATATCTTCACAGCTTTGACCACTCAGAGAGGTCCATCCACATACCTCTTCCTCAAATTTCTTTGTCACCAATTTTCCAATCATGCTTCTTCCCAGTCCCTTACCATCCAGCCGAACCACTGGCTACAGCCCATGAATCAGTATATAATCGCACATTTGGCCATTTCTCCTTCCATGCAAAGTGCACAGCCAGGTGCACTGTTCAAAGTTCTTCCCACTAGAAGACTTCCCTTCATCTCTGTCCTTCAGTGATATCACAGAAGGGGGCTATAGTGCTACAGCTTTCTATTTTCGAGTGGCCCCTGCATATTGTGCAGAACCATCTGTGAACCTGGCCCTAGTCTTCTCTTCCTTCATCAACGGATCATAGGGAACTCCCCATAAGGCCATTGGTGCATGCTTGGAGAGAGAGAAGGCAGGGTGGCAGGATTGAAGACCATGGGCATTTGAGCCATTTCCTCATATAACTTACTTGTGCCTGTTGGACCTGCTTGAGCCAATTGTGTATATACCACTTCCATTTGATGATGGAATGCTGCTGTGCACAACCCACTTTATGGTTAAATGTGTCAGAATGCATCCAGTTCATGATAGTCAGTTCAGGTCACATAGTGACTTGACAACCCATAGTCAAACATTCAGTTTCCACCAAAGCCCAATAACTGACCAAGAACTCTCTCAAAAGGAGAGTAGTTATCTGCAGAAGATGGCAGGGCTCTGCTCCAAAATCCTAGAGGCCCCTGCTGTGATTCATCTAAGGGAGCCTGCCAAAGGCTCCACACAGCATCCCTATCTGCCACTGACACCTCAAGCACCATTGGATATGCTGGGTCATAGGGCCCAAGTGGCAAAGCAGCTTGCACAGCAGCCTGGACCTGTTGCAGAGCCTTCTCCTGTTCTGGACCCCACTCAAAACTGGCAGCCTTTTGGGTCACTGAATAAAAGGGCCAGAGTAACACCCAAAAGAGGAATGTGTTGCCTCCAAAATCCAAATTGGCCCACTGGGCATTGTGCCTCCTTCTTGGTTGTAGGAGGGGCCAAATGCAGCAACTTATCCTTCACCTTAGAAGGAATATCTTGACAGGCCTCACACCATCGGACCCATATCAATTTTACTGAGGTAGAAGATCTCTGAAGTTTAGTTGGATTTATTTCCCAACCTCTGGCATGCAACTGTCTCACCAATATGTCCAGTGTGTTTGCTACTTCTTGCTCACTGGATCCAGTCAGCATAATGTCATCCATGTAATGGACCAGTGTGATATCTTGTGGAAGTGAGAAGTGATCAAGGTCTCTCTGAATAAGGTGACGACACAAAGCTGGAGAGTTGATATACCCCTGAGGTAGGACAGTAAAGGCATGTTGCTGGCCTTGCTAGTTGAAGGCAAATTGCTTCTGGGGGTCCCTATGGACAGGAATGGAGAAAAAGGCATTTGCCAAGTCAATGGCTGCATACCAGGTACCAGGAGATGTGTTAATTTGCTCAAGCAATGAAACCACATCTGGTATGGCAGCTGCAATTGGAGTCACCACTTGGTTAAGCTTAGGAGAATCCACTGTTATTCTCCAAGATCATCTGCCTTCTGCACAGGCCAAATGGAAAAGTTGAATGGGGATGTGGTAGGAATCACCACCCCTGCGTCTTTCAAATCCTTGATGGTGGCACTAACCTCTGCAATCCCTCAGAGATGCAATATTGTTTTTGATACACTATTTTTCTAGGTAGTCAGCTCTAATGGCCTTTTCCACCATAATAGCCCTCACCCTACCAGTCAGGAAGCCAATGTGAGGCTTCTGCCAGCTGCTAAGTATGTTTATGCCAATTATGCATTCTGGCAGTGGGGAAATGATGACAGGATGAGTCCAAGGACACATTGGACCCACCGTAAGTCAGACCTGAGCTAAAATTATTCCATTAATTATCTGACCTCCAAAAGCCCCTACTTTAACTAGAGAACCACAATGATGTTTTGGGTTCCCTGGAATTAATGTCAGCTCAGAGCCAGTGTCCAGTAGTCCCCAAAACGTCTGATTATTTCCCCTTCTCCAATGCACAGTTAACCTGGTTAAAGGATGGAGGTCTTCTTGGGGAAGGACAGGAGAAAGACTCATTGCATAAATTGTCAGCAATGTAATGGGGTCCTTCCTCAAGAGGAATCGATCTCCCTTCATTCAAGGGGTTCTGGTTCTATAAATTGGGTCAAGTCTGGACACTGATTAAGGGGCTATGATTCTCTATTTTTATAATTCAAATTAGTCTTTTGTCTATTTAACTTAGGAGTATTTTCCTTATATAAATTAACTAGGAATGCAGTAGGCTTCCTGTCAATTTCATTTCTCGAACACTGTGATTAATTAGCCAATGCTAGAGCACTACATAAGCCAGACCATTCTGATTGCTGCTTTGTCTCTCCTGTCCATTATGGCACCTATGCTCACCTTGCCTTTGATGATTGAGTGCCATCACTTGGCCCCTGCCAACTTGGGATCCAATTATTCTCATTGTATTTAAATTTTGTAGTTGAGTGGCTGGTTCCCACTTTTAGATCTGACATATAGGGAAGAACAATTATAGGGATATTCAGAGATGCAGGTGCTGCCCTTACAAATCTGTTTTTGAAGGCATTGGTCAGTGGACCCTCCCAGCTGGGATGAGTAGGTCTGAAGTAACTAATCCACTCCACCATCCCAATATCCCTAAGCCTTTGGATCCCTTCCTCTACATTAAACCAAAGGAGATCAGGCATTTCCAGCTTGCTCACAGTGGGCCATCTTTTAATCCATATTTCAGCTAACCAAGCAAATAAACTACTAGAACCTTTTTTGACTCCTCCAGCTATGACATTAAAAACAGAGTCCCTACTTAGTGGGCCCAAATCAATAAATTTAGCTGATCCAACTCTATGTTCTTTCCACCACTATCCAATACCCTTAATATCCATTCCCATGCCTGTTCCCCAGATTGCTGTTTATATAAATTAGAGAATTCAAACAGTTCTTTTCAAGCATAGCACATCTCCTCATGGGTCACATTCTCAATCTCACCTCTAGGGGCCCACCAAGACATTAATCTAGTTATAGATCTAAAAGCAAACAGGGATATTGGGGGTGGCTCCCGAGGAGAATCAACATTATCTTGCCTGGCAACTACCTCAGGGGAGGCCATCACTGTTGCCTCAGGCAGCACAGGGTTTATCTCCTCAGACAAAGGTGGAAAGGCTGATGGCAGCATGAGTTGGCAAGGGGGATGTTGCCACTACTGGGGTTAGGGAAGCTGTTCCTTCTGACGAAAAGGTTTCATCAGAGTTTACAAACTCAGTGTCCCCAGCTTCATCAAGGTCCTCCCACATGTCCCCATTCCAAGTTGCAGCATCCCATTCTTTTCCAATCAATGCCCTAAGTTTAACAGTAGACACCTGGCGAGGCTGTGCATGTACCTTTTGCTGCAGGTCTGCCGCTCTCATGATAAAAGAGTGTGTCTGTTTTTCCATAATTTCAGCTCTTTCTCAACAGGAGATGAGACTCTCATTCAGGGCAATCTTAGGGGATTTGAGTCTCAGTATCTGCTTCTGAAGCTGGGAGACAGAATCCCTGAGTTCATTTTCTTTCATCAGTTTGTCAATTGAACTTAGGAATAACCAACCAGCTTTATTATGTTCCTTGGTTCTTCACATGTAGTTAAAGATATTATGTATAGAGTCACTAAACTCCTTGCCTTTCACAAGCAGTAAATGAATAAGGAGTGTCAAATGAATTTATTTTGCATAACTCTCTAAGCAGTTCATGCCAAGGACTATCAGTGTTCTCCATGCTATTAGAAGTAGAGTCCTTAGTGTTTTGGGTATAATAATATTAACCAGCCAACTCCTGAAACCCCAAAACCAATGAGAGAACTCCATCCTTAATATTCTATTACTCTAGAACCACCCCTGGTACCAAAATCTGTATTAGTCAGGGTTCTCTAGAGGGACAGAACTAAAAGGATATTAGTTCTAATATCTAACTAATAGGATATTAGTTCTAATATCTAACTAATAGGATATTAGTTCTAATGAGATAAGCAAAACATAAAGGGTAGAGAAAAAGAAGACTAATTGAGCTATGAAAGGAGTAGCCAGTGTTTACACCTTCTTACAATAGAGTAAAGCCACCCTTACCAACAAAGAGATGTCATCTCCCATTACTCCATGCCTCATTTTATGTTACTAGTATTTCTATAAAAGTTAATGTCTTCAAGAAACTATTTTTACCTAGTTATGATTAAAAGTACATTTTATATTGTTTCAGAATCAGGAGAGGTTAAATATATTACTCCTCTGAGCAAGGCTTATGTGCAGGCAGGAACTCATGTTAAGGGGCTCAGTGTATTTGCAAGAATAAAGTAATAATTGAAGACCAAATAAATAATAACAATTAAAAATAACAATAACAATTAGAATCAAGTGGAAATGCAAGAAATAACTTGATCCAGGAGACATCAAAATGTAATTTTAATACCTGAATCAAAATAAACCAAAATGTGAACACAGGTACAATGAAATATTCTCAATCAGTAAAGAATGATGATAATTCATAACAAATAAACTAATTACAAGTGGAACTGTATACTTCCATGCTACTTACAAGAAACCACGACTTCAACTATAATGACTCATATAGACTGAAAGTAAAGGAGTGGAAAAAGATATTCCATGCAGTTGGAAACCAAGAAAGACCAGGAGTAGCTGTATTTTCTATACTTATATCAGATAAAATAGACTACAAATCAAAGACAGTAAAAACAGACAAGAAAGGTCACCATGTAATGATAAAGTGGTCAATTAAGCAAGAGACTACAACTATAAATATCTATGCACTGAACACCAGAGCTTCCAGGCATGTAAAACAAATATTAGTAGATCTAAAGCCAGCAATGAACTGCAATGTAATCATAGTAGGAAACTTCAACATCCCACTCTCAGTAATAGACAAATTATCCAGATACAAAATCAACAGCAGAAAAATCAAAGCTAAACTAGACATTAGATTAATAGTCCTAATTGACATATACAGAATGTTTAACACAACTGCTACAGAATACATGTTCTTTTCATCAGCAAATGGAACATTTTCTGGAATAGGCCATATCTTAGGCAACAAAAGTCTCCACAAATTCAATAAAGTAGAAATCATATCAAATATGTTTTCTGACTATAATGGAACAAAACTAGAAATCAATTACAAGAGGAACCTTGGAAACTGTACAAACACATGGAAATTAGACATGCTCCTCAAAGACCAGTGGGTCAAAGAAGAAATTAAGAAGAAAATTTTAAATTTTCTCAAAACAAATGAAAATTGGTATATATCATACCAAAATCTATGAAATACTGCAAAAACAATATGAAGAGGAAAGTTTACAGCAATAAATGCCTATGTCAAAAAAGTAGAAAGACTTCAAATAAACAATATATTGATGTGCCTCAAGGAATAGAAAAGCAAGAACAAATTAAACTCAACATTAATAGAAGGAAAGAAATAAGAGAGGTCAGATTCTAGTAACTAAAATTGAACTAACAAAATAATAGAGAAGATCACTCAAGGAAAAGTTGGTTTTTTTGAAGCAATAAACAGAATTGACAAATTTTTAAGCTACACCAACTAAAAAGAAAACAGATAAGACCTAAATAAATAAAATCAGAAACAAAATAGGAGACATAACAACTGAGACAATAGAAATACAAAGAATCTTTAGAGACTACTACCAACAGCTTTATGCCAACAAGTTAGAAAACCTAAAATAAATGGATAAATTGCTAGATACATACAGCCTGCCAAAACAGAACCATGAAGAAACAGAATCTCAACAAACCAATAGGTAATGAGATGGAAACTGTAATAAAATGTCTGTCATCTGAGAAAAGCCCAAGACCTCATGGCTTCACTGCTGAATTTTATCAAACATTTAAATAAAACTGTTACCAATTCTACTAAAAATCTTCAAAAAAAATGAAGAAAAGGGAATACATTAAAGCTCATGCTACGAGGCCAGCTTTACTCTGGTTTTGATACCAAAACCAGACAAAGACACACCAAAAAAGGAAAACTACAGGTCAATATCAGTGATGAACAGAGGTGCAAAAATTATCAACAAAATCCTGGTAAAGTCAATTCAACTCCACATTAAAAAGGTTTATCACTATGATTAAGTGGGATTTATCCTACGGATGCACAGATGGCTCAAAATAAGTAAATCAGTAAATTACTTATTGTGTTAACAGAACAATTATCACGATAAATTATTTTACATTAACAGAAGCAAGAAAAAAAACCCCATATGACAATTTTAACAGATGCTGAAAAACTTCCAATAAAATTTAATATGTGACAAAAATCCTTCACCAAACTGGGTATGAAGGAACATACTTTAAAATAATAAAGGCCATATATATGATAAACCCACAGTCAACATCATACTAAAAGGGAAAAATTAAAAGCTTTTCCTCTAAGATCTGAAACAGCACAAGGAAGGATTCCTGTTTTTGGCATTTTTATAGTATTATGCATATTCAACATAATAGCAGAAGTCCTGGCCAGAGCAATTAGGCAAGAGAAAGAAAGAAGGGACATCTAAATTGTCAAGAAAGAAATTTACCTTGTATTCAGACAGCATGGTCTCATATTTAGAAATGCCTGAAGACTCTTCTAAAAAACTGCTAGAATTGATAAAGGAATTCAGTAAAGTTGCAAGACACAAAATCAATAAACAAAAATCAATAGCATTTATATATGAAAAGAGTGAACAATCTGAAAAAGCAATAAAGAAAGCAATCTCATTTAAGTAGTTACAAAGAACATAAAATACCTAGGAATCAATTTAACCAGAGAAGTGAATGATCTATACAATAAAAATCACAAAACACTGATGAAATGAAGAGGATACGCAAAAAAATGGAAGGTTATTCCATGCTCATGGATTAGAAGAACTAATATTGTGAAAACGACAATACTATCGCAGAAAAATGTACAAATTCAATGCAATCCTTATCAATATATGAATGTCATTCTTTACAGATAGCAAAAAAAAAAAAGTCTTAAAATTTTTGTGGAACCACAAAAGACCCTGAATAATCAAGGGAATTTTGAGCAAAAAGAACAAAACTAGAGGTATTACACTGCCTGACATTAAATGTACTACAAAGCCATCATAACCAAATCAACATGGTATTGGCATATAAACACATAAATCAATGGAACAGAACAGAGGACCCAGCTATACATTCATGCATTTACAGCTGTCTCATTTTCAACAAAGGTGCTAAAAATATACAATGGGGAAAAGATAGTCACTTCAATAAATGATGTTGGGAAAATTGCATAACTATATTCAAAAGAATGACTATCTCTTCCCCTTATCTCTTGACATATATAAAAATCAAATTAAAATGGATTAAAGGTTGGGTGTGGTAATTCATAACTGTATTCCCAGCACTTTGGGAGGCTGAAGCAGGAGGATTGGTTGAGGTCATGAGTTTGAGACTAGCCTGGGCAATAGAAAGAGACTTTCATCTCTACAAAAAAAAAAACAACAACAACAAAAAAAAAAAACAAGCAAAGATTATTTTGTGGAAGACCTCAAAAGCACAGGCAATGAAAGTAAAAATAGACAAATGGTATTACAACAAACTAAAATGCTCTGCTCAGCAAGGGAAAACATTAACAGTGAAAAGACAAATCACAGAAGGGAAGAAAATACAGGCCAGCTATCCATCTGACAAGGTATTAATAACAACAATATATAAAGAGCACATACAATTCAATAGCAAGAAAAATTGATTTAAAAATGGGCAAAAGATATGAATAGACATTTCTCAAAAGAAGACATGCAGATGGCCAAAAGGTATATGCAACAATGCTCAATATTGCTATTCATCACAGAAATGTATATCAAAACCATTATGCAATTTCATCACACCCCAATTAAAATGACTTGTATCAAAAAGACAATAAATAACAGATGCTGGCAAGGATGTGGAGAAAGGGAACCTTGTACACTGTTGGTGGAAATATAAATTAGTGCAGCCACTGTGGAAAACAGTATGGAGGTTTTCCAAATAACAAAAAATAGAGCTACCACGTTATCCAACAGTTCCACTGCTGAGTGTATACCCACTATATTGAAGATTCATCTGCACTCCCATGTTTATTGCAGCAACATTTGTAATAATCAAAATACGAAATCAACCTAAGTGTTCATTAATAGACAAAAAATGTGGCATATATATATACACACAATGGAATATTATTCAACAATAACTAAGAATTAACTTCTGTCATTTGCAGCAACATGGATGGAACTGGAGGTCTTTATATTAAGTGAAAGGAGTCAAGCACAGAAAGACAGATATTGCATGTTTTTAGTCATATAAGAGAACTGAAAAAGTGGATCTCATGAAGACTGAGAGTAGTTTGGTGATCACCAGTGGTGAAGAAGGGTAGGGTAGAGCAGGGAGATGAAGAGAGGCTGAGGAATGGGTATAAATACGTGCTTAGATAAAAGAAGAACTGGAGTTTTACAGATCAGTAAGGTGACTATAGTCAATATTAAGAGATTGTACATTTCCAAATAGTTAGAACAGAATAATTTGAAAGTTCCTATTGTGAGGAAAAGATGAATATTTCATTTTCTTTGATTGGATTATATGAGTATATTTCATTGATACCTATTAAATGTACATATTTTCAGGCTACATGTGAAATTATCATGTATCAACAAAAAATGTATTAATAATTTAAAATTGTGTATTCTAAACATTGGGATTTATCCTTTACTACACTGGAATATGAATTGACCCAAGAAGTAAGAGCAAACTAAACCATTTTTCCAGTGAAAATCCGAATTAGGAATTAATCTACTTTCTTAATTTGATTGATGGGTCAATTATTCCTTTACTTTCCCATTTAGCCTAAGTATATACTATGATTCTCAAACTTTCCCTCACATAAAAATTAGCAATGTCTGGATTTCAAATTACTTTCCTTATGAAAGTCATTCTGCATAAAAATTTAAAATCTATTATAAAGATTCTTTTAACACCGAAGTAATTAACTAAGGATAGCTAGAGGGAAATTAAATGTCAAATAAAACCAAATCATCAGAGAAGGTGCTGTCTGTTATATCCTCATAATAATTTGCAATGTAAATAAATGCAAAATAGGATGCTGTAACCTATAAAAAGGACTGTAATCACATGGGCAACAGCTCTTAGTTTGATCTTTTCCTCATTCATACAGTAAACATTTATTGAGCAACTTCTGTGAGTAAGGCACAGCTTTTGATGCAGTGAGGAATATCAAGATATGTAAAAAGAGCTAAGTAAGAAAGACAAGAAGTAGAAATGTACATGAGACAGAAAATCCTTTGGGAGTTCTAAAGCAGAGGAAGCTGACTGGACAGAAAAATAAGGAAAGGGTTCATGTCATGTAGCTTATAAGTTAGTAAAGGGTAGTATCTGAGTCTTACCATTGTGGCTCTCCTCTTTGTACATGCATTCTGAAATAAAGTTATCACTTAAAAGGTTATCGAATGAATGAGTGAATGAGTAAATGAATGTATTTTGCATGTATGTGTATCCACAGAACAGGCTGCCATTCAAAAGAAAAAAGACATATCTACTAAGTGCCAAAAAAGGACATTTGCATGTCGTGGTAACCAGAAGCAGGTTGGATGTATTCCAATGGGGAATCAGGTTTAGCCAGTAAAATATGAAATGAATACAATTTGAAAAATACATGTATGACTTCCATTAGATAGCTGCTTCCCACACTTCATATACAGGCACTTGGATTTGTAATTTCTGTTGAACATAATAAGTATTTAACAAATACATGTATAAATACATGCAGAAGTGAAGGTTGAATGTTAAATAATATTTGCTATCAAATCAGCCTGTTCATTTCCATTTTAGCATACTGTAAAATGATCATACTGTTGTTACTTGCCCCACATTTGCTGCCCACTAGGATGTCAGGCTTTATACAGGCAGGGCATTTTTTGGCATCTTTATCATTGTACTGTTGATGTACTGTACAGTGCTTGATACATAGTGTAACTTAAATAGTGAAGCATGAGTACAAGAAATAATGTAGAAGCATGGCAGAGTAGAGAAGACAGTAAAAATTGCAAACAAGAAAATTTGCCTTGAAAAACAGACTCATCATTGACAAGTAGTATTTGTTGAATTTTCATGGTTTATGTTCCATTGGGAGGGATACTAAATGAGATTTAAGTACTAAAAACCAGACAAAGAATATAAAAAAGTATAGATTTTGTTTATAACTCATGTTCATAAAATGAAGACAATATAATCTTCTCCACTATAACCCCTCAACACAGAAAAGTATTTTTTCATTAAACATTTTGATTTGACTAGAGCATGTTGCTATATAAAGAAGAGAAATTTTTAACAGCTAGAATGAAAAATCATGAACTAAGTTTTAAAAAATAATTTTGTTCTACACTGAAATAATCTAACCACAAAATTGGTTATTAAAAAAATTTAAAAGGTAGCATACATCTCTGTCAAATCGGAATCAGATTCATCATAGGATTTCCTTAATCTAAAAATAATTAGAAGGGCACCGTCATTAATCATAGAGGTGAGGCTAGTTTATCATAGCTCAAATACCAAACTATTTTTATTTTGGAACTTATAAAAGCAGAATAATAATGAAGGAAAACGTAAAAATTCACCTCTGAGAATACAGTAAGCATTTGGTTATTTTAAATAAAATATTAATGTATCTTTAACATCTGTTCATATGTTCACATCCTTGCTTTTAGTTATGTTGTACTGAGTCTGAGAACACAAGAACATTACCGTAGCTAAGAGCATGCAATCTTGTAAAATTCAACAATGACACAAAACTATTTTCAAATAAAATTAACCAACATAGAAAACGATATGCTATCATTTGTTAATAAATAACTATGTTCACTCAATGAATAATATTCATTGATTATGAACATGTTCTGGATGTAATTTCAGTGGTGCTGGGAAGATTCTACAATATTTGCTGTTTAAGGGCTAGAGATTCTCAGTGTTCACACATTATTTTGATTATACTTTTTCCACCACTCCCGACCACCCAGTAGTTGTTCAAATCATGCTAATAATCCTGTAGTGACACAAAAGAACACTAACCTTTAGGAAGAATTAGATCCCACTGGATCAAAGTCACAGGAAAGTCCCACAGGAAAGCCTAGAAAATATGGATAATAAACTACGTATTGGTGGAACGTACCTCAAAATAGTAAGAGCCATTTATGGCAAACCCACAGCCATTATCACACTGAATTGGCAAAAGTTGGAAGGATTCTCCTTGAAAACAGCCACAAGAAAAGGATGCCCTCTCTCACCACTCCTATTCAACATAGTATTGGAAGTTCTGGACAGGGCAATCAGGCAAGAGAAAGAAATAAAGTGTATTCAAATAGAAACAGAGGAAGTCAAATTTTCTCTGTTTGCAGATGATCCTATATCTAGAAAATGCCATCGTCTCAGCCTAAAAGCTACTTAAGCTTATAAGTAACTTAGCAAAGTCTTAGGACATAAAATCAATGTGCAAAAATCACAAGCATTCAGACAAGCAGAGAGTCAAATCATGAATGAACTCCCATTCACAATTGCTGCAAAGATAATAAAATATCTAAGAATACAGCTAGTAAGGGAAGTGAAACACCTGTTTAAGGAGAACTACAAACCACTGCTCAAGGAAATCAGAAAGGACAAAAACAAATCAAAAAACATTCCATACTCATGGCTACACAGAATCAATATGAAAATGGCCATACTGATCAAAGTAATTTATAGCTTCAATGCCATTCCCATTAAATTATCATTGACATTTTTTCACAGAATTAGAAAAAAAAAAACTACTTTAAAATTCACATGGAACCAAAAAAGAGCCTGTATAGCATAATACAAGTAAAAGGGACAAAGCTAGAAGCATCATATTACTTGACTTCAAATTATACTGCAAGGATGCATCAAGCTACCTGACTTCAAACTATACTATAAGAATACAGTAACCAAAACAGCATGGTACTGGTACAAAAACAGACACATAGATCAATGGAATAGAATAGAGAACTCAGAAATAAGACCACGCATCTACAACCATCTAATCTTCAACAAACCTGACAAAGACAAGCAATGGGGAAAGGATTCCCTATTTAGTAAATGCAGCTGGAAGAAGTGGCTAGCCATATGCAGAAAATTAAAACTGGACCCCTTCCCTACACCTTATACAAAAGTTAACCCAAGATGGATTAAAGACTTAAATGTAAAACCTCAAACCATAAAATCCTGAAAGAAAATTTAGGCAATAGCATTCAGGAAATAGGCCTAGGCAAAGATTTCAAGATGAAAATTTCAAAAGCAATTGCAACAAAAGCAAAAATTGACAAACAGAATCTAATTAAACTGAAGAGCTTCTGCACAGCAAAAGAAACTATTATCAGAGTGAACAGACAACCTACAGAATGTGACAAAATTTTTGCAATCTGTCCATTTGTAATGATGTAATATTCAGAATCTACAAAGGTAGATTACAGAGGTATCTGGAATCGACAAAGAATTTAAACAAATTTACAAGAAAACAAACAAACAAACAAACAAAAAATGACCCCATTAAAAACGGGGCAAAGGACATGAACAAACATTTCTCAAAAGAAGATGTTTATGTGACCAACAAACATATGAAAAAAAGCTCAACATCACTGATCATTAGAGAAATGTAAATCAAAACCACAAGGAGATACCATCTCATGTCAGTCAGAATGGCTAAAACATGAAGAAACAACAGATGCTGGCGAGGCTGTGGAGAATTAAGAATACTTTTACACTGCTGGTGGGTTCAACCATTGTGGAAGACAGCGTGGTGATTCCTCAAAGACCTAGAACCAAAAATACCATTTGCTCCACCAATCCCATTGTTGAGTATATACCCAAAGGAATATAAATCATTCTGTTATAAGGTTACATGCATGCATATGTTTATTGCAGCACTATTCACAACAGCAAACATATGGAATCAACCCAAATGCCCATCAATGACAGACTGGATAAAGAAAATGTGATACACGTACACCATGGAATACTATGCAGTCTTAAAAAGGAATAAGATCATGTCTTTTTTAGGGACATGGATGAAGCTGGAAACCATTATCCTCAGCACACTAATGCAGGAACAGAAAACCAAATGGTGCATGTTCTCACTTAAAGTGGGAGCCGAACAACAGGAACACATGAACACAGGGAGGCAAACAACACACACTGGGGCCTGTAGAGGGTAGGGAAATATCAAGAAAAATAACTAATGCATGCTGGGCTTAATATTTAGGTGATGGGTTGACAGGTGCAGCAAACCACAATGGCACCTATGTAACAAACCTGCACATACTGTACATGAACTCTGGAACAAAAAAAAAAAAATGTGGATAAAGACAGAGTATCCAAAGAAGGAGGCAGAACTACTGAAGACAGATTTTGTCCACTTTAAAACTACGTCTAGAACTGGCTCTAAAAAGAGTTACATTAAGGAGTAAATTCAAAATGGTTTAAAAATTTAAAATCAGATAAATTTTTTTCATCTTGAATTCAAATATTTTTACAGACCACATGCATACTAGTTGAGACAGGGCATACATGTTAAGGCAAATTACTCTTGGGGTAAGGTCTCAGGGGCCTTTTATACAACTGATTTCTTTGTTCTCTTCCAGTTTCTTCAATGTCCTCTCTGAAGTAAACCTCCAAAATACAGAGAAAAAGAAGGTAGTCAGGTAGCCGAGTAGCCTTCAAAGAATTATCACAGAGAGCAAATAGATCTTTTTATTTGGTTTTATATCTAAACTTCTGCACTCCTCACAGAGCTGGGAACATTGTAGAGGCTACAAATATATTTCTAGAAAGGGTGAATGAATTCCTTCTAAATGTGATATACGCAGCAACATGAGAACACACTCTATATTCTTTAAATATAATACACTTTTCAGAGTTTCTAAGGATATTGCAAAGTTGCAAAACAAACACTTTGCAGTTACATAAGTGAACACTCCAAAGTATAGTTTCTTGGTGTCTCTGGTAATTTTTAAAAATGCAAGAGTCACTTTTTCATATTTGTGTTTTGTTTCAGAAAATGTTTATTTGGTTTCTACCACATGGAAGAAAATCTACTAGGAATTTAATAGGATAATGTAAAGACAAGAAGGAATAGCCTGTATCCCTCAAACAACTTGTGTCTGGTATCAGTATGTTGCCAAGAAGCCTCGCCAAAACCATAACTTAATAACATTGTAGAAGACTTAAGAACATTATCCAAATCATAATTTAAGATAGGTGTGCTGATAAAAATTACAAAATGTCATTTAATTGAAATTCAAAACATGAATTAAATATATAATGTGTAAGGCACCAAACTAAAACTCTGTGGTAGAAACAAAAATAAACATACAATTTCCAATATTAATTAAATTATGATCTAGAGAAATCAATAATTTATATGTACAAATTACTGTCAGCAAATAAAATGCTAAATTAATACTGTCACCTGAAGACGTAACAATTCAAAACAAGAATGCTTAAAAATCTTTTCATTCATTATCTACTTTAGCAGAATTCTGAGGCAGATACCATTAATTTATTACAGATTAGAAATTAAAATTTTAGATAGTGAAGACATGTAAGAAGAACATGTTTCCAGAAAGCAGAGGCACAGGGGTAGAGGGAGGAGCAGGTTACAGATGTATCAACAACTTGAAATCCTTGAAGTATGACTAGACTGTTTAGAATGTTGAGATACCTAGGAAGGCAGACTGGATTCCAGTTACGAGGAATCTTGTTAAGTAAATGAGGTGAATTTGAAGAGTCCAAGAGCATTAGAACAGTCAGGTTTCACTGGAATGTAAAGAATGAGTAGTGAGTGATAAAGGTTGGAAAAACAAAGAAAGGTCAGATCATGACAGGATTTGAAAATGTAAACTTCCTTAATAGCCTCTAAATTTATGTTTCCACTCCTACTTCTCATTTCCCATGTCCTTCTTTTCAAATTAATTTAGCAAACAGCTTCCAGATCAATATTTTGTAAGTAAGGCCCAATGATATAATCTTACTACTAAATAAAACCAGTTAACCTACAAATTACCCAAAGTATAGATCTCTCAGAATACTAAGCTATGAAATTATGGCTGCAACCTTTCACAAACTCAAGTCACAAATGCCTATTTCCTCTCTATTACAAATAAACCCAAACCAATGTCACTCCTAGGACTTTAGTTGGAATGAATTTTTGTTCTCAAACCACTTCCGTATTTAAAGGCTCACTTTGAATGCCATCTCTGTCTGTCCTGGACGTTCCCCTCTCCTTTAAGCACAAGGTAGAATACAATCAACAAGAACTTGGAATGTTCTTCAATTTCAGCATGCAGTGGCTATCCGTGATCTTTCCAGATTTTCATTTTACCTTGGCATATGCACAACAAATAGTGCTGCTAGAATTTTCGAGGTTTTTCTTAAAATGGAAAAGTGATTTTAAAAATATGGAGAAAATTTACCAAGTTTTTAAAAAATTACTAAATAGAACCCATGGTGTATTTTCTATCATAATGTGGAATAATTGTTACCCCTTTGGTGCAGCTAATAGATATATGTGAATAAAATATCTTGCCTTATGAGACAGAAATTTACCTAGCTATTAAAAAGAAGGAAAAACTAGCAGTGCAAAACATCTTTCTATTAAGAATTCTAAGATATTCATTCATTAAGGTAGAGTTCGTATCTCTTTAGTGGATCCCAATACATCTCCTCAAACCCAATCAGTGCCAGTGTTCATATGGAAGCCACTAACCTCCTTTTGGTCAAAGTGCATCACTGTGGGCTCAAACTTGCTTAGACAAATTTGAAAGTTAACAGGGGCCAACATGTGCCACAGGCTCCAATTTCAACCCTCCTTGCTCTTGTTTTTCTCTTGGGGATGATATGGTTTTGAATCAGTGCTTCAGATCTTAGCTCACATCTTAAGACTTGACTTTGTCTCCTACGCCTACATTATCTGCCACAGCCCTGTGCAGGAATCCTTGCCACGCTTCTTGCTCTTCTATAACACAGGAGCCTAGGATCATGACTGCCCTGAGTACCATTCTGTGATGTTCCATCACATGATAGAAAGCAGCTCGGATTCCCCAACTGAGCAGAATTCCTCTGTAAATATCTGAAATATGTATTCCTGGGATTGACCTCTTCTTTCTTTTAAAAAATATTAAGTGAACATTACTTTGAGCCAGGTACAAGTATATATAACACAGGGCTTCTCACTTTCCACACAGGGAGTCAGATGATGACAAATTAAACCACTTTGAAACCAAGAAAATTCAGGTAGTGATAACTGCTATGGGAAAAAGCAAAATAAGCTAATAACAGAGAGTGACAGAGGGCAATTACATTAAATAAGATGGGAAGGGAGACTTCTTTGAGGGTGTAGCTTTTGAGCTGATACCTGAATAATGAGATGGAGCCAGTCAAGTGCACGTACGGGAAAAGCCATTCAAGCAGAAGGAACGGTAGACACAAGGATCCCGAGCTGGGAACCAGATCAGTATGTTCACAAACAGAGAGAAAGACAAGCTGGAGCACAGAACTAGGGAAGATGGCAGGAAATAAGGCCAGGGAGGTAGGCAGGGAACAGAGTACGTCATGCCTTGTAGGCCACATCATGCAATTTGGATTTTATTCTCATTGAAATGGCAAAGACATTGAAAATTTTGGGGAGAAATGTGATCTAATTTAAGTTTTCCAAATCTCTCTGGCTGACTTATAGATAATGGAATTTTGGTAGCAAAGAGGAAACAATATGAATGCTGGTGCAAAAGAAAGTGATGTTTGTGGTTTGGGCTGTGTCTCTGAACCAGGAGACTCTGAGAAGTGATCTTTAGGAAACAATTTGCAGGGAGATGTGACTGGGCTAAATAAGGGATGCATGTGTATATGTGTATGCTTATTTATGAAGCTGTATGGATCTGTACAAGAGGCAGGATGACACGTAGGATTCAGGTTTAAACAGCACAGCCAATGATGGAAAAAAAGACAGAAATGAATAGCTCTCCTAAAAGTTTGAGACTACTACAGTAATCTCATAGTTCCCTGTCAGGTAGTCAGGTATCTTAGGTTTCCTCAAGAAACATGATTTCATGATTTCATGATTTTAGAGTCATCTAGTTACCAAAAGGGATCCATTAACTAAAATAAAATTAGCTAAAACAACATGTCAAATAAAATTGTATGCAGTGTTGAGGACATATTGTTCACGATCTTGAACTGGGCAAAAGAGATAACTGGGTATCCTTTTAGGAAAATGCCAGGAGGTAGAGTGTTCTAGCAGATCTCAGGGGATCATCAACTTTATAGGAGTATGAGTCTTATGATTGACTAGACTGTTTTACAGCTTAATAGATGTAGAAGTTAAGTGGCAGAAGATTGAGAGTAATACAAATGATTTTTGCCATAGCAATGTAAATGAATTTTGTTCAGTAGAGGTACAATTGATTTCTGCCTTCTAGAAAAGATGAGTCCTAACGTTATATTTTGTTGCCTATGAATATTAACGTTTTGTAGTTAGCAAACTTATTTGAACATCCTTGACTGCATATACATATATATCTGTATTTGTATATATCTATCTATATATATCTGTATCTGCATATATATCTGTATCTATATCTGTATCTGTATATTTATATCTATATCTATTTATCTATCTTCAAATTTCCATTTGAATTTGTATTGGCATTTTAATTGTACTGTCCTTAATTAATGACTTAAATAAATAAAATCTTGGACCTGTTTATATTTGAATAAGAATAATATTTTTAGCTTTTGAAGTTACATGTTAACAAGAGTAAAAATAGAGCCGACATTTTTGAAGTCCAAATAGAAACTCATAGGCTCTTTGTTGGTGTCTCTTTAAAAATACTCACACACACACACACACACACACACACACACATATAGATATTTTAAGAAACAGGGTCTTACTCTGTCACCCAGGCTGGAGTGCAATGACAAAATCACAGCTTACTGCAATCTTGACCTCCTGGGTTCAAGCAATCCTCCTACCTCAGTCTTCCTAGACGCTGGGACTACGGGTGTATGCCGCCACACCCAGCTAATTGTTTGTACTTTTTGTAGAGATGGGGGTCCCACTATGTTGGCCAGGCTGGTATCAAACTCCTGGGCTCAAGTGATCCTCCTACATCGGCCTCCAAAAGTGCTGGAATTTCAGATGAGAGCCACCATGCCTAGCCCTTTTGTGGTGTCTCTTCAAATGCTAATTTTTGACAATGACATAGAGAGGACAGAAGTAAATAAACTTTTTATAGGATCATAATTGGTAGGGTTATGGATAATATTTGAGTACAAATAGAATTGATGTTAAGACATTCATGCTATAGGGAAATTTTTTTTGAGAGAGCTCTCTATTTCAAAAACAGCACTATAAACAACTCTGAGAAAACCAGATTAAGTCCTATCATAAATTCCATTGCTACATTTACATATCAAAATTCTGAGTGCGGTTTACTTGTATGTATCTGATATTTATACAAACAGATATAAAACCATTGTTTAGAAGTACCCTGTATACTTGCATTTTGTCTGTTCTTTGATTTCTTCTTACTTTCTTCCTGATGAAAAGAAAAATAATTCTCCACACAACTTATGTTCTGATTTGAACCAACAATCCTGTTGTTGACAGGATTCTTGGGGGCTTATAAATGTCAGTTTGTTCATAGTTTTAGGCAGAGTGATCCAGGAAAGCAAATTCTCAAAAAACACTTTTCTTCTTCTCTTTAAACTTTTTTTCCTTAAGAATTACTTTTTCTTCTTGGCATAAAAATAATTTGCTTTGTGGTCATTGGGATGATGAGAATCACTTCTGTAAGTCACTTTTAGCTATATTTCCCTGGCTGAAAGAAACAAAGTAAACAGAAAGCCAGAGTTTATCCCTTCACCGTTTTCTAATTGTCTTTTTCTTTACTTTATCATCCGCCTGCTTTATGCTTTTCTTAAACTGTCAACAGGGGCTGTGCTTGCTCTCCAAAATTAAAGTGAAAAGAAATTGTAAATGTAGCCACCATGTTTTAATGACTTGCAAATCACTATGCATGAATACAATGATGCAGGGATACATTAAAATTTCACACCAAGAAAGCTCCTTTGCACACCAAGTGGCATTTTTAGGAGCATAAAAAATTGTGCCTAAAGGAAAAGAATGTAAAGATCTTAAAGATAATTTTAGAATATGCTTTAGAGTGAATCAGGAACCCAAATTTTGCACATTGTCTCCAATGAGCATTTCAAAGTAAAAATAAATCAATAAAAGTGGTTTACACATACACCATACACACACACACCATACACACACACATCATACACACACAAACCATACACACACACACCATACACACACACACCATACACACACACACCATACACACACACCATACACACACACCATACACACACACCATACACACACATCAGTAAATATGATCTATATATTTGATACGCCAAACTTTCCAAGTTCTATTTTAATTTACATAAATCTACATTTCTTTTTGACCTCAATAATAATAATCATGAACCCATAATTTTTTGCATAAACTGTACAATTTATTTTCACACATGTTGTTATAACGGAGATCAGTAGATGTTCCATGAGGAAACAAAGTCAGTATTAAACTTATTTTGGTGACTTGAATTATAGCTGTTTTGCATTTCTGTATAGTAATTTATAATTCCTTGTTTTCTTTTCTAAAATTTGTTTACTTTTTCAATTATAAATGTATTAAAGATATTATAATAGTTCAAGGTTATGTATATAATTTAGAAGTTATGATATTTAAACCTTCATACATTAGAGGAGAGGCATTAGCAAGATGAAGTAGTACCCAATATATCCAACATTTGATGATTCACTAAAAAATAATTGTAAGTATTACCTTGTAGGAGACCTGTCAGGCTGATGGGGAAAATTATAGGAAAGATGCAAACCTTCTTGGAAGGCTGGAAGGCTTTGCAAAAGCTTTGGGAAGGATTATGGCTGAAGGCAGCCTAATCCTCTTACCTTGAGCTGATAGCAAAGAGCAGGTAACAAGAGAGTGCAAAGGAATTTATCTAGATGGGTTTGTTTACCTATTTCTCCCAGAAACTGACCTTTAATCATTTGCATGCAGGACTGCTCTCTACTCAGGCGGTCAGCAATGTTAATTACCCATAAATGATGTCTGCTTGAGACCTTTGTCATTAAATCTGTTCTAAAATAAATATGAGCATGTCCGGCATATCGGGGCTGCATGGCTGGACTCCCTCTTTGGGGTCTGTAAGCCTTGAGGTCCCCTAGCAGTGATCTCACAGGCAAAACACCTGTGTCTGTGAACTCTTTTCATCTGTTGCTTGGCCAAAGTCTGTGGGCCAGACTTGGCATTACCTCTCATCAATTCCATAAACTAGGTGAAAACCATTAGATTAAGTTTTTGTCAATAAGATATTTTGTACAATAGACAAATATATTCAAATATATTCAGATATTTCAAATTGTGACATTTAGGTCCCCCATAGTAATTTAAAATTGAAAAATAGGCCAGTTGTGATGGCTCAGACCTGTAATCCCAGAACTTTGGGAAGCCAAGGGAGGAGGATAACTTGAACCCAGGAGTTGGAGATCAGCCTGGGCAACATGACAAAACCCTGTTTCTACTAAGAAAACAAAATATAGCTGGGTATGGTTGTGTGCACCTGTGGTCCCAGCTACACAGGAGGTTGAGGCACGAGAATTGCTTGAACTTGGGAGGTGGAGGTTGCAGTGAGCCAAGATTGTGTAGCTGTACTCTAGCCTGGGCAACAGAGTGAGATTCTGTTTCAAGGAAAGAAAGAGAGAAAGAGAGGAAGAAAGGGAGGGAGGGAGGAAAGGAGGGAAAGAAAGAGAAAGAAAGAAAAAGAAAGAAAGAAAAGAAAAGAAAGAAAGAAAGAAAAGAAAAGAAAGAAAAAGGAAGGAGGGAGGAAAGAGAGACAGAGAGGGAAAAAGAAAGGGAAGAAGGAAGGAAGGAGAAAAAATTAAAAAATAACTTTTATCTTTATTGGGTAGAGACTACTCTGTCTGAGCATTAAATTTTAAAAAGTATGTGGACTGTATTTTACAAGTTATTTTGTAAATTTTACCTTTTTTGGGGTCTGTTTAGCTTGAGAAATTTTATAGTTTTGTAAGTGTAATATGGTAAAACGTTATATAATTTGTCTGAATACAGATATTTTCTTTAATTATGGCATTTTCAAAAGTAAGTCTTTAAATGTTTAATTAAAATACATTGGCCAGGCATGGTGGCTCATGTCTACAGTCCCAGCATTTTGGGAGGCCAAGGTGGGTGAATTACTCGAGGCCAGGAGTTCAAGACCAGCCTGGGCAAGGCAGTGAAACCTCGTCTCTAATAAAAATACAAAAATGAGCAAAGCGTGGTGCACATGTGTGGTCCCAGATACTTGGGAGGCTGAGGCAAGAGAATCACTTAACCCAGGAGGTGGAGGTTGCAGTGAGCTGAGATTGTGCCACTGCACTCCAGCCTGGGTGACAGAGCAAGATTCTTGCCACTTCACTCCAACCTAGGTGACAGAGTGAGAGTCTGTCTTTAAAAAAATTAACACAGTATTTTGTTTATTATATTAGGAAGTAGTAGGCTTGTGGGTTATTTACAGCATCAACCCACTGTCTTACTTATATGAACCTGAGTAGGAAATTACCTGTAGAAATTTACATTCTACTATAACTATAGAATTGTTTACTGACTCAAGAGGAAATTTGAATCAGGAAAAACTTTAAAATTGTTATTTAATTTTTTCTTCAGAAACTTCCTTAGAGTTCACAAAGATCTGAGTATTCTCTGGAACGCTGAAGGTATATTAACTGTCATATTTTATAGTATCTAAGCAGCTTTATGTATTTCAAAACTAAACCACTTATCCTGAATAATAGTTGCAAGTAAGCCATATTCTAGAATTTTTTCCAGACATATTGTCAATACTATCCTTAGCCTTGAGTTATTTATTATGCTTCACTGATTTTAGCTGTATGTATACGTCTAAGTGGTCATATTTTAGAACCAAGCTTCATAGCACATATTGGAAAACCAAGCAATTGTATTAGTGCAGGAGCTTAAAGGAAACAGTGCAGCACTGTGCCACGGAGGAGTTGGCTGTAGCCATCTAGGCCTCTTGGTATCTGGCTTTGTTCTTGGAATTTTCTGTATCTCTTCATTGCAACAGATGCTCAAAGAGTTTGTTAAAGTCCACCTTTAAGAAATGTGCTACATCCTATTCACAATAGCAAAGACTTGGAACCAACTCAAAAGCCCACCAGCAATAGACTGGACAGAGAAAACGTGGCACATATACACCATGGAATACTACGCAGCCATAAAAAGAATTAGTTCATGTCCTTTGCAGGGACATGGATGAAACTGGAAACCATCATTCTCAGCAAATGTACACAGGAACAGAAAACCAAACACTGCATGTTCTCACTTATAAGTGAGAGTTGAACAATGAGAACACATGGACACAGGGAGGGAAACATCACACACAGGGGTCTGTCAGGGGTGGGAGTCAAGGGATGGGATAGCATTAGGAGAAATACCTAATGTAGATGACAGGCTAATGGGTGCAGCAAACCACCATGGCACGTGTATACCTATGTAACAAACCTGTATGTTCTGCACATGTATTCCAGAACTTAAAGTATAAAAAAAACAAAACAACAACAAAAAAACAACCAGAAATATTCTACATCTTCTCTAGCACTTTTTTCTGGCTAGAATTGAAGATCTGATGAGTACCAGAGACCATCTCTTTTTTTTATGCTTGACTTTCATCTAAGGAGATAAAAAAGGTTCACTAACACAACTTGAGGTGGTGCACGCTGGAGCCTGCCATTTCCAAAAGAAGTTCCAGAATCTGCATTCAGTGAACAAGGACTGGCCTTTCATCATCCCATAGGTATGTACTGATGGCTCCCTTAAGGTCTGACTTAAATGTCGACAGAGATGATGTTACTATCTGAGTGTCGTTGAGGATTTAGTCCATGCCAGTCCCTGTACTAAGGACTTCACCTCCCTTTCCTTATTTGCTCCTCATTGTCCCATGGGATAGACATATTAGTGTCATTTAAATATGAATGAACGAAGGCAAAAAGAGTGAAAACTGATGATCTCATCACTGTTAACGCACTTTTGAAATCTGTATTCCACTCCAAGTATATTTTATTAAATCCTATGTCTTCCAACACCCTAGAGAAGTAGAAGAGCATTGCTATAGCACAGTTTGTCTTCTCCTTAATTTCAAAAGTTCTTTGGTGGACAAAAAGGAGATGTGGGAGATTTTCTTTCCTCTAGTTTCCCCCGACTTTGAATCTGGAAATAGAGGCAGACACTGTAGAAGGCCAGGCTCTGGGGGTTCATAGAAGTGCATGCTATACAGATGTAAACTATATGGTTTCTTGGGAACTAGAATGAAGTTCTGATAAAATGTACTGAAAAGCGATTACACGGCACTAGTAATATGGAACTGTTGGAAAGAAGAAACCAGCTTCTGAAAGAATGGCTTCTCCTTTTCCCTCCCTTTGAAATGATTTCAGCTGTCTAGAGCTTCCCTGAAGGAAATCCATCATAGGGAAGAAAGAATATTTCTATTCTGACCCTCCCCATTCCTCTTAGGCTCTCCTAATACCTGCCCCCACTGCAGCCTTACCATTGCTTTACGGCTGGCTGGTGAAGGGAAGAGCTATTCCTAGCACAGCAGATGTAGGAAGCACCAGCCAGATGAGCCCTGGAGCTGGCAGTAGGTTTGGTTTGGTAATAACGAAACAGCTCAGGAGAAGCATGGGAAAGGGACGTTGAATTATTCACTGAGAAACATTATCCAACAGTTGTGAGATAAATCTTGAGAGAGAAAGAGGGAAAAAGGGTGAATTTGACATGAGGAAAAGGGAAGAAAGAGAGGAAGAGGGAAGAGATAGTAATTTTGCTTCAAAAGGCCTGCAAATTCTGGAGGTATATAAATTCAATTTGGTTTTGTAATGTGAATATTAAACACATCAGCTTCTTAAACTTATGCTAAAGTAACTGTATTCTCTTTATTTTTATAGCTATTATCAAGTCTTGCACATGAAGACAGCATGCTTTCCTGATTATACCGTGACAAGGCATAAGAATGGGAATTATTTTCTCTGGAGTTTGTTATGCAACACCACCCTATTCTTAAAGAAATTTGCATATAGTTGAAGCACTGGGATACTGATGTGGTGTCCTGTAATTCTGTTTATGGCACTAAACACTGCCGACTCTGTCCAAGAATAAGAATTGGGAGGAAGGATTGGGAATAAAAGGAAATAAATGAAAGTTTAAAAAAAGTTTGAAGAAGAAAATGTAAAAGAGGGAAAGAAACCAAAATCATAAAAGATAAAGATTTATAAGAAAAGCATTAGAAACCCAGAACACTACAGCTATAAAGAGCCATACTTGTTACTTACTACTACAGCTGTCCAAAAATGCTTCCAGTGAGGGGAAGTTCAACGTCTCACCAGACAGCCCATTTATTTCTGAGGAGTTTACTAATAGAAGGTTCTCATTTGGATTAATCTGGGCTCTTCTTGTCTGGAAACTTAATCAATGTGGAATCTCTTCTATGTTAACGTGCTTCAAATATGTGAAGACAGTTACCACGTTTCTGAGTTGTCTCAGTTATTTCAGCCAGTCCTCATGCTCTCTGGTTTCCAGATCTCCTCCTTGGCACACATTTCAGGTGTCGGTGTTCCTCTTACAATCTGGCACTTTGAATTGAACACAATCCTTCAGATGTGGTCTGGACAGTGCAAAGTTCAATGGGACTACTCCCTTTCTTGTTTGAAGTCGACATATTAAGACTCACATGAGCTGATTTGGCAGCACGTCAACTGTTGGCACCACCGTGAACTTGTAGGCAGCTAAGACCCCAAGTTATTTTTTTTCCATATTCACTCTTCTTAAGCCAGTTGTCCTGCATCTTGGAGAAGAGCAGTTTATTTTATGAATCTACAGAGAGAATGTTTTGTTTCTCTTTGCTTTCTCTCATTCTTCCTGCTCTTTAAAGATCTAGAAGATACTTGGTTTTGTCATCCAATATATTAGCTAGCGCTCCTGTTAATTTTGGTAAATATGTTGCCTTCATCTGAATCATGGGTTCAAGAGTTTGAGGGGACAGAACTAACTCAGAATAAAGCCTTATAAATTGTTACTGAATAACTGCCCTTAGGTTAACTTTGATTTGTTACTCAATTCACCCTGAATGGCAGGTTCAACTTTTTACTTACCATTCAGTTTATTTTTTTTCTAATTAAAAGGATTGTATTTTCTACAAGCCTTATTGGAACTGAGATATAGCATATGTATAACCTCCCCGGATTTTGCATGCTGGAAGAAATTTACTTTTCTTTTTTTATTTTTAAGAGACAGGGTCTCACTATATTGCTTAAGCTGGAGTGCAGAGACCATTCACAGGTGCATTCGTAGTGTGCTGCAGCCTCAAACTCCTGGTCTCAAGCAATCCTCTCAGCTCAGCCCCTCGGGTATCTGGGACTATAGGCATGCACCACTGCAAGAAATTTAAATGATATAGTTTGGGCATGAATTATTTTTAAACAATGTAAGGCCACTTCTAATGATCACCAATTCTTGTAGTAACTTGCTGAATAAAAATTAACTTCTCAGCCAACTTAATTTTTTTAAATTAGGGAACCATAATCAATCTGTTAATTAGTTTTATTTCTAAAATCCAGACTTTTCTCTTTTTGACATTGAGATACTACGTGTCTTCAGTATTCTGATATCCTTGCTTTTTATGAGTCTTCAATGAATGCTTTTAAATATTTTCATACACACATGGATATTTAAAATATGGCATATAATGTGATGCACTCTGGATTCTCAATTTAGCTAACTCTTCTTACAGTCTGTTAACCCATGAAACCAAGCCGCTTCCATGCAAGGTTAAACCCCAGGGCGAGGTAATGCTGAAAGTAGTCACTAGAGGGCAATAGAGGGCTGAGAAACGGCTACAGGACTGGTCAACCCCCGGTTAGAAGGACCAAGAGAATGGTAGGCTGGAGGAGACTAATCCTCTGTAGAAGAGGCAACTCCCAGGTTTACCTCATAATTCCATTTTAGATATGGTTCACATAAGAACTAAGATAGAACTGGGACTCAATCAAGACAGATCAGCCAGTCTGCACTCACTTGGAAGCCACACCAACAATATATTTAGGAGGTTTGATATCAATGCCAGAAAATGATGTTGAAGCAGGAGTCTTGGTGTCATGGTTGAAGTCTGCAGTCAAAGCTAAGATCATAATTATGTAAATTCAGCAACAATAGCTACAATTTATTGAGTGTCTACTATATGTCTAGCAATGAGCCAATACTATCTTCCATTCTTGGAACAAGCTTTGGAAAGTAATATTTCCCCATTTCACAAAAAGGAAACTGAAGAACAGGATTTAAGAAATTTAAGTGGAAGAACTGGGATCTCGACAGAGATTAGTTGAGCTGCAAGGCATGTACTCACTATGCTGAAAGACTACACAATACTGTATCCTGATTCAATAATTAGAACTCTGGGAAGAGATCATATTTCATCAGTTCTTCACAGATTTGAAGTCCATTCTGCTTTTTTAGGACCACACAAACAAAATATATCATATTAATACATTTCATTTTCTTTAAAGTCAAGGCAAATGAATACTTTGTAAATATAATGTTTGGCTTTTTAAAAGTTATATGTATTTAATACAAACTTAGTACAGTGAAGATTCTCAGTAACAATTTGAATTTCCAATAGGATCTGCACCTTTTGACCCAAATATTGGCCACATAAACGGGGCACCAGATCTATCTGGTAAAAACTCATATTAAGCTGTTAAGGGAGCAAATGTTTACGGGGGGTAAAAGAATTTTTGGTTTTAGCATTTGTAAAGCTAATATGAGTTCAACAGGTAAGTAAATTTGGGGATAAAATGATCAGCAGTAGCATAAAAGGATTTTAAAAACACTGACTCTTATTAAATAACTTAATGGGAGAGAAGTTCAAAAAATGATTTGAAAGATAGCTCAAGCAATAAGGTCCCTGATTTCAAAGATGTATACATATGTTTGAACAAAATTGTTTCAAGAAATCTGAGATTCATAAGGCCGTATTTCTAAACAAACTGGAAACATTCTAAAACAAGCTATAGTGCTATAGTAACAAGCATGGTTCTTTATTGTTTCCCTGTTCTGGGTTTCTAAAGCTTTTCTCAAGACAGAAGTAATTAAATAATATATTACCAGCCAGGCGCGGTGGCTCACGCCTACAATCCCAGCACTTTGGGAGGCTGAGGCAGGTAGATCATGAGGTCAAGAGATCGAGACCATCCTGGCCAACATGGTGAAACCCCGTCTCTACTAAAAATACAAAAATTATCTGGGCGTAGTGGCGCGTGCCTGTAGTTCCAGCTACTCGGGAGACTGACGCAGGAGAATTGCTTGATCCCAGGAGGTGGAGGTTGCAGTGAGCCGAGATCGCGCCACTGCACTCCAGCCTGGAGCCTGGAGACAGAGAGAGACTCTGCCTCAAATAATAATAATAATAATAATAATAATAATAATAATAATAAATTACCACCAAAATCCATTTTAGGTTGTCTGGTGGGATTTCCTGTGGTTTTTGCAAGTCACTGACATCTTACTATGCATTTGAATGTATCATTACATATCTCAGTGTATTTACACCTATTAACAATGATCTCCCTCCTGTTTGTCTTCTTCCTCCGCAACATATACAAATAAAAGATTCCTTGGAATTAGTACACATTTATTCCTTAAATTTAATAGATAATATTTTCTTAGCAGCTTTCTCTCTCTGATCCAAAAAAATGTAATTTGTAAGGAATATGAAATAGAAAACAACTTCAGGTTTATAGACTAGAGACCCATAATTCATATTATTTGTTTATGTTTTCATCTTTTCAGAAAATACAGATTTTAAATACTTGTAAAAAATAAACGGGATGTTAGTTTTCAATTCTGCCTCAATCAAAATACCTGAAAGCTCTGTATTTCAAAAACCTGAAATGTAATTCTAGTTTTATTTAAGGTTAAACATAGAAGAGTACTTTAAAAGTTCACATCTATCTCCCTTAACTTGGACTGCACGAATCGTCCCAAAGATTGACACAGTTAATATGGCAGTTTTTTGATTCACAAGTATTACTAGTAGGTGAGAATTTATCTCATAGCAGCAGGATAGATGACCCCAGCTCACGCTGGTCAGTAACTGAGCAGTCCTGCTTGCTGAAAATGGAGCTATGGCTTATAAAAGTTAGGCTGTTTCTAAAATGTTCATGGACATTCAAAAGCTATAGTCTGAGCCAGATGTCTGGAAGCTTTTAGAGATGATCTTTAATTTTTCTAATATAGTCATGTCTTTCCTTTTGCTGTTTTCTTTGCACTTATCTGTCTTGTCTTATTTTGGTTTGTCCACGCTGTAAACAGAGGTATGTTCTTTTTTCTCCCTCTTAATTTCATGTTTTTTCTTTTTTTTTATTTTTTGCATATATGAGTATATAGCATCTGTTTCCAAGCCTGTGCCAGATGGATGAAAATAATTATTGGAGGAATCTGAGAAAAGGAAGATCAAGGCACTTTTAACATCAGTATAAGATAATGAAAGGGTAGAACAAAAGCTGAAAACCAGAGACACTGTCAGGAGTAAACTAACGCCACTTTCCAGAGTTTCAGTAGATCCAATGGCACTGCCATAAATCTAGATGGAGAAAGTCCAGGAGCAGTGATTGCAGATACACTTGCCTTCTCCTCACCCCAAATTCTAAATAAAATGTATCAAAATAAATGGACAGATTGGCTATTATTTAAATATTAACCCAATTTGCCAGCTTCTTTTAGGTCATAAATTTACATGGATTCATGGTAATCCAAATGACTGTATAATCCATCAGGATATTCAGAAAAAAAAAAGGATCAATGGCAATACTCAAGCCGAGGTTCCACGCCATCTGCACGGGCTGTGCCATAGTTTTTATTATGAAAGGAACTACTATTAGGATGCAGTCGGACTGGTTTTTCCAAGCACCAAATTCATATGGGTAGAACTCAATAAATACCATGCAAATAATGACTAACATCTGTAGAGTTTTTTCTGGTCTACATATTGCTTTGTTTAACCTTCATAACTGTTATAATCCTCATTTATAGCTCAGGAAACCAAAGCTTAGGGAGGTAAAGTGATCTAGTTAATATCACATAGCAAAAACCAGTGTTTAAACCATAAATCTCAACTCTAAAATGAAATTTTTTATCCAAATCCAGAGCTTCTGCTACCTTGTGCTTCTCTGAAAATATGTTTGCTTCTGCTACCTTGTTCTTCTCTGAAAATATGTTTAACAACAATAATGTTGTAATTCTACCTTTTAATGTAATTTTTAGAAAATGTTGCCCTTTAGTATCATCCAGCCATAGCAAGTAATATTTTATGAAGTCATGTTTCTGAGTTATTTGTAGTATGGAAACTGAACATTTGAAAACATTTTTGAAATATATTCAAAAATGTTATTTGGTTCACTTGTGATCAAAAATAATTTTTCCAAGTACTGAAGCTTGTAATGCTCTACACAATTGGCTAGCAAGACAAAACGGATGCTTTGCCTGAGGAAAAGGAGCACTGATTCCAACCAAAATGTGTCAAGAAAGTAAGGTTTCAAAACACACACACAGATCACCTTTGCATAAGGCGCTTTCCCAATGATCAGTGTTGTTGAATGAAACATAAAGGACATATACTCTATATTAAATAGATGAGGGAAAAATAGATACCATGTCTTTAATTATACAATGCAATCTTTGAGAGATACTTAACATGTTCTCATGTTAGGCATGCTGAATGCATGCTTTCTTTAAAAAAGAAGCCTGAAATCAATCCTTTATACTGGGAATACTCAAGAAAAGTTAAAGAAAATTCTCAAGTTTTAAAGAAAGTATATTCACTCTTGTTTGGGAAAAATACAAAAATATTTAGTTGAAGTAGGGAATAGTGTACAAAGTTTGAGTAATTAAAACAAGAATATCATTTTTTAAAGATTGCAAAATGTCAATTTTGAAATTTTAACAGAAACAAAGAATACAATTCAGCGAGTCTCCATTTACAGATTTTAATCTTGCCCCATGCCAAAATAAAGTGACTCTTTAGTCCCCATAAAACCCTTGATGGCAGGGGATAGACATCTCAGTGAAGGGCCATAAATGACCCACGAGCTGCCTATATCTGAGGCTGCTCTACCTCCACTAAACTGTTCCTCTGGTGGGCTGGGATCAGTGACAAAACCCCGTAGTGGTGTAGCTGAGTAGAATTAGGTAAATAAGCTACAGAGGTGCTTGGAGCCTGCAATGAGGTGTAGTAGGTGTTCCCTGTTTCTGAACATTTGGGTTGGGTTTGGTTGGGGCAGGATTGGGAAGCCTGGACATGGACGCATGGAGAGTCAGACTGTGCATTTGCGCAGGTGCACCAAATTCACATATTCGAACAAATGCTTGTTTGGGGTCACCTTTAGCTTTTGTGGACCAGCTCCCTTCCAGCCAACTCAGTATTCAAGTGGCTATGAATAGATAAAGCAAATTCCACTCTACTTGGAGAGATACTCCCTTTATTTTGTAAGATGGTAGCCCTCTGTTTCATACAGATAACTGAGGTTTCAGGCTAGAAAAATCACTCAGGAATATAAGTTATATTATGTCGCATCTATGCTGAAAATCTTCCAGGGATGTTCCATCACGTTTGGGGAGAGTTTCAAACCCCTCACCATGGGTTGCAAGAACATCTAGGGTCTGGCCCCTAACTTTGTCTCTGTTTTCATCTCCTACCACACTCTGCTTATTCAAGCCACACCAGCCTCCTGGCCATTTCTCAAATAAGCCAAGTCAGCTCTAATCCCAGGATCTTTGTTACTGTTGCTGCTTCAGCCTGAACCAGCTCTGGCTTAGCTTGTTCTTCATTTCATTCAGGTCTCAAATGGTTCCTCTTCACAGACACCTTCCCTGAGTGTCTTATAGAAAATGGCAATTCCTCTCATTCACCTTTTTCTTAAATTGCTTTATATTTTTCTTCCTGGTATTTACCACCTGACATTGTACTACATTTTTATTAACATACACTTATGTACAAAAGTTTCATTTTTACAGGTTATAAAAACTGAAATACAGGAATTTAAATGCTAGTCTAAGATGTACATGCAACTTATCGATCTTCATTGATGTAGGCTTTCTTCAGGTGAAAAAAATTCAAAAAAATTTCTATTAAAAAGAACGCAACATTGGTTGAATTATTCTTTTCTCTTTTGTCCATTCTATTTTATCCTGTTCATTTATAAGCTAGGAGATTAGCTATTGTTACATTTTCTTTTTGTGTCACAAAAATGCAATGTATTAAGTGTCCACTATAATATAAATACATAAAATCATTATATAGTTTATAAAAACTCTAGTGTTTCATTAATATTTATTTCCTATTAAGCTCTTATTCCATGTGTAATGCAAACATGGTAAAACAGAAAAACACTTCACAAAGATGAAAGCTAAAGAAAATAAAGGCTAAGGAATGAATTAAAGTATAAGATATGAAAGCAATGGTTTATGGCATGTGTGCTAATCTCACTGAGTATGAGGAAGGACAGAAGAAGCCCCGCTGGAATTTAAAACTTGTTATGAAGGCAACTTTCCTGCTTATGTGGTTGAAAATCATTGTGATTTGTTTATATCAGAGAAGACTAGGAAATACTCTTCTTTACATTTTTTTCAATGAAAATTACCTTTTGGGGATTATTTAGCTATCATGTAACTCCAACTTACCATGAGCAAATGGACCATGTCCAGAGCTGCCACAGAAGGAAATAAAACTCATTCCCTGGTTGTTCTAAAATAACAACATATCATCTTACTTATGAGAAGACAAAGGAGATAATACAACCTCTGCTTATTGGTGAATCAGAGTACTAATATGTTAATGTAACATGGCAAATATAAATTCTTTCCGTTTATAACAAGTAAAATAACGGCTTTCACTTAGTAAGGACAACCCAAATTTACGACTTTAAAAATATGTGATGTGAAATTTATGGAAGACAGAGATATAACTGTTTTTCCACAATGTAAGTTAGTGATCAAGCCCAAATGGATATAAAATATCTGGAAAATGCACAGTGTATATTTATCCTTCTAATCCAACTGCGCTCAGATGGAGCCGTTTGGCCTATAATCTGATGATAATTTCTCTTCTTATCTTTCCCTTTCCCTCATCTTTGTATTTCTAACTGACTTGACTTAGGCTACTCTCTAATTACCTGGGACAAAATACAATTTAAACAATAAGTAAGTATTCATTGAGCCTCATCTATTACCTGAGACTGGGTAAGTGGTAGATGGACAAGTTAACAAAACCATGTATTGGAATACATTAATTTTTCAAACTAGCATTAAGAAAGTTGATTATTTATTGAGTTATATACCCAAGCTAAAAGACGTTTTAAAATATCTTATTTAACGTCTTTGTCTAAAAATATAAGAATAGTATTGTGGAGAATAGAGGTTGTAGTAATTTTTTATAGAGAAGACATCTTTATTTTTAATTTTTGGCAGTATACATTAGGTATATATATTTATGGGGAACATCTGATATTTTGATACAGGCATACAATGTGGAAAAATCACATCAGGGTAAATGGGGTATCCATTACCTCAAACATTTATCTTCTCTTTGTGTTACAAAAAATCCAATTGTACTCTTTTAGTTATTTAAAAATGTATAGTAAATTATTGTTGACTGTAGTCACCCTTTCATGCAGCCAAATACTAGATCACATTCATTCTATCTAACTATATTTTTGTATCTCTCCCCCACCCTAACCTAACACTCTTCTCAGCCTCTGGTAAGCATAGCTTTGCTCTCTATCTTCATGAGTTCAATTGTTTTAATTTTTGGCTTCCACAAATAAGTGAGAACATTTGAAGTTTGTCTTTCTGTGCCTGGCTTATTTCACTTAACATAATGACCTCTAGATCCATCCACGTTGATGCAAACGACAAGATATCATTCTTTATGGCTGAATAGTGCTCCATTGTGTATACGAAGCACATTTAAAAAATCCATTTGTCTATCGATGGACACTTAGGTTGCTTCCAAATCTTGGCTATCGTGAATAGTGCTGCAGTAAACATAAGAATGCAGATATCTCTTTGATATATGGTTTTCCTTCCTTTTGGGTATATATCTAGCAACGAGAATGCTGGATTATATGGTAATTTTTTTATTCTTTTTGAGACAGAGTCTTACTCTGTTGCCCAAGCTGGAGTGTAGTGGTGCGATCTCAGCTCACTGCAGCCTCAACCTCCTTGGCTCAGGTGATCATCCCACCTCAGCCTCCTGAGTAGCTGAGACTAAAGACATGCACCACCATGCCTGGTTAGTCTCTGTAGAGACAAGTTTTTGTCATTTTGCCCAGGCTGTTCTCAAAGAGTTTGTAGTGATTTTGAAAGCAAGCTAGATAAAAACTGCTTTATGAAGCATGTGCTTAGAATAAAATAGATTATAATTTAAATCCATAATAATAAAGGAACCACCTCTCCTTACAGGGTATATTTAATATATTTACCCTAGAACATAAAGAGTTAATTGTTAATCACTTCAAAGGAAGAATAGGAGAAGGGGATCTAAGACATTGAAAGCAAAAATGTGAAGAAATATTATAAATATACTAGAAATCAGTAAGATCACACATTCACTTAATAAATCTTTACTGGACATTTACTATATATCATATAATGACAAATATTTGGGAAAATTTAAATTTTAAATGACAAAGCCTATCCTTTTGAAGAGCTCAAAGAACAATGGAGAATAAAGCAATGACCAAAATGTTTGAATTAAGGAGAATCTTGTCTGCAGGAATAAGCGAAGGACGTAAAATTAGATTTGAGTTTTGAAGGATAAATTGTGTCTTCACAGGATGAGAAATGGATAAAACGCATTTGAAAAGGAGCAGCCGTGCAATGGCGTAGAAGTATGAGAAAGTGAGTAGGTTCGTAAATGGTGACATGCTCACTGCAAGCAGATTACAGGGTACTTGAAGGAGTGGTGAGAAAGGAGTCTGAACGACTGCAGGGGCCAGTTTGTGAGGGGGTCTTTCATGACACGATGAGGTGTAGTGACTTTGCAGGCTCCAGGGTGCCAATAGCCTTATGCTTTTCAGGCAGGCAATAGCACTGTGGGAAGTGCAATTTAGACAATTGCAGTGGCTTCGTGGGGGAAGCAGCATTTCACAGGCTGTTGCAGTTGTAGCAGCAAGATGGGCCTATACAACTATGTATATCGTCCTAAATTAGAGGGTGTATTCTCCTTTGGAATAATCAATGTCATTAATAATTGTGGGCAGTTCATAATATAAAATGTCTTCAAGCAAGGGTAGGTTTGGGGAGGAAGGTCTTGAGGAAGATTCCTTATATAGTAAGCTAATAGGAATAAAACCTTCAATGTGATGTCTGATATCTTGGGATGGTGACATTTCTTTTAGTTTTAGCTCACCAGAAGGTATTTCCACCATTTTATTTAAATATCTCTATTAGCATCCTTAAATATTAGAGATTTCTTCTTCTTTTAAAAAAGTTAATTTCAGATACCTCTCCTGAGAAAAAAATAGAAAGATAAACACTTTATGCTTGTTAAGCTAATGAGCAATACATTGTATTGGGAAACAAAATATAAAAATAAGTAGAGAACCATTTACTTAAGAATGGAAATGAGGCTTTAAAGTCATTTTTCTGCAACAAATGTGGTCTTTTGTTACACTCAGTGGAAAAATCTTAAATCAGTCTTTCCAGGATAGAACATTAAAAAGCAAAACCCACCAACTCTCAGCTCTATCTCTACCATTGAGCACAAAACAAAAATCACAAATGTACATTTGCTTTCATAGTTCATGGTGACTGATTTGTTTGTGTATTGAACACAACGATTTGCTTCCTTTGTGCTTCTTAAATAAAAGTAACATTTACTTGCAAAAAAGACTCCAAATTGCTTATACGGAGAAAAGCTTAAAAGTGAGACAGAATTTCATCTACAAGGCTTAAAAACATCTCTTAATTGTTATGATGTAATGGAAGTCTAAAAATTTTTATCAATAAACAACAAATCAGTCAAGCACACAGACCTTCTGAGACATCTTGTCTGGGTAACATCTTCAAAGTTAGGACTAACTGATTATCGGTTTATGTTCTGTGCTAACGTGGTCAAGAAAAACAACTTCACATTGAGTCACATATACAAGTGCAGCAAATCTTTTTAAATTTGCATGTTGTTTTGGGAACCTTTTTAAAAGAAGCTGTAAGCCAGCACATGGAAAGTTATAGATGCGGCCCAAGTTTGCCTGGAATCTAATTCGAGATGTCTTCCAGCTGTTGCCACTGCCTGGAGACTCTATTTCCTCTTACGCCCTCCTTCCAAACAAACCATGGAAAAGCAAGTTGAAAACCAGTTCTCCTGCCTGATGCAACTTGAACTGAATTAGGCAGCCTGGCAAAAAAGGAGATGAAAAATCAGCCTCCTTATTAAATGTTGTTGTACATAAAGTGTACAATGAAAATTCAGTCAAATTAAGGAGAAAGATATTGAAGCAAAATTAATGTTAAAAAACTTAAGTGCATTACCAGCAGCACAAAAAGCATTATCAATATCATGACTAGAGACAACATGTTGTCTAATGTTCATTTTTTATAGAAAAATGAAAGAATCCATTAATTTATTTTCTATTTGCCCTATCTTCTCCAAACTAGACACCTGTGATGATCAAAGAAGGTCTTTGAACCCCCAGCTTTGATAAAGATTAGGCTCCTACATCATGGATTGATTATTTTTTTCTCTATGGATATTAACCTGCATATTTTGACTTCAGCTTACCATATATACAAATGGATACATAACAGAGCTTAAGGCATGGAAGGTTGAGAAAAGGACGTGGCAATTGGTGTGGGCTTTGAAGAGAAATAAAATTTCAAATAGGCTGAGAAGTGGCGACTTGTGTTGTAAATTTACCTCTCCCATTTCTTTAATCTTTTACTTTCCACTAATTTCCCTCCATTTTCTCCTCAGCCTTCACCTTCAAGAATATGTCTCTATCTTAAAAATATCCTTTCTTTGAACCTGCTATTTTTTAAATTGCCACAACATTTCTCTTTCCTTTGTTGCAAGGCTACACCCACTCTTGCCATTTCTACTCTACCAACCCTTTTAATAACCTCTCCAGAATCAAACCATTTGTGTTTTGGGAGCCTGGCGGGGGTGGGAAGATAAAAATGATGTCTTTCTTCTTAAAATAGCAATTTAAATGCACGATAAAATTTAAATAATAACTAGAGCTGTCTGAAGAGAACATTTCTTTTCAGGCAAATACGAAATAAGTAATCTGTCTATGTTGCGGTAGACAAGAACGTAAACCTCAAAAGCCAACAGCATACTGTGGGGGGGATAATTTCTGTTTACCCTCAGTTCAGTGTTCTGTCCAATTAACAGCCCTGCCTCTAAATATGCATGACATTTCCTTTCAAAAATCTTCTGTTTAATGTTTCAAATGCACACACTAGATTTGACTTAGTCAACCAATTCCCTAATAATGAATCATCTGGCCAAACATGAGTCAGAGAAATAAAGCTCTCTGAGACACTTCACTGAACTTTAGGGACATACATAAACCTGTGAACAATTTCACAGCCTCAAGAAAGAATTTTTAGCTATTATGAGAGGCTGGTTAAGAGAGAACTAGCACTTCCCTGTTTTCATGTCTTATCATCATGTGTAGCATTGAAATACAAATTTCACAGTCAGTATGTTTTACTCTATGTATATTAAACATTTTTTTCTTGAGCATTTGGCAACTATAATCAGCATGATTTTAACTGTTTCATCAGAATATGTTTATATGGTTGCATATTAGCAAATGGAATTTGGTTTCTGAAAAGTGGAATAAAAGTATGGAGTCAAATGGCAGCGTTAAAAATCAGAATATTCCCTACCTTGTATTTTAGTTAATTTTACTATGATCTATCAGCCACCTAAATAGATTTTTTTTTTTTCTGAAAGCCTTCCAGTTTCTCTTGTCTTCAAGCCTGTGCTCCTTGGGGCATTAAGCAATTTTCCTTCTATCACTGCTTATTTCTTGAATTATTGCTCTCTTTTCCATTCTTACTGTTATCACTATGTTTTTTTCAGTATTTTATTTCTCATCCAGACAACATCCTACTGCTTTCCCTGTTTTAGAGTTAGAGAAATAATAATGAGATATTGATAAAATAATTAGGCAATGATAAAATGATAAGACAACGAGGCATTGACAATGATTTGTATTAGGCATTTTATAAAGTACACATTGATGGAGAATAAATTTTATGTATAGTTCCTTATACCTGTTCTGGTATGCTTAACTACAACTTAGTTATCGAATAATAGTTTCTCACTACTGGGCTATTGAATTTCATGACAAGTGAAAAATGTGAAAGTTCAATGTCATCTGCAAAGTTTCTCTACCGACATTGCTGTTGTATTATTATTTTCCATGTACCTCCCGTATGCTGGTTTGTATGTTAAGGTATTTCATGCCCACCTCCATGGTAGTGTTATAATACCACAGGTTTATTAGTGAACTACCTCAACTTTAATAGCTATAATAGATTCTGGTGTATTCATCAAAATGACAGCTATAGTTTGTAGAAAAAAAAGACCCAAAACATTGTCTTACAAAAGATATGTTTAATAGATCTGTAGCTCTTTATTGTTGCCGCTGCTGAGTCATTATTCTTACATTTTATAACTTGATGCTGGTATTTCTTGAGAATGATTGCCTTATCAACATATTACTTATTTGTAGCCTTAAGTCAGTAACTTAGTTTCTTGATATGTTAAGAAAATTCCCCCAGCGTAGATTGAAGAGGCCAGTGTATTTCAAACAATGACCCAGGAGCCCTGGAGACTGGCAGAAGTACCCTGAGCCTGCCTTAGAAAGAAGGGGTTGAGGCTGGAACTTGCACCAGCAGCTCTACCTTCTTTTGTTTTATATGCTGGACTTATTTTCCATCAAGAAATTGACTGAAAAGTTCCACAGTGAAAAAGAGTTTGAAAAATTACAGAGTAAGTTTCACATCCAACAAGGAAATAAACCAATGTACCTATGGCAAACACAGGTAACGTGAACTGGGCAGCTCCTCTAGGTGAAACGTAAGCAACAGGAGAGAGACTACAGTGCAGATCCCGAGCAGACACCAGGGAGATGTGACACGCACGCTCTGCTCACACCGGGGGAAGCATCCAGCACTTAGGGAGTGAAGTAGCACTTACCTAACAACACAACCTGGCTTGCCTAAAGTTTTACACTTTAAGATTTAAAATAAAGGGACTTAGAGGAGGGATTTGAACTTGTAAAAGATTCCTAGATTCTGCATTCTTTAGAAAATAAAAATAAAAAAATATTCTTTTGCAGGAGATGTCCCATAGTGCTTGTTCTTAAAATCTAACAAAGGGACTGTTTGGGCTAACATGTTACATCAGATGGAGGTTGGACGTTTTGATTTCAATACTATGTGTGGTAACTAAGGTGATTGCATTAAAACAAACACTCCTCTCAATGAAATCTTTCTCAGTGTCTGCACAGCTGTTAAGTCTTTGGTCCAGAAAACCACAGCAAAAGCCAGCAGTAATGCAACTTATTCAGGTTGACCCATAAACTGTTTAGTGAGTACTTTGCTTTTGGAGAACAAAGAGCTCGCTGATGTGGAAAAGTTGTAATAAATGACTCTGTTCTATAAATTAAAGCAAATGACCTATTTTTAGCCATTTTAAGAAAACAAAAAAGATGGACTTCAAGTTTTAACAAAAATCTTGGCAGATGTAAATCCTTAAAAATTATATTTCTAAAAATGTAAGTGCAGAACCACCAACTACTGCTCACTCTTTTGCCTTGACATTAATCCAAGAGAAAGGGAAAAACATGTATGTGTGCATGTATTTCTCTCTCTCTCTCTGTGTGTGTGTGTGTGTGCATGTGTGTGCTTGTGTATGTGTAAACACTTGATATGTGATGCAGTCAATACTCTGAAGTGGCAACATTCATTTTGATGAAAATAAAGATGGATGTTGAATTCATACATTGGCTCTTCATGTAGGTTCCTTTTTATCACCAACCATCTGACCATATGGATGCAGTAATAATGTGCAGAGTTTTGGCTACAAGTCCAAAGTAGTAAAGTAAGGGAGAATGGTGAATTTACCCAGTTCATTCTACTCTGGGACAGCCATGAGGCTAGACAGGCATGCTTGCCTAATGTAGCACCCTTCCTCCACATTTACCTGTGCTGCTTTTTCTTTCTTTTGAAGTATTAGTAAGTGGTTGAGTCAGAACTCAGATGCAGACTTTCTGACACCACCTACTATGATAAATGAAAAAAAAAATCTGTCACTGCAATCCTTCAAAATATAAAACCTAACGGAGTCAGGAAAATAAGGGAGAAACAAAGACTACTATTTACTGGTAGGCTTTGAAATGTGAAATGTAATTGTCAAAGACATTCCTGTAACTTGTGATACATGCTTGCTTGAGCAAGCACTTTCTTTTTTCTAATAGTTGAATGGATAAACTTGAATTTGTCCCTGAATTCTCACTTCCTTCCTGTTGCATTTTTAGTTCATTAAAAAATCTTGTCTGCTCTACGTGCAGAATATACTCAGAATCCACCACTTTCCATCACACCTCCCTCCACTCCAGTATCTCTCACACAGGTTAATACTATGGTCTCTTTAACAGATCCACCTGCTGTCCATCCGACCTGCATGATGTATCCTCAACACAGCCACTGAAGCAGTTCTGTTAAAAACTAAGTTAGATCAGGTTCCCCTTCTGCTCCGAGCCTCCCAATGGCTCCCATTTCAGTCGAGTGAAAGTCAGTGCCTCTGCATGGGCCTACATCACACTACAGGATCTGTCTTCTTTAACTGCTTTGACCCCATTTCCTCTTACTCTCCTGATCTATCTCTGAACTATCTTAGTGGGTCTGTCCTGTAATGGTACTTGAATATACCAGGGGTGCTCCTCTTGTAAGACATATGCATTCACTCTTCTTTCTGCCTGGAGCAACTACATACAATGCTTCCTTTCTTGCCTTTCTTCTTATCAAGGACTTCTGTGACCTTTGTTATATTGTCCTCTCAATCTCTGTGACTCCCAATTCTCTTTACTGCCTTATCTTCTTTCTTAGAGCATGTCATCCTCTAACATATAGTTTTCTTATTTGTGTCTTCTTGCACTAGAATATAAACACCATGAAACAAGGATTTTTATAGGTTTGTCAACTGATGTGTTTCCCAGTGTATTAGTCTATCCTCATGTTGTTATAAAGGACTTCCGGAGACTAGGTAATTTATAAAGGAAAGACGTTTAATTGACTCACAGTTCCACCTGGCTGGGGAGGCCTCAGGAAACTTACAATTACAGTGGAAGGGGAAGCAAACACGTCCTTCTTCACATGATGGCAGGAAAGAGAAGTGCCAAGCAAAAGCAGGGAAAAGCCCCTATGAAACCATCAGATCTCATGAGAATTCACTCACTATCATGAGAACAGCAGCAGGCGGGGCAACCTCCCTGATTCAATTACCTTCTTTGGGGTCCCTCCCAGGACACTTAGGGACTATGGGAAGTACAATTCAAGATGAGATTTGGGTGGGAACAAAGCCAAAACATAAACACTCAGTGTCTAGAACAGCACCTGGCAAAGAGTAGATTTTTAATATTGAATGGATGGATGAATGAATGATGGATGAATTTCAGGGAAATAAAAATGACACCAATTTAATCAAGGGCCATTACTTAATGAACCATTAGCTGTTAATGGAGTATCATGAGGGTTACAAATTAGTCACTGAATAGTTTTCTCCCTTTCAGAATTTCTAAAGGTATGCATTTAACCTTGGGAGTTTCCTTTATATAATTGAGAAATAAACACACTCAACTATGTCATGGGTTTGAGGTGAGGATTAAATGACATAATCCAGTGTATTAACATTGATCTTAAAATATTATTTAAAATTTTTTTTGTTTTATTATTTTTATATCTGGAATCATTCAGAGACACAGAAAAAAAAACAGATCTAAAAAGCTCTATTCTTGGAAACAAACCATTGAATTATTCTAATTTTAGCAAATCTCAGACTATTGATCCAATTGATCTAATTTCCTTTTAGAGGTAATTAATGATAATTAATTCTCTAGCTAAGATGGCTATAATACTTCAGAAAATTATGATATATTGTACATGCACATACTCTGAAATTGATGAAAACTAGATAAAATTCATAGCTTCCTAATTTAAACAACACGCTGAAATAAGCATCCATTTTCTTCAAGTTTGCACCATGGTGGAAAAGGAGCACATAAAAAAGAACTATACTCCCAAATGTTTACATCTCCTAGTATCTTTAATTTCATGATTCAGTTCACAGAAACTCATTATTCAGTTCTCAGTTTCTTTTTGCTCTTGAACCAATTACTATGCCTAAAATAAGAATCTATATGTCACCTATTTTATGGGAGAACACATACACATTAATAGAGATGTTTCTTCCAAGAGTCAACTATATGAGACCTTAAACAAGCTTTCAACTGCAGACTATAGGAGGAAAGACACAAGTCAACTGACTTGCTTCCAAGATAGTATTTAAATTAAATAGTCATATGCATATAGTGGGTGTTAAATAAATGGTGGGGAGAAAAAAAAAGAGGCAAAGATGGTAATAAATCACCATGGATCATTAGAGATAAAAACTCTACTGCTGTGTTATTCAGTATGGTTCCCAGACCAGCAACTTCACCTTCACAGGGGAACTTACTGGAATGCAGAGCCAAGACCCCCACCCTAGCCCTTCTGAAATAATATTAGGGTAGAGCCAGAGGAATAAGGTTTTAACAAGTTCTCTGTGTGAGTCTTAAACATTGCTTTATTATATACATCTTACAGTCCTAAATATCTAATTGTTAATATTTGAGAGGTTGTTAGGATCAACAATATATGTAGAAAAAATTATAAAAACTTTTCACAATCAAGTTTAAACAACAGATTGTATAGGAATTAGATAGTTGTTACTTCAAGACACAGTAACAAAAATAGAACTGAATTGTACTTTAAGCGCCTTGTGGCATCTATAGTTAATGAATATTTAAGCTCTTCATTTCATCTCTCAATAAGAGAAAGCATAGTTTGATAAGTAGGTTAAGTATTCTTAGAAATTCTGAAAGGTAATATTGACATCATTAATTTATATATGAAACAAATAAAAAACAAGAACTTCTTCTATCAACCCAAAACTGTATGAGAAAGCAGTTTGAAAATGAGTTTCTGGTTTTTAGAAGAACTATATCTACTTAGGCTGGGGTTGCTTTAGTTTGAAAACAGGATACTTATTGATTTCTACTCTAAAGAAAGCTGGGCAGAGACAACTAATCCATCCTGTCAGCCATCTGAATAATTTCGTGAAAAAATCATAGTGTTGGAGTTGGAATCCTAGCTTCATTACTCACATGGGACCTTGGCCAAGACCTCACTTCTCTGAGCTTGATTTTTTCAAATGTAAAATGTGGATAATAATTACTCTAGAATTATGAGATTTGCAGGATGTATAAAAGAGATACAGATGTAGATATACATATATAGAGAGATAGATATATTTTTTAGAAATAGATATACTAAGAATATATATTAGAGGGTAATGTACATAAGATATATTCCTTAGCACATACATGCCAAATAAATGTTAAATTGCCATTAACAAGATTTTATGCTCAACTAAATCTTTTAGTTAGGAAAAATGTATGATTAAACTATAGAGTTACAGAGACAGCCAAACTAGGAGCAAATTAAAACATTGATTTCAAGTGTTTGAGTTTATATATTCAAATATTTTAAAAATATCTAAACCAAATTAAATTTTAATTTGAGTCTGAATCACTCTGTTTACATACATTCATTATGGCCTTACCCTGTGCAAGAACCTGGTGTGTTCAAAGGATATAACACAGTCTTTAACCTCATAATGTTCAACCCCAAAGATAATTTTTAAAAGTCTGATAAAACAATGTAAAAATTCTTTCGTTTCATATTCAAGATTAGGGAAAATATTTTAAATGAATTTCTAATAAATTATAAATTTATTTTAAAATTTTTAATTATAGTATAGATTATTTATAGTCGATATGATTAATATAGTATAGGCATGCTATCAAATTTACAGTATATATTAATATAGGTTAAAATTGAAATGGAGTTACTATATATGTTTTTCATAAATTTTTTTCTGGGTAGAAGTGCAGAAAAATTTAGTCATTTAAATTGTGCACTTTGTTTAGATTTGTTTTTAGAAAGAAGAAACTTAAACTTATTTATGTGATGGTAGAAATGCTTTAGTAAAGTTTTAAAAAATGACAAAGAAAGAAAGTAAAATTGTGAAAACTAAATCCTTGAGGAGGAAAAAAGTGTCTTGGGGAGGCATGGGTCTTTGACCGACGCATGCGCCTCAATGTCTCCCGGAAAACGCAGGTAGCACATGTGCTGCCAATGCTGGGAAGTTGGTAAATTTGGTGTTGGTAATGAAAGGGCTAATCTATTATTGGTTCTAATTCTCAATGGAATTTAGAAGCAAGGTAAAGAGCTGATGAAAGGATATTAGCAGTTTGAGGAGATGAAAAATTTGCAAATAGTAGATCTGAAGAATGGGACACATAATATAGGAAGGTAAAAAAAAGACTGCTGGCATTTTTAGTGCCTATTTTAGATCTGTGGTTATGAATTTAATTTAATCAAGTGTAGGTTGCCACCCAAATTCTTGCTGCTGTGTCCATGTGCTGGCTGGACCTTCTTGGGCACTGAATGTTGCCAAACCATGCCTATCAAGCACGTTTGGGCTTTGTGCATGGAAAAATTCAGCACTCTTCTTAGATTAAGAAGATTTACAGGCTTTAAGTCAGTTTCCATAGCTTTTTATCATCTGTGGCTGGTTGTTACCCTCTCTACCAAGCTTGAGAACAACCAAGTTTCAAGAAAAGCATATTATGGTATCTCCTCAGGAAGGGGACAACGACCTAGTTATTATTTTCTGGCATGTCTCCCTGAGGCCCAGTTGGTTGGTAGATTTGATGTTGGTGATATGATAGAGAAATTTTATTATTCATTTAATTCAATTAATTGGAAGAGAGAGTTCATTGTTATAAAATGAAGGTTTTGGGAATAATAATATTCAATATCTCTTCAAGCTCTACAAATGCTAACACTTTATGTTGGCTGCCACATCTTATTATAACCAAGAAAAAGTGTGTAAAGCTTACACAAGGTAACCTAAAACGTTCATAGGTATGCTGTCATTTCTGATATGGATTCTATATATGCCCATTTGGAACAAAATTTATAGGAGTAGTTGAGACTTTGGAAATATTTTTTCATTTATATTCAAAATAAATTCACTGAAAATTCCATTAAATCTAAAACTAAGAATGTATTGAGCATTTATTATGTGTCAGGTAATTCTCTATGTATTTTCACCCATATGGTGTTATTTAATAAGATACACATACCAGAAAGAATGGTCTGTTAAATTCCTACTACTCTCATTTGATTAAGAAGATCTACAGGCTTTAAATAACCTAAGGTTTCACTTGAACTGTAGAGCTGGGGTTTAGACGTAGGTATCCAATCCTATGCCTACTGCTTCTCAAATAACTTCCACTTAACATAACTGCTTTCTCTGAATATGAGAAAATTTAAAATTATACTTGAACAATTATTAGGGGTTGCTTCCAATCTGAATATCTATGTTCATCCAACTCTATCAAACATGGCATCATATCTCAGTTGATGAGCAATGGTGATATGATGTTAACAATTTTTAAATCAAAATATTCCTCTTAAATTTTAAGCTATTGTACTAACAGATGAAAAATATGAAAGCTCCTAAAATTCAGAATGAATATAAAATGTCATTCTGACATTTTCAATGTCAGTCATAAAACACTTAACATAATTTTTGAATATTTTTTCATTTAGAGCTTTTCACTTTGCTTAGTTATTGCATAAATGTTTATTGAAAGTCTGCTTATCAGCAAACATTTGTTAAATATTTATGGTCTAACTTAAAGTTTCCCATCCTGGAAGTAAACAATATTATCAAGAGTCAATGGATTTCTATGTGGCAGGCCCTGTTCTAAATGCTTTAAGTATACAATCCTACTTAATCCTCATGATAAACCCTGTGAGGTAGTATAATGATCATCCCCATTTTTCCATGAGAAAACTGATAGTTTAAGTTATATGGCTGATGTCACGTAAGTTCTTTCCTTTTAATCACAAATATATATGTACATACATATGATATTCATGTGTTTTTAAAAATTAGACTATGTGCATGAAGTTTATAATTTAGTATATTCTTGTACATTTAAAATTTAAGAGGAAAGAGGTAAGTAAATATAAAAACTGAAAGCGGTATAAAGAAAAGACTGTAGGAACAGAGAAGAATGCACTTGGCTCTGCCTGAGGTGGGGTGAGAGAATGACCAGAAAAGCACTGGTGAAGAGATGAGGGTGCTAGAGAGTCTAGAAAGATGCAATGATATTTTCCCAGAGGAGAATGAAGAACATTCTAGCATGGAAGCCCTGCTTAGAAGGAAACAGGCTGGTATGGGGATGCAGCCCTTATGGGAAAGTACAAATACTCTGGCACTGATAATCCAAAGAAGATCTAAATGGGAAATTGTTGGGAGCCTGCAACAGAACCTTAGCAGAGGCCAGATTTTGAAGGTCTTTATATGGAATGCTTAAAAATTATGCTTTAGTCTCCAAGTAGTGGAAATTTCTAAAAATTTTAAGCGGGAAAGTGTCACGATTTGGACTGTTGTGGGAATTTTACTCAGGTCTTATTGTAGAAGTGGATTCAGATGCTGTAAACAATATAATCATTTAGAAGGTTATTGAAATAGTGATCAGAGAGCACAGATGTTCCACTCCCTATGAAACCTGAAAGAATGTATTAATTTAAATCTATAGTGTACCTTCTGAGTGGTAGTCCCAGGGTTGAGCTGGAATTCAAAGCTGGATGAGACATATTAATAATATTCAACAAAATGTCTTGACATTTTTATTGATTGAAGGAATTTGAAGTAATTAATCACTGGCCTTTCCATTACCCTATTTTCAATTTCTTATTTAGTGTTATACTTTTAACACCACTGTTTAAATATACACTTGCTCTCACTTGTCACAGGCTTAGCAGGGTTCCAATAGATTCTGCCAAGCATGACAACTAACAACAATTAAAACAGTTTGCCAGTGCAGAGACTTTAAAAATTACACCCCAGTCACCTCAGTGGACATCTCAGAACTAACAATATCATGCAGAATACCTTACCAGATAAAATATATTAAAATTAAAATATACAGGGTTTAATTTCAACCCTTTTCTTTAATCAACAGATGGAAATTGGAAGAAAGAATAAAGCCAGTTCTTGTAAGGTTCGTATATACTTAAAATTATGGAGACATAACTCTAAATTTAAAAGAATGTTTATTTTAAAATTACATAATATGTAAAATTCTCAAAGTACTTTCACATGTTATGTCAATTGAAGAGCAGAATAACTTTTAAGATTGTAAGTAAATAATATCATTGCTATAATTCTATATATGAAAACAATACATCTTAGAAATATTAAAAATTTATTCAGTCAGTAATTTGTTGAATCATCACTGTAACTCAGATTTTCTTATTAAAAATTCTATGTTATTTCTTCTCCATCACATTGCCTGCCAGCGGGAAATAAATAATCATTTATTCATTCATTCATTCTTCACATATTTACTTAGTGCCTATTAGTACAAAGCACTGGATTGAGTGCTGTGAGAATTTATAGAGACTATAAATCAGCTTTGTTGCTCAGGAGACCAGCAAGGAAAGTAAGAGGTTCAGTAATAGCTGTGAAGGAGTGGAAAATCATGCCTAATGAGACAGTTACAGAAAGAAATATGAAAGGTCATCATTGAGATAAATTATTTCTGGCTAAGGAATCGTGGAAAGCTGTGTAAGTGAAGTGGTATTTTAGGTGAGTCTTAATGAGTGGTTGGCATTTGGGCAAAGAGAGATAGGGTGCAAATTCCAGGGAGTGAAAACAGAATAAGCCAAAGAAGAGAAGAAGTCGAGATGTTCTTGAGAAACTGTGAATCATGCCTTTCTCTGGAGTAGAGTTTGAAGGTAGAAAGAGAAATACAAGGTTAAAAATATTGTTTAAAGACTGGATTGAGGTGCTTATAATTTTCATAGGAGGCGGAATGGGGTGATGAAAAATAATAAGGGTTTAGCTAAAGTCTCACAAGTTCAGGTTCATGTAGCTGTGCTGCTTAAGAAGCTGTGTGACCATGACCAATTTATATAATTTCTCTAAAACTTTCATAGGCTATCCATAAAATGTGGACATTTGTGAAGTATTTTAGAGATATTTTTCAAATAAAAAATATTTTGCCTTCAGTGTGAATGTGAAGATCAAACAACAGGATGTCCAAAAAACAACTGGCACAAGAAGGCCTTCAGTATAAAATTATTTCTTTTCTTTACAATAAATAAAAGAATATAATTATTTCTATTCTTTGGTAGTCAGTGGGGACCTAAGGAGGGCATTTGCTGAGGATGGTGATGTCATGAAAGTCTATTTTAGTAAAGCAAATGTATTGGGTAAATTAAAAGAGAGAGGGGCTGGGCAAGGTGGCTCATTCCTGTAGTTCCAGCACTTTGGGAGGGCAAGGTGGGTGGATCGCTTAAGCCCAGGAGTTAAGAGACCAGCTTGGACAACATGGTGAAACCCTGTCTCTACAAAAAATGCAAAACTTAGCCAGGCATGGTGGTGCACACGTGTAGTCCCAGGTATTTGGGAGGCTGAAGCAGGAGGATGACTTGAACCTGGGAGGTTGAGGCTGCAGTGAACCATGATTTTGCCACTGCACTTCAGCCTGGGTGACACAGTGGGACCGTATCTCAAAAAACATTAAAAAATAAAAAAGAGGCTGGGCGCGGTGGCTCAAGCCTGTAATCCCAGCACTTTGGGAGGCCGAGGCGGGTGGATCACGAGGTCAAGAGATCGAGACCATCCTGGTCAACATGGTGAAACCCCGTCTCTACTAATACAAAAAATTAGCTGGGCACGGTGGCGCGTGCCTGTAATCCCAGCTACTCAGGAGGCTGAGGCAGGAGAATTGCCTGAACCCAGGAGGCGGAGGTTGCGGTGAGCCGAGATCTCGCCATTGCACTCCAGTCTGGGTAACGAGCGAAACTCCGTCTCAAAAAAAAAAAAGAAAAAAGAATAGACAGATTAAAAGATTATAAGCAGAAAGTCTTTTACATATTTATGTTTTTACAGTAGGGATGAAAAAATACCTCAATAAGGTAACACTACTGGGAATATATCTAGAATTATAAAAGAACACTGAAACAAACTCTAATTATATCAAGATAAAGTACTTACAAAAAAGATCAAATTAAAACTAATTTTAGAATGTTGCTATAGGGGAGAGAGATCCAAGATGGCTGATCACTAACAGCTAGAGATTGTAGCTCTCAGTGAAAGTGCAGAAAACGAGAGGACGCCACACTTTCAGATGAATTTTTGTTGCTCATGGACCAGGAGATTCCCAGCAGAGGAGCCCTACGGGTTGCCAGCAAGACTCTTGTGGCCGGTGCGGCGGTTTTACCAGCACCTCGGTGCTGCAGTTCTTGGTGCAGAGTGAGCGGGACTGGGTCCCCTTTTGGCCGATGTTGTTTGGAACTCCAGGAAGACAGAGTCACCTATTGAGCTGATTGAAGGATGGACTCAAGAAGGGAGCTAGACCGGAGATTCCCGGGCAGAAAAGCACCATCAATCTTAGCACTGCTGTTTTGGCCAGCACAGTGGATTGCTCAGATTTCGGTGCTGGGAATCAACAAGTTGGATGTCCACTCAGAGACCTAATTTGAAAGTCGGTAATCACAAAGATGACAGGTGGATAAATTTACAATGATGGGAAGAAACCAGCATAAAAAGGCTGAGAATACCCAAAATCAGAATGCCTCTCCCTCTACAGGGGATCACAGTTCCTCATCAGCAACGGAACAAGGCCTGATGGAGAACGAGTGCGTTCCATTAACAGAAGTAGCTTCAGAAGGTGGATAATAAGAAATTTCTGTGAATTAAAAGAACTTGTTCTAACCCAATGCAAAGAAACTAAGAACTTTGAAAAAAGGTTTGACAAAATCCTAACAAGAATAGACAATTTAGAGAGGAATATAAGTGAATTAATGGAGCTGAAAAACACAACACAAGAACTTCACGAAGTATGCACAAGTTTTAACAGTCAAATTGATCAAGCAGAAGCAAGGATATCAGAGGTCGAAGACCAACTTAATGAAATAAAACGAGAAGTCAAGATTAGAGAAAAAAGGATAAAAAGGAATGAGCAGTCTCCAAGAAATATGGGACTATATGAAAAGACCTAATCTACGTTTGATAGGTGTACCTGAATGTGACGAAGAGAATGAATCCAAGTTGGAAAATACTCTTCAGGAGATTATTCAGGAAAACTTTCCCAACCTAGTAAGGCAGGACAATATTCAACTCCAGGTAATACAGAGAACACCACAAAGATATTCCTCAAGAAGACAAACCCCAAGGCACATAATCGTCAGATTCACTAGGGTTGAAATGAAGGAGAAAATACTAAGAGCAGCCAAAGAGAAAGGTCAGGTTACCCACAAAGAGAAGCCTATCAGACTTACAGCAGATCTCTCAGCAGAAACCCTACAAGCCAGAAAAGAGTGGGGGGCCAAAATTCAACGTCCTTAAAGAAAAGAACTTTCAACCCAGAATTTCATATCCAGTCAAACTAAGCTTCACAAGCAAAGGAAAAATAAAATCTTTTGTGAACAAGCAAGTACTTAGAGATTTCACCATCACCAGGCCTGCTTTACAAGAGCTTCTGAAAGAAGCACTACACATACAAAGGAACAACCAATATCAGCCTTTCCAAAAATAAATCAAAAAGTAAAGAGCATTAACATAATGAAGAACTTACATCAACTAATGGGCAAAACAGCCATCTAGCATCAAATGGCAGTATTAAACTCATATATATTATTAATTGGATAAAAAGCCAAAACCCATCGGTATACTGTATCCAGACCCATCTCACATGTAACGATACACAAAGACTCAAAACAAAGGGACAGAAGAAGATTCACTAACCAAACGGAGAGCAAAAAAATTAAATAAATAAAAAGCAGGAGTTGCAATTCTCACCTCTGATAAGATAGACTTTAAAGCAACAAATATCAAAAGAGGCAAAGAAGGACATTTACCTAATACAGGAGCACCTAGATACATAAGCAATATTAGACTGATCAATGAGATAGAAAATTAACAAGGACATCCAGGACTTGAACTCAGACCCGGAACAAGTAAACTTAATAAACATTTATAGAATTCTCCACTTCAAATACACAAAACACACATTCTTCCATATCACACCTATTCCAAAAGTGACTAAGTAAATCACTCCTCAATAATTGCATAGCATTTCATAGGTTTAAATGAAATATTGGTTGGCTGCTTGTTTGTTATTTTCTTCCCTTATTCCTACCTGTCTCCATTGTTAAGCACAATTATTGGCATAAAAGAGGTTTTCAATTCCCATTTTTAGACTGCATTCTAGCCTGGGCAATAAAGCAATACTCCCATTCTCCCTCCCTCTTTCTCTTCCTATTTCTTCCTCTTGTTCATTCTTTTTTTTTTCTTTCTCTCTTTCTTTCTTCCTCTTTTTCTACTTTTTTTTTTTTTTAAAAGAAAACTACCACAGCAGCTTACACAGTATACCATTAGTCAATTAAACAATGACCACCAATCCTATACAGCTGCACTAATATGGTAGCCACTAGCCAAATGTGTCTTTAAATATCTCAAGTAACAAAAAAAAAGAAAAAAAAAAACAAGAATGTTGCTATAGGAAAAAGCTGAATGAAACCAAACTTTGAAATAAAACAGCTTTTAAACTGAGCTCATATTAAAAGCAGGGGCTCTAGGTCTTTGGGTCCTCCTATCTTTGATTTCTAAGAGAGGTCATTTGGATGACACAAGATATTGTCAGCCTCCAGCACCTGGATAAATTTCCACCTCGAAGAACAGCTATTTAGGAAACCCAGTAGAATTACCTGAACAGGGATTCACTTCAATGGCTTTTTTTTTCTTGACTTAATATGAGTACTACTTCTTCTTTTTTTTTTATTGTACTTTAGGTTCTGGGGTACATGAGCAGATCATGCAGGATTGTTGCATAGGTACATACATGGCAATGTGGTTTGCTGCCTCCATCCGCCCGTCACCTATATCTGGCATTTCTCCCCATGTTATGCCTCCCTAACCTCCCCACCCCCAGCTGTCCCTCCCCTCCCCCTCAACAGACCCCAATGTGTGATGCTCCCCACCTTGTGTCCATGTGTTCTCATTGTTCAACACCCGCCTATGAGTGAGAACATGTGATGTTTGATTTTCTGTTCTTGTGTCAGTTTGCTGAGAATGATGGTTCCCAGATTCATCCATGTCTCTACAAAGGACATGAACTCATCATTTTTTATGGCTGTATAGTATTCCATGGTGTATATGTGCCACATTTTCCTTGTCCAGTCTATCATTGATGGGCATTTGTGTTGGTTCCAGGTCTTAGCTATTGTAAACAGTGCTGCAATGAACATAACATATGTGTGCATGTGTCTTTATAATAGAACAATTTATAATCATTTGGGTATACACCTCATGCTAGTTAGAATGGCAATTATTAAAAATTCTGGAGACAACAGATGCTGGAAGGGATGGAGATAAATAGGAACATTTTTACACTGTTGGTGGGAGTGTAAATTAGTTCAACCATTGTGGAAGACAGTGTGGTGCTTCCTCAAGGACCTAGAAATAGAAATTCCATTTGACCCAGCAATGGCTATTTTTAAGACTCTTTAAAATTATAAACTTTGATCTTAAGAGTGTGCCAATAGTTGACTTGACCATAATTTTACTATCGGAAAACCCATATGGTCAAATAGGAATATGCAGCTATTTGTTAAATGATTTGACTATTGAGCCATTCTTTTTGAAATGGATATGTGAGGCGTCAAAGCCACTCTCTCCACTTGTTATATTCATTTTCCAGAGTCAAAGTAAGGCTTGAAGGAAACTCTGGTTTCTCCTGAACTTCTAACAGTAAACATGTAAATTTTTCTAAATGTTTAAGTATCAACTAAATATCAAATAAATAACAAAATATACTAATATTTAAGTATCAATTAAAAATAACTAAGTAATTAGAGTTTGTTTCAATGTTCTTTTATAATTCTAGATATATTCCCAGTAGTGTTACCTCACTGAGGTATTTTTTCATGCCCTACTGTAAAAAAATATTTTCTAAGTGTTTAAATATCAACTAATATATGAGAAAGTAATGACGGAACTCATGTAACTGACGTAACTGATATTTATTGAGTATTGTCTGGGTGTAACATGCTGCTTAAAACTAGGCCTTGAATAAAAGAAATTGATGGAAGATGAAGCATGCGTGACTGGGCCTTTTACAATAAGCAAATGGGAAATGAGTGTATGTGTACAAACATGCCTATGAAATGAAATAATCAAACTCTATTCCCCTAAGCATACTTAACTCTTTCTCCTATCAGAGTGGCTGAAAGAATTCAGTTACTTTCAGGGTTTCCAACATTAGGACAATTCTAACTCGAAAATTTAATATCTAAAAGCAATATTTTATAAACTGGAAGACACGTTCCCTTGCCTTGACAGCCCCTTGCCATCCACAGAGGAGGCCTATCTGAATCCTGTCTTTCTAGTCCAAACTAGGCCTGCAGAGCTCCCGACTGAGTGCCTGACTTTGTACAGTGCAGCTGTAGCTGGCAAGGCACAGCTGAGTCAATCTCCAGAAAGAGGCTATAATTAATACCGAACACTCACCACTTTCTAAGAGACTATCTGGGAAAAAAAATCTCGCCATATTTTTCATCCCTATTTACTTAATTCTTTACCAAATCTCCAAACTTGCCAATTATCTGCTTTCATTCAGATTCTAATATCTATGTGTATGTCCCTTCTCTACTCTCACTCAGTCTTTCCCCCATCCTAACTCTCTAACACTTTCCAATATGCCCTCTGCTCTCTAGCAAAATTCTCCTTAAAACTTTTGTTTTCTACGAGATGGGGTCTTGCTCTGTTACCCAGGCTGGAGTGCAGTGGCCCAATCATAGCTCTTTGCAGCCTCAAATTCCTGTGCTCAAGGAATCCTCTCACCTCAGCCTCCCTAGTAGCTGGGACTATAGGTGCATGCCATCACACACAGATAATTATTTTTATTTTTTAGAGACAGAGTCTCACTATGTTGTCCAGTCTGGACTCAAAGCAAAATCCTCTTTAACCTCATCTCTTCCTTGGACAGTCCCTGTACCTTTTTGCTGTAATTGACTCCTGGATGTCCCTGCTATACTTTCAAGTTGGGCTGGGCTTTTACTTACATCCCAGTATTCGTAAAGCCTGGAGCAGGTATGAGTGCCCTCTCAGTTTCTCACTGGCACTTCTAGACAATTTTGGCTCTTGTCTCCCTTTAAAAGCTCAACTCCTTTGAAAAGTAAGGCAACAGACAATAGACTCATTATCTTTCCTGTTAGAGTCCTTCGTCCAATTTCAGGCCTTTCCGGAACCTGACCCCTCATTCACAGATGATTCCAGCACTGGCTCACTGTCCTCTTTGCTACTATTTCTTTTTGTTCTCAATGATTTCCCAATGGATAACCATGAGGGTGATTATTCAACACTCTCCTTCAAATACTTTGCCTTCCTTACTTCCAAAGATATTTTCTTCCATCTGACCTTAGCACTCATTACCCTATAATTTTCAAAACCTATACTATATACTAAATTTTGATCCCATGAATACACCTTCCCAATCACTACTATCTGTTTTTTGGGCTTTCCAAGTTTACTGTAGTGTTATCACTTCAACTGCATCCAGATAGTTAATTTATTAACTCCAGCACTTTTTAAGAGAAAATACACCCCCATATTATTCCCCCTTTCTTTGCAAAGCTCAGAGTCCACGATCCACCATGCTATTCATTTGGCAAATCCCAAAACCTAGTTAATTCCATCTTTTCAACTGTACTTCTGCACACAAGAACCAGAACAGGGTGGGATAAAAACTAACAAAAATGTCTGGTTTCTGTTAAAATGACCACAAATCTCAAGTGGGCTGTCATTACTGCCCAGTATTTTTACTTCATTTCTTTACCCAATTCACTTTTTCACTCTCCTAGCAGATAGTTTGTATCGCTCTCTCTCTCGTTAAACCTTCAGAGCTTCATTCTCAACTAATTTCCTCATTTACTACTTTACTTAGAAAGTAGGATAATTCAAAAAAGAACTACTTCAGAGTCCGAAAACCAAATCTTCCAAGCTATTTGCATCTGTACATCTATACTCTTTCTTCTTTCCTATGACGATTAATGAACTGGTAAAAAATAGCCGAGGCAATTTTGAAGAACAATCAGGAGGATTTACATTCAAGATATTAATATTTATTATAAAGCTGTAGTAGTTAAGAGAACATAGCATTGACACAACGAATAGACAACAAGAACGAGAATTGGAATGGAATACTGCACAAACAGACCAAACATGAGCATTCATCCGATTTATGAAAAGGTGATGCTGCAGTGTAATGGAGATGGTATGGTCTTTTTAATAAATGGTGTGGGTCAAATGGATGTACTCATGGAAAAAATAATCTTGAACTCTCATTTACACCATACTAAAAATTAATTTCAGATAAATTGTCATCTAAATATAAAAATAAAACAATAAAACTCTTAGGGGAAAAAGACCATGGTCATGATCTTGGGGTAGGGAGAATATCTTAAATAGGACATATAAAGAAAAAGATTATAATGTGGATTACAAGAAAATTAAAGCCTCCTGTTAATTAAAAAATCAAAAACAAAAACAAGAAACCACTAAAAAACCCAAACACACCAAAACTAGTAAAACAACAAACAAACAAAACAAACAAAAACACTAAAAAAACCAAAACACTGTTGAGGAGAGTGAAGAAGCAAGCCACAGTATGGGAAAAGAGATTTGCAATACTAATATCTAACAAACAAATGGAATATATAAATAACTACCACAAATTAATAAGGCAAAAACAATCATCTAAAGAAAAAAATTGGCAAAATACTTGAATAAATATCTCTTTAAAGAGGATATAAAATTGGTCCATACAGATGTGAAAAGATGCTCAACTTTATTAGTTGTCCAGAAAATGCAAATTTAAACCGTAATGATGTAGCAGTGCATAATGACCAGACTGACTGAAATGAAAAAAGATAATATTAAATATTGGCAATGATGTGAAGCAAGTAGAACTTCCCATTTGATTACTGGTGAGAGTATAAACTGGTAGAATCACTTTGGGAAACTTAAGCAGTATCTACCAAAACTAAACATACACATCCCATTAACCCAAGATTTCCACTTCTTGACAGATACCCAAGAGAAATGAGTACTTATGTTCACCCAAAAACATATACAAGTATTTTTATGGTAGCACTGTTCATAATAACCCAAGATTGAAAACAACTCAAATGTCTATTAACGGTAGAATGGGTAAGTAAATTATAATATGCTTATACAAAGGAACACTATTCAATGATAGAGAATAAATTATATCTACAGGCAACAACATGGAAAAATCTTACAAACATTATGCTAAAAGAAGCTAGACATAGAAGAGTACCCTCTCTGTAACTCCATTTATATAAAGTTCAAAACCAAGCAAAATTAATTTAAGGCATAGGAAATTGGGAGAGTGATTACCCTTGGTGAGGACACCAGTTGAGTAGTGAATTGTTTTAAGCACAGTGGATTTATCAAGTATCCTATTAGATATAAACATTATTTGAGTTACCTTTGCATTTATTAACAGTGATCTTCATGGTATTTCAAGTGGGATAAATGAGTAACAAAATAGTAAAAACACAAAATTATTATCAAAGATATGAATTCAATTCAGATTGTCAACTTTCCTCCTCTAAAGTCTGCATAAACATGTCTAAATTTTGCAAAACTTATAATTTTTTTGAGGTTTTCACAATATTTTCTGCTAAGAAAAAATGATGTTTTTAATCCATATATTTACTTGCAATTTTTTTTTTTAAATGTGTGTAAATTACTTTGAAATAAATCAAACACAGGCAGCTACTTTCCCAATCAACCTTTTATCTTATCAGGACAACTGTGAACACGTAGAATGCTGTTTCTCAAAGGCCAGTGCATAGAATCCCTGCATCACTACCCCTCTTGGAATCTGTTGCCACATCAATATAAAATGGGTATATCAACAGCAACTACATAAAGTTGTTGCAAGGATTAAATGAGACAATGCATTACCCTGGAACACATTGACTGCTCAGCAGTAACAAACATTTAATACTAATAGTCTTAATTTATTTTTGCTAATGTCATTATCATAATAATCTGACACGCTCATTAAATCACTATTGATTTCTACAGTCAGCCCCAGACCTACCATAGCTGAAGGGCCCAGAAATCTGCATTTTAACTAGCATTTGGACTGACTTTTTTGGCACACAACAATTTGAAAACTACTATCCAGAGATTAGGAGTTACTTGTTTCTTCTTCATAGCTCCAATGCAGGAGTCTGTACACATGAATGTTTATTGACAGGCTGACTGATAGTCAATATTGCCAGACTACTATAATGTAAATTATTAAAGGAATCTGAAATTTGCTGTAGATTTGTGCAGTAAACGGAAATAGATTTTTACATTTTTTTGCTCCAGAAAAATATAAAGGGAGTGTTGTTTTGTTAATAGTAGGAAAAGTAGCTTCAGCTTCAATTATGTAAACTCTTTGTCATGTGAAGATATTTGAATCATGTCACATTTCACATAACCCATTTTCCCTTAAAATAGTTTAGTTCATTTCAGTTTGTTTTATTGCTTCCTTTTTTAATTTAGAAGATCCAGAAGGCATAGACATGTATTCATGGAGAGGATAAATGGCATATTCTCTGAAACCCGCATTAATAACTCATTTATGCCTAGTGTTCCATTATTGGAACCCTCAGCATGTGGGAATTATTTATATCCTACTGTTCAAGGTCATCACCAGGGTGTGATTGTAAAAGTTTTAAAAAAATACAACCTCAGGCAAAAATGGGTTAATATTAAGTCCATAACTGGGCTTCCATACCACTTTCTTTCTTACATCTGTGTTCATTTAAAGGAATTTTCCAGCAATTTGTCTAAAAGGAGAATTGCAAGTGAAAAGGTCTTCAAATTTTTAATTCAAATAGAAATTTAAATCAAATCACAGTAGCTATTTGTACTTTTTGTCTATAAAACAGTTATACAAACTGTTGCACTGAATAAAAAATTTTAATGAGGAAAAAATTCATCAGATGTCTGATTGCGTTGAAAGTACAGATGAGTCAATCTTTGACCAAAGAGAAAAATTAGGAAATATTTCCAACTTAGTTTCTGTTTCATTTTATTAAGTAAACATAATGGCTAAAAGATAAAACCTACATATTGTTTCAGTGCAAGATAATGTTTAAGAACAAATTTTCCTGTTTGGTGAAAAGCCTTGAACATACGTTTTATTGTGAAAAATAAATTCATATAGTTCAGTTACATATTTTCAACCACTGTTGGCTATCTGTGTAAATCTAAATTCTATAAGTTAGTTGAGGGTGTCCAGTGAGGCTTTGCGAGACATTTATTTCATGAGCCAAATATAAAGGTGCTTGAGATTAGACATGAAGAACTTGACCTCCAGGCCACCAGATGGACTTATGATTTTCCAGCCAAAATCTGCTCTTTTATAAATATCAAATACCCTTGAGTCTCTGATGTCACAGTTAACCTTTAAAATGACTCTGATGTACAGTGAGACTTTTCTCATTCTCAGGAGAGGGAAGGACAATAATTTTTTCATTTTCTGGCAATGATGCTAAGTTCTGACCGTTTGCTAAGCGGTGGAAATCATGCTGTAAGCAAAAGTCTGTGCAAGACAACCTAGATTCTTACAAAATAGTCTTAATTTTCCAGTGGATACTGGCTACTTTTATAGGATTCAATTCCAAAAACAACTTCATGAAGGAAGGGTTCCCTGCCCTGCAACTGAAATCACAAGACAGGCTTTTCTTCTACCTCTGTCCAGCTTATCCCTGACCCTCCTAGTTTATCTTCATTCCACAGGCTGAATTTGTACATTCACATTAATTGCAGTGGCCTATAATCTGACAGGATAGAGTAAAAATATGAAAATATGTGAACACTTTAAGTAGAAGATTTAGCTTTTTAGCAAAGCAGCAATATGAAAAGCACTTTACTTAAGCATCTAAATAGTCTGATTTCTGTTGGTTAGTCAGAAAATCCCAGACCTGTGAAAAGCAGCAAAAAACTGCAGATGAAGTTGGGGAAGTTTGACTCCTGTTGAGCACTTACTATTGAATTTTCTTGCACTTTGAGAACTGCTTTGGTAATTAAATATGGTTTTCACTAGTGATCTCGTAAGAGAAAATGACCCATCAAAGACCCAAGCAGTCATACATAAACTGGTCATATTTTACATTACCCTATATCTGTTTCATTGGCTCTTTTTCTCTGTTATGGATCTGTGGCTCTGACCATTCAATTCTAGATTTAAGAATGTATCAAGTGTCAAAACGTTTTTTGATCTTTCTTATTAGTGATGGTGAGTGTGAATTCTAGTATGACATCTGAAACAAAATCTGAGCATGCTCAGAAGTAGAATAGATTTGGAATAGGAGACCATTTCTGGAAATCTCTAATTGGTGGGTGTTTATACGTTCTCATCTCATTTAAAAACTTACAATTGACCCTGTGTAAAAGGAAAACTAGACTACACTAGTGACTAGAAAATTAAGATCATTAACATTGTATCTATTTTAACGCCATAACCCAATACCATACATCATTCATTCATTCAGTTGTCACCCATACTTCCTGTTACTCCCTTAAATTAGAAGCTGGATCTGAATTAAATGCTTAAGATTTCGCCAAGGAATAAATACAAGAAGTAGTAACACTTACTTTCCAGTAATAAACTGACTCCTGGATGGTGTGCAAATAGGCTGGACATAGTAGTTCTCCAGTTTAACTCCTTCAGCAGCGAGCTTGTCAAGAGTGGGTGTTTTAATTTCAGATCCATGGTAACCCACATCTCTAAATCCCTGATCATCCGCTAGGATGAAAATGAGATGGGGTTGGGAGGTGGAAGTTGTGCTGGGCTCTACTCTCTCTCCAGCTTGAGCTAGTAAGGCCCCTTCCTCCTCCTCTTCTAAGCCCTGGCTCCAGGACAGGTAACCATAAGTGAGGAGGCAGAGGACCCAGAATCCTGCCAGCGCCCCCATAGCTAGCATCTTTCCAGGACAGACCCAGGCCTGTGGAGAAGGCGGAAGCAGAGGCGGATGCCCCGCGCAGCCCCTAGGAGCCATTCACTGGAGTCCCAGGTGAGACTCCACGCTGAGAACCACGCGCCCCACGTCGCTTCGGGCGCACACATGCATCCAGGAGGGGTACACCCGACAGACGGTGGAGACTCTACCTAGTAAAGAAATCCTCCTCTCCTCTCGTCTGTCACCATGTCCGACAGCTTTAATCTTCCAGAAGTGATGGCTTAATGGGTGGGACTTCGGAAAAACAAGGAGAGCTCGCTCTTCTCCAGCACAGTTCCCTCTCCTCCTCTCCACTCCCTAGAGCAGCTTCCTCCAAGAAAAAAAAAAAAAAAAGTTAACGTCTTCACCAAAAAGTTGTCTGGAGAAAAAAAATCACGCAAGGAATTGAGAATCACACTGGACAGGAACTTTTCTTGGCCAGAGCGCCCTCGACGTTGGGGAGCGAGGCTGACTGTCCCGGGAGTGCTGGCACGGAGGGCGGTGGGATCGGCCGTCTGTGCCGCGGTCTCCACACCTGGGAAGAACTGCGAAGTGGACCCTTCGCGTCTGGCTGTCATCGGGCAGATCCACTGCCGTAGTGGACCGGCCTCCTGATCACCTTCTCCACTTTCCCAGGGCTCTCCATTTTTTCCCAGTACTTCCCTAGGCGTTTGCCAATCTCCCCGACACTCACCAGGCGGCGAAGTGAGGAAAAAGCCGTTTCCTGATCTCCCTCCACCGCTAACCACCCGCTTCTCTGCAGAAACTCCGGGATGCGATCCCTTCTCCCGGCTGCTGGGGAGCGTGGAGGCCAAAGCCGGGTCCCCAGCCCCGCGGCCGGTCCGCGCGGAGCCCGCCTGGTCTTCGCGGAGCTGGCGCACCCGGCGGAGGCGCTGCGAGCTGCGTGCGTTTTCTCAGCTAACTTATTTAGCTTTGGCACTCCGAGTTCTTTTGCCTCCTCCCTCCTTTCTCTCCAGTGAATCACAGAACGGTACTTTCTGCCTTCGCTCCCCGGGAAGAGGGGGAGGGGAAAGGCCGGTTTAGAGGCTCGATCTTTCCTTTTTCCGGGAGGTGGATGGCCAGGGCGGAGGAGGGCGAGCTGCGCGCTGCTCGAGCCAGATGGGATTCCGGGGGATCCGCCTGGGCTACCGCGTCCCAAGAGTGTCGCCTCCTGCCCATCACCCCGAGAGGGGGAGAGGACGGCGGCGCGAACGGGGAAGGCTGAAGCGGGCGCTTCTCTTCGTGGGTCTGTAGGTGAAGAGCCCTGCCTCCCATCGCGAAAGCAGCGCTTGCAAACTTTTTAAGCTGCTGGAGGGAGTGAGAAAGGAGGAAAAGTAAAAACAAATTTCGCAGGACACTCTTTCCAGTTTCCTTTTCAGGTTTCCCTTTACTCGTCCCCCCACCACCGTCATTTTCCTATTTCTTTTGTCCCCACCTCCTTTTTTTTTTTTTTTTTTGTTAACAGTTAACGATGACAAATTTTTAAGTTTTATTTCCTCTCCTAATAGCTGGCTTTTACAGCCTGATTCTTCATTACCTTTGCCTTATGTGAACAAACGGGAATTGCCCGCTCTCTTACTTCTTCCCTAACTTACCCACAGGGTGTCTCCAGCCAAGAGCCTGGAGAGGAAGAGTTATACATTTCTTCTAGAACCGCGAAGCCAGTCTGCATTCCTGCATTAAAGAAGCCGATGTTTCCCATCCAGTAATTCGGGGAGCTTCATCATTTTTTCTTTCTTTTACTGTGTGGAGTGAAAGCCTTGTAAAAACTCGTCTTGATTGTGAATATACTCTTGATTTTACTAGAATCATAGCGTTTTAAAGCCCTTCTCAAAGGCAGGAGAGGGTTGTATAGTAGTCTCTCTTCATAGAAGAAGCGATGAATGCCAAGAGCCACTGAGATATTTTTTTTCTACTATTAAATTTATTCAACAGTTACTTACTGAATGCCTACTGTGGGCTGGCACACACCGTGTCAGATTCTCCCAATTGACTGAAACATAAATCTAGGTTTCATTTACTCATTTATTTTTAATTATCTCCTGTTGCTAAAGTTCCTGCTGAGTTCCCAGGCAAAACTTTGTGAAATGGGAACTTTGAAAGACGCGATGGGGCTCCATGAAGTTAACCTTGCTAGCTGCTATAGGCCTTCTAGTCAATGCTCTTCCTTGCAGCCCTTCTGGCTAATCTGGGCAGAGATGGTCCGTTTTAGAAGACATGTTCGGAAATGTGAGTTTAGCAATTCTGCAAATTAAGTCACCAAATATGTAATGGGAGTACTGAGTATGAGGGGATTGAAAAGCACTGAGGGGTAGGGTTCTAGGCTTAATGGGCCTAGCCACGTGCTTGAATGGGAAAGACACAAACATTCTGATCAATCTAGACTTTTATTTGGGGGCATAGTCAGTGACTTCTTGTGACATAGCACAAGAAGTGTCCATGTTCTGTGAGAATGAGGCATATTTTCAGTTCAGATTCCAGGCAATAATAATAAAACAATCAAAATGTATGGAACATTTACAATGTGCTAACCATAGTACTCTATATACTGATACATACACACATATACAGTCCTATCTATCAGGGATTAGTTTCAGAACCCTCAGGAATACCAAAATTCATGAATGTTCAAGTTCTCATGTAAAATGGTGCAGTATGTGTATATAACCTACATATTAATAAATATTCTAAGCTTTAAAACAGCTCTAGATTACTTATAATAGCTAATACAATGTAAATGTTATGTAAATAGTTGTTAGACTGTATTATTTTTATTGTTGTATTGTCATTTTTAGTTTTCTTCTTTTCTCGTTTCCAATCTATAGTTTGTTGAATCCCATAATGTAAAACCTGCGAATACAGAGGCTGACTGGGTATGTTTGTTTATATAGTGCTGTATACAGTTTACTCACTTTCCTTTTACAGAAGGAAAATAATCTTATGAGGTATTCTTCCATTCAACAAATATTTGGGGAGCTAGGCCAATGCTAGAGGATTGGAAGGTAATGGTGAAATAAATCAGTCTCTACTCTGTTGGAATATACACCAGGGTGGAGAAGAAATACATTGATCAATGAATCACCCAACTCCAATAGTTACTATATAAATGTTCTAAAAAAAAGGGAACGTTTTCAAAGAAGTGTTAAAACACACAAAAAAACTTACTTTAGATTGGGCACAATTATTAGGTGAGGTGGTTCAGGGAAGTGACCTTTTAAACTGAGGGCATGTTATTTTGTTTGTCACCCCTTTCTATAGAAAACTTAGACTTAGAAATCTATCTGGCTTCAAAGCTGATGCTTAACAAAAGATATTCTTCCTACAAATGGGCTTTAAAGTCTTTGCCAGACACATAGCACAGAGATAACACAGCTGCCAGAGTTAGAATTTTAATCCTCACACGAAGCATGCAGATACTGTACACTCAGGATAGAAGGACAGATTCCAGGCCCTAAAAGGCCATTTCTGGATTAAACAGCACTAACACTAAGGAAGACTAAGAACTACTTGCAATTAGTAATAAGAGCCAAGAAACAAGAATGGCCATGGCACAGTAGATCAAATGAGATCTGACTCAAAGAGGAAAATCAAAGCCAGCTGAGTGCCCTACCCACAGTAGGTAAGACTCATTTCACATCCCTAAGGAAGTCATGGAGAATGACATCAGAGGCTATTGAATTCCCTAGGCTTTGTAGTACATGGACTGGTATTATAAGTACATACACTTCGCATTTCTCATTATGGGATTGGGTTTCATGCACTCTAAGCAACAGTTTTAGCATTCTCATAAAGTCTCCAGTTAAAGACCCTCTATAATTTAGAATTAGCATTTTGGTACTCAGGCATCAGTTGCCCTTACTGAATTCTATCTTAGGTTTATTTCAGCTTGAATATGCTCATATTACACACAAACTCTAGTTGTGGAATGTTTATATAAAAAATTAAGCTGTTACTTGATTCAGTTAAAAAAAAGGAAAGAAAAATAGATTTTTTTTTCTAGAAATGAAATCTGTATGGACTGAGTCTTCAAGTGAGAGTTAAGCAGAAGGTGAGACAAAGCTATGCCTACTTTAAGTATGATAAAAATTTAGGAAGGAGGAGAGAAAGTTAAAGGAAGGACATTTCAGGTTAAAGAAAAGAGAAAACCAGTTCACTGAACACATGTTTGGATTGGAAGATTATGGAAAACAGTGTTAGGAAGTTCAGACGACACCAGATTTGAGGGGCTTTGAAAAAGTACGAAGGGCCGGAAACTGATTTGAGGGCATTAGGAGGAATAAAATAATTTGGATAGAACATAACACCATAAAATATTTTAGTGAGGTCATTTCTGGGATGGATTTACAGACATAGAAGTTACAAATGAACTGCTTCAGTCTATCAAAGTTTGAAGAGTTGTAACTTTACTCTGAGAGTACAGAACCTGTTGATTTTTTAAAAATTAGAGTAAGACATGATGAAAAATATAGGAAAAGTGTTCCCAGGGCATTTTCAGGGAGAGACTTGAGGGAATAAAGTCTAGAATCACAGAACTGCCATGGTGTGTAAAATTTGTAAATATTTCTTAGGTTAAAAGTATTCCTTAGGTTAATATTCCTTAGGTTAAAAAACTATGCTTTGGTTTTGTTACCTGATGGGAGAAGGGCATTAATTAAAAACTTAGAAAGATTTAATCAACTAAGAGCGGGGCAAAAGGGACGAAAGAATAAGGAACCCAAGATAGGACCTTGTTTGACTGGATAATAGAAAAGAATGAGTAGGTTAAATTGGGGGAATGGCCACTACCAAAGCAGGTTGGCATGAATAAGGCCTCACAGGGTGGGTGCCTGGGGTTCCTCAAGGGAAAGACCAAGGGAACTGGATGCCCAGAGGTGGAGGGCGGGGTGAAGGAGTGGGTATGGGTAACCTATCAGTGAACACAGATGCTAATAAAATCACAAGCAAGCAGTAAAGCAGGTAGTTAAATAGTATTTCTTTGAAACATCCATGTTAAATCTCACCATTAAAATAATATTTCCCATAACTTCCCACTATACATAGACTGAATAGTTTACAAATTTCTTATGTGTAAAAAAAGTATTTGAAGGGATGCCTAGTAGGACAGCATGAAGTGTAGGTTTAAAAAATTGTGAAAACAGCCAATCCAGAGATGTACAGACTATTACAAAGATTTAAAACCCAATTGCTGCTTGGTTCCATTTATAAGTACATTAAATACTTAAAAATGAAGGAATGTCACCAAGTTTAAATTAATATACAGATAGCCTAAAAACGTTTGTCCTAATATGATCATTTTGATATGGATGACATAATAAACTCCTTATTAAGTATTATTAACTCTTTATTAGGTTATGGAAGTTAGGCTGCTTTGAGCCATTAAGCTATCACGAGCAACACTCACTTTTTGAATAAGACCAAGTAGGATGGGTAACTTGCTGGTTTAGTAAATGTTAAGTTGAGTTTGCTTCTGATATGGTTTGGCTATGTTCCCACCCAAATTTCATCTTGAATTGTAGCTTCCATAATTCCCACATGTCATAGGAGGGAACTGGTGGGAGATAATTGGATCATGGGAGCAGTTTCTCCCATACTGTTCTCATGACAGTGAATAAGTCTCACAAGATCTGATGGTTTTATAAAGGGGAGTTCCCCTGCACACGATCTCTTTCCTGCTGTCATGTAAGACATAACTTTGCTCCTCCTTAGCCTTCCATGACTGTGAGGCCTTCCCAGCCATGTGGAACTGTGAGTCAGTTAAACCTCTTTCATTTATAAATTACCTACTCTCAGATATGTCTTTATTAGCAGCATGAGAACAGACCAATATAGTAAATTGGCACCGGAAGAGTTGGATGCTGCTATAAAGATACCGGAAAATGTGGAAGCCACTTTGGACCTGGGTAACACACAGAGGTTGGAACAGTTGGGAGGGCTTAGAAGAAGACAAGAAAATGCAGAGAAGTTTGGAACTTCCTAGAGAGTTGTTGAATGGTTTTGACCAAAATGCTGATGGTGATATCGACAATGAGGTCCAGGTTGAGTTGTCTCAAATGAAGATGAGGAACTTGTTGGGAGTGGAGTAAATGTCACTTTTGCTATGCAAAGACCCTGGCAGCATTTTGCCCCTACCCTAGAGATCTGTGAAACTTTGAACTTGAGAGAGATGATTTAGGGTATCCAGGGGAAGAAATTTCTAAGCCATGAAGCATTCAAGAGGAAGCAGAGCACTAAAGTTTGGAAAATCTGAAGTCTATGCAATAGAAAAGTAAAACCGATTTTCTGGGGAGAAATTCAAGGCTGCTGCATAAATTAGCATAAGTAACAAGATGCATAATGTTAATCAACAAGACAATGGGGGAAATGTCTCCAGGACATGTCAGAGAACTTTGTGACAGCCCCTCCCTTAACAGGCCTGGAGGCCTAGAAGGAAAAAATGGTTTCCTGGGCTAGGCTCAGGACCCTCTTTGCTGTTTGCAGCTTCAGGACATGGTGCTCTGTGTCCCAGCTGCATCAGCTCCAGCTGTGGCTAAAAGGGGCCAATGTATACCTCAGGCTGTTGCTACAGACAGTGCAAGCCTCAAGCCTTGGTGGTCTTCATGTGGTGTTGGGCCTTTGGGTACATAGAGGTCAAGAATTGAGCCTTGGGAACCTCCACCTATATTTCAGTGGATGTATAGAAATGCCTTGATGTCTAGGCAGAAGTTTGATGCAGGCATAGAGCCCTCAAGAAGAATCTTTTCTAGATTCAAGCCCTCATGAAGAACCTTTTCCACACTAGGCAGAATGGAAGGGAAATGTGGAGTTGGAGTCCCCACACTGAGTCCCGAGTCCCCACTGCGTAGTGGAGCTGTAAGAAGAGGACCACCATCCTCCAGACCTCAGAACAGTAGATCTACTGGGAGCTTGTTCCATGTGCCTGGAAAAACTGCAGACACTTAGTGACAGCTTGTGAAAGCAGCCAGGAGGGGGGCTGTACCCTGCAAAGCCACAGGAATGGAGCTGCCCAAGGTCATGAGAGCCCAGCTCTTGCATCAACATGCTCTGGATGTGAGACATGGAGTCAAATGAGATAATTTTGGAACTTTAAGACTGAATGACTGCTCTGTTGGATTTTGGACTTGCATTTACCCAATGCCTGTACCTCCATTGAATGCTGGAAATTACTAACTTGCTTTTGATTTTACAGACTTATAGGCAGAAGGGACTTGCCTTGTCTCAGATGAGACTTTGGACTGTGAACTTTTGAGTTAATGTTGAAATGAGTTAAGACTTTTGGGGACTGTTGGGAAGGCATGATCGGTTTTAAAATGTGAAGACTTGTGATTTGGGAGGGGCCAGCATTGGAATGATATGGTTTGACTGTGTCTGTACCCAAATCTTATATCGGATTGTAGCTCTCATAATTCCCACATTTCATGGGAGGGACCTGGTGGGAGGTAATTGAACCATGGGGACAGGTCTTTCCTGTGATGTTATCTCATGCTAGTAAATAAGTCTCATGATCTCTGATAGTTTTATAAAGGGAAGTTCCTCTGAACACACTAGCTTGCCTGCCATCATGTAAGACATAACTTTGCTCCTCATTTGCCTTCTGCCATGATTGTGGCCTACCCAGCTATGTGGAACTGAGTCTGTTAAGCCTCTTTCCTTTATGAATTACCCAGTCTTAGGTATGTCTTTATTAGCAGCATAAGAACAGATTAATACAGCTTCATTTTTTTGGAAAGTCTGTGTTGAATAGTAACTAATAATTTGTCAAGAAAAGATGAATGATGTGGGAAACACTAAAGTTCCAACCATGTATAAATGTAGCTACCCAAAAGTAGCAAGGTTTTTGACATCAGAAACTCAGAAAATCTACACTGTCAAAAAGATCTTTCTTTCATTCAACAAACATCTTTTCCAAAAAACAGACTTTTAAACAAAATTTTTATGATGGGAAAATCTGAAAATTCCTACATTTTAAAAATCCACTCCTATTGCTTAATTTGTAAATAGAATTATATATCATTTACATAGCAATTTTCTGTTTAGACTATCAATTCCTGAATCTACCTGCCCATTATAATCCATTAAGGAACTTTTTATTTTTGAGATGGAGTTTTGCTTGTTGCCCAGGCTGAAGTGCAATGGTGTGATCTCAGCTCACTGCAATCTCCACTTCCCAAGTTCAAGTGATTCTCCTGGCTCAGCCTCCCGAGTAGCTGCCTTATAGGTGCCCATTACTGCACTCAGCTAATTTTTTGTATTTTTAGTAGAAATGGGGTTTCACCATGCTGGCCAGGCTGGTCTCAAACTCCTGACCTCAGGCGAAGTGCCCACCTTGGTTTCCCAAAATGTTGGAATTACAGGAGAGAGCCACCATGCCCAGCTCAAGGATCCTTTTTTTTAAGAAAAGAAAATTCCCAGACCCAAGACCTAAATCAAAATATCCGTAGTCTGTGACTATGTTACATAAAGTTCTGCAGATGATCCTGTGTGTGTTGAGTTTTGAAAACCACTGATTTACAATCTAAATCATGAAAAACTTTTAACAGAATCACTTACTTGGTAAAGTTGGAGTCATTTACCAAATGCAAGATGGGAAACACAGCTGAAAAACAAATGGACAAGTCTAGAGTCAGAACATATGAGGGCTGAGCACCTAATTTCTGTCAGATGGCAGGAAGAAGCAAGGTTGAGATATGGATAAGTCACCAGGATCAAGAAAAGAAAAGAGAGACATGAAAGCCTAAGTGGGTAGATGCCAGAGGCAACAGTTTGTGAAGGCATTGCTGGATTTAGATACATTCAAACAAAAGACCAGGGAACAAGCTAAATTCTAAATCCAGCTCCTTCCAAGTTAAGTCTTTACACAAGATTCCTGGCCTTCTCCTTGTGGAATGGGCCAGAGATGAGAAGCGCTGACCTCTGAGATTGAAGTGGCTGCTGTCTAGTTTCAGTGGGTCTAGACAGATGTGGAATCTAAGGTCAGGCTGATCAATAAGAGTAAGTGCCTGATGTGGCATCCAGGAAACAGTAAAAAAAAATATGAATTAATAAAACATTCAGTGGTAAAATCAACAGAAGTTGGTGATTGGAGAATAAAAATGAGGGAGGAATAGATGATTATATTTAGTGTCTGTTTTGGGGTGACTGACTGAATAGTGGTGCCATCTATCATGGTAGAAATTCTGAAGGAATTTAGCAGGTTTGGTGAATAGATGGAAAAAAATTTCTTTGATTTTGAGATCTATGAAGCGTCCCAATAGAGGAGTGCAGTAGGGAGGTGTATATTTGGGCCTTCACCCCAGGGGAAGAGGGCAAGATGAGAAATTCCACTGGCCTCTAGATAGGGTGAATAAACTTTCCAGGGAAAGGTGGAGAATAAGTAGTGATAATGGGGTCTGGGAGAGAACTCTTTAAGGATAGGGAAGATGACATGAGGTCATAAGGAGACAAGAAGTCATGAGAGAAACACAACTGTAAAGACAGCGGCATTTATTGAACATGACTTAGTAATGGTATGGTTTCAAACTGTGCTAAGTGGTTTTACGTGAACTATTTCCATGCTCTTTGTAACCACCCTATGCAGGTAGGCACATGTGAGGAAACCAAGGTTGAGTTACACCAGGTGGCTGCACAAAGAGTAGGAGGCAGAAAAGGAGCATCATAAGAGAGCAGGATATCATATAGCCAAAGGCCAGTAAACCAGCACACCAGGGAGTGGGAGAGGTCGATGGAGTCAAGAGTAATCAAGAAGGCCAGTGCCATAAGACAATATTCTAGCAGGTTTTACTTTACTATAAGATAAAGTCTCTGTAAATAGCTAACTAATGCTTTTTTTAAAAATTTGTGAGTTCACTGGCATTGACAAAAATAGAGTTCTAAAGTGTTAAAGTATTAATAAATGAAATGATCTTGAAAAGAAAACAGGGTTTTACCCTGAAATCTATAAAAAAAATTAATAATAAACTAATTAAAATAAACTAGGTGAGGCATGTGGTTTCATGGCATAGCTCTTCCTTTCATGTCTTTGAGATATAGGGCAATCCACTTAACTTTTCTGAGCTTCAGTGACCTCAAATTTAATATGTATTTCATAAAAGTATATATTTATATCAGGAGATGAAATAATTTGAATAAATGTTTGAATAAACATTTTTTTTCAAAACCAAGGACTAAATATTATATTATAAAGATGGTCAAGAGCATAGACTCTGGAGCCATTCTGTGCACTTGCTAGTTAAATGGCTTAGCCTCTCTTTGCTTCATTTGTCTCATCTGTAAAATAGGGATAATACTATCTGCTTCATAGTGTGACACACTTGTTAGCTATTGTTAAACAATGATGCTTAGCAAATCATCCCCAAACTCAAAGCAATAATAATTTATTCTTACAAATCTAAGTATTGGGCCAGCTCTACCCAAAGTCTCTCCCATGGGAAACATGGACATGGGAGACATGTCCTCCTGGGATCAGTGAGGTAGACACTTGTCCTTTCATGGAAATAGCTGAAGTACAAGAGAACATGCCCCATCAAGGAAGCACATATCAGACTCAGAGTATCTGCTTACATTCCATTGGCCAAAAGACTCAGAGTTCTATCTTCTTACATTCCATCGGCCAATGCAAATCACATGACCAAGCCCAGAATCAAGAGATGGGAAATACATACCTCCCAGGAAGAGGCTATAACAAAGCTGTGGATATAGAAAACGGTGAAGAATTTGGACTCATAATTAAATCTACCATGGTTGTTTTGAGAATTATATGAGTTAATATGTGAAAAGCACATAGAACAGTGCTAGGTCCATTGTAAGCACTACTAATGTTTGTTTTAATTTGCTTTTTCTATTATAATTCCTCATAAATTAATTTATAGCTTAATGTCATTTACATCAAAACCTCAATCTGATGACAGTAATTTGGAATCTAACATATGGTAATCTCAAAGCAGTAATAAAAAGGACCCAACCTTATTATATGGTAGAACATAATATTACACAAAAATAATAAATAATGGTTAATGAAAGGAAGGAGAGACAAAAAATAAATCTCACGCTATATGAAAACATTATGTGAAAATAAACTTTTCAAAATGAAATAAAGTGTAAGCATTATGAGTAATAACCACAATATTCGAATAAATGTATTGATATATGTTGCATAATTGTATAGATTTCAGGGTAAAACCCTGTTTTCTTTTCAAGTATTTATCAATACTTTGACACTTTAGAACTGTATCTTTGTTAATACCAGTGAATTCACAGATAACAAAAAAGTGTTAGTTAGCTATTCCCAGAGGACTTATCCTAAAAAAATTGATCCACATCTTATAGCATATGCCAAAAGAAAAAACAGATGTAGTTGAAATTGGAAAGGTAAATGAAAAAATATTAAATTATAGAAACCCAACAAAATTTCATTGAAAGATATGTGGGTAAATTATTCTATGTTCAGTTTTTAAATGATACAGAAATTTCAAAAGCACATGATTGATTATAAAATACATTTAACAGACTATTAAATCAGAAGTTTTAACTAAGGTGCCAAGATTCAAAGCTGTGATTTTCCAAAGAAGTGTGCCAGAACAAGATGCCAATTTTCAAACATTATTAAAAGCCAGTTGGACAACTCTTAAAATTCCTACCCGTATCAAGGTAATAAAAGGGTAACATCACAGAGAATTTGTGAAGAGACATTTTTTTGAAAGTTGATGTGCCCTGAGTACACCTACACTTGCCCATATAATCCAAGATGGGAGGTGCTGATCTGACCTATGAAATTCAAGTGGCGTCTAGTTTCTGCCTAGGAAAGCCTCAGGACTATCTCCTGCTGAAACACAGGAAGAGATGAGGTTATAGAAGCTGGCTAGCTTTCCATGAATTTGTCAGGGCAAAGGATGGTTGAATGTTTCCTGGAAACCAAGTATGGGCCACATGTGAAAAAAACTGGCCTGGGTTGCCTTCGGTCCTGCGCAGGATGGCTTCTTGTAGACTTGAACAGACCTCTATAAAGAGAATCAGAGTATCTCTCTACTCTAAGGGGTTGACTCCATAGAATATGCTTGGAGATGCCTTGTCTCATTTCAAGGGAACTGTAGACTAGAGATGCTCAGAGGTTGTTGGGGAGCCTGTATTTAAAAGGTTACCTTTGTACACCCACTATCCCCAGAGTGCACTGTATTGGTCATTTGAGAACTTATTTGATGCCCTTATCTTTTGTCTCTGTCTGCACAGTGATCCTGGAGGAGGAGAAGTTGAGGTTAACAAGCTAGGAAATACTAGGAAAGCCTTAGGATTGGCTGCTGATGAACCAGGGGAAGAGAGAGGCAGTTACAGAAGCTGACTGGCTCTCCATGAGGTTGTCAAGCTAGGGAAGGAGGAGTAGAAATGCCAGATAGAGAAATGGAGACATATTCTAGTTTTCCACACTGAAGTAGCACTGACCTGGGGAAAGGTTTTGTGATGTTCAGCACCCATGAGATCATTTGTTAGTTGAGTGACTCCAGAAGTCTCAGAGGTCAGAGAAGTCAAGTCCACAGAACTTAGTGTGACAATGAGAAATAAAAATGAAGTTGCTTGAATAACTGGTTGTACTTGTTCAGTGTAACATTAGATACACAATTTTTAGTTGTATGAAAATTAATTAAAAAAACTAAACCTAGAAAGGAAAAAAAACTGGAAAATCATTTCCAGGAAATTAACAAGAAGTTTTATATGTATTTCATAAAAAGAGTTTATTCAAATTTATTAAAAAGATATTGACCACCAATAATAAATATGTAAATAGCTTGAGCAAACAATTAATGCAAATAGAAATGGATAAAGAAGTAAAAATATGTATCTTATTATAATTAAATAATTATAAGCAAATTTATGGCATATACTTATATTGAGTAAGTTAGGAGAAATAATGGTATATGATATGTAATACTGTTAATATTGGAGTGAAATTAATAATTCACTGAGAGCATTGGTTTGATACAGTCCTTTTAGAAATAATGTAGCAATAATCACAAATAATACAAACTTCTCTACACATTAGCTCAGTAATAACATTCTTTGACATTTACCTGAAGAAAATGATTCAGCAGAATTAAAAGGTATATTCATGAATGTGGTCATGATTGTACCTTCTATAATAGAAAAATATAGAAATAACCTTAATATTTGGTAAAGATTAAGATGGAATAAAAAGAAGTAACCTTGATATTAAGTAATAGAAAATGAATTAATTTGATGTGACGCTATGACCATTAGAAGTGGTCATTTTGAATATAATAAACCTAAAATATGCTTATAATGTAACACATATAGAAACTGAAAAAGATATGCTAACTATATAAGACATATGTATTTATTGCTCCATAAGGTATACATAGTTTCAAACTGGTAATTTTGAATAATTGGCAGAGACAGTGTTGAACAGAATAGGGGATGATATGAAAGTAAGGAAAAAAACAATAAAATTCGCTAGATGGGTGAAGTCTGTTTCACAGGACACAGAGAAAAGGGAAATCTGAGAATTCTAATCTGATGTGGTTTCATCGCCCAGCTCTTTGTTTTATGTCTTTGAGATCTAGAGCAATTCATTTAACTTTTCTAAGCTTCAGAGACCTCAAGGAAATATAAAGAATTACTGAATTCCAGCCCTAAAGTTATATTCTTTGATTTCCTTTTATATTCCTTTTCTCTCTCCTTAATTAAACAAAGTGCTGGATTTCTAGGGCAGAAGCCAGCTGGACTCCAGTTACACTGATGAAGTCAGAGAGATTTCAAACAGAAGCCAACTGAGAAATTGGTCTTTTCAAAGTCTAACACACCACAGTCTCATGGTAAAACTATATATTTGTATTCACTTACATTTATATACCTTGTTTGTTAACAAAAACCTTCACATTTTGTAATGCTATCACTTATTTCCTTAATCGAAAAATAAAAGGGTTGTTGAAGACCAGGTTCAAATTCTAGTTTGAATTAGATGGTATATTTAGAAGAAAGGGAAGGTGTATTTCCCTTTGGAATGATCTGGAGGCTTGGTTCAAGATTCAAATCCTGGACTTGCTGGAGTTTCACATCATGAGTGGTACTTCAGGTGGTTAGTCAATAGCCCATGCTCACTTCTTTTGCTTTCTGTCTCTGCTCTGCATCTCCCGAGGCCTTTGGATCCAAGGGCATACATAACCTAGACCATATCCAAACTTTCCTGCCACCCCCACAATCCCTAACCCAGACAGTTCCCTCTTGTTCTCTTCTTGATCCAGGAAGCAGCCACTAGCTGCGTGGTCCCTCCCAGAAGGACAGACCTGAGAAAGAGAACTGTGTATCAAATACTGGCGTCTCAGAGACTAAAAATGTGATCTAGAAGGGAACATGTCTACTCTGTGCTCTTTGCCCTCTGGGGAGAAAACAGGACTGGAGGAGGGACAGAAAGTAGCCCCTCTATAGGGTGGGACAGGGGGCAAGTGTTCCTCTTGCCCAAGTCTAAAGTACTGTTCCTGGATCCTTAATTGATTAACCTCTTCAATTGCTTAACCTCCTACTTAGCTCCAGTTTAACCACCCTTACTTAGGCTCAGTGTCTCTTTGGGCCCCCTAATTCCTCAAAATGGAAAATATTTGCTTATGCCTTTCCTCTACTTTCATTCCTACGAAACCAGAGGATGATCATTTCCTTTACTAACTTATGCAGGCAGGCCTTTCTGCTACTCACTCACCCAACTCAGCCACAACCTCCCCAAACCTTCTCAATCAATTTCTGAAATATGCTCCTGTCTTCACTTTGTTCTTTTCTTCCTTCTGCCTTGCCCTTGCCCTTCAATCCACTATTTCCTATTTAAGGTCCACTCATTAGAGATAAATATAGTCATTATATAGAGTCATTAGAGATAAATATAGCAGGACGTAAGACAGACATGGCCCATGACTTCATGGAGATTACAGTTTACTAGGGGAATGGATACTGGGTTATTAGTTACTATTGTGGTGAGTGCTGTGAAGGTGATATATATAGTTCTATGAGAGTCTAAAGCAGGGTCCAAACAGAGTGTGGGAGCAATTGCACCTCAACTTTAGCTAAACAACTCTATTTTCTTTACTTTGGCTTCCATGCTGCTGCATGTTCCTTGATTTGATGCTACTCAGTCACAGCTGGGTCTTCCTTGCTACTTAATGATTTTGAAGTTTCGCTCTCACAGTTTTTGAAAGAACTAAAGAAAGGCTAAAATGTAATCAATGTAAAATAGGCTGTGATGTAATTCATGCTTACATGCATGTGGTAATCTCATACCAAAAGGATATAGCTAAATTTAATACAGAGAACATGCAGACTTGTTTTTCTCTTCATTTTGGAACCTTGCTACTCTCAGCTTTTATCAATGCCTGATGAAATATCTCCCAAGAATCATCACACATATTTGCCTTGATTTCTTTCATATAAATTGACCTTTTGTTAGCATTCATAGTACAGGGAAAACAAAAAGTATATTAGTCTGTTCTCACACTGCTATAAAGAAATATCCAGGACTGGGTGATTTTTAAAGGAAAGAGGTTTAATTGACTCACAGTTCCACATGGCTTGGGAGGCCTCAGGAAACTTACAATCACAGTGGAAGGCAAAGGAGAAGCAAGGACCTTCTTCACATGGTGGCAAGAGAGAGAAGAGTAAAGAGTGAAGGGGAAAGAGCCCCGATAAAACCATCAGATCTTATGAGAACTCACTCACTATCACGAGAAGAGCATGGGGAAACCACTCCCATGATCCAGTCACCTCCCACCAGGTCTCTTCCAAGACACGTGGGGATTATGGGGATTACAATTCGTGATGGGGTTTGTGTGGGGACACAGCCAAACCATATCAAATAGCAAGTGCAATCTGCCTGGAGACTGAAAACATACATCCATTACCAAATAATAAATTGGCATTCTGATTCGTTTTTGTTTTTTAGAGACAGTGTCTCACTCTGTTACTCAGGCTGGAAAGCAATAGCACAATCATAGCTTGTTGAAACCTGGAAATCCAGGGCCCAGATGATCCTCCCAACTTGGCCTCCAGAAACATTGGGATTACAGGCACAAGCCACCACACCTGGCCCCACTGTGATTTTAAAAATCACTTTCCTATAGTTTTAGTTAGTGTAAATTGCTTACACATAATTTTTTTACCTGCCCATGCTTATATGAAATAATACAATAGGGCTAGAGCTTCTGACCTTAAAATGCTAAGAACGTATGATGGATTCCTGTTAATATTACTGACCTATAAAGCTAGTGTGAACTATTAAGTTTTAGGTTGCTCTGAAACTGCTTCTTCTAAAACTGTAGGAATTACGGATACTATGAAAGGAGAGGATGAGGAGTGGGGAGGAGGAGGGAAAAGACGAGAAGGGAGAAGAGAAGAAGGGAGAAGAGGAGGAGGGAGAAGAGGAGGAGGGAGAAGAGAAGGAGAATAACTAAAAGAGAGTTCATAAGTAATGAAAAGAAGTTGAGGCCTAACTTTGCCTCATGTGTAACTTAAAACATCCAGATACTATGCCATCATAAGTATAGGGAAATTCAACTAGGTACTGATTTTTCCATTATAACCATTTTAATGCTTTTTTGAAATATCAAAAACATCATTTTCCCTTCAAGATTTGTAATATCTTATCTTTTTTTTGGCTTTGTCTCCTGTGCAAACTGATTATAAATTCTTCCCATCTCTGTGTGCAGACCCTTTGCAAAACTCCTCCTGTCAGGAGATGTCATTTATTTTTCCTGTTCTTGAATCTGGGCTTGAGACAACTGTGGGTAGAAACCAGGCCTAGCCTATGGGAGGATGAGAGACCACATGAGGTACTGATGAGTTGTCCCTTGTCACAGAGATGAGGCCCATTAGGCTTAGCCAGCCTGCTAATTAATGGCTATGAATGCAGTCACCCCAGACCACCAACCGAGCTGAATCACTAGGTGACAGAGAGATTCAGCAAATTGGCCCAGGGTAGAAGAATTGCCCCATTTACTCACAGAATCACTATATAAAGTGGTTACTGTTACATGCTGCCCAGCTTGGGTGGGGTTGTTATTCAATACCTGTCCTCCACTGAGCAGGAAGTTTGGCTCTGGCTGCGTTCAGGTCATGACACCGGGCCTGACAGCAAAGGGTCAGCATTGGTGGAGTCTCACCCTAAAGGAGGAACCTCCTGAGAATAGGAAGTCCAGTAAGAACTGACTCCAGGGACCAAAGTGAGGAGAAAAGAGAGTGGAACGGTTTCCTTGAAAGTAGATGCAAAACTCCTTTAAAAGAAGATCCAAAAGAAGAACTTGCAAGACAAATGAAAAATCACATCCAGAGAAAAGCCTTCTGGGAATGGAAGTAATAACATTATGAACTGGGAAGAAAGTTTGTTCTGATCTTTATCTTTGTAAAATAATAAAATGGTCCTTTTTGAAAGAGATTTCTTTAATATGATGTATACAGAGTTTCAACCCACATCAACCTCATGGTGGTTATTTGGTAAATATTTTGTGGAAAAGAAGTGAATTCAATGGACTTTTTTTTTTACTAGGATACTCCAAGATTAGTAATAGCATATTGTGCAATAGTCTCCATCTAAAAATACTTTATATCGTATTTATTTGGGTTGGAAACATTATGCGGTCTTTGTGATATCTTGCTTTAAGAGGGTTCAAATTACCATATAGACTTTTTTCTCCCCAGAGAACACTAACTGGGCATAGGGACTGAGATGTGGTTGTAAAAGTGTCATTCACGGTACCTGGCAGCGTGTGATGTGCTCACTGTACTTCTCACAAGTATTGAATGGCTTATTGGTGCCAGGGACAGTTTTCTTTCTGTTATGTATGCATTAACACATTTAATCCTCGCATCAGCCCTATAAGTAGGTAATATCCTTACCATCATTTTGTAATTAAGGGATCTCAGCCAGAGAGAAGTTAGTTACACAGCTAATGTATTGGAATAGGGATTTGAACCCAGTCAATACGGCTTCCAAGCCACTCCTCAAAAACCAACAATTTTTTAGTACTTTTTATTTCAGGAATTTGTTAAAGTTTTAATGAGTGAAAGTCAGTCATTAATTCTCATAGTTTCTCTCAAAGTTACTATTGCTGTTTGCACTTTGCAGCAGGTGCTCAGAATGTGCTGGTTGCGTGTGCTGCCTTTTTCTTTTTGTCCCTTGCCCATATCTGCCCTCTATTTTCATAATTCTGCAGTGACTGAGAGTCTGTCTCCCAGGATGCCCAGCCTCGATCTTTGCACACTTACCTGAGCTGCCTGGCACCATCCTGTGTGGTTTCTGGCTTGGGCCCGATGCTCTGTGGTGATTGAGTCTATCCCTTTTTGCTACATGCAGGCCCAGCCAGGCCTAGCGGCAGGAGTGTATTTACGTAACATAGGAAGACCCCACCCAGACTCATTAAACCTGGAAACAGCTGGTAACTATTTCCATGTATCTACTTCAGGATAAGCAAAGACAGGCTAGGAATTGATATATGACGTTCTAGAGGTACATAGCAAATCATTGCCTAAGTGGTAATAAAAGTATGGGCCTCTTGCCTTGGTTTCCATGCTTGCTTTCTCATTAAGTCATGCTCTTTATTATTATTATTTTAAAGTATGTGTCTTTCTCCTTGTTTTATAAGTTGACCAGAAGAGTTTAATTTAGAAAAAATTTTAAAACAAAGTATTTTATAAGTAAATTATTAGTTAAATTCTTACACTTAGTTCAGAAAGAATTTAATTTTCAAAAAGCAAGTTGAATTGTTAAGGAATATGCTTTCTATGATGATGAAAGTCTTGGGCAGTACCCCTCCTTCCCTTCCATGTTCAGCCCCTCACCCCAGCCTCTTAGGAAGCATTTAATCTTAAATCACTGGGTCAACTGAAGCAGTAAGACCGTGGTTTGGCAATACTAAAACAAATGCAGATGTTTTAGAATATTTCTTGTCCAAAATAGGGAATGCTTATTTTGCTGATAAGGTTTCAGAAATACTTTTAAAAATAACATTTCATATTTTAAAATGTTGCTTGTCAGATTTTTATATTAAAATAATCCCATGAGAAATACGTTGGTTACTTCATTGATTTAAACATTACTGCAATTGATATAATTTCCTTCTAATATCAAAGATCTGACTCATCAAAATAAATTTATGGGAAATGTTTCCCCTTGTGATTATCTTGTGTTTTCTTGCCACAACAAATACTAAAACAGATTTTCTGCAGATGTTTCTATTAGCATATTGAGTATTCTGAGCCATAAAGTCTGACTTAAGTTTAATTAAAAATATCCACTTTAAAAATCCTGGGAAATAAGTTGAATGTATTTCTTCTATTTCTTTCAGTTTAATGCCACATAGAAACTAGTTTTGTAATTTTCATGAATTTAACCTTTATAAAATAATTTAAGAAACCTGTACTTTCTTTACAAGGGTATGTTAACAGTTTTAGCAAAACAAAATTACATGTAAATATACATTTAAATATATAGTATCTCCTTGGGGAATCATCCAATTAACTTACATGTATTTGGATTCAAAATAATATAATCAATACTTATATGTGTATAGCTAGTGGGATGGGAGCTTTTCAAATTCATAAACTACTAAGTGGAAAATTTCAATTTTGGTGAATCTTTTTTATGCACTGCTGTCAACTTTGATGATGTTTGAAATTAAAGACTTTCTTGCTCATACCTTGTGAAACAGTAAAAGGTCAAAGTGCTAAGAAATAAATAAATTCTTCATGATACTCAAAGCCTTCTTTGTTCAAGACTGGATAAGGAGTGATAAGCAAATAGTGGTGTTTTAAATAATTCCAGGTTATGTACAAAAATATAAATTGAAAGAATACTATAGATGGAAAGACAAAAATGTGATAGTTGTCTTACACATTTTGAAACATGTTTTATTTAAATAACTTTCAATAAAAGCATAACATTTTCCTATACTATTTTAATTTTAACATTTCTACATCATGTCTATCAGTCGCATTTTGTAAGCCAATGTTATTTTAAGGAAATAACTAAAGGAATCAATTTTATAGAGGTATATATTATATTGTGATTTCTTTTAAGTGTCCATGTTGTTGACCTAATTCTTTGATTCAGAAATAACAAACAACTAGTTGAATCTGGTCTGTCTCACTGGGAACTGCATTTTAAGCAAATAATTAGAACAAGTTTTAACAAAGGGTATTTGCTACCGCCCACTCAGACCCTACCTACTCCAGTTAAGACATGCATGAAAAGAATATATAATAACACATCAAAAGCACTAAAAGCACAGAGAAACTCTGCATGAACATTGTCCAATTTACTGTTTTCTCATATAAAATATAAAGTTTGTCTTACAAAGTTTCAGACAAGTGCATGTTTTCTTCTATATATATTTTTATTAACTTAATATAAAAGTCAATCCTTTTGCAAAATGACATCAGAACATTTTACTACTTCCTGAGGACTGTAATTATTTGATTTTCCTCCAATCAATTTTCTATAATCAGCAATTTTGTTATTTTAAAAAGTTACATCTCTAACCATGCATCAGTTCTGTCCTTTATCTTTTCCATGTTTCCTTTCTTCACAATGTTTATTTCAGTTTATAAAGATGGTGCAGGTATTTGATTAATTCCTGTCCTCACTCACCATCCCAACACACACACTGGAGTAAGGACCAGGTCAGTTTTTTTCCCCATTCTAGTCCCAAGTCGTAACACCATGCTTGTTCCATAGTAAGTGCTTCATAAATATTAACTGAATGAAAAGAGACCATGGAAATTGACGTTGCATGGAACGGAGTCCTTCCTACATTGTCTAAGTATCTTCAGTGAATATGAACGTTCTGGCATTTTTCTTATTGCTTCTTAGCTTCTAAAAATGCCTCATTGAACAACCCCACTATTCCACTTTTGGAAATGAGAGATTGGTTGGGAAAGTCTTGCTGCTATTTCTTGCTACTAAATTCTACCAAATGTCTGGCTGAAAAATGATTGCTATTGCCTTTCACAAGAACACTAAAATAACATAACTCTTGTATTTATTTTCCTTCCTTCCTTCCTTCCTTCCTTCCTTCCTTCCTTCCTTCCTTCCTTCCCTCCCTCCCTCTCCCTCTCTTTCTTTCTTTCTTTCTTTCTTTCTTTCTTTTGACAGAGTCTCACTCTGTCCCCCAGGCTGGAGTGCAATGGCATAATCTTGGCTCACTGCACCTTCTGCCTCCCTGGTTCAAGCAATTCTCCTGCCTCAGCCTCCTGAGTAGCTGGTACTATAGGCATACACCACTACGTCTGGCTAATTTTTTCTATTTTTAGGAGAGATGGGGTTTCACCATTGCTGGCTGGTCTCGAACTCCTGACCTTGTGTTCTACCTGCCTCAGCTTCCCAAAGTGCTGGGATTACAGGCGTGAGCCACTGTGCTCGGCCTGAGTGGCTTGACCTGCTTTGGAATAAAGTTCACCTGATTGCCTTGAGATGTAAGCTCTTAATTAAAATGACTATTTTATATAATAGATTATCCAGGTGTTTCTCATTGTTATATTGTGAGTGAAACTCTTTTTGCAATTTTTTTATTGCATTTTAGGTTTTGGGGTACATGTGAAGAACATGCAAGATTGTTGCATAGGTACACACATGGCAGTGTGATTTGCTGCCTTCCTCCCCATCACCTATATCTGGCATTTCTCTCCATGCTATCTCTCCCCAACTCCCCACCCCCCGCTGTCCCTCCCCTATTTCCCCCCTACAGACCCCAGTGTGTGATGCTCCCCTCCCTCTGTCCATGTGTTCTCATTATTCAACACCCATCTATGAGTGAGAACATGCGGTGTTTCATTTTCTGTTCTTGTGTCAGTTTGCTGAGAATGCTGGTTTCCAGGTTCATCCATGTCCCTACAAAGGACACAAATTCATTGTTTTTTTATGGCTGCATAGTATTCCATGGTGTATATGTGCCACATTTTCCCTGTCCAGTCTATCATTGATGGGCATTTGGGTTGGTTCCAGGTCTTTGCTCTTGTAAACAGTGCTGCAATGAACATTCGTTTACATGTGTCCTTATATTAGAATGATTTATATCTTTTTGCAAATTTATACATCCTAAGTGGAAGTGTGGCCCTCTACTTTCATTTCCACTTGATACTATCTAGCTCTCTGGGAAAACACCTAATTTGGCTCTTCCTAAACTGTACTCAATCTCCAGCTGAAAGTGATAATCCCATTAGAAGACACTGATCCCCACAGCCCAAGATTCTCCACTTTGCATTTATTTTAAAGAAAGTACAGATGACATAATCAGTGTTTGTTTTTTGTTTGTTTGTTTATTTGCTTGTGTTAAGTAAAGTTTATGGCCCACCGATAGGCAGTCAGTGTCAGCCAAGAGATGAAGAACTGATTCAGAAATTAACATCCCCTCTTTATTTCTTATGAAAAAATGGCTTGGGAATTCTATCTACTCATGGTTTAACACAACGAAGAGTGATTAAGTACAGTAAAATGAGTTATTAAGAGTAATAAAATTTTGTTGTTCATGAACCAAACTGACATGTTTCTGTGTTTTGTTTTTTTGTTTTTGTTTGTTTGTTTGAGACAGAGTTTGACTCTGTTGCCCAGGCTGGAGTGCAGTGGCATGATCTCAGCTCACCACAACCTCTGCCTCCCAAGTTCAAGCAATTCTCTGCCTCAGCCTCCCGAGTAGCTGGGATTACAGGTGCCCACCACCAAGCCTGGCTACTTTTTTTGTATTTTTTATAGAGACAGGGTTTCACCATCTGGACCAGGCTGGTCTTTAACTCCTGATCTTATGATCCACCCACCTCGGCCTTTCAAAGTGCTGGGATTACAAGTGTGAGCCACCATACCTGGCCAAAATTGGCATGTTTCTACTATAGTTAACTGTAGAATCTAATTTAGTGTTTTACAATAATATCTGGTGAATATCTCCTGTTGCTATAATAGTTATCTATTGCTGCATATCAAATCACTCTAAAACTCAGTATTTTAAAACAATAAACATGTATTGTGTCACAGTTTCTGAGTACAAAATCCCAGCATGCCTTGACTGGTTGCCTGTAGGTCAAGATCTCTCAAGAAATTATGGTCTTTTGATTTTTGAATGTTGTTTCTAGACTTGCCTGAGGTGGGAGTTGGGAGAGATCAGAGCCTGGGTGAATTTTTTGCTGTTCCCTTGAGATTTTAAGACTGAATACTGGAATGACAACCCGTCACTTCTGCCATATTCTGTTTGTTAGAAGAGAGTCAATAAGTATAGCCCCCACTGAACTGTGTAAATGAGAAGAGGTAGGATCATTAGGGGCCATCTTAGAGGCTGCCTATTATACTACCTGAATTCCTACTTCCAGCATTCCCATGTAAGTGGCTGCAATTGCCACTGTTTTCAGGAAGAATCCCGTATTATCACTGCAAATGCAGTATTGTCTTAAGCTAATTATGATTTCAATTTTCTGAGATATATGCACCATTAATGAATGCATTTGTAGACTTGACCTTAAAATTTATTTATGGATCTTTTATTTTTGTGTATTTACTGTAAGGTTTAAATGAAGCAACCAAGGTTCGAATGAGGTAACTGAGGCCAGTTATTGAAATAAAGAAATTTAATAGGCTCCTGGGTGAGGTTCTGCGGTCCGACAGGAGGGGCTGGAGAAGTTGTGCTTGACTCCTCTTGGGCATGGGGTTTTATAGGGAGTGGAGGCATTTTGATTGGTTGTGGGGAAGCAGGGCTTGGACTGGGTAAGCTGCCATTGGCAGGTGGGCGGGATTTCCGGTAAGCGGGCCGCCCAGGGGGAGTGGGACCTCAACAGGGCAAAATGCTATTGGGCAGGTTCTGGCGGGGATCTTTTAAATTTTGGTGGGGTTCTTCAACGGTTGGCTAGGTGCTGAGTGCAGAGGCTAATGTTAAGTGCAGATTTGCGTGCTGAGTGCAGAAGTGGGCGTGGAATGGTGACATAGTTTCTAGGCGGGGAGGGGGGTGGGTGTGTCCGAGCTCCTGGTGAGGCGACCGTGCTTACATTCACTACCTTATAACTATTTTTAAAAGGCATTAAAAAAAAATCTTTGGTATAACTGGTGTTCTCCCACTGATATGGTTTGGCTGTGTCCTCACCCAAATCTCACCTTGAATTGTAATAATCCCCACATGTCAAGGGTGGGGCCAGGTGGAGGTAGTTGAATCATGGGGGCAGTTTCCCCCATACTGCTCTTGTGGTAGTGAGTAAGCCTCATGAAGTCTGATGGTTTTATAAATGGGAGTTCTCTTGAACGTGCTTTCTTGCCTGCTACCATGTGAGATGTGACTTTGCTTTTCATTTGCCTTCTGCCATAATTGTGAGACTTTCCCAGCCATGTGGAACTGTGAGTCAATTATACCTTTCTCTTTATAAATTACCCAGTCTCAGGTATGTCTTTATTAGCAGTGTGAGAGCAAACTAATATACCCCACTTCCTTTGAAAAAAAGACTTGTAATGATTGAGAACAGGTGGCAAAGAAATCAGATAAGGAATTTAATGCCCTATTCAGTTCAAAGACAAGAAAAAAAATATATAGTTGACAGTTTGGACCCCAAACATCTTTTCCTCTAACTTTGAAAATATACTTGGTCAAGATTAGCATAAAGTCCCTTCTTTTCCAATTCTAAAATTTTCTGGTTATAATCAAGCAATGTATCCCACTTTCTTCTATAGATAAGAATTAAAGGAGAAAGAATAAATTCAAAGTAGATAGCTAAAAGAAGTATCTTAGAGCTAATTTACTTACTTTATCATTTTATAGATAACAGCAAGTGAATACCTAAAAGCCTCAGTTTTGAAGATATCCTTCAAAGATATTTCAAGTGTTAATAGTCTAAACACAAACCCATGATATTCCCTTGCAAAGATGTTCCTCATTTTAGTTAATGGCAAAATGCAGGTCTCTGCTGACACTACATACAATCCATCATGAAATCCTGAAAGACCACAGGCCACATTCTGAAATTCCACAGTCTCTTTCCTGCTTATTCTCTGGCACTTTTCTAATTCATTCTCCACAGACTGGGCACAAGAATTCTTTTAAAATCAAAATCTAATCACATTAATTCCATTCCTTTGAAATGCTGCTGGCTTTATGACCAAAATCGCTAAAAAGTCTTCCCTGCTCCCTACCCCACCTTATGTCTCATGTCTCTGGTTAGATAACACTTCTTCCAGGAAGCATTCTTTAACCTCTCGAGTTCTTCTGCATTATAATGCCCTTATCACATTTTGCAGTTACATTTTTATTTTATTATTATGTGATTACCTCTTGCCTTCCCCATCAGACTGTTAGGCTTATGAGAGCAGGGAAGATGAAATATTGTGCACAATATTGCCAGTATCTGACACAGAATTTGAGATATAGAAAAACGTATGTGACATCTAAATGAATGAATTGCATTTTAGACTCAGATCCCTTACCCTCTGGTCTGCTACGACTTCTACCATAGTTTTCTGCCTTTTCCTCTCTTCTAAACACTTCTTCCTTTTAATCAAAAATGAAAGGAACAAAAGCATTTTAACCCCACATTTAAAAAATTGGAGGTGAATAATAAAGTGATAAAAAATCAATTGTTCAAAATTGAATTGTGTAAATAGAAAAACTAACAACACATATTTCAGTGCTAAAAACACACATTTCAGTGCTAAAAACGCACAGATGAACGTAGAAGCACTGAGGGAAAAATTAAGCAATTTTCACCATTATCATGATAAAATAAAAGTAGAGACTATATATTTACCTATCTTGTGAGTTGTTTCAGTGAAGAGAGCAAGTTTTGGGAAGACAGGAGCTAGAAAAGGAGCCCTAAGTCACACTACCATTGGTAGCATACTTCAAAAGAGATGGGCAACATGGGGTTCATTTTAGATTCTAAAATGTAGTTCACAGACTGTCACTTTTTCCTAGCTAATTCTTAAAAACTGCAAAAGAATGAATCCTGTTGATATTTTATTATGGCATTCCCTTGCACCCACCACTACCAAAAAGATCAGCTTCAAGTGAGGGAAAAGAATTTCAATGACCTACTAACCTAGTTAAATTGTTAGAGTCAGCCTTTGGTCACAAAATGATTCCCTGTGATTCACAGTCAGCTCTAAGTAAATGTTCTAAAACTCTTGGCAATGGCTTTTAAAAAAAAAATCACTTTTTTTTTTTAATGGTAAGCAGACCTAAGAGAAAAGTTTAAGGAAAGGTCCTGAGGCAGCTGAGTGGTTTAAAGTAAGGAAGAAAGTGCTTTAAAGTAGATAAGAGGAATAGAGATTCCAGACGGGACAAGAGAAGTCAGATCTTTCAGGACCTAGTAAGACTTCTTAGCAATTTTGATCATAAAGCCAGCAGCATTTCAAAGGAACTGAATTGATGCGATTAGATTTTCATTTTAAAATAATTCTTGAAAGTTGTGCGTGAGATGCATGGAATTCTGCTGTTCTCTGTAGAAGAGGCAAATAGAAAATACTGCCAGAAAACACCTGCAAAGAATGGCCTAAAGCCTTCTTTCAGGAAATTTGCATGCTTGACATCCCACACCTGAATGGAGGTCACTAACATCCTGAGTAGGACTATGTTCTTTTAAGTCTGCCAAGTGAAAGACTTGCCTAGACCTTATCTGATTGTGTAATACTTATTAAGGGTGATCACTCTTAACAAGAAATTGCCTTATAGAATTATTCACAGGTACCAGTTCATTATCTTTTGGATTTTTTTTTTTTTACATGAACTGCCTTTATGTGAAATACTCCACTTGTAAGAAGTCCTTTTGTATAAACAACCATTTGTAGGTACAAAAATTATGTACATGGACTTGGACAGTTCCCACCAGGATAGAATAATAGGGACCAGATTTATCCTTTTAAGCAACAATTAGAGAAACAAAATATATAAAACAATGGTTTTCAGATGTTGAACATCAGGCAGCACAGAACAGTGGTCCCTGAGAGAAAAGAAAGCAATGTGGCAACTGAAAAGATGCCTTTCTATTTGCATAAATGAAAAGAATATCACTGAGAGAGAATATAGCATTGGAGCAGGGACCAGAGGGTGAGAAGGATGCAGCATGGTACTGGAGAAAGGGCAATTCTTAAACTCTGGCATCAGCAAGGCCTGTCTTTTAAGCTCAGCTCTTCCATTTACTCAATACGCACAGTAGGCATTCAAAAATAGAAGAGAATGTTTACCAGATATCACACTTGAGGAAAAATTATCATTGAAGGATAGAATAATGAATTCAGAAATAAAGAGAAAAGGTTGTGGAATAGGCCATTTTCCCTTAAATATTGCTTCTGCCCTATTCTCTCACTCCTTTCTTTCCAATATTCCAATTGAACAGATTTATACCTTTTGACTATGCTTTGCGCATCTCTTACTTTATGTTCCGGTTCTTCTATTTTTGTTTCTCTCTTTTTTTAAAAAATTATACTTTAAATTCTGGGATACATTTGCAGAACATGCAGGTGTGTTACATAGGTATACTTGTGCCATGGTGGTTTGCTGCACCCATCAACTCATCATCTACATTAGGTATTTCCCCTAATGTTATCCCTCCCTTTGCCCCACACCCTCTGAAAGGCTCTGGTATGTGATATTCCCCTCCCTGTGTCCATATGTTCCGTTGTTCAATTCCCATTTATAAGTGAGAACATGCAGTGTCTGGATTTCTGTACCTGTGTTAGTTTGCTGAGTATGATGGTTTTCAGCTTCATCCATGTCCCTGCAAAGGACATGAACTCATTCTTTTTTATGGTTGCATAGGATTCCATGGTGTATACGTGCCACATTTTCTTTATCCAGTTTATCATTGATGAGCATTTGGATTGGTTCCAAGTCTTTGCTATTGTGAATAGTGCTGCAATAAACATACACGTACATGTGTCTTTAGTAGAATGACATAAATCTTCAGGTTGTTGAATACATGAATGAATATTTGTCAGAATTTTAATGCTAGCTTACATGTTAAATTTTCATCCTTGACAAAAGATGCCACTTATACTAAAGCTTAAGATTTTCCTCTTAGACTATTCTTGGAGTTCACAAAAGGCGCAATACCAAATAATAGGTCAGAATTTAGAAAACATGATTTCTCCATTTAACGAACAAAACAACCTAAAGTGACATGTCTTGCTTTATGGAAGTTACACTGAACCATTATGTCATAGATGAAAAGAACAATGGAGTGAATGAGTAAACCATCGGCTCATCTGGCTGGAATCTCATTTGTAATGAGCATTTTCCAAGGCTGGTTACATTTTTTGGTTTCTCATCTGCCTGGCCCTCCTGATATAGTGATGTGTTTGACTTTCTCCATTCACTACCATCCTGATTCATTTCCTGGATTTTAAAATCTTTCCTGGCATAATGCCTTCTTGGACTGCCACCTCAGAAGTAGAATCCACTTCTTTCTTTGGACTTACTCCAAAATCAACTATATTCAACTGAAACTTTTAAAGTGAAGTCTTGACCAACTGAGGCCCAGATCTATTTACTTTTAGTTCTACCACAGATGAGAGAGATCCAGGCAGAGGCAACATTTCTCCTTTGGCGTTCTTTACATTGGGCTTAAAAGATCAGTTTTTGGGCCAGGTGTGGAGGCTCACGCCTTTAATCCCAGCACTTTGGGAGGCTAAGGCAGGCAGATTTCTTGAGACCAGCCTGGGCAATATGGTGAAACCTCATCTCTTAAAAATATTTTATTGACTTACAGGACAAACACAATTGATAATGTTGACTAAGAGGATTCTGTATCCATGAGAAAGCATTGTAGAAACATTAATAACAGCATCGTGAGGTACTGCTGAGTCCAATAAGCAGCCTTCAGTCATACATCCTGGGTTTTCTCTCTGTATCTTCCAGTGAATCTTTAATTGATTCAAAAGATTACTGGATATCTCCATACCTCATTTCCTTGCCTGTATAAATGTGGAAAAATTATGGTCACTACCATGTTTGGTAAAATAGTGATTTAGATGCTTGTTCTTATTTTTTAAATCCATCAGTCTGAAGATTTCCTCACTGTTCTAAAACTCCTGAGTGTTTTGATATACATTTGATGTGCAAAGCTCAACTATAAAAAAAAATTGCAACGATTCTATGTATCTCAGTTTGCATTTTAAAAATACATGACATTAGATTGCAAACCTAGTAGGTCTGAGAGGAAGGAATGGATTTTTGTCTCATTGTTGTTGGAATGTAGCAATATAATAAAGTATATCCTCAAGTCATAAAAAATATTCGTGGCTATATTCCAGGAAAAATATTTATTTAGAATACTTAGGTTAAAATTTGATCTCCTTTTATAAACAAAACAATTGCATACACTTTTTAATGCTAATTTTTGCAGAAGACCAGGCTGGTAGCTCATTCTCATTTTTTCCCAGGATACAATGGTAACTTAGAAACATCTATATGATTATGACCTCATGTTCAGGGTTTTGGTCCTTATGTAGGACTGCCAGGACTACAGAGAAAAATTCTCATCTCAAGACTTAAACTGAACTACTGGTGTTAACCAGCTGTCATTCAAATGGGTCTGGGTAAAAGACAGAGCAGGAGAAATAATGAGTATAGCACATAATCTAGACCAGATAATATATTCTTCATATGAGCAAACTAGTATATGAAACACCTCTGAACAAAATATGTCTCATGAATCTTTAAGAACACACTGAGTTTTTTTTAATTTTATACTTTAAGTTCTGGGATACATGTGCAGATTGTGCAGGATTATCACATAGGTATACAAATATTTTAATGATTGCCACATTGAGGTTTTAAAAATGATTCCAGTTTAATTTCAAAGGTGGAGTGCATCATGCTGGAGGTACAGTAGAGTAGTGGCAGTATGTGCAACACATCAGTTCCCAAACCTGCATCACTGTTGGAATCACTTGGAGTGGCCCCTGGAACCTCTGGAATCAGAAATTCCAAGATATATACTGAGAAGCTTATTTTTGGAGTCTCTCTAATATGGGAGCTACTATTGTAATGGCCAGAGAGTAGATTTGAAGTCAGAGAGACCAAGATCTAAGTTTGGCGAGTCTCACTTTTCTTATCATTAAAGAGGGAAAAATGATAACCTTCTTTGGAAAGTGCTGCAAGATTAGAGTAAATCATATGGAAAAAAACCTACCAAATATTGCTAAACAGGATAACCACTATTTAAAAACCAACTAGCATATTTCACAATGTATACAGCGTGTCACAATGTGTACAATGACCACAATGTCTCACAATATATACATTTATCAAAACATCAAGCTGTAAATAGATACATTTTTTATTTGTCAATTATAACTTAATAAACCTGGGGAAAAATAAAGTTTTTTTTAAATTTTACTTTTTATTTTACTTTGGGTTCTGGGGTACATGTGCAGGTCATGCAGGGTAGTTGCATAGGTGCATACATAACCAGGTAGTTTGCTGCCTCTCTTCTCCCTTTGACTGTAATGTAGGATGAATAACTTCAACCAGGAGAGCAAGATTGGTTAAATAAGATTAAAGTTCAAAAGCTGAGCATTAAGAAATAATATAAGAAGAAAGGAAAATGGTGAATGAGGCCATGGATGAGCGATTCAGAGTGGTGGAGAAGGTATTAAAGTGGGAAGGCATTAAAAGTGAAGATCAGAACCATAAAGAGAGCAATAACCAAATTGTCAATAGCATTGAAGCATGGGTTGGAGAGGGAACAAATCCAAAACTTAGTGAGAATGTCCCAGAACCCCTGATAAGGAACCAAGGCAGAACCTGGGCAGGAGAGATCAGAGGCCAGCAAAGGAGGATCATCCACCAGTGACAGTGTGATAGTCCAACGCCAGGTTACTGTTGAGACAGCCCTCTGGGACTCAGGGGATAGGAACAGGCAATGGGGAGTAGACAATTATGGGTCTTGCGTGAGTACAGATGGTTCTGGGCCTTGGTGTCTGAGGTGATATTGCAGTTCTCCCCACTTAGCTCCCATTTTGTGAATATAAAGAAACAGAACAAAAGACCAAGGCAGTTAAAAATCTTCTTAAATTTGAAAAAAAATGTACATAAATAGATGTGTCTTTCATGACCAGTAAAAATAAGATATCACATCTTTGTTAATTCACTTAAAATGTTTTTGTCTCAATGCACAGTTCGAAGAGATAGGTAGATTTGGATCTGGGAAGAGAAAGGCAAAGAGTTTACTCATGAGGAAAACATGAACCGAAACTTGGAGGCGAGAATGACAATTTTTTCGGAGAGAAAATTCATCTATCAACAAAGTTCGCAGTAGTGGAGGGAATGATTGAATGACTGAAACTGGAACAATTAGAATGTCACTGCAGTGATTTGGGAGGTACATTTACTAAAATTTTACTACATAGTTCAGATCATAGGACTACCATATCTTTTATATTCTTTACTTTCATTTTAGTAAAGACATTCTATTTCCTTTGAGTTTTATGGAATTATTCATATGGTTTTAATTCTGCTATCTAATTATGTTAGTACTAGACAGAACTAAGTATTAATTTCTTTCTTGTGTGTTGTTTACCTGAAATGTTTAACAACATCATTTGATAGAAAAAAATTGATTTTTTGTTTAAATGTTGTTTACTCCAAATGCTTAGCAGTGTCATGTGACTTCTTTGGTTGGAACATGACCATTCAAAAGCCTTCATATAATCTAGCCTCTCTTAGAGGTTTGACTGTGTTATGTCAAATATTTTAAGATGGTCCCATATCCCACATTCAACATCATTTATATAGAATTAGATTACCTGTATTTCAATGTAGTTGAAGAGTTGGTAAAATATACTATTTTGAATAAATTATTAATTAGTTAATAATTTTAGTTTATAATTTTATTTTCATAGTTTTGAGCCAATAAAATTTTTTAGAGTCTCGAAAATATGGCAAGCTCAGGATGCAGTCCTTTTAAAGATTTATGAAAAAATAATTGGCCTGTGGGTGTGAAGGTTATTTACACAAGTAAGATAACCTCTTGGAGAAAACATGTCCTAAGACTCATTAAAGACTCTGAGTCTTTAATGTATGTTCATCCATCTAATATCCTAATCTCAAAATCATAGGATTTGGTGACTAGTTTCTTGAGTTGGTATATTTTGTGTTTATGTATTTTTTTTTTAAGTATCTTGTAAACTTGTTAAAGGCACAGCCTTTCTTTTTAGGCCTTATTTTGTACTAGGGATTAGCCCAGTTACTTCTACTTAGTAAGACTTTATATATTACTTGTTCCTTCAAATTCCCATCACCTTATTTAACAAAACAATAACTTACTAAACTTTTACTTTGTGAGTAAAGTTCCTATGCTTGTGCCAGCTGGCAGAAATCATGAGGATGTGTTACCAATAGATTGATTGCACAATATTTAAGAATTTATTCCCAACTTCCTATGTTCTGACCAACATAAAAATTTTAAAAGGTCAGCATATCGGTTTTATATTGAAACCAACCTTCTCAAATTTGTATCTTTGCATGTTATTAAGTTTAATGTCAGCACTGAACTTAACACAGAAATAGAAAAAGGACATCTGCCATTTCATAGACTTACCAATAAAATTCTGTTACAAATTAACTGGTTCCTTTGTTAAGTATTTCCTAGTATAAAGAAAACTTATAACCTAACAAAACCCAACCCATGTATACCTCATTACTTTTCCTTTCCAACTGGGAAATAAACTATTTAAATTCAATTGGTTTTGTAAGGCATTGTGCCACTTTTTAGCCTGAGAACTGCCTTATCATAGCAACTTGGGTGGAGGAACAAAAACAAAATGCTTCACAGAAAGTCAATTTTTAAAAGGCCATAGGGACCACTCACATCTGTGACGCAGGGCAGATTCAGAAAGTCACCGAAGGCTACAGTATTTCTCTCTTTTTATAGTAGAATAAAATAGTATGATTTATCAAAGGGTGGAATCATGGAATGAGTAAAGAGGACATAAATATCCTAAGTTATTTTTCTATAGTAGAGCAGATTTTCTTTTTGAAATGGAATTTGTTTTTCTTCAATCAGTGGTTGTTGTTATGTTGTTTAAAAGGAAATGATATTACCTGTTAAAATGTCACCCATTTTGAAAAACGTAGAAGATATATATGTCATCTGTATAAACTAGCAAGAAGAACTAATTCAAAAATATTACTCTATTATATGGCATTTAGAAGTAAGAGAACAATAAAATCATTTAACAGTTTTTGAATTTGGAAAATACAATGTGACAAAAGAAGTAAATATATCCTGCCAGCTTAAATCACCAGAGATTCTTACAGCATATCATGATTCCTAACTATGAACACAAACAAGTGAAAATTATAGAGGATAAAATATACCATTTTAGTTATAGCTTTTAATATATTTCCCTAACATTTTTTTTTGTTATACCTAAATGCTTCTAAATCAGAACAAAATAACTCAATAAATTTTTGCCTGAGCTTGTGTTGGAAAACACTTTTTTTTCCAGTTGCTTTATTCCTTAGAGAAAAGAGAAAGGAATTAAATGAGGGACGAAAGAAAAACAAGAATAAAGATATCTGTGTGGTCTGATAGAATAACGTGGTGTGGAGTCCTGCAGAGAGATCTCCATGGACTGGAGAAATTACTGGAACTTCTGAAAAGAGCCTAGTCTTAGTGAAATAAAGAACTTCTCAAATGTAGAGTCCACAGAGCAGGGTTCCAGAGTACGTTTATTGAGCTCAATTGAATAGCTTCTAGTATATAGTATATAGTCACTTAATGATGGGAATACATTCTGAGAACTGCATCGTTAGGTGATTTTGTCATTGTGTGAACATCATAGAGTGTACTTACACAAACCTAGATGATATAGCCTGCTACACACCTAGGTTATATGGTATAGCCTATTGCTCCTAGACTACAAACCTGAACAGCATATTACTGTACTGAACACTGCAGACAATTGTAACACAATGGCATGTATTTTTGTATCTAAACATATTTAAATACAGAAAAGGTACAGTAAAAATATGGTATTATAATCTTATGGGACCACCATTGTGCATGTGGTCTATCATTGATGGAAATGTTGTTTTGTCGAACATGACTATTTGAATATCTAGTATATTATATATATCATATATTACACACACATATATATATATATATATATATATAATATACATGGCTAAAATAATCTGTAGCTGCTGCTGTCTGCTGTTTGTCCCCAAAGCTGCTGCCATGGTAACCATACTGTGCTTCCAAGCAAGTATGTGTGTTTTAGTCTCATATACTTAGATATGCTCTTTTGGCCAATTTCAAGATGCCAGCTTTTCATTTCCAAACATTAAAGCTCAAACTTTGATTCAAGAAGACTTGTGATGAAGAATAAATGCTCATCAACTCTTTGGGTTGAAGCCTTGAATCCCGACCAGAGGAAAGAATTTGCAACTAAGAATTGGAGTAATTTTGCTGGGCCAACAACTTATAGTGTTACTTTGTGTGTGGCTGCTCTGCCTGTCTAAAGGGAGCATGTTCTAAGCTACAGGTTGGACTTTCCTAGCAGCAGGTTGGAAAGAGGGATAATATGGAAAAATGTCCACATTAGAAGTTTTCTTGGTTACACACTTTCCAGAAGAAACTTAATGTCACAGAAGGCATTCTTGTTTCATCATTTCTTGTTTAAGAAACTTAGTCGAGATACTTGGGGTCTTAGAATTTTTTGTTCAATGGAGATAAAAAAAAAAAATACATACCTTTTAGTGTAGCTATGAAGACTAAAACAGTATTTTAAAATGAATTAATGTAATAAACATGACGACACTAATAATAACTGTTACAGGCTGAATTGTAGCCCCTCTAACTTCATATGTTGAAGTCCTAATCCACAGTAACTCAGAATGAAGCTGTTTTGGGGACAAGGCTTTTACAGGAGTGATTGCGTTAAAACGGGAATGTTGATGTGGGCCTTAATCCGAGTGACTCGGTTTTTGGTATATTGTTACGGCAACCTTAGGAAATTAATGCAATAACTAACAGAGATGGAGAGCTTATTCTAGGCTTTATAATTAGTACTGTTTCTTAGGAGAGTTGCTGAATTAATTTGGAGCATGGATGAAGATGTTGAAGGGAACATTCTTCCACCTTTGCCTTTAACTTCCCAATAGAACAACTGTCACTTAGGCAATTTATTGTATCTGTATTATTACAAGAACAAAGTAACTGAGAGTCCTTCACAATTTTCTTTGTTATTTAACTTCGTTCTAAATGAAATCTACTTAATTTTTAAATAAAATCTGGATTTTAAATTAAGCTTTTATTCATTTTCTACTCATTAAAATGTTTCTTAGAAATATTACATTGGAGTGAGTAGAAATGTAAACCCATTTCATAGAAAATATTTGTTTACTGTATTCTTACAAAGCAAATTTTATGTTGGCCCAACCTGGAAGATCTACTGCCCTTTGCTTCCTCTTTAAACAAGTATAGTCAGTTTTACTTCCTCTCATTTTAATATAAGTTTCTGTATTCTAGTGAATATGGATAAGTCTTTTTATGGTAAGCAGGAAGAAGTCTGAATTGCAATTCAAAAGTAAAATTTAGTCTAAGTCAAAGGGGCACTAAATAAATGGTCAATAGTTTTATGATCCTCTAAGAAGGCATCAAAATTTCTGTCTAAGATTTTTGTATTTACATGTTATATATGCATATGTATATGATTATTAAGAATGTAACAGAAATAACCTATATTGTATGTTATCTATCTATCTATCTATCTATTTATCTATCTATCTGATCTATCTATCTAATCTATCTATCTTCAATTTTTTACCACATGCATTTTAGCTTGAGACATAAATTCAGGTTAGGTAATTAACTCAGCAAATTAATTAAAATGAGGATTCTTTTATTGAGGTCACATATATTTAAAGTTTTAAAGACCACTTACATGTGACTTTCAGTGTTTGTTTTTTCCTTTAAAGATCAAGTGTGATTACAATATGTAAATTAATTTTTAGGCAATTATTTGACAAGTATCTTGACTCTCTTATAGAAGAAAAAGGAACAAAATTCAGAAGACTCATTGAATATTGACTACCAACTGTGGTAATGCTAGAGTTCCCAACAAAAATCAACTATGTAAGTTGGTTATATAGGCTAGTAATGCCTAGGGACAGCTTAAATTTGTAGTTTGTGTACATTAGTTTATCTGAACTTTAGTTAAATAAGGCATACTTTGTACCTTGCTTGTTTTGATTTCTGTCAGTTTCTTCATGACCATTCTAGGGTTTTAGCCCCATGGTCTACTAGTTTTTATTTTTTTATTTATTTATTTTTTTTTTTTCTTTTATTTCTAAGAAATTACTTTATTAGCATGAACATATTTGAAACAAGGGGGTCTTGAATGTAAATCTGCCAAAGCATACTCATTAATGAAGAATTAAATACAAAGTTGTTCATGAGCCGTAAGGGGAATTATTGAAGGGAACAGTGTAACTATAACAAAAATAACTAAACAAACAAAGTCACAGTTCAATGCAAAGATGCAAGTTCTTATAATTTAGAACTTCAATTTTTGTTTACAGTGGAGACTCACAGATCCAGTTTATATAAACTGCAGGTCAGTAGGTGTAAATTGTCATCATATATAGATATGATGGTGCCAGGATATGTGAGTGAATAAAACAAGCATAATTTTTGCCCTTATCCATCTTCCAGCCAGCATGCATTAGACCAGTAGTTACAGATAATTCATCCAAACATTATGAGTAGCAGGCGCTGTGGAGCCCTCCTGATGTGCACAGTGGCTTCTTTGGAAGCAAATTACAAAAGGTCCTCTCCTCATACAGAGAACTAAAGGGAGGCTTCCCAAAGAAGTGGTTTTAGTTTTGGGTTCGTTCGTTCGTTCGTTTGTTCGTTCGTTCTTTCTTTCTTTCTTTTTTTTCCTTTATTTTCATTTTTTATTTGTCTTTTTTCTTTTAATTTGTTTTCTTTTCTTTCTTTTTTTTTTTTTTTTTTTTTTTTTTTTTTTTTTTTAATTGCATTTTAGGTTTTGGGGTACATGTGAAAAACATGCAAGGTTGTTGCTTAGGTGCATACGTGGCAGTGTGATTTGCTGCCTTCCTCCCCTTCACCCATATCTGGCATTTCTCCCCATGCTATCCCTCCCCAATTCCCCACCCCCCCGCTGTCCCCCCCACTCCCCCACAACAGACCCCCATGTATAGTGCTCCCCTCCCTGTGTCCATGTGTTCTCCTTGTTCAACACCCGCCTATGAGTGAGAACATGTGGTGTTTGATTTTGTGTTCTTGTGTCAGTTTGCTGAGAATGATGTTTTCCAGGTTCATCCATGTCCCTACAAAGGACGCGAACTCCTCGTTTTTAATGGCTGCATAATATTCCATGGTGTATATGTGCCACATTTTTCCTGTCCAGTCTATCATCGATGGGCATTTGGGTTGGTTCCAGGTCTTTGCTATTGTAAACTGTGCTGCAATGAACATTCGTGTGCATGTGTCCTTATAGTAGAACGATTTATAATCCTTTGGATATATGCCCAGTAATGGGATTGCTGGGTCAAATGGAATTTCTATTTCTAGGTCCTTGAGGAATCGCCACACTGTTTTCCACAATGGTTGAACTAATTTACACTCCCACCAACAGTGTAAAAGTGTTCCTATTTCTCCACATCCTCTCCAGCATCTGTTGTCTCCAGATTTTTTAATGATTGCCATTCTAACTGGTGTGAGATGGTATCTTAATGTAGTTTTGATTTGCATTTCTCTAATGGCCAGTGATGATGAGCATTTTTTCATATGCTTGTTGGCCTCATGTATGTCTTCTTTTGTAAAGTATCTGTTCATGTCCTTCGCCCACTTTTGAATGGGCTTGTTTGTTTTTTTCTTGTAAATCTTTTTTAGCTCGTTGTAAATTCTGGATATCAGCCCTTTGTCAGATGGGTAGGCTGCAAAAATTTTTTCCCATTCTGTTGGTTGCCGATTCACTCTATTGACTGTTTCTTTTGCCGTGCAGAAGCTGTGGAGTTTGATTAGGTCCCATTTGTCTATTTTGGCTTTTGTTGCCAATGCTTTTGGTGATTTGGTCATGAAGTCCTTGCCTACGCCTATGTCCTGAATGGTTTTGCCTAGGTTTCCTTCTAGTGTTTTTATGGTGTTAGGTCTTATGTTTAAGTCTTTAATCCATCTGGAGTCAATTTTAGTGTAAGGTGTCAGGAAGGGGTCCATTTTCTGCTTTCTGCATATGGCTAGCCAGTTTTCCCAACACCACTTATTGAACATGGAATCCTTTCCCCATTGCTTGTTTTTATCAGGTTTGTCAAAGATCAGGTGGTTGTAGATATGTTGTGTTGCCTCCGATGCCTCTGTTCTGTTCCATTGGTCTATATCTCTGTTTTGGTACCAGTACCATGCTGTTTTGATTACTGTAGCCTTGTAGTAGAGTTTGATGTCTGGTAGTGTGATGCCTCCTGCTTTGTTCTTTTTGCTTAGAATTGACTTGGCTATGCGGGCTCTCTTTTGGTTCCATATGAAGTTTAAGGTGGTTTTTTCCAGTTCTGTGAAGAAGGTCATTGGTAGCTTGATGGGGATAGCATTGAATCTGTATATTACTTTGGGCAGTATGGCCATTTTCACGATATTAATTCTTCCTAACCATGAACATGGAATGTTTCTCCATCTGTTTGTGTCCTCTCTTACTTCGTTGAGCAGTGATTTGTAGTTCTCCTTGAAGAGGTCCTTTACATTCCTTGTTAGTTGTATTCCTAGGTATTTTATTCTCTTTGTAGCGATTGTGAATGGCAGTTCGTTCTTGATTTGGCTCTCTTTAAGTCTGTTATTGGTGTATAGGAACGCTTGTGATTTTTGCACATTGATTTTGTATCCTGAGACTTTGCTGAAGTTGCTTATCAGTTTCAGGAGCTTTTGGGCTGAGGTGATAGGGTCTTCTAGATATACAATCATGTCGTCTGCAAATAGAGACAATTTGACTTCCTCCTTTCCTAATTGAATACCTTTTATTTCTTTTTCTTGCCTGATTGCTCTGGCTAGAACTTCCAGTACTATATTGAATAGGAGTGGTGAGAGAGGGCATCCTTGTCTAGTGCCAGATTTCAAAGGGAATGCTTCCAGTTTTTGCCCGTTCAGTATGATATTGGCTGTCGGTTTGTCGTAAATAGCTTTTATTATTTTGAGATACGTTCCATCGATACCTAGTTTATTGAGGGTTTTTAGCATAAAGGGCTGTTGAATTTTGTCGAAGGCCTTCTCTGCATCAATTGAGATAATCATGTGGTTTTTGTCTTTGGTTCTGTTTATGTGGTGAATTACATTTATAGACTTGCGTATATTGAACCAGCCTTGCATCCCCGGGATGAATCCTACTTGATCATGGTGGATAAGCTTTTTGATGTGCTGTTGTAATCGGCTTGCCATTATTTTATTGAAGATTTTTGCATCTATGTTCATCATGGATATTGGCCTGTAGTTTTCTTTTCTTGTTGAGTCTCTGCCAGGTTTTGGTATTAGGATGATGTTGGTCTCATAAAATGATTTGGGAAGGATTCCCTCTTTTTGGATTATTTGGAATAGTTTCAGTAGGAATGGTATCAGTTCCTCTTTGTATGTCTGGTAGAATTCGGCTGTGAACCCATCTGGGCCTGGGCTTTTTTTGGGTGGTAGGCTCTTAATTGCTGCCTCGACTTCAGACCTTGTTATTGGTCTATTCAGGGTTTCGACTTCTTCCTGGTTTAGGCTTGGCAGGAGGCAGCTGTCCAGGAATTTATCCATTTCCTCCAGGTTTTCTAATTTATGTGCATAGAGTTGTTTGTAATAATCTCTGATGATGGTTTGAATTTCTGTGGAATCTGTGGTGATATCGCCTTTGTCATTTTTTATTGCATCTATTTGGTTATTCTCTCTTTTCTTTTTTATTAGTCTGGCTAGTGGTCTGTCTATTTTGTTGATCTTTTCAAAAAACCAGCTCCTGGATTTATTGATTTTTTGAAGGGTTTTTCGTGTCTCTATCTCCTTCAATTCTGCTTTGATCTTAGTTATTTCTTGTCTTCTGCTAGGTTTTGAGTTTTTTTGATCTTGCTCCTCTAGCTCTTTCAATTTTGACGATAGGGTGTCAATTTTAGATCTCTCCTTTCTTCTCATGTGGGCACTTATTGCTATATATTTTCCTCTAGAGACTGCTTTAAATGTGTCCCAGAGATTCTGGTATGTGGTGTCTTCATTCTCGTTGGTTTTGAAGAACGTCTTTATTTCTGCCTTCATTTCATTGTTTATCCAGTCAACATTCAGGAGAAAGTTGTTCATTTTCCATGAGGCTGTGCGGTTCTGGGTTGGTTTCTGAATTCTGAGTTCTAACTTGATTGCACTGTGGTCTGAGAGACTGTTTGTTATGGTTTCCGTTCTTTTGCATTTGCTGAGGAGTGATTTACTTCCAATTATGTGGTCAATTTTAGAGTAGGTGTGATGTGGTGCTGAGAAGAATGTATATTCTGTGGATTTGGGGTGGAGAGTTCTGTAAATGTCTATTAGGTTTGCTTGTTCCAGGTCTGAGTTCAAGTCCTGGATATCCTTGTTAATTTTCTGTCTCGTTGATCTGTCTAATATTGACAGTGGTGTGTTGAAGTCTCCCACTATTATTGTGTGGGAGTCTAAGTCTCTTTGTAAGTCTTTAAGAACTTGCCTTATGTATCTGGGTGCTCCTGTATTAGGTGCATATATATTTAGGATCGTTAGCTCTTCTTGCTGCATTGATCCTTTTACCATTATGTAATGTCCTTCTTTGTCTCTTTTAATCTTTGTTGCTTTAAAGTCTATTTTATCAGAGATGAGAATTGCAACTCCTGCTTTTTTTTGCTCTCCATTTGCTTGGTAAATCTTCCTCCATCCCTTTATTTTGAGCCTTTGTGTATCCTTGCATGTGAGGTGGGTTTCCTGGATACAGCACACTGATGGGTTTTGACTTTTTATCCAATTCGCCAGTCTGTGTCTTTTGATTGGGGCATTTAGTCCGTTTACATTTAGGGTTAATATTGTTATGTGTGAATTCAATCCTGTCATTTTGGTGCTAGGTGGCTGTTTTGCCCTTTGGTTGATACAGATTCTTCATTGTGTTGATGCTCTTTACCTTTTCGTGTGTTTTTGGAGTGGCTGGTACTGGTTGTTCTTTTCTATGTGTAGTGCCTCCTTCAGGAGCTCTTGTAGAGCTGGTCTGGTGGTGATGAACTCTCTGAGTTCTTGCTTGTTCACAAAGGATTTTATTTTTCCTTCACTTATGAAGCTTAGTTTGGCTGGATACGAAATTCTGGGTTGAAAGTTCTTTTCCTTAAGGATGTTGAATATCGGCCCCCACTCTCTTCTGGCCTGTAGGGTTTCTGCTGAGAGATCTGCAGTGAGTCTGATGGGCTTCCCTTTGTGGGTAACCCGACCTTTCTCTCTGGCTGCCCTTAGTATTTTCTCCTTCATTTCAACCCTGGTGAATCTGATGATTATGTGTCTTGGGGTTGCTCTTCTAGAGGAGTATCTTTGTGGTGTTCTCTGTATTTCCTGGACTTGAATCTCGGCCTGCCTTGTTAGGTTGGGGAAGTTTTCCTGGATAATATCCTGAAGAGTATTTTCCAGCTTGGATGCATTCTCTTCGTCACATTCAGGTACACCTATCAAACGTAGATTAGGTCTTTTCACATAGTCCCATATTTCTTGTTGACTTTGTTCATTCCTTTTTACCCTGTTTTCTCTAATCTTGCCTTCTCGTTTTATTTCATTGAGTTGATCTTCGACCTCTGATATCCTTTCTTCTGCTTGGTCAATTCGGCTGTTGAAACTTGTGCATGCTTCACGAAGTTCTCGTGTTGTGTTTTTCAGCTCCATCAATTCGCTCATATTCCTCTCTAAGTTGTCCATTCTTGTTAGCATTTCGTCAAGTCTTTTTTCAAGGTTCTTAGTTTCTTTGCATTGGGTTAGAACATGTTCTTTTAGCTCACGGAAGTTTCTTATTATCCACTTTCTGAAAGCTGATTCTGTCATTTCATCACACTCATTCTCCGTCCAGTCTTGTTCCCTTGCTGGTGGGGAGTTGTGATCCCTTGTAGGAGGAGAAGTGTTCTGGTTTTGGGTGTTTTCATCCTTTTTGCGCTGGTTTCTTCCCATCTTTGTGGATTTTTCCACCTGCTGACTTTGTAGTTGTTGTCTTTCTGATTTTGGTAATTTTAAGTCTGCTGTGGCAGAACTCATAAACCCCCTGCTCTTCCCCCGAGGTGTTCTGTCCCAGGGAGTTACTGTTTTCTGATGTTCCCCTGTGCGGTTGCTGTTTTCCCTGCCCACAAGGTGGCAGCCTAGTCACACTCAGTTTGCAGAGGCTTCGCTAAACTGCTGTGGGCTCCACCCAGCTTCCGTGTGAACTTCTGGGTGTAGTTAGAACTGCTTCCGCTATGTTGGCCCGCCCCTGTAGTGACGGAGTCTCTGTAGTGGCGGATTGCCTTGGTACAGAACAGCAGGGTGCCTATGGAGAACGCCCCTCCTCCACAGAGCTGGACCGTCCCGGTTTCAGTTGTGTTTCAGGTCTTCTTGCTGGGTAAGAGGGGACACCGTCTCATCCGATCTGCCTCCGGAGCCGCTGCGTTGGCTAAAGCCGCGGCTCTGAGATTCGTGGCGCTGGCCTGGCTCCCCGTTTCAGCTCCCCTTGCTGGCTTATAGGGGACTCAGACTCTCTCACTTTATACAGTGAGCCGTTGCCTCAGGGTGCCGGCCCAGCGGCTGCGCCGTTCAAGCCAGCGGCGCCAGCGGCGCTGGCGACCCGTGTGGCTTCTCTGCGTGTGAATCTCCTGTTCTGTGGGCAGTAAAAATCAGTCTGGAAATACGGCGTCCACTCACCCTCTGTGCTTTCTCTCGGAGCTGCATTCCCGAGTTCCTCCTAAGCGGCCATCTTGGATCTCCCTAGTTTTTATTTTTTTAATGCTTGTCATAACACGTTTAATCTCCAAATTTCATCATTTAAACCAAGGAACAACCATATTTTATAGAATATTCTAGTATTACATACATTATTATAATTTTGTGTCACCTTTGATGTGTATTTTATAATGACAAGCACTTAATAAACTTATTTTTTTCTACCTCTGAATATTTGCTCTTTTAAAGTCAAGTACATTTGCTCATATACCTGGGTGGAAGAAAATTTTTTTTGTGTTAAAAAACAGAAGACACATTGAAATATTTGTTTTCAGATTGTAAAAAAATACTACTTGGAAATATAAATCAATGTAAGTAAATATTTTAAGATCTTCTAGGTGATTAATGCATAGTAAAAGTGTAGAATTGTCGTTTGGGGAAATGAATAATAATCATTTTTGAATGTAACTATCATAAATTAGACAATGGCTAAATTTTTGGTTTACCAGTTTTAAAGGATTATGTATGGGGCCTGCCGCTTACACACATGCCTTACCTGGCAGATACGTTTTTCAATTAATAGCTTATTTACAATATCATGAAAGCAATGGCTTATTGATAAAAATATATATATAAACCATATAGTTATGGGAAATACTTTATATTTATATTAATATGTTACAGGTTTCCTGAGACAAGTAACTATATATGATTAACTTTTGTCTCCTACCTGTGTGTCTTGTGTCTAATGTAAACTTTGGTACCAATAGCAGATTCGAAATATCTGTTGAGTGAATGACTGGCCTAAATATTTTTCTGAGATAAAGTGTTCCATCATGAGCTGCATTAGGTAATGATTGATTAGTTTTATATTATGCTTTTGAGTTTTAAATTATAACTTTTTAACCCAATATACCACATAGATGAACACATATTACAGATACCATTTATATGTTCTTGGGAAATCCGTAAATATCTGAATATATTTGAAATTGATCAGATTAAGTTTCTCCCATCAAGGAGAATGGGCAAACACTGAGCTCAGTAGCTCCCCCTGCCAAAAAAAAATGAATTGGCTATTAGTAGACCTAAACTTTTTTTTATCAATCAACCACTGCTTTCATGATATTGTAAATGAGCTATTAATATTGATCCTCTGAGAGATGAATCAATAGCCCTGTATTGCTTAGTCATAATCATTGCTAGACATTTGATTATAAGAACATCTATCTTCACAAAACTCATCCCTATACTGTTCTGCTGAGGACTTAATTTGATCCTCTCACTCCCATCCTATTTCTCTTGCTTTTCATGACAAAACTACCTCAAATGTGTCATCTTTTCTAGGAACATTCCCTTATATTCTTGCTTTATCAAACAACTGCCTGTCCCTTTTTATTGTCAACTCTATTTGGCCTTGTCAAAAGAAAATTGTTCTTTCTTGTACTGATTACATGAGGCATAACAGGGTTGGCTGGTGTCCTCTCTGATTTTGGTTTGCAGTATTAGCTCTTTTTCTGTCTCCCTCCTACAAATGCCTACCAGTGTTCTTAAGACTTATGCCTCCTCTACCTTTCTGTTATTAAGGCTCTTTTATTCAAGCATATAGATTCCTAAATTCTGTACAGTATTTGTTTGTGACTTCAGCATCCACATAAATAAAACATCTAAAATGGAGGCTTTTTGGTTCTTTCATCTTCTCATCTCCAAATTTCTTTTTATTCCTGGTAACCACTTTCACTCAATGTCCTTTCAGCCCCAGAAAATTTACCACTTCTGAAATCTTGGTTTTAAATATTCCATTCTCCTACAATAATCATTTATTTATCTGGAACATTTATTCAAGTATCTCTACTGCCACAAGTCTTCAAATACATCACAACTCCAACCCTGACCACATCTGTTATCAGTCCACTCCAACGTTCATTTGACCCCGGTGTCTGCGATCTCTGTTCATCATTAGATTACTTCATGGCAAATATCCTTCAATCCTTTACCCCTCTCTCCTTTCATTTTAGTTACCTTGCAAAACTTGGCCATGTGCCTTTTTATGATTTAATTTGAGTGGGGAAACTTTTCTGGGTAAAGATCACAGGACTCTGTGGTCTCAAATTTCAAACTTCTGTTCAATACCACTCATTTATCCTTTCATTTTCTTCTAATGGGATCGTGTTTCCACTTTGAAAATGAGAACTTCATACCTTCTGTTTTCTCTTCAAATCACCCATAATTTCTTTCTGCTCATTGTGCTGTCTCACTTTTTCCTCTTCCGTTTACACCACAACCCACTGTGGTCAGGCTTCTGTGCCCCATTCTCTGAGCCCCACATTCCACTGAAAATCCTCATAACTAGGTCAATGTAAACATTTCATTGTCTACATCCTGCTCGGTTTCTCACCATTATGTGAGACAGTAAATACTACTTTTTTTCCCTCTCACTTTTTTCCTTTGGCTTCTGTTCCACCACGCTACTGATTTTTTTAAATTTAATGGTGGCATCTTCTTAAATTTCTTAGCTGGTTACCCTTCCTTTAAATATCTGGGCTTCTTGATTTTAGGTTCTAGATCTTCTTTGCTTCTTCAACATACATTTTCTAGGTGATCTCATCAGTTGACATAAATATGAACTCAGTATTTATTCTGATGACTCTCAAAGGTTTATATTTATCACCAAGCTCTTGACTTTCATTTCAGACTGTTTATCTGACACTACAGCTAGGTGTTACATATACCTTGCAAACACCATCTATCCCAAAACAGAAACTCATGATTTTCTATTCTAAATCTCTCCAAACTCTCCTTTTTTTTTAAAAAAAAAAAAACCACTTTAGTAAACATCATCAAAATTCACTTAGTTGTTTCTTCTAAAAGCAAAAGAGAAATGTGTTTGTTTTTCCCTTACTGTACTCATCCATCAGTACTTTCTGTTGTATTACATTACCAGTACAATAGAATATGGTATTCTCTTGTATCTTGTATTCTCAAATTATTCTTCAAAACTTTCTACTTTCCTTTGCGTCTATTCTCCTGTCTCAGTTCAGATTACTATCCTTTCTTGCCTGGAAGATAGTTTACTAACTTGTTTTCTTTGTCTATTATTGTTTTTCTTCAAACCATTCTCCACAAAGCAGCAAGTGTGATCTAAAAGTTAGGTCAAATTATATTATTCCTCTGCATAAAAGCCATCAATGGCTTTTAATTTTACTAAAAATAAAAGGCAGACTTCTTTCCATGAATTAAGGAATCACCCATGTTATGGTTTCTACTCACTTCTTCAAATCCGTTACAGTCCACTCTCCCAGTTCTTCACTGTTATTGACATTCTAGCCTTTCAGAAGTTTAATGAAGCCATCAGAGGCTCCTCCCATCCAGGGTATTTGAAGTCATTGTTGCATCAACATGAAAGATTTGCTTGCAGACTTCAATGTCAATGCCATAAAAGTCACATCTTTTTCTTGTTTGTCATTGATTTCTCAGCATCTAGAATGGTGCCTGTCACACAGTAGGTGCTCAATTTGTATTTGCCGAGTTAAGTAAATGCATAAATTTCATCCCTAGATCTTAGCTGAAATATCCCCTCTTAAAATGGGCTTTTTCTAACCACTGTATCTGAAGTATCTTCCACCCTATATTAAATTACACTCTATCCCATACCATTTTAATTTCCTTCATTGCAGTTTTTAGTCTGCACTTACTTATCTTGCTTGCTTACTTGTTTGCATAATTATTTCCCATATTCTCTATGGCAATATTCTCTCTCTTATTTACCACTGAAATCTGAGTGCCCAGCACAATGCCTGTATACAGTAATCCCCACTGAATATTAGTGAAACAAATGAACAAATGAGTAGTTGAACAATAAGAGCAATACAAAAAGATTTCAGAGGGAAAGAAGAGGGAATATGAAGGAGGCAGACTTTTACCCTTTATCAAAATTTAGCCAAAGTAAGCATAAAGAGGCTATTGTTTACCCATTAAGATTATTTATTAAAATGTCAAATTGTACATGTTTTTATGTTAACTCATGTTCTTATACATTTTAATACAGAGAGTACAATTTTCTTTATTTCTTTTCCCCTGAAAGATTTCCTTAACCAATTTCTTACCGATGACAAATGTTCCTCCAACCCATGGTCATGTTGGTAGAATCCTGTTTTCAGTCTTAGATGTGGAAACTTTCCAGTGGTTTTTGGAAATTTAAATCATTTAAGACTAGTATTTGAAGTCAGACATAGTGTTTTTCTCTGCTAAATCATGAACATTTTTCTTCTCAGTGAGAGTTTCATGTAAATGCTTAGTAATTCTACCTTAAATACATGCCTGGACTTTAAAATAATTAAAACCTGTTCCAATGGTATCTTATGACTGTCAAACTTTTCTAGGAAAAATATTACCTATTATGTTTTGAATTTATTTAAAATATCATCTGCTTATCAAAAAGTACATAAATTCAGGATGTAATAAATATCAATGAATTCTCCACCTTTCAAATCAAGAAACAGAAAATTACCAGTGCTACACAAGAGTTATGCCCTCATACACTCCCAATCTTTAGCCTTTTCTTCCTTACTACAGTTTAATATGGGCTGATTTGAAATGTATATAAAGGGAATCAGAAAATATGTATTTTTTTGTGTGGCTGGCTTCTTCTAAAAACATTATGCCTGTAAGAGGCATCCATGTTGTTATGAATAGAGTGTTGCATTCTCTGTCATTGTTGTTTATTATTCCACTGGACAGAGGTTCTACAATTTTTCTATCCATTTCACTGTTGATAGAAATTGGGATTGTCTCCAGTTTTTAACTTTTATGAATAATGCTGCTATGAAAATTCTTCTACAGGCCTCTTGAGATACATGTGCAAGTGTTTCTGTTAGAAACAATCCTAGTAGTGGAATTGTCATGTTATAGGGTCTCTATATGTTCAACTTTAGTGCATACTGTCAAATAGATTTCTAAATTCCTTGTATCAATTAAAACACTAACCCAGAGCTTATGAGAATTTCAGTTGCTTGCCGTCTTTTGGTATTGAAAGGCCTTTTATTTTAGCCAGGTTAGAATGGGTATGCAGTATTATCTCATTGTGATTTTAATTTCCTTAATTGCTAGTACTATTCCATATTTTTTTATATGTTGGTGGAGTGTTTTATAGGTCTTGTGTTCATTTTTCTCTGAGGTTTTTTTCTTCTATATTGATTTTTGTACTCGTGTTTTATTTATCTTGCATGTAAGCCCCTTACCTGGTATATGTGCAGCAAATATATTTGCTCATTTCTCATTCTGTGACTTGTTTTTTAATTTCCTTAATGCTATATTTTGATGACCACCATTGGTACATATTAAAGTGGTTTAATTGATCATTTTTAATTCTTATTGCTAGGACTTCTGCTTCATATTTAAGAAATCTTTACTTAACTCAAGGTTGTGAATACATGCTCTTGTATCTCTTTATCAAATTGTATTACTTTGCTTTTACATTTATATCCATTTCACATGGAATTGTTTTTTATGTGTAGTGTGAGTTAGGACTCATATGGGTGTTCAATTAAACCAATTTTATTTATAAAAAGCCATTTATTTCTCATTGTGCTAAAGGGCCACTTTGGCAAAAATTAGGTAGAAATATGTATTACCTCCCTTGTCTGTTACATTGTACTCTTTTTCTATTCTTGTACCAATACAACACTGCCTTAATTACTGCATCTTTATAACAAGTCTTAATATTCAGTAAAACAAATCTCACCTTATATTCTTTCAAGAATGCATTGCTATTCTTGGCCCCTTGTGATTCCTCATAAATCTTAGAATCACTTATCTAGCTCAGCAAAAAAAAAAAAAAATAAAGACCAATTTGAGAAAAAATAATGTTTGTATAATATTGATTCCTCTAATATATGATCACAGCACTTTCCCTCATTTATGTAAGTCTTTTAACATTTCTGTCCATCAAGATTTACAATATTCTGTGTAGAGATGCTGAATGTATTTTATACACGTATTGAAGTATTTGATAGTTTTTGCTATTGTAAATGCTACTGTATTTTTTAAAAAATGTACATGCTATTGTAAATGGCATTTATATTTTAAAAAATTTACTGGTTGCTCTCATTTAAAAGTAAATATGACTATTTCCTGATGGATACAATTCTCGCTTTTACAGAACATTTAATAATAGGCAACTGTGGGACTATATAGGGAATAAAATTAATATTGAATATTTTGAAAATAAAATTAATATAATTTGGGAACTTGTTTGTGAATAATCCATTAATTAACCTAGTCAAACTTTAATGAATGTTTTCCCTTTACCAGGTATCATGAGAGACACTGGAGACATATAATGGTCCCAAAATACAATGTAACAATTTTACGATAATATCTATCATATAAATACATAAAGCAGGCACACAGAGCTGTAAATTATTTATATACACACAAAAATACATATAACTATATAAAACTTACAAATGTATAAATTCTTTTCTCCATATCATCTAATTTAATCCCTAGAACAACTTGTGAACCTACTCTTGTTAATACTTTGCAGTGGAAATGGAGACTCTGGTGGGATAAAAAATATCTCTATCAGGAGATTTTCTGAATCAGGAGCCTGTTGCACTGTATCATAAACTTGCCCTGGCACTGAAGACCCTTCAGTCAATAGGGTACTGATGGCTTTCTCATGAAAAGTCACTGGTGATATGAGCATTTATTTCCCTGGGAAGTAAACTCTATGAAGGCAAGGATTTTAATTTGCTTTGCTCATTGCTCTGTCTCCACTATATAGAAGGATGCCTGTGACATATTTAGCAATTAATAATTATGTATTGTATAAATAAAAATGAAGAAATAAGCTTTACGCTGAAGTGGACAAAGATGAAGAGAAACTTTGACATCACTGGTTTATAGATTTAATCTAAACGATTAAATTAGTTTCCAGAATTAGAAAGACATGTGCATAGTAGGTGATATGACAAGAGAATATCTTGCACAAATGAGATAACTATAGGCATTTCATCGCTTTTCTAAGATTTTCTCTTTTTTCTAAGCTAGAATCTAATTCTGGCTGCAATAAAGCAATGGAATTACATTTTAGCACAGAGATAAAGATCCTGGCAATAGTCATAACAATCTTCAAAGCAATAAATGAATCTTTTAGAATTAGCAACTTATTCAGGTCATTTGCTATAATTCCATTGTCATAGATAATTGATAGCTAACTGACTTGTCAGCTTATCTCTCTGACCATCAATAAATTTAGGAAACACATGCAGATATGTGATTCTCATTTGAAAGACATATTGGACTATAGTGTCATGCTTATCTCACTAGGACATTGTCAAAATCTTGGGAAAGTGAATTAATCTATTTCAAATTAATGATGTAATTTTATAAATAAACTACTTCTGTTATTGACATGTGACAACAGTAACTGTAAATTTAATTCAGAATTTAAATTTAATTTACAAGTATAACACATAATCATAGAAATAATTTTTTTTTCAAAAAATATGACTTTTTCTAGGTTTTCTGTTTTCTCATTGGGCTGTTTATTTCTCCTCCAGTGACATCAAACCGTCCTAACACTACAATTATTTTACTTTTTAAAAATTGAGGTGAAATTTACTTAACATAAAATTAACTATTGTGAAGAGCACAATCCAGTAGCATTTAGCACATTTGCAATGCTGTACAGCCACCACTTCTATTCAGCTTCCAAACATTTTCATTACTTCAAACAAGGGAACCTGGCAACCACCAAATTTCTCTCTCCTCTCCCCTCCCCTCCCCTCCCCTCCTATCCCCTCCCTTCTCTTCCCCTTCTCCCCCTCTTCTTGTCCTCTCTCCTCCCCTCTTTTTTCTCCCCTCCCCTCTTTTTTCTCCCCTCCCCTCTTCTCCTCCCCTCCCCTCTTCACCTCCCCTCCCCTCTTCACCTCCCCTCCCCTCTTACCTCCTCTCCCTTTTCCTGCCCTTCCCTTTTCTCCTCCCTTCCCCTCCCCTCCCCTTCATAAGAAATCATTCATATATTCTACTCTATAAACTTTCATTTTATTCACATTTGGTAACTCCTGGGTATTTTTCCTTCTTATAGTATTTCCTGCGATCACTTAGGCAACAATTATTGAAAGATTTATTTACTTATACCTAAGAATTCTTAACTCTATCTTTTTAAAGATTCAAATTTTATATGGACAAAGAAGAAGCAGGAAAGAAGGAACTAATTCTAATTCCATTGCAGAAAGGCTAATATTTAATCTACCTCTCTTCTAAAAATAAATGCGAGACCCAGCCTGGGCAACATAATGAGACCTCATCTCTGCTAAAAATAAAAAGTAAAAGAAAGTAACTGAGTGTGGTTGTATGCCAGTAATCTCAGCTACTTAGGAGGCTGAGGTGGGAGGATCACTTGGGCCCAGGAGTTCAAGGTTGCAGTGATCCATGATCATACCACTGCACTCCAGCCTGTGCAAAAAAAGAGACCCTGCCTCAAAACAAACAAATAGAAAAACCACAATAAATGCAAATCCCCAAGCTGTCGTCGTTTTTGCACTTTGACCTTGAATGCTTTACATTTCATCAGTCACTAATTAACCTTATTCGTCATCATAGGACATTTGATAATAACATTTATGTCTAAGCTGCTTCTCTTATAAGGGTTTTAGGTGGACATGGATATGTAACAAAAGTAAGTTCTATTCTCAGGTGAACTTACATTTTTCTCAGCTGTAGATGAGCAATAATTGAAGTGAAAAACTGTCTCCTCTCTTCTGCCTTTGGTATGCAATGGCCATGCAGGTGTCTTTTTGCCAACTCTGTGCTCTTGACAGTGTTATTAGCTCAAAATCACCAGGGACAAAACATTTTATACAAGGAACAGAGATGCTTTTATACTACTAAATGAGTTTTCTGGGATTTCTAACACTGCCAGTTTTGTATAAAGGTGGTGCCTACCCTGTGGAGGAACATTAATAGCAGTGAATTCAAAGCAACCATTGTTAGAAGCTTGTAGTTTAGAGAATGCCTTTGTTTTCTTTTACTAGACTTCATTACAAAAGTGTCTTGTTTTATTGCCGTTACTTTTCTAGGCTGGTCTATATTCAGGTTCTGGCCAAAGATGAAAATTGTATGCAAACATCCATGGACAATACAAAAATCATTTTCAAGATAGCCTTTTGGGAAATGTTATTTGCTTTCCACTTAAAGTCTGTTATTTCATGACTATTGTCACTGAAATGAAAAGAGTATTCTTAATTAATCGTTCAGTGCATTTGAAGAGCAGTGTTATTCATGTTTTTAAATTTTTCTCATGTCTGAAATAATCTTACCTGTTCTTTGGTCAACATAAATCAATGTTCTGTGGCTTGGGCATAGGCATGGCAGGCATAAACAGGCGTGATGCATACCTATCCAGAGAAACACAGGCGAAGGGTCTAGTACATGATGTAGGTTTCTAGAAAGCGAAGTCACAATGGATGAGTCCCTCCATCTTCGAGCTACAGATGAGGTGAAGTGAAATTACCTGCCCGAGGTCATAAGCATACCCAATGACAATATTGGCAGAAGTGTCATGTCTGCAGATCTCAAGGTAGTGTTTCCTCAAACAGTATCTTTGGCGTGACACTGGAAGGAACTGCAAGAGAGATGACACAGGTGGAAAACATCAGTCTTGACTTGAGTCTCTACTTACCTGATAGGTGGCTTCACGGAGAAATTTTTAAAAAGTGGTGCTTGTTTTAATATAAAAATAGTATGAAGTGTAATTACTTAGTGGGCCAACTTTTTTTCATTATCAAGGTTCTTTACACTCCAAGAATCACAGGAATAAAAGGAAAAATGTACATAAACTTTTATAAAATCAGTGGTAATAACTTGCCAAAAAGCTACTTCATTAGTACTTCATTAAGTAGAGTACTTCATTTAGCATTACTCCATTAGATAATATATATATAAAAACAAGGCAAGTGGAGCAAACCATCTGGGTTGAAAGCTGTAAGAGAAGGAGACTTGGTTGGAAGCTTGTATGAATGAAAATATTTGTACTACAAGCATCTGATTTCTGCATGCATGATGGCAGGCAAGTAATTTCTTGGCTGATGACTAAATCATGTTTTTGAATTGAAAACTAAATATCTGGCATTTAAAGGAAGTCTTAAAAATGCAACACACAGATAAGTCTACTTAAAATACAGAACTGAGAATATTGGTTGAGTTATGAAAAATCTACGCTTGGAGACTACCATGATCCATGTCTCTGCCTGGAACCCTCTACTCATCCTAATGTATTTCTCTAGGAGACTTCTTTTTAAGTGATCGTTTAATGAGTGGTAATCATTTAATGAATGTTCCAGGTATTATGCTAGGTGATTTACACAGACTATTTACACAGATTACTACATTTTAATATCAAAACAACCCAGTGAGAAAAGGTTAAGTAATCCAGTAAAAAGTTCCCCAGCTAGTAAGTGGCTAGCTCAAGATTTGAGGAGTCACGATTTGAATGCAGGCCTTTTTATCTCAGGTCTGAGTTGATATAATAATAATGCTTTCCATGGTGGGATGGAGAGTTAGGAACTTTACCCACCCTTAGACAAATAGGATGCCATGTTTTAAGGAAGGGATTTCTACTCTGGAGATAAGACAGCCTGGGAGCTCCCAGTTGGAGTACAAATTCCTTAAAGGTAGAAATACTCTCACTGTTATATTCCCAGCATCAAGTAGGCACTCAATGAATACTTGTTGAATTCATGAGAGTCTGGCAAATTTGCCACTCTTTAAAAAAGAATGGCCTATAACAGAAGTTTAATTCTAAGGAATTTCAGACAGGGGCAAAAAAGTGGGGTGGAAGGGAGTTGTCACATAATTATAAGGAAATATAATTATCTCATATTTGAGCAAGCATACATATGAAAGACTGATCAATCATAAGCAGATGGGTTAAATCTTAAAAGGAATATAGGATATGACTCAGAACATTAAAGCACTACTACCATAGCCATAAAGATTGGAAGAGACTTAATCAGCCTACCTTAATATGGTGATTTGAAAGAAATATTAGCTCAGGAAACAAAGAGAAAGATCATCAGAAAACAGTGTGGTTGGTACAGAAGCAGTGTCTCACCAGAGGTGCTATGAAAATGATTATGATTAAGGCTGTGTAAAGTACATCATTCAAAATCTAGGTGCCACTGAAGAACAGTTGCTATGGCGACTGAAAGTAATATAGGAGGGAGAGACAAGAGGCCAAGGAAGAAGGAACGACATAAATTGAAAACCTGAGATATTCACAGTTAATATCTCAATTTATCTTCAGTGCTCTATTTTACCTTCCTGTGAATGTGCTATTACTGCTAAATATTCACAGGCTTCTTGTCTGTTCTGTAAAATGGGATCCTATTTCATCAGATTTTCTATTTTCTTGCTGAAAACAAGCAGGCACAAGAAAGGGATGTCACTTTGAAATGGAAGAGGTTAATACATTGACTACAAAAGGGAAGAGGAACATCATCCAATAATGGTGCAGTCCTGTGTGCTTGGTCACAGCCAGGACCCACTGTCATTCCTAGGCCTAAAGAGGCGAGGAAGGGAGCAGTTATAAGAAGGTGCAGAGAGGCTCCATGGGGAAGGATGCCTGAGAAGAACAAGGTCTTTCAGTAGAGATAGCAAAACAGGTGGAAAGTAGCTGAGGGAGTAGGAGCCTGCACCCCTCTCTCCTCCAGCCTTCGAGACCTCCTCCCTGTGCCATTCTCTATATAGCAGAACTTGTGCCTCCACAGGCTTTTCTGGGTTAAAATGTCCAAGTGTCTGCAGGGTTTTTATCGCAGTCTGGATTTGCTGCAAAGCCTTTTCTTGATGTGGAACCCATTCCACACTGACAACTTAAACGAGCTGTATTTCGCTCCAACATTCCAAGCATTGTGCCTTTCTTTGTTGTAGGTGAGCAGATTTCTTACTTTAAAAGCAATATCCTGATATTTCCCTAATCATTAGATTCTTAAGAATCCATACCAATGTGGCAAACCTCTGGAACTTCATAGGGTTTAGCTGCCATCCTCTCATGTACCTGGGTCTTACTAAGACATCTAGGATTCTTAATTCCTGATCCCCAGACACATTAGTATAACATCATCAGTATAATGAACAAGCCAGTGTGATGTTCTATGGTATATAGAGACTGTAAATGACTAAATTATGACAGTGGGAAGAAGAGTTGACTTTGTCCTGAAGCAAAGTGGTAAAGATATACTCTTGTGTCTATGAAACTGCTTCTAATTCTCTTTGACGGATTTTTTTTTTTAAATTGGCTAAGTCAACAGCTGTATTCTAGCTGTTGAAGACTCTTACTGATTTTTCCTCATCTGGAGCTGCAGATTAAGACATAACTCAGTCATTATCCAAGACCTATCAAGCTTGTGCAGCAGCCAAACAAGCTATTTAGATGAACATGTGGTATGAATCAACTTCCCCTACATTTAAAAGATCGTTTTTTTGTGGAATGAATTTTTTCAATTCACCCAGGCATGTGGTGTCACTTTTGGATTGCTATATTTTGCATGGGGTAAAGGGGAAGGGGTAAGAAGCAGAGAAGCTTTACTAAAACCAATGAGAATGGTTGTATGGAAAGGGCCACTTGACAAGCTATGATGAAACCAACTCCCTGCAACCCAGCAGGGAGGGTCCTGAGAGAATTCATAAATACCCTAACTCATCCTTTTCTATCCTTTCAACATCTGCTTGTGCTTCTGATTGGCCAAACCAACCAGAAGCCAAAGGGTGTGGCAGCTATTGGTGCATGCCACATAGAGCAGCCTCCCAGATGGAGCGCAAGCAGAATGAAGAGGGATGGGGAGTATGGTGGGTAAGGTGGAAGGTTTTTTTTAAAAAGAATAAAAATAGCCAAAATATAAGCCTTTTACAATTTTAGTAAATTACTACTAGTCTTTAGAGGGAAATGATCAAAACTGGTAAAATTATGAAGTTTATGCTATTTTACAAATTTATTTCAAACATGAGTCTGGGGCTACATTTACTCACTCCATTTTTACATGTAACTGGAAACTAAGTTGAACTTCCAGCCCTGGTTTTTAATTCCTGTATTTGGGATCAATTCTTCCATCCCTCTAACTCTTCATTTAGAGCTGATCATCTGAACCTCTTCATACAGAATGGGCACTTTTTACATCATGTGGGCCTGCACATGCAAAAAGGAAAAGAACGAATTATAAAAATGCTCTTATCTCCAAGGTCCTATTGTCTGGATAAATTCTATTTCATTGAACCCTTCCCCCTTACAAAACGGCTAATATCTATGATTTTTCTTCTCTCATGTATTCACTAAGAATTGTTTCCGTTCTCTTTTTTGGTGGATGAGAATATTTGAAAATGCTACTTGAAAGTACCATATGTCCATCTCTGTCCTTTCTTTAAAGGACCATGTTTGCTTAGCATTTTCTGTGTCACAGAATCAAATATTTACCCTCCCTGCAGCAGAAATGGCTGTTCTCAAAACCATTTACTTGCTTCTACAATAGAGTACCTCTGACTAATTTTTTCACGTCCAAAGATGTGTGTTTTACATTTATGGGTTAGAGGAGGCTGGTACCAACAAAGTGGCTATGAGATGAATATTGTTGTTTTCGGTCTTTGTTTAATCTCATGTTTCTGGGTGGGCCAGTGTGGAATTTTGAAATATCAAATTCATACATCTGGACTCTAACATGCAATTATTTCTCAATCACAAACAATCTGTGAACACTAAATTGGCTTGAGATTTCAAGTATTTTAAGACACAATATAGCACTACCTCTTTAATTCCACATTTCGAATAGGGCCTCTTACCAATCAAATGTTGTATACCTCACATTGAGATTTGAAGACTGCAGGAAAATTGCCATTCCAGAAAAAAAGATAGTCCTAAGATAGGCAAGAATTCCCATTCTTTTGTGAACTTACAGAGGATAAAGTTTAGCAACTAAATGAAAATTTGAAGGAAACATTTTAAAACTCAGATCATTTATTTCTTCCTGAATTGATTCCGGGAATTTGAGCTATATAAAAAAAAAAAAAGAATAAAATCACCCATAATAAACATCTGGTTGAGTTTTGCTAGTTATTTATATTTTAAGAATTACAGCTTTCATTATTTGAATGAATGAAATTGAAGTGGGATAATTGTTACTGTTCATAGCTCTGAACTTTCAAAAGAGAACATGGCATTGTTTTGGAAACCTTAGTAATGTGGGAAATTGTTTGTCATTCAATTAACTTGCTCATTTTTTGGTGAACATTGCATACCCCAGCAGAAATAGCATGGTTTAAAGGGTAGATTTTCTAGCTCTCAGAGATTCAATCTTTCTACCAAGCAATATCCAGGGTGAAAGTGTGTGTTAGAACATAGGTCTCTTGTCCAGCTAGAGACCCCTTAAAGAAAGAAATCTGGAAAAGGTCTGGCAGAATTGTAAATAAAACATATGGTTTAGTTATACCAGAGTGGGTGCCCACAGAAATGAAATGCTTTAGTCTAGGCTATTTTTAAGTGGAGAGGAATATTCTTGTTTGATTTTATTACGTAAGGATTTTGTTTTAGCAAAATATGGAACAGATGGAAAAATTCAATTACCATTGGTAGCAGTTTTTTCCTATTTCATATGCAAAATAAATATGGAGATAATTAAGATAATTTCTAAATTACCACTAATTCACATGTTTTAGTGAAAATGGGCTAGTGTATCATTTCTTAGATAATAGAGATTTTAAAAACTTATGGCAAATTTTAATTGTAAAACAGTAAAGAGCATAGTATAATGAAATCCCATTACCATCTATCAAATGTTAACAATCTTGATTACCGAAGTAACCTTTTTCTATCATAATTTCATAGAACTTGAGAGACATTGGGCCTCAAAGAAACCAGCCTGATACAATAACAGTATTTTGCAGATGTGGCAGTTGAGAGCTAATGAAATTGAGGGAGTTGACTGAAGTCACTCAGTGACAGAGCCAAAAGTAGAAACCCTGTCTTCCAGTTGACAGCTTAGCAGCATAAAACATGCAAACTTTATTTTTTTATTTTCAGTTTTTTAAATTGGAAAGTGGAACTAATCATCATAATTTACAGTGTTGCTTTGAGTGGAAGCCATGTAAAGAGACTAGGTCCTTTCCTGGAAAGTAATAGGTCATCCAAGACATAGATTCCTTTGTCTCCTTCCTCACTCTTCTCTAGCATCTGTGGCCATACATGCTAAGAACCACTCTGTTTAGATTGGGAGGCCACATTGAAACAGAAACTTTAGCCCTGGGTGAAAAGCCTCTATTAGAAACCATGGCGGATAGGGGAAAAGTGGGGAAGTACAAATACCTAAGCTCAGAAAAGAAGGTGAACATGTTAACAGTTGGCTGTTTGTCCAGAGAGGCAGTCTGGAGTGGACAGTATACAGCCAAATCCTCAAATCAAGGAGCTATTAATATATGAGCTAGGCCACATCCCACAAGGCCACACTCAGGACTGGAGCACTGTTCTGGTTTATCTTAGGGATCTGGCTCTCCGGATTATGATTAGAGTAGAGCTGATGAGGTGAGTGACAATTACTGGAAGGGAATTCATAGGTAAGCATATTAAGGAGAGAAAAGAGGCAGAAGGTAAAATCAAGATCAGAGATCAATTTTGCTCCCATGTTTGTTTCTTAAATGCCAACTAAAATAATTTTGGATTTTAATTTATTCCTTCTTTGTTTATGCATAAATTCTTTATATAGATGTCAAGTAATAGTACAACATCTTAGCAATTTGTGAGCATGTGGAAACCAATGAGTTTGTGTTCTTGGAATCTTTGCTGAGATTTTTATCCTTTAGGATGGACTAAGATCCCAATCAATGGGGATTGCCTAAAGCTGTTACATACAAGTAACAATCTACTTTTATTAAAGTGTACTGGAATCATTTGTCGACTGACTTCCTTTGAAGGGTAAAATGAAATAATACGTGAAAGTTTATAGTTCTGTTAGAAAAAAATCCTTTCCTTTTTATATATTACTTTTTTCTTATAGAAGGGCTCATTGAGTAATAATCTCTTTGGCCTGGCTTACATGTTCAAATTGTCTTATACTATGAACTTTGGCTCAGTTTTGGTCACTTTCAAATTCCGCAAATAAAAACCATAACATTTTTGTACAGTATCACCCAATGAAGCAAAATAACTTAAAATCTAGCCAATTATTTTTGCTAATTTTTTGCTTCTTAACATGTGTGTTTTATCAAATCTCAAATCCTGTTATAGATAAAGAATGCTGAATTTAGGCTTCTCTTTTGTCAGTTGGCAGAAAACATCTTACTATTAACATAATTCGTTATTTAGAAATTCAAACCAGATAAGAAACATCTCACTCAGAATTGAGTCTTTTGTAGTTTAGAAATAATTTAAATGAAGCAACAATATTTCATAAAACTCAAAGTACCTAAAGTAATACTTGAACACTTACCAAAGAAAAAAATTTTTTTTTTCTTTCCAGAGTTCAATAGTTCGAAAAATAGACAAAGCTAGCATCAATCATTAGTGTACATTTGTGGCATTGTTTTCGTGATTAGCCCACTTTAATTGGACAGTAACTTCAGAGAATGGCTCACAAGGTCTTAAATTTGATTGAGAAAGAGCAATACATGGATGAGGGGATGTGGATTCTATCAGGGTAGGTTGGTTGTACACTGCTTGATGAGATCTGATAAAGGAGTGGGGTGGAGGTAGGATGTTAAGATCTAGAATAGGAAGTGCATGTATGGTACACAGACAGACTTCACTTACCTTACATTTTTGCCTTTGGCTGATCTCATTAGGATTGTATAACTTTACATAACAAGCTGCATAATTTCCTCTGTACCTCAATTTGCTATTCAACAATTCTTATAATTAAGACATTATTTTAATGCCTAATCAGGACTCATTCTTCTGTAAACTTAAATACTTTGCCATTTGCCCTAACCTTAGAGGAACTGACAAGGCACACATTGTCACACTTAAAAACTTGGCTTTGTATTTATTTGATTAAATAGGCCCACTTTTCTTATTCAAATACATACTAAGATTAAATTAAAGAATTTTTTTTTTTTTTGGCTATTGAATGTTTTCACATCCTAGTAAGCACTGGTGTCATTCTCATGCTGCTTTAAGGACATACCTCAGACTCGGTCATTCGAAAAGGAAAGAGGTTTAATTGATTCATAGTTCTGCAGGGCTTGGGAGGCCTCAGGAAACTTATAATCATGGTGGAAGGGGAAGCAAACATGTCCTTCTTCATATGGCATCAGGAAAAAGAATTAGCAAAAGAGGGAAAGCTCCTAATAAAACTATCAAATCTCATGAGAACTAACTCACAGTTATGAGAACAGGATGGGGGAAACTGCCCAGATAATTCCTATCTCCACCTGATCCCTCCCATGACACATAGGAATTATGGGAACTACAACTCAAGATAAGATTTGGGTGGGGGCACACCCAGACCATATCGGATGTTAACGACAGAAGGCTAATTACATCACTATTTCTGTTTACTTTACAGCTTTGTTTCCAAGGCAGGATGCTTATTCATTCAAGTATTGTACACCAAAAAGGAAAGGTGGTTCCATCTGTGAAAATATGATAACATGAGCTTTTATTGGACTAGGGACTAATAAGTAAATGGAGATAACTATATGTATTACTTATAAATACTATATATTCTAGGTTTGCAAGCAGTTTGATTTTTCTCTGACTTAACTCTTTGCAAGTAATGAAGTAACCATTTGATAAGTTAAAGAATATTTTAAAAAATTATACTCGGTTGGGCGCCGTGGCTCACGCCTGTAATCCCAGAACTTTGAGAGTCTGAGGTGGGTGGATCACAAGGTCAGGAGTTCGAGACCAGCCTGGCCAAGATGTTGAAACCCCGTCTCTACTAAAAATACAAAAATTAGCTGGGCATGGTGGCACGCGCCTGTAATCCCAGCAACTCAGGAGGCTGAGGCAGGAGAATCGCTTGAACCTGGGAGGCGGACGTTGCAGTGAGCCGAGATCGCACCATTGCACTTCAGCTTGGGTGACAGAGTGAGACTCTGTCTCAAAAAATAATAATAATAATACTCAGAATACATTTTTTAAAAAGTCACACTGTATGCCACTCTCATATGTCATCCCCTACCTTTGTTTTGTTTTGTTTCTTACAGGTCCCAAATATTTACCAGTCATTTCTACACTCTCCAATTTAGCACTGATGCATTTGACCTATCAAGAATTGGTACACTGAAATATATAATGGTAGACTGCATATTAATGTTAAAATATCTCGATTATTTAAAAACTTAGCTTTGCAATTATGCATAACAAAACTACCATATTTTACATTAATATATTTCTAAATGTGTAATATTTGTAGAGAAAAATGAATAGACTTGTAAAGATAGCATTATCTATATCTGTCTCTTTCTCTGTGTGTGTTTGTGCAAATAAACAAATACATAAGAAAACATGCTAAAACAGCATTCTAAATATATTATTATATAGAAAAAGACAGTATATATTACACAAAATGTATTAAATGTTTAAAATGTATTTTAATCTATATGTGAATTCAGTAAAATCAAAGGTTAAAGGAACTTCCCAGCTTAGTAGAGTCAATTCTGGTCTTTTTGTGCCTAAGAGATAAAGAGTATTGTTCCTATGGAAACTGCATTTAGAAAAAATAATAACTGTTATTTCAAGTCTTTAAATATTCATGGTAAAGTCAGTAGAATAATTTACTCTTTAGTGAGAGAAATACTTGAACATTCAGAATATATTATACATTGTGAACATAGTACATATTTTACAGTTTAAAACTAAATTTCAAGGAGTTTCTTTTGTTATTAAAATGAATGGTAAACCCAGTAAACTCCGAAAATCTATATATTAGATTTTAAAAAAGTATTTGAACAACTATATAAAATATTTGGTTGTACCTTTTAAAATGAAAGAGTACCAGTGATCAAAATTGGCTGTGTGGTAACACCATAAAAGAAACCCAACTATATTACCACAAAAATAGAAGTAATAATGAATAAAACAATTTATTGTTAGAATAATTTCTACATGTAATTTTTAACAGATTAGATATCACAGAGTTGTTTTTTATGTAATTAAATGTTCTAAAATTTGGACTTTCATTAGTCAGACATTATCTACGTGGCTAGTGATCTGCTAAATTAATATGACCCATTACATTCATGATATGTCACAGGAAATATTGACTCAATTTTATCATCTTCTGTGGCACTTAATGAAAATACTGTAACTGCCTCCTTCAAAGTCAGTGCAATGCATCTTTGCAGCCCTGCCCAGAACTTTCTAGAGATCAGGCTGTTCTCTTACATAGTAGGATGAATATGTTCTCATATGTTTGGATTCCCCATGGCTGTGCACCACCCTTGTAGAAAGAGGCTCTGGTGGGCGGCATTATTTTTTTCAGAAGGTAATGCTTGCTCTCTAAGCCACCTGCAGATATTACATATCAAGAGGGGTGTGGTTGGCTGGCTGACAGACAAGAAGAGGTTCATTAGCCAAAAGTGTAAGGAGACTTTCTTGCTTGCGCTTTCCACCATCTTTGAGATTTTAAGAAGACACTTTCATATTACTAAATATATCTGGCATTGCTTTTACCTTCTTTGTTTACTTTCTACTTTTTAATTCTTTTTTTCTCATTTATTAATAATGGGTTTGGAGGAGTGGTTGTGCCAAATTATCTGAAGTATTATCCCACTTAAAACTGACATGGAGTGGGATCAGTAGAGCTTATGAGTTAAAAGTCTTCAAGCAAACCTTTACATTGAGGCAAGAGACTCAATGTGAAAGCCTAAAATTTGCATAGGGCAACAATCCTTTGACCTAAAACATATAATCTATTTTTGCTGAAATAATTCTTAATGAACCACATGAGTTAGCAAGGTGCTATACCAAAACCAAACCGAAACAACAACAAAAAAGATTTGTTGACCACTTACTTTCAAGAAGCTTACACCGTAAAATATTTAAGGGAAATGTAAAGGTTCACTTGATGTCTGGGTTGCAAGCTTTATTTTCTAGGTCTGTGCCAACTGATAATTTAAAGTGGGATAGTTAGGTCCTGTCTGTTGTTATTTGCACTTCTACTTTCAAAAATGATACGACATAAAAACATTTCTCTGATACTTTAATTTATTCAAAGAAAGTATATTAAAATATTGTAGTAGAAAGATATGTTTGTATTAGAATATGAAAAACATGGAAATTCTTCACAGAACTAAAGAAAACAATTTTAAAATTCATATGGAACCAAAAAAAAAAAAAAAAACCTGAATGGCCAAGGCAATCCTAAACAAAAATAACAAAGCTGGAGGAATCACACAACCTGACTTGAAACTATACTACATGACTACAGTAACCAAAACAGCATGGTACTGGTACAAACACAGACACATAGACCAAGAACCCAGAAATAAGACTGCACACCTACAGCTATCTGATCTTCGACAAAGCTGACAAAAACAGGCAATGGGGAAAGTATTCCCTGTTCAATAAATGGTACTGAAATAACTGGCTAGCCATATGCGGCAGATTGAAACTGGATCCCTTCCCTACATCATATACAAAAATTAACTCAATATGTATTAAAGACTTAAATGTAAAACCCCAAACTGTAAAAACTCTGGAAGACAACTCTGACAATACCATTCAGGACACAGGCACAGGCAAAGATGGGCAAAAAACATGAAGAGACACTTTTCAAAAGACATACATGAGGCCAACAATTATACAAAAACGAAAAAGCTCAATATCACTGGTCATTAGAGAAATACAAATCAAAACCACAGTGAGAAACCATCTCATACCAGTCAGAAAGAGTATTATTAAAAAGTCAAAAATCACAGATGCTGGTGATCTTGTGGAGAAAAAGGAACACTTATACATTGTTGGTGGGAATATAAATTAGTTCAACCATTGTGAAAGACAGGGTAGAAATTCCTCAAAGACCTGAAAAAAGGAATACTATCTGAATCAGCAATTCTATTACTGAATAGTTACCCAAAGAAGTACAAAACATTCTATTATAAAGACATATGCACACATATGTTCATTGCAGCACTATTCAGAGTAGCAAAGACATGGAATCAGCCTACATGCCCATCAATGAGAGACTAGATAAAGCAAATGTGTTACATATACACTGTGGAATACTATGCAGCCATAAAAAAGAATGAGATCATGTCCTTTGCAGAGATACGGATGGAGCTGGATGTCATTATCCTTAGAAAACTAACAGAAGAAAAGAAAACCAAATACCACATATTTTCCCTTATATGTTGGAGTTAAATGATGAGATCACATGGACACATAGAGGGGAATAACACACACTGGGGCCTTTTGGAAGGTGGAGGGTGGGAGAAGGGAGAGGATCGGGAAAAATAACTATGGGTACTAGGCTTAATACCTGTGTGATGAAATAATCTGTATAACAAACCTCCATGACAGAAGTTTACCTATGTAACAAACCTGCACTTGTACCTCTGAACTGAAAAAAAAGAAAAATACACACAAAAGTGCATTAATTGTGCAGGGTGCCCCAATCCAGGGGCAAAAAGCACTGATTTTTCTTAGCTGTGTTTATGCTTTATGTGTCCTTCTGCATCCTGCTTTTTCTAGTTAACCTTATATTGTAAGAATTTTTCTTATGTCATAATTTTCAAGTGTGTTTAGAAGCCGAAGAGTATTTCAATATATGAATGTTGAACTAATTGAACCAATAATGTATTATTGAATATTTAGATTGCTTCTGATTTTCTGAGAGTGGGGATTTACTACTATAAAATATACATTAGAATGTAAAAACACACATGAGGCAGGATCTGTACTGTTGATCTCGTCTTTAAATTTAGAAAATACAGAGATGACTAGGGTTGGAGATCCAAGATGGCCGCTTAGGAGGAACTCGGGAATGCAGCTCCGAGAGAAAGCACAGAGGGTGAGTGAACGCCGTATTTCCAGACTGATTTTTACTGCCCACAGACCAGGAGATTCACACGCAGAGAAGCCACACGGGTCGCCAGCACCGCTGGCGCCGCTGGCTTGAACGGCGCAGCCACTGGGCCGGCACCCTGAGGCAACGGCTCACGGTACAAAGTGAGAGAGTCTGAGTCCCCTATAAGCCAGCAAGGGGAGCTGAAACGGGGAGCCAGGCCAGCGCCACGAATCTCAGAGCCGCGGCTTTAGCCAACGCAGCGGCTCCGGAGGCAGATCAGATGAGACGGTGTCCCCTCTTACCCAGCAAGAAGACCTGAAACACAACTGAAACCGGGACGGTCCAGCTCTGTGGAGGAGGGGCGTTCTCCATAGGCACCCTGCTGTTCTCTACCAAGGCAATCCGCCACTACAGAGACTCCGTCACTACAGGGGCGGGCCAACATATCGGAAGCAGTTCTAACTACACCCAGAAGTTCACACGGAAGCTGGGTGGAGCCCACAGCAGCTTAGCGAAGCCTCTGCAACCTGAGTGTGACTAGGCTGCCACCTTGTGGGCAGGGAAAACAGCTGCACAGGGGAACATCATAAAACCGTAACTCCCTGGGACAGAACACCTGGGGGGAAGAGCAGGGGGTTTATGAGTTCTGCCACAGCAGACTTAAAATTACCAAAATCAGAAAGAAAACAACTACAAAGTCAACAGGTGGATAAATCCACAAAGATGGGAAGAAACCAGCGCAAAAAGGATGAAAACACCCAAAACCAGAACACTTCTCCTCCTACAAGGGATCACAACTCCTCACCAGCAAGGGAAGAAGACTGGATGGAGAATGAGTGTGATGAAATGACAGAATCAGCTTTCAGAAAGTGGATAATAAGAAACTTCCGTGAGCTAAAAGAACATGTTCTAACCCAATGCAAAGAAACTAAGAACCTTGAAAAAAGACTTGACGAAATGCTAACAAGAATGGACAACTTAGAGAGGAATATGAGCGAATTGATGGAGCTGAAAAACACAACACGAGAACTTCGTGAAGCATGCACAAGTTTCAACAGCCGAATTGACCAAGCAGAAGAAAGGATATCAGAGGTCGAAGATCAACTCAATGAAATAAAACGAGAAGGCAAGATTAGAGAAAACAGGGTAAAAAGGAATGAACAAAGTCAACAAGAAATATGGGACTATGTGAAAAGACCTAATCTACGTTTGATAGGTGTACCTGAATGTGACGAAGAGAATGCATCCAAGCTGGAAAATACTCTTCAGGATATTATCCAGGAAAACTTCCCCAACCTAACAAGGCAGGCCGAGATTCAAGTCCAGGAAATACAGAGAACACCACAAAGATACTCCTCTAGAAGAGCAACCCCAAGACACATAATCATCAGATTCACCAGGGTTGAAATGAAGGAGAAAATACTAAGGGCAGCCAGAGAGAAAGGTCGGGTTACCCACAAAGGGAAGCCCATCAGACTCACTGCAGATCTCTCAGCAGAAACCCTACAGGCCAGAAGAGAGTGGGGGCCGATATTCAACATCCTTAAGGAAAAGAACTTTCAACCCAGAATTTCGTATCCAGCCAAACTAAGCTTCATAAGTGAAGGAAAAATAAAATCCTTTGTGAACAAGCAAGAACTCAGAGAGTTCATCACCACCAGACCAGCTCTACAAGAGCTCCTGAAGGAGGCACTACACATAGAAAAGAACAACCAGTACCAGCCACTCCAAAAACACACGAAAAGGTAAAGAGCATCAACACAATGAAGAATCTGCATCAACCAAAGGGCAAAACAGCCACCTAGCACCAAAATGACAGGATTGAATTCACACATAACAATATTAACCCTAAATGTAAACGGACTAAATGCCCCAATCAAAAGACACAGACTGGCAAATTGGATAAAAAGCCAAAACCCATCAGTGTGCTGTATCCAGGAAACCCACCTCACATGCAAGGATACACAAAGGCTCAAAATAAAGGGATGGAGGAAGATTTACCAAGCAAATGGAGAACAAAAAAAAGCAGGAGTTGCAATTCTCATCTCTGATAAAATAGACTTTAAAGCAACAAAGATCAAAAGAGACAAAGAAGGACATTACATAATGGTAAAAGGATCAATGCAGCAAGAAGAGCTAACGATCCTAAATATATATGCACCTAATACAGGAGCACCCAGATACATAAGGCAAGTTCTTAAAGACTTACAAAGAGACTTAGACTCCCACACAATAATAGTGGGAGACTTCAACACACCATTGTCAATATTAGACAGATCAACGAGACAGAAAATTAACAAGGATATCCAGGACTTGAACTCAGACCTGGAACAAGCAAACCTAATAGACATTTACAGAACTCTCCACCCCAAATCCACAGAATATACATTCTTCTCAGCACCACATCACACCTACTCTAAAATTGACCACATAATTGGAAGTAAATCACTCCTCAGCAAATGCAAAAGAACGGAAACCATAACAAACAGTCTCTCAGACCACAGTGCAATCAAGTTAGAACTCAGAATTCAGAAACCAACCCAGAACCGCACAGCCTCATGGAAAATGAACAACTTTCTCCTGAATGTTGACTGGATAAACAATGAAATGAAGGCAGAAATAAAGACGTTCTTCGAAACCAACGAGAATGAAGACACCACATACCAGAATCTCTGGGACACATTTAAAGCAGTCTCTAGAGGAAAATATATAGCAATAAGTGCCCACATGAGAAGAAAGGAGAGATCTAAAATTGACACCCTATCGTCAAAATTGAAAGAGCTAGAGGAGCAAGATCAAAAAAACTCAAAACCTAGCAGAAGACAAGAAATAACTAAGATCAAAGCAGAATTGAAGGAGATAGAGACACGAAAAACCCTTCAAAAAATCAATAAATCCAGGAGCTGGTTTTTTGAGAAGATCAACAAAATAGACAGACCACTAGCCAGACTAATAAAAAAGAAAAGAGAGAATAATCAAATAGATGCAATAAAAAATGACAAAGGGGATATCACCACAGATTCCACAGAAATTCAAACCATCATCAGAGATTATTACAAACAACTCTATGCACATAAATTAGAAAACCTGGAGGAAATGGATAAATTCCTGGACAGCTGCCTCCTGCCAAGCCTAAACCAGGAAGAAGTCGAAACCCTGAATAGACCAATAACAAGGTCTGAAGTCGAGGCAGCAATTAAGAGCCTACCACCCAAAAAAAGCCCAGGTCCAGATGGGTTCACAGCCGAATTCTACCAGACATACAAAGAGGAACTGATACCATTCATACTGAAACTATTCCAAATAATCCAAAAAGAGGGAATCCTTCCCAAATCATTTTATGAGACCAACATCATCCTAATACCAAAACCTGGCAGAGACTCAACAAGAAAAGAAAACTACAGGCCAATATCCATGATGAACATAGATGCAAAAATCTTCAATAAAATAATGGCAAGCCGATTACAACAGCACATCAAAAAGCTTATCCACCATGATCAAGTAGGATTCATCCCGGGGATGCAAGGCTGGTTCAATATACGCAAGTCTATAAATGTAATTCACCACATAAACAGAACCAAAGACAAAAACCACATGATTATCTCAATTGATGCAGAGAAGGCCTTCGACAAAATTCAACAGCCCTTTATGCTAAAAACCCTCAATAAACTAGGTATCGATGGAACGTATCTCAAAATAATAAAAGCTATTTACGACAAACCGACAGCCAATATCATACTGAACGGGCAAAAACTGGAAGCATTCCCTTTGAAATCTGGCACTAGACAAGGATGCCCTCTCTCACCACTCCTATTCAATATAGTACTGGAAGTTCTAGCCAGAGCAATCAGGCAAGAAAAAGAAATAAAGGGTATTCAATTAGGAAAGGAGGAAGTCAAATTGTCTCTATTTGCAGACGACATGATTGTATATCTAGAAGACCCCCTCATCTCAGCCCAAAAGCTCCTGAAACTGATAAGCAACTTCAGCAAAGTCTCAGGATACAAAATCAATGTGCAAAAATCACAAGCGTTCCTATACACCAATAACAGACTTAAAGAGAGCCAAATCAAGAACGAACTGCCATTCACAATCGCTACAAAGAGAATAAAATACCTAGGAATACAACTAACAAGGAATGTAAAGGACCTCTTCAAGGAGAACTACAAATCACTGCTCAACGAAATAAGAGAGGACACAAACAGATGGAGAAACATTCCATGTTCATGGTTAGGAAGAATTAATATCGTGAAAATGGCCATACTGCCCAAAGTAATTTACAGATTCAACGCTATCCCCATCAAGCTACCAATGACCTTCTTCACAGAACTGGAAAAAACCACCTTAAACTTCATATGGAACCAAAAGAGAGCCCGCATAGCCAAGTCAATTCTAAGCAAAAAGAACAAAGCAGGAGGCATCACACTACCAGACATCAAACTCTACTACAAGGCTACAGTAATCAAAACAGCATGGTACTGGTACCAAAACAGAGATATAGACCAATGGAACAGAACAGAGGCGTCGGAGGCAACACAACATATCTACAACCACCTGATCTTTGACAAACCTGATAAAAACAAGCAATGGGGAAAGGATTCCCTGTTCAATAAGTGGTGTTGGGAAAACTGGCTAGCCATATGCAGAAAGCAGAAACTGGACCCCTTCCTGACACCTTACACTAAAATTGACTCCAGATGGATTAAAGACTTAAACATAAGACCTAGCACCATAAAAACACTAGAAGGAAACCTAGGCAAAACCATTCAGGACATAGGCGTAGGCAAGGACTTCATGACCAAAACACCAAAAGCATTGGCAACAAAAGCCAAAATAGACAAATGGGACCTAATCAAACTCCACAGCTTCTGCACAGCAAAAGAAACAGTCAATAGAGTGAATCGGCAACCAACAGAATGGGAAAAAATTTTTGCAGCCTACCCATCTGACAAAGGGCTGATATCCAGAATTTACAACGAGCTAAAAAAGATTTACAAGAAAAAAACAAACAAGCCCATTCAAAAGTGGGCAAAGGACATGAACAGATACTTTACAAAAGAAGACATACATGAGGCCAACAAGCATATGAAAAAATGCTCATCATCACTGGCCATTAGAGAAATGCAAATCAAAAGTACATTGAGATACCACCTCACACCAGTTAGAATGGCAATCATTAAAAAATCTGGAGACAACAGATGCTGGAGAGGATGTGGAGAAATAGGAACACTTTTACACTGTTGGTGGGAGTGTAAATTAGTTCAACCATTGTGGAAAACAGTGTGGCGATTCCTCAAGGACCTAGAAATAGAAATTCCATTTGACCCAGCAATCCCATTACTGGGCATATATCCAAAGGATTATAAATCGTTCTACTATAAGGACACATGCACACGAATGTTCATAGCAGCACAGTTTACAATAGCAAAGACCTGGAACCAGCCCAAATGCCCATCGATGATAGACTGGACAGGAAAAATGTGGCACATATACACCATGGAATATTATGCAGCCATTAAAAACGAGGAGTTCGCGTCCTTTGTAGGGACATGGATGAACCTGGAAACCATCATTCTCAGCAAACTGACACAAGAACACAAAATCAAACACCACATGTTCTCACTCATAGGCGGGTGTTGAACAAGGAGAACACATGGACACAGGGAGGGGAGCACTATACATGGGGGTCTGTTGTGGGGGAGTGGGGGGGACAGCGGGGGGGTGGGGAATTGGGGAGGGATAGCATGGGGAGAAATGCCAGATATGGGTGAAGGGGAGGAAGGCAGCAAATCACACTGCCACGTATGCACCTAAGCATCAACCTTGCATGTTTTTCACATGTACCCCAAAACCTAAAATGCAATAAAAAAAAAAAAAAAAAGAAAAAAAAAAAAAAAAAATTTAGAAAATACAGCAGGAACTCAATGTTTAGTTGCTAAACTGAAGAAGAATGAACAGAAACTTGATTATTTTTAGGTCTTGGTGGAATAGGATTTCTTCCTGTCACAATAAAATGAAAGAAGATAATACTAATTCAGAGTAGCATTGTAACTCGGAGGTGGTATTACTAATAGATGACAAAGTGCAGAATTTCTGTATAACAAAAGGTTGATGGTAACTAATTGATGTTGAGACCCAACAAGGCTGAGAACGCTTTGCATCTATGTTCATCAGGGATATTGGGCTGTAGGTTTTTTTTTTTTTTTTTTTTTTTTTTTTTTTTTTGTCATGTACTTGTCTGGTTTTGGTGTCAGGATAGTGCTGGCTTTGTAGAATGAATTAGATTTCTCTACTTTTCAACTCTTTTGAACAGTTTGAAGTGAATTGTTACTGGTTCTCTATAAGTTTGGTAGAATTTGGCAGTGAAGCCATTCCATCCTGGGCTTTTCTTTATTGGTAGACTTTTTATTGCTTATTTATCACTCTTACTACTCATTATTGGTCTGTTCTGGTTTATTACATTTTCCCGATTGAGTATTGGTAGGTTGTATGTGTCCAGGAATTTATCCATTTATTTTAGGTGCTCCAGTTTGTTAGGATATAGTTGTTCATAATACTCTCTGGTGATCTCGTGCATTTCTGGCGTATCTGTTCTTACATCTCTTTATTTGTTTCTGATTTTGTTTATTTGGATCTTATCTCTTTTTTGATTTATCTAGCTAGCTGTTTATTAATTGTTTCTCTTTTCAAAAAACATTTTATTTGTTGATGCTTTGTATTTTTTAGTCTCTTTCCTTAGTTCTGTTCTGATTTTTATTATTTCTTTTCTTCTACTTAATTTTGGGCTTAGCTTGTTCTTGCTTTTCTAGTTCCTTGAGGTGCATCATTAGATTTCTTTATTTGAAATCTTTCTACTTTCTTTGATGTAGGCATTTATTACTATAACCCTTTCTTTTTACACTGCTTTTTCTGTATCCCATAGGTTTTGGTATTTTGCATTTCCATCTTCATCTGTTTCAAGATTTTTTTAGGTCTAATATTTAGCATCTATAAGGAACTTAAACTGATAATTCACAAGAAAAATGCAAACAACCCAGAAATAAGACTGCACACCTATAGCTATCTGAATTTCTTCCTTGACCCAGTGGTTGTTCAGGACCATATTGTTTAATTTCCTTGCATTGGTATGGTTTCTAAAGTTCACCTTGTCATTGATTTCTAGTTTTTTTCCATTGTGGTCTGAGAAAATACTTGGTATGACTTTGATTTTTAAACATTTGTTGAGACTTGTTTTCTGCCATAACATATGGTTTATTCTGGAGAATGTTCCGTGTGCTGATAAGAACATGCATTCTGCAGCTGTTGGATAAAATGTTCTGCAGAGATGTCTGTTAGGTCCATATGGTCTAAAATGAAGCTTCAATCCAATGTTTCTTTGTTGATTTTCTGACTAGAGGATCTGGCTAATACTGAGAGTGGAGTGTGGAAGTCTCTAATTACAGACAGCAAGAAAACATAGGAGGTTTCCCAGCAGACTTTTAGGACAATCTCAAGGTAGAGACTATAGAACTGGAAAAAAGTAACTAAATAGGATGGAAGAGGCAAGTCAGTTTACTCTTCTGAGGATGGCTCATGCCTGCATTGGCACAAAGCTAAGAATAGCATACTGAAAGGAGAGTTCTGGCAGAAGGGTTTTGGCAGCACGTGTGGCACTAGAAAATTAGAAGTGCTGTAATGGAGTGTTTCCTGTACTTGGCCACACATTGGAATAAACTGTGGAACTTGAAAAATAATAAACTACACATCTCACGTCTCAAAATTATAATTTAATAATTTGAGGGTGGCCTCACCATTGAAACTTTTAAGTTTAAGAATTACTGCTCTAAATAACTACTTTTGGCTTACTAAGAAGCCACCCTCAGAAGCAACATGTCCACTTGGACTTCTCCAGTGCAATCACTGGAGGTCTTCTGTAATTAGATCTGTATTCATTTCCAGTCTAATATACCTGGGGTTATGAATTTAAGAAATACATCTTAACCACAAAAAGTATTCAAGTGTAGGCCTTATTTCCTTAATTGTTTTACAAAAACAAACAGAAAACTAACAATTATTATAGCTGACAAAGAACATATTTCAATGAACAGAGTTAATAAAGGAAACAGAATATATTAAAGTAAATCAAATTAATATCAGAGAGAAGCATAAGAGAATATCACATTCATAAAACATGCAAAGATACCAAAACTTGCTTTGAAAAATACTAAAGTTTAAAATATGATTGCTTCTGTTAAAAAATAAATCATCATTAGATAGATTTAGTACTAGGAGATTAAGCACAGAGAAAGACTGCATTAGTGACTTGGAAGAGCAAGCCTGGGCAAGCTCCTAGTCTACCATGCCACATGATAAAAAAGTGCAAAGTCTGGGAAAAGTATTCAGAATCGATCCAGTAGTTCCAGTGTTCATCTGGGAAAGGTTCCAAAGGGTCCACCTGTTGTCAGACGGGGTTAAAAACAAGGCCCACACACAAAGAGAGCCTGGTGAAGTTTCAGAATTCCAAACAAAGAGAGAATACAAAAAATAGTGAAATAAATATAGGTAACTTACAAAGAAATGAAAGTCAGATTAATATAGAGTGGTCTCAAATTTCAGAAGAAAAATTATTTGAAATGTGAATATTTTTATTTTGCCAATAATTCAAATACAATTTCAAAATAAAGATATTTTCATATGAAGGACACATTTGGAAAGGAAAGAATAAATTTTCTACATTGCAAAATACAGCATATTGTAAGAAAACATAAAAGAAATTTATCTTTATGCCTTTATCATAATTTTAAGTTTTAGATACCATAAGAAATTCAGGAATTGGACAGATCCACAATTGTGTCAGGAGCTCTGAGCATATTACTCTGGGCTATGGTGTCCTCCTCATGTTTATACCTGCTTTCTGAACTTTAGAATTTATTTAATATAGCTTATCTGTTTATTCCCCTACTCATCTTCAATTATCTTTACTGTTACTGATTGTTTCTTATTTGAAAATTAATTTTCTGCTATGTAATATATTTTCAACAGGGATTAAAACTGTTATCTTGACCCAAGACTTAGAATCTTTAGACACTTTAATCAAAATGCCTACCTTTAACTCAGGTTGACCTGTGATTACTAGCTTCCCAGGACCCATATTCCCACCTGCTCCTTGTATTTTTAAGCCACTGAACTGCCTGATTTCAATTACTTGTTCTCAGAAGATGATGATTACCTTTCTGCATAGTACAGCTCTCAGCACTCACTGTGTTAATTTTTATCTTGGTGAATATTTTTTCTCGGTAAATATTTTTTAATATGATAATAGAGCCCTTCTCTTACTCATAATGGAATTTTGCAGTATAAAAAGTAGATCTCATAGATTATTACCATACATCTTTCTATAAAACTGAAAATGCATTAATGCTATTGGCATTTTTTACTGTAAAGGATATTGAATACCACAGTGAATGCATAATGCTAGCTGTCACAAATCCTTCTCAGCACTGAATTTTCTTTCACTTAAATGATCTAAAGAAATTCTAAATTATATAATGAATTCTTTCCTCTCTATTTTCATGTGAGGTAGAATAATATTGGATTTTGCAAAGAAATAAAATGAAAGGTCAACTATTATTTGGTTTTTATTCCATTCCATCAGAAATAAAACAAAGCCTTATGAAAGCACTGATTCACTAGGTTATTACAGAAATTTTTGATAAGATGTGTATTATGAGAGCTTCCTGGTCAGTAGTAGGTATTGTCTCAGAAAGTCTTTAAGTTGTTCAAGTCTCTCTACATGTATTAGCCATTATACAAATATAGAATGTCTATTGCAATTATCATGTGAGGTGATTTACCTAAAGCTTCACAACAGCCTTGTAATGATGGTACAATGATTATCCTCATTTTTCAGATGAGGAAACCGAAGATTAGAGAGATTAGTTAGCAGAGATAGAATTTTTAACCCAGGGCTGGCTAGCTAGCTAGCTATGTTGCTAGCCCTGGATTAAAAATTCAACTCTTTTCCACTGAGTGTATTACATGTCTGTTTTACATGTCTGATTAGGACCCCCTCTCAGTGGGATCATTGTTGAAGAGCTTCTCATCTATAAAGAAGTTTTTAAGAACTTTCACAGGAGTCCTATGTAGATTTCAGTTCATATACAACTATGTTCATGAACTACCACCAAAGTTCAAATCCTATTTTGAAATCCTCTCTCTTTATTGCCTTACAACATAAAAGCAATTGCCAGTCACTCAATATCCATCTTCTGCACAAAACCATACATTTTGTGAAAGCAGGCACCATTCTGGTCTAACTGGTTATCTTATTTCTAATAAACTGCTTTGCCTAGAGGAGTTACTTGATAAACATTTGTTAATGCAATAATTTTTTGATATCATTTCTTGTTGTTTCTTCTTTCCAGTTTCCATTTATACCAAAAACAGGTAGTAACTTCTATACTTTTCACTTGGACTGTTGGATTGACCTTTTTGAACTTCAGACTCCTCTCATTTCTTCAACCTGCCAAGCACATGTCTGCCCCAGTCTGTGCACTCACTGTTCCCTTAGTGGAAACATCCTTGTCCCAGAGAGCCACACGGTTACTCTCTCACTTCCCTTGGGTCTCTGCTCAAATGTTATCCTATTGGTGAGAATACCTATTTAAAATGGCAGCCACTCCTTTGCCTACCTGATTATTGAAATTTCATTCACCCCTCCATTTAAGGTCCAGCTTAATTGCTGCAGGGAGAGCTCAGGATGAACCACAGGGATTGTAGTGAATGTGATCACAGAGGTTGGGGACAAAATCATGAAAGGCCCAGTAGATGATCTGGAGAATTCTTTTACTATGAATGAGACAAGAAGCATTGGAAGAGAGAAGTGACCAGGAAAACCAGTTCAAAGAATATTTAATATTCCCATTGAGAAAGAAAGAGAGAGTAAGGTGTCTTGAAAGTGAGTATTAATAGTGGATAATATGAATAAAATTTGCTAATGAAATAAAAGTAGGATGTGAAAGAGAGGAGGCAAGGATGACCTTAAGGATTAAGGCCTGAGAAACTGTAACAATGGAATTTTTATTTATTAATTTGAGGAAAACTTTGGGGGAATACTTTTGTTTTGTTTTGAGATGGAGTCTAGCACTGTCACTCAGGCTAGGGTGCAGTGGTGTAATCTTGGCTCACTGCAACCTCTGCCTCCCAGTTTCAAGCGATTCTCCTGCTTCAGCCTCCCAAGTAGCTAGAATTACAGGTGCTCATCACCATGCCCAGCTAATTTTTTGTATTTTTAGTAGAGCCAGGGTTTCACTATGTTGGCCAGGCTGGTCTCAAACTCCTGACCTTGTGATTTGCCCACCTCACCCTCTCAAAGTGAGGTGTATTACAGGAATGAGCCATCTCTCCCAGCCAGGAATAGTTTTTAAAGCAAATATCAAGATTTCAGTTTAGGACATGTTAAGTTTGGCAATCTATTTAACATTCCAAGTAGAAGTTGATAAAGTATAGGTTCAAATAGGCAGTTGCATGTAAGATTCCAGCATTGAGGTGATAAATCCAGGCTTGGGATATATATGCATAAATTGTCAGTATCTACGTGGTGTGTAAAGCCATAAAGTTAGGTGAGATCACTGAAGAGTAAGGGTACATAGAGAAGATGTTCAGGACTGAGTCCTGGAATACCTCAACATGTAGCTGTTGGCGAGACAAGGAGAAGCCAGCAAAGGAGACCTAGAGCAAGCCACGTAATGGGTAGGGCAAGTCATGTAATGGGTAAAGACCCAGGAGAGTGAGCTAACTCAGAAGACAGAGAAGATGTTTCAAGGAGAAAGGAGTGATCAATTGTGTCAGTGTTTCTGAGGACTTCAATAAGATAAGGATTGTGAAACGACTATTGAGACTAGGAACATAGAGGCCATTTCTATCCTCTCAAAGAGCAGTTTTGGTGGAGGTGACAAAAGCCTTGGATCAAATGAGAAGGTGATAGGAATGTACTCCAGGAGAAAAAAATGGCATGTGCAAAGTGTGGGAAGCAAGATTAGGGGACTTCTTCCCTTTGTGAGAAATATGGCTAGTTTCTGGCCGTTGAAAACTCTCCTTTCCTGGCTTAAATGGTGTTTGTGTGTGTCCAAATAGACCATTCAAAGTTTAAGAACAAGGCAGAGATATGCCCAAAGCAATGCTTTATTATTATTATTTTGATATTTTCTGTATATCCTCTATATTTTTTCTTTTCCTTTCTTTTATGTTTTTGAGATATATTTATATTGGTATTTATAGATCTAGTTCAACCTTTTTAACTATACTTAACTTGTTTCCAGCTTCTTTTTTTGTCTTAAATAATCACATTATTTATTCATTTTTAAACTATGAATTATTTAAAATGTGTGTTTTTTAAACATTTCTAAAGTAAAAGCTGATTGAAGCCTCGCATGTGCTCTTCTAGAATTTTCTCTTCTGATAAGGTTTCTCATTCTCATGGTTAATTTAAAATGCCCTCTAGTCCTTAAAAAAAACCCCACACCTTCTTCTTTTTTTTTGAATTCAACTTTTATTTTAGGTTCAGGGGGTACATATGCAGATTTGTGACATGGGTGTATTGTGTGATGCTGAGGCTTGGAGAAGGAATGATCCTGCCATCCAGGTAGTGAACATAGTACCCAATAAGGTAGTTTTTCAGCCCTTCCTCTCCTTCCCCTCTCCCCCACTAGTAGTGCAAGTGTCTATTGTTCCCATCTTTGTGTCCATATGTACCCAGTGCAAAACAATGCTTTAAAGAAATTAAGCTGACGTAAATATCATTAATAACTTTAGGAGAGAGCATTCTAAGGCAATAGGGATTGAATTAAAAAGCATAAAAGGCAAATTCAGCTTATTCAAACAATTAAATTTTTTTCTTTGGATTTTTACCCAAATGAACAGAGTTGCCATGAAATAGTCATGAGAAATTTGGGGAGTGTAACAACAATTAAAAGTAAATATTTTAAGCATGGAATTCTCAGATTTAGAATTTGTAGGTTTTATAAAATCTCAAAAATATATAGAAAACACTCATTTTTAAATTCTTGAGGAAACTATACCTCATAATTTATGGCAAAGATGTTTGCAAGTTCATGTAATATAAAAGTACATGTTTAACTACAGAAAAACATTTCATGTGTGGCCTGGTAAAATTGCTGTGAAGTATTCAACCCTTAAAATATATTCGTATTGTTATTTTCATGGTTCATAAAGCACTAATACAAAACAGATTTTTAAACAGTCCTTGTATACTTGACACAGCTGTCATGGGACTAATGTAAAAATTATGCATAAGTATATGATCAATGATGTAATTATTTAATGTACACATTCATATATAATAATTCGCTCCCAGACACTAGTGAGATAACTGGAATATTAGATTAGCAATCAGAAAAATTAGACTTGGTTGGCATCTTTGATCTCAGTTTTATTATGTCAGGAAAATAGTATTCACTCTGTTTTATAAGGTGGAAGGAAAGATCAAAGGCAATAAATGATAGGTCCTCTTCTAATGTGTCATTAATATTCATTAATATATTTATATTATTTTAATTTATATTTTATATAAATAAATATTAACTAGTTTTATTAATGTTTCCAGTTGTACAAATAATCTATATAAAAATGTGACTGTGTGTGTTTTAAAGAAATCTTGAAAGGGTTGGCCATGGTAACTCATGCCTGTAATTCCAGCACTTTGAGAGGCCGAGGTGGGCAGATCACCTGAGCTCAGGAATTTGAAACCAGCCTGGCCAACATGGCAACATCCTGTCTCTACTAAAAATACAAAAATTAGTCAGGCATGGTGGCACACACATGTAATTGTAGCTACTCAAGAGGCTGAGGCAGGAGAGTTGTTTGAACCCAGGAGGTGGAGATTGCAGTGAGCCGAGATTGCACCACTGCACTCCAGCCTGGGTGACAGAGCAAGACTCTGTCTCAAAAGGAAAAAAAAAGAAAGAAACCCTGAAGGGATATTTTGATGTTTCATTATTTATTGCTTCAGCAGATTTATTAGATTTTCAAATAATAATATGAAACTATTGAAATTCACATTATTGTTGGAGCTGAAATTGAGCTGCTGAAGTGTTTCATAAATGATCTTATTACAACTAAATTCAGAGGGCAAGTGTCATTGAGCTGTAGATAACAAGCTGCATTTTCATTAAAAAAGAGAAACAATTGATCTTTTTTTCAAATGACTAAGGACGACTATAAGTTATTTCCCTTATATTTTGGCTAGAGTATTTTCTTCACCCTATATGTCTTGACTTATATTCAGTAATTTTTGCAACATTTGGCCAGGGGTCTTTACCTCCCCACAAAGCTATAGTATCTGTGACTTGCTTGCTAATTCAGCCCCTACATTCCTCACCTTCCCTGTGCTTGCAATCCATTCACTTGTTCTTGTTTCAGAATATCTAATTAAAAAATCAGTTTCCAATTTGACCTATTACACTTCTCAATAACTTCATGTAATGTGTAGACACATTGGAAGATAATTTGTCATTTTGCCCAGTATAGGTGCTATTTCCCAAGAAGACTTACATATACATCTACTTAAAAAGTTATGGAAAAAAATTCAACCTTTGGGAAGAAATAAAGTATAGGTTGAGTGTTGGTATTAGAAGGTAATTATCTATGAGTCACTCACATGTTCTGCATGTCTTGCAAGTCTTGGAAGATAGAGTTAGTGTTTCCCTCTGGAGCAAAGCACAGGTGTGTTTAGTACTCACTATAAAAGATTCAGGTCCCTGAACTGAAGGATTCTCTCCTATAGTGCATACACACTGTGCAGTGGTTAGCTGGCTCTATTCTAATCACTCTGTGGAAATTGGGGTTCAAAGAATTTGCAAAACTATGCTGATATGTTGGCTACTTGCTGTGCCAAGTTGTTTGTTTGTTTGTTTGTTTCTCAAACTGCGGCAACCTGACTTATTAGCTTGCATGAAGAATTAATCTCATGCCCTTCAGAGTTTTTGACAGTTTGTAATGAAGGGATGTTGATAGAGACATTGCTTTCTGCCAAGGAATAATGGCAAGAGTTGTACTGTGCCACAGTGCAGTCTATCATGCCAAATTTAGAGTCATTCAGAGATGACAGCAGAAGTTCAAGATTTCCCTTTGATAGACAAACTCCCATGGGAAATCATTAAATAAGGTGATGACTAGTGTCTGGGATCTTAGTGTCCTGGATTAGGCTCATAATGCTGATGAATGTGAAATACTGTAAAATAAGATATTGACACAAAAGGACCTAGATAAATTCTTGTGGTCAGACCTGCTGTACTACAAACTGCTCCTATCCCTTATGTTAAAATTGGTGAAAATTTGAGAGATGTTATCATGACAACATAGTAGCAAAAGACTTGGATTAAGATGCACACTTCTATTTTTATATTTATTTATTTATTATTTTTCTATGTGCTTATTAGCCCCCATTTAAACTTTTACTTTAATCTGATGGGTACATGTGCAGGTTTGTTACATAGGTAAACTTGTTTCATGGGGGTTTGTTGTACAGATTATTTCATCACACAGATATTAAGCCTAGTACCAATTAGTTATTTTTCCTGATCCTCTCCCTCCTCCCACTCTCCACCCTCCAAAAGGCCCCAGTATGTGTTGTTCCCCTCTAGGTGTCCATGTGATCTCATCATTTAGCTCCCACTTATAAGTGAGAATATGCAGTATTTAGTTTTCTGTTCTGGTGTTAATTTGCTAAGGACGACGGCCTCCAGCTCTATTTATGTCCCCACAAAGGACATGATCTCATTATTTTTTATGACGGCATAGCATTCCATGGCATATATGTACCTCATTTTCTTTATCCAGTCATTGGTGGACATTTAGGATGATTCCATGTCTTTGCTATTGTGAATAGTGCTGTAGTGAGCATATGTGTACATGTGTCTTTATAATAGAACAATTTATATTTCTTTGGGTATATACCCAATAATGGTATTCTGGGTCAAATGGTATTTCTGTTTTTAGGTTTTTGAGGAATGGCCACACTGTCTTCCACAATGGGTGTACTAATTTACACTCCCACCAATAGCGTCTAAGTGTTCCTTTTTCTCCATAACCTCACCAGTATCACTTTTAAAAGTTACTGCTATTCAAGTCAATCTCAAGTCAACTGATGAGCATAAACCTACAGCTCTAGACAGAAGACCATGTGAGCTATGTCTACTTAGGGAAAGCATTCTCCAAGCTGAATAAATGGAATCAGTAATGACAACCTTTCTGCTTCTTATAGGGCTTTCGGTGAAATGAAAACATTACAAGTTTGTTTGGTTTACCTATGAGCAGCCTCTATACTGCTTGAAACGGAATACAAATATGCCTTACTCACTTGTGTGGAGCTTCTTCCTCCCTCCATATCTCCTGATCTCTCACTTTCTCCTTGTACCTAACTTCAGCTGCTTTAAGTAGAAAGATGATTAGAGGAGGCACCAATATCTTTTTGCCTCTAAGGGATTTTTTAGGCAATGTGCACTGGTCTTAGTATGCTAGGGAACTTCAGAAATGAGAGGGACCCAAACTTGTATGGGTTTTTTAGAGACAGACCATCAAATCTTTATTCTATACTGTCCCACATGGGGAGAGGAACCCAAATTTAGCTGATGGGGCCTGAGAAAGATCTACAGTAGTGATTGGAAGCTAATGTGACATTGTATGACTTGTCATTTGAGGCCAACTCAATGTTCTATTGCTTTAGATTTCAGTCTAACTGTGTAGCATGTATTAATGTGCTATATGCTTGTATATTCATTCCTGTTCTACAAATGCCACAGGGGAGTCCCTTGATCAAGAATAAAAACCTTTGGAGCTCCACAACTTAGTGACACCTTTGAGCTACAAGTTTCTCTGACTAAGTATTTTAAGGATGTAGCATCTGGCCTTGGAGGGCAGCCTTCATCCTTTGTTGTTAAGGTATACCCCTTGGGGTTTTGTATTTCTGTCCTCCATGTCATAGGCTCTCATGTAATCTCCTTTTGACAAGCAGCTATTAGCTTGCCATGGAATCTTATTGAAATTGAATGCCTGGCCAGTGAAGGTCTTGTGACTTTAATCTAATAGTCTTACTTTGGGAAGGCTCAACTTGGACTCTGACTGTAGGAAGAGCCCAGTCCATCTCTCTTATAAATGCAGTGAAAATGAAATAGCCAAGAACACAGCAGGCTTGGCTCCAGCATCATCTCAGCTTTACAATAAAAAGTGACAACTGTTCTTTTGAGAGAAACTTTGTCTCTTATTAAGACTTCAAAGTAAAGTAACCAGCTCAATAGGGCTCTCAATTCACAGAGGTTCCACTAAATGCCTGAGCCTCACTAACCGTTGGTTAAGGCAAACTAATACTGTTGAGTGTTTAACTGGCCTCCTCCAAAATCAACTGAAATAATTTCTGATTTTACCTTCTGTCACCTCTTCTGGTTCACACAACTTGTAAAATTGGTCACTGAATGTGGCTGCCACCTGAACGTAGTTATTTTTCCTTAATCATTACTTAGGTGCATAGTAGGTTGAATTGTGCTCCCCCAGAATTCATGTCTACCTGGGACCTCAGAATGTAACCTTACTAAGAAAAATGATCATTGCTGATGTGTGTAGTTATGGATTTGGGATGAATTCATCCAGGTTGACCCTAAATTCAATGACTGATGTTTTTATAAGAGAAAAAACAGGGAGATTTGAACATAGACAGACACACAGAGGGAAGTCATGTGAAGATGAAAGCAGAAATTGGAATTATGTTGCCATAAGTCAAGGAATTCCAGGAGCCACCAGAAACTGGAATAGTCAAGGAAAGATTCTTTATTAATACTTCAGAGAGAACATGTCCCTGTCTATACTTAGATTTTTTACTTCTGGCCTTTAGATAAAAGAAAATAAATTTCTGCTTCCGTAAGCCACCAAGTATGTGATCATTCGTTACAGGATTCTTCGAAAACAAATACACTGGGTAATAATCAAGATGAAGAAAAGAAGGGTTCTACAGATTAATTTTGAAAATTTGGAAAATCAACCTGACCTTCCCAGGATATGATGCATTTCTTTCCCCTAATTGCAACCCCAGATTGACTTGATTACATGCCTTTCAGGTACAACTTGGCCAAAAGGGGGGACATAGTATATTCAGACTCAGTGCTGGCTCAGCCATCTGGAGTCTGCTGTTGGACTGATATGGATCTAGATCATATAAATAAAGACTACTTGGTTGAATATACCAGCTGGTTGAGTTCTTCTATATAAAGACCCATGAGGGCCAAAGCAGAAATCCTAATGTGTCTCTGTGAATTTTACAAAAAAATTATTTGTGGCACCAGCTGCTGAAGGTGGCATCACCAAAGCCTAGGAATGGATGTGGGGAGGTGGTCATCTCCACAACCCCCTCTCCTCAGTGGACCAGTGTGGACTTGGCAGCAGATCTTCCCATCAGGACTGAGAAGCATGAGCTGAAAGAGACCTCTTCTCAGGTTTCTCCAGCAGCTCCATCCCCACTGAAGGTGAATATGTACTGGGGGAGGTTTTTTTTTTTTTTTTTTGCTTCTCCATTGCCTCTGCCCCTGCCCCTACATGCTATTTCTTCCTCCTAAGTGCCAACTACTGGACTGAACCCTCAATTACATCACCATACAAAGTTACATTGCTACAATATGCAATGTATAAGAAAACCACAGCACAAACCTATCTGAAACCAAGGAACATGTACAGAGCCTTGACACCCTGAGAGCACCCAGAAATGAAACTAATCAATTATACACAGTACACACCACAGTAAATTCCCTCAAAGGAAAACGAATTAAAAATCAAGAAGCTCCTTACAAACAATAGCAAATTAAAAAAAAAAAAAAAAAATCAGCTCTCTCAGATGAGAAGGAACCAGTGCAAGAATTCCAGCAACACAAAAAGCCAGATGATTTCATCAACTCCAAAGGATAGTTCTCAAGAAATTTATCCTAACTGAAATGAAATGTCTGAAATGACTGGTATCGAATTCAGAATATGGATAGCAAAGAAACTTGAGCTTCAAGAGAAAATTGAAATATAACACAAAGAAGGCATAACGATGATCCAAAATTTGAAAGACAACATAGCTATATTAAGAAAGAACCAAACTGAACTTATAGAATTGAAAAGTTCACTACAGAAATTTCAAATTACAATTGGAAGCTTTAATAACAGACTAAAGCAAACAGAAGAAAGAATTTCAGACTTTGAAGACAGATTATTCAAATTGACCCAATTGGCAAAACTAAGAATAAAGAATTTTAAATTATAAGCAAAGCCTTAAAGGAATATGGGATTATGTAAAGTGACCAAATCTATAATTTATTGGGATTCCTGAGAGAGGAGAGAAAAGTAAGCAACTTGAAAACATATTTGAGGATATAATTCATGAAAATTTCCCCAATCTTGCTAGAGGTTGGCATGTAGATACAAGAAATACAGAAAACTCCTGTAAGATGCTGTACAAGACAACTATCCCCAAGTCACACAGTCATTATACTATCAAAGATCAGTGAGAAAGAAAAAATACTAAAGGAAGCTAAAGAAAGGGTAATATTATCTATAAAGAGAGACCCAACAGATTATCAGTAGATTTGTCAGTAGAACCCTTAGAAATAAAAAGAGATCAGGGGACCATTTTTAGCAATCTTACAGAAAAGGAAATTCCAACCAGGCATTTTCTATCCCTCCAAACTAAGCGCCATAAATGAAGGGTAAATAAAGTCTTTCTTAGTCAAGCAATCACTAAGGGAATTCATTACCACCAAGCCCTTTAAGAGGTTTTAAAGGGAGTTCTAAACATGGAAATGAAAGAACAATATATGCTACCACAAAAGCGCACACAAGAACATAGCCTACAGACTCTATAAAACAACTACATAATCAAAACTACAAAGCAACTAGTAAAAAACACCACAACAAGAACAAAAGCTCACATATCACTATTAACCTTTAACATGAATTACCTAAATGTTCCACTTAAATGACATAGAGCGGCAAATTGGATTTAAAAAAAAAAAAAGAAGATTCATCCTTCTCTTGTGTTCATGTAATGACACCCACAGACTCAAAGTAAAAGGATAGAGATAGATCTATCACACAAATGGAACATAGAAAAAAGCAGTGGCTACAATTCTTATATTAGATAAAACAGACTTTAAACCAGCAACAGTAAAAAAGAACACAGGAAGTCATTACATAATGATAAAATGTTCAATTCACCAAGAAGACTTAATTATCTGAAATACATACACCCAAATTTGGAGTGCTTAGACTTATAAAACAATGACTTCCAGACCTAAGAAAAGACTTAGACAGCTATACAATAATAGTGGGAAACTTCAGTAACTCACTGATAGCATTAGACGATTATTGAGGCTGAAAACTAACAAAGAAATTCTGACTTAAATTCAAGACTTGTCCAATTGGGTCTAATAGAATTCTACAGAATATCCCACCCAACAACCACAGAATACATATTACATATTATTCTTATCTGCACATGGAACAAACGTTAAGATTGACCACCTGCTCTGTCATAAAGCAAGACTTAATACATTTTAAAATATTGAAATCATAACAACCATCTTGTAAGACCACAGGGAATAAAGATAGAAATCAATACCAAGAGTAGCTCTTATAGCCACACAAATACATGGAAACTAAACAACTTGTTTCTGAGTGGCTTTTTGATAAACAACAAAATTAAGGAAGAAATATAAAAATTATTGGAAACAAATGAAAATAGAGACAAAACATACTAAAACCCCTGGAATGTAGCAAAAGCAGTGTTAGGAGGAAGGTTTATAGTGCTAAAATGCCTACATCAAAAGATAGAAAGATCTTAAATTAACAACCTAATCTTGCATCTAAAGAAAGTAGGAAAACAAGAGCAAAATAACCCCAAAGTTAGCAGAAGAAAAGAAATAACTAAAGTCAGAGTAGAACTAAATGAAATTCAGATCAATAAAACATACAAAGATTCAATAAAATAAAAAGTTGGTTTTTTTGAAAGGATAAACAAGATTAATAGACCACTAGTTAGATTAACAAAGAAAAAAAGACAGGAGATCCAAATAAGCACAATCAGAAATGACAAATGTGACATCGCAACCAATTACACAGAAATAAAAAAGATCCTCAGAGACTACTATAAGCATGTCTATGCACACAAACTGGAAATTCTAGAGGAAATGGATAAATTCCTGGAAACATACCAATTCCTAAGATAGAATCAAGAAGAAAATTAAATTCTGAACAGACTCATAACTAGTAATAAAATTGAATTGGTAATAAGTAACTTACCAACCAAAATAGCCCTGGACTAGATGGATTAATAGCCAAATTCTACCAGATGTACAAGGAAGAACTGGAACCAACCCTGTTGAAATTAGGATAAAGGGAGAGGAATTTCTCCCAACCTCATTCTGTGAAACCAGTATCATCCTGATACCAAAATCTGGCAGAGACACAACAAAAAATAAAACTATAGATCAATCCCCTGATAAACATAGATGCAAATATCCTCAACAAAATACTAGAAAACTTAATCCAGCAACACATCAAAAAGTTAAATCACCACAAGCCAGCTTTATTTCTGGGATGCAAGGATGGTTCAACATATGCAAATCAGTAAATGTGATTCACCGTATAGACCAAATTGAAAACTAAAACCATACAATCATTCAATAGATGCAAAAACACGTTTCATAAATCCCAAATCCTTTTATAATAAAAACCTTTAACAAACGAGGCATTGAAGAAACAAATTTAAAAATAATAAGAATCATCCATGAAAAACCCAAAGTCAGTGTCATACTGAATGGGCAAAACTGGATGCATTCTCCATAATTACTGGAACAAGACAAGATTTTCCACTCTCGCCACATAACACTATTCAACTTAGTACTGAAGATCTAAACCAGAGCAATCAGGCAGGTGACACAAATAAAAGGCATCCAAATACAAAAAGAGGAAATCAAATTATCTCACTTCACTGAAAATATGATTCTATATCCATAAAACTCTAAAGATTCTGCCAAAAGACTTCCAGCCCTGATAAATGAATTCAGTAATGTCTCAGAATACAAATTCAGTGGACAAAAATCAGTAGCATATCTATACAACAATAATGTTCAAGCTGAGAAACAAATCAAGAACACAAACCACCTTACAATATCCACTCACAAAAATAAAGTACATTTAAACCAGGAGGTGAAAGACATCTACAATAAGGAGTAGAACATAGTGCTGAAAATATTATAGATGATACAAACAAGTGGGAAAGCATTCTATGCTTATGGATTGGATGATTCATTATTGTTAAAATGTCCAAGCTGCTCAAAGAAATCTACAGATTAAATGTTTTTCCTGTACCTAGTACAAAAATAGACACAATAGAGATCATTGAAATAAAGCCACATATCAACTGGGCACGGTGGCTCACGCCGGTAATTCCAGTACTTTGGGCGGCTGAGGCATGTGGATTATGTGAGGACAGGAATTCGTGACTAGCCTAGCCAACATGGTGAAACCCTGTCTTCACTAAAAATATAAAAATTAGCTGGGCATGGTGGTGGATGCCTGTAATGCCTGCTACTCAGGAGGCTGAGGCAGGAGAATTGCTTGAACCTGGGAGGCGAAGGAGGTTGCAGTGAGCTGAGTTGGTGCCATTGAACTCCAGCCTAGGCAAGAACAGTGAAACTTTGTCTCAAAAAAAAAAAGAAAGAAAGAAAGAAAGAAAAGAAAAGAAGGCCACACATCTATAACCAGCAACCAACTGATCATCAACACAGTTGACAGGTATAAGCAATGGGAAAATAAATGGTACTTGGAAAATTGGCTAATCATGTTCAGAAGAATAAAACTGGACCCCTACCTCTCATCATATACAATTAACTCAAGATGAATTAAAGACTTAAATGTAAGACCTCAAGCTACAAAAGTCTTAGAAAATCTGGGAAATACTCTTCTAGACATTGGCCTAGGTAAAGAATTTATAACTAAGACCTCAAAAACAAATGCAGCAATAAAAAACTGGCAGGACCTAATTTAACTAAAGAGCTTCTGCATAGCAAAAGAAACCATCAACAAATAAACAGACCACCTATAGAATGGGAGACAATATTTGCAAAATATGCATGTGACAAATGACTAATGTACAGAATAATATAATAATATAAGGAACTTTAAAAATCAACAAGAAAAAACAAATAACCCCTCTAAAAAGTAAGCAAAGGACATAAACAGAACTTCTCAAAAGAAGACAAGCAAATGGACAACATAGACATTTTAAAATGTTCAGTATCATTAATCATCAGAGAGATACAAATCAAAACCATAATGGGACACCACATCACACTAGTCAGAATGGCTGTTATTAAAATGTCAAAAAAAAATAAGAGATGGCAAGGTTGTGGAGAAAAGTAAATGCTTATACACTGTTGCTGGAAATGCAAGTTGTTTTGTTGTTTTGACCTCTGTGAAAAGCAGTTTGGAGATTTGCCATTCAGCCCAATAACCCCATTACTGGATTGAACTATCAATCTAGTCAACCTAACAATCCCATTATGGGATATGTATTGAAAGGGAAATAAGTCATCCTACCAAAAAGACATCTGCACTAGTATGTTTATGACAGCAATATTCATAACAACAAAGACATAGGATTAACCCCAGTGTCCATCAACAATGGACTGGATAAAGAAATATTGTACCATGGAATACTATACAGCCATAAAAATGAATGAAATCTTGTCCTTTGTAGCAACATGGATGTAGCTGGAGGTCATTATCCTAGTGAGTTAATACAAAAACAGAAAATCAGATACCACCTCTCTCACTTATAAATGGTAGCTAAACATGGGGTTCTCATGGAGACAAAGATGGAAACAATAAACACTGGGTATTCTAAAAAAGGGAATGGAGTGAAGGAGATAAGAGTTGAAGAACTGCATATCAGGTGCTTTGTTCACTACTTGGCTGATGGGATTACTAGAAGCCAAAATCTCAGCATCATGCAGTATACTCATACAACAAATCTGAACATGTACCTCCAAATCTAAAATAAAATTAAAAATAAGAAAAAGAAATATGAAAATATATACCCAAAGTATAATACTGAGAGCAATCAAGTCTGTATTTTATCAGTGACTTATACTAAGCCTATAACTATAAACTTTTGTATGAATAAACCTGATTAAGAAAACAAAATTTTTAAAAAATGCTCTTGCCTTTCTTGTTTGAGACTTGTAGATGAAAGGCCTAGATGTGATTAAAAAATGTTTTTTAAAAAGGGTAAAGTTATAGCTAGCTACTGGAATAAGACATATCAATTTTGCGGCAGTGAAGGGAAAACAATGACCTTGGCACTGGGAAAGAAATTACTCAGACCCCAGAAGATACAGGAAAGGGAAGGATATTAATGGTCTTTTTTCTTTCAGAATCAGCCCTATAGCCTTTCTCATGAATGAGAAATTACTTGAGTGGCTTTTCCAAACTGTTGCAATTAAATTGAGCATACTGGTGAGTTTTCCATCTTTTGCTAGACGGCTTTTACTACAATTTGATACCTCTTAATATTACTAAGAAATTAACTGGAAATAACAGAGGATGATCCAAGCTCCTGTATCTTTCATGCAAAACATCTGTGACCATCTCCAGATGTCTGTACCAGCTCCACTCCTGGAGCTGCTGCTCGTTCTATGGAGCACACAAATCCCACCCAGCTGTGGTATAAGGCAAGACAACTGCTTGGACTGACGTCTCTCACTCAATGCCTCCTAAACCAGAGGCCTCGACTCAGTTATTCGAACCAAACTGGGAACCCTAAGATCCATGAGAACAATTTGGAGGCACTATTAACATGTGCTACCCCAACTGAAGGCTCAATTATTGCAAACAACATTTTCTTTCTAGAGTCACCACATGTGTCTCTTGAACTGAGCTTTTCGTGTGGATACTAGGCATTCATTTGCCTCCCTCCTGAAAATACAGCTACTCATTCCTCTGAGGCAGTCATCTGAGACTGTCTAAAATTTAAGGAATACCATCAGTAAATCATGTATTTCTCAGATACTGTGGAGTTCTTTCCAATATGAAGCTTCTGTTGCTTACTCTGGGGAGCTTCCTAGATGAATCACTGAGTTATTAATTACATGGCCCTTTTGGCAGTTATCCCTGTGATACAAGTAATTCATTTAGGAAAGCACTGCAAAAAATTTGTCCCTAATTTTAGCTAAAGCCCTGGAAGGCATACAGTTTAGCCTCCTCTCACTGGCCAGGATCGCTATAGATGATAGAATTATTCGTACACAGCAATGTGGTGTCTACAATCACCAAGTGGTGATTGTAGGTCATTACAGAAAAGTCATTACAGAAAGTGGTCAAGTGGTGATTGTAGGTCATTACAGAAAGGTCATTACAGAAAGTTAAAGAGAAAGCCTCCTCACTTTCTGTTTTTGGATTAATTATGTTTCCCTAAAATCCATATGTTGAAGCCCTAACCCCCAGTACCTCAGAATGTAACTGTATTTGGAGAGGTCTTTAAAGAGGTGATTAAGTTAAATAAGGTCATTATGGTGCACCGTGATGCAATATGACTGTGGTCTTTATAAATCAAGGAGATTAGGATGCAAACACACACTGAAGAAGGACCATGTGAAGACGGCCATCTATAAGCTAAGGAGGAAGGCTCTCAGAAGAAACTAACCATTTTGACCCTTTCATCTTAAACTTAAGTTAAAATGATATGATTAGGGTGAGGCCCTGATCCTATATGACTGGTGTCCTTAGAAGAAGAAGAAACACAAAGGCTTCATGAGCATAGAGGAAGAAGTATGTGAAGACACAGTAAGAAAAGAGCCATCTGCTTGAAAAAGAGAGGCTGCAGGAGAAACCAAACCTGCTGACACTTTGATCTTCAACTTTCAGCTTCCAGACTGTGAGAAAAACGTATTTCTCTTGTTGAAGCCACTTAGTATGTGGTTACTTTGTTATGGCAGCCCTAGCAGTCTAAAACACTTTCTAAGATAGACCTTAAGCATTTGTGGCATCTGCGAAGCTATTTGAGTCCAGAACTCTAGGGGCCTGGTTGAGGTCAGTACTGCTAGATGCTATCATCCTGTGATACTAGTGTTAATTAAATGTTACATGGGACCAATGGAATGGCTTTGGTTTGAGGTTCTGTGAGTCAAGTTAATCAGAGTGTCTGATGGAATCGTGAAATGGTATACTCATGAAAAAATGCACCAGAAGTCAAGACTATGTAAAAGTGAGGAGTGGATTTTGTTGGGACACAATATGGTTGTCTCATGTTTCTTAGCATCTTGTGAGTAGAGGCACTGAGTGACTATTGTTCTGAATTATCTTTACAAGTATGTTTGCATAGGAACAGCCTTGGGAGATAGAGTATCTCCCTTTGGAGCAAAGGGTCTACGTGCTTATTGCTCATAATAAAAGATTTGATTTCCCTAAGCTCAGGGTCTCTCTCCTGTATTGTAACCCACGTTGCATGTAGATGTTTTTCAGCATTTGTGTGGCAGTCTGGAAAGCGGAACTCAAGGAACTATGACAAAATATGCTGGCGGTCCTACTGTTTGCAGTGCCTTGTTTTAACAAGTCTTTGTTGCTGACCCAGGAGGCTTGTCCCTTCTACCAGTTCCATGAAACTGTGGCAGTCTAACTTCCTGGCTTGCAGGCATGGTAAAGTCTCAGACTCTTCAAAATACCTAAAAATTGGAGGAATATTCTTTTTCTTATTGAAAAGAAAAATAGGAAATAGCAGAAATCTATTTCAAATAACCCATTGATCAGCGGAGGGGGCACACTCTGTTTCAATATCTAAGTGTGTTAGACAGTTTTTACGCTACTTTAAAGAATACCCGAGACTGGGTAATTTATAAAATAAAAATGGCTTTATAATTGACTCACAGTTCTGCATGGCTGGGGAGGCCTTAGGAAACTTACAATTATGGCAGAAGGAGAAGTGAGGCACCTTCTTCACAAAGCAGCAGGAGAGACAGAGCTTGTAGGGGGAAGAGCCCCTTATAAAACCATCAGATCTCATGAGAACTTGCTCACTGTCATGAAAACAGCATGGGGGAACCGCAGCTATGATCTAATCACCTCCCACCCCATCCCTCCCTCGACACATGGAGATTACAATTCAAGGTGAGATTTGGGTGGGGCACAAAGCCAAATCATATCACAGAGAAAATTTGTTCTAAATATCCTTAAATTTATCCTCCCTCTCTGCGGATTTCTAGATCAATTGACATGGATGCCTTGTGGACTCCTGCACAACTAGATTCATTCTTTGAATGTGTACCTTATTTTGATTGAGAGGCAGTTTTGCAGAAATAAACAAGTTCCCCAAACTCAAAAGAATGTACACTTTACATAGATGTAGGTTTTGTATGTCAGTTAATACCTCTAAAACTGTATAAGGAGAAGGAACACACATTATTTTGGATTTGTGACTACCTCGTTGGGACACACATTGTAAAATCTACTCACCTGTCCCTAGGTCTTCAATAAAGTCGAATATATAAAAATATTCTAATATAAAGACATGCTTTTTCTTTTTTATGTAATATTTTGAGTAAAGAATGAGATAAATGAGACATAGAGAAGAGCACAACAGATTCAGAATGAATGAGGTCACCTAGGAAACCAGAAGGTCACTCTTTACTTTGTTGCCATTTTTAAAATACTATATATGTTACATCTACATATGGTCAAGAATCCCTGAATATATTGTTATTATTTTTGCTTTGAGCAAAGATTATCTTTTTAGAAGAGACTAAAAAGAAAAAAAAGTATTTTATATTTGCCCACATTTTTGCTGTTTCTAGTGGTCTGTATTGCTCTTTGCAGTTCCAGATTTTTATCTGGTATCATCCTCTTTTAGCATGAAGGACTCATATACGTATGTGTAAAATACTGTAGTGAAAGTCTACTGTTAAGTTTTTGTATAGTTGGGAAAGTTTGTTTCATCATTTTTGGAAACTATTTTCACTAGATAGAGAATTCTAGTTACTTTATTTATTTATTTTTTAAAACTTCCAGCGTTTTAAAGATATTGCTCTACTGTTTTCTGGCTTGCCTTGTTGTGACATGAAATCTTGGGTTATTTGTGCCTCTGTAAATCTTGTATTTATATTTTTCCTCTGGCTGCCCTTTCAGATTTCTTTTTTGATGTTTATAAGCAATTTGATTTTGATGTGCCTTGGTGTAGTTTCTTTAAGTTTTGTACTTGGGATGTATTGGGCTTCTCAAAATCTATGGATTTATTGCTTTTACTTAATTTCAAAAATTTTAGGCCATGATCTCTTCATGTTTTTTGTTATTGTTGTTCTATTTCTACCCTCCTTGCCTTCTTTTGGGGACTTATATTACATGTAAATTAGGCTAGTTGATGTTGTCCCACAACTTACTGGCTCTTTGCATTTTTGCTTCAGTCCTTTTTGCTGTTTTTCATTTTCGATAGTTCATATTGCTATTTTTTTAGGTTCACTAATTATTTCTTCTGTGGTGTCTGATCTGCAGTTCACCCAATGCAGCATATTTATCTTTTAGACATTATCTTTATTTTCTTTATAAGTTTGATTTTTGTATTTTTAGAAAAATATCTTCCCATGTCTCTACTCAAAATACTCTGGCTTTACTTTTTTTTCTATGAAAAATTCACTGTTTTAATGTCCTAATATACTATCATCTATGCATCATCTCTGTTATTTTTGAGTTAATCTATTGACAGATTTTTTTTCCTCACTAAGTGTTGTATTTTACTGATTCTTTGCATAGCTGGTAATTTTCAGTTGGAGAGCAGACACAGAATGTTACCTTGTAAGATGTTTTGAGCTTTGATCTGGAATGTCGCTAAGTCACATAGCAACAGTTTGTTCTTTTTGAGGCTTGCTTCCCTCCTCTTCCTCCTCCTCCTCCTCCTCCTGCTCCTCCTCCTTCTTTTTGTCTTCTTTGAGGTGGGACAAGGAACAACCTTTAGTCCAAAGCTAGTTTTACTGCACCATTTAGGTGATCTATCTGACACCCTGTGAATTATGTTTCTTCCAATCTGACTATAAGCAGTCCCTGACTTACAATGGTGTGAAACTGGCACAACTCCAATGTAATATACAGTATTCAATAAATTACATAAAATATTCAAAACTTCATTATAAAGTAGGCTTTGTATTAGATGATTTGCTCAACTGTAAGCCAGTGTAAGTGTTTTGAGCACATCTAAGGTAGGCTAGGCTAAGCTATAATGTTTGATAGGTTAGGTATATTAAATGCATTTCTACTTAAAATATCTTCCAGCTTATAACTGGTTTATCAGACATAACCCCATTGTAAATCAAGGAGAATTTGTAGTGAAAATATGAGAATATAATAATTCCTGGACCTGTCTGAGGTCTAGGGATTGTTCCTTTTATTGTTTCTTTGCCTGGCCTTCCGTGGTTTTCTTATGCAAATGCATTCATCTGAGAGTCATTGGAGCTCTCTGTGTACGTCTCTCTTCTTCTGTCCTCTGCCTTACAAACGTTGGCTTGGCCTTTCTGGTCTCCCAATGTTGTCTCTTCCTCCTAGGGTAACCTTTGGGATCTACCAAGATTATCGCTGCCTAGGCTGCCATGCTCTCTAGTGGTAATAGCTAGGGTAATTACGGGAATGATTTCAGTCACTTCTTTTTTAGGAGTCACTGTCCTGCACCGCCTTAAAGTCTTTTTTTTCTTGTAAAACTATTTTGTCCAGTTCTTTTTTTTTTTTTTAGACCGAGTTTCGCTCTTGTTACCCAGGCTGGAGTGCAATGGCGCGATCTCGGCTCACCGCAACCTCCACCTCCTTGGTTCAGGCAATTCTCCTACCTCAGCCCCCCGAGTAGCTGGGATTACAGGCACACGCCACCATGCCCAGCTACTTTTTGTGTTTTTGGTAGAGACGGGGTTTCATCATGTTGACCAGGGGGGTTTCATCATGTTGACCAGGATGGTTTCGATCTCTTGACCTCGTGATCCACCCGCCTCGGCCTCCCAAAGTGCTGGGATTGTAGGCGTGAGCCACGACGCCCAGCCCTTTGTCCAGTTCTTTAGTTGTTTCTGGCAGTAGAGTAAACCTGGTTCCTATTTATCTTGGCCACAGGAAGTAATTAAACCACTTAAAAACTTGTATTACACATTTTTTATTCTTCAAAAGTTGCTTTCTGGCTCTTTTGCCACAGAAGTTCCTTTGCCTTCCCCCACCTCCCTCAGTGCAGCCCATTTCTGCTCTTTCCTTTCTTTCCAGAGTTCTTTCCTTTAGCTTTGACACAGCAGTTGCTCCTTTTCTGTAAATCCTCCATTCTAGCTGGTCTTCAAAGTCCCGGCTATACTCCTGCCATCAGGTAGTTTCCAAAGATAGCTCTTTTTCTAAGAATTATTGGGATAATGATTTAAAAAATTCCAATTCATAAGCCTTAACATTTAACCACCCTCCCATCTCTCTCCCATTCTTCCTCTCTCCACCCCCTTTCTTACTTGTATTTTTGTTTGTTTGTTTATTACTTGCTTTTTTAAAAATTGTGGGAGTAGGAGATAGAGATGCATAAACAGATGGAGAAGCCCACGAATGAAGATACAGTGGAGTTGCTTGTCCATGTTCCTGTTTTAAGTTGAACCTCTTCATGAATGCATAAATGCCATCTCTATTTTGTGTTAAAAAGATCTTTTCCCTACAATTATTTCTTTTCTTTTCTCCATGAGAGCAGAAGCTCGGTCTGCAATCTCTCAGCTTAAAAAGGGTACTCCCTTTTGCCACATGCTTTCAGGTTACTGCTCCATTTTGATGCTCCTTTTTATATGAAAACTCCATGCAGTTCTCCCGCAGACTCACCGTACCACTTCTTCCATCGTCTCTTTGGCTTAGCCTAATCACTCAAAAACAAAAACAAAAGGCAAAACCAACACACACACATAAAACAAAACCACAAATTAAATAAGCTACTGTTCTTTTTCACCATCTTTCCCTATGTTATGGGTTGAATTGTGCCTGTCAAAATCCACATGTCAAAGCCCTAAACCCGTACCTCAGAATGTGACTATATATTTGGAGAGTCTTTTAAGGTGTAATTAAATTAAAGACAGTTATGAGGGTGGGCCCTAATTCAATCTGACTGATGTTTTTATAAGAATAGGAGATTTGGACCCAGACACACACACAAGAAGCACCACAGAAAAACAGCCATCTACAAGGCAAGAAGAGAGGCCCCTGAAGAAACCCACACTGCTGACACACTGCTCTCAAGATTATAGCCTAAAGAATTGTGAGAAAATAAATTTCTGTTGTTTAAGCCACCCAGCTTGTGGTACTTTGTTATGGCAGCCCTAGCAAAGAATACTTTCTCCCTCACACTGCTCAAAAGCCACTGCCTTCAGTGAACATACCAACCACATTTCTGCCCAGGTCCTTACTATTTCCTTTCCCTGGAATGTTCTGCTTTCAGATATCCATGTAACTTATTTTATTCAGCTTCCTGCTTGAGTGTCACCTGTCAGAGAGGACTCCCTAACCCTCACACCACAAACACTCTGTGTGTCTTTGTATTTTCTCTCCCTTTAAATTTCTCCTACCATGTATCACACCACACATACACACACACACACGTGCGTATATATATATACACACACGTGTGTATAGCACATATGTATAATACAAATATATATGTGTGTACTTTTTTCCCTATTTCTCTCCCCTAGAATATAATTTCCACTACAACAAGGACTCTCTTGCTCATAGGTGTTCATCTAGTGCCTATAATAGTTCCTTGTTCATAGTTGGTAGTCAATAACATTTACTGAGTGTTGAATGAATTAATGAATGAATGAGTATACTAGGCATAACATTTTATCTCAGATAAAGGAAACTGAAGTATATAACGATAAAACTGAAAATTTCCCTATTCCTCAGCCTTACATATGTACATCAGAAAGTTGATTGTGATCAATATTTTGATATTTCATCTAGTAGAAGATGAAAATACTTTGTGTTATTTGGTTCAACTCTTTTATGAATTATTAATAACATCAGTGTCTCTGGTCAAAAGACACTGATGTTATTACTCTTTTAGTTTCTTTGTTTCTTCAATCATTACGCCCCTTATCCCATCTCACATACAACAAATTCAGAAAAGGACAGTTTTCATAAGAAACTCATAGAAGCAGATGATTTATGAATGTGAATTAGATTTTAAAATGTTTAATACTTCTGAGAAAATGACCAAACCATTAGATGGTTATTAATTTTACTATAGTTCAAACTTACATTAATGAACAATTTTTAGGATTTTAAAATCTCAGATCATATGTTCTTTCAACTCAACAGTCACATAGATTAGAATCATTCATCTTAAATTCTTTTAAACCATATTCAATAAGAATATGTGTTTAATAGCACTGAAATCATTCATTTAGAATTTATAAATTCCTCTCCTCTTTTTATAATGTCTAATTTGAAAACTCTTCATATAAACTCCACTGTCAATAAAGACTCTTTAGGGGCGATGCAACAGTACATTGCCCAGAGTTGACAGGCAAAGAGACATAATCTTATCAGACTTAATATGTGTGGAGCACTTTACACATGCTCTCACCCTGAATCTTCATGAGAACAGGTAAAATAAATATGACCACCCCTATTTTACTGATAAGAAATGAATATTTCTAATTGGATTTACTGAGTTGCAGAGTCACACAGCTAGAAAAGACAAGCCCTATTTTTCTATTGGAACAATGGGTGCTATAAAAATATTTTTCTAAGGGTACAAAGTTTCAATTGGACAAAAGAAATACATCTTTTGAGATCTATGACATAGCATGTTGACTATAGCTAATAATAATATTTACTTCAAAATTGCTTAGAACAAATTTCAAATGTTTTTAACATGCAAAATAATTATTCTTAAAAGTAGCTTTTGTTCATGGCCACCTACACTTTATTTTTGCAGAAATAATGGCGAAAAACAAATCTGCATATGATAATTATTGTAAGTTAGCTGTGTTTCTTTTCCCACTAAACTACAACTCAAAATTTTTTTCTAAAAATATGAAAATAACTTGTCAGAATTATTTTGTTAAATACACTGAACCAAGCACAAAGCATAATTAATGAAATAACATAAAAAGGACTTTTTAAATGTAAAATAACATTTTAGAGTTGATAAGAAAAGTCTCATTAGACTACAAGAAGATTATGATAATTCACTAATTAAATGATTTCTTTGAACTTAAAGCTTTTGGGTACATCTGCAATGTCCCTTGGAGATCATCTCATTTTTCACTACTTGCCATTTGAGAGTTGCAGTTTGCTCCAAATAGTAATGTTGTTTTTTAAGCACTTTCACACATCTTACTGTGTTCTCTTCTCCCTAACCGTTTCACAGGGCTCTTCCCCAGCAATTATCTGTTATTCTGGAGCTTATAGCAAGCTCAATAGCTCCCTGAGGTCATCTTCAATCATTAAGCAGGACTTGCAATGATCTCTTTTTGTTGTTTTATAAATGAGAGTATAAGAAAAAAACCCTCTTTGTAAAAAATACATTTCCTTTTCTGCAATGGTCTAAATTCTATAGAGTATCACTCAATTTTGTCATAAACCACTTGTTTCATATTGTACTAATTAATATTTTATTCAAATTATATAATCCCCTGGAGTACACCTATTTTTAAAATATTGTTTGTATTCCTTTAGGTGTCTCCCTTCAGTTTTTATTTTTTGTCGTCTCCAGGGTTCTGCATACATTTTCACCTTTCATTAGTAAATTTCAAAATGCAATTAAAAAGAATTCCATTGAGAATAGCAGGCAATAACTGGCTTCTTTGTATTCAATCCTTACTAAAGAGCAGGAAAGATACTTTTTAACTAAGAATGTTTAGAACGAAGGACAAAGACAGAATCTTTGGGTACATTATTGAATATTTTAGCATTAATTTAATACAGTATATGAATGAATCATTAAATCATGTCTCTGTATTTGTCTTTTAAATTGTTTTTAGCAATAATTATTAATGCAATCAAAAGGAAAACTTTTGATCCCTTGGTTATTTAAAAATAAAAACATTCATATTTCAGGTTCTCTTAGTTAACAAAATACTGGATTATTTTACTCTGTGTTTAAACCTGAGCATTGAGTGGTGTACATAGAACTTGGCCCCATTAGGTTAAGTACCCTGTATAACAAAGGATTCAGGAGGGTTTGACCAAAAATGCAGGACACTTCCTCAAAGCATTCCACAAACTATGCACAAGAGTCATTTCTGCAACTTCAGAATGTTTGTGGCATAGCCCAGAGTATCAAGGTATGGCAGCTTCTAATTACCAACATTTCAATTTTTATAAGAGCAAATTATCCTGGTGAGGCATGAAGCAGGAAATTTTTAAAAAGCATGGAAATCTTAAGAGCATATAAGATAACATTCCCAGGAAGCTGCTGATGGCCTTATTGATAATAAAAGGGAAAACTAATGCCATATAATATTGAGTCTTAACAGCTGACCAGACATCATGTAGAGATAGTAGATAGTTATTGTCAACTAAAATTTTCTGCTCTATTATCCTGTGGTGAGAAGTTTACCATATTTATGGCCTGGGATATGATGTATTATTTGTAAACTTCAGTCCAGCAATAATAGTAACAGGCATTCATAAATATAATCTTCAATACTCACAGTGTACCAGTTTTTAAAGTTTTTGACCAAATATTTTATGGAAATTATATTTTTAATAACTATATTATTTTAACTGTAGCAACTCAACTTTTAAATCTTTACCCTTAAAATTTCTCCATCATCATTTTAGTTTCAAGTAGAGATGATAACTCTGCATTAATTCATTCAACCATTACTTCAGTTTTATATTCTCTCCTCAACTCTCTTTTTAATGTTCATTCATCATTGAATGTACGCTGTGGGTCAAGAATAACGGTGCCACACGTATTATTTTATTAAATAGTTTCAATTTTCACAACAATAACTAATCCTCATAAAGCTATAGGAAGTAAACAAATCATCAAGGGTGACATTAAAACAAGAAGGAAGATAGCACATACATTTTAAATAAACAAACTTGGATTATGAACATGAAAGGAGCTTTGCATTTCCTTAAGAAAAAACGAAGACAATGTTTTTACAGAAAGAACAGCAAGAATGAACAATCCTTAGCATTTAAAAATTCTAATCACATTGGTCTCTCTATGATTTTAAAGCTATAAAGCAAGAATCTGTTAAATGTTACTACGGGATCTGATTAAAAATTGACACAGACCATAGGCATTTGATGGCTGGCCTCCACACTACTCTTAATTCTGTTTCTCTCTGAAGAATGGATGAGGAGGAAACCTTGTTGAATGAAATCTAGGCCAGGCAAACATATGGCAGTGGGATATCTTTCAGATGAGGTAATTTTAAACAGATTTCTCAGAGAAGAATTTTTTTTTCCCTGCAGACTTTTATAACAGTATCCTTTAAATCTGGTCATGACAAACTGGAGAAAATTATCCTCTAGAACCTGAGAATATGCTCAATTCTGTTCTCTGAAATCAATTCTGGGAAGATATCCATATCATTTTGGAATAGCAAACAGATTTGTCTGGTGGACTTTTGCCAGGAAAAAAAATAGTGTAGGCATGTTGTGCTTTATTGTAGAAACATGAAGCATTCCTCTCTGCTAGTGATATATGAACAGGAAAATGAGGCATCTTTGCAATTATCACCTCCCATTTAAGCTGATATATCATTCCGTTTACATCACTGCATATGTGTTCACATCAGTTCAAATGTTATCATTGTATATTACTAGGCATATGGTTATACTCCTATTTCAAAAAACAAAACAAAACAATATATCACGTAGCAAGCAATCAGCATTTTAGCTATTACTTCAATCTTGCCAAAATCCCACATTAATATTACTTTTATAATATGAATAGGTTAAATTTTATTGAACAAACAAGACTGTTACAATTGCTTAATTATGTATTTATTTAATACTTAGACATTATTATTACAATGGGTAACATTAGCAATAACAATGAGCAGATAATGGCCTTTTTCAAGAAGATAGCCATTGTGTTCACTTTCTATTATTAAATATAAAATTCCTCCATTATATTATTTATTCTTTAAAGGAGTCCCATAATGTTTGCATTGTACCATCTTCCATTTGAGGACACTGAAGTGTAGAGAGGTTAAGCAATGTGCCCAAAGTCACACAGACAACAATCAGCAGAGCTAGGATTTAAACTCAAACTTTATGTATGTTAAAGCAATAGGAGGAGGTTTGTTGAATAAAGTAGTATATATTTTGCAAACTACTTAGTCATGATTCAATGGGAAGATATATTTCTGATATGTGGAATAATGTGGGTACCAAAGAGCAACCTAGAGCTGAAGATAGGCAGGAAACAAATGTATATGGGCAGCCTGAAATGATGAAACATAAAGGGTGTAGAGAAATCTATATAACTCAAACAATAAAAATGTTGTCTTATAATAGAATTAATTAGTATCAAACAGTAATGCAGTTTCTTGGAAAAAATATCTCTAAAGTTTTGAGGGAAATATATTACTTGAGGAAGATGACCAAGCTATTATTTATGAGTGAAGACAATTGAAAGACAGTCTTAGGGATATGAGGAATGAGAAAAAAATTATAACTCCCATAATCATCCTGGAAAGAAAAAGCCTTGAAAAATTATACCAACTGAGAAATAAATCAGAAAAGAACTCAAGATTGAAGAAGGGGAAGCATAATAAAAAGAAATGGGCAATAAAACTAGTGAAACTTAAAGTTATTGTCTAAAAGTTGTAGACATTATTCCTAAATAATGCAGCTGTGGATATGGTTCGCTGTGTCCCTACCCAAATCTCATCTTGAATTGTAGCTCCCATAATCATCAAGTGTTGTGGGAGGGACCCAGTGGGAGGTAACTGGATCATGGGAGCAGGTTTTTCCTGTGCTGTTCTCGGGATAGTAAGTCTCACAAGATCTGATGGTTTTATAAAGGGAAATTCCTGTGTACACACTTTCTTGTCTGTCACCATGTAAAATGTGACTTTGCTGCTCCTTTACCTTCTACTATGATTGTGAGGCATCCCTAGCCATGTGAAACTGTGAGTCTATTAAATCTCTTTTTCTTTATAAATTACCCAGTTTGAGGTATTTCTTCACAGCAGTATGACTACAGACTAATACAGCTGTCAAATGGTTCATAAAAGTCATGGTATTCTTCCAGGTGCGGTGACTCATACCTGTAATCCCAGCACTTTGAGAGGCTGAGGCAGGTGGATCACCTGAGGTCAGGAGTTTGAGACCAGTCTGGCAACATGACGAAACCCCTTCTCTACTAAAAATACAAAAAACTAGCTGGGCATGGTGGCATGCACCTGTAATCCCAGCTACTAGGGAAGCTGAGGCAGGAGAATCGCTTGAACCCAGGAGGCAGAGGTTGCAGTGAGTTGAGATCGTGCCATCGCACTCCAGCCTGAGCAATAAAAGTGAAGCTTTGTCTTGGGTGGTGGGGTGGGAAGTAACGGTACATATTGTAAAGTAGTAATAAAATATGGAAGTAAGTTTTGGATTATTCCAATAACAACAGCAAAAAGAAAGTATGAGAGAGGCAACTGGGTATAAAATGAAGTTTTCATATTAAAATGAGGGAATGAGTAGTTATTGTTTCTTGATTTATAATGTTAGAGAAGTATATGTTCCCAGTTTAAAAAGTATGTAGATAACTATTAATAGAGTTAAAAACAAGATATAGAACATTTGAGTCTTTAGAGAAAAAGCATGAACTAAGAAACCATGCTCAATTCATGAAGATAAAAACAAAAAGAGAAATATAAGAAAATACACAATAGGATTACAAATAAACAAAGTTGTCAGTTTTTATTATAAATATGATTGAGTTCAAAGTCTTATTAAAAGACTCAGTTTAATGAAATAAATTATAAAATAATTCAATGACATTCTACTTATGAGACACACAATAAAATATTGATCTAAGAAGACTAAAGTAAACATTGCAAATATTATCCAGGGATCAAAAGCGCAAAAAACCAAGAACAACAATATTAATAACAGATGATATAAAAATCAAAGGCAACAAGGCTTAAGAATAGCAAAAAGAATTCCTTTTATTTGCAATGTCCAACCTACAGTTTAAATACAGAGATAATGAACATTCATGCTCTAAATAACATAATTCCAAAATCTGCAAAGCAAAATTTGTTAGAAGTTTGAAACAGTCAAAGAGGATATGTTACAAGCAAAGAAAGATTTTTACTCTGATCACTTTTATGTCATGTAGACAAAATATATATAAATAATTTTAGTAAACCTGCAAATAAATTTCATATTAAAATGATTCTACTATTTTCTTTTTTTAAAATAATTTATTGCATTTTAGGTTTTGGAGTACATGTGAAGAACATGCAAGATTGTTGCATAGGTACACACATGGCAATGTGGTTTGCTGCCTTCCTCCCCATCACCTATATCTGGCATTTCTCCTCATGTTATCCCTCCCCAACTCCCCACCCCCTGCTATCCCTCCCCTAGTTCCCCCCCACAGAACTCATTGTGTGATGATCCCCTTCCTGTGTCCATGTGTTCTCATTGTTCAACACCTGCCTATGAGTGAGAACATGTGGTGTTTGATTTTCTGTTCTTGTGTCAGTTTGCTGAGAATGATGGTTTCCAGATTCATCCATGTCCCTACAAAGGACATGAACTCATCGTTTTTTATGGCTGCATAGTATTCCATCGTGTATATGTGCCACATTTTCCCTGTCCAATCTATCATCGATGGGCATTTAGGTTCTTCTTTAAGATTCTCCTCAGCTACTGATTATCAACCATTTTCCCGCAACACTTTCTTCTACTCATCCTCTGAAACTCATTTTCTCAATGTCTAGACAATCCTAATGTGATTCAGAGTTATATCCAGGCTTCTGTATTTGTCCAGTACTTACACATCCATCACGTAAGACTATTTTTAAATATGAGAAGGGCCAGTGAACAGAAGATCCACTGGTAATTAATATGTTTCATCATCTTAAAGAGTGGGAGAGGTTAGGTGTCATAGAAAAATTATAAAAAGCAAATAGGCTTTTCAGTTACAAAGATGTTTTGTTATAATTTGTAGTGGGACAAAGCATAGTGTAAATCAAATGGTATTAAGCATGAAGTAATTCACTTCTGTAAAACTTTCAGATGCTATACTGGGTGATGTGTGGAGAATGTAAATAATATTTACTATATCAAAAGAAATATCATTGTATTAGTTTTTCAATCCAATATTTTATCTATTTTAGCTTTCTTTCATATTGGGGATGGACTACTTTTTTCAAATAATAAATCCTTTAACACTCATTTCCCATGATCTTTGACTGTTGGATGTTGAACCAGTGTAAAAATATCAACAACAGTCAGACACAGAGGAATCAAATTAAATTGTCTGATTAATGAACTTAAAATAAGAACATGTTGGACAGTACCAGGACTGTTGTAAGACAAGCAGACAAAGAACCAGACCAGTTTAGAACAGTCAGTCATTACCCCTGGATCCTAAATGAGGAGAGGCTATAATCAGATATCAGAAATTTATCTTATATTCCTTGTACTTACTTTGTTACTTTGTATGTAACCAGGGATAGTAACATATTTAATTCTTGCATTTTTTGTTTTGTTTCATTTTGTTTTGTTCTTGAGAAATAGTCTGGCTCTGTTGCACAGGCTGGAGTGCAGTGGTGTGACCTTGGCTCACTGCATCCTCCACCTCCTAGGCTCAAGCTCTCTTCCCACCTCAGTTTCCCAAGTAGCTGAGACTACAGGCACATGCTACCATGCCCAGTTAATTTTTGTGTTTTTTTGTAGAGGTATGGTTTCACCATGTTGCTCAGGCTGGTCTCAAACTCCCAAACTCAAGTGATCTCCCCACCTTGGCCTCCCAAAGCGCTGAAATTACAGGCATGAGCCACTGCACCCGGCCTTCAATTCTTAGCTAGAGTGTAATGCAGTGAGAATTAAAATATTTGTTTTTAAGTAAGGAGATGAACCAAAAGGACCTTCCCTGACTAATAGAGCAACAATTCTACTGCCAAGAGTGAAGAAAAACTAGGTTAATGACATTCCTTAAAGGATAGTCTAAATGAAGGTTTTTTTCTTAGGGTTTTCATTTTTTGCCTCATTTCATCAACAAAGAAAGTTTCAAGATCAATTATTTCACATTTAAGAAATGATTAAATGTAATGTTTGTGGAAAATAGTCTTTTCTGCCATGTAGCACCTGATTGTTTGTTGGGTCTGGCAATTAATAGAATGATGTGAACATCATTTTTTTAAGGCTATAAAATCTCAATCCATTCATTGTCTCTGACACCAGTGCTGCCACATTGAGAATATTCTAGAAAGATGTATTCTCTGAGGCTCTGACTAGAAACTTAAAGCAAAAGAAATCACAACAAAGTTTCGAAGTCTGAATTTAATATTTCTCACTATAGAAAGAGAATTGATTTTAGAGTAATTTTAGAAAATGTTAAAGCAAATTATTCATTTATTATATACTGGGTTAGGAACAGGGTATCTTATATAGTTTAAAGTCATCATCTTGCAGAATTTCAAGTTACAGCATTTGAGAGCTATAACCTTCTTCACTTGGAACAGGTTGTTAATTATTCCCATATAATGAAAAGTATGGGAGTTGGAAGAAAAATGGTTCTTCATTCTGAAAAACTTTTGCTTGATAGGTAAAATCCATATTATTCTATACCGATATCTTATTGTATACATATGATACACTTATATTACATGATAGTAACGAAATGACAGAAAAGTTCTGCCTTTACTGGATATACATTTCAACTTAGTTTTATATAAAATATTTGGTTCTGTAAGAGGGAATATGAAATTGAATTTATCAATACAATGAGTTATATTTTAAAATCTTTTATTCCAATTTCTCTCTACAAATATGTTTTTATGTTGTAGGGTCAATTGAAAAACTGCAATAAGTGAATTTGTAGTTAATAAGGTAAATTTTCAAGGACACATTTATTATTATTATTATTTTTTTTTTTTTTTGAGACGGAGCCCTGCTCTGTCACCCAGCTCAATGCAACCTCCCAGGTTCAAGCGACTCTCTGGTTTCAGCCTCCAAGTGGCTGGGATTATAGGCACGTAACACCTCGCCTGGCTAATTTTTGTGTTTTTAGTAGAGACAGGGTTTCACCATGTTTGTTAGGCTGGTCTCAAACTCCTGACCTCATACGATCTGTCCTCCTTGGCCTCCCAAAGTGCTGTGATTACAGGCATAAGCCACTGCACCCAGCCAACACATTGATTCTTGAGCACATGTGTTTCACTATGTATATATGATGAAAAGTAATTGTCACTATTTCTGTTTCTGGTTGTTATATTGACATTCTCTACTCTCTTCCAACTCCATTATTAAATAAAAGAAAGCTTTGCAGGTATAGGCTTCTTGTAACTTTTTCAAAATTACTAGTTATTTCTTGCATTAATTCTTTTGTTAGATTAAAACCACTTCGTATATAACCATCCAACCCATGCTTTCTTCACAATTTAAAAAGTAGTATTTACACTGGCAAATCTTTGAACTACCATCTACTAAATTTAATGTGTCTCTCAATGACTGTTCAATGGTGTAACCATTTTCTAATATGTACTTTACTAGCATGCCATAATGTATAATCCCAGAGGACTAAGAGGAATTTATGGTAAAATGGCATGAAATTAACTTGATAAGGCTTTCCATTCATCTTCAATATGTATACTTTTTTTCTATTTAAACACTGGTAGCCCTGTTTCCAAAGTGTAGAATAAGAGAAATGTTTTCTTACTCTGGTTAAATGATGTCCTCATATTGTAGATTCTTCTGAGAAACTGTACAGCTCTGTGTTTGACTCTTTAATGTGCTCAGGAAATATTGTAGGAAAAATACTTTCCTTGTATTATTGACCGCAGCTGACATATTTTAAGTTGACTATTACATAGGACTTTAAAGAATGGATTGTGTTGTTTTTTGTTTTTTTCCTCCTTTAGAGAAGACTATTGAGCTTAGAGAGAAATATCTTTAAAAATTTTTTAAACTGGTTTTTAAAGTGTTCCAGTATTTTAATTCTAATTCTTTTAAGAAAATAATAGAGGAATAATTTCATTCTCAATGTAAACACCTGTATACATGTAAAACTGTTAATACGGCATATATAACTTTAAATACAGGGCAATTTTTCTTTAAATAATATGCACTGTTTCCTTCTGTTTCTTTAATCATTTCAAACAGAAAGAGAACTGGAGTTCAGAACCAGTGTTTAATTTAAAGAGAGGAAATAGAATATTATCAATGGTGAGGTAACTTGTAGACAATTCCATAATGCTATATAATAAAAATAAAACTTATGAAAGTATTATTTAATTTGGCAAAATATTTATTGCTTATATGCTTCTTTGTATACATTTCTTCCTGAACTCTTCAGTAAAACCAACAAACAATAGTTAACAACAATGACAAAAATACTGCAATCTGAAATGAAACTGGAAAGAACTGAAGGACACAGAAACTTTAGTACTATAATTGAGCAAATTTGGGAAGGCAAAGAGAGTTAAAAAAATACAGCCAAAATAATCTTATTCAGTAGTTTATTCACTGTGGCTTGTCATTTGGGAAGTATATTTTAGGTCCTCCTTCCCCTTTTCATATATATGGGCCAATTTAAGATTTTACCAAAATCGTTAGCTGATTTTGTGTCTTCAAGGTATTAATAAAAATCTTTTAAAAATATGCTCATGCCTTAAGTAATGAAATGTTTCATTTTAAATTTATGTATTTTGTAAAGGGCCTTACTATATATTTTTAGTATTGTGTTTTCTTTGATCATCACCTGGCCTTTAAACTACCTTTAAAGTTTAAAAGCCAGGTGATGATAAAAGAAAACATAGTCTTACCCAAACTTAACATGAGTAAGATTGTTCAAGGTCTTATTTGTTTCAAGTCAAGCATTATGATTTAGTAAATGTTCTGAAGTTTGGAACCAGAAGACTTGAATGGACTGAATTCTTCACTTACCAAATGTGAGGTTTTACTGCTCCTGTTTCTCCTGTTCCAATTTTAAACTCTCTGCCAATAGAGATGCTCCTGGACTTACGATGAGGTTGACCTGATAAACACATCACAAGTTGAAAATATCATTAAGTAAAAAATACAGTTAATTCATCTAACCTGCCAAACATCATAGCTCAGCCTAGCCTACCTTAAATGTGCTCAGTACACTTACCTTAGCCTACAGTTGGGAAAAGTCATTTAACACATAGCCTATTTTATAATTACCTGTTGAGTATTTCACATAATTTATTGAATTCTGTACAAAAGTGAAAAACAGTAGTTTCGCACCATTATATAGCTGGAAAATGTTAAGTCAGAGTATTATAAGTTGGGGATCTTCTGCACTTCTGCCGTGTAGGGGACACATTGTAGCGAGTGCTTTTTCCCTCTTTCCATGCCACATTTACTCTCCTGTGGAGTGAATAGTGGGTACTTCCTGTGGAGAGCAAGTAGAAAACAATTCAATTATTAGGGGTCATGATGATTCTATCTTTTGGCCTCCAGCAAGTGTACTGGCTTTTGGAGGAGTGCTGTCCTCTGACCCCGTGCCATATGCTGACCAATGCAGGGTCTGTCGACTCCCCAGGGGAGGCCTGCAGTTCTCCAGCTTCTGTGAGTGGATGTGTTCAATGCATACAGGGAATGAGTAGAATGCTTGTTTCCAACTGCCATCTCCAGTCCAGGTAAACCAGCAATAGTACCTTAACCCACACCAGGAATCTTGAAGAACATGAAGGTTTTGATCAAATGGACCCTTTGACTCTGACGTTAACAAGTGACTTAATCTTTTGAAGACCACACTCCTCAGCCATAAACTGTAAACTTTAATGGGCAACTTCACAAGTTATTGTTAAGGTTAATTGCAGTTAATCCCTTTTCTATTATATTTGAGGAATTATATTCAGTTTTATATTATTTTCTTGTTAATCCCTTGTAACAGCCCCCTGAATTAGGAATTATTGTAACTATTTCAAACATAAAAGAACAAAATTACTAGAGAGTTTAAGTAATTTGAAAAGAATACTAGTTAGAAACAGATTCAAAGTCATGTCTGTTTCAAAAGGCTGGGTTTTGCTCATATATCAAATAATACATTATATGTGAAAAAGTCTCTTGGAATTGTAAAGTTTTATATTAAATAATATTTTCAAGTAAACTAGATATATATTTAGTTCAACTTCTCTTTTGAACTCCAAACATCCAATGTTATATAATTATAATCTTTTTTTTTTTTTTTTTTTTTTTTTTTTTTTTTTTTTTTGAGGCAGACTCTCACTCTGTCACCCAGGCTGGAGTGCAGTGGCATGACCTTGGCTCACTGCAACCTTCACCTCTTGGGTTCAAGTGATTCTCCTGCATCAGCCTACCGAGTAGCTGGGATTACAGGTATGTGCCATCATGCCCAGCTGATTTTTGTGTTTCTAGTAGAGACAGGGTTTCACCATGTTGGCCAGTCTGGTCTCAAACTCCTCACCTCAGGTGATCTGCTCGCCTTGGCCTCCCAAAGTTCTGGGATTACAAGTGTGAGCCACTACACCCAGCCAATCTGTTTTAATTTATATAACTACAAACCATTATATATTGAATATCCTATTAAAACAAAAATATCATTTCATGTTTATGTAATCCTGCTAATGGTGCCATGTTCATATTCTTTTTAAATGAGAAATAAAAATTAGCATTTTTCAGGGGTGGGAAAACAGAGTCTTGCTCTGTCCCCCAGGCTGGAGTGCAGTGGTGCAATCCTGGCTCGCTGCAACCTCCACACACTGGGCTCAGATGATCCTCCCAGCTTAGCCTCCAGAGTAGCTGGGATTACAAGTGTGTGCCACCATGCCTAGCTAATTTTTCTATTCTTAATAGGGTTTTGCCGTGATACCCAAGCTGGTCTTGAACTCCTGGGGTGAATGAACTGCCCACATTGGCTTCCCAAGGTGCTGGGATTACAGGTGTGAGCCACCATGCCTAGCTGAGCATTTTTCTTATACAAAAATAATTTAATCATAATTAGGAAAAAAATCCATGCCTAATCTTGTAATATCTTTGAAAACATAGAAAAGCACAAAATTTCAAAATTATCAGTATTCCCACCACCAAAATGACCATTTTAATATATTTCCTTTTAGCAGAAAAGCGCATATTGAAAGAGTAATGTAAGTCTAATAATAGCATCATAAGGCATATATTTCCCTATACTTTGCTTTTTTTCTTAAAATTTTTTTTCCTTATTTCAATAGCTTTTAGGGTACAAGTGGTTTTTGGTTACATGGCTGAATTATATAGTGGTGAATTCTGAGATTTTAGTGCACCCGTCATCTGAGGAATGTATGTTGAATCCAATATGTAGTTTTTTACCCCACAACCTCCTTCTACCTTCCTCATTCTGAGTCTCCAAGGTCCATTATATCACTCTGCATGCCATAGTGTATGCATAGCTTAGCTCCTACTTACTATAATTTGATTTTTCAGTAGATAATATATTAACTTTTCTCAGGCCAATAGATATATTATTCTAATTTTTTAAATGATATTTAAACTACACATTATAGCTTGTCCTCTAATGCAGGTATTTAGGTTGTTAGAATAGTAAACATTATATAAAGAGATACATTTTTATACAGTATGCAGATTTTTGCCCACTTTACTGATCATTTCTGTTGGATTAACTTGTAGAAAAAGATTTTCTAGGTTAAAAGGTATGAATACTTTAAAGTTTTTAAAAAATATATCTCTTGCCAAGTTGTTTGATGAAACTGTTGAAACAATTTATTCTCCCACCCCTTGCTCCTTGACAGTGTATAAAGGTGCCATTTAGTTTCATAGAATAAAAAACTGTATCTGATTTAATTCATTTATTTATTAAATTTTATTGTTATATATGTTTACTGACCAGTTTTTCTTTTTCACAAATTACATATTAACCATCTTTTCCTATTAGCATATTCATTAATTTATATTGATTTATAAAATATAGTAAGGTTTATGTGACTAATATCTTTAGTTTGTTTTTTACATTTTATTTGTGGTCATTTTGGAGGTACAAATGTTTTAAGTTTTAATGTTGTTAAATCTATAATGTTTCCCTTCAATGGTCTTCGACTTTACTATTTTGTCTCAAAAGTCCTGTTCCACTCCACAGTTATGTAAATGCTCACCTACATTTTCTTTCAGTTCTTTGCTTGCTTCATTTCATCATTGCCTTAGTCCATTTTTGTTCCTATAACAGAATACCTGAGGCTGGGTAATTTATAATGAACAGAAATTTATTGGCTCACAGTTCTGTAGGCTAGGAAGTCCAGGATTCAGGAATTGGCATCTTGTGAGGACTTTCTTGCTGCATCATTCTATGTTGGAAGGTGGAAGGGCAAGAGAGGACATTAGAGTGAACCTGCAGCCTTAAGCCCTTTTTATAATTGACATTAATCCTTTTAGGAAGACAGAGCCCTTATGACACAAATACCACTCCTTAGACCCCAACTCCCAACACTGCTATGTCAGGGGTTAAGTTAAACATGCTATTTGGGGAACATACTCAAACCATAACATTCATTAAACTTTTTTATTTTACACATGTTTTACTGGAAATAACAAATTGGTCTATTCATAAATCTCTGTTTTATAGATTCTGAATCAGGCCATATCTTTGAATTAAGTCTCATGGTGACTAGTTTGGTGAAGACAAGCTTCATGTTGTTTATAGTCTCCCCAAATTTCAAGAAATGTTAGCATATTAATGGAAAAGACAGTCTTTCCCACCTCTGTAAAAAGAATATTAGCTGAGTTATAGAAATAAAATTAATAATGAGATATATAATAATTATCAGTTTACTATGTTTAATGATTAACACTACATGTATCATGAAGTCCTTATTCTCCTGATGTCTGATTATCTTTATAAGACTCATACTCAGTATCATTGGAGCATAGATGAGATGGGAATTGGGTGGCCTCTGATGCACTAGAAGCTACAACCTCTGTGCCGTCACTCCCCTCAAGGTCATGCTCCTTTTAATTCTTTGACATTTATTGACTTGCTCCATAATACAATGCACATTTTAAAAAAATATTGCTTAAGTTTTTTTATGGTAACTATTATTTTTCTTCTGCTAGCATCCTGAGTCCTTATTTTCACCTTTTTTGTCTTGATAGAACAGGTTTACAATTATCTAAAGAACCATAACCTGGTTGCATCTTTTGAGTACTTAGCCATAGTCCATTTCAAAAACAGAAATGACATTACATATCTAAAAAGAGAAAATTTAATACGAAGAATCATTAATGAGGATATAATTGCTACTTAATTGAAAGGGTAAAAAGAAATTGTAAGCTCTTGTGGAGGGAGTAACTGCAAGAAATAGCTACTACCCTTGGGGAAGGGACAGAAATTATTAAAACTCAGAAGCTTAAAGGAGAGCTCCCAGTGTCTGGGAACCGGACCTTGGAAACAGGAGCACAAGCCAGCTGGAGCTAATGCAGCCAGAGAGCAGTGCATGATGAAGCTGGCTCTGGAAGTGCTGGAAAAACTGAAACCAGGATTTAGTACTTTCTATGACAAGGAAGTGCTCTTGTTTGGGTAAAAAAAAATATTACTAGGCTGATACAGAAGTGAGGAAGTCAGGAAGACCACAGGAAACAAATAGGAAGGTGCAAGTCCCTCTTCCCTCTTCCAGGTTCTCAGTTTCCTTCAGTGCCTCCTATTGATAAGAGTCTAACACTGATCTATCTAGCAAAGCAGAAACGTAGGTTGAAGTCTGAGCTTCAATATCAGAATGCAGAGAAGAAACGGGTAGATTTGGAGCATGTCTTAGTCTATTTGGGCTGCTATAGCAAAATACAAAGTTATAAATGTGTAATCTATAAACAATAGAAATTTATTACTCATAGTTCTGGAGGGTGGTAAGTCCAAAATCAAGATGCTAGCAGATGTAGTGTCTGATGAGGGTCTGCTCTTATAAATGGTGACTTCTATATGTCTTCTCGTGGCAGAAGAGGCAAACAGCCTTCTTCAGGCATCTTTTATAAGGGCACTAGTCCCATTCACAAGGGCACCACCCTCATGACCTACTTAACTTCTAAAGCCTCACTCTTAATATCAATACATTAGTGATTAAGTTTCAACACATGAATTTTGGAGAGAAACAAACTTTCAGACAATAGCAGAGCCCTAGGACAATAGCTTAATAATTGGCATTGGGAAATCTTCCCTGTATTACTCACTAATTTTTCCTCATTCTTTTTTTATACTTTTAGAATCCTTAACACTGACCTCTCACACTCCCATCCATACCCACATATCATGCCCATCTCTTACTTTGCAAAATTCCTGATTACCATGCTACTTGTGACTCCTAGTTACTTCTTTGTGATACTTTTTGTTAAATGTTCCATAAACACATGTATTACTATATAGGAAAATCACCTTAATCTCCAGTATGGGAAAAAATTTGGCTTAGGGTTGAATATTATTTCTGAAGTTCTTAGATGATTGATGATATCATAGAATAGAGTACTGAGTAATGTGATAAGGCAGTGATCAAACAAAACTATCAGCAATTTCCTGGTGTTAATTATTTGGACAAAATATGTACTTCTGTGTGAATAAAAATGTGAATCATGCAAAGTATGTATGTAATTTTCTCACTGTGTTAGGGCATCAATTTCTTCTATCTATGGAGTTCTAGCTAGAGAAAAAGACAGTAAGGCACAGAGTGAATGGTTTCCATAGAGGAACATGATATGTAGGTAATAGCAGAGAGCCTCTCATGGAAAAAAATTCCAACCCTCATACAAAAGCCATTAGCAGCTAAACTCATAAAGTGCAATAAAATGATAAAATATAATAAAGCTGTCACAGTTATCAGATCAATTTATCTAAAAACTTTTCTAATCCTTTTCACATACATTATTTGACTAAAATACTCAGATATAGTTATTACAGGAAATTTCCAAGTCTGTTGGCAAAAACTCAGAAGACTTTGGCCCACTGAAAACCTTACTGTATTAGCAGAAGCTGTGTAAATGGGCCATTCTGTAGTTATAAGCCAACACCTACTGGCTTTAGTTCAGTTTTTAAGTGACTCTAAGGCAAATTTCTTACAGGTTTTTATTGACTATGAATTACTCTTCCTGTTTAACCAGAGCACGTGATTTGTAAAATACAATGCTTAAGGGTATATAGCTAAACATTTCTCAACTACAAAATGGAAGTCAATACCTTTACTAAACATGGAGATAAAATCTGACATTTTTTCCATTAAGAGACCATTTTGTTTTTACGAAAAAGAGGAATATATGCAGGTTATATCACATAAAAATATTTTGTTGCTCAGAAAATAAGAAACACCACATTGTTTAATACTTTTAAATGATTTGAAATAATAGCATTCAGCTGATGGTTAATTAGCACACAATTAATTGGTGCCTTAAGACTCTGTAAATAAATCAGGTCTAGATACTCGCTCATTTTTGATACGCAGTTAAATACAGGAAAATAGACAGAAAACTGTACTTTTTATAAAAACTGCTCTATATAAAGCAAAAGTTTTGAAAGTATTATTTCACCTGCTATTACAGCTATATAGCTCTTTTAAAACGTAAACTCCTTTATAGGAAAAAAAATTTTTTTTTAGCTTTAAGGAGGAATCTGAGAAAGGGGTTTAAAATATGCATTTATTTTTATATAATCTTAATCGTCAATAGGATTAAATGCCTACTAAGAACATAGCACTAAAGTGAACCAACGCAGTCCACTTAGTTGGTTATAAATTTGGGATAGCTAGGTATATTAATACAGTGACTTTGGTGTATATCAGAGTATAAATAGAAAAATGCTAAGAACTTGAAACAGAAGAAATTTAACGTAGGAAACTGATTGCGGAGGGCATAAAAAGTTAAGATACCATGAGGCTGGCAAGGCAACTCGGAATTTAACTGCAGGAAGCCACCAACTCTACACTGAAGAACAAAGAAAAGTAGTTTTTCCAAAGTCCAGATCACAGGATCAACCATAAGACGCAATTATAATGGATCTAGCAGGAGGCATCTGGAGAGTAACAAAGTATTGAAAATGCCACCTGAGGCCCAGAGGCCTAAGTACACTGGCTGCCTCTCCCCTCTTTCACTCTCCAGTGCCCCACCAGTACCTTCCTATGTGAGAAACAGCCAGAAACCGATACATGAAAATCTGGAAAGTACAGTTGCGCAGGACTCAGTACGTCACACCTCTATAGCCTCCTCTTCCCAGGGTACAGAGGTGAGCAAAGAAAATGGCAGAGAGGCTGCCAGTGCAAACACATCCAGGAACAGCTAAGATTATTCAGTAAACTGTATAACTTATGAGCCAAAGGCAAGTGTTTCATGTATCCCCCTTATATTAACTCATTTTTAGTAATTGAACATTCAGATTATGGTAATAAAGTTTCTAGGAAGTCTAGCCTTTTCCTTATACGTTACTTAAAATTTTTAAAGGAGTAACTTGATTTTACAAAATATGGTGAGGAGAAAAGTACGTACTTTCATCTTCTTTAAATTTTTATGTTACTTTCTAAACATTTTAATGCCAATGTGCTCTATTTCTTTTTGGTTGAAGAGGGAAAAACTCCCTAAAATGAAAGGACAAGAGAAGGCCATAGATCGGAGGATGGACATATTTTTCCTACTGTTCACTACAGAAATCTACAAGGGTGAAGCAGCTTTCCTGTGATCTGGCTGGCATTGTAACTAGAAATGAGAGTGGGTAGAATCATATCTCATACTTGACAGGGAAGGCTGGACAACAAAAAAAGTTGGAAACCAGACTTAGACATTGTGCTACAGTTTCACTAAAAAGAAGAATATACCTAGAGAGACTGAGTTCTCCTTCAAAGGCTCCAGCTTCTTTGCAAGTCTCCTCAGGCTTTCTGAATTGGGGAAGTGAAAGTTTATCAAATATCCTTCAATCAAAAGTTCTTATCTGATAATAGAGTTTTAAGAGCAACCAGGTGGTCAGTGAAGGATTCCAAGGGCCTTCTGTCCTGCAGACATTTGGCCTACATAAATCTTTCTCTTTTCTAGAATGAGTCAACAGATGAAAAAAGTACCCAATGAACTGAGGTCTATGGACATATATTCAACATTAAAAATAATATAATATAAAAGTATAGTCGTGAAAAAAATGTATACTTGAAAAAGCTTTACTTCAGGAAAAGTGAAATACATTTTTAAAACTTTCTGCATTGACTTAATAAAAAATACAAGGAATCATAGACCTTATAAAAAGAATGGGTGACTATTTAATAGAAAAATCGGAAATGAAAAAGGAAGCTTGGAGAGATAAGAAAATAATGTTGTTTTTAGTAGGAAACCAGAAATTCAACAGAAGAATAGAAATGTGCATAAGACATTGAGGGATAGAAAATCAAATCAGTGATGTAGTAAACAAACAGTAGGTCTAAAATGAAATGGAATATGACAGAAGGATGATTATGAGACATTATGATAAACAGAATTTAAGTTAGTAATCTACTATAAGAAAACATTTCTGAATGAGAAAATAAAACAAACACAAAGTTTAAACAATGCAAAATACTGTAAAAGGGATGAATATATTCTGCAATAAGGGACATCCTATTGGGATTTAAATTTATTTCCTAAATATTTACCAACAAAAAGTAATGAAAAAAACTTAATCATATTCTTGTAAACTTTTTTTTTAATTTCTAAAATATAATTAATTAAACAGCCAAGAAACTTAGGTACAAGAGTTTATCCTTAATATGTCTTTGTGTCACTAGTGCCTCAAATTGAACCTGCCTTTTTATTCCCATTTTATAGATGGAGATACTGTAATTTGGAAATATTTAAGTAACTTTTTCAAAGTCATGCAATCCTTGCCCACAAATGTCTAATTCTCTTAGCATTGTTTTTAGCAGTTTTGTTTTAGTTCTCCTGGCACACAGCCTTTTTTTCTCCAAATATATAGTTATATTAGGTAACTACAATAAATAGAGTTACCACTCTTTTTACATATCTGTTGGTTAAATTTAATTTTTAATATATATTTGGAAACCATTCAACTAACGCATTTCTTGTTCCTCCTTTCTTCTGTAACAATTTAATCACCATAGATTAAAGAAGAGGGGTTATCAAATGGAATATAGAAAATATGATGCAGAGGGTGTCTTTGCCAGACAAGAAACGGAGTAAATGAAAGTCCTTTCTAGCCAGTAGATTGTGGGAAATGGGAGAGAGGAAAGCAGTAGAAACACCCATTTCCACACTTTCTCCCAGCTTCCCACCACTGGGGATGGAGGGTGGAGAATTGTGGGAAGACCAGTGACAGTGGGTCTGCAGAAGTGTGTTCTTGCACAAGCTCAGCCCGGTAGGGATGGAGGCACAGTGCAGTTAGGAGAGAAAGTGTGTAATTTATGACGTCTGAGTCTCTCTAGACTCCTTTGTAGTATAGAATCGATTCACAAGTTCCTGCATGTCCTGTGGAGGACAGTGAAGTAGCTAAGATGAAAACCAGCTGGCCTGCCATGGGGGCTGCAGTGGGGAGGCTTGAGATGTCTGAACCTGTGAACTGAGCCAGAGGCTGGAGCGGGACTTTGCTGAGACCTGGAGGGATGGCAGCACAATAGAGCCAAACTGGGCCTCAGTCAAAAGGAGAAATTCAGCAGTCCTGGCAGAGCTAAGAGAATAAAACAGAATTCTTCAATGCAGACATTGGCAGGGGAAGAAAGTAACGTACCCAGCACATAAGAAACACCTGAGGACCCCTGAGGACGGAGGGAACAGGGCACAGGAGCTCAAATAACCCTTTCTTACTGTGATTCTGTATCAAGTTGGTGTTGGAGGGGAGAAAAGTGTATAAGGGAAAGGAAATCTTAATGACAAGGCATTTCTGTGGAATAAATTGAGTTATTGAAAAGAAACAGTTTAAACTGGAAACAACAGGTTTAGTTTAATAAGAGCTTTTCTAAAAAGATTAAATCAATTTCAGAAACAAATAACTACATTGTCTTTGTACTGCTGCTGAGTGGCAGCATGGTAATATTTTCATGCAAATTATATGTTTAAACTTCTGATTATCACTCAATCAATATCTTATACTTTCTCAATTTGAAAGATGAATATATTTTCTCCTTTGCCTTTTCTTCCACCTTTCTCTTCCTTTCCTCCTCCCAACAGCTGTCCTGTGTACTTTTACAAATATACACATAAAGTAGATAATAATTGCAATATATTTTTCAGCATAATTAAATATTTATCACTTTTCCTAAAAATCTGATTCTAAAGGTGGAAACTTTGGGAAACCTCTTCCTGTTTGATCTGTGTATTACTTGGAATGCATTTTATCCCCCAAATAGAGGGCCAATGAATTCGTTTTCCAATTTGGAAGCATCTGTATGTTTGGACTCATGATATCTCACATTGCTTTTAACTGTCCTGGAGTTTTACTTGGTTGCTCTGTGCACCTACTGGACAGTTGTACAGATAGGAACTCCCTTCATTACTCTCCTTGGTTAGATCTCTATTTTATGTTCACCCCTCACTTTTTTTTCCCAAAGTAAAACCCTTAAGTAAATTACTCAGAAAAGATTTGTGGGAGATAAATATTCTGATGCTTTGTACATGTCTTATGGTATCTTTATTTTACCTACAGAATTATTAACGAGGTGGATGGATATTGGATTTCTGGGCAAAAGTAGGTTTCCTACATTTTTGAAAGCATTGTTTCATTGTGTTTTACCTGGAGTATGTCAGGTGGAAAGTGAAATGCCAATGTGATTTTCATTGCTTTGAACATAACTTGTTTTCTCCCTCTTTCTGGATGATTTTTTTTTCTTGCCATACTGATGTTTCACAATGATAGGTCTAATTATAGGTCTGCTTTCATTTGTCCTGCTATAGCTTGGTGATCCCTTTCAATCTGAAGACTCCTTTGTTTTCAGCTGGGAGAAACTTGCTTATTTTATCTATGTTTAAAATGACTTCACCTGTTCAATTTACTGGTTATTTTCTGTTTATTACATCTCTCAGATTTTCTGGTCCCAAACTGAAAACTACCCAAATACCTATCACAAGTGACATTAGCACCACACAGAGAAAATACAGGGGAATTCAGTGGAATAAATACAATGCTATGAATACATTTCAGAAATATAATGTTGAGTGAGAGAAGGCAGGCATGAAAAAATACATGCAATATGATCTCAAATATATGAGGTTACACAATCAAATAAAACTAACTTATGCTGTTAGAATATTGTTAATCTTTACTGGGAAAATAAAGACTAGAAGTAGCAGAAAGGTCTCTGGGTGTCATGCTGCCCTGTTTCCATATGGGTGCTAATACACAGGTGTGTTATTTGCAAAATTTCTTCAAGCTGTGTACTTTGTAAGTACACTTTTTCTGTAACTATATTGGAAGAAAGAGTTTAAAAGAGTAGTAGCAAACTGGTAAAACTAATGTTTGCAATATATTTGACACAAAATATTCATTCTTTAATAGTTCAAAGAGAGCTCTATAAAAAATGAAGAAAAAGAACACTCTTTAAAAATGTATAAAAGACAAGAATTTTAAAAAATTACCAATGAATACATACAAGTGACTAATAAACATTTTTAAAATGTTAAAACTCACTGGTGAATAAATAAATGAAAAGTAAAATTGGTATGGTATATAATTTAAGTTGGTAAAACGAGAGAAACTTTCATGTTGGTGAAGTTTTGGAAACATGAACACTGACTATTACAGGGGGTGCTAATGCTGGTAGAGACTTTCTGGAGGATGAATTGGCTATGACACCCAAATTCCAATTCAAGTGGGTACTCTGTGGCCTGCTATTAAACTCTAGGAGCTTATCCTTAAGAATTCCTTGTGGATGTTTATAAATATTCTACTACATCAATTATTTATCAAAGCCAATTTATCAGAGTTAAATTCTTTTTTAACAACTAGGTCCAGCAATGAGTGATAGGTTAATCAATTTATGTTAAAGTTTTACAACAGAATTTTGTGTGGGCTTTAAAAATAATGCTGCATATAAATATTTCATTACATTGAAAGATGTTCAGAATGTATTATTAAGGAAAAAATTTCAGATATACATTTCTTGATATTTCCCCTCCAAAATAGAAATAAAATGGAATAGAACAAGCCAAAATACTAGGTTTATCTCTCACAGGTATATTATCCATAATTTTATTTTATTTTTTGATACAGGGTCTCACTCTTGCCCAGTCTGGAGTGCAGTGGCATGGTCATGGCTTACTGCAGCCTCAATCCCAGGCTCATGCAACCCTCCCACCTCAGCCTCCCAAGTAGCTGGGAGTGTAGACATGTGCCATCACATACAAACTGCTTTGTTTAGCTTTACCTTTTGTAGAGACAGGGTATCACAATGTTGCCTACACTTGCTTTAGTTTTCTTATTTTATTTTGCTTTCTAAATTTTTAAATGTTTTTATAAGGAACAAAAAAGTACTTATTATATTTAAAAGATAAAGCATCTTCTAAAAAATTGACATTTTGCTTTAAAAGATACATTATTCATATTCACAGAACTATTTTTGCCTTTCTATGAGAAAATGTTTTGATTGTTTTCATTCATAAAGTTTCTGATGCTGACTAAAATCATTTTAATTTCCGTATGTTAAATAATTGTTTTATTTCATTCAAATTTAACTAATTATGTTTTGAGAAAGAGTAAGAAATAAGTAAAGAAAGAAAATCTTGTCTAATTTACAGAGAAAAAGTCAAATTATATAATCTCAGCACAGAAGCAATGAGCAGACAGATCAATTTTGGGCTTCTCTGCCAATTAACCATTAATACTCCATTCAGCTCCTGAGCTAGGTGCAGAGACCAGATATGACACTGACTAATCATATGCAGGCTAGAGAAAAGCAGGACGGAGACTTACCAGGCTTTGGAACCTCTACATTTTCCTTAGATGTTTTAAGATTTAATCAATGGCATACGTCAGGCCCTAGAGGGAATGAGGTTCCTAAGTAAAAGCTAAAGATTTAGTTATACAATCTTGGTAACAGTAGAAAGTGTGATATTGAAAGTTAAGTGTTATAATTGGAAGTATAATTTTCTTTAGACTTTTTGCAGCATATACATTTCACTTAATTTTCCATTCACATGGAATAAAACTACTGATGTAAAACAGTTGTGCTATTGCATGGATGCTTTTAAAAGTGTACGCTACAAGTGCTAAAAACCAAGATAGTCTCGGGAGAGGCAAGAGAGAAAGTGCAAGAACCAATATCCATGATGGCAGTTCTTAGAAATCTGTATATTCCAAAATAGTAGTTAGCAATGCTAAGTCAGCCAGTTATATGGTGTTTTCCCTGAATTATCTTTTTCTACCCTCTAATTCTGTAAACTACACTATGTACATATAGTCTAATTTATCCCAACTTTCAAATAGTGAACCTAACATTTAATCTCAATCTACATTTGGGTAGCACGTATGAATCTCAGTCTATGTAATGTTTTACTTTCCATATTACTTAAGATTTATTTTTATCTCCCATTTTGTCAGCTAAAAGAAATTTAATCTCAGTTAGTTCAGGGTTTACCTACTCCTGGGCCTCGGCTCTCATTAAGTTCCCAGAGGCTGACAGAGTGCCAAGTCACAGGACGGGAGGGCATCTGTTACTCAGTGTCTCCCTCTGTCCAGATGGCACTGTTGGGATGTGTTTATTCCCATCTGGTCGTTAGTCACTGGTCTCCGTAGGTAGATGCTGAGTCATCCTTTGTCCTAAGCACTAGGCTTTTTCAATTTTTCATCTACTTTCCTGTCCTTCCCATACTCTTTTGGGTTTTAGTAAACTATGGATCTGACTAGGGTCATCATCACTTTGATACTACTCTGAGATGTATAGAATCGTGTTCTTCTCTAGGTGTAGAAAACTCTGTCTCCTGTATCCATATTTTTGCATACAGGGATCAAGCTGACTCAAATCTGTACAACTACCACATAGAGACTTTGTGCATATTAAAAAATGTTGCCTCTGGGCAGATCAGCCCTGAGAGCAGACATGCCCTTCAGTGGATGTGCTTCCTGGAGGTGAGTATAGTACCACTCCAGGCACGTGTACATGGCTTGCTGAGTGGAATAAGAGCTGGATTTCTTTTTTCTTTTCTTTCATTTTTTTTTTTGAATTCACGGTCCCATTCTGTTCCCAGGCTGGAGTGCAGTGGCGCGTGATCATGGCTCACTGCAACCTTTTCTTCCCAGGCTCAAGTGATTCTCCCACCTTAGCCTCCGGAGTAGCTGAGACTACAGGTGTGCTCCACTACACACCTGGCTCATTTTTGTATCTTTTTGTAGAGATTTGATTTCACCTGGGTGCCATTTTGCCCAGGCTGGTGTTGAACTCCTGGACTCAAGCAATCCACCTCCGTTGGCCTCCTAAAATGCTGGGATTACAGGCTAGCTCCACCATGCCCAGATACACACTGGATTGCAATTTCCTTATTCGCCAGGTCCCATGATTCAAAGTACATTTCATTTTTTTTCCCTAATACACAAAGACTGCCTCTTCATTCAATACACAGTTGTTTAGAATGCAGTTGTTTAGGCAGCTGTCAGTAAACCCAGTGGTATAATAAACATATTTCTCAATTATATCCAAAAACCAGTTAAATGGCTTGCCAAAGTCAAAATGCACAATGTCTTTGATATTAACTTGATTTCAAGTCAAATACTCTATTTTTAAGGTAAGACTAGATTTCTGTAGCTTTTGAAAGTCACTCCTCATTATTTCATTTAATCATTGATAGATTTCATAAGTGCTCATAAAACTTGAAACAACCTTCTAAAGTTTGTCTTAATTTCAATATCATGCATACAAATATAACATTACTAGAAAGAAATTTTCTTTTTTTTTTTTTTTTTTTTTGAGACAGAGTTTCGCTCTTGTTACCCAGGCTGGAGTGCAATGGCGCAATCTCGGCTCACCGCAACCTCCGCCTCCTGGGTTCAGGCAATTCTCCTGCCTCAGCCTCCCGAGTAGCTGGGATTACAGGCACGCACCACCATGCCCAGCTAATTTTTTGTACTAGTAGAGATGGGGTTTCACCATGTTGACCAGGATGGTCTCGATCTCTTGACCTCGTGATCCACCCGTCTCGGCCTCCCAAAGTGCTGGGATTACAGGCTTGAGCCACCGCGCCCGGCCTAGAAAGAAATTTTCTTTCTTCATTGCCTTTCTTGAAAGTAAACATTTTCCAGCCCCTCTGATTTGCAAGGAATTGTGGTAGACACTATCAGAATTCCTTGGACAAAAAACAAAACAAAACAAAGCAAAACAAAAAAACACCCAATATGGCATTTTTGAGGGTGTGAGGCTCTGGGAAAGGAGTTAAAGAAGGAAGATAATATTTATTTGTCTGTGATATTACAAAATTTTATTTGTAAAAATATATAATTTTTAGGTCTGTGATATTTTAGCCACATTTTATTATATTTATTTTTCTCACCAGATTGATGTGGCAGTTATTATTTTTATTCTCATTCTATGGATGACAAAATGCATACCATGAGATGTCATATTACTCAAAGGCATCGAGCTATAATTTCACACAAATGTATCTTCTTCCAAAGTCAATTCTATTTTATTTAATAATAGTGCTCAATGTTAGTGTATTTAATATTAGCTTGTTAAAAAGCACATTCATGGGTCCTACCTCTAGAGATACAGATGCAATCAATCAAAAGTAAGCACTGTGATCTAATTTTTAACAAGTAGTCCAAGTGATTTTGATGCAACTAGTCTTTAGATCATACTTTGAGGAATTGTACTAAAAAATATGGGTCTCAGAAGTGACAGTCTTTTATGGAATTACCAATGCATATACAATTACAATAAGAATAAACTGGACTAATTGTATAATGCAGTTACAAAGCACCTTAGAGAACTAGAAATGAAAAGTTTGGTTGAAATGTGGGTGGATCTGGAAGACATTTAATCTGCACAGTAAAAGTTGGCTTTGATTTAACAGGAAGATGTGATAGAAAGGATCATGAGCATATTTATAGAGATAGTAGAAGAAAAATAAATTTTGGCGTGGCTACAGGTAGTGGTGCAAGGTGAGAGGTATAGAAGATATTTTTTGCGATTAGGTTGTACATGGGTCATGCACTCAAAATTCATCTATGCCAAAAAATGTATAATAAGTATCTGAGAGAATGGAAAGTGAGTAGAATGAAAGGGACAGATCTCAGAATGTTTTCATGTTAAAATTAGCCAGGTGTGTTGATTGACACTAGCTGCTAAGGAAAGATAAAAGACAAATATTTCTTTAACACAAAACTAAGGTGGCTAGGAATGTGATGGCAGAGATAGTGGGCAGGGGATCCTGATAATGGGTTGGTGAGTCAAGTTTAAATACAGCCTGCAATCCTAGACCACAGTTTCAAGCCTAGCAAGACTGTGAAGTAAATAGAAATAAGAAATAATAGCTTGAGGCAAACCCGGGGTAAGTAAAGAAGGTATTTTGTCGTTGTTGTTGTTTTAGAACTGAGGAAATTTAGTGTGTTTATAGACTGAGATTAATCAGTGTAAATATATCGTATGGATTACAGAAGAGAGGAAATGGGAAGCCAACAGGGAGAAAGAGTATGTCAGCTCATTTCTTGTTCTTATGAAAAGAAAATTTGCATAGCACATTGCACAATGTATATACATTAGTAATTTTATTTAGCCTTAAGATAATTGTGAAGGTGATGGTTTATGATAAAACAATAACATAATTTAATTACAGTTACTTAACCACTGCTACATCTCAAAATATGTATCATTGATAAATCTGATTTTAATTGAGGCACTTAATTATTTCCATTAACATAGATTGTTACAGCAGTGACCAAGTGGAAATTCTGTAGTCTTCAACTTGTTTCATGAATAAATGAAGTATGATAAGTGAAATTGAATAGACTGTAATTGTCAGTATCCGTGAGGTAGATACTGCCCATGTTATTTTTCATGTTTGGGTTCTACTGGGTGGCATAAATTATCTTTCAAAAGTTTTAGTACTGACCATTTATAGAGAAAAATGCAGCAAAGAGCCAAACATTTGCTACTGAAGAAAAGGCAAGCAAGATGGAGTTTCGCATTACTCCACAAGTGTTCAAGATTTTCATTATGACTGCCCTCAATGAAATAATATCTAAATGTGTATAGTTAGAGTCCAAATAATTTTTAGTTGCAAGTTTTCAGTGGCAAGAATCTCTGTGTTATTTTTTAAGGAGGAAATTTTTATTTTTCATCTATATAAACAGGCTCTGTTAAAGCTGATAGCGTAAGAAGTTTTGTAGAGAATTTTTAACATCCATGTGATGTGCTCACAAGAAAAATAATAATTCTAAATTTTAGCCAAATTGAAGCCTATAGAGAAAGATCTAAATGGACATCTCAGCATATTAATCTCTTGCTTGTTTGGTGCAGCTTGCTTTGATAATTATATAAAAAGATTGCAGTAACAAAAAATCACACCTTAGTTAAAGGTGTATTCTCCATTGTAAAGCAATATTTTGGATCTGTAGTTCAGTCATCAGAAACATGACTGAATGAAAATTTAGACAGGTCAGGCCTCAATCTAGAAGAAATGCAAGGGAGAAAAAGTCACTTGTTCATTTTTACTCTAGAAAGAATAATACTACAAGATGTTTTAATGTTGAATGAACAACTTGCTTTGGATTATATTTTCTAAAATGTAATCCACTACCTGTCTTTTTTCTTTTTCTTCTGAAATAATTTTGGACTTACAGAGTTTTGAAACTATTATAGAGTTCACATATTTTCTTCCCTCAGTTTCTTCACTGTTTACAGTTTACAAACAATGAAACAATTATCATTCACATTATTACAATACCATTAACTAAGCCATACACCTTATTCAAATTTTACCATTTTGTCTCCTAATGTACTTTTTCTGTGCTGGAATATAATCTACAGTTTCACATTGCATTTAATTGTTGCCATAGTCTCTACTAATTGTGATATATCCTCAGTGTCTTCTTTCTTTCATGACCTTGACATTTTTGATAAGTACTAATTGGTTACTTTGTAGAATGTCGCTCAATTTGAATTTGCCTGAAGTTTTCTCCTAAGATTGAGGCTATATATTTATGGAAAGAATACCTCAGAAGTGATGTTATTGTCAATCTTTCCCCTAGCTTCATATCAAAGGTATTTATGATGATATATCTTATTTACTGATGATGTTAACCTGGATCATTTGGCTAATGTGGCGTCTGCTGACTTTCCCACTATTTTTGCCCTTGTAATTAGTTAAGTACGTTAAGGTCAATATAATGTGGTTCTGCAATGTTTCTCCTCAAACTTTTGCCCAATTTTAGCAACTTCTTGCCTGCAACAATTATGGCTATTAGTATGGCAATTATTACTAATGCCAATTATGGCAATTATTAGTAATGTTTGCAGTTGCCCATCTTAAAACAAAAGGCACATATTTTTTCTAATAATGGTGTATTTAAATGAGAAATGCAAACTCAAATTAATTAGCATTTTGCTTTTTATAGCGTTACCGATGGCTGATATCTACAGGTTCATAGTTTCAGCTATAGCATTCTAAAAAAGATAAAGGATGTGAAGTAATAAAATGGAAATTTTAATTATATTCCCTGTATCTGTTGCATGATTGGAATTTCACTCCCATTCTGGATTTGTTGGGAGAGGTAGAAACAGCTTGCTGCTTTAGTGGGCTGGCATGATTTGCAACAAAATGTTCCAGGCTTCTCAGCAGTCAGGTGAACATCCCAGCCTGAGGTCACCTTCACTGTATATCCCTAAGGTAAAAGCAATTTTAGAGTCTTTTTGATGCTGAGGATGTCCTAATTATCCAGTTCCAGAAATTGCCAGTTGATGTGATATTCAATTCTAACCCTACTTTTCATGTTAGACTATTATTATTAATACTTCTATTACTGTTATTAAATAATTTTTAGTCTTGTGAGATTTCCCAATTAGTTTAATTGTGTAGTCTCTAGATTTCTTAATATTTCAGATTCAACAACACTAATCGTTCTTCTCTACTTCCTTCTTCTTTTATATTATCTGACCCTTACTGGTATGGAATTCCAAAGAAACAGCATGGGAAATGATAATTATTTTAAAAAGCCCGGACAAATTTCAGTTTACTATACAAAAACCTAACTTATATTCACATAGAGTTTATTCTATGAAATAATTTTCATAAGTGAGAAAGAATGTAACTAACTATCTTATGAGGGTTTGATGTGTGTCTTTTTGTTTATAATAGTTTTATCCTACCTGCCTAGAACTGTCCCTGACATATCCTGTTATCAATAAATATTTGTTGAATATCATGTTAAGTGAAATAAGCCAGAAACAGAAAAGTAATCACCGCATGTTATCACTCATGTGGAAGCTAAAAAATATCAATCTCATAGAGGTGAAAAGTAGAACAGAGGATGCTGTAAAGGCTGGGAAGGAGAAACCTAAGCCGGGAGCAGGGGGGAATAGACAGAGATTTGTTAAAGGACACAAAACTATAGATAGATAGGAGAAATGCCTTCTCATGTTCTGTACCTCTGTGGTATAACTATAGTTTATTATGCAGTTTCAAATAGCTAGAAGGAGAATATTGAACTTTTCCAACACAAAGTAATGATAAATATTTGAGATGATAGATATACTTATTACCCTAATCTGATCACCATAAGTTATACATATCTAAACATCACTATGTACCCCATGAGTATTTACAATTATTATTTGTCAATTGAAAATAAAATAAAATAAATAAAATTGGTTTCTTGTAGACACAATTGCTGAATGAATAAATTAATTTTAGGCAGAATAAAAGCCTCCTAACACCATAAGAGTGATATGCAGAACTGATAGCCCTATTTCTTCTCCTCATTAACATTTTTATTTCTTTAGTAATTTATGAGTATGCAGTCACGGTTTTATTTTATTCTATGAGTTATAATCTGTTACTATCACTATTTATTTTGATACTCAAATTTTTGGTCTGTGCATTCTTGATTAGAATCTATCTGTTCCTCAGCAGACTGTACATGACTGATTAGAATGCCATCTGCTCCTGGGTCACAGCTTAATCTAACACACTCCTCAAAACGCACTGTCTATGCTGAAGTGTTTTCAAGTGAGTTACAGACACTAATTAACATAAAGGTCCAATTCACTAGGGAATACATTAAAGTTGAAATATGAGCCTCCAAGTGAAAACCGTAAGTTTTGAAAACTAAGCATTTTGAACATGTTTTGAAGCATGAGTGTTAGTCAGGCACTCAATGAATTCAGGTAAGGCTTGTCATTTGATATATCACTTACTGAAGCAAACAATTTCTTTGGTATTTTGAAAAATAATTATTCAAATTTATGTGTTTCTTTTTTTCTTTGGAAAAACATCTTTTTAGTTCGAATCAACCTTGGATTAGAAATAATGAAATGTTCTTTGAAATTAGCATTTTGCTGGCTTCACTTCTGGTGATTTATGAAAACTATTGGGACTTGTGGTTTCCTGTTAATTGTATCTATAATCAGTTAGCTATTCAAATAGTGAAAAAATTCCTATATGTTAATTCAAACTGATCTTGGGAAAACTAAAACCTTCTGTAAAGTCTATATATTATGGAATATGGATGAAATGTAGATGCTCACTCTCATTTCTTTAGTAGTTTGCTCATTGTATACCAAATTTTATGTTTATAAAAATATTCACATTAATCAAACCTCATTTATTCTGATTATTACTTCATAAATCTTATTTTAATAAATTAATTTTATAGAAGAGGTCTATAAAATATAAAACATAAAATATAAAAACCTATAATAATCTTATATTTTTAAACTTCAGAAGTAATTTAGATATGGATAAGCTCAGTTAGATTTTAAATTCAAGGAAGGTATAGTATTTCTAAGACAGTCAAAATGCTTTAGATCACCCGCAAATATGGTAATCACAATTCTATCTTAATTGTTTTTTTTTCCCCGTGTGCTATTATTAATTGCTTTTTAGAGAAAAAGTGAAAATGAAGAGGGAGACATGATGGCAGCATATAATTTCTCCTAATGCTTTATAGCTCCAGCCTATTCATTTTCATACTTTCATTTAACTCTAACAACAGTCCTATGAATAATGTCATTATCAATGTTTTCCAATTGAGAACATTTAATTTTCAAGATAGCTTGCCATGGTTATTTAAGTGAATTCACTGTTTTGGAAATGGGACCCAAACCTAAGTGCTTTTACTTCAAATCCTGACTTTTCACTTAATCATGCTTTGCTTTGTGAAAATGTGAAATGTGATGGAAAGAATATCCAGAAAATGAGTTGTAGTCCTGTCCCTACCATGTATAATGTGTGACTTTGAAGTAACTTCATGCCCTCAGTTTGCTCTGAGGTCTCCTTTGGATCTCAGTTAGCTATCTGGACATTGATTTGGCATATCTTCATTGGGTGCCAACCCCAGCCCAATCACTGTCTTAGGCACTGGAGATACAGGGTGAATTTGTACTATTCCTTTCACAGAACTTAGGTTAAAGTGGGAGTCTTATAAGCCATAAACATGTAAGCACATACATAGGTGGAACTTCTATTAAAATTTATGTAAAAGAATAAAATTCTGAGACTTACAGCTGGTTAAGAGAACATGAAGGACATGTTCTGTAATTTCATTAAGGTAATTAATTAATTAAGTTTTTAATTGACAAATAAAAATTAAATATATTTATGGTGACAACATGATGTTTTGAAATATGTATGCATTGTGGCATGACTAAATCAACCTAATTAACATATGCATTATGCATTACCTTACATAGGTTTTTTTCATGGTAAAAACACTTAAAATCTACTCCTTTAGCAATTATAAAGTATGCAGTGCATTGTTATTAACTATAGCCACCATGTTGTACAATAGATCTCTTGAACTTAATCCTTTGTCTAACTGAAATTTTGTATTCTTTGACCAACATCTCCCTGCACCACCCCAATCAATCCCTAGTAACCAGCATTCTACTCTCTGCTTGTGAGTATGACTTCTTTAGATTCTACATATAAGTTAGACCATCAGGTATTAGTCTTTTTTGCCTTGCTTATTTTATTTAACATAATATCTTCAAGCTTCATCCATGTTGTCAAAAATACGATTTCTTTCATTACAAAATTATCATTATGCACATTATTGACCAAAATCTGGACCTTTCAGCCAATCTTAATAGCTAACGTATTTTAGTATGATTGATTTAACCTCCACGATCAGGTTCTGTGTTTTACTTCAATAATAATATAGATTTAATTTTATTTCCACTATATTTTATATTTTCAAAACCGTATTTGGTTAAGTATGCTGAATTATTTTCTTTTCTTTGGGCATTGTATTGCTAAGTTTATGTGATATATGCCTGCATTATGAAAAATGGTTTTATTGAGATATAATGCCAATCCACTCATTTAAAGTGAAAATTCAGTAGATTTTTGTATGTTCACAAAGTTGTGCAACTATTACCACAATTAATTTTAGAGAATTAAAATAAAAACTATAATTTACAATGGCATCATATCGTGATATATTTAAGGATAAATAAAACGTGAAAGACATGTACACTGAAAACTGTAAAATATTACTGAGATAAAGACCTAAATAAATAGACAGATACATTATATCTATGGATTGAAGACTCAGTGATATTAGGATGTTAATTCCTTCCAAGTTGATTTATAAGTTTAATTTAATCCCAGTCAAAATTCCAATAGACTGATTTTTGGTAGAAATTGAAAAACTGATTCTAAAGTCATCTAGAAATGTAAAGAAACTAGAGTAAACAAAAAAATTTTGAAACAAAGAAAGAAAATTGGAAAACTAACACTATCCAATTTCAAACTTATTAAAAAGTTACAGCAATCAAGACTATAGTTTTGGTGTCAACATAGAAAAATAGATCAATGGAACAAAAATAGACCTGTGTATGTGGCAACCGATTTCTACTATAGCTGGAAAGGGAATGCAGCAAAAATTAGCTTTTCAAAATCAGCACTGGAACAATTGAAATATCCATATGAAAAAGAGAACTTCAATCTATGTCATTCACCATATACAATATTTAACTCAAAATGAATGATAGACCCAAATTTAGATTTAAGTCACCATTTAGATTTAAATATAGATGTAAGTCTTAAAACTATAAAACTTCTGAAAGAAAAAGTTGAAGAAAACCTTTGTGACCTTCGGCAAGGCATAGAATTTTGGATATTACATTAAAAGTATGACACATCAAAGAATAAATTGATAAATTATACTTTATCAAAATTTTAAAAAATTTGTTCCTTGAAAGAAAGTGTTAGATAATGAGAAGACAAATTAGACTATTTGCAAATCATATAGCTGATAAAGGATTTGTATCCGGGTTAAGGAAGTCTCAAAACTTAATAACAAAACAAAATCAAATTTTAAAAATGATCAAAATATTTAAGCAGAAATGTCATCAAAGTAAATATACATATATGCCCATATGGAAATAAAAACATGAAAAGATGCCAGACACCACTAATCATTAGGCAAAGGCAATGAGATTCCACTAACACCTATTTATTATAAAGGCTAAAATTAAACATCTTGACTATTCTAAGTGTTGGCAAGGATATAGAGACATTGCGGCTCTCGTAACACTAAGTATCACATACCACTTTAGAAAATCAAATTGGCAATTTCTTAAAAAGTTAAACCTATAGTTACCATATGGCCTAAGTATTCTATTCCTAAGTATTTACCCAAGAGAAATAAAAGGCTATGATCCTACAAAGACTTGTAATAGAATGTTTATAGTAGCTTTGTTAGTAATAACCCCAAATGTGAAACAATCCATATGTCAATCAGTAGGCGAATGGATATACAACTGAGTTATAGCCATGTAATAGGATTCTACTCAGCAATAAAAAAGAAACTATTAAAATATACTACAACATGAATCAAATAAAGAATACTGAATGAAAAAAAGCTAGAAAAAATTCACATATATGATTCCATTTATACAAAATCCTAGAAAATGTCCCCTAATCTATAGTAGCATAAAGATTATAGGCTGTTTGTGGATGGGTGTAGGGGAAATGAGGGTATGTGGAATTATAAAGGACCACAAGGAAACTTTTGAGGTTGCATGAATATTTCCATTCTATTAAGTGTGTAGGTGGTTTCACAGGTATTTATGCATGCAAATTTATTAAACCAGACAAATTAAATATGCACAATTCATTCTATGTCAATTACATATCAACAAAAGTATTAAATTAAAGGAGAAAAGACAGCGAATTTGTTGAGTGTTTTTTTATTCTCTACATCTTTAACATTTCAAACACTAGATTTCACTTCACAAGAATTTAGATTGTTTAATTTCTCATTACCAAAGCCTATTAAGCTTCTTAATGTTATTTCAGGGAGGATTTCAAAAACTGAAGGAATAATTTAGCCAAGCCCTTTCACTGTAAATCTTGCCTTACTTCTTGGAAATATGACTAAATGATTACTATAACTGAAGACATAGAGTGGCCATTTAAAAAAATTAACTATATTTTTGATAAAATTCCTTCTTATATGCCCATTTACTTAGTAAGTGCAAAAAAAATGTACTAAGTATCTGAAAATATTAGTCTTTAAAGATAGTGTCTTCAAAACAGAGCATTGCAGAATAATAAAAAATAGATTGAGAGAATTAGAATAGTAATGTAAGTAAAACTGAATTTTTTTTCCACACTGCTAACATTAGCTAATTTAATTCACAAATAGCAGAATACATTTGAAATGAGGTCATTCTTGAGGCATTAAAATAAATATTCCTTAGTTCTATGCCAATGCCTCTATATAATGATGATGCCTGGCTTGAGAGTCTACATTTTTATCTTTTTTTTTTTTTCGAGAAGGAGGCTCACTCGTTCTGTCTCTTAGGCTGGAGTTTGGTGGTGCGATATCAGCTCACTGTAACCTCTGCCTTGCACGTTCAAGCTATTCTCCTGGCTCAGCCTCCCAAGTAGCTGGGACTACAGGTGCCCAGCACCCTGCCCAGCTAATTTTTGTATTTATAATAGAGATGAGGTTTCATCCCCTATTAGCCAGGCTGGTCTTAAACTCCTGACCTCAGGTGATCCTCCTGCCTTGGCCTCCTAAAGTGCTGGGATTACAAGCATGAGCCACTGCACCTTGTCCTAAATTTTAAAGTCAGTAATTAAACACTCATCTGGAGAGACGGTTGTGCCAGGCCAGATAGCTCTACATCTCCTCTCCTGGCATTCACAGTGATTTCAAATTCTGTTTTCCTAAGTAAAAGATTTAACAAGAGTCCAGTACTTTGTTAATTGTAAAATATATATCTTTAAAAGTATCTTAAAAGGCAGATCCTTATATTCTGGTTATATTTTGTAACATAGAGGAAGCTCAGTCAGCAATGATACCTCTTCTATTTATTTTATTTTGGATGAAGGTATCCAACATTAGCAGACATACAAGGCATTTTCACCTATTCATATTCCTGTTCACCTCTTTGATGCCCTCTCTAACTAATATGAAGTACAAAACAGGCCACAAATGATATAAATTTTGTTAGCAGAGCTATCTTAGGAATCTACCAGATTAAATGAATGATGTTTTAACAATGAAATGTGGTTTATTTAAATGTATCAAAATAGACATGTGTAGCTGGCAAGGAACAAAATAGAAAAGCCTAAAGCAAATATTGTTATGTTACAGTGTGAGAGGTTTGATGTATAATCTTAGACTAGTCACTTCAGCTACTGGCAATGTCTTTTTTTGGTTGGCAATTTCAACTTGGCCAAGAAGCCATGCTGTATAATTAGAATATTGGTTTCCAGTTCTGAAACAAGATGCCATAAAATCTTTTATTATTTATTATTATTATTTTTTTTTTTGAGATGGAGTCTCGCTCTGTTGCTCAGGCTGGAGTGCAGTGCCACAATCTCGGCTCACTGCAACCTCTGCAGGTTCAAGCATTTCCCTGCCTCAGCCTCCTGAGTAGCTGGGATTACAGGCACGTGCCACCATGCCTGGCTAACTTTTTTGTATTTTAGTAGAGGCAGGGTTTCACCATGTTGTCCAGGATGGTCTCAATCTCCTGACCTCATGATCTGCCTGCCTAGGCCTCCCAAAGTACAGGGATTACAGGTGTGAGCCACCGAGCCTGGCCCATTTTTGCCTGTTTCTATCCTCTAGATAAAATTAAACACCCTAGACATGATTCAAGAGACAATGACAAAAGTACTTTTGTATTAGTTTGTTTTCATTCTGCTGTTAAAGATATGCCCAAGACTGAGCAATTTACAAAAGAAAGAGGTTTAATTGGACTGACAGTTCCATGTGGCTGAAAAAGCCTCACAATCGATCAAGGTGAAAAGCAAGAAAGAGCAAGTCATGTTTAACATGCATAGCAGCAGACAAAAAGAGAACTTGTGCAGGAAAACTGCCCCTTATGATAACCACCAGATCTTGTAAGACATACTCACTGTCAAAGGAACAGCACAGAAAAGACCTGTCTTTATAATTCAATTACCTCCAACCAGGACACTCCCACAACACATGAGAATGTAAGATGAGATTTTGGTGGGGGCATGGCTAAATCATATCATTCTATCCCATACCCCTCCCAAATCTCATGTCCTCACATTTCAAAACCTGTAATGCCTTCCTAACAGTCCCCCAATGTCTTAATTCATTTCAGCATTAACTCAAAGTAAACAGTCCAAAGTCTCATCTGAGACAATGCAAGTCCATTCTGCCTATGAGCCTATAAAACCAAAAGCATGTTAGCTAATTCCTAGATACAGTGAGGTACAGGCATTGGATAAATATAGCCATTCTGAATGGGAGACATTGTCTGAAACCAAGGGGCTACAGGCCCCATGAAAATCCAAAATCCAGTGGGGCAGTCAAATCTTAAAGCTCCATATGATCTTTGACTCCATGTCTCACATCCAGGTCATGCTGATGTACAGGTAGGTTCTCATGGCCTTGGGCAGCTCTTCCCCTGTGATTTTTCAGGGAATGGCCTCCCTCCTGGCTGCTTTCATGGGCTGGCATTGAGCCTCTGTAGCTTTTCCAGGTACATGGTGCAAGCTGTCAGTGGATCTACCATTGCGGGATTTGGTGGATGATAGCCCTCTTCTCACAGCTTCATTGGACAATGCCCCAGTAGGGACTCTGTGTGGGGGCTCCGACCTCATATTTCCCTTCTACATTGCTCTAGCAAAGGTTCTCCATGAAAGCCCCACCCCTGCAGCAAACTTCTGCCTGGACATCCAGGTATTTCCGTACATCTTCTGAAATCTAGGCAGAGGTTCTCAAACCTCAATTTTTTACTTCTGTGCACTCACAGGTTAAACCCTGTGAAAGCTGCCAAGGCTTGAGGATTCCACCCTCTAAAGCCATGGCCTGAGCTCTACATTGGCTCTTTTCAGACATGGATGGAGCAGCTGGGATGAATGGCATCAAGACCCTAGGCTGCACACAGCAAGGGAACCCTGAGCCCACCCCAGGAAACCAGTTTTTCTTCCTAGGCCTCCAGGCCTGTGATGGGAAGGGCTGCTGTGAAGACTTCTGACATGAGCTGGAGACATGTTTCCCATTTTCTTGGGGATTAACATTTGGCTCCTTGTTATTTATGCAAATTTCTTTAGCACACTTGCATTTCTCCTCAGAAAATAGAATTTTCTTTTCTGTCACATTGTCAGGCTGCAAATTTTCTGAACATTTATGCTCTGCTTCCCTTTTAAAACTGAAAGCCTTTTCAGCACCCAGGTTGCCTCTTGAATGCTTTGCTGCTTAGAAATTTCTGCCACCAGATACCCTAAATCATCTCTCTCAAGTTCAAAGTTCCATAAATCTCTAGGGCAGGGAAAAATGCTGCCAATCTCTTTGATAAAACATAACAAGAGTCACCTGTGTTCCATTTCCCAACAAGTTTCTCATCTCCATCTGAGACCACCTCAGTCTGGACATTATTGTTCATGTCACTATCAGCATTTTTGTCAAAGCCATTCAACAAGTCTCTAGGAAGTTTCAAGCATTCTCACATTTTCCCGTCTTCTTCTGAGCCCTCCAAACTGTTTCAACCTCTCCCTGTTAACCAGTTCCAAAATGTCTTCCACATTTTTGGATATCTTTTCAACAACGTCCTGCTCTATTAATGCCAATTTATTGTATTAGTCCATTTTCACACTGCTGATAAAGATATACCTGGAACTGAGCAATTTACAAAAAAAAGAGGTTTAATTGGACTTACAGTTCCACATGGCTGGAAAAGTCTTACAATCTTGACAGAAGTCAAGGAAGAGCAAGTCACATCTTACATGAATCGCAGCAGGCAAGAGAGAACTTGTGCAGGAAAATATTCCCTTATAGTAGCCATCAGATCTCGTAAGACTTACTCATTATCATGACAACAGCATAGGAAAGACCTATACTCATGATTCAGTTACCTCCCACTAGTTCCCTCCCACAAAATGGGGGAATTCAAGATGAGATTTAGTTGGGAACACAGCCAAATAATATCAACTCTGAAATCTTGATGGGAAAATGTGGGCTTCCTAAGTATATCATGAATTGAGAAAAGACAATATCATAATCTCTCTGGATTTTCTTTTTATGTCTCATATACTATGGGATTGGGTGTTGGAGAGGGCTATAGCCTGCAACCAAAATCCTAGAGAAAAACAAAAAACAAAAACAAAAATAAAACTACACAGACAAAAACAAAACAAACAAACAAAACACCCAAGAAAAGCTACTCTATCTGGCCAATGGATTGAGAAAGGAGAAGCCCAAAAGTGGGGAGTTCTAACCACAACTCTGCAAACTAGTCTGCTGGGCAATCCAAGCCTCTGAAAATAAAGCAATAAAAGCTCAGGCCATCCCAGCTCTTGTTCTATAACTGGGTCATCAGTCTCTGTTCCAATCTAGTGGCAGTGGTGGTGACAGCAATGAAGCCCTGCGTCTCCTTGTCTCCCTGACTTTCATCCCCCTGGCATACAGAAATCAAAACCCATTGTATTCTGTACTTTCCAAAAGATTGCCCATCAAAAACAGGTGCAGAAGGATATGCTTCTCCCCCTGTAAATCTGTAAATGGTATCAGTAGGGATTAGTGGGAACCCCCACAGTGCCAGAAGAAGAAAGCAGTCCAAAATAACATTATAAGGGGCTCAGGAAACTAAACTGTCATTGTAGTTAAATCATAAGAGGTAGACTAGAACCTACCCACCAAATGAAATATAAGACTTAAATCAAAAGTCTCCTAACATACCAAAATATCTAGGATACAATAAAAATTTCTTGTCATACCAATAAACCAGGGAAACAACAATTTGAATGAGATCAACTGATACCCATACTGAGATGAATCAGATGTTGAAATTATCTGGCAAAGATTATAAAGAGCAGCTGTTATACAAATGCTTCATTTATCAATTACAAATGCTGTGGACACAAATAAAAAAACAGAAAATCTCAATAAAAAATCAAAGTGTTAAAAAGGTCTGCATAGAAGTTATAAAATTTAAAAATTTAATAATCAAGTTAAATCTTACCAGATGAATTCAGTAGTGGAATGGGAATGGCAGAGGATAGAATTAGTAAGCTTAAACACAGATCAATAAAATTTACTCAATCTGAATAACAGAGATAAAAAACAACAAATAAAAAGAGATCCTCAGGACTCTGTGGAATAATAACAAAACATATATTAGGTTGGTGCAAAAGTAATTGTGGTTTTTGCCATTAAAAGTAGAGTTCCAGAGAAGATGAGAAAAGGTTTGAGACTGAGACTGAAAAGGTATCCAAACAAATAATTGTGAAAACTTCCAAATTTGGTGAAAAACATAAACTTGCAAATAAACCTACGTAAATCTTGCTTTAAGAGCAGAGAGAAATGATACATTATCCATTTAATAGAGTTCTAATCTGAAACCACTGGGCACAAAGGAAATAAAAGATTTTCAAGCACTGAAATAAAAGAACTATTAATCTTGAATTCAAACCTTCAGGGAAGAAGAAAAAATACAGACATTCTTCTATGAAGGAAAACTAAGCAAATTGTTGTTAATAGATTTACTCTTTAAGAATCGATAAAGGAGGGAGCTAAGTAGGAATATGGCAGGCTGGAGGCAAGACTACCTTGCAGCTCCCACTCAGATAGACAGAGTAGCTTGTGGAGACCCATATCCTTAACTTTTGCTCCATAAAGCAAAAGTTCCTACCACAGGAACATAACAGAAAAGCTGAGAGGATTGGCAGACCCTTTTAAGGACGTGGATTGCTCCTGCAGGCTCAGTGGGACAGCCAAGGAACTGTGAGTTGGCTTGCTTTCTCAGTCGGGAGGCTTGTAGCCTGAAGCAAGTTCCCAGCCCTGCTCACTGGCTTCCTAGAAACAAACTTGGTGCTGTTTTGTGGGTAGGGGAGCATGATGGGAGTGAGACCAAACTTTTGGGCTATGGGGTGCATGAGAGCTGGAAGAGGCCTGTGGCTGCTGCCTTTCCTTCAGTTCCCTAGAAACTTGTGTGATGCAGCAGGGGTAGCCATAATCCCTCTGGGAACATAGCTCCATTGGCCTGAGCACTGCACTGCTAACCCCCATAGCAGCTGCAGCAAGCCCTGCTTAAGGAGTCTGAGCTCAGACATGCCTAACCCTGTCCCAACCTAATGGTCTTTCTCTACCTGTCCTGGCAGCCAAAGACAAAGGACATAACCAACCTCTTGGGAGCTCTATGGCTCTGTCCATTATATGAGATACCAGAATACTTACCCAAAGGCGGCCCTAGGGAAAGCTAGTATCCTCCTTACACTACTGCTGCTGATGCACTCTTGAAAGCACCACCTCCTGGCTGGAGGCCAACCATCACAAAACTAGCCCACTAAACAAAAATACAACCTAGCATCCTCACATGGTTCGCTTCACTCCCCTGCTGACTCCACCAAAGCTGGTGCTGGTATCCATGGCTAAGAGACTTGAAGACAAATCACATTATAGGACTCTTTTCAGATACTCTCCAGTATCAGACCAGAGCCTGGTAGCTCCACTGGGTGGCTAAATCCAGAAGAGAAAACTAATCACTGCAGTTTAGCTCTCAGGAAGCCACATTCGTAGGGGAAGGGAAAGAGCACTACATCAAGAGAGCACCCTGTGGGACAAAAGAAACTGAACAGTAGCCCTTGAGTCCCAGATCTCCCCTCTGACATAGTTTACTCCAATGGGAAGGAACCAGAAAGACAATTCTAGTTATATGACAAAACAATAGCCCCAGCACATTGGAAGGCTGAGGTGGGCAGATCATTGAGGTCAGGAGTTTGAGACCAACCTGGCCAACACAATGAAACCATTTCTACTAAAAATGCAAAATCATTGGGTAATCCCAGCTACTGGGGAGGCTGAGGCAGGAGAATTGCTTGAACCTGGGAGGTGGAGGTTGTAGTGAGCCAGGATTGTGCCACTACACTTCAGCCTGAGTGATAGAGTAAGACTCTGTCTCAAAATGAAAGAAAGAAGAAAGAATGAACAAAAGAATGAATGAATGAACAAAAGAAAGAAAGAAAGAAGATTTTCCAACACCCTTCAAAAGATTACACTAACTCACTACAATGGATCTAAACCAAGACAAAAATCTCTGAATTACCAGAAAAAGAATTCAGAAGATTGACTATTAAGTCAATCAAGGAGGCACCAGAAAAAGGTGAAGTCCAGCTTAAAGAAATAAAAAACATGATACAAGATGTGAAAGAAAAATCTCCAGTAAAATAGTCTGCATAAATAAAAAACAATCACAACTTCTGGAAATGAAGGACACACTTAAGGAATTACATTTGCACCAAACAGCCTCAGCAATAGAATTGAACAAGCAGAACAAACAACTTCAGAATTTGAAGGCAGGCTTTGAAGTAACCCAGTCCGACAAGGACAAAGAAAAAAGAATTTAAAAAAATGGGCCGGAGCTCTAGGTCTCTGTGGCTTCATGACCTACAGGTATTGGGAGGTCCACACCTAAGACTCTGGGACACCCTGGAAGCCTAGAAATGGAGAGTGAGAGCCTAACTTCATCGGGCTCCTGCCTTCAAGTTGCAAAATTACCTCCTGTTATAAAGATGTGAAAAGTTTATTTTGTCATTGAATGTAACAAATTAGCATACATGGATGGCCTTGCCAATTACCAGGTGAATTAAGGATGAACTATGTGGGGCATGTTGTGTGTTCCCATTTTGCCCAAGACCTTTGGCCAGAACAGGGCATAAGAGATTCTTTCCAAGAAATAATACTGAGAAGATATGCAAAATATGGACATGACAATTTACAATTGAGAAAAGGCTGTGAAGGTGTGGATGAGTGTAAGATGCACCAAGGAGGTTATGTGATCAATATGTGAAAGCCATAAAATTTTAAGTTCAAATAGCCATAAGGTAAGATATACTGGAAATAATTCTTTCAAATGTAAAGAATGTGGCAAATCATTTTGCATGCTTTTACACCTAACTCAACATGAAAGAAATCACACTAGATGGAATTGTTACAAAAGAGAAGAAAGATTGGCGGGGCATGATGGCAGGTACCTGTGATCCCAGCTACTTGGAGGCTGAGACACAAGAGTTGCTTGAACTCGGAAGGCAGAGGTTGTAGTGGGCTGAGATTGCACTGTTGCACCCCAGACTGGGTGACAGAAAATTTAGGCTCACAGATAATCTGAATGATGAGTAAAACAGGGTTTTATTTGGTGAAAAGGAAGAAAAGGGGGAAACAGACTCTCACAAAGCCAGAGTCCCTCCACTATAGTGCTTCCCACCTGCCATTTAAATCCCATGTTCCACGAAGGAAGAGGAGGGGCCTGACTCCTCTCTGCTGAAAAGGGATGAACTTCTGTGACTCCACCCCAGTGCGGAGGCTGGTTGGACTTTTTCCGTACAGCCCCTCCCACCTGGCTGTCTCACTATCATGGCTTCCCTTGAGTAGACGTACAAAATAATGCTAAGTCTCCACAGGACCCACCCCCATCACCCCATTTGCTTCTAGACCTGTAACTACACACAAGTCACAGAAGGTCCCTAAAAGTAAGGTGCAAAGTGTGAGCCATGAGGAGGTACATTACATTCCAGAAGAACTACTTGAGTTTTAAGATTTATACAAACAGAAATCTGGGAAACCAGTGTGAAAATGGATATTAATAGTGAGAAACAATGGTGGAAGAAACAAAAAGTTATCTCAGGCAGCATTTATCGATATGGGCTCATTAAACAATTCTGAATTTAATGTTGCAGTTCAGGGAGTTCAAAAGGACTTTAACAATTTATTTGTTTGATTGGTGACCAAAAGATGGCCCACAGTAAGTAGGTTGAAAATGTTGAATCTACCTTGTTCTAATGTAGAAAAAAGATTCAAAGTCTTTAAGTGATTAAAATCTCAGATGAATTTGTCATTTAAGACATACCCAGGCTGAAAAAGTCTAGAAGACATAGCTTTCATTAATACTGTGGTAAATAAATTTGTAAGGGGAGCCTGAAATCCCTGAATAGCTCTGTGATTGCTCTTTTCTCTAGGCCATAGCTTACAGAGAGAATTGCAGTTACTGATCTGGGGTATCTAAATGCATTGGGGGTAACTCTATTCTGAGGTAGCAAGGGTCAAGTGCTGAAACTCAACCAGCTAAGGCAAGGTGGGTACAGTTAATGCAATGAACAGCAGAGTCAAAGCAGCAATCAATATAGTTCAATTTACACAGAACTGCATATGATGTTGGCTGGCTGATCATGGTGTTCCTAGAATTGTAATAGGAAGCCTACCAAATCCTTACTTGATATGTAAAAGCAGCATAGGTAAGTGACTAGGTAAGTGACTTTAAGTCTAACCTGAGTCAAAAAATTAAGAGTTAAGAGTCACAGATCCTCAATGAATTCCCAGACTTGAGCCAGTTTAAAGACCCAGAACAACTTGAAAGAACTAGAATCTGAGTCATCTTGAAGAAGAACCCCAGTAGACTACCAAAAACTTATACTGTTAATTTTTCTCCCAGACTTCCCCAGAAGGACCTACAGTCTTTTACCAGAGTAATTGTGTACTGGGGAAAAGAAAATTGTAACACGTTTGGGAACTACTAGACAGTAGATCTGAACTGACACTAATTTCAGAGACTCAAGACATTAGTGTGGTCTAGCAGTTAGAGTAGGGGCTTCTGGAGTTTGTCTGTCTTACAGTAACCTAGTGGGTCACTAAACCCATTCTTTGGTTATTTATCCAGTTCCAGAATGTATAATTGGAATAGATACATTCAGCAGCTGGAGGAATACCCACACTGGCTCACTGACAGGTGGAATAAAGTCTATTTTACTGGGAAAGGCCAAACGGAAGCCACTAAAACTGCCTCTACGTAGGAAAACAGTAAACCACAGGCAATACCATATTCCTAGAGGGATTGCAGAGATTAGTGCCACTGTCAAGAACTTGAAAGATGCAAAAGGTAGTGATTCAACAATATGTAAAGAAAAGTTGCTTATTTGGCCTTCAGAACAGACATATGGATCTTGGGGAATGCCAATAGATTATTGTAAGCTTAATCATATAGTGATTCAAATTGAAGCTGCTGTACCAGATGTAGTTTTATTGCTTGAACAAATGAGAAGTTCTCCTGGTACTTCATATGTAGCTATTGATCTGGCAAATAACTTTTTCTCCATTTCTGTCCATAGAGACTTTCAGAATCAGTTTACATCAACTGGCAAGGCCAGTAGCATACATTCACCATCCTACCTCAGTATTCTGTCAACGCTTCTGCCGTATGTCATAATTTAGCTTGCAGGGATTTTGATTACCTTCCCTTCCACCAGCTAACACAGTGATATGTTATATTGATGGCATTATGCTAATTGGGCTTAGTGAGTAAGAAGTGGCAGCCATTTTAGACTCATTGGTAAGACATTTGTACATGATAGGGTAAGAAATATATTCAACAAAGATCAGGGGCCTTCCACTTCCATTAAATTTCTGGAGGTCCAGTGATTGCATTTGGTTCCTCCCACAACCAGAAAAAGTGGTACAATGCCTAGTGGGCTTCTAGATTTCACAGGCAATGTGCTCCTTATTTGGGTATGTTACTCCAGCCCTTTTATTGAGTGACTCAAAAACATGCCGGTTTTGAGTGGGGGTTAGGAAAATAGAAGTCTCCGCAACTGATTCAGGTTTCAGGTTGCTGTGCAGGCTGCTCTTGACACTTGGGCCATATGATCCAACAGATCTGTCAATGCTGGAAGTGTTAGTGGCTGACAGGAATGCTGTTTAGAGCATCCTGTTAAACTATTTTAATTGCTGCTTTTACTCTGCTGTCCCTCACATTTACTGTACCCACCTTGCCCTTGGTGATGGTCAGCATTTGACTCTTGCTCTATAGGTGTTGTATTGGCAGGCCTGTATGTGTGAATTGTAATACAAGCCCTGAGGATTTTGGAACAAAGATCTGCCATATTCTGTGGATAACTACTCCTCTTTTGAGAAACAGTTCTTTGCCTGCTACTGGGCCTTACTAGTTAAACATGGGTCACCAAGTTACCATATGGCATGAGCTGTTCATTGTGAATTGAGTGTTATCTGATCCACCAAATCATAAATTTGGGAAGGCACAGTAGAACTCCATCATCTGACATAAGTGGTATATACAATATCAGACTCAAACAAGGGCCTGAATTATTTGGAATTCTGCATGAGTAATTGATTTATTCTTCCTTATGTATTTATTCATTTAAACATTTATTTGCATCAGTATGAACTAAAGGATTCTTTTTAAACTTTAGGTTATACTACAATACTAATTTATATTTTGTGTTCATAATGTTCTAATTTTGGCCTTTAAAATCTCTTTCAATTGGCTTCAATTTTGCTTTGACATATCTCCATTGTTGTGTTATCTAATAGTGCCAAAAAGCATATTCCCTTGCATATTCCCTTGCTTTTTGGCACTATAAGATGCTGCAAGCCCATCTTGTGTATTTCCTATCCCATTCCTAGAATCAGCCATTTCTCCCATGGGCCCTATTTTTTGATAGGAGAATGGTATTAGAAACCCAAATCCGGACTCCAGCTGCATTATGAGAATTTTAACTTTTAATCAGAGTGGCCATTGCAGAGTTTTGAGAGAAGAATCATATGTTGAGACTTATAATTTTAAAAGTTTCCTCTGGCTGCTCTGTTGAGACCAGACTACAAGAGAGCCGGAATGGAAGCTACTAGGAGGCTACTACAGTTATCTAGGACAGAGGTGATGGCTTTGATTAAGATAGGTAGACTGGACAGGGAAAATGTGGCACATATACACCATGGAATATTATGCAGCCATCAAAAACAATGAGTTTGCGTCCTTTGTAGGGACATGGATGAACCTGGAAACCATCATTCTCAGCAAACTGACACAAGAACACAAAATCAAACACCACATGTTCTCACTCATAGGTGGGTGTTGAACAATGAAAACACATGGACACAGGGAGGGGAGCACTACACACTGGGGTCTGTTGGGGGGAAATAGGGGAGGGACAGAGAGGGGTGGGGAGGTGGGGAGAGATAGTATGGGGAGAAATGCCAGATATAGGTGAAGGAGGAAGGCAGCAAACCACACTGCCACGTGTGTACCTATGCAACAATTTTGCACGTTCTTCACATGTACCCCAAAACCTAAAATACAATAAAAAAAAAGAAAGAGAAAAAAAAAGATAGCAACAGTGAAGGTAGTGAATATTGGTTGGATTACGACTCCTTTCCGTTTGAAGACAGTTTATCCCCATTATTTTTCAAATATTTTCTGCTTTTCATTTTGACCTTTTCCTCCTCTGGGACTTCTACTATGTAGATATATCCACATTGGTTCTATCTATCTCTTTAGTGTATTTCCATTTTGACCTTTACTACCATTTTATGAGAGAATTTCTTAATCCAGTCTCTTAACTCACTAGCTCATTCTTTAGCCATATTTATTCTTTCACTTATACTGCTTTTTTTTTTTTTTTTTGCTTTATGAATTACATTTTATGTCCCTATTGTTACAACTTTTTAAATTAAAATTCTGCCACCACCCCATTCTCTGTTCCTGTTCTTTGCTTTGTTATTTTTCTTCAATAATTATCACCATTTAATATGCTATATACTTTTCTTATTTTTCTCATTTATTGTCTCTCTCCCACTAGAATATATCTTCCATGAGGGCTTTCATTTTATACTTTAGAAAAACTGCTCTACCCCTACAATCTATTACAGTGCCTGAATACAGTAAAGGTTCAATAAATATTTGTTGAATGAGTAAATTGTTAGAATTGATGGCTTAAATAATCTTGTATTTGAGAGAGTGAGAACACAATTAGATTATGGGAATGTTATGCTACTCTAGCTTTTGGAGGAATAATTTATTCCTGAGCTACCTCAGTGATAGCTGTTCAACCACGTGCTTGGCCTTAGGCACGGTCACCTTTGGAATTTGCCTTTTGTGTAAGTGCTGTTCAAATCTGCAAATGTCTGAGAATGGAAATATAAAGAGGCTATACTCTCAGAAAGGAATTATAGTTAAAGTCTTTTCTCAAATGATCTGTGTTTGACAAGGCCTACGGTTATGTAAATTAAATTTGTGACTTGATCATTTTCCAAAATAGAAATAAATTGAGAATATTTAACCTCTAAACTAGGTACCATTTAAGGAAACTGGTTGGAAAAGCTCTTCTTTTTTTGAATCTTCACCACATCACTGTTTTTTTGTTTCTTTTTGTTTTTTTGGGGTTTTTTGGCCTATGTTCCAGCTTACTTTTGAAAACAATAATGATTTCTCTTCTGTTTTTGCTTCGATTGTAACAAGATTTAATTAGCCTGGAGAAAAAGTCTGCTAATGAGTATAGAAATTTTTCTTCTGGAAGGCTTCTTAGACTGTTGTCTTTTTTCCCCTCCACATTTCTATTTCTGTGGTAGAGAAGACTGAGGTTTCTTTAGAGTATCTTACAAAATCTGAGTGCTACAGAACGCCAATTTGTACTTAAGACAGTTTAGATTGTGATAACATGTCTGTTTCTCTTGTATACACACACTTGAAGAAACATACAAACTTCTATCTAAATGTAAAATAAGTAAATTTATGTCTATATACATATAACTTAAAAGGAGACTTTTATAATGTGATTTTTCCAAGTGTTAAAACAAGGTACACTTCTTCTTGTGTGTATATTATTGTTGTTGATTTTGCATTATCACCATTTCTCATTGATTGCCATCTTGTTTTCCTCTAGCTTTGTAGTTCTAAAGATTGATGCTGTTTGTGGTCTGATTACCCAAGTCTTTCCCAATTACGTTTTTAATGTATTTTTTTTTGTAAAATGCCTGCAGCTTATGGCACTGCCCCAAATTGCTTGTTCAGCTAAGGTGCTTGCTCAGCACATCCTTCTTCCATAAGCGTGTCACCTTCAATGACGTCTCACTTTCCCTACAGAGTACTTTTCATTTGCATTCACATATGGCATCCAAATCTTGTCCTTCCTTTGCACTTGGTATTTTAATTAAGGTTTCTTTACCATGAAGTGGCGATAATTTATAGGGAATTGGTTAAAAAATGCAAAGAGGAAATGAATAGAAAGACATATTTTAATGTATAATCTATTTTTTAGCTCTCTATTATCAAACCATATCAGTAATGTTTTAAATATAAAAGTATTACTTTATTTTTTAGTAATTGAGTCTGCACAGAGAGTACTTCTTAATTAAATAATACGTTTAAAATTGATTTATTAAATAATGGTATTAGAAACAGAATGGCTAGCAATAGCCATCAACCCATCCTCCCAAAGAGACAGTTAAAGAGATCCTTAAGTACATTTCATAAGCAATATTTAAAATTATTTAGGAAGAAATTACATGAATAAGTAAAACATAGTCAAGTATAAGCTTAACCTCTAAATTCCAGACATTCTGCTGTTTGTGCTACTCTCTAGCTGTGATGCAACTAACCATGCTGATCCTCATTTTAGGGGATTTAGTTATAAACATAGGCTAAAAATTTTTAGAGGCCTCACTCAGAGGTCTACAGATTAAACCAATTTAATATATGTAGAAGTACAGAAAATTGAATAGCAAGATCAGTAAACTTGTGAGCATATATACACATATGTACAAATGTATCTTTATTTTTAACAAATACAGACTTCATATTCATTTCAAACCCACATAGAATAGTCTAAAACATTGATAATGTACTAGTTCTCCCAAAAACCCCAATAATTTCTAAGATTACTATCATATAGGCTAGATTCCCTAATCAGAATGGGTAATAAATGGATAGCTATAAAAACTTAGTATGTCAATGTGAATGGCAAACAGGTATATGAAAAGGTGCTCAACTAATTTATCATCAGAGAATTTCAAATCAAAACTACAATGAGATATCATCTCACCCCAGTAAAAATGGCTTTCATCCAAAAGATAGGCAATAATGAATCCTGGTGAGGATGTGGAGAGAAGGGAATGCTCATACAATGTAGAAGGAAATGTAAATTAGCACAACCACTATGGAGAATTCTTTGGAGAACTCTTTGGAGGCTCATGAAAACACTAACAATACAGTTACCATATCATCCAATAATCCCACTGCTACATACACTCAAAATAAAGAAAGTCAGTACATCAAAGAGATATCTGCAATACCATGTTTATTGCAGCAGTATTCACAATAGCCAAGATTTGAATAGAAAATGAAAATGTGGTACATACATATGATGGAATACTATTCAGCCATAAGAAAGAATGAGATCCTGTCATTTACAATAACATGGATGGAACTGGAGGACTTGATGTTAAAATAATAGGCCAGGCACAGGAAGACAAACTTTGTATGTTCTCACTTAATTACAGGAGCTAAAAATTAAAACAATTGAACTTATGGAGATAGAGAGTGGAAGAATGGTTACCAGAGGCTGGGAAGGGTTGTAAATGTGGGAGGAAGTGGGATGGTTAATGGGTACAAAAATATGAATGAAATGAAGATCTAGTGTTTGAAAGCACAGCAGGGTAACTGCACACAACAATTTATTGTACATATAAAAACAACTATAAAAGATTTTATTGGATGTTTGCACCGCAAAAAAGGATAAATGCTGGAGGTGATGGGTGCCCTCGTCTGCACAAAAACTTGGTGTGTCAAAATGTGTGAAATATTGTTAATGCAGCGCTTATAAAAAATTGATAGATTTCATACATTTTTAAGCATCAAAAATGATTGAGAAAATAAGTTAACTAAATGTTTATTTCAAAAAGAAAAAGAGCAATAGAGTAAATTGGTAAAAAACAAGAATAAGATGTAATATACAATAGCAGCAGTAGACACCAATTTTCTACAAACATATTTGATAAAAATTATCAAATTGGATAATATCAAGTACTGGCAAGAATGTTGTCATGAAAGACCCTCAGTCACCCCTAGTAACATAACAGCTAGTGAAGAAATTCAGAAGTGAGGTTTTATATGTAGATATATTGCAGTTGTATCTTTATTTTATAGAAAGCCCCAAAATGCTTGAAGGTATACACTGAGAAATATTCAAGAATGTTCATTGCAGTGTTGTTTGGGATAAACAGATGGAAACAGAATGATGTCTATGGCACAATAAACTTCATGCATTTAAAAAACTATACATTTAAAAAACTAAGCAACATTATATATATATATATTTAGAATAAACATAGCTAAATAAATATATAAATGGCAGATTAGAAATTATAGTAGTAAAAATATCAGCTAAACTGCTTCACCAAAGATTTGAATATCCATAGCATCAAATTAAATCAAAATTTTTCCCAACTAAAATAAACAACAAAAAAAGTGTATTTCTTATTTCTTAATGGCCAGATGGCTCTGCTATTAATACCTGTCTTCCAAGGTTACTCCACATCCTCCTGGAGATAAATCTATGCACCTTCACACATGTGTGAAAGGTAGCAGGCCTTCTTCTCCAAGAAGTACCCATAAGCTTATTATTTTTAGTAGGCTGCTATATAACTGACTGTTGGTAATATAATGATTGAATGGTTATCAATAATAACTATGCAGATATAGCCCATTTCTTTTATGCTTTCTTTCCTATAAAAACCACCATTAAGAAGATACAAATATTTTTAATCAGCAAAGCTTTAGAGTGTATGGGACAATTTTGTGTATATTAATTCATTTAATTTCATTTAAAACCATGAATGGCAATCATTCTTAATGCATAAGTCATAATGCAAACTAGAAAAAAAATCTACTACTCAAGCTGGGCCAGTCAATATACTTTATCTTCCAGCTAAAATAGTTCCTCTTGCTGGGTGGAATTGATGTTTGTCTTCATAGAATAGACACGACTTGGATAGAATTAAAAATACACCTGGTGATTATAGACATGTCAAGCAGCCATGGACACAGAAATCCTGCTTCTATTAGGGACAGAATTCTGTCTAGCTGGTCGCACTATTCCTGTTGGGTCATAGTGTAAGTGGTTCAGTGCCTGGCATCAAGTACATACCAAACCTATCAACTTGTTAATCAGCAGTCACTCGATTGATGACTATATGTCTCACCAGTAGAGGACATAGCAGTTTGGTGTTATTCCATGCTTTGTATTTATCTGATGTTTAAGCATCTTTTATTGTGTCATAGCACACCAGAAAGTATATAAAAATATAGGAAATTAATATACTTGAGAAACAGCTCAAAAAAGTGCTTGCAAATTTGCCAAAGTTTATTTATGAGGCATGGATAATATTTGCTATATCACTGCATTTAATGTGATGAGTTTAAGTTATTTCATTCACTTGTTTTTCTCTTTGAGGTCAATACAAGAATTATTGATGATGGACTCTGGTTTTATTTATATTTGTTCCATGATTAATAGCACAAAATAGTTCACTTTATTTTCTCTGTCAGAATATTTTTGATTAATGGGTTGCCTTGATTATATGATGTCGATCTCACACCTCCATTTTCTCAGGCAGAATGCTGCCTCTGAAAAAAAGAGAGATTTTTTGGTGGCCCTCCAATCATGAGAATGTAGCAATAAAATAAAGAAAATTGATGTAGAAAAAACCTCTTCTTTGATGCACCTTCTTCAAAATATGGGGGAAATTTCCCTATATTCTGTCTATAAGTGGATTTGTAATAAATCTTCCTCTCAATATGTCATCATAAAACATGAGCACTGAGGACTGAAGTGTGCTATTTTGCATATTAAAATGAAGACAGATGCAAAAGGAACAAGATCACAGGATCTTTTGTCTGCTGCTGCTTTCTTGACAAGGCAAATTGCTTTAATAATATAAAGGTGCTTGGAACTTGCATGAGGCTGCTGTGCAGGGCACAGACCTGTTTAGGCAGTCACAGGGGTGCAGCTGCCAATGAGGTTTTGACAAATCCTTTATTGGTACAGCCTAAGGACATAGCCAAAAGTGGCAGGATGAGCTGAGTGTTTACCAGCCTTCACCTGAAAGGCCTTGACTTTAAGCCTACACTGAAGAGAAAACATACTTAATGTGGAAAGGGATCTGGTCTATCTTATTTACAGGTGTAACCTCTCTGTCTTTTACATCAACGTTGAGTTGGATGAAGAGATATTATTTTTCTAATGTGCACACTGAGACTTTTGCTACTGGTAATATTCTTTCAATTTTCATAAGCAGAAACAACTCTCCTCCCACAGACCCTGAGAAGAGATTGGACTAGATTGACATCAATGTCCCTCAACACCTAGCACTGAGATTATCTTAAAAGGCTCATCTTCATTTGTGCCAAATGGAAAAATGGACAAATATGTGCATTTACTTATATCTGCTGTTTGAAAAGTGAGGTTTAGTACATGAGCTGCTTTTACAGACATCTGGAAATTCACGAACCTCATGTTTTCTGTAATATTTATTAATGACAATTTGTGTAAACGTTTTCTATCGTCTTTATCTTCTAAAATTGGGCAAATTGATTGACCTTGAGCGTTTTCCAGTGGTCTCGGAGTATTATCATCCTGGCTTGGGCAGAGGCAGGATGAGACAACCGGAGGCCTGAGGTCAGACAGAGCCCTGGCAGAAGGAGTATGGCTGTCAGTAGGCAGAGAGGGAAGAAAGGGCAAAGGGCCTGTGGCTGTCAGTGAAGAACCACAGTGAGCAGCCTGCAGTGACAGACAGAGGAGTCTGAAATCCAGGTAGAGAAGACTATGGTATCAAGGAGTTCTGACCAGAAAGAGTAGGGATTGAGCCACAGGGAGGGATCAAGTACCAGGGAAAATTGGAGAATGAGGCAGATCTCAGAGGATCTGGAGCACTGAATACATGGCCAGGCCAGTCACCATCAAGGGACATAAATCCCCAGTGAAAGGTGAGAATGGAAAGAGAAAGTTAGGTTGGTTTCTCAAGTCCTCATTATGCAAGTTTAGAATGCACCAAACCAAACCTAATTTAGAATTTGGAAAGAATTAAAACTACAGGTAATAGTGCAGGAGGTGACACAGCAGGGTTTAGAGTTGGTAATCCAGTTATTCCATGGATAAACTTTATGAACCAGCTTCCTTAGTCTTCGGAGGTACAGATATTTCCAGAGCTAATTGATGTCTCTCTCTCTCTCTCTCTCTCTCTCTCTCTCTCTCATCAAATATTACCTATCTTTCACTGCTCCCAGGGATCTTAAACAAAAATTTTGAGCCATTTTTTACATTCTAGGAGAGTAATCTCTCCTTGTTGATTGTCAGCCATCCCTTATTTATGAGCAAGTATGTGCATTTTGACCTGTTACTCCCTGATTTCTAATTTGTGTCTCCCAACCTGTCACAGGCAAGAAAACTCAATAACCACATTCTGCTGACCTGTCAACAGGACACTCTTTGGGAGTAGTTCAGTGGCAGCCCACATATCCAGAGATCTCTTAATTTAGAAGATACAACAATGGCACAGTTATTCTTGAAAACCCCGTAGGAGAATTCTCTTAGATGCCAAAAGAAACTTCAGAAAGATCATGCTCCAAATGTCCTATATTTTATTTACAGGTAAGTCTCTCAGGCTTCTATCCTCATTTTATTAATATTTACACTTTACGTCTTAAAGATGTTCCTTTGATTCAGTAACAGATCCATGCCTTGGCATAATTCAGACTTGGTAGTGGGAGCAAGAGGCAGTTAATCTAATCAGAATATTCAAGAAAATTCCTTCTTATGTGTTTTAACATCTGATTTTCCTGTAAAAGCTTTGCTTGACTAATAGTGAATGTACAATAGATATTATTTTGAAGTTTGGAATGATAACATAAAGTTATCCAAAAGGCACGAGGTGTTTGTTACTCAATCCTGCAAGTCTTTGTGTTCCAACCTAACACAAATAAAAAAAATCAACAATGATGACTAATGAGAATAGAAATAATTGCATAGGGAAATATGAAATAAGCACTTAAAACTATAATTAAAAGGTTTAAATATTTCCCATTATTTTATCTACTTATTATTTATTAATTTATTTTTAAATTTATTTTTCTCATTCTTTTTTGTTTTTATTCTACTCATTGTCCACTTTGCTCTTACTTATTTTCTCCCTTTTTATTTTTTTATTCCTTTTTATTTCCAATTTTCTGTCTGCCTTCTTTCAAACAATGCATTTTCTGTAAAAGCATTTTATTGTTGTTTTATCTAATCCTATCCTACCTTTTTTATGTTACATTTTAGTGGCTTTTTGATTATGTCTTTTCAAAAACTACATCAAGAATCAATTAGCAGCAATTCAAAACTGAAAAAATAACATATTAAAACTGCTAGGCTAAAAGAGACATTTTACATAAATAGATTTGCAATCTGGCCCAGCCAACTGGGTGTTTTGTCTGAGTGAGGAAGGCAGAGAATTGGAGAATGGGAAGGTTTGTGGCTTTTTTCACCTGCAGTCATATAGGTGTTCTTTTAGCCCACGGGCAGCAATGTAAGAGGGTAGATGTGAGACTATTAAAAGTGGGTTAGTGAAATAGTTGGAAATCTGTTGAGTGTTGTTTAGTATATTTATCTATAGCCAGCAATTTGGTTTCCATGGGTGACACTGCTACCTGTAGTAATTAACATTCAGTGATTGCTATATTTAAATCCCCAGCACATAAATCTTGCCTGCACTTTTAAAATCACCCTTACACAAGTCAAACTCAAGATTCCTTGGTGGATCCAGAGATTTTCAGTACACAAAACATGTTGAAAACACAAAGTTAATTTGGATGACAGAAAAAGTAGTGAGAGGGCAAATATTTCAGATAACTAAAACTTTTTTTTAAGATCATTTCCTGTATGTTCTTAGTAGGAAGGGCTTACCACATTGTCTCTCAAAAACAACCTTTCGAAAAATACCAGATATGCGCCTGATGAAGATCCTGGTGCTGCTTCTACAGCAGCAATGGCCCATACCCTCTCCTACCCATTCTCATTCTTATCCTGAATGCTTGCTTTTCTGTCATCATAGCGCATTATATTATATGTGAAGAAAACAAAATCTTGCTGTACATGATAAAGGTATGAATAAAGCGATAATAATGTTTGTCACTCCTGCCTGGGATTAGTTAGGGTACTTGTTATATAAAGACTTCTTTCCCAAGTTGACATTGAAAACATAAGTCAAATGCCACAGGAGCCTGTACTGGCTCTGGCATTGAGTTGCAATGGGAAGCTTAGCAAAATCTTTTATCTATTAAAAAGGAATAGATAGCTTCCCTATTTGTAAAATGAAGAACTGTAATTAACGATTTCAGAAAGTTCTTTCTAACATTTTGTGACTCAAATATAACAGGTAGAATGACTATATTAAAAATAAATATTGCTACTTTTTTTTAATTTCTAAAATTCTTTTTAGGCTCAGTGTGGTGGCTCATGCCTGTAATCCCATTGCTTTGGGAGACTGAGGCTGGTGGATCACTAGAGCCTAGGAGATTGAGACCAGCCTGTATGACATAGTGAGAGCCTATTTATTAAATAAATACATAAATAAATAAAAATTTTTTAAATGGAATTTTTAGCACAGTTACATTTCCTGAACAGTGGTATTTGGAATCCTGTGGCCCTGTCCTAGTAAAACAGTAATAATTGATAAAAAATTAACCAATTCAATTCTAATTGATTAAAAAAAACAACCGATGAAAATCTCTGAAAATCTAGGCACAAATAGCAGATGTAGAAACATTTACTTGGAAAAAAATCTACCAGATATTGGTAAAGAGTGAGAGTCTGTGGCACTTGAACCATGACCCACTCATTCCTTCCCAGCCTCCATGTCCCAGCTCATCTGCATAATGGAAATTCCCTGCCTCGTGGCATGACCAAAAGGGGAGGCCTTGTGTGCCTTCAGTTCCTGATCTAGTGATACAGTATCAAATCCAGGGAAGCAGACCACTAGCATTTCTTAATTGCTGGCAAAATTCTGATAAGTGCGGCCAAGAAGTAGGGTGCTCCCTTCTTTCATTTGCTCCCCATGCATAGACTAGAGACTCCATTCCAGGTATGGCAAGACCAAATTGCTGGACTCTGTTTGCTCTCAGCCCAAGTCTTACTAGGGTATTGTTCCAAGCTGAGAAAGGAAAGACTAGAAGGCCAGATTGAAAGGACACTTTCAAGAAAGTGAAAAGACAACACAGAGAATGGGAGAAAATATTTGCTAACCATGTATCTGTTAAAGGTCTAGTATCCAGAAAATATAAAGAATTCTTACAACTCAATGTAAAAAGAAAACAATTTAAAATGGGCAAACATCTGAATAGATATTTCTTCAAAGAAGATATACAAATGGATAATAAACACATGAAAAGATTCTCATAATCCTTAGCCATTAGAGAAATGCAAATCAAAACCACAGTGAGCTAACACTTCATACCCACTATCTCATGGCCATTCATACATACATATAACATACTATGTATATATAATGTGAGTAAAATAATAACTGTTTTCAAATATATGAAGAAATTAAAACCTTCTTACACCTTGATTAGATATATAAAATGGTGCAGCCACTTTGGAAAACAGGCTGTTAGTTCCTCGATTATTTAAAAATAGTTTCCATATGGCCCAGAGATTTGCTTCTAGGTATATACCCAAGATAAATAAAAACATGTCCATATAAAAACTTGTACATACATGTTCTTAGCAGCATTATTCAAAATAGCCAAAAGTAGAAACAATCTAAATGTTCATCAACTGATAATGGATAAACAAGCTGTCAGATATACATACCATAGAATATTATTTATCACTAAAAAGAAATGAAGTACTGATACATGGTACAATATGACATAAATGAATCTGAAAAACATTATGGTAAGAGAAAAATGGCAATCACAAAAGACAACCTAATAGACAAATCTATGGAGACAGAATGTAGGTTGCCTAGGGCTGAGAGCAAGGTGCTGGGGTGACAAGGAGAATACTGCTGATGATTACAGGACTTCTTTTAGAATGATGAAAATATTCTAAAATTGATTGTGAATATACTATATGCCATTAAATTGGGAATAGTTTGACATGTAAATCATATCTTAAAGCTTTTATGAAAAAATGTAAATAAGTACTTTGGCTAGTCAATGTGTTGTAATTTTATATTTTCTCATTTTTCTATTTCAGTTTGTACTTAGTTTATAATATTGCTGTCATATTTGTTACCATATAAAAATTTTATTTATTCTAAATTATCAGTAATTTTCTTTATGGCTTTGTGTATTTTGTCATTTTAAGATGAATTTCTTACTGCAATATTGGATGCAAGTTTTCCTTCTTTATTGTTCTAGCACTTTTACAGTTTTTTTTAAAAAAAATTTAAATCTATCATCTATCTAAAATTATTAAAAAGAAAAAAAAAACTTTTCTTCCTAATTTGCTACTCCATTTTTATCATATGTAAATTGCTGACATTTAATTAAGACTATTTCTGAAAACTCTCCATCTAATCATGACACTATAGCACACTATTTTCATGACTGTAGCTGCCAAATATGTTTTAATAGCTGGTAACCATAGTCAAAAATTACCTCATTTCTAACATTTTAAAATTTTTACGGCTTTTCTTGCATGCTTACTTTGCATTTAAAATTTTTAAATCAGTTAATCTAATTTCAAAAAATGGATGTTGAATACTCATGCTATTTTCATTGGAACTATATAAAATGTGTAGATTCATAGTTTAGATATTTTTTAAATACTGTATTTATATATAGTAAGAAATTAAGTCTTCTTTTATGTTTCTTGGGGATTTAAAGTTATCTTTGTATGAGAATGACACATTGCTTATTAGGTTTAAGTTCTGGGTTTTTTTGTCTTTTTTTTGTCTTTGGTGTCTTATAAATAAGATTTCTTCTCATTTTTTTCTGTGTGATTATTTGTAAACAGAAAAGCTTGACTTATGTATATTAATTTAATAATTATATAACCTATTATTTCTAGTAATTTTAGTTGATTCTCTTACATTTTCTAGTCATAAACATAGGAAAAATTTGTTCCTTCTGGTCAATTGTTATACTTCTGTTTCCTTTCACCTCTCTAACTATATTTGTTGGCACTGTCTGCAAAACTTAAAAATACTGATGAAGATGTGCAACTTCTGGCCGTACTTTAATGAGAATACTTTGTGTTCATCCAGGAAGCATAATATTAACTTGTTTTAAAGACATATTTTATTACATTCAGAAAGTATCTGACTATATTACAATTTTGTTTGCAAATTCTTTTTTTTCTTTTTTATTATTATACTTTAAGTTCTGGGGTACATGTACCTGATACACAGGTATACACATGCTATAGTAGTTTGCTGCATCCATCCTGCCATCATCTACATTACGTATTTCTCCTAATGTTATCCCTCCTCAATCCCCCCATCCCCTGCTATCCCTCCCCTAACTCCCCCATTCTCCATCAGGCCCCAGTGTGTGATGTTCCCCTCCCTGTGTCCATGTGTTCTCATTGTTCAACACCTACCTGTGAGTGAGAACATGTGGTGTTTGGTTTTCTGCTCTTATGTCAGTTTGCTGAGAATGATGGTTTCCAGCTTCATACATGTCCCTGCAAAGGACATGAGCTCATTCTTTTTTATGGCTGCATAGTATTCCATGATATATATGTGTCATATTTTCTTTATCCAGTCAATCATTGATGGGCATTTGGGTTGGTTCCAAGTCTTTGCTATTGTAAACAGTGCCACGATGAACATACGTGTGCATGTGTCTTTATAATAAACTATTTATAATCCTTTAGGTATATACCCAGTAATGGGATTGTTGGGTCAAATGGAATTTCTATTTCTAGATCCTTGAGGAATTGCCACCCCGTCTTCCACAATGGTTGAACTAATTTACCCTCCCACCAAGAGTGTAAAAGTGTTCCTATTCTCCACATCCTCTCCAGCATCTTTTGTCTCCAGTTATTTTAAGGTTTGCCATTCTAACTGGCGTGAGATGGTATCTCAATGTGGTTTTGATTTACATTTCTCTAATGACCAGTGATGATGAGCATTTTTTCATATGTTTGTTGGATGCATAAATGTCTTCTTTTGAATCTGCATGCAGTATTCTCACCCATGTTGAATGACTGATGCCTGTTTACCCTTTGGAAACCCTGAGGTGACCTAGGAAAGCCACCTGAGACCACTTCATAGCAAGGGAAGGCTTTAAGCAGTTACTAGAAAGAGATGGGGATTTGGCCCTGGCTCCTCCAGCATGAATTAGCTGTTATCCACTGTCCACATTCCTTATGAGTCAAATCCAGAGTCAAAGGATTTGAACCTACATTTGGAAATGTGACCACTCATAGCACCTGGCCTGCCGAGGTTGGGAGGATTGTACAGTACTCTCATTTAAAGGGGAAAATTAGATAACATGGAATTGATATTAATGAGATGCATTAATAAGAAACTGTGAGCATGCTGAGAGTTACAATTGTTGGTTTTCTGGTTTGATTGATTTCCTTTTTTCTTAGAAACATCAAAGCCAAGAAAGATGGTTTTACCTTTACTGACCCAACTGTAAATATGTATCTAGACTGTTTTTAAATGTGTTTCTTCATGACTGCTTCATGGAGCTCCAGGAAGCCTGTATCACCTGTGGTTGTTGGTATTTGGGCACTTTATATTTTTCTAAAAATGTGTTTTGGATCCTGTACTCTAATAAATCATAAGTTTCTTTTTAAAAATTTTCCAAAACTTTTCTCCATTTAAAAAATCCCTGTTATAAAAGTAGAACTTTCACAATGTTAAAATGTTAACTATTTGGATATAGCAACTTCTTTTCTCCTCAAATGAATGCCAAGTTATTTTGTACAATGATTAATAAATGGAACTTATCCAAAGAAACCAAAAAAAAAAAAAAAAAAAGAAAAGTGTGTGTTCATATCCTTTGCCTACTTTTTAATGGTTATTTTTTCTTGTAAGTTTGTTTAAGTTCTTTGTTGATACTATATCAAAGTAATTGAAATTTATCAAAATCGTTTTGACATCAAGGGAGCTGGTCATATATTCTTTTTTATTTGACCTATTTATAAATGGTAGTCAACAAATATCTCTCCAGCTAGTTTAGGCAGAAAAAGATTTCTTAACAGATATTTTATGGCTTTCAAATCTTTATAAGAGCTGTAATAACTGGCTCTAGGTTGAGCTTCCAAGTGCAGGCTCCATCCCTCCGTGTCATACCTACTCCCCTCATCTAGAAAGCAGCTGCCATTGTTATTGAAGCTGCTGAAACAGGGAACTCAACTGTGTGTCCAAAGGGCTGCACCTGAATTCCTATCACAAAGCAGATCTTCATTCCCTGCCTTTCTTCCTCTTTACCCAGTTTCAACTTGAAGCCTTAAAGTCTGATATCCCTGCTTGATTGGCAGAACCTAAATCAGCACCCAGCTTTCCAGATGCAAGAGTGACTGAGAAATGCGGATTTTAGAGTTTCAGCCTCCGCAGTACAAGGAAAGCATACCCCAAGGAGGCTTAAATGGCTATTGAGAAAGACAATCTATGCAACCTGCCATGCTATTAAAACAATGAATTATATTGAGAGAGTTTGTAATACTGAAACAGTTTTTCATTTCTAGAAAATATTCTGGTTAACTCTACAGGCCAATATTTTGCATTGATGTTATTATATGTGATTGGTTGGGTATACCATCCCCCCAATTTTTTTTCTGTTTGATATGGTTTGTGCCCAACTCTCAATCTGAATATTCACCCCCAGTGTTGGAGGAGGGGCCTTGTGAGAGGTGACTGGATCATGGGGATGGAATTCCCCCTTGCTGTTTTTATGATAGTGAGTTTTCACAAGATCAGGTTGTTTAAAAGTCTGCAGAATCTCTTTCTCCTGTTCCTTCCAAGTAAGCTGTGCCTGCTTCCTCTTCAGTTTCTGCCATGATTGTAAGTTTCCTAAGGCCTCCCAGCCATGCTTCCTGTGCTGCCTGCAGACTGTAATTTTTTGTGTTGGATAATTAATACAGTGGCTTTCTTTTCTACAAAAATCATCATATAAAGTCATATATTTTCCTTTATTTACTATTGACAAAAATATTTTCTGCTTTCTAGGTGGTTGGCTATTTCCATTTTCTTTCTGAAACAAAATTAAAAATAATTTTCAAATAAATACTTTGGCATTTTCTTTTTGTTATGCTTTTGTATTTTTATAAACTTGTAATCAGATAATTTTGTCTCATGTTTTTATCTTTTCATAATATATTCATTGTTTTTGGAATAATATAAAGTCAAACTTTGAAATATTATGTAAGCACTTAAAAGTGTGTTCATGGCTTTCAAAGTATACAGATTAATATATCTTTCTGATAAACATTTTTATGTTTTTTATACTTCGTATTTGCCCTTTTAAAAAATTCTGCCTGATTATTAGAGGCTGAGAAAGCTGTTAACTTTTTGTTATTAATAGGCTGTGTATTTTATGTTACGTTTCCTGAAATACGTTTTATACATTTAGATTTTATATAATCAGATGATTAAATATTCACAGTCTTCTTTGTGAATTTTGTGATTTATTATTAATAAAGTTGTCACTTGACAAATTTAATGCTTTTTGCTTCAATTTCTCCCTTGGCTAATACCAATATGTCAATTTTACTATTTTTAATTGCATTTACTTATTATATAATTGCCTACTATTTTACTTCCAACTCTCGTGAGTCACTTGTTTTAATTTTCTCCCCTAAACACAAGATACTGTTGGTTTTAGTTTCAAATTTAATCTGTTTTAATAGACTAATTAATTCTTTTTATACTAATTGGTATGACAGATAAGATTTCTTGTTTTTAATTCTGTAACCTTTTGACTTTTTCTTGATAAAATTGAGGGAATAGATAAAACCACTAGATTTCAGTCACATTTTTATTAAACTGTAAGAGCCAGAGGGGCTGCTTTTCTATTTTATCTTCTGCCTTCTTATCTTCCATGCTCTTATTCCTTGATTTAATGCAGGAGGAAATTATCTATGAACATTTATAAATATTTTCTTTCTTCCTTTCTTCTATGTTTTACCTATTTATTCATATTTATTTAGGATTAAAAATGGGAACTCTTATTTTATTCCTCCCTTTCAACTCAGAAATCTAAACCTATAATTTTTAATGGATACTTGACAAATCATATTATAGATGTGTTATACCTCTTCATCCTCTTTTGCCTAGTTATTATTTTTTACTATTAGTTGCATATAGTATGGAGGAAGACAGGAGGCACATTGTTATGTCTTCAGTGATTAGAGTCTCTAAAGGACTTTGTCCTGCCCTGTGTGTGCAATTATGGTAGAAATAATCAGGGTGTTTATAATCATGTATTATTAGAAATTGATTGTTGTAATAAACTCTTCTTCAGTGCAGCTGAGAGAAGTCTATCTCTCTCCAATTTTACTAGAAAGGCATATGAAGCAATAGGTCTAAGCAAGAATTAACCTCAACTGAGCCAGAAGAATCACTTTCTGCCTAATAGCCAAGAAACACATACTGTATTCCCAATGATTTCAGATCAGGTTCTCTGGAGAATTTAAAATGATGACTAGAATTGTTTGAGGGAACCCTTACCCAAAGACATGAGTAGAAAGAGAAAGATTAGGTCATAAGAACACACTAATTTTAGATCAAGCCAAGTGATTAAAGCAGTGATTCCTATTAAGATGATGTTTAGTTTTAGAACAGAAGAAAATCTTGAATGAATTGTAAAGTTTTATGATTTCATACCACAATGGAACAATCAAAAAACTACAAAGTGAATAGAGTTTTAGAAAATGGAAAACATGGTTTTATTAGTCTGTTTTCATGCTGCTGATAAAGACATACCTGAGACTGGGTAATTTATAAAGAAAAAGAGGTTTAACGGACTTGCAATGTCACATGGCTGGGGAGGCCTCACAATCACGGCAGAAGGTGAAAGGCACATCTTACTTGGTGGCAGACAAGAGACAATAAAAACCAAGTGAAAGGGTTTTCCCCTTATAAAACCATCATAACTCATGAGACTTATTCACTACTGTGAAAACAGTATGGAGGAACTACCACCATGATTCAATTATCTTTCACTGGTTTCCTCCCACAACATGTGGGAATTATGGGAGCTACAATTCAAGATGAAATTTGAGTAGGGACATAGCCAAATCGTATCATTTCACCCCTGACCCCTCCCAAATCTCATGTCCTAGCATTTCAAAACCAATCATGTCTTCCTAACAGTCCCCCAAAATCTTAACTAATTTCAGTGTTAACTCAAGAGTCCAGTCTCATCTGAGACAAGGCAAGTTCCTTCTCCCTATGAATCTGCAAAATCAAAAACAAGTTAGTTACTTCCTACATACAACAGGGACACAAGCTTTGGGTAAATACAGCCATTCCAAGTGGGAGAAACTGGCCAAAACAAAGAGGCTATGGGCCTATGCAAAAATTCAAAATCTAGGGGGGCAGTCAGATATTAAAGCTTCAAAATGATCTCCTTTGACTTCATGTCTCACATCCAGCTCATACTGATGTAACAGGTGGATCCCAATGGTCTTGGGAAGCTCTACCTCTGTGGCTTTGCAGGGTACAACCACCCTGCCAGCTGCTTTCACAGGCTGGTGTTGAGTGTCTGCAGCTTTTCCAGGTGCATGGTGCAAGATGTCAGTGGCTCTACCATTTTCTGGGGTTTGGGGGATGGTGGCCTTCTTCTCACAGCTTCACAATGTGGTACTTCAGTGAGGATTCTCTGTGGAGGCTTCAACCACACATTTTCCTTTTACACTGCCCTAGCAGAGATTTTCCATGAGGGCTCTGCCCCTGCAGCAAACTTCTGCCTGGACATCCAGGCATTTCCATACATCTGAAATCTAGGCAGAGATTCCCAAACCTTAATTCTTGACTTTTGTGCAACTGCAGGCTTAACACTACATGGAAGCTGCCAAGGCTTGAGGCTTGCATCCTCTGAAGCCATGGCTTCAGCTCTATATTGGCCCCCTTTAGCCATGGCTAGAATGGCTGGAACACAGAGCACGAAGTTCCTAGGCTGCATACAGCATGGGGGCCCTGGGTCCCAGTTATGAAACAATTTTTTCCTCCTAGGCCTCCAGGCCTGTGATGGGAGGGGCTGCCATGAAGGCTTCTGACATGTCATGGAGACATTTTCCCCATTGTCTTGGCAGCTAACATTTGGCTCCTGATACTTATGCAAATTTCTGAAGCAAGCTTAAATTTCTCCACTGCCAATGGGTTTTTCTTTTCTGTTGTATCGTCAGGTTGCAAATTTTCTAATCTGTTATGCTCCATTTCTCTTTTAAAACTGAATGTTTTTAATAGCACTCAATTTGCCTCTTGAATGCTTTGCTCCTTAGAAATTTCTTCCACCAGATACCCTAAATCATCTTTCTCAAGTTCAAAGATTCACAAATCTCTAGGGCAGGGCAAAATGTCACCAGTTTCTTTACTAAAACATAGAAAGAGTCACCAGATCCCAACAAGTTCCTCATCTCCATCTGAGACCACCTCAGCCTTGATTTCATTGTCCATAACATTATTAACATTTTAAGATTATCAACATTGCTCCAGATCCAAACAAGTTCCTCATCTCCATCTGAGACCACCTCAGCCTTGATTTCATTATCCATAACATTATCAACATTTTGTTCAAAGCCATTCAACAAGTCTCTAGGAAGTTCCAAACTTTTCCAAATTTTTCTGTCTTCTTCTGAGTTCTCCAAACTGTTCCAGCCTCTGCCTGTTACCCAGTTCTGAAGCAGTTTTCACATTTTCTGGTATAATTACAGCAGTGGTCCACTCTGCTGGTACCAATTTACTGTATTAGTCCATTTTCACACTGCTGATAAAGATATACCTGAGACTGAGTAATTAATAAAGAAAAAGAGGTTTAATGGACTCACAGTTCCATGTTGATGGTGAGGCCTCACAATCATGGCAGAAGGTAAAAGGCAGGTCTTACATGGCAGACAAGAGAGAATAAGAACCAAACAAAAGGGATTTCCCCTTATAAAACCATCAGATCTCATGAGACTTATTCACTACCATGAGAACATCCCATGATTCAATTATCTCCCACTGGGTCCCTCCCACAACACCTGGGAGTTAAGGGAGCTACAATTAAAGATGAGATTTGGGTTGGGACACAGCCAAACCGTATCAGTGGTGTTCAAATTTTAAATTTCAATAAAGAAACTCAAAACTGATTTAACTAAATTATTTCTCTGGAAGACCAAATGCAAGTCAGTGCAAAAATTATAGAAGACATGGATGAAAACATGAGACATGGCAATGATCCAGGGCTTCCTAAAAAGAGAGACAGACAGCTGAGGGAGAAGAAATGATCAAACAATATAAGAAAACTTGAATAACAGAAAGATATAAATTCTTAAGTAGGAAAGGCTCACTGACTTCAAAATAGAATTAATTTGGAAAGATGTACCTAAGGAATTTTCTGAATGACAGAGATAGAAAAAACTTTATAAGCCTACAGATGGAAGAGAATGAAAATGGCATCAAGCTTCTCATGTAGGCTAAGAAAACAAATTTTTACAGAAAAGAAGTTTGATCTAAGAATTATATTCCAATCAATTTTCAATTCTTATGTAAGACAAAAGGCAGAGATTTAGGGACATGCCAGAAAGCTAAAATTTCAATCCTTTAATTTAAATAATTGAGAGAGTTCAACATAGTGAAAATTATATTAGAACAAACATTTCTATAAGACAGAGTAAGAAACAGTGACAAATCCTCTGAGACTGCTCTCATTGCTTTTGAGGAGCCCCTATTTCCACACCTTCTTGCTTTGCTTCTTGTTGGTGGGCTACTTGATTTGTATATTTCTTTTAGAATAAACATGACTGTTTTGTGTTTTTTGTTTGTTTGTTTGTTTGCTTATAAAGCTTTTATGTCAACTTTCTTGGAACATCTCTGATGGTTGCTGGAATAGCAGGTTCCTTCTGTGGTGGTCCCTGATGCTTCCAGCATAGTGGTAATCTGTTGGAATGATGTGATAGGTAAGAGGTGTCATTCTGTTCAGTACTCAGATATTTCCTTTTTGGAATATTCATCCACATATGTCTATTGCCTATGTCTGGTTATCAATCTCCAGTTCTCTGGTTTCCCTTTGGGTTGCAGAGAGCATATGTCCACTACAAATCAGTTTAATACAGCATTAGGTATAGGCCTCATCTTAGGCACTAAGGTGGGCAGATATCTTATTTAATTAAAAGGAAAATGTTATACCATATAAGAGTGTGTTCTGTTTTAATATTTCCACAGAATGATGTAAAACTCAAGAGTCTGTATAATGGCTGGCAACTGGGTAAGAACTAGACACTCCCAGATAAGAAGGAATATCAAATATGAGGTGTGGCCATAATTCACAGGGCACCACATAATTAGAGGACTGCTCAGCTCCTGTTAGTATTGAAGGATATTAAGAATCTAATATCCTCTGAAATTTAAGACATATTTCATGCACTTACTGTACTATAGCAATTTTGACTTTGCCATCAGTGACTGCTTTGGGGTGAGGTTAAAGGCCATGGGCTACCTCAAAGCTACAGCAGCACCCTAGGGGCCACTTGTAAAGCTATATAAGCACAACTCCCATGTGATCTCTTACACTCCAAGACCTCATTGTGTAATGCTGCTGGTCCCTCGCTAGCACTCACCAAGTCATTTCCTCTTCTATTCTCTATCCTCTCCCCATTCCATCATCATGGACCTCCAGCTGACTATATGTGAGGTCTAGGTCAGTGACACACCCATGGTCATGTGGCAGTTTGATATGGTGGAGGATGGACCAACACCTCTTCTTCTCAGGAGTTGTCTGGGAGTTCAGCCCCTGGAGTCTATACAGTTTCGGCAGCTACATTAGCTTTAGTGGCCATTCTTAAGAAGACATCAAATGAATGTTATGCGAAGAAAAGATTGATGAAATGAAAAGTGATTAGAATGAATTTTAACACAAAGAAACAAACTCCAAGATATGTGAAATGCTACAATGGGAAGGATAGTGGATTGGCATTCATGCTAACAAGATGTGCTTTGGAAATGTTTGGTGGAGTATATGAAAAGAGAAAATTATTTCCTGGTGGACATCTGTATTGTTAGGTCACCAGCCAAGCCTTCAGCTGTGTGTATTTATAATGTGGGTGTTCAGCAATTAGCTCAGGAATGTTGGGCAGTAATTGTTAGGACAAACTTCACCAAAAGGAAAGGTATTAATCATTTACAGAAAAAAAGTTTTATTTTTCTATCTTGGTGAGTGGTGTTAAAATATTTAAGGGAAGAAAGATATCAGCTATCAGAATATGAAAAGGAGGGTGGAATAACAAATGTGATATGTGGAAGAATGGAGGAGACCAGAAAGATTTCCTAAGTGGAAACAAAATTACATATTGATAAAATATTAGTCACCTAGGAGAAGATAGAAATTTTTAATGAATAGCAAATTAAGCAAAATGAATCTTAAAAAAGAATTATAACTCACCAATAGAATATGAAAAGCTTCTCAGTTTCACATATGATTAGGAAGATGCAAATAAAGCCACAATATGTTGTTAGTTTAAAACTACCAGGTTAGCAGAAATTATTTTTACATTTTATTATATTTAGTGTTAATAAAAGCGTGGAGAAACAAATATCTATGTGCAGTTGGTGGAACATTAAGTTAATCCAATTTTTGGAGTAAAATTTGGTAGTATCTATTAAAATTAAAATTTATAAACTTTTATAAACAATTTCACCTTCAGAAATTTAACCTTAATGCAAAATTGAATTTACATGAATTTAAATTTGTGTTGTCTGCAAGTACAAAAAATTGGAACAATGTAAGTGTCTATTAGAAAAATTTATATTCTGATGCTGTCAATTCTAATCAAAGTAAAAGATGGGAATTGAGATAGGATGTTATTAGTATAATAATTGATGGAAAGACTAATAGAACAAAATGGAGAGTTCAGAAAACCTGTTTATGTGAAAATGTAACTTATTTAGAAAAAATTCACATAAGTGAGAAAAATGTGAGGAGTTCAATTAGTGGTAGAAAGACCATTGATTGTTAACTTGCAATAAAATAGGTAAAGTTACTACATTTCATTGATTCTAACACCACTTCTCATATTTTAACATTTCTGAAATGTCTATATCTTAGTTAGTGGAGAGTCATAGTTTAATTAGAAACATTTTCTTTTCTTTCTTAGAGATATGTAAATTAAACTAATATTCTTAGAGTTCTATATTTAATAACATATGGTAGATCCCTACTTAACACAATGCAGGAAAATTACACACACACACACACACACACACACACAGAGGTACATGCATAACAGATATAAACAAAGATAAAAACACAAGTAATTTTTATTTGTAACTGAGAATTTGGCTCTAGGTCACATCCCTATCTCTTATCTTTCAAACCTGATCATAGAAATTTCAAAGGCTTTACCTGGCCATGCTAATGGGTAAAAAGCTGCCCTGCACAGTTCAAGCTTGGTGTACAACCAGAGCATTGCTGCCTCTAGGGGGAGTTGCAGTGGAGGACTCAGCCTCTCGGCACCTCCCCCACCCTACTGACCAACCTGCATTCCAAGCTTAAGTGCCTCCATTCAGAGGCCTTCTTATTGGAAGATGATGGAGGGCGTCTCTGCTCAGACCCTTTTCAGGTGCCTCCACTGAGACCTATTTTTTGGAAGGCAGATGAGTGTGCTTGAATGAGTGTCCTAAGCTACAAACCTCTACTGCACATTACTATACTAAATACTGCAGGCAATTTTAACACAACCCTAAGTATTTGTGCATCTAAATATAGAAAAGGAGTAGTAAAAATACAATATTATAATCTTATGAGACCACGGTAGTGTACATGGGTTGTCACTGATAGAACTGTCATTCTGTAGCACACAACTGGGTATCTCAAATACTGTCAATAATTTAATTTTCTCATTTTTCTCAGAATCCCTGCTTTAATATTGTCATAAGCACTTGTTTTGTCTGATCAAGAAGTAGTTTAGCAGGGTATACATTGTGTGCCAGTTGGGGTGGTTTATCTGAGTGTGCTAAGAGAATCCATCCAGCATTCTGTTCAGGGATACTCTAGCAGCTGTGAAATTAAAAATGTTTGCTCAGTTGCCACTAGGAAGGTCAACCTCCTCCCAGCCCTCTGAGTCATGAGTCTTCTTGTGGGTGGCAGCAAGTAGGGGCATTTGGACCTGATGTCTGCTGGTATTGATGGCCCCGTTTTCTCTGGCATGGAAGCTTCAGATATGTTTGGGATCCCTGTGATCTTCAAGGAATAAATAGGCTTCACTTAAAATAGAAAGAATAAGGAGAAAAAGTGACTGACAGTTTGTGCTAGGCCAGCTATTTCTCACAGATGTTAGAAAAAATATTTTCAATATAATTTTTGGGAGATAACATCATTCAATTTCCATAAAACAAGATGAACAAGACTAATTTCTAATTTGACAATTTGCTGTACACAGAATTTTTCAGCATCACTTAAATTCTTTCATTTATTTAAAAAAAAAAAAACCTCATCTCAAAAACTAGGGCTGAAACGGCCCATAAAGAGGAAGCCTGGAGTGCCTTTTATGAGAGTATGTTTTTCCAGTACTAGATTTAATTAATTACATTAGTCTAATAAGCTCCATTTCCTATCTACTGACTTTGATGTTCAGAATTATACTGAAGTTATCTGTACAAAGACTGCGGTGATTAGTATAAGAAATTGACTTTATAATGTTTCAAATCTTTTGATGTGCTAAATTGTGAGTTTCCCTAGAGGTATAGGTTAACTACATAATTGGTATTCTGAAATGCCAATTATTTTTTCACAAAAAAATTATCAAAATGAACATATACATGATCTCTGTCTATCTCTGCCTAAAGAGATTGGCTTTCTCTTTGGCTTACTCAGATTCTCAATGGAGAAAATAATGTGGCCATCAACATTGTCTCCTTCCTGGCTTGGTCTAAGGACACAATTTGTCCACATTGGGCTCTTCATAGTTTTTAAGTCCAAAGTCAGTGCTCAACACACTTTGCCCCTCAATTTTCAGTTGAACTGAAGGAAATGAAAAATAACTTCTCATAAAAAGGATGGGGATTGACTGAGGACTCTCAGAGATTTTGACAAGAATTCATTCCTTGTGTAGAGAACTACAGTATTCACATTTTTTATTCAGTATAATTGAGTAACCCAAATGGTTGAAAAATAGTCACAGAGAAGACAGTAAGAGTAATTACGTTATTACAGAGAAAACATATACTATGTAAGAGTAAATTATCTTTAAAATATCTGGAGAATACATATAATACAAACTTTTTTAAAAAGACAAAAACACTTATTATTCATCCCCCACACTTGGAGAGAGGTACAGAAAATCATATTCAATTCTTTCCTTGGGAGGATCACTTCTGGTTCCTCTGTCTTTCCTACTATTGCCTCATTCCCATCAAAACACAGATATTCTTTTCTTTTTTATTTGGTGATTTGGAAGAAAATTACATTCTTCTAGCATAGCCTCAAATCATGGCTCTGATTTTTCTCTGATGTTCAAATTACTGATTGATATGGTTTGGCTGTGTCTCCTCCCAAATCTCATAATGAATTTTAACTCCCACAATTCCCATGTGTCATGGGAGAAATTTGGTGGGAGACAATTGAATTATGGGGGCAGGTTTTTCCTGCACTGTTCTTGTGATAGTGTATGAGTCTCATGAGACCTGATGGTTTTAAAAATAGGAGTTTCCCTTCACAAGCTTTTTTTTTGCTTGCCATCATCCATGTAAGATGTAACTTGCTTCTCCTTGCCTTCTGCCATGATTGTGAGGCCTCCCCAACTATGTGGAACTGTAAGCCCATTAAACTTCTTCTTTCTTTTGTAAATTTTCCAGTTTCAAATGTACTTTTATCAGCAGCATGAAAACAGACAAATACAGAAAATTGGTACCAGGGGTGGGGTGCTACTGAAAAAGTACCTGAAAATGTGGAATCGACTTTGGAACAGGGTAACAGGCAGAGGTTGGAACAGTTTGGAGGGCTCAGAAGAAAACAAAAAAATATGGGAAAGCTTGGAACTTCTTAGAGACTTATTGAATGACTTGTTGAATGCTGATAATGTTATGGACAATGAAATGCAGGCTTAAGTGGTCTCAGATGGAGACGAGGGACTTGTAGGGAACTGGAATAAAGATGACTCTTTCTATGTTTTAGCAAAGAAACTGGTGGCATTTTGTCCCTGCCCTAGAGATTTGTGGAACTTTGAACTTAAGAAAGATGATTTAGGGTATCTGGTGGGAGAAATTTCTAAGCAGCAAAGCATTCAAGAGGTGACTTGGGGGTTGCTGTTAAAGACATGCAGTTTTAAAAGGGAAACAGAGCATGAAAGTTCAGATACTTTGCAGCCTGACAATATGATAGAAAGGAAAATCCCATTTTCTGAGGAGAAATTCAAGCCTGCTGCATAAATTTGCATAAGTAACGAGGAGCCAAATGTAATTTACCAGGACAATGGAGAAAATGTCTCCAGGGAATGTCAGAGGTCTTCACAGCAGCTCCTCTCATCACAGACCCAGAGGTCTAGGAAGAAAAAATAATTCCGTGGCCAGGGCCCCAGCCCCCCTACCCCCGGCTGCTGTGTGTAGCCTAGGAACTTGGTGCCCTGCATTCCAGACACTCTAGCCATAGCTAAAAGGGGCCAAGGTACAGCTTGGGCTGTTGTTTCAGAGGGTGCAAACCCTAAGCCTTGGAAGCTTCTATGTGGTGTTGAGCCTGTAGGTACTTGAAAGTTAAGAATTGAGGTTTGGTAACCACCACCTAGATTTCAGAAGATGAAAGGAAACACCTGGATGTCCAGGCAGAAGTTTGCTGCAAGGATGGGTCCCTTATGGAGGACTTTTCCTAGGGTAGTGTGAAAGGAAACATAGGGCCGGGACACTGCCTAGTGGAGCTGTGAGAAGAGGGCCACCATCCTGCAGACCCCAGAATGGTAGATCCACTGACAACTTGCACCACGAACCTGGAAAACCACAGACATTCAATACCAGTCTGTAAAAGCAGCCAAGACGGGTGCTATACCTTGCTAAGCCACAAGGGCAGAACTGCTCAAGACCATGGGAACCTACCTGTTGCATCAGCATGACCTGGGTTCGAGTTATGGAGTCAAAGGAGATCATTTTGGAGCTTTAAGATTTGACTGTCCCACTGGATTTTCAACTTGCATAGAGCCTGTAGCTCTTTTGTTTTGGCCAATTTCTCCCATTTGGAACGTTGTATTTACCCAATGTGTGTACCCCTGTTGTATCTAGGAAGTAACTAACTTGCTTTTGATTTTACAGGCTCGTAGGTGGAAAGGACTTGCCTTATCTCAGGTGATACTTTGGACTATGGACTTTTGAGTTAGTACTGAAATGAGTTCAGAGTTTGGGGGAACTATTGGGAAAGCATGATTGATTTTGAAATGTGAGGACATGAATTTGGGAGAGGCCAGCAGTGGAATGATATGGCTTGACTGTGTCCCCACCCAAATCTCACCTTGAATTGTAGCTCCCACAATTCCCATGTGTCATGGGAGGAACTGAGTGGGAGGTGATTGAATTATGGGCGTGGGTTTTTCCTGTACTGTTCCCATGATAGTGAATGAGTCTCATGAACTCTAATGGCTTTAAAAATGGGAGTTTCCCTGCATAAGCTCTTTTTTTTTTTTTTTTTTTTTTGCCTTTTGCCACCCATAGAAGATGTGACTTACTTCTTGTTGCCTTCTGCCATGATTATGAGGCCTCCCCAGCCACAGGGAACTGTAAGTCCATTAAACCTCTTCCTTTTGTAAATTTTCCAGTCTTGAGTATGTCTGTATCAGCAGCATGAAAATGGACTGATAAACTAATAAAACATACACAATCTCTGTTCATTTTTTTTATGAGGTGTACCCAGCATGAAACAAGATTGAGGGGCTAGATTGGAGGGAGAGTTGCAATACACATTTGTGCCCTATTATTGTAGGGTGTGGTTCTCCAGCAGTAAGTAAAGCAATTCAATTCAGGAAGATAGAAGTAGAAAGCCTGATATACTGTCATTTTAAGGCCTTGGTGTTTATACTTTCCTCTGCCTGGAATGCTGTTTCCCAAATATTCAGGTCTCTGCCCAAATGTCTCCTTCTTTGTGAGGACTTTCCAAACTCCCTGTTCAAAATGATAGTCCCCTTCCTGGCATGCTTTATATCATTCCTTGATATCCTACATAGTTTATTGTTTCTTCATTCTCTCTTTTCCCAACTAGAATATAAGCTCCATAAGAATTTAACTGCTCTATCTTACTGCTCAGAATACTTGCTGGTATAATTCTACAAGCATTTTTTGAATAAATGAATTAAGGTCCATAGTTTCTGGATCAAGCTATCTCTTCAAAATCAGTTTTACCTAGAAACCTATACTTTGGAAAATAAAGATAGTACTACATTTTAGTTCCTGTACAGCTCCTATGTATATTTCTTAAATTTGTTATCCCCCTAGATAAGGAGGATTGTGATTAATGACTATCTTTAGACTGAGAAAATAATATTTTAAAATCACAGACTGTACCAGCCAAAGCTGTCAAGTTTTGTGAGATGGAGGTATGTGGGAAGAATGCATATTAAGATTTGGTGAATTCACTGTCTTTATTGGCTTGGGTAATTTATTTATATATAAGCATATATAACCCCTTAACTCTTAGATAACCACTATATAAAAACCATTAACATATAACTGTATGTAAATGGCTAGGTAGCTATAAAATCACTCATGCTATAGATTGTGGTATTTCAGAGTGAAGGAATTATGAGTTTCCATTTTCATCATATTTTTAAGGTGTTCATTTCAAATTTTAAATTGAACATACATGATTTAATCACTACACAAGGACTAATACACTCTGTTGAAGAATAATTCTAGGGAAAAAGAAACTAGATAGCTTCCTTTCATAATAATATGTTATATGCCTTTCTGTCCTCAATTTGCTTGATAGCAATTCTGTCTAAATGCTCAGACACACGTTTAATAAAAACAGAGCACCTGCTTTGCTAGATTTGAAACCAATCCAAATAGTTCTCATGTTCACGCAATGTATTTTCTCAGAATAATACTTTAATCATAACATTCATTAACTATTTTCAAGCATAGGATAGCCTTCTGTTAGTAGTAGTTTGGCTTCTAATTAAGGTGGCTGGCAGGTTGCACACATGTTCTATGTACAAAAGGATTTAAATTAGACTCTAACCATAATCTGTAAAATGTTTTATTAGCTCAACATTACACAGTACACATCCTTTTGCATTGATTCCCAAGAAAATAAATGTATTAATCAATTCAAAAAACCTTTTTTGACAACCTACTATGTTTCAGGCACAGCTTAAACACCAGCAATTTGATGTTGAGCTCAACTAGAAATGGTTCCTAGTCAATGTTCCTGTTCTCGAGGGAGACTGCTTAATTCTCAGGTAACCTACTCTTCCATCCACACTATATTTTCAATAGTCCTTTAGTCTCAAAAGCTCTTGTGAAATCTCTATAACTTTTCATATTTCACATGTAGTTTCGCATTTTGTAAATCTTGTTTCAGAGCAGGTATGGCAATTTCAACTGGCTTCTAATGACTTTTCCAAAAAGGAATTTCTAGATAACATAAAGAATATACATGTTCCTTGAATATGTAAGGAAAAATCACTTCCTATTCTGTTATTTTATATTGGAACCATGTGTCTGTGTATTTAAAGCACAAGCACACATACATACATTGCGTTCAAATAACAGGCCTTGTATTAATACTTATCAGTGTGTGATGTTATGCTTTACCCTCTATTTGAAATTTCCTCCTCCTCATTCCATGTAATTTCTCTAAATCTTATTTATCTATTAAAATCCTTCTCTCGGGAAGAATCTTGCCTGTGCACTCTATCTCAAGCACACGTCTCCTTCTGAGCACCCAGAGCACTTACGTTGTATACCACATAATCATTTGGCATTTAGAGTAGGAATCGTTGTCTATCACTGTGATTCAGAGTTGCTATCTAACAGGTATGCAGCTATGCGTGCTATTTTTAAATATTCAAGAGGAAAATGTATGTGGTATCTTTAAGGGTGAAATAAACTTGAAAAGAAATCTATATAATTTGATAAAGAAGTTAAATGTATTTCATTTTAAATTCTTGGAGCATGATCAAATTGTTTTCCTGATTAGAAAAAGAGAGTCACAAAGAGATCTGCCAAGCATAATCATCATTTTTCACTATTTCTTTTCATACCAGATTAGATGAGAAGAATGCTGCAAATGGTCAATTTTTCCCTTTTGCTGAAAGATAGCTAAAGAATTTGCAAGAGCAGAGCCTGATAAAAATGTCAAGACAGTGCAGTGAAAAACCTAGGTTTCAGTGGAAGGCTTATGTGGCCCTAAATAGTCGAGGCTGTTCCAAAATAGGCTGTAGATACCCAGAGGATGAGTTTCATGTATTCCCTAAACAGAGTTAGAATAACCTGTTGAGAGTGGTGATCGTAGTTAAGATGTGTGCAATGATGCCTCATCCAACACAGTGTAATATAAGATCTGATCCCATTTATATTTAGCGGCTGACAACTTTCAGGCCCACTTTGCCTCCTCTCTTTTTCCTCAGATCTGGGCAAATCGATTAAAAAGCCTGGATGCTGTCTTCTCTGGCATTGATGATTTCACCATGTACACTCCTGCCCATGCATGGGAACTTTGCCCCTGGCCTTACTGTTGTCAGGAATAAAAATACATGCAATTTTCCTTTCCTGGCACTCTCAAGCCATTTCAGACCTGTTTGAGAGTCCTGCCTTGCTTTCACCAGAAAAGCATCAGTTCTGCAAGTTAGGAAATTTTCCATTCTTCCTGGTGTGTGTGATGTCATCAGTCTTGCCATGAACTGAATATTGAGTAGACTCATCTGCTTTTAAACAGAGTAGCCACAACTCCCAGTGTTTGAATTATAAAAATTCCGCATATATTGTGTTTGCTTAAAATTATTAACCTTAATTTTTCCTACATTTTTAACAATAAAAACATGGGTTATTAGCTTGCAATGGCTCTTCTCTAAATATGTGAGGAAACTGAGATACATGGGTCATAAAGTTACAGCATAAAACCATAAAAATGTCCACTTGGTTACTGACTCATAAATTGCAATTTTACGCCTTAGAAATAAATAAACAGGCTTATTCATATATGCTCACCTTAGACACTCAAACCAAGATACAAGTCTTTAAACACCATGCTTAAAACCCTGTAAATATTAGAATTGGAAGGCAAAACACCTGTCAGTGTGTCTTGTTAGTGGCAGATCCAGAATGTCATCTTGGGCTGTAAAAAGTTCACAGATAACCTAATCAACCTTAAGGTAGGGAATCCTGCAGATTAAATTACGTATAACCTAATGATAGTGATACTTTTGTTACTACTTTGAGCTAATATTTACTTTTATGTTCCAAGCACCTTAATAAGCAACTTACAAGCATTTCCATGCCTAATTCTACAAAGACCCAGAGGGCAGATTTCAGAGAAACGACTCATGAACAGATGATGAAATGGACACTGGCATCAGATAATCTGCAGTTCGGGGTTACACAGCTAGTATGTGTGAGAGCCTGGAGCTCAGGTCTGCTTGGCTCCAGAAGCTGTTCTCCACTAAACCCCTGTGTACCTATCCCAAACTCTTGTGTATCTATCGCAATCCCTTGTGTGTACTCTAATCTGGTTATACCTAAAACTTACTGAGTAATTACTTTTGCATGAGACAGGCTTACAGAGAATCAAGGTGTCATTGTAGAAAGTGTATTGAATAGTGTTTTTGCGTACATAACTGAATTTCCACTATGTTACATATTGATTGGTTATGAGCAAAAGCACTCTTTTAGTGACTTTATTTCTTTATGAAACTGCAGGGTGGGATAAGGTTAAAGGTTCTTATTTTGAGATTCAGAGAACACTGAAAATACATGCAAATCTTATTTTTGCATGCATGAATACATTTTGCTACAAACAGTGTCCATAACATATCTATTCCTTAAAGAGTTTCATAAAATATAAGAATCTCAACTGGATAACTGTTCTCTTGTAGCTCTAAAAATACCATAATTCCATCTAATTCAAGAAGATAGATCGCAAAAAGGATTAGGAAATGGTAAAGAAAAAAAAAAAGATAGGGTTCTGAAGTTTTTATTTAAATAATATTTGGCTAAATCAAAACCTGGTAACCAAAATAAATAAAAATCTATAGAGATTTTTCTTTCAATGTCCAAATCTACATCTTTCTATATAAGTGGGAAAAACAAATCTGATCTTACTGAGGCACAAACAAGAGGATCTTCATGGTAATGTTGTGAATTAGAATCCATTTCAGGAGGAAAAAAATTGAATCTCCTATTTTCTGCTTGAATTAATCAATAATGATCTTCAGTGTGGAAAAAAAATGGAGCATTTCCTATTGCGTTACTTTAGCTGACTTTCAGAGTAGTGTCCATTTGATGTGAAAGCTCAGATATCCAATTATTAAAAAGTTTTTTTCTTTTCTCTTTTAAATCTGAAACTTCTGATCATGTGAAGCTGTAGAATTTCAGAGGAAATAAAAGCTTATTATCATTCAATTCCTCATATTTAAAAGTAGTGATATCCTTGAGGGCAGTAACAGAGCACATGTATCCTGATCATATAATGAGATGATTACCAGTGTGGGTAAAATGGCAAAGGCATTATGTAACCTAATCTTCTTGATTGCCTTTCAAAGGTACAGACGTTTTCATGAAAGAGCATCTGCTTCTTATGTGAAGTTTTTCCACAGTTAAAATTTTATGGAGAAAATCTTAGGGGTCATAGATAATGTATAATGTCATTGTTGCAATTGTTTAATTGTGCATGGCATCTGATTGTGAAGTATACTGCTTGGCATTATTCTGTAGTCTTCTCTGAAAGTAAAATAGTTTGTTTAAATAATTAGGATTACTGCTTAAAAAAATTAAACAAATTTTCAAAAAGTAATGGGTGCTATGTCTGAAAATCCCATTCACTTTAAGGCTTGTTGCAATTTGGCTCCTCCACCTCCAGCATCTCATCTTCATCCTTCCTTCCCTCTCCAAACCTGTTTTTCCTCAATGACTCTCAGATAATCTTGTCACCACTTTTAATGTTTATTTCTAAGTGACTGACCTTGATATCTGTTCAGAAGACTGCTGATTTCTCTTTCTTATATTTTTTATTAATTTCTTTTAAATTTAGGATTAATTTATATTTTTAAAAATTCTCTGGTTCTTCTCCACCTTTCTTAACCTCTGTTTCTTCTAATTTCTAAATGTAGGTTTTCATTTAGATAAATGTTTAGTCTTTTTTTTATTTTCTCTAAATTTCCTTCTTGACTGATCTTCTTAAGGGTTAATTGCTTGTGTAAGACAATCACTTAGCTCTCATAGGTTTTCTAAAATTACAAAATATTATTATTTAAAGGCTATACACTGGTTGTTGAATAAAAAGGACTAGAATAGTGATGCAACATGTTCAAGACACAACGAATGAGAAGGAATAATGGAACACATATCTTGGTGTTCTGATTCTAAATATAACCCTCATCCCATTATGCAAGGAGCTAGGAGGCAACACCTCAGAGAAGTAGAGATGAAGAAAGAAGCCAAACAGAGCCACAGGTGAAACAGCTCAATACAATTTAATTGAAAAAAAAAAAATCAGCAGTTTTCACTCAGCTGATAAAAACATATCTGAGACTAGGCAATTTGCAAAAGAAAGAGGTTTAATGGACTTGCAGTTGCATGTAACTGAGGAGACCTTACAATCAAGGTAGAAGGTGATAGGCACATCTCACATGGTGGCAGACAGGAGATGAGAGCTTGTGCAGGGAAACCCCCATTTTTAAAACCATCAGATCTCATGAGACTCCTTCACTATCAGAAGAAAAGCACAGGAAAGACCCACTCCAATGATTCAATTACCTCCCAATGGGTCCCTTCCACAATACATGGGAATTCTAGGAGTTATAATTCAAGATGAGATTTGGCAGGGGGCACAGTGAAACCATGTCACCATGTGACCATTCAGTATGTTTGTTTTCCTTTCCATGTTGACATTTGCCATGGCCCAGTTTCTCCTTTAAAAAAATAAAATACTTTAGTGGCCTTACAATAAATTTTCTTTCTCTTCTCTTTTTAAATCTTTAATCTGATTTTGAAATTTTAGGACAGGTTAAGTTTAGAAGAAGCAAGTTTTCTTTGTTGCAGGATGCTGAAAAGGAAACCAACCTCTTCTCAACTTCACCTGTTCCAAAATTTCAGCCTCCAGCCCTTCCTATTCCCTTCCCTTTTTTTCTTTCTTTCCATATATTTACCACTATCCAACATTCTATATAATTTGCTTATTGATTTTGCTTATCACCTGTTTCCCATTTAGACTGTAAGCTCCCATAAGGGCAGACTTCCTGACTGCTTTGTTCTGTCTTTTATCACCAAAATAAGGAGAATTCCTGAATCGTGGAGTTTCTCATTATAGATATCACTGTGTTCCACACTAAAAGCCTTTTTACCTCGGTGGAATTAAATTTAAAAATATGCTTCTAGAACAGCAGAAAAGAAATGAAATTTATTAATAAAAATAAATAAGATGTCATCTTTGGAAGAAAGAACATCTACATGCATATTAAATAAATAAAGTCAAATCCTGTCTTCCACATCAAAAGTCACTCCTTTTACTGACAGCTTTTGTACTTGGAATCCTGATTAACAGTTCTGTTCTTACGTGCAGTTGTCATTTGAAAGCTCTGAACACTGGAGAAGGTAAATGTCTGTTATTGTTAGGAAACAAATGTTTCTGTGGGTGCTGCCAAATTCCAGAAAAGTATCAAGGAAACAATATTTTACTATACCTTTCTATGCCCCTTTTGGAAACAAAATACAAGTAACAAAGAGAGGGGGTTGTACTTAAATTTGTTATCCAAGCATAAAGAAATTTAGACATCAGGAAGCCTTCACAAATTCTCTCCATTCTTGCTCAGAACAGAGTTGGAGGACAAGGTTAGGTGGCAACTTTTCTTTCCTTTTTTTCTCATACATTTCCTGAAGCATCTTCAAAAAAAATCTAAAAAATGACTCTGTACATTACAATATAAAAAGTAAAAATTTTCTGAAGATAAGAAGGACCACCATCGGAATTGACTTACTCACATAAATCTAAACAAGAATTTGTAGAGGTAGATTTTGATCTCAGGAAAGCCAGAGTTTTGTGGCATTCATTTATTTTTAACTACATACTTCTTTTCCTTGCAAAGTGTAGTGAAAAAGAGCATAATCTTTGAAGCCAGTCAGACTGAGATTTCAATCTCAACTGCAAAGTTAAGTAGCTATGTCCCCCTTGGGCAATTAATTTTATATTTTTGATTTTTTCCTATCCTGTAAATTGTGCTTAATATATCTCAAAAGGCTGTTTGAAATAATATAATTTATATGAAACATGTAACACAAAATAGGCAAATAGATCTTTAAAATTGCTAGTTTTCCCTCTACACAAACATATGTATTCTTTGTCTACATTTATATGTATATATACTTACAAATATATTAATACTTTATTCATTTAATTACTAATCTAAAGAAAAGAGTGTCAAAAAATTTAAATTTTGACTGTTTTCTAGTCCTGTCCTATTTACTTAAAATTGACATTTCGGTAATTTGCTTACAATAGCAAAAAGCAACTTTGACATATTTTTTAAAAGGATTTTTTGTAGAAACTGTGATTAGGAAACTTTGTCAGAGTTTCTACATTATATTCTGTGGCTGAGTGTCAAGGTTGTACTATGAATTTCTCTAACATTGGTACTTTTCCAAGACATTACTCTCTAGGCAAGCCAAATCTAATATGATTGAAAATAATATTCTTAAGATTACTGCTGTACTTATTAGGGTAAATTAGTTACCATTTTTCATTTTGAGTGAAAATGTTGTGCTTCATTTTCCATAGTTTTTCACAGAAAAAAAAAAAATTAAGTGCCTGAAAAGCTGTTCTTGCTGTTTGCTCTCTTAATTATCTGCAATTAAAAAAATGTATTTGCTATAAGCTTCAATCATTTGAACATAAGTCTCACATAACCCATTATAGGATTTCTGATTAAAAAGGATAACAGAGACTAAATTGTACATAGATGCTTCATTCTCACTGTTGCCTAGGCTTGAGTGCAGAGGCAGTGATCTAGGCTCACTGCAACCTCTGCCTCCTGGGTTCAAGTGATTCTCCTGCTTCAGCTTCCCAATTAGCTGGGATTACAGGCATGCACCACCATGCCCAACTAATTTTTGCATTTTTAGTAGAGACAGGGTTTCACCATGTTGTCTAGGCTGGTCTCGAACTCCCAAACTCAGGTGATCTGCCTGCCCCAGCCTCCCAAAGTGCTGGGATTACTGTCGTGAGCCACTGTGCCCAGCCTATTTTTACTTATTCTTACATAATCATTTAAATAAATATTTGGCAAATATAAAAATATATATCTTCTACATATCTAGCCATTTATGTAAATCTTTGGTCATGTTACATGATTCCAAATTGGCTTACAAATATATAGCATCCTGATCTCACTTGTAAGACTGACTACCATGGTGAAGAATGTTTTCCTTCCTTTATTAAAGCTTTAAGGTGTTTCCTTAAACTTCCTTGAAAGAATCAAGTTTTTTTTTGTTGTTAATTAGTATCCTGTTAAACTGTCATGCAGTTAGCAAAATAGGAATCAAAAAATGACTGAGGCAAAGAGAGAACAGAATATTGAAAGCTGCAATATGTTTATCACTGGAATCCTAGCCTTAGTTTCAGCTTCCAAAAGAACTCACCCTGTGTCATTGCCTATAGCATTTTATAAAGAAAAATATTTGACCTAAGCAGGTTAAGTAATTCATGAAATTTGCAAAGTGACAGAGAGCAGAGGTTGGATGGCATATATTCTAATATTTAATGGACAGCAAAATTCTTAGAGCAATGATTCTAACCTTGGCTGCCTATTAAAATTGTATGGGGAGTTAAAAAAAATTTTCATTGCTGATGGAAAAGTCACATTATATACATACTAAATAAGAACCTCTAGGGGTGGAGGCATGGCAGTAGTATTTTTAAAGTGTCCCAGGTGTATCTACTATGCAGCTAGGGTTGAGAACCACTGCCATGGAGTTAATCATGTGGTTATATTTTTAACATAAGTGGTGAAATAGAAGTAGGGTTGGATTAAAAAATAGCAAACAAATAAAGTTTGAATTTGGCAGTGCTAGGATGTTCTCTGTTTATTCTTTCTGACTTGATAGGGAAAATGGAACAGATAAGTGTTTTAAACCAAGTTTGCAATTTCAATGGTTACAGAGGCTGGATATGAATACATGAGGAAAGCAGACAATACTCTTTTTATAAAAACTTTCTTTTATTGCTTGATATTAAATATGGAGAAACAATTTATGCTTCCACCACATGCTCTTTCCTTTCTTCACCCACCTCCCTTTATCTTGAAATGTAAGGTCCTCCAAGCTGATCTTTCATTTTTCTATTTTTAACAGAATATGGATACCTGAAACGTTTCCTTTTTAAAAAATTATTATCTATGAAATCATGACAGTTATGCTCAGGACTGGCCACTGACCTTTGTCTTCAGTGCAGCAGAAGCAATAGGAAGAATGAAATGCCCTAAAGCCATGTAGAAAACTGCAACATAATCGTTGTCCTTCGGGAATGCGTGCCTAGTGTTACCGGAAATTTGATTTTTTGAGAGTTCAGGGATCAAGATTTTATGGGAACTTCTATTCATTTAAATGTTAAACAAATAATTTAAAAATATTTAAGAAATAATGATGACTAACATTGTATAGGAAAACTGAAACAGATTCTTAGAAATGGATTTTTCCTACAGGTCAGTAGTTTTTGAGTTTTGGTTTACAACGTAAGTTGTAAATCTATAGCTTTTTTTGGAAAAATACTAATTTAATTCTAAATTTTATTTTACATTGCTTGATCCCCTAAATTTCAGCAGTCTAAAAGTTGTGCTAGCTTTATATGATACATTCTTGTTCTCCTTCACCCTATGTGTATTTTCTTAGTTTTTAATTTTTGTGGATACATAGTAGATATTTATAGGATGCATGTGATGCTTTGATGCAGACATGCAATGCATAATAATCACATCATGGACAATGGGGTATCCATCTCTTCAAGCACTTATTCTTTGTGTTAAAATCTAATTATAATCTTTTAGTTATTTTAAAATGTACAATTAAGTTATTGACTATAGTCACCGTGTTGTGCAATGAAATAGTAGGTCATATTTATTCTCTCTGTATTTTTCTTTACCCATTAACCATCCTGTTCTCCCCTCTACACTCAACTATCCTTCCCAGCCTCTGGTAACCATCCTCTACTCTCTACAACCATGAATTCAATCGTTTTGATTTTTAGACCTCAGAAATAAGTGAGAACATGCAAAGTTTGCCTTTCTGAGCCTGGCTTATTTCATTTAATATAATATCCTCCAGTTCCATCCATATTGTTACAATTGACAAGTTTTCATTCCTTTTTATTGCTGAATAGTACTCCATTGTATATGAGTGCCACATTTTCTCTATTTATTCATCTGTCGATAAACATATAGGTTGTTTCCAAAATCTTGGTTATTGTGAACAGTGCTGCAACAAACATGGGAGTGCAGAAACCACTTCAATACACTGATTTCACTTCTTCTGAGTATATACTCATCAGTGAGATTGCTAAATTATATGATAGCTCTATCTTTGGGTTTTTGAGGAAGCTTCAATGAGTTCTCCATAGTGGTTGTGCTAATTTACACACCCACCAGCAGTATATGAGTGTTCCCTTTCCTCCACATCCTCACCAGCATTTGTTTTGCCTGTCTTTTTAATATAAGCCACTTCAACTTGTTTGAGCTGATTTGCATTTCTCTTATAATCAGTGATATTGAGCACTTTTTCATATTCCTGTTTGTCATTTGTATGTATTCCTTTGCTAAGTGTCTACTCAAATCTTTTGCCCATTTTTAATCACCTTATTAGATTTTTTTTTTCCTATAGAGTTCTTTGTGCTCCCTATATATTCTGGTTATCAACCCCTCACCAGATGGGTAGTTTGCAAATAGTTTCTCCCATTTCATGGGTGTCTCTTCACTTTGTTAATTATTTTCTTTGCTGTGCAGAAGGTTTTTAACTTGATGGGATCCTATTTGTCCATTTTTGCTTTGGTTGCTTTTGTTTGTGGAGTATTACTCAAGAAATTTTGGCCCAGACCAATTATCTTCTCCAATATTTCCTTGTAGGAGTTTCATAGTTTGAGGGCTTAGGAAGAGTCTTTAATCCATTTTAGTCTGATTTTTGTATAAGGTGAGAGAGAGAAATCTAGTTTCATCCTTCTGTATATAGATATCTAGTTTTCCCCACACCACTTATTGAACAGGCTGTATTTTCTTCAGTGCATGTTCTTGGCACCTTTGTTGAAAATGAATTCATTTTATGTTTATGAATTTGTTTCTGGGTTCTCTATTCTCTTTCATTGGTCTATGCATCTGTTTTTATGCCAGTACCATGCTGTTTTGATTACCAGAGCTCTGGAGTATAATTTGAAGTCAGGTAATGTGATTTTTCTAATTTTGTTCTTTTTGTTTGGAATAGCTTTAGCTATTCTGGTCTTTTGTGATTCCACATACATTTTAGAATTGTTTTTTCTATTTTTGTTAAAAATTACATTGGTATTTTGATAGGGATTGCATTGAATCTGTAGATTGCTTTGGGTAGTATGAACATTTTAACAATTTTAATTCTTCAAATCTATAAGCATGATATAGTTTTCAATTTTTTTTTGGTGTTCTGTTCAATTTTTTTCATTAGTGTTTTATAGTTTTAATTATAGAGATTTTTCGCTTCTTTGGTTAATTCCTAGGTATTTTATTTGTGACTATTGTAAACAGGATTGCTTTTTAAATTTCTTTTTCAGTTTGTTCACGCTTAACAAATAGAAATGCTTCCAATTTTTGTATGTTGATTTTGTATCCTGCAACTTTACTGAATTTGTTTATCAGGTAATCATTTTCTTTGTGTGGAGTCTTTAGGTTTTCCCAAATATAATATTATATCATCTACGAAAAAGAATAATTTGACTTCTTCCTTTCCAATTTGGATGCCCTATATATCTTTCTCTTGTCTAATTGCTCTAGCTAAGACTTCCCATACTATGTTGAAGAATAGTGGTGACAGTGGGCATCCTTGTTGTGTTCCAGATCTTGAGAAAAACCTTACAGTTTTTCAGTATTCAGTGTGATGCTAGCTGTAGGTGTGTCATATATGACTTTTATTATGATAAGGTATGTTTCTTCTACACCCAGCTTTTTCAGGGTTTTTATCAAAAAGGAATGTAGAATTTTATCAAATATGTTTTTGGCATCAATTTAAATAATCATGTTTTTTTGTTCATCATTCTGTTGATATGATGTATCACATTGGTTAATTTGTGTATGTTTAACCATCCTTGTATCCTAGGGATAAATACAACTTGGCTATGATGAATCTTCTTTTAAATGTATTGTTGAACTTGGTTTGTTAATTTTTTTATTTTTAAGATTTTTGCGTCAATATTCATCAGCGATATTGGCTAGCAGTTTTCTTTTTCTGATGCATCTGTGTCTGCTTTTGTTATCAGGGCAATACCAGGCTCATAGCATGAATTTTGAAGCATTCCCTCCTCCCGTAGTTTTCAGAATGGTTTGTGTAGAATTGGTGTCAGTTCCTCTTGAAATGTTTGGTAGAATTTAGTGGTGAAACTCTTGGGTCCCAGGCTTTTTTTTTTACTGGGAGACTTTTTATTATGGCTTCAATCTTATTACCTGTTATTAGTCTGTTCATGTTTTGGATTTCTTCATGGTTCAATCTTGGTAGAAATTTATCCATTTCTTCTGGATGTTCTAATATATTTAAATCTTTCTTTTATTCTTAGTTTGGCCAAAAGTTTATCAACTTTATTTAACTTCTTTTTTAAACAACTTTTTGTTTTATTAATCTTTGGTATTGTTTTCTTTATATCAATTTTATTTATTTCTGCTATAATTTTTCTTATTTCTTTTAGTCTACCAATTCTGAGTTTGGTTTGCTCTTGACTTTCTAGTTCTTTAAGATGCATTATTAGGTTTTTTACTTGAAGTTTTTATTATTTTTTGATTTAGACACTTACACTATAAACTTTTCTCTTAGTACTGCTTTTGCTCTATCTCCTAGATTTTGAGATGTTTTGTTTTCATTGCTGCAAGAAAATTTTTAATTTTTTTCTTATTTCTTCATTTACCCACTGGTCATTCAGGGGCACATTGATTAGTTTCCATGCACTTGTATAGTTCTTAAATTCCTCCTGTTATCGATTTCTAGTTTCACTCCATTGTAATCAGATAAGACGCTTAATATTATTTTAATTTCTTTAGTGTTTTCTTTTTTTTTTTTTTTATTGCATTTTAGGTTTTGGGGTACATGTGAAAAACATGCAAAGTTGTTGCATAGGTGCATTCATGGCAGTGTGATTTGCTGCCTCCCTCCCCCTCACCCATATCTGGCATTTCTCCCCATGCTATCCCTCCCCAACTCCCCCCCCGCTGTCCCCCCACTCCCCCACAACAGACCCCCGTGTATAGTGCTCCCCTCCCTGTGTCCATGTGTTCTCATTGTTCAACACCCTCCTATGAGTGAGAACATGTGGTGTTTGGTTTTGTGTTCTTGTGTCAGTTTGCTGAGAATGATGGTTTCCAGGTTCATCCATGTCCCTATAAAGGACGCGAACTCCTCATTTTTAATGGCTGCATAATATTCCATGGTGTATATGTGCCACATTTTTCCTGTCCAGTCTATCGTCGATGGGCATTTGGGTTGGTTCCAGGTCTTTGCTATTGTAAACTGTGCTGCAATGAACATTCGTGTGCATGTGTCCTTATAGTAGAACGATTTATAATCCTTTGGATATATGCCCAGTAATGGGATTGCTGGGTCAAATGGAATTTCTATTTCTAGGTCCTTGAGGAATCGCCACACTGTTTTCCACAGTGGTTGAACTAATTTACACTCCCACCAACAGTGTAAAAGTGTTCCTATTTCTCCACATCCTCTCCAGCATCTATTTTCTCCAGATTTTTTAATGATCGCCATTCTAACTGGCGTGAGATGGTATCTCAATGTAGTTTTGATTTGCATTTCTCTAATGACCAGTGATGATGAGCATTTTTTCATATGTTTGTTGGCCTCTTGTATGTCTTCTTTTGTAAAGTATCTGTTCATATCCTTCGCCCATTTTTGAATGGGCTTGTTTGTTTTTTTCTTGTAAATCTTTTTTAGCTCGTTGTAAATTCTGGATATCAGCCCTTTGTCAGATAGGTAGGCTGCAAAAATTTTTTCCCATTCTGTTGGTTGCCGATTCACTCTATTGACTGTTTCTTTTGCCGTGCAGAAGCTGTGGAGTTTGATTAGGTCCCATTTGTCTATTTTGGCTTTTGTTGCCAATGCTTTTGGTGTTTTGGTCATAAAGTCCTTGCCTACGCCTATGTCCTGAATGGTTTTGCCTAGGTTTCCTTCTAGTGTTTTTATGGTGTTAGGCCTTATGTTTAAGTCTTTAATCCATCTGGAGTCAATTTTAGTGTAAGGTGTCAGGAAGGGGTCGAGTTTCTGCTTTCTGCATATGGTTAGCCAGTTTTCCCAACACCACTTATTGAACAGGGAATCCTTTCCCCATTGCTTGTTTTTATCAGGTTTGTCAAAGATCTTCAGTGTTTTCATTTGTGTTTTGTGACCTAACATATGGTCCATCCTTGAGAATGATCCATGTGCTGAATAAAATAATGTGTTTTCTGTAGCTATTCAATGAAATGTCTATTAGATCCATTTGGTCTTTAATGCTGATTAAGTTGGATGTTTCTTTGTTGATTCTCTCTGGAATATCTGTCCAGTGCTGAAAGTGGGGTACTGAAGTCTCCAGCTATTAGTGTATTGAGACACATTTCTCTGTTTAGTTGTAATAATATTTGTTTTATATTTCTGGGTGCTCCAGTGTTGGGTGCCTATATATTTACAACTGTGATATCCTTTTGCTAAGTTGACCCCTTTTTCATTATATAGTGACCTGCTTTGCCTCTTACAATTTTTGTCTTAAAATCTATTTTACCTGATGTAACTACAGATATTCCTGCTATTTTTTTGTTTCCATTGGCATGGAATATATCTTTCCATCCCTTTATTTTCAGTATATGTGTGTCTTCAAAGGGGTTTTTGTAGGCAACAGATAAATAGGTCTTGACTATTTATCCATTTAGCCACTCTGTATCTTTTGATTAGACAGTTTAGTGTATTTAGATTCAATGTTATTATTGATAAGTAGAGGCTCACTCCTGCCATTTTGTTATTTGTTTTCTGGTTGTTTTGTGGTCTTCTCTTCCTTTTATCTTTCCTTCCTGTGTTCCCTTTAGTGAAGGTAATTTTCTCTGGTGATACAACTTAGTTTCTTGCTTTTTACTTTTTGTTTATCTGTTGTATGTTTTTTGGCTTGAGGTGACTATGAGGCTTGCAAATACTACCTTACAACTCAATATTTTAAGCTGATAATAACACTGTTTGCATGAACAAACAAATAAGTGAAAATAAAACCATTAAAAACTCTAAGTCTTATCTAAGTCCCCCTGGTTTTTAACTTGTTTCTCTTTATATCTTATTGTACCCTCAAGGTCTTGAAAAATTTTGTAGTTATTACTTTTGATTGGTCCATCCTTTAGGATAAGAGTAGTTTATGTACCACTGTTACAGTGTTATAACATTCTGTGGTAGTCTCTGTATTTGCTATTACCAGTGAGTTTTGTACCTTCAGGTGATTACTTATTGCTCACTAATATCCCTTTCTTTCTTATTGAAGTATTAACATTTCTTACACTACAGGTCTGGTGTTGATGAAATCCCTCAGCTTTTGTTTGTCTTGGAATGTCTTTATCTTCCCTTCATGGTTGAAGAATATTTTTGCTGGTTATTTCCCTTCAGCACTTTGAATGTGTCATGCCTCTCTCTCCTGGACTGTAAGGTTTCCACTGAAAAGTCGGCTGTCAGATGTATTAAAGCTCCTTGTATTTATTTATTTTCTCTTGCTTCTTTTAGGAGGCTTTCTTTATCCTTGATAACAGTTTGACTATTAAATATAGTCTTCTTTGGGTTAAATCCACATGATGTTCTCTAACTGTATTTTACTTAGATATTGATATCTTTCTCTAGGTTTGGGACATTCTTTGTTACTATCCCTTTCTTTTTTTTTTTTTTGAGACAGAGTTTTGCTCTTGTTACCCAGGCTGGAGTACAATGGCACGATCTCGGCTCACCGCAACCTCCGCCTCTTGGGTTCAAGCAATTCTCCTGCCTCAGCTTCCCAAGTAGCTGAGACTACAGGCGTGTGCCACCATGCCCAGCTAATTTTTGTATTTTTAGTAGAGACGGGATTTCACCATGTTGACCAGTATGGTCTCAATCTCTTGACCTCGTGATCCACCTGCCTCGGCCTCCCAAAGTGCTGGAATTATAGGCGTGAGCCACCGCACCCGGCCTACTATCACTTTGAATAAACTTTCTACTCCTCCTTCTTTATCTTCTCTTTAAGGCTAATAATTCTTAGACTTACCCTTTTGGGCTATTTTCTAGATCCTGTAGGCATGCTTCATTGTTTTTAATCTTTTTTCTTGTGTCTCCTCTGAGTGTGTATTTTCAAATACCCTGTATTTAAGCTCACTAATGCTTTCTTCTGCTGGATCCATTCTGCTATTTAGAACTCTGATGCATTGTTCAGTATAGCACTTGGATTTTTCAGCTCCAGCATTTATTCTTAACTCTTTTAAATTATTTCATTATTTTTGTTAAATTTATCTGATAGAATTCTGAATCTCTTCTCTGTGTTATCTTGAATTTCATTGCATTTCGTCAAAACAGCTATTTTGAACTCTGTCTGAAAAGTCACATATCTCTGTTACTTGAGGACTTGTTCCTGGTGCCTTATTTAGTTCATTTGGTGAAGTTGTGTTTTCCTGGATTGTCCTGATACTTGCAGATGCTTGTCTGTGTCTGGGCATTTCTTCACATTCTGGGCTTCTTTGTACCTATCCTTTTTGGAAGGCCTTCCAGATATTTGAAAGCTCTTGGGTGTTGTGATCTAAGCTATATTTACTTTAGGGGACACCTCGAACCAATTAATGCTGTGCTTTTTACAGACTCGAAGAGGTACAACATTGATGGTCTTGGACAAGATCCAGGAGAATTCTCTGGATTACCAGGCAGAGACTCTTGTTCTCTTCTTTTATCTTTTCTCAAATAAATGGAGTCTCTCTTTTGGTTCTGAGCCACCTGAAGCTGGGATTGAAGTGAAATAAGCACCTCTGTGGTCACCACTACTATGACTGTGCTGGGTCAGACCCTAAAGCCAGCACAACACTGGCTCTCACTCAAGGCTGGCTGTAATCCTCGGCTCCTGCCTATGTTTACTTAAGGCCCTGGGCCTCTACAATCAGCGTGTGGCAATGCCAGCCAAGCCTGTGTCCTTCCCTTCAAGGCAACAGACTGCCTAGGTCCCAGGCAGGTCCAGAGGTCCTGTCCAGGAACCGGGGCCTAGAGTAAACTAAAAGTCTACCTTGTGGTCTACTGTACTGTCGATGAATTGGCATTTCAACCACAAGTTTCAGTCCTTCCCACTCTCCCCTCTGCTTTCCAAAGGCAGACGAGCCTCACCCCATGGTCACCACCACCATTGTCCCACAGAGAAGACCAATTTTGATGTGTTCCCTCAAGTCCCAAGGCCTCTTCAGTCAGCTTTTGGTGAATGGTGCCTGGCTTGGGACTTACCCTTCAAAACAGTGGTCTCTCCTTTGGCCCAAAGCAGGTCTAGAAATGACATCCAAGAGCCAAGTCCTGAAATCATGGATCCAAAGAGCCCATTTGGTGTGCTACCTCTCTGTGACTGAGCTGGTAGCTAACGTGCAAGACAAAGTCCCTTTTACTTTTTCCTCTGCTTTGCTGAAGCAGAAGGGGTTTGCCCCATAGCCACCACAGCTGGGAATGTGCTGAGTCAAACCAGCCAGTCTTGAGTCTCATCCAAGGCCCTTGATGGAGTAACTGGGTATTGCTACTGGTTATTCAAGGCCCAAGGGCTCTCCAGTCAGCAGGTAATAAATGCTGCCAGGATTGGGTCCTTCTCTCCAAGGCAGTATGTTTCCTTCTGGTGCAGGATGTGTCTAGAAATGCCATGTGGGAACTAGAGCCTAGAAAGAGTCCTCACAACTCTGACTGGTGCCCTATCCTGCTGTGGCTGAGGTAGTATCAAAAATGCAAGACAAGTCCTTCCTATTTTTTCCTTTCTTCTCCTTAAGCGTAGAGAAGGAGTCTCTTTTGGGGCTGCAAACTGTGCTGTCTGGGGTAGGGGAAGATTGATGCCAGCACTTCCTTAGCTACCCCGGTTGGTGTCTTAGCAGGTCATGTGCCCCCTGAGTTCCCTGTCTCTAGGCCCAGCTCAGCACCAGGACTCTCCTAGGTGTTGCAGTGTTTGTGGCCTAGATTGCCTTTCAAGTTTATTTAGCGCCCCGGAGCACTATAACACACAACAGCAAGGCTTGTGGAAGTCAAGTTTTGACTGCTGAGATTGGCAATTTGTCTCTGGCAAGGACTAGTTTAAATGCTTCCCCTGTGGGTGAGCACCAGCTCAGTTTGGTACAGTTTTCCTTTCTGCTGTAACCGGACAGCCAGTGAATTTAGCCTCAAAGTTGCTGCACTATCTGCCCCTGTTGGCACACATAAATGCCCTCCTCGCCATGCTGCCATTACCAGGGCATAGAGGAGGGGTGGTGTTGGGAATTCAAGACTTTTTTTTCTGTCTGTTCAGTGCCCCTTCCAGTGATGCAAAGTTACTACCAGGTACGGTGAGTGGTCACTCGGTTTTTGGTTCTTACAAAGGTTCTTTTGTGTGTAGACAGTTGTTAAATTGGTGTCCTTGAAGAGGGGACGATTGGCAAAGCCTTCTATTTCTCCATCTCACTTTGACTCCTTTGTCACCCTGTGCACTTTTTATGTGTACTTATGTACACTTCATATAACATAGAGATGGAAGTAAACGTGCACATATATTAGTTTTCATAATCAAAGATTAAAATTTTCACCACAGTCTTCTGGATGGGAATAATCTAACAACTTTTGAGTAGGTTCTACACAGGCCCAAACAAAAACATCTTTTGATGAGGGGATTTTTTTTTCCTTCCACATTTCTTATACTCTTTTCCCTTCCTGTTTCACAGAACTTCTTGCTAAGGAGAAGTCTTGTTAGCTGTTTAATGTGTATTTGTTGTGTTTTGTGATTTTAAGAATAATATATCAAGAAAAAGAAAAATACAATTCTAAAAAATTGAACATTTTCAGTACCTATAAATCAAAATGTAGAAAAAGACAATTTACATCTCTGAAACAACAAAGGAGAAAGTATTTTAAAATGCTTTCTAGACATTTAAAATGTATTTAGATCCCAGAGAAAAGCCATGTAATGAGGATCTTTGCAGTTGTAGAAGAAAAATTAGGCAATAGCTTTCCATGTGTTCATATGTATCAGTGCAATTAATATTACAATATGGAAAATTTGAGGCTCAATATAAAAACCAGATAAAGATGGCAGATTTTTGGTAAGCCAGTCAGATTAATAATTGACTTTCCCTGCAAAATAATAATAATAATAATAAAATTAAGGTTGAGCATAAAAAGAATAGGAAAGAAAGTGAGGAGGGTGGTATTAAAAGCTAGCTCTTGATTAATTAGCAATCAAAGTGTAACAACAAATATGAAGGCCTGATCAATCTGGCATGTTTATTAATAAATGTCTGAACAAAATTCAGGTGCAGAGGTTGTTACAGTAGGAGGTGTACATCATTATATTAAGCATGTTTCAGATACCATGAGGAGTGTGATAATATTTCATATATACATCAAACATTAAATAAGGTGATTTATGAGATATTACAAAGCAGTATATGATTTTACAAAAAGAGGTATGTAAGTGCTATGAGTTCAATGGACAAAGAAAGTTGATGATAGAGAAGAAAAATGAGTTGTATTCCTACTCATTTGAAAGATTTGATAATTTTTAGGTCAACCCTTTTGAACTTTCCTAATTATCTTTTTGCAGATAACCTTGATTAGGCTGGTACTTCAAATCTTTTTATAGTTATCTTAGTGTCCTTCCAAATAATTTGTAGTCTATTGAGAATTCTATTGTTCTTTATTTCTATTTACAATAACAGGACAGAAAGCCTGATCCAATGCTAGTAAACTCTTATTTATTTCCTAATCCTTCACCTTTTTTTTTAAATTTTCTCCTCTAAGAATCTCCCAGAATTTTCTTACAAAATGATGCCACTTAGGAATGAAGACTTGGCATTCCTTACTGGTCTAGAAAACTTAACTGATTGATTATTTAATCTTATTATATAATTTTGAAAAATAAAGAAATAGGCTATCGGAGTCATATACTTAATCAAGTTCTTTAACATCAGAAAGATTTTTACAATACTAAACATAAAATTATGGTAATGTAGTATTTGAATAAATATTTAGTTCAAACTTCATATCATTTCTAAAATACATAATGACTTTTACTTATACTGCATGTAAAATATATTAACAATGGATTTGCTTTTCTGTGTTTAGACTCTTACATATATTTGTACGAAATAATTCATTTTTATTTTTAAAGTGGAAAGGAGAAGAGTAATACCTCATCACTACTTTTTATTAACTGCAAATAACCTGTACTTGCTGTCACCTTTTTCTCTATTCTTCTCTTTGATGTTGTTGTTCTACTCCTTTTCTTTCTTTTGTCCTCTTCCTTCTTCTTTTGTTTTGTTTCATCATCTCAATTTCATAAAAATGAGATAACGTGGGGTTTATTTCAAAAATATATACACACATACACATATATTATATATATTATTTATTATATATTTATATGTATATGCTTATACATATAAAATTTGTGTATGTAAATTCATCTGATTGGTAATCCCTTAATTTTAATGCGACTTTTCACAAAGTCGTCCATCCCCAGCAGCTTTTATTCTATTTTTTCTGCTTTTAAGATAGCTTTTATTTTTGTGATGCCTTTAACTTCTATTATTTTTCCACATCTGGCAACTTATATTTTTACCTCTTTATTATCTATTCTTTTATCCGAGCCTTTTATTTTTTCTTTGATTAGTATATCTTTTATTGGAGTTTTTATTGTAAACAGTATATTCTCATTAATGTTTTCTGATGCTTTGTGCATTGTCTTTAGCCTGTTTTCTTTTCTTCATTCTTGTTTTGTACTACCATATGCAGGCCCTTTGCTGATTCCTTAACCCTTTCTTTAAGTGGAGTTGTTTAATCTGGGTTATCAACATATTTAATAATATTTTGGGGCAGGGCTAGCAGAGGCAACTAGCAACATTCATTTGAATGTATCTGCCCCAAATTCCCTTATACTAATAAGTTTTGTTTTATATCCATGAAATAGGGCATTCATTGTAGATAGGGGAATTCTAGAGATGTGCTACTATCTTTTATTTGAATGTTGACTTGACTTGTCAGCTAAGTTATTGGGGATGTCATTTAATTTCTCTGTGCCTCAGTTTCTTTGTCCCTATAAAGGCAATAATAATGATATACCTACTTTATAGGGTTGTAGAGAGGATTTAATAGCTTAGTGTATATACAGTGCTTAAAATAGCTATTAGCACATAAACATCTACTAAATAAGAGATATTAGTATTATATTTGCTCTGTTTTCAATGTTACCCCTCCTGGGTCAGCAGAAAGCCTGTGTACCTCTAGATGAAGCTTTTTATGTCTCAGTTTTGCCATTCTTTTAAAAATCTCTGTTAGCTGATTCTATTTAGAAAATACATGTCTGCTTGACTCTTTTTTATGCAAACTAGGTTATCTCAAATTGTTTCTCTAAATTACAAAGTAATGTTACAGAAAACAAACAAACAATAGAAGATAATTCTTTCTTTAGCTTTACCAGCACTGTCATTTTGAGTCCTGAGGATGTTCTGTGCTACTTATCTAGACATCATTGTTGTAGGCATCCCTGTTACCTTGATATTTTCAGACCATATAACTTAATTTTAGAAAAAAATTATCCTGAATATATCTTGAGTGTTTATCAGTTCCATATTTTACTTTAATTAATCCAGGTACATCGTCGTACTTAGAAGACGTTCTCCAAATTTGTGCACTGTGGGTGTGGCTATTTTCTAGTATCACTGTATTTCTAAATTTCTTTTCAGTGTTGCCAGTGAATTTCAGAAACAAAGATAGAGAAAACGATTTTTGCAACACCCTCTTGAAATAAAAATCCCGTAAATTGTATTTTGTATGGGGTCCCATAATGTAAATAACAGAATCCTGTGGGTCCATAGCTAATAATCATTTTTTAAACTTTTCCAAGTAGCATGTATTCAATTCTTTTACATGTAGAAGCAGGTATATATATATATACACACACACACACACACATATACATTATCTATCTATCTATCTAATCTATCTCTCTCTCTAGAGAGAGAGAGAGAGAAAGAGAGAAAGAGAGAGAGAGAAAATTCCTTATCTGAAATGCTTAGGACCCAGAAGTATTTCAGATACTAGATTTTTTTTGGATTTTGGAATGTTTTATATACATAATGATACGTGTTAGGGATGGGACATATTCTAAACATAAAATTCATTTACATTTCACACACATTATATAAACATAGTTGGGAGGTATTTTATACAATATTCTAAATATTTTTGGTACAGGAAACACATGTGTACATTGAACCATCAGAAGGCAATATTGTTATTTTATCAACCACCCACTTAATCAGTCTGTGCTTGTTTGGCATCATGATCATTTCTGATGCTGAATTTATCTGCTACTGATAAGCAATCATTTTCTTACACTTATTTACACATAAATACTTAATAGTAAAAAAATATGGCACACAATTTATACAGTGAACAAAAAATAATGTGTTCACAGTAACTAAGCAGCACAGCAGCAGCATCAGAAAACCTGTATCAGCTGTTAAAGCAACCACTAGCCGAGCATGGTGGTTTATGGCTGTAATTCCAGCACTTGGAAGCCTGAGGCAGTAGAATCACTTGAACCTGGGAAACAGAGGTTGCAATGAGCCAAGATGGTGCCACTGCACTCCAGCCTTGGTGACAGAGCAATACTCAGTCTCCAAAACAAACAAACAAACCAAGCAACCACTAACAATGTCAGGCTTTCAATCTCTACCTATGGTGCTAGATTTCAGTTTAAAGGTTACTGTACACTGCATTTTATTCTTTTAGGCGAAAAGAAACATCAGAAACAGTTGAGGACCAGGATGTGGGTCCTCTAAGGATGAGGAGATCATCTGCTAGACGGCTTTTAAAAATATTCCCTTCATAGTTATGAGCCTCATTAACAATGATTTTGTCTTCAAAGTCTCTCTGATTTTATGAACTGACATGATTTCTTGTTCCACTATATATACACACTGCTCTAGTTCTTCAATTAGCCCATCACACATTTTATCATGTGGTCTATAGGCACTTTTTCTGCACTGGTTACATTTTCATTGTCACATTATCATGATCACTTTGACTCAGAACCATTTTGGCTATTTCACTTTAGTCAAGAAATAAACTGGAGCCTCATTAGCTTTGTTAAAAAACACCTTCAATATTTACTTTTTATACTTACTGAAAGTCTCTAAAGGTATATGTTTTGCCTCTATAAGAAGGTCAGACATCATTTTTTTCTCACTTGGCATATGGAATTCTTCCAAGTCATCATGTTGTTCATCATCATCATTGAACTTAGTCACAGGCCAGAGGTTGTACCAGGCATGCACAATTGTGTCTTTAATCACTGTGTTCCAAACACTGGCAACAGCATGTATGACATTTTTCGTGCTAAATGCCTTTTGGAAACTCATTCTCTGCTGCTACAATGCCATCCAAAAAGTATTTTTATATTTACTCTTTATTGATTTAAGAATACTCTGGTACAGTGGCTGAATTAATGAAGTCATATTTGGGGGAAAGCACACGGCATAAAAAATAATTTTTGATGAGTATTTCAGCTGGGGGACTTGTAAACACACTCAGTTATCAAAAAATAACAGCCTTGCAATCATCATTCAGTCCAGTTCCTCTATAGTAAGCATGAGCTGCTGGTACAAAATATTTGTGAAATTAATCAGAAAAGATGTCTCTGGTGATCCATGCCTTTTTGTTAGCATCATAATGACTGGTAAGAAATTAACTCCTTGAAAAGAATGAGGACTCTTTTGCCTATCTCAGCAACTTTACACATATGCAGGCCTGCCGCATTAGCACATCCCAGTACAGTCATTCTCGCTTCAGCATTTTTAATTCACGTAGGGGCTGTCTCATCAATGGTAGTCAGTGTCTTTCTGGGATAGTAACACCAAAGCAGTGATGATTAATCAATATCACAGACTTGGTCTGGTTTCAGATTTTCATCAGCAGTGACCTTGGCAAACTTGTTAATGGATTCTTCCACCATGTCACAATGAGCAAATGCTTATCACCACAAATCTTTTAACATGTAATACCAAGGCTTTTAAAAAAAGTCTGTTGAATATTCATAGTTGTCCTCAGTTCATAGTAACAGTTCTTTGCTTGTTTCGTGATCAGCATACCATGAAGTGGCATGTGTGCACTGAAACTGTGATGGAGCCAATCATTTAATACATGACCAAAATCTTCATTTTTAGCTTTATATAGTGTTTTCTATTTGTAATTCACTTCTGTTTATCACTTTCAGCATAGAACTTCAGCAGTTGTTCCTCTGATGCTTCAAATCATATATGACGATTATTTTAACATCATATTCGTCTGAAAGTTGTTTTATAATTACACCAGTTGTTTCTCCAGAAGTTTGACTTTCCATGCTGTAAACATAAATGCTTTCCTCCATCTCTTATCACTGTTACTCACAGGGGTATCTGCAGGCTTTTTTGCTCCCTCATTTTCAACAATATCTGTATACTACCAATTAAAGAGTAAACAAAGAAATACCGTGAGTAATGCACACAGGTCTTGACCTCATGCAAAGAATTACAGGGAACTTGCCATTGGTGTGTCCACCCTGCAGCCACACTTTTTGTGAGGGTGCTTACATGGGGGAATCTAGGCATGTGAAACAAAGATATATTGCAATTGAAGACGAATGGAACCGTCTTTCGTCCCTTTGGGATGTTGAATAAACTGTTTTATGCCTGCATTTGACTGACCTATCACATGTAATCAGGTGTGAAATTTGTCACTGTGGCTTTATATTGACACTAAAAAAGTTGTGAATTTTGGAGCATTTCTGATTTTGGATTTTCAGATTTAGAAAATTCAAGCTGTATATAAGTATGAAAGGTAGATAAAAGATTCCATTTATGCTTTCTTATTTTCCCTAAAAAATAAAACAGAAAAAAATCCAACAGAATTGTCAACTATCTTATAAAAGAAACATTTACTGAATAAAACATATTGTGTCTCAGGCAAAACTGATAAAGAGAAACTAACTCCTGGAAATTTTGGTGAATTTACTGTTATTTCAAGGAAATAGAAAATTCTGGATTTCTACAGAAAAAAAAAAACTCATGATAACTCAGCAACTCACGATAAAGGGAAAGATCAGACTGGCCTCAGCCTTACTTCTTCAGTGCTGGAAGACAGTGGCACATAAAGCAAAGAACTGGTAATCAAATAATTGTGTAACTAGAAAAGCTGTTTAAATATAAGAATGACAAACATGAAACACAAAAGAAGTTGAGAAATTTAGTTCACTCAAATCATTATTGAAAATTAAAAGTACTTGATGCCGTAATCTATTTTATCAAGAGTTGTATCAAAATAAATAACTGGAATGGAGAAGTCGTGATATAATGGAGAGGTGAAGAAACCTTGATGATTTTTAACTACAGAGTAAAGGTTAAACTTGTAGGAATTCTGGTTATGAAAAAGACTATTGTATTAGTAACATTGAAATATAAAAATAATAATTTGAAAATGTGTGTGAGAAGACTAGAAAAAGGCAAGCATAATGTAATCAATTTATCTGATTTCAATTCAGGAACTAAAAGGAACTGTAACTTACATCTAAATATATAGATAATAGCTATATATTTAGCTATGGTAAATAGCTTATATATAACTATATAAGAACTATAACTATATAGGAACTATAACTTACATCTAAATATATAGATAACAGCTAAGTATGGTAGCCAGAATTATAAAAGGACACACTGAAAGGACTGAAACCAGCCTGTAGGTGCTGACAAAGAACCAGCATACTTCGAATGCCTGGGGCCACTGAGAACGACGGAGATCTGGATACTGCGCCTGGAGAGAAAAGCATGTTTTCTACAAGTGCCCCTTATGGACATCTTCCAACATTTTCTTATTCTGTTTAGTAGTTTTGATTTCTGTCGTATTGTTGTCAATAGTAGCAATTGTCAATATATTCTTAGCTGCAAGTAATAGAAACAAAATCCCAGTTCAATAGGTTTCGACCATGAGGAAAATTAGTTTCTCACTCAAAAAGAGTCTCATAGACAGAGATCTAAGGTTGTTTAGTTCAGCAGCACAAGGACCTGGGTCCTGCTACTTTTCAATTCTGTCTGTCTGTGTGTAGCTTCCTTCTGACTAGCTCCACCCACTGTCATGTGATGACTGCAGTTTCATGTGTCACCCATAATATTACTATCACATCAATATACACAGGCCACACATGGAGAGATACTTCTCTCCCTAGTATTTCTTTGGAAATTGGGAAAAACATTTTCCTCAAATATTCTCAGCAAATTTCTCCTTCTAATTGACTATAATTGTGTTGCATACCAACACCAAAACCAGCAACCTAGAAGGCAAATGGGATTCCTGTGATTGACTTATACCAACCGTACATCACCATGAGTAACAGTAAAATAGGAGGGTGTGAAATAAGCGTGTGGATTTTTCAGCAAGAAGAATGGTGAGAATATCCATTGGTAGGTTATTAACAGTGACTTCACATGTTGTCATTAAAGATAATTAGTTTTATTTATTATTGTACATAATTTATTAAAGTAATATTTTTACCTGATTTAAAAAATTTGCTAGGACATCCAAAAGATATTGAATAAAAGTGGTGACAGCAAGTATCCTTAGTTTGTTCTATTTGTAATGACTTGAGTATTTAACCACTTTGAGATTTGCTAGATTTTCCCTTAATAATATTTAAGAAGTTTTTTCAATGCATACTTTATCAAAAATATAAGCTTTTAATTAAGTAGAAAACAGGAACAACAAAAATGACATAAAAAATAAATAAATTAAAAATAAGAATTCTTGAAAGACTATTATAATGATTTGCTCTTGCTCCTAGTAAGAGGAAGGGAAGAAAAATCTGAATAAATTGGAACACACACCTAATATTTGGATAATTATTTTTAATGATTTAAAGATGTGAATTATTTCTAAATTAATTTGTAAAATATGGCATCCCAATAAAAAAAGACACTTTTAATTTTATATGATTATGTATTAATATAATAGCCAAATGGAATGATATACATAGAATAGTCAGGAGATCTGCAAAGCTGAGTACGGAGCAGAATAGGGTTAGCTGTACCAGAGAACAACGCTTGAAGTAGAGCTTTAGCCACTAAAGTAAGATGACACTAGCTTTTGATTAGATAAACAGAAAAATGGAACAAAAACATGCCTAAAGACACATGGACATTAAGAATATTTTAAAATTGTCATTTCATGCTAGAGATGTAAAGGTGAATTATTTAACAATTGTAAAATAAATGCAAAGATTGACAGATACTAGATAAACTATGAGTAGATTACCCACTTTTATATCTGTGAATAATTTCCAAAAGAAGAAAGATGTAAATATTCAAAATGAGAGGCCATAACATACCAGAAAATGCTAGTGTTCTATTTTTTAAGACAGTTTTACAGGAAAAGATGTAATTTCTAAGTATGTCCCCAAATCTCAAATTCACAAAGATAATATACAAATATTTTTAATTATATAAGACAATGAAACCTTATAAAGTTTTACGTAAGTCAAAAGACAACTGAAAAATTAGAAAAAAAAATGTGGCCATTAACTTCACAGAAAAGAAGTGTCAACATACAGCTTTGCAAAGTTAAGAAGATGACTCATATACAAATAAGTAAACATGTCTCAAGTATATAATCAGCTCATTAATTGAACCAAGTGTTAAAAAATTCTATTTGACATTTGGTAATTTTCTTAGTATAAAATAAGCTCTTGAAAAAAAAAAAAAGACCCAATGAAAACACATGCAAAGGACATACAAGAAAGTTGACAAAATAAGAATATTTAAAAATTGTATTGAAAATTTTTATTCTCACTTATAATTGCAATTATAATTAAAAGAATAAATAGGGACAAAGAATAAAGGCAACAAAGTCACTAAAATATGAATTTCACAGAAACTTAGAGACATTTTGTTATCTACAACATTTTAAAACTAACTGGTCAACTCCCTGGATAGCTGACTTTAAGAAAACTTCTAAAATCGATTATTCTAAGTAAACTTTCTTTAACATTTCTATTTCTAGACCTCTCCATTATGTTTCTTTATATTGCAAGTGTCTGCAGAAACACTCTACTAATGTAACACTGTTATTTCAGACTTTTTAAGCTTTAAAAATTCTTGGAACTCTTGCTGTGGTACCCTAAAAAATAATTATCACCATCTTTACCCTCATTTCTTGTGTGAAATAAAATCATTCCCCATAATATCTTATTTTAATTTGCTAAAGATAAAGATGGATATGTATGAACATTAGTTTGTGAAAATATTTGTTATGTAATCTATTTTAGTTTATGAGGAATTAGAAAACAGTAATAAAATTACCGCACATAAAAACAAATAACCATACATACTTACATTCTGATCACAGCATCTGTAAATCTTCCACTGAACCTCAAATTAATTATAAATTGTAAAGGTTTTTTTCTGTTACTTTTCTAGTAAAACCAAAGCACATTCATAAAGCAAGACAATATAAAGGTACTTAAGGTTATGGCTGTCATTATAAGCATTGCAGACATGGGCATTCAGCAATGTCTTTATTGTATTTAGACATCTGTTTAATAACAATGTCAAAACTTGGTTATAGTTTTCCTAATGGTTGAAGACTTTCTAAAGGAAAGAGCTACATTGACCTAAAAGACAATCTTTATGCAAAAATTGAAGCTACAGCAATTAAGAAACTAGAGCTGTACAGAGTGTGTTTTATAGTTAAACATAGATTTTTTTTTTTCTGTCTCCTCATTCCTTCTCCTTCATTTTTGGAGAAGTTCTAAAAAGTGGAATTACAAAAGCAAAAGTTATACACCCTTACATTTCTATATATTACTGTTTCTTAGCCTTCATTCTCTTGTCAAGCATGAGACAAAGGCTTGGGTGCACATGATTAATTTGGAAATTTAATCTTAGGAGGAGGAATGCAAGACAGGGTAGTAAAACAAAGAAAGAAGGTGTGTTAGTTCATTCTTGGGTTGCTATAAAGAAATACCTGAGACTGAGTAATCTATAAAGAAAAGATGTTTCATTGACTCACAGTTCTGCAAGCTGTGCAGGGAATACGGCACCAGCCTCTGCTTGGCTTCTCGGGAGGCCTCAGAATGCTTCCAATCATGGTGGAAGGCAAAGGAAGAGAGGATGTCTCATATGGTGAGATCCAGGAACAAGAGAGAGAGAGTGGAGAAGTGCCACACACTTTAAACAACCAGATTGCTAAAGAACTCACTACCACGGAGGACAGCACTAAGCCATGAGAGACCCATTCACATGACCAAAACCCCTCCCACCAGGTCCCACCTCCAACTCTGCGGATTACATCTCAGTACAAGATTTGGAAGGGACATCCAAAATATACCAAGGGAAATGTGAAATAAGAATATACTACTTAGAGGCGCCACTTCAATCACTGATGCTAGATCTGCTCGCAACCTTATGACAATATGTAGGAAATGATTCTCAGTGCTTTCTCCCCATGGCATAAATTTACTTCTTTCCCCTTAGTCAGGGGAGGCCCTTCAGATATTAACTCCCTGTCACTTGCAGACTTCTCAGAGAAGGATGCCTTTGAAAACTCTCACCATGTCATCACAGAAGCCTCATATCCTAAAGCAATAAAGAGGCAGTAAAGCCAGATGTGAAAGGTTATTAACTGAACCTGAACAAAGCTAGCAGTGGTGTCAAAAGTGACAGGTGGGTTTGAGAGGAATTTCAAGTGACATAGAAAAGTTCAAGAAGATTGCCAATTTTGCCTTCAATAAAGTTATTCTAATTCAGATTTCCACCAGCAGAGTATGTTAACATCTGTACATATATACATGTGCATACACACACACACACCACACACAGAATAGTATTACTGTGTGAGTTTTTTATTCTGCCATTACAGAATACCTGAGATTGGGTAATTTCTAAGGAACAGAAATCTATTTATTTCCTCTCAGGTCTGGAGGCTGGGAATTTCAAAACCAAGGCATGGCATCTGGTCAGGCCTTCTTGTTATGTTATATGTGGCAGAAGGCATCACAGGAGTGAGAGAGAGTAAGAGGGGGCCCATTCATCTTTTTGTAAGAAACCAACTCCCATGATAACAAACACACTCCTATGATAATGGTATTAATTTATTCATGAGGGTGGTGCTCTCCTGGCTCAAAACACCTTTTGTTAGATCACCTTCTAATACACCACATTCAAGATCAAGTTTCCAGTACGTGAACTTTAGGGGACACATTCAAACCATAGAAATTATTCTTCTTAATCTTGGGATGATTGAGAAATATGGATCTTATTCTTCTAATTAACATGAGTTTTTTAAGTGTTAGTAGTCCCTTACCATTTAAATAATCTTTATTCAAAATAGCAGCTGTGGCTACTGAGAATACTGTTGGTAAACGTTCATTCACTGCTAACAAGACAGGAAACAAATTGAACTATAAACAATAGTCTGTTTTTGCTGTCAGCCCTTTATGGGGAATTATCACTAAGGTCAATTTTTAAATGGATTAGAGTCTTTCCTAAGATAGTTTCATCAAAAAAAAAAAAGAAAAAAAAAAAAAAGAATGAGTTTAGGATAATAGATTATCAGCTTATACTGAAATCCTGGCTCCTGCTCCTGGATGGCCAACTAGACAGAGCCAGGAGGAACATCTCCTACTGAGGGACGGGGACATTGTGAAGACTGGCCACTCCTAGCAGATCTTCAGAGGAAAAGCATTGAGAGCAAGGAGGGAAGATAGATACTAAGCTGAAGCGGGAGGAAGCTGGGTACCCTGCATGGGGCCACTGTGCACCACCACTCATTCCTGGCTCCCAAGGACTCCTGCAGAGGGCATGAGTTGAACAAGCAAGGAGCAACTGCGGTCCTCACCGGCCTCTGGAATCTCAGCAGGAAGAGACCCCTTGACCACCATGGAAACTTGACTTGGCAGGGAGTGCTGCTTAGATAAGTGGTAGGGGCACAACTCTGGCCAGTGTGGAACCCAGTAGTGGAGCATGGCCAGGGATGCCCATACCCCTAAGGCTCGACTTGCTATCATGAAGACTTTAGCCCTAGAGAACTGTGGGGCCTGCACTCTGCAAGTCAACCTTGCCCTTGAGAGGAGGCCAGTCCAATTCGAGCACCCCCAGTGGGTTGGCCTCTCTCAGGGCCCAAGCCTGGCTGCACCTACTTGCAGTACAGAGACCAGGAACCTCTTTGGGGCCCCAAGCTCCTATGCTGGTGGACCTTGCCTGAGCACTCCAATAGAGCTGCCTGCAGGCATGCACTAGTTGGCCCTCCCCCCAGGGCAGCCGCTGTCGTGCTGTGTCACTTCATCTTCATGTATTTGCCTATGGCCACGCCCTACATTGCTTTGCTCACATGTGTGTGCGTGGGTAGACTGTGTCTTCCCTTTCACACCATTGTACATGTGCCACCTAAACCCTGCGGTGCCACCGCTGCCAGCCTGAGTGTACCCCAACCCCCACTCCCCGCTGCACAGCCATTGTCCTTGGCAGCAGGGAGCCCGCCAGCCCTTTCCTCGCCAGTACACAGACTCCGTGCCAACACTGACTGCCACCTGCAAGTCATGAAACTATGCACGGAGAACAGGGGATCTGTCCTTGCACTAAGCGGTTATCGCGGCCAGCGTGAACTTGCAGAGGGAGCACGCAGTCCTGCACACACCAGCGCCCCGCCCTGTCCTAACACCACCATCCGGATGAACGCACACAGTCCCTGGTGGGGCCTCACAATGCCCGTAACTCTTCTGCCACTGCCACTGCCGCTAATGTCCACGTGGAAACCGGCATTTGCACCTGCGAGCCATGGCCGAAAAGCATGCACCCTGCCACACTGCCTATGCTGCTGCTGCTGCTAAGTGGGAAAGAGGAAGGATCCCACTGCCACGGCCCTAGGAACTGCTTTGAGCTGAACTGAAGGAGACTGAGACACACACACACAAACACACACACAAACATTCAAAAGATCCACAAATCCAGGAGCTAGTGTTTTGAAGAACTAGATGGACCACTAGCTAGCCTAATGAAAAGAAGGTCCAAAGAAACAGAATTAGGAACAAAAAAGGGATAATACCACTGTCACCACAGAAATACAAATAACCAGCAGAGGCAAATATAAACACCTCTTTGCATACAAACTAGAAAATCTAGAAGAAATGGGTAAATTCCTGGACGAATACACCCTCCTGAGACTGAAGCAGAAATAAACTGATTCCCTGAACAGACTCATAACAACTCCAATATTGAATCAGTAATAAATAGTTTACCCAACAACAACAAAAAGCCCAGGACCAGACGGATTCACAGCTGAGTTACACCAGATACAAATACCAGAAATAAAAGAAGATGTGGTACCATTTCTACTGAAACTATTCCAAAAAATTGAGGAGAGACTTCTCCCTAACCCATTCTATGAGGTTAGCATCATCCATTCCAAAACCAGGCAGAGACACAACAACAACAAAAGAAAACTTTAGGCCAATATCCTTGATAAACACTGACGCAAAAATCTTCAACAGAATACCAGCAGACCAAATCCAGCAGCACATCAGAAGGCTAATCTACCACGATCCAGTAAGTTTTATTTGTGGGATGCTAGGTTGGTTCTGTATCTGCAAATCGATAAATATGATTCAACACATAAATAGAACTAGACAAAAGTCACATGATTATCTCAAGAGCTGCAAAATAGCTTTCAATAAAATTCAACATTTCTTCATGTTAAAATCTCTCATAAGCTAGGTATTGACACAACATATCTCAAAATATTAACAATAAGAGCACTTTATGACAAACCCACAGCCACCATCAAAACTGAATGGGCAAAAGCTGTTATGTTTCTTTAAAAAGGGGGCAGAACATGACCATACCAAAAATGGAAAGAGAATCTGATACTGACAGCTTACTTTGTATCCATTCCTCTCTAATATTAATAGTATGACTGGAGGTGAGAATCGCTTGTTATAAACATAGTCCTTGGAGTCCTCATTCAGCTTAAAGTGTGTGTGTGTGTGTGTGTGTGTGTGTGTGTGTAAAACAGATACTTTTCAAAAGAAGACATACATGCAGCCAACAAGTATATGAAAAAAATCTCAGTATCACTGATCAGAGAAATATAAGTCAAAATCACAATGAGATATCATCTAACACCAGTCAGAATGGCTATTACTAGAAAGTCAAAAAATAACACAGTGTTGAAGTTATAGAGAAAAAGGAATGCCTATATACTATTGCTAAGATTATAAATTAGTTCAACCGTTGTGGAAAGCAGTGTGGTAATTCTGCAAAGGGCTAAAAACAGAACTACTACTTGATCCAGCAACCTCACTACTGGGTATATAACCAAAGGAATATAAATTGTTGTATCATAAATACAGATGCAGCACTATTCACAATAGCAAAATAGGATGGAGTCAACCAAACTGCCCATCCATGGTAGATTGGATAAAGAAAATATGGTACATATACACCATGGAATACTAGGTAGCCATAAAAAAGAATGAGATCAGATCCTTTGCAGGAACACAAATGGAGTGGGAGGCCATTATCTGTAGCAAGATCATGCAGGAACAGAAAACCAAATGTCACATGTTCTCACTTATAAGTGGGAGCTAAATAATGAGAACACATGAAGACAAAGAGGGGAACAACAGACACTATCTACTGGAGAATGGAGGGTGGGAGGAGGAGAAGGAACAAAACAAAAAGCAGCTATTGGGTTCTAGGCTTAGTACCAGTGTCATGAAATAATCTTCACAAAAAGTTCCCATGACATAAGCTTACCTATATAAAAAACCTACACATGTATCCCTGAAGCTAAAAGTTAAAAAAAAATTCCTAATTTTAATATAAAACTCAAAAAATATTTATTGAGGTATCTGTTATGTGTGAGAAGTATCATATGTTTTATGAATATTCAGATTACAGCATTATTTATAAAGGCAAATAATGAAAATAGCTTAAATAACTACTAAAAGAAGATTTTAGTACTACTAAATACTACTAGATTTGTGTATTACTATGCAGCCAATAAAAATAATGATGCATATTCATCTTTATTGAAATGACATGGTATCTGTAATGTATGGTTAAGTAAAAATAATCATCTATGTATAGCATCATATTTATCACTTTCTATTTTTGTAGAAAGATAAAAATGTGTGTGTATATGTAAACATAGTTGAAATTATGGTGAGATATGTTTCAAATTAGAAGGCAAGGTTATCTACAGGATATAGGATTATAAATAATTGTCACTTTCTGCCTTATAGTTTTCTACATCTCCTAAACATTTTATCAAGGAGTTTTATTTTATTTTATAATTTGAAGAAGTTTATTTATTTTAAAAGTACATTATTCTTTCTCTGTAATTCCCATTTTAACATTGGTTCACACAATGAACAGTTTTGGTTTTGGTTAGAGAAGACATTTTGAGGGCCAATTTAAAGTATACAATTAAAAAAACATTATAATCACAAGGGCATCTGTGGATCAACTTAAGTACATGACAGAAGATCTGAAAAATTATGTGAATGCATGTTAGATCCATTCCTTCATTAGTTCAGTCAACAAATATCTATTGGGTTTACCACATACCCATTGTTATAATATAGGAATTCTCATAGATAGAGAAATGAACAGAAGAGCCATTATTCCCCTTCTTTGCCTGGCTAGCTACTACTTGTCCTTCCTTCAAGATTTATCTTAAGTATCACCTTCTCTAATATATCACAACATATTCTCATTGTTATAGGGAGAAGAGATGAATTAACAGACAGTTAAAATGGCAAGTGGTAAGTATGCAGGGGACATATCGGAGGAATATCAGACTCTGATGCTTGATCACTGTATTAAAGGATGGTTGAGTAGAAGTTATACAGTCAAATAAAATGGGAATAATATATATTTGAAGCAAAAGAAACAAATATGCAAAGGCCCTGAGGTTTGAGGAAACATGGAAATGTAGAAAAACAAACCGTTGTGGTATACATGATATAAAGGAGAAACAAAGGTCAGCATTAAAGAATTGTGAATATTTTAGAGGAAAAAGTATAAAAGGAAACAAACGAGTCAGAAATCAAAGTTCACCTTTGGCCTTCCCTCTATTTCCATATAGTCACGTGGTACTGATTTTCCTCTTATGTATCTTATGTATCTCAGGACATGCTTCCTCATCTCTACTGCTAATATTCTACTCCAAGTGTCTTAGTTTGCTTGATATGCCATAACAAAATTTCATACACTGGATAGCTTAAATAACACACTTTTATTTTCTTGCATTTCTGGAGGCTGGAAAGTCCCAGCTTAAGATTCTGGCAGAATTCTGGTTCTGGTGAAACCTCTTTTTCCTGGCTTTCAATAGCCACTTTCTCGGTGTGTCTTCAATGGCAGAGAGAGACAGATCTCTGGTATTCTTTCTCCTCTTTCATAAGGATGCCAGCATCCCTATATCAGGGATCCACCTTTATGACCTTATTTAACCTTGATCACTTCCTTACAGATCCTATCTTCAATATAGTCACAAGGAGTTTAGGGACGTAAGGCTTCAACATAAGCATTTGGGGTGGTGGCGAGGGACACATTTCAGTCCATAACACTAAGTTCTTATTATTTCTTGCTGAAATTACTAAATTACTCTTTCTAACTGATCAGCCCATATCCTCTCTTGACTCTGTCAAAATTTTTCTCATTGCAGCTGGGATCTTCTTTTTAAAATGCACATCACTTTGCTGCTGCTGATAACTAAATGATTTCCCATTAGTTTTAGAATAAAAACATATTTTTAAAAACTTTGCCTGCAATGCTCTGTAGGGCTCTGTCCCATGTACCTCTCCAGTCTTACCTTCACCATTTCCTCGTGCACTCTGTCTCCAGCCCTCGTCTTGAATATCCATGCCCTTCCCTCTGCCACGCTGCCTTTGAACATGTTCTTTTCTCTGTGGGGAATGTTCTGTCTCCCAAAGTTTTGTCTACTGAGTCTACTATTTCTTCAGATCTTAGAAATAATTATTGCATCCTCATTAAACTAAACCTCATGAGGGAGGGGACTATGCCCATTTTGCTTGTATTGTATTCACAGTTCCTGTTAGGAAGGCTGATACTTGGCTGATGTTCAATGAAGTACTTTAATAAGTTAATTAATGGCAAAAAAGAGATTCAAGGTTTGTTTTAGAAGACATCAGAGCCAAATGAAGCCATACTACTCACTTCGAGTTCCTTTTAGGTGGAATTTCCCAAACTGATATGTATTAAATACTAATGTTCTATTCGATAGTAATAGATGAATTACAAAATAGAGTTCTTTAGTCTCTAAAAATGCTGGGCTAAATGAAACTGCCTTTTTTTTTTTCTGCAGGTGTTCTTAGATTCTTTAAGATTATACTATTTAACGTGCCCTCTTGATCACAAAACTCTTTTCATAAAACACCCTCCACATCATTACTGACACCAGTGTCCCAAATGCATACTTTGAACACATAATGGTTTGAGGAATTTAACTACATGAAGATAATTTTTAAAATTTCAGTTGATATTAGAATCATTGATCTTTATCAATTTATGTTAAACTTTCCTTCTCTGAGATCTATTACACGAAGCAGTTTTTGCTCTCCTTTTATTGATCTCTGAATTTGATAATAGATTATGCAGTCTATAGAATATCTTTACACTGTTTTTATTTTGAAACAAAGACCAAGACGATGGAGGTCAGAGTTTTGTCATTTATTCCTAACTATATTCATTTAACAAATATTAATTGAGAATTTTTTGTGTAAAAGGCTTGGCTCTGTGAAAGATAGTCATTCATATAAGATGGGGCCTTGGTACACTTTAAGTCTATAATATAAAAGGGGACATAACTGTGTTAACAAATAATTACAACATAATAAACATATAAGTGTATCAGTGAAGCAAAGTGCCATAGGAATTCATTGGCGATACAGATTACCTCCTCCCTGTCCCACAAGCAAAGAATACCTAATAAATGGATGAAAAAAAAAACTAAGTGAGGTAGGAGTTTCAGCTTAATAGTCTCAATGTTGATGCCTTCCTTAAACAAGAAGGCAGAACTACCTGAGGATCTAGAGTGTTTAGGAAAGTTAGGCAAGAGGATTGGAGCAGATAAGAGATGATTTGGAACTTAAGTTACAGGAAACAGACTAATCTATCATGTAGAAATGAATAATAAGATACTCAAGTAGCTTTGAGAACCCACTTAAAATAGGAAGGATGAATTTCTGATAGGTCAGTCAGCATGGTTCTATGATTAGCAAAGTCAAATGAGAAAAATGTTCTTCTTAACTATCTTTGCCAGACACTGTGGAAAATTTAACCATTTGAGCAAAAAGTCTATTTTGAACTATCATAGGTCATTCATCTTCACTGTTAATGCTGAGGTCATTAAACTTTTACAGAGAGCCTGACAGCAATATTTAAAAAACTGTATGTTTCAATCTGTTTCTGCTTTTGGAGTGTTGAGATGTAAAATAATAAAGGACTCAGACTTTGTCTCATGCTTGAAGTGCTGTTGGTTTTCTATAAATATCACATAATGAGAGAGGGTAGCGTCCTGCATGGTTGTCTTTTACTCAGAATACAATATATGTTCCAGGTGGTTACACATGATTTATAATTGTTGGTAAGATGGTTCTGTCAGGCAAACAGTGTTGTGGCTTATTTTCACAAATCACATCTAATAAATCACTGTAAAAACAGGTCACAGCATACATGAGGTACTGCCAAACAGCACTTAAAAATGCATTTGCCTTAATATCATCCTATGGAGGGCTTCAATTTAATGAAAAAAGTAAATGAATTTTTTCCTCTAAGATCAGATATACATACTCAACATTTTTTGGCCTGCTTCCACTAAAGTGATAATAGAGCTGAAATCATAGCACATTATTTTAAGCTTTTATATTCTCTATCCTTGTTAGATATTTCTAACTCTGTCACCACGTAAGCTCTTAGTGCAGAGTATAATTCCAAGACATTCTGAAAAATGAGTCTTTCATAGACATTTCACATTTTCTTATTATCGCAGTTTGTCATTTCTCTTCTGTTCACTTCCTTTGTAGGTGTAGAGGGAAACAGAAGAAAGATGTCAAGAGGGAAAGTAATAATGCTTTCCTTCTTGCATCTTGACTCGAACAAGTGAGCCAGTCCTTATATAAAGGTGATAATGATCTAATAGTGATTAAGACCCTTTCTTCGTATTGGGTATTACTAGCTTAAGACTCAAGAAATAGTGATTACTTTGTTCTAGCAGCTTTCAAGTGCATGGGCTAGTGAATGCATCACTGGCTCTGGTCAGGGTATAGGTGGCCTCTGCATAGTGATGCATACAGCAGGGAGGGAGATTCTGTGAACATGCTAAGTCCTGGCTAAGGTTCCTAAGGATGTCGTAGCTGGTGTTGCCTTATTTAATTCTGATTCCATCCTGAAACCCAATTCTGCTTCTCTATGTCTCCATGGCCAAAAACTTGGTGACTTACACAGCCAAGCCATTGTCCATAAAGTACTATTAACACTACTTAAATTATCAGTCCATTTATCCTTAGAAGGAGATAGTCCAAATCATGAGATCATCAAGTTAGCAGACAGGAATGCCCTCGACAAAACTAACGGCACTCAAACTCTTCTTTGTCTTTCTTCCTAAACCTTTTGACAATTCCCTTCACATATACTCTGGATCCCATCTCCAGGCATCCTTTCAATTTCGCATTTCCAGTGTTCTCTCTTTGAATCATTCCCTTCAAGACACCAATGTGGTCTAGTATTACCCATATGTTTTAAAAAAGAAAATTGTTGGTCACAAATTTTTTTGAGCTACACATGATTTTTACTCCCCTCTGATACAGCCAAACTTTTGCTTAGACATGCTGCTTTCAAGGTCAAAGAATAGAGACACATGTTTTGTCTTTTGAGTGACCTCTGTGCATAGTCCTGGTTGCCCTCTCTCTTCCCTTTTTACATGGGTCAGCAGAGAGCTGGCTCATCAGCACTGGGTAAGCTCATCAAAAGAACACAAGGTCTTTCCCCATCTCCTACCAGAGGCATTAATATGTGACCTCGCTTGACTAAGTTATTGTCTTACAAGGCCACGGCCTTGGCCAAGGAGCTTCCATTATTACAAGGTTGACTAGAGTTCCCTGACATTTCCTAACTGTCCTGGAAATATATATAGCACTCTCAGTATCACTTTCCGTGTTTTCTCCAGATCACTGAGCATAAATCTCACAGTGTGTGCATCCCACTGACTCTATTGTCTTTATATTTTCCTGATAAAATATTGCATTGTAAAAACTAGTATGCATGCATTTCTTTCCCTTGTATTACAGCCTCCAGTGACTTCCATGCTAAACTCTAACAGATGCTCTTGTCTTCTCATTTTACTCAAGTCCTCACTAGCATGCAGCATGTGAACAATTTCCTTTTTTCCTCTCTCAGTTTCCACGACTCTATACCAGTGAATCTTAAACTTTAGAGTGTATCAGAATCAATGGGGTTTCTGTTTCAGTAGGTCTGAGGTGGGTCTAAGACCCGTTCCCAAGTGATAATGCTGTCCTTGTTCTGGAGACTACATGTTGAAAACCATCACTGTATACTATCGTGGGTCACTTTGTTATCTTTGCAAAGTTCCCCATTATTGATGCTACTACTGTGGATACTTCTCATCATCCTCTTTTCCAGATTAGTCTCCTTCCTATATCTCTAATTTCTCCCCAGTTATCAGCCTCCCATTTTAGTATCAGATCTATATGGTTGTATCTGTATGTTGGTAACTCCAACATGTTTTCGAAAGCCCTAGCATACACATTTTGTATAAAACTGCCTAGTCTTTAAGCCTCAATTATCTCATGGTGTTGTGAGGACTCAATTGTGAATCTTAATTACCTTGACTAAGACAAACATTATACTATGATAATTTATGAAGTAAGAACACTGCCACCAGATAACCAAGTATAGACCATATACTATTTTAAAGTGAGCCTTTAAAATATAAATTCAGAATTTAAATATTGTCAGAAACATTAAATTTGATATATGTAATTTCTGTAAGTAACAATTATTATTATCTTGGCATTCTTCATTTAAAAATTATAGCAACATTTTTAGTTTATGTTTTTAAGTATAATTAATCCGATCAGATAAGATGTATTAAGTTCTATTTTCAGTGATTGCCTGAACAGATTTACATAAGGCAGGCATTCTGTCAAGGTTTCTAATTATTTATTATATAATTTTATCCAGTGCTTGGAAACTGTATTGGTAAGATGCCCAAAGAGAAGCAATCACTTAACAAAACGAAGTTGTAGTTATTCATACAAATGACTATTTGACAGCATAATTCTTTCATGTTGAACAGCAACTTTCATCATCTTTTTGTGTAAGAAAAGCAGTATTTGTTCTAGAAACTCATTCCAATTGCATTATTTTTTGAAGTTATGGCATCATGATTTTTATGTTGAAAGAAATCTGGTATAGCTAACTAGCACACTCCACTGCATACAAGCAGGAATAAAATCTTAATCATTAATCTTCTTAAGAATTCCTCATTTCTTTACCATGTCTATTCTTTTAAAAGATCTTCAGGAAATTTTCATGAATGGCTAATTTTGATTACCAAAATGCTGATTTTATGATGTATTTGATTCATTTTATTCAAAAGGTAAGTTCCTCAAAATCATTTGTAGATTGACTCAGTTGAAAAATATAATAATGAAGTTTAATATTTGTGAGATTTATTTATATTTTTAGGATGTGCAACATGATGGGGTTATTTCAGCTCTTATTTTAAATTCAGAGGGTACATGTGCAAATTTGTCACATAAAAAAATTGCACGCCACTGAGGTTTGATGCACAAATGATCCTGTCACCCAGGTAGTGAGCATAGCATCTGATAGGGAGCTTTTCAAGCACGTCACCTTTCCATCCTCCCTACTCTAGTAGTCCCAGTGTCTATCGTTGCCATGAGATTTATTTTAATAAAATTGTTCAAAAATAATTTATCTTATTTAAAATTATTTTTCTATTCATATTTTCAAAAACTGGAAGCTGTATTATAAATTTTATGGCTGCCAAACAGATTTAACTCCAATTAAATCCCTAATTGACCTATGATGTATATTTGGTGTAACTGAAAAATAAACACCTTTATTTTAAGCCACTGATAGGTGCTGTTATTTACCACAGCAAAACTTAGTCCCTCCCAACTTTTTTAATAGGCATATTCGGAAGATTTGATTGTGGGTGCCTTCATTTAGGTTAGGTTTTTGATTTCTCTGAATTAAAAATGCTATGACTTGCTTTGACCCAATAGCATATGGCAAAGGTGACAGGATGTATATAATTATGTACATAAAATTGTAATGCCCATTTTGCTGAAAGACATTTGTTTTCTGACTTTGAAGAAACAACTATGCTGTAAGATGTCATATGTACAGGGCCACATGGCAAGGAGCTATGGACAGGTTTTTGTCAACAGCCATCAAAAAACTGAGGCTCTCAGTCTGGCAGCCTGTAAGAAACTACATGCTTCCAACAACTTCATGAGCTTGGAAGGAGATCTTTCTCCAGCCTACTCCTGATGAGAGCCCAGCTCATTCTTCCCATGTTGATTACAGCCTTGCAGAGGCTCCAGCTAAACCTAAATCATGCCTGGACTCCTGACCCAAACAATGTACAGAAATAAATAAATAATACAATTGAAGATTAGGTTCTGTGATATTTTTATAATTCAATAATAATGGGAGATTTTACTAGCTTTTTGTGGCAACTTTGAAGAATAATAAATTTAATGGAGACAGATTATGAAATAAAGTGTTTAATACCTTACATAACATTTACTCAGATGATATAGAAGATTAGGTGTTTTGATATTTTAAATAATTAACAAATATTCAATGAAAAATACTTTGGACCATCTGGGAATTTCTGCTCAGGTTCACTGTATTTCTATGAGCTCTTTACATAATATGAACCTCTCTGCATGTATATTATTCCTTAATAAAACATGGGAAAGAGCTATATTGGTCTGAAATACAATCACATTGTCTGTACGTTTATTTTTACTAATATCTACAGTAAATATGAAATAGAGCACATAAAGCAATATTGACATCACAATTAACAGTTTTCTTCTGGAGTTCATAAGTTTTGGCATCTTAGTTTAAAAAGAAAATAAACATCAGGAACATCTATAAACAATAGACAGATAATTCTAAAATAGCATAGCGTATCTTTCCCTCCTAAAAGTAGGGTTAAGGATGTTTGGCTTTACAGACTTTCTAATTCATACCATATCTTCAAATTTATGTATATCGTTCCAGCCTAGTCTCCTAATTTATTATTGTATTAGTATATTCTCACACTACTATAAAGAAATACCTGAGACTGGGTAATTTACAAAGAGAGATTTAATTGGCTCAAGCTCTGCAGGCTGTGCATAAAGCACAGTGACTTCTGCTTTTGAGGAGCCCTCAGGAAGTTTCCAATCATGGCAGAAAGCAGATGACAAAGAGGGAGCGGACACTTCAAATGGTGGGAGCAGGAGAAAGAGGATGAGAGGATGAGGAGGAGGAGGAGAGAGAGGGGGGAGAGAAGGAGAAGGAGAGGGAGAGAGAAAAGGTGCTACACACTTTTAAACAACCAGGTCTTGTGAGAACTCACTCACAAGAACAGCACCAAGAAGACAGTGGTAAATCATTCATGAGAAACTGCCCATATTATCTAATTGCCTCTTACCATGCCCCACCTCCAATACTGGGGATCGCAACTGCACCTGAGATTTGGGTGGGGACATAGATCCAAATCATATCACTGTGTTGTTGTTTTAATTTAACTAAGATGTAACTTGAAAAGACATTCTTGGAGGAAGGAGGAAGATGGTGAAAAGGAGGCAGAAATAAGTGGCAACTTGCACTCAGATGGACAGAGCAGCATGCGGAGACTCACATCGTGAAACTCTGCCCCAAGAACTATTGCAGTAACATACCAAGAAAGCCAAGAGAATCCACAGATTCTTTGAAAGCAGTGGATTGCCACTGCAGGCTCCATGGAATAGCTGAGGAACTGAGTCTGTTTGCTTTCTCAGCTGGGAGGCTTGTAACCTGGGATAAGTAACCTGGGATAAGAGCAAATATCAGCCCTGTGCACCAACTGCCTAGAAATAAATTCAATGCTGGTGGCAGGGGACACTGGGAGTGAAATGGGCCTTTCGGGCTGGAAGGCTGCATGGGAGCTGGGTGAGGTTTGTGGCTGCTGCCTTTCCCCACTTCTGTGATAATCTGTGTGATGCAGCAGAGGCAACCATATACGCCTGGGAACAGAATTCCTTTGGCCTGGGAACCACACTTACCCCCCATAGCAGCTGCAGCAAGCCCTCCCCAAGGAGAATTTGAGCTCAGACATGCCTAATCCTGTCTCTACCTGATGGTCTTTCTATACCTGCCCTGGCAGTAGAAGACAAAAGACATAATCTTTTGGGAGCTCTATGGCCCTGCCCACTGCTTGACCTTAGGGAAAGCTTGCAACCTTCCTATAATAATGCAGCTGATGTGCTCTTGAAAACATCACCTCCTGGCTGGAGGCAAACCAACACAAAACCAATGCACTAAACAAAAATACAACCAAGGACCCTCACAGACTCTACTTCAATCTCCTCCTGCTGCCACCAGAGCAGGTGCTGCTATCCATGGCTGAGAGACCTGAAGATGAATCACATCACAGGACTCTTTACAGAGTCTCCTGTACCAGCCTGGAGCCTGGTAGCTCTTCTGGGTGGCAAGAAAGCCAAGAGAATCCACAGTAATCCTTTGAGTAACATATCTTCCCTCTGATAGAGGCTACCCAAATGAGAAGGAACTCGAAAGCAAATCTGGCAATATGACAAAAAGAGGTTCTTTAGCACTCCCAAAAGATCACACCAGCTCACCAGCAATGGAGCCAAATGATAATGAAATCTCTGAATTTCCAGAAAAAGAATAGTAGTTAAAAAAATCAGAGGGACATTATATAATGATAAAAGGACTAGTCCATCAGGAAAATATCACAATCCTAAATATATATGCACCTAATGCTGAAGCTCCCAAATACATAAAACAAGTACAACTAGACTTAAGAAATGAGACAGATGGCAACACAACAATAGTGGGGAACTTTAATGCTCTACTGACAAAACTAGACAGATCATCAAGACAGAAAATCATCAGGGAAACAATGGACTTAAACTATACATTACAACAAATGGATTTAACAGATATTTATAGATCATTCTACCCAACAACTGCAGAGTATACATTTTGGAATTGATTTCCAATTTTATTCCACTGGGGTCTGAAAGAGTACTTGCTACAATTTAGATTTTCTTAAATTTGTTGAGACTTGTTGTGTGTTCTATTACAAGGTCTATCTTACAAAATGTTCCATGTGCTGATGAATAGAATGTAGAAGGTCAACTACTAAGCTAATCAAGAAGGTATGAGAAAAAGGTGAGGTCCAACTTAAATGAATAATAATTTTTAAAATACAGAATATGATTGGAAAATTTTACAATGAAATAGCATAAATAAGAAATAATCACTACTTCTGGAAATAAAGGACACACTTAGAGAACTGCATTTCCAGTGAAAAGTTTCAGCAACACAATTGCACAAGCAGAATGAAAACCTTCAGAGGTTGAAGACAAGGCTTTGGAATTAATCAGTCTGACAAAGATGAAGAAAAAATAATTTAAGAAAATGAACAAGATTTCCAAAAAGTTTGAGGTTACATTAAATGAATAAACCTAAGTATATTTAGTGTTCCTGAGAAAGAAGAGAAATCTAACATTTTGGAAAACACATTTGAGGGAATAATTGAGGAAAACTTCCCTGGACTTACTAAAGGACTAGAATACAAAAGGCCCAAAGAACACCTGGAAAACTCATTGCAAAAAGATCATTGCTTAGGCATATAGTCATTGGGTTATCTAAAGTCAAGAAACAGAAAAGAATCTTAGGATTTCTGAGGCAAAAGCATCAGGTATCCTAGAAAGGAAAATCTATCAGATTAACATCAGATTTCTCAGCAGAAACCCTACAAACTAGAAGAGATTGGGGTCCTATCTTTAGCCTCCTTAAACAAAACAATTGTCAGCCAAGAATTTCATATCTAGGGAAACTAAGCTTCATAAATGAAGGAAAGATACAGTCTTTTTCAGAAAAAAACAAACACTGAGAAAATCCACCACTACCAAACCAGCACTACAGGAACTCAACTGAGTCAATTTACAAATGATTTTGAGGAACTTACCTTTTGAATAAAATGAATCAAATACATCATAAAATTAGCATTTGGTAATCAAAATACACCAAAACAGAATCTCCTTAAAACATAAATCTTATGGTACCTATGAAACAAATCAAAAATAATATTAAAATAAAAAAAAAACACAAGGTATTCAGGCAACAAATAGAATGATGAATAAAACAGTACTTCACATCTCAATATTAAGGTTGAATGTAAATGACCTACATGCTCACTTAAAAGATACATAGTGACAGAATGGCAGAATGAATAAGAATTTTCCAACCAAGTGTCTTCTGTCTTCAAAGGACTAACCTGACAAAGACTCACATAAACTTAAGGTGAAGGGGTAGAAAAAAATATTCCATGCAACTGACCACCAAAAGCAGACAATATAACGTTGAGGAAACACACACTATTCAACAAATGATGTTGGGATAATTGACAAGCCACATGTAGAAGAATGAAACTGGATCTCCATCTCTCACTTTATACAAATATCAGCTCAAGATGGATCAAGCACTTTAATCTAAGACCTGAAAGCATAACAATTCTAGAAGACAACATTGGAAAGGCCTTCTAGATATTGACTTAGGCAAAGACTTCATGACCAAGAACCAAAAGGTAAATGCAACAAAAACAAAGATAAATAGATGTAACTGAATTAAAATAAAAAGCTTCTGCACAGCCAAAGAAATAATCAGCACAGTAAACAGACAACCCCAGAGTGGGTAAAAAGCTTTGCAATCTATACTTCTGACAAAAGACAAATAACCTGAATTTACAAGGAACTCCAAAAAATCAGCAAGAAAAAACAAAAAACAATCCCATCAAAATGTGGGCTAAGGACATAAATAGACAATTCTCAAAAGAAGGTATACAAATCGCCAGCAATTATATGAAAAAATACTCAGCACCACTAATGATCATGAGAATGCAAATCAAAACAACAATGTGTACCACTTTATACCTGCAGGAATGGCCATAGTCAAAAAATTAAAAAATAATAGACGTTGGCATGGATGTGGTGAAAAGAGAAACTTTATGCTTCTGGTGGGGATGTAAACTTGTAAAATCACTATGGAAAACAGTGTGGATATTCCTTAAAGAACTAAAAATAGATCTACCATTTGATCCAGCAGTTCTACTACTGGGTATCTAAAGAGAGAAAAAAATAAGTCATTGTATGAAAAAGATACTTGCACATGCACATTTATAGCAGATTTGCAACTGCAAAAATATGGACCAGCCCAAATGCCCATCAATCAATGAGTGGATAAATTGTGATGTATAGATATCTCACATGAAATACTACTCAGCCATAACAAGGAATAAAATTATGACATACATATATATATATACACACATCACAATTCATTTATCCACATATATATACACTTATATATATATACACACACACATATATCTGGGATATATATATATATCTGGGATATATATATGTGTGTGGATATATATAAAATAGAATATATATATACACATCATATAAATATATATCATGGAATATTTTATTTATATGTGTGTGTGTGTGTGTATATATATATATATATATATATATATGGAGTAGGAGACCACTATTCTAAGGGAAGCAACTCAAGAATGAAAAACCAAACATTGTATATTCCCACTCATAAGTGGAAGCAAATCTACGAAGATGCAAAGGCCTAAGAATGATACAATAAAATTTGGAGACTTGGGGGAAAGGGTGGGAGAAGAGTGAGAGATAAGACTACAAATTGTGTGCAGTGCACACTGCACAGGCGATGAGTACACCAAAATCCTAGCAATAGCCACTAAAGAACTTATTCACGTACCAAAAAAATCCCTTTAACATAATGGAACCTCATTCCCCCATGCCCTTTCAATCTTAGGGCATTTTGTGGCCCTTAAATCATATTTTTAAAATATGTAATAAATTGTGTACACTTGGGAAAAAAGGATGTTCTTACTATTATTTTCTATAAACCTATGCATATGAGTATTATGTCACTGGTAAATTCTACTATATATAATCTTCATTCACCTAGCCTTCCAAATATAAAAAGTTGTAAGAGAATCACTTTTTATTACAGAAATTGGATAATGATTTCATGTTTAGCAAAAGGCCTGTTGCTCTTCTCTGTCTGATATATGGTCCAATATATCTTCCCACAATTCACAGCAAAAGACAAACTGCATAATGTATTATTGAGATACTGGAAAAAATGAACATGAATCTACATCTATAAATCATTGATCTAAAGTCTTTATCTCTAGCTCTCTGAAGCATATTATCAATCTTAGCTGAACCATGGAACAGTTATTGTGTCATTGCCCTGGGTGAAAGTAATTTATGATACTGTTCACAGGTTTGTTGCAGTGAAGAAGCAGCTATCTAATTTTCAGACTTTGAATTCGTGACTGTGAACAGTGGAATGGAGTATACCTACCAAGATTAGTGAGTTCGCTGTTAAAGATGGAACATAAGGCAAGTAACTTGGGATACTCAGATATGCTGTCTGTCCATTTTTGCTCATGAAAAGATTCTAATTTTTCCTCCCTCATCTCCACTGTTTATCTCTGTAATATAGAGAGTGATTGAAAAATCATTGTCTAACTGTTCTTTAAGATACAACTTTTGTTTAAAATTCTTCATCTACTTTCTTTGACTTCATTGTCCTGTTTTGTTTTGTTTTGTTTTGTTTGTAGAGATAAGGTCTTGTTCTGGTACCCAGGCTGGAGTGTAGCAGCATGATTGTAGCTCAGTGCAACCTTGAACTCCTGAGGTCAGGTGATTCTCCCACCTCAGCCTCACAGGAGCTAGGACTACAAACAGATGCCACCATGCCAGGCTAATTTTTAAATTTGTTTACTGTTGAGACAGGGTCTTACTATGTTGCCCATGCTGGTCTTGAATTACTGGCATCAAAAATTCTCCTGCCACAGCCTCCCAAAGTTACGGCATATAGAGTACCAGTTTCCAGCCCTTCATTAATTTTTTTAAATATGGAATGCTTCACGAATTTGCATGTCATTTTTTAAATTACTCTCTCAACCAAGTGAGCTGAAATTGAATAATTTCTGCTATGTTGAAAGACTTTTTTGCAGTAGTTTAATCTCAAGACAAATTACATTCTTAGGAGTGACCATTGCATGTGTTTTATCATTCATATTCATTTAAAACATTTATTGAATGCCTTAGTATGCACCAGCAAGGCCCATCTGCCTTTTTTTCTTCATTCTTTATTTCTTTTTGTTCTTTCATTATTTCTCTTGCCTATTAATATTTACAGAACATGTACTATATGTGCCAAGCACATGGGTAGTACATACAGACCAGTCAATATATTTGGCATACACATCTAAAGGATTCTAGTATTAAGAAGGACCACAATGGAACATTTCTCAAAATCATAAAAGCTATTTATGATAAACCCACAGCCAATATCATACTACATAGGCAAAAACTGAAAGAATTCCCTTTGAAAACAGTCACAAGACAAGGATGCCCTCTCTCACCACTCCTATTCAACATAGTAATGGAAATTCTGGTCAGGGCAATCAGGCAAGAAAAAGAAATAAAGAATATTCAATTAGGAAAAGAAGATATCAAATTTTCTTTATTTGCAGACAATATGATTATATACTTAGAAGACCCTATTGTTTCAGTCCAAAATCTCCTTAAGCTGATAAGCAACTTCACCAAAGTCTCAGGATACAAAATCAGTGCACAAAAATCACAAGCATTCCTATACACCAATAACAGACAAACAGAGAGCCAAATCATGAGCAAACTCACATTCACATTTGCTACAAATAGAATAAAATACCTAGGAATACAACTAATAAGGGATGTGAAGGACATCTTCAAGGAAAACTACAAACCACTGCTCAAGGAAATGACAGCGGAGACAGATGGAAAAACATTCCATGCTCATGGTTAGGAAGAATCAATATCATGGAAATGGCCATACTGCTCAAAGTAATTTATGCATTCAATGCTATCCCCATCAAGCTACCAATGACCTTCTTCACAGAATTGGAAAAAGCCACTTTAAACTTCATGTAGAACCAAAAGAGAGCCTGCATAGCCAAGACAATGCTAAGCAAAAAAATCAAAGCTGGAGGTGTCATGCTACCTGACTTCAAATTATACTACAAGGCTACAGTAATCAAAACAGCATGGTACTGGTATCAATACAGAGATATAGACCAATGGAACCGAATAGAAGCCTCAGAAGTAATGCCACATATCTATAACCATCTGATCTTTGACAAACCTGACAAAAACAAGCAATGGGGAAAGGATTCCCTATTTAAAAAATGGTGTTGGGAAAACTGGCTAGCCATATTCAAGCTGAAACTGGATCCCTTTCTCCCTTCCTTACACCTTATACAAAAATTAACTCCACATTGAGATACCATCTCAAGCCAGTTAGAATGGCGATCATTAAAAAATCTGGAGACAACAGATACTGGAGAGGAGGTAGAGAAATAGGAACACTTTTACACTGTTGATGGGAGTGCAAATTAGTTCAACCATCGTGGAAGACAGTGTGGTGATTCCTCAAGGATCTAGAAATAGAAATACCATTTGACCCAGCAATCCCATTACTGGGTATATACCCAAAGGATTATAAATCATTCTCTTATGTACATGCACAGGTATGTTTATTGTGGCACTGTTTACAATAGCAAAGACTTGGAACCAACCCAAATGCCCATCAAAAATATACTAGATAAGGAAAATGTGACACATATACACCATGGAATGCTATGCAGCCATAAAAAAGAATGAGTCCATGTCCTTTGCAGAGACACGGATGAAGCTGGAAACCATCATTCTCAGAAAACTGAAGTCAGAACAGAAAACCAAACACCACGTGTTCTCACTCATAAGTGGGTGTTGAACAATGAGAACACATGGACACAGAGAGGGGAACATCACACACTGGGGCCTATCGAGGAGTAGGGGACTAGGGGAGGGATAGCAGGGGGTGGAGGGTACCTAATGTAGATGATTGGGGATGGTTGCAGCAAACCACCAAGGCACGTGTATACCTATGTAACTAAACTGCACATTCTGCACATGTGCCCCAGAACTTAAAGTATAATAAAAAAATAATAAGGCATTTGGGAATTTAAAAAAAAGAAAAGACCATAACAAATTCCATTTCACAAATATTCTTAGGCTATTTGAGACAAATGGTGAAAAAGACTGTGGGGCTGAAAATAGACTCTCAATCTTGTTTCACATCTCCTTTAATGAGCAGGGTCCACAAGAGTCCTCTGCTTTGCATGTTTTCTGGTGAGAGGTAGAGCCCAGGAAAGTTAGGGAGATACTAAGTTAGGAAAAATTTTAAATATATGAGCCCAGTCTTGGAGTGGATAGAGCAGTATGGTATCACTTATATGAGTTGTAGCCCAGAAATTTAAATTGTAAAAGCTCCAAGTTTATCAACAAAAAAGACTTTAAATGGAAAGAGTATTAGGGTCCATGAAAGAGTAAATTATCTACTCTCTTACAGAATAGCTAGCCTATCTTATAGCTCTGAAAGCATTTGAAGGAAAATTGCTTATTCCAAGTCATAGGAGTGCAGTGTCCATGCCAAAATGAGCCCCAGAGCAGAATTGAGCACCTGGAATTCCCAGAAGAGTGGAGAACATGTGAGAGTATCAGTGAAGAAGACATGGGCTCAGGCAGCGATGCCCCTGAAACTTACACCCGTATCTAGGACTATCTCAAAGAGTAGGTTCATGGACTTGGAATTCTTAAAGATGGTGTGAATAAAGCAAAGGGGGATAACTGACATTTTTGGATGCCTCCTCTCTGACAAGCATCTGTTAAGAGCTTTGCATAGATTATATTATTTTGTTTTCTTAAACAGCATCTGATGTAAGAACTGTCTCCGTTTTGCATATGTACAAACCAAGGTCACACTGCCTTGATCGAATCACAGTCTTTGGAATGAAAAATCCAAGATGCCTCTCTAGTATTGAGTACTCTAGATGTTCTAGCATCTGAATCCTTCCTACCTCTCCACCTTTATCTCCTTTTACTCATGCCTCACATTGTAAGCTTCCTCCATACCATTCTGTAAGGATATTTCCTATCTCACTACCTTTGCTAATATTGTTTTCCATAACAAAGATAGGAAGCATCCACATGAATCCTTCTTCACCTTTCTGAAATCTACTAGAGTTATCTCCTCTATAAAATCCTCATACTCAGACTGGGTTAGCTGCCTCCAAGCTTATTTGATGTCCCTATGGATATTTCCTATATAGGCTTTATCCTTGCTGAAATGGAGCACCGTATAAAACCGAAGGCAAGTACTGTGTCTTATTTTTCTGTATATAAAGTGTTTAATATAAACTAAAGTGGTAACATCAGGATTCAAGTCAATGTCTCTGTTATTTAGAATGTCTCTGTTTAAAAGATGAGACATATTCACAGTAATTATGGTACAATGAAATTAGTGAAAAGCTTCATTTAAAAATTTAGATAAAATGCTGTAAGATTTTTTTTTCTTTTCCAATTTCATTGGAATTTTGATAGGGATCACTTTGAATCTGTAAGCCACTTTGGGTAGTACAGAAATTTTAACAATATTACTTATTCTGATCCATGAACATGATACATCTTTTCATTTACTTACATTTTCTTGAATTCCTTTTTATCAATGTTTTACATTTTCAATGTACCAGTCTATAATTTTCTTGGTTACATTTATTTCTAAATATTTTATTCTTCTTGATACTACTATAAATGGGAGTATTTTCTATATTTTTTCAAATAGTTTTGTTAATACGTAGAAACACACTAATTTTTGTATGCTGATTTTGTGTCCTTCAACTCTACTGAAATTGTTTATCAGTTCTAAGAGTATTTTATTGTCTTTTATATATAAGATCATGACATCTGCAAACAGAAACAATTTTATTTTTACTTTCTCTCTCCTTCTTTCCTTCCTTCCTTCTTCCTTCCTTCCCTTTCTTTCTTTCTTTTTTTTTTTTTTAATTGTTATTGTTTAGACAGGGTCTTGCTCTGTCACCCCACCAGAAGTGCAGTGGCATGACCACAGCTCACTGCAGTCTCACTAAATCTCCCAGGCTGAAGCAATCATCTCACCTCAATCTCCCAAGCAGCTGGGATTACAGGTGTGCCATTATGCCTGGCTAGTTGTATTTTTTGTAGAGACAAAGTTTCACCATGTTGCTTAGGCTGATCTCGAACTCCTGGGCTCAAGCAATCCAGCTATCTCAACCTCCAAAGTACGGGAACCCACAGGTGTGAGACACTGTGCTTGGCCACTTTTTCCTTTTCAACTTAGATATTTTTTATCAGGAAGGGATGTTGAATTTTATATAATGCTTTTTCTGCATCGATTGAGGTAATCATATGGTTTGGTATTTAATTCTGTTTATGTGGCAAATGACATTTATTGACTTGTGTATGTGGGGCTATCATAACATTTCTGGAATAAACCCCAATTGATCATAGTGTATTATATTTTTTAAGTGCTCTTGGATTCAGTTTTATATTATTTTGTTGAGGATCTTTGCATTTATGTTCATCATGAATACTGGCCTATAGTTTCCTTTTTATATAATGTCCAAGTTCTGGTATCATGGTGATACTGGTTTCATAGAATGAGTTAGGGAAAATTCCTTCCTCTTTGAAGTTTTGGGATAGTTTCTGTAAGATTGGTGCCATCTCTTCTTTGTACATCTGGTAAAATTCAGCTGAATCCATCTTTTGTTTGTTTGGTTGTATTTTTTTTAATGCGTATTCAATTTCACTACTAATGATTGGTCTGTTCAGGATTTCCACTTTTTTCTAGTTCAATTTTGAAAGGTTGTATGTTTCCAGGAATTTATCTAGTTCCTCTAGGTTTTCTAGTTTCTGTGCACAGAGATATTTACAGTAGCCCCTAATGATCTTGCGTATTTCTGTGGTATTGATTTTGATGTAAACTTTACTTCTTCTAATTTTGCTTATTTTATTTATTTTTATTTTTTATTTTTTTGAGACGGAGTCTTGCTCTGTCGCCAGGCACCAGGCTGGAGTGCAGTGACGTGATCTCGGCTCACTGCAACCTCGGCCTTCCAGGTTCAAGCAATTCTCCTGCCTCATCCTCCCAAGTAGCTGGGACTACAGGCGTGCGCCACCACACCCAGCTAATTTTTGTATTTTTTAGTAGAGACGGGGTTTCACCATGTTGGCCAGGATGGTTTCGATCTCTTGACCTCGTGATCCGCCTGCCTCGGCCTCCCAAAGTGCTGGGATTACAGGCGTGAGCCACTGCACCTGGCCATTTTGCTTATTTTAATATATTGTTTTTGGCTAATCTAGTTGGCAGTATATCAATATTATTTTTTTCAAAAAACCTCATTTTTTAAATCCTTTGAATCTTTTTGTTTTGTTTTATTTTATTTTTGGTCTAAAAATCATTTAGTTCTGCATTGATTTTTTTTTTTTTCTACGACTAGCTTTAGGTTTGGTTTACACTTTTTTTTCCCTAGTTTCGTGAGGTGGGAAACTTGATTGTTAATTTAAAATCTTTCTATCTTCTTGATGTAGGCATTTAACACTATAAACTTTTCCTTTTAGGACTGAGTTTGCTGTATCCCATAGGTTTTAGTATACTATGTTTCTATTTACATTCATTTTAGAATTTTTTTGTTATCTGCTTTATTTTTGCTATTTAGTGTGGTTGCACATTGTTTGTATTAATTTCTAATTTTATTCCACTGTAGTCTCAAAAGATATTTCATATAATTTCATTTTTTGAATTTATTGATATTTGCTTTATGGCCAAGCATATGGTCTATTTTGGAGTATGTTCCATGTGCAGATAAGAAAAATTGTATTCTGCATTTATTGGGTGAAATGTATTGTTAATGTCTATTAGATCCATTTGGTCTAGAGTCCATTTATGTCCAGAATTTCTTTTTTTTATTTTCTGCATCATTGATACTTCTACTCCTTCAGTGGGATATTTCAGTCCCAACTTTTACTGTATTCCTCTCTGTCTCTTTTCTTAGGTCTTGTATTATTTGTTTTATGAATTTGGATGCTATGGCATTGGTGCATATATATTTAGGATAGCTACATCTTCTGGTTGAATTGAGACCTGTATCATTATATAATGCCTTTTTTGGTCTTTTTTATTGTTGATGTTGATAAAATCATAGCTACTCCTGGTTGTTCCTGTTTCCATTTCCATGGTATATCTTTCTTGACTCTTCTACTTTGAGTCTATGGTTGTCATTACCTCTCTTGTGTGTTTCTTATAAGCAGAAAATAGTCAAATCTTATTGATTTTTATTTAATTTACAATACTATACTTTTAAGTGGAGCATTTAGGCCTTTTATTTTCAGTGTTAATACTGACATGTGAGGTTTTGTTCCTGTCATAGTTTGTTACCTAGTTGCTCTTTACTCTCAATTGTGTAATTTCTTTATAGTATCTGTGAGTTTTGAATTTTTGTGAGTTTTGTGATAGCAAGTACTGTCTGCTTGTTTCCATGTTTAGAACTCCTTTGTAGCATTTCTTGGAGGACCAGTCTAGTGGTGACAAATTTGCTTAGTGTTTGCTTTTCTGAGAAAAACTTCATTTCTCCTTCATTTATAAAACTTAGTGTGACATCATATAAAATTTTTGGCTGAGGCAGGAGAATTGTTTTAACCCAGGAGGCAGAGATTGCAGTGAGCCAAGATCATGCCACTCCAGGCTGGGTGAAAGAGCAAGACTCTGTCTTTAAAAAAAAAATAAGAAAAAAGAAAGAAAAGACAATAAAAATTCTTTGGCTGGCATTTCTTTTCCCTTAAGAAAGATAAAAATAGCTCTCCAATCTCTTCTGGTTTGTATGGTTTCTGCTGAGAAGTCTGTTGTTAGTCTAACGGGATTTCCTTTATAAGTGATTAGACATTTCTCTCTAGCTGATTTCAGTTATTTTTTCCTACATGTTTACCTTGTATAGTCTGATTACCAGATGTCTCAATAAGCTTTGTCTTTCAGAGAATTCTCCAGGTATTCTCCAAGTTTCTTGTACCTAGATATCTACTTCTCTAGTTAGACCAGGTATGATTTTCTAAATTATTACTGAATGATGTCATTATTCCTGAATGATGGCTGAAATATGTTTTCTAAACTTACTACTTTTCCTTTTTCACCCTCAGGAATGCCTGTAGTACATAGGTTTGGATGCTTTACATAACCTCATATTTCTTGAATGCTTTATCTTTTAAAATTATTTGTTTTTGTCTGAGTGGGTTAATTCAAAGGACTATTTTGTTTGTTTGTTTGCTTTTTGTCTTTTTTGAGGTGGAGTCTCTTACTGTTGCCCAGGCTGGAGTGCAATGGCATGATCTCTGCTCATTGCAACCACCACCTCCCTGGTTCACACGATTCTCCTGCCTCAGCCTACTGAGTAGCTGGGATTACAGGTGCACACCACCACACCCGGATAATTTTTTGTATTTTTAGTACAGATGGGCTTTTACTATGTTGGCCAGAGTGGTCTCAAGCTCCTGATCTTGTGATCCACCCACCTCAGCCTCCCAAAGTGCTGGGATTACAGGTGTGAGCCACTGCACCTGGCTAGGACTAGTCCTTAAGCTCTGAAATTCTTTCTTTTGCTTAATCTAGTATATTGTTAAGGCTTTTAACTGTATTTTTAAATTCCCTCCATATTTTTTTTATTTTCAGAAGTTCTCTGTTTTTTTAATATCTCTCTTTAGTAAATTTTTCATTAATATTCTGAATTGTTTTTCTGATTTTGTTGTGTTGGTTTTCAACTTTTTCTTATATCTCTTTGAACTTTCTTATAATCCATATTTTGAATTCTTTATCTATTATTTTCAGAATTTTTATTTTGGTTAAGATTCATGCTAGAGAACTAATGTGATCTTTTGGAGAAGTTAACATACTGTGTCTTTTTGCACTGCCAGAGTTCCCGTGCTTATTCTTTCTCGTTTGGAGCTGTCATTTATTTTTGAATTTGCTTTCATTTGAATGAATCATTTTTACATTTTATATTTTTCCATCTTGAGGATGTAATTGTTACGCATTTTGTGTCTGATCATTTGACTTCAATTTTGGATGCTTTCAAGGGGTCAAGTCTCTGTGCGAATTCCTTGGTTAAAGATAGCTTTGGTGTGATGACTTTTTCAAATGCTGATTGTTGTAGCAATGTATAAGATGTCTGAATCAGCTCACTATCTTCTGTGGGGCTGGGAGGGCAGAAGTCTCAAGAAACTTATTTCATTACGTAGCACTATGCCCATATGTCGGCAAGTTTTCTTTTTAACTTGGTTGTTCAGTTCATTCTCCTGTCAAATGGTGGTGCTTTTGAGTGAGAGCCAACTCTCTTTCAGATGCCACAATGATGCTTGCAAATGCCCATCATGACGGGGATGGCAGGGAGAGCTCGTGGTGGGCACAGAGGTCTCTTCTAGGGAGGCTGGAAGGTGGCTGCACCAGTTCCTCGTTTCAGAGAGGCAGAAAGGTGATCCAATTTTCTATCACACCCCTGGGTCCTAGGGCTAGTGACCTTAGGTTCAGATAGATATGGATTTTTATCTCCAGACTGCAAGGCAACTGAGGTCCATGGCTACTGCCAAAATGACCTTGGAGAGGAAGTTCTTCCTTCATCCCAAAACAGGTAGCTCCACAGCTGGCCCTCACTCTGCTGCAGGAATGTTGCCATTCAGCATAGGGGTGGAGAGATGTGCCCTGGCCTTGGCAAGCCCTGGCCAGTGGGCATGCTTTCAATGGGGGTGCAATTGCTCTAAATAATCCTGGAAAGGCTTATTTGTAAGTGCACCTGTGCCAAGCCCCAGTATGAAAAGCTATAGCTCACCACAGCAGTGGATGGAGGCAACTGAGGGGCAGAAGAAGACCTGCTCTTCATGTCTATTCCCAGCCACTTGAGCCACTTGTCCACTGGGATGAAACCACTCTGTCCCTTCAGAGATCAGCAATACAGCAAGTGGGAGGGGGGACTCTTAGTCTGGGAAGAGTGCACAATCTGGTCCTCTTTGTCTCAAAAGGTGATTTGGCAGGGTGCAACCCCACTTCTCGGGGACAGCCTGTCCTGAAGTCTACGTCTCCAGGGATCCCACAGCTTCCCAGGGTCTCACCAGTCCTCTGTGTCCTCTGTGATGGTCACAGTATGAGAAGTTTCTGGGGGATGCTTGTGGGAGATGTAGTAATATGGAGACACAGTGACTGAGATTCCCTGGACAGGATAGTGGAGTACAACAGGTGGAGTTCCTCAGAGATCTATCTCTGTAAAATATTTGCTGCCTTCTATTTCTGTGTGTTAGTTTCTTTGTGTGGATTCTTCAACAGTTTCAAGAACTCTGCCTTCAGTATTCAACTCAAGCTATAATCATTCTGGTGTCTGATGTCTCCAGTTAGCCATCTTGAAAAATGATTTTTTGTCCTTGATTCTGTTGATGTGGCATATCACATTTATTGATTTGTGTATGTTGCACCATCCTTACATCTCAGGGAAAAAAAAAAAAATCTCACTTGATCATGGTGCCTGATCCTTTTAATGTATTGCTGAATTTGTTTTGCTATTATTTTGAGAAAAATTTTGCATCTATGTTTCAGGAAAATTGACCTCTAATTTTAATTTCTTGTAGTTTCCTTGTCTGGCTTTGATATTAGAGTAATGCATAGAATGAGTTTGGAAATAGTCTATTCTCTTCAATTTTTTTTTTGTAAATGTTTGGGAAATATTGGTATTAATTCTTTCTCAAATGTTCAATAGAATTTACCAGTGAAGCCATCAGGTCCTACTCTTTTGTTTGTTATTAGATTTTTTATTACTGATTCAATATTCTGATTTCATTATTGTTTTCCTGATAATTTCTATTTTTTTATGATTCAGTCTTGGTAGGCTGTATGTTTCTAGGAATTTACCATTTTCATTAAAGTACTTCTATTTGTTTGTATGTAATTTCTCATAGTGGCCTCTTAAGATCCTTTGTATTTTTTTTAATTGTACTTTAGGTTCTGGGGTACATGTGTACATCTTGCAGGATTGTTGTATAGGTACATACATGCCATGGTGGTTTGCTTTTTCCATCTCCCCATCACCTACATCAGGCATTTCTCCCAAATTACCCTTCCCCAAACTCCCCATCCCCTGCTGTCCCTCCCCTATTCCTCTACCCCCAAACAGAGCCTAGTGTGTGATGTTCCCCTCCCTGTGCATGTGTTCTCATTGTTCAACACCTGCGTATGAGTGAGACCATATGGTGTTTGGTTTTCTGTTCTTGTGTCAGTTTGCTGAGAATGATGGTTTCCAGATTCATCCATGTCACTACACAGGACATAAACTCATCCTTTTTATGGCTGCATAGGATTCCATGGTGTATATGTGCCACATTTTCTTTCTCCAGTCTATCATTGATGGGCATTTGGGTTGGTTCCAGGTCTTTGCAATTATAAACAGTGCCTCAGTGAACATATGTGTACATGTGTCTTTATAATAGAACAATTTATAATCCTTTGGGTATATACCCAGTAATGGGATTGCTAAGTCAAATAGAATTTCTATTTCTAGATCCTCGAGGAATGCCACACTGCCTTCCATAATGGTTGAACTAATTTACATTCCTACAAACAGTGTAGAAGTATTCCTATTTCTCCACATCCTCTCCAGCATCTGTTGTCTTCTGATTTTTTAATGATCACCATTCTAACTGGCATGAGATGGTACATCAATGTGGTTTTGATTTGCATTTCTCTAATGATAGTGATGAAGGGCATTTTTTCATACATTTGTTGGCATCGTAAATGTCTTCTTTTTAAATGTGTCTGTTCATATCTTTCACCCAGTTTTGAATGGGTTTGTTTGTTTTTTGTCTTGTAAGTCTGCTTTAGTTCTTTGTAGGTTCTGGATATTAGCCCTTTGTCAGATGGGTAGATTGCAAAGATTTTTTCCCGTTCTGTTGGTTGCCAGTTCACTCTGATGATTGTTTCTTTTGCTGTTTGATTAGATCCCATTTGTCTATTTTGGCTTTTGTTGCCATTGCTTTTGGTGTTTTAGTCATCAAGTCCTTGTCTATGCCTATGTCCTGAATGGTTTTGCCTAGGTTTTCTTCTAGGGTTTTTATAGTGTTAGGTCTTATGTTTAAGTCTTTAATCCATTTGGAGTTAATTTCAGTGTAAGGTATCAGGAAGGGGTCCAGTATCTGCTTTCTGCACATTGCTAGCCAGTTTTCCCAACACCATTTATTAAACAGGGAATCCTTTCCCCATTGCTTGTTTTTGTTAGGTTTGTCAAAGATCAGATGGTTGTAGATGTGTGGTGTTGCTCCGGAGGCCTCTGTTCTGTTCCATTTGTCTATGTCTCTGTTTTGAGACCAGTACCACGTTGTTTTCATTACTGTTGCCTTGTAGTATAGCTTGAAGTCCAGCAGTGTGATTCTGCCAGCTTTATTCCTTTTGCTTAGGATTGTCTTGGCTATGTGGGCTCTTTTTTGGTACCATATGAAGTTTAAAGTGGTTTTTTCCAGTTCTGTGAAGAAGGTCATTTGTAGTTTGATGGGGATAGTGTTAAATCTATAAATTACTTTGGGCAGTATGACCATTTTCACAATATTGATTCTTCCTAACCACGATCATGGAATGTTTTTCCATCTGTTTGTGTCCTCTCTTATTTCCTTGAGCAGTAGTTTGTAGTTCTCCTTGAAGAGGTCCTTTACTTCCTTTGTTAGTTGTATTCCTAGGTATTTTATTCTTCTTGTAGCAATTGTGAATGGGAGTTTGCTCTTGATTTGGCTCTCTGTTTGTCTGTTATTGGTATATAGGAAAGCTTGTGATTTCTACACATTGATTTTGTTTACTGAGACTTTGCTGCATTTTGTATACTGAGACTTTGCTGCATTTTGTATACTGAGACTTTGCTGCAGTTGCTTATCAGCTTAAGGAGAGTTTGGGCTGACATGATGGGATCTTCTAAATATACAATCATGTCATCTGCAAATAGAGAGAGTTTGACTTCCTCCTTTCCTAATTGAAAACTCTTTGTTTCTTTTTCTTGCCTGATTGCTCTGGCTAGAACTTCCAGTACTATATTGAATAGGAGTGGAGAGAGACAGCATCCTTATCTAGTGCCAGATTTCAAAGGGAATGCTTCCAATTTTTGCCCATTCAGTATGATATTGGCAGTTGGTTTGTCATAAATAGCTTTCATTATTTTGTGATACATTCCTTCAATACCTAGTTTATTGAGAGTTTTTCACATAAAGGCTGTTGAATTTTGTCAAAGGCCTTCTCTCCAGCTATTGAGATAATCATGTGTTTTTTGACTTTGATTCTATTTATGTGGTGAATTACATTTACAGACTTGCATATGTTGAACCATCCTTGCATCCCTGGGGTGAAGCCTACTTGATTGTGATGGATAAGCTTTTTGATGTGCTGTTGCAATTGGTTTGCCAGTATTTTACTGAAGATTTTTGCATCTGTGTTCATCCTGGAGATTGTCCTGAAGTTTTCTTTTTTGTTGAGTCTCTGCCGGGTTTTGTTGTCAGAATGATGTTGGTCTCATAAAATGAGTTGAGGAGGATTGCCTCTCTTTGTATTGTTTGGAATCATTTCAGAATGATTGGTACTAGCTCCTTTTTGTACGTCTGGTAGAATTTGGCTGTGAACCTATGTGGACCTGGACTTTTTTTGGTTGGTAGGTTGTTAATTGCTGCCTCAACTTCAGCCCTTGTTATTGGTCTATTTCAGGTTTCAACTTCTTCCTGGTTTAGTTTTAGGAGAGTGCAACTGTTCAGGAATTTATCCATTTCTTCCAGGTTTACTGGTTTATGTGCACAGAGTTGTTTGTAGTAATCTCTGATGGTAGTTTGTTTCTGTGGGATCGGTAGTGATATCCTCTTTTTCATTTTTTATTGCATCTATTTGAGTCTTCTCTCTTTTCTTTTTTATTTAACTGGCTAGTTGTCTGTCTATTTTGTTGATTTTTTCAAAAAACCAGCTCCTGGATTTATTGATTTTTGAAGGGTTTTTTGTGTCTCTATCTCCTTCATTTTGCTCTGATCTTAGTTATTTCTTGTCTTCTGCTAGCTTTTGAGTTTCTTTGATCTTGCTCCTCTAGCTCTTTCAATTTTGATGATAGGGTGTCAGTTTTATATCTTTCCTCACTTCTTATGTGGGCATTTATTGCTATAATTTCCCCCTAGACACTGCTTTAAATGTGTCTCAGAGATTCTGGTACATTGTGTCCTTGTTCTCATTGGGTTCTGCCTTCATCTAATTGTTTATCCAGTCAACACTAAGGAGCCAGTTGTTCAGTTTCCATGGAATTGTGCAGTTTTGAGTTAGTTTCTTAATCCTGAGATCTAATTTGATTGCACTGTGGTCTGAGAGTGTTTGTTATGATTTCCATTCTTTTGCATTTGTGGAAGAGTGATTTACTTCCAATTATGTGATCAATTTTAGAGTAAGTACGATGTGGTGCTGAGAAGAATGTATATTCTGTGGCTTTGGGGTGGAGAGTTCTATAGATGTCTGTTAGGTCTGCTTGTTCCAGTTCTGCATTCATGTCCTGAATATCCTTGTTGATTTTCTGTCTTGTTGATTTGTCTAATATTGACAGTGGAGTGTTAAAGTCTCCCACTATTATTGCACAGGAGTCTGAGTCTCTTTGTAGGTCATTAAGAACTTGCTTTATGCATCTGGGTGCTCCCGTATTGGGTGCATATATATTTAAGATAGTTAGCTCTTCTTGTTGTATTGATCCTTTCAGCATTATGTAATGTCCTTCTTTGTCTCTTTTGATCTTTGTTGGTTTAAAGTCGATTTTATCAGAGACTAAAATTTCAATCCCTGCTTTTTTTTTTTTTTTTTTTTTGCCCTCCATTTGCTTGGTGGATCTCCTTCCATCTCTTTATTTTGAGTCTATGTGTGTCTTTGTGTGTGAGATGGGTCTCCTGAATACAGCACACTGATGGATTTTGACTTTTTACCCAGTTTGCCACTGTGTCTTTTGATTGGGGCATTTAGGCCATTTACATTTAAAATTAATATTGTTACGTGTGAATTTGATCCTGCATTTTGTTACTGGTTGTTTGTTCTTGCCATTGGTCGATGCAGTTTCCTCATTGCATCATTGGTCTTTACCATTTGGTTCATTTTTGCAGTGGCCGGTACTGGACGTTTTTTTCTGTTTAGTGCTTCCTTCAGGAGCTCTTGTAGGGCAGGTCTGGTGGCAACAAAATCTCTCAGAAATTGCTTGACCGTAAAGGATTTTATTTCTCCTTCACTTATGAAGCTTAATTTCTCTCGATATGAGATTCTCGGCTGAAAGTTCTTTTCTTTAAGGATGTTGAATATTGGCCCCCCACTCTCTTTTGTCTTGTAGGGTTTCTGCCAAGAGATCTGTTGTGAGTCTGATGGGCTTTCCTCTGTGGGTGACCCAAACTTTCTGGCTTCCCTTATCATTTTTTCCTTCATTTCAACCCTGGTGAATCTAACAATTATGTGCCTTGGGGTTGCTCTTCTTGAGGAGTATCTCTGTGGTGTTCTTTGTATTTCCTGTTTTTGAATGTTGGCCTGCTTTGCTAGGTTGGGGAAGTTCTCCTGGATAATATCCTGAAGAGTGTTTTCCAGCTTGGATTCATTTTCCCCATCCTCTTCAGGTACACTGATCAAGTGTAGATTAGGTCTTTTCACATAATCCCATATTTCTTGGAGGTTTTGTTCATTTCTTTACACTTTTTTTCTCTTTTCTTGCCTTCTCTTTTTATTTCATTAAGTTGATCTTTGATCTCTGATATCCTTTCTTCTGCTTGATCGATTTCACTATTGAAACTTGTGTGTGCTTCACAAAGTTCTCGTGCTGTGTTTTTCAGCTCCATCAAGTTGTTTATGTTCTTCTCTAGGCTGGTTATTCTAGTTAGCATTTCATCTCATCTTTTTTCAAGGTTCTTAGTTTATTTGCCTTGGGTTAAAACTTGTTCTTTTAGCTCAGAGAAGTTTGTTATTAACCATCTTCTGAAGCCTGCTTCTGTCAGCTCGTCAAAATTGTTTTCTGACCTGTTTTGTTGCCATGCTGGTGAGTCGTTGTGATCTCTCTGGGGAGGAGAGGCATTCTGGACTTTGATGTTTTCATCCTTTTTGCACTGGTTTTTTCCCATCTTCTCTGAGTGGGCATTCTTTCTGTTAAAGTTGGGGTTATTTCTCCTGTGTGAGGCTTTTTTTTTTTTTAAACACAGGTGTCAGTGTGCAGCTTGAGACAGTCTGTCCATTGTCTGCCCATGGACGTGCTGCTGGGCTGCCTTGGTCTTAGCCTGGCTACTGTTTATTCTTTGCCTGGTTTCCATACTGGTGGGGTTAGCCCTGCCTTCCCAATGGTGGGCTCTTTCCCTCTGCCAAGCCACTGTGCCTGGATGGAGGATGTGTTAACTGTGAAAATCTCCCAGGAGAGGGACTCCAGTTGCTGGATCTTGTGGGTCAGGGGCCTGTCTGGTCATATCCCCCTCCCCACTTTCAACACTCCCTTCTGTGGGATGGGCAGTTCCTTTTGGCAAGATTTCTCAGTATTAATTCAAATCTCTGCCCTGGTCTGTGCTGACAAGGCACCGGTCTGGCTGGGGCTGCTGGCCTGGACTGTCGCCCGGGTCTGTGACTCCAGGCGATTCTCAGCAAGGTGGCGTTTCCCTGGTCTCTGTGCTGCTGAAGTCTTGGAGTGAATTGCTGTATCTGATTCAGAGAACCAAGGAGGTAATGCCCCCACTCCGACCATCCATGCCTGATACACTTTCCAGGTGGGGCAGTGCCCCACCTTGCCTCGGCTCGACCCCTTTGGGCTGCTTTCGCTGCCTCTTTTTTTGGGTTAATCCTGCTGTTCAAATAGTCCCTTTAAAACAAAACTGGTACCTCGCTCGGAGACATAGATATCACTCTGGTTCTGTGTCTCACTCAGTGGTAGCTGCACTCCAGAGAAGCTTCCTTTCGGCCATCATGAAGCACCACCCCCTCATGTGGTCTTTTTCTTCTGTGAAGTATCTATTCATGTCTTTTATTTTTCAATTGAATGTCTTGGTCTGCTTTTAAACTTATTTCAACAATTTCTTTATATATTCTGATGTATGAATCATTGGCTAGATATATGTGTTAAAAATATCTGGTCTCATTTTGTAGCTTATTATTTTATAATATTTTTTGTTTGAGGGGTGTATCTTTTATTAAACAGAATTTGTTAATTTTAATGATCAGTAATTGTGTTCCCCTAGAAAAATTTTTTTGTGTGCAGAGTAAATAACAAAAAGATTTTTTTCTTATATTTTAAAATGGTTAAAATTTTGCCTTTCATATTTAAGCCTTTAATCTATCTGGAACTAATTTTTATATTTGCTGTGATGTTGAGATTTAATTTCTTTCTTTTTCCTTCTGGTTAACTATTCCTCTCAACACAGTGCATTGAATATTCCCTCCTTATTCTACAGTGTATCTTTTATCATATACTCTATTCATATATATGAGGACCTTTTCCTGGGTTTTTTTCTTGTTCAAGAAGGTGCTTCTGATCTGTTTAAGACTTGACTTCATAGTCTTCACTTGAGCACAGTATTGCCTGTCTTATTCCACTTTCCTGACTACATTGTCCTAAGCTTAACTTAGTAAGAATACTGGTATTTTCAATCATCTTTACTGTTTTTCTTCTACTATACTATTTTTGTTTATATGTGCTTTTGTACACTTTCCTATAAATATTGAAAATTCACAAAGTATACTTTTCTCCTATGAAAACTTGCTTCACTAACACCTGCAAAAACTAAAGCTAAAACAAAAACAGATACTGTGCTCTTCGCTTGGCACTGCTGATGAATGCCTCATGCTTCTTAAATAGGAGGAATTTTAAACCTCTCTTTGGATTTAGGCAAAAAAGAACATATTTTGTATATTATGTTTTCTAGGAGCGTCCCAATTATTAAGCAACCCTTAATTATATGATGATTTTCTATCTCCTGACATAAATATGTCTCTGGATATGGCAGCTGGATATAAAGTAAGTGTGGAGATTTAATTGGTTTTGAAAAACATTGGTGCAGATTAACTATTGACTAATAAAGACCTCCCAGGTTAAATATTGACTAACAGCACTTCTAGTCTCTGATAATATTTTGAGGTTGTAGTTTTACTAAGGAATGTGGTCTGGTAAAGATTTTTTATTTAAACAATTGTCTGTTGTTTACATTCCTAACTTCTTTTCAATGCTTCTTTGAAAACATAGAAAATGGCACTGTAAGTATCTAACATAAATAAAGCACTTATAAGCAAACATTGGATCTAGATATTCAAGTGTGAACGGGTAGAAGAATGTGTTATGGTTGGCATGATCCTTAGTTCTCTGAGACTTTGTAACTTTGAGTGCTTACTAATATTGCTCTACTTCTAAATAAGCTAGGAAAGGTTTCTTGGATAACACTTAGCATGACATAAAGAACATTTGGCAACAAAGGACCACAAATTAGAATTTATGTGAGGAGACCCATACACTGAAATGACTGTACCTTCTCTGGTTTTTTCTGTGCCATTCCTTTCCTGTCATTGGAGTTCAAGATAGATCTCTAGAGCTTCCTGAATTAACTCACCCATCTCTGTAAACCACCACATCATACTATTTACCCAGCTATTCATCTCAACTTACTTTTGAAATTGTATTCCATAATTGAAATATTATTTGATTATATAATTATGAAGTGTCTAATGTCAGGAGTTTCGTTATGCAACATGTGTTCCCTAGCTGCATTATTCTGTAATCTGTGGGTCTTCCAGGTATTTTATGTTGAATGTCATGTCAAAACCCATATATATGTAACATGGTTTTACCAACCACTCAGTGCATTAAAAACACAAAAAAATAAAAAGCTTTGTTTCTGCTATAATTATTTTTTTAATCTGATAAACAAATAATTTCTTGAATAGACTCAAAATTAAAAATCTGTAAAGGAGAATTTCACTAAGATAAATAGAAGAGTAACAGAAGGAAATTTAATTAAAATGAAGAACTCAACCTGTAAATAATGAAAAATTTGCCAACCCTCCAGCCACACTTAGTAAACAACTCTTGATTCATCCACTCATCATGAAGTTTTACACAATCATTATGAACTTCTGAAAATTAGGTAATTGATGTCACTGCCACTAAAATCTATGTTCAAAGAAATCATAAAATAACATTTAAACAATTCATATAAGTTAAATAAAAACATGATGCACAACTATGTATATGTGTATAGACAGATTTAAATTATGTAGAGAAAAACATACTGTATAAAGAAAAATAAGAGTTTTCATGGTTGATGTATCTATATTTTTTATTTTTATTTTCTAAATTTTCTTTATAATGTAGATAATGTAACATATGCTGTATTATATACATTTTTTGCGACAGTGTCTCACCCTGTTGCCCAGGCTGGGGTGCAGTGACACGATCATGGCTCACTGCAGCTTTGATCTCCCAGGCTCAAGTGACCCTCCTATCTGTCTCCCAAGTAGCTGGGTTTATAGGTGTATGCCACAATGCCAGACTAATTTAATAAAAAAAAAATTGTAGATGGGCACTCTCTCTGTTGCTCAGGCTGGTCTCAAAGTCCTGGGCTCAAGTGATCACCCAACCTGGGCCTCACAAAGTGCTGGGATTAAAAGAAGGAGCTACTACACCTGGCTCTGTAATATATGTTACAGTGTTTATAATATATATATGAATACATGTATAAATCTATATTTATATAGTCAAACGAAAATAATTATTTTTAAGTTACCTAATGTGACTTTTCACTATTATTATTTGAAATGATAGTACCTCATTAAATGTGAATGAAAATTATTATTGAACAAAACTCATTTACATTACCTAGGGCTGCAAAAAAGGGATAATTTGATGAGTGTGGAATAAGGTAAAAAGGTATTAAAAATTACATAATATTGATTTTTCATGCATGTGTGTTTGACTGAAAAGGGGACTGTTACTATCTGCCTATTGGTGTCTCCTAAATCTTTCCATCTTACATCTGATGGTGATACTTTATGATTTAACACCCATTTGAGGACAAAAGTGACTTTATGTCTTTCAGCCCAAATGGGGAATAACAAAAATCTTTCTCAGGTCCTCTATCCCTGTCTCTGCTTTTTTCCTTATTTTTCTTTCAGGTCCTGTCTTCGCTACCATTTGTACCCTCTGCTGTCAAAGTATGATACTGATGGTGGTCAGGCCACTCATTTATTCTAAAAGTTTATCAATTTCTCACTGTACACAAAATAGTGCTTAATCTTGTCATTCAAAAATCCAGAGTCCTAAATTTTCTGACCCCAATTTGCCTTCCCAATTTTATTTTCCACCACTCTATTTGATTTCTACCCTCCTGGCAAATTGGAATTCCTTAATGTTTTTCATATATTTTATTTTTGCCTCCATGTCCAGAAATGTTTTATGCTGTCATTTTCACATGCTCAAATTCTAGTGAATTTTAAGGGTTCATTATATTTCTCCCCAAATTATCAACACACATGCACATGTGTGAGTGCACACACACACATACACACAAAAACACACACTCTGTTGTCCAAACTACCATACCTTTTTCTTTATTCTCTTAAAAACTTACTATTTATCTCATATTGTACTCATTTAAACCAAAGTGAATTGTCTCACTAGATTAAATTTTAATTTTCTTAAGTTCAAACAAGTTTCTCATTGATTCTTGTATACCCAGAAAAAAATATGTAATGATGTATAAAGTAAAAGATAGGCAACACATTTGCGATCAAAATGATTAACTTTAGATTTGCATTCTTACCTAAATAGATTATTTTTGTATTGAACTACCAGGAGAAAATTTTGATTTTTGAAGAGGTCGTATTTTACCTAAGCCAGCTTTATTATTATGTATGTGTACATGCAAACGAAGACACACACACACACACACACACACACAGACACACTATTGCAGAGTGTGGGAGTGATTGATTTCGTTTTAAATAGCATCAAGCTAGGCAGCTATGTTCTAGTTTTTGGAAATTTTAGGCAGTAATAGGAAGAAATAAAAGACTTTTATATTTTCAGTTGTTAATTTGCTTTGGCTTTTATGAGAAGGAGACAATTGCAATTTAATGTCTTCATTAATCAACTTTCAAGTCAGCCTCACCATGTGCTGCATTCGTTTAAATGTATTGCCCAGCAAGCTAGCAGTTTCAAGAGTGTTAGCATTGTCAATCAGTCCACCTGTGTGATATGAAAGAAGCAATGAATGCCATTTTTAGGGCATCTCCTTTCCTGTACAGTTTCAGTTTATTAAAGCCATTTGCTTCCCTCATGAAATTGTAATGAACCAGATTTTCACACTATCTACTAAAATGGGCCCATTGGGCTTTTTAAAGAACCTAAATTTAGCAAGGTAAAAATGAAAGTTAGCATTGTGTATTTTAAGTCTTTAAATTAAATCTGTAATATAAACTTCATGAAGTTAAAGTATGATTTTCAGTTGGAAGAAAGAAGGTCCTGGAATAAAAACAGAATGAAGCCCACAAAAGAGGGAGTGGTTAGATTGAGCCATGAAGGGAAATAAGGGGAAAATAATAGAATTGGTTTGGGGTTAGTCAATAAAATAACTAAACAGGCGATACAATCAAGACTTCTAGATAGTGAAAGGAAGAAGGAAGATCAGTGAATAATGTCAATAAAAAGACAACCAGTGGAGAAAAAAATAACAAAATAAAATTTAAAAAACCTCACAAAACATAGTATTTCATGGGCTTTATGAAGACCCAGAAAAAAATATCCAAGGTTTAGAACTGAGATTAGCTTTTTACTTTTGTTCTTTAAAAGAAGTATTAAAATTATCGTTCACCTCAGTCACTTCAAAATTTAATTATATCACCAAGGAATCGAATGCTATAGGATATGCATTAATGGAATTAAAATTCTTTAAAAGATTTTTTTCACCAAATATAAGCCGTAAAAAGTCTCTATTATACAAGAATAAGAAAAACAGAAGCTGAAGTAACCCTAACACCTAAGCATCTGTTTAAATAATTCTAAAAACAACATTCTGTTGTTGTTTTTTAAATTGTTTACCTTATAGTAACCTATAATATTTAGATTCAAAATAGAGAAATAATTTTATTAAAGACTATTAATGAGGCCTAATAATTAGTTTTCTTTACTATTTACTTTGCAAGACCCTTTGAATTTTTCTCTCTATTGTTTCTTTGCATGGAAAGATGACTAAGAAGGTCATTTTCCCATATTGAACAGAAGGATGAAATAATTGAGTGATATTGAATGCTGTACGTAGTGGTTAATCTAGCAAAATTGATTTATTATTTATTTTTATAGGGCTAAGGGGTATAATGTTATTTCATTGCTTTTGTTTCTGGAAACTAAAATGTTTAAATATTTAGAACAAGTTGAAATAGGCACTGAAAAAAGTATTGAAAAGCCATGAGGCATGTTCCCTGATCCGCAAGGCTTTCAATTAAGAGATCTTTTATTTCTTGGGATCTAATATACCCAATTTCACTTTATGTCATCAAATCATGCTTCAATGATTTTAGTATGATTATGGCATATTGGATTTAGAAATGTAAACTAGATGAACTGACAAGAAAGTATGCTACTGAAAATAAATTATTACAAAGAACCCATGTAACTGCTCTGGGTTGCAATTTCCCAGGATAACTATTTCTTTTTGGCAGAAAAATTTAAAAAAATATATAAACAGGGTATTTTTGAGCACTCATGTCTTTTCTTTAGTCAAAAGTCTCCTGTGAAAGTTAAGCTTGTCTTGCAAAGTTATTCCTGAAGCAAATTCACTTAGAGGGCAGCATGACTTATGGTATTATTACTTTGTATAAACAGTTCTGTCTTATGAGTAATGCTGGGTGAGGTCATAATTTTTAAGTACTTACGGTTTTTGTTGAATCCAGTGAGTCTGACAAAACATACTTTAGAAAGAAGTCAAACTAACATGCTACATTAAAAGGGCTTTAAACTTCTTACATGTTTATTAATATTGATGATTTTCACACTTTGAATTTTGAAGGAAATCTCTCAGGTAACAGGCATCGTGGCAGCGCTCAAAATTATAGATAAGGGTTCAAGACTTGTGTGATTATGGTTTAGTCATTTCCTCCAGAGGTCAGTTTCTTGTGTTGTAAAATGAGGAAGTTGAAGCAGTTGACACCTAAGTTCTCTTACAGGCCTATACCTCTAAAATTCAAGTTGTTTTATCTATGAATACGTTTTAAAGCAATTTTAATAAACTTTTAATTTTACCATAAATGTAAATTTACAGAAAAATCGTAAAGATAGTATATCCTGTTACTCCTGCTGTTCACATCTTACATTTGGTGTATCTGTCATAAGTAATGAAGCAACTGATACATTATTATTAACTGAAATTCATACTTTAATTATATTTCCTTTATATTTACCTAATGTTCTTTTTATATTCCAGAATTCCATCCAGGATATCATATTACATTTAGTTGTCATATGTCCTTAGGCTTTCTTGGCTGTTACAACGTCTCAGATTTCCTTTTTTTTAATTTGTTTTTGTTTTATTTTAATTTTTAAACTTTTAATTTTTAAAAAATAATTATGTATACATAGTAGGTGTATATATTTTTCAGCACTGTTTACAATGGCTAAGATTTGGAAGCAACCTAAGTGTCCACTAATAGATGACTGAATAAATAAAATGTGGTACATTCACACAATGGAGTACTATTCAGTCATAAAAAATGAGATCTAGTCATTTACAACAACATGGATGGAACTGGAGATCATTATGTTAAGTGAAGTAACCCAGGCACAGAAAGACTTTCTTATTTTTTATGACATTGGCAGTTTTTAGAAGTATGGGCTAGGTATTTCATTGAACTTTTCTCTGTTGGAATTTGTGTAATATATTTTTTATGCCTGGTTTTTATCATATCACATCAAAGGTACATACCGTCAACATGATTTATCACTGATGATATTGGCTGTGATGACCTGGCTAAGATAGTGTTTTTCAGATTTCTCTCACTTTAAAGTTACTCTTTTTTCTTCCCCCTTCCTATGTTCTGCTCTTTGGAGGAAGTTATTATGTGCAGCTCATACACAGGAAGTAGAGAGTCATGGTGTACCTTCTTGAGGATGCAGTATCTACATAATGTTTTTTGCAATTGTAGTGATTATAGTTAAGTCTCAGTTTTAGCTTGTGCCTCTGAAGTGTGAACTTTACAAGTGCGTTTAGTCCTCTACCCTACCTCAGGTGAGACAAAATCACTCAAGTGGACTGAAATTGGGTATTTCCCTTCCCCCTGGTTGGTTAGCTCTGATAAATTCTAATAGGTCAGGCTCTTGTAAAATAGTTTCTCTTGAGAAAAGGCCTTCTTAACAACAGAGTGTTCTGATGCGTTTCAAAACGGTTTCTTTCTCCTCCACCACTGAGTGATGGAGGAATGAAGGGATTTTTCTGCACTGTGCACTGGGAGAACCAAGTTGAACTCCTGGAGGTAAAATTCATAAAAGTGTGGGGGATTCCTATCACTTCCCCCTAACCTGGAGTTTTAATTCTGAGACTTATCTACACTGAGCCTCTAGTAATCAATTACAGTTTAGGTTTTTCTACTCTGGTTCTGGTTCCCATGGACGTCTCTGCTTCAATAAGTCATGACTCCCTGTATGCATCTGTCTGTCAATCCAATATTGGGGTCAGTGATTTGCATGACACCTGACTTCTCTGGCAGCTTTAGGACAAGTTGTTGATTTTTTAGCTTGTTCAGCCTTTTACCTATTAGGATAAAGTAACACTATCCAAGTGCGTTACATGATGGGCCCAAGTCTGAAAAATGTTTAACATTTCTTTTAGGCAAAAATTCCCTCAGTTTCACTTATCTGACAAGATTTGTATTTCTCCTTAATTTTGAGGGATAATTTCACCAGATGTAGACTTATGACTTGGTGGTTCTTATCTTTCTATACTAAAGATTTTGTCATACTCCCTTTATCCTTGCATTTTTTTTAATGAGAAGTATACTGCTTTTCTTATCCCTGTTCCTCTAGAAATCAAGTACTTTATATTCTCTTAAGCCTAATTTTTTTTTTGTCCTGGGTTTTCTACAGATTGAATATGATATGTCTAAGTATATGTTTCTGTGTTTTTGTGTTTGTTTTGTATTTATACTTATCTGAGCTTCCAAAATCTGTAATTTGGTGTTTGGTGTTAATTTTGGAAGGCTCTTAACTATTATTTCTTCAAATTTTCTTCTGCTCCATTTTTCCTTTTTCCTTCTGACATTTCGATTACACATATATTTTAACTTTTGATATTATCTCACAGTTGTTGGACTGCCTGTTTTTTTAAAATTCTTTTTCTGTTCATTTTAGTTTGGGAAGTTTCAAAGGATTTGTCTTCAAGCTCACTCTTTATTTCTCTGGCTGTGTTGAGTACACTGATGAGTCCATCAAAAGCAGTATTCATTTTTTTTTACTATGTTTTTACTTCTAGCATTTCCTTTTGACTCTTTTTTAGGATTCCATGTCTCAGTTTATTTTTACCTATCTACTCTTGAACATTATCTACTGTTTTCATTAGAGCCTTTACCATAATAATTACTATTATTTTAAATGCCCAGTCTGATAATTTCAATACCTATGTCAGTCACAAGTCTAATTCTGATGATTCTTTGATTCATTAGATAGCATTTTTATTGCCTTTTGACATTCCTTATCATTTTTTGGTGAAAGCCAGACATGTATCAGGTACTGCAAATTAAAGTAAATAGGACCTTTGTGAGAAGATTTATGATAATCTGGCTAGGAACTGGGCTGTGTTTAACACATGCTGTAGTTATAGTTGCCAGATGCTTCATATTCTAGTGCCTTGTATTTGTCTTCTTTTACTTTGAGTTTCTCTGAGTGCCTCTAGTCAGAGGGAATCTGTGTTGCAGCCCTTTTAGATGTAATCTACTGTTATTTTACTGGATTTGTATTTGTGTGGTGGTAAGGTGCCAGAGAGTATGAGCATCACATAATCTTGTAATTAAATCTGTCTTTTACACAAACAGATGGAGAAACATTCCATGTTCATGGTTAGGAAGAATCAATATACTGCCCAAAGTAATTTACAGATTCAACGCTATCCCCATCAAGCTACCAATGACCTTCATCACAGAACTAGAAAAAACCACCTTAAACTTCATATGGAACCAAAAGAGAGCCTGCATGGCCAAGTCAATTCTAAGCAAAAAGAACAAAGCAGGAGGCATCACACTACCAGACATCAAACTATACTACAAGGCTACAGTAATCAAAACAGCATGGTACTGGTACCAAAACAGAGATATAGACCAATGGAACAGAACAGAGGCCTTGGAGGCAACACAACATACCTACAACCATCTGATCTTTGACAAACCTGACAAAAACAAGCAATGGGGAAAGGATTCCCTGTTTAATAAGTGGTGTTGGGAAAACTGGTTAGCCATATGCAGAAAGCAGAAACTCGACCCCTTCCTGACACCTTACACTAAAATTGACTCCAGATGGATTAAAGACTTAAACATAAGACCTAACACCATAAAAACCCTGGAAGAAAATCTAGGCAAAACCATTTAGGACATAGGCATAGGCAAGGACTTCATGACCAAAACACCAAAAGCATTGGCAACAAAAGCCAAAATAGACAAATGAGACCTAATCAAACTCCACAGCTTCTGCACGGCAAAAGAAACAGTCATTAGAGTGAATCGGCAACCAACAGAATGGGAAAAAATTTTTGCAGCTTACCCATCTGACAAAGGGCTGATATCCAGAATTTACAAAGAACTAAAACAGATTTACAAGAAAAAAAACAAACAAGCCCATTCAAAAGTGGGTGAAGGATATGAACAGATATTTTACAAAAGAAGACATACATGAGGCCAACAAACATATGAAAAAATGCTCATCATCACTGGTCATTAGAGAAATGAAAATCAAAACTACATTGAGATACCACTTCACGCCAGTTAGAATGGCGATCATTAAAAAATCTGGAGACAACAGATGCTGGAGAGAATGTGGAGAAATAGGAACGCTTTTACACTGTTGTTGGAAGTGTAAGTTAGTTCAACCATTGGGGAAGACAGTGTGGCGATTCCTCAAGGAACTAGAAATAGAAATTCCATTTGAACCAGCAATCCCATTACTGCGTATATATCCAAAGGATTATAAATCATTCTACTATAAGGACACATGCACACGAATGTTCATTGCAGCACAGTTTACAATAGCAAAGACCTGGAACCAACCCAAATGCCCATCGATGATAGACTGGACAGGGAAAATGTGGCAAATATACACTATAGAATATTATGCAGCTATCAAAAACGATGAGTTCACGTCCTTTGTAGGGACATGGATGAACCTGGAAACCATCATTCTCAGCAAACTGACACAAGAACACAAAATCAAACACTGCATGTTCTCACTCATAGGTTGGTGTTGAACAATGAGAACACATGGACACAGGGAGGGGAGCACTACACACTGGGGTCTGTAGGGGGGAAATAGGGGAGGGACAGTGGAGGGTGGGGAGTTGGGGAGGGATAGCACGGGGAGAAATGCCACATATAGGTGAAGGGGAGGAAGGCAGCAAATCACACTGCCACGTATGCACCTATGCAACAATCTTGCATGTTCTTCACTTGTACCCCAACACCTAAAATGCAATAAAAAAATGAATAAATAAATCTGTCTTTTAGTGGGTTTATATCCCTGGGCTGTGACCTTCACAAGTGTTTCTCTGATGGTATAGAGTAATTTTCATTAGACTCTCACTCCTTTCCCAAACTGCAGTGCTCCCAATCAATGTCCTTGAAGCCCTTGCCTTTGTTGACTAGGTATTTCCCCTCTTAGGTGAAATGTAAGGGTTAGTGGGCTGGAGCAAGAGAAACTTCCTTCTCCAAGCTGGGATAAAGTTCCACATAGTCTTTTCTTTTGAAGAGTATGCCTTTATTCTGGAGAAGGCTCTGAGTGTATTTCACAATGATTCATTTTCCCCTCTACTTTATAAGCCATAAGGGAATTTTTTCAGGTCTTCACCATCAGAATCTGCTAGAGTTCCTGGAGACTAAGCCTATTAAAGTGTGGGCCACTTCTAAGACTGTGTTTCTCACTCTTAAGATAGTCTACTCTCAAGCAATTCATCAAAAATTACCATTTAAGTGTTTCTTTGTTTAGCACTTTAACAGCTTCTGCTCCAGACAAGCAGACATTGGTTGCTATATATCTCTGGTTCCTCTCTTTTCCCAAATTTCAAGATGGTAGTTTGCCTTGCAATTCCAGCTTTCTGATGGGTCTCAGAGAAGACATTGATTTTAAATTTGTCCCATTTTCTCTTATTGTAACGACAATAGTGATAGCCTCTAAGCCTCTAAAACTAAAACCAGAATTCTAGCTTGCCATAATCATTAGACATGGAAGAGAAAGATTGTTGGTAATTTATAAAGAAAACCAATGTTTTAAGGTTAATAAAAAGGTACTGTTTAGTACTAAACTAAGATGCATATGTTAAAACAACTAAACAGTAGTCTCTTATTTTAATCAATAATTAAAACATATTTTTGAAAGAGAGAGAGAAACAGAGACAGAGACAAAGAAACAGAGAGAGAGAGAGAAACAAAGAGTGAGAGAGAGAATTTAACATAGCAGTATTCCTCTGATCTAAGTAAGAATTGTTTTGATTCAAGTCCTCTTTTCCTGTTACCTTTGAAATGACTGTATAATTATGTCACTTTGTGGACTCCTGAGAACAAAAATTTAATAAACTTGAATACACTTGGTCATTTTGAATAAAAGCATATTCTAAAGTCCTAATTTGGAAGGCATCATATCAAATAACATGTGAGCTTTAATTGTTAATTAGCTTTGACTACACCACACTTATCTACTCCGAAAAAATAGGAGCCCTGGATGTTAAAAATTTCAAATAAATACTTCATGGAATTCTGATGATGTAAATGAAGTCATAAGATGATTATATGAGTAAATATTTTCTTTTTATTAGTTTAACAAATCATTCCAATTACACTGAATTAAATGAATACATGTTCTGACATTTCAGCAACCTGCATGATGTCATTGCTATAGCACAATGATTTTCATATTACATACTCTTGTGACACTTTCCTGAGTATATATGATCATGTTATAGCATGGTAGGTATTACAATGTGTATGTCTATGTGCCTATGTTATGATTTTTACGATGGTCTACTGGTCTTTAATGGAGTCTGGAAAATTTCAGATTTGTGAAAGGAGCATTAAAATTTTTCTCTGGATAGTATGCTAATACATCTAAGATACTTATTTTATATATTTTTTCGACTTTATCTTATTCTGAAATAAGAATCAGAAGGTATATGTGCAGATTTGTTACAAAGGTATATTTCTTGAAGTTGAAGTTTGGAATAAACATGAATCTATCAGCCAGGTAGTGAGCATAGTGCCCAATATGTAGTTTTCCAGTTCTTTCCTTCCACCTTCCCTTCTCCCTCTTGTATTCCCCAATGTCTATTTTTCTCATCTTTATGTCCATGGGTACCTACTGTTTAGCTCCCACTTATAAGTGAGAGCATGTGGTATTTGGTTTTCTGTTTCTGCATTAGTTCAATTAGGATAATGCCTTTCCACTGCATCCACATTGCTGCAAAGAACATGATTCATTGTTTTTATGGCTGCATAGTATTCTATGGTGTATATGTACCACACCTTCTTTATCCAGCCCACCATTGATGGGCACCTGAGTTGATTCCATGTCTTTGCTATTGTAAACAGCACTATGATGAAGATATAGGTGGATGTGTCTTTTTGGTAGAATAGTTTATTTTCCTTTGGGTATATCCAGTAACAGAATTGCTGGGTCAAATGATAGTTCAATTCTTACTTCACTGGGAAATCTCCAGACTGCTCTCTACAGTGGCTGAACTGATTTCCATTCCTACCAACAATGTCTAAGTGTCCCTTTATCTCCACAGTCTTTCCAACATCTGTTATTTTTTTATTTTTTAACAAAAGCCATTCTGACTGGTGTGAGATGCTATTTCATTGTGATTTTGATTGCATTTCTCTAATGGATAGTGATGATGAGTATTTGTTCCTATGATTCTTGGCCACTTGCATAATTTCTTTTGAGATGTAGACACATCTCATGTCCTTGTCCACTTTTTAACGGGGTAATTTTTTCTGGCTTATTGATTTGTTTAAATTTCTAATATATTCTGGATATTAGACCTTTGTCAGATGCATAATTTGCTAATATTTTCTCCCATTATATAGGTCATCTGTTTACTCTGTTGATTGTTTTTGGCTGCACAGAAGCTCTTTAGTTCAATTAGATCCTTCTTGTCAATGTTTTTGCTATAATTGCTTTTGAGGATTTTGCAATAAATTATTTGTAAAGGTTGATATTGAGAAGGGTATTCCTAACTTTTCACCTGGAATGTTTATACTTTATAGTATTATATTTAAGTCTTTAATTCATATTGAGTTAATATTTGTGTATGGTGATAGGTCGGGGTCCAGTTTCAGTCTTCTGCATATGGACAGCCAGTTATCCCAGCACCATTTATTAAATAGGAAGTCTTTTCCCTATTGCTCATTTTTATTGGCCTTGTCTAAGGTCAGATGGTTGTAGGTATGAGACCTTATTTCTGAGTTCTTTATTCTGTTTCATTGGTCTATATGTCTGTTTTTCTACCAGTCCCATGCTGTTTTGGTTACTGTAGTCTTATAGTTTAGCTTGAAGTTGGGTGATGTGATGCTTCTGGCTTTGTTCTTTTCGCTTAGGGTTGCTTTGGTGATTTGGGCTATTTTTTGGTTCCTTATAAATTTAAGAATAGTTTTTTTCCAGTTCTTCCAGGAAATACATATTTAAACAAACCCTCCAGGTGATTCTGATTATTTTTTAATTTGAGAACTCTCTTAAATTACAGAGATCCAAAATAGAAACAATTCCTAAGAATTCAAAAGAGCAAAGGTGTATTAGTGTTAAGTCAGATTGTTTCTTAATCTTCTGAATCCTGTTTCTTTCCTCTCCTTTCACAAGTTTCTGTTATTTCAGTAATATGATTCCTTTTCCATTAGAAGTGGCCGCTGCTAAAAGTTGAGTGCAGCTATTTAAGCACTCAGCAAATTCTTGCTTCAAAAGTTATGTTTAATTTGAGAGCAGATTAGTAATTAGCATTCAATTACTTTAAAATTGTCTCAACTTAGCCCTGATTAAATCATTCCAAGTAGTATTTTCCGATCAATAGAGGGAAAAGAAAGGATTTATGTATGTCTGCAAAGTTTAAGGTCCATTAAAATGTAAACATTACAGCATGATCTTAAATATGTTATCAAATGTGTACTTACTTTGGCTTTTATTGTCCTGCCTACTACGAAAAGGAGAAAATAACTAGTGTTGTTTCTAGTATTCTCCTGTGCTAATTTGTAACATAAAAAGAAAGTAATAAAATTTTTTTAAGAAACAACATAAAAAGAAGTCTAAAGGGTATAAGGGAACATGAAAAGAAAAGTATTATGAAAGGGTGAATTGTGTCAGATGACATTGGATAGACTTTTTCAGGTAGAGCAGTAAGAAGAAAATAAGACCATTCTTGTGAAAAGTCACTCCTCACTTGTCAAATAAAGGACATGGACTAAAGAGATCTGACCTAGGTCGGGCACGGTGGCTGACACCTGTAATCCCAGCACTTTGGGAGGCCGAGGCGGGTGGATCACGAGGTCAAGAGATTGAGACCATCCTGGTCAACAAGGTGAAACCCCGTCTCTACTAAAAATACAAAAAATTAGCTGGGCATGGTGGTGCGTGCCTGTAATCCCAGCTACTCAGGAGCCTGAGGTAGGAGAATTGCCTGAACCCGGGAGGCGGAGGTTGCGGTGAGCCGAGATCGTGCCATTGCACTCCAGCCTGGGTAACAAGAGCGAAACTCCGTCTCAAAAGAAAAAAAAAAAGAGAGATCTGACCTATTCCTATTTCTACCATTAATTAAATGATATAAATATGTGTTCGAATCTCTTTCTCTCTCTGTGCTTTCATTTGTCTCCCTGAGGAAGAGGGGTCTCAATACCTGCCTACACCTACTGCATGGAAAAGTATAAAGGCAAATAATGAGGTCTAAATTATATTTCTTTGGGGATGGAATTGAGGGGAATTTAATGGGGCATGGAATTGGGGATGGTATCGAAGGGCTTGCCTAACTTCTTTTCCCTATGTTTTACTGAACTGTATCTTACACAAAATGGCATGTGAGAAAATAAAAGATCTTTGGGCTTCAAGAGACACTAGACATTATCTAGACCAGTTTTACCATTTTAAAAATTCAATCTTCAGAAGTTGGCCTAAAGTCAAACAATAATTAGCAACAAACACTGGGCTCAGCACATGTCCTTGAATACCATTCTGTGTTTAGACATTTTCTGGAGGGCCAGAAAAAAAAGCATCATTTATTTAGCTATAAAACATATTTTCCTATTTGAGGTTATGAATAACATCATGGTAACAAAAGATGAAAAGCAACAGCAATATCTCTAAAAATACATTTTGCTTTGCTTAGAATTCACTAAAAAAAATATTTCATAAATGTTATACTCAACCACACTGCTCTGCTTAAGCAATGCAGAGAACCAGCAAAGCAGAACATCGTCCCAAAAGAATTTGTGCCATAAAGCTTTGTAAAAGCAATTCAGTTCCACTCAACTCAACCGTAAAAAAAAAATTCCTAGGTGATTACTATCTTCTTCCAAGAAAAATTCTTTATTATTGATAAACGAAAGTGGATAAACTACACCCTTTATCCATAAAGAGTTCAATGTCATAAGGAAAATATACATTTGTACGACTAACTGTAATGCAAGTCAAACTGTAATAGGTGCTAGAATTAAAATTCAAAATTATACATATCAATGATAGACACATATTTTTAATTCCTATTTAAAATATAACATATTGCCTAGCCCAAAAGTACTTTAATAAGAAGTAGTGAGGAAAATTCCAAGTCTTAATTCAACAACAATGCTATTTATATATCATTAATGGCAGAGTATCTTCAAGTAATAAAATTGTGAGTCATTCTCACTTTTGATGTTTTGATTAATGTTTCTCAGAACTGAGCAAAGTCTGTATGATAAGTTCTAGACATATTCTACCCGTATATTGTATAGACTGCTCAAATATTTCAGGTAAAGTAGAAAATCTGGATGAAGACTGGGTATACATATGGAATGGTTACATTTTGTATAGGTTTGGGAGACATAGAATCCTAAAGTAGATTTCTGGCAGTCTTTCCACTTTCTACAGAAAATTTTAGGTTTTGACTAGTTCAATGAGTCAACCATGACCTCATAGATAAAAGCATAGATGAGAACAGCAGCTGTACCTGGATATGGTGCAATTCCCTTATTTAATTGTTTTTGTATGGTCATGACTGAAGTATAGTCACACATTCTCCCAGCATGACTACTGATGGAAAAGTCTTTGAAATTCTCTTGTGTAAGATAATTTTAAATGTCTTTTTTTCTCTACCACATGTTGGTGTTGTGTGTAGCTACTACAACAAAACTTGTATGTCTGTAAGATACTCTGGATTCCTTCCATATATGGTGATAAGAGAAAAGGCATTCCATTTTCATTACTTTGTACATGGAAAATTCCATTTTTAGAATTTTTTCAAAGTATGCCAAGAAATTGTACTATTTGGCCTGAGAAAATGCAATGGCATGCATCTGCCAACTCCTGTACTGTTGTGAGGTCATTGCTAAGCAATTTATAAAGTAATTGTGTCAGGAACTTTGTCATGCAGGTAATCAATAGGCTTTTTTTGAGAAGTAAATGTAATGTGGCTGCTTCTTTACTTGATCCTGAATAAATTATACCTGGAAATATAAGTCAATATGTTCTTTAAACCATGTATATATTTTCTATTTGTTCTAGGTGTCACATGAATGTGGGATTCAAACATGTCTTGAAAAATCATATAGTATATCACCTTACCTTCATTCAATATAGTATTTAAAATGTATAATAACCAGTATAACCACTGTGCCACATGTTAGTCCTGTAGTTGCTGGACTAGAGAAAGTTAAGGGTTCTAGGTAGAAGCCAGGTGACCAAGGAAGTAGTGAGGAACTAGGCGGATTAAGGGACCACTTTTTAATCAACTTGAATAATTGATATAGTGAAATATAGTGCTATATTATATCCACTGGCTGAACGTTGATATCCCCAGATGCTAAAAATACCTGTTTCTTTTTAATTCTTTTACTGCTCCTTAAGTGACCAACTCTATAGTAAAATCCAGTAATGACGTTTGGATGGCAGGTGTTTATCCTGCCTTGCCAGGGCTGGGAAAGTTGCCAAAGTTATCTAAAGGTTCTTCTTCATTCTTCTGCTCACCCAAAATGTACTATACAATTGGCTGTCACAGTGCACAAAGGCCCCATAAAGAGGATACAGAAAATTAATATGCAAATAGCTCAGTTTGACAAGTTTGGGTATTTGAGAATTGTATTCTGGTTCAATTTTCTCATTCCAGTATATTAATTTTAATTAATTTTAATTCCTGCTCCATTGATTAAATTATTGTCACTGTGAACAATTACTTGACTTTTTAAAATTTAGTTTTGTAATATGCAAAATAATTAAATGAGATAACAATAATTAACATTCAGTAAATGTTTGCTCTTTTTCTCTCTTCTTTATATTTAAAGTATTTTTAGTAGAAATGGCAAATTTTTCATACCTTATTATTATTTATTAGCACATTATTAGTGTTCATTTACTACCTTACACATAAACACCCTTCAAGTTTATGAATCTAATCCTTCTTCCTGCCTTCTTATAACCAGTTATATCAATGAATAGATAACATATTGTTCGCAAGGACAAATTATTTAGAGATTTTAAAAAACATTATATTTCTTCAAAATTTATCATATTTTATTAAACAGAGATCCTGTCTAATTTATCTTTTTATCTCATATACAGTTAATAATTATTGCAAATACAGTAGCTATCTGTTGGATACTGCACATACTTTATTTCCATATTTCTTATGAGTTCAAGTTATAATAATTTTATTTACAGACAATGTATCTGTCTCATGTATACCTTCCTCAGAAGTAGCTTAAATGACTTAATCTAAAAAGCTTCTTTTCCCTCAATCCAATCAATTCAGATTCAACAATTAAGTATTTAAACTGTCTCTAATTTTTTTAACTTATAAAAATGACTTTTTTAGAGATTGTGACTAAAGTGCTTTAAATTGCTTGAGGAAGACAAAAGTAATTTTAGTAAAAGTGGATCATTTTGGTTTTGTGGGTCATTTCTGAAGAATCAGTTTCTAAACAATGAAGATAAGATGAAAATACAAGGCAGAAAGATATACAAAATTCAGACAAGATATGAAAGTTGTTCTGGGAAAATCTTTCAGCTATTAATTTCACTGAGTTTCAATTCACAGAAGTAAATAGCAGCTTCATGCTTTACAGAGTAGCTGATTAAATTTCATTTGCAAAAGAGACAAAAACAGACACCAAAGACTTTGATGTCCAAGGCATAGAGAAGGAATATTATTTGATATGCAAGATTGATTTTATATATTTTCACCTTAAATACTTATTTATTCCTCCTGACCAACTGCAACTTAGTACCCTTTGACCAACATCTCCGCATTCCCACATACCCGAAACCTTTGGTAACCACTATTCTACTCCCTGCTTCTAAGAACTCAATTGTTTCGGATTCCAAATGTAAGTGACAACATGCAGTCTTTGTCTTTCTGTGCCTGGCTTATTTTATTCAGCATACTGTCCTCCAGGTTCATTCATGTTGTTCCTAATGACACCATTTTCTTTCTTTTTTTAAGACTGCATAGTACTCCATTATGCATATATGCAGGTTGAGAATCCATAATCTGAAAATGTGAAATCTGTAATGCTGCAAAATTCAAAACTTCTGACCAGTGATGTAATGCCACAAGTAGAAAATTCCACACCTGACCTTATGCAACAAATCACAGTCAAATTGCAGGCACACAAAACACAGTTCATTCAGCATCCTCAAGATAAAATATTCTCCCTGCCCCCTTCAGGTGTGATATATCTTTTCCACATATGCACAGGTTCCTTCATGCAAGCACACCCACAACGGTTAATAAAATGACGTGTGTGAAGTTTCAACATGCCATCAACACGTTCACCACCATGGTACCCAACATTGGACCAAGACCTACCTGCATTACTCATTGTGATTTTTTTTGTTTGTTCTCTGCTTTGTGGTGTAAAGATATTGTTGAAAATGTTTAAAAGGCCTGCAAATACCCCTATGGGTAACAGTGATAAGAAAAAGATAAAACACAGAAAGTCAAGCTGTTGGAGAAGCTTGATAGTTGTTTTAAGTGTGAAACATCTTACAGAAGACTGTGGTCATCAAATATACCTGAAGAAGCATTAGGATAAACTGTTAAAGTTCTATGATGAAAAAGATGAACAGAAGTTAATAAAACATAGAAAAGTACTGTGTAAAGGTAAAAAGGAAGCTCTTATTTTAAGACTAAGATCTGGATTATGCATTGAAAGTTAGATCCATCACCATTGTAGTGAACACATTCCACATAATAGTATACCGATCATGAAACAAGCAGAGATCTATCATGATCAACTGAAGGTTAAAGGAAACTGTAAATACTCAAGAGCCTAGCTTCAGAATTAAAAAAAAAAAAAAAACCCACAGCATTATATATTTAGAGATTTGTGCTGATAAAGCAGCTGCTGTTCACAAAGCCGTGGAAAAATCCATTGACGAGTTTGCCAAGGTTATTGCTGGTGAAAATCTGATGCCAGGACAAGTCTATAGTGCTAATGAGACATCACCATTTTGGTGTTATTGCCCCAAAAGACACTGACTGCTGCTGATGAGACAGCCCTTTGAAGAATTAAGGATGCCAAAGACAGAATAACTATGCTAGGCTGTGCTAATGCAGCAGGCATGCATAAGTAAACTTGTGATAGGCACAAGCTTGCATGCTTGTTGGTTTCAAGGAGCAAATATCTGACCAGTCAACTATGATGTTAACAAAAAGGCATGAATCACCAGGAACATCTTTCATTATTATTTTCACAGACATTTTGTATCTGCGGCTCATGCTTACTGCAAGAAAACAGGACTGAATGATGACTACAAGATTTTGTTTTTCTTCAATAAATGTTCTGCTCATCCTCAAGCTGAAATACTCAAAAAATATTTATGGCATGTACTTTCCCCAAATTTGACTTCAATTATTCACTCTTAGATCAATAAAGAGTAAACATAAAAGGATATCATACATATTATTGTCAATGTTTGGAACACATTGACAGAATTGTGCATGCCTGGAACAACCTCTGGTCTGTGATTGTGGTCAGTGATGATGATTAAAGTTGGTGACTTTGAAGGATTCCATATGTTAAGTGAGGAAAAAATATCTGACTTTCTTATCTGTGCGAAAAATATTCACTCAAAGTCCTTCAGTAAGCTGGAAGAAGTGGATATTGAAATTTGTAACTTTGAAAATTAGGCTCCAGTTGTTCATTCACTGACTGATGGTGAAATAGCCAAAATGATCCTGAGTCAAAGTAATTGTGACAATAGTGGCAATGAAGATGACATTTAACAATGATAACTACTGCAGAAGTGCTTATAGATTGATTACATAGTCAAATATGTAATGAGCTTATTGAAGGACTAGGACAATATGCATTCATAACAGAACAAAATCATATTAGTTTATAAAATCAAAGAAAGACTTTGACAACATGTACCATTGTTAAATAAGGCAAATGACTTTGGAGGAAACATTTTTAAATGCCTACCAGCTGAATTCTTTCTTATCTGTAGAGGAGGATCCCCTTCCTTGTCCCTCAGCTACTTCTAATGTTTTTTCTCACCAAAAAAAAAAAAAAGTTATATAGTATCCTGTTAATAAAAACACAGCATTATAGGTGGAGACTAAAAGCCTCCTGTTCTTTGTGGTTGCTGTGGTTTAACAGCTAATACAGGTATTCTAGTGATGCTACTGTGTTGCTTAGCTACCCTGAACACGTTGTTTTTCGCTGTATTAATGGTATATCAATTTTTTTACTGTTATGTACTTATGTACAAATAAGTGTGAGAAAAATGACTGCTTATCAGTAGCATATAAATTCAGAGTCAGAAATGATGGTGATGTCAATAACCACAGATTGTTTACATGGATGGCAGAGATAGTGACACTTTTGCTTTCTGATGGTTTAATGTACACAGATGTTGTTTTATGCATAAAATTATTTAAAATATTGTGTAAAATTATTTTTAAGCTATTAAAAATGTTCATATGTAATATAAGTAAATTTCATGTTTAGACTTGTATCCCCTCCCTAATATATCTCATTATGTATATGTAAGTATTCCCAAAATCCAAAAAAATTTAAACTTATAAGCATGTCTGGTCCTAAGCATTTCAGATAAGAGATACTCAACCTGTACCATGTTTTCTTTATCCATTCATTTGTTGATGGATATGAAGAATTGTTTTCCTATCTTGGCTGTTGTGAATAATACTGCAATGAACATGAAAGTGCAGATATCTATTTGACACACTGATTTCAAGTCCTTAAGATATAGACCTAGAAATAGGATTGCTGAATCATATTGTAATTACATTTCTGCTTTTTTGAGGACCTCTGTATTCATCTGTTTTCATGCTGCTGTTAAAGACATACCTGAGACTGGGAAGAAAAAGAGATTTAATTGGACTTGCAGTTCCACATGGCTGGGGAGGCCTCAGAATCATGATGGGGTCCAAAGGCATTTCTTATTTGGTTGGCGGTAAGAGAAAATGAGACAGATGCAAAAATGGAAAGCCCTGATAAAACCATCAGATCTCATGAGACTTATTAACTACCATGAAAACATTATGGGGGAAACCACCCCCAAATTTAAATTATTCCCCACTGGGTCCCTCCTACAACACATGGGAATTATGGTAGTACACTTCAGGATGAGATTTGGAGGAGGACATAGAGAAAAACCATTATCAGCCTCCCTATACCTTTCTTTAATGGCTGTTGAAGGATTTGGTATTGTGTCTTCACCCAAATCTCAGCTCAAGTTGTAATTTCCAGGGGTTGAGGGAAAGACCTGGTGGGAGATGACTGGATCAGGGGTGGTTTTCCCTCAGGCTGTTCTTGTGATAGTGAGTGCCTTCTCATGAGATCCAATGTTTCTATAATGGGCTCTTGACCCTCTGCTTCCTCTCTCTGACTTGCTGCCATGTAAGAAGTGTCTGCTTGTTTCAAATGATTGTAAGTCTCCTGAGGCCTCCCTAGCCATGCAGAACTGTGAGTCAATTAAACCTCTTTTCTTTATAGTAATAAATTACCCAGTCTCAGGTAGTTCATTATAGCAATATGACAATGGACTAATACAGCTATACTAGTTTACATTTACACCAAAAGTGTATGAGTGCCTTTTCCTTCATATTCTTGCAAACACTTGCTGTCATTTATCTTTTTGATACTAGCCATTCTGAAAAATGTTATGTGATCCTGTTGTAGTTTTAAGTTGTATTTCTTTAATGATTAGTGATATGGATCATTTTTTCATATATCTTTTGAGAATTTATATGTCTTCTTTTGAAAAATATCTATTCAGTTCCTTTGGTCATTTTAATTTGTATTTTTTTTTTTTGCTATTGACATATAAATTTCTTATATATTTTGGATATTAATGCTTGTATCAGATGTATGACTTACAAATATGCTCTTTCAATCTGTAGGTTGTCTTTTCACTCTTGTTTTCCTTACTGTACAGAGTCTTTTTAGTTTGCTGTAATCCCATTTGTTCATTTTTGCTTTTGTTGCCTGAGCTTTTTGGAGTCAAATTTAAAAAAAATCATTGCACAGACCAATGTTGTGTAGTTTTTCTCTTGTGTTTTCTGCTGGTGTTATTACAGTTTCAGGTTTTATGTTTAAACATTCATCCATTTTGAGTTGATTTTTGTTCTAATGTAAGATAATCATCCAATTCCATTTTTTTCTGCATGTGTGTATCTACTTTGCTCAACATCCTTTATTGAAAATACTGTTCTTTTCCCATTGTGTGGTGTTGGTACTTTTGTTGATAATCTATTGACCATAAAAGTATGAGTTTATTTCTGGGCTCTCTATTCTGCTCCATTGATCAATTTGTCAGTTTTGATGACAGTACCATGCTATTTTAATTACTATAGCTTTGCAGTATAGCTTGAAGCCAGATAGTGTGATGTCTCCAGCTTTGTTCTTTTTGATCAGGATTGCTTTATTTGTTGATTTTTATGATTCCATATGAATTTTTGTATTGTTTATTCCTATTATTGTGAAAAATGACCATTGGTACTGCCATTTGAGTTCTTCAATTTGAGCAGGAAGGCAGGTTAGATCCTGAGGTTAAGCAGAATTTCTCCTTGGTATAATTGAGAGCAACTGCAATGCTCAGTAGAAAGGCATAGTTGAGGTTTTTCTTTTTGCCTAGGTAGAGCCTTTGGGTGGTATTTGAAAATGAACTGAGCTGCTGTTTGAAGGCCTAGGTGGCCCAAAGTCTAGCCCCTGTGCTTTACTTAGAAGTGCTGCTTCAGGCCATGTGATCTTGAGGTGGACTTCAATGTTGAGCCAAGCCAGTATTTAAATCCCTGGATGGCACAAGTTTATACTAAGTGCTTTAGTGAAATACTCTGTGGCAGGCATCTCCTTCTCTAGGTCAGAGCTTGGAATATGGACTGAGGCTAGGCATGGAAACTAGTAGTCTAGAAATTCAAGCCGGATTGAACTTTTCACCATATTTCTGGAAGTGACCAGCTTGCCCTTGTGGCTGGGCTGTATCACCATATCTCTAATTTGGCACCTTTGCTAGCAATAACATGGAGCTACCACCAAGATTTGCATGCTGGTCACTGTAAGCAATGCCTCCTTTCTTTATTTTTATCTGACCACAGGCCGTTTAGCCAGGCTTTAATCCTCTGTGTTCCTGTAAGGTGAGATTGGAGTGGGATTCCTAAAAGCCCCTCAGAAATCCAGGGAAGCTGGATGTCTGTTTCCAGTTTTCTTTTCCCCTTATCTAAACAATGGGCAGTGGAGAATTGCCTTGTGAGGCACTGTGTTAATTTGAGAGAGGAAGAGGGGCAACAAAGTTGGAGTGAACATTTCTCTTACTCTTCTAATGTGGTTTTTTTTCATTTCTGTAATCCATGTGGGTGTCTCAGGCTTATTTCCAAGTTAAGGGGTTTTCACCAAAGAGTCCTTGTCTGTGTATGCTTGTTACTTAAACTTCCTGTGGTGGAGAGACAAACCTGGGGTTTCCTATCCCATCACCTTGCTGATGTTACTCCTCAGGCAATCTCTATGTTTAAATATTTATCTTATAATCTTAATTTAAAATGTTCCCATTGTTTTACAAAGAAGAATGCACTTGAAAGTATAATTTTAAACATAATTTTTCTGAGTATATTGGGAGTGATGTGATTTCTTTCTTGGAAACAAATTGGTAAGATACTGGCAGAGCACAGATAAGGTCCAGGCTGAAAGGGTAGGACCCATATGAACAGTGCATAAAATATAATTAGATGATTTCCTCTAGGTTTATGAACACATTCATTCTTATCCCAAAACCTGTTGGCCCCACCTTCAATGCTAAGGTGTTGAGATAAAGGCAGCATCCTCTTCACTCACTCTACCTTCTATTTCAGTTGCCCTTAATATTTATTTTCTATTTCTTAATTGTTTCTATTATGGAAACATACATAATAATAGAAGAAGTAGCCAAAGAAATAGAAAAGCCATATGATTTATCTTGGTCACTGAACAGTGATTTTAATGATCCTGATTTCTAACTTACTTGATCTTCCTGCTGTAAATTATTCTCTGTAATCCACAGCGTATTTCTATTCTAATCAAAATTCAGGCAACAGATAAACCACTGTTAAACCACTGTTCCATTTAAAAAATACATAGGCCAGGCACAGTAGTTCATACCTGTAATCCAACGAATTTGGGAGGCCAAGATGGGAGGCTCACATGAGTCCAGGAATTCAAGATCAGCCTGGCCAACATGGTGAAACCTTGTATCTACTAAAGATACAAAGAAATTAGCCTGGCATCATGGCGTGCACCTTTAGTTCCAGCTAAGGAGGCTGAAGCATGAGAATTGTTTGAACCTGGGAGGCAGAGTTTCCAATGAGCTGAGATCGTGCCATTGCACTCCAGTCTGGGTGACAAAGCAAGACTCTGTCAAAAAAAAAAAAAGTTTATAAAAAACAGATAAAAGCTGCTTTTTTTGAGCTCATAGAACTCTGTTTGTGTGAGATTGTATGAGAAGAATAGGGCTTGCTTTAAACATGTTGAGTTTGTATTGCTTTAGCCGATGAATATAAAAAGTAGCAAAAGAGGTAACAAAACCAGGCCTATGAGGATTTGCTATTGGTAAACGTGTATAAAATACTCATGTCTGAGTATTTGACATGAAAATTAGATTTTTGAGATGATTTATAATAATTTTCATAATAATTATTTACCTTGTTAAATATATTTTTAAATTTTTATTAAACATAAAAGCCATTTACAAAAATATTATACAGTTATGTGTATGTGTCAGAAGGAAGTAACATATAAGCAGAAGAACAGACTTTGGAGTATTTGCACTTCTTATTCTTTATCACCTTGGACTTTTGGGTAATATACTACAGTTCTTACATTCTGATATTTATGTGGTATCTTATGTTAGAAGAGTATTAATCTGAATAGTATATTTCCATTGCTTTGGCCCTAGAGGTGATCAGTCAAATGAAAAGGCCATTAGTTAACTATTGCAAAATTCTTTGGGAAAGGTTAGTGATATAAGATTGCCATTTCCTTAAGTATTTGTTAACCATAAACAGAAATAATCCAACTACCTTATTTCAACTGTGAATGTGTGCACAGAATACTTTCATTGGGAATTTTGGATGTTCTAAACTTTTCATATACCAAAACTTGGGCCTTTGTAAGAAAATCAGGAATCCTTGCAGACCTGCGAATACTGGCTGATTGGCCTGATTTCATCCTCACTGAAAAGTATATATCCACAGCCATGAATTAAGCACTGTGATAACAAGCTATTTCTACTGTGTAATTAAAAAGACCAGCATGACATTATATTGCTATAATGCACGCTGACATCCAACCAATTAATATTTCCTTTATTCTTCCTCCTTCCCAGGGTTTCATTATTTTAAAGCTAACAGAAAAATAACAGATTTTTATAATTAAGTTCATGAGAAACCATCATAAATACAGCATTACACATACTGTCGATGATATTTTGAATTTTGTAAGACAACACTGGACTTCTTGTCATTGTGTATACAAACAAACCTCATATACATTAGAGTCACTATGACCAAGCTGCTGATGCAAGGACTGGGTGTGTGAAAGAAAGTTTGGATTTGGAAACATATCTATCTTACATTTTTCAAAGTAAGATAACGTAGGTACTTCCTACTTAAAACTCACATGTCAAGATGATTTTGTGCTTCCAAAAGCCTTCCTGGGCTTGAGGTACATGGAGCAAAGGTCAATTTGCTCAAGAGTACTGTCCTCTGCCTGTATTCATTACCATTAGACTATGACATGGGCATCATGGCTTCTCCTAAAGTCATTGTTTATGCTTTCATCCTACTATTCTCCCTTGCAAATGCTATCGTTCCTGAGTATAATAAATCACTGGATTTCCTCATCACAAGCCTGTCTCCCTTTCTTACTTTCATCTCTGTTATGTAATATTTTAGCAGCAATAACAACTACTTTTCATTGAGTAATTCCTTTGTGTCAGGCCCTAAGCTAAAACTTTATGTTTATAATGATATTGAAGCAACATTATAAACTCGTAAGTCCTATTAACAGCCCTATATTTTAGATAAAGAAATGAGGCTCAGAGAGGTTAAGTCACTTACTCCAAGTCACACAACTAGAGAGAGGCAGATCAAGCTGTGAGCTGTGAGGTTCTAACCCAAATGTGTCTAGTTCCCTAGTGTCTCCACAAAACCACCAAACTTTTCTTCCTCCTATTATAGTCAGTTGGTCGCAGAACTTTACTGCTATTTTTAAAAAGATGAACATTTTCATTTCCATTCTTCCTTTCAGCTCTTTCAGCTTGAATGATTTTATTTTTATTTATTTATTTTTTTGAGACAGGGTCTCACTCTGTTGCCTAGGTTGGAGTGCAGTGGTGGTATCACAGCTCACTGCAGCCTCAACCTTCTGGTTGAGAAGTGATCTTTCTCAAGTGATCCTCCCACCTCAGACTTCCAAGTAGCTGAGACTACCGTGTGTGCCACCACATCTGGCTAATTCTTGTATTTTTCTTTTTTTTTTTGGTAGAGATGGGGTTTTACCATGTTGGCCAGGCTGGTCTTGAACTAATGACCTCAAGTAACCCTCCTGCCTCAGCCTCCCAAAGTGCTAAGATTACAGATGTGAGCCACCGTGCCTAGGCACAGCTTAAATTATTTTAAAATCTTGAAGTCGTATTCTTAAATACTTGTTATTATCTTATAGTATGACATTTGAACAAACTAGTTACTGTCATTAAATACTTCCAAAAAGATAAACAAAATATCAGATTATGCAAATTTTAGTCAGCTTAAGTAATTTTTAATAAACTGAGAAAGAACAGAATGGTATACCTTAATTCATGAGAAAAATTTAGCATCATGTTTTCAAACATAAACAAGAAATGTTTTTTAAAGTATCTATCTTGCTATTTGCAGCTAGCTTATAATATCTAAATATAGATCTCATAGTAGACATTTTGACCATCCAATATAACTACTTCTCTTTGAAATCTGCTTTTCTGTGAATCATTTCACTCAAAACAGACAGCTCATTTTTAGTAGGGAATAATTTTATTACTATGCTCCTTTGGGGGGCACCAAGCACAGTTATCAAGATAAATGATATTTTTAATCATTTTTTATTATTTTTTTAAAATCAAGTTCACATACCATGACCTATGGGCTATCCACCTACTTTTATAAACAGAGTTTCATTGGAACCAGAGTTTGGAGTAGGGCGAGTTGAATAAATAGATTCTGCAAGTATAGAATCGGATCTTGTCTTTAAATCTATAATATTTTGTTCATTACATTTCTAAATATAATTTACATTTAAAATGTTACATTAAGATATTATTTATCGTGATTACTGAATGTTTGCTTCCCCTGCCTTTACCCACTTAAATTTTATGCCTGAGTCTCAAAAGTGAGTTTCACTCATTTTGTCTTAGTTTTAAGCCTGGTATATGTGAGTGAAATTATTAATGCGATCAAGATGTTGAACATAGCCATCGCCCTAAAAAGTTTCCTCATGCCCGTTTGTAATCTCTTCCTTCTGCCACTCCCCACTTAGACCTCTCCCAGTAACTAGGTAACCACTAATCTGTTTTTGGTCACCATATATTAGTTTGAATTTCTTAGAGCTTTATATAAATGACATTATAAAGTATGCTTCTTCTTTTATTATCTTCGTTCATCCAGCATAATTATTACCTTGTTGTGACATGTTCACTCTTTTTTAAATGCTAAGTCTTACTATGTCCTCCCACCTGTTGATGGACATTGGGTTGTTTCCAGTTTTAAAGTATTACAAATAAAGCTGCTTGAACATTCACGTGTAAGTCTTTGTTGGTATCTATGCTTTTCTTTCTCTTATCTAAATATCTAGGAGTAGAATGCCTGGATCAAAAGGAAAATGTATGTCTAACTTTCTAAGACATTGCCAAACTGTTTTCCAAATAGTTGAATCATTTTATATTCTCACCAGCAATATGTGAGAATTCTAGGTCCACCACATCCTCATTGATATTTAGTTTGGAGAGGTGTGATAATGAGATCTGACAGAAGGTAAAGTGAGGGAGGACTTGCAAACTGCCTTTACTTTGAGTATGTTCCCCAACCCACACAGAGATCCACTGGTTAAGTGTAGAGGACTTACGAGTTCAAGGTATTTATGTATAACCTCTAACTAATCATTAAGTGACCACTGAGACATGTTGGCCAAGGTGCAATTCCTAAAAATCCAAGCTTAAAAATTAAATTAGTAATGAAAAAATAATAAATCAGAGCAAAAACATCAGCAACTGCACGTGTGCAACAAAGACTACAGAACTAGCCAGGCACAGTAGCTCACACCTGTAATCCCAGCACTTTGAGATGCCAAGACAGGCGGATCACCTGAGATTAGGAGTTCGAGAGCAGGCTGGCCAACATGGTGAAACCTCGTCTTTACTAAACATACAAAAATTACCTGGGTGAGGTGACACGCACCTGTAATCCCAGCTATGCAGGAGGCTGAGGCAAAAGAATCGTTTGAACCTGGGAGGTGAAGGTGGCAGTGAGCCAGGATTGCGCCACTGCACTCCAGCCTGGGCTACGGAGCAAAACTCAGGATTAAAAAATAATAATAAATAAATAAATTTTTTAAAAGACTATAGAATTAATCTAGCAAAATGCTAAATAACAATCCTACTGAAACTATTCCAAATAATCCAAAACGAGGGAATCCTTCCCAAATCATTTTATGACACCAACAACATCCTAATACCAAAACCTGGCAGAGACTCAACAAGAAAAGAAAACTACAGGCCAATATCCATGATGAACATAGATGCAAAAATCTTCAATAAAATACTGGCAAGCCGATTGCAACAGCACATCAAAAAGCTTATCCACCATGATCAAGTAGGATTCATCCCGGGGATGCAAGGCTGGTTCAATATACGCAAGTCTATAAATGTAATTCACCACATAAACAGAACCAAAGACAAAAACCACATGATTATCTCAATTGATGCAGAGAAGGCCTTCGACAAAATTCAACAGCCCTTTATGCTAAAAACTCTCAATAAACTAGGTATCGACGGAACGTATCTCAAAATAATAAAAGCTATTTATGACAAACCGACAGCCAATATCATACTGAATGGGCAAAAACTGGAAGCATTCCCTTTGAAATCAGGCACTAGACAAGGATGCCCTCTCTCACCACTCCTATTCAATATAGTACTGGAAATTCTAGCCGGAGCAATCAGGCAAGAAAAAGAAATAAAGGGTATTCAATTAGGAAAGGAGGAAGTCAAATTGTCTCTATTTGCAGACGACATGATTGTATATCTAGAAGACCCTATCACCTCAGCCCAAAATCTCCTGAAACTGATAAGCAACTTCAGCAAAGTCTCAGGATACAAAATCAATGTGCAAAAATCACAAGCATTCCTATACACCAATAACAGACTTAAAGAGAGCCAAATCAAGAACGAACTGCCATTCACAATTGCTACAAAGAGAATAAAATACCTAGGAATACAACTAACAAGGAACGTAAAGGACCTCTTCAAGGAGAACTACAAACCACTGCTCAATGAAATAAGAGAGGACACAAACAGATGGAGAAATATTCCATGTTCATGGTTAGGAAGAATTAATATCGTGAAAATGGCCATACTGCCCAAAGTAATTTACAGATTCAACGCTATCCCCATCAAGCTACCAATGACCTTCTTCACAGAACTGGAAAAAACCACCTTGAACTTCATATGGAACCAAAAGAGAGTCCGCATAGCCAAGTCAATTCTAAGCAAAAAGAACAAAGCAGGAGGCATCACACTACTGGACATCAAACTCTACTACAAGGCTACAGTAATCAAAACAGCATGGTATAGGTACCAAAACAGAGATATAGACCAATGGAACAGAACAGAGGCGTCGGAGGTGACACAACATATCTACAACCACCCGATCTTTGACAAACCTGAAAAACACAAGCAATGGGGAAAGGATTCCCTGTTCAATAAGTGGTGTTGGGAAAACTGGCTAGCCATATGCAGAAAGCAGAAACTGGACCCCTTCCTGACACCTTATACTAAAATTGACTCCAGATGGATTAAAGACTTAAACATAAGACCTAACACCATAAAAACACTAGAAGGAAACCTAGGCAAAACCATTCAGGACATAGGCGTAGGCAAGGACTTTATGACCAAAACACCAAAAGCATTGGCAACAAAAGCCAAAATAGACAAATGGGACCTAATCAAACTCCACAGCTTCTGCACGGCAAAAGAAACAGTCAATAGAGTGAATCGGCAACCAACAGAAAGGGAAAAAATTTTTGCAGCCTACTCATCTAACAAAGGGCTGATATCCAGAATTTACAACAAGCTAAAACAGATATACAAGAAAAAAACAAACAAGCCCATTCAAAAATGGGCGAAGGATATGAACAGATACTTTACAAAAGAAGACATACAAGAGGCCAACAAACATATGAAAAAATGCCCATCATCACTGATCATTAGAGAAATGCAAATCAAAACTACATTGAGATACCATCCCACGCCAGTTATAATGGCGATCATTAAAAAATCTGGAGACAACAGATGCTGGAGAGGATGTGGAGAAATAGGAACACTTTTACACTGTTGGTGGGAGTGTAAATTAGTTCAACCATTGTGGAAAACAGTGTGGCGATTCCTCAAGGACCTAGAAATAGAAATTCCATTTGACCCAGCAATCCCATTACTGGGCATATATCCAAAGGATTATAAATCATTCTACTATAAGGACACATGCACACGAATGTTCATTGCAGCACAGTTTACAATAGCAAAGACCTGGAACCAACCCAAATGCCCATCGATGATAGACTGGACAGGAAAAATGTGGCACATATACACCATGGAATATTATGCAGCCATTAAAAACAAGGAGTTCGTGTCCTTTGTAGGGACATGGATGAACCTGGAAACCATCATTCTCAGCAAACTGACACAAGAACACAAAATCAAACACCACATGTTCTCACTCATAGGTGGGTGTTGAACAAGGAGAACACATGGACACAGGGAGGGGAGTACTATACACGGGGGTCTGTTGGGGGGAGTGGGGGGACAGCAGGGGAGTGGGGAGTTGGGGAGGGATAGCATGGGGAGAAATGCCAGATATAGGTGAAGGGGAGGAAGACAGCAAATCACACTGCCACGTATGCACCTATGCAACAACTTTGCATGTTTTTCACATGTACCCCAAAACTTAAAATGCAATAATAAAAAAACAAACAAACAAAAAAAACAAACCATTGCATGGTTCCAATAGGCTATTCTAAATTCCTTACTGCCTGCAGAAAAAGGGGACAATAAACAGCAGAAACAAATACTATTTACACTAGACAAAATGACAACACCACTCACTGGTAGTTGGGCTGGACTTCTTATCTAATCCTATACATGCTATGAAGTTAGCCAACCTCCACAAAGGATCATCTTCTCTCAGCTGTTGGTTAGTGACCCAGGAGTCGGAGCGTGGAGAGATACCTGGGACAGCACAATTGCATTGCGCTTAGATCACTTTCTCCATATCTGTTTCCCCCCTGTACTCTAGGCTGAACCTTATACTGAAAGGTATTGGTGGTAGGCATCATCCTAGAGCAGTCCCTTCTCTAGGATGACTGTTGTTGACGCTTTGCTCATCAGAGCACTTAACATATATTACCTTTACCTTTTTCAGGGGCACTTGCACTTGTAGGAGGAGACTCTATTCCAACTTTTCTCATCTATTGCAGATAGAAATGAGTACAAATGAGTACAATAACTCAGTAATTACTGCAAGATTCTTGGATCTTATCGGGGCACAGAAACTAATACAGAATGAATATTTGCCCCCTTCAAATCTCATGTTGAAATGTGATTTCCAACATGTTAGAGATGGGACCTGGTAAAAGATGTTTGAGTCATGGGGGCAGATCCTTCATGAAGGGCTTTGCACCCTACCCATAGTAATGAGTGAGTTATTACTCTGTTACTTCACTCAAGAGCAGGTTGTTTAAAGGAGGCTGGCACCTCCCCTACTGCCTTGCTCCCTCCCTCACAAGGTGACATGCCTGGGAGCACAGCTGCTCTGCCTTTCCCTTCTGCCAAGAGTGAAAGTTTTCTCAGGTCTCAACAGAAGCCAAGCAGATGCTGGTGCAATGCTTGTATATCCTGCAGAACCATGAGCCAAATATGCCTTTTCGTCTTTATAAATTACTCAGTCTCAGGTATTTCTTTATAGCACTGCACAACACACTAATACAGAAGAAGACTCAAGCTGTCTCTGACCTTCACCTCCCTCTGATTTTCCCAAAACCTTTATCTACCTAAGATCAGACCCCCCAAAAGAAATAAAATGTTTTTCTTTCTCTCTTATAATACCAAAAGTTGAACCACACCTGAACAGAACCTTTCACAAGATAATGTACAAGTTAATCTGTTTTCTGATCCATTTATCCTCCCTAGTAATCCGTTCAACAGAATTTTTCTTCTCCTGAACCATGCTGTGGGGTAGGAAATCACTCAGTGATTATTCCTTTGTATACACATTAAATAAATTTGTACATTTTACTCCTATTCATCTGCTTCATGTCAGTAATTTTTAGTGAACCTTCAGAGGCCCAAAGGGAACTTTCAAGTTTAAAGTTTTCTATCTCCACAAAGCTTGACAAGGGCAAGAAACTATGGATACATTTAGAAGTCATTCTCCTTGTAGGCAAAGAATACCTAAAATCTCCAAAAGAACAGGCATGCTAACTGTCTAACTTATAATTCAGTCCACTCTGCTCTAACAGATAATGTCCATCTGAGTACAGCTTTCATGATTCTAGCTTGCTGTCAAGTACTGGATTCAGAAGAAGAGCTGATGCTCATTCTAATGACTTCAAACAATATTAGTTTGTTTTCTGTGTGTTCCAGCCCCCCAAAACTTAATCAAGTTATGCCTCTCAATACCTTCCAATGAAACTGGTAGTGAACTCAAATAATATATGAATTAAGTAAAGTAGCAGGAGAAAAGTTAACATACGAAATCAACAGTGTACAAGTACATGAACGATAATGAGATAATGTCATGAGAAAAACATTTTTGTAATTATTACAAAATAAAAGATAAAATATTTATGAATAAACAAGAAATATGCAAAGTCTACATGAGGAAAACTTTAAAACACTCATGAAATACAGAAAAGTAAGCTTCAGAAAGTGGAAAGGCATCAGTTGTTGTGACACAACATTACAAAAGCATCATGCATAATTATCTCCTTTAGGTCATTTATAAATTTAGTAAGACGTCAATAAAAATATCACTGTTATTTTTCTCCCTGGAGGTAGAAAAGTTGATTCTAAGGTTCTTATAAAATTAAAAAAAAAAAACAAAAACAAAAAACTTTGCTTGTAAAATCGTAAAACAGAAGACAAATTGCAGGTGAATAGCTTAACAGTTATTTAAAATACTGTAAAGCTTCCATACTTAAAACAGTGTGTCACTGTTAATAAACAGAATGCTAATACAAGGGAATAGTAAAAACAGAAATAGAGCATGTTCATATAAACATTTGGTATATATTAAACATGGCAAAATGATCTAATTTTAACAAAAGATGTTTGGGCAAATGATAATCAGTAGGAAAAAAACATAAAGTTGAAAGCATACTTCACAAAATCCAAATAATAAACTCCAAATAAAACCTAAATTATTCTGTAGTTTGTCTGTTTACTCTGTTGATTGTTTCTTTTTCTATGCAGAAGCTCTTTAATTAGATCCCACTTGTCAATTTTTGTTTTTGTTGCAAACACTTTTGAAGACTTAGTCATAAATTTGTCTCCAAGACTGGTGTCCAGAAATAGTGGTGTTTCCTAGGTTTGCTTCTAGGATTACTATGGTTTGAGGTCTTATACTTAAATCTTTAGTATATCCTGAGTTAATTTTTATATATGACAAAAGATAATGGTCCAGTTTTATTCTTCTGCGTATGTCTAACCAGCTGTCTCAACACTATTTATTGAAAAGAGACTCCTTCTCCCATCACTTATTTTTGTTGACTTTATTGAAGATGAGATGGTTATAGGTGTGTGGCTTTATTTCTGGGATCTCTATTCTGTTTCACTGGTCTATGTGCCAGTTTTTGTAGCAGTATCATGTTTTTTGGTTACTGTAGCCTTATGACATAGTTTAAAGTCTGGTAATGTGATGCCTCTAGCTTTGCTCTCTTTCCTTAGGATTGCTTTGCTGATTGGGGTTTGTTTTGGTTCCATATGAATTTTAGAATAGTTTTTTTCTAGTTTGGTGAAAAATGACATTGGTAGTTTAATAGGAATTGCACTGAATCTGTAGATTGCTTTGAGCAGTACGGCTATTTCAACAATATTGATTCTTCCAATCCCTGAGCTTGAAATATTTCTCCATTTATTTATGTCATCTATGATTTATTTTAGCAGTGCTTCGTAACTCTCCTTGTAGAGATCTTTTACCTCCTTGTTAAGACGTATTCCAAGTATCTTATTTTTAAACAGTCAACCTACAGAATGGGAGAGAATATTTACAAACTACACAACCAAAAAAGGTCTAATATCCAGAATCTATAAGAAGCTTTACAATACAATAAGCAACAAACAAATAACTTCATTTAAAAGTAGATCAAATAATGAACAGACACTTCTCAAAAGAAATCATACAAGTGGTCAGCAAGCACATGAAGAAAGGCTCCACATCACTAACATAAGAGAAATGCGAAGCAAAACTACAATGTGTTTTGACAAACAGTCAGAATTATTATTACCAAAAAGTCAAAAAACAACAGATGCTGGTGAGGCTGCAGAGGAAAGGGAATGCTTATAACCGTTAGTAAGAATGTAGGTTAGTTCAGTCACTGTGGAAAGCAGTTTGGGGATTTCTCAAAGGACTTGAAACAGAACTATCATTTGACCCAGCTATCCTGATATTGGCTATATACTCAAATGAAAGTAAATCATTCCACCAAAAAGACACGTACACTAACATGTTCATTGCAGCATTATTTATAATAGCAAAGACATGGAATGGAGTCAAGATAGGTGCCCATCAGTGGTGGACTGGATAAAGAACATGTGGTCTGTATACAGCATGGAATACTATGCAGCTGTCAAATAACTAAAATCATATCTTCGCAGCAACGTGGATGCAGCTGGAGGCCATTATCCTGAACAAATTAACATAGGAGCAGAAAATCACTTATAAGTGAAACATTTAGACAGCTAAACATTGTCTATTCATGAACATAATGATGGCAAAAATAGACACTGGAGATTACTAGAGTGGAGAAGTAGGTGGGGCAGGAGTTGAAAAACTAAATATTGTGTACTATGCCTAGTACCTTGGTGACAGTATCTATTTTATCCCTAACCCCAGCATCATGCAATGTACCCTGGTAACAAACCTGCACTTGCGCCCTCTGAATCTAAAATAAATTTTAAAAATAAGTAAATAAAAATAAATCCAAAAGCTAAGTGTAAAAAAGTACTAGAAGGAAACATGTAAATTTCTTATTTTCTCAGGATGGAAATATCATTCTAATTATTGTTCAAAATGAGAAACAAAGAAGATATACAAGTTCAACTACCTTAAAAAAATTTCTATATGCCAAAAAAACAACTCAGCAACAAAAACAAATTCAAAAGACAAATGATAAACTAGGAGGAAATACATGCAATAAGTGTCATAAAAAAACAAGTAATATTGTTAATAAACAGAGAACTTTAAAAAATTGGTGTTAGGCTAAAAAAACCCACTAGACAAATGGGTAAAGGACTCAGTTTACAGAAATGCAAAAGCCTAGTATATGTGTATTCTAATTTCCTAAAAAGAGGACCTAAAATATATTCGAAGAAAAAAAATGGCAAAATATTTTCTGAATTTAAAATAAATTGTTAGTTCATAGATGAAAGAAACACAATAAAGTCCAAACAGGATAACTACAAAGAAAACCAAGCCAAAAGCCATCATGCAAATTTCTGAAAATTAATGATAAGGAGAAAATCTAAAAGCAACCAGGAGGTGGGGGTGGAGGAGGAAGCACATCACAGATTAGTATTTTGATGTCCTAACCCCAGTACCTCAGAATGTGACTATATTTAGAGATAAATCTTTTAAATAGGCAATTAAGGTTACCTGAGGTCACATATGTGCACTCTAATTCAATCTGATTGCTGTCCTTATCAAAAGAGAAAATTTGGAAGCATTGAGAGCTATCTTGGGATTGGACACACAGAGAAAATGCTGGTGACAAAATGGCCAGCCATCTTCAAGTCCAGGAGAGAGCCCTTTAAAGAAACTACTTGCCAATACCTTGATACTGGAATTCTATCCTCCAGAAATGTGAGAAAATAAATTTCTGTTGTTGAAGGCATTCAGTCTGAGGTATTTTGTTATGGTAGCTGTAGCAAACTAATGTACACATTAAGAAGAGAGAAATAGAGTGATCCCAGAATGAGTTTGTGTATCTATAAACTAAACAAAGGAATACTTCCAAGACTGTGTTGCTATTAATAGCATAGGGCTTTAGGAGAGTACAGAGGAAATGGAAATAAATTATTAGTGGACTTTTCATGCCATGTAGAAGAAGATAAAGTAAACTTGTAACTATAACTTACCCAGCATTTTTTAGAGTTTGATTCTAATAATTAGTTCTATGGAATGCTAACAAGTTTTCTTTGGAAAATGAGAGGGACTTCAGAAAATTTTGTAATTTGCTATAAACCAGCTACTTTTCTTGATGCAGAAAAATGGATCTACCAAACAGCATAAGGAAATATGTGATGGCTTTTTCTAAACACTTTAAAAGCAAAAATTTAATTTATTTATTTGGACCTTGGTAAATGTTTGCTGATTATCTCTGAAAACTGCAGAAAGGAAATGAATTTTTCCCCTAAGCATGTTTATATGATGTTGATCTTAAAGATGTTATGATCTCAAATTAAATATTTGAAATATCTTTTGTAACTCTTGATTGATTGTCTAAATCTTTGCTTAATTGTGACCATGGGTACAAAATATGAGCAAGACAAGAACAGGGTTTCTGATTTAATTAGATTTTCTTATGTGATTAAATTGGTTTTGAACAAATTTGAGAACAAGAGAAGACCAGTTCCAAGAAGACTTTGTACTTCCAGTTTGGACTTTTAAGACACATCAAGTCTTTTCTGGTAAGTATTTTACTGATTATCTCATAAAATCATTTCATGACAAATTCACAGTGAAATGGTTTTATGGTAAATGGAGATAACAGAATGTACATAAAAATTTCTTCTACAATCAAATCCAACTGCCTGCTATTTAGTATCCACTATACCTTCATTATGATTAGGAATAATCAGCTGTATTTCTACTTTCTTAAATTATTATCTGAAATTATTTGAAGTATTTTTTTAACTGTCAATTTTAAATTCCCATGGATTTCACTTTTGTTGTAGTTGTTTGCCAATTCCTTTGATTTCACATGCTGCACATTCACTGCTTTTGTTTTTCTTTTCTTTTGAGACAGAGTCTTGCTCTGTCACCCAGGCTGGAGTGCAATGGCATGACCTTGGCTTACTGCAACCTCCCCCTCCCAGATTCAAGCGATTCTCCTGCCTCAGCCTCCTGAGTAGCTGGGATTACAGACATGCACCACCATGCCCAGCTAATTTTTTGTGTCTTTGGTGGAGACCAGGTTTCACCATGTTGGCCAGGCTGGTCTTGAACTCCTGACCTTGTGATCTGCCCAACTTGGCCTCCCAAAGTGCCGGGATTACAGGTGTAAGCCACCGTGCCCAGGTTTCACTCCGGTTTTAATGGATCAGAAGACTCCCACCTAGCACAGAATATCATTTGTTTGTTCAAACTGACATTCATTTTCTTGGGAAAGAATATTGTACAGATTACATAGTTATTCTAGGTTTCCATGCTTTAACTAGTTGTTAAAGAAAAAAACTCCGATTGGAATACTTGTTTTTTAAAGCAGTGAAAATATTAACTGTTCTATGAGATTTATTTTCATAAGAGTTGTACTCACCATCTCAATTATTTAAATACGAATAAAAATGAATTCCTTCAAGACTGGTACAAAGCCAATGCTTGATTTAATAAACAGACGTATGAACAGAATTCTTTATAAGGAAAATAAACAGCTGGGAGAGGAGGACAGAACTGACATAAACCAAAAAACTAAAGTGTTTTAGTAATTTTCCAAAGATGGTACAAGTAGGAGATTCTGCGGGATTGTCTTTGAATATGAATAATTTGTGTGCCAAATGAATGCCATTATAAAAATGGTTCCTTTGAAGTATATCTCAATATATAGGAGTTTGAGCTGAAAACTTTGCATTTACATTTCCCATAGCTTGCTCCTCAAGACTAAGTGTGGTGAATCTCTGTTAATGCCAATACCTGGCTTAACAAAATCTGTTATTTATAAATTGTCACCGTAGCCAAAAGCTTGTTCTCTCCATGAAACAGCTGCTTTCTGAACAACTTCCTTCTGGTCACCATTGAGAATTTTCATTTCATTTCATTTCTGTTCTTCTCCAGGCTCCTCAACGTTTTGCCACTTAATCTCCATAATCCTGTTACCTCATTTGTAAAATGGGAAACAAAATCATAGAACTTTTATCCATGTAACTGTTACTAATTACAAGATCATAAGTTATGATCTTTTAAGAAAAGCATTTGTCATGTTATCTGAAGCTTAGTAAATTTTCCATGTGTTTGTTCTTCATTCTAAGAAGTAATATTATGTTAAAAAGCAAGTTAATTCTGTTAAGAATATCTCATTTATAGTTTTTTTTCATTTTTGCATCTGAGGGAAATAAGAAATAACAGGCAATCAAGCATGCAGAATCTTGTCATTTTGCTTTTTAACAGCATATTCCAGTCATACACTGTCATCTGATTATTTAATTGGACATGCATCAAAGAACAGAAAAGAGAGAAAAATAATATTTTTGTGAATATTGTTCTTTTAGGGGCATTGCAGAATATAAAACATTAGAGTTACATACCTTGTTTCAAATGTAAATATCTCCTGTCTACTACTTTCTGTTTGTTCTTTACTCTGGAAACACTATCAATGCATGTATAAAAATCTAGTTACCATGGTGATAAGTCTGATTTTGCTTTTAGCTGTTACCTCTTGTCTTTTCTTTATAAATTTATCTCATAACGCTTTTCTAAATTTCAAATTATAATTGTTTGATAAAATAATTACTCTAATAAAATAAAAATTTACAGAATTTGAGGGAAAAATTATTTATATCTTTAAGAATTAATACATTGTTATAAATGACTCTCCTCCTCTTGATTTTATCTAATGTACTTGATTTTAGAAATGAAGAAGGAGAAAAGATAAGATCCATATTCAAGGTTGTGTTTGTTACTCTTTAATTGTCGTGTAAATTCCGGCACTAGGTTAGGTCAATTCTACAGTAGTCTTTGTGACCTATTCATTTGGTTATCATTTGTTTAAAATACAATTATAGGCCAGGCACAGTGGCTCACACTTGTAACACCAGCACTTTGGGAGGCCAAGATGGGAGGATTCCATGAGGTAAGGAGTTCAAGACCTGTCTGGGCAACAAAGCAAGACTCTATCTACACGAAACCATTTTTTAGATGTTTTTTAAAAAGAAATTATCAAGCACAATAACAGACTATCCCTTACATTCCTTTCCTTCACTAGGAGATTCTCATCACCAGCAATGCTTGATGTACAGCTGAATCCAATTAGCTTCACAAGTAGCATGTGACCATAATCCAACTATAACAATGCAATGAATGATCAGTGACCAATCAAAACTTCCATGAGGATTTGAAATTTTGCTTTCAAAGAATGTAGATTCACAAGTCACGCAAATTTTTGTCAGGAATAACAGCTCTTTTTGTAGCAACAAGTAGGAGACTTACCAAGAAAACAGAGTGAAACATAATGTGACTCCAGAGAGACGGGAAAAGTAGCTGCCCTGATGGCTTCACAATTCATGACTTCCACAAGGCTCAGTTGCACTTTTCCCTCATATCTCTTCAACGAATTTCCTCTTTATTTAAATGGATTTACGTTCCTTGTCATCAAAACTAATACTCTTGGTGATGCACTTTGGAAGGTGATCTAGTAAAGCCCATGTAGGCAGTATCACTTTTTTTTTTTTTTTTTTTTGAGACAAGAGTCTTGCCGTCACCAGGCACCTGGCTGGAGTGCAGTGGCGCAATCTTGGCTCACTGCAACCTCTGCCTCCCAGGTTCAAGCAATTCTCCTGCCTCAGCCTCCCGAGTAGCTGGGACTACAGGCATGCACGCAGGACCATTTTTAAAAGACACTGTAGTTCTATATTGTTGGCACATAGATCCAATTTAAGTTCAGTGGCTCAAATTACACTATTTAATTGCTTGAAAATCAACAGAATTTGGTGATGTTTTCTTAGAGATTAACTCTTGGAGTTGAGTAATATCCTCAAGACTTGTCTAAAAATGTTACCAATAAGGTATTGAGATACTTTCATAAGATAACAAGGTGGCTCTAATGAGAGTAATTTCTCATTCCCGGTTGGCTTAGGTATTAAATGCCAAAAGATAATTCTGAACTCATGCACTTCTATTGCTCACACAGTCTTTTAAACTGAATGCAATGTCCAGTTAGGGACATACATGCTTAATAAAAGTTGAGATATATGTTTTTAATACTGAATTTAATAAGAATATGTCACATCTTTCATTACATAATATCCTCATTGCCTACAGAGTAAAATCTAGAGAGATAAAATAAATGCAGGCACAGTTAACATAAATGGCATAAGTAAAATAAATGCAGCTTGACATAGGTAACGAAAGTGCAGCTTCAGCATACTTTTTTAGACTTAGCATCCCAACACTGGCCACTCTCTACACTACAGTCATGCAGAATCACTTGCTACTTGCACTAAACACCACAATTTGGATATTCTGATACCATCAAAATAACATCCAAGCCAATCTCAAGCCAATCCTTCTCAATCTCAAGTATGGAGCTACATGAGGGCCAGCATTTGGAAGTAAATTACTGTATAAGGACATCAAAGATTTGGGGAAATATGACAGCGGGTATTTTTTGTTTGGAAAAATGATTTGGCTATCGAGAAGGCTTATTTGGAACTTTAAAGTGAGTAAACAGGGATCACATCTTAGCCAGAGATAAATATCACATCTTAGCCAGAGATAAATATTTGTTTTCCTTTTCTTCTTCAGGTGCCCTGGAGACAAGGAGAAGAATTGTTCTTGCTAGCAACTGGTTACACTCACCACAAGAAAACTTAAGTTTTTTTTTTATTTAACATTTTTTTTATGCAAACCTGCCAGATCCAGAGAAATCTCGGAGATTAAGAGTAATAAGACTTTTGGCATCTTTATTATTAGTTCCTAGAATGAGTATGTGGCATAAAATTGGAAATCCCAGAGTCTATAGCTTTTTATTTTATTTTCAATGTTTATATGTAGGTTTCTTTTTCTCTTTTTCCTTTCTTCCATTGTCTTAGTTGAGGCTAAGAAAATGATTTGACTCTTTGCTGAAAGTCAGGTCATGTTGCAGTCAGAAACAAGGAGAGAACAATGGCTTTATAATGTCTTAAGAAAAAGTCTCTTAAAAGAAACGGATAGGTAATGCTCCAGGACTAGTAAAAGACAAAATTTGCTGCTTCAAATTTGGCCTGTAACATATGGGTTTGACAAACGCCGACAGCAGCAGCACAATAGCATCAGCTACCATGAGATTTGGGAGAAAAGCCCATGACAAGGGTTGTATGGAGTCCTACTGGGATACCGGAGACAGGAATTGTGAAGGTTTCACAGTGAAAGCAGAGGGCTAAACAAGCAAGCAAGCAAACAAACAAAAAACCCTTGAATTCTACAGAGCATGGTGAAAAGCATATGACAGCAAAACTAATTGTTCAACAGAATTTTCTCCACAAAACTGTTTAAATTGTGAACTCTGTACAACAGGTATGCACAGTATACACAGAGTTATACTCTGAACAGTGTTAAAACAAGATTTTCTTTTTATCCTTTCTCTGTCCTTCCATTTTCCCAGAAAACATCATATATCTGTTCTGATCTCTGATGTGTATGTGATATTGGGATATGTCAGTCCAATAAGGCTAAATCCTAGGATTTTATTTTACTTCATTTTGAATTCATGCAGAGTATATATCTTTCTGCTGGAAATGCCGCTTTGAAGAATTATGTAAACTTCAAGTTGTTGGGGACGATGGTTTTGAAAGGCTTTTCTGTGAATGAAGTCTGCACAGAAGAAGGCAGAGCCCAAGAGAAGGCAAAAGGAAAGAGAGAAAGAGTCTTGATGACACTGTTTGAGCCTCTAGATTCACAAGCATTATAAGTTGTTCTGCTACACAGGACAGTACATTACGTATTCTTCTATAAGCTAGTCAGTGTAAGTCCTGGCTGATACCATCATCTTGTTTGAAATCATTTTTTATAAGAACTTGCAGTTGCCTTATGAATTTCTTGGGCAGAAGGCTAGTTTTGTGGTAGTCTTATAGTTCAAGTGATTCTCCTGCCTCAGCCTCCCGAGTAGCTGGGATTACAGGTGCATTCCACCACATCTGGCTATTTTTTGTATTTTTAGTAAAGATGGGGTTTCACCATTTTTGTCAGCCTGGTCTCTAACTGCTGACCTCAAGTGGCCTCCCAAAGTGCTGGGATTACAGGTGTGAGCCACCGTGCCTGGCCTAGTTTCTGTTAACCCTTTCAGATATTGAAAAATGAGACTATTTAGACTTGAGATTGAAACCATCCAACTTTTAAAATGTTAAAATGCCGGCTATTTATTCTAGTTAGGTTGACTGAGAAAAATACTAAAATTATACCGAGCCCCCTAGTTAAATCTATGTGCTGAGAATGAGAAAATTTGGAGGTAGAATACTTTTAAACTGTAATTTCTTCTTATTAAAATCTACAAAAGGAATTAATTTTAAATTTAATTTTTCTATAAAACCTTAGTGAGAAGGAGAGTTACAAATTGGAGGCTTTTTTATTAACTGACATTATTGTTGCGCTAAGCCATCATGTAGTACTAATTGAAAAACCTCTCCTAACGAACATTATTGAAAATTGTGGATAGGCATACTTTGAAATTCATAATAAATTAGGGAGCAATATTTTAATCTAGTAAATGCTGCAGCCTTGGAGATAGCCTAATTAATGTCTGCTCGGATGTATTTTGTTTTTTTGGTATATACTAAATTGTTCACCTCTCTTTACCCAGTAAGTACAAAATAAGCAGTTGTAGGCATGGACAACTAGATGTAAGATGAAGAAAACAGAATTATTTTGATACACTTCAGGATCTCATGTTCCAAAAACCAAATGGGTGTGGAAGAGGTGACAGTTGTGGACACCAGATCCACATTACCTTCCTAGATTTCTGTGAATAATGAAGACAAAATCTAACACATGACACTATTTATCAGTTAGTATTCTAAGTGTTTTATGTATATTTACTTATTCAATTCTCACAAAAGCCCCATGAAATGAGTAATTTTATTATTCTAAGCTCATGCATGAGGAAAAGACCATAGAAAGGCTAATTTGTCCAAACCCACAGAGCTAGGATTTGAACATAAGAGGTTGAGCTGCGGTTTGGGAACATAGGTAATCTGGTTTCCAAATTTCTTGCTCCTCTAAAGGAAAAGGAGGTATTAATATGGTGGAGTAGAATATCAAGCATTCATTTGAGCATTTGTGGTATACTTTACCATGAAGCGGGGTACTGTGTCTTAGTTGTCTCTGATACACTGCAGCTGTATCAGGAAATGGACAGTGTCTATCTCTCACATAGAGATGTATGGGTTTCACATAGCCTCTCTCTTAAAGTTGAATAACATTCTCAAGACTTTCTCTCTCTCTCTCTCTCTCTCTCTCACACACACACACACACACACACACACACACCATCCATCTTTTTTTTTTTTTTTTGCCACTAAGACACATCTGGACATGCTTGTCTCATCCAAATGTTAATATTTAAGAGCAAAGCAGGATTCCTTGCAAGCTTTAAGCTTAGAACCTGTGTATCAACCTTTACCAGCAATCTGCACTGATTCCTGTTCAGATATGAATCAAAAGATTATTTGGTCTTCCTTTTTGGTTGTGTTCTTTGTGTATAATCATTTGGAAACCAGGTGGTATTGGTTGTGAGTGATTTGGCAAAGCATGATTTAGGCACTCTATATTATTTGGAGTTAATACTGTTACAGGTAGTTAGACAGGCGTGAGCGGGAAAGGAGAGGGCTCTCCCCCACCTACTAGGAATGCCAGGTGAGGGTTTGGCAGTTATCACATTGCCACTCTAAAAGTGATAAATTGGCAGCCAGCACCAGGGAAAGGCCATTTCGTGATAGCACACACCTGTTGCTCTAAAGTGTTAAATGAATGCAGGCTACATGGAGAAGAAACTGCCCAGACACGTGCATTGAGAGACAAAAATGGCAGAGTATGACCTTCTGGGGGCACATCACCAGAAAAGGGAAGAAAGCATCAGATGGGCATGTGAACAACTTCTGAACCACGCTGCGTGTGCTCACTTCCCAAGGGTAAGGGCACTGCCCATGCAAGCAGCCCACCCTAAAGGAAAATTCTTGAGAAAGGGGCCAGCGTATAAAGTCCTAGGAACAAGATTAACCACCGCACTTGAACTTCAGGTGTTCACCTGGGTATCTTCCAAGCTACTTTTCTTTCTTTCCTGTTCTAAAGCTTTTTTAAATATACTTCTACTCCTTCCCTAAAACTTGCATTGGTCTGTTTTTCGGCCTTATACTTTTAAATGTACTTCTACTTCTGCCCTAAAACTTGCCTTGGTCTCTTTTTCTGCCTCAGTCTAATTCTTTCTTCTGAGAAGGCAAGAATTGAGCAGCCCTGTATGGATTCCATAACTCGAATACCTTCCACCAGTAATAATACCGTCAAATGGTATCAAAACATCACTTGATTTCTGTGTTATTAACTTGCCTTACATTAATCAAGTCTTTATTGAAGACTTACAACATAACATAGCATTCATTGATTATTGGACTATGACCCCAGCTGAATATGAAAAATATTTGAAAGTAGCTCTTGCACTTTAGTATATGCATATTTTAAAATGACATAGTGAGGGGTCACTTATTATTTTTCCGTATCTTAACGCTATGCCATACTTGCTATTTAAACAACCTTTTCAAAATGTTGATTTTATTTTCCAGTGTTCAGAGAGAAGGCTATCTGTTACTCATTCAAAGATAACTAATTTATATATAATCAAAGATTATATCAACCTGTAAATTGAAATATGCAATAGACTTAGGAGTAGAAACTAAAAGAGTAATGTTTTAGAATAGAAATTAGGTTTCAGAATCTGTGTAGGTTTATTTCTATTAGGTTTTAGAATAGAAATTAGAGTATGGTCTATTTATGTCAAAGGATTAATAGCATCTATATTCAACTGTGACTAATATCATAAAGCTTATGTCCCTGAGTCAAAGAACCACCAAGAACACGCCTGCAGTAAAATCTGGATATAGTGCTGTTTGCTGCAGAAAGGGAGACCTCATATCGTGGAAATTGTTGGGCATTTAAGTGCCATGTTTACATGTTTGTGTCCCTTTCGAAATTTACGTTGAAACTAAGTCTCCAACGTAGACCTCTAATGTAGAGGTAGGACCATTTGGGAAGTGATTAAGTCATGAGGGATTCACCTCATGAATGAATTAGTACCCTTATAAAGGGCTCAAGGGAACAAGTGAAGCCCTTTTTCCCTTCTACCATCCCTGCCATGTAAGGATGCACCAAGAAGTGCCATTTATGAAGCAGAGAGCAACTCTCATAAGACACCAAATCTGCTGACTCCTTGATCTTAAACTTTTCAACCTCCAGAATAAGAAATTTATATTATTTAAAATGACTCAGTTTCAAGTATTTTGTTACAGTGTCACAAGTAGACAAAGACATTCAGTAAGAATGACCTTAAAATAACTTATTGTAAGATTGGGGCTTGTGGTAGATGATCTGGGAGAGATCCAGGAAGAGTTCAAGGAGGCAGGGTTTATCTCTGCATTGAGTGCTGTCAGGACGGAGTCATTCCATGAATGACTATCTTAACAAATTTTATCTCTGAAGCTGAAAGAGTGAGGACAAAGCTCTAACTGTTTTAAATTTTCAAAAGGCAGGAATTCGTCTTAGCTGGGAAAGGGAGGTTTTGGTAATTTTCTGCGTGTTTACAATGACCCGGTTTGTGTCTCTTTTCAAACACGATTAGGATGTAGTTTTGTATTTGTCTCACTTGACTGGGGTCAGAGTGGCCTTATCTGATGCTGGTGATCTCTGGGATTGTTTATATACTGTTTATATGCAATAGAAGAATTCCATGCCCTCAATGTGGGTCCCAGACCAGCTCTGGGTATCTTTCCTTCAAAGGATGACATACAATAAAAGCAGGTATGGGATGATGACTATTTGCTTCTAAGAAAAATATTGAAGTTTGCTATTTCTTCATCTCAAGGTATGAGAAAACAAGTGTTTGCATAAGAGTGGTGAAAGAGCTATAATAATTTCAACTTAACTAAATGTTCAATGGCTCTTTTCTTCAGAAAAGTAAGTACCTCCAATTTTGTGCAACTATCCTTAAAATCACATGTTTCTACTCCTTAGACCATATAGCATTCACAGCATTGTCTTAGGAAAATAATGACTATAACAGAAGGTTTGTGCAAAATGTAAAATACGCCATCTCATTAAGGAACTGTGACTTTAGCAGTGTGATATACTAATATTCCAAAATTGTAGAGTTACTTTAATTTTTATAGTTTATTTTTAAATCCCTAACTCCTCCTTCTGTGAATGGGAACACTGGAAAGCTGTGATAGTGAAATCAGTTTCATCCAGGACAATATGATTTATAATACCTTCTGTAGTTTGCATTAGTTGAAGACAAGGTCATGAATCAATGTAGATGAAGGTTTTATTTAACTTAAGCATCAGTTTTTTCCTTTGTCAAAATTTTACATATCAAGCTAATATTTGAAAAGTATTCTTTTATTTTCTGTTCCTCAAAACTTTGGCTAGAAATATTATTTCCCTGTATTTGATTGAGCTGAGTAGTAGCCAGTTCTTTGTTCTTAAGACCAATTTTTCATTTTCTTCACTGAAATTCCTTTATTTTTAATAGCTTTAACAAAAGTCACATTCAGATTAGCTCAAATCTATTAGAATACACTACAACATGTTGGTTTTTCATTGAAAATTTATTTAGGCATCTATCTAGGATGTGAGACCTTCAATCCAAAGAAAAATTATGTGAATATAATTTTCTTTGCCATTATTTACAAAAGTAATATAAAGGATTTGTTAGACAATTACTTACTCTGTAGTAGGATTTGGAATAGTCTACTTACTATCATGTAATCATTTCAATATGTCACAGTTTTCTTGATTATAATTAATCTCTTTGCATGAGTGTCAGATGGAATGACTATCTGATTTGTGGTAACCTGCGGGACTCACAGTGTCCAGTATGCAGGTGGAGAAAAATAAATAATTGTTATAAGAATAATGAGGCCTTCACCTTACAAGAGAATCTTCACTTTGTCTAAAATAATGCATTATTAGAGTATAGTCTATTTATGTCAAATAGATTATATTGCTTATTAATTAATTATTGTTAACTCACTCTCCTAAAATATGCAAAAAGCATTATCTTTAGAAATTTCTTGAAATAATTAAGGTGTTTGCATTATAAAGGAAAGCTATTATTATATTACCATTAAATTTTTACCAATCAAAAAAAAATTATTGCAAGGACATGTTTTCTCATAAGTAACATTAGTAGAGGTCAAGATAACAAAGGAAGTGGGGACATGCATTACAGTGTATAATAGAAGAGATTAAATATTTAAAATACTGTAGTAGTGAGAGTAATGAAAAAGTAACATGTATTGGAAAATATGGGTGAAGTACCAGAGAGAGCGTGAAATATTCACAATTATTGAACAGGAAATAATATATGGGTAGCATGGAGAAGAGGTTTAGATTGGCGTGGACTTAAAGGTTTGGTTTTACGTTAGTGAAGAACGTGCATTGAAAAGGACATTTTATCCCCATCAGCTACTTGGAATAGACTTACTTCTGTCTGCTGCAGTCCAGCCAGATCCTACTTTATTTTCCTGGTGTAATGGGAAGTGGCTTCTTGCTTATATAGTCTAGCCTCCACTATACTCGGGGCCACCTAACCTTCACCTATAGGCACAGCTATAACCCAACTGTCTGATGATTTTAAGGCGCATACAAAATACGAAGATCCACTGATTCATTGCTTGACAGTTTAACATCAAATTGGCTTTATTGCTTTGTTGCTAGAACCTGACTTATCTTGCAGCCTAGTTCTGTTCAACATATATCTTTGCTTTGTTTTTTGTGACTTAGCTTAACCTTGTAACTTGGGTCTATGGATTGGTTTTTGTCTTATTCTTCATGAAATTACCGTTTAGCTAAAAACAGAAAACCCAGCTCACACTATTTAAACAGTAATAGAGATTTATTTGTTCCCATTACTAGAAGATTTGGAGTAACTTGAGTTTCAGAGATTGTTTGGTTCAACAGCTCAATGGTATTACTGGGGGCATGGTTGCTTTTTATTTTATTTTATTTTATTTTTATTTTTTATTATACTTTAAGTTCTGGGATACATGTGCAGAACATGCAGGTTTGTTACATAGGTATACATGTGCCATGGTGGTTTGCTGCACCCATCAACCCATCATCTACATTAGGTATTTCTCCTAATACTATCTCTCCCCTAGCCCCCCACCCCCCAACAGGCCCCAGTGTATGATGTTCCCCTCCCTGTGTCCATATGTTCTCATTGTTCAGCCTCTACTTATGAGTGAGAACGTGTGGTGTTTGGTTTTCTGTTCCTGTGTTAGTTTGCTGAGAATGATGGTTTCCAGTTTCATCCATGTCCCTGCAAAGGACATGAACTCATTCTTTTTATGGCTGCATGGTATTCCATGGTGTATATGTACCACATTTTCTTTATCCAGTCTATTATTCCACATGTATGTTTATCGCAGCATTATTCACAATAGCAAAGACTTGGAACCAACCCAAATGCCCATCAATAATAGAGTGGATAAAGACAACGTAGCATTGTTGCTTCTCTATCTCTATCCTATTTTCCCTCTGTCAGGTTAATTCTGGTTTAGTTAACTGCTAGCAATACATACATCTTGAATTCTTAGAGGATTTAAACAACAAAAATTAACTCCTATTTACATCATCATCCAATGTAAATATTTCTGCTTGTATTAGCCTTGCATGTCCTCATTTAGGAACCCAGGCTCCTCCCAACATGAAGTTACACTCTCCTCTAAGTGCTCAGAGTTCTCTTCATTCAGCTGATGTATAGCCAAAGGGAGCATAGGGGAGGCATATCTTCTTCTCATTACTTTGCCCAGAAGTGACAAAACACCTGTATTTATATTACAGTTACCTGAATTCAGTTATATGGATACGTGCTATCCCTAAGTACAAAGTGCATAGAAAATATCTTACAATGCCAGGAAAAACAGGAAATAGATTTTGGTGACTGTATAGCATTCTCTGCTATAGTTGACTTCCCAGTAAAGGGAAAAATGGCATAATACTTCCAGGATTCACATCTCATACCACATATTACTAAACTGGAAAGTGGGATTGTTTCTGACAACAAGGCAAATGAGTATGAAAAATTCTCTCTCCCCAAATCCCCAGCATGCCTCCACTTGTCTCTTATTAGCACAGATGGAGTCTTAGGTCAATTACTGGGCAAGATTCCTAGGGTAGGCCACAAAATTCTGTGTGGAGCTTCATTGGCACCAATCAATATAAAAATGATCAGGACCACCCTTTGCCCAGTCAACCTCCTTCCTGGAACTAGCTTCACCTGAAGAACATTAACTGCATGCAGAAAGTTACATTCCCATATTGAGTGTTGTTTAGGAAAGGGGAAGAAAGAACATATATTTAGTTGGAAACCAGTGGTGTCCATTGCAATGCGAAAGTCTCTGTCTCTCTCTAGACTGAATTCTGTCTTATTCCCCAGTCTCCTAGCCTTGTGAATCTCCAAACCTCATGCAATTTTAAATAAATCCCCAAGTTTCCAGTGTGGACCACTACATCTATAAAATTGTCTAAATTTCAGTGTGTTTTTAACTTCAAATTCTGTCAAAGCTATGCCCTACTCCCTGAGAAAATGTCTCTTGTGTTCTGCTGATAGCATCTTCAGTCCAAGCTCTCACTCCTCTAACTCTACAAAACCAAATTACTGTTTATCTTAATAATGTAGATATTTCCTGGGTTTAATTATTTTATGCCTAGTTTGGCCTGTCTGACTGTTCTTTAGACTCCAGGACTGATAATCCACAGAAGCCAGGACTGTAGACAACCTTTTCTTATAACTTAAATAACTGGGATCTGATTATCTCCAATTTTGACAGGAAGTAGAGAGCAAGAAAAAAGAAGGTGGGAAAAGAAGTAAAGGAATTGCTGTGTAATAAAAGTACTTTCAATCATTTTTGAGTTCTTGCATATGGTGAGCCAGAAAATGATATAAGCCTTATTTTATTGATTTCTCATAAGAGCCCTATGTGCTAGATAATAAGCATTTGCTATTTTACGGATGAGGAAATGAAAGTTGGAGAGGTTAAATATATTTCTCAACATATTTAGACCATAAGTGTTGGGACTAGAATGTAGGCCTGGACTGTAAAACTATGACACAAAGCAAAGAACAGGTAGATTGAGACTACAAAATAAAATATGTCAACTTCTCCATTTTGTCTATGACTGGATCTTTTCACTTATTTAAAATCAAAGCTCTCTTTGTTCATTTACTATTAATATTTTAGATACTTAATATTGCAAGGCACTGTGCTAAGATGTGTGAGTGGATGCAAAGATGAATAATACATGGGGTGACCTCAAAGAACTTCTTATCCAATATAGCAAGAGTGATAAATGGGATATCCCTATATTAAAATACATTAATTCGAATAAACAAAATATATTATAGATACATATAGAATTTATATTAAAACATATAACTGATGCCATGTGTATGCCAGTGGATCAATGGCCCACTTACAATGAGTATTGAGGAAATAAAAGCTAGGCATTCAGAGCATTGGGCTTAGACTGCTTTACTAAGAATTGTTGCAGAGAAGAGACAGACCGAGGGTAGCATAAGTCAAGCAAAATTTATTGCATATTTTGTTAGTATTATTATTATTTACAATTTGAGAAATTTAACATGTATATGTTGAGGTGAAAGAACAAGGAAAGAGGGAGAGGATGAAGATTAAACAAAAAGGAAGAAAAACATGCAATTACGTTTCAATAGTTTAATGTAGAGTTTCAGTAGCCTGCAGTTACTGGTTTCTACATGTATGCTTTCCATGTGTTTTTTTTAGATGTTTGCTTTAATCTCTTTTTGAATGTCAGTCTCAGAGGGCTGGATGAATTAAACTTCTCAGTTCATGCGGCATGATTATCATTGGGTCTATGCAAGGTTCTGCTCTTGCTTCATTTACTTATGCATTTAATTTTAATTTTATATCCCCACTTCCAGCTCTGCACCTCTCCAATATTGCAATAGAAAAACCACTCCGATCAATTTAATGTATTCACTTTTCTTTTATTGTGTTGCTGCACGTTTTTACCATTGTTTTGTGTTTGCATTCTGAAGTTATTAAAATGATGTTGTCTTACCTATTTCATTTATCTCTTATTGTCTTTGTCTTTTATTTTCCTCTCAGTATTATGTCTTTAAAATCATTCATGTTTCTATGTGCTCTTCAATGATTCAACCTGTGGCATTATACTCACCAGTGTGTATTCCTCACATTTTACCTTCCACTCTCCAAGTGATGAAACCAGAGAATGCCTCCAATACTCCACCACCACAAATAATGCTGCAAAGGACATGCTCTTACGTATCCCCTATCACTCACGCTGAGGATTTTTTTGAGATATTAAATTTAGAGAAAAGTTTATTGATTTCCTCAAACAAATCTACTGGGACTGAGAAAACACTGAATTTATAATTTGTGAATGTTGATATTTTATAACGCTAATACATCTCATCCAAGAGCATGCAAATTCTTCACCCAACAAATTTTTTTTCAAAATTTTCTCTAAAATATTTTTAAAGGGGAGTATTTTGATTACCATTGCAATTGTTTAATACTAATTGTCTCTTTGAGTTACATGTTTTTCTTGATCCAATCTTTGGTTGTTTTTGTTTTTGGAGGAATTAAGTCGTGTTATTCAGATTTGTTGGTGAATAATGATTTTCGTAGTCTTTTGCTATTCTTTTAATCTTTGCTGTCTAAGTGGTGATTTTCTCTTTTCATTCTGTATTTTGTTTACTTTCATCTTTTTTTCTTTTTAACTCTTTCTCTTTTTTCTCTTAATCAGATTTTCCAGCCATCTTATTAATCTTTTTTAAACATGTAATTTGAAGTTATCAATACTTTCTGCTGACTCTTTATTTCATCTTTTCTGCCCTCTTATCTTTATTTTCTTTTTTTTGTTGAGTTCACTTTCTTGTTTTATTTCCAGTTTCTTGAGTTCAATATTGAGCTCATTAATCTTTTCTCACTTCTGATAAAAGTGTTGTTTAAAGCTATCAATATTTCTCCTTGTGTAGCTTTATCTGTTTCCCACAAACCCTCACTTTTTATATTTTTCAGAAGTCAATTATGTATCTATGTCTATATCTATCTAATAATGTGCCTATTATTTTCCATTATCAAGTTATAAATATCTTTACATTTCCTTTATAATTTTCTAGGTTTGCCAAAAATTATTTAGAAATACATAATTTTACTTTCAAAATATATAAATTTTTTCTTTGCTGTCATTTTTTATTTGTTTCAAATTTCACTACGTTTTGGTAGGATAAAAAAGTCTATGAAGTACTGATACGTAAGAATTTATTTAAGCTTTCTTTATGATCTCATGTATGACCTAGTTTTAAAATATCTTATATATTATAGAAAAGAATGTATAGTCAATGTCTGTTGAGTCAAGGAGAATAGGTAGGTAGGTAGACATAGATAGACATAATAGCTCAAGATTTTTTATTGTATTTTGCAAATCTTCAATATCTGTATTTTTGATCTATTTTTTCTATATATTTCTAAGCAAAGTTTTCTAGAAATGAACAACTATAATTGGTGATTTACCTCTTTCTTCCTGCTGTTTAGTTTGTTATTTCCTTGATATATTTGGAACTCATATTGTTAGACAGGCATATGATTATGATAGATATATCATTCTGCTCTATTGTATATTTTATACAAAAATATTGTTATGTTATCTTTTTACATGTAAATCTATCTTTGTCAGATATTGATACTATTGCCCCAGCTTTCGTTTAAGTTTATATTTTCCTGGTATACTTCTTTTCGTTCTTTCATTTTCATTATCTTTAGATGTTTTTAAGTGGACCCCTAGTGAAAAACATATTAATGGATTCTATTTCTGAGTCTAAACTGAAAGCCTAAATTACTACATCTTATTTTTCAATCAAGATTAGGAAAATTTTCTAATCAGAGTTTTATTTTTAAACTCTTAGGGAGAAATAATTCCCAACCCCTACATCTAGAAGGGGAAGTGGTACAAAAGCAGAAGGCTGGACAATCTGTACATGTTTTTATCACTTGAGCAGGATTTGTTTTTCTTCCTGGTAATTATTCCACCAGTACCATTATCCACAGTCTGGTATGTTGCTGCCAATTTCTAGTAATAAAGAGCAGGAAATAGTCATCCTAAGTTAATAAAAGAGAATCAAAAGCAGAAAGTTAAAAAGATTAATCTTAATTTATTTTCTCATCAAAGTATTCAGTGGCAATATTCAGCCACTCACCATCCAAACACATACCAATTTAGGACAGTCATAAATCTCCTCAGTGGCTTCCTACACTTACAGTCCATGTTTCTTTCTTGGTTTTATAATCCTTTCAGGACTGACTGTATGACAGAGAAACAAGAGTCGCTCTCATTCATGTTTTGGCAGACTCTAATGATTCATTTTAACTGTCTTAGAAAACTAGGTCAATATAATCTGGCATTGCATATGTATCAGCTGTAGAAAATTGCAAATTCCCTAGCATTCACTCTACATTGTTATGCAACTATTTGTCTTGTATCTGCCTTTTTTCTAGCCTGTTGCCATTGTTTTTATCATGTCTGTTATGACTAACATAATTTTATCAGACACTGAGTGCAACATAAAGTGATTTACTCAGCAGTTTGTCACAGAAGGCAAATCAATACAGGCTCTTTAACTTTAAATTCTTCAAATCTTTTGAGTTTATACAATTCAAATATTGAAGTTTAATGTTTTTACTAAAGTTAATACATCTACAAAAAAAGAAATGTACAATAGAGAGGGCTTTAAGTTAAGTGCCTTGAGAGAAATTATCTATAAATAGTGAAATATTTTCTTGACAGTGAAAAAGAAAGGGTATAGCAATGGAGAAAAGAAAATTATCATGGCAAGGGAAAAATAATGAAAATTGTTTCTACTCATGAAAACTGGGAAAGTATATATGAGCTACATGTTTTTGAAGAATAGGAAAAACCATTCAGTGAATACTGTACAGCCCTAAATATAGAAATAAAATTGAAGAACCACCTCCTCTTCTGCCATTCTAAAGAGAAAAAAAAATTCACAAGGCAGGAACTTGGCAGAGTATAGATAGTAAAGAAATAGGAATTGCCAACCACAAATATCGATCACTGAATTAATGTCGAATTTTGAATTGTGTTTATTACATATGCTAATATACTTCTGTGACATTATTGATACAGAAGTATGTGTTCAAAAATCAGTAGGTTGAAAGTTATAGACATTATAATAGATTGTTTCAAATAGTCCCAAATAAATCATACTCTTATATTCCCTTCCCTCACTGATTCTGGGCTGACCTTATGACTGTGTGGGCCAATAGAATACTTCCTTGGCCAGAAGTAACATTGTATAAATTTAACATTGTATAAATTACAAGCTTAAATCTTTATTACATATGTATTTTTTAATTTTACTTTAGGTTCTGGGGTACATGTGCAGATCATGCAGGATTGTTGCATAGGCACATACATGGCAAGGTGGTTTGCTGCCTCCATACCCCCATCACCTATATATGGCATTTCTCCCCATGTTATCTCTCCCCAACCTCCCCACACCCTGCAGTCCCTCCCCTAACCCCCACAACAGACCCCAGTCTGTGATGCGCCCCTCCCTGTGTCCGTGTGTTCTCATTGTCCAACATCCACCTATAAGTGAGAACATGCGGTGTTTGATTTTCTGTTCTTGTGTCAGTTTGCTGAGAATGATGGTTTCCAGATTCATCCCTGTCTCTACAAAGGGCACAAACTCATCATTTTTTATGGCTGCATAGTATTCCATGATGTATATATACCACATTGTCCTTGTCCAGTCTATCATTGATGGGCATTTGGGTTGATTCCAGGTCCTTGTTATTGTAAACAGTGCCACAATAAACATACCTGTACATGTACATAAGAGAATGATTTATAATCCTTTGGGTATATACCCAGTAATGGGATTGCTGGATCAAATGGAATTTCTATTTCTAGGTCCTTGAGGAATTGCCACACTGTCTTCCAAAATGGTTTAACTAATTTACACTCCCACCACCAGTGTGAAAATATTCCTATTTCTCCACATCCTCTCCAGCATCTGTTGTGTCCAGATTTTTTAATGATTGCCACTCTAACGGGCGTGAAGTGCTATCTCAATGTGGTTTTGATTTGCATTTCTCTAATGACCAGTGATGAGAGAGGTTGTGCCATTTTACATTCCCACCAATCACGTATAAGAATTCCAGTTGTCCTGCATCTTTACCAACAACTGAGAGTCAGTCTTTTCAATTTTCCATATTCTAATATGTGTGTAGTAGTGTCTCACTATGGCTTTAATTAGCAATACCATAATGACTAATAATATAATTAATTATTTAACTTGGATTATTAATTTCCTTATTGTTGCGTTTTGAGGATTCTTTATACCATTCATGAATATTTTCTTCCACTGTGTAATTTGTCTTTTTTATTTTTTTAACAATGTCATTCAAAGAGTTCTTCATTTGGGTTAAGTTCAATATATCTTTTATTTTAGAGATTAATGTCTTACAATTGAATCTTTTAAACATGGCCTAACCCAAGGTCACAAGTAACTTTCTTTGTTTGCTTCTAAAATTTTATTTAAAAAAAAAAACTTTCATGCTTAGGTTGTTCACTCATTATCAATACATTTGTATTAGTTTTAATAAGACATAAATCAAGGTTCCTATTTTTACATATGGCTAATCAATTGTCCTAGCACAATTTTTGAGAAAGGTTATTCTTTTCCCATTCAATTGCCTTGTCACCTCTCTCAAAAATTAATTAGCCATATATGTGTGAGTCTATTTATTGACCAATTGATTTATTTTTCCATCTTTATGTCAATAGTACACTACTATCTTTATTAGTTACATTATGATAAATCTCAAAATTAGGTTTTAAGCCTCTAAATTTATTTTTTAAGTTCATTATGGATTTCACACACTAAACTTATTTCTGTGAGAATTTTTAATCAAAATGATTTCTTTAAAAATAAAGGAGTTCATATTTTTTAGAAGATGGCTGGAGATTACATTTAATCTATAAATTCAAAGCTTAATAATATTGAGCTTTTCAATCCTGAACAAGAATTTATGTACTTGTTTTGTTTTAAACTTTTGCAAAGAACTGAATGCTTGTGTTACTACAAAATTTATATATTGAAGTCCTAATCACCAATATAATGCTATCTGGAAGTAGGATCGGGCCTTTGGGAGGTCATTAGGTTTAGAAGAGCTTGTGAAGGCAGAGCCATCATGGCAGACTGATGATCTTAAAAGAAAAGAAACAGACCAGAGCCATCTTTTTCTTCCCAGTGCGAGATTACAGCAAGAATGCTGAAATGCTGTCTACAAATCATAGCGTGCCAGCAAACCAGGAACCAAATCAACTAGCATCTTGATCTTGGACTTCGCAGCCTCCAGAACTATAATAAATAGCTGCCTAGTCTATGATATTTGTTATAGTAGCCTGAACTGACTAAGACATCTATCTCTCTCATAATGGTTTATGGTTTTCAATTTCCAGTTCTTGCATATTTTTTGACAAGTTTATCATTAATGATTTCATAATTTGATGCTATTTTAAATAGTATTTAAAATTTTAATTTCAGATTGCTTATTACAGCATACAGAAAAATATCTTAAATATATTAGCCTTGTATCATATAGCCTTGCTATTCTCACTACTATTTTTATAGATTCAATAATATTTTCTATATGAAAAAATCAGATGTTTGTAAATATAGTTTTACTTGGTTATTTCCAATATGGATGCTTTTACATATTTTTACTGCCTTATGGCACCAAATAAAATCTCTAGTACAATGTTGAATAGAAATAGTAATAGACATTTTTGTTTTGTTCCTGGTAAAGTGTTCAGTCTTTCCTTGTTAAGGTTGAGAAAGTTTCTTAGATTTCTTGTTTGTGGAGAGAGAGGCCTGTCAAATGTGTTTTCTGCCTCAAATGTGATGGTTGTATTTTGAGCAGGGGTTAAGGTTTGTGAACACAGTGAATGAATTACAGTGATTAATTTTTAAATAGTAAATAAAGTTTGTATTCCTGTGATAAGTTCCCCCAATCATCATGTTTTATCCTTTTTACAAACCATTGTGGGATAGATTGGCAAAATATTAAGACCTTTAGCATCTGTATTTGTGAGGTGTGTGGGTCCATGGTTATCTTTCATTGCATTGTCTTTTTTTGGATATCAGAGAAATGCTGAGCTCATGGAATGAGCTATGAAGTATTTTCTCTTCATAAATTTTCTGGAACAATTGGTATAGAGTTGGTATTATTTCTTCCTTAAATAATTGGTAGAACTAATAAATGAAGCCATCCAGACTTTGAATTTCCTATATGAAGATGTTTTTAAATACAAGTTCAATATCTAAATGTAGGGTCATTTAGCTTAACTATTTAATCCTGATAAGCTTTGATAGTGCATGTCTATCAATGAATTTCATCTAAGTAGTCAAATTTATTGTCATTAAGTTGTTCATAATTTTTCTTTATTACTACTCAAACAGCTATACGATCAATGGTCATGTCACCTGTGACATTCTTGATATTGATTTTTACTTTATTTCTGGCCTTTCTGGCGGGACATTTATCAACTTTGTTGATGTTCTCAAAGTACTAGTTTTCTGTTTCATTGATTTTCTCTATTGTTTTTCTGTGCTCTATTTTATTGATTTTCCCTCTTTATTTACTTGCTCTCATGCTTAATTTTGATTTATTTTGCTCTTCTTTTTCTGTTATTTTAAGATGAAAGCCGAAGTCATTGATTTCAAATCTTCTTTTCTAATATAGGCATTTTGTTCTATAATTTTTTCTTTAAGAAGTGCTTTAACTGCATTCTACAAATTACTTTTTTTTCTGCTTTTTTTTTTTTTTGAGATGGAGTTTTGCTCTTGTCACCCAGGTTGAAATGCAGTGGCATGATCTAGGCTCACTGAAACCTCTGCCTTCTGGGTTCAAGCAATTCTCCTGCCTTAGCTTCCTGAGTAGCTGGGGTTATAGACACACACCACCAGGCCCGACTAATTTTTGTATTTTTAGTAGAGATGTGGTTTTGCCATGTTGGCCAGGCTGGTCTTGAACTCCTGACCTCAGGTGATCTGCCCACCTTGGCATCCCAAAGTGCTGGGATTACAGGCATGAGTCACCATGCCTGGCCCAAATTATTATATGTTGTGTTTTCATATTCATCTAGATTACTTTCTAATTTCTATTCCAATATGTTCTTTGACTCAGGAATTATTTTGAAGTGTCTTCTTTCATTTCCAAATATTTAGAAATTCTATATATGTCTTTTAAATTGATATTTAGTTTAATTTCATTGCTGTTTTAAGCCACTAAGTTTTTGGTGTTTTGTGTAGCAATTAGATAATTGATAAGGAAATTGTCAGAAATATCTGAGTAAAGTGAGATACTGTATCAGTCTGGGTTTTGCAAAGAAGATAAGAAGACATTTAATACAAGAAATTATATATGTACAAAAGCATTAGAAAGACTAGGAAAACAAAGGACAGAAAGGGCATCACTAACTTTCAGGAAATCTGGAAGTAGCAGGCAATGGCAAAGGAAATTATAGGAGTTTCAAAACACCACTGCAGACATGTCATCTGCTTGCAGCACTGAAGCAAGTGATTCAAAAACATGTGAAGGCACTGGAAACACATCAGGTCTGTGTTTTGCCTGTACATTGGCTTACTGCTGCCAGAGCAAAATGGCTTTGATTCTACATCACCTTCCAAATATTGTATGGTATCTTATAGTGGTAGAATCTAAACTAAAAATAAATTCTGGAAAAGTATCTTCCAGGCATTCTGGATCCTTCAGAGACAAAAGGATAAGGTAATTTATTAAACCTTCATTGGCTAAATCCTAAAATAAGAAAAAGATTCTCTATCTCTTATCTTGTCAGAAAATTTCCTCCTAAGCCATTCTAGGATGTTGACCAACACTGCTGAGAATGACCAGGCCACGGCTGATAGAACATTTACAAGCCACAGTGTTGTCTTTTCCTGTCCCCCAGAGTACATTAGAGCTTGTGTCCCAATCGAATTCCCTTCCTGGTGAATGTATATGCAACTTGCATGCTGTACAAAGACATATAGCGTTCCGTAATTTAGAGACCAATAATATAATCAATGATAAGTTCCTTCCACACACCTCATCTCCTTTGATACTTATAATACTTCCTAGGTTTGGTAAGAGAAGCATTATTACTCCAAATTTGGAAGCAGAGACTCAAAGAGATTAAGTAACATTCTAAAAGTCGTGTGGCTAATGATTATTAGGAGGACAGATAGATATCAAATCTAATGTTAATCCAGTGCACGTGTTATTTGTTATTTTCAACTTTCTTATTGCTTATGTAAAGGAGTAGGATTAAATGGTAAAAGGTCAACTTCTAGTATTCTATAATTTCATGATTTCCAGCAATAAGGCATCTGAGTGATAACTGCTGAATGGGTGGCAATTGCCAGTCAGAGTGGATTGTGTTATTAGGTTACATGGGAGCTGCTCCCATAACCAATATCACATAATTTAACTATTAAAGGTTGCTTATACAAATATTAGCCAGGCATTGTTGCTCATGCCTGTAAGTCTCAGCTACATGGGAGGCTGAGGCATGAGAATTGCTTGAACCTGGGAGGCGGAGATCATGCCACTGCACTACTGCCTGGGCAATGGAGCCAGACGCTGCCTCAAAAAAAAAAAAAGATTGTATTATTTTTACAGTAATATATCAGAAATATTCTACCACTACTATAGTGGACAATAATTTAGGCATCACATTGATTTTAATAAAATTTTAACTTCTTCTTATCACCTTTACAATATTAGCATCCAGTTATGTGTCTCCCATTGATGAAATGCATGATTCTATTACTTTTATTCCAAGATTTAAACTGTCAGTAGATTATAGCTTTCAATGTATTTTTTCATAGAGATGACTAACAGCTGATTACTCTCTAAAAATAAAGTGAATTTAAGTCATACTTTACAGCTGATAAAGTAAAAAGAAAAAAGTAATCAAGTGAGGCACTCTGAATTTAAGAGCAGTTTTAATGCAGTTCTGGTATGTCTGGGAGCTGAATTCATTTCTGAAATTGCTAGCTCAAAAAAGTCTTTAGTTAGCCTAGGTTATCTAGAAAAGAATATCATTATGGGATTAAGAGTTAGGTTAAACACTCCCTAGTGAAGGATTTTTTCTTATGGTAACAAATGTTGTGACTTCTGTATTCTAAACAAAAAATAAAATTTTATGCCTTTGGTATCTGAAAATGAGTTTAAAATTAAATAATAGATAAGCATAATTATAATCCATAATAATTAGACCCTTTTATAGAAAGATACATTTTAAAGATTTTGCTGTTCAAAATGGTCTCACATGTTAAGGCATATAAAAGATTAGCTTTATAACACAAAAATATCAAATTTTCAACAGATTCCTTTTAGAAATCTAATATGGACATAATTCTAAATGGTTATTCAGACTCTTTATTGTTATTTTCTGTGCAGTTAGACTGGTAGCACATGCTACTTTTGGCAAAGATTTTGGTCCTGAACCTTGGATTTGGGCCCTCAAATTTGTAATGACAGATAATGATCAAATTAGTGTGCATTTATCTAGGTTTTAGAGATGATGCCAGCTCCTGTCATTATAAGAAATTCTACAGATTCTCAAGATATATATAACTGAAGCTATTAATAGCTTCAAGCTGAAGTTGAGTTGACCTTCCAGGAGCCACTTCTTCTTTGTAAAAGAGGCTAGACCAAGTTCCTATGACTTTATAAGTACAAAGATCTGCTTTTCACTTATAATATAAAGCAGTTGTTCTTTAAGCATTTTTAAGAATTCTTAACCTCAGGCAATGCTATGCAATATCTGTATTAGGATGAGAATAGTAAGATTTTATAGGGGATTTTCTCATAGAATTTGCATATGATGCTGTGGAACGAAAAAGAATTTTGTGAGTTTTTGCTCTGCTTTCTTCATTTGTTTGATTTTTAGTTTTCTAAATGAAAATAGTTCGATTGCCCAAGACACCCACATATAGTTCCAGGGATTCATAGACCTCCCATGAAAGTTAAGATTGGCCTATGGATTCCTATTGGACTCTTTCTACTAGCGGTATTTCCAAATGTACTGCAACGTATCAGAGCTGCACACAGGAACATTTTTGCTTTCCCAGAAATTTACCTTTTCATATTTATCTTTATTTTTCCCTTACCATATTTTTCTCAGTGCTAATTTGGGTCACAACACTATATATGTGAACAGTGTCCTAAATCCTTCTTAGAAATAATTTTCTTACATTTCATTTTAAATTAGAAGTTGCTTTGGTACAATTAAGGGAAATACGTCAATTGATTAATTTTTTGGGGTAGCAAATGTAATGGTGGCATGTAGCAGCAGAAAATACAGTTTTTAGCATTAGTCAGAACTGATTTCAAATACTGTCTCTGTTACTTTCAAACATCCTTAGAAAATGTCGTAATCTCTGAAGTCAGTTTCTTAAGCTCCAAATGGTGAAAATGACTTTACCAAATGTCTCTTATTTACTATACATCATGCTAAGTTATTTGTATGAGATAAGCATTGTGTAGTTCTTTTGAAAATCTATGAAAAGTTATTATTTGCGTCTTGCAGCTGCAGAGATTGAAGTTCAAAATGGTGAGTAAGGTTGCTCAAGATTAATACAGCTAATACATAGTGGAGATGGAAATCCAGGTCCAATTTAACTATAAAAATTTAAAATATACTGACTTGTGAAGATTAAACATATGAAAATCCAACAATAATAATAGAACATATTAAAATTAATGAGTAAAACCCATAGCTAAGAAATTTAAGTCTTAAGTTCAGAGATCTCCACTGTTAAGGTCACCCCTTCCTGATGCTATTGCCACCACCACACTGCATTGATATAAGATGAAGATTAATAGAAAAACATTGTAGAAAATGTTATGGAAAAGGAAAAAGAAAACCCTCCTCAGACACAAGACACATCACATCTTCCTGTCTTTCTTTTTGGTAGGTGGTATTCTTTTCTTCTGAAAACCAATATAGGAAGCCCAAGGAGAATGCCTTATAAGTGTGGAGTGCCTGTTAAATGAAGGACCTAAATTTGTTTCTTGGTTGGATGTCTATTTAGCCATCAGACTTCCTGCTCTCTGTGCTATCAAACCATTGGTAAAGAAAATTAGGGATGGGGTTTTGTTATGATTTTCAGGCTGAGAGAAGAAAGAAATAAAGACAGTGCCCTCTCAATGATTGTCCCCACAGTGTCTGGTCTCAGACATCACCAAAAGGCTGGATAATAGGCAGAGCCATGGTTTTACAGGGAAGTATAGAGTGTGGGTCACAGATGTGCCTTTTTTTAGAGGAATGCAATATGAGACTGCCAGATGGGCTGAAGTATATGGTTTTATTTCACAAGGGAACACCAATGCTCAGGTGAGCTGCATGGGAGTGAGCCTTTCAACTAGAGAGCCCTGTGAGTCAATATCAAGTTCACAGAAAATGAGCAGGTTAAGGCATTTGTACCAATCAAAGAGAGGACAAGTTTTACCATGGACCATCATCTAAGAAGCCTGTCTTCCTTACCCCTCCACCCAACTCCCACTTTTCTAGAAAGGCACCCACTAGGGAAAATGTAAGGTAGTGATTTGAAAACCAGAAAATTCACCCTCTCATCCCCTATCCCCACCACATACACATTTTCAAACCTCCAAGCCACTAGAGTTTAAATTCCTGGAGGCTGGGGGTAGGAAAACAATAGTGATTGTTTTAATAATTAAAAAGTGATTGAAAACAGTTTAGCTTCAGTCATGGAGTAGGAGGTTTACACAGTTCTTTCAGTTTCAGTCATGGGATGAGATTTACAGATAGATGTATTTCTCAAGCTTTTCAGTTATAAACCTGTCAACAATAAAAGGAATACACAATTAGTGCAGTCTTTGGAAAAAATAAAACCATTGTATATTTATGTATTAGTGTTGATGCTCCTCAATAAATTGACTATAAATTAGTTGATGTATATAACGTGTTTGAGTGGTTGTCTTAATTAAATCTGAGTTGGTAACTAGCCACATATTCTTATTAAATTTCAATTTCTACTTAGGTCTCAGAACACGATTTGTTATGGAAAACAAATCATTCTTCATGTACAGAGTATGTGGAAAGTAATGAATTGACCTGTGGGTCAGGTCCTGACTTTTAAAAAATTCGTTCAGAATTGTTTGTTGATCTGAATCAAATGACCTGACTTACAGGTATAGGTTCTCAAGTGGCCCCTCCACCATTTACAAAGGCAGAGAAGGTTTAGTAACATATTTTTCTTTGGCATAGGCTGATCTCAAAAGACCATTTGAAAAAGGAGCTATCAATCCTTTGATAAACTGCTGCACAGGTGAGCCAGAGGAATAGAAGTTGTTAGTATTTGATGATCTGAAAGGAGTTTGAGGGTAGGAAAATATCTCTAGTCTGGCAATATTAAAAAAAACTGGTAACTTAAAATTTTCTATCACTGCCTCAAGCAACAAGTCTAAATACATTTAGACTCTCAAATGTATAATAAATATGTTTGTTTCTGGGTTTAGAACAGATTACATAATAAATATTGGTAAGAACCAAGTATAAAAATCTCATTTGTAAATGAATAATTATAGACCCAATACATGGGTCCCGGGTGAAAGTACGCCTAAAGAAACACACCTGCTCGTTCACATGTCAAATTCCAATGTTATTTTAGAATCATACAGGTAATAAATATAGTACATGAAGTAGTCTTTTGTATTTGGGAATTAGGACTATTCTAATGTTTTTGAAATCTTTGTAGCATAAAAAGTAGACATTTTATATTTGCTTATCCAAGTAATAAAAGTCTTACGCTAAGCAATGAATTTTTTTTGCTTGCGATGGTACATTCTGCCATGCATGCATTTTTAATAATTTTTTACAGCAACCTGTAATTTTTGTATCTAATATAAATAATTAATTACTGGTTATGATATTTAAATATAAATGTTGAAGAGGGGTTTGGAAGCAAAAAGGACGAGAAAGATAAACAGGCCTATTAGTCGCTACATTGTAAAAAACTCATATAGTGTTGGTGACAGATTATTAGGCTTAATATTTGACCTTTAGTATTATTATAATGAACTTCTCTTTAACGCATGTCTTTTTTTTTTTTTTTTTTTTAGCTTGAGTGAAGACAAGGCCCTTATGGGCACAGTGTTAACTGCAGAAACCACTTTGTCCAATGTGTGCAATCTAGAGCATAAGGAAGAAAAAAATGAAAAAAAAAACAATACATAATTCATAAAACTAAGTTTTGTGAATCTTCATGTAAAACTCTGAGTTTTAAATTCCTATCATAAGATGAAATATTTAAGTGGTCAGGAGTCAAAGAGGATTAATTGTGATGTGAGGTAACTTGAACTAGAACATATTTCCAACTGAAACCAAGAAAAAAATAAAGACAAATCAAGTTTCTTTCATGGATTCCTTATATTGTGGGGCCCTAAACACCCTCATCAAGTTTATCTATAAGCAAATGTTCAAACAGTTTCTTAAATGCTATCATACCATTTGGAAATTAATAAGAAATAAATAAAGTAAATTATTATTAAATTAAAAGGAGCATCAGGAATGACATGCTGGCAGGTAAAACAGCACCCAAGGAATATTTTGGAGTCAGCTCTGTACCAATGAAAGTATAGTACTTGGTGAGAGTTCTGATGATTAAACCATATTTTGACATACATTTTCTTTTTCTTATAACCTTCTAATTTTTACTACTTCTCTAGAGACAAAGTGAAAGCTACCAGAGTAACAAAACTGACCAACTAAGACTGAATCACAGCAGGCAGACAATAAGTAATAGTTGATGGTGACACTGATGGAAAACATAAAGCTTTTAGTAGAATCATGATGAACATCTGTTTTTTTTGTTTTAGAAATTATAATAAAAACTATTAGATCATGATGATTCTACATGTACCCATGCTTCATTAAAATACTCTGTGAAAAATGAGGTTATTTTAAAGACAAATAAGATTGTGATTAATAATTGTTCAAATCCTTTTATTTTTTACATGACTCTTTCAACCCAAAACATATGTTGTAATGCCCGTGTGGCATTTACTTGTATGGAACGCTGTGCAATTCATTTATACATCCTTTCAATTAATGTTTGTCATAAGTCTACAATGTACTAGTCACTAGGGTACAAAGTGAACTACATAAATTCTCTGTTTCATGAAGTTTACAGTCTAGTGGAAGTAAATATCTTAAAACAAATTTTAAGAAATGCATAACATATCAAATAATAAGTACAAACTAAGGAATAACAAAGCAGGATAAGGCTTAGAGATTGGTGGCAGTGGAGGGTGCTATTTCATATAGAATAATCTGGGAAGGTCTCTTTGATATTATGACATTTGAGATGAGACCCAAAGGAGGTGAGGAAGTAAGCCAGTGGACATTTGGGGTACAGTATGATGGACAGAGAGGGAGAGGAAGTTCAAGGTCTTAAGACAAGCACATACCGGAGTGACAGTAAGGAGGCCAGTGTAGCCGGAGCTGAGTAAGGGGGCAATGTAGAAAATGAATTCAGAGCAGTGAGGAGGGAAGAGCAGATCAGGAGGGAATGCATAAACCTCTGTGGGGAACTTGGCTTTTACTATTGAAAAGACAGTAAGCATTGGATGGTTTTGCACAGAAGAGTGATAGGACCTACCACTTCTTAGAAGGATTCTTCAGCTGCTGTGCTGAGAATAAATAATATTTGCCTAAAAATAAAAGACCAATGAGTAGACTATTGTAATAGTCTTGTCGAGAGAAGACAGTGCTTTGTTCATGGGGTGTAGTTGTAGCAGTGGAGATAGAGAGAAGTGATAAGATATTGGTTAGGTTTCCAAGGGTGAGGTGACAAAATATGCTGATAGATTAAATCAGCATATTTAATCCTGGGATGTAAATAACAGAGAAAATCAAGGACGAGTCTAAGAATTTTTGCCCAAAAACTGAAAGAATGAAGTAGACTTTCACTAAGATAGAAAAAAAGGATCAGCCTTTAGGGAGCTCCTTTTAGAATTGGAGATCCAACAGTTAGAATTTGGGCTTAATAGGTTTGATGTGCCTATTTAACGTCCAAGAGAAAATGTAAATTAGACAGAGAAGTATAGTGTAGAAAGTAAATAACAATACTGTAGAACACATTATCAATTGATTATAGTTTACTGGAGAAGTTAAAAGTAAAAAAGCACAGTAAAGAATTCAGAAACACTACGACGCAATTAAAATGTATAATGAAATTAAATATGTAAGTACTCATAAAACTCTCTTATCTTCAAGATATCTTGAAAATAACCCCCCAAAATTAACACCTAATTTGTATTTATGAAAAGAGCTCCATGACTTGTTAGAGAAATCTGTATTACAAAAATGTAAAAATTAACCTCCCAAAATTATGAAGGTTAAAGATTTCTGCTTAAAAATAAAAATGAAAAATCCTATGCGCTGCCTTGAAATTATTAGTTCACCAGCTTTTCTAACTTCTTATTTTCTTAAAAAGAGCTTACTTAAATGAATATACTGCTTTGTAAGTTAATAGGGCTTAAACCAAGTTAAATGACCGTATCGGAAATTGTTCCCGTTTTAACACATGCATAGGATTTTACCTGAAAATTTCCAGAACATCAGATAGTCAGCTCTACAAAATCCAACTGAGAGCAATTAAAGGAAAATATTTTTCTTTCTGACTTGAAAGAAACTAGTGTTAGAAACAGTCATGAAAGCCTGTCCAAAGTAATACTGAGTAATATTTGTAGAAAGGGGATACCAATTTTTTCCTTAAGAGAAATATGGTAAAATAATTATGAGGATATCTGAGATGACTATGCTACTGAAAAGGAAGAGAAATTTAAGAAAGAAGTATCAAGTTGCTGGGCCTTCGGACAAATAATCAGTTGCCACAGAAAGGGCCAAGAACATGGAAACATACTTTTTTTAAATGAAGGATTATATTTGGAGATAGGGTTAAAAATCGATTTAAATTGATTAAAAATAGAGGTTAACTGCCTCCCAATGACTCTCCAAGGAGAAAACCACCATCGCCAGCTACAAAGCTTTCTGAGAGATAGATTTATATAAGCAAATACATACTTTAAAAAAATATATAAGTAAGGCCTTGTGCTGTGGCTCACACACACATAAAATGGGGGTTAATCATACTTTAACATGTACAATAAATGCCATAAATTGCCCGTTGGAGTTATGAGCAAGCCTTCATCCTTCAGCAACAACTGAAATCAATACAGAGGGAAATGAACCATCTCTTTTTCTTGATATAGATATCTTCTCCTAAATAGTTCAATGCAATTGCCAATAGTGGTTTAACTACAGACACTAATGTAAGTAACTGTCTGTAAGTGTGGTTCTCTTTCACACTTGTATATATACATATGTTCCTTTTAGAGCTGTCTATAATTTACCTTCAGAAAGTCTTAGAAAGCAGGATAACACTAACTGGAAACAAATCTGTATTTATGGACATAATGTGTGACTCAGCCTCTGCTCAGAGAAGCAAATCCCAACATGTTATACATAATGATTCATTTTAGGGCTCCCTTTACATAAATATCACCATATACTACTGGAACATAAACATCTATTGAATTAGATGAACACAAATCCAAAATTATTTTAAATATCCTAGTAAAATCTCTTTGTTTTACAGTCTGTAAATGTCCCATTAATTACTAAGAAGGAATAGACATATCTTTTTGTATCTAGTGGGTGAATATAATTAGAAAATTCTTGAGACCTACAAAAATGCTCTTGGAAAAATCTTCAAAAGTTACAGTTATGAAAGAAACAAATGCCTGTATCCTTCTCATCACATCTGTATTGGAAGCTAACCTAAGCAGAGTTGGGCACAATTTCAGTTGAAAACAGGAATATATATTGTTTCCTATGATTATTTTTTTACTTTACTTTGAGTTTGAGACATTTTTTCTTTGCTCATTTTTATTTTTAATTTCTTAATTTTTAACTTTTGTTGGTACATAATATGTGTATTATTTATGGGGCAGATAAGATATTTAGATACAAGTATACAATGCATAATAAGATTAGGGTAAATGGGGTATCTATCATCTCAAGCATTTATCCCTTCGTGTTACAAACAATCCAATTATACTGTTTGTTTGTTTGTTTGTTTGTTTGTTTGTTTTGAGACAGAGTCTCTCTCTGTCACCAGGCTGGAGTTCAGTGGTGCGATATCTCGGCTCGCTGCAACTTTCACCTCCTGGGTTCAAGGATTCTCCTGCCTCAGCCTCCCAAGTAGCTGAGACTACAAGCATGCACCACCACACCTGGCTAGTTTTTGTATTTTTAGTACAGATGGGGTTTCACCATGTTGGCACCATATTGGCCAGGATGGTATCAATCTCTTGACCTTGTGATCTGCCTGCCTCAGGCTCCCAAAGTGCTGGGATTACAGGAGTGAGCCACCACACCAGCCTCTTTTAGTTATTTTTAAACATACCATAAATTATTGTTGACTCTAGTCTCACTGCTGAGCTATCAAATACTAGATCTTATTTATTCTACCTAACTATATATTTGCACCCATTCATTAACTATCCTCCACTTTTCCCCACTCCTGCCCCCACTATCCTTCCCAGCCCCTGGTAACCACCATTCGACTATCTCCATAAATGCAATTTTGTAAAATTTTAGTTACCACAGATAAGTGAAAGCATGCAAAGTTTGTCTTTCTATGCCTTGCTTATTTGACTTAAGATAATGACTTCTAATTATATCTATGTTGTTGAAAAACACAGGATCTCCTTTTTGAATAGTACTCAATTGTATATATGTATTAATTTTCTTTACCATTCTTCGATTGATGGACATGTGGGTTGTTTTTAAATGTTGGCTATTGTGAATAGTGCTACAATAAACATGAGACTGAAGATATCTCTCGCATACACTGATTTCCTTTCTTTTGGGTATATACCTCGCAGTGAGATTGATTAATCATATGGTAACTCTACTTTTAGGCTTTAGAGGAACTTCCAAACAGTTCTCAAGAGTGGAAATAATTTATATTCCCACCAGCAGTGATTGAGGGTTCTCTTTTCTCTGCATCCTCACTGGCATTCATGATTGTCTGTCTTAGATAAAAGCCATCTTAACTGAGTGAGATGATATCTTATTGTACTTTTGATTTGTATCTCTGATGATCAATGATATTGGCTACCTGCTTGCCACTTGTATGTATTCTTTCGAGAAGTGTCTATTCAAGTTTTTGCCCGTTTTATAATCATATTATTAGATTTTTTTCCTGTAGAATTGCTTGTATATTTGCTTATATATTTTGGTTAGTAAGCCCCTGTCAGATGGGTAGTTTGCAAATGCTTTCTCCTAGTCTGTAGGTTGTTCTTCACTCTATTTATTGTTTCCTTTGCTACGCAGAAGTTTTTCAACTCGATGTGTTTCAATTTGTCCATTTTTGCTTTGGTTGCCCATGCCTGTGGTATATTATTCAAGAAATTTTTGCAAAGCCCAATGTCCTACAGAATTTACTCAATATTTTCTTTAAGTAGTTTCATAATTTGAGGCATTATATTTTAGTTTTAAATTCATTTTGATTTAACTTTTTATATGGTGCAAGATAGGGGTTTAGTTTTATTCTTCTGCATATGCATAGCCAGTTTCCCCAGCATTTTTACTGTTTGTTGAAGAGACTGTCCTTTCTCCAATGTATGTTCTTGGCACCTTTGTTGAAAATGAGTTTACTGTAGGTGTATGGATTTGTTTTTGGGTTCTCAATTCTGTTCCTTTGGTCTCTTTATCTGTTTTTATGCCAGTACCATGCTGCTTTGGTTACTATAGCTCTATAGTATAATTTGAAGTCAGATAATGTGATTACTCTAGTTTTGTTCTTTTTACTCAGAATAGCTCTAGCTATTCTGGGCCTTTTGTGGTTCAACACAAATTTTAGAATTATTTTTTCTCTTTCAGTGAAGAATGTCATTGGTATTTTTGTAGGGACTGCATTGAATTTGTGGATTGCTTTGGGTAGTATGAATATTTTTAAAAATATTCATTCTTCCAATGCACAAACATGGAGAATCTTTGCATTTTTTTGCAAACTCTTTGATTTCTTGCACTAATGTTTTATAGTTGTTATTATAGAGATCTTTCACTTCTTCAGTTAATTTTCAGGTATTCAATTTTATTTGTAGCTATTGCAAATGGGATCACTTTTTATTTCTTTTTCAGATTGCTCACTGTTGGCATACAGAAATGCTACTGGTTTTCACATGTTAATTTTGTATCCTGCAACTTTATTGAATTTGTTTATCAGGTCTAATAGCTTTCTTGTGGAGTATTTAGGCTTTTCTAAATATAAAATTATATTATCTGCAAGGAAGGATATTTTTATTTCTTCCTTTTCAATTTCGATGTCCTTTATATATTTCTTTTGTCTGATTGCTCTAATTAGAAGAACTATGTTTAATAACAGTGTTGAAAGCAAAAATCCCTGTTGTGTTCCCGATCTTAGAGGAAAGGCTTTCAGTTGGTCCCCATTCAGTATAATACTAGTTGTGAGTCTGTCATATTTGTCTTTTGTTATGTTGAGGTATGTTCCTTCTATACCCAGATTTTGATTTTTTTTTTTAATCATGAAGGGGTGCTGAATTTTATCAAATGTTTTTTAGAATCAATTGAAATGATCATTTACACTGTTGGTGGGAGCGTAAATTAGTTCAACCATTGTGGAAGACAGTGTGGCGATTCCTCAAGGACCTAGAAACAGAAATCCCATTTGACCCAGCAATCCCATTAGTGGGTATATATCCAAAGGATTATAAATCATTCTACTATAAGGACACATGCACACGAATGTTCATTGCAGCACAGTTTACAATAGCAAAGATCTGGAACCAACCCAAATGCCCATCGATGATAGACTGGACAGGGAAAATGTGGCCCATATACACCATGGAATATTATGCAGCCATCAAAAATGATGAGTTCACGTCCTTTGTAGGGACATGGATGAACCTGGAAACTATCATTCTCAGCAAACTGACACAAGAACAAAAAATCAAACACTGCATGTTCTCACTCATAGATGGGTGTTGAACAATGAGAACACATGGACACAGGGAGGGGAGCACTATACACTGGGGTCTGTTGGGGGGAAATAAGGGAGGGACAGTGGGGGGTGGGGAGTTGGGGAAAGATAGCATGGGGAGAAATGCCACATATAGGTGAAGGGGAGGAAGGCAGCAAATCACACTGCCACGTATGCACCTATGCAACAATCTTGCATGTTCTTCACATATACCCCAAAACCTAAAATGCAATAAAATAAATAAATAAATAAGAAAGAAAGAAAAAATTATTAAAAAAAAAAAGAAATGATCATATGGTTTTAGTCCTTCACTCTGTTAGTATATCACATTGATTTATTTACATATATCAAACCATCGTTGTATCCCAGGTATAAATCCCACTTGGTTATAATAAATAATTTTTAGTGTATTGTTGAATTTAGTTTGCTAGTATTTTGTGGAGGATTTTGCATCAGTGTTCATCAGAACTATTGACTTGTAGTTTTCTTTCTTTTTTTTTAATGTGTCTGGTTTTGGTATCAGAGTAATACTGGTATTGTAGAGTTTGGAAATATTTATTCCTCCTCTATTTTTCTGAAGAGTTTGGGTAGGATTAGTATTAGTTTGTCTTCAAATGTTTGGTAAATACCAGGAGTAAAGCCATCGATCAGGTCCAGGACTTTTCTATGCTGAGAGAACTTTTCTTATGGCTTCTAGTTCATTAATTGTTATTGGTCTGTGCAGGTTTTGGATTTCTTCATGTTTGATCTTGGTAAATTATATGTGTCTAGAAATGTGTCCATTTTTTCTAGATAAACCAGTTTATTGGAATATAGCTGTCCATAGTAGATTCTAATAATCTTTTCTATTTCTATGGTATTGGTTGGAATGTTTCTTTGTCATCTCAGATTTTATTTATTTGGGTCTTTCTTTTTTTTAGCAGTTACTCTGGCTAAAGATTTGCCAGGCTTTTTAACTTTTCAAAAAACCAACTTTTCATTATGTCAATTTTTGTATTGTTTTCTTAATTTTAAATTCATTTATTTCTGCTCTGATCTTAATTATTTCTTTTCTTCTACTAATTTGGGGTTCTATTTGCTTTGGCTTTTCTAACTCTTTAAGATGCATCATTAGGTTGTGTATTTGTTTTTCTTCTTTTCAGATGTAAGATTAGAGTTATGAACTTTTCTCTTACTACTGCTTTTGCTGTATCACATAAGTTTTTGTATGTTGGGTTTCCATTATCATTTGTTTCAATAAATGTTTAAATTTCCTTTAAAATTCTTTATTAACCCACTAATCATTTAGGAGTATATTGTTGTATTAGTCCGTTTTCATGCTGCTGACAAATACATACTGAGACCGGGAAGGAAAAGAGGTTTAATTGGACTTACAGTTCCACATGTCTAGGGAGGCCTCAGGATCATGTTTGGAGGCAAAAGACACTTCTTACATGTGGTGGCAAAAGAAAAATGAGAAAGAAGCAAAACCAGAAACCCCTGATAAGCCTATTAGATCTCGTGAGACTTATTTACTATCATGAGAAAAGCATGGAAAAGACCCAGCCCCATGATTCAATTCCACACCCCCGGGTCCCTCCCACAATACATGGAAATTCTGGGAGATACAATTCAAGATGAGATCTGAATGGGGACACAGCCATACCATATCATCCCACCCCTGCTCCCTCCAAACCTCATGTCCTCACATTTCAAAACCAATCATACCTTCCCAACAGTCTCCCAAAGTCTTAACTCATTTCAGCATTAATCCAAAAATCACAGTCCAAAGTCTCATCTGAGACAAGGTAAGTCCCTTCCGCCTATGAGCCTGTAAAATCAAAAGCAAGCTAGTTCCTTCCTAGATACAATGGGGGTACCGGCATTGGGTAAATACAGCCATTGCAAATGGAGAAATCAGCCAAAACAAAGGGGTTACAGGGCACATGCAAGTCCAAAATCCAGCAGGGCAGTCAAATTTTAAAGCTCCAAAATGATCTCCTTTGACTACAGGTCTCATATCTAGGTCATGCTGATGCAACAGGTGGGTTCTCATCGTCTTGAGCAGCTCTGCTCCGTGCCTTTGCAGGGTGCAGCCTCCCTCTCAGCTGCTTTCACAGGCTGGTATTGAGTGTCTGTGGCTTTTACAGGCACACAGTGCAAGCTGTCAGTGAATCTACCATTCTGAGGTCTGGAAGACAGTAGTCCTCTTCTCACAGGTCCACTAGGCAGTGCCTCAGTGGGGCTCTGTTTTGAAACAGAGTTGAAACATTGCATCATTTCCCTTCTGCGCTGCCCTAGTAGAGGTTCTCCATGAGAGAGCTGCCCCTGCAGCAAACTTTTGCTTGGGCATCCAGGTGTTTCCATACATCTACTGAAATCTAGGCAGAGTTTCCCAAACCTCAATTCTTGACTTCTGTGTACCATAGGCGCAACACTTCGTGGAAGCTGCCACAATTTGAGCTTCCGCCCTCTGAAGTCACAGCCCAAGGTCTATGGCTTGCCCCTTACAGCCATGGCTCAAGTGGCTGGGACACATGGCACCAAGTCCCTAGGCGGCACAGAGCATGAAGTCCCTGGGTGTGGTCCACAAAACCACTTTTTCCTCCTGGGTTCTAGGCCTGTGATGGGAGGGGCTGCCATGAAGGTCTCTGACATGCCTGGAGACATATTTCCAATGGTCTTGGGGATTAACATTAAGCTCCGTGCTACTTATGCAAATTTCTGCAACTGGCTTGAATTCCTCTCCAGAAAATGGATTTTTCTTTTCTATTGCATAGTCAGGCTGCAAATTTTCTAAACTTTTATGCTCTACTTTCCTTATAAAACGGAATGCCTTTAAGCAGCACTCAAATTACCTCTTACATGCTTTGCTGCTTAGAAATGTATTCTGCAAGATACCCTAAATCATCTTTCTCAAGTTCAAAGTTTCACAGATCTCTAGGACACGGGCAAAATGCCTCCAGTCTCTTTGCTACAGTATAACAAGAATCACCTTTGCTCCATTTTCCAACAAGTTCCACATGTCTGGGGAGGCCTCAGCATCAGAGGGAAGCCCACTGCCCTGAAGGAAGAATAGCAGGCCCAGCATCTCCATCTGACACCACCTCAGCCTGGACCTTATTGTTCATATCACTATCAGCATTTTGGGCAAAGCCATTCAACAAGCCTCTAGGAAATTCCAAGCTTTCCCACATTTTCCTCTTCTGAGCCATCCAAACTGTTCTAACCTCTGCCTGTTACCCAGTTCCAAAGTCATTTCCATGCACAAGCACCCTTGTGGCGAGTGCCACCGGGACTGTGCTGGGTCAGACCTGAAGCCAGTGCAGCACTTATTCTTGCCCCAGGCCTGCACTAACCACTGCTTGGCTGCTGCTTATGTTGCTCAAGGACCTAAAGCTCTCCAAACAGCAGCGGGGAAGCCACCCAGGACTGCATTCTTCCCTTCAGGGTAACGAGTTCCCCCAGGCTCTGGGCAGCTCCAGAGATGCCATCCAGGAGACAAGGCCATGAATCAGAATCCTTAGAAATCTACATGGTGCCCCGTCTACTGTGGCTGAGCTGGCACCCAAATCACAAGACTAAGCCTTTTTCACTCTTCCCTCTTTTTTCCCAAGCAAGGAGTATCTCTCTGTATCCACCCCCAACATAGTCCCATGGAGAGTACTACCTGGCTACCGCAATTTCATTCAAGGTCCAAGGACTCTTTAGTCAGGTTGTGGTGAGTGCTGCTGGGCCTGCTATTCTTCCTTCAGGGCAGTGGGCTTCCCTCTGATCCAGAGCAGGCTCAGCAATGCTGTTCAAAACCCAAGGCCTGGGACCCGGGATCCCAAGAGGCCACTTGCTGCTCTACCCAACCGTGGCTGAGCTGATACCTGGGCTGGTGGACAAAGTCGCTTTTACTCTTCCCTCTCCTTTTCTCAAGCAGCAGGAATCCCTCCTCCTAGCTGTGAATGTGCTGAGTTACACCGGAAGCCAGAATGTCTCTGAATCTTATCCAAGGCCCAGGGTGAGTACTGCCTGAATACCACTGCTGATTATTCAGGGCCCAAGGGCTGTTTCGTCAGCAGGTAATAAATTCCACCCGGACTGGTTTATTCCCTTCAAGTCAGTGGGTTCCCTCCTGGACTAGGGTGTGTCTAGAAGTGTTGTGCAGGAGCGAGGGCCTGGAGCTGGGCCCTAGGACTCTGCCTTCTGCTTGTTCGTACGGTGGCTAAGCTGTTAAGCAAGTTGCAAGACAAAGTCCTCTTTACTCTTCCCTCTTCCCTCCTCAAGTGGAGGGAAGGGATCTTCCCAGAGCTGTGAGCTACTCTGCTTGGAGTTGGGGTAGGGGTGGCACAAGAATTCCCTTGGCCACCCAGGCTGGTGTCTCAGTTACATGCCCCTCAAGTCCACTGGCTCTAAGCCTAGCACAGCACCAGGACTTGCCCAGGGATTGCATTCCTTGTTCTTTAAACTCCCTTTTAAGTTTATTTAAAACTCCAGAGCCCTTTAGCCATGGTGGCAAGGCGTGCCAGATCTCAGATTCCAATAACTGAGATGAGTGATTTCCCTCTGGCTATGGGTGGTCTAAATGCTTCGTTCATAGGCGCTGGCTGAGTTCTGCCCAGTGTTTCTTTCCTGTGACAGGCAGCACTGAGTTTCAACATAAAGTCCCACAGTCTCTGTGCTCTCCCTTTCCCAAGCATACAGATTTTTTTTCTCCATGTCACGTGGCCACTGCTGGGTGATGGAGGGGTGGCATCTGTAAATCAAGACTCTTTTCTAACCTCTTTAGGGTCTCTTTCAGTGATACGAAGTTGAAACATTGTACTGTAAGTTTTCACCCGATTTTTGCATCTTATAAGGGTTTTTTTTTTTTTTTTTGCATGTGGATAGTTGTTGATTTTGGTGTTCCTTTAGGAAGGATGATCAATGAAAGCTATTTGGTCATCTTGCTTCACCTCCCAAAAAACTGAGACATTTTTGCTAACTCATAGTACATGCTGAGTTTGGTGTCTTAATCTCTGCTTTAAACGAGTAGCATCATTAAAATCACTCTAGATGAAAATAGTATTTGTAGTTGCACCAGGATAATCTTTTTCATGTGTAAACATTTAAAAGAAGCATTCCCACAATGTATTATTATCTGAAGACTATTGCATATAGAAGTGTGATGCATAGAACATCACTAGTTGGTAAATAATAACACTGTCGAATATTTCCAGGATGGCTGGATTTGAAGAGTTGGCTTCAAATTGAGGGAAATGCTTATCTTTTCCAAATGACACTATGACAGTGGAAAACAAAAAGAAGAGTAAGTGGGGAGCTGAAGAGAAACAGTAATTTACTACCTCTATCGCTGCCCACAGTAAACCTTTCACTGTACGTGCAATGGCGAACTCAGCAAACTTTCCAGTACTTAAATAACTGATTCAGCCATTAGAAGTGGCTGTGAATTATTTCAAGAAAAGAATGATGATGTGTTAATCTGATCATGAGATATTATTCTTCTTGCATTGACGTAATTAAAAAGCGTATTGAAACAAACGTCTCTGCTGCAATAACAGCATGCAGTAAAAAGAAGAAAAGAAACAACACATTGGAAAAGGCTACCTTTTGAAACCACAGATGGCTTGTATAAGCATAAAAAATCACTCTGAATATATCGTATCCTGTCATCCCACATGAACACCCATCTTCTCTTTTTCATTCTTTTCTATTGTTTGCCTTACCTTGGTAGCCTCTACATCTTTTAATTTTAAAAATCAAAACAAACAACCCTTGGAGTTATTTTGTTTTGTAATGAGTAAGAGGAGAGCAAGAAGTCTGCTGTTTGTTTAAAGTGAAAGCAAAAGGAGCATGGAGAAAAGAATAGAGGCCCAATGTGGTATTGGGTGGTTTCAGTGGCCAGGAGCCTTGAACAAGGGTGGAGAAATGAATTAATATCTGGCAGAGAAAATTAAGTGGCCTGGGAGGAAAATAAATATATAGGAATATTAAGATGAGGTAAACCCTCCAGTTCTGGGAAACAATCAGTGTTGTTGAAGCTAAACTCATCACTCTTGGCTCTGTATGAAAATCTGAACTTGTTCTCTATTGATTGTCAGCTGATTTACAGAACAAACCCCATGTCCCATCTTTGTCTTCTCTATTGCTCCCACTTCCCACCCACAAGCTGAACTCAAGCACAAGTGTTTTCCCTTTCCTCTCCATTTTTTATTAATAGTGCAGATTTTGAGGGTTATATTCCACATACTTTACAGAAAAGTAACAAAAACAAAAGAAGCAACAGCAATGCCTCCTCAGTGAGCTATTGCTTCAAAACTATGTATAATATCTTTTTGGAAAAACATGGTAATGCTGATTTCTCTAGAATTCATTTTTGTCAGCTGTGTCATCTGCATGGAGGAAAAAACTGAGAGGTAAGCTGGTTTTACAGCAACTTCTACTTGAAAAAGTATTCACTTCTTCCAGTTTTCTGAAGGAAATCGTAATTTTTATTGTGCTTGTATGGAGTGTTCTTATTCCTCTACAGTTGAATATAATAACTCAAATGTCATTAAATAGAACACATGATCCAAAGTGAACATTTCAAGGTCCCTTGTCACAAACAAAAGTAAATGACAGCATTAAGCCCACACTATATGTAAAGAATGACAGAGAACAGTACTTATGGAAAACTCACTATGTGCTAGGTACTGTGCCAGGTGCTTTAAATAGATGCTCTCATTTACTCCTGGTAATGGCTACTGGAAGGGCACATCTTTATTTTCATTTTAAAGATGAGGAGACAAAAACCAAAGAGTCTAAGGAATTTGTCAAAAGTTAACCACCGACAAGTAGTGGCATTGAGATTTGAATAAAGATACTCTTTCAAAACCTTTACTTCAAACCACTGCATTAAATTATTTTCAGTAAAGAGGTTGGCAAGATTTTGAATATCAAGGAATTTTATAAAATTCTACAAAATAAAACATTCAGAAGGAAGAATGTTATCTGCCTGGTTTGAATCTCCAGCTTTTACTTTAAAAAGGATGCCTTTCATTCATTTTGGTAATTCAGAGTCTAAAACTACCCTCCAACTATAATAATGAAGGTTTACTTACGATTCAGTATTGACCTTATATTATCTTTGGATTTTGAATAATTGTCAGTTTTAGTCTACCTCAAGTCATCTTCATTCCAGATTGAAGACTTAATTACTTTATCTTAACTTCTCTATGCTATTTCTGTGATGATTTACACAATTTACTTACAAAAGAAATTCTCAAATTACAAACTGATTTTGTTCCAAAAGATTTATCTGTAGGTCAGTTAGAAATTTGGAACATAATCATTGCTCTAAGCAAAGTAGCAAATGAGAATTTGAGTCCCAGGCCAGTCATAAAAACCTTAAAAATTCATAATGAGAGCTGAACTACAGTACTTGTATTATTAACCTAAGTTCCAAATCATCAGAGCGGATCACCAATTGTTTTTAAAAAGTTAGAGTAGAGAAAGACAGATTTCATTAAATGCAAATATTTAATAGAAGTTTTTTATTTACAATAAGAAACAACAGATAATAAACAACTTATAAGAATATTTTAGATTCTCACATTATGAAACTGTTCAGTAAGTGTGACTGACTGAGTCAATACATGTAGACAGCTGCATCCAATATATTACCCCTGAGGGAGAGGGATAAGAGAGGAGCATTTGCAATCATATGAATGGAGGAATAAACTTTGTGAGAAGATCACCCATAGTGGCCAGTGTGGTATGCATACTTAATTCCACAGGTCCCTTATATACACCAGTGGTCTCCAAAATGTGGTATGCACTTCCCCGCAAGTGTGTAATACAATCCACTGGGGAAAAGAGGAAATCTTTATTTACATATATATTTAATATAAGATAGAAAAGAATTAAGCCCGCTTGCTATTTAATACCCAGTGGAAACTGAAATCCTCATTTGGTCCAAATGGTTTTCTGCCATGTATTGTATTTGAGGTATTGTGGGAACACTGGGAGCTACCAGTGGAGTTCTTTTAAAAACATAAATTATTTTTATTAAAATATACTCAGAGGGCACAAGTCATAAGCATAGAGCTTGGTGATTAGTACAAAGTGAACACACCCAGGTCAATCAAAAGAATCTCACCAGCAGCTCTGCAGCCTCCTCAGGCGCCTTCCCACTGCTGGGTCTCTCCTCTCCCAATACAAGTAAACACTCTTCTGACTCTGTCACCATGGCTTAGTTTTGCCTGTTTTTAAACTGATATATGTAAATAGAATCGTACAGTCCAAACTCATTCATATCTAATTCCTTTTCCTCAACATTATACTTGTGAGACTTCTTTCAAGTCAATGTATTTTGTTCATTTTAATGACAATATATAATTGTCATTATTTATTTGAAAATATGTCACAATTTATTTATTCATTGTAATACTACTGGAAACGTATAATGTTTCTAGTTTGGAGGTTTTAGAAATAATGCTATTCTCAACATTTTTCATGCATGTCTTTGATGAATATATGTATATATTTCTGCTGAGTATATATTTTGGGTGGGATTACTAGGTTCTGGGTAACATACATGTTCTGTTTTCCAAAACCATTATTTCAATTTGTGTTCCTACCAGCAGTACATGAGTGTTCCAGTTGATTCATATACTCACCAAAATTTATTATTATGTTGTTCTAGCCATTTTGATGAATATGCTGTAATATATACTGTGGTTTTAATTTGCGTTTTCCAATGAGGTTGATTATCTTTTCATATATATATTGGCCATTTGGAAATCCTTTTCTGTGAAGCATTTTTAAAAATCTTTTGCTCATTTATAAGTGGATTATCTATTTTCTTATGATTTGTAATCATTTTGTATATTTTCTGGATATAAGTTCTTTGTCTTTTTTCAAATAAATGTATTAGAAATACCTTCTTCTACTCAATGGTTTATCTTTTTCATTTCCTTGTTGGTATCTTTTGATAAAAAGATGTTCTTAATATTAGTTAACAACTTTTTCTTTTATGATTAGTGATTGTTTTACATGCTCTGCTTAACAAATTTGTGTCTACCCTCATGATGGTGAAGATACACTCACTTGATATTATCTAAAAGCCTTCTGGTTTTCATTTCACATTTATATCTACCTGGGACTTTATTTTTTTGTATAGTCAAGCTTTGTTTTCTCTGTAAGACTGCCCAGTAAACCCAGCACCATTTATATTCCCTTTTTGTGTGTCCTTTTTTGTGTATTTTCCTCTATCATTTTTGAAAACATTACACTTCACATGTGCCCAATTAAAAAGACTTATGGATTCATTTTCTTAAAGAGTAGAATATTATAATATTTCACAATAAAATACAGATGATCAAGAAAATCTTTGGTATTTATAAAAATTTACTAATTTTGTCGTTTCACGGCAAAATTCTTAAAGATGAATCAAAAAAAATATTTTACAAAAAAAAGTGTTTCAATGTGCTTACTATTTCCGTGATGACCACTGGCTGGCAGTGGTGTACTCTAAGAAAGTATTTTTCATAAGATAACCAACCTTAATCTTACTCTTCAAAATAAAGTTGAATTTCAACAAAAACTAAGTAAGTAAATGCTTTTCAAACAAAATCACAGGGATAGTAAATGGATATGCATGTAAGGAAATACTTCACATGTTATATTAAGAATCGCTTAAACCCGGGAGGCGGGCGTTGCAGTGAACTGAGATTGCACCACTACACTTCAGGCTGGGGAACAGAGGAAGACTCCATAAAAAACAAACAACAACAACAACCACCTATAATTTTCCCTTTCTCTTCTTTTTCATCTATATTGCTAAGGTACACATTGAAATGTAAGCCATTATTGTAACATTTGGTAATGGCGTATCCCAATATTTAGCTAGTATAGGGGAGGAAACGTACTTTCTTTCCTTTTCTTTTAAGGTTCTTAGTTCAGACATGTTCCTGAAAACGAAAGTCATATTAACAAAAGAAAACTAAGCATAAGTTATTAATGTGTGCTGTTCCATCACACAGGGGAGGCCTCAGTTCAAAAGTATTTCCTCTCAAGGCAGTGGTTAAATTTAACGGTATTTTAACAAAGAACCATAAAGCCAATGCAGTGAGGAGGAAAAAGATAGAGAAGTTTCAGTCTTTCAAATGGTGGGAAAATGTGGGGAGATAGTAAAATCCATTCCCAGGTTCCTGTGGAATCTGCTGGTGCCTTCTCTGGGCTGATAAGCATATGCTGTTTCCAGTAAGGAAGGACTGATGTCCTGTCATCAGGCAGAGAGCGCTGAGGCAGAGTGTTGCCCTGTGTTTTCGGTCTCTTTAACACAACTATCTTCAATATCTTGGAGGGAAATATTTTGGTTTCCTTTACTAGCCAAAATGGAAGATAGTTTAATGACACAACTGCATACTTTTTGTTTTCATCATGTTTCTCCGACTTAAAATACAGTGCATTCAATCTTAATTCATTTCCCACGTGTACCCAAGTTATAACGGTACCTGTGAGAAAAGGAAATCCAGTTGCTTATTCTCTCCATGTGCTGGGATATTATTTCTTGGCGTTACAGACTTTTATGGAATAACTTACAATTTAGGAACTAACACATAATTAAACAAGAGTGTATACCCCTCCCTTGTCAGGGGACAGGAGAACACAGAGACCTACATTTGCTCACAGAAGCCTCAAAATAGTTTCATGAAATAGAGATCCTTGCACTAAGTTCAGGCCTGCTTGGTGAATTACCAATGGATGTTAACTTTAAATACCTTCCAGCTTCTCAGCATGTGGCCATCAGGACAAACATAAGATCTCTGTTATTATTATTTCTTTTCTTTTTTCCAGGTAATTATAATTTAAAAATGTAATCAAGATTATGAATTGCCTTCATTTGGGCAGAAATGTCATTTAGTTAAATAGAAAGTCTTAGTACAGTTATTTAAGACATACTCTGGGTATTTGAAGAGAAGAAACCTACTAACTGATCTCAGGCAACATTATTAATGTAATGGACACTGGACATAAACATTCTAGTTTGAGTGCCAACCTATTCCAGCCACGGGGGAGTAGAGATATTTTTGAAGTCTCACAGTAAGCAAAATACCAACACTTTGCAGAATTCTAGAGAGTGGTTGAAAAAGAGAAATCTACTAGAGGATTGCTATGGATTAGTTGTGCCTAGGACCTTGTATGCAACTAATCAGCAATTAGAAATTTAAGATTTCTGACAAGATTTGAAAATAGTGCGATGTGATAGTCACTAAATGGAGTTATAGGCATGTATCAGAGGCAGTGGCCAATCTATTCTATTGGAGTTTCTGGTGACCATGCATCCTTGATTTCCTGACTCAGTCCTCTGCTGCCATATATGAATCTGTAATAGATAGGTTTCCTTCATCATTTTTGGAAGTTTAATCAACCAAAATGCCATTTTACTTTTGGGCTTTATTTTATGGGTCATGGAAAAATACTCACATTTTTTAAGTATGAGAACAAGATTTGTGGGTGACAAGCAGTTTGTATTTTAGCAGTTCAGTCAATGCCTGGCTGGATGAGGATGGGGGAGGGAGAGAGGATAATCTAAAAGAAGACAGCCTGAGCTGAGTGCTCTGTTAATAAGGAGGAGAGGGTTTCAGAGAAATAATCAGTACAACTTGTTGAAATACTTGACATAAGAGAAAAAAGAATCGTAGATAACTGTAGGACCTGATAGATTAGATAGCTTGGGTAAATGGTGATGTCATTTAGTGAGATAAAAAATTAGCAAGAGGAACACATTAGCAAGAGTTCTTAAGTAGTGTTCAGGTGTAGTTATCTAGTAGAAAGTGACTTTTTAAAATGTAACTGTTCTGGGTGCTGAAAAATCTATGGTATGGCTCTATGACTGGATTTCCAAAGCATAATAGAGACATAGGTTTCAGAGTAAAGACATAAATGGTAAATTAATTTTTATAAGGTAATATCAAGGGATTAGCTGGAAACAGAATAACATTTTTCCTGGACAGTAATTTTTTAAATTTTCACCCTCAAATCATGCCTTCTATATTGGTGGTTCTCAAAGCATGGTCCTTATTACAGCAGCAATTTGGAAGTTGTTAGAAATGTAGCATATTATACTTCAACCATTACCTACTACATCAGAAACTGGACATTGGGGGCCCAAATCTGTGTTTCAGAAGCTCATCACATGATTCTGATTCATACTTAGTAGCACATTGGAATCACCTGGGGACCTTTAAAATATAGTTATTTCTGGACTCACCTCCAGTAATTCTGATGTAGCCAAGTGTAGAGCCTAGGCATCAGGACTGGGCATTTCAAAGTTTCCTGAGGTAATTCTAATGTACAAGTAGGGCTAGAACCACTGCATTAAAGATTAACAACAAAAACAACAAAATCAAGAGGACTATCACTCAAACGTTAAAGTGAAAAACCAATGGGACATTTGTGTTTTTTCAAATAAGTTTTGTTCGTAATTGGCATGGAATAATTGTACATATTTATGGGGTACACTGTGATGTTTATATATATGTGTGTGCATATATATGAACATACATATACATTGTATCCATGTAGTAAATATATCTGTCACCTCAAACTCTTGTCGTTTCTTTGTTGTGAGAACACTCAAAGTCATCTCTTTTAGCTATTTTAAAGTATGTAACACTTTTTTATTGTTATCACCGTATTGTGCAATGGAACACCAGAACTTATTCCTTCAATCTAACAGTAATTTTGTTCCCATTAACTAATTTATTTTCATACCCTCACCCTGCACTCTTCCCAGTCTCTGGTAACCACTATTTTGCTCTCTATGGATTCCACAGATGAATGAGATCATGCAGTATTTGTCCTTCTGTGTTTGCCTTATTTCACTTAACATAATGTCCTCTAGGTTCACCCATGTTTTTGCAAAGGACAGGATTTTGTTCTTTTTATGGCTGAATAGTATCCCATCGTGTGCCGCATTTATTTAATCCATTCATCTATTGATAAACACTTACGTTGATTCCGTATTTTTGGATTGTAAATAGTGGTACAATAAACATAAAAATGAAGATATCTCTTTGACATACTAATTCCATTTCCTTTGGGCATACACCCAGTAGTAAAACTGTCAGATTACATGGTAGTCCCATTTTAAATTTTTTGAGGAACATTTATACTGTTGTCTATAATGGCTGTGCTACCTTACAAAAGTAATTGTACTCTATCAACAGTGTGTACGTGTTCCCCTTTCGCCACACCCTCACCAGCATTTGTTACTTTCTTGTCTTGTCTTCTAATCGCCATTCTAACTGGGTTAAAGTGATAGCTCATTGTGGTTTTGATTTGTATATTTCTGATAATCAAAAATGTTGAGCATTTTTATATACGCTGACCATTTGTATGATTTCTTTTGAGAAATGTCTATTTGGATCTCTTGATCATTTTTTAAATTGGATTATTTGGTTTTTCACTATTGAGTTGTTTGAGTTCCTAATATATTCTGGATATTAACTCTTGTCAGTTGCATAGTTTGCAAATATTTTCTCCCATCCTTTTTGTTGTCTCTTCACTCTTGATTATTTCCTTTGCTGTGTAGAAGCTTTTTATTTTGATATAATTCCATTTGTCTATTTTTGTATTTGTGGCCCATGATTTTGAGGTCTTATTAAACACTTTTACCCAAAGCAGTGTCTTTAAGTGTTTTCTCTATGTTTTCTTTGAATAGTTTTACAGTTTTGAGTCTTATATCTAAGTCTTTAATCAATTTTGAGTTGACTTCTGTGGTGAGAGATAGATGTCTCATTTCATTCTTCTAGATATGGATATTCAGTTTTCCCAGCATCATTTATTGAGAAGACCATCCTTTCAGCCAATGTGTGCTTTTGTACCTATGTTGAAAATAAGTTTGCTGTAAAGGCACAAATCAGCAGTGTTTCTATATGTCAATAGCAGGCTATCTGAAAAAAAAATCAAGACAGCAATGCAAATGGCAATGGCTACAAAATGAGAAATGGCTAGGAATAAATTTTACCAAGAAAGTAAAAGAGCTCCACAATGAAAATTATAAAATGATGAAATAAATTGAAGAGAACATCAATAAATGGAAAGATAAATTTCATGTTCATGGATTAGAATAATTAGTATTGTTAAAATGTTCAAATTACCAAAAGTAATCTACAGATTCAGTGCAATCCCCATTAAAATACTAATGACATTTTTCACAGAAATTGAAGAAAATATATATATATGGAATAGCAAAGACCTGAAATAGCCAAATCGAACTTGAGCAAAAAAAAAAAAAAAAAAAAAGAACAAAGCTGGAGGGAGCAGACTACTGACTTTAAAATATGATTATTAAAATACTAAATTATTATTTTATTATATTATATATTAATATTAATTTAAAACATTATTATAAAAATATTATTATTACTACAAAGCAATAATAATCAAAGCAGTATTGTATTATTATGAAAACAGAGACCAACAGAACAGAATAGAGGACTCAGAAATAATTCCATCCTATTTTTATTAAGATAAAAATACAGCTTCTGATACATAATGTCAGAGGCATGTGTTAAGAGTCTGCATTTCTAGTGAGCAACTGTTGATCATAGACCACATTTTAAGGAGCAAAGCTCTAGAGCACCATGGTCAGGCATGTATGTCATGTCTTCCATAGATGTGAAGAAATGGATTAGCTGGAGGAATGACTTCTGGGATGTTAATTAGCTGCTCAAAAGAAAAGATCAAAGGCGAGAATGGGAGCAAAACAAACTTGCAACCATACCCAACTTTTAGGAAAGTTTTTGAATTAAAATTATCTCCCAAAAAAGTGCTTTAAAAAATTCATCCTTTAAAATAAAATACTAGACTAAACTTATCTGAAGTGTTCAATGTTAAATTTTTGCATATAGGTTCCAAGGGAATCTGGGTTGTTTTATATCTGATTACTTTTTACCGAAGAGCTCATGAGTCCAAGGTTTGAATGTGTCCTACAGAGTGTATGCATTGGAAACTTAATCCCCAATGCAACAGTGTTGAGTGAGGGATGTGATCTTAAAGAGGTGATTAGGTAATGAGGACTCTGCATTTATGAATAGATTAATACAATTATCAAGGAAGTGGGTTGGTTATGTTAGGAGTGGTTTCCTGATTTTAAAAAATGAATTCATAAAAAATGAGTTCAGCACCATTCCTCTCTCTCTCTCTCTCTTTTTTTTAATATATATATATATATATATATATCTCACACACACACACACACACACACACACACACACCTTCTTGCTCTTGTACATTCTACTTTGAGATGATTTGACATCATGAGATAATGAAGGCCCTAGCCAGATGAAGGCCCCTTGACCTTGGACTTTCCAGCCTTTAGAAATATAAGCAATAAATATCTTTTCTTTATAAATTATCCAGCCTCAAGTATTCTGTTATAACAGCATAAAATGGATTAAGACACCAATGTAACTTTGTCAGCCCTATTAGGCATTATTCAGGAAGAAATAACCCACATGGGTTCATATTAATCTACTCATTGGTCGATGAGGAAGTATTTTCTATTTGTGTCTCTTTACTTATTAGAGAAAGGCAACCTATACATTCAGAACTTTAAAACTTTTTTGGGAGAAAGTATCCACCAAAAAGATCTTCTTGTTTTTTTAATCCTTTTTTTTTTTCATTTTCAAAGAAATGTCCCTTTGAGGTTTTAATGAAGGATCAGTTTAAAATGTGGTAGTCAAAAGAAACCAATTTAGCTGCTTCCTTTGACCAATGACAGCAATCTAATCATTGCTTGCTTAATTGGCTCTGCAGTTTTCTAATTAGCATAGGATTGGTCAGAGCCTGATGTGGCAGCTTACCCTTTGGCTTTTAAATTCTAGCTTTTTCTTTATTAATCAAAAGAAAAATAATTACACATTTTCAAATCATTAAAAAAGAACTATTTTTATCAAACATTTAGGCTTCTGAAGTTAGAAGACATCTCCTTTTGTAAATTACATTCTAGACTTGTTAACTTTTAAGTGACTGAACTAATCTTGGGTGGAAAATAGGTTAGGGATTAATAATAGAAGTTGGTAAATATTAAAGAATATGATTCAGAATGGAATTAGGTACCACACATTCCTACTGAGTTAACCTAAAACATAAAGCCATCTTTGATTTCCCCAAGGAAAAGTCCCAGAAGAAAGTTTTTTTCACTAACTTTACTATATTAACATTTAATTGTGTATATATAATTGTAAATATTACTTAAAAGGTAAACTGAAACACAGTATAGTTTTTAAAATTTATGGCAGCTAACAATGATTCATGAACTGGGCAGCTCCAAACCAGAAGTGATTTGAGAGCTCCACCAAGGAAATGCAACAGGGAAGCTTTTACATACTGTCATTGAGGTAAAAGAAAATAAGACATTTGATTGATTACAGTTATACAGTTGCCTTATTTGGTTTCTTAGAAAGTTACTAATTATAGTATGTTCATTGGCTGCCTCTGACTGATTGAAATTAAGTTCTGTTTTTCATTAATATAGACATTTACAAAAAACAGCTCAAGTTGTTTCAGTTATGTTTGCAAATTGAGCAAGGTTGAGGTATAAGACCTAACTGGGTTTGTCTACTCAGGGATTTTTTTCAGGCATGGTCTCCATTTTAATTAGCAATATCAACTTTTAATATTTACTTTATCAAGTTAACATATTTATAATCACATATTATTATGTAATTACTTTACTACTATAAAAATATAATTTTTCACATTTCTTGAACTATTTTATTTAAGCTTTCTATATGTATTTTCTAAAGTAGTCTTCATCATTAACAGGGTTGCCTGCTGAATCTAATGGCTTTGTCTGGAGCATATTATTTTCTTATTGGTCCACACTTTTTTGAGATGAAGCAGTTTTTGGATCTGTATACAGTGTTTTCACTGGAAAATTTATCCTGAGTGTATACATTCACAAAACAGTAGTGTATTTGTTTTTATATTTTCCTGTGAACATATGTCCACAATCTCCTCAACCCAACCATTTGCTGCTTTGCTTTTTAAGTAAATTTTAAAAAGCTTATCTATAACCCAGCACTTCCAATTGGAAAGTCATGTTCATGACAGGAATAAATAAATCTGTATGATAGTTTTAGAGGTTTTTTTTTTTCTTTCTCACCAATTCAGTGGATCTCAGTCACTCACTCACTGGATACTAGTATTAACATATTTTTAAGCTAATGTGTGTTCACTGAACACCAACAATTTGGTTTGGTTAGCAAAAATTAAATAAACTGAGAGAGGATCAGCAATAAGTAAGGCTTTGTAAGAACTTAAATATAAAGTAACTACCTGCTATCTGAGAAAACAACAACAACAAGCAAACAAAAAACAGCCTTCGCCTTATTTGAACATGACCAGAAAGCTTAGAATTTAGTTCAGGGAAATTTTAGCATAGTTTTGAAGTAGTTCATCCTAATTTTAATCTGTTCTGAATTCTGTATTCAGTTTTACTTATGTCAAAAACTGATTATGATTAACAAGAACTATTATAACATGGAACCCAGGAAATTCTCTGAACATGTTCATAATGTATATATATTCTCGCTCTCTCTCTATATATAATTGTTATATATATTATATATAGAGAGGTGATTAGGTAATGATTTTAAGCACTTTTTGGGAGACAATTTTAATCCAAAATTATAGCAATTGGTTCAATGTAGGATTTAAAGGGATGTAAGAGTCACAGATGAGCTCAAAGTTTGAAACTGAGAACTTGTACAAGTTCTAGAAGTAGAAGAGTTTGCTTGCTGAATATTTGCTTTTATCAAAGTTTGTTTTATCAGATTTGAAATAAATTAAGTTTGAAATATATATAGAGATTTAATATATATAGAGAGAATAGATATATCTATGCATATGTGTTTGTATGTGTGTGTGTGTATGTGTGTATATATATATATGTGTGTGTGTAGAGACAGAGGGAGGGAGGGAAGGGAAATGGAACACATGATAGTGAATAGGCTACCATTTATATACAGAGAGAGATATAAAGAGAGGAGATATATATATATATGAGTATATATGTATATGTTTGTGTGTGTATATATACATACATATATATATATATATATATATATATATATAGTTACACTCTGTTTTATTACAACAAAGTCCCTGCAGAATAGGCCCCTTTTCTCTTGAAATAAGATATTCTTTTTATCAGGAGAAATAAATTTACAGTTATGGTATCTGAAGGCAAAATTAATTCAAAAGGGAGCATTTAATCTTAGGAATTTTCCATTGCCACTGATACCTAATTTAGTAACTTCTAAATTTGACCATACTTTAAACTATCGTGTTTACCTGTATATTAACTGGCTTTTGCCATGACAACAAACAAACCCAAAATTTCTGTGGCTCTGTCAATATACACTTTTTACTGTGAATATAACTTGAGGGCTACACATCCCAATGGATTTAACCCAGCTCCGTAAGTTCTCTCACTCCTGGAATTTTTCTGAAGGAGTCATCATCTGAGACATGATATTCTCATGGCAGAGGACAGCTGTTCAGATGGTACAGAGCCAACCCGAACAAGGAAATTAAAGCTTCTGTTTGAATAGGTGTATGTTACATCCACTCACATTCCATTGGTCAAATCAAATGACATGGCAAAGCCAACACCAACATCACTGGGGCAGAAGGTTTATTTCCTTCCTGTGAGAAAGCATGGCAAAGGTGAGGAGTAATTGTGAGGGGATAATTTAACCTATTCTACCTTGTTAATTGATTGCTTAATTGATCACTTTTCTGGGTGTCTTATAATTTGTTAAATGTGTTTAAACATCATTAGAACTAAAATTAATGTAAGTACATGTGAAGATACATATTTCTTTTGACTACCTACAGTGACCCTGAACTTCACTGAAGATCACATTTAAAAGTTGAAAGCAGATATTAAATATGTTTTCTGATGTACTTGAAATTTCTTATAATGCCATTTATAATGCTTTCTTTCATGCTTTTTAACTTCTCAGAATAATTGTTATGGGTAAAGCTTAGTTTGGAGTTTTTCCTTCCTGTGCTATTTCTGTCAGCGCAGCATCCAAGTCTGGTTCTTCAGCTCTCCTAGAGATTCTAGGAGACATTTAATTTCCTTTATTATTTCTGCTAAACTGGCTAGACTAAGCTCTTTTCTATATATATTCTATGGAATGGATATGTAGCTTCAAGGAAGTTAATGTGTAAGAAGGTACCTAGCATATGGTATGCACTAAAAAAGTTACATCCTTTTGCAGATTCTGTGATTTCCCTCTGAAAATGTTGATATATCAGTTTCCTTTAAGAAAGACATTATTTATCTTTTCGGTATGATCCCCTCAAGTTCTTAAGAACTCTTTACCCTGTTTTTTCTCATTGTCTCGCAAGATGGGGGTCGTGGTAGTGAGAAGAAAAGCAAATTTTCTACTGCTCTCTGAAGACGTCTCTAAGCCAATTGTTATCTCAGATCATCTAGGCTAACTCCGACTTAAAATATGGTGCTTCATTTTTCCTTTAAGTATACTTTTATGTATAACATACGTGTTTCCTGTTTTGGTTCATAAACATGAATCCTTAAACATATTATAATATCCTTAGATATAACTACTTTATTTGAACATGAGAGGACTCTAACTCTGAAATCGGTCACCCTGTTATTGTCTGGATTGAGTTGGCATCTGATCTGCCTGGTCGACACTGCGTGTGTCTTCCCTGATGCTGCATGTGGAAGAAGGCCGTGAACCCAAACATTGAAGGGCTGTGCAGCCAGGGTACAGAAATAACTGAACCTCCAGGGCATGTGGGTTTTGTGAGGGAGGGAAGGAAAATGAAGAAAGTGACAGTGAATGGACTACCATGTTAGAGATGTCTGGAGTCTTCAATCCCCAGAGACTTTCTTTAAAATAGACATAACATTTATTTTTACAATTAAAAACTCGTTCTCATTCCATATTTTAAAATATTTTTTAATTAGGCAAGAAAGATTGATCATTATTCCATCTCCTAAGGGAAAGAAACACCATTAGCATTTGGGATTTATGTATTCTATTTATGTGCATTAATTTTCTTTCAAAATGATTTTGTACTGTACACTTAATGTTTTTTCCACTTTTCTTTAGAGTCATTTGCTTACTGACCTGCAAGCACCCCACATGTAGTAGCTAGTTTAAACACCAATCCATTAAACACATTGCAAATATACTTTCTCCGCTGGGGTTTTCTTTAACTTGCTTAAGGATATTTAACAAGCACCTTTTCTTGCTATTTTTTATACTTTTTTAACCAAATAATGAAATACTGAAAATAGATTTTAAGGAAGATGTATCTAGCAGTGGTAGGCAGGCTTGTTTAAACAGGGAATGCTCAGTTAGAAAATTATTTCAATAATCAAAAAATGAAACAAGGGTTTATAATCAGAAACCAGAGAAGAAAACAAAGCACAATGAATAAGTGTCAGCTGCCTTTGAAGGGAAAATTATAGCACTGTTCAATGTGGGATTTAAAGGGTTGCAAGAGTCACAGATGAGCCCAAAGTTTGAAACTGAGAAACATGTGTAAGTTCTAGAAGTAGGGAGTTGGGGAGGGATAATGTGGGGAGAAATGCCAGATATAGGTGATGGGGATGGAGGCAGCAAATCACATTGCTATGTATGTACCTGTGCAACAATCCTGCATGTTCTTCACATGTACCCCAGAACTTAAAGTGCAGTAAAATACATATTAAAATAAAAATAATAATAAATAACTTTAAAAAGGAAGTATTTGTATGCTGAACATTTGCTTTTGTCAAAGCTTGTTTTATCTGATTTGAAATAAATTAAGTTTTATGTGACAATAACCTATATATCTGAATAGCGAAGGATTCTTAGATATGCTTTCTTCCTACCACATCTTTGATAATCATTTTGAAATAATGAAACTTAAGTTTTGTTCTATTTCATTATTTAACCATTATTTGTGTTGTCAGCTAGTGGCCACTAGGTAAAGAGCATTTTCACAGCCTTTCCTCTAATTTCTTTCTAAGGTTGTGTTATTCTTTCCGTCCTATGTTGGTCCAGGGTCATAGGTGAGTGGTTGCAGTTATCTGCTGTGACATGAGATCTGGTATCCAGTCTGCTTCTGTCCTTGCCCCAATGTTTCAGAGTCACCGCTCTCTGCCATATCTAAGCTCAACCTTAGTACAGATACAAAATCATGAGCAATGGTAAATGGCTTGGCTGATCAGACCTGAAAGTGAAATGTTGAAATATCAGGTTCAAGGAGGTGTGAGGTAAAGGCATTAAGTCACTCACTGTGGAGATATGTGGCTTCGTATTGCATGTTAAAGTACACTAGAGATCTTCTGCCGTGGAAGAGGCACTGACCATCAAGGTAAACAAAACTGACTGGCCAGTTGACATGAGCCAGCTTCTGCCATCAGCAACCTTTGTGACGGCACTAGAAACTCATGAAAGAAGCATCCATGATGGCCAAGATAGAGAATATGCAGGAGCCAACAGCTAGGACCTATCAAACATTAAGGTCCATCACCATGAAATTCCATGTAGTATTATGTCAGACCAAAGAACCCACTTTATAGCAAGGGAGGTGTACAGCTGGTCCATGACACATGACCCACTGGTCACAATACGAACTGTGCCATTCAGAAGCTGCTAATCAGGCAGCACAATGGAAGACCTGCTGAATGCAAAGCTGAATGGGTAGTTCAGAGGAGATGCTCATGCCATTCCTCCGGGACAGAGTGTCCACTTAATTCAAAGGCCTTTAATTGTGATTCTGTGTCCCCAACAAGTATTATGCATGAGTCTTAGAGCCAAAGTGTTTAAGCAGGAATACATATGCTTATCAACACTCTTTTTTTTTAATCATCACTCTTTATTATCACTCTTTTTTTTTTAAATTTATTTATTTTACTTTAGATGCATACTGTATCTGGCATTTCTCCCCATGTTATCCCTCTCCAATCTTCCCTCCCTCCCCATCCCCGACTGTCTCTCCCCTACCCCCCCAACTTTCCCCAGTGTGTGATGTTCCTCTCCCTGAGTCCATGTGTTCTCGTTGTTCAACACCCACCTATAAACAGACACTTTTCAAAAGAAGACATATAGGAGGCCTTTATCATCACTCTTAATGCTCATTTAGTGATTCTGTGCTGCTTCTCCTTGCAACTCTGAGTTATCTTATGGTAGAACATTTTGACCAGGACACACAAGAAAAACCTTGCTGAATTAAAAGTTAATGGTTACCTCTTGGATACTTTATGCTCTTCTTGCAAGTGAATAGAAGGCAAGAAGTGGAGTTAGCATATTGGTAGGAATTGACTCTTTTCACCAAGAGAATGGTGACACAAAAGGACGAGGAGAAATATGTTTCATACTCAGCTAATCACCTGGACATCTAGTATCCCCTTGCCAAGTTTGGGTGGTCAATGGACAAATTTAGTAACCATTTCCTGAGAAGGGCTGGATGACCTGAAGCTCAGAAATCTCAGGGATGATGGTCCAGGTCACATAACAGGAATGAAAGATTTAGTCCCTCAGCTGCTGGGAGGGCTGCTAGAAGGCCTCCTTTTATTCAGCAGCAGCCTGTATCCAGTGACTCATCACAGGGGAGTGTGAAGGCTCATATTCCTCACCCCAGTTCAGGGCAATGCTACAGGACTATATCAAATTGAGATCTTCCCATGAAGTTTACCTGAAGCTAAGAATACATTCTAACAGATATCTTCTCTGAACCTCTGTTTCAGAGTCTGATTGTTGTGTAATCTAACCTTAAACAACATGAAGGGGTGCTAGCCCAGACATTGCTGGGAATGCTATGTACTGCTATGTATGATATAAATACTGTATTCCTCTTTTAAAATCTGAATGTTTCTTAATTCTAATGCATGTTGGGCTTTAAATGTTCAGATAAAGGACTGGAGACCTGAGGTTACCAAATGTAATCATTTTAATAGTTCACAAGGATTCGAGAACGAATTTATGCTTGCCTGTGACCAACATTTCCACCTTTTGTGTGTCCTTTCTTCCTTGCAAAAATCAGTCTTTCTCTATCACTGCTTGACTCAGGAATTATATCATAGGCTTTGTTCTACAGGAAGGCTCACTTTTCCACAAATAAATATCTAGAAGACCGGATAACTATTCTTCAAATCCTAATAGATTATATTTTTTCCAATATGTAAATAATGACTTACATATTTACTTACCAGTATGTAAGCATTTCCCAAGGAATACCTTCTCAAACCAACTGTATGAAATAAAAATAAGCAGATTGTCTTTCATTAACAGCCTGAGGTTATGTAAAGATTTCTCTTTGACATGTTACAGGAATTGCTTGGCAAAGGTGGAGAGTAATCATTAAAACACTTCCAAATAATGATTTGAATTATACATTTTATCTACATTTCTCAAAAAAAAAAAAAATGCTTTCATAAAAATGTAGCGGGTTTTAAGAGTTATCTGGCACTGTAGCGCCACCAAGTGGTAAAACTGACATGACCCACTAGGGTTATGTTCTTAAAATGCATTCAGTCCCAAAGGCAGTTTAATTTCCAAACTAGAATTTCTATCAAGGCTGGATTTATAATTAAATGTCTTTTTGTTTCATAGTACAACTATTTTTAATTTGGAAATTCTAATGATTTTGTTTATGGGAAGAGATAAACTAGATTTTTGGGGGGGAGGTAGGTGTCTGGAAACGGAATAAATCATCTTTTATTTTTACATTTCGATTCTTTTAATATTTTTAAATTACCATCTGCTAATGAAAATGGCTATTCCTAGGCCTCAGGTCTTCACTGACTTTTGGCCAGAGACGTCATCAGTTCTTCTCCATATGACTGTCCACAACATAGCATCTTGCTTCTCTCAGAGCAAGGATACAAAGAAAAAGAAAAATAAGAGAGAAGGAGCAACACAGAAGTCAGTCTTTCTGTAGCTCATCACAGAGGTGACTTCTCATCACCTTCGCTGCTTGTTCTAGTCATTAGAAATGAGTTACTGGGTCCAGGCCACACTCCAGAGGAGAAGAATGTATTACAGCGTGAGCGCAAGGAGGCAGTCGGGGCCATCTGAGAAGCTGCCTATTACACGTTGCTTTCCTGAAATAAATATAACCTTTGAAAGTATTCTATCTTTATACAACTTCAAACAGATTAGAATTCACTCTCAAAAACTAGTAATTTCATCATTAATAATAGGGCTTACTATGCTCCAGATACTATTCTAAACATAACCCACATGTTTACTCAGTAGTTATTAACCCTCTTATACTTGAAACGCTCCTATACGCTAATTACTAGTAATATTCCCATCTTACAGATGAGGGAACTGAGGCACAGAAAAGCTAAGTAATTGGTCATGATTTGAAAATAGGTCATCTGGCTCCAAGGTGAGTAAAGGTTTAACATGGTTTCTATTTGTCATGCAACAGAAAATTGTAAATTGAAGATGAGAAATGTCATTGAAAATAGAAGTAAAAACAGAATTCGTTCAGTCTTCCATACTGTACTGAATACATTTTGTAATATTATTGTGTTGATTCCACTTCTGCTTTGCCTACGGTAGCTCCAGCTTAGGCCAGTACTATGGCCTAAGTAATTCTTAATAATAATTAATAATGACTGTTTCACACTCAAAAGTGTCTTGACTTAGATGATAAATTATGTACTCACTAAGTATAAGGCTATCAAAGGGTCTCAATGTGTCTGGAGAATATCACACATATTGTTATTGGAGAAAATTTACTCTTCCTACTACATGCCCAAGTGATCTTCATGTGGCCCTAAGGATTGATAATCACTGCTGTAAATGGAGACATTAGGCAAAATTAAATGACGTCCCCAAATCACAGTTATTTGGTTTTAGGAATAGACTCATTATTATTCTTGGCTTTATATTTCATTTCTAAATCCCTTTATGATCAAATATATAATATAGCATGGAAACACTTGTGTAAAAACTATAAGAACAAGAATGGGAAAATAATATCGCAGTGTGGTTTGTCCTACTTAGAGGAAAACACAAATAATTTAGTTAACTCCTATACATATGTAGAGACAGAAACTTAAACATTAATTAAAAATATACTGTGTTGTGTTAGAACGTGTTAGTCAGTGTCATTCCAAAAATTCAATGTAAATGTGGCAATCTGGTTAATTTTGTCCATAAAAATATATCAACTAGATCATAGTCTAAAATTTTGGAGAAAAAAACTCTGTAGACTACATGTTTTTTAAATTAAGCTGCTAAGCAGGTTAATGCGTACAGCATCAATAAAACACATTGATTATTAAAACTAATAATAATTAAACATTAAGAATTATTGAAACAGACAGCACAAAGTAAATGTGTAGAAAAGATGTAAAATAACATGCAAATATCCAGATAATGTCGTAGCATGGAGAAAAGGTGTGGTTTGATCTTTAGCCAGAAGAGGGCAGTATGTGACTGTCAGATGTTAGTGTGCTATCACATAGTTTTCATTTTTTTCTCTTGTATAAAGGCATGCTATATGTGTATATTAATCTAAAAGGAACAGATCTATGGAGACGGGAGGGAGTAGTTTACAGTCATGAATTGTAACATCCAAAAACTATACACTAAAATATTTTAAGACAAATAATTTTCTATGTGAGTGTTGAAAGTATTCAGTGTTCATTCTACCTGAGAATTTAACAAACTTACAATTTCATTGTACATATGGTCACTGTGTTTTTATTACAGCCAAGGGTGTATCATGGAGAAGGATCATCTATTGTTAAAACCCAAAGAACCCTAAAAGTCCCCTAGTGAATTTCTTCATTCTACAGAGGATATAACTGAAGTTTAGAGACGTTATGCAACCTGTCTGAGAGGCCTGGGCTGTTATATCATCTGAGGTGCTTCTAGGTTGAGTTCTCTTTTAACGCTCTGGAATTAGCCGTTCTACATTCTCCATCTAGCTCACTTCATACCAGAGCATCACTCTGAGCACTGACACGTGGCGGTGACTGACCCATGTCAGAACTTCCGGCGGAACTGGCACCACCAAAAGAGGTAGTAACTCACTCCTAAATATTTAAGTTAATATAATGAGATATAAGCATTTTCATTGTGACTGTACTTAAGAACGCTGCACCATTCTTCCTGTTAGCCCAAGTAACGTAGATCTCAGATAACAAAATGGTAGAATTATAAAACTGAAACATTAGCAATCAGTATGTCTAGCTCTCTTATTTATAAATGTTTTATAAATGAATCATCTAAGGTCTTTGAAGGTTAAATGATTAGCTCAAGGACCCAAACTTGGCAAGTGCCAGAAGTGATGGATCACTTAAGGCCTGTGAAACAAAGAATTCCATCTACATGACCTTCTCCCCAGCATTACCCTCATGGTTATATTATCTAACGAGGAGACAGGGATTTTGCAGATGCAATTGATGTTACTAATCAGTGGAGATTATCCAGGTGGGTTTAGTTTAAATATAAAAGCTCTTTGAAGGAGGATAATATCCTCCAGCTGTGAGCAGAAGAGGTCATCAGAGATTTTCAAAGAGTGAGAAGGATTCCACGTGAGGAATAGTCTCCATTGCTGAAGGGTCCGTGTGGTAAGGGAAACGGACCACCTTTAGGGACTGAGAGCAGCCCTCAGCCAACGGCAAGAAAACACCTATAGCTGCAAATAACGGAATTCTGTCTTCAACCTCAACAAATTAAGTAGATTCTTTTGCGGAGCGTCAAGATCCCAGCCCCAGCTGGCATCATAATTGTATGCCTGTCAGACCCTAAGCAGGGAACCCAATCGAGTCCTCATGGAATTCTGACTTACAGAACTGTGAGATAATAAATGGATGCTCTTTTAAGCTGCTAATTTTGAGTAATTTGGTACACAGCAGTAGGAAAATAATACTAGGTCTAACTTGAAAACACAAAGCATTGGAGATTTTAAGATACAGGGACTTCAACATAAGAATTTTGTTCTATAGATGATGGAAGAGCAGAGAAGCTGAGTGAAAGGTGGCATGGCAACTCTGAGTAGCAGCCGCAGGAAGCTTCATCCACGTTCATGTCAGAGGACCCCTTGAGACCATGTGAAGTGGATTTTACCAGAGTCCAGGAGTTGAAGTCACCCTGCAGAAGTTGGAATCACAAAAGCCTGTCCAGCAGGCACTGAAACCACTGGGTGAACTAGCAGCTGCCAGACACACAAGCTGAGAAGCAGAGACTGGTGAGCCTCTCTTATTTCCTTCTTTCCTCCTTCCAATCTTCTACTAGTGCCTCCTCCCATCAACTAGCCCAGCTGAAATCCAGCTGATACAGGAGCCTGAGAAACGGAACCTGCTGAAGTCAGCATCCTGTCACACAGAGCAAATCAGGGAAAGGGCAAGGAATAGGTCATAAGGAAAATAGGACCAAGATGGGCAAAGATGGCTTCAGAATCAACAAGAAGACAGGAGTCAGACTTAGGCATGGCACTAGATAATTTATTTATGTTATCTCAGTTCAGAGTTGGCATTAGTAACTTCTTTTTTTATTTCTGTTTTATAGAATAGGAAATTAGGGCTTAGGGAGGTTAAGAAATTTGCCCCAAATTATAATGCCTTAAATAATAGACCTAATTTTAAAGGTAAGTTTACATAATAATCATAAGCCAACTTACATGGGCTTACTACAAAGCTCTACAGATCATTACCAATTGGAGCCGTAGAAAATACCCAAAAAAGGCAAAATAAATTACATGCTGTCACACTGAGGGTCAGGGTCCAGCCCAAGCTGAGGTCCAAGGGGAGGAGGTGAACAGGTGGCAGGTAGCTGAAAGGACACTCGGGGCCACAGGCAGGTGAAATATGGCTTCACTATGCTCTCTCTCTCCATCAGTCTTTCTCTTGACTGCCCACGCTGGCTGCAGCCCTCTCAGCAGCTGGCTCCATGCCTCCTGCTACCCCCATGCCTGCAGCTGCACCCCCGACGTGCTCGCCATTCCTTGGTTCCCCACTGTCTGCCTGCAAGGTGGCCAGCTTTCTCTCTGTCCACCTGCGAGGCAGCCGGCTCTCTTAAGTGCGCATGCGCTCAGCCTCAGTAGCTTTACTCTCTTTCCCGCCTCCTGCATGACGGAGGCAGCAGGGTAGTTACACTCTCTACAGACAATAGTGGCTCAGAGACAAGCACTAGCTCACAGGAATGATTACATAATGAGTTGTGTGTTTGCACTCCAAACTCACTGAGTCATGCTGGACTGGAAGTCTGCCTCAGCCTACTCTTTACCGCAGCAATCTAGTTTCCTTACACATGCCATTTTAAATATTTTACTTTCTTAAAGAATTTTCTTTACTGAAAATAAAATACATTTTAGACCATTATTTTCACACGTTCTACAGTTCTATTTCTTGGCCGTCCACTAAGGGTAAGTTTATAATTTCTTCAGCCATAATGTGAGACGTTTCCTATGGTAAACACAGAATCAAATCTGCGTGAAACCTCACAAGATTAATTTCTATACACATTTCTAAAGTTATTTTCTGTGGAGCTGGGTATGGTGGTTTGCACATGTAATCCCAGATACTTGGGAGGCTGACCGAGTCTGTAGGATGTTTTCAATTCAAGATTTTGAGACCAGCCTGGGCAACATACGGAGACACCATCACAAATAACTAAATAAATAAAAGTCATTTTCTGAGATTTACATTTTGAAAATCTATGTTGTAGCAATCTTAATGTGTAAGAACTACTTGCTTTTTAAATGTTAATTTACAATACAATAATAATAAAATATGCACTATTATAAACATGCTAAGAAAAATATATGTGCATATTAGAACAATGGCAAGTTGAGTATAGAAAACATTGACTAGGTTGTGGAAAATGTTAGAACTTCTATTTATATTTAATTTTTCCTAAAATGAGGAATAAATAGTATTTTCTATTCTTTAACATATAGCTCAATGCTGGTGCCTTCGTCAGATCTGAAGTTCCGATTCTCCGAGAGGTTTGACATCCCTAATACATCCTAATACCCCTAATGCATCCAGGGCACCCTGGTCTAATGAAGGCATCATTCTTACTTTCTGTGGGTCTTTTGTAGGCTATTGCTAAGTATTAAAACCTTTGCCTTTCCAGTTAAATGTATTTACAGATAATATGATATTATGCAAATTGTACTCACATTTACTGAATAATATCTAAGTGCTAAGCACTATTATAGGTGCTGGGAAAATAGCAAAGATCAAAATAGATAAAATCCCTAGTCTCAAGTAACTTATTTTCTGATATAGGCCACTAACATTTACCATGACAGACAAGATAAGAAAAAATAAACTAAACATAAATACGAATGTTCTCTTATTTAACTTAGGCACTATAATTCACCCTGCAGAAAAAAAGCCCTTAAGCAGAGTTGCAAAAGAAGAGCTATTTTCATGCACTTCTCTTTGGGCAAATTTTTCTCTCATTTGCTGCAATCCCCTCCCAAGAGATGCTTGTACCCCTGATCTGCGGGGCTGCCAAGGGCATTCATCACGTGCTTCCATTCTCCATCTCTTTCCTTGGCAGTGTCAAATGCTCGTTGTGATTCTTGAGTCCTTCCTGGTTTTAAAATGTACCTCTCCTATTCTCCCAAGAGAATTCTAGATAAGTCCCTAATTTAACACATTGATTTGATCAGGATGTTGTAAAATAAAAATAAATTAATAATGAATTACTAAGGAGCATAGAATAACCATTGTATTAAATAAATGTATCTGAAAATTTTTGATATATATTAGAATATAATACTAAAATCTACTTTACTTAATCATAATTTATAGCCATTTCTATGAACAACAAATCTGTTCTAGAGTTCTCAAAGTAATCCAACTCCTGGAAATCAAAGATAGGAAATAGATTGAATAAGCAAAAGTTTGTCATCACTATTTGTGACAGACATACCCAAGAAGAGCTGTTCTTGAATGGAGATCAAGGATGAACTTCCATCATTGCTACAGGCTATAGTCGATGTTAATACGAAACATTAACATCAAAAAAAGCTAGGGGAAAGTTAATGGCTTTTCGTATTGCAACAGTGTGGGAAAGTTGTTTTAACATAAATCTGCATAGTAAATGTTCCTGCAGATTTTAATCTTGCCAATATAAAAGATCTGAATGCCTTTTACGTACAGACCCTTAGGAAAGAGTCCCATGAGGCTTTCTCTGTCTCCCCTGCTCCACCACAATATGTAATTATCTCCCCTATTGTCATCCCAGCTTCTCCCCAATACAACACACACATACACACCACACTACACCACACACACACACACACACACACACCACACTTTGACCATTATCCAATAACAGAAAGATAGAAACGACTAATTAACATCCAAACCAAGTATAAAAGCTATCAGGAAGAAGCAAAGTGATTTAAAGGATGAGGAGCTGTAGAAGAGAGCCTACAGTGGAAGTGATTGCTGATCGTTAGTGGGCCATGGGAGGTGCTCCAAGCCTTTCAATCTGAAACTATATACATTTTGGATAGCCCTTAATAAAATAATTTTAAAAAAAAATACTCCCATATATCCATCCCTTTGCAGACACAAAAGCAAAGTAACAGTCTATTATTTCAGTTTCTCTGGCTAATTTGATCATATGATTATGAACTTTTATTCTCTCCTTTCCTCAATAGGGGCAAAAATGCTATTAATAGAATAATGTGGGACAGAACAGTGAATGCTACTATCCAAAACTTTTGAACATAGTTTATGTTTATATCTACTCAAAATATTCATTAGTTAAAAAAAAAAGATACTTTACCATACCATCTAAATTGTTAACAGGATGGTGCCAATGAGAAAAAAATGTACTTAGCACAAATTCTAATTTAGATAGAAAACGCTTTCAAGTAAAGAATGGCACAGTATGCATAGTAATAATTTCACAGCTAAACCTATTTTGCGAGAATAACGTTTGAGATAAACACTTTAACCCGAGTATCAGAATTATGTTACGCTGGAAGTTTACCTTGTTGGTTTCCTTCCAAAGCCCCCCACCTGTGCAGGGTGTTTTGGAAGTTCAAGTTGTTTGGTAAGGATCCTTAAAACATTCTTAAAGGAAGATAAATTGCTTCTGGGCAAAACAAGAGTGATATCCCTGAGTGGGTCTAAGCGAATGAGGTTAGGAGTCTACTCTTTTGCACACAAAGCAGATCACTTAAAATACCCTGTCTATAAATCCATTCGAAGTCCTGCATTGTTTATTATCCCAGACCCTAAAAGCTAAAGTATTTTTATGTTTCTGACGAGAGTCAGAAGTCTGGGGATGATCATTTTAAACCATGAAAGCTGTATTAGACAAATTATTGAGTTACAAAAATTGAGAAAGAAAACCTAGATCCTAAAGGGTTTCTAGGACATTTCTCTTAATAAAGTGTGTGAGTTGAAAGCTGGGAGTGTTTCCATTTTAGTGCATGATTGTTTAGTGGTTTTAGAACAAGTATTTGAAAGAGTGGAATGTGCTGAAGATACCTGTGCCAAGTTCTTCATCATCTGTTCTGGTGGTGGGCTTAAAGATTATCAGTTAAGTAATGGAGTTTAACAAAAGTATGCACAATGCAGAAGGGAACATGGAAATTGATCAAGAAAACCAGTGTAGTTCATAGCAATATTTGTGAAGATGCATTAACTGCCAGGATCTGTAAATCAAAGTCAGGGACAAAATGTCTTCTTAATGTTCTCACCAAATGCAATTAATTCCACTTGGGTGGAAGAGAAGCTGAGAACACAGAAAATGTTTGAGACCAAATAGGTTGACAGGAGAGGTGACTAGCACCAAGTCTGTGTATTAGTGAGTGAGTGCAGACAAATCAATGGGACTCCAGAAAATCATCAAGAGGAAGAACTCAGTTTAAATTCCAGGCAAAGATTGCCCAGCTCTTCTTAATAATGTGTGCACACTTGTGTAATCTCTAAGTGCACATTCCCAGATAATAACTCATTTGTGTTGGGAAAGATAACGAAGGCTTAGAGAAATCTTCAAAAGGGCTCACAGCCCTCGCCTGGTGACAGGTGGATCTTGCCGATTACTGAGTTTACTGTCACATCTCACTTCTCCGTGAGTTCATACTACCTGCATCCCACCCTCAAGCTTCCTTCCATGCGAATTGTTCAAAGGTGCTGATTCAGATAAAGGAAGAAGAACCTTATCAATTTGTGTGGACATACCAAGACACTATAAATTTTTTTATGATTATCAGTCTGTCTCACCAATATACCCTGAAAGACATATTATGGTTTAGCCTCTGTGGCGTGAATACAAAGATTTCTTCTGCAGTTGTCCTACGGCAGTCTGGTATCTCTCCTTTACTTCCTATACACCACTGCATTCAAGAGCCATCTCCACAGCATTTTAGAATCAATTCCTGAAGCTCTGTCGAAAATGGTAACTCCTCATAATGAAAGATTTTGGTCTATCTGGCTCCTACCTTCATCCAACAGCCAAAATGCCTACTCCAAGACACTTTCTTTTCATTCATGCCACTTCACGTAGCCTGACTTTTCCTGCTGTACTGTCAGTTAATAATTGCCTATGACCTGCAGCAAGACTGAACATAGCTTGCAGAACTATGTGGCTTCCATTTGGCTGAGGTTAATTCTTTCCAGAAGAGGGAAGCTGACATCACTTTCAGCACTGAGGGTTAAACAGCTGGGAAATGGGCCCTGGGCAGGCACAAACAGCATTCATTTTACTCCACATTCACTACAGAAGGTAACCATTACATGCATAAAGTAAGACACTCCCCAATCTCCATTCTTCTGTATACTCGCAAGTGTTTCAAAATTATTACTAGAAATGGAAGTTTTAAACTCTTTTACATTCTGAATTTCATGTCTCTGCTTGCTGTATATTCTAAGGGTATATTAATACAAACTGCACCACATCCCTTAGCAATAGTAAGTTTCATATTCAAAGAGTTGTCATTTGCAATTATTTAACCCAAAATTTTCTTTTTTATATCCTATTTAGTGCCAGGAAATTCCTACTTAACAGTTCTCTCTGGCTCAAAGAGTAGAAGCCATCTTATCTGATACTTAGGATAAAATAATTGATTGGTTGTTTGACATTGCTATTTGAAGTAACAAAACAGAAATGAGGTAGGATATTTCCCTGACACCTTTGGAAGACTTGCAACAAGGGTGCTTCATTTACTCAGCTCACTGATACCAACTTCTTGCATGAAGGAGCGTGTGAATGAACAAGGCAGAAAGTGGAATGCACAAGTGCTGGACCTGCAGGCCTCTTTGGCACCAGCAGGAGCAAACTCCGGCAGGCCCTACAGCAGCATTCAGCTAGGGGTAACTGCAAGCCCCAAAACACCAGAGGGCATGTTACAGTGCTCTTTTAGCTCTGCTGTCCATGGATGGCTTGTTAACAGCTCAGTGAGCCCTTTGCCTCGTCACATGGGGTGGCTGCCCTCCACCAGCAAGGGCAAAGGGCCAATGTGACAGCCTTTTGTATTTGCACTTGTGGCTCCTGAGCTCTTGTCCAGCATTCAGAAAAAATGAGGTCACATTTTATTGCTGATGTAAGTGGCTCTCATCAGGAACAGGAGCTGAGAAGGCGATGGGGTAGAGGTTATGTAATCTTCCCCTGAAGTCCAGCTGTGCCTGGCTGCACTCTTCTCTGAAGTTATGCAGTAAAGCTGTCCCTCTGAAGTCAAGCTGCTTCTCTCCGATGTCCAGCCATAGTCTCCAGTGTCCAACTGCTTCTCCTCTCTGTTGGTTGAGTCTGGGTCTTTATAGGCACAAGATGGAGTGGGGCGGGGCATGGGTGGTTTAGGAAAAGGCAACATTCAAGCGAGAATACAGGGATGTAAGTTCCAGCTTTGGGCTGTGGTTTCAAGCTTTTCAGCAGGAGGGTGAGGTTTTTGCCAGGGACCTGTCCTTTTATGACCAGAATTTCTCTGCCCTCTGTCCCTATCAGAAAGAATGTAAAAATCTCTTAAACATTATGTTTTATTTTATTTTTGAGTTGGAGTCTTTGTTACCCAACCTGGAGTGTGGTGGCCCAATCATGGTTGACTGCAGCCTCGAACTCCTGGGCTTAAGCAAAGCTTCCACCTCAGCCTCCTGAGTCGCTGGAACTACAGATGTGGAGTACCATGCTTGACTTTTTTTTTTTTTAAGAAATGGGAGTTCACTATGTTGTCCAGGTCTATTTCAAACTCCTGGCCCAAAGTAATTTTCCCTTTCCCACCTCAGCCTCCCTTGGCGCTGGGATTGCAGATGTGAACCACTACACCTGGTCTCCTAAATATTTTATTTTTATTAAAACATATAATGTACACTTAGACAATTTAGGGAGAAGTCATTTTCTGTGAGTGTGAGGTCTGTGTTAGTCTCTTTCATACTAAATGCATCCAGTTTTATTTTCTCAAAAGTGAAGTGAGAGAGGTTCTAATTTAGAAATTTGTACATTTTATAAATTTTCCAAACTTTTAGGATTGCTTATTCACGTTAAATGAGCAGCAACATTGTTTAGCAACTATTACCAAACATTTCCAAAGCATTCGTAGAAACAACTCTCTCTTTTTTTTTTTTTTGAGACGGAGTTTCGCTCTTGTTACCCAGGCTGGAGTGCAATGGCGCGATCTCGGCTCACTGCAACCTCCGCCTCCTGGGTTCAGTCAATTCTCCTGCCTCAGCCTCCCGAGTAGCTGGGATTACAGGCACACGCCACCATGCCCAGCTAATTTTTTGTATTTTAGTAGAGACGGGGTTTCACCATGTTGACCAGGATGGTCTCGATCTCTTGACCTCGTGATCCACCCGCCTCGGCCTCCCAAAGTGCTGAGATTACAGGCTTGAGCCACCGCGCCCGGCCAACTCTCTTTCTTTATATACTCATTCATTTGTTTCTGCAACATTTAATTAAGTTACATAATTACAATGGCAATTACAATAAAGTAATGGGTCTTGGGACAAGTATGACTAGCTCTTAGTAAGCATATGATTCAACTGGTAAAAGCAATAGAGCATAGCATAACAGCAATTAGCCCTCTAGCCAAATGCAGCTAACAAATCACTCTATTTTATATTATCTGTTCATCTATAGAGGAAGTTATTTGAAGGTTAAGAGAGCATCTGTTACTACTCTCGCTTTTACCATGTTGGAAAATGAAAGTGTATTCTGCCTTTCCCCAGCTAAGTCAAATTTCTATATCAGCACATCCGTGTACACTAACAGAGAAGTGTCCTAGGGTCTTTTTAACTTAACTTTGCTCTGCAGTTATAATTGAAGACATTTTTTTTTTACTAATTTATTTATCTACTTTAGTGCTGGAAACTCCTTTTCACTCAAAATTTTATAAGCGGCTCGGCGTGGTGGCTCACGCCTGTAATCACAGCACTTTGGGAGGCAGAGGCAGGCAGATCACAAGGTCAGGAGTTAGAGATCAGTCTGGCCGACATAGTGAAACCCCGTCTCAACTAAAAATACAAAAAATTGTCCTGGTGTGGTGGTATGCACCTGTAATCCCAACTACTTGGGAGACTTCATCTTAAAAAAAAAAAAAAAATCTTGTAAGTAATCACAATATATTAAACAGAAAATTCTTTTTTATAAAAGAAAAAGGGTCCTCAAGTCTAATTTTTAATTCTCATTTGCCAAGTAAAGTGACCAATAAGGTGAGGTTGAAAGGAATTCACTTTGACTATTATAACTCTAAAGAATAGTCTTCTTTTTCTTTTTATTAAATTAGAGGCAAGTTCTCACTATGTTGCCTATCCTGGTCTCAAACTCCTGGGATCAAGTGATCCTCCCACCTTGGGCTCCCAATGTTCTGGGATTACAGGCATGAGCCAATACGTTCAGCCTAATCTTTTTCATTTCTTCAATTTATGTTGTTGTCTTTAGAAAACTATGCCTTTTATAAGTTTAGCCCCCTTATCCCAAACTTTTTTTTTTTCTTTAATAAAGGGTGGTGGTAAAAGCTGCATGGTTGCTAGAAATTTTCTTTGAGTAATTTCTCACTACCTTCACTTCTAACCTGAACACAAAAATAACTGGAGAGGAATGACCAATCATTTTCAGTGTGGACTTTATAGTACTGTCTACAGCAGCTTCCCTTCTAAATTAAGTGTTCCTCTTTTAACTTTGGCCTTGAAAACTCAATCTAAATATCATAAAACATAGTGGCTTCAAGGGCTGGAATCTATGCACGCTACATCTTCAGTGTCCTTTAGGTCTAAGACAAAGAGTATTTTATAGCGTTACACTCAGATGGCCACAATTCTGACTTTAGAGAAATTGAATTATTGCACGATGTAATGAGTATAATAAGAAAGGAATAGCTGTGAATTGCTGTTCAAGATTTGTTGGAGGAGACAGCATTTGAGAAAGGCTTTTGGCTTCAGAATCTTAGAATTTTCAGACTACAAAAGCCCTTAGAAATCATTGATTTCCCAGAGGTAGCAAGGGACCTAACCATATTGCTAGCAAAATACACAGACTGTAAATTTCCTTAGATCTTATTTTAGTGCTCCTTCTTCAGTGCAAATGGACAGCCACTGTGACTGGTTGTATCCCCCTGTCTCTCCAGTTTTGAGGGTAGTGATTTGCCTCAGTGAGGTAGAAAAGAAGCTTTTTCAAAACATTGGATAATTTGGGAATTTTTTACAAAGAAATGCTAGTGATCATTGAATATGTTTATCCATATTCTAAGAATAATATAGGAATGATACAAAAATTAAAGCCAAGAGAAGAATGAGAGAAGGCAGAAAATAAAATAAGTATAACAATTGCTTCATATGTATTAAAATAAAGACAGAATTTAGTATTTTAAGCTGAAATATCATTAGCATGAGCGTAAACATATTTAACAATAAAAAATAAATATCGAGAAAAATAATACAATGGGCTAAGATTAGCTGGAAGTGGAGAAAGTAGTAGATACTTTTATTATTGCTTATTGTAAAGAAAAATAGGTATTGTACAAAAGAAGAAGACTGGAATAAAGTTATTACAAAAATATAGGATTATAGCTAATCACTAGAACTAAAATAAAGATCTTTCTTAATATCAAAAAGTATATTTTTAAAAGAAAATTTAAAGCTTCAAAAATTTCTCTGAAAAATGGCACTTAATCTATATCTCACAGCCTTTTTTTTTAGCATTTCCATTAAATTTTCTAGCATTTTAAAATTCTTACTACATTATATATAGATATATATACACACACGTACATTATATATATATACACACCCATTATATATATATTATTTTTTTTTTTACTTTGGGTAATTTAGAATGCAAGACCTTTGCTAAATTTAAACTACATTGGGACAAATTTGTGCATTATTTTATAATTTAATTCTAACTTTAGTGTGCTGTGATCAGAGCATGATCTGAAAATTTATTGTTTAAAATTTGAGACCTGCTTTAACATGGTTCATTTTTATGTGTTCTGTATATGCATTTAGATCATATGGGCCATCTCCAACTGGTGAGTCCAAGTTGATTAAATTTGGTTTTTTAATTGTGCATATACACAGTTTCTATTTTTTCTAAAATTTCTTTTTGAAATGTTAATAATTTTGAAAAGTGTGCGCCATTTCCTAAAATAATGTGATTTTTGTCAGTGAAAGGGAGAATCTTTAGTTAAATAAGTTTGGAATAATGTATTTAACCATATCTTGCCGCACTTCTTGTACTACTCAGGTATTTTAGTATGTTATATTAAAGAAAGAGCTAGCTAACAGATCATTTTTCAAGCCTATTTTATCATTGGACCCTGCTTAGGAATTTTATAGAAACTTTTGAGCTTGTTACTATAAGAAAATCAGAGAGAACCATTAAAGGAAAACTTACAGTAATATTTGATCCAGGTGAGCAGTTATTATCTGGCTCAATTTAATGTAGATCATTTGAGAATGGCATTACAATTGAATGTAAAATAGAAAGTACCTACAGGAAGAAAATGGGTTGGTTAAAACATTTTTACAACGAGAAGGCATTTGTAGATAGCACCGATGCATAACAGGTCATAACCAATTGTCTGAAACAATTTACAAGATAGTTAGCATCTTAAGAGCTCTGGCTTTAAATGACATTTCTGTTGACACTTTCCATTATCTATCAGATTTCTATAGGCTGACGAGAGATAACTCTTACTTGAAAAGTAAGAATTCTTTATCCCTTTCCCACTAACTCACACATACCCTGAGTGTCTGAGGTGTTAAACCTATTACAATGTTCAAGCAGTAGGTTTTTTAAGTACTGTAGAGTGTTGCCATGGGAGGCATCACTCCACTCTTAAGATCTAAAGCCTCATTTCTGGAAGAGTGAAATGGAAAAAAAAAAAAAAAAAACTTTAGATGTCTCCATGAATAACCTAGTGCTTTTAACTATACTCCTTCTTAGGTGCTTTGAGCATGAGAAAAGGGAAAAAAAAGTTTTTGCAGGGTTTTGTTTGGTTGGTTGGTTTTGGCCATGGGCTTCGTAGACAGCAGCATAGAAATTTGATAATATTTTCTGCCTAGAGAAACGTTCACTTTGTATTATGAACTTGTATTATGGATTTGGGGTTATTTTCAGTTTGGGGCCATTATGAACACAACTGTTTTGGGTCCATTATAAATACAGCTCCTATAAATATAGTTTTCTTTCTATATCTGAATATCATTTTGTAGTTTCTGCATTCTAGAAGACTTGTTGTATCTATCTATCATCTATCTATCCATCCATCTTTCTTTCTATCAGTCTAAATATCCATCCATCCATTCTCTGTCTTTGTATCTCTGCTTTTTATTATAAATTACAATATCTGAAATCAGAAGAGGCAGAAAAATGGGGCAATGTATTGTCACACACTTCACAAATCTCTCTTTCTTTCTCTCTCTCTCTCACACACACACACACACACACCCAAACACACACAATTTTTATCTAGTTAATTCTGCTCTTGGGTAATCAGATCTATTTTCTAAGGTTTATGGAACAGATAAGATACTTCTTATGAAACTCAGCAAAATTGAATGAATTTCTGTTACAACTCCATCCATTGAAAGTAAACAACATGTATTTGAAATGCATTTGGAAATAGACTTTAGGATTCAATTCATTAATGTTTTTTAAGGTAAAGGAACATTCAGACATAACCTCGGTTCTAGTTAATAATTTTACAGCTCGAAACCAATGCATGTTTTCATTTTTCTCCCAATGTTCCTACTACAGTAACAAACCCAAGGGTTTGCTTTATAATTCTTGAACTTTCATCCTCTGATTGCTTTAACAGTCCACCTCCTCTAAAAACTAACAATAATAATAATAAGGAAGAAATAAGCAGTTGGAGAAGAATAGCTTACATGGAATGCTAAAAATTGACATGTGTTTCACAATAGCTATTGAGCCTCACTTTTAAAAATATTTGTGAATAATATACTTTTACTTAAAATTTCACAGTGAATATTAACCATTAATATATGATTTAACAGTTACCAATTGTATGTATGTTAGCAGCAGCAAATTGCAGCACCCTCAATTCCTGCCTCCTCAGAAGAAAGAATTAGACCTAGGGGCATAAGGCAGGAGAGACCCAGGCAAGTTTTAGAACAGGAGTAATTTTATTAAAAAGCTTTAGAACACGAATGAAAGGAAATAAAGTACACTTGGAAGAGGGCCAAGCAGGTGACGTGAGAGATCATGTGAACGGTGCACCGTTTGAACTTTGACTTAGGATTTTATATGTTAGCATATTTCCAGGGTCTTGCGTCCCTTCTCTCCTGATTGTTCCCTTGGGGTGGGCTGTCCGCATGTGCAGCGACCTGCTAGTGTTTGGGAGGAACTGCATGCGCAGCGTGTTTACTAGAGTTGTACGTGAGTTCATTTGAGGAGTTTTTCCCTTACCAGTACAGTGTTCCTAGAGAAAGGTTAGCCGCCATTTTGACTCTTAGTGCGCATGCTTTAGCCCACTCAACTCCTGAGATCTTACTGGGAAACTACTAATCACCAATTTTAGGTGTTTCTATCTACTGGGAGACTGCCTTTCCCTGCTGTTGGCTGTGACCAATTATTAATTTAGAGAAACAGTGTAACAATTGCCTGACCCATCATCTGATGGTTGCCTGACATTCCTGGTGGGGCAGGGGGAGCCCTCTCCTGCCTTGTTCATGGCTGACTAGCTACCTACTTGTAACATATTCATCATTAAAATTATAACTAGAAATAAGTCATAATAAGTTGAAGTTGGGGAAGGGAGGCAGCAAATGTGCGTTTAGTCTCTTTAAGATTTTTCTTATGTTGAATTGCCAAGAATGAAGAATGTATTTCTTTCTAACATCAATTATTTTTAAAAGACAATTAAAATAGCTAAATTACTGGCAAGATCATCCAAAGAAAAAAAGAAAGAAGATATAAATAACCAAAATTAGGAATGAAGAAAGAGAAATAATTCTACCACAACAGACATTTGTAAAGCAGTAAAATAATATTATGAATTTTTATGCCACTAAGTCTGAAAACTGGGTAAAATGGCAATTTCCCAGAAAAACAATTTGTAGAAATTGGTTAAGCAAGAAATAAAAAACTGAATAACCCTGAATTTTAGGTGGGCCAGCAAAATGCTTCCAAAGATCTTTATTGCACAGCAACACTTTGAAGATAATAGTGTTTATGTGACACTTTTCTAGCTAATGAGATAAAAGCAGATGTTTGGTGAGTCACCTGAGATGCTGCTAAAAAAAATTGGGCAGATTCTTTTCAGATGTACCTTTTCTTCTTTATCTTCTTATACCTATAATGGAGGACATAAGACTGGGGTATAGCAGCTATCCAGGAACCAGTAAGTGACAAAAATAAGGGTGACTGAACAGACAATAGTAGGAGCCTGGAGCCCAGATGGCTTTATGCTGCTGCCTCATCTCTGCACTGCTTACCTCTTCTGAGGTTCCCGTTGAGAAGAACTGAGTATCTCATATGTTTGAGCCAATTTCTTGCTGGTTTCCTCCTCATCAAGCACAATTCCTAATACATGTAGCACCCATTAGTATCCTTAATGTCCCTAATGGTTTTTTTTTTTTTCTTACAGATGTTTTTTGTGTTTTACTAGTTTGGGGTTTTGTTTTGTCTTGATGTTTTGTTTATTTATCTGGCTTTTGTTTTCTGTCTGATGTTAAAATAGCTATATGGTTATCATTTTGTTTTGAAATTATGACAAAGAAAAAAAAAGAAACCACTTTTGTTCTGTGACTTTCGACTTTCCTCGGTGCATTTCTTTTAAGTGTATCTTGTAAACAGCATTATAGGCCTGACCTAGAAGAATCTCTCATGTATGACACTTCCCAGGGCAACTTTGGAAGCAGAATGCTGAAGCGACGATGCATCCATCAGCATTTCTCTAAATAATGGCATGGAACACATGACACCTCCATTACACATCCAGTGCTGTACCTCAACTGACCTGGCATTGTACTGTACGTTATAAATGTCTATTGTTCGAACTACCATACTTTTGGGGGTTTGTTTTGCAAATGATTTCTTACATTAAATAATATTATGTTTTAATTCTTAGAAATATTATTTGTAATTTTTAATTCTGCAGCCTGTTTACTGATGTCTTATCCATTTCTCATATTTTAATTATTTTGTTTATAAATAACTTTATTGAAGTAAAAAATATTGATGGAAAATAAAATATTTACATTTTAATTTTCCAGTCTGATGAACATTAAAAAATTTGTACGCTTGCGTAACTATCACTCCAATTAAAAAAAAGACAGATTAAGTCAACCATAACTTACTGATTACCAATCCTACGTATTATGAGCAGATCCGGTTTAACTCAAATAATGTTTAAGTAAAATTTGCAATATGATTTAACACCTATTCATTGATTTACTAGGAATGAAGATAATAACAGAGATAATATGTGAGTAGTCTTAAAAGAATGGACAGAGTTGGTTGCAATGTATAAAAATAACATTGTATTTATGTCACAATACAGAAAATATTCCAATCTTTGGTTGTCAAACTGGACTCCACAACACCATAGGAGTCTTTGGAGATGTTTCAGGAATTTCCTGATGAGGTTAACGCAAAGGGAAGGCTGAGTATTTGGGTGTAATTCAAAGGAAGAATTTGAACTAAAAGAAATACACTTTTATTACATAAAAGAGAGAGAATTTGAAAAAAAAAAAAAGAGAATTTGGTAACCGTCAAATAGTTGATGAGTAAAAAAAAAAATGCATGGGGGACTGCAAAGACTCTGGATAAAGAAGAACTTGGAAAAATTTCAAGATAGGGAAAATACACGCCCATCAATGCAGCAGCAGACTAGTCTCATAGAGGAAAGAGGGCGCCTCAGAAACTAACTGTGCTGGGGCCGGGTGTGGTGGTTAATGTCTGCCATCCTCATGTTTTGGGAGGCCAAGGCAGATGGATCACCTGAGGTCAAGAGTTAGAGACCAGCCTGGCCAACATGGTGAAACCCTGTCTCAACTAAAAATATGAACATTAGCTGGCATCATGGTACAAGCCTGTAATCCCAGCTCTGGATTGGGAGACAGGAGAATCACTTGAACCTGGGAGACAGAGGCTGCAGTAAGCCAAGATTGTGCCACTATACTCCAGCCTGGGTGACAGAGCAAGCCTCTATCCCTGCCCCCCACCCCCCAAAAAAAAACTTTTCTGGGACCATGCAGGGGATTTTAAGAATGCTGTTATATATTATTAAGATGTTTTTGTTCCGTGTTTTTTTATACCTCCTTGTCCTTTTGTCCCAAATGGTTAGTAAAAGAATTTGACATGAGAATATGATGCTTTGGTACATAAAAGAGAAAGTAAGTGCTTTCATCTTAGGGAATAAATTGCTGTGGAAGAGTTCAGGAGTCACAAGAAGAAACATAGTAAGAGCAGCTGAGAATCGAGGTCTGAGAGCAAGGGTTTGAAACAAGAATTAATGAATAAATTCCATGGTCTCCATCTTCAGAAGTTCGAGTAAACATTAAACATCCCAAAGGAAAGCCTATGGGGCCACAAAAATATACTCACTATTAAAAGGGTAGGAGCTTATAGAAGGCCATGAAATGGAGGATGTTTAGATATTTATGATTCCAACATTAGTAGGTTTGTTGGATAAGCCATAATTTTAAAAGGGCAAAATATTTGTCTTTAACATGTTACATGAATTTGAAAATTCTAGGGTCTTAAAATGTTCACATAGGGGAGAGAGATCCAAGATGGCTGATCACTAGAAGCTCACGCTTGTAGTTCCCAGTGAAAGCGCAGAGAACGAGAGGACGCCACACTTTCAGACGAATATTTGTTGCTCACGGACCAGGAGATTCCCAGCAGAGGAGCCCCATGTGTCGCCAGGGCGACTTTTGTGGCCGGCGCAGCGGTTTTGCTGGTGCCTTAGCGCGCCAGTTTTTGGTGCAGAGTCCAGAGACTCCCGGGCAGAAAAGCACCATCAATCTTAACACCACTATTTTGGCCAGCACAGTGGATTGCTCAGATTTCGGCGCTGGGAATCAACAAGTTGGACGTCTGCTCAGAGACCTAGTTAGAAAGTCGGTAATTGCAAAGACAACAGACAGATAAATATATAATGAAGGGAAGAAATCAGCATAAAAAGGCAGAGAATACTCAAAATCAGAATGCTTCTCCCTCTACAGGGGATCGCAATTCCTCATCAGTAACGGAACAAGGCTTAATGGAGAACGAGTGTATTCCAATAACAAAAGCAGGTTTCAAAATGTGGGTGATAAGAAACTTCTGTGAATTAAAAGAACTTGTTCTAACCCAATGCAAAGAAACTAAGAACCTTGAAAAAAGGTTTGACGAAATGTTAACGAGAATGGACAATTTAGAGAGGAATATAAGTGAATTGATGGAGCTGAAAAACACAACACGAGAACTTCGCGAAGCATGCACAAGTTTAAACAGTCGAATTGATCAAGTAGAAGAAAGGATATCAGATGTCGAGGACCAGCTCAGTGAAATGAAACGAGAAGACAAGATTGGAGAAAAAAGGATGAAAAGGAATGAGCAAAGTCTCCAGGAAATATGGGACTATGTGAAAAGACCTAATTTACATTTGATAGGTGTACCTGAATGTGATGAAGAGAATGAATCCAAGTTGGAAAATACTCTTCAGGATATCATTCAGGAAAACTTTCCCAACCTGGCAAGGCAGGGTAATATTCAACTCCAGGTAATATAGAGAACACCACAAAGATATTCTTCAAGAAGACCAACCCCAAGGCACATAATTGCCAGATTTATTAGGGTTGAAATGAAGGAGAAAATACTAAGGGCAGCCAGAGAGAAAAGTCAGGTTACCCACAAAGGGAAACCTATCAGACTTACAGCAGATCTCTCAGCAGAAACCCTACAAGTCAGAAAAGAGTGGGGACCAATATTTAACATCCTTAAAGGAAAGAACTTTCAACCCAGAATTTCCTATCCAGCCAAACTAAGCTTTATAATTGAAGGAAAAATTAAACCTTTTGCGAACAAACAAGTACTTAGAGAGTTCACCACCACCAGGCCTGCTTTACAAGAGCTTCTGAAAGAAGCACTATACATATAAAGGAACAACCAATATCAGCCTCTCCAAAAATATATCAAAAAGAAAAGAACATTAACACAACGAAAAATTTACACTAACTAATGGGCAAAACAGCCAGCTAGCATCAAATGCCAGTATTAAATTTATATATATTCTAATCGGATAAAAAGCCAAAACCCATTGGTATGCTGTATCCAGACCCATCTCACATGCAATGATACACGAAGACTCAAAACAAAGAGAAGGAGGAAGATTTATCAACCAATCTGAGAGTAAAAATAAACAAATAAATAAAAAGCAGGAGATGAAATTCTCACCTCTGATAAAGTAGACTTTAAAGCAACAAAGAGCAAAAGAGGCAAAGAAGGACATTACATTATGGCAAAAGGATCAATGTAACAAGAAGAGCTAACGATTTTATAGATCAACGAGACAGAAAATTAACAAGGACATCCAGGACTTGAACTCAGACCCGGAACAAGTAAACTTAATAAACATTTATAGAACTCTCCACTTCAAATACATAAAACATACATTACCACCTCACACCTATTCCATAAGTGACTACATAATTGGAAGTAAATCACTCCTCAGTAATCGCATAGCATTTCATAGGCTTAAATGAAATATTGGTTGGCTGCTCGTTTGTTATTTTCTTCCCTTATTCCTTCCTGTTTACATCAAGTATAATTATTGGTATAAAAGAGGTTTTCAATACCCATTACTAAACTGCATTCTAGCCTGGGCAAGAAAGCAATACTCCCATTCTCTTTCTCTCTTTCTCTTCCTTTTTCTTCCTCTTCTTTATTCTTTTTCTTTCTTTCTTTCTTCCTTTCTTTCAAAAAAACAAAAACAAAAACAAAAGAACAGGCTCATACATCAGAAATTCTTTCCTCCTTGTTACTCTCTTCAGCTCATTAAAAAAAAAAAAAAAAAAATGTTCACATATAGCTAAATTATCTTTCTATATGGCTTCTCTGGCCTGGTTAAAAAAAAGTTAGTCCATCTGATTCTGCAAGAACTTTGTGACTCAGGCTGTCATTTCTTATTTTTGCAAAAGGGAGGAAGTTTTCTCACTACCCTTTTGGGGAAGTTTACAGAGGATCTTATAGAGGTTTTGGAAAAGTTTGCAAAGAATCACATTCCCTAACCCTTTCTACACAATATTCTATGAAACACCTTTTATTTTCATCTGAGTTAAGTTTCTAAAGAGTAATATAGCTTTCCTAAAGATTAATTATATATCTAAATGTCAAACACTGTAAAGCCTAGTTAACTAATGGATTCTGGGAATTAAAAAACTGTGTTTTTCTCTAATCCCAACATCTGAAGCAGGGTCTGGTATGTCTCCAACTTATCATTCAAATAGGATAACAGTGATAAGGAAACAGGACACATTGAGGTTTTTTGAAACATAAAGTCTATTCAACTTTAGGAGGCCATCTGATATGGTTTGGCTGTGTCATCACTCAAATCTCATCTTGAATTGTAGCTCCCACAATTTAGACATGTCAATGGAAGAAGCAGGTGGGAGGTAATTGAATCATGGCGGTAGGTCTTTTCTGTGCTGTTCTCATGATTGTGAATACATCTCAGGAAATCTAAAGGTTTTAAAAATTAGAGTTTCCCTGCACAAGCTCTTTCTTTGCCTGCTGCCATCTATGTAAGACATGACTTGCTCCTCCTTCCTCCATGATTGTGAGACTTCCCAGTTAAACTTCTTTCTTTTCTAAATTGCCCAGTCTCAGTTATGTCTTTGTCAGCAGTGTGAAAATGGACTGATACAGTAAACTGATACCAGTAGAGTGGGATGCTGCTGAACAGATGCCTGAAAATGTGGAAGTGACTTTGGAACTGGGTAACAGGCCAAAGTTGGAACAGTTTAGAGGGCTCAAAAGAAGACAGGAAATTATGGGAAAGTTTGGAATTCCTTAGAGACTTGTTGAATGGCTTTGACCAAAATGCTAATAATGATATGGACAGTCAAATCCAAGCTGAGATGGTCTCAGATAGAGATTAGGAACTTGTTGGGAACTGCAGTGAAGGTGACCCTTTTTATGCTTTAGCAAAGAGACTGGTCGTATTTTGCCCCTGCCCTAGAGATTTTTGGAACTTTGAACTTAAGAGAGATGATTTAGGGTATCTTTCAGAAGAAATGTCTAAGCATTCAAGAGGTGGCTTGAGTGCTTTTAAAGGCATTCAGTTTTAAAAGAAAAAACAGAGCATAAAAGTTTGAAAAATTTTTCTATCATTTTCTATCTAAAATTTTTTTCAAAAATTTTCTATCACAGCCTGCAATGCAGTAGAAAAGAAAATCCCATTTTATGAGGAGACATTCAAGCTGGCTGCAAAAATTTGCATAAGTAATAAGGAGCCAAATATTCAGCACAATGCAGACGATGATGAAAATGTCTGTAGGGCATGTCAGAGACCTTTGCAGCAGCCCTTCCTATTATAGATCTGGAGGTTTAGGAGGAAAAAATGGTTTCATGGGCCTAGCCCAGGGTCCCTCTGCTGTGGGCACTCTAGGGACTTGGTGCCCTGTTTTCCAGCCACTGCAGCTGTGGCTAAAAGGGGTCAATGCACAGCTTGGGCTATTGCTTCAGAGGGTGGAAGCCCCAAGTCTTAGCAGCTTCTATGTGGTGTTGAGCCTGTGGGTGCACAGAAGTCAAGAATTGAGGTTTTGAAACCTCTACCTAGATTTCAGAGGCTGTATGGAAATACCTGGATGCCCAGGCAGAAGTTTGCTGCAGGAGTGGGACCCTCTTGGGGAACTTCTGCTAGGGCAGTGCAGAAGGGGAATGTGGGGTTGGAGCCCCACTCAGAATCCCTGCTGGGGCACCATCTAGTGGGGCTGTGAGAAGAGGGCCAACCATCCTCCAGACCCCAGAATGGTAGATACACCAACAGCTTGCACCGTGCACATGAAAAAGCCACAGATACTCAACAGCAGCCCATGAAAGCAGCCAGGAGGGGGGCTATACCCTGCAAAGCCACAGGGGTGGAGCTTCCCAAGACCATGGGAGTCCACCTCTTGCATCAGTGTGTCCTAGATGTGAGACATGGGGTCAAAGGAGATCATTTTGGAGCTTTAAGATTTGACTACCCTGCTGGATTTCAGACTGGCATGGGACCTGTGGCCCCTTTGTTTTGGCCAATTTCTCTCATTTGGAATGGCTGTATTTACTCAATGCATGTATCCCCATTGTATCTAGAAAGTAACTGACTTGCTTTTGATTTTAGACTTACAGGTGGAAGGGACTTGCTTTGCCTTGCCTTGTCTCGGATAAGACTGGACTGTGGACTTTTGAGTTGATGCTGAAATGAGCTAAGACTTTGGGAGGCCATTGGGGAGGCATGATTAATTTTGAAATGTGAGGACATGAGATATGGTTTGGCTGTGTCCCCTCCCATATCTCATCTTTAATCGTAACTCCTACAATTCCCACATGTTGTGGGAGGAAGCCGGTGGGAGGTAATTGAATCATGGGGGAGGGTCTTTCCCATGTTGTTCTCATAATGGTGAATAAGTTTCCTGAGATCTGATGGTTTTAAAAATGGGAGTTTCCCTGCATAAGCTCTCTCTTTGCCTGCTGCCATCCATGTAAGACATGACTTGTTCCTCCTTCCTTCATGATTGTGAGGCTTCCCCAGTCATGTGTTACTGTAAGTCCATTTAACTTTTTCTTTTGTAAATTGCCAAGTCTCAGTATGTCTTTATAAGCAAAACAAACTAATACACCATTCTTAAGAAAAAGAATCAAAATTGCCAATACAAAATCAAGAACAGGAATCCAAGAGCCCCTAAGCTTAAGCTTCATTTGCTTCATGGGAAAATTGCCTAAGGTAGACTTTAATTTTTCTCTTTTAATATGATTTCTATCTTCCTCTTTTATTTGCTTTACTAATATTTGCTCTTTATTAAAATTTCCATGCATCATAACTTTGTTTTTTTAATTGTTATTTTTGTCTCCCAACAAGGAAACAAGAAGTTAAAGGATCATACTAAAAGTCCCAGAACAGAGAGCTAAGTTTTGGATAAAATGAATTAATTACATTTTCAGAGAAGTGTTTTCTTTAATTAAAAAAAAAAATGAGGCTTATATTTAATTTAAATGGCATCCTTGAAACTGATGCTATGTAGTTTTCTATACTAGATGTCTGTTTGTATTTAAAATGTTTCCTCCCTTACGACCACATGATGGCAATATTACCCCTACAGACAGCTTTGTTCCTGAGCCCCTTCATCCTGGGTAATGCTTAAAGGAAATCCAATTTTCATTCTCTCAGTTATCAAGAGCTTACCCGCCAAGTAGTTTGCCAGAATTTTGCCTCAGGGGATTTAATTTCCTTTTCATTTTACTATAGTTTATCCATAACAGATCAGGATTTTTAAAACTTTAATCACAATTTTTGCTTTACTTTTTAAAAAATAATAATTCTGTTGTCATTAAACAAACTGACCCAAGGTAAAACTTTCTAGAGTCAAGAACCTTTATTATGACAAAAGATATTTATTATAATATGAAATTATAAAAATACAAGTATGACAAAAATTAATTTTATTTAGTCTCCCTCTCCCCAAATTTTGTGTAATACCTCCTCTCCAACCATTATCTGAAGTATATTTGATTAAGAAAAAAAGGCTTAAAAATAAAAGTATAATATAGTAGGTCAGAGAAACAACCACAAACAGAAATATAAATTTGCAAGTGTAACAGATGCTGTAAAGAAAAGTACATGGCATTTTGAGATCCTATACAGCACTCATTTTTTATTTCTATGACCTCTTTCTTCTGTAATGGGGGGAAGATTAGTCAAAAGTTCGTTGTTGAAAGAAATGTTGATTTTACTGAAATTTGAAGGATTAGGTAGCACTGAACAGTTCAAAATGAAGTTCAACAGGAAAAGTAGAACAGTAGAATGTAAAAAGTTCTGGGGTTAGACCAGGACTAAATTGATAAAGGTTTTAGGAAATCAGGGGTGTGGGGCATTCTCAGACACCCTCCCAAATAACAGACAAGTTATTGCCACTTGGATTTTCTATCATAAAGGAAAAAATGTACAACGATTAGTGTGCTTTTTTGGTTTGGGGGAGGATCCTTTTCTAAAACTGGGAATTCTGATAAAGCTAGCTTTAAATAGACCCTAGGGCAAGAAAATATTCTCAGCAGGTCCAAGATGTGATGAAGTAGCTGGCTTCTTTGGTCATATGACCTAGAAGAGCCCATGACACAACACCCATCTATAATAGAGAAAGACACCATTTTGAACCCTAAGAGGAAAGTTCTAATGCAGATCTTTTGCTCTAGACAAGGTCATGTCATGTGCAACAGAGTAGCATCTCTCAGCTTTATATTGGGTTTTAGTAGAAATAATGTGTCCAGCCATTGAACATTAATTAACTATGTGGCCAGAAGATTGAATCATAAGCAAATTACTATTAGATCCATGAAGGCAGGCAGATCCAGCATAGTCTTATAGCAAAATGAAAGTGATACTTCTGTGACTAGATCCAAAAATGTCTGAGGGTACAGGTTAGCTGAATAAATACATGACTAAGTCCTTCATGACACTTAACGTCTCTTGTACTGATACCTGTTCTTTGATAAGACTCATTCGTGGTCTAATGGGGGCTTCTTATAACTAGTTGATGGAGGCCAAAAAAAAAAAAAAAGACTAAAACTAATCGTAGCATTATTCAACTACCACACTCAAGCCCCCTTTTGGAGTATACATGAAAGAAGCAGAGAAGTGAAATCCTCCCATGGATAAAGTTTTGAGCAGTGTTTCTGGTCATCTCTTTTGTGTGCAGAGAAAAGCAGGCAAAGTAAAGATTTACATATACTCATGAGTATTGAAAATGTCTTATCAGGTTGGCCAGAGTCCTGGAATGAGCAAGACTGGAAGATCAATACAGGAAGATCTAGGGAAAAGGCATGTGTAATGTACTTGTGGGAGCTGGGAAAAAATTATGAGGATATTTTTAATCACATAAAAATGCCAATTACAGGATATTCACTCCAAAGAGGCAAAAACAAAACAAGTGAACAGGGTGACTTTGTGAGTAAATGTCAGCTCTTCTCTGACCTCAGCCAAATCCAGCTCATTCACAGGCTTATGAATGATGTAAACACAGTATTTGAGATAGCAGCTATGCCAACATTATAAAATTTCTCTCACTCTCACCTCTTCCTGTGCCTAAAGATTATCTAGCTATTTCTGCTGTTGAATGTCTGACCCACCAACAATGGAGACCAATATTAAGTCCTGAATATACTTAAGTTCTTCAAGGAGACCTACTAGACACTTGATGTGGATTACATCATAATCTTCAAACCTAGAAAAGGCATTAATTCACATTGAATAGAGTTGACTTTTATTTCAAGTATATTCCTTTACAGTCTACTAAGATGGCATCTAGAAAAACATTTTCTTAGACTGAGCAATTGACTTTTAGTAAAGTCTCATGGTAGTGCATTCTGACCATGGGATTACAGTACTACCACATATTGGTTCTTCCACATACCAGTTCTACTGCTTACCACACCTATCCAGAACCTCCCAAATGTTGTAGAGTGATGGAACAGCTTTCTAAATGTACAAATAAAATGCCAATTAGAAATGACACTAGAAGAAAACGTAGGCAAAACCATCCAGGACATAGGCATAGGCAAAGACTTCATGACTAAAACATCAAAAGCAATGGCAATAAAAGCCAAGATAGACAAATGGTATCTAATTAAAATTCAGAGCTTCTGTATAGCAAAAGAAACCATCATTAGAGTTAACTGGCAACTGACAGAATGGGAAAAAATGTTTGCAATCTACCCATCTGACAAAGGACTAATATCCAGAATCTACAACGAACTAAAACAGATATACAAGAAAAAAACAAACAACCCCATTCAAAAGTGGGCAAAGGATATGAATAGACACTTTTCGAAAGAAGACATACATGAGGCCAACAAACATATGAAAAAATGCTCATCATCACTGGTCATTAAAACCACATTGAGATACCATCTCATGCCAGTTAGAATGGCGATCATTAAAAAATCTGGAGACAACAGATGCTGGAGAGGATGTGGAGAAATTGGAGCACTCTTACACAGTTGGTGGGAGTGTAAATTAGTTCAACCATTGTAGAAGACAGTGTGGCGATTTCTCAAGGATCTAGAAATAGAAATTCCATTTGACCCAACAATTGCATTACTGGGTATATACCCAAAGAACTATAAATCATTCTACAATAAAGACACATGCACACTTATGTTCATTGCAGCCCTGTGTACAATAGCAAAGACCTAAAACCAACCCAATCACCCATCAATGATAGACTGAACAAAGAAAATGTGGTAACTTATGTTCATTGCAGCCCTGTGTACAATAGCAAAGACCTGAAACCAACCCAATCGCCCATCAATGATAGATTGAACAAAGAAAATGTGGTACATATACACCATGGAATACTACACAGCCATGAAAAATGATGAGTTCATGTCCCTTGTAGGGATTTGGATGAATCTGGAAACCGTCATTCTCAGCAAACTAACACAAGAACAGAAAGCCAAACACCACATGTTCTCACTCATAGGTTGGTGTTGAACAATGAGAACGTGTGGACTCAGGGAGAGGAGCATCACACACTGGGGCCAGTTGGGGTGGTAGGGGAGAGACAGTGGGGGGTGGGGAGGGTGGGGACAGATATCATGGGGAGAAATGCCAGATATAGTATGCACCTAAAGAAAAACGAAACAAAACAAAACAAAAAAGCATGCATTTTACTTTGAAAAAAAAAAAGAAATGACACATTGTGGGAATGGTGCACTATCCTTCAATACATGGCATATAAAACCCATGATCATTATATGGTATTGTCTCTCAAGAAGTAAAATATGTTGGTTCTGAGAACAAGGAAAGGAAGCAGTAATGGCACTAACACCATTAGTCACAATTTTGCTTCTTATTTTAGCATTTTAGGCTCAGTAAGTCTAATAGTCCTTGTTTCTGAAGGGGGAAATCTTCCACCAAGAGACATTGCAAGTATCACTTGCAAGTGCCAGTGGACCAGTGGGCAACAAAGGGAATCACTATTCTGGCAGGGGTAATTGGCACTGATCACCATGAGGCAGTAATGGAGGACCAGGAAGGAATACATTTAGAATTCAAATAATCAACTGGAGTGTCTCTCGATATTCTCATGCTGAGTTGGAAATGTAGACAAGTACCGCAGTCACACCCTGATAAAGCCATGGTAATCAGGAACTTAGAACCCTTAGGGGGTGAGGGTCTAATAAACCCAGCAGCCAAGTCACTTAAACTAGCAGAATTCCTAGTTGAACAGGAGGGGACTTCTACAGGAGTGTTCTTGAACTGAACAGAGAGTTTGGCTGCTTATTCTCATGGCCCAGTAACAAGATGCGAGTACACTGGGAAAGAAGAGTTTATTTCTGTAACAAGGTACAGGGAGAAGGTTGGGAAAAATATCGCCGGACCAACTCAAATTTCAAAGTTGTCCAGAGAACATACCTTCTAAGTTATATGTCTATGTGTAAGTATGCACATATTCATCAAAGGACATAAGTGATTAACTCTTTCTAATCTATATCTAAGATCTGAGTCCTAAAGACCTTCCTCTGGAACTTCAGTGAATTTGCTTTATCTAGATGGGTCCAGGTGCCAGAGATGATTAGCCTTATTGTGTCTCCTGCTAAATCATGGAAGTCTGGGGAGTTCCTTTAGACACTAATAAAATTTGTATGTGGAGGTCTTGCAGGGGGGGTTCCTTCAGACCCCCAATGAAACTTGTTTAATCCTAAACAGGTCCTGTTAAGAATTCCTTTGTTATCTTGTCATGCTTCAAGGCTGAGGAAAGGCTGAGGCTAAACTCTTGATGGGCTTTTGTTACATCCCAGTCTTTGTATAAGGGCACTGGCTCTATCAGCTTTTAATATTTAACTTAATCACTCAGTCAGTGCTGAGACATTTGGAGGCCTGCCTGTTCAGCTGTTTGTGAGACCTGACCTCCCTCAGGAGTGGCCATGAAGTATGCAATCACAGCAAATATAATTATTTATTACTAATAAATAAAATACCTGATGCATTAAATGACATTATATGATATGCTCTCAAATTTTTACTTGTTAAAAATGCAAAATTTCTATCTATCCCTCCATGTGTAGCTGTGATGTGTTGTTTCTCTGATTTTAACTAAAAGAAAAAACCTTTCTATTTTAGCATACCTCAGAAGTAAACAAGGTGATTCAATCTGTTGAGAGCGATTACTTGTTTTTAGGTTTTATGGCCACTGGGTGGCACGCGTGGTGGAGAAGGAGTAACAATTTTAGTCTTGGAACTGGCTGCAACATTTGGTACTATACTTTAGCCCACACATCTCTTCTGGTAGCTATCACTAGACATAGTGACCAAGCAGGATACCAGAGAAACTGTGATGAGCTGGAATATATGTAACACAAAAAGCAAGTAGGTCTAGTGGTACAAGGATGGCCTAAGGCAGATGCTGTTGACATCCCACCCTTTCCCAGCAGGTGTCCTCATTCCCCAGTTGCCTCCAACTTTGGCTACAATAATTCACAGATGTCTCTCCTGGAAAATTGTTCTCTACTAAAGCCATTCACTCATCAAGCTATGAAAGATTCCCCAGCCTCAGCAACTCCCTTGAGGGGCACAGTTCAATCAATGATTGACACAGGATATAAAAGTACCTCAAAGGGGAACTAATTTTGAGATATAATTGTTTTTCCAAGCCTTATCTATAGAATTACACTGAAATCCATTTCTGCTGAGGTCACATACTTGTTTACTTTTTAATCCTTGCCCTCTCCTCCCTTTCTTACTCTTTTTCTTGCGTGGCACTTCTTTCTAATAAATCACTCGAATTTGTCTCTGCTTCCAGGAAACTCCACGGAAGACAATTGGTGAGTTCAGTGCATTTAATATATTGACATAAAAGATACATTTGTTCTTAGTTCTGTCATCATATTTTATTCATGCTTTCTGGTTTTATAGCTTTTGGTATTTATAGGTTTTACCACATGGACTGTTTGCTTTACTTTGATGGGCATTTGTTCTGATGATCAGAAAGGTGGTATTTTTATTGTGAATACCTGTCATAAGTTTTTAGACTTAACCATTTATTTTGTTAAATAGGACCTATAAGAGGTATCAAAATGGGAATATTTTCTCTTCCTCATCTTTTTGAATTTTCTTCCCTCACAATTACCATTTGTTTTCATGTATAGCTTTATAGTTAATTACATCTGTGCTCAAAGCTGGTAATTATATTCCTAGATTTTTCTGGTTGGTTTCAGATTTTTCTCTAGTAGCTTCTTCATGCAGAGTTCATGGAAACCATATTTCTTGAGTTTTTCATATTAACATATTGTATGGCTCTTTTTTAATTTGAAGAAATGTTTGAATATAAAATCATTGAGTAGTATATTTTTACCTTAAAGAACTTACAGGTATTGTTTTACTGTCTTCTAGAACTGCATGTTTTTCTGATTTTATTTTCTATTATTTGGTGATTTAATCTTTTTTTGTCTAGATGTAAAAGGATCCTGCCTTTATTTTTGAAATTAATCAATCAATTCTACTAGGACCTGCCACCATTCTACTGATTGTTGATAGTTTCTTGTCATTGATCCCAGTATGCCCTGTCAACCTAAAGATTCAATTCTTATTTTGTTTCTGGAAGATTTTCTTGTGTAGACATGCACACACACACATATGTACACACACACATGTGCATACACATATATACAAGTATTTCCTCTATCTTACTCTCATTCTTCGAACTCGAGAAAAAAAGACTTCTTACTATTTGAAGAAAGTTTTTGCTGTATTAATTTAGTATAATATAGTAATTCATAATATATATAATACAAACACACACACATATATATTTATTTATTTATATTTGTTTAATATATTAACCAAATTTAATTTTGTATTGTATATACCATACAAGACACTTTTATCACTCCAGATAGAAGTGTCTTTTGTATGGTAATAAGATGACTGGGGCTGGAATCCCTTAGATAGCTTCAGGATGGGGACTTATCACTTGAAAGTCCAAGACCTCTGGGGAGGGTAAAGGAGCTGAAGGTTAAGCTGATCACTAGCAATAAATACTTTAGTCAATTGTGCCTATGTAAGGAAGCCGCTATCAAGTCCCGAAAGGACTGCATTCAGGGAGCTTCCAGATAGCTGAACACACATGAAGTTTCTGGAGGGTTGCGTCCTCTGAGAGGTTATTAAAGCTCCACATGCTTTCTCACATACCCAGCCCCAAGCATCTCTTCCTCTGACTGCTCACCTGTATGTTTTATAATGCCCTTTATAATAAACTGGTAATGGTACATAAAGTGTTTTCCTGAGTTCTGTGAGCCACCTTAGCAAATTAATCAAACCTGAGTAGGGGTCATAGAAACTTCATTTATAATCAGTTGGTTAAAAGGACAGGCCATAACCTGCTTCTACCATTGATATCTGAAGTGGGGGGTCACTCTTGTGGAACTGGGCCCTTAATCTGTGAGATGTGACACTAGCTACAGTAGTAGATCTTCCAGTGTCAGAATTGAATTGAATTGAAGGGCAGCCATCTGGTGTTCACTAAAGAATCATCTGCAGAATCTGCTGAAGAACCGACTGCTGGTACAGAGGAATCCACACACATGTCGGTGGCCAGAGATTAATTATTCTGAGTTGTGTTGTGAAAGTATCATAGGAGAAACAAAAGTTTCTATTCACTCAGGAAAAGAATAATTTGAATTATCAATAATTGTATAAACACACCTTCTCATGTAAAGTTATTTCATTATTTGTCTCATTGTTTCCTCTGGGAATAGTGAATTACAAATGTTACATATCTTTTGTCTTCTCTATCCCTTTTTTCCTCTGTAACTGTTTGCTTTTGTAAGTCTGTGTTATTTTGCTCATATTTTTCAGTATTAATGAATTGACTCTTTGTTTTTAGTGGTTTCTTCTTTGTTTTGTTTCTGATATGCATGAAGTACTCTCGTGCACTGCTTATCAACTTGCTTGACTCCTGTAGAACAGAACACCCACATATACAACAACTTAACGAAAAGTGGGTTCATTAGTTAGAAATAAGAACAGGGGTCAAAAGAAGCCTAGAATTTATTATGAACCAACCCCTCAAGTCTCAGGAAGCACTGTCTGATGTAGATGGAGTCTCATTGATGCACCCCACTTGTTGAGGAACTCTGAAATTCAGTTCATCTTTAGTTTCATACCCTGGGACAAAGCTAAAACATTGAAGTACATCCTGTTTCTAGGGAGAACTGGAACAGAGCTGAGGCTGTTCCAAGCAGTTCCTCCTTGTTTCAGGATGTCGCAGTCTACTCTACATTCCTTTATTATTATTATTATACTTTAAGTTCTGGAGTACATGTGCAGATCTTGCAGGATTGTTGCATAGGTACACACATGCATGGTGGTTCGCTGCCTCCATCCCCCTGTCACCTACATCAGGCATTTTTCCCAATGTTATCCCTCCCCAACCTCCCTACTCACCCTCTGGCTGTCCCTCCCATAGCCCCCACCCCGCAACAGACCCCAGTGTGTGATGTTCCCCTCCCTGTGCCCATGTGTTCTCCTTGTTCAATACCCACCTATGAGTGAGAACATGTAGTGTTTGATTTTCTGTTCTTGTGTCAGTTTGCTGAGAATGACGGTTTCCAGATTCATCCATGTACCTACAAAGGACATGGACTCACTCTTTTCTATGGCTACATAGTATTCCATGGTGTATATGTGCCACATTTTCTTTATCCAGTCTATCATTAATGGGTGTTTGGGTTGGTTCCAGATCTTTGCTATTGTAAACAGTGCCACAACAAATATACGTGCATGTGTGTTTATAACAGAATGATTTATAAACCTTTGGGTATATACCTAGTAATGGGATTGTTGGGTCAAATGGAATTTCTATTTTGAGATCCTTGAGGAATCACCACACTGTCTTCCACAATGGTTGAACTAATTTACACTCCCACCAACAGTGTAAAAGTGTTCCTATTTCTCCACATCCTCTCCAGCATCTGTTGTCTCTTGATTTTTTTAATGATTGCCATTCTAACTGGCGTGAGATGGTTTAAAAAAACCTTTTATTTTAGGTTCACACATGCATGTGTCTTTATAAAAGAATGATTTATATTTCTTTAGTTATATACCCAGTAATAGAATTGCTGGATCAAATGGTATTTCTGGTTCTAGATCCTTAAGGAATCGCCACACTGTCTTCTACAATGGTTGAACTAATTTACATTCCCACCAACAATGTAAAAGTGTTTCTATTTCTCCACAGCCTTGCTAGCATCTGTTGTTTCTTGACTTTTTAATAATCATCATTCTGACTGGCATGAAATGATATCTCTTTGTGGTTTTGATTTGCATTTATCTAATAATCAGTGATTATTGAAGTATTATGTTTGTTGGCTGCATTAAATTTTTTTTTAGGGGGAAGTGTCTGTTCATGTCCTTTGCCCACTTTTTATGGTGATGTTTGTTTTTTCCTTGTAAATTTGTTTAAGTTCCTTGTAAATTCTAAATATTAGACCTTTGTAAAATAAGTAGATTACAAAATTTTTTCCCATTCTGTAGGTTGCCTGTTTGCTCTGAGAAGCTCTTTAGTTTAATTAGATCCCATTTGTCAATTTTGGCTTTTGTTGCAATTGCTTTTGGTGATTTCATAATAAAATCTTTGCCCATGCCTATGTCCTGAATGACATTACCTATATTGTTTTCTAGGGTTTTTTGTTTGTTTGTTTGTTTGGTTGGTTTTGGTTTTGGGTTTTATATTTATGTCTTTAATCCATCTTGAGTTAATTTTTGTATAACGTGTAAAAAAACGGGTCCAATTTCAGTTCTCTACATTTGGCTACCCAGTTTCCCCAGCATCATTTATTAAACAGGGAATCCTTTTCTTATGACTTTTGTCAGGTTTGTTGACAATCAAATGGCTGTAGATGTGTGGTCTTATTTCTGACATCTCTATTCTGTTCCATCGGTCTATATGTCTGTTTTTGTACCAGAGTAACAAAACAGTATCATGCTGTTTTGGTTTCTGTAGCCTTGTAATATATTTTGAAGTCAGGTAGCATGATGCCTCCAGCTTTGTTCTGTTTGCTTAAGATTGTCTTGGCTATAAGAGCTCTTTTTTGGTTTCATATGAATTTTAAAGTACTTTTGCTAGTTCTGTGAAGAATATCAATGCAGTTTGATGAAAATAGCATTGAATCTACAAATTACTTTGGGCAATATGGTTACTTTCATATTAATTCTCCTATCCATGAGGATGGAATGTTTTTCCATGTGTTTGTGTTCTCTCTTACTTCCTTGAGCAGTGGTTTGTAGTTCTTCTCCACGGTCTTTCACATTCCTTGTTAGCTGTATTCTTAGGTATTTTATTCTCTTTGCAGCAATAGTGAATGGGAGTTTATTCATGATTTGGCTCTTTCATGTCTATTGTTGGTGTAAAGGAATGTGATTTTTGCACATTGATTTTGTATCCTGAGACTTTGCTGAAGTTCCTTATCAGCTTAAGGGGCTTTTGAGCTGAGACAATGAGGTTTCCTAGCTATAGGACCATGTCGTCTGCAAACAGAGACAGATTGACTTTCTCTCTTCCCATTCAAATGCTCTTTATTTCTTTCTCTTGCTTTATTGCTCTGTCCAGAACTTCCAATACTATATTTAATATGAGTAGCGAGAGAGGGCATCCTTGTCATGTGCCAGTTTCCAAAGGGAATACGTCCACCTTTTGCCCATTCAGTATGATATTGGTTGTGGGTTTGTCATCAATGGCTCTTGTTATTATTCTGAGATATGTTCCATCAAAACCTAGTTTATTGAGAGTTTTTAACATGAAAGGATGTTGAATTTTATTGAAAGCTTTTTCTGCATCTTTGACGTAATCATGTGGTTTTTATCATTAGCTCTATTTCTGTGATGAATTACGTTTATTGATTTGTATATGTTGAACCAGTCTTGCATCCTATGTTGAAGCTGACTTGATCATGGAGGGTAAGCTTTTGATATGCTGCTGGATTCAGTTTGCCAATATTTTATTGAGGTTCTTCACATCAATGTTCATCAGAAATATTGGCCTGAAGTTTTCTTTTCTTGTGTCTCTGAAAGGTTTTGGCATCAGGATGATGCTGGTCTTACAAAATGAGTTGGAGAGATGTCTCTCCTTTTCAATTGTTTGGAATCGTTACAGAAGAAATGGTACCAGTTCCTCTTTGCACCTCTGATAGACTTCAGCTGTGAATTCATCTGATCCTGGGCTTTTTTTTTTTTTTTTTGGTTGGTAGACTATTTATTACTCCCTCAATTTCAGAACTTGTTACTGGTATCTTCAAAGATTTGACTTCTTCTTGGTTTAGTTCTGTGTGATCAACGGTCATATACCCTTTATCATATTTTTATTGTGTCTATTTGAGTCTCCTCTCTTTTCTTCTTTATTACTCCAGCTAGTAGTCTATTATATTAATTTTTTCAAAAACCAAGCTCCTGGATTCATTGATTTTTTTTTTGAGAAATTTTTTATGTCTATATCTCCTACAGTTCCACTCTGATCTTAGTTATTTCTTGTCATCTGCTAGCTTTTGGATTTTTTTTTTTTTTTGGCTGTTGCTTCTCTAGTTCCTTTTGTTGTGATGCTAGAGTGTTAATTTGAGATCTTTCTAGCTTTCTGATGTGGGCAGTTAGTGCTATCTGAGAAGTTTTGCTTGATATAAATCAAGCAAAACTTGTCTAACCTGTGACCCACAGACCACATGCTTGTCTAACCTGTGGCCCACAGGCCACATGCCACCCAAGATGGCTTTGAATGCAACCCAACACAGGTCCATAAACTTTCTTAAAATGTTAAGAGATTTTTTTTTTTGTAAATTCTTTTTAGTTCATCAGCTATTGTTAGTGTTAATATATTTTATGTGTGGCCCAAGACAATTTGTTTTCTTCCAATGTGGCCCAGGGAAGCCAAAAGATTGGACACTCCTGCTAACGTAAAGCTCTGTTATTAGGTACATATATACTTATGGTTATATTTTTACTACAAAATATATATTGAGCAATAGCTCACATCTAATTTAATTATGTTATGGATAACTGGGGTCTTTCTCATCCATGCATGTTTCTGGGGTCAGCCATAAAATTGTACAACATTTATAAACCAAATTTGGATCTTCCATTCTCTAACTCTTCCCATTTCAAGATTCCTATCCCAATTTTTAACACCTATGATGACTCTGAACACTGTCCTCTTTATCACCATGCAGATTGAGAACTCTGTATAAAAGTTTTAAATACCCCACTCACTACTGTTGCCTTCTAACTTTAGCTAAAATCCATAAAGAATTATTACTTAGCCCATACTATTTCCTTTTTGCAAATTTTGACTTATCTCTGAAATACACCTTTTCTTTTCTTTCCTTTTTTTTTTTGAGGTGGAGTCTAGTCCTGTTTCCCAGGCTGGAGTGCAGTGGCACAATCTTGGCTCACTGCAACTTCCACCTCCCACATTCAAGCCATTCTCCTCCTGCCTCAGCCTCCCGAACAGCTGGAATTACAGGCCCACACCACCACTCGAGCTAATATTTTGTATCTTTAGTAAAGACGGGATTTCACCATGCTTGCCAGGCTGGTCTTGAACTCCTGACTTTGTGATCTGCTTACCTTGGCCTCTGAAAGTGCTAGGATTACAGGTGTGAGCCACTGCACCCAGCCAATCCACCTATTATTAATTTAATCTAATCACAGGAGTGATATTTCATTATATTTCAGCATCCCATCCACCTATATACTGGTACACATTTAGGGTATGTTTACCAGCAGATAGGAATTTCAAAGGACATCTTAGAATTCTACCTATCACACGCTGCTGTGCAAAAAGTAAAGTCATCCTTTTGAATTTTACTTTTCAAATACCACTCCACATCAAGAACAAGTCAGAAACTTTATTTCCCTTTCTCCATCTTATTATCAAACTCTAAGATAAGGTGACATTTAGATGTCTCTGCTCTTAGGGGAAAGTATTCTGTGATTATTCTATTCACTTCTTAGCTATTTAACATTTTGGGAGTCGTGGTATTTTTTTTTCTTTTGAGTTGTTTTCTACTATCTTTGCTTATCTCTTCTGGCTCATTCCCAATCAGCATTGCTCCCTTTCTGGCCTTTTTGCCCTTTCCTTTGTCTTCTTCCTTTCTGAATAGTGTTTGTACAAGCAATACTTATATCTGTAAAGGAAACTTAAGTATGTAGTGTTTTACAGAACCAAATTGAGTTCATTAGATAAAATCACAGACATAAAGTTGCTTCCATAGATTTTTTTTTAGTTATTTGGGAGAATAAAACAACTGTAATGTCTAACTGGAGGCATTTTAAATGTATTTACAATGATTTTCATAATTATTATGTGATCTGAGAAAGCTGCATACAATCTACACTGTTCTTCTTAAGAATGTTTTTGAAAGGATTTAACACACTGCAGCTTTCATGTAGCTCTGGGGGTGTTCACAATGCTATATTATTGCTCAGGGATCAGCTTTGTGGTACCCAAGAAAACAGGATACAAATCTTCTTTAAGACTACTTGCTTGAATATTAGAAGTTTTTAAAGGTACTGTTTGCAAGTAATTCCAGAAGAGTAAAAACCCTGACAAGGTATAAAACCTGAGCTGGTTCTCAGGCTGCTGTTTCCAGGAAATAATATTAAATTCAAAATACTTTACTGATTTTAACATAGAAATTCTTATATCACACCTACTAAGATATTTGATAAGGAAAAAGCACAAATTAGTAAAGGAATATAAATCCAGGCTTTCATACCTATGAACATTATTTTCTTTAGTGGTACCAACAACTGTTTCCTTTGACCAAAACTTCAAGTGGGCTCTTTTGAGTCTGCTTGACTAGACCAAATTTTGGGTATCTCTCTCTCCTTATAGAGTCCTGCAAAGTCAATGTAGTGGAAATCCACCCCTGTTAATATGTTATAGTCCTGGCCTGTCTTCAGCAAAAATTCTATCAAGGTAGTGTAGCCAGGAACCCCTTCTCCCTGATGTTTCCTCTTAGTGATTTTCCATCCACTGACCCTCACCTTGCACCTTGCTTTTAAATCCCTACTGTCCTTGTTGGAGTTGGAATTAAGTCCAACCTATTTCCCATTGCAGGACCCCATTGCAGCGGTCTATATAGCTATTGCCATGACCACCCTTGTATAAAAGTTGCTTTATTATCTTTAATGAATGTCATGAAAACTGTTTTCTTTAACAGTAGATATCTATTTCTATATCATTTTCAAATTGGTAATGACTTCCATTTGAGAAGAGAAAACTGAAGCTATGAAACAACAGACTAGAGGGTTGCAGAGCCAGAATCAAACAGTCTAAAGGGGCCTTTACCCAATTCAACCTTTTTCCATGGTTTCTCAAATCAGGTAGATAAACCTGATTATACATCAGTCATTTTCGTAAGTCAATTTGCTAAGTGCAATGGACCTCCCTTTAAAACCATCTCATTGTAGACTAAATAATTCTGTAATATATAAAGTTGCTGCAAATAAAAGCAAATCTACCTACTACTATGGTTCCTTGGATATTTCAATTTTGAAAACACTAGTTGTAATGGAAAGCCAACAAATGATACAGTACTTTCTTCTTTGGCTTCTGCTTGAGCTACTTAAAAGCTGTAAGGTCTTGGGCTGGGCAGGTTGGCTCATGCCTGTAATCCCAGCACTTTGGGAGGCCAAGGTGGGCGGATCACGAGGTCAAGAGTTCAGGACGAGGCCAAGGTGGGCGGATCACGAGGTCAAGAGTTCAGGACAAGCCTGGTCAACATGGTTAAACCCCATCTCTACTAAAGATACAAAAAAATTAGCACAGCATGGTGGTGCACGCCTCTAGTCTCAGTTACTCAGGAGGCTGAGGCAAGAGAATTGCTTGAACCTGGGAGGCAGACTTTGCAGTGACCCGAGATCACACCATTGCACTCCAGCCTGGGTGACAGGGCGAGACTCCATCTCAAAAAAAAACAAACAACCAACAAAAAAGTTGTAAGGTATTTTCCTAGTCTCAGGCACTCTATTCATTGAGAGTCAGCCTTTCTTCAAAGCATTGATTGATCTATATACTCCTCCTGGCACGGCACTTAGACAACTGACATTTAGTTGAATTCTAAAAGCATTCCCTGGGGTCACTTAAATCTGAACTTTTAATGGGGCAGATGAGGTGGAGATTCGGAAGGACTGGTTCTTATTTTGATATTCCTGGGGAATTACTTAAATTTCTAATCATGATTTTTTCATCCATTTATCTGGGAAAGAAATCCTAGACAAACTTTGACAAGTCTGTAAAATGGTGGTAAAATATCTAAGAAATGCATACAATGTGTGAAGATTTTAAGAGATTTATTTGAATCTGTAGTGGGTAGAGATTTGGGTTTTTTGTCCTAGTAGAAAAAGTTTCTAACACTTAGTAAGCACTCAAGACGTGTTGAATAAAATTATTTATTTAAATAAAATTAAACTATTTTTTTGCTGTAAAATTTAAAATTTGAATGGTTAGATGCTTTGGATAAAGGAAAGCACATGGACTCAAAACAACTGTTTAAATTCCTGTAATTCTGTGTGTTCTGGGTTTGCAGTTTTCTTTTAAATAAAAATAAATATTTAAGTATAAGTGTCTAAATCGATTTTTTTAAGCAAGAAAAGTGCCTGTAAAATGCCTATAATTTTGTTATTTTTTCTAAATTATAGAAATTTTTATAAACAAAATTATCTTCTGAGTCTGATATGTTCCATTTTTTAAATAATTTCTAGGTTACTGATTCCAGGAATTTAAATTACATAAGAACTATCTTTAAAACTTTTTTTTAGACTAAAACATGACAAACTAATTTACGATCAAGAACAGTGGTCTTCACTACAATTCTATAAGTGCCTCATCTAGCTGCCTAAAATAGCTGGGAGGGTACACATATATTTGAACATAGTTTTATACATCTTTACTGGTACAATCTTTGCTTGTTCAATTTTCAAGTTAAAATTTTTATTACTGATATCATAATTTAATTCCTACTTCCACTCTTTTCAATCTCTAAGGAATATCTTATATCCAAAAAGAGTAAAATGCTTAAAGAGTAAATATGGTGAGGAAATCAGATATTTGACAGAGGCATGATAGCAAACAATTATTGGCTGTTTTCAATTTAATATAAACATTTCTATTCCACAAAATGAGAGTTCCTTTGCTAAGAGCTTAAGAGAAATACACTAATGTCATTAAAACTGTTAAATTTTTTAAAATAGTTGTTTAATAATATATTAAAGTCCCCTAAAAATTTTTATTTAGCCTGCTGGTCTGACTAGAAACACACATCTGAGAAGATATATTTGAAGGTGGCAGTCACAATCATAGAAAAGAATGAGCTGAGCATCATTAGTGACCTAGCTCTATGTTAAATGTTAGGGGAGGTATAGAATTCAAATTTGGGTTCCATCCCATCAAATTATATAATAAATTAAAGAAACAAATAAGACATATATGAATAAATGTTTAAAAGGTAGAATTGTTTATGAATAGAAAGTTCTGTGCTAGAAATTTTATAATTTAGGCATATAGAAAAGAGGGGATCTTGGAGCTTTAGTGCAGAAGTTAAGGGAGTGAGAGTCTTCCATGGCGGTCTCCAAGTTTTCAAGCCTAAATGGCTGGTGGACAGTAATGCCTGTGAAAAGAAATGAAGAACGGATTTTTTTTTTCTTAACTTACCATGGGGAACATTTTATGCAATGGAGTATATACAATAGACAGGTACAAAGGTATGAAGCTCAGGGAGAACTTCAAACTGAAGACTGAGACCTGACAGTCATTACCAGTCTGAAAGATGAACATAAATGTACTTTCAAAAACACTAAATTGAATGTAATTTTTAAAAATATGAATTATACCACACTTCTTTTCTTCCAACATTTTAATTGTAGAATTAAAAGGTATTCAAGACATTTTGCTGTATTCTCTTAGACTTCTCCAGTTGCTATTACAAAATACCATAGACTGGGTGACTTCGACAACAGACATTTATTTCTCACGTATCTGAAGGCTGGGAAGTCCAAGAATAAGATGCCAGCAAATTTAGTTCTTGATAAGGCTCTCTTCCTGGCTATAGACAGCCACATTCTACTACTGTCTTTTCACATGGCAGGGGGAGAGCTCTGGTTGCTTTCTCTTCTTCTCAGGATACTGCTCTGCTAAAAGAAAACCTTAGGCACATTAAATTTTTAATGCATTTATTTGAGCATTCAACAATTCACAAATCAGGCATAACCAGTCAGCAGACGTTTCAGTGCTCCACTGAGGGGAGCAAGGAGAAAACTTTGCTGAGGCAAGACAAAGAAATGTATTGGATTGATTAAAGCAGAAAGTTCCTAGTTAGAGGTTAGTTTGCTGCTTTCTGATTCATTAAAGTTTTGTTTTACTGTTTATATTGAGTTGAGCTTTGGCTTGCACAGGAAACCAAGGTGCTACAGATGTCTCAGCCTAGTAGCCTCCCAATTCATACTTTTAATAAATTCTATTACAAAGATCCCATCCTCATGACATTTAAACCTAATTACCTCACAAAGGTCTCATCTTTAAATTCATCACGTTGGGGGTTAGGGCTTTAAAATACAAATTTGGAAGTGAGGGTACACAAACACTCAGTCCACAATGTTTATTTAAAAATGGTGGCCTCTCACGCCTGTAATCCCAGCACATTGGGAGGCCGAGGCGGGTGGATCACAAGGTCAAGAGATCGAGACCATCCTGGTCAACATGGTGAAACCCCGTCTCTACTAATACAAAAAATTAGCTGGGCATGGTGGCGCGTGCCTGTAATCCCAGCTACTCAGGAGGCTGAGGCAGGAGAATTGCCTGAACCCAGGAGGTGGAAGTTGCGGTGAGCCGAGATCACGCCATTGCACTACAGCTGGGTAACAAGAGCGAAACTCTGTCTCAAAAAAAAAAAAAAAAAAAAAAAAAATGGTGGCCTCAGTATCTGTGTAACTTGAAAAGCTCCAATATTATGTACGCATGTAATATTTGTGTATAATTATACAAGGGTAAGGAAGACTCCAAAGCCTTCTGGGATAAGATATCATTTATAAACTTTGAATCTGGAGATAATAGCTAAAAATGTCTAAAGTTTCTATTGCAGACCCTATAGGCCCACTTGTTAATAAAGTTTCCATGATAACATTTTCCCCTACCAAAGGTTAGGTCTTTTACTGATATAATTGAATATACTTAGAGGCAAATGAGGCTGAAAGCACCTCCTCTAGCACCTCATAATAAGCACACTGAAGTAAGACACCAAATGATCCTTTTCTGCTCAGTGGCCTGGAAGCCAGTGCCTTCAGTGGGTGCTGGTTTAGGAGGAGAAGTTTAGGGCTACACTGGAAGAATATGCAAAACTTCCAAGTCACGATCTACATACTATGCAGATATGTCCAGCTAGACCTAACCCTGATTCGTTAATTGCTTTTATCGAATGAAGCCTATATTTATTTGAACAATTTCATGCAAACATTGTAATTAGGGCAAGGAGAAGATTAAGTAAATATACAAACATGAAAACTATAGCTTTAAAAATGGCTTCTGTGTTCTCAAATAATTTTAAGGGAAAAAAGTTTCTTCTAACGTGACGCACACAGTTCCTTAAAAATAATGGAATATCTGTCAAACTGCAAATTTTTTTCTTGGCTGGAATTTATTGTAGGGGGCAATGCCCTTTTCTTCTCTGCCAAGGAAAATATATTGAAATGAGTCATTTTTTTTTCTTTTTAAAGTTTGAGCTTGAAAAAATGATTTTAAACCATCTTAGAATGTGGTTTTTAAAAAAGCAGTGTATGCTAGAAAGTACAGCTTTAGAGAAGTGTACAATTTATGCTGTGGTAATAGCCACTGTTTTATAAATCTTGCCATTTACTTAGGCAAAGTTATGAATGTTATCTACTGTGGGTGTCTGAAGAATGTATGGTTAGATGCCAGATAACCTCATTTTTATTCCATTTAATTTATTCTTAGGATTATCCTAAGCCAGTAAGAGAACAAATAATTATGAGGTTAATCCTAGAAATATCTAATAATAATGATTGTGAGAAATAAATACCCTCAAATATATGAAGAAATACTTCACTGTCTTGGCTATATCAGAGAAAACAGAACACGGGATGAAGCCTGCAGGATATTTTTACAGGTCCTGCATTGCTCCTGCCTTTGCATTTTTAAGGAAATGACCCTTAACTAAATGAGCTAAATTAAATGTTAAGTATTTAGCCCAGTAATAGACAGCTTGCAATCAATAAATGTCATTTCTTTTCCCTCACATTTATGTCACTTGTTCAACTGAGCCATTGTTTGTTCAAATAGATAACATAAAGATATTTGTACCATTAGAGTTCATTTAATAATAAATTTTAGTTAAAATAATTTTTAACAACAGTAATTAACTCTAAGAACATAACTTAAATTACAAGACGTCAAAGGAAACCTAGCATCAGACTTAAAAGAATCATCATCAGTTAAATGTATCAGAATACTCTCTAATGATTCAAACAACAATAATTCATAACAAAAATTCAATATACTTTTAAAGAAATGTTCAGATTTGGTGCAGAATTTCCTCAGATGAAGTGAAAGCTGTGCAGAAGATGAGCCAGGTAAATAAATTGAAATTGCTGAAACATGGTCCTGATGCAATGCATGTTCAGAGGGTCTTCTAACAAGTTATATTTTACTGCAAAAGAGACAAGTCATTTTTCACACACATCAGAAACCATGGGGGCAGCAAGTAGAGAGTAATACGTGACATATTCTTGCTTAAGTTTGTGCTGTGCACATTTTTAACTCATTTGTGTAAGACAGCAATGTAGGCTGTATATTTTTTCCTTTCTATTGCTCACGTTTTTCACAATCTGAGAGTTGAACTCAGCTAATTCATACATAGATATATTCTTCTTTGCTCATTATTTGAATACAAATGTCACAGCTCACACTTCAAAGTTGTGAAATATTATCAATCATTTTTTCCTCCTTTCTTAGTGCAATTGTCGTTTTTGATACTTAATAGTCACATAAAAATTTTGCAACAGTCTTTAAAAATGATTCATAAATTCGTCACTCATTTTGTGGAATTATGCCTCCTGCATAGTACCAGGTTTTTGCTCATTTTCCAAAAGTATCCTAAAGTGATGCAGAGGAAAACAGACACAGTGACACAGGAGAGTCTGGAACCATCCACAGCTTGTGTGTTGTGGTCATCTGTCCCCTTAGAGAACTATAGCAAAGGCCAGGCACAGTGGCTCACATCTGTAATCCCAGCACTTTGGGAGGCCAAGGTGGTCAGATCACAGGGTCAGGAGTTTGAGACCAGCCTGGCCAACCTAGTGAAACCCCTATCTCTCCTAAAAATACAAAAATTAGCTGGGCACGGTGATGCATGCCTATAATCCCAGCTACTGGGGAGGCTGAGGCAGGAGAATGGCTTGAACCCAGGAGGAGGAGGTTGCACTGAGCCAAGATCACAACATTGCACTCCAGTCTGGGTGACAGAGAGAGATTTCATCTCAAAAACAAAGGGGAAAAAAAAGGATACTACAACAGCTTATTTTACATTTACTTTATTTACCTCTCCCAAATAAAGGCTCTTGCTCTCTACCGTAAAAGGACTCTTTCAGATACATAGGATGGCTCCTGAACACCAATTCATAGTCAGCAATTCCTTCAGTAATTTTCTGGTAAAGAGACATTATCTCTGAGGATAGGAGGCCTCCTTTGGTAATTCAGCTCAGGAGTTCAGCTCCTAAGCATTACTTTTATTTCTACCAAGTTAGTGGATGCTACTTAAGTTATCCTCTTCTGAGAAACTTGGGACATTCAACTATAGGTCACAGTCAAAATTGCATATAAAAAGGCATAATTCCTCAGAGTGGTTTTCTATAGCAAATTACAGAATAAATAAATACAGTTTTTGGCTAGGCATGGTGGCTCATGCCTGTAATCCCAACATTTTGGGAGACTGAGGCGAGTGGATAACCTGAGGTCAGGAGTTCGAGACCAGCCTGTCCAACATAGTGAAACTCTGTCTCTACTAAGAATACAAAAGTTAGCCAAGCGTGGTGGCAGGTGCCTGTAATTCCAGCTACTGGGAAGGCCGAGGCAGGAGAATTGCTTGAACCTGGGAGACAGAGGTTGCAGTAAGCCGAAATCATGCCACTGCACTCCAGCCTAGGAGAAAGTGTGACTCTGCCTCAAAATACATAAATAAATAAGCAGTTTTTAGAAATTTTGTATACGTTTATATCAACATACATTATAAAATAATTATAATAAATATTTATTATTTAGGTAAAATATTAAATAAGTTTTTTAGTTTATAAGAGCTACTAATGACAGATTATATACAAAAATACAGTTTTCTTGTTAAGAAATATGAGATAGATAGTTACATTAATAACACAAGTATAATTTTGGGAAAAAAGTCTGTAAGTTGTACTAAATAAATTGCAAACATTTTAGACTAAACTGCATCAAAAAGTGATATTAATCAAAGGAACCACTGGTTTTCCCATTGACATGTAAAATACTTGAAAGTTATTAATATTGGCTTCAAAATGAGAAAAAGCTGAATAAATAAAAATTAACTTTTCTTAGATCTCAGAGAATTGAAGTCACAAGACATTTTTAAGGAAATGATCCTTCATGTCCTTAATGATCCACCACCTGGAAGACTAGAGACAGGGAAATACAGACAATACTGATCAGCTCACTTGTGGCAGAAGCTGTGGGGGCCAGTAACTGGTAGAAACACTAAATGATAACTTCAGTTCACTGCTGGGGGTTAATGATGTGGACCTGCTTAATAGTTAAAAACTCCTGAGGTCCTAATTTAAAATGGACTCTCAGACCTTTGTGGGTTTTACCTTCAGAAACTGCATCAAGTTCCTATGGTAAAGATCAGAGGTGGGAAGAATAAGAAACCTTGTGTTTGGCCAGAAGGAGGGGGAAAGAAACATTTTGAAAGAAGCAGGAAAAGTTCACAAGAAAGGCCTAGCAAAGGAATAAACCAGCAAAAGAAAAAAGGAAAGGAAAAGGAAAAACAAAAACTTTCCAGCAAAGGAAAAAAAAGCTTCACAAGAGCATTACTGGATTTGAGGCAAGGTAAATTAACCACCTCCAGCTCCCTATAGCCTTTCTGTCTTATTTACGGGGAGAAATAAAAGGCTGAGAGTCGGGAGGATTGCTGGAGCCCAGGAGGTGGAAGCTGTAGTGAACCAAGGTTGTGCCACTATGCTCCAGCCTAGAATAAGGGCTATCTTGCCCATGAGACTCGACCAGTTTGATCTGAATGCCACACCCGGGGTTGCTGCCTGGCTGTACTCTCTTACAGCATAGCCTCAGATGCCCAACCACAGAACTTCCCAGAGGCCATGGACAAAGCTCTTTTTGGGCAGATCCCACCTAACCATCAGAGAACTTCTGCATACAGGCCCCCAACAGTGTGTGCTCCCTTGCAGCCTCCCCGCACTGCTTTGCCAGTTCACACTCTCCCACAACCTCCACCCATTGCTTTGCAAGCACACCTGTGGACCCTGCTGCTATGGCCCTGATGAAGCACTTTTGCTTGCATTCCTCACTGAAGTATTGTTGCCAGCAAACTGGGAAGCGTGGCCCCTAAAGTGCAGTAGGTGTTTAATCTTGAAGAGCCAGAGAAAAAGCCATGGGCCTCATACCAGCTCTTCTTCAGTGTTAGAGAACACATGCCAGGAGTGCTGAGCTAAGTCTTGGCCCCTGAAGTCATCCAGAAACAAAGCCAGTAAACTAAACTAAACTTGTACCACAGTGAAACCCTGAAGAACATCAAAGAATGTAATACAAAAAGATTACAAGAACATCACCTACACAGACGAGAAAGAGATAGTGCAAGTATTCTGGCTACTCTAAAAGCCAGAATGTTGTATGGCTACTCTAAAAGTCAGAATATCCTCTTACTTCCAAATGGCAGCTCTAGCACCCCAGCAATGGTTCTGAACCAGACTGAAAGGACAGACATAGAATTAAGAATCGACATGATAATGAAGATCGTCAAGATTCAGGAGAAAGTTGAAACTCAATCTAATGAATCCAGTAAAATAATTCAAAAACTGAAAGACAAAATACCAATTTTAAGAAAGAACCAAATGGATTGGATAAAGCTGAAAAATGCACTACAATAAGTTCATAATACTATCAAAAGTATTAAGAGCAGAATATAACAAGCAAGGAAAGAATCTGAGAGCCCAAATACTGGTTCTTTGAATCAACTAAGTCAGACAAAATCTAAAGCAAAAAGCATTTTAAAAATGAACAAAGTCTCAAAGAAATATGGACTTATGTAAAGAGACCAAACATATAACTACTTGGCATCCCTGAAAGGGAGAAAGAGCAAGCAACATGGAAAATATATTTCAAGATACGCTTTTGTCTACAAAAATTTCCCCAACTTTGCTAGGTAGGTCAACATTAAAATCCAGGAAATTTAGAGAACTGCTGTGAGATATTATACAAGATGACCATCTCCCAAATACACAGTCATCACATCCTCCAAGGTCAGTGCAATAGAAAAAAATCTGAGAGAGAAGGGGCAGTTCACCTACAAGGGAAACCTGTCAAACAAACAGCAGATCTTCCGCAGGAACTTGACACGCCAGGACAGATTGGGGCCCTATATTCAGCATCTTTAAAGAATCTCCAACAAAGAATTTCATATCCAGCCAAACCAGGCTTCCAAAGCACAGAAGAAATAAAACCCTTTTCAGACAAACAAATGCTAAGGGAATCTGTTATCAACAGACTTTCCCAAGAAGTCCTTATGGGAGTGCTACATATGGAAACTAAAGACCATTACTGGTCACCACAAAAGCACACTTATGTACATAAACCATTGCTACTATAAAGCAACTACACAATGAAGTATACATAACAATCAGCTAACATGATGACAGGACCAAATCCACACCTATCAATATTAACCTTGAACATCAATGACACACCCACTTAAAAGGCAAAGAGTGGAAAGTTGGATAAAGAAGCATGACACATCTATTTGCTGTCTTCAAGAGACCTATCTCCTCACATTCAATGATATTCATAGGTTCAAAGTAAAAGGATGGAAAGAGATCTATCAATCAAATGGAAAGAAAAAAAAATTAGAAGTTGTTCTGTTCCTTTATTTCAGACAAATTAGACTTTTAAAATTTTTATTTCAGACAAAATAGGTTTTTTAAACCAACAATGACCAAAAAGAAAAACAAAGAGATAAATTACATAATGATAAAAGGTTCAATTCCACAAGAAGACTTAATTATCCTAAATATATATACACCCAACACTGGAGCACCCACATTCATAACACAAGTTCTTAGAGACCTAGGAAGAGACTTAGATAACCAAACAATACTAGTGGAAGACTTCAACCCCCCCGACAGTATTAGACCGATCATTGAGAAAGAAAACTAACAAAGATATTAAAGACCCAAACTTGACACTTGATGGACCTAACAGACATCTATAGAACACTCCACCCAACAGCAACAGAATACACATTTTCTCATCTGCTCATGGTACATACTCTAAAATTGATAACACACTCTGCTATAAAGCATTTTTTCAAAAAATTCAAAACAAAACAAAATATAACCAATCACACTCTCAGGCCAGAGTTCAATACAAATAGAAATCAATAACAAGATTTCTCAAAACCATACAAGTACATGGAAATTAAACAACTTGATCCTGAGTGACTTTTGAGTAAACAATAAAATGAAGGGAGAAATTAAAAAATATATATATTTGAAACTAATGAAAACAAAGATATACTATACAGAATCTCTGGGACACAACTAAGGCAGTATTAAGGGAAAGCTCATAGCACTACATGCCCAAATCAGAAAGTTAGAAAGATCTCAAATTAAAAAACTAACATTGCAACTACAGAAACTAGAAAAGCAAGAGCAAACCACAGCCAAAGCTAGCAGAAGAAATTAAATAACCCAAATCAGCCAACTGAATGAAACAGAGATGCAGAAAGTTACACAAAAGGTTAATGAAATCAAAAGCTCATTATTTGAAAGACTAAATAAGATTGCTAGATCACTAGCTAGACTAATAAAAAAAAAAAAGATAGAAGATCCAAATAAACACAATCAGAAATGACAAAGGGTGTATTACCACCAACCACACAGAAATATAAAAAGCCCTCAGAGTGAACACATATTTGTAAGCACACTAGAAAACCCCTGGAAGAATTGGATGAATTCCGGGAAACATACAACCTTCCAAGATTGAACCAGAAATAAATTGAAATTCTGAAATTCTGAACAGACCAATATGAGATCCAAAACTGAATTCATAACATAAAAAAAAAAAAAAAAACAAAATGAAAAAAGCCCTCTTCTGACAGATTCTATCACAAACTAAATTCTATCACAAACAAAAGTTAAATTCTATCACAAACAAAAGAAAATCTGGTATCAATCCTACTAAAATTATTTCAAAACATTGAGGAGAAGGGACTATTCTGTAACCCATTCTATGAGGCCTGCATTGTTCTGACACCAAAACCTGGAAAAGGAAATCATGGGAAAAAAAAGAAAACCCAGGCTCATATCCTTGATGAACACAGATGCAAAATTCCTCAACAAAATATTAGCAAACCAAATCCAGAAGCATATACAAATACCATGATCAAGGAAGCTTTATCCCTGGGGTGCAAGATTGGTTCAATATACGCAAATTGGCCGGGTGCGGTGGCTCACGCCTGTAATCCCAGCACTTTGGGAGGCTGAGGCTGGTGGATCATGAGGTCAAGAGATCGAGACCATCCTGGCCAACATGGTGAAAACCTGTCTCTATTAAAAAAAACAGAGAGGAGAGAAAAAGAAAAGAAAAAATATATGCAAATCAATAAATGTAATTCATCACGTAAACGAAACTAAAAACAAAACAACATGGTGATCTCAATAGGCACAGAGAAAGCTTTTGATAAAATTCAACATCCCCTCATGTTGAAAACCCTTAACAAACTAGGCATTAAAGGAACATATCAATAAAAAATAAAACAAAACAAAACAACCACGGTCAACATCAGGGTGAATGGGCAAAAGTTGGAAACAAATCCCTTAACAATCAGAACAAGACAATAATGCCCACTTACCACTCCTATTAATAGACAACTGGAAGTCCTAGCCAGAGCAATAAGGCAAGATAAAGAAATAAAAGGCATACAAATAGAAAGAGAGGAAGTCCAACTAGGCTTGTTTGCAGAGGATATAATTCTATACCTAGATAACCCCATAGTCTCACCCAAAGGCTCATACCTCTGATAAATAATTTCAGCAGTTTCAGAATACAAAGTCAATGTACAAGAACTCAGCAGCATTTCTATACATCAATAATGTCCAAGTTGAAAGCCAAAGCAAGAATGTAATCTCATTTACAATAGTCACCAAAAGAATAAAATACCTATGAATACACCTAACCAGGTAGTACTAATGTATTATATCAAGATTTAGAATTTGTTAGAATATTAATTATAGAACACTTTGCATATGAGTAGATGAAAGTATGTACTTTTCTCAAATTTAGTCACCTTTTGATAAACCATGTATATAATTCAGTTTGTGCATTACATGTGTTCAATTACATATATATCAGGCTGTCTTCTATTATCACAGGACCTCCTCTTTTGAATTATTCTCCCAAACTATAGTAGCTATACTGACAAAAAAAAAAGCTCAACTCTGTTAAATATTTTTAAAAGTTTATTCTGAGCCAGATATGAGTAACGACAACCCAAGGGACAGTCTCAAGAAGTCCTGAGAGCCTGTGCTCAAGGCAATTGGGTTACAGCTTCACACATTTTAGGGAGACATAAGACATCAACTAATACATCTGAGGTGTACATTGGTTTGGTCTGGAAAGGTGGGACAACTCAAAGCAGGGGCATGGAGAGTGTTATATCTCATAGATGGATTTAAAGATTTTCTGACTGGCAACTGGTTGAAAGTACTAACTTATTATCTAAAAACCTGGAATCAATAGAAAGGAGTATCTTGGTTAAGACAAGGCATTATGGAAACCAAGGTTTTTATTACTTGGGTGAGTCTCAGAGGTGGCCTAGCCTTAGAGACGAGAGATGGCAAATGTTTCCTATTTAGATCTTTAAAAGGTGCTAGGCTTTCAGTTAATCTCTTCAGGATTGGAAGGGACTGGAAGGGGGCAAGATCTAGTTATGTTAATAGAGATTCTTTACAGATACAATTTTTACCCCACGTAAGACTGCTTTGCAGGACCATTTTAAACTGTGGAAAACAGACATATTTGGGGGTAAAATATTTTGATTTCTTTCTTTATCTGTCATGAAATATTATACTAGAGTCAGGTTGGACTTTGGTATCTTACTGTTACAAAGGATCTGTTTTGTCACCCTCAAGATCTCTGTTTTAATGTTAATGCTGGTCAGTTGTGCCTCAACTACAAAGTGAGGAAAGTAGAATGAGCATGTCCTATCTGCTCCTTTCTGTCGTAGCCTGATGTAGTTTTTCAGGTTTCTTTGGGTCCCTTTGCTGAGAGCGGAGTCCATTCAGTCAGCTGGGGGGACTTGGACTTTTACTTTTGGTTTAGGGATATGTGTTAAGGGAAACAAACAAGACTTAATGTTAACATAATTAAAATGTGAATATATTTCCCATTATACATATAAACAAAAAGTACAAAATAGTAAACTAGTTAGTTAATATCCACACAACTGACCACTTATTTTATTTACATAAACAAATTGATTAGAAAAATAAAATCAATAGTCATCCATATGTATAATTTATTATACTACACATCCCCCCACTAGCTACTCACCTCAATTCTTAAAATTAAGTACTAATGTTTATGATGGAGGTTTACAGGTCATAACCACTAGCCTTTTGCTACCACTTATGAAAACAAACCCCTCAGAATCTATGCATTGTCTTTCTTTACAGTAGTGGATAATGTGATCAGGGGTCTTCACAACAACATTTATGCCATAGGGCCATATGTTGGTTTGAAATCAGTCTTCCTTGGGTGATTCATTTCAGTCATGTTAAGTACAAGCATCAAGTTTTGAGGGTACTTAGAAAAGAGATTTCTACCAAATGTCAACTTAAGCACTATCTGCAAGTACCAGATATTTCCCCAGGAATATTTTTGTTGTGAATTGAAATTCTGAAGCCAGAGACTGGATTTTAAATGCAGGGAAAAACAGATAAGAGAAAGGAAAAGCAAATAATTCTCCCTGACAAGCACTTAATTAGCATATTAATGGGGTATCTACACTCCTGACAAGTGCTGATGCATGCCCTATCTTAAAAGAGCACCGTACTAGAGTTTCTTTTCTCTTTTGTAAGAGGCTCTTGGTTGTTTTCCTGCAGTAACAACTGAATGCTGAAGAAATATTTAGGTAATATTCTGAGAGATAAATCTCCTTTGCTGCTCAAAAGGCACTGGAATCATTAGAAATAACTGTCAGGGTAAGTGGAGAATTAAGTGAAGTAAACCAATTGGGAAGGGTTTATTATTACTCTGTTTTAGAGCTATAGTTTCCTTGTCGTGCTATTTGTGCCTTATCCTAGGTGAATAAAAACATCAGGAAGAAAACTGAAGCTATAAGTAAAGTCTTTACTATCCCGCCACATCCACCTGTCTGCCTGTGTGTATTCCTAAACCCCAGCTTCTCTCAGGAAAGAACTTTCCAAGCATCTGGCTGAAGGTCATCCCATCCCTGATCTCCCACTCAAGATAATGCTCCGGCAATTATCCTTCTCTCTTGCATTATTGGTTTTTCCATTTCTAAGAAATCATACCATCAGCATACAAATATACTGTAATTTCTCCCATCTTAAAACAGAGATTACTCAAAAACCTTTCTTGTTCCCACTTTCTCTTCTAGTTTCTGCACCATTTCTTTACTAATAATTGGAGCAAAACTCCTTGAAAGAGTTCCCGACACTGCCTCTGTTTCCCAATGTCCTTCTCCTATTCTCTCATACATTTTTTATTGTTTTTTTGTCCCCATTTCTCTATCAGAACTATTCTTAACAAGGTTATGATAACATCCACGTTGTTAAATCCTATAGTGACTTTTCAATGCTCATTTTCTTTGACCTGTCAATACAAGGTAACAGAATTAGATCTCTCCTCCTTTTAACACTTGCTTCATTTGCATCCAGGATGCCACATTCACCTGATTATGCCTTCTAAGTCCCTTTGCTGGTTTCTTCTTTTCTCTCAGGCATCTTAGTGTCAAAAGCCTCCTTTTTTCTATTTTTACTTATTCCTTTGGTAATTTTATCCAGTCTCATAATTCAAAATATCATGTGTATGCTGAAGACTTTCAAGTTAGTATCTCCACCTTAAATCTCTCTACTGAATTTCAGATCATCTGCCTACTTTGAATGTTCAATAAGCATCTCCATCTTGGGAGGACTCCTTGAGCCCAGGAGTTTGAGACCCTGTCTCAAAAAAAAAAAAAAAAAAAAATCTCAAGTTTATCATGATCACACTTAATTCCTAATATTTCCCCTCTCCCAAAAAAAAACCCTGTCTCTCCTATAGTTTTCCCCCATCAAAATGTATGCAAACTCCATACCTTCAGTTGCAAGGACCAAAAAGCTTGGTATTATCTTTGATTTTTCTGTCTTCTTTACCTCACATCTGAGGCAAATTCTGTTGATTATACGATCACAATATATCCATGAATCAAATACTTCTCATCTCCTTACCTACCACCACCATGGTCTAACAACCTATTTCGCGACCGTATTATTCCTATAGTCTCTTCATTGTCCTTCTTGCTTATACCCTTGACCTCTGCCTTATTTCAAGCCCTGTAGTTCATTCTCAAGAAAGCAGCCAGGAATCCTGTAAAAAAAAAAAAAGTCCATGTCATTCTAAGGCTGAAACGTCCATAAAGCCTTGTCATTTCAGTTGAGGTAAATGCTGAAGTCTTTAATATGACATACTAGACCCCATGGAACTCTCCTCTCATTTCTGCAACTATTTTTTTTTTCTTGTTCACTGTGCTTCGGCCATGCAGGTCTCTTCATTGCTACTTGACGCATCCTCCTGCAACAGAGCATTTGCTCTTGGTATTTCATTTGCCTACAAGGCTCTTGACTTAGAGGCTCACATGCTCAGTTCCCTTACTTCAGTCATGTCTCTAGGGTCACTGCTTAAGAATACCTTGACTGAACACTCTATATAAGCTTTTAATATCCCCAACTCCCTCTTCTAAGCTCCCTATTCTCCCCTGTTGCTCTATTTTTCTCTTTAGCATTTGTCATCATATTTACTGATTCATCTTGGTTATTATCTACGCTAGAATATAATGGATAATATATATTTTGTTGTTTTCTACAATGTCTGGTACATTGTGGTCAATTAATTTTTTAAAATAAAAAGCTAACACTTACTGTTACTTACTGGGTTTGCACACATGATAAAGAGAATGATAGCTCAGTCTAACAGTAACATGTTTACAATCAGGTAAGTTTGCTTGCTCGTAGTCTCTGAATCAGAACCCTCATGCTATAGACTGAACGTGTCTCAATTTCACGTGCTGAAAGTGTAATCCTCAGATTCATATGTGGACTAGTGGTGGAACATTTAACAGGTAATTAGGATTAGATAAGGTGATCGGTGTGATGGGACTGGTGGCTTTATAAGAAAAGGAAGACAGAGCTGAGCTGGCATACATGTCCTTGTCTTCTCACCACGTGATACCCTCTGCTATGGCATGCTTCAGCGAAAGGACTCTTGTCAGATGCAGACCTGTCAACCTTGGACTTCCAGACCTCCAGAATTGTGAGCTAAATAAAGTTGTATTCTTTGTAACATACCCAGTCAGCAGTATTCAGTTATAGCAATAGAAAATAAACTAAGACGCCTGGGTTTATATAAATAAAAATATATTAACTGGTATGTTATTTTAACTGGTATTGTTATATTTTAGTGGCAGTATTAAGATATAATTAGGCAAAGGGTGGCAATTGAAAATAGCCTGTAAGAAAGGAAAATAGCTCAGAGAAGTCTGAAAATGTGTGGTATGCAAAATGTACTAGGCCCAGAGAGAAAAGAGTATGTGACTGTAGTCATCTTTGTTTTTGTTTTTGGATTTTTTTTGAGACAGGTTCTCATTCTATCACCCTGCTGGCTAGAGTGCAGTGGCACAATTGTGGTTCCCCTTAACCTTGACCTCTCGTGCTTAGGTGATCTACTCACCTCAGCCTTCTGAGTAGCCGTGATACAGATGGGCACCACCATGCCCATCTAATTTTTTGTATTTTTATTAGAGATGGGGTTTTGCCATGTTGCCCAGGCTAGTCTCAAATTCTTTGACTCAAGTGATCTGTCTATCTCAGTCTTCCAAATTGTTGGGATTACGGGTGTGAGCCACTGCACCCAGCTGGGCAATCATTTAAAAGCATTTTGTGTTGGGCGCAGTGGCACGTGCCTGTAGTCCCAGCTACTCGAGAGGCTGAGGTTGGAGGATCGCTTGAGCCCAGGAGTTCTGGGCTGTAGTGTGCTATGCCAATTGGGTGTCCACACTAAGTTCAGCATCAATGTGGTGACCTCCAGGGAGTGGGGGACCACCAGGTTGCCTAAGGACGGGTGAACCAGCCCAGGTTGGAATCGGAGCAGGTCAAAACTCCCGTGCTGATCAGTAGTGGGATTGCGCCTGTGAATAGCCACTGCACTCCAGCCTGGGCAACATAGCGAGACCCCATCTCTTAAAAAAAAAAAAAGTATTTTGCTCTTTTTTTCTTCTCTCCCCCTTTCCAGACTGATAAATTCACTACATAATTCATAAATTTATAATAGCTGATAAATTACCTAAAAGGTTACCACAAGTTGCACAATGTGACCTTCACTCATTATCTTCATGTTCCTGAAATTACTGATACAAAGAACAATGTATAGCCAATTAATAGCTTATGTTATTTTAATGTAAACAGTTGGTATACAAACTTAAGAATTGCCCCTTTTTTTCCCATTAAAAACCCATTCACAATTTAGTGAAAAGAATGGATTAATCCAAAAGAACGAATCTTCTCAAGAACAAACTTTGTCAGCCCTCAAAAGAAACATTTTTTATATGTAGTTCTCAGAATTGTTTGTGGTAATTAAAAAAAAAAACATTGAAGAATTCTGTTATGGTCTTCTACAGTTTTATGAACAAATAGCATGTCTCATAGGCAAACCAATTTTTTTTTTTTGAGATGGAGTTTGCTCTTGTTGCCCAGGCTGGAGTGCAATGGCACAATCTCAGCTCACCGCAAACTCTGCCTCCTGGGTTAAAGTGATTCTCCTGCGTGAGCCATTCATCGTATTACAGCCACTCATGGTATTTGTTGAATTAATAAGTGAAGATTAATACCTAACCTCAAAATATGAATCTAAGGAAGTAGGCATTCATATCAGTACAGCTAATATTTAACTAAGAAACTTGTGTAAAATTAACATCATTGATAATCTTTGTGAAGTTAAGTATACACACATGTTAAAGAGGAAAAACATATTTTTAAGTCAAGTTACAAAACAGATATTCAATAGAGAATGTTTTCTGAGTTTTTGTGAGCACACGAAATTATCAACCTGCGCTGATACTGACATTTACTTTTAGGATTTCTGAAATTGTGTAGTCAAGTTTTAAAAATTTCTGTTGCAGGACAGTTAGACTTAACTTTGAATTTTATCTGTCAGCACTAAAGCAAAAAATAGCTATTAGAATAAGAGAAAAATATAGGTTCTTACAGTGAAACTGGATGACAGGTACCTACTTAAACAAGACAAAAAAAATGACACTTTGACTGCATTTTTTTCACTAAAATAAAAATAAAAATCCATGAATTATACCACAGCATGAAAAAAAAATGGAAAGTTCTCATAAGGAAGAAAAATGGCCACCAATTTCAAATTAGGAAAATGGTGTCCTGTTTCATAGTAATTCAATTATTTAAAGAGAGTATCTCAAAAAGGTTTTATAGACATGTAGGCTAAAAAACAAAAACTCCAACTCTTCACTTTGGGCATTTTTGTTTCATTCTTACATTTGTTCTTCAAAGGAAAAAAACAAACAAGAAGCACATTTAAGAAAGGCATTAACTATGTAATGTATAATATATTCCTTCCACAAATATGTGTGTATCACCTACAGTATTCTGTAGGCACAAGTACTTATTAAAAGCCTAGTATTTGCTAAATTGTGAACTAGATGCTGAAAATACAAGTACAAACAAGACCAGTACTTTATCTCAAGGAGTTTATAGTATGCAGATGCCCACCTGGGCATAAGATGCAGAGATACAAGATATAGCATGTAGACTTGCACTTCCTGTCCTTAAGGAGTCACCTTGAAAAGTCTTGTAAAATGGTTCTCTTTAGAATCCTAAGCACATATTGTAATATTCCAAATGGAAGCATATGACAACTTCTCTCTATATTTCTCCTCTTTGCCTCAACTGAAACCTGGCTGATCTTCAAATACCAAATACCCTCAAGTAGTCCTTTCAAGAACAAGCTTATTCATTGTCCCACTCCCCAAATTCCTAAAGCCATTGCAACATTCTCTCAGTTTCTCTTTGCCAGTTCTAGACCATTATTTTTCTATATTCATGCAAGAAAGACCCCTTCATCCTTTAAAACTTACAGCATACAAATTTGGCACCCTCTAAACTTCCTCCTTTCTGGCATTTTTCTGATAATTCAATCTTTCCCCACATTCGTTGACAATTTTGGCCCATAGTTTATATTCTTCTTTAAATCTCATTTTTCTGCATTCTTCTGGACTATTTCCATATGCAAGAAGTGGTTCTAACCAACCACCTATTCATGATGTTTATCGTGATCTTCAAATTCAATCACTTTCATCTCTATTTTGCTTTAATACACACTCTCACCTCGGCACAAAGTTACCATATGAAAGCTCCCAACCCCCAAGTCTTAAGGTTCTGTTCCACAGTGCTTTCGTTCATCTAACTCCCTTCTCTTCTAGCTTTCTAAATCTTTTTTTGCCCAGAATCCTTGCTGAACTGAGACCTTTATGCACCCTTTCTCTTGTATTGACTACCTTCTCTATGCTTTGGACATTTTGAAGTTCATAACTTCCCATGCTTTATCTCCTAAATTCTTCACTCCGTGTCTTTCTTTTGTTTTTTTGTTTTGTTTTTGTTTTTGTTTTGAGGCAGAGTCTCACTCTGTCGCCCTGGCTGGGGTGCAGTGGTGTGATTTCAGATCACTGCAACCTCCACCTCTCAGGTTCAAGAGATTCTCCTTCCTCAGCTTCCCGAGCAGCTGGATTATAGGCACCTGCCACCGCGCCCAACTAATTTTTGTGTTTTTAGTAGTGACAGGGTTTAGCCATCTTGGCCAGGCTGGTCTCCAACTCCTGATCTCAAATGATCTGCCTGCGTCAGCCTCCCAAAGTGCTGAGATTACAGGCACCGTGCCCGGCCATGGCTTTCTTTTTTATGGTAATTCCTAAACCATCAATTTTTCCCCTCACTTCATAAGCTCTCACATTGCTGAGCAATGCCACAGAAAATGTAAAAACCATGTGGCCATTGGCAGTGAAGGTGCATGCTCACTGATTCAGGTCCTTCCGTCCAGATCAACAGAAAGCATTATTGGTCAGCTGTTTCTCCCATTTCTGTTCTCCTTCCAGCTCCAACAAGTATCAAGACAATCTGCTGCTCCTCTCATCTTACTTCCTGCTGACATGGCTTTTTATTAGCTAGTGCTATGCTTTACATTTGAGTGTGAAGTGTCTTCCCTTTATCATCATTATTTCATTTTCTCTTTCAGAAAAAGAACTGCCAATAATCTGAGTCCAGTGCATCCCTTTGCTCCAGTATCTTTCATGTGTTGGCTTCTTTACAGAAAATAAATATACTTATCACTTCCAGTTTGGGAAAAAAATCCCTCATTACATATCATATCATTATAATGTCCTAACTTCTTTCTGGGTTTTGTTTTGTTTTGTTTTTGTTTTTTGGATTAACAATCAAATTTCTTGAAAGCATAATTTATATGCAGTCACTACATTTCCTCACATATCATTCGCTTCTAATTTTTCAAGTATGTTACTTCTGTACCCAAAATGCCCTCAAATACTGGAGGCTTTTGCTATGCCTAGAATGCCTGTTAGCCACCTCTTTTCACCCATGACCATACTCTGTACTAAGGAGTACTTACTACACTGCTTTGTAACTTTTTGTTTGTTTATGTTCTTTAACAAACATACAAGAACCATGTTTTTCAAAACTATGTATGGTTTGCCTGACAAACACAGCACCTATATCATAGCACATGGTAAAATAATATTAAAATGAGTGACTAGACCACTACGGATAATAAAATTACAGTATATTATTCCTATGAATTCATAGAAATCTATCACTGAAAGGATGTTAAAATAATTTTATTTCCCAACTTTCTGATACCCTCAAAAGTATTACCCCTGTTAGTTACTTACTAATAACTTTAATTTCCCTAAGTCTCCTCATAGGTAAACAGACTCTAGTCTGATACTATTCTGAAATGCACTTGTTTCAAGTACAATTTTCAAACACACAAACTGCATGGCACATTGTAAGTGAATGCTAATACACTAGACTGAGGAAGGTCAAGGTGTGGTCATTTACTTAGATTATTTGATTCCTATCTTTGAAGTACTTTAGAGCAGTTATGAATGAATGAATAATGAATGAGTGGGTGAATAGAAGCTGGATTTGCTGCCAATTGTGAGGAGTTCTAATTTTTCCCCATCTCATTTTATGTTATGATTTGCAAATATGGAATAAAAAAAGAAAATATTAAATCCTTTATGATTTTGTGAGGGAGAATAAGAATGATAGGAGTCAGGTATTATAATCAAAATAACATCAAAATAAAATGAGTATGTTCCAAAGAAGTTTCTATTTTTATATGACTATACCAAGAAACGAAAGTAAAATTGATAAAGCATGAAAAAAAAAATGTGCTGCACTGTTTTAGGTTAATTCTATGTCTTCTTATTATCTCTGCATATTGGACTCCGTTCTATTTATACTGCTTAGGCTATCAGTTTCCTACAGCAGTTGAATAAGCCCCAGAGGACAAAGGTATCACTCTGAAGGGCGTGAGCTTTGCAGTAGGGAAGCAATTGGAGTTCTATTCTGTTGACTCAGTATCTCCTCAGATCAGATGAGTGAGAGAAACAGTGTCAGCAAATTTGGTGCCACTGCACACTCTCATGCCAAATCAAGCAGGTCCATAATATCTCCAGAATTCCCTGTTATATGGATAATATCTCCAAATGGAAGGTAAAGCTGAAAACACCGTTGACTGACCTACAGCAATTTTCTCACTTTCAAATATGGGTTTTTATACAAGACTGTATGTGTGACCTCAGGCAACGATGAAATAGTTAATAGGATTCATGCTCCATAATATGTAACCTAAAGTATCTAGCCTCGTCATTTGAACAGAATTATATCCAAATGTCCAATGCCTAAAATAATAGAACTTTAAAATCAAAATTTGCAAACACAATGGCACGGCAAGTTCCTGATGCTTCAGTGAAAATGAAATTACATCCATGTGGTATATTTTGTGAAATAGAAAACGCTCTAGTAAGTTTTAGAAAAAGTTTCAGCTATGAAAAAAGATGACACAGCCTTCCATAATGAAGGTTTGCTGCTTAAGCCTTAGACAGTCACACAACTAAATTGACACTATATTTTCCTGGTTTTCAAATTACATAGGATTTTACTGTATTTTTCAAGTTCAGTAATATCAGGTCTGAGACTGTGTGGAGAAAATAAAATGAAGAACATTAAGTTGATTGTGGCTGTGCCTACTAAATTTGCACCTTACAGGGTCATTGCTCACCCTTCAGACAGAGTTTCATTGAAATATTTCAGAAAATGGAATTCTACACTTACTAAAATTTCTCTAAAATGCACAGGATTTCTCACCATTAATAAATAACTGCATTAGTAACTTTGATTCTCAAGAAAATTCTTCATCTTTCTGCAGGTAGTGAAGTTTAGTGAATAATCATTTGTTATACAACACTCTTTGTTTTATATGTTTAAAAAAGTTTTACCCTCCTTGTTTTCCCGTTAAAATTTCCAATTTCTATAACGGGTGATTTCTAATCACCTTCTCTGATTATAAAATGAAAAAGCAACAACCAGATACAATCAGAAAAAAATCTACTATTTTAACATTTTTTCTGAAGTTATCTATTTACTACCAAATATATAAAGAATAGCTTAGTAAAGTTTTAAAAAGTAGATCCTGACATTAAATTCAAAATTTTTTCAACCTAATACAGGAAATAAGGATGGACTATACAAATACAGTATACAGTAGAATGAGATTCATGCCATAAAAGCAGTGGCAATTGCATCAAGACTATTTTAAAAAGGGAAAAGTCATATCTATCTGTATAGATCAGGGCAGGTGTCACAGAAAAGAAGGGATAGGATTTGTCAGGCAACCATTGGACGAAAACATTTTAGTAAGAATGCAGGCAAATACACACAGGTATGACAATAATGAGTGTTTAGAGAAAGGAGCAAGTAAATAGTTAAGCTTGCCTTAAACATAAACTTCAAAGGTCAAAAATAAGCTTGAAATGAATGATTATGAACATTTTATCATCAAAAATATAATAACATTTTTCCCCTATGCTCACCTGCATGTATATAAAATGCAATCTCTGGTTAACTTTCTGAGACAATCTCTCAGGAAAATTGTATGCATTGAGATACCAAGTTCTGAAAACTTGTAATGGGGCAAATATTTTTGACACTACACCTTTTAGAGTATGAAAAAAATTCAATAGAATTATTCAGTGACACCTGGACAATATATTTAGAAATCACTTGCATTTGGGCACCTACAGTGTTCATATAATTTGGCTCTCTTGCTGATCGTGGTCTGTTCAGTTTAGGTGTCTAGTTTAAGGATCAGAAGACAATTAACAATTAATAACAAGCTCAAATAGCTTACCTGTTATTGTTTCTATGGCATTAGCTGCTTGGTTCAGCTAATTTACGTCAATATTGCTAAATCAAAACAAATGTTAATAAACAAGAAGGAAAAGAATAAGGGTGCTTTTAAAAATCCACAACATGGCCGGGCGCGGTGGCTCAAGCCTGTAATCCCAGCACTTTGGGAGGCCGAGGGGGGTGGATCACGAGGTCAAGAGATCGAAACCATCCTGGTCAACATGGTGAAACCCCGTCTCTACTAAAAATACAAAAAATTAGCTGGGCATGGTGGCGCGTGCCCGTAATCCCAGCTACTCAGGAGGCTGAGGCAGGAGAATTGCCTGAACCCAGGAGGCGGAGGTTGCGGTGAGCCGAGATCACGCCATTGCACTCCAGCCTGGGTAACAAGAGCAAAACTCCGGCTCAAAAAAAAAAAAAAAAAAAAAAATCCACAACATTTGGGTTTTTTCTTTGTTGTATAATTATAATTATCTTCAAGGTTACAGAAGAAGGCAATTGCCTTAAAAATATTCCAGTTCCTTAAATGATGTAAATGCCTCATGGATTTAAGTCCATTTCAATCATTGGAAAGGGAAATTTTTACTCAGATATATTGAAACTACAGTAGAGAAAAACATAAATCCCAAAACCTATTGAATTTTTATCTCACTTTACATGTTCAGACCAACTTAAAAAGTCATGTTTTTATTTTGTAATTTTTTTGGTTGTTTTTCTAACATGTTTAGAAACACCTTCATGAATGAAGAAGAGGGTGTCAGTGTGTTAAATATATTCTAGAACTTTCTTTTTTAACTTCTCTAAATAATAATTTGGATTTAAATATTATACGCTCATAAACGCCTTATCTTCCATTTTCCTATTTATTTCAAAACAATGTGGCTTGCTTTCAATGGATTTGAAATTACAAGAAGAAGCAAAACAAATGATAAATTTTTAAAATGCCATTATATAATAATAATGTATGGCAAAACAAGTAATTACAATGTCTTACACAAAAGACATCTTCAAGTTGCATTTATATTTATCTTATCTTTAAAGATGATGAAAGAAGAGTAAATGCCAGCTTGTATATGACAGTTTTCCTAAAGTACACTGTCACAATTGCATTGATCTCATTTCGAAAATCTAAGAAGGAAAAGATACACTTGACTTGAGTATAAGGATTTTGAATATAACATGTATTAGACACAATTTTGGACTAGCCTGAGATATCTGGCCATAAGAATGTTTTCATTTGAGATATTGTTAATTTTTCCTCAGGTAGTATAAAACAATGGAGCCACCAATAAATAAGCAGCTGCCTTCCTGAATCTAATAAAGGTTTCCCTGAAAAGTAAGCACCCAGTTGATACAACAACCTTGGTCTCAAACTAAATTCAGCTAGCTTTACACGGAAATGAGAAAAGAGTGACAGTCATTATAAAAGATCTGAGCTATTCATTTATTTATTTACTTAAAAAATTATTGAACATTGACTATATGCCTAGCGTTGTTCTAGGTGATAAACCATAAGTTTAAGAAAAAGACTGCTTCATTTCATAAAAGGGTAACTATTGTTACTGTAACATGATTATATATATATATATTTATATATATATATATATATATATATATATTTAGTTTCTGTCCCTTCATCCCTCCTTCTCCCTGCTTGTTTCCTGGCACACAGCTCCTGAAACACTTGGAATCCCCAAAACGATAAGTCTCTGTTTGTGTGTACATAAGATGACTGGTATCAGGGTCTCCTGGATAGCCTCAGGAAGGTGCTGGTTACCCCTACTATGTGATTAGAGGGTTAGAATTTTTAGCCCCATCCCCTAACCTCCAGGGATGGGAGAGGGACTGAATATTGACATAATCCCCAATGGTCAGTTAGTTAATCAATTACGACTCTATAGTGAAGCTTCCATCACACACACATACACACACACACACACACACACGAGAAAGAGGTTTGAAAAGCTTACGAGTTTCTGAACACATGAAGGTGCTGGGAGGGTGGCATGACTGGTGAGAACGCAGAAGCTCTGCGCCCCTTCTCACATAACTTGCACTATGTACCTCTTCATCTCAGTTTATCTGTGTACTTAGTAATCTCATTTATAGTAAACTGTTAAACATAAGTGTTTTCCTAAGTTCTTTTAGCTGTTCTGGAAAATCATCAAACATGAGTGTTACGGGAACCTCCTGTTTGTAACCAAGTCAGAAAGAAGTTTTGGTTCTTTTGGAAGCCGACCACTTTCAATTGGCATCTGAAGTGGGAGCCAGCCTTGTGGGCCTGAGCCCTTGACCTTTGGGGTCTGCACTAACTCTAGTTAGTACCAGAATTCAATGGAATTGTACGATGTGCAGCTGGCACTGGAGAATTTTCAATGTGGGACAAAAATTCCACACATTTAGTGTGTCAGAAGGAAGTGTTCTGGAAGTATGAAATTTTGTCTTAATAAAAGTGTTTTCTCTACTTTTATGTAAGGAATTACTGATTACAATAGGGTTTAAGTCTATTATCTCATTATGTTTATAATCTTATTGCCCATCTATTTCTGTTTCCTTACTCTCCTTTTCTTCGTTTGTATTACTCAGTATATCTTATTACTTTTTTTGTACTGTCTTTATTTTCTCCTTTTTAATATCATTTTTTAAAATGGTTACCCTAGAAATTTTTGAATCAATTCTTAATTACAAATGACCTGGTTCGGGTAGTTTCTTCACACACATGCTTCGGTTAGAACTCAACTAAAGGCTTAGTGTTCTTTTGCTGGTTTCTGTAGCCCTCACTTTCTGAAGCTATCTGCTCTCCAGTGTCCCTTCTGGTGAGTTCTAGACTTCTTGCCTCCTCCCCCAACCTGAATTTTTTTTTTTTTTTTTTTTTTTTTTTTTTTTTTTTTTTTTTTTTTTGAGGCGAAGTTTCGCTCGTTACCCAGGCTGGAGTGCAATGGCGCGATCACGGCTCACCGCAACCTCCGCCTCCTGGGTTCAGGCAATTCTCCTGCCTCAGCCTCCTGAGTAGCTGGGATTACAGGCACGCGCCACCATGCCCAGCTAATTTTTTGTATTAGTAGAGACGGGGTTTCACCATGTTGACCAGAACGGTCTCGATCTCTTGACCTCGTGATCCACCCGTCTCGGCCTCCCAAAGTGCTGGGATTACAGGCTTGAGCCACCGCGCCCGGCCCCCCAACCTGAATTTTAACTTCATCTCTTCAACTCAAAGAGACTACAAAATGTACCTAGCTTCATTCTCCCTCCTCTGTGGTGTGAAAATTTTCTCCAGGCAATAAACTAGGATAAGCATGATGCTTACCTTATTTGTTTTCCCACTGTTAAGAATGAGAACTCAGAGGTTTTTGATACTCCAGGTTTGAAAAACCTTGTTTTATCCATTGTTAAATGTGATACGGTACCTCCAGGCCCTGCTACTTGTCCTATTTGGAGGTAGAAGTCTCCCTGCATATTGTTTTCTTTTTAAAACTTTTTAAAGTATTTGCTTATATATATACACACATACATTGGCCATCTTTTTACTTTTAATCTACCTGTCTGTATGTTCTAAGTGAATATATTTTATGAACCACACAGGTCTGTTTTTATCCAATCTAAAAATCTCTGCCTTGTAATTGGAGCATCCAGACTATTTATATTAATGTAATTATTGATATTACTGGATTTACGTCTAGTACCCTGCTATTTGTTTTCTATTTGTCTCATCTTTTCTTTGTTCATTTTTTATCTTTGTTTGCTTCTTTAGATTGGGTCTATTTTATCAATTAATTTTACCATTACAAATGGCTCATTCATTTTATCTCTTTTATTTTTTGTTTGACCAATGGGTTAAAATATAATAATTTCATATTATGATAATTTATTTTCAAATAATATTACATGACTTCACGTACAGCATAAAATCTCATAACAGCATATTTTCATTTTTCTCCTCTGCCCTTCGTAGTACTACTGTCATACTTTTTACTTCTATATATATTATAAAGTATAAAGCAAATTGTTTTTTAAGCTGTCAATAATTTTTACATAGATCAAATAATGAGAAAAAAACGCTTGTGTGTTTATTTATATTTTTACCATTGCTAATTGTGTGTGTGTGTGTGTGTGTTCAGTTCACAATTTCACTCTGGCAACATTTTCCTATTCCCTAAGTCATTGGTGTCTTAACTCCCAGTACACATCAAAATGTTACTGATAGTTTCAGGACAGACAGATTCCTAGGCACACAGGGTCAGGTCCCTAGTGAAACCCAACCTTCAAGCCAGAAGACAGCCTGAAGCCTGCAAACCAGGCTGCCCATTCCAGGTAGAATCCATGACCTGGAGTGAGAACTTCCCCACTGCCTTGTAGCCAACCAAATGGTGCTTTTTCCAGGCCCATCAGTGGATCAATCAGTGTGCACTCCCCCATGCTGAGCCCATAAAAACCCGAGACTCAGCCACACATTGGGACTACCCACCTTCAGGTAGGCGCTACCCTCTTTGGGTCCCCTCTCTGCTGAAAGCTGTTCTGTCACTCAATAAAACTCTTCTCTGCTTTGCTTACTCTCTGGTCGTCCATGTAACCTCATTCTTCTTGGGACAAGAACCCAGAACCTACCGAATGGAAGGTGGAAAAGGAGCTGTAACACTATACCCCTCCTGCTCTCTGCCAGCGCTGGTGGCCACCACACATGAGAGGAAGGGGCAGCAGGGTTGGGCCATCCCAGGATCCCTAGGCCAGAGTAAGGCAGTGGGATGAAACCAGACATAATAACAAACTGAAACACACACCCTACAACCCAATTTGACATGCTGAAGACAGAAGAAATGAACAAACTGTGAAATGCTGGAGTTCCATGGTTGCTGGCATCTCCAAGTTATTGGACACTATCATGTTCCCCTCATCCAGATGCCAGCCAGCACCTAAGGCAAAATCCATTTGCAATACTGTTGGTCCAGCTGCAGCCTCACACAGAGCATGAACCTGTGCCAGCACCTGGAGCTGCCCACCTCACCTCAGCAGCTGGCACTCCTGGCTGTGTACTGTGGCCAGACCCTGCACTCACTCACTCACATGCCCCTCACTGCTCTGCACCTGGTTCACTCTCAGTGGGCATGGGATCTGGGCTGGTAGTGTGAGCTGAGTGCAGCCTGTCAGACAGTGGGTGGAGTAAGCCCAGAGGGTACAAGTGAAACGTGAGCAGAAGTGCTATCAGCAACAGAGGTTTCTGGGTGGCGAAGTGGCACCCAAAGGATCCTGTGTTATTACTATATTTGGAGCTAGGACCCTAAAAGAGATAATTACGTTTAGATCAAGTCAATGAGTGCGGCCCTAATCTAATATGATTGGTGTTCTAGTAGAAACAGATAGAAATACCAGAAATGTATGCACACAGAGAAAAGGCTGTGTGATGTCACAGCAAGAAAGTGGCCATTTTGGAAGCCAAGATAGAAATATTAGGAGAAACTAAACCTGCTGACCACTTGGTCTCAGACTTCTAGCCTCCAGAACTGTGAGAAAATAATCTCTATTGTTTAAGCCACCCACTCTATGATTTTTTTTTTATGGCAGTCTTAGCAAAATAATGCACTAGGAATTTTCTTTAATAGTATTTGGAGTGCATATCTGCTGGTGATTAATCTCACTATCTTTCTATGTATGACAAATTTCTCCTTCATTGTTGAAAGATATTTTTGCTGGTAAGGAATTGTGGGTGGACTTTTTTTCTTAAGTAATTTAAAATTGTTGTTTCATTGTCTTATGGCTTGCATTGGTTTGTTATTATCTATGCTTCTCTGTATAAAATGTTTCTTTTTCTCTGGCTGTTTTTAAGATTTTATTTTATTTTGTTTTGTTTTTATTTTTTATTGCACTTTTGGTTCTGGGGTACATGTGCAGATCATGCAGGATTGTTGCATAGGCACATACAAAACCAGGTGGTTTGCTGCCTCCATTCCCCCTTCATCTATATCCAGCATTTCTCCCCACGTCATCCCTCTCCACCTTCCCCACTCCCCACTGTCCCTCCCCAGCACCCCCCAACTGACCCGTGTGTGATGCTCTACTCCCTGAGTCCACGTGTTCTCATTGTTCAACACTGGGCTTTAAGTGAGAACATGCAGTGTTTGGTTTTCTGTTCTTGTGTCAGTTTGCTGAGAATGATGGTTTCCAGATTCATCCAAGTCCCTACAAAAGACATGAACTCATTGTTTTTTATGTCTGCGTAGTATTCCATGGTGTATGTGTGCCACATTTTCTTTGTTCAGTCTATCATTGATAGATATTTGGGTTGGTTCCAGGTCTTTGCTATTATACATAGTGCCACAATGAACATACATGTGCATGTGTCTTTATAATAGAACAATTTATAATCCTTTGGGTATATACCCAGTAATGGGATTGCTGGGTCAAATGGAATTTCTATTTCTAATTCCTTGAGGAATCACCACACTGTCTTCCATAATGCTTGAACCAATTTGCACTCCCACCAACAGTGTAACAGTGTTCCTATTTCTCCACATCCTCTCCAGCATCTGTTGTCTCCAGATTTTTTAATGATTGCCATTCTAACTGGCATCAGATGAAAACTCAATGGGGTTTCTAATGACCAGCGATGATGAGCATTTTTTCATCTGTTTGTTGGCCTCATGTATGTCTTCTTTTGAAAAGTGTCTGTTCATATCCTTTGCCCACTTTTTTGGTTTTTTTTGTTTTTTTCTTGTAAATCTGTTTCCTTTGTAGATTCTGGATATTAGCCCTTTGTCAGATGGGTAGATTGCAAACATTTTTTACAATTCTGTTGGTTGCCAGTTTGCTCTAATGATTGTTTCTTTTGCTGTACAGAAGTTCTAAAGTTTAATTGGATCACATTTGTCTATCCTGGCTTTTGTTGCCATTGTTTTTGGTGTTTTAGTCATGAAGCCCTTGCCTATGCCTATGTCCTGGATGGTTTTGCCTAGGTTTTCTTCTAGGGTTTTTATGGTGTTAGGTCTTATGTTAAATCTTTAATCCATCTGGAGTTAATTTTAGTGTAAGCTGACAGGAAGAGGTCCAGTTTTTCCTTTCTGCACATTGCTAGACAGTTTTCCCAACACCATTTATTAAACAGGGGATCCTTTCGCCATTGCTTGTTATGGTCAGATTTGTCAAAGAACCAATGGTTGTAGATGTGTGGTGTTGCTTCCAAGGCCTCTGTTCTGTTCCATTGGTCTATGTCTCTGTTTTGGTACCAATACCATGCTGTTTTGATTACTGTAGCCTCGTAGTATAGTTAGAAGTTGGACAGTGTGATACCTCCAGCTTTGTTCGTTTTGCTTAGGATTGTCTTGGCTATGTGGACTCTCTTTTGGTTCCATATGAAGTTTAAAGTGGTTTTTTTCAGTTCTGTGAAGAAGGTCATTGATAGTTTAATGGGGATAGCATTGAATCTATAAATTATTTTGGGCAGTATGGCCATTTTCACAGTATTGATTCTTCCTAACCATGAACATGGAATGTTTTTCCATCTGTTTGTGTCCTCTCTTATTTTGTTTGTAGTTCTCCTTGAAGAGGTCCTTTATATCCTTTGTTAGATATACTCCTAGGTATTTTAGTCTCTTTGTAGCAATTGTGAATGGGAGTTCACTCTTGATTTGGCTCTCTGTTTGTCTGTTATTGGTGTACAGGAATGCTTGTGATTTCTACACATTAATTTTGTATTCTGAAACTTTGCTGAAGTTGCTTATCAGTTTAAGGAGATTTTGAGCTGAGACGATGGGGTCTTCTAAATATACAATCACATCATCTGCAAGTAGAGACAATTTGACTTCCTCTTTTCCTAATTGAATACCCTTTATTTCTTTTTCTTTGCCTGATTGCTCTGGCTAGAACTTCCAATACTATGTTGAATAGGAGTGGTGAGAGAGGGCATCCTTGTCTAGTGCCTGATTTCAAAGGGAATGCTTCCAGCTTTTGCCTGTTCAGTATGATATTGGCTGTGGGTTTGTCATAAATAGCTTTTATTATTTCATACCTGCACATGTACCCTTGAACTTAAAAGTTCAACCAACCCAACGAAAAAACAAAATGACTATTTTAAGCTCAGCTGGAGTCATTTGTATAAAAAAACAAAGAAAAGGAGAAAAGATAAAATAATTTGGAACTGTGTTATCTAGAACAAGTGCCACCCCTACCAATTGGCTTTAATTTAGATATAAAGGCTTATATGGCTTACCTTCATTTTTCAAATATTAGTGAATTAGATATGGCCTACAGTAAAATAAAATATTAACCTCAAAGTCTCTGCTAAGAATTTTAATGAGGAGATGATTCTGTTTTGGAAAGGATACATGGCTAGATACTTCCTACTAGTAATAGTCTAAACCAGGAAATTACATGGTTTGATCTAGAGATCAGGTGGAGAATGAAAGTCATCTGGATAATAATGTAAATCCATATCTTCCATTGTGGTTACAGAAAATCTTTAAAAATTGTATTACCTGAGGAAAAATTTCCTCTTTCTTTCTAAGTATTATGTCTTCTACAACCCCTAACAATTAAATTAATATTTATTCTAGAACAATGTATATGTTTGTGTTTGTATGTTTCTTATACTGTTAGAAATACTACAAAGACACAAATTTGGATTGTCAATACCACACTTGTTTTTTTTTTTGAAACGATGGAATACAAAAAGTCATTCTGATGAGAACTGAAAACATCTATATCAACATGCCTTAGTTATTTTTTTTTCCCTAAACACAAACAAATAAAAAATTCAAAAAACCCTCTAACATGAAACTAAACCAGTAAACAACTTTGCTATTTTCAAGAAATTCCTACAAATCAATTCATCAGAGATAAGTTTGCTCACCTTAGTAAACAGATAATTTATCATAGGTTTACTTATCATGTCAACACCTCACCTCAATGCATTCACCAACCTTAAATTATTGTGTTATAAACATTGTCCAATTCTAATAATTACCCTTCTTGAAAAAATCTGCTTTAAACCCATCCCATTTTGAAAACCCTTGAGACCAGACTCCAAATCCTCTAAATTTCCTCCAATCCTAAGACTCTATCTGCTTTACTACAATGAGTGTGAATATATTCTATTAGTCTTTATGAACAGAGTATCTGATGACACTTTTGGGAATTCAACACTAGGCATTTCTTGCCAATGCCACGGATAATGCTAGTTTGCTTTTGTTTTTCATTTAATCATATGTATTGCATTAGTGAGGAGGAGAAAAAGAGGCCCAAAGTAAATACCATTCTTGTGGGTGATGCTAGTGTATTGCTAAGGTAATAAGAAAAATATATTCTCTGACTACATCATAATGCAGCATCTCTCCTTGAATGACAGAGCAGCATGAACTTGAGATTGGGAAAAAGGCTCTGAACTGGTTCGTGTCCACAGATGGAGATGCCAGACCAGCGTCAGTCTTTTCCTTGTACTCTGGCAACAGTCATATTTAGTACATATTAAAGTCCTGTCATATCTCATTACCCACCTACCCTCTCTAGTTATGCCTATACCTTCAAGTCACAGCCATTCTCTAGCCTAGTGGTGTAAGGAATTACGGGGCTGACAGCAAATGATAGTATTGTCTTCCCTACATACATTGCACTGAAGCTGAGGCAGCAATAACTTCACAGCTCCACAGAGGCTGGCCAGCAAGGAGTGCCCAGTAGGGCAATGTAGCAGCATGGATGGTCTCTGAAAAGGATGACAGATACCTCCCCTTTCCCACATATGGTTTTTTCCAAAGTATTTTCATGAAAAAGGGCAGTAGAGGCCGGGCGCAGTGGCTCACGCCTGTAATCCCAGCACTTTGGGAGGCCAAGGTGGGTGGATCACGAGGTCAAGAGATCGAGACCATCCTGGTCAACATGGTGAAACCCCGTCTCTACTAAAAATACAAAAATTTAGCTGGGCATGGTGGCCTGTGCCTGTAATCCCAGTTACTCAGGAGGCTGAGGCAGGAGAATTGCCTGAACCCAGGAGGCGGAGGTTGCGGTGAGCCGAGATTGCACCATTGCACTCCAGCCTGGGTAACAAGAGCGAAACTTCACCTCCAAAAAAAAAAGAGGGCAGTAGAACTTCGGGTTAGAGTTACGAAGGGATATTAATTGCTTTATCTTTTCTCTGAAGTCTCTTCGGTTTTTTTGTCCGGTAAAGAAGAAACAAGAAATAACTGCAATTCCTGCTGTGAACTTCTGTCTCCCCACAGCCCTGTGCACGTCTAGAGGAGACACTGTAGTTCTTTCCAAGGCAAAAGTAGAAAAAGGAGGTTGATGATCAGGAAGTTGGTCGAAGGCCGCTGGGTGGTTCTAGAGTTGTAACTACTAATGAGCGTTCAATAATTCAGCTCTCTCAGCCACGGGCACCAGGCCAGCTGCTATTTTGATCAAACAATTATTTATCCTGACAAGGGTGGGACATGTGAGAAACCTCTTGGCAGCAGAACTTGTTTCTTTATTTTAAAGCAAGATGATAAATTATCCCAGAAATGGGTTCTTGTTTTTTTCCCTAAGAATATACATGTATATAAAAGTAGTATGTGAAGTGCAACACTATAGTATTAATACAACTCTTTCTAACTAAAATTAACATTGACTTTTTTTTTAAACCCAGGGTTGGTAAAGGTATAAATAATCTTTGCTACCCAGTTAAGGTAGAAATAATCTTCGTTACCTAGTTAATTATTCATTGTATGATAATCCCTGTGTCAGTAGTCATCTAAATGTTGATCTCCTCCACAGTGTCTTTTGTAATTGACTAATGTTGGAAATGCAAAAGACCCAATGAGAAATGGAATTTCTCCTTGTCTTTCAGTTACAAGGTTGACTATGTTTTTTAAATGGGTAGACAGCATATGATGCAACAAGGAGGGCACCAATGGATGAATAAAGAAATCAAAGTTCCTACCTGGGCTCAGCAATAAATTCCCATGGCCTTGGGGAAATAATTCAACCTTGTGAACAACAATTTCCATTTTTCTAATTCTTTAGATCAAGGGTTAGCAAACTTTTTTTCTTTTACTTAGTAGTAAATATTTCAGGCTTTGCAGGCCATTTGGTCTCTTCCACCATCTCAATTCTGCTCTTGTATTGCAGAAACAGCTATAGACGATGTGTAAATGAATGCGCATGGTTAATTTCCTGTAAAACTTTATTTATGGACAGTTAAATTTGAATTTCATAATATTTTCATGTGTCATAAAATATTTTTTGTTTGTTTCTGTCCCAACCACTTTAAAATATAAAATGATTCCTGGTATGTGAGCTGCATAGAACCAGGTTGCAGGCTGGATTTGGCCTATGGGCCCTGGTTTACTAACCACTGCTCTAGATGCTTCCTAACAATAAAATTCCCTTTGGTTTCTTGAGTTTGGAACAGACAAAGAACAAGCCAAGGTGAAGAATTAAAATGTGAATAAAGAAGCTTTTAGAGAGGTTGTAGAAGACAGCATGATGAACTGATGTTTCTGGAAGAGTACAACAAGCAACTAGTTGAAGTGAAGGATGACACAGAAAAAAGGAGTAGCTCAAAAGAATAGACTTGCCATGTTGATAATCAGAATATCTAACAACACATCTTTGGCTTAAACCAAAACTAGAATTAAACCATAAGAAACTCTAGGGATAAGTAGAGATGACTGTAGACAGGACATTATGTTTGTACACATGCACATTTGGATGAATAGTGGTCATTGACACACAGAGCCTCACAGAAACCCTTTAGTGACCCTGAAGAAGATTAGACATGCCTAATAATATATGCTTATGAGAAAAGAGGAACAAGGACATGACCATAGAATGAGTAGGGATAAAAACATTTTAAGTAAGCTTGCAAAACAGCTGCCTATTGTATCAGTATAATTTGCTTAAGAATAAGTTGCACAGTAATAGGTGTGGCAAGAGCACGTTGGCATATTGTATATTGACTTCTGCATATATCAACAAGAGGCAAAGAAAAACAATATTATTTAAATGTATAACACCAACACAGACATTTATTTCATCTACTGGCTCTAAAGGAGGCGACCTGTATTATTACTATCTGGGTAACGTGCTGAGTTGTTTTTGATAGGATATGATTGTTTTAGTAAATATACAAGAGTGGCATGGATCTGTGACTTGCTTTATTTATTCAGACCAATGTCTTCAAAGGCTTCAGCCTAATCATCATGAATATTAATTTATTTTTCTATTTGAGAAAAGCATTCGAAAAAGATGACTTCCTTTGGCCATATAAGAAGATAAACTAAATCACAAAGGATTGAGATAGTCCCTAATTCAGCAAAACTGTACTTACTCTGACATTTTATTAAGGGTGAAGAAAATATAGACACATTGGAAATATTTTACAAACATATTTCATGAATAAAAGTAATAAATAGCACTGGCGTGTTTTCTGTAGGGAGTTGTTTAAAGTAATAAATAAGTAGGATTTAACTAAGTGCTGATTAAAAGAAGAAATATTAGCATTCTTCCTAAGAATTATAACCATTAATTTGACTCCCCTTTTACTCATCAAATATACTCAGATGTATAAGAAAAATTAATAAGATGTTGTTAAGAAAAATTAATAAGATGTTAAGAAAATATTTTTACAACTTCACATGGAAAAAATTGCTGACAATAGGTTTTGTCTTAAAGTAGGAATTCTTTTGATGGACTCAAAAATATTCATCAAGGAGAAAAGTCACAGACTACACAATAACTAGTATTGTATTAAGTGAATGCATTAGTTTTCCCGTTTTAGAACTCTGCTAGTGAGATTTAGTGGCATGATGTTCTGGAACTCTGTGGTTATTATTCTTATTTCACAATAAGCCACTCAGCCTCTTCCGGATTTAATATGTATGGAAGCTCAATTATGGGAATGTTTGTAAAGGTGCACCTGGTTCTTTAGACTCCAACAAATGAAGGAGCACCTATTAAGTTGCTGAGACATTAGTGCTCTCAGAAGTCTATTACTATGTTAAAAATTATGGTGTATGCCAAAATCAGTAGGTTCTCTCCCTTCAGTTTCTGTTAACAACAATGCCAGTGCAATTCCTGCTGCTTTGTGAAATAATGTTACCTATGTCTGGCTGACATGCAGAAACTTGTATTTCTCCTCTGTTTTTCCTCTCCAGTGATCAGGTATTGATCATTCCTGTGATATTTGATAAAAAAAAAAAAAAGTTTCACATTATAATAGAGTGATTTATAACATTCAGGTCCTCAAAACATTTGTCAAATGCAAACAGATGTGAAACTACTGGCTTTTCATTTTGTGTGAGTAAGTTGGGTGATAATTTTTTTTTGTAATGTCTCTGTCACATTTTAGTATCAGGGTTATGCCATCCTTACAAAATAAGTTGGGGTGTGTTATCTCCACCTTTATTTTTTTAAAAAGCCTTATGCAAGACATATTATTTCTTCTTTAGATGATTTATAGATTTTAGTGATGAGCCATATGGGCCTACAGTTTTCTTTGTGAAAAGGTTTTGGTAATGGGTTCAATTCCTTTAAAAGTTACAGAGCTATTAAATGTTCTGTTTCTTCTTTTGTCATATTTGGTTAATTATGTTTTTCAAGATTTTTTCTTATTCCACTTATATAATCATATTTATCAGGATAAAGTTCTTTATAACATTATCTTTTTAGTACCTATGAGCTCTGTAACCATATCAACTTTTTCATTGCTATAGGTAATTTGCATTTCTTTACTTAATTCTTGATCAATCCTTGTTAGGATTACCAATTTTATTAATCATTTCAAGAAAAGATCCATGGCTTTGTAAACTTACTCTGTTGTTGGTTCATTTTCTATTAATATTTCTTAATAGAAATATGTATAGTAAAGACCATTCTGATAAGGTGTGATGGAAATAAGGAATGTCTTACTGTGAATTGGAGTAAAAGCCATCCTTGTTATATCGTAGCAAAGATCTTGCCTCCATTGTGTCCATGTTCTAGGGTTTTATGAAGGTAGAACTTAAGAATGTTGAACTAGGATTTCTGGAAGAAATTTCTAAACAAATCAGAGAAGGAGCTGTGTGGTTACTTTGAGCTGCTTATACTGAGATGTAGGAGCAAATGAATAATTTAAAACAGAATTTATAACTAAAGAGGAGGAAAGCCAAAAAATCTGGAAAAATCACAGCCTGATCGTGTTAAGAGTGAACAGGCAAGTTTGGGAGAAATTGCTGAGGGTGTGGTCCAGTGATTACTTTCTAATAAGATTAGCATGAGTAAAAGAGAGTTTGGCTGTGTATTAGGACAATGGAGAAAAGGCACAGGTCTAGGAGGGCAGAATGGCTTTGTGAGATGGGCCTGGAGTTCCCTGCATCCATACGTTGCTGCTCCCTGGATCCTGGCTGCTCCAACCATGTCTCAAGTGCCTCCAGGTGTAGCTACCTCCAGGCATAGCTTGCGCCGCAGCTTTGGAGGGCACAAGCAATCAGCCTCGGTAGCATCCATATCCATGGAGTGCTAATTCTGCAGGTCTGCAAAATGCAAGAGAAGTAGAGATGTGGTGGTCTCCACCTATATTTCAAAGGACATATTAATCTGCCTGGGAACTCAAGCAAAAACTTGCTTCGGGGTGAAGTTGCCACAGATAGTCCCTACCACGGTAATGTCTAGTGGAGTGTGAGAGTGCAGTTACTGCTGGGTTGGGCCACTGGCAGCATGCGACATCCACCTGGGAAAGTTACAGACACTGGGCTCCAACTCATATGAATAACCATGTGAGCTGTGCATCCAGCACAGCCCTAGAAGTAAGGCTGCCTAAGGCTCCCAGTATGTCAAGAAGACAACATATGGAATAAAGTATTATTTTGCAGTTATAAGATTAAATGTCTACCCTGCTGAGTTTTGGATTTGCTTGAGCTGGGTACTTCTTTCTTTTGACCTATTTCTCCTTTTGGAAATTGAAATGTTTACCCAATATTTCTCCCACCATTGAATCTTCAAAGTCGATAACTTGTTTTCCATTTTACAGGCTCATAGCTGGAAGGAGCTTGCCTTGAGTCTCAAATGAGACTTTGGACTTAAAACGTTTGCGTTGTTGCTGAAACAGGTAACACTTTGCAGTGATGGAGCAATTGTATTTTGTACCTGAAAAAGATATGAGTTTGAAGAGCCAGGGGCAGAATGCTATTGGTTTGACTGTGTCCCCTCTGAAACGTATGTTGAAATTTGATTCCCAATTTGGCAATGTTTGGAGGTGGAACCTAGTGTGAGGTGTTTGAAACATGGAAGTACTTAGTTCCCATGAGAGTGGGTTGTTATAAATGAGACCAGCCTCTCTTGTGTGTCCCTTTGCACTCATCTGCTCACCTTACTGTGTTAAAATGTGTGTGCTGAATGAAGAGACCTCCAAACAGGCTTTGTGCGAGCAACATCACTGTTTATTAACCTGGGTGCAAGTGGGCTGAGGCTGAAAAGGGCATCAGTGGAGGGTGGTGGGATAGGAGTTGGTTTTATAGGTTTGGGGTGGGCAGTGGAAAGTTACAGAAGTAACTTCAGGGTGGTTTTTTGCAAGCTGGGAGGGGTTCGTAGGGTAGGGAGTCACGAGGTTGACCAAGGTCGGTTACAAAGTCCAATGGCCTTACCAATTAGGGTGAGAATAAGGAACAACAGAGAATGAATGTCTCAAAGTTTAGTAGGTGCAGCAGGCATTTATCATTTTTTCCTTTTTTCATGGTCTTCCAGTTACTTCAGATTTTTCAGGAGCTCGTCTGGAGTGTCCATGCAGGTCACAGAGGTTAACATGGTGTTCATGGGGCAGTCAGTTGGCCTAAAAGACCTTACATACTGCTTGTCTGCTATGTTGTGATGTAGCACACGGCCCTAACTAAAAGGTGAGCAGATAATAGCACCATGCTCTTGGACTAGAATTGTCACCAGAATTGAGAGACAAATGAATCTTTTTTTTTTATAAATTACTCAGTCTCAGGTTTGCTGTTATAGCAACACAAATGAACAAAGACAGGAGTAATTAGCATTTTAGCATTGATAAGATCTTCAGGGTAGAAACTTCATGATGAGACTGGCAGCTTTATAAGAAGAGGAAGTGAGACCTGAGCTAGAACATTTGCTCTGTCTTGTCACATAATGTCTCTTGCCAAGTCATGACACAGCAAGAAGGCCCTCATTAGATAGCTGTGCCATGCTCTTGGACTTCCCAGCCTCCAGAAGAATGAGCTAAATAAATCTCCATTCTTTCTAAATTACCCTTCTGTAGAATTCAAATATAGCAACAGAAAATGTTTTAAGACAATTATGTCTTCAGATAATTAAGGCATAATTAAGACAATAGAAATGTTGAACTTACAGAATGTAGGTGGTGGGGAATTGAGAAGATGCTAGTCAAAGGATATAAAATTTCAGCTGAATAAACATAGAGTTTACAAGGGCATGGGGAAATGGATTTAAAAAAAATACTGCTGCGGAGAGCAATGTTGCAGTCTTTCAAAAAAGCAGTTTGTGTTAATTATCTAAGATTTTTAATTCTGTATACTTCTAGGGATTTGTTCTAAGGGAATATATATGATTCATATACAAATTCTAATATATTAATCTCAGCATTATGTATAATAATGCAAATTTGAAAGCAAAGGACATTGATTTAATAAACTCACATTCATATAATATTATACCATGTAGGTATTAACACAGTAACAAAAAAGGTATTCTACCTAATATGAAAGGCTACATTCATGAATAGTTATTAATTTAAAATCAAGTTAAATGGTTTATTTATAACAATCCTTTCTTTTATCTTTTTATGTGCATGTAGAGAGGATACCAAAATATTAACAGTGATATTCTCTGGGTAGTGGGATTATCAATGACAAATTTTCTTTTTGTATTATTTGTATTTTCCAAATTTCTTATGATAAATAGATATTATTTTATAATAAAAAAAGTTTCTAAAATTGCATTGCATACATCATGTAGCTTACTCTTCTTTTTTCTTTTAATTCCCAATTTATGCATTTTTCTAATCACAAGCAAGGTCAAGAAATTGAGAGAGAAGATTTGGCTAAAGAGTAAGATTCCCAAGGAAGATCAATAGTGAATAATGATTGAAAAAAAAAGTAGATGAAAGAGTCTAAACAAAGTTAGAATAGACTGGAAATATCAATTGCTAAGTGGGAAATCACTGTGCTAAAGTAAAATGGGTACATTAGGAGAGCTGAAGAAGGATGATTGAGAGAACTGAGTTCTATATTATAATGGTTTTTCACATATTTCCTGTGTTTGACTTTACAGAAGTCAGGCAATGGAATATAGCAAAGTTTCTCTAGGTAAGATCCTGTTAACACTCAGGTGTCATCAGCCATAAGCTGCGTGAAGAGTAAGGCCAGTCACACCATTACACCATTGCAAGGTACACCAGTGTATGAGGGTCATCAAAACAGCAAGAAAGCAGTAATCAAGCAGTTGGGGCTCTACAAAGAATTCTAATTGTAACACGGAAACATGTAATGGAATCCTCCCTCTGCCAAAGTGGAAATGATGATAATATTTCTTATTTAATATTACGGTTTTGATTTAAAAATCTCTTTGTAGGCAGCAACCCTTTCACTAGTAAATAAATATAAAAGCAATATTTAAATACTGTCAATTTGAAATTATGCCAAATTATTTTTCTGCCTAAGGGCAATAGTAGGTTGTAGTTTATTTGTACATCCAATTACAAATCAGAAAAAGGGATCTAACAAGGTTCCAATAAAAACATCTCATGTTCATGGATTGAAAAATTCAGTATAGTTAAAATGACCATACTGTCCAAAGCAAACTACAGATTCATTGCTATTCCTATCAAGCTACTAACATCAGTTTTATATAATTAAAAAAATATATATATATATATATTCCAAAGTTCATGTAGAACTTAAAAAGACTCTAGACTGCCAAAGCAATTCTATTCAAAAAGAACAAAGTTGTAGGCATCACATCACATTACCCAGCTTCAAACTATACTATAAGGCTATAGTAACTAAAACAACCCGTTTTGTACTGATACAAAAACAGACACTTAGACCAATGGAACAAAATAGAGAACCCAGAAATAAAGCTGCACACCTACAGACATCTGATCTTCAACAAAGTGAACAAAAATAAACAATGAAGAAAAGACTTCCTATTCAATAAATGATGGCTGGGATAGCTGGCTAGCAATATGCAAAAGAATAAACCTGGACCCCTACCTATCACCATATATAAAAATTAACTCAAGATGGATTAAAGATTTAAATATAAGACCTCAAACTATACTAACTCTGGAAGACAGCCTAGGCAATACCATTCTGGACACAGGAGCTGGCAAAGATTTCATGATGAATGAAATCATGTCCTTTGCAGCAACATGGATGTAGCTAGAGACCATTATCCTAAGTGAATTAACACAGGAACAGAAAACCAAACACCACATGTTCTCATTTATAAGTAGGAGCTACACATTGGGTACATGTCGATATAAAGATGCAAAAATAGGCACTGGGGACTACTGGGAGGAAGGAGAGGAGATTAAGGTTCAAAGCTAACTATTGGTTACTATGTTTAGTACCTGGGTGAAGGAATCAATCACATCCCAAACCTCAGCATCAAGCAATATAACCATGAAACAAACCTAGCAGGTACGCCCTGAATCTAAAATAAAAGTTGGAATTATTAAAAAAAAAAAGTGAGTCAGGAATTTCAATTCATCACCCTATTGGAAAACACCAGATCTGAATATGCAGAAGCAGTCAACCAAATGTTTAGGCCTACAGTATTTTTTATAAAACAAGTAAAAGAGCACTATACAACTATATTAGTCCATTCTCACCCTGTTATGAAGAAATACCTGAGACTGGTATTTTATAAAGAAAAAAAGCTGAATTGACTCACATTTCTGCAATACTGGGTGGGGCCTCAGGAAACTTACAATCATGGCGGAAGGCAAAGGAGAAACAGGCACCTTCTTCACAGGGCACAAGATGAAGTGAGGGCAAGCAGGGGAAATGCCAGACACTTATAAAACCATCAGATCTCCTGAGACTTGCTCATTATCATGAGAACAGGGTAGAGGAAGCCACTCCCATGATCCAATTAACATATCAACAATACACGTAAAGGAATGCAGACCTCTTAAATGACCTATTAAAGAAATGAAAATAGATTTTTAGAGACTGGTAGTCATAAAATAAAGAAACATTGTAGAGGAGCTAAACTATACAATTAAACGGAATCTATATTTGAAATAGCAAAAAACAAAATGAACACATCAGAGAATTTGAGAAATCATCCCAGAGTATAGAAAAAAAGTTGAAAAGTATAAAACATGAAAGTTATCAAAGAGAAGATGGTATCTGTGGGTGGAAAAAAGAGAAAGATTTGATTCTTTAATTATAGGTATTTCTGAAAAAGAATCAAATTACAAAACTTGAAATAGAAACTAAAATCAAGTATACAATTTAAGAAAAATTTACTCTCCTGGAAAATACAGTTTACATTGATTGATTTAAAGAGAGTTCACATGACATTAATGAAAAGAGACTCACTTCCTGATCAAATATTGGAATTACAAGACTGTAGAAATATTAAAGAAGTATTTGGACTAAAACAAATAAATCCAAGACCAGGAGTGTGGCACAGGCCTGTAATCCCAGCACTTTGGAAGGCTGAAGTGGGCAGATTGCTTGAGCCCAGGAGTTGGAGACCAGCCTGAGAAACATGGCAAAACCTCATTTCTACCAAAAAACCAAAAACAAATAATAATGATAATAATACAAAAATTAGCCAGGCATGATAGAGCATGCCTCTAGTCCCAGCTACTTGGGATGCTGAGATGGGAGGATTTCTTGAGCCCAGGAAGTTGAGTCTGCAGAGAGCTGTGATGTGATTTGCCACTGCACTCCAACCTGAGTGAAAAAGGAAGATGCTATCTCAAAAAAAAAAAAAAAAAAAAGAAAAGAAATGATACAGCTTCCATAAGTGGAGGAACACCAGGGCTCTTGTCTTAGGCTGACTTGCATAAAATGACATGGACACATGTGGAGTGGTTTTAAGGAGTGGAGAGTTTAATAGGCAAGAAAGAAGGAAGAAGCTCCCCTGTACAGAGACAGAGGGAGGGGGATTCTCCAAAGCTGAGAGAGGAAACCCCGAGTGCAGCAAATACTAGCATTACATGAGGAAGCTGGAGGAGGCAGTGTCTGATATGCATAGGGCTTAGGGGATTGGTCTGAACAAGCATGTCATTCATGTAGCCCTCGAAAAAACTGGCCTTCCCACCCTAGCCTTTCAATATGCAAATGTATGGCACCATAATGTTCTACACACGTGGGGATGTGTTCTACACACAGGGAGAGCATGTTGCCAGGCACATGTGGGGTCAAGGGCAAGAGAACGACAGTGGGAATCCCTATGTTTGGGTGGAATCAGCTTCTAATGGCCTGCATTTGCATATCAAAGGTTGCCTGACCAGCTCTAAAAGCCAGGTTTTCCTGCTAGAGACATGTCTGGAGCTGCTTTAAAAGAGAGAAAAATTTTCCAAGACCCCCTTTTCCTCTCTTCCTGCCTAAAATAATTTCTTAATGTTAAGCACGCTCTGAATGAAGAGACCACCTAAACAGGCTTTGTGTGAGCAACAAGGCTGTTTATTCACTGGCTGCAAGTGGGCTGAGTCCGAAAAGAGAGTCAGCAGAGGGTGGTGGGAGAGAAGTTGGTTTTATAGGTTTGGGGTAGGCAGTGGAAAGTTACAATTCAGGGCAATTTTTGCAAACTGGAGAGGGTGTTGCCAGTGGGAGCAGAGGTGGTGTGGGGAGGGTGTCACAAGGTCCAAGGTCCAGTGTCACAAGGTTGGCTTATTAGTTAAGCCAGACAATGGTGGAATGTCATAAGGTGATCAGGCACTGCAGGAGCTAGCTATTTGTCTTTGTTGGGGTGGGGGGGCAGCTGTCACAAGGTTGACTAAGACTATCTGGCTCGGGGAGTCCATCTGGAGGTGTGAATCACAGGGGTCACCATGTCATAGTCCATGGTACAGTCAGTTATAAGAAACTTGCACTTAATAATTCCTATGAAGGAAGGAAGGGAGGGAGGGAGGAAGGGAGGGAGGGAGAGGAGGGGAGGGGAGGGGAGGGGAGGGGAGGGGAGGGAAGGGAATAAATTCAGGCCACAATCTCAGTCTTATCTGATTATTAAAAGCCAGAAATCTTTTTATAAAGTTTTGAAGGAATAACAATTTTGAGAGACCTGTATGTTTTACTTCTTTGTTTTTAGCAACTGGAAGAGAAAATATTGATAATTGTTTTATTGAGTGAATAAAAGAATAACAATTAGCTAGTTGCCCATCATGTATGAAGGTAAAATACATTAATAAAAATTTAATATATGTCCATGCACACCCATCAGACAACAAAAGAAATCTCTTAACATTGTATTGATAAAGAGATGCATTCTAATTAAAATTTTCAGCACTGAGAAGTCATAGTATCAAGTAGACCAGTAGTTCAGTCAATGACAAAAGGGGCTGAATAGACTCACAGCTGCAGGTTGCCATGCTAGAGAACCCAGAAGTCAGTGCAGAGGTTGCTTCCCAAAGATGCTTCTGGATAAAACTTCAAAGAAAATCAAATTGTCATAACTTTGTTTTACTCATTACCCGAATTAGCTGTAATTGTCACACACACATGTGCACATACACACAAATTTCTCCTGAATTGACCGTGAGTTTAGAAAGTCAGTTTTACTGTTACTAGATAAATGCCCCATCCCTTATTCCAACAGACAGGGAATGAAAACACACTAAAATATGGTTATCTGAGATCCAGAGGTTTGAGGTCAATTATCTATATATTTTGTTTTCTGTGTTTTCTAGTCTTCATCAGGTATTTATATTGAATAATTATTTGTTTTCAGAAAAGAAATATAAAATTATTATCTGTAGTGGTAATTCAAGATTTTGTCCCCTAGTGACTAAACATCTTTGAAATATGTATATGGAAGCAGGAACTCAGTTTTTCATTCTATTGATAGTTTCAATTTTCAGTCCAGTAAAATATTGAGGAAGCAAGACATCTTTGCACATGTTATGCCTGCTTTGGGGAGCTTTCTAGGCATACAAATGCTGATTTTTTTCTCTGTATTTGCTTTTAAACTCTTAATTGTATCCTTCTAACCAAATCGACAATTTGAATTAGATCTTGATCCTGCCTCTGATCTCCTGATTCCCTGCTTCCTTCCTTCCAAGCCTGAAAAAAACCATCACTGACTTTCACAATACAGGGCATTTTCTAGAGTCTTGCTTGATTCAGCAGATTTACCTGAGAGTGAACAAATGAAGCATGAAGATTTATATGGAACTGTCTAACTCAAGCACATGTTATTATATCATTAATAAGAAGAATTAAATCATTGGCTCTGCTGTTTTCAGGCTTCAAAGTCAATTTGCTTTTATTGTAACTAATTGGCAAAAGAGAGGAGTCAAATGATCAGTTCACAACAGGAGATGCCATGCCATTTGCTACACAATCAGTCCACAGTGTTTTCCATGGACCAAAAGAGGTCACCTTCAAATTTATTGTTGTAATAAAATTTATTGACCTGCGATCAGTGGAAATGAGATTATGCCAGCCCTTTCTTTTGTGAAATATAACTTTCCAAATATTATAGGAGCTACAAAGTAAAATGAATATTTTTGTGTAGGGTAAAGTAGATTCTTCCGACCTACCGTGTTGGGTTTTTTACCCTTGTTCTACAGTCAGAGTCCTTTTGGCTCTATGTAATAATAGAATGAAAGAGAGGGCTTGAGAATATCATTATAACTGAGTGGTTACTACAGAAGGCAAGAAATGATTCCTTACCTAGTAAAAATAACTAGCTACCTAGAATTTGCATGCATGCAATTGAGTTATCTACAAATTTGGTATGCCCAGGGAAGTTAAATTAATACAATCAACACCTCATAAAGATGTCCGGATGTTTTGGGGGATAATGTCGCAGACAAATAATAATGTAGCTAGTAGAGAAAATCATTTCAGAAGTTGTCTGTCAATCTTAATGCAAGTTCTGCACAATGCAGAGTGCACCACTCTACTCCATCGTTGGCTCTTATTACGCTTTGTTTCACCCTGCCGAGGCGATCATTGGGAGTAAGACCTCAACCTGGATGCTGCTCTAGTCAAGCCACTTCAAAATTATCAAGATTCTATTGAGTCAGATTCAGAACTGAGTGAAAATGGGCCCTTAAAGAACTGTATTTCAGTCTCACAATAGTATGAATCAGTGCTGTGGCCTAACAATCTATCTAAGATCTTTAGTAACTTGATATGACCATTTTTAGCTGTATGTATATTATCCTGGCATGAAAATGAGAAAAAGTATCATTTGCTTTGGTTGATAATATGGTTTATCTATTTCTTCAATGTATATTGAGTGCATATTATGTATTCACTATACTGATATCAACTGAGATAAATCAGTCAAAACAAAACAAAAGCAAAAACAAATGCAAAAGCCAAGACCCTGATCTTAAGAAGAAGAATGCATTAAAAACTTGTTACTTAGTAGGCATACTGTAACATGTCATTAGAGTCACGTATAAAATATTTAAACAGAATTTTAATTTTGTTACTCAGCAACTTTGTTGAATGTTCTTATCTATAGTAATTTTCCCATATACTATTTTAGGTTTCTATGTAGAAAACCATAACAATTACAAACAATGGCAATTTTATTTCTTTATATCCCATCCATATTTATTTTACTATTTTTTATTTCATTTTACCATAATTTACAAAAATTGTTATAAATTCCTTTGGAATCAATTTGATTTCATTTGTTTTTATTTTTGACATTTAAAGTATGATATACATACAAAAGTGCACAAACCTACATATGTAACTCAATAAATTACCACAAAGAGGTAGCTGTCACCCTGATCAAAAAGCAGAATACTACAAGAACACTGAAAACCTCCATTAGACCCTTCCCAGTTATCACCTCTACCTTCCCCATGAAAAGTAACTAATACATGGACTTTGAACACCATAGTTTTGCTTTCTGGTTTTTGGATATTTTATAAAGTCATATAGTACGTTTTCTTTTGTACCTAGCTTTTTTCTTTTCTATCTAGCTCTTTTACTTCATAGTATATCCATGAGATCCATCTTTTTTTAATCTTAAATTCTGTTACCATCATATAAATATAGCAGGATTTATTTTTATATTTTTCCATTGATAGACTTTTGGATTGTTTCCAGTTTTTGTTTATACAACAAAGACTGATATATAAATTCTCTATCTGTTATTTGGTATATATGTACACGTATATATTTTTAACATATACCTGTAAGTGAAATAATGGGTTTATAGAATAAGCATACAGCCTTAATAGAAACTGATACTCAGTTTTCCAAAGTGGCTGTATACTTTAGTTGTACAAACCAAAAGTGTATTTACAATACCACCAACAGCGTATAAAACATTCCTGTTTCTTAATATCCATGCCAGCATTAGGTATCATTAGTCTTTTAATTGTAGCCAGTTTGGTGAATGTTTAATCATATCTAATTGTGTTGTTTTTTTAATTTTCCTGAATACTAAAAAGGTTAATGAATTTTTAATATTATTATTTATTATTTTGATATTTTAATGCTTTATGTTTTTCCCCTTCACATTTAGATCTACAATATGCCTGCAACAGACTATTATATATGGTGGGAAGTAGAAGGAAAAATCGAATTATTTCAGCACCACTTTCTTCAGTGCTGCCTTTGATATAAATGAAATGTGTGGCTATAATTGGGTTAATTTCTAGACTTTCAATTAATTTCCAGTGTTCTTTTGTTTGTTCTTGTACCAGCATTCTGTTGTATTAATTTTATAGTTACAAATAAGAGTTGTATTTATTAGAGTAAGTTATTTAATCATGTTCTGTTAGAAGATTTTTATTATTAGAATTTTTAACTTCAATAAAAATTTTATAATCATATGCCAATTTTTAAAAAACTTACTGGAATTTTTAAGCTTGCATTAAGTTTCTAGGTTTATTTAGAGAGATTTGCTGACTTCAAATTTTGCATCTTCTAGACTGTGAACAGAGTATATACTTAAATTAATTTAAAATTAATTTGGTCAGTTGCTGTGTCTGACACCTGTAATCCCAGCACGTTTGGAGCCTGGGACAGACAAATCACCAGGTCAAGAGTTTGAGACCAACCTGACAAACATGGTGAAACCCTGTCTCTACTAAAAACACAAAAATTAGCTGTGTGTGGTTGCACATGCCTGTAAGCCCAGCTACACAGGAGGCTGAGGCAGGAGAATCACTTGAACCTGGGAGGTGGAGGTTGCAGTGAGCCAAGATCACACCACTGCACTCCAGCCTGGGCAACAGAGTGAGACTCTCTCAAAAAAAAAAAAAAATTTCTGAAGAACATTTTATTATTTTAGAAGTATCTACACAAACATTGTTTTTAATTTGTTCTTAGGTATCTAATTTTTAAAATAATATTGTTAATTTTAAAAATCATTTTCTGTTTTTGGAATGTAGAAAATTGATTTTTCATATACCCATTGACATTGTATCTAGCAATCTTGCCAACCTGCTTATTAATTTAACAATTTATATGTGCATAATTGTAGATGTTCTAACCTTTTAATCATGGTGTTTGCAAATAATGATGATTTTATTTATTTATTTCCACCTTCTAATTTTTAAAAGAAAACTGTTATTTCCTCATTGTGTATTTGTAATCTCCAGCAGATGTTGAATAGCAGGGTGTTACTGGCAATTTTCATCTCTGCAAACATTGTTTCCATCTATTCTCTCTGCTCCTTTTGGAACTTCAGTTATGCATATGTTAGAATTCTCAATGCATTCCATATTTATCTTATCTTCTTTTCTCTATTTCCCAAATTTTGAAGCTCTCTGCTTCATTTTCAATGTTTTGTTTAAACTATACTACAATGGCCTTGACTTTCTTTTCAGTTGTATCTAATCTACTATTAACCCAACCACTGAGTCCTTGATTTTAGCTATTATATTTTTGGGATTTAGATTTTTTGTTTAGCTATTTCTTTTATATTTCTAACTCTTTGCCAAAATTGTCCACCTTATGTTATGTATCTGTGAACATATTAATCATACCTATTTTAAAGTATTTATATGCTAACTGTATTTTCTGGATTCTCTGTGGGGTTTTTTTTTTCCTGTTGCTTGATGTACATATTTGTTTGGGATACACTTTTGCCTTCTGCCTTATTATTATATATTTAATACCAGATATGAAAACTTATAGAAATATTATGAGTTGCAAGATGCTGTTCACTGCCTCCAGAAATGATTTATAGTGTTTTTGCTTTCTTTATAAAGAAGTTAGAATCAATCTCGGGCCACCTTAATCCAGTTCTGGAACTGAAATGATTAGAAGCTGGATTTAATGAAAGAGAATATTTTATTTTTGCTTTACCCTTACTCCTGGAGCTTAACTTTACCAAAAATTGTGAATTTATCAGCACTGTTTTCCCATTGTCAGACTCTGAATATCAATTTTTGTCCCCTTATTCTACTGAGGCTGTTTCCTTTGTTCATCTTCTTGTACTATCAGTTTCCTCTTCCTTAATCTGCATATACCCCTAGGTGAAAATTGGCTTCACTGCCAGGCTCACCTTTCTCCATTTTCTTCCTTTTCCTTATAGATATTATTTCCACAGTTCAAAATTTCTGAAAGTTGAGAGGTGAAATTTCATTGTGTTTCTAGATTGTATTCCTCTAATTATTAGCAATATCGAACATTCTTTGTCATATAACTGCTGGCCAATTGTATGTCTTCTTTTGAGAAATGCCTATATGGGTCCTTTGCCCATTTTTTAATTGGGTTGCTTTGTTGAAATTAAGTTTTTTGAGTTCCTTATATACTTTGAACATTAACCCCTTAAGAGATGCATGTCTTGTAAATATTTCCTCCCAAATCATAGGTATCTCTTCACACTGTTCATTCTTTCCTTTGCTGTGAAGAAGCTTTTTAGTTTAATGTTATCCCATTTGTCTTTTTTGGGTTTTGTTGCCTGAACTGTTGGGATCAAATCCAAAAAATCATTATCCAGCACAATGTTGTGTAGTTTTACCCTCGTGTTTTCTTCTAGTAGTTTTACAGTTTCCAGTCTTATATTTAAGTATCTAATCTATTTTGAGTTTATTTTAGTATTTGGTATGTAATAAAGTATCAATTTCATTCTTCTGTATATAGATATCCAGTTTCCCCAGCATCCTTTCAATAAAGGACGCTTAGTTGACGACTGTCTCCCTGTCTGGAAAGAGCCATGGGGTAGGGTTTTTGCTGAGGGGAGCTGCTGTTTGACCTCCTGGGTCTAGCAGGTTTAGTCCCTACATATTTCTGAAATGCATGGAGTTGAGTGTCTCCCTGTCTTGGCTGTATCATTGGGGTGGGCTCTGAAGGTAGGTATGGAGACTAGTTGTCTAGGAAATCAAGCCAAGTTGAACCTTTCCCACTGTGCTTCCGAAGACAACCAGCTCAGCTTTGCACATGTTCTATGCAGTTGACTGGTATATCTTTTTGGGTACCACAGCTTGCAGGGACATAGAGGTACCACCAAAATCTGCAAACTGGTTGCTGAGAGCTCTGTCTTCTCTCTTCGTTTTTACTGGATCCTAGGTGTGCTATTACTCCCAATGTTTCCCCCGAGGTAAGACCCCAGTGGGCTTCCTGGGAAGCATCTCGGAATGCTAGAGAAGCTGGATGACTACCTCCAGTTCGCTATTTCCTCTGGAGAAATTGTGGACCCTGGGGAATCCTCTCTGTGTGTCAGTGTTCCAACTTGCAGGGTGTGGGGCAGGGTAGCACGGTTGAAGTGTCACTATTCTTATCCTAATAATTTGTTTTTTATTTAGTTCTGCAGGCCACATGGGTGTCTCCAGCTTGTTTTCAAATATTGGGATTTTAAAAATGATACTCTTGTCTGTGGACAGTTGCTAGTTTAACTTTCTAGGGTAGGGGGATGGAGAATGAGACTTCCTATTCTACCATCTTGCTAATGATTTCTTAGTCTTTCTGTGACCTCCTCTCCCTAACAAAACACATTCTAAAGGAATGGTAAATACCTTATCAGAATAAACGAAAAGGAAGATAATTATGTCAGAGTGGAAAAAACATAACTTTATCAGATTTCATAGCAAATGGTTTCAACTTGTACCTAACATTTTTTTTTTTTTTTTTGAGAGGGAGTTTCACTCTTGTTACCGATGCTGGAGTGCAATGGCACAATCTCGGCTCACCGCAACCTCCGCCTCCTGGGTTCAGGCAATTCTCCTGCCTCAGCCTCCTGAGTAGCTGGGATTACAGGCACACGCCACTATGCCCAGTTAATTTTTTGTGTTTTTAGTAGAGATGGGATTTCACCATGTTGACCAGGATGGTCTTGATCTCTTGACCTCGTGATCCACCTGCCTCGGCCTCCCAAAGTGCTGGGATTACAGGCTTGAGCCACCACGCCCGGCCATACCTAACTTCTTTATTCAGCCTTTTAAATAATGTGAAGCTCACTCTCCTGAGGGAAAGTGAGATTGTGTTTTTATCATTTAATATTAAGAATGCTCATCATTTTGTTTTGTGTAAATTTTAGCTTGAATGTTAATTAAATATTTAGGTGATTGTTAAATTTTGTGTGAATTTGCAGGGTTTCATTATTTCCAAGACTTCTTAAATTTATGTTGTGATTTCTGAATCAAAATAACAGCTGATCTCAAAACCTTCAAGGACACTCAGCAATAGTTTCTATCAGGAAACACAAAATCTTTACTAGTAAAATTTCCAGCCAACTCAGTTAAAAACACCAGATGGCACTATTGAAAAGATGTGTGTGGAGAAATTAAGAGGGTGAATTTATTAAGGATTTTGAGTAAAAAGTTTTAACCTTTACTTCAATCTGTATTTTTATGTAATCTTTTTCTATTAGAAAATCTGGATCTCAATATGATATCACCTCCTAACAAGTTATATACTGGCAGCAAGTTTAATTTTTTTACTTTAGAATATAATTGATATAAAAGTTTAGTTTAGTTTATATTTTCTGAATTAATATTATTAGTGTCTGTACAGCTAAAAACATTTGAATAACAAGTTTGAATATTTTAGTGGCTTTACCTTGATTAGGTTGAAAAAGTAATGGTGGGGTGGGGGTATTATAAAGTAAGCAATTTCACAGCCAGCTAGCCAAACATTCAATATCTAGAGACTGATTCCAATTTCTGATTCTAATCTTTCATTAACTTTTGTGGTATTCTGAATGACACTGCAATTTTTCTTGTATACTGGATTTCTTATCCTCTAGACAGTTCTCAAACATAGATGCTGCTGGCTACTTTGAACGTAAAAAGCATTTAGAGTAGTCATGGTCTCCTCTGGGTATAGCCCATAATAACAAGTGATTCCTTTCACTAATTAGTTGGGAAATGAAGATGTAGCTACATCTTGACGGGGCAAAGAAAGGCAAAAAGTATGTGTGCACACCCTTTTATATACACAGCTTTGTATTTTATTGCTCTATAATTTGTCCATTATTATGTATACACACATATGCATAATAATAAACAAATTATAAAATAATAAAATATAAAACTTATGCAGTTAACCAAAATGGAATAAGCAGAAATAGTTTCATAGCTATTTTTAAATTTATAAAGTACTGCTACTGTCCTGCCTTAGCAATCTTACCACTCAAACCAGCTGTTTTTTTCATTTCATCCAAAGGGGATCAAGTGAGAATGTGGTACAGCAATAGTACTCCTATGAAAGGAAAAACAAGCCAAATAAGCTTGGTGAAGGTGGGTGCTCAAAAGCCCAGTAATCAGGTGACCAGTGGCAGAAGTATCGTTAAAACTGTAGGACATTCGTGAGGAATGTATTCTATTAATAGGGAAATCCCAGGAAATTGTATGTTGCTGACTCCTTAAAAGAAGGAAATCAACTGTAGAAACACAAGTCTACCTCTTTCCCTTCTCTGTGCTTCTTTTCTTTCCTTTCTGCTTCTCTTCACAGAACATGAATGAAAACTGGATGGCAAGATACCAGGAAAAAAATAGAATAAATAATCTGAACTAACTTGGAGAAAGAGGCCTTGGTAAGAACCAAGACTAGCTGATTTTCATACATCTCTTGAAAGCTCTCAAGTGTTTCCATAGTGCAAGGGCTATTAATTTCACAAGCTAGCTGAATTGCCATGTTTGTTTGGTTAGTGTCCCTCTTCTTTCTGAGCACCTCTCCTACTTCCCCTTTTGATTCCCTTTATATTCTCTTCTCTTCTCTTCCAGGCAGCCAAAGGTCAAAACCTGCTAACTCACAAGTTCTGACTTTTCCCTGATAAATTCCTTTTTTTTTTTTCCAACCAACAAAATCACAACTAAGTATGTGTATAGGGGTTATCAGCACTGCTGAACTAAAAACATTCACTTTAGGGTATAAACATCTGGCCTTGTCATCCTAGAGGCACGTGTGTTTCTACCCGTCTCTTAGGTTTATTCCCACCCATCCAATTAAAAGAAACAAAATCAACATCAAAGCCAAATACTTTCACCGCCTGTCTTTCTTACTCTTGATAATGTTCTCTGGTTACAAATGATGCTAAAAGCTGTGAATTCATGAGGTGGGTGGTGGTGGTGGTAGGAGGATTTGTAAAATGAGTGGGTACAATAAGCTGGAAAATTTAAAGCATTGAAATTTATGACAGGGCGGGTATACATGAGTAAGAGATTTGGCTCTGCCAAAGTTTAGCAATTGTAAGTCCTGTATTATAGCTCTGACCAAAAGATAAAGCCAAAATATTTACTTTGACTAGGAGATAAAGCCAAACAATATATCCTAAACATTGTCTTATTGAAATCAGAGACCTCTTCATATTAAAACAAATAATTACCCTATTATTCAAGGACCAAAAACAAAATAAAATTATCTTACAAAGAAAGCAATAGCCAGGTCTTGGTTATCAGGATTTTATATGACATTGATAAGAAAAGTTATAGAGAAATAATTTTATAAACAATACATTTACATTTGATTTTTCCTCAACATATGAAAAATGAAGGAATTTTCAGGGCATTAAAAAAAAGAAGCCCATTAATTCACTAATTCACTTTTTAATTCATTATAACACACAATACTTACGAGTACTTCTTATGCTATAGGTAGCATCTGATAGTTGGGTAAACCATGTGGCCCATCTTAGGCTACTGCCTCACTCTGAGGTGGAAATGGACATAAAATGGAAATATACAAAATAACATAGAGACAAATTCTCTCTTATGCATATTACAATATGCTGAAAGTTTAACAAATTTAAATAAATGGAGTATCAGTAAAAGGAAATTTGGTTATAAGTAACAGAATTATAGAGAAATAGCCAGAGTCAAACCTTAGCCATTCACCTCCAAGAACTATCCAAAGAAAAGGAATCACTGTGACAAGCACTTGAGCTGTCCAGTCTAGTGGCTGATACTTGTCTTTTGTGGGAAAAGATGTATGTTCTGATGCTTTTAAGTATTCATCTCAAATAACCAATATTCCTGTTGTAATTCTTCTTTCAACATGCAGAAATTCTCTGTTCATAATGTTACTTTTTCTATAATTTGCTTACAGACCAAGAATGCACTGGTTGGAGGACTTGAAGTGTCCGAATCTTTTGGCATTTATACTTATACATTATTAAAAGGGGCATTTTAATTTCTTTATATTTGCCTCATCAGTCTTACTGGAATCATTCAAAGTCAAGTCTGTTTAAGTCTGAAAAACCGAAGGTGACACTTTTAGACTGTTCTAGGGAGTATAACTGTCCCAACAGTTATAACGAAATGTTTTTAAAATAAACATTTTGTGCTCAAATAAATGTGGAACTGAATTCAAATTCACATAATATCTACTCACTAGCTATATGACCTACATCAAATAGTTAACCCTCATCTTTTTTTTTTTCTTTTTTTGAGCTGATGTCTCACTCTGTCACCCAGACTGGAGTGCAGTGGCTGATCTTGGTTCACTGTAACCTCCAAATCAAGCAGTCCTCCCACCTAGCCTCCTGAGTAGCTACGAGCACAGGCACACATCACCATACCCAGCTAATTTTTTGTATTTTTTGAAGTGGTGGGATTTTGCTACATTGCCCAGGCTGGTCCTGAACTCGTGAGCCCAAGTGATCCACCTGCCCCATCCTCCCAAAATGTTGGGTTATGGGCAGGAGCTACCATGCCTGGTCAACCCTTTCATAATCTGTAAAAATTCCCATTTTAATCACTGTATCTACATAAGAAAATTGTGAACTCTAAATGACAAAGGTAAAGTACTCAGCCCTGTATGGCACTGAGTAAGGGCTCAGTAAATAGCAGCTAGTAGCCATAGCAATAGTAGAACAAAATAGCCTTTAAATTACTGTCATCTGTGTCATCATATCAGAAGTCATTAACATTCCTCTCATCATTAATGCAGCATTACCTAAGATTTTGTTCATTTGTACTTAACGTCCTTTATGTAGATTAGAAACTAATGTTGAGCTAATTTCTGCAAAATTCTTTCAATGGCAGGTTTCTATTCATCATCAAAGACCTTCAGGCAATTAATAAGAGACATGAATGAGGATGAAAGTGATGGTGTAAAGCATGTTAATGAGTGAATAAAGGAAACATGACTCATTAAGAAAAGTAAATACAGCTCCATTGGCTAAATTCTTGTGATAAAACTAAATGACAGTGATAAAAGAAGCCTAGAGTCATATAACAATATTTATTAGGGAGACTGTACATTTAACTAGGGATAATAAAAGTAAAATATTAACAGAAAATGTGGGCAAGGATTATGGTTTCCAAATGTTATAATTAGAAAAGCTAAAACATCCCATGCAAAACATTTATTTTGAATTAAAATGTTCTTTAATAACAAACTAGTTTCCACTTCAAACAATTACTAATAAAGATTTCTTCATGAGTAGGTCCTATGACTTATTATATAAATTGATAAATGTAGTTACACAGTCAAATAGGAAAAGTTTCCACTTTTCCTATTTTTATGCACTTTATTTATTCACATCAATCAATATAAAGGAAATGTAATGTGTTAATTTTTTTTCAGACAGGGTTTTACTCTGGCATCCAAGTTGAAGTGCAGTAGCACAATTATAGCTTACTGCAGTCTCAACTTTCTGGGCTTAAATGATCCTGCCTTCTCAGCCCCCTGAGTAGCTAGGACTACAGACATGTACCACCATGCCCAGCTAATTAAATATATATTTTTATACATTATTTATATATAAAGGAATCTCGCTATGTTGCATAGGTTGGCCTCAAACCTCTGGACTCAAGCAATGCTCCTGTCTCAGCCTCCCAAAGTGCCAGGATTATGGTATGAGCCACCACGCCCAGTCTAATATGTTAAATTAGTCTGAATTTTAACTCTTATATACAAAGTGTAAAACAATAAAAATGCAAATTTACTTCAAGCAAGCATTACAAAAAAACTATTTATGTCTCTCTCTTGACCTACATATAATACAAGCTAGTATGAAAGTTATCAAAATCACAATAGTAACAAATTACTAAAGGACATGAGCAGACAATAGTCACATGAAGAAATATAATTAGAAAACAGGAAAAAACTTTTTAACCTTGTGATATCAAAAAAACTAAAGTAAAAATAAGATGTTAACTTTGCTTATAAAATCAGCAAAATTAATTTAAACTTCCAGAGTAGTAAAATTCCATGCTTGGCAGGTAAACTAGAAAGAATATTGGTTTTGGTGTTTGACAAAAAATTTTGGATTTGAATCCTAGATCTCTCAATTGCTATGTGATTTTAAATAAATTATTAACATGTTTGAGCCTCTTATTTTTTTCCTTTGTGCAAACCTGGGGATAACAGTATTTTCTTTTGGGATCGTAAAGAGGTAAATCAAATAAGGATTATTTACATTTTTTCTCCATAATGATTACCAGTATCTGACATATAATTGACACTTAATATTTGTTTTTGTTTTTCTTTTTGATAGGAAGTTTTGCTCTTGCTACCCGGGCTGGAGTGCAGTGGTGTGATCTCAACTTACTGCACCCTTCGTCTCCTGGGTTTAAGTGATTCTCCTGCCTTAGCCTCCTGAGTAGTTTGGATTACAGGCACATGGCACCACATCCCACTAATTTTTGTATTTTTAGTAGAGTTGGGGTTTCACTGTGTTGACCAGGGTGGTCTCTATCTCCTGACCTTGTGATCCGCCCACCTCAGCCTCCCAAAGTGCTGGGATTACAGGCGTGAGTCAACTCACCTGGCCTGACACTTCATATTTGTTAAACTAATAAATGATTTTTTAAAGTGTAATGTATCATTTGTTTGTTTTGAGATAGGGTCTCACGCTGTCTTCCAGGCTGGTGCACAGTGGTGCTATTATGGCTCACTGCAGGCTCAACCTTCTTCTAAAGACTGATGTCTGTGGCCACACAAGATTCCTTTATTGAAACCTACTCAACAATGTGTTGGTATTAAGAGGTGAAGTCATTGAGTTATGATTGGGTCATAAGAGCAGAGCCCCAATAAATTGGACTATTGCCCTCCTGAAAGAGAACATAGTGAGCTGCCTTGCACCTTCTACCATTAGAGAGTGCAGAGAGAAGACACCATCTATGAACCAGGAATTGAGCCCTTACCAGACACAAATTTGCTGGTACCATGATCTTGGACTTTCCAGTCATCAGAACTGTGAGAAATAAATTACTGTTGTTTGTAAGCCTCCTACTTTATTGTTCTTATACAATTGTTTAATATAGTTGCTGCCTTGGCATCAATTTATAGGTCTGACATAAGTTGTTTGAAATCTAGTCGTACCCCATCACCTTTGGTGTAGTTAAAACTTACCCTTCCCATGTGGTTGTTTAGATATATAGTCTTATTTCTCATCTCACTGATCCAAAACCCAACACATTCCACAGATTCTGACAATGGTAAAATCTAATGGTCAATACCAGAGTCATGCAAATAAATTCTCCTAGATTAGGTTTTCTTTAAACTAGCCAATCCATAACCCCATGGGAAAACCTAAGAAATAATGTGTACAGTTGGAGGATCCAAGACGGCCAAATAGGAACAGCTCTGGAGTGCAGTTCCCAGCAAGAACAATGCAGAGGGTGAGTGATCACTGCATTTCCAAATGAGTTTTCACTGCCTGCAGACCAGGAGATTCACAGGCCAAAAAGCACCACAAGTTTCCAGTATGGCTGTTTCAGCTGGTGCTGTGGGTTTCCACATAGAAACTCATACAAATCTGGGTGGCCATTTCAACTGTTGCCTGGAATGCCTGAGAGACAGAGCTGCCCATTCAACTGAAAGGGAGGGGGCTGAGAAAGGGAGCCAGGTGATCTGGCTCAGCTGGTCCCACCTCCACAAATCAAGTAATCTGTAATGCTCTGGATTAAGAGTTTTGCAGCAAGTGCAGGTGGACCCAAGATAGTCCAGTTCGGTGTGGGGAAGGGCATCAGCCACTACCAAGGCAATCTGCCACTACTGAGACAATCCACCAATACTGAGGCAGTTCTAACTGTACCTCTGTAAACAACACCACAAGGAAGTTCACACAGCAGCTGGACAGAGCCCACAGCAGCTCAGCAACACCTCTGCTGGCAGACTGTGACTATACTACCTCCTTGCTGGGCAGGGCATCTCTGAAAAAAGGCAGCAGCACATTAGAAACTTATAAATAAAGCCCCACCTTCCTAGGACAGAGCACCTGGGAAAAGAGGCCATTATGAGTTCCGCCCAGCAGCTCTGCATGGAACAACGGAGCTCCCAGCATAGCACATGAGCTCCTAAAAGAAACAGACTATCTCATCAAGCAGCTCCCCAACACCTGTATATCCAAAGAGACACCTCATAAAGGAGAACTCAGGCCGACATCTTCTGGGTACCCTTCTGGGATGAAGATAACAGTAGAAGAAACCAGCAGCAACCCTTAATGTTCTGCAGCCCTTGAGGGTGATTCCCAGAAGATCAGGGTCTGGAGTGGACCTCCAGCAGTCCTGCAGCAGATAGACCTGATTGTTAGAAGGAAAACTAAGAAACAGAAAGAAATAGCTTCAACATCAACAGAAAGGAAGTCCACTCAGAGAACCCATCTGAAAGTCACCAACTACAAAGACCACAGGTAGATGAATCCACGAAGATGGGAAGAAACCAGCACAAAAAGGATGAAAACACCAAAAACTAGAACACCTCTCCTCCTCCAAGGGATCACAACTCCTCACCAGCAAGGGAGCAAAGCTGGATGGAGAATGAGTCTGATGAATTGACAGAAACATGCTTCAGAAGGTGGGTAATAGCAAACTTCTCTGAGCTTAAAGAACATGTGCTAACCCAATGCAAAGAAACTAAGAACCTTGAAAAAAGGTTAGATGAAATGCTAACTAAAATAAACAGCTTAGAGAAGACTTGATGGAGCTGAAAAATACAACATGAGAACTTCGAGAAGTATACACAAGTTTCAATAATCGAATCGACCAAGCAGAAGAAAGCATATCAGAGATTGAAGATCAACTTGATGAAATAAAACAATAAGGCAACTTTAGAGAAAAAAGATTGAAAAGAAATGAACAAAGCCTCCAAGAAATATGGGATTATGTGAAAAGACATAATCTATGTTTGATAGGTGTACCTGAATGTGACGGAGAGAATGAATCCAAGCTGGAAAACATTCTTCAGCATATTATCCAGGAGAACTTCCCCAACCTAGAAAGGCAGGCCAATATTCAGGTCCAGGAAATGCAGAGAACAACACAAATATATTCCTCAAGAAGAGCAAACCCAAGGCACATAATCATCAGATTCACCAGGGTTGAAATCAAGGAAAAAATGCTAAGGACAGTCAGAGAGAAAGGTCGAGTTACCCACAAAGGAGACTCACAGCAGATCTCTCAACAGAAACCCTACAAGCCAAAAGAGAGTGGGGGCCAATATTCAACATCCTTAAAGAAAAAAACTCGCAATGTAAAATTTCATATCCAACCAAATTAAGTTTCATAAGTGAAGGAGAAATAAAATCTTTTACGAACAAGCAATTGCTGAGAGATTTCATCACCACCAGTTCTGCCTTATAAGAGCTCCTGAAAGAAGCACTAAACAAGGAAAGGAACAACCAGTACTAGCCACTCCAAAAACATACCAAATGGTAAAGACCATCAACACAGTGAAGAAACTGCATCAACTAACAAGAAAAACATCCAGCTAGCATCAAAATGGCAGGATCAAATCCACACATTTGATTATTAACGTTAAATGTAAATGGGCTAAATGCCTCAATCAAAAGACACAGACTGGCAAATTGGATAAAAAGTCAAGAACCACTGGTGTGCTGTATTCAGGAAACCAATTTCACGTGCAAGGACACACATAGGCTAAAAATAAAGGGATGGAGGAAGATTTATCAAGCAAGTGGAGAGAAAAAAAAAAAGCAGGAGTTGCAATGCTAGTCTCTGATAAAATGGACTTTAAACCAACAAAGATCAAAAGAGACAAAGAAGGGCATTACATAATGGTAAAAGGATCAATGTGACAAGAAGAGCCAATGATCCTAAATATATACTCACCCCATACAGCAACACCCAGATACATAAAGCAAGTTCTTAATGACCTACAAAGAGATTTAGACTCCCACACAATAATAATGGGAGACTTTAACACTCCATTGTCAATATTAGACAGATCAACAAGACAGAAAATCAACAAAGATATCCAGGACTTGAACTCAGATCTGGACCAAGCAGACCTAATAGACATCTACAGAAATCTCCACCCCAAATCCACAGAATATACATTTTTTGCAGCACCACATCATGCCTACTCTAAAATTGACTACAAAATTGGAAGTAAATCACTCCAAAGCAAATGCAAAAGAATGGAAATCATAACAAATAGTCTCTCATACCACAGGGCAATCAAATTAGAACTCAGGATTAAGAAACTAACTCAGAATCACAGAATTTCATGGAAATTGAACAACTGGCTCCTGAATTTCAACTGGATAAACAATGAAATGAAGGCAGAAATAAAGATGTTCTTTGAAACCAACAAGAAATAAGACACAACATACCAGAATCTCTGGGACACATTTAAAGCAGTGTCTAGAGGGAAATTTATAGCAATAAATGCCCACATAAGAACTGAGGAAAGATCTAAAATTGACACCCTATCATCAAAATTGAAAGAGCTAGAGGAGCAAGATCAAAAAAACTCAAAAGCTAGCAGAAGACAAGAAATAACTAAGATCAGAGCAGAACTGAAGGAGACAGAGACACAAAAAACCCTTCAAAAAATCAATAAATCCAGGAGCTGGTTTTTTGAAAAGATCAACAAAATAGACAGACTACTAGCCAGATTAATAAAAAGGGAGAAGAATCCAATAGATGCAATAAAAAATGATAAAGGGGATAGCACTACCAATTCCACAGAAATACAAACTACAAGCCTATGCTTTCTTGCCTCATTTTACAGCCAGAATAAACAGCTGACTAGTTCTCATAGACGGAATGTGAACAGACAGGACATGTAGCACCTCTAGGCTGTCTCAAAGTTTGGCTCAAATTCTGCCCTCTCTTTGATTTTCAGTTATATTAGCCAATATATTTTCTTATTGTTGAAACCAGCTATATTTGTTTGTTTGGTTTTAGTTGCTCCTAGCCAAAATCATCCTAGATAATATGTATGAACACACTGCATAAGCATGGTTGAAGGGTATAGTATATGACCAGCAATGTTTTCCAAACCAGGATACATGAGAAAGATTTTTAGAGTTGAATCAATAATGTTTATTGGTTGGAGCTAGGAACATATTTACATTATTTTTATTTTATAAGTTGTCTGACATCTTAAATAAATACTATTTTTTTTATGGTTTGTCCATCTGTTGTTTTCCAGCACTGCACAGCTAGAATTCACCTCTTGGATAACATTTGTTCTTAATTGTAGTGACTCAAATTTATCCAAATAATAATGACATTCTGATGTCATACAAATTGTATTGTATAATTCAGTGTTGATGTGATTATCTCAATATTCATATAAAGAATGACTCATCAGACACTGATATCTGATGATGGTTTTAGATAATTTGAATGCAAACATTGTGCTAGATAATGTAAACTTGCTCTAGAGACTAAGGTCATATTCTTTATCTACCAGATCCTTAAAAGTATGCTGGTCTTTGTGTGTGTATGTGAGTTACATAACAACAATTGCAAAAATAATTCCTCATTAATTAATACTGCTAGAATTCTTATATCAATCTTTTGCCATGTCCACAGGAAGCAGTTCTTTCACTGTACAGAAAAGAGCTTTATTGAGTCATTGTAATTACATTGAAGCTTAGAGATTAACATCATCTGAATATTCATTGCAAATATTTTCTTTCCCATGCAGAAGCTCTTTAGTTTAATTAGATTCCATTTGTCAATTTTGGCTTTTGTTGCCATTGTTTTTATTACCTTTACTTTTGTTGTTTTAGTCATGAAGTCTTTGCTCATGCCTATGTCCTGAATGGTATTGCCTAGGTTTTCTTCTAGAGCTTTTGTGGTTTTGGGTTTCACATTTAAGTCTTTCATTCATTTTGAGTTAATTTTTGTATAAGGTGTAAAGAAGGGGTCCAGTTTCAGTTTTCTACATGTCATTAGAAAGCTTTCCCAGCACCATTTATTAAATAGGGAATTCTTTCCTCATTGTTTGTTTTTGTTAGGTTTGTCAAAGATCAGATGGTTGTAGACGTGTGGTGTTATTTCTGAGATCTCTGTTCTGTTCCCTTGTTCTATATATGTTTTGTACCAGTACCATGCTGTTTTGGTTACTGTAGCCTTGTAGTATAGTTTGAAATCAAGTAGCACGATACTTCCAGCTTTGTTCTTGTTGCTTAGAATTGTCTTGGTTATATAGGCCCTTTTTCGTTTCCATATGAAATTTAAAGTAGTTGTTTTCTAATTCTGTGAAGAAAGTCAATGGTAGCTTGATGGAAATAGTATTGAATCTATAAATCACTTTGGGCATTATAGCCATTTTCACAATATTAATTCTTCCTATCCATGAGCATGAATTTTTTTCCCATTTGTTTGTATCCTCTTTTATTTCCTTGAGCAGTGGTTTGTAGTTGTCCTTAAAGAGGTCCTTCACATCCCTTGTAAGTTGTATTCCTAGGTATTTTATTCTCTTTGTAGCAATCATGAATGGAAAGTCATTCATGATTTTGCTCTCTGCTTGTGTATTGTTGATGTATAGCAATGCTTGTGATTTCTGCACATTGATTTTGTATCCTGAGACTTTGCTGAAGTTGCTTCTCAGCTTAAGGAGTTTTGGGGGTGAGACAATGGGGTTTTCTAAATATACAATCATGTCATCTGCAAACAGAGACAATTTGACTTCTTCTTTTCCTGACTGAATGAACTTCATTTTTTTCTTCTGTCTGATTGACCTGGCCAGAGTTTCCAATACTATGTTGAATAGGAGTGGTAAAAGAGGGCATCCTTGTTTTGTGCCAGTTATCAAAGGGAATGTTTCCATCTTTTGCCTATTCAGTAATATATTAGCAATGGATTTGTCATAATAGCTCTTATTATTTTGAGATATGTTCCCTCAATACCTAGTTTATTGAGAATTTTTAGCCTAAAGGGATGTTTAATTTTATTGAAGGCCTTTTCTGCATCTATTGAGATAATCACATGGTTTTTGTCATTGGTTCTGTTTATGCGATGGATTACATTTATTGATTTGCATATGTTGAATCAGCCTTGTATCACAGGAATGAAGTTGACTTGATCATAGTGGATAAGCTTTTTGGTGTGCTGCTGGATTCAGTTTACCAATATTTTATTGAGGATTTTCACATAGATGTTCATCAGGGATATTGGCCTGAAGTTTTTTAATGTTGTTGTTGTTGTGTCTCTGCCAGATTTTGGTATCAGGATGATGCTGGCCTCATAAAATGGGTTATGGAGGAGCCTCTCTTTTTCTACTGTTTGGAATAGTTTCAGAAGCAATGGTACCATCTCCTCTTCGTACCTCTGGTAGAATTTGGCTGTGAATCTGTCTGTTCCTTGGCCTTTTTGGTTGGTAGGCTATTAATCACTGCCTCAATTTTAGAACTTGTTATTAGTCTATTCAGGGATTTACTTTCTTCCTGGTTTAGTCTTGGGAGGGTGTATGTGTCCAGGAACTTATTCATTTCTTCTAGATTTTCTAGTTTATTTGCATAGAGGTGTTTATAGTATTCTCTGATAGTGGTTTTCATTTCTGTGAGATCAATGGTGAAATTCCCTATATCATATATTTTTTGTGTCTGTTTTATTCTTCTCTCTTTTCTTCTTTATTAGTCTAGCTAGTAGTCCAACTATTTTGTTAATCTTTTCAAAAACATCAGCTCCTGGATTCATTGATTTCTTGAAGAGTTTTTGTGTCTCTATCGCCTCAGTTCTGCTCTGATCTTAGTTATTTCTTGTCATCTGCTAGGTTTTGGATATGTTTGTTCTTGCTTCTCTGGTTCTTTTAATTGTGATGTTAGGGTATTGATTTTAGATCTTTCCCACTTTCTGATTTGGAAATTTAGTGTTATAAATTTCCCTCTTAACACTGCTTTATCTATGTCCCAGAGATTCTGGTAGATTATGTCTTTGTTCCCATTGGTTTCAAAGAACTTATTTATCTCCGCCTTAATTTTGTTATTTACCCAGTAGTTATTCAGGAGCAGGTTGTTCAATTTTCACAGAGTTATGTGGTTTTGAATGAGTTTCTTAATCCTGAGTCCTAATTTGATTGTCTGAGAAACTGTTTGTTATGATTTCCATTCATTGGCATTTGCTGAAAAGTGTTTTACTTCCAATTATGTGTTCAATTTTAGAATACATGCTATGTGGTGCTGAGAAGAATGTATATTTTGTCTCATTGTTAATTTTCTGTTTTATTGTTTTGTCTAATATTGACAGTGGGGTGTTAAAGTCTGCCACTATTATTGTGTGGGAGTCTAAATCTGTTTGTCTCTAAGAACTTGTTTTATGAATCTGGGTGTTCCTTTATTGGGTGCATATATATTTAGGATAGTTAGCTCTTGTTGTTGCATTGATTTCTTTACTATTATGTAATGCCCTTCTTTGTATTTTTTGATCAGACTACACGATTGTTGTTGCCCTTCTGGGTCTAGCCACCCAGCCGGGATACCAGGTTACAGGCTGGTGCTGGAAAATGTCTGCAGGGAGTCCTGTCACGTGATCCATCTTCAGGTTTTCCATCTGTGGATACCAGCACCTGCTCCAGTGGAGGTGACAGGATAGTGAAGTCAGCTCTGTGGGAGTCCTTGTTGTTTTGTGCACTGGTTTTTCCAAGTGCTGGCTATGCTAATAATAAAGTAGTCAAATGGACAGATTCAGGACCTCTTGTTAGTCAGCATTTTGCAGGCAGTGGAATTAACTGTTGCTTTTTCTTCTTTGAAGTTGGGGTGTTCTGTTATGAGTCGCTGTGATGGCTTGAATTGGTTGACCTACAGTCAGGAGGTGGCTCTTACAAGAGAACACTAGCTGTGATAGTTGGAGGGAGATATAGGCTTGCCCTATGATGACCAGAATAAGTGTTGGGGTTTCTCAGGTGATGGGTAGAGCCATAGAGCTCCTAAGAATTTATGTTTTTTCTTTAACTACCTGGACAGATAGAGAAAAGCCATCAGGTGGGTCAGGGTTAGCAGGTCTGAACTCAGACTCTCCTTGGGCAAGGCTTGCTACAGCCATTGTGGGGGAAAGAGGGGATAATTCTCAGACCAGTGTGGTTAAGCTCCTAGGGAGATTATGGCTGCCTCTGCTGCATTATACAGGTTTCCAGGGAAGAGGGAAAGCTGACAGTGACAGGCCTCACTCAGCTCCCACCCAGCCAGCAAGTCCAGTCTCACTCATGCCATGACCCATCAACAGCACAGGATTTATATCCAGACAGCCAGCATGCAGGTCTGAGATTTTGCTCCAGACTTGATAAATCTAGAGAAAGCCAGCAGGGCTCTCAGGCCTTGCTCCGTTCTGTCTGCCCACACTGTCCACTGTGGCTTCTGTGCTCGTATATGCACTTCCGTTCACCACTGCCTCCCCTCACCCACCTTCGCCCAAATTCTGCTCTGGGAAATTCATGCTCAGTCAAAACTATTATACAGTTCAGCTAGAAGTTTCCTTTACCCTGAGATCCAGCCCAGATTCTCCTGGCTGCCTTCCCCAAGGGCATCTGTGAGATTAAGCCAGAGATGCTTCCCTGGGCTTGAGCTGGGAATCAGGAGTACCTGCAGGACTCTTTCTGCTGCTGCTTCTACTTTTATATTTTGCTTGACCTCTTGAATCAATTTTGGCCCTAGGTAAGGTTAAATCCTTCTCCTAAGATCTGGATTCTCAGGTTCCCCAGTAGGGATGTGTGTTCAGAGGCAGATGTTTCCCTCCTCACACTTTAGAAACTCAAAGTTTTTTGACCATCTCACAGAGTTCACAATGGCAAGTTGCTTCCTTGAAAGGGTCTCTGAATTCTTTTGGTTTTCCTGGTCTGTTCCTGCAGTGGTTCTTGGAGCAAAAGTTCACATTGTGAGTCTCCAAATGCTGTTCTGTCTGTTAAGGTGGAATCTGTACATTAGCCTTGTCTCCTATCCACCAATATCTTCACATCAAAAGTTTTTAGGCTTAATAGTCACCTTTGCTTAAAAGCAGAGCTAAAAGAGTAAGTTGTCTGAACACTCAGATACCCACCATTACTCCCATGATGCATGTGGATTCAGTCAGCTGCAGTGATAGCTTCAAGGCAAATATTTTGGATGCCCAAACCATTTCAGTTTTCCTATTTCTCCCAACCTATTGCTGTATAATTACCTTCAGATATAATTTAATTTATAAATTCAAATTACTATAGCTGTGAAGAACGCATGTTTTATTGAATTTGTCATTCAAAAGTAAACTAGAACAACTGTTTCCCTCAACAAAAAGATGAATTAAAGAAAAGGTATGAAACAAGAATTAAATAATAAGAAAACCATTTTGAATTGAAGATTCTGAGGAAAAATTTCTTTTCAATTCAAATTTGATTGGGGAAAAGCATATGTGTATGTGGAGGGGGTTGTGGTTAGAAGCAGGCTGGATGATGGAGTCTTTTCCAGAGTGAATAAAAATTCAACCTCTCAACAATAACAAATTGAGATTTAAACACCATTACAGGTATCAGAAACCTTTTTAAATTCAGAATAAAATAAGAATGACAGAGACTATCTTAGCATAAAATTTCTAGAATTCGGTAGATCCAGAGATTATCTAAGGGTATTTTGGACCTCTGTTAGTAACTCTATGCTTTTTAATTTAGCTTGAGGCGCTGGAGAAATTACACACTATCTTTGCAGTTCAGAAGTTTGATGATCTTTAAAAATAAAAGTTAGACCAAGTGTGGTGGCTCATACCTGTAATTCTAGCACTTTAAGAGGCAGAAGGATAACTTGAGGATCAGGAGTTGGAGACCAGCCTGGGCAAAATAGTGAGACCTTGTCTCGAAAATAATTAATAAATTAATAAATAAAAGCTAATGAATGATCTTTCCAGAGTGGATTTATTCAGTATCATCTCTTTAAATCATACTTCATAGAATCTCACCCACCATTAGTGAATTTTTTTTTTTTTTAGATTTCAAAAGATTTTCTTTGGATTTCAAAGTTCCTATGTTTTAAATCTATTTCTTTCTATTATAACTACAGTATAGTAATCAACTGGCAGTTTTCACCTTTATAATGAACTATCTGCCATTTCACTTTATTAAGCCTATTAAGCTATTCCATTTTTTCAGGTTGAAAGGCTTCATTTTATTTCATGATCCTCTCATTGTCCAATTCATTTGAATACATTTGTGGCCACATAATTAAGCTTTGTGACATACATAATAACCTAAAATATCTTAAATGATAAAGAACACATGTAACTTTAAAAAATCTGCTTCAGAAAAAAAAAAAATTACAGCTTTTTTACACTACATGCATGGTAAAATGACAAAAAGATCAAGTTGTTCCTAGTCTGGCATGGTTTCTGAAAACTCAGGATTTTCCTGACTAGAGAACTGTATCATACAGCCAAGGACATGCCCAACAGCCAGCTTTCAGGTTCTTCAGGAAATGCCCACATCCTGGTTTTATTTCAAGATGTTCTACAAACCCTGGGAAACACAGCTAGTCCTAAGCAAAATTACAGGGTAAGAATTGTCTATGTCATTTTTCATTTTCTAGTCATCCTCATTCTCCCCTCCAACATATTTTATGTATCCCAAATCAAATGCTGTCATTTTAATTTTCATTTATTCTCACTTATACTGTGTCACCCATGAAACGCTTTTTTGACCTATTGTATTGAAAAATGAACAAACAAAAGATACTAACTTTAATGACTGCATCATTTGCTATTACACATTCAAAAGGCAACTGTAATGAATGAATTTCTGGCTTAGCTCAAAATAATAAAACTTGGAGGTAGGATATGAGGCAGAAATGCAAGCAGGTGAGGAAATATTTCGGAGTAGGAGTCCTTTTCTTCGTCCCTTAAATCTAACCACATAGACTTTTATGTCATCTAGTCATGCATCTGACTTTGCTGGAAGAGCTACCTGACTTATTTAAGGTGTGGCTAATGTCTCATGTCATCACTGGTTACCTGCAGGGACACAGCAACTTCATTAGCCCCTGAGACATCCTCTTGGAGCTCTAGCCAGAGAAAGGTTCAGTTGCCCAGACAGTTTTTTTGGTAAGCGTAAAAAAATAATGTTTTTGGTTATGTTGAAATAAGCAATTGCCAAATGACAAAACACTGAACTATTTATGACATTCTAATACAGGCATGTGTTTGTGCAAATGCTTGATCAGAGATGTTCATTTAGGCACCAATTGGGGCACAGGAGCATGTGAGTGATGCCTGCTTGGGAAGAAAATGAAAGGATATTTTCTGGTATGGGAGGGAGGTTATTTCATAGATTAAATTCAGAAACAGATGGCTGTGGCACATAAGCTCAGGCATACATGGCCTTGTTAAATAAGTGAGATGTATTATCAGTTTTAAAATAAAACCAGATACCAGATCACTAAGGAGAAGTTTATATAAAATAGAAGGTATGATCATTGTGGAGCAGGTTCATTGTTTAGTGGTTACAAACCTGTCTCAGTCCTGTGAAATGGAACACTCACATACATAAAAAGTTACATGAAGAAGACCTGTTACTTACAGATAGGCAATGAGAGAAAACAGATGCCTGGGATTCATTGTGAGCTGGTTCCACAAGGTCTAGAAAACTGTCTGGGGCAGATTAACTTTCATCTGCAAGTGCCTCACTTGCACTGCAGCTGAGGGACCCTGGAAGTCAGCTTGCCTTGGATTTTATACTCCAGGGTTATAGGACATGCTGGACTAAAGTGCTGGAGGACATCCTATTGTCAGGGGTACTGGAACAGGGCTCAGGCTGTTCTGGCCAGTCCCTCCCTATCAGTACGTTATGTTTCCGGCCTATTTTAAGGTTGTTCTTGAAAATTACAAGTGAGAAAGGGAGAGAACGTGGGTTGGTCCAAATAAGCTGGAGAACTGACCTGCAGTCATTATCTTGAAGATTAAACTTGATGAGCTAGGAAGAATACAATCATGTGATGATACAAACACACATGCAAAACCAACTGTAAAACAATCTACACTGAAAATGTTTCAGAAATGGCTTTTAAAGGGATATTTGCATTGAAGTTATAAGAATCAGGGAGTCTCACTTCAGGTAATAATAATGTGATGGATGGCAGGTGACTGATGTGACAGAGAGAGCCTTATTTTCAAAAATGCTACATTGACACCTGGCAATTGAATGGTCTAATAAATACTGTGATAACTTCTATTACTATTTGACTTTTTGTACTGTCAATATTTCAAGACAATGTACTATAATATAATGGACATAGAAATGATATTTGGAAGACCTTTACATTTTAGGGTTATGGCAATTCACAGTCTCCCTAGTCTTGGGTAAAGGACCAAAGTGTTTAAGAGTCTTTCAGCTCTATAACTCTATGATCCTGTGAATACAATTTACATGAAAGCACCCTAAAATATACTGGCATCAGATTATAGTATTTTAAATGAATGTTTTATTGTCATATAGAGAAAAGTTTAAGAATGTGTAAAAATCTGAAATTTTCTCCTAAAAAATTTCTAATAGTTGGAAAGTTCTCTTGATATTTTAATTTTTATCCTTTGTCAAAACAAAACCAACTAAGCATTGCTACAAAGTTAAGAAAAGTGGTGAATGGATGTTTGAAGCAATCTGAGTCGTAAGTCCATTCTGAGAGTTGAGTTAGATCTTCATCCGTGTGAGCACATATCCTGTGTAAGGAGTCATGGAACACATGGAGAAATAAAGCGATACTGTCCATTTCATTTTTCTACGTAAAGATGCCTGTCTGATTGGGATAAAAGCCTCATGTGGCTTACTTTTCCTATGATAAGGAGAGCTCTGAGGCAGGGCTGGGGTGTTCTAGCCTCTCTGTGGGACTACTACAGCCCTGCAGGGTGGAAATGGATGGAGAAGAGAACTGACATCTGCACACAATCTGCCTTCCTCTTTGGCACATTATGTTTACAGAGGCTTATTAGCAACAAAGGAAAGAATGGGCAGGCACTTTGGGAATGAAGTGACCTGCCACATGCTTCACCACTGATGTGGTTCAGCTATGTCTCTACCCAAATCTCACCTTGAATTGTAGTTACCATAATTCCCATGTGTCATGGGAAGGACCTGGTGGGAGACAGTTTAATCATGGGAGTGGTAACCCTCATATTGTTGTCATCATAGTGAGTTCTCACAAGATCTGATAGTTTTATAAGGGGCTTTGCCCCCTTTTCCTCTGCACTTCTTGCTCCTGCCATGTGGAGAAGTATGTGTTGGCTTCTCCTTTCACCATGATTATAAATTTCCTGAGGTCTCCCCAGCCCTGTGGAACTATGAGTCAATTAAACCTCTTTTCCTTATAAATTACATATATAAAATTTATAAATTATGTATTTATAAATATATAAAAATTTATGTAATTATAAATTACATAAAATCACAGGTATGTCCTTATAGGAGTGTAAGGATGAACTAATACAGTAAATTTGTACCAAAGTGGGGTACTGCTGTAAACATACCTGAACATGTGGAAATAACTTTGGAACTGGGTAACAGGCAGAGGTTGGAAGAGTTTGGAGAACTGAGAAGAAGACAGGAAAATGTGGGAATATTTGGAACTTCCTAGAGACTTGGAAGACTCAGAAGACAGGAAGATGTGGGAAAGTTTAGAATGTTCTAGAGACTTGTTGAATGGTTTTGAACAAAATGCTGATAGTGATATGAACAATAAAGTACAGGCTGAGGTGGTCTCAGATGGAGATGAGGAATTTGTTGGGAAGTGAAATAAAGGTTAGTCTTTCTATGCAAAGAGACTGGCAGCATTTTGCTTTTGCCCTAGAGATCTGTGGAACTCTGAGCTTGAGAGAGATAATTTAGGGTATCTGGCAGAAGAAATTTCTAAGTGAAAAAGTTTTCAAGACAGAGCACAAAAGTTTGAAAAATTTGCAGCCTAACAATGTAATAGAAAAGAAACACCCATTTTCTGGGAAGAAATTCAAACCAGCTGCATAAATTTTCATAAATAATGAGGAGTCAAATGCTAATGACCAAGACAGTGGAGAAAATATCTCCAGGGCATGTCAGGGACCTTCAGTTATAGTTTATATTCTAATACAATAGACTAAAGATGAAGGATTAAAAAAAAAAAAAAGATATTCCATGCTGATGGAAACCAAAAGAGAGCAGGGGTAGTTACACTTCTATCACGCAAAATAGATTTCAAGTCAAAAACTGTAAAAAGAGACAAAAAGGGTTGTCATATAATGAAAGAGATGTCAATTTGTCAAAAGTATATAAAAGTTGTGAAAATATATTTACCCAACACTGGAACACCTAAATATATAAAGCAATTTTAATAGATCTTCAAGGAGAAATAGACAGCAATACAATAATGGTATGGAATATTGATACTCCACTTTCAACAATTGACATATTTTCCAGATATAAAATTAATAAGAAAACACTGGATTTAAACTATACTTTAAACCAAATGAATGTGACAGATGTATGCAGAACAATCTATCAACAGTAACAGAATGTACATTTTTCTCAAACACACACAAAGCATCCTCCATGACAGATCAATGCTGGATCACAAAATAAGTCTTAATAAATCCAAAAAGATTTAAATCATATCAAGTATCTTTTCCAAACACAATGGTATGAAACTGTAAATCAGTAACACAAGGAAACCTAGAAAATTCACAAATGTGGAAATTAAACTTTTCCAAACAACCAATTGGTCAAACAAGAAATCAAAAGCAAAATGAAAAAATATCTTGAGACAAATGAAAATGGAAACACAATGTACCCAAACTTATAAAATACAGAAAAAAAAAAAAATTCTAACAGGGAAATGTATAGTGATAAAGAAGGACAAAAGAAATTTCTCAAATATGCAATTTAATATTATGCCACAAGAAATTAAAATAAAGAAAAATAAGCTAAGTCCAAGTTTAGTAGAGGGAAGAAATAAAAAAGATCAAAGCAGAAATAAATGAAATAGACTAGATAAAATGAACAAAACTAAGAATTGCTATTTTAAAAAGATACAATTAACAAACTTTTAGCTATACTCAAAAAAATAATAGATGACCCAAATAAAATCATAAATGAAAGAACTGATATATTAATTGATACCAAAATTATAGAAAACTGCTAGGAACAATTAAAGGACTGGATAAATTATTAAATGTATAGCTACCAAGAATTAATCATAAAGAAAAAGAAAATCCAGATAGACCAATAATGATTAAAGAGACTAAATCAGTATTAAAAAGCCTCCCATCAAGGAAAAGCCCATGGCCTGATGACTTCACTGATGAATTCTACCAAACATATAGAAAGAATTAATGTCAAATTTTCTCAGACTTTTCCAAAATATGGAAGAGATTAAACACTTTCAAACTCATTTTACAAGGTCTGTATCACCTTGTAAAAGTCAGAAAAAGCACAAAAAAGAAAAATGCAGACTAATATTTGTGATGAAAATAAATAGAAAAATCCTCAACAAAATACTAGCCCACCTAATTCAACAGCACATTAAAAGGATCATGTAACATGATCAAAAGGGATTTATCCCTGGGAAGCAAAGATGCTTCAACATATGCAAATCAAAAATGTCACACACATTTTGTGTGTGTGATGCACTACAGTGAAATAAAGAAGAATAAAAATTATATTAATAGATGCGGAGAAAATATTTGACAAAATTCAACAACCCTTCATGAAAAAAACTCTCAGCAAACTAGATATAGAAGATTTGTAGCTAAATGCCACAAAGGTCATAAATCACAACAAATATCATATTCCATGTTGAAAAATTAGAAGACTTTTTTCTAAGATCAAGAACAAGTCAAGGATGCCCACTATCCCACTCTCACTGCTTCTATTCAACTGAATGTCCTGGTCAGAGTAATTACGCAAGAAAAAAAAATGAAAGTCATGTAATTCAGAAAGAAAGTAAATGATCTGTTTGCAGATTACATAGTATTATACACACAGAAAACCCTCAGAAGTCTATGAAAAATTATTAGAACTATCAAATTAACAAATAACATTTCAGGATGCAAAACTGATATATACAAAAATCAGTTGCATTTCTATACTATCAACAAATGCTCTGAAAAATAAATTAGAAAACAATTTCCTTTACCATGGCATAAAACAGAATAAAATACATAAATTTAACAAAGAGTTGATATTTCTGTAATTGAAAGCTATAAAACATTAATAAAAGATTGAAGATGACACAAATAAATAAAAAGATATTCCATATTGATGAATTAGAAGAATCAATAGTCTCAAAATGTCCATACTACTCAAATTGATCTACATATTCAATGCAAATCCTATCAAAATTAAAATTGCATTTTTTACAGAAATTTTTTAAAATTTAAAATCTCATATGCAAACACAAAGGATCCTAAATAGCTAAAGCAATCTTCAGCAAGTAGCACCAAGCTGGAGGCATCAATATTATATATCTTGATTTCAAATTGCATTACAAAGTCATAGTAGTCAAAATAATACGGCAGTGATATAAAAATAGACACATGGACAAATAGAACAGTATAGACTGTATATATATATACACACACATACACAAATATGTATATATACCCCCCCACACACACATATATATGTACACACAGTCATCTAATCTTCAAGAAAGGCACCAATAATACACAATGAAAAGAAAAAGGATAGCCTCTTCAATAAATGTTGTTGGGAAAACTGGTTATCTACATGCAAATATAAAACTGGATCCTTCTCTTACACCATACACAAAATAAACTAAAATGCATTAAACATTTAAAATTAATGCCAGAAACTGTAAAACTCCTAGATTTAAACATAGAAGAAAAGCTCCATGACATTGACTTTGGCAATTACTTTTGTATATGACATCCCAAAGTACAGGCAACCAAAGCAAAAATAAACAAGTGGGACTTGTATCAAATTTAAAGTTTTCCGCATAGCAAAGGAAACAATCAACAAAATGAAATTCCAACCTATTAATGCGAGAAACATTTGCAAACCGTGTATCTGGTAAGAGGTTAATATCCAAAATATATAAGAAACATATGCATCGGGCCGGGCGCGGTGGCTCACGCCTATAATCCCAGTACTTTGGGATGCCGAGGCGGGTGGATCACGAGGTCAAGAGATCGAGACCATCCTGGTCAACAAGGTGAAACCCCGTCTCTACTATAAATACAAAAATTAGCTGGGCATGGTGGCGCACGCCTGTAGTCCCAGCTACTCGGGAGGCTGAGGCGGAAGAATTGCTTGAACCCAGGAGGCTGAGGCTGTGGTGAGCCGAGATCATGCCATTGCACTCCAGCCTGGGTAACAAGAGCGAAACTCCGTCTCAAAAAAAAAAAAAAAAAAAAAAAAAAAAGAATACAAGTGTACCTAAGGCATTATAGCAGTTCAAAAACGGGACATTTAATACAGACCATAGGTGCCAAAGTTTTCCACAGCAGGCAACTTTCATTGAGTTTTGGGTGATAGATACCTGGTGATTAGAAATTAGCTAAGCAGAAAAAGTGGGATTTCATTCTGAAAACAAACAGAACATGGGCAGATAGCTGCATTGTTCATGAGGGAAAAAAATTGGCCCAGTGGTTCCACTATCCAATCAGAAGCTCTAACATTTGTAAGATAAGTAGAAAACTAGAATGGGGTCCAAAGACTTAGTGGGTATCCATAGATCCATGGATTGATCATATAATAGTGGAGGATAAAACCAGTAGAGTGCGGAACTCTCTGACTGTCATTGTGGTGGTTCACTATTCCCCCTTCTGCTTGTGCCTCACTTCCCTCCATCTCCAAGGAACTCACAGTCTCACAGTTCTTTACTCACTTAAATGCCATTCCTTAAAAAAAAAAAAAAAAAGAGGGAGAAGAAGAAGTCCTCCTTTAAGACCTTCTGACATTTTGGAATTATGTCAAGCTGTGGAAAACACCAGAGTCCATTTATAGTTGATGTAAATCCACAAGATTTTTAACGTGTTGCTTCTGTTCTCTGCTATATGGGGATTCTTTATAAATACCTGACTCTTGATTGTCATGTTGGAAATGTGAGCCCACTGTGACTAAGGTCACATTTAATACAAGTCCAACTTTTTTTTTTTTATTTAGATCTCCTCAAAGATTAAATATGAACAAAAGGAGATGAAGTAGTGCGACAAGAAAAATGTAATTAAAACACATCCCACCTGTTTCAACTGCATTCGTAATAGGAGAGGAAAAACTGAATACGTCTCATCAAAATACAAAAGTCGTATTTCTAGGACTTAAAAGTGTGAGCTAAATGATGAGAACACATGGACACATAAAGGGGAACAGCACACACTGGGATCTATTGGAGAGTAGAAGTTGGGAGGAGAGAGATGATCAGGAAAAATAACTAATGGTTACTAGTCATAATACCTAGGTGACAAAATAATCTGTACAACAAACCTCCATGACACAAGTTTACCTATATCACAAACTCGCACATGTACCACTCAACTTTAAATAAAAGCTTTAAAAGTATTTCTAGGAAAGCACAAACTATTTAAAATCATTATTTAGTTTTGAACTGAAATCCTTTAAAAATATACAACAAAAAGGTAGTTTCCAGATGTCCTTTACACTGTTACTAAGAGTGTAAAAGGCCTTTTACTAATTTGGATTTTTAAACATTCCTCTATGATCATATTTAAGTGTGAAGTTTTACTCTCCATTGTTTTAGATAATCTTTTAGTCAGGTAATGAATAGCACATGGTACAGAAAAAATATATACATATACATTTTAATTTCAGCTTCTCTGAAGCCCCATTGTTCATTTCAGGCTGCTTTACTGAGACTCCTTGCACTGAACGCCTCTGGTTGCATTCCACTCAAGACAAAGGCATATTTTAGGGGTGCACCTCTCACAAAGAGGTATTGATGGACCAGGAATCAGACTTTGGACAAATGGGCATTTCATTATAACACAGCCTAATTGTTAAAGCTCTTATTGAAAAGAATAAAAATTTCATTAGTCATCACAGAGACTCAACACAAACTCCTCCTCTTTTTCCCCACAATGCACAGAAAGAATGGCAGCTTTAAGCTTATCATTGACCATTTTGAAAGCATCGGTGCTTCCTTCCTTTTGTTCCACTTGCACTAAGAAGTATTTTAGTAACAAATATGAAATAACTATGGTAATAATTTTAACTAGATTTTATAAATGTAATTGTTAAAAAAAAAAAAAAGCAAAACTTTGCAATCACTGACAAATGAAATTCCAGTTAGAAGCAGCTGGAGGGCCCGTTCTTTCGTGTTCATGGCCCTAGTATAACTTAATGGGATTATGAAGAATTTATCAGATAATTTGGGGGCTCAACTAAGATAAAGACAAAAGTGTTTTACAAATGGTGAAATGTATATAAATTTAAGGAACTAAAGTTTGCGTAATTATCATCACCACAACAGTTTTTAATTTTAATGTCTTTTCAGCTTCCAGGAAGCACTGGCATTGTTTACTGTCTGAAGTGTAAAAACTGAAAGGGGGAAGGATGAAGATACAATGAAGATCACTATCTCGGGATGAGAAATGCTGACATTAATTAGGTGATGACATGGTAGAAGCCATGCAACCTGTTGGAAGATCAGTGTATTCAAATTTGGAAAAGGTGAATGTTAGACTAGATGAGGACCATAAACACATGGCAACCAACAGCCCTAACACTTGAGCAGGCTTTGCTAACTGATCACAGAAGTGTTCTGGCTAAGAGAGTTCAGTCTCAGAATCTTGCTAACATAGAACCCCAATTAGAGTTGGTCATCTGTGTTTAAACCTATTAAACACACTGAGACTACAGACAATTTTTTAGGTTTTTTTTTTCTTCTAGATATAAGAAGCTACAGTTACCGTCTGTTATTTATAAATAAATTATATTACTCTTTGCTCAAAGTCTTCTAGTGGCTCAACTTTTCACTCAGAGTAAACGTTAAAGTCTTTAACTGGCCCACTATACAATCTCATCTTTCTTGCCTCTCCTTCCTCACCCCTTACCTCTCTTCCTGTCTCACTCAACTTGCGCAGTTGCACTAGTATACTGTTTATTCCTGAAACACACTAAGCATGGCTCTATCTCAGAAATTTCTCAGTGACTATACTCTCTGTCTAGAATGTTCTGTTCCTAAATATTTGCATGCTCACTCCCTTATCTCCTTCTAGTCTTTAATAATGCCAATTTTTCAATAGTTCACACAACATTTGGCAAAATACAACTCATGTGCCAAAGCTGGCAACTGCCTATTTTTGCACAGCTCAAAAGGTACACGTTTTAGTCCATTTAGTGTTGCTGTAAAGGTATACCTGGGGCTGTTTAATTAAAAAAAAAAAAAAAAGTTTATTTGACTCACAACTCTGCCAGCTGGAAAACTGGGCATCTGGTGAAAGCCTCAGAGTGCTTCACTCATGGGGGAAAGTGAAGGGGAGTGCCATGTGTAGAGATCACATGGTGAGAGAGGAAACAAGGGAGGGACTAAGGAGGTGCCAGGATCTTTTTAATAACCAATCCTTATGGGAACTAATAGGGTAAAATCTCACTCATTACCGTGAAAATGGCACCAAGCCATTGGTGAGAGATTCACCTCCATGACTCATATATGCCCCATTAGGCCTCACCTAACATTGGGGATCAAATTCCAACATGTAGTTTAGGGGAACAGAATATAGAATTCTGCCCCAATCTCCCAAATCTCATATCCTTCTCACATGCAAAATAAAATCATTTAATCTTAATAGTCCCACAAAGTCTTAAATTGTTTCAGTATAGACTCCAAAGTCCAGTCTCATCTGAGACTCAAGGCAAGTTCCTTAAAACTGTGAGTTTGTATAATCAAAAACAAATTATTTACTGTGAAGATACAACGGTTGTATAGGCATTGGGTTAATGCTTCCATTCAAAAAAGAAGATACTGGCCCATAGAAAGTGGTAAAATGCACGATACAAGTCTGAAACCTGTAAGGGTAGACATTAAGTCTTAAAGCTCTGAAGTAATCTTTGACTCCTTGTCCCCATCATTCATAGGCACACTGGTAGAAGAGGGGCACACAAGGTTTTGGACAGCCCTATGTCCATGGCTTTGCCGTGCGCAGCATGTGTAGCTGGTCTCATGGGTTGGAGTTAAATGCCTGTGGCTTTTCTGGGCAATGGGTGCACACTGCCAGTGGCTCGGTAATTCTGGAGTCTATGCAGCAGTGGCCCTGCTCCCATAGCTCCAGCAGATACTGCCCTGCTAGAGGCTCTCCATGATGGCTCTGTCTCTGTGACAACTTTCTGCCTGGGCATCCATGCTTTCTTGTACATCTTCTGAAATCTAGGTGGAAGCTGCCAAGCCTCCACCACTCTTGCATTCTCTGTGCCTGCAGACTTAACACCACATGGATGCCACGCAGGCTTATTGTCTTCACTCTCCAGAGTTGCAATCCAAGCAGCACATGGAGCTGTTTGACCCATGGCTATAACCAGAGCAGTTGGGATGCAGGAAACAGTATCCTGAGGTGGCATTAGGACAATGGAGCCCCAGGTTTGACCCCTCAAACCATTCTATCATCCTGAAACTCTGGACCTATGACAGAAGAGGTGATCCCTTTGGGACCCTTTCCCCACTGTCTTGACTACTAGACCAACCAGGCTCTTTTTTATCTCTGCTAATGATAGAGACCTTCTGTCTATCCATAAGAGCACAAATTCCATGATGTCAGAGATTTTTTGTCCATTTGATTCTCTGATATATTCCTAGTACCTTGAACAGTGTCTGACACATAGTAGATATTTAATAATACATTTTTTGGTATAAATTAATTCTATAGATGATACCTGCATTAAGGAGAAACAAATCAGGTTATTTAGAAAAGCCTTCAGAAGATGATATTTGAGTGTTAAAGCATACCAAGAACTTAGAAAACATTTTTCCTAAAAGGGGTACCAAATGAAGAGAGAGAAACAATGCACAGGATCTTTTCTGAAAATGGCTTAGAGCAGTCTAGTCTAAATGTAGAGCCCACGAGGTGGAAAGGTGGTGAGAAGTAGGTTGAACCCAGATTGTGGAGGGCCTGCAATGTCTAATAAGATGCTTGAGTTTAATCCTTAAAAAAATGAATATTTCAGAAAGACATAACTGATAATATGATATATAATAATTATTAGAGTGGGTAAAATAATATGTAAGAATTACAATAGCTGAGGATCAGATAACTGGATATTTCATATTGGTCAGGCAAATGAGATGAAAAGGATGGAATGGCATTTAAGTGAAAAATGAGCTGTGAGACTGTGAGGTCCCTAAAGATGGAAGGAAGTGAGGCACAGGAAAAGGAGGAATAGTGAACAGCAGTGACAGTGAGAAGGTTCCATACGTACTCCACTAATTTTATTTTCACCTTTTATTTTAGGTTCAGGGAGCATATACACAGGTTTGTTACATAGGTAAATTGCATGTCACTGAGGTTTGGTGTACAAAGGATCTCATCACCCAGGTAGTGAGCATGGTATCTACAGGTAGTTTTTCAACCCTCACCCTCCTGGCAGCCTCCTACCTTTAGTGGTACCCAGTGTTCAGCATCTATTGGTTCCATAAGATGTTTTTATTTTATTTTATATTTTTATCTTTCATTTAGGTTCAGGATATATGCTCTGGTTTGTTATATAGATAAACTAGTGTCATAGGGGTTTGTTGTACAGATTATTTTGTCACCCAAGTAGTAAGCCTAGTACCCAAATGTTACTTTTTTGCTCCTCTCTTTCCTCCTACCCTGCCCTCTCAAGAAGGCACCAGTGTGTCCCGTTTTCATATTTGTGTTCATGAGTTTTCATCATTTAGCTCCCACTTATAAGTGAGAACATGTGGTCTTTTGTTTTCTGTTACAGTATTTGTTTGCTAAGGATAATGGCCTCCAGCTCCATTCATGTTCCCACAAAAGACATGACTTCATTCTTTTTCATAGCTGCATAGTATTCCATGGTATATATGTACCACATTTGCCTTATTCAATCTGTCCTTGATAGGCATTTAGGTTGATTTCATTTCTTTGCTATTGTGAACAGTGCTGTAATGAACATTTTTGTGCATGTGTCTTTATGGTAAAATGATTATATTCTCCTAGGTATATACTCAGTAATGGGATTGCTGGATTGAATGGTAGTTCTACTTTTAGCTCTTAGAGGAATCACCATATAGCTTTCTGCAGTTGTTGAACTAATTTACACTCCCACCAACAGTGCCTAAGTGTTTACTTTTCTCTGCAAACTCACCAGCATCTGTTATTTTTTTATTTTTAGTAATAGCCATGCTGACTGGTGTGAGATGGTATCTCATTGCGGTTTTGATTTACATTTCTCTAATGATCACTGATGTTCAGCTTTTTTCCATAGGCAATCTCATTCTTGTCATAGAAATGGGCAAAGATTTCATAACAAAGATGCTAAAAGCAATCACAAGAGCAAAAACTGACAAATGGGATCTAATTAAATCTAAGAGCTCTTGCACAGCAAAATACTGTCAACAGAGTAAAGACAGCTGACAGAATGGGAGAAAATATTTACAAACTATGCATCTGACAAAGATCTAATACCCAGCATCTATAAGGAACTTAAACAATTTTACAAGAAACAACCCCTTTAAAAAGTGGGCAAGGACATGAACAGATAATTTTCTAAAGAAGATGTATAGGTGGCCAAGAAGCATTAAAAAAAAAAGTGATTTTTAATTGTGTTCGCTTCATCATATTTTCTGTATTATTTGATTTTTTTTCAAATTACTACTTTACTTTTTACAAATACAAAAAATAAAGCTGTTTTTCTTAAACCATAAAAAAATGACAGTAGGTTAGATGTATAGCAAAAAAACTTATTTTGTTTTGTTATTAAAAACAGATTCATATTATAATACATGATAATTATTTGCTTTGAAGTAAGTTAGTGTTAAGCATATTTTGGGATAGGAAAGTTTTGGATAATCATTAATGTTTGAATAAGCTGTTAAGTACATTAAAATTTTTTTTATTCCAGTAAAAGCAGGTAATGCGATTGATTGAGATTATGGATTTTGGAGATTAGACCTGGATCCAGTTCTAAAAAATCACTTACTTTCAGCTTGCTTCATCTTAAAATGGGGGTAATAATCCTTTTACAAAGGGTTATTTAATAGAATTAACATAATAAAGAACATAAAACACCATCTACTGAGTAGCTATTCCAAAAAATAGTAGCTATTATTGTTATGAATTGTGTAAATATATAGGTAAAGAAATCAGAGTTTGAGAACAAGCAAAATTTATTTAATCTTTACTCAATTTGCTCAACCTAATATCAGGAACTGTGTGTAGTGATTAATATTGAGTGTCAACTTGATTGGATTGAAGGATGCAAAGTATTGTTCCTGGGTGTGTCTGTGAGAGTGTTGCCAAAAAATTATCATTTGTCAGTGTACTGGTAGAGGCAGACTCACCCTAAATCTGGGTGGGCACCGTCTGAACAGCTGCCAGTAGGATAAAAGCAGGCACAGGAAATGTGGAAAGACTAGACTGGCTCAGTTTTCCAGCCTGCATCTTTCTCCTGTGCTGGATGCTTCCTGCCCTTCAACATTGGACCCCAAATTCTTCAGCTTTGGGACTCTTAGACTTTCTACCACTGTCTGAAGGCTACACTGTTGGTTTCCCTCCTTTTGAGATTTTGAGACTCAGACTGGCTTTCTTGCTCCTCAGCTTGCAAATGGCCTATTGTGCGACCTCAACTTGTGATCATGTGAGTCATTACCCCTTAATAAACTCCCTTTTATATATACATCTATCCGGTTAGTTGTATCCCTCTACAGAAACCTGATACACTGTGCTACCTATTGCGGATGCACAGATGAGCAATGTCCTGCCCTGATTTTAATAAGTCACCTATGTTTAATAAGGTGTTTCAGATGCTATGACTGAAGTTCCAAAAGGGCAGAGAATGTAGACCAGGTCACCTTCCCAAAGGAATTTCAAGAAATAAAACCCTGTGCTTTTGTGTGGCCTGGTGCTTTTCACTAAAAATATACATAAAACCTTCTATTTGGAAGTCATTCGTTCTTTCCACAGTTATATATCGAGCATCTTCCATTTCCAAACACTCTTCTTGGAGCTGGCTGTATAGCAACAAGGAAGACAAGATTTCTTCTTTCATGGAGGTTTCAATCTATTGAAAGGGGAAAATCAGCCTGGAAATATAAAGAATTAAAACAAGGTTAAAAATAGGCAAGATAAATTTAGTCAGTAACACATACTATGAAGAAAATGAAACCCAGGTGACATGACTGACTACTTTTAGAGATAAAAGACTACATTAGATTGAGGATAGAGTAATTCTTCTCTAAAAGAGGTATACCTGGCTGGCACTGAAACAATGAAACACCAGTCAGGCAGAAAATAATTGAAAAAGAGAATTCCAAGTACAGGGAATTGTTAGTGCAAATCACCTCAGGAGGGAACAAACCCTGCCAATTTAATGAACAGGACTGTTTAACAATATAGAGAAATAAGGAAAAGAGAATAAAGCTGTGAAGTCAGAGAAGTATTCTCAACTATAAGCCAAACACAAGCACTTCAGTGTGGCAGAAAGTCACAGAGAATAATTTCATTTCCAAATGCAAGGATTTAACTCAATGTTGTAGAAATCCTGAGGTTGTCTACTTTACCTAATCATGTAAGTAAAAGTTTTTATTTGATCAACAAGTTACTTATGAACACCTATGCAGAACAAAGGCTTCAAGAAATTTAACCCATAGAAGAGCTCAGAAATCAGGATCAGGAAGAGATCACATCTAGCTGAGCAAATCTGAGAAGGTTTTCTGGTGGAGTTGGCATTTGAGCTAGGGTAGGTGGGTAAGATTCAGATAAAAAAACATGATGATGTTGAAGGCACAGAAAGTCATTCTAGGAAAGAGAATGAAAAAAGTCATAGAGAAAGTTGTTTAGGCAAGAGCATGTTGTTTGAAATTATTACTTTAAAAATGCCTTTGAGTTTAAAAATCCACTAGACCATTGTCAAAGCTCAATTTGATCTTGTCACATTACTGTCTCCCACTTTGCTTAGCAAGAAATTATATGTGTGTTAACCACAATTCTGAGAGATACATCACACATCTCCTAAATGCATGAAGCAGTCAGTGAGAGGGGATGAGTAGGTCATTCCTCCTAACCTCACCACATAGTCATGCTAAATTTTGTGCTCCTAAGAGTAGTGCACTGGAGGAAGAGGTAAGGCCAAAAGAGGGAGGGTCATCAACTACAGAGTTCCACAGGGCTCCAGGTGATTGCTGCAGGATATAAAGCAGCTTGGTGCCTATATAGGCCTAGTAAATCAAGAAGTGATGTTAAGATAATGGCAACAGACTGCTTTGTATGCATTTGTTTAATCTGTTCTCAATAGGTAACATGATTTGCATCATATGCTCTATTTATGACACACCTGGATTCAAAAATTAGGTCATTAAGTTATGAATTTCATCTGGTTCTTTTTTGAAATATAGACATCTCCTATTAGCCCATTTATAAAGCAACCTGTATAAATCTTACCACCTGTCTCCATGAAGCCTCTTCAAGTATTCACCAATATCATTTCAAATGATATTTCAAAGTTACATATGTGTTTCTTCTGTAATATGTCAAGTTTGCAATGGGCTTTTATTTCAATATTTCTGCTTGATTAATGTGAGATCAAACAAACCATAAGGACATAAACTGCTGCTCCATATGAGTAGGGTGGGACTGGAGATGGCCATCAGTAGATGAAGCTGAAGACAAAGCACAATCACATTTGTAATAAAGTCGTGGAGTCTTAGATTTTTATTTAATAACTTATTTAGGTCTATTTATTTGAACTACTTGCAATCTTGTACCCTCCTGCAGTTGTCAGGCACTTATATTTCAAATAATTAATATAAATAGGGTTGATGTTTGGGAAAATTGGAAAAGGGAAAGGTTTTAAGATTTAATCTTTTGGGGTTAGTCAGAAAGGGGCAGAATTTTCATGAGCGTTAGTTCTTTAGCATTTTATTCACTTCTGTCACTGACAGAAACATTCTGCCATTTATTGATCTAAGAATGTTTATTGAGGATCTACTCTGTAACAGCCACAGTGCTGGAAGCTAAGGATCCAATGTAACCAAAACTGGGAGAGTCCCTCCATCAGCTAACTATAGTAAAGTAAACAACTACAATACAAAGGCTGAGGAAACTGCGGCAGATGGAGAAGCACCAAACCCAGGCTCTGAGTCTCAGGGATGGCTGCCTGAAAAAAAATACCATGTGGGCTGAGACATAGGTGAACGGTAGAAAAGTGATGGACGAGGAAAAGTCCCATATGTGCAGAACCTCACTCTTTTCAGGAAAGCTGTATTGGAGTATCAGGATTGGGGTCCCTGGATAACCAATCTAAATCTCGTCATTCACTAATATTGAGAGACTGTGTTAAGAAAAAAAACTTCTCTTCCCCGGTCCATGAGGAGCGTGGTTTCAAAGGCAGGAGTTTCCCAGTGTCATGCCTGCATCTACGCCCACATCTGGGAATGTAAAGTTCTTTGTCTAGGTTTCCAGCACAGGGGGGTGAGGTAGAGGAATCCATGTGGGCTTCTTGTCCAAAAAGCCCCCGAAAGCGCTGGGAGGAGGGGCACTCTGTTGTGGACCAAGCAGCCAATCCAGTATCAGAGTCAAATATCAATCACTCTAGAGAACGTTTGAAAGAACTCCTCTCATTTGGATGAGAACATGAATGAGGAGGAAATAACTCCAGGGTTAAAACTCTGCTGCTCCTTACCTATACTGATATCCCCTCCGGATTCCCCTCCCATAGCAGTATGGGAGCGCTGTCTCCTTTTCTCTCTCTCTCTCTCTCGCTCTCTCTGCCTAATAAATCACTCTCTGCTAAAGTCTTTGGGTCTGTGATATTTATTCCAGTGGGAAGCTCACTGCCTCCAAGCCCCTTTCCCCATTCTTCTGGGTAAAAGAGGCTAAAAACCTCAGAATCCAACGGGGAGGGAGCTGAGTAAGTCACCCGGCCCTGGTTACAATACTATTCAATGTGTCCTCTACATTTTTTCCAGAAAACTTAATAACGTGTCATTATGTGATTTTTTAAAAAATTCTATCTCCTCATGTCCTGCTTTGTTCACCCCACTTTTTTTTTAGTAGGCACTCCATGTTTGTTGAATCAATGAAAGGGCAAATACCTGAGAGGTAAGAGAGGGAATAGCAGAAAAGAATCTAGAGAATTAGCCAGGGGATAAATTAAGCAGGCTTTTCTTGGCCATATTGAGGAGTTCTTACCTTCGTCCTAAGAGTAGCAGGAGATAGAGAAATGTTTCAAGCTGTGGTTGCATTTTAGAAAAAATCATTTTGTTTACAATATAAAGAACAAATTGGAAAAGAGCAGGGGTCAATCTATTAGTTACCTGAGAAAACAGGGATTATGCCATTCGGAACAGGCTTGAGAGACAGGAAAAGAAACTGATAGAGCTGGTTAGATAAGAAGAGGGAGAATGATGTTTTCCAAGATGACCAATAGTTTTCTGCACTGGGAAGCTAGAAGAATCATGAAGAAAAGCAATGTTTTGTCTTTGATTTTGGTAATGAAGGGAGAAATGACAGATTCCATTTTGGGCATAATTTTTAAATGCCTGTGGGTCATATGAGAGATGGCCAGGAGAAAGCTGGATATATCTCTCTGAAGTTATGTGAGAAATCTTGGTTAGTAACGGAGATTTGTGAGCCACTAGAATATAGATAATAAAGTTTTCACTGATGCAGCTGAAAGGACTTCTTGAAAACTTACTTCTCTTGCCAAACACTTAAAGGTCTCTCTTTTAGACTGATTTTAACTAATTCATAAACTGAGAAATAAATCACAAAAGATGGTTTATAACTTTGGTAAAAAGCACATGGCCAGTTTTTCAAACATTGTGAAAGCCAATATGATGGGAGAGCCAACAAAGGGACGGTTGGACTCTATAGGTCTTTACATCTCAGTTTAAAGTGCATTTTCAGCTCTTTGCTGGGTAAGGAATTTGTGTCACTAGTTTTCTTCAGATAGCAGACACTGTTATCCTAGCATACTGAATTCATCCAGTCCCGCTAGTGTTTATATATAATATTATCCCCCACCTCACATTTAAATTGCTTTTCTGATGCACACACCTTAACCATAGAATATTATTTGATACTATTTTGACACCACTCTTTCATTTTAGTTTTGCTATGACCTGTGTAGCAGAGGAGGACCACATCTGCCTTGGATGTGCTTCATTTGTTATGGCAACAACGTTTTAAAAAACAATTTAAGTAGTCAGTGTTACACTTTGTTACTATACAAGCACCTTAGCATGAATTGTCTTTCAACTCATCTAATTTTGATATTTATGTTAAATGCATCTTGCACCTCTTACCCTGTACTGTTAAGATCAAGGACAAAAGCACATGCAAATTATCAAAGTAGAAAAGAGAAGAAAAAAATAAACTAATGTGTGTAATAGACACTGAAAGGAGGAGTATTTTATTAAAACTTTCCTGAAGACATTTAAAAACTAAAATGGGCCGGGCGCGGTGGCTCACGCCTGTAATCCCTGCACTTTGGGAAGCCGAGGCGGGTGGATCACGAGGTCAAGAGATCGAGACCATCCTGGTCAACATGGTGAAACCCCATCTCTACTAAAAATACAAAAAGTTAGCTGGGCATAGTGGCACGTGCCTGTAATCCCAACTACTCTGGAGGCTGAGGCAGGAGAATTGCCTGAACCCAGGAGGCGGAGGTTGTGGTGAGCCGAGATCACGCCATTGCACTCCAGCCTGGGTAACAAGAGCGAAACTCCGTCTCAAAAAAAAAAAAAAAAAAAGGAAAGAGAAAACTAAAATGGGTTTCCCAATTTGCCACGTAGACCTCGCAAAGATAACTACATAATCAAAGGTGAAACATGAGCGAAGATTTTCAAGGATGTATAGGCAGTATGGTGTTAAGTATGTAATGTTTGCAGGCAATAGTGAAGGACTCCAAATGCCATGGTAAGGGTTTTGACATATTTTAGGCAGCAGAGAGTCAGGAAAGTATTTGACACCACAGAAAAATATAATCAGACTTTTATTTTAGAAAGTACATCTTGGCAGTAATCATGGATTTGAAGGAAGTAAAGGGAAAAAAAACTGTCTTTTTTTTGAGACAAAGTATTGCTCTGTAGCCAGCCGCCAAGTGCCAGGCTGGAGTGCAGTGGCACAATCTCAGCTCACTGGAACCTCCGCCTCCCGGGTTCAAGCATTTCTCCTGCCTCAGCCTCCCAAGTAGCTGGGACTACAGGCACGTGCCACCATGCCTAGCTAATTTTTGTATTTTAGTAGAGACGGGGTTTCACCATGTTGGCCAGGATGGTCTAGATCTCTTAACCTCATGATTCTGCCGCCTCGGCCTCCTAAAGTGCTGGGATTACAGGCATGAGCCACTGCTCCTGGCCAACTATGTCATTTTTTATGGCATTCACATCTACATAAATTCAGAATCCACCATACTACAGAAATCTTGATGCCTGAAATTTTGAACCACAACCTCTTACTCTTTCAAGTCTCCCAGTAAATACAACCCTCATTACTTTTAGGACCAAACAACTTTCCACCTTTTTTCTTTGCCCAAGCCTGTTTTTCTTCTCTATTCCTATGAAGCCTAAACCACATAGGTCAGCATTTCAACTGTACATTCAGTGACACCTCAGATTCCTTTTTCCCCTAACCAAAGTCTAACCTTTCTGCCAATTCTTAGTTCAAGGTACACTCAACCAAATGTACCAGACCCTTGGTTCTAAATAATCTTTACAGGAAGCATACAACTAGATTGGTTGTCTTTATAATAAGCCCTCAGTGTTATCTTTCAATTCTTTTATTCACCTATATTTATCTCCCCTTCTCTGTGGGTTCTAGTTCTCTATCCCTGGAAATTATAAACATTTCCCAGGAGGTTTGTTAAAAGTTTTACAACCCAATCTGGATGTAGATAGAATCTCTTAGGTAAGAATCTCTATGGAAATGCATATTTTTTAATAATGTTATAGTTGATTTTCATAATCTGGTAAATTTAGGAAACAATGAATACATAATTCCCAAAGAGCAACTCTTCTGAAAAGCCTTGAAACCCTGGCTCAACTCTTTTTCCTTATTTGCCTATATTTAACACCAAAAGAGTAAAACTATTTCATTATTCCTCATTCTCTCACAACTTTGCCTATTCCTTTCCCTTCCTGTCCCCTCTCCTTTCAAAGCCTAACCAATCTGTTATAGACCAAATGTTGGTACCCACCCCCCATTCATATGTCAAAGGCCTAACCATCCATGTGACAATATTTGGAGATGTGTACTTTCTGGAAGTAATTAATGTTTAACGAGGTCACAGTATTGGGGCCTTGATCCATAGGATTACTCTCCCTGCAAGAAGAGACACGAGAGTTCACTCTCTTTCCAAGCAATGGAAGGCTATGTGAGGACACAGTGAGATGGTGGCCACCTGCAAGCCAGAAAGTGTGCCCTCACAAGAAACTGACCATGCTGGCACCCTGATCTCGGGCTTCCAAATCTCCAGAATTATAAGAAAATAAAAACACCTTCTTTATCCATTCAATTCCTCATCTGTTTATAACTCATTTAAAACCATCTCTTTACAAAACTTCCCTCATTATCCAAGTGAAAAATGATTCTTTGGTTGTCCCATATAACATTTCACTAGTGTATTTAGCATTAAGTTCATTGTGTTTCTGTTTTTTTATTTGCAAACCCATCTCCTCCAATAGGATTCCCTTGCTAAATAAAATGAGGAATGCTCATAAAAACAAGTACAACCATTGATTTAGACTTAAACTTGTTTCTTAAACCAGGTAAGTGAATATACTTAAGCATATTCTGCTTGTTTTAAATGTTTTTTCTTTTACTGTTATCTAAAAATATACTAAGATAAACCAAATGTAAATAAGTTTGCAAGTTAATTATGAACATACAACCCAAAAAATAAATGATTAGAAGCATTTCTGATATGACAAATGATGCTGTTTTACTGAAACCAAATGACCAGTGCTGGGTTTAATGACAAAATGATATAAAATCAGATTTAAAATGTTCCTATTTTTACAAATTTAATACTACTAACACTTTTTTTGAGCATTTACCCTGCATGAGGTACTATTCTAAGTGTTTTTTATTTATTACTAATTTAATATTCAAAATAATGCTATGAAATAGAAATTGTTATTAACACCATTTTGCAAATGAGGAAATGAAGAAACATTTTCAGCAACTTGTCTGGTAAAGTGATGTAGCTCTAGAGAACTGTGATTCAGATCTAGGCATCCTGACGCCAGAGCTTGAGCTTTACAGGGGGAAGCTACCTTCCATTACTATGTTTGCTTAAATTTGTATAGTCAACTCTCAGACTTGCCCTAAGGCAATCTAGAAATGATGATTGAATGAGGTGTCACTTGATAACAGTACAAGACTGTTTTAGTCACTTATAGAAAAGTATCATGAGAATTATAAAATCCATAGGAATAGAGTATGTTATTAATGATTGCTGGAATGGAAAAAAAAAAGTTCTTTTCACATTCACTGCTTCATTTATAAGTGAAGTAATTCTGTAAGATAATTGCAGAACACAATAGAGAAAAATTATAGGTGTTTCCTGGCATGAGCCACAGTGCTACCAATTACACTTACAGCATTTTAAGTTGTTTCACACAATGAAGTGGATCCCAACCAGCAAAATAGCCAATTACAGTAAATATATTGTCTGACTACTAAGGAGTCTATACTACTGGGTGTTCTTTGACTCAGTTATCCTTTTATTTTCCTTATGTGCTGCAAACATTTTCTACCTACTGCATTCTGTGGTATTTGGCCTTCACTAAATTAAACATACCTATGAATGCAACACAAGTAATGATGCTAGAATAAAAGTTTGCCATCCAAAAATTATAGAATGCACTAAAATAAATTTTAGTTTCTCATAAGAAACTCTAGAGTACCAAAGAATACATAACATTTGAAGAATTTCTGGCCTAAATGAAAAAACAGGTCATTCTCAGAAAAATACTTGCTGTTCAAGAGGTCTTAATGTCACAGAGGGTATAGAAGCAAAATAAACTGAAATAAGGAAATGAGGGTCAAAAGAAAGTGAAACCTTTTTGAGGTTTAGAACACAGCTTAAACAATTGTTTTGTGTTTACCATCCTGACATAATCCCTGATCTTACCCCTAAAAGACTCAAGGAGTGAAAAGATAAGAAAGCCATTCAAAAGGCCCAACACAAAGACTTTTAAACCCTTCTGAATCACAATGAAAGCTCCATCCTCAGCACTTGGCTTTCACATATCTCAGCACTTCCCTTCCTCAAAGTGAATGAAGAGGAGTGTCAGATCCCCCCAAATTGCTGAAGTTTAGTGTTTAATAACAACTAGCCCAAAGGTGCGTGAGACAAAAGAGAAGACAGACAGTGTAGACAGGGGAAGTTTGAAAGTCTTGGGCTGAGAGTCATGAGGCATAAAAACTAGGCATTATCTCACTATGTAACTTGAGGTAAATCAGTTAATTTCTCTGTTCACCAGTTTCCCTTTCTTTCAAATGTGGCATTTGGACTAGACCAAAAGCATTTGTCCAGTTCTGATTTAAGGTGTTAGGATTCTGCAAGATTATTGTGGAACATGATGGAGGAAATCATAGATAAGTTTTTTTCTGGAATTGAGACACAGATTCATGGTATCTGTGTTGTTGGATATAAATAATTGAGGAAGTTGTAAATAACTTTGCCCCTTTGGATAGGTTTGGAGAGGTAACCTCTATATTCTGTTGTACTCAGAAGAACATATACGGTGTTTCAGTGTAAGTGATTTTGGAAGGTGTGGTAGTACATTTTCTTTTTAGGAATAAGTTCTCCACTTTCGATCTTAAAGAATATGATGAAGATTAATAGTAAGTTTAAACCAGGAAAAGCAATATTAACATCACACCCTGAAAATCACCTTTCGGGGAAGTAATATTTCATCACAGTAGTAAAGTAGTAGTAAATCATTATTAAGTTAATAACCTCTCCATTGTGTGTTTAGTGCTTATTTCACAAGGTAAGGGCCCAAACGCTTCTATCTATCTATCATCTATCTATCTATCTATCTATCTATCTCCCTCCCTCCCTCTATGACTAATTTTGTGTGTCAACTTGACTAGGTTCAGAGATATTTGAATAGCTGGTAAAACATTATTTCTGGGCATATCTGCTCTCAGGGTATTCTGGAAGAGATTAGAATTTGAATTGTTGAACTCAGTAAAGCAGATGGCACTCAGCAATTTGGGTGATTACCATTTAATCGGTTGCGGGCCCAAATTGAACACAAAAGCAGAGGAAGAGCAAATTTATACTTTCCGCTTGAGCTGAGACATCTGTCTTTTTCTTCCCTTAGCCACCAGCACTCCTGGTTCTTGGGCTTGTGAACTCACACCAGTACTTATATATTGATCTCCTGATTCTCAGGCCTTTGGACTCTGACTTAATTATACTACCAACTTTCCTAGTTCTACAGTTTGCAGCCAGCAGATCAAGGAACTTCTCAGCCTCTATAAACATGTGAGCCAATCCTGTAATATGGCTTCTCTTATATATAGCTATGTTCCATTGGTTTTCTTTCTCTGAAGAACCTTAATACATATTTATCCATCTATCTATCTATCTAAATACACATACATCTATATATACAAGTGTGTATGTGTACATATATTTAATACTGTTTTCAGTGATGATAAAGAATAGGCAATCTGAAGTAAAGAATGTCATAATCATCAATTCTAAATAATAGAAGCACATCTCTTTATACTGCATATTATGAAGTTCGTCAAAGGTGGATAATTTTCTCTAACTATTTTGAAATACAAACTTACATATCAAATTTAATAACTTCCAAATGGTGTGTTTATAAGGACCACCTGGAGCTTTTACTAAAAACATAGATTCTTTGTCACCACCCGAGACTTTGGGAATCAGTCTCTAGCACAATGGCTCAAAACTCTGGTTGCATTCCTAAATCAAAGCGGAGCTTTAAAAAATACTCGTACCTGGGCTAAGCCCTAAGGATTTTAATTGAGTGTGGGATGTGGCTTGCATATCTGGATTTTAAAATGTGCCCCAGGTAACTCTCTTGGGCAGATGAAGGTTTCCCATGAGATGAAACTGGGAATGAACTGTTTGAAAAAGTTCCCAGGTGATTATTAACATCAGACTAGTAAGGAGAACAATGATCTAGTCCCAAGATATCTTCAGAATCCACATAGATTTAATTTACATTATATTCTAGATCCTGATCTCATAAAACCCATCTCCTGGTTCACACTCACTATGATGCATCTAGCTAATCTTCAAAACAATAATTCTGGTGCATCAGAACTTTCTTACCCTTAGTTCATCTTAAAAATGAAGATTCTTGAAATGCACCCCAGGCTTAATGAGTCAAATCTCTAAAGGTGGGTGTCAGAAAATTCTAAATTTAAGAAACTTCCTGTGTGATTCCTGGGTACATCAAATTTGCAGACTACAGCTTTAAAAACTGTGTAGAATGAGAAGCAAGAGAAAACAATGAGATGTAGGAGACCAAGGGGAAAATGATATCCTGTTCTTATTTCCTTCCAGTCATAGTGTGAAACCAAGCCACTTTACAGCAAAACTAAAGAAAGCTTTTCAAAGTGTGTGGACATGAGAACTATATATAAGAATAATTAATGTGAGTTATAACTCAATGTAATTGCATCCTGTTATCAACAAATATAGTTGATGATATAGACATATAAGTTTAGGGACATAACCTAAAACTAAGGAAAGTAGACTAGTCACTGCTTACTGCTTGGTCTTCTTGAGATTTCTGTGTAAGTTAGGAACTTGATTGAAGTAATTAATCCATTTGCTAGAAAAAAAATCTTAAAATTTTGATTAATATTATGAACCCCAAATATCTGAGACAGGTCCCAGCCAATTTAGAAAGTTTATTTGCCATGATTAAGGACTCATACTCGTGACACAGTCTCCAGAGGTCCTGATGACATATGGCCAAGGTAGTTGAGACACAGCTTGGTTTTATACATTTCAGGAAGAGCCGAGTGATTAAATCTGAGTGATCAAACAATATATGTAAGATGAACATTGGTTCAGTCCAAAAAGGTGGAACAACTGAAAGCAAAGGTGGGATGACATATATATATACACACACACACACACACACACACATATATAAATGTATATGTGTATATATATTATATATGTATATATAATATATATTATATATGCATATATAATTATATATATGCATATATAATATACATATATATGAATATAATGTATACGTGTGTGTGTGTGTGTGTGTGTGTGTGTGTATTTAAAAGGCCTTTATGATTTTTTTAAGACAGGGTCTTACTCGGTTGCCCAGACTGGAGTGCAGTGGCATGATCTTGGCTCACCACAACCTCTGCCTCCCAGACTCAAGCAATTCTCCTGTCTCAGTCTCCTGAGCAGCTGGAATTACAGGCATATACCACTATTGCCCAGCTAATTTTTTGTATTTTTAGTAGAGATGAGGTTTTCACCACATTGGCCAGGCTGGTCTTGATCTCCTGACCTCAAATGATCCACCCACCTCTGTCTCCCAAAATGCTGGGAGTATAGGTGTCAACCACTGTGCCTGGCCAATTTATGGTGATCTTATAACTTCTATTTCAGATCTTATATCTTCTATTTCAGAAATCTAGCCATGAGATATTAATACAAATTTATCAGCTTGCAAGAAAAAAAAAAAAAAAACAACTGGATCCAAACAGTGATTTTTATCTCAGCAGCAAAGTAACAGCAGTTTAAAGAAGGCAGAAAAGAAAATAGAGAAAAAGAGAGCTTAGGAACTCTACAGCGTGCAGGTTTACCTCAGGGCTCTTTTTTCTTGAAGTAAACGTGCACAAAAACCATAATATTTCCATTTTACACTGACTCTAGCAAGTAGAGTTGCCATAGAACTAATGGAATGCTGAATAGGAGGTCATTCTCATTTTCATTCTTGGATTTTTCCCACTTTTTATTTTTTTTCTTAAGAGGAGGAACAGAGCTGTGGCCTAGGGCTTTTGTGAAGTGTATTGACGTGTGCTAGTGTTACCAGTTGAAGGCGTCCATGTTCTTGGCATCTTGAACAAAGAAATGGGCAAAATGCACAAACAAAGCAAGAAAAGCATGAAGCAACAACAGCAAAGATTTACTGAAAACAAAAGTACACTCCACAGAGTGTGTGTGGGCCCAAGCATAGTGGTTCAAGAGCCCCATTACAGAATTTTCTGGGGTTTAAATACCCTCTAGACTTTTCCATTGGTTACTTGTTGTAGAACCTATGTAAATGAAGAGGATGAAGTAAAATTACAAAGTCATTTACTTGTATGCCCTATGTAAATGGAGAGGCTATTTCCTGTCATAGCTGAAGTGTTTCCATTTGATTTAGTTTTAAGAAGTCAGTGTAAATTGACCTTATGTTCTCTGCCTCCAGAACCTATTTTCCTGCCTCATTTTCCCCTTGAGAGATGTGATCCCCATAAATCTTTATGGGTGATGGAAAAACTGATGGTCTTCCTTCTGTAAGTGCTTCCTGCTGGCTTGGGGTTTAGTACCTGCCTGTGAGGGATCATGAAACTTTCGTCCTGCCCTGTCTAGTGGAGTCAGGGTAGTTTATTGATGGCCAGGGGTGGTGTCTTCACTTGGAAATGGCTGGAACCCTTGTCACATGATCATCTGAAGTTTGATGGTCTCCAGGCAAGAGGAAATGATTTTAGTTAAAAAATTTAATGGAGACTTAAGGGAGTAGATACCCATGCTGTCAGGAATGTTTGTTATATGGATTTGCAGGAGAAAAACAAAACCTGGTCTGTGGTCTATTCTAGGATCTATGTGTTTCCTTAAAGTCTTAGCAAGAAGAACCTCATTTTGGTTTTGGTTTGGTGTGTTGGGGCCTAGTGCATGAGCTCAGTCCAAAACAATGACCTCTCATAATTTAAAAAAAAAAAATTCCCCACTTTTAGTCAGGTTCTCACAGAGGTGAGAGTGCGATCAAAACTTAGGGCCTTAGCACCACACTTAGTTACCATAATTTTGAGTTTCTGGTCTCAGCATGTTATTCACCAGTTATAGTGTCCTCATGGTCATGCATTTCTGTTAGCTCTTGTCATTCTAAAGAAAGACCATTTGACACTCTAGCAGTCATTGTATGCAAACATTTAAGACCTTTGAGAGAATGCAGTGCACCAGGGAGACTGTCATTATGATTATCAGGAGGAGAATATCAAGAGTTTGTAGCATGCTTCTTACCCAGGGTCCCCATAAACCAAACCTCCTAAAATCAAACAGATCAAAGAATGAGCAAAATAAAGAGTCCATTCACTTAACTAAGCAGTCTCTTCATTAATCCATTTTCTGTGGTTTAAATATCCTCTAGAGTTTTCCATTCATTACTTGTTGTACAATCTATGTAAATGAAGAGAATGAAGTAGTTACAAAGTCATTTACTTTGTACACTACAACTGAATCTATGTAATACTTAATGTTTTTTCTATAGGCCATGAGTGCCAGCAGCTGCACGGATACTTCTCTGTTCAGCCAATTTTATCATAACCTTCACAAGATAATTTAAAGTCTGTTGTGTAACTGTAGCCTTTACAATAGAATTTGCTATAGAGTCTGTCACAAGTGGTATATTTCTAATCATTGCTTCTTTTACTCCAAACTAAGAAAATCCTGTTTGTGCTTTTATTTTGACATCTAATTTTAGGAAAAAACAGAAAATGACCCTTCAAAATTAGTCAATATATTCACACATGTGTTTTACAAGATTTTTGTTTTTTACAAACTTTCTATAACTTGTCCAAACTATGGAAAAAGGACCTAACAAATGATACCCTTCTAGAAGAGTAAAGGCTTTTTGGCAATGTTCTCTTTAACCCATGATGTGAGTTTAGAGAAGGGAACAAATGTTTTGTTTCTGACTGATTATAGGGCAATCTATGTACCATTAATGTTTATCGCCTACATTGGGTCTTCATATTTTACCTGTCAAAGTATTAGTTTACTCATGTATAAGCTGGCTGAAAACTTTTTCATAAATAAAAGCATACCCCATAAGTTCACATAACAGATCCCTTTTTCATTTCTATTGTTCATAGAAGCATAAGCAAGAAAAAAAAATATTCAAAGATAAGTCTCATAATAGTAGAGAAGTCTTGATCCATGATTTTGGGAAAAGCTAGTCACATAAAGGATGCCATCTTCTGAGGAGAAACTATGCTGATTAGCTTTACCTTAAGGGTTCCAATGGGTGCACAGTCCCAAGAGTACAGAGGGATGCTTCTCAGTTGTGAGATCATGAATCCAAGGTTTAAGGTCCTCAAGATTTGCTGTAGTGTGGATGGCAAGGACAGTCTTTCTCTGATGTTCTCAGAAGATATAATCTTTGGGTTCTAGATTGTGAAGGGGTTGATCGTCCTCAGTCACTGAACCAAAGGAGGTTTTCTTTACCTGACAAAAATACACTGTAGTATAATAATCTACTGTTATAACATCAGCCTTCTTGCATGTTAAAGCTTTTATACAACCAGAGAACATGTATTGAAAATGCCAATTGAATGAAATTCATATATATAATGTTTAAATGGTCTATCAGGTGACCAAATGTACCTGAAGCTTTGATTGTTTTCCCAGGAAGATGAGACTAAACATTTATTATCAACTAGTTTAACAATTTATAAATCACCACAAAAAATATATTTAATTTGGATAATTTTGTTTTTTCCATGATGAGTCACGGAATGCAGAACTTGTAATAACAAAAGCTTTAAGGACTCAGGAAGGACAAGGTGACCATCCTGCTTCTCCATGAGTCCATGCTTAACTAACTTTAGGCTTATATCCTCCTGAATACCAGTTGTTTCACCAAATCAGTGCATAGCACTGCTAACTGATGGATTATCAAGGTAATTTGACTTAGACTGTGGAGTTCATTCAAATTGTATATCTAAACAATTTCAGTATCTGCTGGTTTCACATGAAAATCTGACAAAGTATTTTCTTGCTATTCAACTAATTTCCTTTGGATTAGTAGCTTTATACAAGGAAATTGTTTATTTTTTTGATTTACAATAACTTAAAATAATAACCATAATTAGAATTGATAGCATGTACTCAGACATATTAGAATTTCAGAAATAGCATATAATTTTAGAAACTATATTAATATCATTCACTAAATATAACCTGAAAATTAAACATTTTTTTGGACAATGCTTCCCATTTAACTAAACATGTCAAATAATCATGTTTACCTCTCTTTTGGATGTTTCAGGAGCCATCTGTAGCATCTCATAGTTAGAGGTCAGAAAAGACTATTTTAAAGCTGCAATTTGATTTTGGGAGGACTATCAAATATGTTAAAGGTTTAAAACATTTGATATTATGAAATAAAATTCCAGGTTACTATAAGTCATTCATTTAGCCAAAATGACTCAAAAATTTAAAAGGCAAAAACCTTTACTCATTGATAGAGGGAAGACTTAGCTTTCCAAACAATTGTTCTCTTGTCTTTCCATTTTTGTGGTAGTTTATTCAAAAGGCAAACAAAAATCTTTCACTATATTTTAATATTACATGAAAATCTTGCTCAAGAGAGAAAGCTAAATTTTACCCTTGCATTAGTGTACAATTAATGTCAGCTCCAATTTTTAATAAAACCTTGTAGACAAATCTTTCTAATTTTAATCACTTTAATCATAAGGTGAGATTCTCATAAATCTTTATAACCCTATACAAATTTCTGTTAAAGCAAATATCAGTGCCTTAAGAAAATCCTGTTTGTGCTTTTATTTTGATGTTCAATTTATGGAAAAACCAGAAAACGACCCTTTAAAATTAGTCAATATGTTCACACATGTGTTTTAAAAGATTTTTGTTTTTTACAAACTTTCTACAACTTTTTCAAACTTTTAGCTTTATCCTAACTTAAGTCAATCCTTTAACCCTTTAGGCAAAAACAACAACAAAAATTTACATTCCCATGCCTTCTTATAATCTTTTACCAAAACACATTTCACTTTTCTTATACACCTTGCATGTAAAACTGTTTCTTCAGTAGTCTCAATTACATGTTACAATGTTAAATCTTAGTAACTTTTACTTTTGGCAAAAACCTTGGTAACTTCAGGATTTGAATTATATTAGGTGTAGAGCCTAGAACCCAGACAGAAGTGCAGATAAGTTGTGACCCTTTTCAGTGTCTATCTCCATATGTCCCAGGCCTTACCTAACTGTGAAGCAGACACATTGTACAGTTAAAAGTCATAGTGAAATTTTTGAAGCATTTAGGTCGCCAAATCACCTTTAAATTGTACGACATTTCTTGTATAAATTCTTTCACAACTTACATAGATCCTCTATGACATGCTTGAGCTTTCTGATTTGTCCTGAACATTCCACTTTTAAACAACCAGTTATTTTACTTTTAGACAAAAATTTACCATACAAGATCCGTTCTTATATAAAACCTCTTTTTCTGTAACCTTCTTTGCATAGCTAGGGGGCATAGCTAAATTCCTATGTCCCCAGGCCTTATCTAGAATCGAATCCTCCAAAATACATTGAACAATTTAAAAGTCAAAAAAGTAGTTTATGACCTTTTATGCAGGTCGGTAATATCTGACCTGCATAATTTAAGCCAAATATTTACATTTTTGAAGATTTTTATTTTACCAATAATCTTTAAATCTGTCTTTATTTTCTAAAGATTACTTAAGACACAGGATCTAAATAAAAACCATTAAACTTTTCTGACAATATATTTGATTTAAGCTCTTTTATTAAACCAATTAATTAAAGTTTTTTTATATTACACATAGAACACATTTAAATACAGACACATAGAGGATAAATGACTTGTTCCGTAAGTGAGAAATTGAACCCTAAAGCCATTATAAAAAGAGAAAGCACGGCCATATGGTTACAAGGTCAAACTCCCAAGGATGTGGCTGGTCAGTTTGCTGGGCCGTCTTGAACAGAGGGCCTATGAAGTTATAGGCATGCATTTTATCCTAAGATTTCCCTCTTTAAAACAGAACAATACAAAAAGACATACAAAACACAACAGATTCACTACAGTTTAAGATCAACCTCAGAATTCTTTTTTGTATTAATCAAAATTTTACAGAGGAGATAAACAGTAACTTTTATTATTTATTTAACCAGTTTGCACAGAGAGAGGGAGGCCACAGTGTGACTGGTAATAAATTTTTACCTTTTTCCTGGCACACCAGGTTTCTGGGTTTTCTCTCCCTGAGCGGTCTTAGCAACCCTGCTAAACTGTATGCAAACAAATATATTGCCATGAATTAAGAATATTCACAAGTAGTTTACAAATTTTGAAGAAATTAGAGAAATGCGACTCAAATTTTGTTTACAAAAATATACTCAACACACTTAAAATATCAGGAAGCCTAAAATCCAAAAACTTAATTTAAGGTTAAAAAGCTGGTATGTTCCATCAGTACCTGTGGGACCTGATAAAGTTAACCTAGGAATTCAAGATAAATGGAACAAATAATGACTTACTAGAAATGCATAGGAAACAAAAATAACTATTCACAGAACCAAATAAAAGCCTTCCACTAGAAACTAAAAAGAAAAAAAGAAAAAAAAAAAAAAAAAAAAAACTATGGTTTTATATCTGCGTACACAGCCAAAGCCAAAGAATAAACAGCAAATGAATGAAAACTAGAAGCCAAAACAAACAGGAAACCAAACCTATATATTCCTACTCAGTCTTCCCAGGAGGCTACGGTGTTATCCAGTACAGTGTTATCCAGGACCCTTAAAAATCCTCATAATGAATATTTTTTTCCTGATACACAATTCAATATCCTCAAGTTTACCAATATTATAAATCCTGTGCAGTTAAGGAATTCACTTTAGGCACATGACCAATAAGTACTCCAGTGCCAGCACTATCCATGCAAAACAGTAAACATAGTATGAAGTAATGCAAGCATGCCTGTGAAATTTGGCTCTGCACTAAATCCGACTTCATGCTTAACTGTATTTACAAAAAGAATTGCCCAACTGTTAATGGCTTCTTTTTTTTAACAATACTTCTTATTTTACTTTAATCAAGAATCAGATCTTTAACTATGAAAATGTTAATTAGCCAAATGCCTCTAATTCTCTATCAGGTTTTAAAGAATATTTTATTATTCACATATTTCTCACATCTTTCTCCCCTACTTGCTGGTTCCTTACTACATTGTTTCATAAATAACCTTTTCAAATCTGTAATTTGAACTGTTAGATAACTTTTGAATTAGACAAAATTATTATTTTCCTCACCTAATAACAAACTTTTCTGGCACATTTGGTATAGAGAATTATGTGTTAACTAGAATTCTTATCCTTAGTAATCTAAAACTTTAATGAAACCCTAAAAAGCAAGAAATCCTGAACCATCAGATATGGGCATTTATAGATAAAAACAAATCCACAATTTTAGAAACATGGTTCCCATATCATAACCCTTTTTTAATTGGAAATGATGCAGATATTGAATGAGCATGAAAACTTTTAAGATCTTAATTTACACAAAAAGTTTACCTAAAGTGTTATCCCATTCACTGTATTCAATTATTTTATCAGTTTATCTAGATTACTTCTGTAAACTGAGATATTAGATACTATCATTTAAAGTTAGTTATTTCCTTGCTAACCACATTTTTTTAATAGTCAATGAACATCAAATGCTTACCTAAACCTAAGTAAGAACCTCAACCTTAAATATGCAGGTATTTTTGCCAATAACTCGGAAGATTTAGCTAACAGTAAATTTGTAAACCCTCAACATTTGAGACAGGCCTCAGTTAATTTAGAAAGTTTGTTTTTCCAAGGTTGAATACGCATGCCCATGACACAGCTTCAAGAGGCTTGGTTTTATACATTTTAGGAAGACATGGCATTAATCAACATATGTAAAATGGAACAACTTGAACTGGGAAGGGGGCTTCCAGGATACAGGTACTTGAAACACAAATGCCTGCATTATTTTGAGCTTCTCATTAGCCTTAGGGGATGCTGTGGGAAAAAGGTGATCTTTCCCTGAAGCCCAGCCGTCTCTGGCCAGGCGCCCCTCCAAAACCTCACCATCTGATGTTAGCAATATTTATCCATAGTCTCCAATGCTCAGTTACTTCTCTGCTCACCGCTCAGTCACTTTTATCCCCAAGTCTCAGCTGCTCGTGTTGCTTTATTTTTCTTCTGCCAGCTGGGCTGGTTTTTAATGGGCATGGGATAGGTGGCAGGGTGGGAAAAAAAGCAATCATTTGGAAAAATGGGGTCAGCTGCTTTCACTTAAGTTCTAGGTCCCAGGCTTGAGCATGGAGTGTAGCTGGGAGCCCAGCCCTTTTATATCAGGGTCAGTTGTTTTCACTTAGGGCTGAGGTTCCAGGCTTGAGGGTGGAATTTGGCAAGGAGCCCTGCCTTCTGTATCAATAGAGACAGGAAAACCTGCCTTCCTTGTTGGAAGCAAGTAAAACTCAAAAAAAAAAAAAAAAAAAAAAGTTGCACAGCCAAATAAACATCAGATCTCACATAGATTTTGGGAGATCAAGGATTCTCTGGAGGGAGTGCTTCCAGGCCTCAGATAACTGTCCTATTGGTTTGAGCCATAAAGTTAGCTCAAGCTGGTACCAAGCACCTTCAGGAAATTTTTCAAAGGTCAGGGGCATCTCCACTCACAATCTCTTCCTGGTTACCAAAATGTGAACCCTGAATATCTAAGACAGGTCCCAGTCGATTTAGAAAGTTTATTTTGCCAAGGTTAAGGATGCATGCCTGTGCCACAGCTCAGGAGATCCTGATTGTCAGACCTCCATGTGCAAGCCCGGACCCAGAAAGTTTAAAATCTAAAGTCCTGCCTGCTTGGCTGACCCGCCCCTCCCACCTGCATTGTTCACCATTATCTCTGGAGCTTCCTCCTGGATATAAGCTTCCCCTCACCCCACCCTACCATTTTAACTACTCTTATCCCACCCGCCATTGTAACTGAATTTATGGTAATGTATACTTCTTTCCCCAGCCCTCACCACTGTAACTGATCTTACTCTGCAACTTTCCACTGCCCACCCCAAACCTATAAAACCAACTCCCATCCCACTGCCCTTTGCTAACACCCTTAGCCCACCTGCACCTAGGTGAATAAACAGCCATGTTGCTCACACAAAGCCTGTTTGGGGGATCTCTTCATTCAAAGCACGCATTTTTAACACTGATGACGTGTGCCCAAGGTGGTCAGTGCACAGCTTAGTTTTACACATTTTAAGGAAACATGAGACATCAATCAATATATGTAAGATGAACATTGGCTCAGTCCAAAAAGGCAAGGCAACTGGAAGCAAAGGCAGGACAACTCAAAGTGGGGAAGGGACTTCCAGATCATAGGTAGATAAGAGATGAAGGACTGCATTCTTTTGAGTTTCTAATGAGCCTTTCCAAAGGAGGCAATCAGATATGCATTTATCTCAGTGAGCAGAGGGATAACTTTGAATAGAATGTGAGGCAGGTTTGCTCTAAGCAATAGGCAGCTTAACTTTTCCTTTTTGCTCAGTGATTTTGGGGTCCCAAGGTTTATTTTGCTTTTATACTATCTTGCATATTAAGAGGTACTGTCTTATTTTCACTCTTCCTCCAAAAAAATAAAAATAAAAAACCCAAAGCTAATACATAAACATTAAATTAAATACTCTATAAAGTACTTACTTTTTAAACATATCTACCCAGCTGGACCATAAGGGCAGGGCAGGAATTGCATATTCTGTCTTATTTGCATTATAAAACTAGCACTTGGCACAGTACCTGGCATATGAGTGATTAAAATATTTACTGATCAAATGAAAGTCATATATATCACTTGTTAAAATTCTCCAAATAAGACCTTGAAAAAAAAAATTCATGGCCAGGCGTGGTGGCTCACGCCTGTAATCCAAGCACTTTGGAGGCCAAGGTGGGCAGATCACCTGAGGTCAGGAGTTCAAGACCAGCCTGATCAACATGGTGAAACCCCGTCTTAAAAAAAAAAAAGAAAAAGAAAGAAAAGAAAAAAAAATTCACTTACAATTGCAGTGGTGTGAAAAATAATGGCAGCAGTAGCAGCAAAAACAACAATCTAGTAGTTTTAAACCTGAATATAGAAAACTCACAAATTTCTTTATGGCACTTATTTGGATAGATAGAAGTATAGACATTCTAATTATCCATTGTAGATGTGAAAAGTTATGTTTCTGACCACCACTTTAAACCGGTAGATAAATCTGAAAGCCCAAATTAGTGGCTTGCTAGCTGGATACCTATATCTCTCCCTCTATATATGACAATACAGAGAGATATATTGGCTATATTTTGTATATTTTAACAATATAGCCACTATATATCTAGCTATATATCTATTTACATATGACTATGTATTAGCTATGTTATAGTCATATATGTAGTTTTATATCTAGCTATATGGCTATATTAGAATTGAAAAGACTGTTTAAAGAAACCCATGTGATTGTATGAACAATAGATTTAAATTTGAGAGTTTCTAAGCTTTAAACTTGTTTTTGTTATTTCTTTGCTGTTCTACCTCCTCCTATAATTTATTTATTTATTTATTTATTTAGAAAATGACGAAAAACAAATGGAATTTCACCTATGTTAGCACAGTGATAAGAATATTTCACAAAAGATAACAGCTGTGGTTGGGAGACTGGCCTAACTTGTTTCTGAATGTATCACTTAACAGTTGTATGTGTGACCTGGTGTGAGTCAAAGTCCACTCAGAAGACACCACTCCTGTGTATGAAGTTGTTAATTAGGTCAGAACAAAGAGAATGATCATTAAAATTGAGGACCTTAAGGGAGGGTTCCTGTGGGAGTGGGACCTGACTCTCTAAGGAGAGGAGCTTGATAAAGCTGGCTCTGCAAGTGTTGGATAATCCCAAACTAGAATCTTATACAAAAACTTCTGCTCCTTCAGTGGGGAACTATACAGGGCTCATATATGCCCAGTGGGAGCACGACCATATAAGAATAATACAGGAAACCCACAGGAAGCAGCCTTTAAAGTCAGTCTTCCTCCTCCAGCCTTGCAGTCACCCTCTCGTGCCCCCTCTTGGCAGACACTAGCATAGATCCAGCTAGAAAAGCAGAAATGTGGCTTTCCAGCTTTGGAATTTCAAAGCCAGCCGAGGGGAGAAAGATATTTTGAAGCTGAGATACAGATTAATAACTAGCACAAGTAGCATAGTGACAAGAAGTATTGCATGGTAGATAATAGCTGGGACCTGTAGATTGCTTAAATTTAGTTCCTGACCCCTTCACTTAATAGCTTTGTGACCTTTGACTGCTTATGCTTGATAAAATCAGCTGGCCCCAGGTATAACATGGGAACAGTGTTAACATCATGAAGTTGTTGTGAGAAGTAAATTTGATAATGAAGTAAATTGCTTGGTGTGCTGCCAAGCATAGCCGTATGTAACAAATATTAACAACTATACATTTTATTTGCCAGTAACATGCCTGGAAATTAATATGCACATTTCAAACCACAGAAATTTGACAGTCTACTATCATTCATTAATTTGTAATTTTCCCAATATGTACATATATTTGTCATTATATAATTTACAGTTTAGCTTGAGGATACAGACAACGAAGCAATTACATTAAAGCAGCATAAGGGCCAGACTAGAGATGGACAACCAACCCTGAGAAGGGCTCAGAGGATATTTTCTGAAGAAAAGAGACCTAAAGTGAATCAGGCAAAGTTTACAGAGAAGAGAGGCATATTACTTACCTTTTAAAATTAGAAATGAAGAATTTAAAAGCAGAGGTCTGGCAGCATTAGTGACAATGGAGAAGCTGGTATTCAAGGAACATATTAAAGATCTTCATATTGCAGTGAGAATGTTTAGTTCTATTTCTTGAAAGGGGTAGGTCAATGTCATATGCTTCTTTTCAATCCTTCTAAAGAACTCAGTGGGGTGCTGGGTCAAGACTCCATATACACTTGTTGAGAAGTACAGTTCTATAGTTTTGCATTGTTATGGCTCAGGTCTGTCTGGTGAATTAATATCTGTTTCACATTGAGCTGAACACCTTGACATATTGTAAAAGAGATTACAAAGTGAGAAAGGAACAGAATGGTATGCTGTTAATCCTGTGTGTGTGTGTGTGTGTGTGTGTGTATTATATACTTTCAAAATCCTTTCACAGACATATATACATGTGATATATAATATATATATGATATATATTATATATCACATGTACATATATATGTTATATATATTATATATAGCACTTTCACCAATATTTGTGTATTCCTACATACAGGAGTTAGGGAGTGATGCTTTAAAACTGTTGCAACATTTTTTTATCCCTCTTGATTTTTGGCTTTCTATATCCATTGTGTTACAGAGATGAAAAACTATTGTTTTAAACCTCTCATCAGAGTTATCATTTCAGTGTGAAATGACTCTAGATGTTCCTGACTTCCTTTTACAATTGAAATAACAACTGAATTATAAAAGATAAATTAAGGTTTTGTATTTAATTTGCATGCATAATGTTATTTGTTGAATAATGTCATTGGCCAGGAAACATAGCTTCTAAGTTCAATTCCAGACCTGTTTTTAATGATCTTGTATTCTCTGAGCCAATAAGGCACACTTTGGCCTAGACTACTGTTTCTTTATAAAATACATGGGAGATTTATCATCAGCTTACCTTCAAGGATTCTACAAATGACTCCTGCGACAAGGCTTTCAAAGCTATTTGGTCTTCCCTGGGGGACCAGTACCCAAGATATCATCATTAAATAAGAGAATACATCCATAAACACATGAAAAACAATGATAATTATTTACATTTTGTGTGATCAAACTGTATTAAGAAGGAAAGAAAAATGATGAGGCTTAAATGATTAAAATAATGTAATACAGGTACAAGATAGGCAAAGACACCAGGGCAACAGAAGAAGGTGTTCAGATTTAGATCCACATCCTAACCTAATTCAGATAAAAACTACTATTGCAATAAAACAGTCTGCAAAATAAATGCTTAATCAATTGGTTGTCTATTTCTTAAAACAGTTATTATGTATTTCCTCCTTCTATTCTGCTTTGGTTTAAGAGTCTTGATCTAGCTTAGGTATTTCAAGCCATCATGAACAACAGTAAATCTTCGTATTTCTTCCTTGAGTAGTTCTCACCACCTGAAATGGCTGTTGAGAAGTAACTGGGCAAATATTTGCCTTTCTAAACATGGATATTACTTTATTATATACATATAAAGAAAAAGAGTAAAGTTATAAATCTGTGACTCTTCATTTCCTCTGGTTTATTTAATTTTTTAATAAAATGGGAGAGTGCTAAGAATAATAATCACAGCTTATTGAGTTTTATGTGCAAGGCAATGTGTTTGGACTTTATATGTGAAATCTCATTCAGTGGCAATTAACTGGTAAACTTAATAAAATAATTAAAGCAGTTGTAAAAAAGGGTTCAAGAGAGTATTTTTATAATATTTTCTACCATGAAGGGAAGGATGCCAAAATATGAATGTGTCTACATACATGTGTAAGTATGTGTTGAGAAGAAACTAGCTTTGGGGTGAATAATTGAAAAACGCAGAAATTCTTGATGTCAGTTTTAGCAAAGACAGTATACAATTGCAAAATAGGGCTACTCATAGCAAAATCCATAAATTGTTCATTAATTGAACAGAGAAAAAGGACTCAAAAAGAAGAAATGGTTTTCTCAAAGTTCTACAAGAAGAGAGAACACAGAGAGAGGATGCTTATCTTCCAGGCTAGATCAGGTCAATAAATAAGCATGTGCTAAACATCTTCTTTGGTAAATGTCAGAGTAAGATGCCGTTTTTCAGAGCTGTTCTGTTTAGTATAGTTTCCAACTCTTAATTTATACCACATTAAGAGAAGTAATGTGTAGGCAAGGCACAAACTTAGGGTCCTTGTAATAAAAATACATCATTCTGAGATACCCAGAGTGACATGCTGTGATATATACACATATAGATATACGTATATATATTACCATAGCCACAGGCCAATGGTAATGCTTTAAGATTAGTTCTGGCTTTCTCTGACCAGTAGCTACTTTGGAAGTATTCAATATAGATACATGTGTCTATATCATATATAAATATATGTATATATAGATATATCTTTGTGTGCATGTGTGTATGCATGTGTTAAATTACAATATGAATAGGAAAGTTAAAATAACTTTTTTTGAAAAACAAAGTAGGAAAATGCAACAGGTTAAAGGCAAACAATCTGCTATGGAAACATTTTACACTAGGGTACAATAAATATTCATCAAATTAATATAAACATAATACACCAAGATCCTATGTGAGTTATACTTTCAAAATATCTGATCATTTTTCATTATTTTATATTTGCCTGTTATTGTCATATATTTAAGTTAAAAAGGAGAGTAGCTCCTCATCTGGGAGGCATACTCACTGATACTAACTTTCTTTGTGGACAAATTTCCCTTCTTTTATGTGTAATTAAAATCAAACACAACCTTTTTGTTAAGAAAACTACACTACTGCTCCTCCAGGGTAATTTTCATAAATAGAATACATAAGATTTCTAAGTAAACATCTAAAGTTCTAAATAACTTTATGTTTTTCTAATTACTTACTTAGGTAATTAATACATTTACAGGGCAGAGCAAACTACTTAACTTGTGAAGGGCTGTGCCAACTACAATGATTATATAATCTGTAATGTTTTTATTGTTGCTACCAATGTTGTTGGCCAAGTCTATGCTCAAATACACAATTTTAGATCTATATAATCTATACTGCTTCTAAAAACCTAGGCAATTATTTTATATTATGAAGATTCTCATGAGGAAGTATATCTTTGAATATGACCTAATAAACCAAATGAAAAACACAGGTTCTATTATGATACACTTAAGTAGGCTACTTCCACATAAGCTGAATTTCCCAATACTTTAAGTCAATAGGAAGATTACATTTACTTCCAGGTAATAATCATAAATCATAATTAACAAATTTATATTTTCTTCAATCTATTACTTAAGATTGACTGCAACTCAATTATCTAACAGCATTTATCGAGTAACTATTAGGTTCTAAGCTCTTAGAAGAAATGTCTATAATAATTATCTCACTTCAAAGGCATAGCTTTAAATATATATATTTTATGCTAAGCTGATATGTTTGAGACTAGTATTGCTAAAATTGGCTTGGTTTGAAGGTAACTATACATACACAAACTAATTTTACACATAATTTCTAATATAACTGCCGAAAATAATATTGTCCAACTAGGTTTTGGGATGCCCTTCAACTCTGTTCTCAAAGTAGGTTTAGAATATTCCACTTGGAATTGTTTCTAGAGTATGTTAACAAGCCATAATAAGCATAAAAGATGCTTCTTAGTAGTCACTGTTTTTTGACCAAAATATTGCCATACCCAGCTTGACTACCTATCCAATTCTCAAGGCTTGGCCCAAAATGGCATTTCTTTATTTTCAATAAGCAAATTCATTCACAAAAGACAAAGATTTCTTATTACCAAAAGTAGCCCTTAATGCTGTGCCACAGGCTAATGGTAATGCTTTAAGATTAGTTTTGGCTTTCTTTGACCAGTGGCTACTTTGGAAGTATTCAGTTTCTCAAGGTAATCACTTTATAGGAAAACAATCATGTGTATGTCTAAGTTCTGTTATTTTTGTTAAAACGATGTTTCATTAATTTATATTACTCGACATAGGCATTGAGAGTTAAAATGTAATGATTATCTCTGCCATTTACAGTTATTTACGGATGCTGCACATGAACACAGCTCTTACTCCACTTCACTCAAGCTTTAAGGAAATCATTTGAAGCTAAGCATTAAGGCAATAACAAATTTTCAGTTATTTCTACTAATTAATAAATTTGAGGCCAACAAATATCTACTGTCTATATCACAGTAATTATAGAGACTATCTTTTATGATATTATAGGCACTAATGGTTTCCTTTCCAAGAGTTACTTTCTTTCCATCACTGTTAATAGCAACTCGATTTTGTTAAGGCATGATGTACCAACATTAGTGGGTGAATTTCAACTGTCTAAGCACATCATAGCAATACCCCTCCTTTATGTTAGTTATTGCACTCTATAACTTGGCCAGTGAGAAGGGAAATCTGCTAAGAAATGTCTTCTAAGAAAGACACTCTTTTCAGAGAGGTGCTCAAGAAAAAAAGTCTCTGTTTCTGTGTTCACCTAACCTTCTGGCTTGGGATACTAGACGTGCAGCTATGGCATTCATATCGCAACCATAAAAGTAGAAGATAGAAAAAGCCTAAATCCTGAAATCGCCATTGAGTCACTGCACCAAACTTCGGATCTCTAACCTCCAGGCTTCTTACTTTATGAGATAAAGGTCTTATCTTTTGTTTAAGCTACTGTAGATGCGTAATGCAGTATTTGCAGATGAGAGCATCCTAACTGATACAAGGAATAAGAAGCATGCAGCAACTTCCCAGTGATGATCAAAAGGCATTTGGATGATATGTAAAAGTTACTGATTCTGTAGCTATCAGAAGCAGAGGTATAGTTACCCCTAAATAACAAGATTTTAATAAAATATGTCCATCAAAATCATTAAGTATTCTTTTGTTAACTTTTTTTTTTTTTGAGACAAGGTCTTTCTCAGTCACCCAGGCTGGAGTGCAGTGGTGCGATCTCAGCTCACTGAAGTCTCTACCTCCTGGGCTCCAGGCACATATCACGACGCCCTGCTAATTTTTGTATTTTTGGTAGAGATGGGTTTTTGTCATATTGTTGCAAAGGGCTGAGTATTTTTATCATAACATGTTTATATCACACATTCTGATTACCTTTCTGTTTATTTTCCAAAGTATCTTTTGCATCTTGCATTGCCATCATAGGTCTTGTATCAACGTTTATGTTTTCTTCATTATTTTAGAAAATGTCAAGTCTCTTTTCCTGTAAGTATATCAGGTTATACTTTTCTTTCAACATTCACTCAGCAAACGTTTATGTGTATGTGTATTTGAGGGGAAGTTAGAAGAGGTAAGGTCAAGTATTAGAATAAAAAGGTATCATACATGTCTACAAAGAACTCACATTCTAAAAGGAATTTGAGGTGTACTTAAGTCAGTACAGACTCTATTAATTTTGAGAGAAAGACCTGATCAAAGAGCTATGGGTGCATGACGGAAGCAGGGGAGATCATTTCAGGAATGCCTCACCATGGAGCTGACATTTTAAAGATGGTTTGCATTTCTTTTTAATGGAAATGGGGAAGCATATGTTCTACAACTTTCTCCATATTATTTTACCATATAGTACACATCCATAGCTTGGAGAGTCTTTAGTTTTGCTGGAGTGAAGGTTTTACAATAGGATGCAGTCAGTTCAGGTTGTATCTCAAAGAGTCTATTGAATGTCTGCAATTAGTTTCTAATTTTTCTTCATTCAGTTTCTGTTCATCTGATCAAAAAAATTATTCTGTAAGCATTTTTAGTCATATAAATATTTGGTCCATCTGAGCAAGCCATGTAAATATATGTATTTGTGAGGAATTGTAGTGGAATAAGCAGTTGTGCTTGCCTTTTCCTCAACTTCAGACATCTTTTTAGTTATTTATTCTTATTATCAGATCCTTTCTAGTTCCTAAAATTCTTCATGGCCCCCAGTGGAAATTGGAATGATCTAAGATGGAGTCATCTGGTTAACCAGCTTGACTTATGCTGCATTTCAAGTTATGTGAAAAAGATAATGATGTCAGGAGTTGCCATAAAAGACATGATTTAACTCTCTAGAAAGTAAATATTTTCATTTGGGTGCTCCTATCACCAAGTAGACTTTCATTTATTCATCCATTTAACACAGGACTTTTAGCATACCATGAACCAGGTAGTGTTTCCAGCAGTAAAGATACAAAGTTGAACATTAAAACCAAAGTAGAGATTAAATTTTGTGCTAGCTTCTATTAGTTTGAAAATAAATCATCTATTGAATTCTGTTCAAATGTAATTTTTCTTCAGAAAAATTTCTCAAACACTTTTTACGCTCTGTTCCCATATTACTCTCGTTAGTGCTACTAGAATTTTCTGTCTCTATAGCAATGATTTGCTATTCTCTCTCTCTTCCCACTTCATTCCCTTTATCCCTCTTAATAGACTGTCAGCTACTTAAAGACAAAAGCCAATATCTTATAATCTTTGTATTAAAATAAAATATACTCAGTAATGTTTATAAGTGAATGAATTTAGCAAATATTCAGTATCCATTCTATTTGTGAAAACTTTGGGGACTTTTCATCAAAATCCTTTTTAATTTCATGGAAACCTATAAACTGTATGAAATAGAATGCACTGAATAGAATCTATTCTGTATATGGAGTTCTAAGAATATGAACCAAACTCGAGATTCCATAATACATCGTGAATCTTTGATGGTAGATGTTTAATTAGCAGTAAGCAGTAACAGTGTCTTAGCTTGAACCTCTGGGCTATGAAATACAAAACTCTTAAAATTACATTGGAGGAAAATGTAGGCAATTGCTCCAAATGTTTCTGAAAGTCAGCTCATTAAGCTGGAATTTATATGATTTAATGTTAATACAATTGGTAATGATGCTGTGTATTATCTAGTTGTGCCCATGTAACATCATACAATTATTCTACTTTGTATTGAGAGTCTGTGGGAATACATACAAGGAAGTTTCCTAGAAATGAAATTAAAATTTAGTTGCAAAGAAAAGCATGGTTGAACAGTGTACTTCATTTTCACCATGAGAAAATGGGGAAGAAAAACACTTAGAAGTTGAGTAGCAACAACCTGCAAGACTTCAGTTTATATAGAGTCTACTACATCCAAATTCTCTGCAACAAGGCTTAATCGATTTAGAAAAAAACTGATTTGACTACTGAAGGTAGATTAAGAAGTGACTATATTTTTTCCTATATAGTGTATGACAGGGATCCCCAACCGCTGTGCTACAGACCGGTACTGGTCCATGGCCTGCTGAGAACTGGACCACACAGCAGGAGGTGAGTGGTGGGCAAGCAGCATTACCTGCTGAACTCCACCTCCTGTCAGATTAGAAGCAGCATTAGATTCTCACAGGAGCAGGAACCCTATTGTGAACTATACATGCGAGAGATCTAGGTTGCACACTCCTTTTGAGAATCTAACTAATGCCTGATGATCTGAGGTGAAACAGTTTCATCCCAGAACCATCCCCCACCTCCCAGCCTCTGTCCATAGAAAAATTATCTTCCAGGAAACTGATTCCAGGTGCCAAAAAGGTTGGGGACAGCTGGTGTATAGGTTTCCTTAGAAACTGCAAAGTATTCTCGGAAGTGGAATTTAATGACTTATATCCATAGTATACCAGATATTTTAGAATATTCTCATGTATGCTACTTCATTTAATCTTTACAACACATCTATGAAGTGGGAATCCTGTGGCCATTTTGCAAGTTAGAAAACTGAGGCAATGGTTGTATGTGATATACTTAAATTCACACATACTTAGTAAGGGACAGTACCACTGCAAAATTCCAAAGCTCTTTTCACTAGAGATAGCTGCCTCTGTGAGCTAGCCTGATATAAAGGGAGGCCTGTTAGAGGACAGAGATGATAAGAAAAATTAGTTGACAATAAACTATGTTGGTAAGTGTGCTGGGTAGGACAAGAACTTGTGTATGGAGGTGATTCCCTTCTAGGAAAATTACCAGAAAGTGAGTGTGAAGAAACGTAGAAAATAGATGAGATTTGGGTGGGGACATAGCCAAACCATATCACACTTTTACCATATTCTAGTGACTAGGAGTAGTCACAGGTTCCAGCTGCACACATAAGGTGGGAATCATAGAAGGCATGAATGCCAAGGGGTGAGAATCATTGAATCACCTTAGGTTCCATCTGCTATAAGCACCCTTAGTCCCAAAATCACCATCTATGTCCTGTCCCAGAAGCCACAGCACTTGGCCTCAGTTTGGTTCCCTGCTTTGCATTTGTGTTTTATTTCTAGTTCATGAAAATGTTTACCTCATTTTAAAATTTCTTTAATTTTTTCCTTTTTAAATTTGTAACATTTTTCATTTTTGTTTGGAGTACAAGGTTACATGGAAACATCAACTTATGAAGCCATCTTGCTCCATCTGTGTTTTGTTACAATTTGTACTTGATCTGTGTTAGGACAGATTTCTGAGATCCTAGGTATGTTCAATGGCAGGCAATTTTTTAACCAAATGTTTTTGGGAGATAATCTGAAAGAGAGGATTATTTTTGGTCTAAAAAATAGAGATTAAACATAAAGGGGCATCTTTTAATTAGCCATCACATTTTTTAAACCTTTATTTTAGGTTCAGGGCACACACGCTGGTTTGTTATATAGGTGAACTCATGTCACAGGCATTTGTTGTACAGATTATTTTGTCACCCAGGTATTAAGCTTAGTACCCAATAGTTACTGTTTTCTACTCCTCTCCCTCCTTCCACTCCTCCATCCTCAAGCTGACCCCTGTGTCTGTTGTTCCCTTCTTTGTGTTCATAAGTTCTCATAATTTATCTCCCACTTATATATGAGAACATGTGGTATTTAGTATCCTTTCTGTATTAGTTTACTAAGAATAATAGCCTCCAGACCCATCCATGTTCCCACAAAGGACATGATCTCATTGTTTTTTATTGTTGAATGGTGTATATGTACCACATTTTTCTTTATCCAATCTGTCATTGATGGGCATCTAGGTTGATTCCATACCTTTGCTATTATGAATAGTGCTGCAGTCAACATTTGTGTGCATTTTTTTTATGGTGGAATTATTTATGTTCCTCTGAGTATATGCCCAACAATGGAATTGCTAGGCTGAATGGTAGTTCTGCTTTTAGCTCTTTGAGGAATCAGTATACTGCTTTCCACAATGGTTAAGCTAATTTACACTCCTTCCAACAATGTAAAAATGTTCCCTTTTTCTTTGCAACCTCACCAGCCTCCATTATTTTTTGACTTTTTAATAATAACCATATTGACCGGCATGAGATGGGATCTCGTTGTGGTTTTAATTCTCATTTCTCTAATGATCAGTGATATTGAGCTTTTTAAAATATGCTTGTTGACTGCATGTATGTCTTATTTTCAAAGGTTTCTGCTCATATCCTTTGTCCAGTGTTTAATGGGGTTGTTTTACTCTTGTAAATTTAAGTTCCTTGTAGATGCTGGAATTGGACCTTTTCAGATGCATAGTTAGCAAATATTTTCTCCCATTCTGTAGGTGATCTTCTTACTCTGTTGAGTTTCATTTGCTGTGTAGATCTCTTAAGTTTAACTAGATCCCATTTGTCAATTTTTTTGTTGCAATTGCTTTTGATGTCATTATCATGAAATCTTTGCCCATTCCTATGTCCAGGGTGCTATTGCCTAGGTTGTTTTCCAGAGGTTTTTTTTCTTCTTTTCTTTTTTTGAGATGGAGTTTCGCTCTTGTTATCGAGGCTGGAGTGCAATGGCGCGATCTAGGCTCACTGCAACCTCCGCCTCCTGGGTTCAAGCAATTCTCCTGCCTTAGCCTCCTAAGTAGCTGGGATTACAGGCATGCGCCACCATGCCCAGCTAATTTTTGTATTTTTAGTAGAGACGGGGTTTCACCATGTTGACCAGGATGGTCTCGATCTCTTGACCTCGTTATCCACCCGCCTCGGCCTCCCAAAGTGCTGGGATTATAGTCGTGAGCCACCGCGCCCGGCGTTTTTCAGAGTTTTATAGTCTTGAGTTTTACACTTAAGTCTTTAATCCATCTTGAGGTTTTTTTTTTTTTTTTTTAACTATAGTGTAAGGAAAGGGTTCAATTTCAATCTTCTGCATATGGCCAGCCAGTTATCCCAGAACCATTTATTGAAAAGGGAGTCTTTTCCTGATTGTTTTTGTCAGTTTTGTCAAAGATTATATAGTTGTAGGTGTGCAGCCTTGTTTCTGGGCTCTCTATTCTGTTCCATTGATCTATGTGTCTGCTTTTGTACTGGTACCATGCTGTTCTGGCTACTGTAGCCTTGTAGTAAAGTTTGAAGTCAGGTAATGTGATGCCTCCAGCATTGTTCTTTTTGCTTAGGATTGCCTTGGCTATTTGAGCTCCTTTTTGGTTTCATGTAAATTTTAAGATAGTTTTCTCTAGTTCTGCAAAGAATAAAAATAGCACTGAATCTGTAAATTGCTTTGAGCAGTTATGGCCATTTTAATAACATTGATTCCTATCAATGAGCATGGAATGTTTTTCCATTTATTTGTGTCATCACTGATTTCTTTGAGCAGTGTTTTGTAATTCTCATTGTGGAATCTTTCACTTCCCTGGTTTGCTATATTCCTAGGTATTTAATTCTTTTTGTGGCAACTGTGAATGGTAATACCTTTCTGATTTGGCTCTCAGCTTGGCTGTTGGTGGTGTATAGGAATGCTAGTAATTTTTGTACATTGATTTTGTTTTCTGAAATTTTGTTGAAGTCATTTATCAGTTGAAGGAGCTTTTGGGCCAAGACTATGGGGTTTTCTAGATATAGGATTATGTCATTTACAAACAGGTATGGTTTGACTTCCTCCCTTCCTATTCAGATGCCCTTTATTTCTTTCTCTTAACTGATTGCTCTGGCCAAGACTTCCTAAACTATGTTGAATAGAAGTGGTATGGGAGGGCATCCTTGGCTTGTGCCAGTTTTCAAGAGGAATGCTTCCAGGTTTTGCCCATTCGGTATAATATTGACTTCCTGGCTGGCTTTTATTGAGGTATGCTCCTTCAATACCTAGTTTACTGAAAGTTTTTAACATGAAGAAATTTTGAATTTTATCAAAAGCCTTTTTGCTTCTATTATCATGTGGTTTTTGTCTTTAGTTCTGTTTATGTGATGAATCACATTTATTGATTTGCATATGTTGACCTAACCTTATATCCTGAGGAAGAAATCAACTTGATCATGTTGAATGAGCTTTCTGATGTGCTGCTGGATTTGGTTTGCAAATATTTTGTTGAGAATTTTTGCATCAGTGTTCAGCAAAGAAACTGGCATAAAGTTTTCTTTTCTTTTTTTGCTGTGTCTCTGCCAGGTTTTGGTATCAGGATGAGGCTGTCTTAATAGAATGAGCCCACTCATGAGTCCCTCCTCCTCATTTTTTTTGGGAATAATTTCAGTAGAAATGGTACCAGCTCTTATTTGTATGTCTGGAAGAATTTGGCAATAAATCCTTCTGGTCCTGGGCTTCTTTTTGTTGGTAGGCCATTTATTATTGATTCAATTATGGATCTCATTATTGTCTTGTTCAGGGAATCTGTTTTTTCCTGGTTCAGTCTTGGGAGGTGTTATGTGTCCAGGAATTTGTCTACCTCTTCTAGGTTTTCTAGTTTGTGTGCATAGAGGTGTTAAAAGTAGTTTCTGATGGTTATTTTTATTTCTGTGGGGTCACTGTTAACATCCCCTTCTTCATTTCTAATTCTATTTCTTTGGATCTTCTCTCTTTTCTTCTTTATTAGTCTAGCTAGCAGCCTATCTTATTAATTTTTTCAAAAAACCAACTCCTGGATTTGTTGATCTTTAGAATGGTTTTTCATGTCTCATTATCCTTCAGTTTAGCTCTGATTTTGGTTATGTCTTGTCTTCTACTAGATTTGGGACTGATATGTTCTTGCTTCTCTAATTCTTTCAGTTATGATGTCAGGTTGTTAATTCAAGATCTTTCTAACTATTTGATTGGGCATTTAGAGCTATGAATTTCCCTCAGCACTGCTTTAGCTGTGTCCTGGAGATTCTGGTATGTTGTATCTTTATTCTCATTAATTCCAAAAAACTACTTGCTTTCTGCCTTAATTACATTATTTATCCTAACGTTATTCAGGAACATATTATTAAACTTCCATGTAATTGCATGGTTTTGAGCAATTTTCTTAGTCTTGATTTCTATTTTTATTCTGCTGTGGTCAGAGAGTGTGTTTGGTGTGATTTCAGTTCCTTTGCATTTGCTGAGGATTGTTTTACATCCAATTTTGTGGTAGATTTTAGAATATGTGCCACGAGGCAATGAGAAGAATGTGTATTCTGTTGTTTTTTGATGGAGAGTTCTGTACAGGTCTATCAGATCCATTTGGTCCAAGGCTGAGTTCAGGTTGTGAATATCTTTGTTAATTTTCTGCCTTGACGATCTGTCCAATAGTGTCAGTGGAGTGTTTAAGTCTCTCATTATTATTATGTGGTAGTATACATCTCTTTGTAGATCTCTAAGAACATCCTTTATAGAATCTAGGTGTTCCTGTGTTAGGTGCATTTACATTTAGGAGAGTTAGGTCTTCTTGTTGAATTAATCCCTCTGTCATTATGTAATGCCTTTCTTGATCTTTGTTCATTTAAACTCTGTTTTGCTTGAAATTAGAATTGCAACTCCTGCTTTTTTCTGTTTTCAATTTGTTTGGTAGATTTTCCTCCATCATTTTACTTTGAGCCGATAGGTGTCTTTACATATGAGATGGGTCTCCCGAAGACAGCGTACCATTGGGTCTTGCTTTTTGCCCAGCTTGCCACTTTATGCTTTTTAACTGGGGCATTTAGCCCATTTACATTCAAGCTTAGTGTAGATATGTGTGGATTTGATCCTATCATTATGTTGTTAGCTGGTTGTTCTGGTTTGTTTGTGTGGTTGTTTATGGTGTCACTGGTCTGTGTATTTAAGTATGTTTTGTATTAGCTGATAGTAGTGGTCTTTCCTTTCTATATTTAGTGCTCCTTTCAAAATCTCTTGTAAGGCAGGTCTGGTGGTAATAAACTCCTTGAATGTGGCCAGGCGCAGTGGTTCACGCCTGTAATCCCAGCACTTTGGGAGGCTAAGGCAGGTGGGTCAGGAGGTCAAGAGATGGAGACCATCCTGGCCAACATGGTGAAACCCCGTCTCTGCTAAAAATACAAAAATTAGCCAGTGGTGGCGTGCACCTGTGGTCCCAGCTACTCGGGAGGCTGAGGTGGAAGAATCACTTGGACCCAGGAGGCAGAGGCTGCAGTGAGCCGAGATTGCCCCACTGCACTCAGCCTGGTGACAGAGCAAGACTCCATCTCAAAAAATAATAAAAATAAAAATAAATAAATAAAGAAACTCCTTGAATGTTTGCTTACCTGAAAACGATCTTATTTCTCCATCACTAAGAAAGCTTAGTTTGGCTGAATATGAAATTTCTGATTTTCTTTAAGAATGTTGAGTGTAGGTTCCCAATCTTTTCTGGCTTATAGGGTTTCAGCTGAGAGGTCAACTATTAGCCTGATGGGTTTCCCTTTGTGAGTGAGCTGTCCTTTTTCTATAGCTGCCTTTAGCATTCTTTCTTTCATTTCAACCTTGAAAAATCTGATGATTATATCTTGGGGATGATCTTGTGTATAATCTTGCAGGGGTTCTCTGTATTTCTTCAATTAAACTGTTGGCCTCTATTGCAAGGTTGGAAAATTTTTTATGGACAATATCCTGAAATACATATACAAACCAATGTCCTTATATAACAGAAATAAGCTACAACTGGCCAGGTTTTTTCTACCTAGCTTGCCCTTTTATGTGGAATATTCATTTAGACAGTTTGTTTACTATGCCATGGTTCTTTATTACAGAAACTAAGGGAGGCAATAAATGAAAAACAAGGCAATGGAGATACTCACAATGAGATTCCAATCATAAAGTAAAATACATACAGATAACATCCTAAGTCTGAATACTAGGGGCAAAGTCCTTAGGGCTTATTACTTCTCACTGATACAGAAACCTAGTTTCTTTACAGATCAATGGAGGATCAGGCTTGGGACTGACATGTACAAACAAACATATACTTAGTAGTTTCATCTGGGAGCTAGAGCCTGACCTGAGAGAGTCACTATTTAAGCATGACGATTTTAAGATAACCAAGTGAAATCGTGGCCACAAAATATTGCTTATACAAATCTGCCATGGCAAGACCCTTACTTCTTTCTTAAAACTAATATAAGTAGTTTTTTAATGTTAAAGAGCAGAGGATATTGCCCTAAAAATAAGAGTGGATTTTGAGGTCTTCTTTAACTTTCCTTAGTCCATTTTCTGTTGCTGTAACAGAATATCAAAGACTGGGTAATTCAGAAAGAAGAGAGATTTACTTAGCTTGGAGTTCCGGAGACTGCAAAGTCTAAGATTGGGCAGCTGCATCAGATGAAGGGCTCCTTGCTTCATTATATCATGGCAGGAGGGTAAAAGGGCAAGTAAGCAAATGCTAAAGAGACATCAGGAGCCAAACTCACTTTATGACTCCCCCACTCCTGATATAACAACATTAATCCATTTATGAAAACTCTGCCCTGATGACTCAATCACCTCTTACTAGGACACACCTCTCAACACTGTTGCACCGGGGATTAGATTTTGAACACATGAACTTTTGGGGGACACATTCAACCTACAGAACTTTCCAATAAGAGTAAGTTGACTTGATTGGGTGCAGTGGCTCATACCTGTAATCCTGACTTTGGGAGGACGAGGTGGGCAGATCACGAGGTCAGGAGTTTGAGACCAGCCTGGCCAACATGGTGAAATGCTGTCTCTGCTAAAAATACAAAAATTAGCTAGATGTAGTGGTGGGCGCCTATAATTCCAGCTACTTGGGAGACTGAGGCAAAAGAATTGCTTGAACCCAGGAGGCGGAGGTTGCAGTGAGCCAAGATTGCATCACTGCATTCCAGCCTGGGAGACACAGTGAAACTCCATCTCAGAAGAAACAAACAAAAAAAGGGTAAGCTGACTATGTGAGAAACTGTTTGCTTTGGGAAGCACAGAAACCATGGTATCAGCAGGATATGATATAGGTCAGAAAGTTTTGATAGTTTTGAATTATGCTTAATGGAACTGAGAACTGCCATAGAAATTGACAATTAATAGAAGATCTGGATGAAGATTAGCATCTATAAGATAAAAAGGATATTGTGACCTCATTCACTCACCTAGTGCTGCAATATTAGAACTACTTGGTATTTCCTGGAGCTTGCAATTCATTTATATAAAATAAAACAAATTATCGTGATACTAAGGTATATAAAGTTCTTTATTATCAGGAGGTATTATGACCCAAACACAGAGAGACTATAATAGTAAGTAACACCCACAAAATAAGTGGGAAGAAAGCTGTGTTTTAACTTTGAGCTCATGCAGTATTCTCCTTTAAAATCTGGATTGGTCTTTAATTATCAAGGGTTCAATATAGGCTATTTAATAATCCAGTATAGCAAACTTTCCAGGCCTGAAAAGTTTAAGGGTTATATAAGACAGATTTTCTATTTCCATAAATTTCCTACAACTCACCAGAGTTCATCATGAAGTTTTTGAAATTATTTAAAAAGTTTCAACTACTAGGTACTGGATTAGAAAGTAGAGTTTCATTGATGCTATTTTCTAATCATGAAAATATATGTCGCTTTAGAAGGACATATAGATATATGTCTACACGATGTCTACAATCATATAATTAAAATTATTAAAAATATAAGCTTTATTTGGCTTGTTCCTTTATGGGATATTCCTTTAGACAGCTTATAAAACATTTAATGAGAGTCTAGAAGTTGTCAGGCAATACAGCTATCACCATCATTTTCAAATTTCTAGAAATCCCCTTTTGCTCCCCTGATCCTTCTTCTCTATTAAAATTTTATCCATTGATCAACATTTTCTAATGTAGTCCCCAATGCCTAACAAAATATAATAAATTATTCGAAACAATATAAATTAATAAATTAATTAATACATACAAAAATGTGCTGTGGTGTATGGTATATATATATATATATATATATATATATATATAAAATAGTTACAACTGAAAGCAAGAACTGGTGTTTTGGAAAAAAATAAGAGATGATGGGAAAGAAAAAAGGAAAGAGCAAAAAGAAAAGGTGAAGAGATAATGGTGTATTTTGTTATCATATGGATTTTGTGAATGATCTTCATTCTGTTTATTATCAGGTTTAGTGTTCCTATAAACATAGCAAGCCAGCATCTGCAGGAAATGGGAATTAAAACAAAAATGGTACAATATTAAAACTGGATGTATAGGAGATTTAGGCCTAATTATCGTGGACATCTTTGTACTGTGACTTATTTATAAAGCAGTTGCTCTGGGGTAAGAGAGGAGATACACAAAGCAGACTGAGATTATGCGCTACTCGAATTTTTAGGGTTCCTCAAATGGCCAGGTTGCATTTATACTTTTCAACCTTTCCACCACCAAGATTTACACTGTGCTATGAGATCCAGTCTTAATGGCTTGTGTAGCTCAGGGCATGATCATTGACTCATACAGACCTCAATTCAGTTTTCAGTTTTGCAACTTTCCAGCAGTGACCTTAGATAAGTTTTATTCCTAAACCCTCTGCTACAGGGATAATAACAGTACCTACTTCCAGGATTTTTGTAATTAAAATTATACAGTAATCGCACCTGGAAAATACTACTTAGAATTAAATGCAGAAGCCATAATTTTTATCATTATTATTATTATGGAGAGCAGCATCAAATTAGACCTAATGAATCTTTGTGTACATTTAGATGCTCTATGTTCCTCAGGTCTCCAACGTAGACAATCACATTTAAAGAGCTCAAAGAGCAGAGCTAGTTTGTGAAATCAGTGATATTGTCAGAGGTATAAGGTGCCCGATCACAATATATTCAAATATTTGGATCTGTTAGCAAAGGGGTGTTGGAATGTACAGCTACCCATATTTCTCCCTATGATTGAATTTAAATCCATTCTGCTGTATTCTACTTTACATGATCTACATTACTGGGTCATTTGATGTAAAACTGTGTCATTAATAATTTATTTTAGAAAGTATCATTTTTGAAAGTATTAAAGGAAAATTTGTATATTGCTTTTAAAGTATTTGTTAATTGTGACATTACAAGAGTATATTCTTGCAAGTAGTTTAATATCTGAACATATAAAAACTTTTTAAACCATGTCACATTTACTAAAAAATGCCTAAAACTCATGTAGAGTTTTAAGCACACTCTTTTTTTCTCTAGTATTCTTCTTTAAGAGGTCTTCATTTTAAACCTATTCTTGACTTCAGTAAAGTTTCAGGATACAAAATTACTGTACAAAAATCAGTAGCATGTATATACACCAATGACAGTCAAGCTTAGAGCCAAACCAGTAATGGAATCCTATGTACGATAGACACATACACACAAGATACCTAGGAATACATCTAACCAAGGAGGCGAAAAGAGAACTACACAACACTGCTAAAAAATATATATATATATATAGATGATACAAGCAAATGGATAAACGTTCCATGCTCGTGGATTGGAAGAACTGATATCATTAAAATGGCCATACTGCCTAAAGCAGGTTGCAGATTCAGTGCTATTTCTATCAAACTACCAACATCATCATGTCCTAAACCTCAGCATCACACAATATACCCAAGTAAGAAACCTGCACATATACCTCCTGAATCTAAAATAAAAATGGAAAAAAAAACAACCAACCAAAACAAACCCTATTTCTATTCTTCTTCCACAAGGTGTTTACATGTATTATAATATATGTATCTATCAATTTTATGTTCTACTCATCCTTTCATATATTACTTTGTCAGCAGGTAATGTCTCTACTATTTCTACTAAGTACAATTTAACAAAGCAATATATTTCAAGTTTCATATATAGAAGGTACTTTTAAAATTGTAATATATACTTTAAGGTAGTAGGTTTATTCACTTGGTTTATAAAATAGTGCAAGAAAGATTAATAATACATTATTTTATTCTCAGATAAAATATCCTTTAGTTCTTGAAGAACTAAGAATCCTACCTGTTCTTCATGCCCTAGTCAAGTTCAATCTTTCCCAATATCCTTTGTTTAACAAGTCTAGCTAATATTAATCTCACCTTCTCTTCTCTCACTACTTTTTCTTTGTGTTTGGCACTTGATTACATTTAAGTACAGTATTATTATATACTTATATATTTTTTTAAAATTATTGCAAGTTACTCCTTTCTCCAGCTTGTTAAGGGCAGAATCAATGAAATAATTTTTGTTAGGGGTTAAGGGAGAAAATTCTCTACAGTGTTTATTAAAACTGAGCATAAATTGGGTGTTTAACAAACATTTGCTAGATGGGTGAATGCAGTACAGCTAATGAGATCAATAAAATGAATGTAAGAACTGTTTAAAAGAAATGCTGGGTTACTTATTATAATAAAAGGTGAAGCATTAGAAGAACTTGGTCTTGTCAGAACACTGTATGAAAAAATCAGTCCTGCAGTCAAAAAAAGGTAGCAAAGAAGCTAACAAAAGGACAGAAAAATCTCTAATTAAATCTGTTAATAAATATAACCACCCCAACAAAACTTAGAAAGCTGATTAACTTTCCCCATTACCAGTTAGAGTCATAGATAGATAATATAGTTAACATGTATTGAGCACTACTAGGTGACAGGGGCTATGTCCTACTTTATGAAGTAGATACTATTATTATATTCATTTCACAGGTAAAGAAATCAAAACACAGAGAAATTAGGTAATATACCAAAAAATCACACAGCTAACAAATGGTGAGGCGGAAGTTCAAGTCTAGGGAGTCTGATCCCAGAGTTAATGATGTATGATTACAAAGCTTATATAGTATCTCTCATATGGTTGTTTATATTTTCCAATAAAGTTATAGGGGTGAATAATTATAACAAGTATTTCTGAGAAAAATAACAATTGAGAATACTGACATATGTGGTATGTAGAAATAATAAGGGAATTTTAATACCATATTCCACATTGGCTGAAACTTTCTCACTACAGATTGCTGTCCAATTCAACAATCTATAAACTAAAGATGTCAGGGAGAATCTTGTTTAATCTGGATGGGAGCTTGAAGGATGCACTAAATATGAAAAATATACAACCTTTCTTAAAGAGAAGTAGTAAATGTTTTCATTATTCATTTATTCAACCAGTTAGTCAATAATGTTAAGGACTAAATGCTGAAGCATTAAAAAAAGGAAAGGTGGGGTGGGCCAGTGAAGTGAACCTCACTGGGTTCTTGATTGTATCATTTGGAACTCCAACAGTGCATTTCAACTATTTATATGATGATTGACTAAACTTGTTTTACATTATGGAATGCCCTTACTGTGTAGAGCTGTGAGAAATTCAGTAATCAATATACTTGTGGACAACAATACCTAGATGAGAAACAACAAACATGGACATATCCACACATAATATATACTCCTTTTCTATCTAAAAGTTTGACAAAAACTTAAACAATGGTCAGTTTACAACATTTTAAGCACAAGGATGTGACAAAACATTTTTAAAGATTTTTGTAAAATAAAAAAAAACTTTTAATTGTTAATGATCAAGTTTTTAACAAGAATTTACATATGCATCATCAAAACAGTAGCTTGCAACTGAAGCTTGACACTTGAGAAAGCTTTTAAAATAAATGTCTAAATTCTCTTTTCTTGATTATGTTATGTTTCATTTATTTTAGGTTTTCTAGTGAAATTTAAATAAGAAATGTATAGAGAGTATGGTAATCTCTTTAGATCAGGTACAAAGGCTGTGAAAAATATTTCCTGTGTTTTTCACAGGGAACATGTTCAAATTTCTAATCTGTAAAGAAAAAAAGTGCATTATCTTTTTAGAAATGGCATTTGAAAACCTCTCCAATGGTGAACATTCTTGAGCATATGGATTTTATAAGAACAGCAGTGTATATTAGTTTTTTTCATTTATCATTAACTGATAACATATACAATAAAATATAATTTCCGTTTTCTTATCTAAGGGCAGAAAGTCCCAATCTATTTCTGAATCTCACTTTGGAACAAGGGAAGAACGACCTGACTTGGCATTTTTGATTTCTAACGTTTAAACACGTAATGTTTGTGTGCCGTGGCAGCATATTAGCTTCTGGAATTCATGCCCGATATGAAACATAAACAAAAAACAATTCAGTTCACGTGATATATATATAATCTCACACACGTACACTCTTAGACTTTCTGGGTTTCTATGAAACTCACAATCCACCTCAGGAGTTCAAAGTCACTCGGCCTCTCAGGTCTGAGGTGCCACAGAGAGGCTGCTCCAGCAGGCCTTGGGCACAGTCGTTTGCTGGACAAGACGCCAACTTGGCAAGGTTATGCAGCTGGCAAAGGCAGATTCGTCAGAATAAAGTCGCCACAGGCTCAACCAGGCAAAACATGAATGGCCCTTTCAGCACGAGCCCGAGAGGAGGGATGTTATTGAGCCCAGCAACCCAATTTACTTTATTTCGAGATCCCCAAACTCGCTTTTTTTTAAGGCTTTCTGTTTCAAGGGAGCCAGAATTGGAGCCTGGGTTGGCGGCAGTACAGCTACCTGATCACCTAAGCATCCCCCTCTTTATTTTACTATCTCCTCCATCCACTTGCCCAAGTATAACTTTTGAATGGATTCAGCAGGAGTGAGGCAGGAAAGATAGGAAGGTGAGAAAAGGCGCGGTATCAATACTGCGCTGCCTTGATGATAAGAGGCAGGCACAGGCCAGCGCGGTGGCTCACGCCTGTAACCCCAGCACTTTGGGAGGCCGAGGCGGGCGGACCACGAGGTCAACAAATCGAGACCATCCTGGCCAACATGGTGAAATCCCGTCTCTACCAAAAAAATACAAAAATTAGCTGGGCGTGGTGGCGCGCGCCTGTAATCCCAGCTACTCAGGAGGCTGAGGCAGGAGAATCGTTTGAACCCGGGAGGCGGAGGGTGCAGTGAGCCAAGATCACGCCACTGCACTCCAGCCTGGCGACAGAGCGAGACTCCTTCTAAAAAAAAAAAAAAAAAAAAAAAAAGGCGGGTACAGGGACTCTGTGGGTGGTGGCAGAAAGGGCGTGGGACACGCCTTGCAGAGAGGAAACAGTGGGCGGGGCCACGTGCGGGTGCCGGAGTTCGCAATTCAAGCTCCCAGAGGGCTCGCTAAAGTCCCAGCTGCAAGCCAAGCGCGCTCAGCGGGTGAGTGGCTGGTTCCAGAGCCCTGCCCCTCGCACAGCCTGCGAGCGCGTGGTAAGAAGGCTCATCCGCATCCATGCCTCAGCCGGGGGAGCTGGAGGCGCTCGCAGCCCAAGGCAAGTGATGCGAGGCTGAGCGCGTGGCGGCCCTTGTAGTGCGCCGCTGAGCCAAGCGCCGAAGGACAGCGGCGCGCAACATCTCTGCTCGCTGCGCGCGGGGCGGGGCGCGGCTGGCGGGCGGGGGGCCTGGCCGCCCGCCGGGGAGCTGAGGACGAGCAGGCGCGCTGCGGACCCGAGGGAGGACACGGTCAAAGCATTGCTATCAACTGTGAAACCAGAGAGCCCTCTAAGCCAACAAGCTAACTCTGAAGCCTCCCTTACACCCCCGAACCACCGAAGGCGGCGACACCTGATTCAGCGCATAAACACGGGGCGTTCTGTCCCGGATACAATTACGCGGCAGAGACACTCTCAAACTCGCGCGGGGCAGCCAAGAGACGAGGTGAGCGGAGGGACCACGCCGTTCCAGCGGGCGGACGGGGGGCGGGCTGGGAGGAGGAGGGGGGCGTTGTTTGCTCCCTGAGGTGAGTGCCGGGCGAATGGCTGCGATCCAGGGGCGGGGGGTTGGAATCAGAAAGCGCAGATGGGGTTGGGCTGAGGAAGTTAGGAGTGGATAGTGGGGGTTGGCGGGGTAGGGAGAAAGGCCAGAGGTTGAGGGAGTGTGAGGAGATCTTTTTAGGCTGGCCGCTTATAGCGCCTGCAATCCTGTTTCTCCCATATGGCATCCGTTCGAGGGTCCTCTCGCGTTTGTGCGCCCAAGGCAGAGGGAGGGTATAAGAGGGAGGCGATTCGGCCGAGGACCTTGTACTTGACCCCTGAGGGAATGGGCACCGCGGAGCCCCGAGGCCAGAGCCAGCTGCCAGGACAGGGATAGAGATGGAGGACCAGGAGGTGCTTCGGGACCTCTCACCTCTCCAACTCCCCTTTACTCCCTCTTCCTCCTCTGAAGGAACGAGAGCGGGAGATGTTGGGGGTGGGGAGTATCTCGGGGCTGTACACGCTTGCTGAGACCTTTCAGGGCCCGCCGTTTCCGCGTGCGCGCGCGACCCCCAACAATGGACAGTGTACAGGGGTGGCAGGGTTTCACGGGTCCCCGCGCCCATCTGGGAGTGGTACGAGGTGCCCTTGCATTAGAGAAGCCTGTGCGGGCCCCCTGGATTAGAGAAGAGGTGAGCGCCTGCGGGCAGGGAGAGAAGGACGCGCTGCTGGCAGAAAGAAGGGCGCCTTCCACGGACTGGAGGAGCGGCGAGGGGGCCTGGGAGGTGTGTTTTGGATTTGAAGGAGGCAAGCCGAATCGGAGAGTGCAAGTAGATGCAGTGCTTCAGGGCAAAAGGACAATCCGAGGAGGCGGGCAGGGTACCCATTCTGTATATGCAAACTCGCTGGTTTAATTGAACTCACTGTTTAATTTAGGGTTTATAAAATTGAGTACCGCTAACGCGCCACAGTGCAGCATTTCCTTAGGGAAGGAATAGCCTTTGTACCTGTACCGCGAGTTCCCATCACCTTTCAGCATCCAGGCGGGGAGGGGAGGAGAGAAGGTGAAGAACTTCTGAGAGAGTCCTGAGAACTAACGCGAAGGGCTGGATTGCGCTAACTAGGCGTTCTCAGCAGAGAATGTCGTCAAGGGAAGGGGTGGCTGGCGGTATCAAACCAGGCATGCTCCTGAGAATCACCTTTATTATGAGCCAGTGTTAGCAATGACGATAGAGCCTTTTATTTATGGTGGGTCCCATTGGTAAAAATTAGAAAAAAACACACTACTCTAAAAATCTTAAGTCCCCTCCGGCTGTCACCTTGTACTACCAGTTTTTCAGGATCAATGACGTGAATGTTAGGCAGTTTGGCTAGATACGAAGTTGTTGTTGTTACTATTTCTGATAATTTCATGTTCAAAAATATCTATATTCACTCCGAATTGGTGTGCTTATGATGTATCCTTAGAAAAAAATGATCACCATTTGAAGGAAGGATAGAAAGTGCCTTTTACTCTTTTCTTGTTTTTAAACTTTTATTTTAGGGTTTGGGCTACATGTGACGGGTTGTTACGTTAAATACATGTCACGGGGGTTTGTTGTACATATTATTTCATCACCCAGTTATTAAACCCAGTACCCAATAGTTATCTTTAATGGGTATTTTAATAGTGTTAAGAGTAACCACACTGTGTCCCCAGGAGATTTTAAAATTAACCATGCACCTCAGTATTACATGATAAAGGAGACCAGAACTTTGTGTTAATTGAATTAAATTTTAGTCAGCTTAGTTTTCTCCTATAAAAACTATCTCTCCGTGGTTTGAGGTTTTGCTTTAGGAATGTGTCTCTGTTCAGCAACTATTCTAGATAAGCCAAAGAAAAACACTCTAGTATTGTATGAATTTCCTGCCACCTACAAGGTTAAGTTGACATCTAGTGTTGTGTGACTTAATATTATACGAATCTTTAAAAACTACAATAAAGCATAGTTCCCCGATATTTAGTAAAAGCTTGATACTCTATTAGGAGGTTGGGCATACCTGAGCAGAAACTATACTTCTTTTTCCAGATAATACTACTATAGAAATTCAAACTTTTTAAATTTAAGATTTCCAGAGGATTATGCTTGTTGTATTTAAACTTGGCACACATCTTATAATAAATAAATCAATGCAGTAAATAAAGATGCTTATAACCATTTTTTGGGATAAAACCTACTTTTCGTTTAGAGATGTTGACAGTTTACATTTCCCAATAATTTAATTTAAATTAAAACATTTTATTGCACCTTATGAACAACTGTCAGCTTTATTACCTTTTAAATATTGCTGAAAATCCCACCTTCGATTCTCAAATCGTTTTTAAAATCATGTTTATCAAATAATATTAATTTGTTGCTTTTTAATTCATATTATATTTTCCAACATACACCTGGGAATTTCTAAGATATACTTAGAAAGTGAGAACTTTTGATTATTTATGCAAGATATAATGTCTCATTTATTTGACTTCATCTGCATTGGTACTTATTTACATAAGAACATTTTCTAGGTAGCTGACTCTTCACATCATTAATTACTGAAACTTAAAAAAAAAAGAGACATTATAACATACAAGCAATTTCTAAACCTTACTGCCTTCCTTGTTCCCTTGGAGGATATTGGATATAAGTTATTTTTTCTTGTTGGGCTGTCTTTATGAATTCATAAAGAATTGAATAGTGCTATTTGCTGAGGTGTATAGAGCTGTTTTTGTTTATAGTAAATGGTCTCAGCCTGCTGGGTTGAAATACTAGAATGGAGACAGAAGTACCATTCTTCTTTTTATGTTTTTTTCTGGGTTCTCTTTCTGTTATCAGCTATCACTTTCTGCTGCTGTCAGACTGTGAGCGGGCCCTGCTGCTATATTATCTGTTGTCTTTTTTTCCATTAAATGATGTGGGCTATTGCTTGAGTATAAAGCCTGTAGACTTTGTGACAGATAGTTTCTTTTCACATGCTTTATTTGTGGTCTGGACTGTGAGCTGAAATGTTTAGGTTTCCAGAAGGGTGGCCTCTATATAAAAGGTTTTAATGTACTTTTTGTAGAAAAATTTGTGTATGAGATCTTTAGGAGGGTGTCTTAATTTCAGACAGTTCAGTCTTCTGGAAAATCTTAGTGTTTCTGAGAAACTGAAGCAGCTCTTTAAAAAAATTTACCTTTTTTTTGTTTGAGAAGGTGTTTTAGTCTTGTTGCCCAGGCTGAAGTGCAGTGGCACGATCTCAGCTCACTGCAACCTCCGCCTCCTGAGTTCAGGTGATTCTCCTGCCTCAGCCTTCCGAGTAGCTGGGACTACAGGTGTGCGCCAGCAAGCCCAGCTAATTTTTGTATTTTTTTTTTAGTAGAGACAGGATTTCACCATGTTAACCAGAATGGTCTAGATCTCTTTACCTCGTGATCCGCCCACCTCGGCCTCCCAAAGTGCTGGGATTACAGGCTTGAGCGAGTCACTGTGCCCGGCCCAAAAGTTTACTTTTTAATGATAGGCCCAGATTGTCTTTATTTAGGAATTTATATACTAGGATATTTTACATACTACTTTCTGCCACTGAAACTTACTAACCATAATGTAGTGTAGTTAATATTTTTCTACCCTGGAAGTCTGGAATAAGAAGTATGATTTGAGAATCCTGCTAACCATACTTGAGAGTAGGTTAATTATTTAAATATTTTGCATACCTACTTATGGAGAAGGCATATAATCATAATAAATTTGATTAAAATGGCTTAATTTAATTTGGTCTTCAAAACAGTGGTAATCATATCTCTTTAATCTGAAGCATTTCATAAACATTCATTCTTTTATTCGACAAATATTTGTTAAAAGCATACCATGTGCCAGGCACTGTGCTCTGGGGATGTGCATACAATTAAGGCCCTGGGAGGACTTTAGGCTTAAAAGGGGGAGATAAGGAAGAAACAGGCCATTTTCTTTTATTATTATTATTATTCTTTAAGTTCTGGGGTACATGTGCAGAATGTGCAGATTTGTTACATAGGTATACACGTGCCATGGTGGTTTTCTGCATCCATCACCCCATTATCTACGTTAGGTGTATTTCTCCTAATGCTACCTCTCTCCTGTCCCCACATCCCTCTCCTATACCTCCACTGCCCTATGGGGCCTGGTGTGTGATGTTCCCCTCCCTGTGCCCATTGAAAACAGGCTATTTTCAATATGTACAATATAGTGCTGGCTGTTCTGTAAGTGCCGTGATAGAGATATACACACCATACCCTGAACAGAGATTTGGAAGTGGTCAATTCTGTGTGGGGGCAGGAGATCCAACGGTTTCTTAGAGGGTGGCATAAAAGATGAATCACTGGAGGCAGGAGCAAGATCATGGAGGGCTGTTTGCCGTCCTCAGGAGTATGGACTATTTTCAGGTCAAGGTTGTTTTAAACAAAGGTGTGATGTGATCAGAAAACAGCTCTTACGGCAATCTAGAAGAATGGATCTGAGGAACATGAGATATGAATGGTAGTTTAGAAGGTATTGGGGTGACCTTGGTAAGAGAGGTTGAGGTCCTTGTACCAAAGTGTTGGCAGTGGGATGAGAGAAAGGGTTTGGTTACAATGACATTCAGGTGGTAGAATCTCTGATTAGGTGACTGATTTGATGGAGGATTGGGAGTGGGTGGTATAGGAAGATGGTATAAAACTTAAAAGGATATCCAGATTTGAGAGCAAGAGTGATAGAGTTCAGTTTTAGACATGTAGAACATGAAGTGCTTATAGAAAATCCAATTGGAGATGTGTGTCCAATGAACCATTGCATATAAGTTTTGGGCAGAGAGGTCCTGGGCTAGATAGGTAGGTAGATAAATGGATAGACACACAGAAACATTTAGCAGTTTTCAGTGTATAGGTCATTATAAACAGTGAAAGTTGATATGTTTTCCAGGGCAAGTACCAAAAGTTAACAGGGAAACAGAGGTCTGGGGAGATCCTAAAATCAGAGTTGAGTAGAGAAATAGCGAGCAATAAAGAAGAATGAGAAGGTACAGAACAAGAGAGGCAAGAGGAAAATTAGGGGAGTGTAACTTTTAAAAGTAGCTGAAAAATGAGAAAAGTTCAGAAAGTGAGACTGTGAGGTACTAAAATGAGGAGTATTAGACTGTCTTGTTCCTGTCACCCCACCCCTGAAAAGCTCTGTGACCTTGAGCTCACAATTTAGTTTTGTTTCCTCATTTACCAAATGGGGAGAGAAGCGACTACTTTATAGGGCTACTGCGAGGATCAGATGAGATAAAGTCTGTCATGCACAATGCCTGGAAGGTTACTGGTCTGTGTTTAACAAATGCTAGCTGTCTTATGGAAACCAGGACTTGGATTTGTGATTAGAAGGTGCCCAGTCATTTTTGCTTTCACAAGTACTCGCTCTCAGAATTCACAGAGAGTGATTGAAAATATATTTTTAAGATGAAAACTTGATCATACTTTTAACTTTTTGGGTTAGAAGCCAGTAGAATAAGAGCCATTGAAAATTTTTTAGGGAGCAGAGGGAGCTAACTGAACAAAGTCCTTGAAGAGAGAGTGGAAGTTACCTCAAGAGCGTTGCAGAGATGTTGGGTTTCTCAGGACAAGCCATGGTTCCACCAGTCTGGAGGGTCTTGTGGCATATTGTTTAAAAAGTACCTGGTAATTAAACCTACACGTTTCTAATGTCTTATTTAAAGTACTCTTAGTATTTTAAGTGTGTTCTATTTCCTTGGATATTATATATAAGGATATTGATTATTCATTTGAGTAGTAGCTGAAAACAAACTCAGAAAACAATACAGATGATTTCAAAACATAACAATGTATAATTTAATATTTGGTGATTCCAAAGGTACTTCGATATCTCATAGGGTCTTAAAAATCAACGTGTGAGAAATATTTATTAGCCTGTGTAATAACGAAAGGACTGATTTGTAGAAGTTGGTTTGATTTTTTTTTTTTTTCAAATTTAGACTACCATGGTAATATTTAAATATACCTACTTTTTCCCTAGGATTTTCTCTGTTTGAAGGAAGTGATGCTTTATGTTAGAGATAAAAATTTTAAATTAGAGTTTTATTTTCATATGTATGTGAATGTTTTTTGTCTGCAATTAGTGTGTAATTTGAGAAAATGTTTACATCTGTGCACTGGTTTGAGAATCAACCAACAATTGAACATAGTACATATTGTTTACTAATTGGTTATAAGGCATATTGGTTATTAATTGGTTATAAATGATGTTTATTGGTTTTTTTTTAGTTCAGATTAGTATATCTATTTTAAGATATTCTGTTATTCACCACTTGTCATTTGTTTCTATGGCATTTGAGGAGTACATAGCTTTTAGGACTCCTAATAAATATTTGCTGAATAAAACAAAATTAGATGTTCCATATTTTTAAGATGAAATGAATTTTATATGTGTAGTTTTATTATTTGATTATTTTCTTTACCTGAAAATCACTAGCCACACTCTTTGTTATCAGCACTTCTCTATTTTCCAGTTGAGTTTTAGTGCTTTTTTTTTTCCCACTGTGCTTAGTCCTTCATGGTTTATGATCCTGTTATTTGTAAAGCATAGTAATCCGTGCAGGTGATTTTCAGTTTAGGCTTTCTTCTAGTTCTATGTTGTATATTCATCAACTCAGTTTTAAACTGTGTATTGTCATGCTCAGCACTCCCTTACAGAGATAACAGATGCCAAGTTGAAATTGACTTATACAGAATAGCATTTAGGAGTGCATAGCTAAAATAAAACTGTACCTTTGGTTTATGAATGGCAGGGTCTCTGGGACAGTGTAGGTCAGTTCATATTCTCTGGCTGGACATTTATGTAAATATTAAAACATTTAGAGTAGATGGAAAGGTGTATAGTAGGAACATTTCAGAGATACTCTTTGCTTGTAGTCTTGTACTATTCATCTAAATTATTAATTTGGAATAATCACTATATTCATTTTATTTTGAAGGTACAATCTATTTCCATTGACTTGATATGAATAAGAGAAATGCATCTGCAAGGATTCCAGTTCATTAAAGAAATTTACATTCATAACTGATTTGGTAAATATTTGCTTGATTTGGAAATATTAGGTAACAGAATATTTGCGAAATCATTTTGTACTTTTTAATTGTTTTGAAGAAATTTAATACTCGAAATGTTTCAAGACACCATGTCATGACTTTTTAGTTATTACATTAACTATAACTTATTTTAATAAGTAAAAACTGTGGGGCTAATTTTCTTCCAAGTGAAACATTAAGTTTAAATAATGCACACATGAATTTACAAAGTAGAATCAAGTGTGCAAACATGTTATATATTCTGTAATAGGTTCCTGAAAAACTGTATAAGAACTCAACTTTTATACATTTAATCATGTTTATAGAATTTAAGAAAATAGGGCAAACATTTAATACTTTTTAAATATTAAGTGATGGGCATACAGATGTTTATGTTAATCTTTATATTTTTCTATATGTTAGAAATAGTTTACAGAAAAAAATTTGTGGATAGTGACATTAAGGCACATTTATATTATAAATATCCACAGGGACTTTGCTATTTAAAACAATATCAACATCCAATTTATCATAGAAAAAATTCTGTCCTGATTTATTAATACCTGTTTTGCAAATTCAGATTTTTCTAATGGGCTTAAGCAGACACACACACACACACACACACACACAATAACAACAGCAACAAACTTGGGCACACTTCTGTAACAGTTGAATATAGTCTTATCTACTGAAAGTTTTTAAACTTCTACACTTAAGTCTTAATCTGATTCTGCCTCATCCTCATAATATCCATTATTTAGAGGAAAGGCATCAACAAGAAGAATTAAATTTTAATTTATTATTATTTTTTTACTAGCACAGTTAGAGTGATTTAGTGGTGGTGTCTTCCTGCTTTGAGAGAGCTGCTCTAAGACTAGGCAGTTAGTGCTGGGCAGCAGGCCCTTCTTGTGGGTTCTCTTTATGAAGAAGGCCCTTGTGTTTTACATAGATTTTGCATTTGTGCTGCTGTCCCTTTTGAGTTGTTCTCACCAAGCCAACCTGGGGAGCTTTGCTTAGGGGAAAACTAGTCAAACAGGTTTGCCAGTCTATTCAAAAGCAGGGAAAAACAGTTAAATGTATTGATAAGAGTCCAGGATAAAACTGTTTTAAGGAATATTAATGCTAATCACTGACTTTGTTTTCTACTGGTTTTGAAAATACTTTAGAAACATTTGTGAGAATATATCTTAATGGCGATAAACTTAAGAGTCAGAGAAACTGGAAGGGGAAGTAAGTTAGGTATAGGGGATAAGGACAAGATGGGGAGAAGGAAGGAGAAACAATGGAGAAAAAAAATCTCAAGAAGAAAGGAATAGTGTTTCAGTATCATATCTGGGCTTTATGTAAACTGGGTGTGTTATAGCAGGAAACCATGGTATTGATTTAAGAATGAATTTAATTAAAACAAACAAACAAAAAACTCACAGCCTCTGTGGTCTTCAACATCCAAAATAGGGAACACCTTGCCAAGGCAGGGCTGAAGTTTACTAGGAATATTGGTGGGAAAGTGTTATAGTTAACTATCTCTGACATTTATTTTCACATGGGGATCCAAAATCTTTAACCTGGCTTTCAAGGCTCTTTATTGTCTAGCTGCTTTCTGATCAGTCTTATTTTCTCCTACTCCTCAATAGGATTCTATTCTGTTTACCCAATGGGGCATTCCTTTCAGGATATCCCCCGACTTGAGATGTCCTGCCTTTTTTTTCCTCTGCACTTCCAAATTCTCACCCAAGGTTTGGACACTCAAGTCCCACCTCAGACTGTGGCTTTCCAGTCTCTGTCACTTTTCTGTGACTTTGATTTGTATATATATTGATGTTAACAATTAGGTTTCATTCTCCCTCTAAGGAGAGTATGAACTCTTGGAGTGTGGAGTCTCTTGTCTCCTCATACTCCTTGGACAAACACTACTGATCAGAGATAAGATATTTGAACATGATTGAATGGCATCTTTAGTTTGTTCACAAGGCAATAAGGGTAAGTTTCCTAATTTTTATACATATTTTGATTGATTTTTTTATCTGTTGTTTTTTCCAGAACTTCATCATTCAAACTTGAAACATTCCCCTATTTTTTTTTAACGTGGTATTCTGCATAGGAACAACATATCGTATAGGGATTGCTACATTAGTCACAATAGAAAAAAAAGTTTGATATATAGAAAGATTATATTACAGTTCCATGGAACTCTACTATAAAATTATAATGGTTTAGTAAGTTTTTCTTTTAAATTTACCTGGGGCTTCTAATAGATGGACGTGCATTCACAACTAATACTAGGTAATGCTAATAAAATAATCAAGTGATAACTGCATTTAGTTTTTATTTTGTATTTACATTTCAGTATATGTATGCTTGATGTCATGAAACCACAGTTAGAGAAAAGAATGATTATATCCATGAGGAAGATGACTTAGGAAGTGTTCTAATTGTCCAGTTCCCCACTTCCCCATAGACCTTTTATACCAATTAAATTAAAGCACCAGCCCAGACAGAATACTTTTTTTTCATTCTTTGTGCCTATTTCCTCCTTTGATAATCACAGAATTCTTCTGGCCAAAAGATTTCCCTTTCCATCTCCCTCTGAGCAGAGCAATAGGAATAAGAATAAATTTTAAACCAGGTGAAGTGGTGCAGGTTGGTGGTCCCAGCTACTCTGGAGGCTGAGATGGGAGAATTGCTTGAGGCCAGGAGTTGAGTCTCAGGCTGTAGTGTGCTGTGGGGTTCATGCCTGTGAATAGCTGCTGCACTCTAGCCTGGGCAACATAGGGAGACCTTGTCTCTTAAAAAAAATAAAAAACAAGAATATATTTTAAGACAATTCCTCAGCAAAAGGAAAAGAAGAGATAAGTTAGATAAGATTATTAATCAGAAGCAATGCTTGTCTGTTTAATTCGCCAGTTTTAAATAATTCTTGAAGGCATTTGAGAGGTCATTATATTCTTTTAGTCACTTAGACGCTATCTGAAAATATGCTTTGGAATATACTTTGTCTTTAAACTTCTAAACTACATGCAATATACAGAAATAAGGCCCTCTGGCTATCCTCTCTCCTTTATTTTTTTCTCTCCCTTCAGCTTTTCAGAAGATAATTTTCCTGCTTCTTCTAGGAAATTCACAGGAGGGATCCTAGTGAGTGGTTTACAAACTTGTGTGGGGAAGGGATGGATAGAGTGGAGATGGGATAGGCGTCTGCCCATCACTAGGATTTGGTTGTTCCTCTAGCCTCTATGTGAGCTCTACATGCCTTATGCTTTCTGACCATTATTTTTGCCAGCAAAAATGAGGTAGCTTATTTTAATATTACCTAAATGCAGTTCTGTTCCTATTCTACCCCATTACTCCATCCAAAAGGAGATTGAAAGGAAGACATTTTGAACCAGATATGTTGATTTCCTGGTGGACTGTACAGTATCTGTAACATTTAGAATTAATTAATTCATTCATTCAATAAGCAACCTAGTATATGCTAGAACTCTTCTGCTTTAGAGCCAAGATGTATCATATTTTTTTTATAGTCTAAATATTTAAGGGTTTTATAAAGTTTAATAAAGTCATGACCAAAGCTTTACAAAGACTGCTATTTTGATTCATGTATCACAGAATTCAATAAAAAGTCAAACTATTATCTGACATATGGCAGTAACAACTTTGGAGAGTGTTTATATGATACACACAAAGGATTCTGGATTAGGACCCAGGAAACCTTAATGCTAGCTCTGACTCTGCCAGTGAGTAACTGAACTAGCTGTGTGATTCCAGGCAACCACCCCATGGAGACTTGGCCACTTTCTCTACAAATGAAGGATTTGAAGTCACCTATCTTTAGTTTGTAAAGTGTGACTAATTTATTTTTATTTTTATTTTATTTTATTTTATTTTTGAGACAAAGTCTTGCTTTGTCACCAGGCGTCAGGCTGGAGTGCAGTGGCGCAATCTCGGCTCACTGCAACCTCCGCCTGCTGGGTTTAAGCGATTCTCAGGTCTCAGCCTCCCGGGTAACTGGGACTACAGGTGCACGCCACCATGCCCAGCTAATTTTTTTTTTTTTTTTTTTTTTTTTGTATTTTTAGTAGAGACAGGGTTTCACCATGTTGGCTAGTATGGTCTCAATCTCTTGACCTCGTGATCTGCCCACCTTGGCCTCCCAAAGACTAATTTATTTTTTAATGAAAATACATGTTTTTAAAATTTTTTGTATCATTTTGGCACAAATATATTAAATGTCAATGTTTAAGTATATTTATCTTATTTTCATAAGACAATGGCAATGATATATAAAAGACTTTCTCTGGACATGCCTCATTGTGGTGAATATCTATTATAATCCTAGATACTTAGAACACACAAAACTGTACATTTTAACCTGTTAGTAAAGGAACATCAAAGAAATTTATTCTTTCTGCAAAAGCTACCAAAATTTTCCCACTTCTGGGGTCTAAGATAACTTCTATATTTAATCTAATACTCAACCTATCTAATACAACCTTCTCCTAGTGATGATGGTGGAATTCTATAGGGAAGAATAGGGAAGTTTGTTATTTGTGCACCTGTGAAGACTTTCAAGGAATGGAATAGGAAAAATACCTAGAATTTTGTTTCTTGTTCTGATTTGCTTTTTGGTTATGTTTGGCAGTTTTGTCCTGAAAACATGTTTGACACATTACATGAAAATGTATTTTATGACTCTTAATAATGTTAAAAATACATTTAAACTAGTGATAGTGAAGAAAGGACATCTTAATTAGTGCGGAAACAATCCCATGATCTTTTGTAATTCTCCAACATTACTGTAGCCTTAAGAATCTCTAGTAATGTATTGAAAAGCTGTTTCTCCTACATGTGAATGCGTTTCATTGGAGGAGAAGATGAAAATTTGATCTGGATATTCTCCAGATTCACTTGCAGTATTCTACTAATTAAAATCCCAATAAAAGATAATTATAAAGAATCCTAACAAAACATTTTAAAACATAAAGCATTGTTTTTGTATTTTTTTTAAAGAAAATTATACTTGTCAGAATGTAAAGCCTCAGATAATCTCAGTTGTATGATTTATGAAACTTTTCTCACTTGTGTAAGGATGGGATCAGAATCAAAACAAGGAATTTCCATATTGTTTGCTGAATGTTCATCACATGATACAGATTCATGGAGATAACTGTACGAGGCTAGTCTTGGGGAACTGCAGAAATAGAAACCCACATCTTACTCTGTAGGATATATGTACATATATCTGTACATACATATATAAAATATATATACACATATAAAAATATATATGCATGTTTATTTTAAAACTATGTATGTGATCAAGACACAAGTGTTTTAATACCACTGTTTTCTTTATTAAAAAGGAAAATTGCATTTTTTTTAAATTACAAACTTGTACTTACATTGTCTAAATTTGGTTTCTGTAACAGAAGCATCAGTGTTACCTGGCAATTTGTTAGAAATGGAAATTTTGGGACCCATCCTAGATCTGTAAAATTGGAAGCCATGAAGGCAGGCCCAACAGTGTGTGTTGTGACAAGCCCTACAGGTTATTGTGATGCATACTGATGTTTGAGACCCACTTATCTATGATATCAAATATCTCATCAATTCACACTTTTCTTGGATAATGAAAAAATTCTGATCATCTTAAGGAAAAAAGAAAAATTCAGTTGATATTTTAAAATACTTGCCTGGTTAGTTTTATAACCTAAACTCATGATATCTGATTTTACTTACTAATTGGTTATTTAGGCATCAACAAATATTGTTAATTCAGGTAAACCCACACAGTTCTCAATTTCTTAAAGAAAACAGGGTTGAATTATTTTTTTTTTTTTTTTTAAGATTTTGCTATGACATCATCTAAGTGTAGCCTAGATTTTCTTGATTTTTATTATAGGAAATGAGGGGGAGGAGAATTTAAAAAGCAAAAAACTATTAGTCCTAGGCCTCATCCTCAGAAATTCTGCTTTGGTTGAACTACATTGTAGATGGCAGGTTTTCATCCATCTCTAGTTTTCCAAAGCTTCCCAGGTGATTATTATGTGCAGCCAGTGTGGGACTATAGCCATGTGTTCAAAGATTGGCCCACCTACCACATATCGGTCCATTAAGAAAATTGCACATTAGATCTATTAGGTTCTTTTATTTTTTTAAACAAATTGTCCTTTAGTGTATGGTTCATTAAAAAATAATTTCTTTTCCAATAGGTTATTGGTATTGTTGATTTGCTTAATCATGTTATTGATCATTTTGTTACTCTTTATTCTACCTCTTGGTTTTGCTATAAATCCTTGCTTATTCAAAGTGTACTCCAAGCACTAGTGGCATCCCCTATTACTAGAGAGCTTGTTTCAGAAATAAGTAATATAGGACCCCATCCTAGATCTACCGAACCACAATTTATATTTTAATAGTATTCCTATAAAGTATGTCTTCAGATTAGTGATTCTCTATAACTTAAAATTTAAAATCAAGGTAAATTCTATTTCTTTTCATTTTGTTTCTTAGAATTCATTGGTCTGGTCTTAACTACTTTTTAGGAACCAAATATATCAATCATCTCATTAAACCTATTCTTAAACCCAGTTTTTTTTCCAGTAAGTTTTAGAATAGTAAGGGATATTCCAAGCTACATAATTTCATGGCCATATCTGACAGGTGAAGAAAATTAGGAACAAAAATTAAATGACTTGGGCCTATGACAAAGGCTACTGATTTGAGGATCCATAGATTCATGCTGCAATCATGTTGTTTCTCTTGTCATTATACGTCACTTAAAATGATATTATCTCTATAATTTAAACCACTTAAAATGTGAACTAACTGAAAAGATAGTCTTAAGGTACCAAGTATCATACATGTCCAAAAAAAACCCCAACATTTTAAATATGCATTAACAATTATTTTAATTACTCATCTTGATAACTTTACTAACACACTACTTCAAATTAGCTTAGAATTTGTTTATTAACTAATAATGGGGAAGTTGACTATTAAACAGAATGTAAATGAAAGAAACTGCCATGTTTCCTTACTGCTTATTAGGTATTAAAACTATTCACGTGCTCTTGAGGGACTGCTGGTACTTTGTATACAGAAATTTAAAAAGTTGTTTGGAATTATTTATTCTGAGTTCCTGGGAATCTGGGCTATGTGCATTATGCTTTTCTAAATTCCCGGGATAATTGATGAGCTTCAATTTAGGTCTTGATAGTTGGGATCCATATTACCATCATTGTATTACCTGTATTTCTCTTATTGCATGTAAGTTGCCAGTGCTAGATCCTTATCTGTCAATATGCTGGGAGAATTGCATAAATATTTCCAGCTGCTTTCTAAAAATTCAGAGTCTCAGGTTTCTCCCTACACTCCGTAACAGCTTATTTGCTGAGGTGACTTTGGAACCTGCATTTTTATTAAGTACCTAAGGTGATTCTTCTGGATGCCGGAATTTGAAAACAACTTCTTTAGGTGATTATATGTTTGTGTTTTATATAGTTAAATTTAATCACTATCATCAAGCATTAATGAAAACAACTTCATTAGATGATTATATATTTGTGTTTTATATAGTTAAATTTAATCACTATCAGCAAGCATTAATGAAAACAACTTCATTAGGTGATACATATTTGTGTTTTATATAGTTAAATTTAATCACTATCAGAAAGCATTAATGAAAACAACTTCATTAGGTGATTATATATTTGTGTTTTATATAGTTTAATCACTATCATCAAGCATTAATGAAAACAACTTCATTAGGTGATTATATATTTGTGTTTTATATAGTTAAATTTAATCACTATCAGCAAGCATTAATGGGACACATACTATGTATAAGTACTGAGTGCGGTCTGTTGATATTTGTATTATCTTATTTTTCTTTTTATCTTATTATCTTATTTTTCTTTATTGTCTTATTTTTCTTTTCTCTCTGTGTTTTTGTTTTTTATCTTACCTTCCTGTTTAATGTTTGCAGAGAAACTCCCCAGGTGGGCCTGAGCCAGCTATCACTGATAAGTGAATAGGGTTGAGTTTCTCATTACAGCTTCACCACCTGTACTGTAGATGTCTGAAAAGAGATAACTGCAGATACTTGTGTTGAAAAAGTGGTAAGTGCAGCTAGCTTGGAATCGTACAACAGCAACAACAACTTTCTTTATAACCTCTCCTTCAAGAAGAGGTTCTTTTGTATTCCTCTTGGCGATGTCTCAGGTGCAAAATTGAATTTTTTAAGTGGTATTGCTAATAGTTTCTTCCTTTCAGTATTTCATGTGTGTAAAGAAAGATCTGCCTCTGTAATACTTGTAGAGAGTTCTATTCATCTTATTTTTCATAAGATGACATAATAGTGTAAGGAATGTAACAGTGATACAATATTTTTCATCACGCTCTTTTAAATGATTTCGTTATCAGGCAAACCAATATTTTAAAAGCAAAAGTGATTGCATCAGAAATTTTTACCAAAAACTTCTGACAAGGAACTTTGGATTATTTCATTAAATGTATGAAATGAAACCAAATTCATTCCTCCTTTGCATTCAGCCAGCATTTTTGGTTTTATTTCTGCAGTTAAGCTGTGTGCTTCTATGCAAATACCTTTAATTTTTCTAATGGAATGAAAAACATTAATTTAGTAATGTGGCAGATTTTGAAAATCTAGAGTTACCTATATTTATTTACTGCTGACAGCCAAACTGAGTTCTCTCAATGTAAGGTTTTCACTCAGATTGTACTCTTAATTAAAGGTGCCAGATTTTTTTTTTTTTTTTTTGCAGGTGGCAGTTTTAACCAACCACAAGTGGCTTCAATTTTCTGAATTATTTCTTCTCCTACCTCAAATCAATATGTTCCCATTCTACCATGTGATTTTAGGGGATTCCTTGCTTTTAGTAGTTTTATTGCTAATAGCTACCATAAATAACTTAAGAATACCAAGAATTGTCTACAGATGGAAGATGCATGCTTAAAATCTGGGTTATTTAACAACTAAGTAGATATAAAGCTGGGTTTTTCCCCAGTTTGTCGACAGTTACACTTTTTTTTAAGCTTTCTTTTCTTTCTCTCTTCACTTGATGGGATACAAGTACATTAATTTACTAGATACTAGATCTTTGTCAAGTTTTTAACCTCTCGGTCTTATTACCTGTAAACTGGGGGCTACTTTCTTGCCTTCAGATGAATATGAAATGAGATAATGTTTATAAAGCAGGTAATATAAGGAAGGCATGTAGCAATTAAAAACAGCTGCTGTTTATTGACACTTGTGTGTTAAGTCAAAGAAATAGGGTGACCAGCTCGTCCCCATGTGCCCAAGACTTTCCCAGTTTTAGCATTGTAAGTCCCACATCCTGGGGAACTTCCCCCCAGTTCTAGGCAAACCAGGATTCTGAGTTCCCCCTAGGGCTTCAGTGACTTAGAAAAGGTAGCTTATCTGCTTCATACACAATAATTTGGGCATAAGCAGGCAGACTGGTGTTATGGTTACACAATCTGAGGACCAAAGTGTCTTTGTTGTTACCCCTTTTCTGGTTTATAATTCTGTCGGTATAGTCCAGGATGTTAATCATTACCATGTCTTATTCCAGCTGGCAGGAAGTTGAAAAGTGAACCTCCAAGGGCATACATTAGAAAGTGCACATAGCACTTCTGCTTCCGTCTCACTCTAATTGAGTAAACTCGTTTTTATGACTAAAACCAGCTATTAGAGTGGTAGAGAAAAATTGTCTTTCGTCTTTTTGGCTATTAGCCAAACTGAAGTAGAGGAGGGATTCCATTACTGGAAGAAAGAAAAAAGAGCACAGCTGTCTCTCATGTTCCTATGCCTGGCATCTAAGTTCTAGTTTCCTTTCATAATTCTTGTTATTACTGAAGATAATGGCAATGCTCTTGGTCATTTGTAACACTAATGTGAATGTGTAAGATGAGAGGCCCCAGATTCAAGGAGAAGCTGTAATGAAATCAGTACTTTTACTTGCTACTTTCTTCCTCCACTTGTAGTATACATTACCCCAGAAATTTTCTCTGTAGTTGAGGTGTGTAAACAACATCAGTGCCTCAGGAAAAGGCTTTTTATTCATAATTTTGTTCAAAAATAAGACAATTTATATAATTAGAAGGTTCATTTATTTAAAATCAAAGAAAAAAGTGGGGCTGGTAGTGGAGATGCATGTGGTCCATCTATATATTGTGGTTTGAAGTCACAATTGCAGTCATTTACTCAGTAAGTAATTATTGAGTGCTTACTACATAGTTAGGCAATGAGAATAAAGCAATTACCAAATTTAACTAAAATCCCCACCTTTATGGAGCATAAGTCATACTAGGGAAAGGCAGAAAAATACATTTTTAAAATAAAATTTATTTAAAAGTATCAGTAATGATAATCAATATTTATTTTACTGAATTTATATTTATTATTTTGCTGGATGGCATTTTCCAAGGTGTATTTGTAGAAGGTGCTTTGAAGAGAGATGAAGTTTCTCTTACAATATTCTGTGTAGTACAGAGTTTGACCTCTGGTGGCAATTGATTGGTATATTTGCTCACGTTATTGCAGTCCACATAGCAGTAAATGCCAGGAAAACTTAAAAGTACAGAGAACCTCAGTTGTTCAGATTACATAATCTGCTTTGGACTAAATCATCCCCTTTGTTATTCTAAATATGATTCACCGTAGACAGACATGATTTTATATTTTCCATAAGCCCTTATTTTGTTTTTCACTTAATGCAAAGATACTTTGATTAATTCTTGTTTAAAATAATGAATTGCTGAGCTGCTGGGATGATAGACTCTCAAAAATTAACTTCTTTCATGTAGTTTATGTGCTTGTCGTTTTTTTCTTATGTGGTTCAATGGTTCATCCACATGAATGCTTTCCAGTTCAGAGTTATTAACAATGAGCAGCTCTTAAATTAGTGAAACTAGAGAAATGATTCTTTCAAGTGGTAGTCAAAGGCGATTCCCCACTTTTTAAAAAAATAACAAGGGTGGAGGGTGGGAGGAGGGAGAGGATCAGGAAAATAATTGAGTACTAGGCTTAATACCTGGGTGATGAAATAATCTCTACAACAAACCCCCATGGCACAAGTTTATCTGTGTAACAAACTTGCACTTGTACCCCCGAACTTAAAAATAAAAATTAAAGAGAGTTAATATGTTCCAAAAAAAAAAGTAATGTAACCAGGAGTCATGTACAATATTAAACTCTGATATTTTAGCTTTAGTATCTTTGGGAAAATGAGAACCACAAGGGATTTATAAAAGCCTATTTTCATCTTTAAAATATTTGAATAGTATATTGGGGTGTTTCTGTATTAAATTTCAGCATATATGAACCATTGATACCTAGGCACAGGAGCATTATAGCTAATTTGATTTGTTTTCTGGAGTTCTAAGGGTTTAAAACCCTTCCTTTGAGTCGGGCTTGGTGGCTCACACCTGTAATCTCAGCACTTTGGAAGGCCAAGGTGGGTGGATCACAAGGTCAGGAGTTTGATATCAGCCTGGCAAACATGATGAAACCCCGTCTCTACTAAAAAAAAAAAATACAAAAATTAGTCAGGCATTGTGGTGTGTGCTTGTAATCCCAGCTACTCAGGAGGCTGAGGCAGGAAAATTGCTTTAACCCAGGAGGCAGAGGTTGCAGTGAGCCATTCCAGCCTGGGTGACAGAGTGAGACTGTCTCAATAAAAATAAAAATAAAAAAGACACCCTTCCTTTGGCCTTGGAGAAATCACTTTTATAGATGAATGTTATGGATGTGCAACATTTAAGTAAAGTACCACTCCAATATCCTGATATTCTTACTGTTTTCCCCAAATTAATTCACACTGAGATGTTAAAGGTTTCCCTATGGCAAGTGGTAGACACACCTATTAAAATGCTTTTGGCTTTCTGTCTTGAAGGCAAGCATGGAAATAATTTTTAATAGGAATAAGAAAGGATAGACTGATATGCAGTTGTTTGTGTAGAGCCTTTGAGTTTTTGTACATTCTTTGAATTTCGAATTTTCTTCAAGATTCTGGCAGTATATTATTCTACTGCCAAAATCTTGTAGTCAAGTAGTAGTAGTATCCCAGAAGCCAAGAGAGAATTTAGAGGAATATAGAATCACTAGTGGCTAGTGTTAAAGGGAAGTCCAAACAGATAAGTGGAAATTGGGAAGTGTTAGTTCCCCTAACAATGAGAATTTCGTTAGAATTGTGGTAGATTCAAAGGCTGACTATAAACATCTGGGGAGTAAGTGAAGACCAGCAAATAGAAGCTGATGTTTTAAGATGCTTAACTCCAAAGGGAGGATAAGAGTAAGGCTTCAGCTCCATGGATGTGCCAGCTGATAGCTGTTATAAGAATTATCTACTTTTGGTAGAAATCTTTGAAAATCCTGAAAAATATAAGAAAAGCAAAGAAAATTGCTCAAGACGACAACCTTAAACTGTTATCAGTTTGATATTTACTTTATTGTCATAATTACTTTATATGTCATATAGGTGATTTTATTTCTAATCTTAGTGTTATAAGTATTTTTTGATACTAAAATTATCTTAAAACATAATTTTCGATGGTTCTATAATTTTCCATTGTTAAAAATATACTACAATTAAATTAATCTACTGCTGGATTCATAGTGGTTTCTGGAATCAAAACTGTTTTCTTTGCTTTATGCTTAAAGTTCTTTTTCTCTTTCCAGATAATCCTTTAAAGCTAAACATCTTAAATGGCTTTATCTAAAAAACTTTTAATATTATGCTATTCAATTTACTTTAAGGAAGATTTAAGGTAAAAAAAGTAATGATTTTATTTTTCAAATACAGAGTAAATATTTAACACAATTGAATAAGTTTCTCCATCCTCATCTATTTGTGGTACTTCCTTCATTGTATATTATGTTTATATTTATTCAGGGAATTCTAATAGGCTTCCTACATTGATACATTAATTTCATGTAGAATTATTGGGTTAGTTCCAGTTTTTAATTACTGGATTTAAAAATATGTTTTAATATTTATATGGATATCCCAAATCATTATTGTTTCTTTTTCAAAAATGTATTCTCTCTTCTTTTTATATTTTTCGAATGAACATAGGTATAATTTGATTAAATTCCAAGCAAAACATAACAAATCATCCATTGGGATTTGAAAGAATTTTATTCAATCTATTTGTAGCATGGGAATCATTTGTAACATGGGAAGGATTAACTGTTTTATAATATTTCCTTTCATTAAAACAAAAGTGTTTCTATACATTTAGAAAATATTCCTGTGTACATAACTTCAGAGGAAGTCTGGCCATGTTATAGCCAACAAATATCCTGTGTTGGTCATGTAAAAGGTATGTTGTACACTTTATTGTTTCTGTGAATGAGGTATTTTTTTTATCCTGTACTACTTTAAAATAATATTTGTTTTTCTTTCAGTAAGAGTAACACATGCCCACTGTGAATTAGAATACACAAAAGGAAAAAGTTAAAATCCCTTATAATTCATACTATATGGAGAAAAATGCTACTATTTTGGCAGTACCATTCCTATAATTGTACACATGTATATATTTTGCAAAGTGGTACATGATCTGTATAATATTTAGTATCCTAATTTCTAGTCAACATTAAATCTTGAATATCTTATGCTATATTCTTTTTATAAGTTTATTTTAGTGGCTACATTATATGAATCAATGACAGTTTGTCTAACCAATCCCCAGTTGTTGAGAATTTAACATACCTTTAAGATTTGTGAATAGTAATAATCCTCTCCTGCACTAAATGAATTCAGGAGAATGCTTAGGGAAGTTAAATATCTATTATGTATGTTGCAGGTTGTATATCTAGGATATCATTTGTCATTATATTTGTTTATGGTGCATTTGATGTGTCTACATATTTTATTTGTATTACTTAGTTTATTTTCTTTTTATTGAGTGTTTTTCAGATTGGCTATTGTAACAACATAATTATATTAAAATATAAGATAATTATATTATCTTTTCTAATTATAATGAATTATATAACGGAAATAAGATAATTATATAATTATATAAACTCTAAGATAAGTATTGTGGGCTGCTTGAATGAAAGCCTTTTAAAAAAATTAATGAATTTTATTTTTTAGAGCAGTTTTTTGTTCACAGAAAAATTGAGCAAAAAATACAGAGATTTCCTATGTACTCCCTCTTCTCACATGCACAACTTCCTGCACTATGGACATTCTGCACGGGAGTAGTACATTTATTACAGTCAATGAACCTACACTGACCCATCATTATCATCCAAAGTCCAAAGTTTATATTAGTATTCGTTCTTGATGTTGTACATTTAATGAGTTTAGATGCATGTGTAATGACATATATCCACCGTTATAGTATCATACATAGTCGTTTCACTTGCCCTGAAAATCCTCTGTGCTTTGCCTGTGTTATCTCTCACTTACTTCCTAACCTTTGGCAACCAATAATCTTGTTGTGAGCTCTGTATTTTTGCCTTTTCCAGAATGTCTCTATAGCTTGAATCATATATTAGGTACAAAATCACATATTAGGTTGGGCAAAAACCATTAAAAGTAATGACCAAGAAAACACAATTACTTTTGTGCCAACATAATAGTATGTAGCTATTTCAGATTGACTTCTTTTACTTAGTAGTATGCATTTAAGTTTCCTCCATGTCTTTTCATGGCTTAATAGCTCATTTACTTTTTTAGCACTGAATATAATCTATTGTCTGATATACCACTTTATTAATTAATTCACCTACTTTGTTGTTTCCAAGTTTTGTCAATTTAGTAAAGCTGCTATTAACACCTGTGTGCAGGTTTTAATCTGGACATTATTTTTTTAGCTTCTTTGGGTAAATACCAAGGAGCATGATTGCAGGATTGTGATAAGAATACGTTTAGTTTTGTATGACAGCCACACTGTCTTCCAAAGTGACTGTACTGTTTTGCATTTCCACTAACAATGAATGAGAGTTCCTGTTACTCCACATCCTCATCGGCATTATGTCAGCTTTCTGGATTTTGGCCATTTTAATGATGTGTAGTGTTATCTCACTGTTGTAATTTGCATTTCCCTAATGATGTATGTTATAGAGCATATGCTTATTTGCCATCTGTCTATGTTTTGTGATGTGGTGTCAGTGAAGGTCTGGCCTATTTTTTTTAATTGAGTTTTTAAAAAATGGTTGAGTTTTAAGAGTTCTTTGTATGTTTTCGATAGCACTCCTTTATCAGACCTATCTTTTCCAAATAGCTTCTCCTAATCTGTGGCTTGTCTTCTTTTTCTCTTGATGTCCACACATTTTTAATGTATTCAAGTCTGTCAGTGTCCATTTAGATTGTTGTTTGAGATTTTGTTTTAGAAAGCTCTTCCCTGCTTGAGTACTACACATTTTCACCAACATTTCCATTATTTTATAGCTTTATTTATTTATTTTATTTAACTCTTGAACTGGTCTGAAATTTGTTTTGTTTCGTGGTTTGAAGTAAGTTCCTAACTTCTTTTCAAATTTTTTAAAAGTGACAAATCCAGTTATTAGAATGATTTGCTCATTCACCACTGATTTGAAATGTCAGTGTTTAGTGTAATATATATTAATGTACAATACATACTATACACTACATTACAAACATATGTAAATGTTTGGGGCTTTTTTTTTTTTGCATTGATCCTACTCTTCTACCATTACTGGATTATTTTAATGTAACATTATTTTAATGTAATATTGTAGTATATTTTAGTAACTGAAAATGCAAGCCTACTGATTATTCTCCCATTTCAATGTCTTCTTGCTTGTTTTACAATTTTATTTTTCAGATGGATTTGAGAATCATTTTGTTACCTTTGAAGGGATTTATTACTAGGAGTTTGCGGTTGTTTTAGGTCTCTACTATATCTGAGAAAATTTTATCTTCATACACAGTTCTTAGTCATGTTTTCTTTTGCTTCTCTTTTATAATTCTTAGATAGTAAGTTATTAAACAGGTTTGAAATAATGAATGATTAAATAATGAGTATAATATTGATTCCCTTTAACATTCTTTGTATTTCCTTTTGAACAAAAGTGTAAACTTTAGAAGCAGAAAACAGTTGCACTGTTGATAAAATTCAATATTTATACTGGGTTTTAAAAAGTCTCAAAAAAAGCCACATTAAAATACCAATATATACTTTCTGAAGTATTTTTTGATAGTCTCAAATCAGCTAGGACATTCAATACTCAGATTCTTAAGTTAATTAAAATCAACAGCCAAAACTTTAATATTTAGGAAATGGATATAAAGGTCTTTTTATTTTGGTAATATTTTCCAAATGGCTATACAGTATGTATTTTTGTTCATTTTTTAAAAATTTTTTCTCTCCTTCCAATAGAATGCAAGCTTCATAAATATGGAGATTTCTGTCATTTTGGATATTTATTATTTTTGAATAATTCCCAGTGTCTTTCTGAATAGATTAACATGTAAATACTTATTCCTGGTGATCAAAGCTATTGGGAGGTGTGTGTGGTAACTAGGAATCTTGACCTTTCTTACCAGTTTGCCTTGTTAATTCTTTAGAGTTTACTGTGAAGAAAATCTTCTAATATTCAGTAAGTCTTGTTTCCTGCTTTCTAATCTTTACACCTCATTTATTTCTTATTACATTGAGAAATATGTTAAATAATGCAAATAATAGGGGAATTTTTCAGTTGTCACTAGCCTTTAGGTTTGACGACCATCGGTAAGAGTGGATTTGTGCTTTTGTGAAGAGTGAATTCATTGCTTGGATGTTACTACACTTAAAGTCTCATTCAACCCTTTCCTGGTGTTATTATGCAAGAAACTTTAGACATAGCATTTTTTAACCGTGTATTTAAAAAATCCATACTGTTGGCATTTTAAATGTCAAGTGCTACCATAAGTCATATACTGAAAATGATGGGTCATAATTAAAATTTTAATATTTTCATGTGGCATCTGGAATCTGCAGTACCAATGTATGACTCATTGAATGCTTATTTGGTTGGTTTGATGAACAGAAATTGTAAGTGCTTATATTTTGGTAAGAAATTATGGTACTGTATCCTATCTTATAAGTAAAACCCCTGACTGTAAAAGCTTTAAAAGCAAAATGTTAAAATTGGGATATGATACAATAATTATGTCAGAAAATCATGTTTTCAGTAGGCACACTCAATTAATTCTAGACTAGCAAGAATCTCAGTGTTTGTTGCTAGTTGTGTTAGTCATTCTGTACAATGATGTTTATGAGATTAAAGTGCTGTTGTAATGTTTAATAAATAATTTCTTATTTTAACAGTAGAATACCATGCTTGTATAAATAATGCTTTTTTCTTGGTAATCAGTATTGTTTCATGAAGATGTATGAACTTCCAGTAGGCATGATTTTTAGAAGGTATTTTGTCACATGAATATTAGCATTTCTGAACAGTGACTTTTAGAATCTACTGTCTTTTAAATCTTATTCTAGTATGGAAGTCACTAGAAGCATGTAGCAAAACTCAATAAAATTTCTATTTCAGTTTCTCAGTCATACCAGCCACATTTTCAACTGTTCAGTAGCCACACATGGATAGGGGATACCATATTGGACGTTGAACATATTTGTTATTACAGAAAGTTCTCTTTGATGGTGCTATTCTAAAATATAAGCAGTTGTTCATTAAAAAATTATATGATTTATTTTTACTTTATAGTAATTGCTGAAATAAAATATTAAAATTACAAAGGAAGAATTAAACAAAAACACAGTGAAAAGATTTGTTCTCTACTATTATTTTTATTTTAAGTTATTTATGATCAGTAAAGTAGTTGTTTTAACTCTAGCTGAACAGAGTGTGCCTGTAGTCTGCTCAGTAGATCCAGAACCCAGTGAGGAGAGAGGTTTTCTACCATTGTTCCATCATCAAGTACTATCCTCTCGAATATGTAAGCAGTGACAGCAGTGGGCAGTAGCTGTGGGAATATCTGCCTATTTTAGCATTAATCTCATAATATTTCCTTGTAAAGTTCATAATATTGCCTTGTAAAACCTCTCATTTTTCCTTCCTCAGATTTGTGAGAAGGCAACATTGGAGAGACACATAGGTGAGGCAGTGCAGTAGAACAAAGATTTGCAAGGTTTTTCTAAGATAGGCTCCTAATTCTCTTCCTTCATTGATCTTCTAATTGTAGAGTAAACTTTACAATAGGATCAGTATCTCCTCCAAAGTTAATTATTTTTAAAGCCCTTATAATAGTTTAAGTGACATTTATATGTTTGTAATGTGCATTACGTTTACTTATTCTTAATGGTATAATTTCAACTTTCAAATAGTTTGAAACTTTCCTTAGAGCAGGAGAGGAGAAAAGCATCTAGAAATATATGTATTTTAGAGTTCAGTCTTGTTATTGAAATAATCCATTAGTTGCCTACTATTGATTTCTTTAGATTGCTCGCAGTGTTTGAATGTTGAGAAGGTGTAGTTATTAAAACTGCATATATATGGTGGGAATTTGTACAAATAGGAGGGTTAATGTATTCTAAGGAGTAAAAATAGGTATCAGTTTGGTGATGTATGTGTAAATCTATTTTGAGTTTTTTGAAATGTGTCCAATTTGCATGAGCAATTGATTAGGTATTTTCTCTATTTGGAGGTCTAACTTAGAGTCTAATAATTAATTATATTGACTAAATTAGTGGATATATTTGCACACTATATGGTCTCATGTATAGTATTGTTTATCTCTAAAACCAGTAGAAGACAACTTTATTACACATGTCTGTTAACATGAAAAGGTAGGAGAAGTACCAGCCTTCAAGTGTACAGCCATCATCTCACTTGTCATTTGCATCTGAGTTAAAAGTACAAAATAGCGAGTGTAGTCTGCGATGCAATCATTCAGCAGTCCTTTTTCAGTAAGTATTTACTGAGATCCATTAACCCTCTTGAGCTTTTCTATTAAAAGTTTCTCTTTTACATAATGATCTGAAATGAATCAGCAAATTGACATAGATTACATAAATATAGGTTGCTAGGACACTTATGGTATTTAGATAAAGGGAAAATATGTATTAAAGATTCTTTTTCCTCTGGGAAAAAAGTCTTTTCTACGAAATTACGAAACTATTCAAAAGAATTATTTTCTAAAACATAATCTTTCTTTGGTATGCTGTTGAAATAAAATGATTTAAATAAGATACACATGCTGATATATCTGGAAATTAAAAAGTGTAGCTTGGCCAGGTGTGGTGGCTCATGCCTCTAATCCTAGCACTTTGGGAGGCCAAGGCTGATTACCTGAGGATTACCTGAGGTGGGGGGTACAAGATCAGCCTGACCAACATGGTGAAACCCTGTCTCTACTAAAAATACAAAAAATTAGCCAGGTGCAGTGGCCCATGACTGTAATCCCAGCTACTTTGAAGTCTGAGGCAGGAGAATTACTTGAACCCAGTAGGCAGACGTTGCAGTGAGCCTAGATTACGCCATTGCACTCCAGCCTGGGCTACAGAGTGAGACTTCATCTCAAAAAAAAAAAAAAAAAAAAAAAAGCTCAACTCTTGTTCCTGGGATTAATATTGACATTTAATTCGAAGATGAACAGATGTTCTGTAGATATTTCATAGGTATCATTCCGAAAAGATATATTATGTGTCATTCAACCTCATCAAAATGTTATTTCAAATGTTTGAAAATAGTTTACTAATGCAATTTTGTTCCCAAACAGATCCATTTTTAGTATATTTCAGTTTATGTCAACTTTACTTTCAATTCTATATTTACATAATTGATCTTTCAAAAACAAAAAGATAATTAGAACAAATATCAGGATAATATTTAATAGTGACTTTTTTTTAGACCAAGTATTAGATCAGATATTTTTTGGGAAAAAAGCTCTGTGATTGCTTGTTTTGAATGGCAAGCATAATATTTTTTTTTAAGTTGTTTTCTGGTTGTTGTTACAGCTATGAAGTCTTACACTCCATACTTCATGCTCCTGTGGAGTGCTGTTGGGATAGTGAAGGCTGCCAAAATCATCATCGTGCCGCCAATTATGTTTGAAAGCCATATGTACATTTTCAAGACGCTAGCCTCAGCCTTGCACGAGAGAGGCCACCATACAGTGTTCCTCCTCTCTGAAGGCAGAGACATCGCCCCATCTAATCATTACAGCCTCCAGCGCTACCCAGGGATCTTTAACAGTACCACCTCAGATGCTTTCCTACAGTCAAAGATGCGGAATATTTTCTCTGGGAGATTGACAGCAGTCGAACTGTTTGACATACTGGATCACTATACCAAGAACTGTGACATGATGGTTGGCAACCATGCCCTGATCCAGGGTCTGAAGAAAGAAAAGTTTGACCTGCTGCTGGTGGACCCTAATGATATGTGTGGATTTGTGATAGCTCATCTTTTAGGGGTTAAATATGCTGTATTTTCAACTGGCCTTTGGTATCCTGCTGAAGTGGGCGCTCCTGCTCCATTAGCATACGTCCCAGAGTTTAACTCACTCCTCACAGACCGCATGAACTTGTTGCAAAGGATGAAAAATACCGGTGTTTACCTCATTTCCAGATTAGGAGTCAGCTTTCTGGTTCTTCCCAAATACGAAAGGATAATGCAGAAGTACAACATGCTGCCAGAGAAGTCCATGTATGATTTGGTTCATGGGTCCAGCCTGTGGATGCTGTGTACTGACGTAGCACTGGAATTCCCAAGACCTACTCTACCTAATGTTGTTTATGTGGGAGGAATCCTAACCAAGCCAGCCAGCCCACTACCAGAAGTAAGGTTTGCTGAATTCCTTGGTAATTCTTTTTTAATGTAAAAGTCAATTTTGATTTTTGGAAGAGATAGGATTAGTTACTGTTTGATAGGTAACAGTACTCTAAAACGTGATTAGGACATGAGGCCTCAAAAGTCCCTTTATTTGGGTTCAACACTTCCCTGGGAAACATTCCTGCTTTGAATGAGCATTTCTGGAATTCTGAAAAGACCACTGTGCCATATGGTCAATAAACTGGCTGGGAAATAAATTTCTGATTAAGGAATAGTTATAGTATGTGAGGAGAATATAATTAAATGGTTAGTTTTAATGAGTATAAGTGATTTTACCTTTAATTACACACAGAGTCCCCTCTGTTCTACCCCAAATAGCACAGGTATCTATGTTTAGCTTTGGTTGAGTGAACTGAAATAAGAATAAAACAAGTGAATAGAGGTCTTCTCTGGGAGGGTATAACACTAGTTTATGTCCAATCATGAAAGTGAGGTGGTAACTTCCATCAAAGTAGAGAGTCAGTTAATTTAAGCTAGTAAGTAAATGTAATGGTTTTAAGGAAAGCATACTCTATTGCTATTTCATTTTAATGATGGAATCAGTGGTACTTTAAGAAACTCTGTTCCTTATGTCAAACTTAAATTCTTTTATTGGTTGAGTCATCAGTAAATCCCCTGGTATCCTGTTCACCATCCTAGTTTGTTTTTTATTAGGTATCCCACACTAGCAGAAGCCATAGACATACCTATTGTTGCAGTGAGTTTTCTAACGTCAGTCTGAATCTCTAAATTTAACTCAACATCAGGTCCCATTTACTAGGAAGTGTAGGGCTTATTGCAGGATTTTCTCTATTCAAACTATTTGTACTCCTACCTCTGGAAATAGCCACTCAAAACAATTCTGCTAAATTGTTGATTTCTAGCTCTGGTACTACATACTGAAAATTCTGTCAGGGCCTTGATGAAAAGTAAATCCAGATTTTCTCATATAGATGAGAACAATCACAGGGCTGAATTTTGTCATAAGGCAATAAAGTTTTTAGAAATATATGACCCGTAGGCTTTTCTAATATGGTCATTAGACTTATATTTAATAAATAGTATATTGATATATTTCATGTAACATGGAAACATAAAAATGGTCTGTACACCCATAGCATTTCAAATATATGCAGCCACTGGAAGCTATGAGGGCACACACTTGTTCTCTCTGACATCAACTGTAAAAGATAGGGATTAATCTCCGCTTATCTTAGCCATTCATGAATTTATCCAAGCTCATTTTGAATCATCAAAACTTCTCTGGCAGAGTCACCTTCCTAAAGGTAGCTAAAATCAGATTTTAGAAGCAGCTTCTAAAAGATTTGGTAATCAGGTGTTTCTTTACCCTAACTGAGTCATTTATAATGTTACAGAAATCATTTTTGTTCTCTCCAGGTCTTCATCTTTTCCCAACTAGAGTACAACCTTTCTGCCAGCTCCTTTTGGTTTTCATCTGGGTGCTCTCTCTCTTCTTCAATCACTTGATTGAAGAAGAAACATATGATGAAAAGGGGCTGGATGCTGTGGCTCATGCCTGTAATCCCAGCACTTTGGGAGGCCAAGGCAGGAGGATCACCTGAGTCCAGGAGTTCGAGACTATCCTGGACAACATAGTGAGAACTTCTCTCTACAAAAAATAAACAAAAATTAACTGGATATGGTGACACATGTCTATAGTCCCAGCTACTCAGGAGGCTGAGATGGGAGGATCACTTGAGTTCATGAGGTCAAGGCTGCAGTGAGCTGAGATCACACCACTACATTCCAGCCTAGGTGTCAGAGTGAGACCCTGTCCCCCCAAAAAAAGAATGTTCTGATTGCCTTTTCTTTCCTTCCAGTTCCTTTCCATTTGTCTTGAGTTCAGCTACTTGAATGACACAGTATAAGTATAGGATAATACTTTATGTTTTGTTTTCAGTACTCTACTTTTCAAAAAGATGCACAGCATCTGAGATTTTTTTTTTGGTACAATCCATGCATTTTTTTCTCTCATGGATTCCTCTGCACACAGATGTCCTTCCTTACTAGTGTCACTATTTTGTTTTACACAAAAAACATCTTTTTAGTGGTCTTCGGAGCTTGACATAAAGAACTCAAAATCTCCTTTGATTTGCCATAATTTCTCATTTCCACTGGCTGGATTTACTTTGTGGACTTCTTTCTTCTTTTTCCTCTGAGCTTTCTGTAGTAGTTTTTTTGAAATGTGTTTTTTTATTTACAATGTTTGCTTTGTGCCAATTAGTTTGGTTGCACACACAGACATGGCATGTGTGCATGTGTTATATATAGTATGTGTACATAGATAACTGTATTGCAATTATTGGAAGTCTCTTAGATTATCATTGTGAAGGGCTGTTTTCATTTCAGAATGTTATTTATAGTTTTTGAGCAGGGAGTATTTTGAAGAATGATGTGCAGTACTCTTTCAGGCATTCCTTATTCAGGTGTCGTTTTATATGCTTATGAACATGTGTTCCCAGTGAGATTTTTCTAGTAGATTTATTTGAGATAATAAACTGTACCTTTTCATTCTAAAAGTTAATGAGTTTCTCAAATGCCTGTATTATTTGCAGGGCATTAGTTGTGATGATAACACAAGAGGACCCAACAAGTAGCTGTGTAGAACACATGATTCACATATGGCAGCCTAATTGTTAGTTGCCTTGGTATCTTACACCAGGAACAGATTAGGTTTTGTGGATGTGTGTAAATGACTGGACAGTGGGACTGAATTTCACAACCTGGGATGAAAGGGTAGATAAAATTTATAAAGAACATTTTAAAGAGGTTTCATAGTATTTGAGCTTAAAGAAATCCTGTAGAGAGCATATATTTCAGCTCCATTCATTTTATTTATTCCTTCCCTTAAAGTAGGTAGAATAGACATAGAGAACAGTCCATCCATTTCTCATATAGTAGATACAAAGACTTCATCAAGGGCCACACAGAAAGTCTGTTGCAAAGTCAGGTGTAATGTGGGTTGTTTGCTATTTATTAGGTATTTTGTCAAGGTAATTGCATCTTTTGTCACTCATTTTAGCCATGTACTCATTTATAATTTTGTATAAAACCATGCAGAGACAGCACTTTTTTGAATCTTAATTATTTTACATCTCTCAAAGATTGTGAGGACTTAATATTCAAGTCAAATGAAACCATATGGACTCTTACTTATGCTTCACAGGTTTGATAAACTAAATCAGCCTAAATTCAAATGCTTTTGATTACAAAATGTGTCAGTGTAGAGTAAAGAAATTGGTGTGCCTTCATACTAGAAATCATTTTAAAATGCATGTTAGGAATGTGCCTGGAAAAACAACTCATCATCTACTACCTGGCTACCTATAATAGGAGTCCTTAAACGATGTGGACTAAGGGGAAGAAGTCTGGGTTGGATTACATCTATATAGTGATTTATCTACTCCATCATTGCAGGCCAGGAGAGAACATGGATACAGATTAAAAAATAAAAATTCTTTGCTTTGATCAAGAAGGAGGTCTGTAGACAGGCCCCTATTTGAATAGATGCTTTAAATATTAAATGTTAATGACATCTAATTGGAGAGTGATTTTAAGTTTTATTAATTTTATTAGCAGATAATAATACCACCAAAGAAGAGTACATGTTTACTTAGGCAATCTAATAGTTATTAAACATTAAATGTTTCACGTGATACCTTTTAGATGACTTCCCATTGGCTGAAATGGCCTAGGCTGCCATGCAGTTGCTGTCTGCCACTTTTCAACTTCTATAGCCCCAAACTCTTATAGCACATAATAGCACTTTAAGTACTGTTTTGTTGTTGTTGTGTGTTTTTGTTTTACATGGCTCTCTTAACTAGAATGTGAGTACCTCAAAAGGTTGATACTCTACAGCCTGTGTGCCTGAAAAATGGTTGGCACTCAATAAAAGTTGAATATTTAATGAACTGTATCAAATAGAAATAGTTGCCAAAAATAGGTGATTCGGTTAGTGCAACAGTGTTAATATTATAACTATCATCTGTTTATTCCAAATTTATGTCTGTATACCATCCCAGCCATTAAGAAAAAAAAAATCTGTGCTAAGTTGTTTTGGTTTTTTGTTTTTTTTGAGATGGAGTCTCACTATCACTCAGGCTAATGTGCAGTGGCATGATTTCAGCTCACTGCAGCCTCTGCCTCCCTGGTTCAAGCGATTCTGCCTTACCTTCCCAAGTAGCTGGGATTACAGGTGTGTGTCACCATGCCTGGTCAATTTTTATATCTTCAGTCGAGACAAGGTTTTGCTATGTTGGCCAGGCTGGTCTTGAACTCCTGACCTCAAGTGATCTGCCCAACTTGGCTTCCCAAAGTGCTAGGATTATAGGTGTGAGCCACCGCCCCACTTCCTCCTAAGTTATTTTAATGAATTAGAATAGCTACTCTATGTTATGGATAGTTAGAAAAGCAGATAACCATACATTACCCAATTGTGAACTAAAATAGTCTTTTCTCTCTTCCAAAACTGCATATAAACAGGGACTGTAGTGAAAGACAAGCCAACTGAGGCAGCATAGCACTCCTTTTTAGGTTCTTCAGAGATGCTATTTTTCTACATTAGGAGTATTCAGGGCATCTTAATTTCACCAGTTGTGGAGACATTTTTATTTAAGGAAACAGTCATGGGGAGAGATTTAGATTAGAGATAAACAGAGATAATAGTACATGGGACCAAGGAATGGGCCCAGAGATATTCACTGTTTGTCATTTTGTCATTTGCTGGAACTCCCTCAGAGAGTAATTTTGGGAACAATGAGAGCTTGAGCAACAGAGTCCTTACATTAGCCACTTGTGAGCAGGTGAGTTTATAAGAAGAAAAATGAAACGAAGAAACAAAATAGTGGCTTTCCATAGTTGGTATTCCTTGATTAACATAGAAGCCATTACATGTTCTTACATATGGTGATTGAAATCTGATTTCATCATTAATGAATGAAATCTATAGGCTTGGATATGAGACCAGGGCCCTTGGGGCTAAAAGACTTGATTCAGGGTTGCAGCAGATGTGGAAAATTAAGGCTGTTTTATTAATAGTTACATATCCAGTTTATCTCATGAAATTTAAAGCTGGAGATGTAAAGCTTCATCTATATGGTAGTACTATGCTATGTTGGTAGCTATGTGGGGGTCAGAAAATTGAGGACGACAATGTTTACAAGAGACAATTATTTCATTCCAGTTACTAATTCTAAGTTCAGAAATGATAGTACTTTAACTACTGTTTGTTTGTTTGTTTGTTTTACATGGCTCTCTTAACTAGAATGTGAGTACCTCAAAAAGTTGATACTCTATAGCCTGAATGCCTAAAAATGGTTGGCACTCAATAAAAGTGTAATATTTAGTGAACTGTTAAATGAAAGCTTGGCAGAAAAAAATAAATTCCCTAAGGGAACTCATTAATGTAAAATGTTTTTGCAGAAGTTTTATAGGCTAGTCATGTATTTGTTTTTATTTTATAGTAAGAAACCAAATTACCTTGCTAAAGAAATCTATCCAGGAAGTAAATAAATCAGGCACTGTTGGAACTATCAGTGACTTACTGTTCAGTTCACTGATACAGAAATTTTCTAAGCAGTAATGTAGTTTTAAATAGCTTATCAGCTGCTCTATAAGCAATATGGGCTTACAAGGATTTCCTGATATGATAGGATACACAATATACAAATGAATCAAACAAACTTGTGTTTAATTGATATTGCAAGACCTGACATGATTTTAACTGCAGCAGCACACATTGTTAAGTTTTTAAGCTTTAAGAAGCCCCAGGGAATTTTTCATTTGGGTATTAAGTCAAACACTGGCAATATTTTTTAAGGGAAATATTTTTAACTGATCATTTTTAGAAATTACAATTTTCTCAATTAAATTACTGTTGACACCAGTTTGGGGGAATGATATTCTTCACAAATGCTCTTATCCTAAGCCAAACAGGTCTATTTATGAAATTTAAATTGCTACTGCCAAAGAGTTTGTCAGATCTAATTCTGAGCCAGATTTTGACAGGATGGTGTGAGCATGAGCTTATGAAAAGTCAGTGGCACTGAAGACAAACTACCTATTTTCTGGCTTTGTTTATGAAAAATTATCATTTTCCAGGTATTGTACCTGGTATACAAAATAGCAAAGTGGAAAAACGTGGGCTTCTTTAAGTCAAATGGCCCTGGCTTTTAGTCTTATCTTCATGTGACTCTTTTGGATAAAGGAGTCAGCTTAATTAAAATGAGGATAGGATGTCAGTACTTACTTCAGAGGGTTTTTGGTATATGAGAGCCAGGACAATACCTGCTGATGGTAGTTATTACTCTATTACTTTTATTATTGCTGTAATAACTCATAACTTTCAGTGAGCAAAGAGTATGGAATCACTGATCACTTCTTATTTTCCACATGCTGAAGAGAAGAATAGTTCTAAGGGGAGTGCATGGAGATGTAGGAGGGATATGGAGGAAACATCTGTGATTTCACCTCTCTTCATTCTGGCAGTTGACACTGGTACTTCTGTTTTCATTTTGGGGATTTTTTTTTCTTTTTTCCATCCTTTCTCTCACTGAAGTAGAAGGAAGATGACAATTGAGTGAGATATGTTGTTCTTAGATTATCTGGAGTGTGTTAAGAAATGAGCAGAAATTGTTAGATATATCTTCTCTAGGGTAGAAAGAAGAATTTAGGGAGCAACTTCATCAGAATGTTGGCTTCTTTAACCTCTGGGACACTGTCTAGTTTTTCAGGCCTTTCAGTGGAGGAACTGGGACTGTAGCCCCTCTTCTGCTGGAACCACACCTATGCATTCTCCTGACTCTGTGCTTCTCATTTTTGAGGAACCTAAGGTGGAAACTCTAGAGAAAGAAATGATTGCTTTCCTTCTAGCCCAGGATTATACTGAATCTCCTCCACACTCAGACCCTGCGGAACCAGACTCAGTATCCTAGAAATGTCAAAAAAAAGCTTAGTAGTTTCTTCTAAGATCTAAGGTGCACACTCAGCAACTGACCCCAATATTTATCCCAACTTCTTCCTATATTTTCTATTAGGTTGGTGCAAAAGTAATTGCAGTTTTTGCCACTAAAGGTAATATCCCAGCAGGGCTCAGTGGTTCATGCCTGTACTCCAAGCACTTTGGGAGGCCGAGGCAGGTGGATCACCTGAGGTCAGGAGTTCAAGACCAGCCTGGCCAACATGATGAAACTCTGTCTCTACTAAAAATACAAAAAAATTAGCAGGGCATTGTGGCGCATGCCTATAGTGCCCCCTACTCGAGAGGCTGAGGAAGGATAATTGCTTGAATCCGCGAGGCGGAGGTTGTGGTGAGCTGAGATTGTGCCACTATACTGCAGCCTGGGTGACAGAGTGAGACTCCATCTCAAAAAAAAAAAAAAATAAATAAATAAATAAATAAATAAATGAAAAGTAATGTCCCATTGTATCCTTTATATTCTTTTTCACTTTCCTCAGTATTGTTTAGATAAGAATTTCATGAAATTATTGTTAACACATGATTGTAGGCCACTTAATAGATCTGGAGTAGATCTAATAATTTGCCCCATGTTACCTGGTAATGCTGATACTGTTGGTCAGAGGAGAAGCCACTATTTGAGAACCATTAATTTAAACTCATACAATCAATGTGATTCATAAATTTTAATAGCATTATGTACTGTATTTTGTATCAGAATCATTTTTCTGATAATTAAAGATTTTCTCTGTTGTAGAAAGTTATTTTCAGTGTAACTTACACCCAAATAAATGGATATATATCTAGATTTCAAGAACTAGAAAAGCCCTAGATTACATTCTACATCTGGACAGCTCATTACTTGACAGTTCCATTTTGTGAAACTGAGATGATGCTGTTGAATGATCAATTCTTGCTTTAAGATATAGATCTAAATAGAATGACGATGTGCAGCCATGTTAATAATAGATAAGGGCCTCCGAACTAATAACTTTATTTTATTTTATTTTATTTTATTTCAGAACTAATAACTTTCAACTCTTTTTCCTGTTTTCATTCATCTTTGCCATTTGCTTTTGGCTTTTTGTCAAGGTATATTTTTGTAAAGCAGCATTTACTGCTATTTGTAGGAATAATTTTTAGGAGGAGATTCAAGAATTCTGATTAATATAAACATAGAGAGTTAATTAGCTGGTTAACAGAGCATCCATTCTAGAAAGAGCTGTGAGAGATGAAAATACTGTTAGGAGAGAGAAAAAGAGAGAGACAGACAAACATATCTTCCTTTGTTCTAAAACTTCAAAGAAGTTTCTATAAAGTGGTCATTTACTTATAGTATTTTATATGGGTGGCCTTTGACAGGGTGGATTCTCAGAAAAAATTATAGTGTTCAAATGCAGGAGGGGAAACTTAAGACCATGTGGTGGATACTAGTTTCCCTTGATTTTCTTCTGCTTTTTTTTTTTTTCTCTCTGGATATATGATAGAGTAAAATAAACATTACAAAGTAAGCTGACTTGGTTTCACACTTCATTAAATATAGTAAGTAGTTAACAAATGTCTATTGAATTGTTTTATACTGAATTAAATTTAGAGAAAAGGGCTTCTTACAGCATTTAAAAAGATTTGATTTGCACAGATCTTTAAGAAAAACATTAGGTTCTAAGAAATTTTAAATCTTTCAGAAAAAATAATGGAAAAAGCATTATTCTTTGAGTGGAGGGGATCTCAGGTCAGTCAACTTTTATGTCTCATTCACTTTCATATCTAGTACTACAGCACTTGCACAGCACGGACTTTAATACACGTTTTGAAGTAATATAATCTGAAGTTGCAAAAGCCAACATACTCGCCTAATTTATTTTGCAAAAATGTAATGAAAGTTTTGTTACACTATAAATTTCCAGACCTTTTATCAGTGAAAAGTAACTCAATTGGCTTGATAAATATTATTAAAACCTTGAGGCTAACTAAATCCCTTGACTACCATTTTCAGCCCATAATGAGAAACAGATAAACCTACTTGACATTTTTTTTTCACTGGAAAGTCCTCTTAGAACTTTTTCACATGTGTGACATTGAAAAGGTTTTACGAACCACAAAGAGATGGCTACAGTTAAAAAGGATAGATGGCCATTTAGTTATAAATTCAGTGCAGATTTATTGGGTACCTAATATGTGACAGGCACTGAGCTAGCAATGCTAATTGCAAGCCATAGTATTTTTGTTTTGTTACTTCTAGTCTAATGGGGGAAATAATAACGATGTAAACAAATTAATACAATGCATAATTCCAATGCTGAAGTGCTGTAACAGAAGCCAACAGAATGCAGTAATAGAGAAGAATAATTACACTCTGGCGATCAGTGTAATGCCTCCTGAGAAGGTGGGACAGCCAATGGAGGAAGAGTGTTCCAGACAACCAATACCCGCCCCCAAGTGGGAAGGACTTTACATTTTGAAGAACTGAGAAAGATCAGTGGGGACTGAGAAGCTGATGGCATGGAGCTAGGGTAGAGTGACTGAGGTGACTTTAGAGAGATGAACTGAGATGGTATCATGCAAGACCTTGTGCACTGTCCAAGGTTTGGATTTCCTTCTGAGGCTTTAGATGGGCTTTAACATGATTGGATTCACTTTTAGAAAGGATCACTCTGGTTGCTTTGTGGAAAAAATACAATAAAAGGGGAAGAGAGGAGACAGGCAGGATCAATTGGGTGAATGTTGCAGCTCAGAGGTGGGTTGATGGCTGCAGAGATGGTAAGAAGTGGGATGATTCCAAGTATATTTGGGAGGTAGAATTGAATAGGGTGAAGGTGAGTGATGGGTGGTTCTAAAAAACCCAGTTTTCTTTCTTGAGCAGCTGGTGGATGGCATTTCCTTGATGGGAAAGACTAGGGCATCAGGAAGTTATTTAGGAAAATACATTGTTTAGTTGGGGACATACTGAATTTGAGAAACCTGTGTGTATATGAGTGGATTCAAATGTCAAATTGATGTTTGAACATGTGAGCATGGAGTTAACAAGAAAGATCAATGCTCAGTATTCAGATGTGGGAGTTATATTCCAAGAGATTTTAGTAAAGCTGTAGAAAGAAATGCAGTAGCTTATAGACTCTCCAAGGAAGAGAAGGAAGGAAGAGGAGTCTCCAAGAATTCTGAGAAGTCATGACTAGAAATGGATAAAGGATAACTAGAAAAAGTGATGTTGTGGTCCATTCATTATCAGTGTTGGTGAATCGGATGTTTCCATGAGTTAGTTGGGTATGTGTACCTTGTGGTCTTGAGTCACTGGACAATTTTAGTTGTTGCTAAGTAGATACATAGTAATAAATGACTAAATGTTTACTCTCCTTTAGCAATCTGTTTACATTTGTGGCATCAGACCATTGGTGGAGGTGACAGAGCACTCACTGGGAACCAGGTGAATATATTGTCCTTGGCAAGATTGCTTTACCTTTCCTTATCACTAAATTGTGAGTGGGTTAGTGATACGGCTTGGACAATCTTTAACGTGTCTTCCACTTCAGTGATGGTATATAAGACAATATTTTGAGCCTTATACATACATTAAAATATAGACTTCTATTTTTAAAACATTCTTATTTCTAGTGCAGTTGGCAGATTTCTGATGATTCATGAAGATGGAGTCTTGCAAAGGATGGACAAGAGAGAGGCATAGAAAGGGATCAGTTTCACAATCTGTGTACTAGTGAAGCTGTGATTTGTTTTTTAGTAAACCATAAGCAATAATTAGAAATAGCATTAAGACAAGTAATATTTGTTTTTTTTAAGAAAACCAGTGATTAAAAATTCAAGCCATCATCACTTGAGGTCAGGAGTTTGAAACCAGCCTGGCCATCATGATGAAACCCCACCTCTATTAAAAATACAAAAATTAGCCAAGCATGGCGGTACGTGCCTGTAATCGCAGCTATATGGGAGGCTGAGACAGGAGAATTGCTTGAAGCCAGGAGGCACAGGTTGCAGTAAGCCAAGATCACCCCACTGCACTCCAGCCTGGGCAACAGAGTGAGGCTCTGTCTGTCTGTCTGTCTCTCTCTCTCTCTCTCTCTCTCTCTCTCTCTCTCTCTCTCTCTCTATATATATATATATATATATATATATATATATATTCAAGCCAACATATTATTTGATTTTGCACAGTATAGAAAGTACATTGTTTCCCCAGGGAATATAATTGAATTACAATTTTTATTGAAGGACTTTTTTCTTCAACTATAATCTTAAAGAGAATTTTGGAAAGCATCAAGAATTATAAATTGTTCCATTATAAAGACACATGCACACGTATGTTCATTGCAGTACTGTTTATAATAGCAAAGACCTGGAACCAACCCAAATGTCCATCAACAATAGACTGGATAAAGAAAATGTGGCACATATAAACCATGGAATACTACGCAGCCATAAAAAATGATGAATTCTTGTCCTTCATAGGGACACGGATGAGTCTAGAAACCATCATTCTCAGCAAAATGACATAAGAACAGAAAACCAAACACCGCATGTTATCACTCATAGGCGGGTGTTGAACAATTAGAACACGTGGACACAGGGAGGGGAGCATCACACACTGCGGTCAGTTGGGGGCAGCTAGGGGAGGGACAGCAGTGGGTGGGGATGGTGGGGAGGGATAATGAGGGGAGAAATACCACATATAGGTGGTGGGAGGATGAAGGCAGCAAACCAACTTGCCGTGTATGTACCTATGCAACGATCCTGCATGATCTGCACATGCCCCCCAGAACCTAAAGTACAATTTTAAAAAAAAGCATCAAGCTATATACATAATTTTCTTACCTTTTAAAAAGTATACCTTTCAGCTTTTTGTGATAGAGAATTTGTGGATAAGATTTTGTAAAATATTTTTTTGAAACATTCTAAGGAAAACATTGAAATTATAGGAAAATGCTTCAAACCTTGCAAATTTATTTTGGTAAAGTTGAAATGCTTTCCCCCACTCCCATAAAAGAGATACAGTTAATTCAGTTAAGTTTTAAGTAACTTGCTTTGTAAATAAAACTTCAAATGAGGCTTGTTTACCAGATCTTTACGGATTTAAAGAGCAGAAATTTATTGTAATGTATAATTTGGGTCAGTTTCCTGTTATGAAGATAGAAAAGTCTCAGTTGTTTCCAATTTTTAGAAGCATTAGATGTTATGAGGAAGAGATATGTAAAAATGAAAAGAGAAGTTATTTATCTATTAGATTATGTACGACTTTTCATATGAATACAAAAAAGCTCATTTTTCAGAACATAGGATTCTGATAATGTTTTGATATCGATGGTATAGTAGACTTCTAGACTTTCTTCTAGACTTGCTTAGTAATAACTTTAGTCTTTTTAGATTACAGTTTAATGGAGATCATATTTAATATGTTCTATATGTGATTTCAAATGAATACGCTGTTTAAGCTAGGCTTATTTTCCATCTAGTCCACATAACATTTTAACAGAAATGTCAAATAATATATAGATATCAGCTTTTTTCACATATTGTATATAATCAGTACTTATGTTGATTACTTCTTTCAGCTGAATAGGGAATAGGGCTTCAAAAGGTTTATATCCAGTATTTGAGTACTTTTGTTATTCTCTTTAAAAAGTCAGTATTAGGCACTACTGGTTACTACCAGCTGAAGCCTAACACAGCTGTGTATTTAGCATTTAATCATGCTAAGAATTGCTAATTAGAAAATCAAACCAGACAAAGCGTACCCAGTGGAGCTGATACAATACCATTTCTGTTTGAGAACCATAAATAAATAATCTTTACGCATTAGTGTTTCATTAATAAGCATTTGTACTAAATGTGTAAAGCAGGCAATCTTTAACAAAATGTTTTAACTCACTAGAAATAATTTCTTGATATTATCCTTTCACAGAAATCCATAATCTCTTTAAAATATAGGCAGCTTATCAAAATTAAGTTTCTATGTAGCCTTTGACTTCTCTATTTTTCATTGTCTTCTATTCTGCTTCATTTCAGCATTCTGCTGCCCCCTTTCCCCTCCCCTCAAACTTCCCGCTCCCCTCTCCACTCTGCTTTGTCTTACCCCACATTGGAACCCTGTGGCCACAAACCAACTGTAGCATCCTCAATTAACTTTATTGTGGCTCAGGCTCCAAAATTCCCTTCACTCTCTCTCTCTCTCTCTTTTTTTTTTCCTTAAATTTAAACCACCTTGTTTCTAAACCTCAGATACACTTAGCTGCAGGAATGAGGGCAAAGACATTCATTCAGCACTATGTGTTAATGGCTGATAGCAATTTAACATATTACCTTTCTAGGAGTAGTGAATATTTTATGCCGAAATTGGAGTCTAGTGACAGTGAGGCATAAGTTGGAAGAATCAATAACAGCAGCATAATCTGGTTAGTAAAAGTCAGAGAGGTGATGGTTCAAGAGGATTAGGAGAACACAATATGCCCCTAATACCAGTTTTATGTTCCACTCCTATGGGCGATTATGGCTCAAACTTTGAGGAAGAAGGTAAGGCAGCATTTTTAGCTGCATCTCACATCTCACGATCATTGTGAGTTCCCAGGTAATAGTGAATGTTACAATGCTTGGTACGGTGCTTAACATCCTCCTGTAGATGTAGTTTTTTCCTTTCTAGTTTGAGAATAAAATAGGCCGGACACATGCCATGTTGCTGTTTAGACTGTACATAGTTTTTTGAGTATGTGTTCTTGTTTAGAAATATACATTTTGGGAGATAAGGAAGTTGCAATTTCCTGAAATTCAATAAGTATACACTTAGTTTTAGCCTTTGTAGACTAGCTCTTTTCACTAATTACTGTTTTCAAACCTGTCCATGTGGTAACAAAGAGTCCTGGGATTCAAGAGATTGGAGCTTGAGTCTCATGTCAACCACTCACTGACTTTGACATCATGGAATTTGTCACATGAACTTTCCAGATGCAGCTTTCTTATTTGTAAAAAAAGGTAAATAATACTTTTGTCCATATCAAAACATTGAAGATCTATTGAAATAATACTTGTAAGTATCTATAAATTACAGAGCATTATTATAAAGCCCAAGGGTTTATTGCAACATTACGTAGGAACTATACATAATGAAATTTTAAAAACACAACGCATCATTTTCTAAGATGAGCTGCATTTTTAAGAGAACATTTAATGAAAACCAAACATCTAGAATGTTGCTGCCATTTCTTCTACTAAATCCAGCAATAAACGGGCTTTTTATGGAAGTGCTATTTATTCGAATGACACCAAGAGCTAGAAAGAAAGTCACAAAGACATTTGGGAGGCAAAAATAAATGTCAAAATGCCCAGGAACTAACATTTATTTACTTGACTCACTGCAGCTGCCTTTAGGCCTTCATCATGCAGTGTTAATTTATTCCAATTATATACCTGCTAAACAGCTTGGTTATTTTATTTCCAAGCCTATGAAGGTTAAAACAGCAAGTATATTTTTGAGGCAGGCATGCTGAAAGCAATGAATACTGATGATGTAATGACCTGACAGAACAGAGATATCCAGAACCACTTCATCATGATAGGCCCACTTGATTCACTTGCAAAATAAAGAGTTTGGGCTAAACCAACCTTCAGAATTACAGGCTAAAATATGTAACCTCATACATGTTTTCTACCAGATTAATAATATTTTAAACCTTTGGCAGATTTCTTGTAATTAGCTTTACCATAGAATACATACATGATATAAATTTAAAATGACTTGATATTTATTTACTTAAAACAGCAAAAAATACCTTTTATCATTATGATCAGACCAGCAATGACACTTAAAACATTGTAAATCATGTATTCATTTAAATCCAGTGACTGTGTTAGCTCCTGAGAAGACAGGATCTAACAAAACACATTTGTTTTTTGCCCTCGTTAAACGACTGATCCCATTACTCAACATTTAGAAGTGCTACGAAGGAAAGCATAGAGTGCTAGAGAGTATGACATTAGGGCCTGGGAATAAGAAACAGGGTCGTTATGAGCTTTTTACAGGAGAGTTCCAAGGGTGTTTCACTGTAGGTTTTCCATTCCTGACTTCTGGATCTGTGCTAAGAAAATGCTTACCAGGTAACTGACAACAAGACCCTCTGGAAAATCCAGTAACTAAAGCTTCCTGAAAGGAGGAGGAAGAAAAACTCCAGATGAGGCAAATTTTAGTAGTATTCATCTGTCCTCCCTCCTTCTATTTTCCTTGCTCATTTCATTCTTTCCATAATAATTTATCAAAGGTCACCAAGTGTAAGACACTGGCTCACTTTTAAACTCATCGCTTGTGACAGAGAGCAAGGACTTCCTTCCTCCTTCTCCTATCATGACTGACATTTTAAGTCATTCTGATCTTTGATTATGCCCAATGTTCTCTACTTTATTGGAAAGTTCATTTATCCCACTGGTCACTTGTTTGGGTGATGAATTCTTTATGTCATTTTGTGACTCCATTAAGTTTTGTAGGTCTGCTGTGTCCCATTATGCTCAGGCCTGACTGGTATTTTTACATATCTCTTACTGCAGAAGATTTTCTAGCTTTCATTCCAAACTCACTGAGGATTTCTCAGAGACTTTCCTAATCTGGTGGGGATCTTAGCAGAGGATATTACTTTATCCTTGTAAAAGATAGTGTCCAGACCTTTATACTTATATTGTTGACTAATTCCATTACTTACTGGGAAATATTTATTGAGTGCCTATCAACTAGAAAGGGCTCCATTAGATGCTGGAGATACAAAATAAAATGCTGTAGCCCTTAAAGCCCTCATGGATCTTGCAGGCAATCTGTAAGTTTTCTAGTTCACTGTGATTCCAATGCCCTTTCCATTTGTGAAAGAAAACCCAAATGGAAATAAAGGATAGGAATCTCTGGCTCTCTTCTACCCTCATTATCAGACTCCATTCAGATTTCATTCATCAATTCTCTCAGCAAATATATTCAGTATCAGGAGCTATTCCAGTCAGATACTCGAAGAACCTGCTACTCCAAGCCTCATCTTCTAGGTGTTCTGATGTCCCTGGCTCTATTGTTTAACATAAGGACATTCACATTTCCATTAAACCTAGACATAGTTGAGGCCAAGAGTTGGAATGGGATTATGTATCCAGAAGGTGGTACCATGAAAGGCAGCCTTGCTGGCCTTTAGTTAATTTGGAATGAAGAATCTGTGTTTTGTAATCTTTCCCATTACTTTGCTTTGCCTTTTCTTCTTTTATTGTCTCTTGACTTTTCCTTAACAACTGAGCATGGTGCCTTTTGAAAACCATCTTTGAGATGACCTAAAGAGGTTGCTTGGTACTAGAATGAGCACAGGTTTTAATACAAGACAAACCTGTGTTGTAATCCTGGGTTTACTATTACTAGATGTAAGTCATTGGGAAAGTTCCTTAATTTTTCAGAACCTCAACTTATCCACGAAATGAGAAAAATTCTTCTTCTTTTGTAAAACAATAAACAAAATGAATTGTGTTAAGTACCTGGCACACAGTAAACCTACTTCTTCTTAGTTGCCTAGCATTGTCTTCCTGAAACAGAACTTGCCTGGAGGAGAAGGGGATCACATGAAAGCAATGAACTGGAATCAGGATAATGGATGCTTTATTGGGTGTATGAAACATCAATTGTTGACTTCAGTTTTGTGTCATATTGAGTGCGTTTTCCTTTTCATTCTTAAGATTTTATAGGTTGATAGTTTTAATGTAAAAATATATTTTTTAGAAGAGAAAAGTTTCTCAGGTTTCTATTTCTATTATATTTTTCAGAAGGAATATATTTAAAGCTATTGACTCAAGTAAGCCCTAACTGACATCCAAAATAAAATAAGAGATTGTTTTTAAGTTCTAAAGTTAAAAATATATATGTGATATACCTTAAGGTAGCTGGTTTTATTTAATTCAAAGACATATCCTAGGAAATATCATCAAAAGACCTGTATTAGTTTGTCTTCACACTGCTGATAAAGACATACCTGAGAGTAGGCAGTTTACAGAGGAAAGATATTTAATGGAGAGCTCACAGTTCCATGTGGCTGGGGAAGCCTCACAACCACGACGGAAGGCAAGGAGGAGCAAGTCAACATCTTATGTGGATGGTGGCAGGCAAAAAGAGAGCTTGTGCAGAAAACCTCCTGTTTTTAAAATCATCAGATCTTGTGAGACTTATTCAGTATCATGAGAACAGCACAGGAAAGACTTGCCCCCATGATTCAGTCACCTCCCACCAGGTCCCTCCCACAACACATGAGAATTCAAGATGATATTTGGGTGAGGATACAGCCAAACCATATCAAGACCTATCTTAGGAAATATCATCAAAAGGATAGGTTCGTCTTACCTTATGTGAATCTCTGATCTATGTGACATTTTATCATTGTTGTCAGTCATAGAGTATTTCTGTGGAGAAGTTCTAAACTTTTGAATGTTGCTGTGTTCAAAAAACCTGACAGGCAATATCTAAATTTAATTACTAAAATTCATAGCCTTTAGAAAGGCTAAAGCTTAAGTCTAAATTAATAATTTGAAATGAATCTTTGTCAATTAATAATCAATTGCTGCTAAAAGAGCCACAAAAGCTCTACTATTGGTGGCATTACTATCTTCATAGACAAAGTTACCTTAAAATAACGGTATCATTAGGTGTTTACTCCTTCCCTTTCATCTGTGGGAGAAATATGTCCCTCCTTGTTCAGACTCACTTTGTTTCTATTCTCACAATCAAGGCAATACCTGGAATTTGATTATATTAAATTTGAGTCTGGTAACTTCCCTGAATGACCCAATCATAGATTCCAATACATGGAAGCTATGAGAGAGTTATTTCATAATTTAAAATGTTAGACCTAGAAAGTTTTCATAATATGTTAGTTTTTTAAAAAATGTGGTGTCTGCAAACCCTAATGGATGCTAGACACAGGTTTATTTATATACATTTGTCTGGCCAGGGTTACTGGGATATGAAGACCTCTAGTCTCTTGATGATATTTACTGATTCATAAAATGAGAGATTAACCATTGTAGTAAAGTGACTGTAGGAACCAATGTAGTAAGCAACTGTAGTAAACTGGAGAAAAACAAGAGAGAAGAATGGAACAGAAAAAAATTTATTAGATTTTTTGGAATCTCAAACAGAAACAAACTTGAAGAAATTATGAGATCAAAATGTCTTCATTGCCTGAATTAATCTTCTCATTTTCTTTTACACTTTGATAGAAAAAGGAAAAGTTGGTAGACATTGTATTTTTCCATATACCTGTGTACTGAAAATAAAATCAACGTGACTGATAGTTTTAAAAGTGAATTTGAGATGTTACAAGATGACATTCAATAGTTTTTAAGTTGGAAATTTATGTTAAAGGCAAATAAATATCAATAAAAAGAGGAAAGGGGGCTTCTTATCCTTGTAAAGTAGTTGAGATGGGAATTAATACAAACTAGATGCTGAGTAACAGCCTTCTCTTGTTAAAATTGTTAACAGGACTCTCATGTATGTAATAAAATTGCAAGGTCAGATGCAGCAACGTGAAGCTGAAAAATCATGAGCTTTTTCAACATATATGAACCCTTCTTGACTGTTTTTTTTGTGATTTATATCTTTGAGATCATAGGACTTCCTGAGTCTTCTGTTCTCATTTTTAAGGGAAATGATCTATTTTATAGTGATGTTTTGCAGTTTAAATGGGATAATAAAGTGAGTAAAGCACCTTTTTCTGCCATGCTCAACACATATTAGGCCCTCAGTGATCAGTAGCTATTTCTTAGCTTGTAGCAAGATTAACATATATTACAATTTTGGGGGTAGAGTTTTATTTATGTGTTCTTTACCATATGAGACTGCTCAGCTAAACTTGATATTTTTTACCAACTTCTCAGGCTGTGACTATTTTGCTTCCTGAATCCTCCTCCTATATTTTCACTTGAATGAGCAGCTATATATTGAATCACACAACATGGACAGCTGAATAAACTAGCACTCATCACTATAGTAAATAAAAGCTCATTTTATTTATTGCACCTTTCTTTCTTGTAGCTCTTTTAGTTTGTAAGCAATAGGATTTGTTTGCTTGTCATTTAGCTTTCTTTTGGTATGTGAGAAAAATGTATTTGTTTCAAAAAAAATATGTTGTTTTAAAGGCCCTTAATGGAAAAGTGATAGAAAATAAATAGGGTGGAATTGTTTAATGACAATATTTTAGAAAAATTATTTTTAATGCAGAATATGGCACTTTTATTTTGTGGATTATTATCTACGGGTCTCTGAGATCAGCTATGTGATCTCTGATTAGTATTGTAACTCAATCAGAACAGAATTAGAAACAACTACTCCTTTAAAGGATTATTCTTGTCCACAGTGGGAAGTAGCTTTTTGAGATATTTAAAAGAAGAACAAAAGGCTTTTTTTGTTTTTATTATTTTAATGTCGTTTTAGTTTGTTTAATTGTAGGTGGAAGTCCAAGGTAAAATTATGAACTTAAGTCCAGGACTTAAGATGCACAGTCACGATACTCTCTGACTTTTTTGTTTATATTAAGTTATAAAAACAGTGTTTGGATGTGGGTCAATGGCAGTTGCTTCTAGGTAATTAGGCACTCGTATTCAGGAGAACTGAAAGAAATACCAAAAATGAAGTTTAAATTTTAATAGTTAGACAGGTTTGGGGAATGATAAAGCACCTAAATAAGCCACTTGAATTATAGTTGGGACAATTAGGCAGGAATATCCTTGAAAAAATAATATTGCACTGAGCCACATAGTGACAAGGAGAAGTTGTTCTTGTTTTGTGCTTTTCCATTTGGTACTGATAAAGAGGAACTTGAGGGGATTAGAAAAGCTGTTATATTATCACATTTTTCTGAGTGAAGCCAGTACTAATTAGCCTTTAAATAGCTTCAAGGCATTATTTTAGATCCTGTTTCAAAAACAAAAGATAAATCACTCCAACTATATTTCCTTCTGATAATGCTAAGCACAGTATGTATTTGACATTATACACAGTAGGTACTCAGTGAATCTGCTGGACAAATAAGTGCATTTGTAATTTTTATATCAGTTTCTCAGATGGGGGAAAAACTAAGACATTAAGCATATTACATAGGAGTTAGAGAAAAGGAATCACTTTGGCTAACATAGGCATTCTTTTTTAATATTCTATTTAGATCTCTTAAAAGCCATGACATATCAAAAATGAAATGCACATTTCTCAAACTCTCAATGCTTCTTTCTGGTTTCAGCAAATACTGGTGGTTTCTCCTTGGAAATGTCATCTACATTTTTCTGTTCAATTTTATTTCCACTCCCATTTTCTGCAAACTGCTGTGACCTCACATGCGAACAATCACAGCACCTACGAACCTGTTTTCCAGGCTTTACCCTTCAGCCATGGTGCCTTTCTTCTCTAAATCTAATCTATGCTGAAAACAATGACTGATTAATCTTCAAACAACACGCACTTGTTATGTGATTTCTCCTTTGAGAAATAGTTTTTTCGGAGCCCCATATGTAGATGATGAAGTTAAAAAACCTGATAACTGGCAGTCAGACCTACCTGTTCATTGGTAACCTTCTCATTTTATGCCTCAGAGTTATTCACTTCAGGTAAAGTGATCTGTTTTCCATTTTTAACATCACTTCATCTGGTAGGCTTCCTGGACCCTTTGAGGTTTTTATCTGAATATTTAGCATATCACATTGAATTGCAATGATTCTTTTACTCACCTTTCCCTCCTTGGACTGTGATGAATTCATTGGCTCCACATTTGGATCTCTTGAGGTAGGCACTCATTTTATCCTCTTTGTCTCCCTGAGGCTGGTGTATATTATAGTCCTTTCATAAACATACAATGAATGGATGAATTAATACAATATATAATTCATGATCTATGCATCTTCAAGCCTTTTGCTGCCTAAAGTGTTCTATCCCTTGCTTTATGCCTATTAAAATCCCGCCTATCCTTCATCTCTTTCACTTAATGGTTCTTGAGTGCCTCATATGCTGAGCATGAAACATGGAGTGGTCAACATGCATCTCTGCATGGTCCCTCTACAGCTGAAAGTGGTCCACTTGCCTCTTAAGTTATCATTCTTAGACACTACTTTGCTGGAATGCATCATATACAGTTCTACGTTCATATCCTTATGTCTTAATATTCCTAATCTGGTTATTAACACCTTAAAGCTGCTTTCAGCTTCTTCTACTATAATTAATTCTGTTATATTCTTCTACTATAATTAATTATGACACTCTACACAGTCTGTCTTCACACACAGACAGACTTCCTAACCATCTTCAAGGTTTGAAAAATATAAGGAAACTTTGAAGGGGGAATTCAGGCTGTGTTTATGGTGAAGAACATTCAATGAGCAAACAAATTAACAAATCCCAATATTGGTGAGAAGTTGTTACCAAGCCATGGGAAAATTTCTTGAATGAGGATAAGCATCAAAAGTTTCAATACCAAGATTTCTTTAAAACAATCCCAGTGGTGATTGTTTGGTGAATGCTTACCATGAGGAGGTGTAGTGTTGAGTGCTTTACATGCACCATTTCATTTTGTCCTCATGATAGCCTGTGAGATATAAGGAGTACTGGCAACCTCATTTTCCTTATCAGATAAGAAAAGGTGAGTAATGTCATCCAAGTTGCATAGTGAGATATCAAGCCCAGGTCTTTTTGAATGCCTGTGTTTTTAACCACTATTTTTGAATGCTGTAGAGTTAATTTGGTATTGAAATAGGCTAAATCATTTAAAAAAAACGATTGGAAGGTGAATAGTATTTTCCCATTTTCTGGATTTTTTGTAAACAGCATGATTAAATTTTTATCATCAAGCCATAACATAATTTTTGTGCTTATATATCACATCGTTAGAAAAAGACCACAAATGGTAATTGTGTACTAAAATTTCTAATATTTTATACAAGATGAAAAATAGAGACAATAAGAAAAATTATCTTATGGTCATCATAGAAAAACCTGCTTATACTAAAGAAGTAGTCATCCAATATATACCAAAGACCTTAAGTTAACATGCCATCTGGGAAAAGACAATTTCACAAAGGCTAGATTTATTAGATTTGTGCTTTGATATGATACACATGTTTTCTATTTATCTGAGTTGTATAGGGAAAGATTAGTGAAATCAGTAGATTATACACATTTCAGGACACTGTTGATTTGTCAAATGTTTATTGAGTGCATACTGTGAGCTAGAGCTTGTTTAGGTTTGGGGGACAGAAGAAAGAATGAAACAAGAATGTACATTTTTAAGCAGGAAGTCCGATGTAAATAGTTAAATAGATAACTGCACAGAGACACAATATCTTTTTGTCATATTGTGTGGTATATGTAATAAGAGATATTGCGGACTATCTATTGATCTTTCAAAGTGAATTAGCTCAGAAGATATATTTAGATACACTGTTTTGCAAGACTTATGTGTGATATGGTACTTAAAGAAAAACTTCCATGGGGTTGATTAGTGACAAAACAAAAGTGCCTTTCAGGGAAATAATTTGACATTTATTTTAATTGCTAATTAAAAGAGACCCTGAATCAGATATATCTAGTTGAACAAAAGAGCAACATGAACTATTTATTTGTTTGAAATTCACTGTGAAAAAAAGATAGCTGCTAATTTAAGGTATATTAGATGATACATATATGTATATATATATAGATATATGTATACAGATATCTGTAGATATATGTATATATGCATAATAAAACACTTCAGCCTCAATCAATGTCATAGAAACAATGTAAAACAGTGAAGTTGTCATTGTCATGATCATAATCATCAAGAGTATTATGGGACATAATTTCTGTTTTAATAAAACAAGTTATTTTCTTGAAGTAGCATTTTACAACTGGGGTTTCACAGGAGAATAAAGCCCTGCAAAAAATGATTTGAATGACTACTTTCTCAGTTCTCCTAAAGATGACACAGAGATGGTACCATTTCCAGATGCATTCAAGAGAAGTTAATTCATTGCACACAATGGACACCTTGGATAGGGCATTAGGTCTGATTCTCTCACAAAAGCAGAGATGAGAAAGGATCTTGGCTAGTCTCTTGAAATAGATTTACATGCTATGTGATGCTAATAATTCATGATTATGATGTGTTTTTTGATATGCCTAGAAATGACAATACTTTTTGTTTCAATTTGTTCAAATTGTTGGGGCCACTACCACCTTCATGTTAGAGTCACAGTCCTGCAGAAATGCACTTCCACAATCACTGGGGACAGGCTTTTGCAGAAGTTTCAGAGTCTGAAACAGTACTAAATCTTTTGGAATTCAGAAACATGACTAATGATCTAGGGAAAGAAGCATGTTACCATCACTGGGATTTAGTCTGAACTCTTCATTCTGAAGTGATTTGAATTTGTTTGTAAAAGTATATACATGTAATCCCAGCACTTTGGGAGGCCGAGGCGGGTGGATCACGAGGTCAAGAGATCGAGACCATCCTGGTCAACATGGTGAAACCCCGTCTCTACTAAAAATACAAAAAATTAGCTGGGCATGGTGGCGCGTGCCTGTAATCCCAGCTACTCAGGAGGCTGAGGCAGGAGAATTGCCTGAACCCAGGAGGCGGAGGTTGCGGTGAGCCGAGATAGCGCCATTGCACTCCAGCCTGGGTAACAAGAGCGAAACTCCGTCTCAAAAAAAAAAAAAAAAAGTATATACAACTAGAACCAGATTGACAATTTCAGTAGTAAATAATTTATTCTTTTTTAAAAAGTCATATTGACATCTGTAGAGATTTTATAAAATACATCAATTATAGCTTTAATTTGTAAGTAGTCTCCAGTGGTATTGCTTGAAATGTTATAAAAGACGTCAACTGCTTCCTTCCTGAGGGTCAATAGTAATAACTTCTGATTTTGTTTTAGGTCATTACTTACAATGACAGTTAAGTAATAATAGCGAATGCTCATTGAATGCTTTTTTATACCAGTTACCATTCTAAGCAATTTACATGAATTAGCTTTTTGTTTTGTTTTGTTTTTAAAGGGGTCTTACTCTGTTGCCCAGGGTGGTGTGCAGTGTCACTATCTCAGCTCACGGCAGCCTCAGTCTCCCGGGTTCAAGGGATTCTCCTGCCTCAGCCTCCTGAGTAGCTGGGACTACAGGCTTATCCATCATGCCCAACTAATTTTTTGTGTTTTTAGTAGAGGCAGGGTTTCATCATGTTGGTCAGACTGATCTCAAACTCTTGACCTCAAATGATCCACTCCCCTTGGCCTCTCAAAGTGCTAGGATTACAGGCATGAGCCACCAGAATTAGCTCTTTTAAGCCTCATAACATCCCTATAAGGTAAGGACTGCTTGTGTCTCCATTTTGCAGATGAGAAACATGAGGTCCAAGGAAGCTAAGTGACCCTAGGGTACTGGAATTTGCCAAGATTACACAGCCAGTGAGGGGCAGAAGACAGAACTTGAACTCAGGCTCCTGGCTCTTAGGCATCACCATGCCTCTGTCCCTTATATCCTTCTGTTACTTTGTCCTTGTTTTTGATTGTTAATTGACAGAACTCTGGAAGACATTTTGTGAATATAGACAGATATTTCAGTTCATAGACAATGTAGTGTTACTTGCTTATTTTTATGGTTAGTTGATGTCAATTCAATGTGCTATTTGCCAGAGAGATTTTTTTATTTCCTGAAGACTCTAAAATCCACTTAATTCAGCCTGCCTTCTGAGATCCTTTGCCTAGTTGACTTTTCATATATAATAAAAGATTCCTTATTTTGATTCCCTTTCTTTTCATTGTATAGGATAAAATGCCATTTCAACATATTTGAGCTTTCTCTGAGCAGATCAGTATGTGATAACATTTATGTACATTATTAATACTCAAAAGCATATGAGAAATGAAGAGTATGCACTTCTTGCCTGTGGTTCGGAAGGAAGGGTTATAAATGGTGTGAGCATGTATGTTCAGTAGCATCATTCGTATGTGATCTCAGACACACAGAAAATTTATTATTATTTTTTTTTTAGACAAATCAGATTCAGGATACTTAATGAATGATATTTAGGCTCTATTGTAATAGTTTTCAGGAAAGGCATTATTTTTTAAAATCTTGCCATTATGGCACAAAAATGAGATTTCAGGCATATATAATTTATTTCAATTTTGTCATAGATTGTAATTAAATAAGAATATATTTATGAGGAACAAGCTATTGACATATTTTTTAAAACTCCAGTTGCAGAGCTTAAGGTAGATTAATGCCTATGCACTAAATAAATTTTTTTAAAGGAAAGAAAATAATTAAGAAATTAATAGAAACTACAAAATGTTTAACAGTTGCAAAATTGGTTAAGATTTCTTTATGTATAACATTATTTGTCCCTTCCTTCAAATATATAGCATGGGGAAGAAAAAGAATGTAACTTTTGGGAATATAATACCACATAATTTCTTCCCATTGAGCAAATTTGTAAAAACTTATGAATTGCTTCAATTTATTAACTTTATCCTTTGAGGAACTTTAAATAGCCTGGATTATTTCATATAGTGTATGGCCATGGTAATATTTTAGGATGGAAGGCACTGGACTAGAACTTAGAACTGGAGCTTAATTGTAACTCTGCTTCTGGTTACCGCCTAGCAGTTAATATCTTGCTTCAATTTCTTCAGCTGGAAAATAGATTACTAATACAATATAATTTTAGCTTTTCTTTAAAATTAATGATCCTGGGATAATTTTGGATTGCATATTGGATATGCAATTTCTGATCCCTAGGGTACTAGAGATTGCCAATGTAGTGTGGGTAGAGAGTATTCTAGTTTTGAAGCAACCTGAATGACCCAGAAATTAGTATTATATTAATAATTTACTTTGCAGTGCTTCTCAGATCTACACACCACAGAGGAATCAGTTTGCCTACCTGAGTGTTACTGAGCTAGCCAAATAAAGTCAATCAGAAGTTGGATATTTATTCATTTATTTAAAGTCTCCCATTTTGTACTCTTCTTTGTGGTTGCATCACTTAGGATTAGGTTTTAACCCACATAATTGAAATAAAGTAAGTAGCTATACACAGTAGAAGTTTATTTTTGTGTCACATCAAGAAAGTTCTGAGATAGGCAGTCCAGGGTGGTATAACTGCTGAGAATCAGTAGGGACCCAAGCTCCTTCAACACTCTGCTCTACCACCCCTCTGTGCAACACTCAACCCCACGGTCAAGATGGCTGCTGCATTCTAGCCATCAGCTGGTACATTTTTAGTACGTGTTATTGGCCAGAACATTGGCCAGTCATGTGTCCACAGTTAGCTTCAGCTAAGACTAGAAAATGTAGTCTTTAGCTGGGCTGCGTGGGGTATGCCAAGCTAAAAGTTGGAAGTTGTTACTAAGGAAGTGGAAGCAGTTTCTTCCACAATGATCTACCTGTGTTTGTTTTATTATTTTAAAAAAATACCCTTAAACTTTATTTATAAATTACTGTTAAAATTTTAGAATAATATGTTCATCTTATATCTTTATAGTATTAATTCCCTGATATACTTTGGGTTTTTCCACTTTGAGAAGTACTGATTTATATGTGATTATTTAAATTCAATAAACACTGATTTAAAATTGGATGTGACCTGCTAATTAAAAGCAGCAATGTTTTGGATCAGTGGGTTTTTTAACCACTTTCATTGGTATGCAGAGATTTTTCCCAACCTGAACTCACATGGCAATTCTGCAATTGCCCTGAGGACTTGAAGTGTATTAGGATCACTGATTCTCCTCTCCGCAGGTGCTAAATCTTTTGCAGTGACTCCAGCTGTGTGGTCACATTTGTTGCCTATGGAGTTGCATTATTTCAGAATGCCTGGCAATTGGCTAGCATTGGAGACCTTTTCCTACCATCTTACCTGCGTGTTATCCTCCTGGAATGTTTTGCAAATAGCACTTATTAAATAATTTTTCCACATTTGTATCTATTTAACCCATTTATGCCAGAGGTTGCAATTTTTTGAGTTTTTGCATCAGTGGAAAATCAGACCTTGGTGATGACTTGAACAGCAGGATATAAGTAACTCCCCCATACTTAGCATTCCAATAATGGAACACTAGGCATAAGTGGGTGTGAACTATTTTTTAAAGCCTCATATCCTTCAAAGCAGTCTGTTACTACAGCTTACAAATATGTTAAAGTTGATTTGTCAATTTTTAATTTAAAGTGATATATATGTATTCATATATATTATGAGATACTTAGTCTAATATTGTGACTATGATTTCCTGTTCCATTGAAAGAACTGTTTTCCTGGGGACATTTCTGACTTTTGGTCATTGGTTTTTAATCTATTTTGAGGTGTATTCAGTTTGTCAGAATCAGCCTTCAGGTTACAGGAATCTAGAACAAACTCATATATTCAGGGCTTTGTTTAAAAAAAAGAAAAACCTTTGCACCTACTCTTTCACTGATATATTCATTTCTTGCTTTTTTATACAAAGGTTTTGCTTCTGCAAATACGCAAGTTTTCCTTCTGCAACACTTTTTTTTTTTTTAGAACTTGTCATTTCCTTTGCCCAAACATCCTTTTTTCATCCTGTCATTTCCTTTCTCTAATAGAGACTTTTCTACCTGAAACTAACCTTTTCAAAAACTCCTTACTTGATTGATCCTGGAAAGATCTGATCTCTACTTTACTCAACATGCCTTCTGTACTTGTGTTCTCAGATTGCCTAATCTTAGACTCTGGTTTTTAGAACTTGACAAGATATTTGAAATCTTTGCCAGTATAGTTTTTCTTTGTCGCTATTAATTTAGCAGGGAAAAATTGCTTCCCCATTTTTTCAATGTTCATTCTAGTGAGTAGTTTCTTTTACCAATGTTTCTGTGAAGTTACATAGTAAAATAAAGTACATCAAGAAAATATGCAAACAGTTTGACTTGAAAAGACAAGTTACGATTGACTCCATTTTACTACAGTTGGGAATGCTTCAAATGTTCTTTTCTAGGAAGAATTACTTAAGCTTTTTTCTTTAGACATGTTTCTCTTTTATAAATATAAAAATCTCACATCTCATTTTAATTTTATGTGAAATTTAAGACAATTTCAAGATTAAAAACAAGAACAAGCTAGTTTTCCATAATATACGCTGCTTCTGCTCTTTTGCTGAAATAAACTGATACAGATTTTCCTCCTGCCCTCTTTGTTACAAACATATCTTAGAGTCATAAGCTCTTTAACATGCTCACTGTTACACATATGTAGAGAATCTGTCATTCTCTGGTGCCCAGGATTAGAAGTAGACAACATTACTTTGTTGTACCCAGGACCTTAAGGTATCTTCCAAATGTCTTTTGAAGTAATAATTAATCCAAAATATACCTGAAATACTGAAGTAGAACTTTATCCTAAATTACTATGTATAACAATTACATTTTGGGAAAATGTGCATAGATTTCTGAAAAGATTTACAAGTGAATTATTGGAATAAACTCTTATAAGTTGATAATTATTTTATGGCTTTGTTTTAAAGCTATCAGATCACTATTTATTGAATGTACACAAATTATGGACAATACAGTGTTTTGAATGCCTTGAAATTAAAGGAATTTATAGTCTGCGAAAAAGATGACATGTAAATAATTTTATCACATATTCAAATATGAACAGAACCAAAAGCTATAAAGTATTATCAAAGAAGATATTCCTAAACTTGACCTAATTAGACATGAATTGATATAGTAAGTGGCATTACAACGGACCTGGAAGGATCTGTTGAAGGTAGCATTTGAGCTGAGCTTGAATTTCAACTGATGGAAGTACTTCTAACAAAAGCAATCATAGTGCAGAAAGTCACCAGAGTGGTTAGGGATGGGCTAAGCTAAGGGAATGTAGAACCATGTAGTGTTGGTCAAAGTAGGAAGAAACAGAAAGGCCTTGGATGTCAACTGGTAGTTGGACCAATGAAAATTTCAAGATTTTTCTCATGGATAATTTTCTTTTTAAAGTAACTAATATAGAGAACTTGAGCATTAGCATTGAATACAGAGTGTTTTAATAGGACTTTTAAAATATACTGGTTAGCATTGGGAAGTGAACTTTTAGGTGAGGGCCTAGGAGTTACAATAAAAAGAAATTGATGAGAAAGTACATTTTGGGCTGCTTATTTGGAGATATACTTCTATTACAGACTTCTCTGTGAGCATAGTGATAAATTGTATTAATGGAAAGAAGTCATGAGGTAAATCCAAATTTTAATTCCACGGAATTGACTCTATAGAATATAATGAGATGAATGAAAGAGTGCTCTTGGCAGGTCAGTTCCTGGAGGGAAGGCTGAAGGTCATAGCAACCCCACGTAGCTATGTTTGATAACTGATGTTTATTCTAACGTTGGAGTCTTTGCTGGGTCCAGTTAGGATTTTTATCTTATTCTGATCCTCTCATTGTTTATGCAAGCAAACAATAAGACTTATTTTTAATTTGTCTTTATATAAGGTGGTACATGGAAGAGTACATAGTCTAGCAGGCACTGTTATCATGGCTCTGTATATTTCTGCCCAAGGTACAAAAGCTTTCCCTGATCTGATCAAGTCACCCATCCTAGGATTAATGCACCATTGCCCATACCCTTCTGGATCATTGACTTTGTTGCAAACGAGTTTACTTCCTGAATAATTGTAGGAATAGATTATGAAAAGCGGGGAGTGAGATGGAGGAGAAGGGGCAGATCAGTTCCTAGTTTTCTAGTCTATATAGTCACTTACCCCATAAAAGTTAAAGACTTTTCTTCCCTTGAACATATATGCTATTCATGCTCATAGATAGAAACACTAGAGCTAATGGAAATATACATGAGATCATAGTCATAGGATATGACCTTATTGCATATTGTGGTCTTTGTTTAGCTTGGTACGTACTACATTAGGCATTTGAGAGAAGCTGACTCAAGTATACTTTGATATTGTTATTGACCTGGAAGGACTACTGTTTGAGTGATTTACCCTGGAAATGATGTGAACTAGACTGATTTTAGCTAAATCCTGCACTTACTGCTTTTCTCTATACTGGTTTATAATCTAGAAATGCTAAATATCAGTATTACATTAGAAAAAAAATTTTACTTAAGAAGGGATTCTTTAGTTGCCAATGAATGTGTGATATTTAATTTAACTGATTATAAATGTATTTCTAATTGGTTTGAAAATACTGGTGTGCAACCTTTAATTGCCTATCACCAAACTGTTCCTTCGTAAATTCAACTCTGAAATCAAGAGAAAACTGGGCTATAATTTACAGATATTTCATGTAAGTGCATTTTTGGAAAATTTGTTATTTATTTTCAAGCTCTTTATTTCTCCAGTCTTCAGGGAGAAAATAGGGCAGAAGCAGTATTAATGTGCTGTTAATGAAGCTCATGAGTCTGAAATGGACTATGAACTTCTGGGGAGGAAACCACATCTTACTCTCTTATATTCCTGGCACCTGGTGCCTGGCACATAGAAGCTGACCAGTAGAAGTTTGTTAACAGATACTGAATTATTGATGAAATGAATATACATGCAGGTTAAACAAGATCTGCACTGCACTTTGTCTTTGTTGGTAATATCACTGGACTTCAAATGGGAATATAGATACCAGAATTATTTTGGAAATAACCCAGTAAGTATTATATTTTCTCTATTGAAGTATTGATGAGGACCATAGGTTAATGGATTAGAACTAGGTTCTTTGGTATTATTGGGACTCAACTTTATCTATTCTCTTATTTTCTTAGAAGAGATAACTAAATGGGTTTAAAGTCATAAAATATATATTCAGTGACTGTTGCTTATGTTCTGTTCTTCCTGATCTTTATGAGAAGAAAAAAATGCTAGGGACCTTATGTGGATCTCTTAGTGCTGTTTTTTCAGATCCATTTATGACCCTTGAGAAAGAAGCCAAATGAAGATGCATTGAGACATTTCAGTTCCTAGAGCTGTAAAATCCACGCTAGTGACATTTAAACAACCATCTATCGTATGAGGTTGTTTATACGATACAGGTGAGGAATTCAGACAGAATAGCAGAAACAACTTTTCTGTGCTCTATACTGTCTGGGGCATCAGCTAGAACACTTAAGAGCTAGAGGCTGGAATCATCCTCAGACTTGTTCAGTCTTATAGTTTGGCAGTTAAGATTAGCTGTTAGCTGAGACCTTAGTTGAGCTGTTACCTACAACACCTACTCTTGTCTTCTTCATGTTTCCTTCTTTACTGAAGTGGTGGGAAAGGAAGGGTGAGTATTGCAAAAGAGAGAAGTAGGTGTCAACTGTATCTTTTGTTATGATCTACCCTTGAAAGTCATGTAGGATGACTTCTGTGATCAATTGGTCAGAGAATTCATGAGTCAGCCAAGGCTAACCTATCCAGGTTTATGCAGTGTGGACATAGCACCTTTTGATGGGGAGGTTCTGAAAGCACACTGGGACTGAAAATATTGCTTTAGCTGTTTATGGGAACATACTGTCTGCCATGCAATATAATTCCTATGTCTTTTGCTATGGCTTTATGATTTTCAAGTATGACTAATAATTTATATTTTCCTACATTGTTTTTACCAAATAGACCACTTACCAAGTCCCAGTCTCTAGTTCTGTTTAGTTTTTTTTAAAGTAATTTGCATCTCATTATGTTAATCAGATGGTAAAATTGATGGCGGGAAGTTTAAATTTAAAAATAAAAATTGATTATCTAGATTTTTCCACAATAAACTTTTATTTATTTAGTTTGCATCCGCAATCCTGGGGTATTTGTTTTTGCTTGTTTCGTGCGTTTTTTCTCTAAAACAGTTTATTTGGTAATAGCAAGGGTCTGCAGTGATGGATACACATGCTGTTGCAGACCATAGATGCATCTGAGGGGTTGGGAATAAGGGGAAGCTTTTAAAGACAAAAGGAAGTCCATATAAGTTGTCTGGAAACAAAGATTATTGGTTACAGGGGCTTATTCTGGATGGTGGCATTTGTTACTTGGTTGTAATGGTTGTTGATAGTAAACCATATTTCTCTTGTGGAATTGTTAAATTGAAAGCTATATTCCTTTTATTTATTTATTTTTATGTAGTGTAATCCCCAAAATTATGTTTTTAAACAATATTAAGTCTACAGGGAATTTGCAGACTCAGTTCAAAGTTGTTTTTAGCCAGAACCATCCGATAATAATAGCATTTCTATATGATACCCTGTCACCCTCCAAACTTTGATATACATTTTGTACACAAGGACATTTTTCTTTATTTTTTTCGAGATGGAGTCTCACTCTGTCACCCAGGCTAGAATGCAGTTGTGCAATCTCGGCTCACTGCAACTTCCGCCTCCCTGGTTCAAGCAATTCTCTTGTCTCAGCCTCCCGAGTAGCTGGGACTACAGGTGCTATTAGCCACCACACCTGGCTAATTTTATTTTTAGTAGCGACAGGATGTCACCGTATTGGTCAAGCTGGTCTCGAACTCCTGACCTCAGGTGATCTGCCCACCTCAGCCTCCCAAAGTGCTGGGATTACAGGTGTGAGCCATCGCACTTGGTCACAAGGACATTTTTCTACATAACAATAACACAAAACATCAAAATAAGGAAATTAGCAATGATTTATTACTACCATCTAAGTCTTATACCTCATGGAAGTTTTGTGAGATCCACTAACAGTGTCCTTTATAAGGAAAGAATCCAGGTCAGAATTACATGTTGCCTTTATTTGCCATATGTCTTTAGGCTCCTTCTTCTTGAGTTTATTCAGTGTTTCTTTGATTCTCATGATTTTGATGCTGTTGTAGGCTATCAGCTTGTTGTGTAGAATGTCCCTCAGTTTGAGTTTATCATATGTTTCTCATGATTGTATTCAGGTTATGCATCCATACAGGAATGTCACAGAAGGGATACTGTATTCTGCATATTGCATCTGATTAGTTGGGCATGATTTTGACTTGCTTCATTATTGATGATGTCCACTTTGATCATTTGATTAAGGTGTTATGTACAAGGCTTCTTCGCTGTCACTTTACTAATTTTACCTTGATAATCAGAATTGGGAGCTATTTAAATATACCTCATCAATCTCTGTGTTTATGGCATAATACTTACCATCATGAAAAAAATGTTGGATGTTTTCTTTCTTTGTTTTTTTTTTCTCTTTTTTTTCCTGGAAGGAAAGAAGGCAGACAGACTAGCTAGAAAGACCCTTTCTTTTGTTTGTGTACATCACGTAATTTAGTAGCTAAGCTTGATTTTTAAAAGAAGATTTTTTTTTTTAAAGTGCTCAATAGTTTTTTTTAAGTTCTAGGGAAAAGACAGTGTTATTTATCCAATTAACTGAATGACAAAATAAAGCAGTGTACTTGTTGTTTATGCTTTCAAATATTTAGATGACTATTAGCTTTCTTGATTTATTAAAAGAAATAAGTATTGAGCACCTACTGCGTCTCACACCTAGGAGGACAAAAGTCTTGTGCATAAATGCACATGCTACAAGAAGTATGGTAAGTGCCCTGTTGAAAGAACAGGTCTCACAGGGAGAACAATAGAGGGGATTCTTTGTTGTGACCTTGGTAAATAACTGTGACAGGAGGGGGAAGTTTCAGGCACCCAATGGCAGGCTGTATTTGGAGGAATGAAGAGTAGATAAAGTACTAGTACCTGAGGAGTCTGAGGCCAGGTTTCAATACTTTATCTAATTTTCATTTCCTGATACCTACTTACTGTAGGTATGGCCTCATTAAAAAATATAAACTCTTTGAAGACAGAACATTTTGTTTATTTATTCTTTGATATGGTGCCTAGAAGAGTGTCAGGTATGATACATAGCAGCTGATCATGGCTATCAAATAATCACTTATCAAATAGTGACCTAGCAAATTAGTTAGGTTTCCAAGTCCATTCATCAATTTTCTTTTGTAACGTAAGAAAGACTTTGATGTCATTTCCACAGTGATTTTTTTTTTCTGGTGAGAGTTTCACCTCCATTTATTATTTCTGTCCTTTTTCCTATCTTGTGGTTAATTTCCATATCTCTTCAGTGCCTTGCCATCATCATATCCTCAGGATGTCCCGGCTGCTTGTGTTCAGTTACTTGAAGGTCTTAAGAACCTTGAAAATTTAACTTTTCAAAGTTAAATCAGGGTTTCAAATTTTGCTTACTTATATTAATTGTAACTGTACTGGCAAAATTCATCAAGCTCACAATGAAGAAAAACTGATAATGCAGAATCTCAGTGGAAATGAATACACCCTTCTGGGTGCTTATTTCATTCTCCTGAACTTTCACTGTGTTAATAAAGGTATCTTTTGAGATTTTAAAAATAGAACCATTGCCTTGACATTGATCTTTTTATTGCTTCTGTAGGGTAATTGTAGTTTATACTCTTTTAGATAATCTAGAAAATCATTTGAGTTTTCTGAAAAGCTGAAAACTAGATTTGATGCCACATATAAACATTTTTTATATGTATTTTATATACATATAAAATATGTATTTATATGTATTTTATTTAAAACATATTTATATAAATTATATTAAATATTAATATAATTAATTAAATTAAATATAATATTAATATAATTAATTAAATTATATATATTAATTAAATTAAATATAATTTAAAAATATTAAAACATATTTATATAAAAACATATTTTATATGTATTTATATGTATTTTAAATAACTTTATTCTGAAACATCTAAAACATAGTGAACAAATATAACTGAGAGAAAATATCTTGGTGCAGAATGACCTCTTTTTTTTTTTCTTTTCTCAATGTGGATATCATTTCAGTCCATAATCTGTGTATTACTTATCAGATATCGCAGCCAGAAATGAACAGCATAATTTTTAGTTTGACAAAGCACTTTTATATATTCAATATCATTTAATCTCTGCAATGTCCTTGTAAAGTATCATAAGCATTTTTAGAGATGTGGAATCTGGGCCTCAGAGAGAATAGGTGGCATCATTAAGATCATACAGCAAATTGTGTAACTGGGGTTTGAAGCAAACCTTTTGTTAAACAAATCAGTGAAAACTGATTGGTGCATTTTTACTTTGAATGGTGACCTTTATATTTTCAGTGTTTTTTTTTCTTGTTTGTTTAATAAGTCTTGATTAACTATATTAGCAGTAGTCAGAGATCACATTTGATATCCTAAGATGTTTTTTAAAATATTTATATCAAAATAATCACTATCATTTTACCTACTAAATTTTGCAGAATGAAATTCTTTGAAACCCACCTGACCAAAGCAGAGCATTCTTTATATCAGAAACATGAAATGAGAAAAGAGACCTATTGATGTTGGCGTTGGGAATAAGAAAAGCAACTCCAGCACCGCCCCCTACCCCTTGTCCCATTATCATCTCTGTGTAGGATTCTCTCACAGTCCAGGCATTCTTTTCCTCAAAATGGATGGGGCCAACAAAGGATGCAGTGTTATAGGTTTCTCCACTGCGCAGGGCCCTTCTCAAGGCTCCCATTCTTGAGGGAGAGAAAGGAGTGGGTTTGGGTTGCAGGCTGGTATCAGGAGAGCTCTGGGGCACAAGCATGGAAGCCTAGTGTGTCCCCATGCCTCAGACATGTTAAAGTTCTCTTTAGAGGTCTAAAAGACTCTGACGTCCTCAGAATCCAGCATACCAAGGATGGAGGAGGGCTTGCACCATTCAACTTTTAATTATTCTTGCATTGGTTCTGAAACTCATTTTTTAAGAAGCTACTTATGATTTTCTGGCATTGGGATATAATTACACTAGCCACAATGAATAGAAAATTTCTGTTTATTTTTGGATAGGGGGATGAGTATATTTTTAAAAAGGAATTACCCAATGATTGTCTTCTCTAAAAGTCTCAAGATCTTGCTTTCCACTTCTTTGAATATTTTTTTGCCATTTTCTATTGTTTGACGTCCATAATATCAAAACATTACCTCAAAATAATGAAAATTTTATACTTCGGACGAAGTTGCTCCCCGAGTCTGACTCTGGTCCTTAGCTTCTGTTCTGCCCTGTCTGCAGCCTCACAGAGCTAGGCTGCTTTACTAGCTTATGCTAGACAGCACCACATGGAGGAATGTGGGAGGCTGGGGAGGACAACATACCCCTCGTTGCTTCAAACTTCCTGCGGCTGTCAAGGCACTTGGTGTATAATTACTCTAGGACAAGAATTCTGGCAATACTAGAAACAAATGAGTGTCTATCCAGGCCATGATCATTAAAATAAATGCAAATACTTAACATATAGCATCTGATTGTGGTATATAGAATGTATATTATCCATATTTCCTTATTTCCCATAAAAGACTTCAGTCAGATGACTTAATCCTACAAGAAGCTAAAATTATTACTTTTATTGTGAGGTTGTCTTTTCAAAAGACACAGCAAAGTATAGGTAGATATCTGTTACTTAGTTGTATTGGAATGGAATTACTCATTCTAATATAGTGAAGGGAACGCCTATGAGTGTTGCTGATTTTCGGTTCAGTACTTGGTCCCTTATTGTGGTCGTTTTCTTTTCAATTTGAAAATGTCAGCTTTTCCCCTTGGTTTAGGTTCCCCTGTACCCATAGAGGTAGTCTGGGTAGAGGCATGTAATGCAGGTTGAGCCCAGATGTAGCTCCATTCCTGTCCTGCCATCTAGTGGAGAAACGTGCATGCAGTGCTGGCCACTGTAAAACATGGTGCGATTTCTAAATTCCTATATTGAGTGAAACAGAAGGTTTAGTCTGTACCTAATGCCCAAATATTCATAACATATTTAAGAAGTAGTAGTAATCCTGGCCAACATGGTAAAACCCCGTCTCTACTAAAAATACAAAAAATAGCCGGGCATGGTGGCACATGCCGGTGGTCCCAGCTATTTGGGAGGCTGAGGCGGGAGAATCGCTTGAAGCTAGGAGGCGGAGGTCGCAGTGAGCCGAGATTACGCCATTGCACTCCAGCCTTGCGCTGGAGCAAGACTCCGTCTCAAAAAAAAAAAAAAAAAAAAAAAAAAAAAGTAGTAGTACTGGTAGTCAATGGCAGTTGATGAGTTACTAAAAAAGATAGGTCCTTAAAAAATGTACTAAATACAAAAGTAACTAATGGAATTCCCAAAATGAAAAGTAATAAAATCTAGCATTGCAAATATAATAATGTAAAATAAAATTATTTGGCACTGGCACAGAGATGGATAGATAATTGGAACAGAATAGAATTCAGAAACAGACTGTGAGGGTGGCATTTCAAATAATTGAGAAGATGAAATATTAAATAACTAATGCTGAAAAGACTGACTAACCATTTGGTTAAAAATAAAGATGGATATTAGTGTTATTCTTATCTTTAAAATAAATTCTCATTGGATAAAATGTTGAAATGTTAAAGAAATGATACTATAAAATTCTGAAAAGAAAATATGGACCATTTAAAAGATAATCTTGAAGTGAGAAAGTCTTGCTAATAAGACAGTAAACCCAGAGGCCATTTCAGAAAAGACATTTGTCCTTCCAGCAAACAATATGAAAACAATTTGAATTTGTTTCTCTGATTAGTCGTGTGGAACAAAGATTTTTTTTATGTTTATGCCATTTAGCTTTCTTCTGTGAATAGGTGCTTTCTGGTTTTCTGGTGCTTGTGGTTTAATCCCCCTATTTTTTTTTTTTTTTTTTTTTTGAGAGGGAGTCTTGGTCTGGAGTGCAGTGGTGCGATCTCAGCTCACTGCAGCCTCTGCCTCCTGGATTCAAGTAATTCTCCTGCCTCAGCCTCCCGAGTAGCTGGGACTACAGGCGCATGCCACCACGCCTGGTGAATTTTTGTATTTTTAGTAGAGACAGGGTTTCAACATGTTGGCCAGGATGGTCTTGATCTCCTGACCTCATGATCCACCTGCTTTGGCCTCCCAAAGTACTGGGATTACAGGTGTGAGTCACTGCACCTGGCCTTATTCCCCCTATATTATTTTAGTATTAATCCTTTATTATGTGTGTTATAAATATTTGTCAGTCTATTAATTACTTTGTTGATTTTTAAAATGTCTTTTTAAATTATAATTCAATTTGTAACTTTTAATTTCTCTTTGACTTTTATTAGTAGAGGATAGAACCTCATATTTTTTCTTAAATCAGTAGCTGATTGTCTCTGTCATCTTGTTCCATTATCCCCATTTATGCAGGTTTCCTTCCTTTTGTCCCTTAGTAAAGTTTTCATGTTTTCTTCATGTATATTTGGTATATTTTTGTCAGATTTATTCTTAGGTCTTTGGATTTTGTTGCTACTACAAATAATTTTTTTAGTCCAGTTTTAAAATTTGGTATTTGACCAGGAGCAGGATTCTGAAGTACTTTTACTTCTAAAAATGTTACATTTGTGGAGTTAGGGGGTGGTGTGTGTGTGTGTGCCGAAAATATTTACCATGAAGTTTGTTTTTTAAGAGCTGTTATTAAGTAAATTTGCCTTTTATAACTGATGGATCTTACATTCCAAAAAATCCTGTATTTTTATATAAAGGTGGGACATCCTGAGGGCCTCCCAACTCACAGGAAGATATCAGTATACTTTTTGTGACGTTCCAATTTCAAAGTTTTGCCATGAGTTCAGCAAATTTAAGATCGCTTCCACCTTGTCAACTGAATCCAAAACCCAACCCCTTCAATGTTCTTATAAAGTATCCATCACACCAAATGTTCTGTGAATTTAGGCTGAAGACTAGAGATCATGGGGAGGGGTTACATCAAGGGACAGTGAGGCATCCACCTGTTTACTATCTCTGCTGTGGCCTTTCACCTCCGACTCAGAAAATAGCAGTTTGCATGTCACCTTGGTTCCCACTCTTCCTTCTAAGCCAAGTGGAATATTATCTTCTAAAAGTACTGAGTATTTTTCCCAAAGGAAACCATGATGAATATAATTTTTTCTACTCCTTTACAACATATGCGTTCAAATGATTTTACTGTGTAGCATTTATATTTGTTTTAAGTACCTCTAGCTTAGGATTGTACATAAAATTTTAAATCATTCTGCTCTTGTTTATTACTTTCAATCCACGGATAACACTATTAAATTTTCAGCACCTTGGATATTCTTGGTAAATGTATCAAAATATAAAAGTTTTAATTCAAAGTTGACATAGACTCTATTTGTTTTATATATAGATGTTCTTTGACTTACAGTGGGGTTCTCTTCTGATAAGACTAATGTAAGTTGAAAATATTTCAAGTCAAAATGTGTTTAATACACATAACATACCAATGTCATAGCCTAGTCTAGCCTACTCTAAACATATTCAGAACATTTGCATTAGCCTACACTTGGACAAAATCATCTGCCAAGACAGCACACAGTTATGTGTGCATCTCTTGATTTCATTGCTGACTAGCAGCTACAGCTCACTGTCACTGTCCAAGCATATTACCAGCCTTGGAAAAGATCAAAATTTAAAATTTGAAGTACAGGCTCTACTGAAGGAGTATAGCTCACACAACATCATAAAGTTGAAAAATCGTAAGTCAGGGATTATCTGTATTTATAAATAGAGCTTCCTGGAACATAAGATGTTTTGGTATGGTTTTCTTCCCTACCAATAATCATAGCCTATTTTACTCATTCAGTAGCTAGAAGGATGCACCTCCTTTCTGTCATCAGTCTTGGTCATGCAGTGACATTATTAATTTTGGGGGTCATAAAATGTGGTCTCTCTGTCCCCTGCTAAGAACAAGTGCAATAAAGAAAGTTAATGCAAATCACTTTAGGTTATAAAATGAATAGAAAAGGGGAAAAGGGAAAGGAAAGAAAACTTAGGCTTATTGTTCCATTAAATACTTAATTAAGCTGTGTAGTGATGCCATTGTAGTGATGCCATTGTGATGATACTTCTTATTGTGCAGTACTCCTTAGCTACGAATCAGTTATGCTACAAATTGGTGTGAAATGCAGAAGCATGGCTGACACAGCCATGGCAATAACTCATTCTTCCTGAGTGAGAGACCTGCAGGGTCTATGAGATATAACCGTGGCAATTCACTCTACACATTATGAACACAGAATGAGTCAGGCCCCTGCTTTCATGACTGCAATATGGCATAAGAGTCATCAATGGACAGCAAGTGTGTCATTCTTACAGTGGAATTAATGTGTTCCTCAACATGTCATGGCTCTATTAGTTTTCCTAAACTGAAGCTGGGTGTCTTTGGCGAAGATTTATTCAAAGGGATGACATCCTTAAAAACAAGTTTGTGCCTATAGAATAAAATGAAGTAAGGGTGGTATTCCTTAAAATGAACTGCTTTGATTTTCAATGCAAATCAATCATACTGGCAAAAATTTGTCAAAGATGCATTAACAAATTTTTGCCAGTATAATTCATTTTTCATATGTTTAATCCACGTCTTTTGCTTGTGTCTGCATACAACTCTGACCATGTATCCATTGTCGTTTCCATATTTTAACCTTTTTCTGAGATTTTAAGGCTTTAGCCACTGATTTTTAAGTTGTTTTTGTTACTTACTGATCTTACCAAATAAACCGTATGTCCTTATTTCAGTTAGCATTATCAGATGAAATGTTGTAAACAACAGCAGTTATTTAGAAGAAAATATCATATTCTTTTCTTTACTAATTAAGAAAAGTACTTGAAAGATTATGACACCAATTATAAACTAGATTGGTCTTTGTAAAACTTACTGCCCTGTTTTATTTACAGGATCTCCAAAGATGGGTAAATGGTGCTAATGAACATGGCTTTGTCTTGGTATCTTTTGGAGCTGGTGTCAAGTATCTGTCAGAAGATATTGCTAACAAACTGGCAGGAGCTCTGGGGAGATTGCCTCAAAAAGTGATATGGAGGTAAGGTAATAATGCAGATTGTTTCTTTGCTATTGACACTCAGTATCTCCCTGTTTAGCCCACAAGACCCAGTAAAGTCTAGCACGTTGTTTCCCTGGCAAGATTAGCAAGATGCCCTTGACTTTTCATTTTGTTACTTAGCGTATTCAAATCTAGGAATTAATTCATAAGGCTCTATGATGAATAAAGAAACCTCCAACTTATGGCGTAGAAAGAAGATATGATTCAGGATGACTTTTCCTTGTGTCCGATGCATATTTATGTTTCCCTCAGAATTCTACCCGCATTAACTCTTTTAATATTTATTATAATTTTTAAAATTATTTGTAATTGCATGCCTTTTTATATACTCCTTCAAATCAGTTTTTTGAAATGGGGAAGAAAATGATGGATTTTGAATACCTAAAATACCGTGGACTCTTTTGGACTCCCACTTTGTCCCCTTTACATATGTTTTTGATTTATTTTATTCAAGAAACCTGGCCTTTAAAAACACAATCACTTACCATTTAACACAGTTTAAGACAGAACCATAGATTGACCCCAGCATTTTTTTGGAAGGCTTTGCCAACACATGACTATCTTTGGAAATTGCAACCTAATGTTGAAAAATTCAGACATGAACACTCTCTTTAGCACTTATTTATTGAGCACATACTACCACTGTTGAACTCTAGGGATACAACGTTGGTCCCATAGTTGCTACCATGAGTAGAAGAAAGTGTTCCTCAAGCCATTGCAAGTAGGCTTTGAGTAACAGATTTTCCTTTTATAACAAATGGGTAAGGATTAGCTTCTACTTCTCCTGGCTGAGCTCTGCACTGATACCTGTTTTATTCTAACTGTTCAGGACTTTTCCCTTCAGATTCCACTCCCATTGGGTTTCCTCTATTAGGCTGAACCCCAGAAAGTACCTCTTCTGCTTCCTTTAGCACAGTTTATACCTACTCCATTTAGACTCTTTGTCACCCTCTCAATTGTTAGGCATATTTATGTTTTATCTTTTGAAGATCAGACAGGAAACACCCTGCTTTGCCCCACAAAACTTTTATCTCTGGTGAAGCTAAAGAAGAGAACTTTCTAATTTCTTTCAATACTTGTTCCTTCCCTTGGGCTCAGGGTGTTAAGGATTAGGGATATTGACTGCCCTAGCAATATCCAAGAGGTGGCCCTCTCTGCCCCATCTTGTTCTAGCTTCTGGGTGTTTGTAGGGAATGACCTTCTAGAGTAGCTTTATTATTTATTTTATTTTATTTTTACCCGTCTCTGTATGTGTATAGGGTGAGGAGCCAATGGAAAATAGACCTCTATATAAACACATTATTTGTTTTTCCCCCCAACAAGTGAAAGTTTTTATTAAAAAGATACTTAATCAAATATTTATTGTTACCAAAGCATGGATTCATTCTTAAGAATACCAAAAAAAGATCATCTAAGATTTATTTTAAATCCCACACTTTAATCAGAGAGCCCATACTATGAATATGGTTTTTATTTTTAAAAGATTAATTGTCTGGTGTACATTTTAGGTTTTCTGGACCCAAACCAAAGAATCTAGGAAGCAACACTAAACTCATAGAATGGTTACCACAGAATGACCTGCTTGGTAAGTCAATGATGTGTGGTTACTTACTTGGCTGTTAGGTTTTAATACATAAATGTGATTTTTTTACTTGAGAGGTTCATACAGTATGTGTGTAGTATATGGTAGAGTTACTATGTTTTTTATCCAGGGTCTCAAGTCTTAAATTTGAGGCCAAAATTTTAAGTCTTTATTTATTGGAAAAGAATTTGTAAAATGTAAACATTTGGGTCTCCGTATTAAAATTTTTAGACCAGTCACCAATTTTAATTATCTGAAAATTATTTACTTAATAAACTATATAAATTAGTAGTGAATAATATTATACCTATTAGAGAAATCAGGTGAAAGTAGAACAGTTAAAACAATAAGAATGTAGATTTAGGTTACAGGTTTATTACAGATGGTCTGAGAACCAAGAGAAATTAGAAATTAGTTATTCATTTGTCTGAAACCAAAGAGAAGCAGAAGACCAGGGGAACAGTCAATTTATTTTAACTTTGATTGGATTATCTGCTTCTATTTCCTCCTAAATCACTGGATATTTTTGAAGCACTTTATATTATTTAATTTTGGGGATTCTGATTCTCAAAATTAAAATAGTAACCATTATATGCATATCTTCTAAGTGTGTTTGAGTCTAGATAATTTAACTCCATGTTCAAATAAGCACAGATAGTAAAAATGTAAATTTTTATTCATTAAATTTTTAGGAAAACTTAATGCCATAGTATCCTTTAATATATTATCAATTAAGGAAATTATAAAAAGATTATTTATTTTGACAGTATTGACCCCTATTTATTCCATATTACTAATGCCTTTAACATGTAAAAGTGGCTTTGATTTTAAATTATACTTTTAAGAAAAGAAATTGAAACTGTATTTTAATCCAGCTATAGTGATTCTCCTAAAAATTAGCAAATTGAATTTTATAACTAAAAACCAGTAAAGAATTTTATGTATATAATTTCTTTCATCTAGCTTATTATACTAGTAGTATTCTATAGATGCTAAAACTGAAGAAAAAAGAATACGAGGCAATTTACCTTTCTTGATACTTGTATTTTTTTTTTCTTTTCAAGTCTTTTATGGGTTTACTATTATGACTTAGACTCCTTGGAATCTAAGGAAAGAAGCAGGAAATTTGAGTAAGATAACTTGACTATCAGCTACCTCAGTGTAACACTGTTATGTATGAACATCTAAACTTTATTGTATGTGGGGTTTTCCATTTATTATTGTTTTCCTTTTTCTTTATTTTTTTTTTTGACTGTGAGGCTCTACTGCAATGTCCATGCTTGAACATCCTCCTCAAGTCCATAGCTCCTCTATGCTTCTCAATCTCAGCTCTCTGACTTTTTCAAGATTAGTATCCTTTTTAACAACAGGCATGATCCTTGTGAGTCCTCTAATACCTTCTATGATCAAAAGATTCCTCCAGGATGAGAAGTGGGAATCAAATCAATATCTTTCCTCTCCCCTCATAGTCGCCTCCCCTTCCCCCACCACCCGCCTCCGCCACATAGCAGCTCTGCTTTATTTTTTTTACTGTTGGGCTTGGTGGTAGGTTTTGTTCAAAGAGAGGAGTTTCTTCTAAAAATAAATTTTGAAGTCCACTTCTAGGGAAGATCCTTTAGTTGGACCTAAGAGTCAGAGAAGCCACTTGTGTGTAAGGGCTAGAGACACTAACTAACCAATTCCACTAGACTTCAGGAAGGAAGAGCTTCAGGAGCCCCATTGAGACCATGGTTCCTACAACAGTAATTTTGTACCTGGCACATGTATATTTTCAAAGATCGAACTGGTGAAATTATACCTTTAGGAATCCTTTATCTGAAATGCATGTTTACTGTAGTGTCAATTTTTAATAAATTTATGGGAAAATCTCTTCTGTAGAGTAATAATGTAAGTTGTTTTCTTTTTCATCTTTCTTCAGGGCATTCAAAGATTAAAGCCTTCCTGAGCCATGGTGGTTTGAACAGTATTTTTGAAACTATGTATCATGGTGTGCCTGTAGTGGGAATTCCACTCTTTGGAGACCACTATGATACTATGACCAGGGTACAGGCAAAAGGCATGGGGATATTACTAGAATGGAAGACAGTTACTGAAAAAGAGCTCTATGAAGCACTGGTGAAAGTTATCAATAATCCCAGGTAAGGTTTCAGTTAACATTAAAGCTGATGAATGTACACACCACAGTATATTATCAGTAGCCAATTATTTTTAATAGATTGTTAATAAATTATCAAATTATGGAAATATCCTTTAGATTCCTGTGATAATGCTTTATGCATGTTTTCTATAATTTAGAAAATAAAAACAGCAGTCATTCAACTATCATGTTATAATACCAAATAATATTCTACCAGGATTTTCCAAACTGAAGGAGAAAATACAATGTGAACAATCTTCGGGCATCTACATTGTGTTAAATGTTGTGTGCTTTATTTCATTTTCATACTTATAACAGCTGTATATCATAGTGTTTATTATCCACATTATACAAGCAGGCACTTGAAATTCAGAGGGCTTAAGTAATTTGGCTCACACAGCAGTAGGAGTCCAAAGTAGAAGCCAGAACTGTCTGATTCCCAAGACAGTGCTCTTTGTACTGCGTGGTAAGCCCAGTGTTGCTGGGTTTCCCTAGCACTGAGTATTGCAGAAATGCTGAGATTTATTTACACAGGTGAATGATGAAGCAGAATCTTTATTTTATTTTGCTTTTCAAATTCTTGATGGGTCCTGAATTAGTTAAGCTAGTTCACAAATGAGTCTCAAAGGGTGAAGAACTGGCCCGTGTAGTTTTAAAACAAAGCAGCAGTTTTCTTCATTTTTAGACATGATATTTAATTTATGTTGCATTTCCAACAGCATTAAAGATTAGAAGAGTATAACTTTTTCTGTTTATAGCCAGGGGATACGGCTTAACACTGGCTTGAGAAACACTGCCACATTCTACGGAACAACCAATAATAAAAAAAATTATTTTATATAAAAAGATACAGCTTGCATATAAAAGGCTGAATTCAACTGAGGTTCATTATGCTGCCTTTATGTGAGCTCAGGGGTGACCTTCATGCTTTAGTTTCTTAAAGGATCCCATGTTGGATACAGCTCTGGCATTGGAGCAATGTGTTTCATAACTAGGGTTGCCTGAGTATATTCCTTCTTCTGTTATCTGTAGTTTTTCTTTTAAGGTGTGCTTTTCAAAACATTATGTTATTTCATGTATGTATGTACATATATATATATATTTCCAGTCTTTTAGGAAGATTTGTAAAATATAGTCCTAAGTAGAATTATGGGGAAACAGTGGCAGAACTGCTGAGATTGGGTTGGTTAAAAAGGAAAGAGCAAAAATCTAGGTTATTTACAGGAAGTTAGTCCAGTTGTGTTTTATGAGGCATGAGCCAAGCTGAATCAGAGCAAGAACAGGTTACAATCTTAAGTCACACTGCAATTAAATTCCAGCTATAGAATATTGAAGACATGTAAGTGCTTATTTAAGAATTATTTTGTGCAGTGAATAAATTTATATCATTCCCAAAAGTATGCATATCAGATAATGAGTTAATTGCATGAAACTTGAAAACCTTAAATATTTAACTGAAAGGCTTTTTGTACGTAGAAAGATGTCATAGTCAATGTAAACATGCCAGTGATTTGTGTAGCGTGTCCTTTGCTAAAAGTCATTATATAAAGTCATTTATCTTTCTTTGTTTCAAATATGACACTATTCCACATTTAACAGGTGATAATTATTGAAAAGTTTAGTTTGCTTCACTAATATTGTGTCTGAGATATTCTAGTTTAAACCAAGTAACTAATACTATAAAAGAAGTATTCCTTTTATGAAGCCACCATCATCCTGATACCAAAACTAGGAAGAGACACAACAAAAAATGAAAACTTCAAGCCAATATCTCTGATGAACATCAATGCAAGAATTCTCAATAAAACAGTGGCAAACCAAATCTAACAGCACATCAAAAAACTTATCCACCACGATCAAATCAGCTTCATTCCTGGGATGCCAGGCTGGTTCAACATATGTAAATCTATAAACATAATCCATCACATAAACAGAACCAATGACAAAAATCACATGATTATCTTAATAGATGCAGAGAAGCCTTTGATAAAATTCAGTATCCTTTCATGTAGAAACCTCTCGATAAACTAGATATTGATGGAACATATCTCAAAATAATAAGAGCTATTTATGACAAACCCACAGCCAATATCATACTGAATGGGTAAAAGCTAGAAGCATTCCCTTTGAAAGCCAGCACAAGATAAGGATGCCCTTTCTCGCCACTTCTATTCAACATAGTATTGGAAGTTCTGGCCAGGGCAATCAGGCAAGAGAAAGAAATAAAGGTATTCAAATCAGAAGAAAATAAGTCAAATTGTCTCTGTTTGTAGATGACATGATTGTATATTTAGAAACCCCCATCATCTCAACCCAAAAACTTTTTGAACTGAAAGGAACTTCAGCAGTCTCAGGATACAAAATCAATGTGCAAAAATCACAAGCATTCCTTTATACCAACAATAGGCAAGCAGAGAGCCATATCATGAATGAACTCCCATTCAACAATCACTACAAAGAGGATAAGATATCTAGGAATACAGCTAACAAGGGATGTGAAGGACATCTTCAAGGAGAACTACAAACCAGTGCTCAATGAAATAAGAGAGGACACAAACAAATGGAAAAACATTCCATCCTCATGGACAGGAAAAATCAATATTGTGAAAATGGCCATACTGCCCAAAGTAATTTATGGATTCAATGCTATTCCCATCAAACTACCATTTATATTCTTCACAGAGTTCAAAAAAACTATTTTAAATTTCATATGGAATCAAAGAAGACCCCATATACCCAAGACAATCATAAGGACAAAAAAAAAAAAAAGACTACAGACATCATTATACTACCTGACTTCGAACTATACTACAAGGTTATAGTAACCAAAATAGCATGGTACTGGTACCAAAACAGACATGTAGACCAGTGGAGCAGAACAGAGACCTCAGAAATTACACCAGACATCTACAACCATCTGATCTACAAACCTGCCAAAAACTAGCAATGGGGCATGGATATCCTATTCAGTAAATGGTGTTGGGAAAACTGGCTAGCCATATGCAGAAAACTAAAACTGGACCCCTTCCTTACACCTTATATGAAAATTAACTCAAGATGGATTAAAGACTTAAATGTAAAGCCCCAAACCATAAAAACCCTAAAAGAAAACCATGTCCAATATCATTCAGGACATGAACATTCATGACTGAAACATCAAAAACAATTGCAGCCAAAGCCAAAATTGGCAAATGGGATCTAATTAAACTAAAGAGCTTCTGCACAGCAAAAGAAACTATGATCAAAGTGAGCAGGCAACTTACAGAATGGGAGAAAATTTTTGCAATCTATCCCTCTGACAAAGGTCTACTATCCAGAATTTAAAAGGAACTTAAACATATTTACAAGAAAAAAACAACCCCATCAAAAGGTGGACAAAGGATATGAACAGACACTTATGTGACCAACAAGCATGAAAAAAAAGCTCAACATCAATGATCATCAGAGAAATGCAAATCAAAACCACAATGAGATACCATCTCACACCAGTCAGAATGGCGATTATTAAAAAGTCAGGAAACAATAGTTGCTGGTGAGGCTGTGGAGAAAAAGGAATGCTTTATACTGTTGGTGGGAATGTAAATTAGGTCAACCATGTGGAAGATACTATGGTGATTCCTAAAGGATCTAGAACCAGAAATACCATTTGACCCAGCAATTCCATTATTGGGTATATACCCAAAGAAATATAAATCATTCTACTGTGAAGACACATACACCTGTATGTTTATTGCAGCCCAATTATAATAGCAAAGACATAGAACCAACCCAAATGGCCATTGATGATAGACTGGATAAAGAAAATGTGGTACATATACACCATGGAATACTATGCAGCATTAAAAAGGAATGAGATCATGTTCTTTGCAGAGACATGAATGAAGCATCATCCTCAGCATACAAACACAGGAACAGAAAACCAAATACCACATGTTCTCACTCATAAGTGGGAGTTGAACAATGAGAACACATGGGACACAGGGGGAACAACGCCTCAGGGCCTGTTGGGGGCTGGGAGGTTGGGGGAGGGAACTTAGCGGATGGGTCAATAGGTGCAGCAAACCACCATGGCACGTGTATACCTATGTAACAAACCTACACATTCTGTACATGTATCCCATTTTCTCTTTTTAGAAGAAAAAAAAGACCCAAGAAGTATTTCTTTTTTTTAACCTTCAACTTAAGTGAAATTACACATCTTACATCTCTGCTTCCTAATGCTTTGGATTCATTTAATAAAAGCCTATTGCTTTTTGGTTGTTTGAGAGGTTTCTTTTGAGTCTGGAGCTTTTATTGTTACAAGAAAGATGGAGAGTTGATTATTAACTTAGCACATATTGAAACTTTGGTCAACTTTTCATAGAAGATATTTATACTTTTATAAAATTTAATGTGCATATGATCCCCATAAAAGGTAATTGTTTTATTAAAAGAGATTTTATTTAAGAGATCCCTTGGAATAACTTAGAGATGTCTCGAGTGACTATTTTAATCACACTATTTTTTTGCAATATTCATATTCTTGCTGGAAGGAACTTTGAATTGTGAAGTAAACCGGGCTCATAGGACAATGCCACTACACTAAATTTGAGGTCAGTTTCAGCATGGAAACTACCTACCCCTCAAAAATTTATCTGCCGTCTCCAATATTCCTTTCCAGTTGATCCATAGACCTCTTCTGAATAGAATAGTCATACAAAATCAAATTAGTAAGCAATCAGCTGTTTTTTTTTTGAGATGGGGTTTCGCTCTTGTTGCCCAGGCTGAAGTGCAATGGCATGATCTTGGCTCATTACAGCCCATCTTCAGCGTTCAAGTGATTATCCTGTCTCAGCCTGTCGAGTTGCTGGGATTACAGCTGCATGCCATAATGCCTGGCTAATTTTTGTATTTTTAGTAGAGACGAGGTTTCATCATGTTGGTCAGGCTGGTCTCCAACTCCTGACCTCAGATGATCCACCCACTTTGGCCTCCCAAAGTGCTGGGATTACAGGCGTGAGCCACCGTGCCCAGCCACAATCCAGCTTTATGAGTCTACTCCTAGGTGGGACTAAGAGTCTCACTGATGAAAGTCCTTGTTCAGATAAAGTGAGGCAGATGCCAAGAGCTTTAGTGATCTATGACTTAGTGAACATATTGAAGTTCCATATGAGTTAATAATTAATTCAAGAGTGCAAGAAGTCAGATTTCCCACAGAAGCATCTCTTTAATCTGTTTAATCATCTCTATAGAAAGAGTTATATACACAGTGACATTAAGGAACCTGAAGACTTAAGATTGTTTTTGTCCTCCTTTTCCATCTTTGTTAAAATAGAAGGTTGGATTTTATTTTCTAAGATGTCATGTTTCATTTTTGTATTTTAAAGATACTCCTTTGCCTCATAAGCATTTTCTCATAAAATGGAGTAATATAAACTTTCTAGTTTCCCTTTTACCATCAGTTATAAATTATGATAAATTACAAAGCAAGGGAGGCCTTTTAATATTTGGTGAGGCTTTTATATTTTTAAAACTACTAGATTTATTGTATGGTCGTAATTTTCTTATGAGGCATTGACGAGAGAGAAAACTTGCCTGTTAATTACATGCTCTTATGTAATAGGTTTAATTTGCTTTTTCCCTCTCTCCTAACAACCTTCTGTCCACTGCCTCTCAAATTTGTTTTCATAACTGTTAAAACTTAATGTTTAGGTCTAGAGTCAAACCATAAAAAATAAAGATCAAATCAACTCTTAAATATCTGAGTAGATTTTTCATTAGACTTTGTAATCTCGTAGCTCCATCCTCACCTTTCAAGCTACTTTCTCACCTTTCCTTTCATTACATCCCAAACTGTAGTCATTTCCAGCAGCATGTCCTATGTTCTGTGTTACTGTGTCCTGTTATTAACTCTGCCATGTGAGTCATCCAAACTGGAAACATTGCAGTTACATATCATTTCTCCCTTTCCTTTCACATTTAATCCACACTGTTACCAATTCCTGTCAACAAGTCAGTCTCTCATTGGCCATTGTTGAGGTCTTTTTAATGGACTTTCCACCATGAGTATCTTCCTTCTGGTTTAACACCCAGTCTCCCTCATCTAATGGCTCCCTGGTTCTAAGAAAGAAGCTATTATATCTTGTCATTCAGAATACCCATGGGGAAGACATATCTTCTTCCAGTCTAATTTCTGACTAAACTTTATACTCTCCAAATGAACTTGTTCTGGGGATATTCTCACTCTCCCACTTTTATGACTTAGTTTACACTCTTCTCTTGGCTTATCAAGTCTTCACACATGTCCAATCTTTTGTTCTTCTATAATGCAAAACTCCATAGTGCTATATCATCCATGATAGATTTTGTATCTCTTGAGGTGGAAATTATTTTTTATGTCTAAACAATATAAACTTCAGTCAGGGATTCATGCAACGGGACTTTAGCCATTTGTCAAAGATTGGCACAGGAATGTGCAGTCACATGTTTTTAGATTAAAATAAAATGCTTATATTTAATCACTTTGTGATTCCCCATTTTCCTTGTTTTTTTAATTAACCATTTAAGAGGGTGTTTTCTTTATGCATATATACATGCATATACTACCTGTACAATATATACTGTATATAACATAAAATCTGACTTCATGGTGTTTCTCAACTCTTTTGTTATCTCTTTAATAAGTATATCTTCACCCCATATTTAATGTTATTTTAAATTAAAATTAAATATCATTGCTAAAAAAAAGTGGTAGAATGAAGTTCTGTATCTTTTTCTCCATGTTTCTTTTAGAATCTAATAAATTTACTTTCCAACCTGGTTGAGACTTGTTGATTTATACTATTTAAAAGTATGTGGAGATAGGGGAGGAAGGCAGCAAATCACACTGCCACGTATGCACCTATGCAACAACCTTGCATGTTTTTCACATGTACCCCAAAACCTAAAATGCAATTAAAAAAAAAAAAAAAAGAAAGAAATTTAGAAGAAGAAAAAAAAAAAAGTATGTGGAGAGAAAATTTGTATGTAATGTAGTGTGGAAGCAGCATAAGGTTTGGAGTCAGAAAATTCTGGGTCTCAACTTTGTAACATAATCAAATTACTTCGTCTCCCTGATTTTCATTTTTCTCACCAATTTAAAATATATTTTATTGAGTTAACATAAGCTAATGTGCTTAAAGCACTTAACATAGTGCTTGTGCATGCAAAGTACTTAATAAAGAATAGTTGTTTTTATTATTTCCCCTTTTTAAATGGAGTTATCCATAAATATAGAAGTTTATTATAAACATCATCATTCTGTGTTTTGTCCCCTCTCCATAGCTACCGTCAGAGGGCCCAGAAGCTTTCGGAAATTCACAAGGATCAACCTGGTCACCCTGTCAATCGAACTATCTATTGGATAGATTATATTATTCGTCACAATGGAGCCCATCACCTACGTGCCGCTGTCCATCAAATCTCTTTTTGTCAGTATTTTTTACTGGATATTGCCTTTGTGCTTTTGCTTGGTGCTGCCTTGTTTTACTTTCTCTTGTCTTGGGTGACAAAATTTATCTACAGGAAAATCAAAAGTCTGTGGTCTAGAAGTAGACATAGCACAGTTAATGGACATTACCACAATGGAATCCTCAATGGCAAGTACAAAAGAAATGGCCATATTAAACATGAAAAGAAAGTGAAATGAGCCAACAACCCACGTGATAGAAATAAATTGGTTCACTCATTGAATTTTTATTGCTATTATTTAGTCTAACAGCTACTAAAAGTAAAACATCAGTAAACAATTTTAACACACCCTTATGAGATCTTACTAATGAAATTCTGTGGAATTAAGCTGGCTGTAAAAAGCACAAACCTAAAATGCAAAAATGTATTTTATTCAAATACTGATGCAGAGAGTTTTGGCACTGAACCTTTTAGAAGCCTTAATTATTTAAATCAATTAAGTGACTATGTCAGACCTTAGTTTTAAATCTTGATACGTGTGTGTCCCAGATCAGAAATGGTTTCGTTTTTCTTAATAAGTTTGTGTGTATGTGTGTGTGTATGTGTGTATGTATGTGTCCTAATTAAGAGAATTTTTACTGGCTGCTTGTTACATTTGTTGAGGGTACAACACATTCAAGATAAGGCAAAAAGATAGTCAGGATCCAGAGGTTTCTTTTCTAGCATTTAATATGTGTGAACTCAGAACACTACCATGAAAGAACACTTTCCCCCAAAACTGGATGCAGAGGAAGAAAAGAAAAAAAGAATGGCATACTTTTTTTTCTTTTGTATTTTTTGTTTTAGTTTTTTGTTGTTGTTCTTGTTCTTGCTTTTCTTTTCTGATAGAGGATGGCCACTTCTGGGGGAAAAGCATATAATTAAGTAAATGTATACATTGGTTTTCACATTTATTTTGTTTTCTCAATACCAATAATTTTCTTCTGGAAGAATTTTACAGTTTTTTCTATTTCACTTTAATGAGTAACATTATGTTCAATGCATAAGTAAGACAAAGCAATGAAATTCTGACTTTGTTCAAAGTACTGAAGAGTATTGCTTCTAGGGCATTTTTCAACAGCACCATTGTATTGTTGAATGTTTATTTAACTGTTGGATGGCTTTTCTATGATGTAACTTTTGAATGTTCAGGTGTTACATTTCCAAATTTTTACCTTTAAAAAAACCATCTTCTGATCCCTGTTATTGCTTAGGCCACACAATCTATGTTATATTAGGTGCCAATATTTAATTCTTTTAAATGGAACATTTTCAGTTTTCCATATTGGTGCCTGCTTTTTCTGGAGAGGTTTAAGATCTTGTTAACAAATCTTACTTTACACTATATACAGACATGACAGATAAATTGTACCACTTGTTTGTAAAAATGAATTCCAGTCACCCTCCTTATTCCCTCAGCCCCCACCTCAGCAGCCTTTTTGGTCATCGTGGCTGACATGGAACAGTGACAGTATTCATTTGAGAACAGGGATGCAAGTCACAGACATCATAAAATCAGGGCCTCCCTGCTGAAGCACTCACTAGTTGGCAACTATGAATTTATTCCATGTCATTCTGTTTACTTAGCACTTGCACTACCCTTGTTGGTTGAGTGTATGCTTTATTTGTTTGTAGTTTGAAATCCCACATTTGATAGCTGAGAGTAGGCAAATACAACATTTACCTAATGTCATTCACTAACATGGAAGAGTTGTGAAAATTCTAGAATGCTGTAAATCCTTGGCATACACTATGACAAACAACTTCATTACTCTCCCACCAGGAGCTGTTCTCCTGTACTTAGAAACAATGTCACAAGTAGTTTTCTAATGTACAATGCAGACAAATGTACTGCTCTCTGAATACTTGAAGAAATGGTATTATACATACATAGAAACCTGTTAGTTACGCCTTTTCACAATCTTATTACGATGTTGCCGTTAAAAGGGAAAAAAGATACAGGCAATGAATGGTGGGATAGTAAGAGGACTTAGAGTGTATGAATGCGTTGGTTTTACTTTTTTGGAATTTGATTAAGTTGACAGTAGGCACTGATTGGATGATTAAGCATAAGTTAATCTCCACTGTGATAAAAACTTAATAAACGATTTAAAATAGAGAAGTGTTGTTGGAATAAAATTTTTATTCAGATTTTATTTCATAATATTATATATATATATAATATTATATATATATATATATCTCAAACATGTTATATATAACATGTTTCTAAGAAAGGTCTCCCAACTTTTATATGTATATATGAGTGTGGAAACAATGTATTAAATGTGAGACTTTTTTTTTTTTATTGTTAAACAGAGGAATTTACCTTACAAGGACATCAACATGAATCTTAAAATTCTGTTCCAGAATTAAGAATGTTAATTGTAGGTATTTACTGATCATTGTTGTTGTTGTTTGTTTGTTTTTTTTCTAGTAAGATTATTGTTAGACAGCTTTGGTAAATAGGGTAATTTTTAAATTTTCCACGCTTGAGCTAGAGTCTATAATAAAGTAAAGTTTTCAAGAAGGTACTTATTCATTTATTATTTAGAAAGAGTTTCTGCAACTATTAAAATATTTCCATAGCTGGCTATCATTGTGTCAAACACAAATGAGAAGACATTTTTCCTCTAGAGTGACAACTTCTAATATCCCTCCACAGAGACATAAGGGCAGGATTTGGATGTCTGGGGTTGGTAAGAGCTAATGTTTGGGTTAAAGTAATAGTTCATGCTTGAAGCTAGAGATTCTCTTCATAAGTTAACTACTCACCCAGTCCCAAATGCTACTAAAACTGAACAACTCCACTTCAAAAATAAAAGGTTTGTAAACGAAAGAATCAAAATAAGTTAAAGAAAAATCTAAAGGTATGTCAGCAATCTGTTTTATTGAAAGCATAATTCATATTTCATTCTAGCTTCTAAGTAATTCAAACAGCTTGTAAATATAAAATCACATTAGAGAATGGTTATTTGCAATCGTTATAGTGAAAAACAGTCTGAAATTGAAAACTTCTACATTTCATATGATGAAGTGTGAGAATTATAGGAGTTCTATTATTGAAACTTCTCTAAAATGTGCGTCAAAGAGCTGTTTATCATGTTTCTGAGACGGTAACGTTTTAGCCAGCTTTTGAAGACATATATTTCATGTGCAGATACTACTGATATTTTTGACAGCAAAAACATTTTTCCAACAAATTTAATTAGAAGGGTCTTAGATGTCAGCATAATTAAAGTATTGATATTGTCATTTTCCTACAAGTCCTGCAAAGTGTTAAAAATCTCCGATCACTTGGGTGTTGGGTTGCTGAGTTAGGGTTAGCAGGGCAGGTAAGTGTATTGGTACCAAGACTCATAGCTTTTAAAATACAGAAACCAAAGGCACACAATCCTTATGTGACTCATACCTTCACTTTGGGTAAGGCAGACATGATGTAAGGGAGAATTCATTTATATTGTAGCCTGCAAGATTAGTGATCTTTCTTATTAGTATAATAAAATCAGCAGATTATTTTTAATAGAGTAATATATAATCCAAGTTCAGAACTACAGATAGAATTATGTTATTCAAATAAAACAATTATAATGTCAGTCTACTTAAAGAAGTTCAACATCAACATTAATCTCAGGTAATAATATTATCTCAGGCTTTTCATTTATTAACCAATAAAACCTGAAGTTCTTGCTGAATTTTATAGAATTAAAAGTATTTTATTTATGTGTTAGTTTCTATCTATAATTAGTTTTCACTTTTCAGGAACCCTATTTTGTGCAGTGATTATTCCATATTCCTAAGAGCAGAGGTGACTTGAGTTCCACTGTGTCAGTTTAATATTTACTTAATTTATTTATTTATTTGGCGACAGAGCCTCACTCTGTAGCTCAGACTGGAGTGCAGTGGTGCAATCCCGGCTCACTGAAACCTCTACCTCCCTGGTTCAAACAATTCTCCTGCCTCAGTCTCCCTAGTAGCTGGGATAACAGGCATGCACTATCACACCTAGCTAATTTTCACAGTTTTAGTAGAGATGGGGTTTTGAGATGTGGGCTAGGCTCTCCTCCAACTCTTGGCCTCAAGTAATCTGCCCGCCTTGGCCTCCCAAAGTGCAGCGATTACAGGTGTGAGCCACCGCGCCCAGCCGATACCTGTACTATTAAGAAGATAATATCTACTAAACTGAGGCTTAGCCTTAATATTAGGATCATATTTCCATTGAAGTAAAAAATACCAAAAAAACAATGCAGAGAGAAAAGTTTTGTTGCTGAGATCCTTTATGCAAATAGATAATACTTTAATTGAGGGATCTATTACTCTTTTACTTAGCACAGTACTGCATTAGAGTATCTAATGTGTTCAAAGGATGATTTTCATATGTTCATGATAATTTTGCTTTAGTTACCCTCGTAGGACTTTGGCTGAAGGTCATGAATATTCTTTACTTTTAACAGAAAATGAAAACCTTTGAATGTAAATGCATTTGATAAATTGCACGATAACATTAAACTTCAAATTAGCAAGGATGTGTATCTCTGGGTAATTATTTTGTCTACAAATCAAAGGAACTGGCAGAGATCAGACATCCAGAAAAGTCCAACACTATGATATATTAAAGATTCTCAATTCTGCTTCCAATCTGGATTCCGCCCTCCGGGTATAATGAGAGATTCAACTTATGAGTAAGAAGGCAAGGCAAGGGTACTTAAAAATAGCAAAGTGGCTGGTCCGAGTGCAGTGGTGTTTACAACTAATTCATCACAACCAGTTACAGATTTCTTTGTTCCTTCTCCACTCCCACTGCTTCACTTGACTAGCCTAAAAATAAATAAATAAATAAATTAATTAATTAAAAATAGCAAGTTTGGGTCATTAAGACATATTAAATAAACAAAAATATGTATTATTAATACCATTTATATATATTTGTGTGTGTAGTTAGCATTTAAATTATCCTCACAATTCTTTAGAAATTTGATTTTTAAAACATTTAAAATGCTTTCTCGATTTTTTTTAAAGAAAGGGAATATTATGAACTCGAAGTCTTTTAAGAAGCAAAACCTATTTTTTTTAAAACTAAAGTTCAAAAGGACTGGCAAGTTTTAGAAATTTGGTCAGATGTACCCTCTGTAACAATTCTTGCTTAAAATATTAGGAATAAATAGAGTGAAATTGTTACAAAATAAAATCAAGTCACTGCTTTGAATATATTCACCTTTCTTGTGCTTCTGTCTTCCTATTCTAAGATGAAAAACATTTTGAGATTTAGAAATTTAAATTACATTTAGATTATAGTATAAATAACATTTTTCTTAAAACTGATACATGACTTCTCATTTGCGATCTCAAAGAAGATGAAGGCAAGGAAGAAATACTTTGGGTACCTCTGAGTAAATTTTATGAATCCAAGAGAATGGATACACCAGTTGCACCATTTGAGAAAGCACAATTAATTCTGAGTTTGAATATGACATACCCCAGATCTAGATTTCATACTACTGATAGGACATAGCCTTCCTTACCTGTTCTCTCCCATCTTCTTGCTGCCAAGCTTTCAGTTTCCTCTCTTGGGTTTTCTATTACTCTTAGGTATTTTCCAAGCTACCGTATCCTTTTCAAGTTTATGGTGCATAGATTGTGCCTATGTATCAAATGTGTATCTAATGATTTTTTTTTTTTTTTTTTTTTTTTTTTTTTTTTTTTTTGAGACAGAGTCTCACTTTGTTGCCCAGGCTGGAGTGCAGTGGCACAATCTTGGCTCACTACAACCTCCTCCTCCCAGGTTCAAGTGATTTTCCTGCCTCAGCCTCCTGAGTAGCTGGAACTACAGATGTGCTCCCCCACACTCAGCTAATTTTTGTATTTTTAGTAGAGATGGGGTTTCCCCATGTTGGCCAGTCTCTTCTTGAATTCCTGACCCCCAGTGATCCACCCACCTTGGCCTCCCAAAGTGCTGGGATTACAGGTGTGAGCCACTGTGCCCAGCCAGATACTTTGTATTTTTTATTATTTTTAACAATGTGGAAATACAATCAACTCAAACATTCTAATTTACACATGCAAACCAAGAGAATGCCTAGCCTTTAAAAAAAAAAATCTTTTATCTGTACTAGATAAATGCCATTTAGGATGTAAGATCAAAAACAACGGATGTGCATATGGTGCTTCTTATGGGTATTGGGAGGAGGGCTACCACTGAATGAGCATTGCACTCCCTCAGGGCACTGTGTGAAGCTCTGGATGTGGCACTGCATGAACCACGTGGGGCATAGCTCAGTGGTCTCTAAACTATCAAGCCACATATGCCCCTTCTTATCCCCAACTTGGTCAGTTAAAATTTTTAGACAACTACCTTGTACAAATAGAGATGTTGGCTTTCCACTGTGGACACCTGCCTCAAACATTCATTCTTGGTGCTCCTAACAGGATCCCTTTGCACCAGAAAATGAGCGTTGTCTCTGATTCTGTAAATTTCACTTAACATCGCTCATATCCCCAATGTTACAATATGCTAGAACTACAGCCAGCTGTCTTCTAGAGCACAAGCAAAGCCCAAAACAAATAGATGGCAGGTGTTCAAAAACGTATCTGAAGCTAGGATCGCAGCAGTAATTATCTTCCTTATAAAAATGAACAGAAAGTTGTGGATAGCAAAGACCAGGACAATCTGGGAAGGAAGCAGCAGTGAGTGGTTACAGATCAAAAACTACCTCAGAATTCCTCTCATACTTTTCAAAATGTATTTTTATTCCACTTGGTATATTTCAGTGATGTTCCGGAGAGGCTTATCTAAATTGGATAAGTGGGGCCCCCAACTATGCAATCTATATTTTGGAATGGTCATCCATCTTATTATTATTATTATTTCATCAGGGATAAGGTGGGAAAGATAAAAAATCAAGCAAAGACCTTGAAAGGTCTTGAATGTAAGACCCAAAGATGTCAAAGGAATTTGGCAAGTGCAAGACTGGCAATATCTAGGCATCTATAGGCATATGGGCCATATTATGTCATACATGTTTTAGTGATGTGGATTTCAACATAAATGGATCTCCTATCTGACAATGTGGGTATACCACTGAAAGTGTAGGTGGCACCAACTCACATGTTTGTGCATATCAAGACAAGGTGCAGAACATCTCTTTGCTGTCTATCATTTATTATATCAGAGGTAAATGACAGAAATGTAACTATTTTTTGTTCTCCAATCATAAATAAATTTAGCATTAGGTGACACGGAATTTTATTTTATAGTTGTTTGTTCTATTCATCTACCAGCTTTCAGATGCCAGGTCTAGTATGTTTGCTCTTCCTCACTGGTTGAGAAACTGCTCCTAGATATGTACAGTAAATCTATTCGAATTACCTAAGATATTCTATGAAAATGAAATAGAAAAGAACCAGATGAGGAAACAGTACAATTTTTATAGGTATTTTAGGTTCACTAAAATTTCATGTAATTTATGTTGATTTAATTTCGTATTTCTTTAAATGAATAGTAGCCTTATATCACCACTTTATAATACTCAAGCTTTAAAGTTTAACAGTATTAAGAGTGCCATCCTAAAATTCTATTATGAAGTATAAAAGGAAACTAAATATATAGCTTACAAATATATAACCCATCTATTCATGCAATTAAACAATTATTGTCAGTTTTTTAAACTCTATCCTTGTGTATGGCTTGGGATGACAGGTTTATTGCTACTTTTCAGGGTTTTCTATAAACTTTGCCTTTTGGATTTCAATTATAAACTAACAATTGAAAATGTGGGTTGCCTGTTAATTTTCGACTGTAATACAGAACATTGTTCAAGACTACTTGTCACTTGACCGTTATTGATATTCCAGCTCTTGAATCCTCTTACCAATCAGTCCAAATGCTCTTATTAGTTCCGGATAGGAAAATATCTTGTTGTTATTGGCATCAAATAGCTCCAGTTGTTTTTGTTCTGGTGTCTCTTCTCCTAGAAGGCTCTGTATTTCATTTTGAGTTAAATATCCATTTGCATTGTTGTCAGTGTTATAACTGAGCAAGTTGAATGGGAAGCACCACACTCTGAGTTTGAATCACGAGTCCTTTATTGCCAGTGTCCGAGAGTCAGCTCACGCTCAAATCTCTGGGCCCCGAGGAAGGGGTGTGATTTTCTTTTCTATTAAGGGGGCAAAGCGGAATTTTACAGAAGCAGAATAAGCGAGTTAGGGGAGGAAACTGGTAACCAGGGAAGGTGGAAATTCTCATGATTGTTGGTTACTAAGGGGGTTGATCACAATGAGCAAGGGACTTGCCAACCAGGATGTGGTTACAACAGGTGCAAGATTCTGGGCACAGCGTGACCTGGAGACGCACAGCGTGACCTAGTTGTGCACCTGGGGGCGACGTGGCAGGGGGAAAAGCTAAGATGGAGTCAGTTAGGTCTACATCTAAGATGGAGTTAGTTTGGTTTATCTCAGTCAGCACCACAAAAAAAGACTTGAAGATCTATGAAATAAAAAGTTTCGTATATTTCAACTCAAATTTTCAATGTTAACCCAAACATCTACACCTTTCAGAACAGCATTTTGTCTTCTTGGGGTTGGTCTTCTTTCTGGTCCTCAAACATACCTAGGTCATTTTTAGCTCCACCTCGGCTTTCATTGCACATCCCTTTACCACTTTAGTTGCTCCTTTCCTCTCTTTCAATATCCAGCTTACCACTTTTCTTCATTCTACTTGAATTATCTGATCATTTGCTTTAATAATTTTTCTTCTGTGATCTGCATTCTCATGATGTTTTTATATCTAATCATAAACTAGTGTTTCATCATTTTCTGTTTGCCTCATTCCTTAATATGGGCATGATAATAGGATATTCTTCCTCACTGGTAGTGTAGTTTTTGATATATTCATTGGATCTTCTTTCTCTCCTAAAACTGTTCTAAAATCTTCTGTCTGGCTACATTTTATGGTCTTTTCATCACAGTCCTTGCACTTAACCTTGTTTACATTCATTTGCTACCTTCTGTCTAATAATTCTTAATATTATATCAAAAGATGCCTGCTTCCTTTGCTATCAATTCTAAACACACTGACATCTTTTATACTCCTAAGTTAGTAAAATTTATTAGTTTGTAGAAAATCATATGTTTCTTCATTTATAACACCACCAAATAATATTCCTTTGTCCATATTCTTATTATTCTCTTGATCTCACTGCTGTAAGTACTGCCTTTATTAAAACACAAACAAACATTATTTTCTGTTTACAAAGTGCCAGGCACTATATGTGATACTGGAAATGCAGGGATGAAGAAGCTATAGTTTCTGACTTCCAGGGGACAAAACCAGCAAGTAAGCTATCTCAATAAGCAATGGAATATATATTGTAATGTGGGTACAGACAATGTGCCATTGAAATAGAGGAGAGTGAGAGAACTTTCCACCTGGGGATTGTTTTAGTTGAGTCAAAAAGGATAAATAGAAGTTCATCAGGTAAAGAAGTAGATAGAGATAATTCTTGGAAGGCATGGCTCTATGGTAAAGGCATCGACTTATGGAAGAGTGTGGCACATTAAGGAACTGCAGGTAGTTTGCTCTGATAGGAGTCTACATGATGAACTGATGTGACCACTATGCTAAGCAAAAACAAACCAAAAAAACACTTTTCTAACTGACTTCAGTCTTACTTTTGGCTCTTCAGTTTATTACTATAACACAATCTGCCTTGCATTAGCTATTCAATAATTTTCCCCAAGGTGCGTGTTTATGTTCCTGAGTGTTCAATACCTGGTCATATAGTGCAACTTTCCAAACAGCTGGTGTCAAGCTTCTTGTGTTACAGATGATTTGGCATAACGTGGCTTTCTATTCAAGCTAAATTGTAGATAGATAAAAGGGTAGCACTCAAGTTTACTTATGCTTGACTTAGGAAATATGCAAAACAGTTTTAGTGTGTACAGCTTCTTACTAGTTTACTAGTTTGCAGAAGAGGAATGAGCATTTTTTCATCTTAAAATATGAAAAGGAATATGTTCTGGTAGTAAAAGAATCCAGCAAATCCAACAACTTATAAACTATTTTTTGCTTAATATAGTAAAGAAAAATAAATGCCTAGGAGTATCAACTGACAGTAGTGTTCAACAATAACAGTGACAGGCCAGGTGCAGTGGCTCACGCCTGTAATCTCAGCACTTTGGGAGGCCAAGGTGGGTGGATCACCTGAGGTCAGGAGTTTGAGACCAGCCTGGCCAACATGGTGAAACCCCCTACTAACAATATGAAATTAGGTAGTGTAGTAGTGTTCACCTGTAATCCCAGCTACTTGGGAGGCTGAGGCAGGAGAATCACTTGAAACTGGGAGGCAGAGGTTGCAGTGAGCTGAGATCACACCTCTGCACTCCTGCCTGTGCAACAAAATGAGAATCCATCTCAAAAAAAAAAAAAAAAAGTGACAGATTAAGTGTATAAGTAATAACATTACAATTATATAAGCAATCATGAATTAAATAGGTGTGCATAGGTTACTATATAATATCTTTGGTATAAAAAAAGAAATTACTACATTAAGGAGTTATTATACAGGAAATATAATAACCGAATGTCATATATTATATGTTTTAGAGATTTAAACTGTAGCTATTCACATTATTCAATCAGCACTTGCTTCTTCCTGCAGTTCTTGGTTTTGCTTGAGTAGTTACTACTCTGTTTTTATTAATCTCCATTTCACAAAAGTATGCATTCCAAATACCAAACCCACATCCCAGAATCATATGAAATGTGGTTTCTAAAGCTTCACAAGTGTTTGAAAGGAAAAAGACAGGTAAACCAAACTTCTGTATGGCTGAAGGACCTGAGAGCACTAATGAAGTGTGGTAAAAGAAGTAATCCCAGCTACCCGGGAGGCTGAGGCAGGGGTATTGCTTGAACCTGGGAGGCGGGGGGTTTGTTGTGAGCCGAGAGATCTTGCCCTTAGATTACGCCACTGCATTCTAGCCTGGCAACAGAGCGAGAGTCAGTCTCAAAAAAAAAAAAAAAGTAATCAAGACATTTGACTATTAATTTAATAGCTCTCTTCTCAGATTTAATATATTTTGTCTGCCAACAGGTAATGAACACAGACTGTAAAGTAATAGAATTAGGAAAAGTTTCAAGTTTGTGTGTGGAGTCCCTGCGGATACAGTACCTTTTAACCCCTTTTACAAAGATTTGATTAGATTGTTCTAGCTCATTGAGCCTATTATATCCTAGGAGTTGGCAATAAACAATACTCCTCCTCCTTAGGGATGAATTAAAATGACTTTTCTTCCTTGATCCTGATTCATTTTGGAGACAAAGTGAGAAAACCAGGCCAGGAAAGCAAACAGCTTTGAACTTTCTTCCACTAGTGGCGAATGACAGTATAATCTAATAAATTAAAAACCACAAACAGAATTTTTTAAATCCATATTTGAAAAACGTTGTTTTCATATTAAGCCCAGTGCTAACATTTATATGAGGATTAAAAAATAGGATTTAATTGTCTGATAGGCCGTCAGAACTGAGAGTTTAAGATAATAGAGCTGGCTGAGCAACATAACAGGAGGTGGGAGAATTTAGATTGGTTCGATGCCTCAACAGTGAAAAGTCATTTAGATGTCAACTCCAAGAGGACATTTGTCACATCCCCTATTGCTCCTCCCTCTAGGATTTTTGCTGAAGTGATTTTGCCCAAGAGGGAATCAAAAGATCCTTCCCTTCAAATCATGTCAACCATTTTCTTCTTCTGAAAACAAAAGTAAAAACCACAAACTACTGTATGCAAATAATATTTAAATTTTAAAACCCAGGAAGTATCACTGACTTATTTTATACTTGCTTTAGAGAACCTAAGCTAAATCATTTGCATAGGATGCTCTATGACGGGTGACTAGTTCATGCTCAGGATGCCTGCTCCTTGGCCAACGTTTATTGAAAGTCACACCTTAATATACTTTTCTGTTTAAGAAGGTTGGACTAGTGGCCTTAAAAGTCCTTCCAATACTGGTGGGCCATCTGAAAAGTTAATATCAGATTCTTTTGGTTTTGTCAAAGCCCTTGACCTTTTCCTTCCTTCCTCTTCGGTCAGCAACTCCATTCCAAATCTGGGCCTTTGCATCCATTACCCAGGGGTCTCCCCACTTCTGAGGTACTCCAATCTAAGATTTCCTCTCTGTTCTTAGCCTCTTAACATTCCAGTTCCCATTCCCACTACACTCTATTGATGTTCAGCTCATAACTGCTCTTGTTGTTCCCGTCACTCTAAGAGATTCCTTCTGGATACATTTTATTCAATAATCAATCTGGGCCTTTGATCTCTAACTTAAAGAGTTCTATTGCCTACACCCACAAAACTTGACTACTTTCCTGCTACACTCACGAAGAAAAAGTCCAATCCTGGATAAATCCAACCACCTGTGTTCTCTACTCCTATACCTGGACTGGTAAGAAATATTACAGAAATCAAATAGCCACTTGGATTGGTGCTACTAAAATTGAAATCCCAAAGGTCAAGGTCCTCATCTGAGTTGAACTGTCAATGATACCTACACATCATTTTATGTGTTCCATTTTGATCCCTCTCTTATTGTTTGTAGCTATTTCAAACCTTCACCATTTTCCCCTCAGTTTTTTTTTTAATTTGCCAATTTACCTACATTGGTTTCAACAGACTTTCTTTTTTTACTTACTGAAAGAAATAATTCCCAAAGCAAATGTTTCTTCACCTTGCTGCCACTTATTCTAACTTACTTGTATCCATACCTCTATTTTACTTATTTTCTATAGTTTCAGTGAAAAAGTAATATAACGAAATATTAATAACACACACACACACACACATTCTCGTCTAGTGCCTAAATCAAATCTCGTTTTCCAGATTTTACTCTGTGGTTCTTTATCAAGCTATCCAAATGAAAATATCCCGGAGGCATTTTGATGCACAAATCCGGAACTCAAGAAAGAAAGCCTGGTTGGAGATTCATGGTTGAAATTCAGCAGCAAATAAAGCTGAATTAAAACTGTGACAGAAGAACAGTGGCTGGCACATACAATACACTGAATAATATCAGTCTGTTCTTGTCTCTGTTTCTCTAATCTCATCCTCTTCCTCATTTCCTCTCTTGAATAGTGACACCAGAATTAATACCACCACCCAAGTCAATAAATCCTTGGGTCATCTTAGATTTCTTCCTCACCCACCATCTTCAACCAGTAACAAAGTCTTGTTGGTTTACCACCCTGGTATCTTTCGAGTGTCTGCTGTTTTGTCGCTGTCTTCGTTCAGCTGGTTAGCATCTTTTACTTGGCTTATTGCCACTGTTTCCTAATTGTTCGCTCTGCTTCCAGGCTGTCTTTCCTGCAACCTATTTTCCTTCCACTTATTGAATTGTCTGTATACACATGTGAATGTGATTATTCTATTTGTAATTACTCAAGGTCTTTAAGCAGTTCCCTATTCACAGTTAGATAAAACCTGGACTGGAATATAACACCCTTCACTATTTGGTGCTTAACTGCATCTCCATCTCCAAACTCATTTTTTTTTTTTTTTTTTTTTTTTTTTTACTTTCTATACTCCCTACCTGCTCGATCGAGTTAAATGAAATTTCTCACATTCATTATTATTATTATTATTTTGAGACGGAGTCTTGCTCTGTCACCAGGCTGGAGTGCAGGGGCGGGACCTCGGTTCACTGCAACCTCCGCCTCCTGGGTTCAAGTGATTCTCCTGCCTCAGTCTCTCGAGTAGCTGGGATTACAGGCACCTGCCACTACTCTTGGCTCATTTTTGTATTTTTAGACGGGATTTCACTGTGTTAGCCAGAATGGTCTCGATGTGTTGACCTCGTGATCTGACCTCCTCAATCTCTCAAAGTGCTGGGATTACAGGCGTGAGCCACCGTGCCTGGCCTCATGATGCTATTTTTTGTTGCTGTTGTTTTTGTTTTTTTGAGATGGAGTCTCTCTTTGTCGCCCAGGCTGGAGTGCAGTGGCGCGATTTCGGCTCACTGCAACCTCCGCCTCCTGGGTTCAAGCCATTTTCCTGCCTCAGCCTCCTGAGTAGCTGGACTACAGGCGTCCGCCACCACTCCCAGCTAGTTTTTCTATTTTTAGTACAGATGGGTTTCACCGTGTTAGCCAGGGTGGTCTCGATCTCCTGACGTCGTGATCCATCTGCTTCGGCCTCCAGAAGTACTGGGATTACAAGCATGACCACTGCGCCCTGTGGCTTTATGCTATTTTTAATAAACATAAGCTTTAGTACCTCTGTTTCTTTCTGGAGCCCCCACTACCTACCATCTTTTTCCTCACCTCTTCCCACTTCTGTCCTCACCCTCTCCTTGGCCAGGTGCTTCCTCTTCAAATCATAACCCTAATGTTACCTTTTGGAGAAAGGCTTCTCAGTCTGAGTTACAGTCCCTGCTCCCACGTTTTCTTCTGGTTTTCTGTGCTCATGGCTTCTTATCATAATTGCTCACATATTAGTTTCTCCACTAAAGAAACCATGTCAGTGAACTTTTAATTTGCATTCCCATCACTTAGTGGAGATCTAAGACATGAGAAGCACACATAAAATGTTTGCTGAATGAACAAAAGAGCATTCTAGTTCATTATTTATCCTAACGCTTCTATATCAGTATATGTTAGAATTTAGGGTGAGAATTTGTGTTGGGAATAACGCTAAATTTATGTAAGATGAGACAAAATGTATTTAACTGTTAACTCTTGGCAACTCTGACTCAGATAAGACCCCCTTGTTGGCTTTCGCTGAGTACTAAGCACATATACACGTTTTCCCCCTTCCCTCTGGGCTTTAAATTCTTCCACACCAGGGACCATGTCTGTCTAGTTCATTGACCTATCCTCAGTGTCAGGCACAGGATGTTTTCAATAGAGGCTGTGAGGTTTACTAAGTAATTGATTCTCTGGAGAAAGTCTAGTGGAATAGTTGTTCTTGATCCTTCGTAAACTTATTTCTGAATCTTTATTAAGTAGTTGCTTTTCTTCCTTGTTGCCCTTACAAATTAAAGCATAAATTCACTGATTTTATACAACATATATAACCTATGTGTTAAAATATATGGGATGCGAATTAGAAAAAGCAAATCAGAAATATATACAAACATGTTATTTTAACCTAGTGGAGAAAGCTCAAAATAATAACCTGTATCCCTGTCAAAGGCAGGCAACGTACAGTCATTATATAATAATAGTGTTTAGTAATATTCAGGGATAAATATTATTTAGAATAAGGCAAGTCGTGTGGAGACACTACTTTATACTTATTAAATCATTTTCAGATGATATGCTTGGACATTCCACTTTGGTATTAAATCATGAAACTTACCTGTAAGATTCTTTATGAATGAAACAATTATCTTGGATTTCTCTTTCAATATTGCAAAATCTATGTCTTTAGTATGTTTTCATGCTGGTTCTGGAACAATTTTATGAAGAAAATGACACAATCAGTAACCCTGGTCTAAGAGATGTGAGAAAATGAATAGTCACATGCTTGATATCGTATGCCCAGACAAATAATTGTAGGTCTAAATTATCACTTTATAATCATCTCACCAAGTAATCTGCAACAGAATGTTTAATTCCATGCTCTTCTTGTTGTAAACACAATTAAAGGCCTATTTTCATGTTAATGTTTCATTTTCTTCTCCCTTCTTGCTTAGTGCTTGTCTGTGTATGTTATTTTAGATTCCTCAGCAGAATAATACACTTATTTGTTCATTCAGAGAAACATGTGCTGAGCACCCAGTCTGTGCTAGGCACAGGACTATGTGTTGTGGGATGCCAAGTTGAAAAAGACGTGGCCTTTGGCACAAAGATCCTACTGTCTAGTGACAAGTTTGACAACAAGAGGTTTTTGAAGGTGTGATGTGTGGAAAATGCCCAGGGGAGATTTCTAGTACAATTAATGTTCTCAAAGGTAATATCATCCAACTCTTTGATAAAAGAGCCATGGTAACAGTGAAAAATGTAACAAGAATTACTTTAAGTACTCAAGAAATCAAGCAACAGCTAATCATTTGACAACTGTAAGATAAATTTTGACTAAATACACAATGCTATATGGCATGAATGGAAAGAGTCGTAATAGGCCAGAAGAATGGAAGACCCCCTGGAGTTTTGAGACCGTTAGAGAATAAGAAAGAACAATTTGCTGTGGTTCAATTCAAGTAACATGAGTTAAAATTGAAATCTCAAACTTTGTTGAATACAGCACTACTCTAACGCCAAACTTTGGGAGTGTCGTGGCTCTATAAGCATCATCCATACAAAATGGAATTTTTCCTGCTCAGAATCATGTAGTGAAGACAGAAGAAAATTTCACTTTAGTTCAGCAAAGGCACACTTCTAGATGTTACGCATTGGGCTAATCACTGCACCAACTCCCAGGTGTGGCTCTTCATCAAACTCCCCTGGGAAAACCCAACTATCTGCCTATTGCACATTGGCACCAGAACAGCGGAATACTGCTAGAGAACACCACAGTGCTGACTGGTTTTTCTCATTATACCTATGACTCCAGTCTTAAATAGCCTCTCAACACTCCTATCCATCTCTTTACCCTTTCTTAGTAGATGCGATATTTTAAAATTCTCTTTCATAATTAATTCATTAATCTCTTTGTTGTTGTTGTTGTTGTTGTTGAGACAGCCTCTTACTCTGTCACCCAGGCTGGAGTACAGTGGTGCAGTCGTAACACGCTGCAGCCTTAACCTCATAGTCCCAAGTGATCCTCCTGCTTCAGCCTCCTGAATAGCTGTACTACCAGCATGTGCCACCACACCCAGCTTTTCTTAAAAAAACTTTTTTTAGAGATCAGTGTCTCATTATATTGCTTAGGCTGGTCTTGAAATGCTGGCCTCAAGCAATTCTTCCACCTCAGCCTCGCAAAGTGCTGAGATAACAGATGTGAGCCACTGCACCCAACCTTTTCCATTAATCTTTCTACACTCTTCCCTCTCATATTCAGGTGTTGACTATACATCACATCTCTTTTAGACAACAGAAATAGTTACGAACATCCTTTTATACTCACCATCAAATCTACCCACCTTCCCTGCCTCAGTATCTATATTCTTTTTGCCCTGATTCCTGTTAAAATACACAATGTCTCAGCACCCACAAAAAGTTAGCTCCAGGCTGGGCGCGGTGGCTCACGCCTATAATCCCAGCACTTTGGGAGGCTGAGGTGGGTGGATCACAGGGTCAAGAGATCGAGACCATCCTGGTCAACATGGTGAAATCCCGTCTCTACTAAAAATACAAAAATTGGCTGGGCATGGTGGTGTGTGCCCATAGCCCCAGCTACTTGGGAGGCTGAAGCAGGAGAATTGTTTGAACCAGGAGGCAGAGGCTGCCGTGAGCTGAGATCACGCCATTGCACTCCAGCCTGGGTAACGAGCGAAACTCCGTCTCAAAAACAAAAAAAAAAAAGTTAGCTCCTCTCCACTTATGGTTTGGATCACATTCTGGTTTTTCAAAGTTTCGCTCCAGTAATTAATCACTACCTGTCCTATGCAATTTCTCTCCATATATAGCATAATAGGCAGCTGAATAAAAATATAAAAATATTTCTTGGTATCTCTCATATCTTGAAAAAAATATTCTTAATACAGTGTCTCCTTCCAACAAATTTACGTTTTCTCTTTTTCTTTTATAGCAAAACTTCTCAAAAAGGTACCATTATTTTTTATACAGCACACTTTTGTGGAACTCTCACATTCATCCTATTGAGCCTGTTTTTCCTGAGACCACTAATGACCTCCCTCTTGTCAAATAAAAGGTTCACTTTTATGTCTTCACCTTAGTCAAGCTCAGCCTCTCAGCATATTTGACACAGTTTCCTCTTTCTTAAAATGCTTTTCTTAATTTTTCTTTTTCTTAGTCTATTCTTCTACAAAAGGAGATAGTAGTACCTGTGTTTACCTACATCATGTGGCTGTGGTGGGGACTGAGGAGTTAATACTAATAGATAAATGGTATTAAATGTGCCTAGTACATGATATTTCCCCAAAAATGAAACCTGTTACTGTTTTTTAAAGAGGCACTCTCCTATTCCCCCTCCTTTTTCAATGACTTTCAGTTTGGATTTCTGACTGTGCCTCTGCTGTCTGACCTATGAACGAACCACGCCAGGGCTCAGCGCTGGGTCCTCTTCTCTTGTCTGCCTTACTTTCCGCACTGTATAATCTCACAGAGCCTCATGGCTTTGATTAGTATATGTACATTACCATCCCAAATTTATGTCTCTACCGCTCATCTGCCTCTCGAGTTCCCAACTTCACTACTTGTCATCTCTATTTTAAGTCTAATAAGGATTTCAAATTTAAAATGCCATAACAGAATCCATAATTTCCCCCAAGATGTCTCCATGTTGTAAATGATATCATATTTATCCAGTTACTGACACACCTCTTATTTTGTCTAATAAGGATTTCAAATTTAAAATGCCATAACAGAATTCATAATTTCCCCCCAATTTTTTCATGTTGTAAATAATACCGATATATCCAGTTACTTAAACACCCTGACTGCTGTACTTTTCTCACTCTTCACGTACAATCAAGTAATTGAGTCTTGCTGATTTTACCACTATAAGTTTTCCTAAAACACTTCATCTCTTGCCACCCCCAGCCATGCTCATCTCTTGCCTGGCCTACTGCACAAAGCTCCTAGAGGATCTCCCACCTTTCATCCTTGGCTTTCTAATATTAAATTTCTACTCAACAACCAGAGCCCTCTTCAAAAACTATATGACCTGTCATTTCACTTCCCTCTCAAAACGCTTGGGTTTTCTGAGCATCCCACCGAGTCCTACTGGTGTCTACCCGTTCTTGCCAATGCCTGTATTTTCAATCTGCTATTCTACCACATTTCTCTTTACTCACTAAACTTCAGCCTTCACTTGTTTTTCTGTCTCAAATATGCTAAGCCAGTTTCCCTTCAGGGTCTTTGCAGTGCTGTTCACTTTTCCTGGAATTCCTTTTCTTCGGATTTTCTTGCGGATGCCCTTTCTTCTCCTTCACTGTCTAAATGCCTTTTGCTCAGAGAGGCCTTTTCTGATCAACCAATTTGAATCAGCCTTCTCCAGTGCTTTACAATCAGATCACCCTTTCAATCACTCTCACTATTATCTAAAACCACGTTGCTTATGTATTTCTTTCTTTACTTGTTTGTTTATTTCTCTCAATGAGAAGGCCGTCTTCACGAAGGCAGAGATGATCTTTGAATACTGAGTCCTCACTGACCAGAGCAATGCCTGCACATGGAACTTGCTAAATAAATATTGTTGAATAAGTAAATGTTTAAGAGGGGATATTCCCAATAAAGTGTGAGAACAACCCAGAGCAATTCATATGTTCTTTCTGTTGGTAAAACTGAGTTTTATAGATATAATTTCCTTAAATATAAGTTAACATTTTTTCCCTTAAAGCATGAAAATTTCTGCCAACCCCTATATTTTGTCAATATGGACTTGGATACTATAAAATATTGGGGTTATAAGGAATATGGATATCATATTAAGGTTTCAAAGAAGTTTGTTAAAAACAGTAACTTTTTTTCTCAATTTATCTCAGGTTGCTGTGACTAGTTGGACAATTTTCTTATTTTCTTCACTCCTGAATTGTTTATAATAATCTCTGCTTATCTGCAAGTAAAAGTTACAAAAATAAAACGTCCTTATGTTAAAATTTGCCAATATGTTACTATCATTAATATTACAAGTGGCATCGGTATTACCTACAGAATTAAAGATTCATGTAGAAACAGCCAAAATCTCTCTTCTCATGATTACTGCCATGTAATATTCACGCATCTATTCATTTCTTCTACAGATACATATAGAATATCTAATATGTGCCAGGAAATATACCTGAAGATATGCAGTGAACTAAATGCTTACTTACTATGCCCACCCTTTTCTGAACATCATACTAACACAAATTATCAGTATAACCAATGATCAACTTACCAGAAATATAATAAATTTTGAGTTGGCATTATATATGACAGCCCTGGAAAATATAATTCTTTTCTTTTTCTTGGAAGGTTTGAGTTGGTGATTGAGTATAGAATTTAAATGTTCCATCATAGTCAATATATTCTCCAAAATATGGAGATTATCTTTAAGTTGGGAAAGTTGCAAGAAAACATCATTCAGCTCCTAGAAAGCAAAGTATAATTAATAAGTGTTCAAAAGAAGAAAATGCTTAATCAAAATGGTTCCAATTATATCACATTTTATCTTGAAAAAAAGAGATACTACAAAGCACAATCAGGGAAATTATTTAATATCTAAAGTGATATTTGATACCATGTTATGAAGAAAAAGTCTCTATTGAAGAGAATGTATTGTTTATTTTATTATGAATTTTCCCTTTCTGATCTCTTTTGGTTTGGAAGTATGCCAATTCAAATGAACGCCAACCTACTTACTCTAAGCAACAAAAACAGATTATTAGATTGGGTTTTTCAAATAAAATTATACATGTGGCATGAAAGTTTGCTCTGGAATTCTACCATAAAACTACATAAGGCAAATTATTTCATTATTATTTCTTGTGGGAATAAATACAATGAATGAAAAGTATAGCTCAGAGAGAGATCCAAGATGGCTGATCACTAGCAGCTCGGGCTCGTAGCTCCCAGTGAAAGTGCAGAGAACGAGAGGATGCCACACTTTCAGATGAATATTTGTTGCTCACGGACCAAGAGATTCCCAGCGGAGGAGCCCCACGGGTCGCCAGGGCGACTCTTGTGGCCGGTGTGGCGATATTGCTGGTGCCTCAGCTTGGCAGTTTTTGGTGCAGAGTCTGGAGATTCTCGGGCAGAAAAGCACCATCAATCTTAACACCGCGGTTTTGGCCGGCGCAGTGGATTGCTCAGATTTCGGCACTGGGAATCAACAAGTTGGACATCCACTCAGAGACCTAGTTAGAAAGTCGGTAATTACAAAGATGACAGAGGGATAAATATATAATGAAGGGAAGAAACCAGCCTAAAAAGGCAGAGAATACTCAAAATCAGAATGCCTCTCCCTCTACAGGGGATTGCAATTCCTCATCAGCAACAGAACAAGGCTTAATGGAGAACGAGTGTGTTCCATTAACAGAAGCAGGTTTCAAAAGATGGGTGATAAGAAATTTCTGTGAATTAAAAGAACTTGTTCTAACCCAATGCAAAGAAACTAAGAACCTTGAAAAAAGCTTTGATGAAATGCTAACGAGAATGGACAATTTTGAGAGGAATATAAGTGAATTGATAGAGCTGAAAAACACAACACGAGAACTTCGCAAAGTATGCACAAGTTTAAACAGTCGAATTGATCAAGCAGAAGAAAGGATATCAGATGTCGAGGAACAGCTCAGTGAAATGAAATGAGAAGACAAGATTGGAGAAAAAAGGCTAAAAAGGAATGAGCAAAGTCTCCAGGAAATATGGGACTATGTGAAAAGACCTAATTTACGTTTGATAGGTGTACCTGAATGTGACGAAGAGAATGAATCCAAGTTGGAAAATACTCTTCAGGATATCATTCAGGAAAACTTTCCCAACCTAGCGAGGCAGGGTAATATTCAACTCCAGGTAATACAGAGAACAACACAAAGATATTCTTCAAGAAGACCAACCCCAAGGCACATAATCTCCAGATTTATTAGGGTTGAAATGAAGGAGAAAATACTAAGGGCAGCCAGAGAGAAAGGTCAGGTTACCCACAAAGGGAAACCTATCAGACTTACAGCAGATCTCTCAGCAGAAACCCTACAAGCTAGAAAAGAGTGGGGACCAATATTTAACATCCTTAAAGAAAAGAACTTTCAACCCAGAATTTCATATCCAGCCAAAGTAAGGTTTATAAGCCAAGGAAAAATTAAACCTTTTGCGAATAAACAAGTACTTAGAGACTTCACCACCACCAGATCTGCTTTACAAGAGCTTCTGAAAGAAGCACTATACATATAAAGGAACAACCAATATCAGCCTTTCCAAAAATATATCAAAAAGCAAAGAGCATCAACACAATGAAAAATTTACACCAACTAATGGGGCAAAACAGCCAGCTAGCATCAAATGGCAATATTAAACTCATATGTATTCAAATTGGATAAAAAGCCAAAACCCATCGGTATGCTGCATCTCACATGCAACGATACACAAAGACTCAAAGCAAAGAGAAGGAGGAAGATTTACCAACCAAACAGAGGGTAAAAATAAACAAATAAATAAAAAGCAGGAGATGCAATTCTTGCCTCTGATAAAATAGACTTTAAAGCAACAAAGATCAAAAGAGGCAAAGATGGACATTACATAATGGCAAAAGGATTAATGTAACAAGAAGAGCTAACGATTCTATAGATCAATGAGACAGAAAATTAACAAGGACATCCAGGACTTGAACTCAGACTCGGAACAAGTAAACTTAATAAACATTTATAGAACTCCCCACTTCAAATACACAAAACATACATTCTTATCAGTACCACCTCACACCTATTCCAAAAGTGACTACATAATTGGAAGTAAATCACTCCTCAGTAATCGCATAGCATTTCGTAGGTTTAAATGAAATATTGGTTGGCTGCTTGTTTGTTATTTTCTTCCTTTATTCCTTCCTGTCTACATCATTAAGTATAACTATTGGTATAAAAGAGGTTTTCAATACCCATTACTAAACTACGTTCTAGCCTGGGAAAGAAAGCAATACTTTCATTCTCTCTCTCTTTTTCTCTTCCTTTTTCTTCCTCTTCTTCATTCTTTTTTTTTCTTTCTTTCTTTCTTCCTTGTTTTTTAAAAAAAGAAAAGTATATATTAAAATTATTTAAGCTAATTAAACATGTAAATTAATTATCAAATTCTCCATCTTGGGGTTAATAATAATAGTTATAATGATATGAACAGTTTCAACTCCAAATAGTGTTATAATCCTCCCCATTGGTGAGTTATCTTACAGTAAAAGAGGACAACTTGTATGTATTTTCCAATAAAAATGACAGAGAAATTATATGCATATATATTTTTGATAACTATATATATATTAGTTATAAAATTACTCTCACATTGGTAAAGTCTATTAATTACATCTATTAGGAATTTTGAAATGATAAAGTAACTTCTCTATTAACATATATTTGGGTTATTTTTGTGTATTTTTAAGATATTGTTGCATATGGAAACTCATTATTTAAACATTGAGGAATTAGATAAAATATTTTACTAAAATTATTGTTTTCTGATTATGATGAGAAATAGAATAATTTTTCTGGCAGAGGTCAAATGGCCAAAAGCGGGGTGCTGATGTTTTGATAAACAGATCTTTGATGACATCTAGTGGTGAAATGTAGATTTATTTATTCACTGTTTTCAAAGTTTTAACATGTCAATATTGTATATATTTTGAGAGACATTGACATAAGTTGGAGATGAAATAAACTGGAGAAATTTGGTAATTTTTGTAAAAAAAAGATTTTTACATTTTAATTCTGATAAATTTGTGTAGAGAATAGAATTTCAAAAAATTTTTCAGTAGCTTATATTATAAATATATTTCTTTGCCAAATTATGTTTAGCTGATGTAAATATGCTCCATTTCTGTGTATAAGCACCACACTTATTCTGATTAGGTGAATTTCAGTAATATATGGACTTTTAAGAATATTAAATGAAAGCCAAGAGAAAGCCTGTGTATATATTTTCCCTTTATGATAACCTATCATTATTTATATTTTTAAATGGCTGAGTAGAGATGTCCTTATAATTAATAGCCACAAATTGTGTTGACCTAGGCTTATTTTATGTGTATTTTAAGCAAAATTACATCATAAACAATGAAGTCTGATTTTTGCTAAGTTTTCAGGAGCAAAATTCTCTATACTTTTAACAAATCAACTCAGACATTTAGTCAGCATGTTTCAGTGGCACAAATGTGCTGGAGACTGTCAAAGCTTGTCTTAAGACATATATATACACTAGCAGAAATTGGGGGAAATTATTTAATATCATTAAGCCTGAAACTTATTTTCAGACTGAATATACTGGATTAGATAAACTCCAGGCTCTCTTTGAATTCAAATATTCTTTGATTTTTATATGACCAACTATATGCTTTATTTACTCTTTGGGACAAAATTTTACCAAGGAGTAGGGGAAAAATGTCACGATTATATTTCTAAGACTCTGTTTACATATTACAAGTGAAAGAATTTTGTTAATTATCCAGTTAATTTAATTACTTTAGGTGTTTACATCCAGACTCAACTTTTCATAACCTCATTTACCTACATTATTGTGTCTGTATTGATTAAATTAAACCTTTAGGATGCACTTTGCTATGTTGACTTAGCCTGTAAACTGACAGAGAACTAAGAGGGTACGTAATAATGTAAACTAGTATAGTTTCTCAGGGCAAATATGTTTTCTTTATACTAGATAAGCTCTATTGTGTTAATCACATTGTAAATGAGCAATAAATAATTTGACATACATCATCAAAATGTTATAGGCAATTATTTTTATTAATTCAAAAAATATAGTTGGTACTGAGTACCAACTATAGGCTCAGCATGAAATTTTATACTGATAAAATTTGTTTTGTTTTATCTATTCCCCCATTGTTTACTGTTTTGAAAACATGCTTTCAGGAATATCTTTGTGTGAGTTGCCTTTGCCATATTCACATTGTTTTATTAGGATAGAATCCTAGAACTGAAATTGAATTGATTAATGAATGAAAATACTTTATAGCTTTTGGTAGGCATTGGCAAACTGCTTTTCAAAAAGACTTAATAGTTTACAATACCACTAGTACTTTTTTTCCTACCATACATCGTTATTGGGAATTAAACTTGTTTTTTCTAGTTTTGCTTGTTTGCTAAGTGAAGTCTGTAACTCATTTTGATATGAATTTTCATTTCTTTAATAGAAAAAGATAACTGTATGTGTTTTCTGTTGCTATTTAAAATTTGTCTTCAGGATGTATATAAACTTTAACATTTTTTGGCAAATATATCTCCTACTGTATTATTTGCCTTTTACTGTTTTTGCATAATAGTTTCATTTTTTTCTTATCTATCTTTTCTTTTATGTGTTCTCCCATTGTTTTCAAATGTACAAAGGCACTTCTGTCTCTTCCAGGATATTGTAAATATTTAGGTCCAATTTCTTTTAGTTGGATGCTGTTTCCTTTTTAAAACTTTATAATCCACGTAGATTTATTTGTTTATTGTAAAATATTTGCCTGAATTAATCTGCTCTGAAAGTTTAAACAATTATCCCAGTACTGTTTATTATATAATGCTTTCTTCACTCTAATATGGTGATACTCTTTGTCACATAAAACTTCACGTTCAACAAGACCCTTATCTTTTTAGGGTGACATTTTTTTCTTGCTTAGGTTTTATTTTTGCATGCTTTGACCATCCTGAACTTGATGGATATTAGTTGAATGAATGGCCATAATTTTTAGTATGTTTTGTCACCTGATAAACAAATTGACATTCAGACTGCCTGTCATCAAGTTTAGGTGTCTGTTTTTTTACATTTTATTTACTCCTTTGCTTATTTCAATGTAATTGTGTTCTCCTAAATATGTGCTCTCTTAAACTTGTTTGATCTCAGATGTATATCATGCAGGGAATTCTGAAAATCCGGCTTCACATTTACAATGTAGCACTTTTTCCAAGTGCATATTTTGTGAGTCTTTTAACATTTATCAGTTAGCAACTAGACATTGACCCAGGAACAAAAACAACAAAAAAAGTGTTCAATGAAATGACCTGAACAGATGGCCAATCTAAGACAGAAAGTCTTTTTTTCTAGTTAGTCCACTGACCCTTTTTCTCTGCAATGGAATAAGGATGATTTCAAAGTTACTCTTATGCTATTAGATTATTCTGGGCTGTTTATGGAAGAATACAAGGTAGCCATTCAGCGGAGCAAGGCTGCTCTTGCCTTAAAACGGAAAAGAAAAATTTAAGGATAACTGACCTTGGTACCCTAGTATTCTATCTGGAATACATCTTTCGTATTTGTAGCCTCAGTCTGAAGTATGTATTTGAAAAGTAAGACGGAAAAGACGTGAATATAAACTCGGTTATAAATACTACTTATATCATTAAACATATACTATTTGGAAACATTTCCAGGATATAAGCAGTGATTTATTTGTTTGGGGAGGTAGGCATGGAAATTCCTCCCCTTCTCACTAAACAATCTCATTCGAATTCTTCATGTTTAGTAAATTATAAGCACTGGGGAATATATTTTCCTTCCTATAACTCAATATGGTTTGCATTAGTCCTTAATAAATATATTATGATATGCTATACACCTCCGTTTGCAGCTTTAGAAATCATTGTGTAACTTCCTGCCAACCACCTACAAAATGTACAAATAGGCTATTGCACGCAAGGTGAGTAACTGTGTATCTTTTAAAATTGAATTATTATCCTTTTAAAAAATTAATCATCCTCACTTGTACACCAACCTAGAGACCTCCTGTAAGCGGTTTTGAAGGTTATTCAAAGTGGTAGTGACATTTTCAAGTCATATTTCAAATGCATTCATTTTTGAACCAACAGGACTTTGTAGCTTCTGAAAGAGAATGATCACAGAGGCATATACAGCAAGCAGCAGCAATAATATAACTAACTGGGTTGTAGGTAAAGTTATGTAAAACAGCTTGACTTTTGAGTTCATCGGGAAGGTATCCAGTGTATTTTTTTTTTGCAAGGTAAAGCTGCCAGTGATATTTTAGTGGTACAATACTGACATCCAATGGAGAGACACATGAAACTTTATTTTCTTTGAAGAGATAGAAAAGAGTTATTATTTATGCTGTTTCTGAGAGATTGTCCACACTGAAGAATTCATTCAATTTAAGCCATGTAAATTTGTAGCTCTGTATGTCTTCAAAATAGTATTATGATTTTCAACATAGTTGTATAAATATGTCAAAGATTCTCAGTTGTAACCTTTTTGTTGTGGTTGCTTGTCTTGTTGCAGTGTTTTCTCTGCAAGAAAATACTTGCTTCTTAGTTTATCAGGATATACTCACTAAGTAAATAAATATCATTTGCTTATACATAACTATATTTAGAGCATTAAAACGAACATAAAAGATATGTTGTTCGTAGTAAAGAGAACCAGTTAGTGCGGATTTTTCCCCATAATATTTGAGAGTTTAGCTGAGTCAATGTTTGGTTGATTTTCTAATATTGCATAATTAGATGTGTTTTAACAATTAAAAGAATCTGAAAGAGCTATTAGTGCTTGTGTAGTAAGTCATAGCCAGTGTAAATGAGTGTTTCTAAAAAGCTACTAATGTCAGTGGAAATCAGAACCTCGGGCCTGTAGTTTTTCCTCTCAATAGAAGGCAATGTGGATTCTGCCCAGGAAGAATGAATGCATTCTTATTCAAAACCCAGATAAGTTTGATAATTTAGACTGAACCCTACTGAAAAAATTTGAAAAGGGACCGGGATAGACACCTTTGTGTGTGTATATGTATGTGTGTGCACATGTGTGTGTGTTTTCCTACTCAACATACCTCCTCGTTCTTTTGACAGTGAAGCCCCTCCTTATTGGGGTATTCTATGTAGTTTGGGTGGGTTAAGTTCTTCCCCCAGTGACAGGGATTTGAACGTGACCCAAGGCTGGTTAGTCTGAGTGATTCATTTCCTGCCCACACTGATAAGTGCAGGGATTGGAACACAAACCAAGTAGGAGCTATTTTTTTCAGATTTTGCTAGGATTGCTAAACTTATAGCACAGGAGCTTTAGACTTAATGGCTCTGGATCCCTGGATCCAGCTGCACCTGAAACAAGATACTGGCTTTATTAGGTTCATGAGTTAATGCATTCATTTGTATACTTAATTTAGTTTATGATAGGTTTATGATTGTTGTTGTTATTATTGTTATGATTAATGTTTATAATGGGAATAAACTTGAGCAATGTAGTGAACATTACTGGCATTAAGGTTTTGAAATAAATTATAATTCTCTACAACAATAGATTTATGCTAACAGAATATATCTGTATTTCACAGAGTCATTGCACTGAGTCTCTGATTAAATCAAGTGAAACTTCTTTATTAACCCTGAAGAGAAAAAATAGTTTTAATAAAAAGTTTAAAAATCACCAAAAAGTAGAAAGTACTAAATTATAGATAGAGTGGAATAAATCAATAACTTTCTTACTAATAAATTCAGTGAGCTGGAACAAATCACTTTCTTACATTTTTTATTTCCTTATACGTTTGATGAAGGAGTTAAACTCCACAACATAAATCTAGCTCATACTGAATGTCTGACTATTATGATTGGTATAAAGACTCTATCTTCCAATGTCAGATAGTCTCAACACAAAGAGAATCAGGAAAAATACAAAAATGAAAGCAAAGAAAAAAAATCACTGACAAACATAAAACTGGAAACAAAATATATGTATGAGGATTTAATAACCCTAGGAAATCTGTTTAAACTTTTGTTTTCTTTTTAGATAAACACCTAAGCCAAAGAATTTATTCATTTTTTTCTTCATTTTACCTTTTGCTTTTCAAACGATGTCCTGGATTTTGTGAAGTTTAAGAATATGAATTTGTCTTCTTTGCCTAAAATATAAGAGAATCTTGCATACACTGGAATGTGGATAATCAGATTAAATGAAATTTTTTTTCATTTATTCAGCAACTTGACTAATCAACACAGTTACTGAATAACTACTCTGTGCTGAACACTTGGCAAGAGTATTCCATTATTTCAAAAAACAAAAAATATTGACGCTGACCTATTTGAGACGGAACACATAAAGGGGTTCGGGTGGTTTTAAGCAAAATTTTAATTAGCGCATTTTTTTTTCACAGCCTTGGGTCTCTCTGTACACAGATTTGAATTGAGAAAGACAGGGAGGGGGGCACAGAAAATACTAAGAGAGTCAGGTGCTTTCAGATCATGTTTGAGCTTTACTGCTACTCTTCGGTGAAGACCACTGAAGACTGTGGGAACGTGAGGTCGATTCTCTTCTTTCACCAATATAGAGAGTCCTCATTTTATCTGTTCAATATCCCTGGAAACTAGGATATTTTTGTTTAGCATTTGCTTTTGATGAAGATTTAGGAGCAGAAAAACTTCCAACCAGATTAGTAACCTCCGGAGAAAGATAAAAACTGTAAGCAATCACTCAGGGTCTGATTAAAGGTAAAAATGTACACGTTTGCTATCTAATTTAGTTACAAATAGTTTTATAGGGAAGAAAACCAAACTTGGTGACTGTATCTAGTCAGGAAGACAGATTAGGATGCGAGTCATCCAAATACGAACTTGGTGAGTAAGATGTTGAAGCTCAGATACAAATTCACACAGGTGTGATTGAATTTTCTCAGTATAACATTCCAATTGCCAGATTCTTGGCTATTCTCTGATTGTTACCTACATAGTAGCTGAACTGAAACAATAAGATTGAACCAAACAGCATATGATATGTGGGGAGTGGGGGAGGTGATGCTGGTGCTGGTGTTCTTTCTCTAATGACTATTTAAGGATGTTTCAGAACTGTGTTGCTTTTATCAATATTTTTCTTATTTGATATAACTGGATATAATCCATCCTATTTTTTTAAAGGTACCTCTTTATTTCACACAAGTTACGGATCCATTAAGATTTCAATGTAAAATGTACGCTATTTTCTTGCTAAGTAAAACTCTGTATTTCTCAGGCCAGCATTTTGTAGGAACTATAGGCTGTGTGTATGTATTGCTATTCCAGGACTAACCCCTGTTACATTTTATATCACTTTATTATCAAACATTTCCATAGTAATCCCAGACTATAGCCTTCATTGATGTTTTTTCAGTCTTTGAATCTGTGAATAAAGATTATCAAGGATTATATCTCACCGATTAACATCAGTTGGTTAACAATGTATAAAGATTTACATTGTGGTACGGTACTACTAAGGAAATCGAAGTCAGTCAGAATGGCCTATTAATGCATGAGGCAATGCCTTTCAGAGGAAAGAAAACAGAGATGTGTTCTGGTCAGTCTCTCTTACCCCCTTTTTGACACACTCCACAAATATTTTACATCTTTAGGTGAATGTTCTCAGACACAGATAATTGAAAGATAAGTATTTTCTTGTATGAAAATGAATTAGTTTTATCACTAAGATAGAACAGAGGTTCCTAAGTGAAAGTAGCTCCAACTATCTATTTCCTGGTCAAAAGAGGAGCTACAATTCAAATATTCCAAAATGAAATTATCATATCAGGCAAGACTTTTATTTTTTAGCAGGCAGCAGTTACTGCCAGAAGGTTAATCTCATACTTTCCCTGGTTTATTGGGCATTTTTATATGATTTAAGTTGCAGTCACACTTCATACTTGGAATAAAGAAGGCTTGTGTGCCCACTTGTTGCTATGTAAGAGCACACTTGGAATTGCTGCTCTCTAATAACTTCATTCTCACCAATGGGTATTACATGGCTCACCTTAGAGGTCAGCAGCCCCACTAGTCAGCTACATGCCATTTTCATGATTCTTAATTTTTAAAAAAGTATGGCAGCCTACTCCCAGCAAAACTGACAGTTGAAGCATGCAGCACTGCACTTAACTCCCACAGTAAAAGCGACTATATGCAAAGTCCTTTCTAAGAGCATACTCTTAACCTTGCTGTCTGTCAATAGTTTCCAAAAGCTTGGCTGAGTTAAATAGTAGTTATAGAAGACTGCATAAAGACTGTATCATCCATTCTTTGGACTAGATCTGTATTTTTCAAACATCTTTTTAAAGTAGCAGAACCTTTTTATCAAATGAGATTTTTCACACAATCCAGCAAATAAAATGGGTTAAAAGAAGAGTTTACCCCAAGGACTCCTGTTGAACTCTGATATCTTTAGTGGAACCCATGGCTGTTCAAAGAAAAATTTGAAAACCATCGCCTTAATTGAGGTTGCAAGCCCAAAGGCCTTTAGGGCCCACTCAAGTAAAGGTAGATGAGTCTGTATTTGTATACATATACATACATACGTGCATATGTATATATACACATACATACATACATGCATATGTATATATACACACACAAAATATATATATCAAGAACATGAATAATTTCCAAGGGCATTTATCAAATGTGATTCATTTGTCTGTAAAACACTGTGCTGGCTACACAAGACACATATGCCCTTCTCATTTTATCCTTTGGACCCTAGTTTCTAAGACCTAGATACTCTAAAATCTATCTTTAAATAGCCACATTATCAGTAAATTATGCCCTGAAGCTGTATTATATTATATATAACTGTAACACATAATTTATTTGATTGCATTTGGCATATTGTCATAAGTATGACTTACTTTATAGAAAAGAGCATCATGTGTGTATTATTAGGATATTTAGAACAGTGTTTCTCAGAAGTTGATAAATGGACCTTTATATTAGCATCCTCTGGAATGCACATTCCTTAGCCTTATCTGAAACTTACTAAAGCATAATTTCTGGCAGTGAAGTCTGGAATTCTATACATAAAATTATTTGATTAATGTAGAGGAAATTTAAATACATACAACTAAGTGAAAGAAGTCAATCTGAAAATGCTACATAATGTATGATTTCAACTACATGACATTCAGAAAAAAGTAAAACTATAGAGACAGTAAAAAAAAGATCAGCGGTTGGCAGGGGTTCGAGGGGAGGATGAATTGGCAGAGTATAGTGGATTTTTAGGGCAGGGAAACTATATTACATGGTAGATACATATCATTATACATTTGTCAAAATGCACTGAATATACGTTGCTAAGAGTGAACTCTAACACAAATTACAACCTTTAGGAGATAATGTATCAGTGTAGGTTCATCAAATACCTCACTGTGGTGCAGGATGTCAGTGGTGGGGGAGGGGCTACGTGTTTGGGAATAGGGATATAGGGAAACTCTCTGTACATTCTGCTCCATTTTATTGTGAGTCTAAAATTGCTCTAAAAACAAAGTTTATTAATACAAAAAGGTAGATGATTATTATGAACAATGAAGTTTGAATATCACTGGTCCAAAGGATGTTTTCTTTTTATTAACCTGTGTCCTCAGAGTCAATCGAAACTGTTCTCTGAACTCTTCTTGGAAATAATGATAATTATGCTTTTACTAAATGATATTTTTTCTTAACTTTCAGAACCCTGTGAATTTTGTAACTAGTAGTACTTTCTTTTTTGTGTGGCTTGCTGATAAACTTAGGACCAAATTTATGGTGTTTATTTTACAAGTATATTCACTTCAAGGCCTTAAATTATCTTGCCAAATTCACTACTGGCTCTGTTTTATTTTTCTATTACTAAATTTCCTTCATTTATTTTTCTTCAGTTATTTTAATTTGCCTTATCTTGACAGATATATTTTTGCTCCTGTGTAAGATATTTTAAACACTGTCACATTGGACAATAACTTAATTTTTCTGAGGTAATATTCCCATTTTTAAAAGGGCAATATTATTACCTGGCAAATAAATGTGTTGGATAATTCAATGTGATAGTGCGTATAAAATGCTTACCAGAGTGCCTGGCACGTAATTAGCACTGAGTAGCTGCTACTTAGTAATTTTTTAATAACTAGAATAATATATGCCCATATAAGTGCTAACATAAACCATCAGTTATATTCCAGAAGTTGATAGATTTATTTTTCACTTTATGACTTCATTTTTATTTGCTTAATTATTGTGAAATAAATTACATACATCATTACATTTTATCTCTAAGTACTTCTAATGTGCATCTTTACAAAGATAAGAACACATAAATCTGAAATATTATTATATCTGAAAATAATAATTTCTTGATATCATCCAATACTCTATCTACTCATAAATTTTGCCGATTATCCCCAAAATGTCTTTTCTAATGTGTTTGTCCAATGAACAATTTTAAGCAGAAAAACAATTACTGGGTTGTTTCTATATAATCTAAACATCATTTGGCCATTTCTAAGTAATTAATTTTATGCAGATTGGCTAGTAGAAGAGGACAAATGTTAGACAAATGGAAAGGGCAAGGAAAAGACCTGGGCAGAGCACACTGTTCCGTGAGAACAGACAGCCAGAGCCTGCTGTTCATGGCAACTGGTATTTTTGCAGTTGGACTATAATGTCACAGGATAGAGAGTCATGCTTTTAAAATTTATTTCAGCAAATAATAACACAATGAGCAATAATACAAACCTGGGAATTGACAGTATAGAACAGAGAATCTACAACTGTCTCCATGGAAAGAAGCTGATCTGATAAATTATGCAAACGATTGTGTAACAGATGATTTTGTCTTTTATTTCATGAAGTTCCAGTGTAGTGGACATATTCATGTTGTAAACACATTCAATTAGATAGGATGCTTCCTATGAGCTGAAATACAGAAGAGCACTGAAAACAGAGAATTTTTTTTTTTAATTTTTATTTTTTGAGACTGATTTTAGCCCTTGTTGCCCAGGCTGGAGTGCAATGGCACAATCTCAGCTCACTGCAACCTCTGCTTCATGAGTTCAAGAGATATTCCTGCCTCAGCCTCCCAAGTAGTTGGGATTACAGGCATGTGCCACCATACCCTGCTAATTTTTGTATTTGTAGTAGAGACGAGGTTTCTTCATGTTGTTCAGGCTGGTCTTGAACTTCCAATTCAAGTGACCCACCCTCCTTGGCCTCCCAAAGTGTTGGGATTACAGGTGTGCACTGGGATTACAGGATTACACTGCACCTGGCCCAAAGCATAGATTTTTTAAAAAGTGAATTTACTAAAATTTTCTGTGAAGTGACAATCTAAAAAGGAATTAAGCACCAGAAAGATCCATTGATGCACAGAGATACAATTTTAGTAAAGTAAATGTAGTTTAAATTTTAGATTTAAAAAAATTATATCATAGGGGTTATTTTTTGTTTTTCAAATTGAACACTAGTTGCTTTGATCTTTGAGCTGTTGACACGTATTTCCACTACTTGTGGTTTTCTACTTTGTGAGAAATTCACAGCAATCAGAGAAAAGATAAACAAGAATGAAACTGAGCATTTTTTTTTTTTGAGTTTTCTTTAATCTGAGGTTTTCCAAATGTTCGTGCTAGTCTATCAGTTGAAGTGAATTCCAAAAAGTGCCTGATCTTTGAAGGTAAAACTAAATTTGTTAGTGTCATCTCTTTCTCTTTTCCAATTCCCCATCAAACATACACAATAACACACATAGTTCTTGTATAATATATTTTAGAAGTAATTTGATGACTCTAATAATCATTGGCACAATTTATGTTAATTATTATGCCAATAAATCCATAATGAAGCAATTGATTTATTTTGAGTTTGGGGAGCTGGAATCAAGTCACATATTTTAATATGTTTACTCCTTCTCAGTGTGCTTCCTTGTCTTGAATAGTAAATGTTTTCTCATTTTAAATATTCAGAGTGATCTTATTCATTGTATTTAACTGTGTTAGGTTTTCTTGCTCAGGAAATGCAATTGATTCAACTCATTAATTCAAGAAACATAACTGAACACCTGCTATATATCAGACTTTTTTTTAGGCACCAGGAATAGACTATTAAACAAGACAGAGAAACATATATATCCTCATGGGCCTTGCATTCTAGAAAGACGAGAGAAAATAACCAAAAGAAGCAAATACTATGCTATGTATGTAAAGTGAGGAAAAGAGAAAGGGAGTTGTGGTGAGGTGGGGATGAGGAGAGGAGTCACAAATATAAATTTGGTAGATGAGAAAGACTCTTATTCTGCCAGGTGCTAGGAAGATGCAGCTAAATTCACTAGAAGAGGGGGAAGTTTATGATGTTTTGTACAAAGGCTCAAATGGGGTAGACTTGGCTTTGGGGAAGCAGTCAATGACTTTGACTTTCATGGAGTAGAATGAGAAGCCAGTTGATGGCTGACAGGTTTAGGACAGTTAGGTGGTCACTGCCATGCCCAAACAAGCTCTGACCAGGGAGACTGCAGTAGACTTAGAGAATAAAAGGTCACAATCTGAAGATATTTTGAAAGTAGAAACAACAGAATATGGATTTTAAATAAAGAGAAGAATTGATATTACCATACAAAGTTTTGGCCAAGAAACCATGAGAGTGGAGTCACTGTTGAGATGTGATAAGTAAAGCACTCATAAGAAACGTATTTGGGATGTGTGTGCATGTGTGTGCATGTGTGCGTGTGTGTGTGTACTTGTAGCAGGGAAAGGGTGAGTCAAGAGGAATATTTTGTTTGCAATGATTATTAAAAATCCAAATTGTGATGTTATGTAGACAGTCTTGAATATAAAAGGCTGGATGGAGTTCAAGGGAGAGTTACTGGGTAGACATGTAAATTTGAAAATTTTCAGCTTGATGTCTTAAGCCATGGGATTGGATGAGATCACTAAGAGAGTGGGTAGGAATACAGAAGAAGTCCCATGAGTTTGATCTGAGACACTACACTCCGGAGATTAGAGTTATCCCTGAGCTAAGAGGAACACCATAAAAAGATGGCGACCAGGAAACCAAGTGAAAAAAAGTACTTTAAAGAAGAAAGAGATATCTGAAGAATCAAATGCTATTAATATGTCAAACAAAATGATAATTGATAACTATCTTTGGACTTTGGAATACAGGGTCAGTGGCAATTTAACAAAATCTATTGTTTTTTAGTGTTTGAGGAAAATCCCAAATGGCATAAGTTCAAGAAAGAATGCAGGAGGGAGTTGAGATAAGGAATAGAAAACAAAAGTTGTAGGCAACACTTTTGAGAAGTTTTGCTAGGAGAAAGAACATGGGTGACCTTGGATAAGGCTGGGGGCAGGGGAAGGAAATATTTTTAATTTTTAATATAGGAGAAATGATACCATGTTTATATATAAAGTGAAATGGTTGTAGAGAGAGAAAATTAAGACTTGAGAGAGAACTTTCTGATTGATATTCTTGGGTGGGTTAAAGGAGACAAGACATAGAGTACAAGTGAAAGACGTGGCTTTAGCTAGAAGCACAGTCACACGCTCCATAGCAATAGGAGAGAAAATACAGGACACACATGTGGGAAGGTGGGAGAGTGTGGATATAACCTTCAGATTGTTTCCTTTTATTTAATGAAACAAAGTCATTGACCTAATGTAATGGGGGAATTTATATGGGAGTTTTGAGGAGAAATAGATATAAAGTAGTTATTCAGAAGAGTGGATTAGTGAACAAATTACAGAAATACAGTATTTTAGCTGGGCAGTATTGGGGACCCACTTGATGAAAGACACAATGAATTTAAAGTGATTGTGTTCTGCATAATCACTGTCATTGTCACATTCTGTCATGTGGGTGCAGACTTAGAGTGGGCTGAGAGATAGTGTTTGGGTTTTACTGAGTGAGTATCACAAAACAACAGAGTGGGGTGATTATAATGTCTGGCCATAGACTCTAAGCTGCTGAATTGAGTGAATAAAATGAAGCCCTAAGGAAAGTTAGGGACAGTAAAAATGTGATAATATCAAAGTATTGTTTTCTGGGGTTAAAGGAGTTTTTGAGCTGGGATGTTTATTAATTTCCTATTGCTTATGTAGCAAGTTATTACAAACATTAGTTTATAAAAATGCAAATTTATTATTTTATAATCCTGGATGTCAGAACTCCAAAATGTGTCCCACTGGGCTAAAATCAAGATGGTGATAAGGTTGAGTTTCTTTCTGAAAACTCTGGTGAAAAAATATGTTTTTGTGCTTTTTCTAGTTTTTAGAGGTTTCCCCCATTCCCTGCTCATGGCCCCCTTTCATCTTAAAATTGAGCAAAATATCCGTTCACATCTTTCTCTGGTTCTTACTCTTCTGCCTTCCTCATTTAAGGACTCTTGTAATTGCAGTCAATCCATCTGGATATTCCAGGATAAGCTTCATATTTTAAGATATGCTAACGGGTAAACTTAATTCCATCTATGATTTAAATTTCCCTTTGTCATGTGACGACTGGAATTAGGGCACTGACATCTTGGGGGTCATTATTCTGCCCAAACACAGTATATTAAAAGTAGTAAGTAGGAATTATGGGAGGACATGAGAGAAAATGTATACAAAGAAAGAAGTTGTTGAAAATAGGAAGGTTGAAATTGAAATTGTTATATGGTAGTGGGTCTAGAGATGATGGGAATGAACCAACTCCAAAGGAAGAGAGTAGTCTAAAGAACTGATAGACCTGAGTTTTGAAATTATCATTTTGAAAGGATTATAATGCCCATACCATTATTTTAAAAATCAATATCAAGGATCTAGAACCAGAAATATCATTTGACCCAACAATCCCATTACTAGGTATATACCCAAAGGATTATAAATCATACTACTTTAAAGACACATGCACACGTATGTTTATTGCAGCACTATTCATGATAACAAAGACTTGGAACCAACCCAAATGTCCATCAATGATTGACTGGATGAAGAAAATGTAGCACATATACACCATGGAATACTATGTAGCCATAAAAAAGGATGAGTCTATGTCCTTTGCAGGGACATGGATGAAGCTGGAAACCACCATTCTCAGCAAGCTAACACAGGAACAGAAAACCAAACACCGCATGTTCTCACTCATAAGCGGGAGTCGAATAATGAGAACACATGGACATAGGGAGGGGAACATCACACACTTGGGCCTCCCAGAGGGGTGGGGTGGTAGGGGAGGGATAGCATTGGAGAAATACCTAATGTAGATGATGGGTTGATGGGTGCAGCAAACCACCATGGCATGTGTATACCTATATAACAAACCTGTACATTTGGCACATGTATCCCATAACTCGAAGTATAATAAAAAATTAACATAAGAAGGTTTCAGGAATTTAAGAGATCAAATATTTAATCAATGAAGAGTCATGACCCTCTGTGGCAGATTTTATTATTGTTCAGTAAATATTAGCCCTGGCCATGTCACTTTCTTTGGGCAATGGAATGTACGGATAAGTGAAAATGTGCCAGTTCTGAACAGAGGCTTTAAAGGCTGTTACAGGATTTAGCCAGTCCTCTTGAGCTCCTACTGACCTCTGCTGTGAGAACTGTATGCTGGGATGGTGGCTGCTCATTCAGCCTGGGATTTGGACTGTGAAGGCATGAAGCAGATCTGAAACTAATCTACAACGTAGACCTAAACCCAAGTGAGTTTGCTCATTCCTGTCCAGCTAAAGCCAATCCACAGACCAGTAGATGGAACACAAATTATTGTTTTTATAAACAAGTTTTGGGATTGTTTGTTATGCAGCACTATGCAGCAAAAGCTGCTTAATACATCTGGTAACAGTAGATGACAGTAATAAGCAGGGCTAATAGGGAATTCCTCTGAAGATGTGGAATTTAAAGATTTTTGTTTTTTCTTTGAGGGAAAAGGGAGGAAAATGATTTGTAATCCACCACAAGAAACAAGGACAGTTACATTATTTACAGGCCCAAGAGCTGTGAGAGGAAAATCAGAATTTACTGTAGAGGTTTCAAGGAAAATGAGGTTCACAGAAGGCATGTGCATTTTTATTAAAGCAAGAAGGTGAAGGGAAAATTCTGAGACAATGAGGATGTGGGAGAATTTGCTAATGATCTTCCTTATATTCCATAGCACAGCAGAAAAATTTCCACTTTGACCTCTTTCTTATTTTAAGATTTTTTTTTCCCACTCCCTAGTGTGCATTTCACTATGATGAATCCAGGCATCTCATAATCAAAACAGCCAAAACTGAAGTCATTATCAGCTCAGTAAATATACTTCTCCTCCTCGCTTTCCTTTTTCCTAAGCAAGAGATAGAGACATCTTTAATTCTTCCCTCCCCATTGCCTCTTGGATTAAACAGATGCCCAGATTTTGTCTATTATGCTTTCAAGTTATGTCCCAAATGGGTTGCTGTTTTCTTCCATCCTCACAGTGTTGGCCTAGTACATACTCTCTTCTTTGCTTGCATGAGATGCTGAAACAATTTTCTAAAAGGCTTTTATGTTTCTAGTGTCACCTCCAATTAATCTGCTTTTCTATTGAAAAGAACAGGGATTCTCGAGTCAGTTATTTCTCAGTTAGCATATCGGCTTTGAGACTTATTGTGAGACAAAAGATAAAGCTTTATGAACTTTCCTCACCTGTCAGAATGGGACACAATAACATTATCTAATTTACAAGTTTCCTCTAGAGTTAAATGAAATGACACCTAGGTAATTTATGGCACTAAATGATGTCCAATTAATGTTAGTTTCCCTGTTTCTCTTACATTTCTAGAGTTGTAGCTGAATAATGAAAATTTGATTGTGTCATTCTACTGTGAAAAAAGAAATCTCCAACAAATTCTCAGTTGCTGTAGAATGGAAAGCAAATTCTCTATCATGTCATAAAAGGCCTTCAATGACTTGACTTAATTTTTTATTTTTATCTCCTTCCACACTTGGGCACAGCTGATGGATCTGAATTATAGTAGTAACTCCATTGGTGCAAAACCCACAAGGCTCAATTTCTAAGTAGTACAGCATCCTTGAAATGAGCTAATGCAGACATTGCCAGTTGCTCACCACAAATCCATTTTCTTTTTGTTGTGGCAGAAACTTGCCATCTGTAAATAATATCTGTGTTATCTTTCTCCATATACCCATTTAGACTACGTGGTCCAATCCTCTGTATTAAGTGGGGCTATATTTGTGAGTTCTGGGTAGCAGAACAGACATAGAAGTGATATGTGCCATTTCCATGCCTAGTCCTTAAAGCCTTACTTACTTCTCCAGATTCCTTTTCTCTCCTGCCAGCCAGATGTGAACAATACAATATCTGCAGGCCAGATGTGAATAATACAATGGAGAACTCTGAGCCTCTGAAGAATGAAAAAGCCATGAGATGACAGGTATTTGGATCTTACTTACTTCTTAAAGCCTTACTTTTCCAGATTCTTTTTCTCTCCTGCCAGCCAGATGTGAACAATACAATATCTGCAGGCCAGATGTGAATAATACAATGGAGGACTCTGAGCCTCTGAAGAATGAAAGAGCCATGAGATGACATGTATTTGGATCCCTAAATGATTACATGAAGCAGTTCCCCCGCCCTCAATTTCCATTGTACTGTGATGTAAACAAGAATTACGTCTTGTACGTGTGTGTGATAATCTGTTGAGAGTTTATTGTTGATTCTAATAACTTTTAGCCTGCCAGATTAACACAGATATCGAGGGGTGTTGCTGCTGCGATAAAACCTAAAGAATGTGTCACTGGCTCAGTGGTTGGGCAATGAGCTACAAAGAAGCAGATGTAAAAGGCTGACAGTTGAGATCCATCCTTTACTATGGCAACATATTTGGTAAAAATAAAATGTGGTAACTAGAAAGGCAGACCACAAGCATATACATATAACTATGAAGAGAGGTTGTAAAACAGAACGTTATTCATGAGTATGGGTTGCCATTGGATTAGTTTGGAAAGGCACTGCAAGAAAGAGATCACAAGAAATAAGTGGTTTATTTGTAGCAAAAAAGGAACAGGAGGAATTTGGATGCTTTTCTAAGGTGGGAAAGCCAATTGATTCTGAACTCCAAAATAAGAGACATAAAAGATGAGATTTAGAAAACTGCTCTGAGCAGTGAGACTTTTCATTTGAAATGATTTACTCAGCCACATTTTAGAAAGTCAGATTAGAGATACCTTCCCACGAAGGCCTATCCAACTGTCATCATGATACCCTATCAAGTTGAGAGAAAAGGTCTGAGGATAAGCAAGCAGAGATAAAACTAGGTCTACGAAAGTACTTTAAGTGTGGTTACCATGATATGAAAGTGACTTGAAACAAATACATCAGAAACCTACTAAATTTTTGAGGGACTTCTGTTGCCAGTTACACACAATGTCAAAGAAAAAGAACATCTTTGAATGTTCAAGCTATTAAACGTATTTCAGTTCATCATTTTTTTTCCAGAGGTAAATTATCTGTAAAAGCTGAGCATCCCCAAAGGATGGCAATCTCCCCAGTGGAGAATAACAGAAAATGAAGGGTTATTCCCAGAAAACAGAGTCAAGGTCTCATTTGGAAACTCTACCAAGTGTCGGGAAAATAACCTTCATTCGCCAAGCTGGCCCAACAGGATTTCATAGTCACTACAGCCAAATGACTACTTCCATTCTGCCATTCTTTGAATGGGCATGGTTATTGTAGTTATTCTGCTCCACTCTGTGTATATATATAAAGCATACATATACTTTTTTTTTTGGTGGAAAAGGGGATCAAATAAACACAACTTGTAGTTCATATAGCACTACCAGAAACGGCATCTGTGCTTGAGGACTGCATATCTCCTGAAGGTTCTAGAATGAGCTAGAGGCAGGGACTGGATGTGACATTGGTTGTCTCCTTTAGGGAAGTGGAAGGGTGTTCCATGTGTGGAGAATAAAAGTCAAAGACTGGCTTGTACACAAATATCTATTTTAATTTGCAAACAGCTGAACATTACTCTCCTGCCCCCTGCTTTTTTTAAAAAATGGAGCTTTATTAGTTACACAGACAATAGCACATCATTTAGCCCTTGATAAGGGTATCCATAAAATACTGGGGATATTTTTGTTCCCAGATAATCGTCACGTACAGTCTCTCTTTAGTCTCTCTCACTCTGCTTCATTCTCTTCGCGTCATTTTAGTATGCATATCTCTTGGGTACTCTCTACATTTTTTCTTCTCTGTACACATCTATGCCATGGCTTCTGTTGTCATTTATTCTACTACACTGTCCACTGGGACCTCGCTGTGGCCGTTTTCTTATCTCCCTTTGCTTATAGCTACCAGGACTTGTGCTTCAGCTTCTCCTGCTCCTTTCCTCCCTGCCACGGCTTCTGCTGCTCCCCTCTTTTCTTCCAGACGCTCTCTTCTTCCAGACGCTCTCTTCTTTGGGCTATGATTATGGCTTCCAGACTTTTTGTCAGAATCGGAATGGCTCCGTTTGCTATCTCCCTAGAATTCTCATGTTTTAAGAACTCAGGCCTTTCTTTAGCATTTTCCTGGTTAGGGTGACTGCTAGAAAATTTTTCATAAAGTTTTATCTTTTAGACTTGCCCTTCTCTTTAGAATCACTGTTGTATGTCCTGAGCTCTTGTTTTACTTTGTTTTCTTCTTTTCTATTTTTTTTTTTTAATTTAATGTCACTCCCACTCTCACTACTTCTTTCTGAAGTTTCAGTAGGGGAAGAGGAAGAGGAGGAGGAGGAAGAGGAGGAGGAAGAGGAGGAGGAAGAAGAGGAGGAGGAGGAGGAAGAGGAGGAGGAAGAGGAGGAGGAGGAAGAGGAATAGGAGGAGGAGGAGGAAGAAGAGGAGGAGGAGGAGGAGGAAGAAGAGGAGGAGGAGGAAGAGGATTTGTTTTTATGCTTTTTATGTTTTTATGTGTGTACTTCTGCTCTTCTGAAACTTTTTCTTTTTTCTATTTCTTTTCTTTTTCTTTTTTCTTCTCCGGTTTATCTTTAACGTTCCTGAGAAGTTTCTTTTTTTGTTTGGTTGTTAATGACTTTAAAAATTGAACTTCTGGATCTTCACCCTCACTTACAACATACTCCTGTGATGGATCATTTGTGGTCACGTTTCTCTGCCGTACATTTCACTGGAGAGCAAATCCAGTGTTTCTCGTTTCCTCTATTGGCTCTGAGGGGTGCATTGGTGGCCCTGAGCCATCACTGGAAACTGAACTTGCACTGATTCCAGAAAGACCAAACAAAGGATATTTTCCACCTGTGTTGATGTGACCCCATTTGTGACATTTAATACACCTCACATTTTGAACCTGAATACCAAAGGGCCGATCTCTCATGTTCATGTCATCTTTGGCATATTTTTCTCGTGGGGCTCCTTTCTGCCATTCAAATTTGTATTCAGTCTTTCCTCTGTTTTTTCTTTCTCTTTGTCTACTTTTTAAACTCCTGGTGGGGCTTCACACATGAAATTAAGGCCATTCTTTACACATTCATATCCCATAGCCAATCTACTATCATATGATTCTTATGATTCTTATTCTTTAAGATATTGTTGCATTAATTCATCTTGTTTCTTCTTATCATATGATATTTTCTGTTCTGCCACCCATATTTTTTGGATATTAGATTTGGAGGCGGGATGAAAGTCTTTCTTACACATGGAGTTGCCGAAGGATTTCCCCATCGTGGAGCTGGTGCTGGGGAAAGCAGAGGCTAGTGGAGTCATATGATTAAGTTCTATTCACACGATGTGGTTGGAGGGGTTGTCTGCAACTTTCAGGCCTGGTACCTCAGAGAATTCTTTCTCCCTTTGTCTTCTGGCCACTGTAGAGGATGATGCAGAAGCTCTGAGGTCTTAGGATATTGTTGAGCATCATATAGAAAAAAAGGTGATGCTTAAATGACTGCATGCAACAAAGCCTCTTTGACAACTTTCATTGTATACTGATGACATAAGCAAGAAAGAAACATTACTGTGAAAAATCATCAAGGTTTTCTTTTTTCATAGTAGTTAAGCTACATTATAGTTTCCAGCCTCCCCTAGAAGTTTACTTTTAGAGTGTATTTCTTATTTGACACTTATTCAATATATATTCCATTCCCATAAAAACATTTCAGTAACTTTGGTCACATTAGACTGTATCTCAGTACAACTTACTATGTTCATTTGGAAACCACGTATTATCTACTCTGTGTGAATAATCATGGCCATGTGACTGAGTTCTAGCTAGTGGAATACAAATAGGTGTTTAGCATGCCATTTCTGGGCTCACAGATATGACCCCTCAAGATATCTTACCCCTTCTGTTGGGATGATATGGAAAGCAATTGTACCTTAAGACACAGAAGAACCCAGGAAAAAAGGAGCCTAAGTCCAAATTACCACATGGAAAAAAGCCACCATATTTGTGAGCAAGAAGTGGTTTTCTGCTTTTACTTATATGAATATCTATTTTAAAATTTTTAATTATGTGTGTGTATATATACATATTTATTTATTTTTGGAGATAGGGTCTGGCTCTGCCACCCAGGCTGGAGTGAAGTGGCACCATCTTGGCCCATTGCAATCTCTGCCTCCCAGGCTCAAGTCATCCTTCCACCTCAGCCTCCCAGGTAGCTGAAACTACAGGCATGTACCACCTTGCTAGGCTAATTTTTGTAGAAATGAGTTTCCCTTTGTTGCCCAAGCTGGTCTTGAACTCCTGATCTCTAGCAATTCTCCTGCCTCAGCCTCCCAAAGTGCTGAAATTACAGGCACAAGCCACCATGCCTGGCCACATTTCTAAACCTTCAACCTTCTTGTAACAGCACTTAGCATATACCATGATTAATAAATAGGCCATATTCCTTTATCTCTCTATTGCTTCCATACAATCAATTTGGAGCATCTTATTCTAACTTCTTCTCCTGAAAACTTCTATTTAACCTTCAAAACTCATCTCAAATGACAACTACTCACTGAGCTCTTCTCTATTCCTAGGCAGTTATTTATTTCCTTCCCCAGAATAACTAAAAATTCATGTATCCCTATTATTGTCTTTTTATTATTAAATCACAGTGATTGATCTGCACAACCAATTATAATTAAATAATTGAAGATTTTCACAATCTTCCCTTCTTGACAGATAAATCATAGAGAGCAGGAACTTACATTTCCCTATATCTACCATGCCTAACACAGAGTAGACAATACCTGGCTTCCAAATAAATAAAGTAATTTGTATTGAGATACAGTCTCATGTGATCAAAGTTACTGAAATATTTTATAAGAAGAAAATATATATTGAATAAGTGTCAAACAAAAATAGAGTCTAAAAGTAAACCTTATTAAACAGATTCAGCTTTAGAACAAATAAAACACATTATCTGTCTGTCTCAGTATACTGAAATCCTAAAAATGTCATGACCCTGACGGAAGAAGATAGAAGATGCTATAGTGGAGATTTTTCTTCCCACTCACCTCAGGTTAGGAAGGGATTTTAATTATTTCTATACTAATCCATTAATTATTCACAAAGTCGATGATCTGAGTGTTTCATCTCCATTCCGTCAGAGTAAAGCTTCAGGCTTCCCTTGGCTTTTGCTGGGTGTAGGTTGTTCAAATGCAGCCAATTTAGTCCTTTGTAGAAGTTTCTCAACACTTTTGTCAAGGTCTTCTATGACTGTATAGAAGTCTTTGTTTTATCAGATGAATTCCAAATGTGAGAGAAAATTATTTGGAAAAATATAATTAAATTTTATTTCAGATCCAATTTCAACCAAGGAAGACAACTCATACAAAAAGTTTAATTTCCACTGGGTTGGTTCATGTATGACTCGCTTGGAGGATTTTTAAGAATCTTCTATCTATCATGATAGTTAACAAAATTGAAAATCAAGAATATGAATCAGATGTATTTCCTAACTAAATTCTCAACAGGTTTTATTTTTTATTATACCACACTGTGTAGATGCAGTGACACAAACATAGATTTAAAGTAAACAGTTCATTTTCTTTGTATTGAAAATGCCTTAAAGAAAATATTGTCATCAGATCAACTCTGGTTATATATCTGAATCTATTTCTGGATAATATGATCAGAATTTGTTACAAGGCAACCAGAGTGGACCACAATGCCATGAGTTTATCACTTAGGGCCTCTATATGTTTTTGTTTTCAAATGGAAGAGAGCTCTTACTAACTGTTCTATTTTAGATTACCTTTAAATGACAGCTGTTTTCTCTGTATTTGTGAAGAACAATAAATTAATAGATATCTGACAATACACCTATTTGTCTCTATCCTTTGTACCTATGATTAAATTCTTACAAGATGTAACTTCCGAGTTTTACATGGTTATTTGAAATGTCACCATTTTAAGCAAAATAAACTTAAACATGAGAGATTAGCTCAGCTAAGCCATATACTTACTATAATAAAACCATAAAACACACCTGGAATTACAGTTTCCCAGCATCTACTATTGCCTATTGTCAGCTATTGAATATGTAGAGAATATCAGCAGCACTGAGGTGAAAGAATACAATACTTGGTATCAAACCCATCTGATGCTAATACATAAGAAGCCTTTGCTTTTCCCCCTGCCCACACCTTTTTAAAAAGATAAAAAATGATTAGAAAGAACAAATCAGACTCAGTTGCTTTATGTTTGTTCTTACTCTATTACTACTCTGGGGAAGCTATATCATCATACACAAATGTAAAGATGTAAAGATAGCCATGGTAGAGTCATAAGGTTATTATTTGAAATGTTAAAGTGCCTTTATAAACTGATATTTATAAACTGAAATTGCAGTAATACTCAGCAGTCAACATAAAGCACACTATTTCTGGCTCAAAAGGGTCAATGCACTAACTCTCCTGGATATTCAGTAGCATCCTCTATATTTTATACCAGGTAAAATAGAAAAAAGTTAGATCATTTTTCTACTTCTAAGTGGAACAGCAAAGATTCATCATAGAGTCTCTGACACAAAACAGGAGTTCAGATAGGTGAATGTTAGTATTAAATTTCACAGCCTCATTTTCACATTCTTGTTTATGCCTTAATTACTTGTACTCAAGTTTTCAAACCATTTTAATTCATGATCTTTTCTATTACAGCAGGTCCAGGCTTTCCCTTCTCACATCTTGCCTTGTCAATCTGATACAGAAACTAAAACCTACAAATGTAACAATTATTGAACTCAACTCTTCACAACCATCTTCCACCCAAAAGGATCTGATCTGCAACTGATCCACATTCTCTTGGTCAGTAATACCACCTTTCTCTCAGGAACCCAAGCCGTACCTAAATCATCCTTCCTTTCTTATTCCTCTCCCTTTACTTCAGCCAGTAAGTCCTAAAGCTTTGTCTATCTCCTAAAAATCTCTTTGGTAAGTTTCTTTCATCTTGTTATCACTATCAGTAGTTTTATTCAGGATATTGTTATTTTTTTTCTAGAACTGGCCTCCTGACTAGGTTTACTATGTTTAGTATCTCTCTAATTTTACTTCTTTTATTGCCCCAAACTTATGTTTCTGACACAAATTTGATCTTTTCACTATCCTATTTGAACAGCTCTGTTAAGCAGGATAGTATAAAAATTTCTGAACTTGTCTCCTGAGATCTTATATAAGGAAGCTCCATGTGACTTTTCTTACACTTTTTGTCGTAGTCTCTTTAGGCTGCTATAAAATTACCATAGGCTAGTTAGCTCATATACAGCAGAAAATTATTTATCACAGTGCTAGACTGAGAAGTCCAAGATCAAGGCGCCAACATATTGAGTGTCTGGTGGGGGTTCACTTTCTTTTCCACAGAAGGCCATCTTCTCACTGTAACTTCATTGGAGGAAGGAGCAAGGGAGTTCACTATGTCTTTATAAGGTATTAAATCTCATTTATGAGGTCTCTATCCTCATGACCAAATCACTTCCTAGAGTCCCCGTATGCAAATACCATCACATTGGGGATTATATTTCAACATATGAAATTGGGGGGAACACAAACATCTTGTCTATAGCACACACCTTTTCATCACCTTACATTCCAGCCATACTGGATCACCAGTATTACCAGAAATTACCAAGTTTATCTATACATTTGATAGTCTTATTGGAATAAGAGACTACAGAGGAAGTACAGCTCAGTGTTGAGGGCCACGAGTTTTGGAATGAATTCAAATGGAGGCCTTGAGTCTCTGCTTTGCAATTTGCTAGTAGTGAAACCTGGTCACTAAAATAATGAAGCCCCAAGTTTCAGTTTCTCATCTGTAAAATGAGGATTATATCACTCTTTTCAGGATTGGTATGAAGATTACCTATCTATGAGATTAACACAATGACTGGAAAATAGTAAATAATATATGGTAATAATTTACTGTGGCTATGACTGTTATTATTATGATTACTATTTGTACTACTGTTGAAGTTCCTTTGCATTTAGTTGCTACATGCTTTACAATTCTCAGCAATAGATATCGTTTTTCTGAAAGTGTACTTGCTTATTAGAAACAACTGAAAATAATTTAGGTTACTTTATTTTTAAATGGGTGATCAAGTTTTATAGTATTATTCTGATCTAAAAGAAATTTAATTATGAAAAAATATCTTTATAATCTAGGTTGGATGATTAACTTTGAAAACAACTTCAACAGATAATTTTAAAAGTATTGAGAGAAACATAAGCATTTTAATGTAGTTTTATGGTTAGGATAAATATTTATTATCCAAACACTTTTGGAAGAAAAGAGGAATTAATAATTATTAGGCAGAGACAAGAACAAATGAGAGTAGTTTCTGGAAAAGCCCCCTCTGTCCCCCAAGTTAGTTCAGTTTATTTTTATCTTGAGTGAGATTGAAAACCTTGGGTTGGAAAACATTGAATGTAGAAAGGTCTAACATTAAAATAAACAGTGAAATCAGTCACCATCCTTTACATAAAGCTAAACTTACCTTTGCTAGATGTTATGACATGTGTGACAAATGTAACAAAAATATTAAAACCATAATTATCAGATATTTATTCATAGAGAATTTAATTTTAATGAGGTAGAAGAGTAGTTTGGATATTTTTAAAATGTGGTAAGGATAAAGCAGGTCATATGTAAGTTATAACACACCCAGCTGCCAAAAAGTCCTTTGAGCTTTTGAGACAATAAAGAAATTCAGCATTACCTTTAATATTTGTGTGAAGATAAGAAGACACATGTTAAGTTAAAGGAGTTATTTAGTGTTCTTTGAAGGAAATGAAATGATGAATATTAAAAAAACTAAATAAGCATAGTGTTAAAAGGCTGTTGTCACTGCTGCGGAGAACTCATAAAGGAATCCTCTTTTCTCTTTGAAATCTAGTTTCATACGTATTTTACAACTTTTTACAAGACAGGTGACACAAAAACTGTTTTCTGCTTAGCTGGCATTCAGTAGTCTGCACATCAACAGGAAAGAAAAGATGTAAGGAAAGTAGTTTATCTGTTAAAAAAACACATTCCTGATAGTATTCACCTGCTAAAAATCTCACATGCATTTAATAAGGTGAGGCAGTAAATCTCCTGTTTTATCACCAGCTTTACTGCATGCTCATTAGGTGTGCACTATGTGTAGAATACTCCACTAAGCACTGAGATTTCAAAAGTTTGCAGAGCTTCTTCACAGAAGGTATTGGACAGTAACTTAGATACTATGAAATATGACTATGCTTACCCAGTCATAAAGAAAAGCTTCATGAAAGAAAAACTCAATCTGTTTTGCCTGAATTAATAGACTCTCCCAGTGTTTGTACATGGATTATTTTTTTTATATTTTCTTTCTGCATTTTTCCTGTTGTAATCCCTAGATCCTACATCTAGACCACAATCCAGTACCTTTGGTTTATGTTACTTTGCCCTGACATTTTAAACTAGATTCTGACTTTATGCTGCAGTTGACATACAAACTCAATACTGTTTGAAAAACATACCATATGACCTCTAGATTTCACTTCTAATTCACCTGGAGAGGGGAAGTGACATTTCTAGAAATGCTATATCACAGAGACCTAGAATTTCACAAAAAATGAACTGTAAGATTTAAAAACTGGGAAAGGACCAAGATAGTGGATTAGAGGCTCTTAATGTGCCTCAGCCGCCTTGAAATAGGAAGACAGTGAATAAAGATCCACTCTGTAAGCTTTAATTCAAGAAGGAAAATGGGAATCCCCTGGATCATAAAATACACCCCAGATTCTGGGGAGAAGAATACTGGCAAACAGGCTCATTGATGGTGTCCAGCTGATAAAAGTGAGTGAGGCCCCAGTGCAAAAAAGAGGCAGAAAGCCTCCATCTGTGACTCACCTTTGCACTGTAGAACCAGGAAACTCAGGCCAAGGGAGAGCACTTTTGTTTCCCTAAGCCCTGGAACTAACATGCGGAGAGGCTTGGGGCCACTGTGAGGGAGACACTGGGAAAAGCTGCAGGCATTTTCATATACTCAAACACAGCAGTATGCCAGTTTTTAATCTGTTATTCTTTGGCAACCTGGCAGTGTGGCCATAAAAACATTTTAAGCTCCGGGCAGAGATTGAAGTGCCTGCTCTGAGTGGAGTAGGGTCCTCCAAAGCCAGAACAGTGGAAAGCACCTCAGCAGTAAATGCTGGAATTGTGCTCACCTCTGTTGCAAGCGTGAGGGAGGAAGTGAGCACCTATAGCTGCAGTTTCTCCTGGGCAGCTAGACTTGCAGCCAGCAGCTTGGTGACCCATAACTAGTCTGTGTGTGCCATTGCTGGATGTTCTATTCTGCTCCCATGAGATCATGGTGCAGTGGGACACTCTCCATTCCATACCCAAGCAGATCTTCAGGCATTCAGATTACCTGTTCAAGTAGTTCAGCAGCCTGAGTTGCCCTATCCCTCCTGTACAGGGATCTTGGTGCAGGAGGGCCTGCTCCACTCCACACCCAGGCAGATCTTCAGGCATTTGGAGCATCCGTTTGTGTGGGTCAGCAGCCTGAGCTGCCCCACCCTTCCTGGACATAGATCCTGGTATAGTAGGACCCTTTCCAATCCACACTAAGTGAGGTTTCTAGACATTCAGAGCACCAGCTCTCCTGGATCAGAAACATGAACAGCCTTCCCCTCCTGTACAGAGATCCTGTTGCAAGGGGTCACTATTTACTACATGTCTAGGCATGTCTCCAGGCATTCAGAGCACCTGCTTAAGTTGTTTAGCAGTGTGAGTCACCCTACCCTCCCTGTGCAGAGGGCCTGATACAGCAGGGCCCTCTCTGCTCCATGTCCAGGCAGATCTCCAAGCATCTGTAGGACCTATTCTTCTCAATTAAGTATTTAGGCTACTCCCCATTCCCACACAGAAAACTTGGGGCAGGAGGTTTCCCCGCTCTATACCTTGGCACACTTTTGGGTGCTTGGCGGCCCTCTATTGGATTCTCCCTCAGCATTGGTGCTATGCCTCATGTTGGAGGACATCTACGTGGGCCTACCAAATCCAACCCTGTCCACTGTGACCCCAGTGCCCCTGGGACTGAGCAAGGAGCTCAGACCTGTGTGCACTCCATGAATCATTCCATTGCTTGAGGCAACAGAGCTTCTCCCAGTGAACAAGGATCAAGCATATGCCTAGCCACACTGGCACCAGCCAGCTCCTACTTATAAGTGCTATCTAGTGGCTTGCAGGTCATACTGCACAGCTCAATATAAAACCTGCCAAAAGACATTCATAGATCTATAGAAAGAAGGCCAAAAGACCTGCTCAACATTCTCTACAGTTGCACCACCTAGCGGGGGTGGGAGGGGGCAGGAGAGAAGGAAAAGGAAAGAAAAAAAATAATGTTACATGAAAATAACTGCAAAATTTAGAAGTTCTAGTCTCTCCAGATAAGGAAGTGCCAGCGCAAGAATGAAACATTTAAATGTAGTGACACCAGTAAAAGATTGCGTTAGCTCCTTTGTTTCCTAACCAAAATGGAAACCCAGAACAAAGGGAACCCCATTAAGCTAACAATGGACTTCTTAAGGGACTATTTTTAGCACTCAGAAAGAGAAGAAATTCTACAAATTTTATATCCTGCCAATCTAAGCTTCCTAAGCGTAGAAAAAAAAATCTTCCAGACAAGCAAGGTCTATCAGAATCGGTTACCGCTACACTAGCCTTACAAGCGATCCTTAAGGGAGTTCTAACACAGAAATGAAAGAATAATATCTACTATCACAAAAAAACACTTAAGTACATGGCCCAAAGACTGTATAAAGCAACCACAGAGTAGAAACTACAAAGCAACCAGCTAATAATTTCACAATAGGATCAAAACCGCATATATCCATATTAATCTTTAATGTAAATAAATGCCCTGCTTAAATGGCACAAAGTGGCAAGGTGGATAAAAAGGAACAAGGTACATCTGTCGTTATCTTCAAAAGACCCATATCAAATGTAATAACATCCACAGGCTCAAAGTAAGCAAACGGAGAAAGATCTGCCATGAAAATGGAAAATAAAAAGAGCAGGGGTCACTGTTCCTACAATAGGTAACACAGACCATATGCCAAGAACAGTAAAAAATGACAAAGAAAGGCATTAACAATGATAAAGCAATCAATTAAAAAAAGACTTAGTTACTCTAAAAATATACTCAACCCAATATTTGTGCATCCAGAATTATAAAACAAGTACTTGCAGAACTACAAAAAGACTTAGACCGCTACACAATAATAGTGATGGACAGTAACACCCCACTGACAGCATTAGACACATCATTAGGGCAGAAAACTAAAAATGAAACTCTGAACTCAAATTTGACACTTGATTAACTGGAGCTAATAGACATCTACAGAACACCCCACCCATTAACTACAGAATACACATTATTCTCATCTGCACGATGAACATAATTCAAGATTAACCATGTGCTCAATCATAAAGAAAATCTCAAAAAATTAAAAAAAAATCAGAATTATACCAACTATGCTCTTAGATCACGGTGGGTAGATTTCTCAAAAACATACAATTACATGGAATTTAAACAACTTGCTTCGGAATGACTTTTGGGTAAACAACAAAATTAAGGCAGAAATGTAAAAAAAAAATACTTTGAAATAAATGAAAACAGAACCACAACATACCAAAATCTCTATTATGCAGCAAAAGCAGTGTTAAGAGTAATGTTTATAGTGCTGGATACCTACCTCAAAAAGCTAGAAATTTCTCAAATTAATGATCTAACATCACACAGAGGAGACAGAAAAAAAGAAGAACAAACTAACCCCAAAACTAGCAAATGAAATTATTAACAGTGCGAACAGGTAACCTATAGACTGGTAGAAAATTTTTACAAACTGTGTATCTGACAAAAGTCTAAAATTTAGAATCTTTAAGAAATTTAAACAATTGAATAAGCAAAAAAGAAATAACTCCATTATGAATTAGGTAAAAGACATGAACAAATACTTCTCCAAAGAAGACATGTAAGTGGCCCAAAAATATATGAAAATTGCTCCACATCGCTATTCATCTGAGAAATGCAAATCAAAACCATAATAAAATACCATCTCATGCCAGTCAGAATGGTCCTTATTAAAAAGTCAAAAAACAACAGACATTGACAAGGCTGCAGAGAAAAGGGAACATTGAAACACTGTTGGTGAAAATGTAAATTAGTCCAACCACTGTAGAGAGCAGTTTGGAGATTTCTCAAGTAATTAAGTGTTGAACTACCATTTGATTGATCAATCCCATTACTGGATTTCTAAAGAAAATAAATTGTTCTATCAAAAAGACACATACACTTGTATGTTCATGAAAGCACTACTCACAATAGCAAAGACCTGAAATCAACTTAGGTGCCCATCAGCAGTAGATTGCATAAAGAAAATGTGGTACATCTATACAATGGAATACTATGCAGCCATAAAAAAGAACACAATCTTGTCCTGTGTGGCAACATGAGTGTAGCTAGAGGCCATTATCCTAAGTGAGTTAACACAGGAACAGAAAACCAAATACTGTGTTCTCACTTTATCAGTAGGAGTTAAATATTTGGGTGCTTACGGACATAAAGATGGCAACAATAGAAACTGGGGATTACCAGAAGTGGTGATGTGGGAGGTGACAAGTTTAAAAAAACTATTAGGTACTTTGCTTAGTATCTGGGTAATAGGATCATTTGTACCCTAAACCTCAGCATCACACAGTATTACCATGTAAAAAATATTTATATGTACCTATTAAATCTAAAATAATTTTAAGATAAACTATAGGAAATATTTGCAAATATACATGAAATCTGGATTAATATTACAAATTCATCCAAAAATATTTATTGGCCATCTACAATGTGCCCAGCATCATCAAACATGTTGGGAATAGAGCAATCTAAAGAGCAGTGAAGTTCCTTCTTACAAGCCACTTGCATTTTAGTATATGTTGAAGACAGACAATGCCCTAGATATGTAATATACTGTATCAAATAATGGTGTGTTCTGTAGAAAAATAAAACAGAACAATGAGGCTGGGGTATGATGGGCATAAGTGGAGGTACTGTGTCTTGCAGGGAGATGCAAAAGCCACTCAGATAAGGTGTTGTTTGTGCAGAAACATGAAGGAAATGAAGGGCCTGAGGATAGGCTGGGGAAGCACATTCCAGGTAAAGAAAACATCACTGCAGAGGCTCCAGTGCAGAGGTGTAGTTGCTGCTTTCAAAGAATAATAAGTGCAGTTAGAGTCCAACAAACCATAAGGAAAGTAAGAAGAGATACGGTTAGAGGTTGGCAGAGGCAGATTGGGGACAGTCTTCAGGCCATATTAGGAATTGTGGCCTTATTGTGTGAGATACAAAGCCATTACACATTTACAGCAGAAAAGGGATATGGTGTGATTTCCTTCTTCAAGGATTATTCTGGGTGTGTGTGGAGGATAAGCTGTAGAAATGACAAAATTGAAAACCAGAACACTAGTCCTGAAGCTACCTGAATGCATCATATGAGAGATAATAGGGTTTGGATTGGGCAGGAATGATAAATATGGTGAGAAGTATTGAAATTCTGAATATATCTTAAAGGTAGAGTTGATAGGATTTGTAGATCGATCAATAAGATTGAGGGGTTAAGTTCGATTCTAAGTAACTGGTAATATCAGGCTATCATTTAATAAGATTAAAAAGCATATGTTTGTGTAAGTGAGGGAGGTGTGAGTGTGTGTGTGTGCACACCTGTGTAAAATATCAAGTTAAGTTTTGGACATAATATGTTTGCATTGCAATTAGACAGCCAAGTCAAGAGGTGAGTAGGAGCTGGACACGTTTGTTTGGAGTTCACATGAGTTTAGTGATAGAGTGTAAATTCGGGAATCCTCAGCATCTAGATGTTATTTAAAGCCCTGGATGTGGATAAGGTCACTGTAATGAGTAAAGGGAATAAAGTTTAGGACCTGAGCGTAGGAACATTCTGAGATCTAGAGGTTGAGAGGATGGGATGCAGCAAGAAAGAGACTGTGAAGAAAGGGCTAGTGAAGTAGACATAAGATATAAAAGAAAGTACTAACTGCGTCGTGGTTTATCTTCTTAGAGATCTAGTAAGATGTGTGCTAAGAAAATATCAGCTGGCCACGGTGACTTGTGCCTGTAATCCCAGCACTTTGAAAGGCCGAAGTGGGCAGATCGCTTGAGCCCAGGAGTTTGAGACCAACCTGGGCAACATGGCAAAACCCCATCTCTACCAAAAACCCCTCAAAATTAGCCTGGCATAGTGATGCACACCTGTTGTTCCAGCTACTTGGGAGGCTGAAGTGGAAGGATCACTTGAGCCCCCGACTTGGAGGTTGCAGTGAGCCAAGATCATGCAACCTTGTGACATGATCTTGTCACAAGGTAACATGAGTTACCTAGGTAACAGAGTGAGACCCTATCTCAAAAAAAAAAAAAAAAAAAAAAAAAAAAAAAAAAAAAAAAAGAAAGAAAAGAAAAGAAAAGAAAAAAAAGGAAGAAAAGAAATTACTATAAATTATCATTAGATAATTAGGTACGGCAACGAGGAGTTCACTGGCAAGAGTGGCAAGGGTCATTCCTGGCCAAAGGCTTACTTGAGTGGACTGAGGAAGTTCGTGGAGGAGATGAAGGAATTATTTCAAACACGTATATTGAAAAGACTGCATCTCTCGAAGAACTTTATATGAATTGACTTTCTATGAGGAAGTTACATGTATTAGCTACAATTTGTAGACAAGAAAACTGAGTTAACAGAAAGCCTATATAACTTGTAGAATAACATACAGTAAGTGATGACGCAGGGATTTTTTTTTTGAAAAGGAATGTCCCTCCATCGCCTGGACTGGAGTACAGTGGTGCCATCTCAGCTCACTACAACCTCTGCCTCCCTGGTTCAAGCAATTCTCCTGTCTCAGCATCCCGAGTAGCTGGGACTACAGGCGCCTGACTATTTTTTGTATTTTTATTTTTCGTAGAGACGGAGTTTCACCTTGTTGGTCAGGCTGATCTCGAAATCCTGACGTTGCCATCCACCTGCCTCAGCCTCCCAAAGTGCTGGGACTACAGGTGTGAGGCACTGTGCCAGGCTGGAGCAGGGATTTTTAACCCAAGGAGTCTAACTTCAGGAATCTGGCTCTTAATCTCTACATTACAGCAAAAGATTCTCTACAATTAGTTCCATCACTTCCTGAACTAAGACTACAAAAATGAAATGTGCCTTTTCCTAGGAATAACGTCAATGATGATACTTTCATCAAATTTTTCTGCAACCATTTTTCTTGCAGTTGACACCATTCTTCACCTTTCTTTTGCTGGCTGGAGGGAAACAGGGAAAGTGTAGTGCTATGGTTTGAATGTGTCTCTTCCAAAATTCGGGTGTTCTTAATGGGACAGTATTAAGAGGTGGGGCTTTTAGAAAGTGATTAGGCTATCTACATTCCTCTGGCATAAATGAAATTTAGACCCTCATAAAAGAGGCTTTGCACAACATTCAGTCCTTTTTCCCTCCTTGCTTCCGCCATGTGAGGACACAGCGTTATTCACTCTGGAGGACACAGCAACAAGGCACCATCGTGGAAGCAGAGAGCAGCTCTCATTGGACATCGAATTCCAGCACCTTGATCTTGTACTTTTCAGCCTCCAGAACGTGAGAATATATTACCCAGTTATAGGCATTTTCTTACAGTAGCACAAACTAAGACAGGAAGTAATATAACAGAAAATGGTAAAATAATACAGACATGAATGATGAAGTTCAAATGAAGATACAAACATTTAATAATCTTATGGCTTTCTTCTACTGAAAACAAAACACTAAAAAATTCCCAGTTTATATGAATTATGGAAGAAGATAAAAAATGCACTGATCGTGCCTTATCTGATACATTGTACATATCAAAATATGTACCCCATGAATATGTAAAATTATTTGTTAATAAAAAATAAAACATTGAAAATTAAAAACAAAGCTCCGAAAGTATGTATGATTACTATTGTTACAGGATCTTTGGGGTGTCAATTTTCCATCAGGAAACCTCTGCAGCTGTGATGCCTTTGCCTGCGTCCAGGAAGAATGAGGTACAAAGATAAGTAAGAATGAACATGAAGAAGATGAGCTTTATTGAGTGTTAGAACAGCTGAGAGGAGATGCACAGTGGCAGTGGGTAGCTCCTCTCTGTAGGCAGGTCCTTCATCCAGTGTTCGGTCCTCAGCAGATAGAAGGCCTTGGAGAGGGTGACTTCTCTCTGCTCCCTGTTCATCCCATGTCTGTAGCTCTCAGAAGAGAGGAGGCCCCGGAGAGAGTGGCTCTTCTCTGCCTGTAGTTCATCTCTGCAGCTCTCAGAGGGTAGCTCCTCTCTGCAACTGGTTGTTCCATCCTCTCTCTGCCCTCTTCGTCTCTGGCAATCCTCTCCCATGCTCTGGCTGAATCCAGGCTTTAATGGACCTCAGAGGGAAGGAAGTGCCTGCCGATTCGTCCATGGGCAGCCTTGGGCCAGTGGGAAGAGGCACCACAAGTGCCCACTCCAGTCTGTGGGACTGGCACCTTGTCCCCACCCTTCAGGCCCTCTCTGGCCTGAAGATGGGGCCTTACTGGGACCTGTCCTTTTCCACCCAGGAATCAGTCTGCCCCCTGCTGCCATTCATGGCCCCTAGGGTTTGGCCCCAGCCTCTGCTCTGAGATTGAAGCAGGTGCCTGGAGCGGAGAGAGGCAAGGCAGTGGGAGCAGACACCCACGAGCCTGCTCAGGGTATTGGGGGTGTCTTTCCTAGGTCCCCTCAGGGTGCAGGCTGCAGAGATACCTGGATCTTGTGCCTGGAAGGCAGCTGCAGTTGGACTCAGGAGGGCAGATCTTGCCTGCTCCTACCCCCCTCCAAGAGCACAGGGAGGCTCAGACCCGAAGCTACTCTTTGGGCAGGGATCTTGCCTGCTCAGTAGAGCAGGAGGCCTGGGTCTACAGCCACAGTTTGGGTAGCAGCAGCAGCACCAGGAGCTCCTGCCCCAACTCAGAAGAGGCAGGGCTCCCATCAGTTCCCTGGAGTGTGCAGCCCTAGCACACCTCCCTGCTGCAGCTGGCATCAGGCAGCAGCCACGGCCATCACTGTGTCCCAGGCATCAGGATACCAAGTACCAGGACAGACAAAGACATCATTCTCTGAAAGCTTATAATCTAGTGAAAACAGAAAAAAATTAGAACATTATAACACAGTGTGACATTTTGTTGAATATTACATTAGTGCAGGTGCAGGTAAGGTGGAACACCAAACTGTAGACCTAAGCTGGTCCAGACCTGGGAAGACTTCCCTCAGCAAACACTGTAAGTTGAGATCAGAGGAACATATGGACTATTAGGTATATACTCTGTAAAACTCTCAACGTATAGCCTTTAGATAGACATATGTATAGATTAGGGTGAGCAAACTCATGGGCCCAATCTGGTCTTCCAGTTTTTTGTAAATAAAGTTTTACTGAACACAGCTTTGGTCCATGTACATATGACTGCTTTGTCAACACAGTGGCAGAGCATAGTGTCCATATAATACACAAAACAGAAAATATTATTTGGCCCTTTATAGAAAAAATTTGCCAACTCCTGATATAAATAATTAACTTATTACATGTATAAAGTTACTTATTGTAATTAATGTTTTCAAGGAACATTTGTAAAACTTCGTCATTAAATTATTATATTTAAAATATTTTAAAATTAGATTCTCAAATGAAATTTTTTTAATTAAAAAATATGGGTGAGCTTTTTATAAGGCAATTTATCAACTAGTGCTTATGAGCTGTGGCCCCCTTAAGATGGGATGAGATCTCCAAGTCATCACAGTCCCTGCCACTCCTTGTTTTTCCTGCATGTGACTCCTTGTCACTCATTTATATTATTTTTCTGGACCCTCTAGAAATTTGAGTGTTGATCCATAGAAAGCAAATCCAAAATGTAGTATGTCTTTCTAAGCAAATCCCAGGAAAGATAATCAATGGAAGTTCAAAGATTAAAATACAGATAATTGGCAGAGGATATGGCACATGTGAATGATTATTTTCATGTATTCTAACAAAGTTAAATCCTCATCATTTTTATTATCTGTTTCAGAGAATTACAGGGACTGAGATGGGCGCTTCTTATCTAAGAACAAGTTTCCCAGGAAGGATAAAGAAATAGATAATTTATTGGTCCTGATCTTCCACAGAAGCAGAAATATGTTGCCTCAGTGAAAGAACAATGTAGGAAGTGAGCGAGGACAGTCTAAATTAAGTTTCACTCTGATGAAGATGGTAGTTCTCATGATCAATACTGTCTTTGTAATTTTACCATTGTCTGTTACATTGTCTTCTCTGTGTTTCCTTCGAGTTGTTTCAGAGAATAAAGTGTTAAGGAATGGACAAAAAAAAAAAAAAAATCACATTCCATTCTGCAGTGGACTGGAGGAAAAGTGTCTAGCTGGGAGAAGAACGGCTGCAGAGAAGGAAGCAGAAAGATGAGCTGAGAGAGTAAGTGGGGTGTTAGAAGTCAACATGGGATAACAAAACTGTCTGGTGTTTAGATCACTACAGAGGGCTCTACATTGCATTGTACATGATCAACAACAAGAGTAATGTTTTGCTGACTCTGGGCCTGAGGTAGGCTCCTTAAAAATCTCTGTGGAGAAAGAGAGGTCCCAGAGTGTGGGCTGGAAATTAACTGATCTCAGGTGCAAAGAAGATTACAAAAGCGTAGGACTTGGTGCTTTTCTTTGCAAAGCCAAACATTTGTCATTTAAATTGTATCATCTGAGGTGTGGCAAAAGATATGATTCCTTTATTAAATCAAACTGTGAGTAAATGGATATCCCTAAAATTGTAGCTTAAAGTAATGCACTAAGAAACAAGTATCTAGAGTTCATTTGAGCTTAGAAACCTAAAATAATTTTCTTTTAGAAAATGTAAATAACAGCTAATTGGGGAGATAAGGAAAGGAATTGTAAGAGTCAAGTCATATTTTTTAGTCTGTGATTAGGCTAATGTGTAATTTTTTAAGAAATGCTTTATTCCCTATGTCTAGATAAGAGTGTTAATGCAGATTCACTTAAGAGTTTTCCAAGAAGATTTAGTCACTTTTACTTTGTTAAGGAATTTTTAAGATGCTCCATGATTCTTGATGATTTTGTGCCTTGTTTCCTTCTCCTTCTGTTTAGTCTTCTCATCTTTTACTTTTTCATATTTTTTTCACCTCTTTATGTAAGAAAGTAGATAAGATATGGAACAGTTTGGCAAATTGGTTGACAGAGCAGGAGGTGCCTGGGAAAACCAAAGCAAACCCAGTCTGGACATTTTGTCTTTTATGTTGCTGAACTTTATGAAACTACTGATGCTTTAATGCTTTTGACCTATTAAGAAAACAAATTCATATGGTTCAACCTACTCAAAAATGCATCATGTCATTCCTCTTCCCAAGACAATTTCAGTTGCTTCCTGTGGCTACCAATGTAAAATCCAGACTCATTAGCCTGGCTGTTCCAGAGGGCTCATCAACAGGGCACGGCACTTCTCTACCACAATTCTCTAATCCAGTTAAGTTGGCCCCACTCAAAATCCACGTCCTTTAGAAGGCTTCATAGCTCAATGTAGTGATTCTTTCCTTCCCCAAGCACCCAGCATTGTGTATAAACGTATACCGTAGTATACGATGCACAATTAACCATGTGCTCATCTTTTAGTCTTGCAGTACTCTGAAACATGCTCTCTCAAATGGTTCTACTTTAATCACAAATTAAAATACAAACTGCTTATGAACAAAGCCATGCTTTAAGCATTAAAAAAATCTCTATCTATTCTAATATTTTACAGCACAATTGGAATTTGATTAAATATTTTTGGCTTTTTTTTTTTTTGGTCAATATTTTTGTTGTTGTTGCAGTTGACTAATCAAGATTTAGAGAATTCTGCCCCAACTGATATATTTTGGGGAATTTGAAAAATGGAAAGCCATTATGTGGGCAGTTTCTTTTGCTATTTGATGCCTTTTCTATATACTTTAGGAGAAGATTATTTGAAGTTCCTGTACTTTGTTAGAATCTGGATTCCAAACTTCAAATTTAGTTGTTTTTGTTCAATAATCTTAAGTTCAAGGGAATTGTGATCAAGATGTGAGAAGTGCATTTGTGCTTGTGAGAGCGTCTCAGCTTACCGTGGAAAGAATCCTTTCACATAAATTATGCAAACTGTCTAAAAGAAGAAAATTACACCACACCTCGTACAAATCCTGAGCTCCAGGGAAAGAGGCTCTGTGGGGGAAAGTTAATTTTAGGCAACCCACTGAATAACTTTTCTGTGTATGACAGTGGGATGGATGTACAGGGTACAGGGGCTGCCATGTGGCAGGCAGGGACTGCTGTGGAGCTGGCAGTGGCCCCAGGGTGTGACTGGCAGGGACTGTCTTGCAGCAGCTGGGAGCAACAGGAGGTGGCGGTGGTGAGCGTTATGGCTGGCAGGAAGATGGCCATACAGCTGGCAGTGGGAACTATGAAGCAGTAATCCGGCTGGGGCTGCTGTCAGCAATCCCAACCAGGTACCAACCCTGCTTAGAGCTCTATGAGAAATCAAGGGTTGATATCATCTGATTCTAAAAATAGTCAGCCAGGCCACATGAACTGGCAAAACAGAACATTTCATGTATGTGTTGGATGACCTTCCTTGCCATGAATACCCGTTACTGGTTATTTTCATGGCTTCTTGATTTTTCCCATTGAAAAAGAAATACCAGAAAACTACAACTATTAGCAGCCTAAGGACAATTTTCAGTGATAGAGACCCTTGAATCTGTCCCCGTAAATGCCTAATTAAATGTTATGTCTCAACCAGTAATAAGAGAGTGAAGCATCTGGCTCTTTTAACAAAGGTTTAGGACAGCAATGCTCAAAGGTAACTTCCATTTTTATAGAAACAAGGTTGTAATCTAATATTAAAGAAAGGTCACCTTTGCTGGAAATTCACATTTGTGCTTTGCAATTGTTTTAATCCAAAGTACATCCAAATGAAAGAACATTAGGGCAGCCAAGGTTAGCATTGGGCTGCTCTGGTACACACAAACACACACACATCCCTTCCGAATGTACCCAGTGGATTTGCAAAGTGTTATGTGAAGAACATGACAATCTAAGAGCTGAACAAAGAGCTGAGCAAAGAGCATAGCTAGAGAATCCTTTGCCTTTATTGTGCTTGATACTGTCCACAAAAATTTCATTTTATAACATTCATTTATAGCAATAGGATGTGGATTGGGAATCCTCATGTTGGCAGTGAAGGAAACCATAAGACAATCCAGAGTTTAAGGAAATGAAACTATTACACTGAAGAATAACAACAGCACTAGTTTTAAAATAATTATTTCTTTCTTTATGTCTTCATTTTTTCACCATTTTCTCGTTTTTTTTTTTTTAAATGTATTTGATGTGATCTTAACATTGTCACTAAAATTTTAAGCAATCTCTTCGTGATAATATCACTTAGCCCCATTTCAAAAGGCAAGTAGCTCCTAATACAGTTTATTGTGAGAAGCAAAGTTTTGGGTGTGTGAATATGATGAGCAGGGATTTGGGTACATTTTGCAAAAGAGGGCATCTTTCTCATTTCTGGCTCCGCTGGCAATTGAAACCATTTTGGATGTTACCTGCTTTGTGTTTTAATTTATTCCACAAGAGAATGAAGGATATTCTAGTATAATATTACTCTACTGTATTCTTAGGACTGATAATATGTAAAACTATAACTTCCAAATTATTGTGGGCTCCTTTAAACTAGAGTTTATAAAGTTAAATAGCCCATTTTTCTAATACTTTTTATACCACTCAGTAAATAATACATAGCTATAAGATTTTCCTGCTTTAAACTTAATCTACCATATTTATTAGTGTGCCAGTTACAGAACTGAATATATAAATTTGCTTATTTTAGTTCAAAAATAACAATTATTTGGTTGTATGCATGATAAAAGAATATTGAAAAAATATGGAGACAATTGCCAGATGTTTACTGCCAATTGCAATTCTTGTTAATGCCATGTTATTTTATTTAATGTCTTAGGAAATCCTAAGCAATGTTCACGGCTGAATGATGCCTTGTGATATCACAAGTTGTTTTTCCCCTCTTCTAACTACAAGAATGGCAGCTTTCCAACATTATTACTTTGGAGAAAAAAATTGCTCTCTAAAACCAGATTGTATTTATAAAATGTTTTTTTATAAAATCTTTTCAGAGAAATAACTTTGAAAAATTAGATGAACTGGATTTTGATTATTTCACGGGTCTCCTTTTTGTGTATAATGCACGTCAAACTGTTTCTCTGAGAACTCAGGATCAAGATGACATAGGGCCTTAAAAAGGGTAAATAGCAGTAAAAGTTGATGACTTGGAGTCAGGGAGCCCTGAACTGGAAACCCAGCTCTCCTTACTTGCTGTGCACATCTGAGAATTCTTAACCTCACCTAAACGGTTAACTCTGACAAAATGGAGCTGATAATAGAAGCCTCATTACAGGAATATCGCGACAGTTCAGTGATGTAATTCATGGAAGGACTTAGCCTAAAAGCTCACAGTGACACAAGAAAATAACCGAGCAGCGATGCTAGGAACCACATGGTTTTCTTCTAAGCCAATGCCTCATTCTCACATTACAGTACCGGGCTTTTATCTTTAGGAATGCCAGTTTCATTTTTCTCAGCTGATGTGGACTGCTATTAGCATTTCTGGAAATAATAGTTTCTATGGAGGCAATTCCCTGAGAAACAAAATGAAAGAAAGCAAACAAATCAACAATCACAACAGATATAACAAATCTATGGAAAAAATTAAAGCTGTAACAAATAGCCTGCTTTGTTTTTCAGGAAATTTGCACCAAAATGATTTTTCTTCTCCCTGTTGGCCAGGCTGAAGTGCAGTGGTGCAATCTTGGCTCACTGCAACCTTTGCCTTGGGTTCAAGTGATTCTCCTGCCTCAGCCTCCTGAATAGCTGGGATTACAGCCATGCACCACCATACCTGGCTAATTTTTTTTTTGTAGTTTAGTAGAGACAGGGTTTCACCATGTTGGCCAGGCTGGTCTCAAACTCCTGACCTCAAGTGACCCGCCCACCTCGGCCTCCCAAAGTGCTGGGATTATAGGTGTGAGCTACTGCACCCGGCCATAAGTTTTCTTAAATGTACTTTTCAGCTTCTTTTATAATTCTTATAGAGGCCTAACAGTGACTTAGGCTATACTATAAAATGTAAATAGAGCTTCCTGAGTCAAATTACAAATTTCTTACTGATTGCATTGTGATTAAGAAGAAATCTATTGAGTTCCTGCCGCATCCAGGCTCTGTGCTGTGTACTGGGGATTAAGCGGTCAGCAGGACGGGCCTCCTCTGTTGTCCTGCAGCCTTCAGTGAAGTGGTGGAGTCGGAGATGCATTGTGTAATTATGAGTGTGGAAAATGAGGAGATGGGGAAAGACTAGGTGATATGACGATACAGCAAGGGAATTTACTCTAATTTAGCTAGGTCATATATTATCTCTGGAGTAGGTAATATATGATTTCAACCCTAATAAAGAGACAAACTGCCTCAGAGACAGGTAACTTTCTTCACTGGTAAAATAATTTTGTTGCGCCCTTATCATAAATAATTACTTTTAAAAAATTAACTGCTGTTATAGACAGAGAATATTGGGTCCTTTTTTTTCTTTGCTATGCAGAATTGCATAATAACTGGTTTGATAACCAATTGTTGTTGGCTAATAGTGTGGAAGGTGCTTTACAGGATTTTAATACAAATTTGTGAAGTATTATTTTTATTTTGTAGATACAGGAAACATTATTAAAGAATGTTTCTAATGTCACATAGGTAGAAAGCGGTGGAGAAAAGACGTGTTCCAGGCCTGGTACTTCCAACAATGACAAGTTCGTCATCTCAGAGCGATAGCACCCAGTCAGAGCAAGTGAGTTTATTAGCAGGAGGCTGTCATTTCTATTGTTCTATTCTTTGTTTGTTTGTTTGTTTTAGATAGAGTCTCGCTCTATAGCCCAGGCTAGAGTGCAGTGGTGCGATCTCAGCTCAGTGCAGCCTCCGCTGCTCAGGTCCTAGTTCAAAGAATTCTCCTGCTTCAGCCTCCTGAGTAGCTGGGATTACAGGTGTGTGCCACCATGCTCAGTTAATTTTTGTATTTTTAGTAGAGACGGGGTTTCACCATATTGGCCAGACTGGTCTTGAACTCCTGACCTTGTCATCTGCCTGCCTCGGCCTCCTGAAGTGCTGGCATTACAGGTGTGAGCTACCACGCCTGGCCTATTGCTCTATTCTTTAAAATAAATCTTAATGATGAATACAATAAAGAATAAATGGAACAAAACATTTTAGGCACTCAGATGAAAACAACGCTTCAGTTGGTTACTGAATGAGAAAGTGAGAATGTGGACTCCATAGGGCAAGGACCTTTGCTTGATATTCACTGATGAACCCAAATACCTAGAACACTGCTGCTATTGAAAATTATTTGTTGAATTAATACATGACAAATGATAAAAATCAATCATTTATCATTGTGGAGAGAAAAGATGCAGCACTTGTCTGTATTTGAAGTTGTTAACTTCTCTCAAATTTTTTGAGTCAAGCAAGGCATAGTGTCAGACCAATTTAATTGGCAAAATTACAGATTTAAAAATTTTATAAAGACTTGATAAAGGATTCTGGTTTATGACTATCCTGCTGAAGAATAATGAGAAGATAAGGAAGTTTCTTGATATGTAATGGGATAGGTTTATTTTTTAAAGGTAAATATGAAGATGGAGTGGAAAGTTGCAGAAACAGCAGTAATTTTAGGGATCAAGCGTATTATAGGGATGCCTCTTCACACTGAAATAGCTTTTATTTTTTCATATCTCTTCCCTGCATGAAAAATTTGAGGACCTGGGGAGGTTGCCAGAAGTAATGACACACTCAGAACCATATACTTATCATGTAAAACTAATTAGAAACATAAAAATAGTCCTACAAAAGTGAAACATTACCATATATATAATATATACCACATATATATATAATATTACCATGTCACACAGGTAGAAAGTAGTGGTAATATTATATATATTTATTTATATATACTATATATTTTGAGACAGAGTCCCATTCTGTCACTCTGGCTGGAGTGCAGTGGCACAATCTCGACTCACTGCAGCTTTCACCTCTCGGTCTCAAGCGATTCTCAGGCTTCAGCCTCCCGAGTAGCTGGGATTACAGGCGTGCGCCACTTCACCCAGCTAACTTTTGTATTTTTAGTACAGGCAGGTTTTGTTATGTTGGCCAGGCTGGTCTCCAACTCCTGGCCTCAAGTGATCCACACACCTCGACCTCTCAAAGTTCTGGGAATATTACCATGTTTTAAAGGAAATTATTAATTGCCATTGGAAATCATAATTACACCTGTATGTTTTAGTCACTGATTCATTCAATAAATTATTATTTGTGACACCTAATATGTGCTAAACACTGATTTGGTCGCTTGAAATAGATCAATGAACATAATGGACAAAGGTTCCTGATCTTGTTGCACTCATAGTCTTAAAGGGAGAGACAGTATGCAATTAAAAAAATAAGAACATTATTAAAATACGTGTTGTGGAGAAAAGAAAAAGGCAAGTGGGATAAGGCATATTGGGAGAGGTGGTGGGTGGGTAGTTACAATTTAAGTAAATTGGTCAGGGTAAACCTCATTGAGAAGATGACATTTAACAAGAGGAAGCAGAAAAACAACAAACTCAGTGAGGAAGCCAGCCATGCAAATACCTGGGAAGAACATTCCAGGCAGTGGGAACAGACAGTGTAAGGTTCTTAACTCAGGAGCATACCTGAAATGCTTGAGATAGAGCAAGAAGCTGTAAGAGCAAGAGAGAGAACGGGGTTGGGGGGGCAGTGGCGGGGGGGTGGGATGGGGAGGGATGAGGTTTGAGAGGGAGGACAGCCAGGTCATAACTGTGGCATTGTAAGGCCTCAGGCATTTATTGGGCACAATCTGGGGAGACATTTGAAAGTCTTGTACAGAGTGATGGCATGAGCTGACTTATGTTTTTAAAGGGTTACTTTGTAGGGGTCCAATAGTGGAAAAAGGAGAACTAGTGAGGAGACTTGGAGCTTTTAAGGCAAGAGAGGATGGTGGACAAGGGTGGTTGTGGTAGACATGGTGAGAAGCGATCAAGGTATGGGCATATTTTTAATTTACTGATAAATTGTTTGTGAGAATTAACAGAAAGAAAAATCACTTTAAAAGAACTGATTTTAAGCTTCTGACGTTAAATTAAACTTTGGTAAGCATGAAATGTAAACCAGCATGAACTCTGCTTGGTTTGAATGTGTCCCCCCAAAAGCATGTATTGGAAACTTAATCTGCAATGCAGCAGTGTTGAGAGGTGGGGCCCCTTGGGAGGTGCTTAGGTCAGGAGGGGTCCACTCTCATGAATAGATTAATGCTGATTCTAAAAGGGCTGGAGGCTGGGAGTTTAATCTCTTTGTCTCTCTTACCCTGCTTTTGCTCTTCTGTCATGGCCTTTGCCAAATGCTGACCCCTCAATCTGGAGGTCTGACTTCCCAACCTCCAGATCCATAAACCAATAAATTTATGTTCATTATAAATCACCCAGTCTCAGGTATTCTGCTATAGCAGAACAAAATAAACTAGGACAACCACCTCACTTTGTTAAGGAATTTTAATTTTAATGGAAATATTTTAAATGGTTTAATCATCCCAAATCATTGATTTCACCAGTGATTTTTAAAAACATTTTAATTGTATAAGGATAAATAGAGTAAGCCTAGGATTTAAATCCTGGATTTAGATTAGTATCAACTTTGGAATATGCTTTAAAAACTATTAAATGTTAGATATTCATCCAGAACAATTGGTTGAGACTCTCTGAAGATGGTGTCTGGGTGCTAATATTTTTTAGTTGAAAAGTTCTCCTGGTGATTCCAATATGTAGCAGAGTTAGAAAGCTTGAAATATTGCTCATTTCTACCAAGTCAGGAGAAGTACTGCCCCCAGAAGAGAAAGAAGTCCATACTGGATCTTAGTATTCCAATAACGTAAGTTTATTTTTTTCTGAATAATTTAAAGTCAAAAATTCAAGCACCCAAAATATTTTCTTTTCCACTTAGCTCTCATGCCCAGTAAGGGTAGCCATTTATAATAGCTTTTTAGCTAGAACTCCTAGAAATTAGCACTTGCTCTCAGGAGATATACGTATTAATTCTGAAAGTGATATTCATGCCAAGCCTAGCGTGAGGAAGGAAGCCATGTTAATCACATGGGTTTCAGGTCCATTAGAAACACCAGAGAGGGAGAGAAATTCCTTTTTGCCAAATGGAAAATGTCAAAAAATCAGCAGGGTAAAAAAGAATTGGATTTTCATGCTTCTAAGAAGGCAGAAAATATAAGCAAAACAGAAACTAAAAAGTGCCAGTAATTTCTCCTAAATAAGTTAATTTAGTACATGTCCATCACTAATTCAAAGATATTATCCTTTTGAAATTACCGTTTTTTAAAATGAAAATGTATTCTGCTTCAGGCTTCTTCTGAATCATGTCATCTCTCTACCTGCTGTTCCAAAATACTGGCCTAGGCTTGGTAAACCATGAATCTGTCCTTACCTGCTGGTTTAAGTCTTTGAATTCAGAATCCTTCTGTTCTTTTCTGCTGTTAATTCTTTCTACATCCGTCTGCTCACTGGCAATGTTAAAAGATGCTGTTAAAAGAAAAATACAGACAGTAAGATCATTTTTGATATATTTTTTGGAGCATGATGCATTTTCCTCATTAAATTATATAAGAAACCATACTTATTATATAAACAAGTTAAATCTTTAGTATAAACAGTGTTATTAAAGCTTGACAATCCAGATTTACACCAAGAAGTAAAACTTCATAATTATGAAAACAAGCAAATCTAATCATACAAAATAAATGTTTTCTAGCAAAGTTGGCTTTATGAGAACTGTTGTACAAAGAACCACAATGTATTACTATCTTTGAGGAAAGCAAATCAGAATGCACTTATACATATCCATAGCATAAATATATAATACAATGACATATGCAATGTACATATACAATATGATATATACACATTGAAAACTTATCTGAAAACTTTAATCATAGAAGAATATCATATGTCACTGGGCTCTGACAAATACGGGGATATTGGAGAATACAACCGATAACACATGTGCTGACTTGTATAACCCTCTCATCAGTGAGATTTCTCAGGTATTCTAGAACACTCCTTTCACTGTATTCCTGAGCACCCAATAAATCACTTTAAAAAAAATTCTGCTTCCCTTAGTCCACCACCATGTGGTGGCTCATGTCTATAATCCCAGCACTTTGAGAGACTGAGGTGGGTGGATTGCTTGAGCTCAGGAGTTCATGACCAGCTTAGGCAACATAATGAAACCTTATACCTTCCAAATATACAAAAATTAGCTACACCTGGGGTCCTAGCTACTCAGGAGGCTGAGGTGGGTGGATCACTGGCACCCAAGAAGTGGAGGCTGCAGTGAGCAGTGATGGTACCACTATACTCCAGCCTGGGGGACAGAGTGAGACCCAATCTCAAAAACATTAAGAAGTAAAAGTAAAAAATCTGCTTTCCTTTTCCTTCCTTATTTACATATTATAGAAAGGGAGTAAAATTGCAACATTTAACATCAGACTATGGTATCTGATAATATTCCATATAATACCATATTTAGCATAAAATTGTCCTTAAGTGGAAAGCTGGTCATATATGAGGTATTAGGCTTCATTATATATATAGATCTGGAGACAATAACTCATTTTACTTAAAACAAATTGTGCACTTGTGGTTTCAGCCAGCTTTGAATCCTACCTAGGTCATTTAACCTCCCTGTGCCTCCGTTTCACCACTTGCTTAGATTGGGATAATAATAGTACTTACTCATAAGATTGTTGTGAGGAATAATTCAGTTAATTATTCTAAGAATTCTTAGAATAATGTCTGGCATAGAGTAAGTGCTATATAGCTATATGCTATTACAAGATATTTGCTATCAAAATTACTAGTTTGATATTATGTAATGTGAGTCCCCAAAAGACCAATTTTGACATTTCATAACAAAAGGAAAAAGAGTTAATTTAATTCATTAAAAGCTTTGCTGTAAATAATATTGCATTATTTCCCCCACTTCCTTGCTTAAGATCTAAAGAAATTAAGCATAGCACAGTAAAAAAGGAACATGCAATTAATAAACATATATAAAGAATGTTCCATGGATTTAAAATACAAGCTTACCCCAAACTGCATATCTAGAAAATACCTTTTAAAATCATTCAGAGAATTTGGCTTTTGGAATGTGATTCATTGTAGTTCATTGACAAATAGCGGATGGCATTGCTTGGTTAAAGATGTGCAAAGATAATTTGAAACGCATTGCCAGAAGTGTTCATAGAATGAAATGCATAAATAAAAATGAGGAGTATTGTCAGAGTTTCTCATTTACTGCATAGAGGAGATTTAGCTTTGATGACATACCTGATAGTCAGCATAGAAAGCTCCACTTCATATTGAAATTCAAACTCTTTTAAAAATAATTTTAATTAAAATTCGAAGGAGTCTAGGGAATTATACCATTAACCTTTTACTGCTAGAATTCAAGGGATCACTTTTTAGGTCAGTGTGAATAATGAGTTTGCTAGTCTCATCCAAATGTCCATTTATACGGCTCCCCAAGCCAAGAGCAGGATTATTAAATCATCAGCCATTTGGCAGTCTTTGCCCAAAGAAAAGTGCCAAATGGGGGTTTTAGGTCACAACTGTCTTCAGTTGACAATGCTGCACGGCAAATTTAATGAAGCATTTTTCTTGATTTAATTCGTTGCTATCGGTACCAGACTCATTCAGAAAATTCTGGAAATAGTCAAAGGCCTGCCAAAGAAAGGAGAGAAACGGATACAAAGAAAAAGATTGGGAAAACAGAAATATATTCAAAAACATTTATCGGAGCTCTCTGTAATATGATTGATTTCATCTGTGTTTGCATTTTGTGATTGAAAAATAGTAAGGGGACCAGTGGTAATCACTTGTCAAATTATTATGAAATTTCAAATTTGAAACAAAACAAAAAAAAGAAAGAAGTCAAAAGAAATTGAAAGAAGTGTGAATGTTTGAGGAAGACTTCTTTATTAGAGTTGACATATTCCTAAACAGCACATAGGAAGTAATCTGAATAAAAGACAAAAGAGAAAACAAGATTACAAGTAAGATAAAGACTATCAAAATCAGTGAAACTATGCTGGTGATAAGAAAAACTGATGGAGAAGATAAAGGAGAGAAGTTTGAACCAATAATGCTATAAAGGCAAGTAAGTTTCTTTTCACCTCAGTACAACTAAGATATTTAAGAGGAAATGCGGCCTTTGTTTCCCTGAACTGTACAGGTGATTTTTAGTCATAGCAGATTTGAGACAAACTGTCCCTGGCCCCAAGAAGAAAAGCTGAGGCAGTCGACGTCTAGGGACTGATGTGTCCAGCATAGCTTTTGTGGACCAGCTATTGTGAAGAGGGTAGGGTATCGTCTTCCCATACTCAATATTGTTATTGTGGCAGAATGTCTGATAGCATTTTTGAAATTATCATCTTCCTGTTGATTTATATTGGGACAAATGCCACTACCAGAGTACAATCTCTAAGAAACTATGAAATTCCAGGTAGAAAACTGAAAAGGGCTCGAAGATGCAGCTGATTTTATCTTTTTTTAAAATGGAAGAGTGTCATGTTGCAAAAGAAAGAAAATTGGGAGTAAACAAATGGCTGCTGAGTAGAGGGACAGGGCTTATTTTCTGTTACATGATTTAAGCGCTGAGAATGTGTCCTTGGTTTGGATTGAATTACTTGGAAAGGATAGAAAATGTGACCCAGACACTTGGCAATTTGATAGCAGGATTTTAACCTAAAAGTAGAGAGAGAAGAGAAGGAGAAACCCTTTGATTCAATGAAAAACAAAAGGCCAGAGTATGTAAATTATGAGAACTAAATTCTGTAGAGTACTTTTTATAGATCGCAACACAGCTAAGCGTTCTGTGCTTCTCTTATGTATTAGATTGTTCAATCATCTCCACTAACTTACTGGATAAAAATATTCACATATAAAGGAATAAAGTGGGGTCTGAAGAAATTAAGAAACATAATCAAAGTCATACTGTCAGTAAAAACTTAAAGTCAGTGATCCAACTCCCGAGCCCATGTACCTAAATACACGGATAGTACCTAAATGTTTAGGTACTATTTAGGATAGGACCTAAATACTATCCTCTCTTACCAAAAAAGATACGTCACAATAAGTGGAGCAATAATAAAGTGCCAAGTAATTCAGGTAAAAAATGTTGAAAATATTAAGAGACATAATTATTCATCCAAATAAGGTGACCAATATAGTAAAATAAAGGTAAAATTTACTTAAGAGTTAAGAATTTCCAGCCAGATGGAGAAAAAGAAATATAAATTTTAAGGAAAAAATGAAAATAAAAGTGACCATAAAATATACAAATTTCTACAGTTATGGGATTTTCTGATTACATGGATCCATTTAGAAGACAAATTCTAGAAGTGTAGTATTTGATCTCTTTATGACTGATTGTATTTGTTTGCTATGGCCAGCATAACATGGCCACATACATTGGCATAAACAACAAAAAATTTATTGTCTCATGGCTCTGGAGGCTAGAATTCCAAGATCAAGAAAATAGCAGAGTTGGTTTCTTCTGAGGGCTATGGAAGACAATCTGTTCCATTCCTTTGCCCTAACTTCTGGCGGTTTGCTGGCAAACTTTGCTGTTCCTCTCTTGCAGATAAAAATTTCTGCTTCATCTTTACATGACGATCTCTCTGTGTTTGTGTCTGCATCCAAATTTCCTTTTTTAAAATAAGAACACTAGTCATAATGTGTAAGGGGCCTACTCTCCTTCTGTATGACCACATCTTAACTAATTATATCTACAATGACACTGTTTCCCAATAAGGTCACATTTTAAGGTACTGGATCTTAAGACTTCAAGATATGAATTTTTGCTGGGACACAATCCAGCCAATAAAAATTGACTTGAATAATAATTTTATTTCTCAGAATGCAGAATAAGTTATAATTAGAAATATTACTCTGAACTTGATTGTGACCATCAAATAATGGTGATTGCATATGTGTAGATATTGGAAGCAAATTGTTAAACTAAAGAAGGGAACAATGTGTGTAATTGAACATCCAAGAAGGTAGATTTAATAGGTAATATTAGAGATATTTATGAATCCTCTATCCTGGGACTTTAAAAGGAAAAGTGGCATGACAAGGATTGATAATGCAAAACAAAAAATTAAAAATTATAAAGGACCCCTACATCGAAGGGTAGAAGCTGGCATTAGGAGAGAAATATAATGGCATTGATCTTTCTAGAAACAGCTTTCTGAAGAATTCAAGTTGACAGCATAGAGCACCAACTAACATTTAGATTATGTCGATTTAGAGTAAAATCTGTCATGTACGAAACATAGAAATTGGATGACATGGCCAAGAACTAGTATTAAAAGTATTAAAAGTTCTATAAAATTGTATAAATTATGTGAAGAAAACTGTAACTGCTTCAACAAAAAATGTCAAAGGTACCCAAAGGCTTTTTTAAGGCATGTGAAGAGCAAAGAGAAGACAAAAGTATGAATAATTCCACTGGTTGGGACAGATGGCACAATGTTAACAGACAACGGGGGAAAACAGAGTCCTTCACTCGAGTTGGATTTTCGCTATTTTGTCATAGAAAACAATCCTTCAGTTAGAGAGGGTAGAACACATATTGACAAGTGGGAATTGATCATCAAGTGAGGTGATACAATCGATAGGTAGACCTGGTGCTCCACAGGATCCAGACACACTACATTATAGGTTTCAAGGGAAAAAGGGGGAGAGATGTCTGCATATCTGCTGCTAATACATTTTGAAGAATTGTAGGAAATGAAAGAAATGATAAAAATTGAGGGCAGAAAGTAACATCCTGGTTTCTAACAAATAGAGGGCAAAGCATGGATTATCTGTACTGCAGATTAGTGAGCTTGAATTAATTCTATGGTAAGATCTACATGACAGGAATTTGACAAAGTTTGGTTGTCCATGTCTTATGGTTTTCCATGCTCTGGAATTCTTAGATGAAATCATAAGGGAGGGGGTGAGGGTGAGGAAGGAGTATAGGGAGAGGCTGAATACCTGCACTAAGATCCCAATCAAAACATCAATGTTTCCCTTTTCTCAGATAACACTTTGGCTAGGGAGAAAGGTTCTATGATTTTTTTTTTAATTATTAAAAAGACTCACCAATAAGAGATTACTAAACCTTTGTTTTGTGAACACTTGGAGAGGATTTCAGTAAGCTCCACTACCTATAGTGATTTGAAGGAGGATTAATAATGGGAATTTTTCTTTCCATTTTCAAATTTTTCTTCTCATTTTTTTCTTCCTCTACCTTTCCCTTCTCCATTCCTAATTCCATCATTTGCCTTTTTCTTTCTTCTTTACCTTTCTCCTTCTTGTTCTCTTCCTAGCTTATTAAGATTATAAGGGAATTTTCTAGACATATAGAAAATTATTTCCTGTAAGACATTGACTGTAACTTTTGATAACCTTATAGATGAGACAGAAGAATGGAAGATGAACAGTATTATAATTAGGTAAAATTGTAAGTAGTCGATTAATTGGATGCAAAGGTTGAAAATTTAATAAGATAACATAGAAAGATATCTCAAGTAAAGTCTCAGAACTCTATTCCCTTTAAAATAATACCTAACATATATTTTAAATTAATAACTATTTCAATTAATAAAGGATGCTGATCAAATTCACAAAGCTGTGAAATATAACAAATTTATTTTAAATTTATGTATTTTAGAGTGTCTCAGCAGACTGGAATGGGGCTATACCTGATATATCAGCCCAGCATGCCCAATGACTGTACCAACTGAGGGTGTGGAGCAGGTCATCCATTGGGGATGGAAAAGGGAGGTTTCAGCCATGCTTCTGGAGAAGAAACCAAGTCAGTAATCTCTGCAAGAAGGCCCATCTGGACACATGAAGGTCACTCTCGTGGCCACACAATAAAAGCCAACTTCAAAAGCCATTTATGCCAAGAGAGACTGTACCTGCACCAGCTGGAGGAGCAGATGAAAGTGAAGAAGTGCTGTGCTACCACAATTATGCCAATGTGCACCCAGCCATGAGCAATACTTTCTTTCTGTCCTTGAGGCTCCCAGCTTCTGACAAAATGAGCTAGGGAAATTTTAAAATTGGAACAGATGAAGTAAGAAAGAAAGACTTTTGAGAATTGAAATAATATCTGAAAGGAAGTTGTAAGCATTGATTGGAATATTAATACATTAATTGCATTAGACCATCACCTCTGTGTATGTTTTTATCCATAAATGGCCATGACTATAAGTGGCAAGATTAAGTAGTCACTGTCAATAGTACTAAAATCCCATAGGGAAATTCAATTTTGCTAAATATAAAATAATCCTCTCTCTTTCTTAGTCTTTAACTTATCTGATTTGATACTGTTCCATTTCATCCATCCCAATTTAATAAGCAAAGCACATTGAACAATACCCGGACCTTTGTTAGTGCTCCATAATTTACAGTTTTTATAAATAGAAGTCCTATTTTATAATGTGGTTCCTAGATAACACATGGAAAATTATAGTCAATTTAAGATGAAAATTGATAAACTATGGTATATTCCCCCCAAAAAACTGTCCAAGATAATGAGTATAACTTTTGCCCTAAGAATAGTGGTAGTCACACTACCCAAATGGCTCAACTATATAACTACTGTATATAAAGCAAATGTAGGGGAAGGGGGCAATGCTATGGGTGCTGGGAGAGAAGGGCAATCCATGGTTTATAGTAAATGGGGAGTGAACAAAGCTAGACGTCTAAGCATCCAACTTTGTTATGCGAAAGCCAGAAGGAGTGAATTTCCCACTGTAGCTTAAGAAAGGTGGTTATTTTAGAATACTACATAAATGTATAAGGGAAAAGAAATGTAGTAAAATCAACTCTATGCAAAATTAGGGGCCAGTTATGACAATGGGTTTTAGAATGGCATGGTATGCAGTGTTGCACCGTGCAGGTCTGGGTTGAAAATTAAATTATCGTAGTATGTATCGGGTTGTTAATTAACTCTGTGTTACTAAGTAATGAGCTGGGTTAGAAAATTCAAAGGAACAAAGATAAAATTTGTTCTCAGATAATTTCCAGTTTAGTAAAGACAAAATACAGAAATAAATTATAAAAAAAATGTGCTGTGTATAATATAGTCACAGATGGGAAGGGAGTATCAGGAAGAGTCTTGAGAAGAGGGGATAATTGAGTTGATGCTAAAAAAAATGAATGTTTCCTCCAAATTGACTAGGAAAGGTCTTTCAGATAAGAGGCTATCAAAATGTTAAGGATAAGAAAGTTAAATTATTATGAAGCAGTGTGGGAAATTCAAAATGCCATGAATTCAATACTATTGGACTATAAGAGTTTACCAGACAGATTATATGACTTCAAATTATACTTCAGAGCATGGTGCTGGCATAAAACAGCAGGGTACTGGCGTAAAAAAGACACACTGGCTAATGGAACAGAATACAGACCCCAAAAATAAATCCATATATCCACAGTGAACTCATTTTTGACAAATGTGCCAGGATCATACACTGGAGAAGGAACACTGTCTTCAATAAATGGTGCTGGGAGAACTATGTTTCCATATGAGAAATAATGAATTTATACCCCTATCTTTCACCACATACAAAAATCATACAAAAATCAAATAAATATGGATTGAAGACTTAAATCTAAGACCTCAAACTATAAAACTACTAAAAGAAAACATTGGGGAAACTCTACAGGACATAGGTCTGAGCAAAGATTTCTTGAGCAATACTTAAAAAGCACAGGCAACCGAAGTAATAATGGACAAATGGAAACACATCAAGAGTGTGGTGGCTTATGCCTGTAATCCCAGCATTTTAGGAGGCTGAGGCAGGAGGATCACATAAGGCCAGGAGCCTGAGATCAGTCTGGTTAACAGAGCAAGACCCTGTTTCTACAACAACAACCATAAAAAAGCTAATGTAGTTAATGTGGTGCTCCATTCCTGTAGTCCGAGCTTGAGAGGCTGAAGTGGGAAGATTGCTTCAGCCCAGGAGTTTTTAGGCTGCAGTGAGCTATGATTGTACCACTGGACCCCAGCCTGGGTGACGGAGCAAGATGTCCACCTCAAATAAATAAGTAAATTAATAGCTTCTGGACAGCAAATGAAGCAACCAACAAAGTGAAGAGACAATTTACAGAATGGGAGAGTGTTTACAAATTATGCATCTGAGAAGGATTGATAACTAGAATATATGAGGAGGTCAAAGAACTTGGTAGAAAATAAATCTGGTAATCTGATTCAAAATGAGCAAAAGATGTCAATAGATATTTGTGAAAAATGGCCAACAGGTATATGAAAAATGATCCATATCATTAATCATCAGATAATTCAAATCAAAACTACTGTGAGATATGATCTTACCCAGTTAGAATGGCTTTTATCCAAAAGAAAGGCAACAACAAATGCTGGTGAGAATGTGGAGAAAGGAGAACCCTCATATACTGTTGGTGGGATTATAAACTCGTATAGCTACTATGGAGAATGTATGGAAGTTTCTCAAAAAACCTAAGAATAGAACTATTATATGATCCAGCATTCCCACTGCTAAGTATAAATCCAAAAGAAAGGAAATCAGTATATTGAAGAGATATCTGCACTCCTATGTTATTACAGCACTATTGAGATTAGCCAAGTTTTAGAATCAACCTAAGTAGTAATCAAAAGGTGAATGAATAAAGAAAATGTGTGTTTTCCCCAAGATGTCAGAGTAGAGGCTTTTAACATGCTTTGGCCACCTAGAAATAGCAAGATAGTTCATGAAGATCAAATCTATGAGCTTGAATTAAAGAAGGAAAACAAGATCCAGCAGAATCATAAAGGATACTCCAGATACTGGGGAGGAGCCATCTATGACAAATCCAGAGACAATATCAGACTGAGCAGGCAAAAACTAGAAGCATTTTCCTTAAGAACTGGGGCAAAATAGGCCGGGCGCGGTGGCTCACGCCTATAATCCCAGCACTTTGGGAGGTCGAGGTGGGTGGATCACAAGGTCAAGAGATCGAGGTCATCCTGGTCAACAAGGTGAAACTCCATCTCTACTAAAAATACAAAAATTAGCTGGGCATGGTGGCGCGTGCCTGTAGTTCCAGCTACTCGGGAGGCTGAGGCAGGAGAATTGCTTGAACCCAGGAGGCAGAGGTTGCGGTGAGCCGAGATCGCGCCATTGCACTCCAGCCTGGGTAACAAGAGCAAAACTCCATCTCAAAAAAAAAAAAAAAAAAAAAGTACCACTCACACTACTCCTATTCAACACACTACTCAAAGTGTTAGCTAGAGTAATCATGCAAGAGAAAGAAATAAAAGGCCTCCAAACAAGGAAAGAAGAAGCTAAACTACCATTGTAGATAATAAGATTCTTTACCTAGAAGACCCTGAAAACTCTGACAAAACACTGCTGGAACAGATAAATGACTTCAGTAAAGTTTTGGGATACAAAGTCAATATTCTAAAATCAGAAGCATTTCTACACCACAATTCCATTCAAGTTAAGGACAAAATCAAGAAAGCAGTCTTATGAAAGACACACACACACACACACACACACACACACACACACACACACCCTAGGAATACATTTAACCAAGGAGGTGAAATATCTCTACAAAGAGAGCTACAAAACACTGCTGAAAGAAATCATAGATGACATAAACAAATTAGAAAAACATTCTGTATTAGTCTGTTCTCAGGCTGCTATAAAGACATACCCAAGACTGGGTAATTTATAAAGGAGAGAGGTTTAATAGACTCACAGTTTCACATGGCTGAGGGGTGGGGCCTCATAATCATGGTGGAAGGCAAAGGAGGAGCAAAGTCACATCTTACATAATGGCAGGCAAGAAAGCATGTGCAGGGGAACTCCCCTATAAAACTATCAGATCTTGTGAGACTTATTCACTATCATGAGAACAGAATGGGAAAGAACTCCCTGCTACCATGATTCAATTATCTCCCATTGGCTCCCTCTGATAACATGTGGGAATTACAGGAGTTACAATTCTAGATTAGGTTGGGTGAGACACAGCCAAGCCATACTACATTCCACACTTATGGACTGGAAGAATCAATGCTGTTAAAATGTCTATACTGTCAAAAGCAATCCACAGATTTAATGCTATTTCTATTAAACTGCCAATGTCATTTTTTACAGAACTAGAAAAGACTACTCTAAAATTTATATGGAAACAAAAAAAGTCAAAAGAGCCAAAGAAATCTTAAGTAAAAAGAACAAACCATAAGCATCACATTACCAACTTCAAACTGCAGTGTAAGACTAGAGTAAGAAAATCAGCATGGTACTGGTACAAAAACAGCCACATAGATCAATGAAAGAGAATTGAGAACAAAGAAATAAAGCCACACACCTATAGCCATTTGATCTTTGACAAAATTGACAAAAGTAATGGAGAAAGGATTCCCTATTCAATAAGTGATACTGGGGTAACTGGCTAGCCAAATGAGAAGAATGAATGAGAAGAAGAAAGAATGAGAAGAATGAAACTGGACCCCTATTTTTCATCATATACAAAAATTAACTGAAGATGTATTAAAGATTTAAATGTAAGACCTCAACTTTAAGAATCCTAGAAGAAAACCTAGGAAATGTCATTCTAGACATTAGCCTTGGAAAATAATGTTGCTCCTCAGCCTGCAGACAGCCTGTCATTTTGGAAATCAGACTGGTTCTCCTTGCTCCTCAGTCTGAAGACAGACAGCCTATTATGAGACTTTGTGATCCTGTGAGTAAATACCTAATAAACTCATATACACACATACACACGTATATACATATACATAAACATATACATATACATATATATTCCATTAGTTCTGTCCCTCTAGAGAACCTTGGCTAATGCACATTTTGGTACCAGGAGTGGTTCTAGTGGAAAAGAAAGTTAAGGATGAAATTCTTTCACTGGTTTTGGGTTTTCTGGAGTAGGCAGCTTAATATGATTAGACCCAAAAATGCTAAGGATTCTACTTCTAATGGCATAGAGAACACTGATAGTCCTTGGTGTGAATTACTTAGGGAGTTATGCAAAATAAATGCATTTGAAACTCCTGATTCATCACTTATGAGAGGTAAGGAAGGAGTTTAGTGATTCTATACATAATATCTTTGACTATATGTGGAGAACCAAGAATCGTAATGAAGCTCGTTGGTTGCTCCTAAGTTCAGTGGACAAAGTGATGAAAGAAAATGATGAACTCAGGAATTTTATCTCCCAGCTTCAGAAGCAGATACTGAACCTCAAATCTGCTAAGATTGCCCTGAGCGAGAGTCTTATCTCCAGTGGAGAAAGAACTGAAACTGTGGAAAAACAGATAAAAGCTCTTTTCATGCAAGTGGCTGACCTGCAACAAAAGGTGCATGCACAGCCTCACCAGGTGCCTACTGTTAAAGTGAGGGCATTGACTGGAAAAGAATAGGACCCTGCAATTCGGAATGAGGATGTGTGGGAGGGCCCTGATGAAGCTGAGAACACTGAGTTTGTAAACTCTGATGAACTTTTTTGCCAGAAAGAACAGCTTCCCCATCCCCAGTAGTGGCAGCATCCCTTTCCCAATCCATGCTGCCATCAGCCTTTCCTCCTTTGTCTGAGGAGATAAACCCTGCACTTCTTGAAGCAACAATGATGACCTCCCCTGAGGGAACTACCAGGCAAGATAATGATTCTCCTCAGGAGCCACCCACAACACCCCTGTTTGCCTCTAGATCTATAACTAGACCAAAGTCCCGGTGGTCCCATAGAAATAAGGTTCAGAGTGTGACCCATGAGGAGGTGCACTACACACAAAAATAACTGCTTGAGTTTTCTAATTTGTGTAAACAGAAATCTGGAGAACAGGCATGAGAATGCATCTCTGAAGCTCGGGAAGTTATAAAAGGTTCTAATAGTTTATTTGCTTGGTTAGCTGAAATATGGATTAAAAGATGGCCCAGTGTGAGGAAACTGGAAATGCTTGATCTTCCTTAGTTTATTTAATGTAGAGAAAGGGATCCAAAGCTTAGGGACATTGGGATGGTGGAGTGGATTAATCACCTTAGACCTACTCATCACAACTAGGAGGGAACAGAAGATGTACTCTTGACCAGTGCCTTGTGAAATAGATTTGTGAGGGCAACACTTGCATCTTTGAAGAGCCCTGTAATTACTCTTTTCTGTATGTCAGATCTAACAGTGGGAACCACAGTCACTCCACTACAAAATTTAAATACAATGGGAATAATTGGATCCCTAGGTGGCAGGAGCCAAGTGGTGGCACTCAAGCATCAAAGGCAAGGTGGGCATAGTTCTCATAATAGACAGCAGAGGCAGAGGCAAAGCAGCAATCAGAATAGTCTGACTAGTGTAGAGCTCTGGCATTGGCTAATTTATCACGGTGTTCCTAGAAGTGAAAATGATAGTAAGCCTACTGTATTCCCACTTAATTTACACAAGAAGAAAACTTCTAGGTTGAATGGACAAAAGACTGATTTGAATTATGAAAACAGAGAATCCTGGCCCCTCAATTGGTTTCCAGACTTGAGCCAGTTTACAGACCCAGAATCCCTTGAATGAAGGGAGGCTGTGTCCTCTTGAGGAAGGACCCCCATTACCTTACATCAATTTATGCAGTGAATCTTTCTCCCATCCTTCCCCAAGGAGACCTCTGGCCTTTTACCAGGGTAACTGTGCACTAGGGAAAGGGGAATGATCAGATATTTTGGGGACTACTGAACACTGGCTCTGAGCTGATGATTCCAGGGGACCTAAAATGTCTTTGTGGTCTGCCAGTTAAAGTAGGGGCTTATGGAGGTCAGGTAATTAATGGAGTTTTAGCTCAGGTCTGACATACAGTGGGTCCAGTGGGTCCCCAGACTCATCCTGTGGTCATTTCCACAGTTTCAGAATGCATAATTGGCATAGACATACTTAGCAGCTATCAGAACCCCCACATTGGCTCCCTGACTGGTAGGATGAGGGCCATTATGGTGGGAAAGACCAAAGGAAAGCTGTTAGATCTGCCTCTACCTAGAAAAATAGTAAACCAAAAACAATATTACTGTAATATTATTTTTGGTTTACTATTTTTCTAGTAGGTATAAATTGCAGAGATTAGCACTACCATCAGGAAGTTGAAAGATGCAGGGTTGATGATTCCCACCTGTTCAACTCTCTCATTTGGCCTGTGCAGAAGACAGGTGGATCTCGGAGAATGACAGTGGATTATCATAAGCTTAACCAAATGGTGACTCCATTTGCAGCTGCTGTACCAGATGTGGTTTCATTGCTTGAGCGAATTAACACATCTCCTGGTACCTTATGGTGCAGCCATTGACTTGGCAAATGCTTTTTTTTTTTTCCATTTCTGTCCATAAGATCTACCAGAAGCAATTTGCCTTCAGCTGGCAAGGCCAGCAATGTATTTTCACTGTCCTACCTCAAGGGCATATCAACACTCCAGCTTTGTGTTATAATCTTATTCTGAGAGACCTTGATTACTTTTCACTTCTGTAAGACATCACACTGTTCCATTACATTGATGACATTATGGTGATTGGATCCAGTGAGCAAAAAGTAGCAAACACACTGGACTTATTGGTGAGACATTTGTGTGCCAGGATGGGAAATAAATTCAGGAAACTTCTACCTCAATAAAATTTCCAGGGTTACGGGATTGTGGGGCCTGTCAAGATATTCCTTCTAAGGCAAAGGATAAGTTGCTGCATTTGGCCCCTTCTACAACCAAGAAAGAGGCACAATGCCTAGTGGGCCTATTTAGATTTTGGAGGCGAACACATTCCTCATTTGGGTATGTTACTCCAACCCATTTATTGAGTGACCTGAAGGCTGCAAGTTTTGAGTGGGATCCAGAACAGGAGAAGGCTCTGCAATAGGTGCAGGCTGCTGTGAAAGCTGCTCTGCCACTTGGGCCCTATGACCTAGCAGATCCAATGGTGCTTGAGGTATCAGTGACAGATAGGGATTTCATTTAGCGCCTTTGGCAGGCCCCCATAGGTGAACCAGAGTGGAGGCCTCTAGGATTTTGGAGCAAGTTTTTACATCTTCTGCAGATAACTGCTCCCATTTTGAGACAGTTTTGGACTGTTACTAGACTTTGGTGGAAACCGAGTGTTTGACTATGGGTCATCAAGTCACCATGTGACCTGAACTGCCTATCATTAACTCGTTGCTTTCTGACCCATCTAGCCATAAAGTGGATTATGCACAGCAGCAATCCATCATCAAATGGAAGTGATATATATGTAATCAGGCTTGAGCAGGTCCTGAAGACACAAGTAAGTTACATGAGGAAGTGGCTCAAAAGCCCATGGTCTCTACTCCTTCCAACCTGCCTTCTCTCATCCAGCCTGCACTGATAGCTTCATGGGGGAGTTCCCTATGATCAATTGTTAGGGGAAGAGAAGACTAGGGCCTGCTTCACAGATGGTTCTGTATGATATGAAGACACCACCCAAAAGTGGACAACTGCAGCACTACAGCCCCTTTCTAGGACATCCCTGAAGGACAGCAATGAAGAGAAACCTTCCCAGTGGGTAGAATTTCGAGCAGTGCACCTGGTTGTGGACTTTGCATGGAAGGAGGAATGGCCAGATGTGGAATTATATGCTGATTCATGGCCTATAGCCAATGATTTGGTGAATGGTCTGGGACTTGGAAAAAGCATATTGGAAAATTGGTGACAAAGAAATCTGGGGGAGAGGTATGCAGATGGACCTCCCTAAGTGGTCAAAAACTGTGAAGATAATTGTATCTGATGTGAGTACTCATCAACAGGTGACCTCAGCAGAGGAGGATTTTAATGCCTTTTTTCTCAGTCACCCTGTTATTGTCCAATGGGCACATGAATGAAGTGACAATGGTGGCAGGGATGGAGGTTACACATGGGCTCAGCAACATGGACTTCCACTCACCAAGGGTGGCCTGGCTACAGCCACTGCTGAGTGCCCAATTTGCCAGTAGTAGAGACCAACACTGAGCCCTCGATATGGCACCATTCCTCGGGGTGTTCAGCCAGCTACCTGGTGGCAGGTTGGTTATGTTGGACCTCTTCCATATGGAAAGGGCAGAGGTTTGTCCTCACTGGAATAGACATTTTCTCTGGATATGGGTTTGCCTATTCCACATGCAATGCTTCTGCCAAGACTACCATCTGTGGACTCACGGAATGCCTTATCCACCATCATGGTATTCCACACAGCATTGCCTCTAACCAAAGTACTCACTTTATGGCTAAAGAAGAGCAGCAGTGGGCTTGCTCATGAAATTCATTAGTCTTACCATGTTCCTCATTATTCTGAAGGAGCTGGTTTGATAGGACAGTGGAATGGCCTTTTGAAGTCACAGTTACAATGCCAACAAGGTGACAAAACTTTGCAGGGCTGTGGTGAAGTTCTCCAGAAGGCCATGTATGCTCTGAATCACCATCCAACATATGGTGATGTTTCTCCCATAGCCAGGATTCACAGTTCCAGGAATCAAGGGGTGGAAGTGGAATAGGTACCACTCACCATCATCCCCAGTGATCCACTAGCAAAATTTTTGCTTCCTGTTTGTGTGACATTACCTTTTGCTGGCCTAAAGGTCTTAGTTTCTGGGGAGGAATGCTGCCACCAGGAGAGAGAAAGCAATTCCATTAAACTGGAAGATTGCCACCTGGACACATTGGGCTCCTCCTACCTTTAAGTCAACAGGCTGAGAAGGCAGTTACAGTGTTGGCTGCAGTGATTGACCTGGGCTATCAAGATGAAATCAGTCTACTACACCACAGTGGAGGTAAGAAAGAGTAGGCATAGATACAGGAGATCCATTAGGGTGTCTCTTAGTATTACTACGCCCTGTGATTAAGGTCAATGGGAAACTACAACAGCTTAACCCAGACAGGACTACAAATGACCCAGACCCTTCAGGAAGGAAGGTTTGGGCCACTCCACCAGGAAAAAAACCACAACATTCTGATGTGCTTGCCGAAGGCAAAGGGAATACAGAATGGGTAGTAGAAGGTAGTGAATACCAGCTATGACCACGTGACCAACTACAGAAACAAGGGCTAATTGTCATGAGTATTTCCTCCCTCTTTTGTTAAAAACATGTTTGTGCACACATACACTTGTACTAAGAAAATATCTTCATTTTATTTCCTTTCTCCTTTATCGTGTGACATAAGATTTATTGATTTCACATCAGCATTTAAGTATAATTAACTTTATGTACTAGTATTTGGGTTAGGGTTTGGTGTATTTCTGGTTGTACGAAGGATAGTTGCATTATGTGAGGCATAATTATGACCTTATTATTGTCTTTATTTGAGGATTATATATGCTCTCAGGAGATGTATATGGGCTCAAGTTGACAAGGGGTGGACTTGTATTGGTTAATACTGAGGGTCAACTTGATTGGGTTGAAGGATACAAAGTATTGATCCTAGTGTGTCTGTGAGGGTGCTGCCAAAGGAGGTTAACCTTTCAGTCATTGATCTGGGTAAGGCAAATGCACCCTTAATCTGGGTGGGCACAATCTAATCAGCTACCAGCATGACTAAAATATAAGCAGGCAGAAAAATGTGAATGGAGAAACTGGCCTAGCCTCCCAGACTACATCTTTCTCCTGTGCCGGATGCTCCAAGTTCTTCAGTTTTGGAACTCAGACTGGCTCTCCTTGCTCCTTAGCCTGCAGATGGCCTATTGTGGGACCTTGTGATTGTGTGTTAATACTTAGTGAACTCTCCTTTATATATACATCTATTCCAAAAGTTCTGTTCCTCTAGAGAACCCTGATTAATACAGTTGGTAAAATATACATCAATAAAGAACAAGTTGAATAACAAAAAGATCCACCAGTTTTTTTCATCAGCACTGTCTATACTTACATACAAAAGAGACAATGTGAGATAATATTTTACTTGAAAAAAAAGTGCAAAATTTGAAATATTTTCATAGGAGGTTCATTTATCTTTGGAATTATTTTGTGTTAGAAAAAACAGAATATGTGTGCATAAAAGTAGAGAAGAAACACATTTGCAAGCCAAATTAAAATCTCTAAATGAATTAAGGAGGACAGAAATAATAGTTATCAGTGTCTAACCAGCGGCATCTCCGTATTTTCATAATAACGGTAACATGTGCTCAAATTTACAATTGTTGATGTTTGAATCTAATCTGCCAGTACCTTTTGGTATATATTCCTTGTTGTTGTCAACTTAAGTTCTTTATCACAGTAAGAACAGAATAATAGAACAGATTCCCAGGGCAGTGCTGAGGTTAATAAAAAATAAGCCATAAATATACAACATGAGGGAGAAATAAGAGCGGAAGGAGTTATTCTAGTATAGAAGCTATTTCTTTCTCATTAAAATGTCCTGAAATTTTAAAGATAAAAATTCTTACTGCAAACGCCTTTTTTCACTACTAAATAAAGTCTGGTAATTTTATCTTATAAATCGGATCGAAAGGTTTTATGAGTGATCATAGACAGAAACTGTGGTAATGATTACCACGCTTCTTCTCAGCAGAACCCTGGTGCTACTAAGCATGATTTTCTTTTCCCTTCTCAGTGATAGAGATGTTTTCCTAGCTGATGGAATTAATGGGGAAGAATTGTGAAGGATGTGACACTAACAATCCAGGGAACTGGGGAAAAAAGAGAATCACAGTATTCTTTGCTGTTCAGGGCCATTTTTACTCACCATGTCTTAAATCACATCCATTCTAAGATTTACAGGCATCTCTGTTTCATCTAGAGAGCCATTTGGATCAAAACAGTAATACAGCTGTGTTGACAACTGCCACAAAGCCAACTTTCTTCTCAGGGACCATCTTGAATTTCTGCTTAGTCACAAGCAGACCACAAATGAACACGATTAAAATCTCAGTATGACCTTTAATATGAGACTGCCTATCTTGGCCACATTGGCTTTCTAAGGGTATTATTTAGTGTTTCACTGGCACACCAGGATCACATAACATCCCCCAATGTCCCATGGGGACATCTCGAAGGGAGAAGTGTATGATTCACCTGCCCAGCTAGGAGATCAAAAGAGTTTTCTGAATATTGAATATTTGGTAAATTCCAAAAATCTGAGACAAAAAGATAGCTTTAAGGCAATCAAAAACAATACAATTTTGTTTCTCCTCAACATTATATAATCAAACACTGGCATTTGTGTGTGAAATCCAGAAAGCTGCTTACATTTTAGGTCCCTTGAAGAGCTAGGAGCTTAGCATTTCCTTCAACTATGATCAGGGGAGGAAGAAAATTGAAGGAGCTATTTTTCCTGTGTCATTATTTGTTCCCAATTAATAGGCACAGAGATCTGAAAAGCGTCATGTAATTTAAGAAGTCCATGGTATGGAGAGTTACTGAAATAATTGCCCAGCTTGGAATCTTCATCAGCTTGTCAGATCTCTCTCCCTCTACAAGCACTTTCATAGTATACTTTAAGAGACCACTGTGTAACCTTCACAGGCCAAACATCTACCCAGCAGCACATGATTAAACTCTCAAACATATATAAAAAGAGCTCTGCTGGATATTCTCCTTTCAACCAGCCAGTATTTCAGGCTTCACAGTGTAATTTTTTTTATAACAGCTTGCATTATGAGAAAAAGGCTATAACTGGAGGAATAAAAAGCAGTCATTGAAGAAAGTGAATATTGCAAACTGAATTTCTTCCTGGAACTATTAGCAAATCAAAATTTAGTAATGTTTGTTCCAAATTTACATGAATTCCAAAGTACCTACCCTGATCAAAAATATAGGTTACATTCTAGCCCCAAAGATGATATTGTTGAGTATTATTTCTTTTCTTTTCTTTTCTCTCTCTCTCTTTTTTTCTTTTCTTTCTTTTTTTTTTTTTTTTTTCTGAGACAGAGTCTTGCTCTGTTGTTCTGTCACCCAGGCTGGAGTGCAATGGCGTGATCTCGGCTCACTGCAACCTCTGCCTCTTTGGTTCAAGCGATTCTCCTGCCTCAGCCTCCTGAGTAGCTGGGTTTACAGACATCTGCCACCAGTCCTGGTTAATTTTTGTATTTTTAGTAAAGACAGGGTTTCACCATGTTGGTCAGGCTGGTTTTGAACCCTTGACCTCAGGTGATCCACCTACCTCAGCCTCCCAAAGTGCTGGGATTGCAGATGTGAGCCACTGTGAGTGGCCGAGTATTATTTCTTATGTGATACAAGGAGGTGAAAGAAGTTGCTTTCTTATAATTATAACTTATAATAATATAACATATTATATTAACTATAATAACAATAATTCATACTTACAAATATAATAATAAGTTATTATAAAAATTAAGTACTTGTAGTGCAGGGAGGAATAGCATAGTACCCAACTGGAATGTAATCTGTAGTAGAGTGGTTAATCAGACAGATACTGGAGTCTGACTCTGAGTTCAAATCTCAGCTTTTTAATTTTTCCTAGCTGCCTGACCTTGGAAAAGGCATTTCGCCTCTCCAAGCCTTAGGTTCTTTATCTGTAAAAGATAATAGCAGTGTTTTAAAAATTAGATACAGGATATTGTGGGAGATCAAGTCTTGTAAAGGATTTTAGACAATACCCAGCAAGTTGTAAGTGCTTAACAATCACTACTATTGCTTTTGATAGCTTAATCACTACCACCATTGTTCTTTGGATATAAAAATGTTCAAAAATGTTATTTAAAAAAACAGATCCTTTGAATTGATTTTGTGTGTGTGTGTGGGGGGTCATTCAAAACCATGACAAGCTAAATTGACATCAGCTTTGAGTAAGCAGGGCTACATCACAAAATGTTTTGCAAGGATGTTTAGTTTTTATTGTGAAGGCAACTGGAGTTATTGAAGAGCTTTGAGCAAACAAGTTTTAAGATATTAGGCTGTGAGGGAGGAATTTCAGGGCTGTGGCGGGGAAATTAGTCAGTCATAACCATGGAGGAAGAGTTAACAGCCAGCTGCTACAGGTTCTCTGAATTCTAAGATTATCAGGGATTAGATCTTAGTAAATCAAATTAAGTGCAAGAGGAAAACTTGCAAATTAATGTGTAGATAAAACTTCATAGTCATAATTGGTTATTATCTAAGTATTCATTTTAAGTCAATTTTTCTGTTCTGAAGTTTTTTTGTTTTTTAAATATTTATAATGACATTAGAAATTTAAACAAAAAAAAGTGACTTTCTTGCTGGACTACATCAATTAACAAACAACACACTTGTTATAGTTTTTACCAAACCATCTAAAACTGAAATTGCAGAGATATCTTATAATTGATCACATGTATTTACTACTTTATTTTTGCAACCATGACAATCTCTCAAGGTTGTCATTAAATATTTTTTATTTTAAAGAGCACACTCAGTTTCAAGATATATTTAAAAATTCAGAAAAAATATAGTAATCATATGGAAGGCAAGGGGGATGGATGACCAGTGGCAGAAGCATACGACCAGTGATAATTTTACAATAAGGTGAGAAAAATAAATTCTTCTTACCAGGGGAATTTTGCTAAAATACTCACATAAAGGTGATAAGCTTCAGTTTTAATTTTACTTCTGGCATGTTTGTGCCACTTTAAAGAAAATAAAGGCATCCTTAACTTTGTCCTGGTTTCTGGGAACAGGTAGTTTTGATGAATCATGGAATATTTAGGGATGAACATAAATAAATTGAAAAAAGTTATGTTACTTGTGAAATGCATATATACATATGTGGGACATAAAGTTGTATGATTGCAGTAGGTTTAGGATGAATTTATTCAGATACAAATTGAATGAATGGACAAGCATGGCAATGGCTTCTGAGCAACTGTTGAGAACTATAAGAAGTGTTTTTGTTTCACTGTTGGAGAAAAGAAACAAGAATTGAAAAAAAACATAACCTGTAAAAATTAAAACTGAATCGATTGTATTGCTGGAGCCTAGATTTTACCTGGGGCTTGTTTAACTTAAGATTGAAATTACAATTAAAAAACAAACAAATAATAAACTCGTCATTCGCTTACCTTTCATTAGTGTGGATGCTCCCTTTTGTTTAAGCATGCTCAAATCTTGATGAGTTTTTAGGACAAAGACACTTGAAAATCTCTGGGAAATTAATATCAACAGTACAAAGAAAGAATAGCAGAGCCTTTGGAATTGATCACAGGATGAAATCTTCTTAGTTTTAGAATTTATTGAGAGAAGTTTCCTGCCAAAATATAAACAATAAGTTGTTTTAATTAAGGCATAATATGTTCTTATTCTTAGTGAGAGGAGAGCTATATTTTTCTTCAGCAATCAATAAAGCTACGAAAAGTATTTGAGGTGTAACATAAAAAATTGCACAATATAATACATTGGACATAATACAGAGGTATGATTTGAAATAATAACTTCTTGAGACAGTGTAATAATTTTGTTTTTATACATACATTATCATTTTATAATGATGATTTTAGAAAAAGGCCAGTATTTTAATGTGTCTGAAATTAGATCTGGCAATAGTCAAAAGTCAACGATGATGTACAGCTCTGCTACTTTTGCACATAGGGAGAAATGCAGGGCTATTCATCTGACCATTATTACATTAAATGGAAGTGTGACCTTGATTTATGAAGTCCAAGAGCCCTTTTTATCTTCCCTCCCTCTCTTTCCTCCTTGCTTCTTGTGTACATTTTTAAACCATTGCCTGCTTAGAAAAAAATTTTTAGTGGATTTTTTTAAAATTGATTTTTCTATTATGAACACTATACTCAGCAATTTTAACTTTATCTTATAGCTAATGGGATCATTAGAGACTATTGAACACGCAAATGTTCTGGCTGTGAACTGTTGGCTGGATTGGTAGATTATACTCTGGAAGGCAGGAGGCCTATTGTACAGGCCACACATGAAAAATTGGGGTCTGGGTAGGTTAGCAGCAATGAAAATGGAAGAAAGGGATAGTTTTTAAAAGGAAGAATCCAAGGAACTTGCCAGTTGGCTTCTAGGGGAGTGAGAGCTACAGTTGTAGCTAAGGATTCAGGTGCCCCCAGTAAGGAACAGTAAGTGATGAGAATATATACAATAGAAAGGAAAGAGAGAAAAATATTAAGAAGAGCAGGTAATGGCATTGGATGTAATTTGTGAGAGTAAGAAGAAGGAAGTACATTTTAAAGAGACATGCCACCTAGATGGTTAATTGCATTGTAGGGGACCACCTTATTATTTTGCTTAGCTTTTCACATAACAAGAGGTCTTGGTGATGACTAGGGATGATGCACTGCCACGATTGGGGAAACATATCGTCCTAGGCTATTTTGGTTTGTTTCAACCTATATTTATAAGATGGGATAAAAATGATAATGGTGAAGATAAAAGCTTGGTACGAGAAGATAAGACCTGGCCATGTTTTAGCTAATTCTGGTTACTTCTTTTCAAAAAAAGTAAGATTCTTTTCTTATCCCTCTGAGTGTGCATGTGTGCATGTCTGTGCCTTGAGTTTTGATTACTAATATTGCAATCATAACTAAACCACTGAATGCCTACTCAGTGCCAGGGACTGAGGAAATCACTGATAAGCATGATCACATTTACTCTTCACAGCAACTTTTAAATGTAGTAACATTATTATTGCAGTTCTATAGATGAGGACTTTGAATATCAGAAAGATTAAAGAGATTTACTGAAGTTTCCAAAGTTAATAAGTGGTAGAGCCTAGATTCAAATCTAGGCAGTCTGGCTCCAGAGTCTTAGTTCTTAACAAATATAACTCTCAAAGTTTATGCTGGCTCTGAAAAAAAGGTACATAACCTCTTCTAAAAATTTCAAACAATGAATTTATTTTCATCTTCAGCTTTTTTATATCATGTAGACAGTAAAGGATTTGTGTAGCATATTAAAACTTTAATTAATATAGACAGAATATGTACATAGCCTGGATTTCTGAGGGGAAATGTGATATGATTTCCTTCTGCTTGTCTAAGAGCACATAACGTGAAAACATCAAAGTTTCCATGTATGCATTTAAATTAGCAGTATTTCTCTTGAGATTATACATTCACTGGGTGGAATGTAGCATGAAGAGATTTCCCCACTTTTATCCCCCATTTGATCTTTCAGAAATGAATTGCCTTTTACTCCTTCTCTACATAAAAAATTTCTATTCATTTGACAAGTTTTACATCAAAGCGGATTCCCTAATAATTCCAGGGAATTAGTGGCTCTCTTTCTGGATTATCTAGCACTCTAAATAAACCACTCCGAACGTGTTACTTTGAGCAATCATATCTTGAGGGCAAGGAGCTTCTATCTTCTCTCTTACCTGACGCATAGTAGAAATGTATTAGAAATAGCTGAACTGATGAATAAATGAAAAATAGATAGATGTGTTTCAGAATACTATTGTGAGCATTTCAAGCTTGAGTTTAATAGCCCTTTGTTCTAAAGAGCACAAATGACTTTCGGAATTCTTGAGGTACAATAGACATTTGGGGAGCAAAAGATTTCATTTATGGTCCAAATGAAACTGTTAAAGTAATTTTACTTGGAAGTCATAATGTACACTGCCTGACTACGTTTTTTAAAAATATGACTGTTGATGGTGCTTTCTTCAATTTTTTTCTTTCCAATTCTGAATCTGTTCTTGATTGCCCTGAGTATCATCTTGCTGTTCAGAGTGAGTGTCCAATTATATTTAATTGCATCACTTTTCACAGTAAAAATTTCCACCATGACCAATTTTTTTGTGTTCCTGGATAGCTTTATGAGTAATCTATTATTTTTCTAATTTCCAATTTGAAATAATGACATGCTCAATTGCTTCTTATGTTTGTCTAATGTATATGTCTGTGAATATCAATTGCTTTTATTCATTCTAGCAAAATTGTTTAATTCACTTTAATTATAAATTTGCTATAATTTTGCTTAGACCAAGCACACTATAAGATTCAACAGTTTTTTTTTTTTGCTATAACAATTATATTTCTCAGATGGCAAGTTATTGTGCCAGAACAATCAAATGACCTGAGATAGTTAGCCAAGGGGGATAATGGATGCAAATGGAGGGTTTATTTGGCACACAGAAGTGATATGATTGTCTTTCTTTGCCTCTCAAAGAGAATAAATTTCATATACTACTAGGCAGAAAAGATGAAAGAAGCCATTTTCTACACCCTCCTATTTTAAATAATGTATTCAGTTTTATTCTTGCAAATTTAGTAAAATCAGTTTTTATGCTTTTCTACATAGAAGTAGAGAGGGAACCCATTTTTGTACTTTCTATCTATGGATACAAAAGGCCTTGTTTAGCAATAGAATTTCAGTTAAGTGTTAGTATATGAGATAGCCACAAAATTGACACCAAATTGAATTCCCTGCCTCTCAGTGTCTTCAACCTGAAAGGCAAATACCTACCATGAGACAGTATATCTGCAGTTAAAGCAGCTTCTCTTAAAGGATTACCTACTGCATATAATTTTGTCATTTGCCCAACTACATGAATATTATAGTGAGTTATAATAATTTATAACCAATTATTTCAATAAGCATTTCCTAAACCCTAACCGAATTCCCAGCACTATAGAAATGTGTGGAAGTTACATCAGTGAATACAGCAGACAGAACCCTTGCTCAGCTTGCAATCTACAGGATCATGGAAATCAGACAAATTAACACAAGTGGCATCACTACAATCAGGAAGACATTTAGAGAGTTAATGAAGGCCAGAGTGTCTAACCCAGGGTCACAACTGGGAGGAGGCCAAGTCAGGTGTTGAATGTCTGCCCCAAACCTTATCAAAATGAGTAAATCACTTGAAGTCCTAATCTACCCACTCCACCCAGTAAAAGGCACAAAGGTTCCAATGTCTACATATAGTGAAGAATCAGAAGGACTGAAATTTCCTACTTTCAAAACTTAGAAACAAAGCAAACACCACTTCCTGATCCTCAATTTTCTCATCTGTAAACGAAAGAAATCTACTTTATAATGTTTATATATTCAATAGTGTTTTCTACATCACACTTAATAAATGATGGCTATTCATTTTAGTAAGAATCTGTGTATGAACTTTACAATAATGCGAGATTAAAGAAAAAATGTAGAATTTTTGAAACAGATTTTAAAGTAGCTCTTTCCTACTTGAATTCAGTTCAGTACAACTTCTAAATTTAGAGCCTATGTTTCGAATAATCTGGGGTATCAAGGCATAGAAAGCTAGGGAACAGCCTACATGGAATAATGATCATGGTAGCATCCCTCCTTTCCCCATTCTCTCTCTTTTTTTCTCTCTCTCTCCTCTGTCTTTCCCCCTACCACCCCATTTCAGCACCTGGAGTACATTTTTGTTTGTAACTGCTGTGGGAATTATCTGCAGTGTTTTTGGGGGAAATAGCAAGAAAGCATGGAGAAGAAAGGGGATTTTCAAGTTCTAAAGATACCTAGTTTGAGCTCATCTGTTCTGAAATTTGAGAAGATTTAACTCTGAGTGTTCCAAACAACAACGTTTCTGGTAGACAATGCATTTGGAGAGTGAATGCATGAGCAGAAACCATATCCAACAAAACAAAACAAAAATAGATAAACTGAAATTAGTGAAATCCAGATGAAGCCCCAGCACAGATTTTCATCATGATTTTGGTAATATACACCAAGCTAGTAGAAGCAACTAAATAAACTGGTCAATTGGTAGCAGCAAAATCTTTATCCTAAAGTCTTCATGTTTAAAATTATTTTCACATAAATAATTTTTTTCTCCTGATTCAGTTTTCAGTGACCATGCTTAAGAACAAATGTGTCAATTATAAGCAAACAGGGCTTAAAATGCCACTATTAGGAGCATTTTTTTCAGGAGATTTTTAGACTTTTGAAAGATAACTTTTTTTAGGAGATAGAATATGTAATTTCAATTTTTCTCTCCTCTTCACATTTTTTTCCTCTTTAATGTACTCATAAGACAAATATATAGTGTTGAACTTCATAGGCTTAAAAAAATCTTTCACCTGTAAATTCTTTCTCAATTTTCTGTGTCCAGTAGGAAGAGATTTGGGCTATGTCACCAGGAGAACTGGGATTATTAAATGACACTTTCAATTGTTAGAGTTCTGTGTGAGTTAGAGACATTGAATTTAGTGGGCTCAATTTTAATCTGTTTTATAAAGAAAGTGTCACTTTATATCATATGAAAAAATACTTCCTCAATTGGCACACATAACATGAAAGTACTTCTTTGAACCTTTCAATATGTCTCCCAGGATAAAAACAAAAATCCTGTTTTTGCTTTTCACACCATACAGACTATCTTTTCTCAATCTTCCACCTAGATTATTTAGATTTTTATAAATCACTGGCTGTTCTGACATTTAATATTCTTGTTTTAATGTTTATATGTCATTAAGACAAAGCATTTGAAATCTGTATTAAAAATTAATCTTTACTTTGGGTACATAAAGCATGTTAACATTTCCAAATAAAGTGTGGTGTTTGATATACAAGATTCATGTAGAATTGATTACCCAAGTGCATCTTGAAAAATCCTTAGGATTATGATTTTACTTATCTCGAATCCCTTTTGATAATGGAGATAATGCAAATAGACATTGAAAGTTAATAACATCATCATATGGTGGAGATAGGCAATTTACCAAAAGCACATATCACGGTTTTCTATCAGCATTCACATGCAAAGCATTTGCAGTCTCTACATCATATAAAATCACTAAAAGCAAAGCAAACGATTTATGAAAATGTTATATATTCTACTAATCAGTGTCTTATTTTTGTGGTTTTCTTGAATTTTTTAAATCTGAAAGTCTCCGTTGTAGGACTGGCCTTTGGAGTTAAGCTGAAGACTCTGCATTTGCTACTTAGAGCTATTTCTGCAAAGAATCATACTCAGTTTGCTTCTAAAGAATATGTGATGTTTGGGAAAGAATGGCAGACAGAAAATTAAAAATGAAATAATTATGAGATGGAAATGCATAAAGTAGGCTGAAAATTGTCTTATCAAATTTGGCCAATTATTCTGAAACAAGCTCTAAACCCATGTTCTCAGAAATGTCAAATCTATATATGTATCAAAAAGTGGTTCAATTTTAATCCATCCATATGCCTGTGATTTAGAAAAATAAATAGAAGACACCTGGAGACAAACATTGCAAAATGACTTTATTTACAGCTAATCAATATTGGGCAACCGCATGGCTTTTTATATTTTCTGTTATGCCTGGCTGCCTCTGAAAATACAAATATAGAACAGCCATAGATAGAGTCTAAGTTGATAGGTCAATATAAACATGCACTTGTAACACTGATGCCTTTTTGTTTAGAGATAGGCATTCTGATCAATTTCTATACATTTAAACCATTTCTTCAAAATTACTGAAATCACTTAGGAACTGCATATGATAAAACTAGTTCATTGTTTCATATTTCAATGTATATGATTCTCTAAGTAATTCTAAGTACTAACTATATGACTAAGTTATTCTAAGTAATTACATGTACACATAAGTAATTCTAAGAACCAGCTAGTATTAAAAAAATACTGTCCTAAAGATCTAAAATCTTTGTCTTGCATATAATACATCTGCATGTCTATAGGTAGAATTTTTATGTGTTTATTTACACTGTGTATACTTACATACTCACAACTGTAAATTGGCAAATATGTTTTGAATAAAATTATTGTATTTATATTTCATAAAACTTACTGTTCTTGAGTTTGATGTGTCAGTGAAATTTTACCGTTGTCAAACTCTTCCAAGTCAGGTATTGTTTAAAAGAATACATTTTTCCTGCTTGCCTGCTCCCATCATTTTCATTTCTGAAAGTCTTGATTCAATAATCTCTGAAAGTCTGCTTAAATCCTAAGGTGATTTAAAAGCTATGCCTATAAATTCTATTTGTATCCTTTAATAACATTTAGGAACAAACTTTGGGGTAGACAGCTTGTTAGCCTGAGCTTCCTAACTTACAGTGTTGAGCCTGCAGCCCAAGAAGGCTATGGAGTTTTTCTGCAAAAAATTCCTCCCACTTTCTGTGCAGGTAGGATTTCAGTTTCACCTTCACGGGACTGAATGTAGGGAGGGCAAAGGAGAGAACAAGTCTAGCAAGATAAAAGACTCACATAAGGGGAGGTGACATGAAGGCCAATATCAATCAATAAATAACCTGTTTTGTGAATTTTGATCCAAATTTTCCCTTCATCTGAAACTGTTAATGAAAAAGAGTCAAAAATTTTTAAAAGGGGGAAAAACTGTGTCATTTTATTATTTATTTATTTATTTGACTTTTAAGTTCATGGTTACAAGTGCAGGTTATATAGGAAAACTTGTGTCATGGGGATTTGTTGCACAGATTCTTTCACCATCCAAGTATTAAGCCTAATACCCATTAGTTATCTTTCCTGATCTTCTCCCTCCTCCCCGACTCCACTCTTTGAAATGCCCCATTTTGTGTTGTTCCCTCTGTGTGTCAATGTGTTATTACATATCCTAAAAGACACAGGCTTAATTCTTTGGCCAAACACTAAACAGCATTCTTGAGCCATATTTTTTCTTTCTAGCTCAGGTTACTGTAGTCTCCAAGTTCTGTGATGTCTTTTATTCAGCTAAGAATGCAAGTCCTTTCAGGTATCTTCAAAATCTTTATTCTGATGTATAACTCTGGAAATAAAGTATTAGTACCTATATGTTGGATATAGATAAAGCCCATCAATCATTTGATTATCAACAAGTTTCAGAAAATTAGTAGGTTGTTCATATGTGGACAATATTCTTATTAATCTATTGGTTCCATTTATTTTGCAAAGGGTAGTTACTTGCACAGGCAATTGCTGTCTTTTCATTGTTCTCTTAGAGAATTGGTTCTCAGGCTGGAATGTTAAATTCAGTTGTTGTGAAGTGTTTAAAATATATTAGTGTCAGGGCCCAATCCAGATGAATTAAATTATAATTTCTGAAGGTAGAACCATATATATGAAAATTTTGAAGGTAGAGCCTATATATATATATATATGAATTACTTAGAATTACACAAATATGATTCTCTAAGTAATTCAAAGAACTAAGTATATGACTGTCTAAGTAATTCTAAGTAATTATATATGTAATTCTAAGAAACAGCTAGTATTTAAAAAAATACTGTCCTAAAAGTCTGTTTTCAGTTTATTCGGTAAGGTTTTTGGTTGCAAAGGTCATAACCCTTATTGGCTTAGACGAAGGATTTTGAGTGTGATGGAATTTTGACACCAAGCTTTTGTCCTTTTTTGGGAATGCGAGCTGGAGGTGGTGATCTGCGTAATTATGGAATGGTATCTCTTGAGTATGAAGTGAGTATGTTTTCTGTGTGAAAGAAGGAATAAAAGGGTGATCTGGTGATCTAATTAAAAGGGTTGGCTCATCTGATCTTTGACAAATCTGACAAAAACAAGTAATGGGGAAAGGATTCCCTATTTAATAAATGGTGTTGGGAAAACTGGCTAGCCATATGCATAAAATTGAAACTGGACCCTTTCCTTACACCTTAGATGAAAATTACTTCAAGATGGATTAAAGACGTAAATGTAAAACCCCAAACCATAAAAATCCTAGAAGAAAAACCTAGGCAATACCATTTAGGACAGGCATGGGCAAAGAATTCATGACAAAAATACCAAAAGCAATGGCAACAAAAGCCAAAATTGACAAATGAAATCTAATTAAACTGAAGAACTTCTGAACAGTAAAAGAAACTACCATCAGAGTAAACAGGCAACCTACAGAATGGGAGACTTTTTTTTTCAGTCTATCCATCTGACAAAGGGCTAATATCCAGAATCTGCAAAAATCTTAAATAAATTTACAAAACAAACAAACAACCACCAACACCCTCACCAAAAAGTGGGCAAATGATGTGAACAGACACTTCTCAAAAGAAGACATTTATGAAGCCAACGAACATACGGATAAAAGCTCATCATCACTCACTGTTAGAGAAATGCAAATCAAAACCACAGTGGATACCATCTCACGCCAGTTAGAACAGTGATCATTAAAAAGTTAGGAAACAACAGATGCTGGAGAGGAATCGAAGAAATATGAACACTTTTACACTGTTGGTGGGCGTGTAAATTACTTCAACCATTGTGGAAGACTGTGGTGATTCCTCAAAGATCTAGAACCAGAAAAACCATTTGACCCAGCAATCCCATTAGTGGGTATACATCCAAAGGGTTATCAATCATTCTACTATAAAGACACATGCACATATATGTTTATTGCAGCACTGTTCCCAGTAGCAAAAACTTGGAACCAACCCAAATGCCCATCAATGTTAGACTGGATAAAGAAAATGTGGCACAGATACACCATGGAATACTGAAAGTATTACAGCCATGAAAAAGGATGAGTTCATGTCATTCGCAGGGACATGGATGAAGCTGGAAACCATCATTCTCAGCAAAATAACACAGGAACAGAAAATAAACCACCATATGTTCTCACTCATAAGTAGGTGTTGAACAATGAGAATGCATGGGCACAGGGAGGGGAACATCACACACTGGGGTCTGTTGTGGGGCAGGAGGGTAGGAGAGGGATAGCATTAGGAGAAATACCTAACGTAGATGACAGGTTTGATGGGTGCAGGAAACCACCATGGCACATGTACCTATGTACAAACCTGTATGTTCTGCACTTATATCCTAGAACTTAAAGTATAATTAAAAAAAAAAAAAAGAAGACAAAGAGGGTTGGCTATGGTGGAGACCAACCAGCTATTCCCCAACTTGTTTCTGTTTCTTTCTTGGACACATAGCTAGATGACACGGAGTTATGTATGGCCATAGGACTGAGTTCCCAACAATGGATGGTGATGAAAAAGTGCTTCTGACACTTTCAAGTCTGAACATATACTGTTTTATTTATCTATTCACTTGCTGTATTGAGCATACTCTGAAAACTTAGAGGAGGGAAGAATTAGAATATGTAAGAAGTTTGTAAATTTTTACATAGAAAGCAGCTCCCGGGAGAGTCATCTTACCAAAAACACTCACAATGAATTATTGTGTGAGGAGCAGATACATTTTTACTGTGGTAAGCCACTGAAATTTTGGTAATTCTTATTTTAACATTTAGCCTATCTTCAGTAATACACAGAAGAAAGTATCAGAGGATGAATTCAATATTCAGGACTCAGGAAGAGAAGGATTAAGAGCTGATGTGGGAATTCTAATAGCCGCAGTTTGCTGATCTTGAACATGGAACACTACCTTAATTGAGCTCCAACAAGTGCCAGCCCCCATGATACTTAATTTTCAACTTGTTTTTCCTGGAAACAAGAATCTGAGGGATTCATAGTTAATCCACTGTCCAACTCTGGATCAGTTAGCTGTGGCCAATGGAAAAGAGCACACTTTTGGAAAAGACAGAGCGTCGCCTTAAGTATATTTCATGTACTTAAGTAGGGTCAGGACTCTCCCCTACTCATTCCATGTAATTTTTTTCTGTTGTATTTCAATTATTGCTCTTATTGCTTCTATAGTGCTTCTGTGTAAATTCCCTCAAAGCTTGTATGAAATTACTAGAACAAAAATAAATAAATGTATAAATAATACATAGATCAACAATTCTATTTCCTTCCTCTTTTTAAATTGGCCATTGCATTTATTTCTCCACAGGCCTTTGGCATCATTCATATTCTTCAACCTCTTCAAAGGTTTCTAACGGTAGTTCACTGATCTCATTTACACATTTTTCACATATCCTGAAATATAATTATCCTCCCACCATGAGAATTTAATTCATTTACAACAGCCCGGGTATTCTCTTACAATCTCTTCTTACATATTAAGTTTTATTTCCTTCTTATCATGCTGAAGTTCATTCTCCTTGACAGGTAAGATAGAAATATAATGACAGAGAAAAGTGCCTTATGTTGTCCATCAACAGTATATCATAGGCTGTTGAAAACTATCCTTTGTATTTCATCATCTTTCTTGATTGTAACAAAAGAGTGGACATTGTTGTTCTGAACAATTCTTTAAAGCCTAAACTCATTAGGAGTTTTAGATACAGTAATATTCATCTTACTGGTTTATGTAATCTTTCTATTGATCTTTCAGTGCACTTTCCCTACCACTTATATATATAAATTTTAAAGTGTGACTTCATCAGAGCACATCCTATGTACTTTTTCTGTCTTTATTTAGGTATTTTCTTCTACCTTTCTCGATGGGATCATTTATGATTGAAAAACTAAATATTATACTTCTGAGAATCCCTAAGTCACCCTCTGTGACAGAATCTCATATCATAAGATCAATACTATCTCTTTCATAAATTTTTGAATTTCTGCCTTTAAGGATACATGTCTTCATCTTCTCAGTTATTACAAACTCAAAAGTCACATGGTTTCTTTCTCGTTTTATTGTTGCAACAAGAAGGAATAGCACTAGCTGAGGAAGGCTATCATTTTTAGATTTTCTGCCTTGGAAATATAATTGTTAATATATGCAGAGTTACTAGCCTAGCTGCAAAACTAGTTAAGAGCATAGAAAAATAAAATGCAAAAATCAGAATGACTATGAATTCACATTCATAGAACTTTATCAACCAGGACATGTAGATACTTTGATTAAATGATGAGCTTATTCTTCCTCTGTAGTCAAATGTATATAAAATGTCAAATTATAATCTAAATAATGAAATTGAACAAATTGAAATGAGTTGGGTGATTTTTATTACTAGGATCATCATTCCATAAAAGTTGGATGTAACAACCTTACTGAGAAGGAAATATCTATATTTTTGCTTCAGGAGGCTGAGAAGGGAGGATCTCTAAATCCCTAAATTTGGAGGTTGCACTGAGCTATGATTGTACCACTGTACTCCAACCTGGGTGCACAGTGACACCTTGTCTCACATATATATATGCATGCATATATGTAATATATATATATTTATATATAACGTATATTTGTATATATAAACAACGTATATATAGACACACAATTCATATATAAATGGTATTTTTTAGGCTAGTATTTAGGATCCCCTAAAGTCTTTGGCTATGCTAGGGGATTTCAGTTCTATAATTGTATTTTACTTATGTATTTTAATTTATATATTATAAAAAAGTTATAAAAACTAAATTGCATTTTCAAGTAGTTACCATAGTTGAAAAGAATTTCTAATTCTCAAGTCAATTATCTAAATTGATATAAACAGACTCCAATTTTCAGAGTATGTGAAGACAACAGTTTCATATCTGTCTATAAGCCATTTATTGCCCTATTAAAAGCAAAACTTTTTGGAGTTATTTCACTAGGCAATCAGTCATAAATTACCTGCAAAGGCTAGTTTTTTATCCAAGTCACGAGGTCCAATAAGATTTACTTAGGAATCCCTAGCTATGCAGAAATATGAAAACATTTTCTTGCTTTCCCACACTCCCTAAGGCAGATTTACCTATCTCTGCTTTAAGCATTTATGTGCTGCTAGTTTATCTCTCCAAAAATAATGTCATTTTTCTATTTTCAAATTCTCTGTGGCTCCACTCTCCCTGATTCTTGCAAATTTCACATCAGCACAAATTAATTCTTATGCCTGGAGAATTGGCCTGGAGTAGTGTCTTTTTTTTATTTTTTTAAAGATGAAATTTTCAGCAAAGTATATCAAGAATTTGTTAGGGACTATATATTATCGATTAAATAAACTCCATGGATTTCCCAGATATTTGGTAGTTGTCAATGGTTTATCGCTTTTGTTCTAGAATACTTATATAATACTATTATATCAATTTCTCTTTTCATTTATTCTCAGCCTCATGTTTACAGGTCAATTTACATAGGCCCAAAAGATTCAAAACTTTTGAGGCAGGTAAATATCTTCTTGAGATACTGTTTTTTTTTTTTTTTTTTTTTAATTCAAAACACCTTCTTTTAAATACTAAATGAACATTTATTGCTCTAATCCAGTATTTAGCTCCATTCCAACTAGTCTCAGTAAAACTTTAGCAATTTTATTGACTTTCTCAAATTTATACTTACTGTTAACAATTAGTATTTGACACCACCTGACAAAACTGCCATATTTTCCTTTTCCTGTTCTCCATGATGACTTTGTCAAAATACTCGACTTTTTTTTTTTCAAAACTCTTTTCTGTCTTCACATCACAGAAAATCAAAGACTTACTAGGTGAATAATCCTAACTTGGGGAAGAAAGGGAAAAACTGCCTTTATTTGCCATCACTATTACTTCTTTCCTTTCTTTTACAATGTTTAGTAATTCATTGTTATGTGCCAAGGACCTACTATATTCTACTACAAGGTTTATATCCCAGTAGTCAGGAAGAAATACAGGTATGTCAGTAAGTCCCTTATTACATGATAACATCCTTACTTACAAATGGGAGTTAAATGATGAGAACACACGGGCACATAGATGGGGAAAATACACACTGGGGCCTATTGAAGGGTGGAGGGTGGGAGGAGGGAGACAATCAGGAAAAATAACTAATGGGTACCAGGTTTAATATCTGGGTGATGAAATAACCTGTACAACAAACCCCTGTGACGCTAGTTTATGTATGTAACAAACCTGCACATGTACCCCTGAACTTAAAACAAAAGTTAAAAAATATTAAAAATGCTATTATAGAGGTGTGATTGAGTTTGAGATACCACAAGAATAGAACTGTAATCAGATAGGTAAGCTAGGATTCTTCTACTGCCTGTAATACATAAGCACAATCTTGAAGAATGAGTAAAGATCAGAGTGGACAGTGCGGTGAGAAGTTCTAACCAGATGACTTGGAATTTTTATACTCATGGGCACAAAGGAGCATGAAATTTTTTCTGTTATTTATTTTTGTCCCTGAAGAACCTAAATATTTATTTATTTGAATACTTAGTTATTGTATGACTGAAGCAAAGGGAATATACGGGATGCATGGAAGATCATTAGAAATGATGTATCAAGTTATACAGAATCTTAAGTGCCCATGCTTTATTCTGATGTCTCATAGAGGATGGAGTGGGTGCTGGAGGATTTTAGCAAAGTAAGTTGTTACAGATTGAATCATGTCTCCCTGAAATACATATGTTGAAGTTCTAACCCCCAATGTATCTGTATTTAGAGATAGGGCTTTTGAAGGGGTAATTAAGGTTAAATGAGGTCATAAGGGAGGGGCTTTAATTCAACATAGTGGGCATTCTCATAGAAAGGAAAAGACACCAGGGATGCCTGTGCACAGAGAAAAGGCCATGTGAGAAAATAGAGAGAAGATGCCCTCTGCAAGATGAACAGAGAGGTCTCAAAAGAAATTGAAGCTGATGACACATTGATCTTGGATTTCTAGCCTCCAGAACTGTGAGAAGTAAGCTATTGTTTAAGCTACACCATAAGTGGTATTTTGTTATGGCAGCCCTACCAGACTAATACAGAGGTTATAATAAGTGTAATATTTCCAAAATAAATTCTAACATCGATATGAATAATGGATTCAATGGATGTGGGGAGAAGAATGTATGAAAGTTGAAAACAAACTATGAGTAACACAGGTATTTTGTAGGCTTGAAAGAAGTGGACATTGGAGAATTGGGGCCAAGAGAATTTAAGAAGTTAGAATACACATAATGGCAGACTGTTAGAAGTCAGAGATAAGGCATACAAAAACAGCTGAAATTATTTCCAAATTTCTCTTTGGATAACTAGACTGTACTATTCATCAAGCTAAGAAACAGGAAATAAAAAACAGATCTGGAGGAAAGATAATAGACTTTATTTGGGACATTAATTGGTTTCAGATGTCCGTAAGGTATCCAAATAGAATTTCCAATAGATATTGAATACTGTGATGGGTAACATTGAATGTCAACTTGATTGGACTGAAGGATGCAAAGTCTTTCTCCTGGGTGTGTCTGTGAGGACGTTGTCAAAAGAGATTAACATTCGAGCCAGTGGACTGGGAGAGGCAGACCCACCTTCGACCTGGATGGATACCATCAAATCAGCTGCCAGTGAGGCTAGGATAAAAACAGGCAGGGGAACCTGGAAGGACCAGACTGGCTGAGTTTTCCAGGCTTCATAGTTCTCCTGTGTTGGATGCTTCCTGCCCTTGAACATCAGATTCCGAGTTCTTCAGCTTTTGGACTCTTGGACTTGACACCAGTGGTGTGCCAGGGGCTCTCAGACCTAGGGCCACAGACTGAAGGCTGCACTGTCGGCTTCCCTACTTTTGAGGTTTTGGGATGCAGACTGGCTTCTTTGCTCCTCAGATTGCAGCCAGCCTATTGTGGGACTTCAGCTTGTGATCGTGTGAGTCAATACTCCTTAAAAATAAACTGCCTTTCATATATACATCTATCTCTACTAATAAACTCCTTTTCATATATATATCTATCCTGAATAATAAACTCCCTTTCATATACATATATATCTATCCTTAATAATAAACTGTTTTTCATATATACATCCATCCTATCCCTCTAGGGAATCCTGTCCCTCTAGAGAATCCTGACTAAGAGAGACACATATACATAGAGATTAACAAAATTGTATGAAAAAAAAAAAAAAAATATATATATATATATATATATATATAGAGAGAGAGAGAGAGAGAGAGAGAGGGCTATAAGGCTATACAAAATCTGGTTCTTAGTTACCTAATTCTGCCAACTTAACTCCTATAATTTCTCCCCATGTATATATATTCTCCAATCACTATGGCATTCCTGATATTTGTGGCAATTGCCAAGAACATTCCTACTGAACTCGTTGTTCACCCTGCCTAAAATGCTTTTATGTCAGATTTTTAAATATAATTATCCCTTGCATTATTTATTTCTCTATTAAAATGCTATCTCACAAAGGCCTTACATGACCCATAACTATCCCCTTCCCCTACATTTTTCCCTTTACAACACTAATAATCCTGGAATGCTGTATGTGTGCTTATTGGTTCATTGACTTTCCCATTCTCTAGATTGTGTAATTTCCATAGATCTGGTACTTTACATTTTTACACCATGTTCCTGGTATATATATCAATGGCACATGAATAAGAGGTAGTCAATGAATATGTGAGGGGGGGGGAGAGAGAAAGAGATGAGGGGGAGAGAGAGAGAGGGAAGGAAAGAGAAAGAGAGAGAGAAAAATAGAATGGCTGAAACTAGCCATTAGAATATAAGTAGTTGAAGTAGTTGAAGCCACAGTAGGTGGATGACATATCTAGAAGGAAAATGGAGTCTCTTCAAGAAAATTGAGAAGGTAGACATGTAAAAAGAAACCAGAGGAGCATTGAGAGAAAGAAGAAAGGTCAAATGTTTTGGAGAGCTCAATCAAGGTAAAAAGAAACAAACAAAAACACTTTATAGCTTTCCTTCCTTGCAGTCTTATTTAAAAATCTTATTGATTTTCAACAAGCAACATGGTGCTCACATATACAGTCATGTGTTGCTTAACAATGGGGATATATGTTCTAAGAAATGCGTTGTTAAGCGATTGAATCATTGTGTGAACACTATAGTATGTACTTACACAAGCCTAGATGGTATAGCCTATTTCACCTCTAGGTATATAATATAGCCTATCATAGCTGGGCTACAAACCTGTACATCATGTTATTGTACCTAATACCATAGACAATTGTAACACAGTGGTATTTGTTAATTTTACATATCTAAACATACAAAAATGTACACTAAAAATACAGTATAAAATTTTTTAAAAGTGGTGCATCATGAATAGAGCTTGCAGAACTGGAATTTGCTCTGGGTGAGTCAGTGAGTGAGTGGTGAATGAATGTGAAGGCCTTGGATATTACTGTACACTACAGTAGATGTTATAAACACTGTATACTGAGGCAACACTAAATTTGTTAAAAAATTATTTTCCTCAATATTAAATGAATTTTAGCTTATTTTTTTATATTATAAACTTTTAAATATTTTTAACTTTCTGACTCTTAAAAGACACCCTTTTACAGCTGTACAAAATATTTTCTTTCTTTATATCTTTATACTATAAGGTTTTCTCTATGTTTATTTATTTTTACTTTTTAAACAAAACAAAAACAAAAACAAAGACATAAACATAAATTAGCCTAGGCAGACACAGGGTCAGGATCACCAATATCAGTCTTCCATCTCCACATCTTGTCCCATTAGAAGTTCCTCAGGGTCAATGACATGCATAGAGCTGTCATCTCCTATGATAACAATGCCTTCTTCTAGAATACCTCCTGAGGACCTGCCTGAAGCTGTTGTAAAGTTAACTTTTTAAATAAGTAGAGGTATATTCTAAAATAATGATAAAAATCAGCACAGAGTTGTTCACTCCAGCATCACCACAAACAGCTGAATGAAGTGTTGCACTACACCCCTACAGTGGCCTACACTCCTACGGCACCACTAGGCCGTAGGAACCCTTTTGCTCGATTATAATGTTGTGGTACCACCATTGTATATGCAGTCGGTCATTGATTCAAACATTGTTATGTAGCACGTGACTGTATATTTTTATGCTAAGCAAAGAAAGTCATTATAGAAATATGAGAAAAGACACAGATGGGATATTTGAAGAATATAGGAAAAATGAGATCAAAGATAGTGGTGGAGGATTTAGCTTTACACAGGAAAAAGTACATCTCCTCCTCCAGTTGTTAACTAACTAAGTCAGCACCTATGTATTCTAGCTTAATGTACTGGAGCCAATAAGCCCAGGGCCTTAAATGTGACTTTAAACTTTCTTTAAGCCTTCAGGATGTGACTGAGTCCCCACAAAAGCCTGGTTCATAATTGATACATTACATAATAAAGCAAATGTGGAATGTGGACAGAACTTTGTTCCCATTTTCTTGAACTTGTCACTATTACTACTACTTCTAACAACTACTGTGTTGAGTTCCTGCAGTGGTCAAGGAAAATATCTGAAGACTCTATCTGAAACCTGAACAAACATATAAATGTATCTGACCATACTTTCCCACATATATTGGATCTTAACTTTTATGAATATTCTCCTGTGCCATGTAATATACAATTTATATATACTGTATTAAAAATGTAAATCAGAACTTAGAATATACTTGGATGTAGTATCTTAATTAACTTCCCTTATCCCGAGATATTTCTATTTCTCCCCTGCATAAAGGGGCTGCAACTATTCCCTGGCGTGAGAAAGGTGTTTCAAGAGAAAACCGTTTTCCTCAAACTCCAATCCACATTCTTCATTATCTTGAGTTGTAATCACAATCAAGCCCTCCTGTGCTTAACATGAATGGTTTTATGATTTAATCAACAGAGACATGAATGCAGCTGTGCTTAGGAGCATTTTAAACAGAAATAATAAATACAGGGCAGAATCAAAGAAGGTTCTGAGAACACAAGTAGTTGGTCATTCAGATTACTTGCATTCTCCGCATATACTTTACTGTCTGTCCCCTAATAAACACCTATTGTACTAGGAAGGATCCCCATAGCATGGATCATTTAATAGAAAATAAATAAACCAATTCAGAGAAACTACGCTGGCATTGGGAAATTTTACAATTTTGTGCAACTGTAGGAAAATGTTGGATTGGTGCAAAAGGAAGAATTGATTGATATCAGAATCTTGGATCTAGAGCTACTGAAAGCACTTAATGTTTGAAGATCTGAGCAGTGAATTAATATTTTTAACTTGTAAAAAGGATGGTTATATTGTTAGGATTTTAAAAAATTATAAAATTTTGTGAAAGAAGGAATGTTGTATTTTAATACTGATCAGACAAAGGGTAGACTGTATCAGGGACAGTTCATTTTGTTTGCTGCTTTCAGTTATTTTTGTGGTTATTTTCAGCATCAGTGTCTATTTTTGGTTTGGGAAATTCCTCACTGTGTGCAGTGTTGGCAGGAAACAATGCCTTCCCCCTCAGGAAAAGTCATTATGGGGGAATGATCCTACTTTTCTGCCACTGGCAGAAAGGGCATACGGACCCTAACTTATTGAAAACTCATGTCTGGGACTTGAGATGCAAAGATAAGGGATGAGAAACTGGTACCTTGAGTAGAATGCTTTTAATGGAGCCTGGTTTCTGTATTTCTGGTTGCTTTATCTTTTAGAATTGCTCTTGTTCCTGCCTATTTTATGGACCAGTTCTCCAATCTTCCTATTGATTTTATGAGCTTCCTTAGATGTACACATGTACAGATCTTCCTGTACCATTGCTCTTGCTTTTGTTTTTATTTAAGACAGCCTTATTGACAGGTCCTTTTCTCATTGTAAAGAAGTTTAAAGACTATCTCCATTTCTCCCATATTACTCAACTACCTTACCATCTCCATCCTTTCTCCCCATAAGGATACTTCTAAATGCCGAAGAATAAAAATGCTGACCTATCCCTAAATGCATAATATATTTAGAAAAACTAAAGTCATTACATTATAGGCTGAGCTGCAATTACTTGGCCCATTCCTCTACTGATACTCTTTTTTCTTCTTTTTTTAGAAACACATGCTTTTGGTGTGAAATACTCCTTAGTGGTTACAACAACCCTTTTCACCTGTATCGAAAAGTCATGGACACTTATATCTAGCTTTCGTTCATATTGTTATTTTTAAAAGGGATAATTTTTTAAAGGGATAGTTTTTCATCATACATTTTTCTTTTCTTTTTTTATAATTGATACATAATAGATGCACATATTTTGGGGGTAAATAGGATAATTTGATACATTCATATAATGTACAAAGGTCAAATCAGGATAATTGGGTCATCCATCACCTTAAATATTTATTTTTTGTTTATTCTAGGAACATTCGAATTATTCTCTTTCAGCTATTTTGAAATGTACAATAGATTAATGTTAACTATAGCCATCCTGCTGATCTGTTGAATATTGAACACAAGGTCCTATTACTTTTCTCTAACTATGTCTTTGTATTCATTAGTCAACCTCTTTTCACAGCCCCCTCCTCCCTACCCTTCCTGGCCACTGGAAACCACTAATCCACTCTCTACTTTTTTAACTTCCTACCTATGAGTGAGACTGTGCAATATTTGTCTTTTTGTGCTTGGTTTATTTCACTTCACATAATGACCCCCATTTTATCCATATTTCTACAAAAGTTAGTATTTCATTGTTTTTATGGTGGAATAATATTCTATTGTGTACATATACCACACTTTCTTTATCTACCCATCTGTTGATGGGCATTCAGGTTGATTCTATATTTTTGCTATTGTGAAAAGTGCTGCAGTAAACGTGGGAGTGCAGATATTTCTTCAATATATTGATTTCCTTTCTTTTGAATATAGACTCAGTGGTGGCATTTCTGGATCATATAGTAGTTCTATTTTTTAATTTTTGGAGGAACTTCCAGGCCATTCTCTATAGTGGCTGTACTAATTTACATTCCCACCCAAAGTGTGTGAGGGTTGCCTTTTCTCTGCATGTTTTCTAGCATTTGTTATTGCTGTCTTTTGGATAAAGGCCATTATAACTGGAGTGAAAACACATCTCGCTGTAGTTTTGATTTATTTTTCACTGATGATTAGTGATTGATACAGTTCACATGTTCATCCCACCAGACATCATCTTGGAATCTGAAATCCCAAATGTTTGATGTGGGGCCTAATGGGAGGTGTTGTGTCATAGGGGCAGATACCTCATGAATGGCTTGGTGCTCTCTCTGTGACAGTGAGTTCTCACTCTATTTGTTTATGCATGAGGTGATGGTTTAAAGGAGTCTGGCACTTCTTGTTCTCTCTCTTGCTCCCTGTCGCACCGTGTAACATGCCCCCTCCCCCTTCACCTTTTGCCATGAGTAAGAGCTTCTGAGGTCTCACCAGAAGCTGAGAAGATGCTGCTGTTATGCTTGTACAGCCAGCAAAACTGTGAGCTAAATAAACTTCTTCTTAAAAAATAAATTTCTCAGTCTTTAGGTATTCCTTTATAGAAACACAAAGCAAACAAATACAATGACATTGAATATTTTTTCATATACCTGTTTGCCATTTTGTTGTCTTCTTTAGAGAAAGGTCCATTCAGATCTTTTGCACATTTAGAAAATTTGATTATTATTTATTTATTTGCTATTAAGTTGTTTAGGCCCTTATATATTCTGGCTATTAATCTCTTGTCAGATACTTTGCAAATATTTTCTTCTATTCTATGTATTGCCTGTTTGGTGATCATTTCCTTTGCTATGCAGAAGCTTTTTAGCTTGATGTTATCCCATTTGTCTATTTTTGCTTTTCTTGCTTGTGCTTTTGAGGTCTTACCCAAAAACTCCTTGCCCAAACCAATGTCTTGAAGTGTTTCCTCACCAGAAACTTCTGGTAGTTTCATAGTTTCAATCTCTTAGATTTAAGTCTTCAACTCATTTTGAATTAAAATTTTATATGACTAAAAACAGGTGTCTAGTTTAATTCTTCTGCATAGGGTTATCCAGCTTTTTCAGCACCATTTATTCAAGAGACAGACAGTGCTTTCCCCATTGTATGTTCTTGCCACCTTTGTGGAAAATGAGTCAGCTCTAAATGTGTGAATTTACATTGTGGTCCTCTATTCGGTTTTATTGGTCTATGTGTCTGTTTATAGGCCAGTACCATCCTGATTTGGTTATCATCACTTTGCAGAGTAATTTGAAATCAGGTAATGCCATGCCTCCAGCTTTGTTCCTTTTTCTTAAGACTTCCTTGGCTATTTCAGGTCTTTCCTGGTACCATATAAATTTTAGGATTGTTTTTTATTTCTGATTGCACTGAATCTGCAAATTGCTTTGGGTAGTATTGTCATTTTAACAATATTAATTTTTCCAATCCAGGATCATGGAATATCTTTTCTTTGTGTGTGTGTGTGTGTGTGTCCTCTTGAATTTTCTTGATCAGTGTTTTATAGTTTTCCATATATGGATCTTTCATTTTTATGGTTAAATTAATTCCTAAGTATTTAGTATTCTTTGTAGCTATTGTAAATAGGATTGCTTTCTTGATTTCTTTTTCAGATCGTTCTCTGTTAACATATATGAATTCAACTGATTTTTCTATGTTGATTTTGTACTGTGCAACTTCGCTCAGGTCATCTATGAGGTTTCACTGTTTTTTTGGTGGAGTTCTTAGGCTTTGCTAAATATAAGGTTATGTCATCTGCAAACAAGGCTAATTCAACTTCTTCCTTTCTAATTTGGATGTCCCTTCTTTCTTCTTTCTTTTACCTAATTGCCCTGGCAAGGACTTCCAGTATTACATTGAACAAAAATAGTAAAAGTGAAGATCCTTGTCTTGTTCCAGATCTTGGCTTTGATTTACCCCATTCAGTATAATATTGGCTGTGAGTTTTTGATGTATAGATTGTATTTTGAAATATGTTCTCTTTGAACCCAGTTTGTTGATTTTTTAAATCATAAAGTGATGTTTTATTCAATGCTTTTATCAGAATCTATTGAAACGATCATATGGTTTTATTGTTGCTTCTGTTAATGTGATATATAATTTAATATTTTGCATATGTTGAACCATTATTGCAACTCTCATATAAACCCCACTTTGATTATGGTGAGTGAGTTTTTAATGTGTTGAATTTGTTTTGCTAGTATTTTGTTGAGGCTTTTTGCAGTTATTTTCATTAATGATATTGGTCTATAATTTTCTTTTTCTGTTGTGTCATTTTCCAGTTTTGATATCAAAATAATTCTGGCTTCTTAGAGGAGTTTGAAAATATTCTTTCCTTTTTATTATTATTATTTTTTGGAAGCATGTAATTAGAATTGATATTAGTTCTTTAAATATTTGGTAGATTTTATCGTTTTATTCATCAGATCCTGGACTTTCTTTGATGGGAGAGTTTTTATTATGGCTTCTATTTCATTACTTGTTTTTAGTTGGTTTAGATTTTCTAATTTTTTATCCTTCAATCTTGGTAAGTTGTATGTGTCCTGATATTTATGTAGTTTTTTCTAGGTTTTCTAATTTGTTGGCATCTGGTTGGTCATAGTAGTCTATGATTTTTTGTATTCTGTGGTCTCAGTTGACATGTCTTATTTTTCTTTTCTGTTTGTATTTATTTGGGTTCTCCCTCTCTCTTTTTCTTAGTTTAGCTAAAAGTTTATTTTTAAAGACCTAGTTTTAAAAATTTTTTTGATCATTTGTATTTTTTAGTCTTAGTTTCATTTATTTCTGCTCTGATCTTTATTATTTATTTCCTTCTATTGTTCTGGGGTTTGATTTTCTTCTCACTTTTATAGTTCCTTGAAGTGCATTGGTAGGTAGTCTATTTAAAGTCTTTTTACTTTCGTTTACTTCAATAAAATTCCCTCAGTATTGCTTTTGCTGTATCCCATAGATTTTGGTATGTTGTATTTCCATTGTCATTTATGGAAATACAACATTTCTTGTTTCAAGATATTCCTAAATATCATTCTTAATTTCTTCATTGACTCATTGCTCATTCAAGAGCATGTTATTTAGTTTCCATGTGTTTGTTTTGTGTAGTTTCCAAAGATCCTCTTGTTATTGATTTCTACTTTTATTTCATGGTGGTCGTAAAAAGTGTTTGATATTATTTCTACTATTTTGAATGTGTTGAGATTTTTTTGCAGCCTAAAATATAGTTTACCCAGGAGAATGTTCCATGTGCTGATGAAAAAAATGTGTACTCTGCAGCAATTAAAATCCTCTGCACATTAACTTAATTCTTCTCACATTTTGACTTTATGTTGTCCTAATTTACATATTTTTATACTGCCTATCTCTTAACAAGTAACTGTGAATATTATTGTTTTTGATAGATTTGTATTTTAGGCTTCCTTATGAGCAGATTTTCACCACAGTTACAGTATTGGTTTATGCTGGGGTTGTCTGTGCACTTTATTTTACCAGTGGGTTTTATACCTTCAAATTTTGTTGTTGTTGTTTTTAATGCACATTAGTGTTTTCTTCTTTCAGATTTAAGAACTCTCAGTGTTTCTTATAAGATAAGAAGGGTGGTAATATGTTCTCTGTTTTTATCTGTCTGGGACAGACTATTTCTCTGTATTTTCTGTATTTAAAGGATAGCTTTGCTGGATTTTGTATTCTTGGATGACAGGTGTTTTTTTTTTTTTTTTTTCCAACAGTTTGAAAATGCCATCTCACTTTCTCCTGGCCTGTATAATTTCCTTTGGAATGTCTGCTGCCAGATGAATTGGAATGATTCCAAAAAATATGTTATTTGTGTCTTTTTCTCTTTCTGCTATTAGAATATTAAACTACTCTCCTTGTCATTGACCTTAGAGAGTTTGAATATTGAGTGTCTTGGGGTAGTCTTATTTGAGCAGAATCTATTTGTTGTTCTCTGATCTTCCTGTACCTGAATATTTATATCTTTCTCAAGTTTCAGAAAGTTTTCTGTTATGTTTTCTTTAAATGAACTTTCTTAGCCTTGCTCTTGCTCACCTCCCTGTTGAACACCAACAATTCCTAGATTTGGTTTTCTGAGATTTTTTTCTATATTTTGTAGGTGATATTGGTTACTTTTCATTCCTTTTCTTCTTTCTTCTCTGTGCATTTTCAAATAAATAAGCTGCTTTTGAGCTCACAAATTTGTTCCTCCTTTATTCATTTGACTGTGCTTGTAATAATTATTTTTCAATTCAGTAAATGTTTTTATCAGTTCCAAGATTTCTATTTGATTTTTTAATTATTTCAGTCTCTTTGTTAAATTTCTCCAATAAATTTCTGAATTGCTTTTATGTGTTATCTGGGAGATCACTGAGTTTCCCCAACATTGCTAATTTTACATTTTTGTTTAGAGAGCTCACATATCTCCCATTTTACTAGTCCCTGTCACTGGTTCCTTCCTTTGCCCATTTGGAAAGGTCATAATTCTCTGTTTGCTGTTGCTTCTTGCAAATATATGTCTATGCCTTTGCACTGAAGTATTATTTATCTATTCCTGTCTTCTCTGTCTTATTTGTGGCTTTTCCTGGATATATTCACTTAGAGATTCTTTGCAATTTGTGAATTTCCTTTCTTTTTTTTTTCCTGCTAGGTTGTTACCTTCTATTTGGCACTAGATGGTACTTTAAGCTCAGGTTTGCTTCAGCTTTAGTAATCAGCACACTCCCTGCCGCTAATGAGGGAGTTCTCAAAGGGGATAGCCTAGCAGTGTGGAATGGCTTCTAGGGGTTTGTGACAAGTGGTCCTCTAGAATGTACCTCCTATAGTGTGGTGCTATTGAACAGTCATTCCGATTGGTTGTTTCCTTTGCCAAAGTTATAGATCAGAATTTTCAAGGCTGCAGATGGTAGTCCCACCTCCACCTTTTGTCTCTGGGTGTCATAAGGGGTATTTCTCACTTCAGGCACTTTTGAGGTTTCCCATGGGTTGAGGAGAGGAAAGGTCTCCTGATATGGGAAACTGGTTGTCCACCTTGGTCTCATTTTCTCCCGTGTAGAAAGCAGGAGTTGAGGGAAATTTTTCTGTGTGCTTTGTACAGGGCAGATTGTGGGGCGGGCATCACTGTTGTAGAAGTTCAATTCTCTTACTATCTGCTTAGAGTTTTCTTCACTTCTCTGTGGCTCCAGGAACTGTCTCATCCTCATATTTCAGTTTTGGGATACCGCTGGTAATAATCTCGATGTTGTATATTTGGTTTTCATTTTCTGTGGGGAGGGGCGAAACGAGCTTGCTTTTATGCTGCCACTGTGAGACCGGAAGCTCCCTACATTGCACACTCTTCAATGTTTTGTTACCTCTATGTGGCTGCTCTCTAAGGCTCTGTCCTGTCTTTTGGTTTCTAGCTTATGCTCTTCATGTTCTCCAGGCTACTTCCACAGAGTTCCTTCATTTCATTACTTCAACAATTACCTCCATGCTTTGTCTTAGGCTTATCTTTTCACATGGAATATGTTTCTGTTTCCATTTGGGCATTTTGCCATCACTTTGTATTCAAATGTCCAAAACTAAATATGAATTAAATACCCACAAAAGTCTATCTTTCTAAACAAAATTCTAATATTTATTAGTTTCATCATTATCCTCCTTATGCTTTAGACTTCTTTACTCATCACACTTCACCTTAGACTATTCCATGTATGTTCTCACCACTTTACACAAGCTAGGACACTGAAGATGATGACCGGTTCCAGCTGCCTTTGACTTCCAATTCTTGCCTCGCCATTCCATCCTTTTTGTTGAGCCAAACTCATTGCCCTTAACAGGTGTGTTCACACTGTTACTGCTCTGCGAAGCCCATAAAGTTATCAGATCCCTGCCTCAGAAGTCAGACCACCTCAACAAGTGGTGGATGCCACTTACTAGTTTTGTACTTGTAATGAGGCTATTTCCTCATCTGCTAAACAAGAATGAGGACAATGTTTCGTCTGCCCTCTGCAAATAACTGATGTGGGAATACTTGAAAAAACTGTCAAGAGCCACATTTATAAATTATTATTATCATACTGTCTTTTGACAGCACAACATTAAGTTTATACTCTTCTTTCTGCTTTTACTCTCTGTGTTTTTTCTGTGTTCTTATTTAACATTTCTTCACTACTTCTGATAAGGGACCTTTTAGGAGAAGCTGCTCACCAACTCAAAACTTACATAAAGCTCTTCTCACTTTTTCATTTTTATTTGTTTTTTTCCCTTTGTCTGGGTTATTATTCCCTTTTATATACACCTGCCAAGATATACTGTTATGTTCAGTTCAACTTTTATTTCCTCCGTGGGCATTCTTCTATAGCATTACTCTCATATATTTTTTTCCATTTTAAAACTATTATTGCTAGTCTGTTGCAGTACTTACTGTAACAGGTAATTATTCTTTTGTTGTTATTATTATTCTATTTTTTACTTTAGCAACTTCCACAGTTTGGTGAGTATGGTAGGTGCGCAACAACAGCTCTGATTAAACGGCATAGGTAGCAAGTATTATATAATATGGGAAATATGAATCCTTGTTTCACGTATTTTGTACCTATTTTTTTGCATAAGGGATGATGCAAAAATTACATTAACAAAATAAAAATGATCACATTATAAATCTGAAACTGCTAGATACAGACAAATACACCAATTTTTATATTCAAGTGAATCACAAGGACAAATCAATCTAAATAATAAATTAGAAGTCTGCAATGTGCTTGTACCACTTGACAATGAGTCCCATCAACATAAATTGATACCATGGAGAGATTTCTTATTAATCATGCTTCACCAGGTCATTGGGTTAAACATTTAAATAATAGGCTAATAGGAGTCTTGCTAGCAATTTAATTCCTGCTTTCCAGGCTCTGGAAGACAGAGTCTCTCCCCTCTTTCCCTGGAGGAGGGGAAGTCTATCAAAATGTCATTATTCTACATGTGTAACAGAGTAATTTCTCTTGGTTTCTATATAGGTAAAATTGCAGTTGGCATTTCGTGATGAAGTGTCACTGATTGATCCTTATAGACTCCTTTCCCCTCCTTAAAACAAAGATCCTGTTTTCAATTACCTTACTGTGTATCTCCTTTGCCTTATCTATTATGCAAGGAGGTCAGCTAGTAACACTCAATATGACTAATTAAAGAAAGAACTCCAAGGTAAAGTGCACAGAGGCACTTTGGTAATCGCTGTGATATCTATAAATAATAATGACAATTAATGAAACCTGTAATAGCTTTGTAAATAGTCTTTTGCTCACTCATAGGAGGTGAATAGCAATTTACACTGAGTGAAGAGAGTCAATTGTCATGGGTCATATGAGCATTCCTTTTTTTTGCCTTCTGTAGCCAACTCTTTTGGCATTTCAGGAATTTCTGGAAGAGGTTGACTTATAACCCAGCTCTAAATGATAGCACAGTGTTCCAACGCATGGAATGAAGAGCATGTTCTTTGTATGGGCTACTTTATTTTTAAAATATTTGGTTAGGCTAATTTGAAGTATCTTTGGAGATGGTAAGAAGAGTGGCCATATTCAAATACAAAAGAAGTGTAGGAAGTTGTTAGAAATAGAATTTTCTAATTATATAGTTAGAAGGGGGTTAGAGATTACCTAATAAGAGAACTGGGGTCAAGTAAGGTAAAGAAATTTGTACAAGAACTTAAAACTTGTTTTTTCCAGAGTTGGGACAGGAAGATAGAATCTCTGAACCTGTGCCAGTTACTGTCACAGAGCAGATCTCTGAGGGCTTTGAAAATCCTGAGCAGTGGTGTGACTTGGATTGGGTTGTGAAGCCCCCTTGATGATATCATACCACTGTCTACTAGCTAAAATGACTGCAAATGCCACATTGCTAAAGCAGAAACATAAAATCATACAGGTGAAACAAATTGCCGTAGTACATCAAAGCAGACAGCATAGAGGATAATGAAAGCAAAAGACCTGAGGATCACTTTCCAAATTCAGGCAGAAGCATCTTACTTGGACTTAAAAGCAAGGAAATAGACAAATACACTTAACTTCTGGATAGTACTTCGTTGTCTGGAAAATTGCTCTTCCTTCTCCTTCAGGCCTGTTACATCTCTTAAATATCATTCTTCTTCTTAAGGATAAAAACACAATTTCTGCGCGTAGCCTTATCTTTTCTGATATGTTCAGAGTTGCCATCTTCCTCCTATTCAGGACTTTGTAGTTGCTTAGTTTTATTTTTTTTTCTTTTTTGGTCTGGTAAAGTTGATCTCATTCCTCTTTTGCTAGTTAATACCTCTTAATCCTTCAAATCTTAGATCAAGTGGTATTTTCTAGGGAATATCTTCCCTGATTTTGACAGGTCAAATCCATCCCTTCATTACAGACTTTGACAACATTGTGAATTTTTGCAGCAGCTGTCAGACTTGCTGTTGAGTACTTGTTGTCCAGTTTTTTTTTTGATAAATATGGATCTCCATCACTAGGTGTATTCGTCCATTTTCACGCTGCTGATAAAGACATAACCGAGACTGGGAAGAAAAATAGGTTTAATAGACTCACAGTTCCACGTGGCTGGGGAGGACTCACAATCATGGCAAAAGGTGAAAAGTACATCTTACACTGTGGCAGACAAGGGAAGAGAGTTTCTGTAGAGAAACTCCCATTTTTAAAACCATCAGATTTTGTGACTTATTCACTATCACAAGAACAGCAATGGAAAGACCCTCCCCCATGATTCAATTACCTCCCACTGGGTCCCTCTCACAACATGTGGGAATTAAAGATGAGATCTGGGTGGATACATAGTCAAACCATATCACTAGGTTTCAAGTCTTATGGCATCCGGACAATATCTGTTTTTACAAACTGTTTTATAATCCTTCCCTAGAATGTGCCTGACACATTGTAGGCACTTAGTTTGATTAAATAAATACATGTATGAAATGAAATAAAACAGATAATCATTTTAGAGAAAAAGAAAAATACCGCACATTACTTTGTGAGAAATGCTAGACTCTGTCTAGAAAGAGCCCATTGTACTCACTGCTGAAAAAAAGACACACAAACAGCCCAAAAACATATAAAAAGTGCTCAGGATCTTTAATCATCAGAGAAATGCAAATCAAAACCACAATGAGATACCGTCTTACACCAGTCAGAATGGCTATTACTAAAAAGTCAAAAAACAAAAATAAAAACATACCAACAGATGATGGTGAGGCTGAGGAGAAATGGGGACACTTGTATACTCTGGGCAGGAATGTGAATTAGTTCAGCCACTGTGGAGAGCAGTTTGAGATTTCTCAAAGAACTGAGAGTTGGACTACCATTTGACACAGCAGTCTCTTGATCAGGTATATATCCAAAATAAAATAAATTATTCTACAAAAAAGACACATGTACTTGTATGTTCATTGTCGTACTATTCACAATAGTAAAATCATGGAATCAATGCAGGTGCTAATTACAGTGGATTAGATAAAGAAAATGTGGTACATATACACCATGGAATACTATGCAGTCATAAAAAAGAATAAAATCATGTCTTTTGCAGCAACATCGATGCAGCTGGAGGTCATTATCCTAAATGAGCTAAGGTAGAAGCAGAAAATTAAATACTAAAAGTTTTCACTTATAAGTGGGAGCCAAACATCTGGTACGTGGGCATAAAGATGGGGAGAATTGACATTGGGGACTAGTAGAGGGGGAAGACAGGAAGAAGGGCAAGTGCTGACAACCTAATTTGGATACTGTGCTCACTACATGGCTGATGGTTCAGTCATACCACAAACCTCAGCATCATGCAATGTATCTTTTAAATGTCATAAATGGAGACTGACTTTAGTCAAGTGCTTTTTTTCTGCCTGTATTAATGTAATCATGTTTATTTTTCTTCAATCTGCTAACATGGGTTACATTAATTGATTTTTTTATGGTAAACTCTCCTTGCATTAAAATGAAATGTTAGACACATAACTGCTCACCGTAGCATATGTTTGTGCTTTCTTTCATTCACTGCTGGTGGATATTGGAAAGTATACTGGGGGGCATTAGCATGTGACCTCCACAATCTCAGGGGCTGCACTATGTCAAGCCAGCCAGCAATCAAAGTCTTGTCTCTGGCTGTGAACTTAAAGTGTCTTTTTTTAGAGATGACATTATTTGTGCTTTTTCAGGCTATATGAGGCAATCTTAACTAATGACTAATGAGATTAATTGTTTTCTTGGAATTTTGGAGCTTAGGAGTATGAATTCTAGTGACAAACTCATATGAGCTAGTGATTGGGAATTATAAAGTGAAGATGAAAAGAATGACATTTTCCCTTAGATAGATTTTTTTCAGACTCACTCATAGAAGGCATCACCTTGTTTCTGCTTTTGAATAATAATAACAATTTTAATAATAATAATAATTTGAATCTTTAGATTCTGTGGTTTCTTAATATTTAGGCAAAGTTGTTACAGCAGAAATTGGCTCTATTACTAAATCACTTCTCTAGATTCACAGTTCTGCACTTTTTTAGCTTTAGAATAATTTCATTTACTTTCACAAAAGATCAACCATTATGAGAGCTTAGTTTGCTTGTTCTATTGCCCTCATCTATGATGTTTTTAAGTTTTGTAGCCCCCTTACATTAGATATTCTGAATAATTGTGTGTGCAAAAACTTATTAATACTGACTTTGTTATTAATGGACATTTATATCTTTGCTTCTTTTATGTTTCGAAAGATGTAAGGTAGAATTTTGGTATATTCAGAGAAATGTCAAGATCCATGTTCCACAAATCTGTTGCATTTAACACTATTTCTATAAGATGCACTGATAACACAGGATCTTATAATCAAATAAAGCTGGGAAAAGTTGCACACCAGGGCCTCATTTTGGATTCACAATGAACGTTTGCACAGTAAAAGTCATGAGAAGTCACACCATAAATATCACTGTATTATGTTGCTTAACAGTTTTCTTAAAGCCTATTAATATTTGAAGAAAATAGTACTCTTTAGACTAAAGTTTCTTATTTCACAAGTGAAGAAACACAATCTTAATCAGGTTTATAGATAGATACAATTAGGACGGAGTGAGGAGGAGAAATAAAGTCATTCTCTTAGTTAATTTATCTTGCTCCACACTGCACATATTTTGTAGCAAAGAATTGTGTAGGGATGCAAAAGAAACGGGTTACAGATGACGTAAATATGCATGTATTTGTAATTAGTAAGATAACTGAATAAGTTCCAGCATATAAAAGGCTTTCCAAAGTCGGTCTCTATATACTTGGACAGTCAGCAGGGAGAGATGAAAACATTACATTTTAGAATGGTGGTAATAAAAAGATCAGACATTCAACAAAAGCAATGGATAAGACTGGAGTACTCATTTCTCCTCCTTCTTATTTTGACCAATTGACCTATTATTAACTACTTGCTAAGCAGGTATTCGGAAAGACACAAATGACCTCTATCTTAGTGGATTCTTCAATGTGGAATTAATGTTCAAAGACATTTAAATTCTGTACAACACAAAACTACTTTCTTCCTTTTATTCCTTTAAAACCTCTGCTTATAAGCATTAAGGAATTGATTATCTTAATCCTACAAAGACAAAAAATTTAGAGTAAAAAAAGTAACCTATTCCATCATATTGTAGAAATCTTTTAAAAGTCAGTTCATCTACTATGAAAAATATCTCGACTATTTTACCTTCATTTCTTGCCATTGAACAAACTGAATTTTATTTATTTTTCACAAATATTACTTAAACATTCTCACTTAATAAAAAAATCTGAATTTACTCCTTCTTGTATCACAGGAATCTTTTAACAAAGAAATTCTTAACTAAAGTCCATATAGAAAGCTTTGGTGAAGAAGATGTAGAGATTTTACAGCTCAACTTTCTTAGCCATTCTAAACATTTACCCCAAGTCATGCAGACACCTCCTAAAAACCCTTAGGACTCTGTACAAACACTTTGAAAGTCTGTGGAAATCTTACTGGAAAGAGGTCTCAATCCAGACCCCAAGAGAAGGTTCTTGAACTTCATGCAAGAAAGAATTCAGGACGAGTTCATAAGCTAAAGTGAAAGCAAGTTCATTAGGAAAGTAAAAGAAAATAAGAATGGTTACTCCATAGGCAGAGCAGAGGTATGGGCTGCTGGACTTATTACGGTTGTTACTTGATTATATACTAAAGAAGGGTAGATAATTCATGAGTGTTCTGGAAAAAAGGCAGGCAATTCCTGGAACTGAGGGCTTCTCCCCACTTTAGGGTAACTTCTGGATGTTGCCATGGCATTTATAAACTGTCACAGTGGGAGTGTCTTCTAGCATGTTGATGCATTATAGTTAGTGTATAAGGAGCAGTGAGGGTGACTGAGGTCACTTTTATCTCCATCTTGGTTTCAGTGGGTTTTGACCAGCTTCTTTAGTGTATCCTGTTTTACCAGCAGGGTCTTTGTGACCTGTATCTTGTGCCAACTTCCTATCTCATCCTGTGACTAAGAATTCCTAACCTCCTGGGAATGCAGCCCAATAGGTCTCAGCCTTATTTTACTCAACTCTTATTCAAGATGAAGTTGCAGTGGTTCAAAGGCCCTGACAGAAACAGATAAGAAACCTGAAATTCTGTCTATATTCTCCCTCTCCCCTTAAGCTTCGTCTCCTAGTAGTTCTGCATAAAACGGCAGAAGGTGCTATTTTTCATCCACTACTAAGTCAGCCTTCTTCATAATCCATTCTTAGTTCTTACTGACTCCTGTCTGCTTTTCGCAGTTAAATCTTAGATATCCATTATTTTCCCTTGAACAAGAGAACCCCAGGACTTAACTCTTTTACAGCTTAGAGCAATACTAGACCCACAGGCAGTTCCAGGATTCCACACTTCCTAAATTCCATTAATTCATAACATTTATGTGTATCTGACTTGAAAGACTTGAGGATAATCTGAAGTAAATATATTACAAGGGAAATAATCACATTAGATACTAAATACGTCTGTTTCCAAACCAGAGAGGAGAAATATAATTTATATCTCTGCAAGATTTCCTTAATGAGCATATTGTTGTCCTATCCTTGCCTGTCAGAGTCTACAACTCACCCTGTAATTAGCCCTTCACCCTCCACTCCTTCATCCTTCTACTAGGGAAACCCCTGGTTAAATAATCCATTATCTATTTTCAGAAAAGTTGAAATTGTTCTGGCTAGAACCAACACCAGGTGTTGGGCAGACTTCAGCAGAACAGTGAAAAAATGGCTTTAGTCATTTCAAGCCTTTACCCCTTGAAAACCTTCATTTCCCTCTGACTCCCAGTTTTTGTCTCTTGTTAAATTTTGGAAAGTAAAGACACTCACAGAAATATAAACACTGTCTGGGTGTGGTGGTTCATGCCTGTAATCCCAGCACATTGAAGTTGAGAAGTCAAGTTTGGAGGATTGCCTGAGGCCAGGAGTTTGAGACCAGCCTTGGCAATATAGCCAGACCCTGTCTCTCAAAAAGAAAAAGAAAAAAAAAGAGGCCAGGCACAGTGACTCACAGCTGTAATCCCGGCACACTTTGGGAGACTGAGGTGGGTGGATCATTTCAGGTCAGGGGTTTTAAACCAGCTTGGCTAACATGGTGAAATCCTGCCTCTACTAAAAATACAAAAATTAGCTGGGCATGGTGGCGGGTGCCTGTAGTCCCAGCTACTCAGGAGGCTGAGACAGGAAAATAGCTTGAACCCAGGAGGCAGAGGTTGCAGTGAGCTGAGATCATGCCACTGCGCTCCAGCGTTACAGAGCGAGACTCCAGTCTTAAAAAACAAGAAAAAAAAAAAAACGAAATAAAGAAAGAAGAAAGAAAGAAAGAAAGAAAGAAAGAAATGTTATATACACAATGTATATAACATTTAACATAATTTTTAAAGAAATTTCAATATCTTATTCTTAAATAATTCAAACCAGTTATCTATTAAAATTACTATTTGCTATAGTGATTAAATTTTTTTTTTTTTTTTTTTTGAGACGGAGTTTTGCTCTTGTTACCCAGGCTGGAGTGCAATGGCGCGATCTCGACTCACCGCAACCTCCGCCTCCTGGGTTCAGGCAATTCTCCTGCCTCAGCCTCCTGAGTAGCTGGGACTACAGGTACGCGCCACCACGCCCAGCTAAGTTTTGTATTTTTAGTAGAGACAGGGTTTCACTTTGTTGACCAGGATGGTCTCGATCTCTTGACCTCGTGATCCACCCGCCTCGGCCTCCCAAAGTGCTGGGATTATAGGCGTGAGCCACCGCGCCTGGCCTGATTAAAATATTTTAATAAAATAAAATATTATAAATACCTTTAAAGTCCAAAGTAACAGTTCAGTCAGTATGTTTATTTCTAGTAAGTATGTTTATATTTTACTGCATGTGAGTTCAAAAAGTTTTACTTTTTCTAATATTCTGGCTCCAGTCCAACCCCTATGGCCTTTGGGTCCTATTACTAAACATTTCCAAACAACATTTACCTCTGATTGTTTTTCACAGTTAATTGCACAGAGAACCTAGACATAGGAGGAGGGGGTATCTAAATTTCTTGGAATCTCAACTTGTGTAGATGCTTTACCTATCTTTTCAAGTTTGATATAACATTCATTATATAAATAGAGAAACTGGGACCCTAAGAGTTTAGGGCCTTAAACCAGGCCTTGTGCTAGAAAAGAGCCAGTATTTGAAATTCATTTTACCTTCCTGCCAAGCTGGAAGAGAAACGTGACATCTCTACTCTATAGAGCAGATTTATTATTTAAACTATGAAGTGATTAATGTTAATGTTAATATTGTTAAATGAAGGCTAATTCTGTAATGGAATATGTATAAATATGTGTATCACTTTAACAAATACCTCATCAATCCATTCTGAATATGGTTCACGATAAATTTTTCCATTTCTAAATGCTTGATCAATTCAGGGAGATATCTCCAAAATTAATTTGATAGTCATGAGGGAAGATTTGGGACTTTTAATGTAAAATATAGATTATCAAGAACACTACCATAAAAATAAAGAAATTCTTACAAATAAGTAGCTACAAATTATGGATGGACCAAAAGAAATGTATGAAATAATAATTTTTTAGTACATTTTTGACAATGCTATGCACAAATTTTAAAAGATAACATCTTGAATTACTACTATATTGGGGTTTTCTAAGACTTTGAAATCAATGTTGGAAATAGGTTAATATTATGTATTTATTCTATTTTCAGGAAAGCAGTTTGTAATGTTTCTACCGATATTATCCTTAATGTACCTTTACAACAATGAGCAATGAGCTATTCATGTTCCATTGTTTTGATGATCTTAACCAGCATCTAATATCTGATATTCAGAAAATGTTGTAATATTAGCCCTAAAACTTAATGAACAGCAGAGTTACTTGCTTTTATTTTTCCACAGGCAACTGGAAATTAACAGCTGTGTGACTAATAAAACATGGCATTTACTTTCTAATATAGAAGCAAGAAAGTGAAGCTACCAAGCATTATTGTAACCTGGGACACAGTCACATTACATGTTCTGAAAAAGCTGAGTGGTGCTGCAATTAATGAATCACCTGGAACTATAACTGGGCTGAGTTTTCTTTTTCTTTTTCTTTTTTTTTGGCCTAACCCATTTTTCACAAAACTAAATGCAAAGTTTGCAGAAAGAAAACACACATTTAATGGCATCATTATCAACACATACCATAAATCAAGTATTGAGCAGTGGAGGAAAAGAGTAGGTAACGGAAGTAATATTTATGGAGTGCTTATTTTTTTATTGACATGTGCTGTGACTTTTACATAGTTGCCCTATTTAACCACCACACAAAAATCTGGTGAAGTGATACTATTCCCATTTTACTGGTCACAAAACTGAGGTTTATAATGTTTAAGTAATTTGAGCAGGTGGTAAATTATATGAATGGGGTAAAAAGTTATTCAATTTGACTCCAGGACAGTACTTCTTCCCAACAAACATCAGTGTCCATGAATGAACAATAAATTTTGAAGGATGAATGTTCTTTGGGCTCCCCGAAGAAGAGATTTTGACATAGAACTTGGCCTGCAAAATACTTGTTCATCCTCTTCAGATTAATGCTTGTGGAAGGGAGAAGATGAAGCAGGAGTGAGTGGAGAGAGAAGAAAAGCTGTGAAACAGACCCAAGGAAAGGCTCAGACTATCCTCTTGGGATCACTGGAGTGGGGTGGCTCCTCAATGTTATTCCAAGTTGAGCTGTGAAGGCCATGTCTTTATATTTCCATGTCAGTCAGTCACTGAATATGGATAACAGAAGAAAGAGGCAGGATCTTTGTGAGGTCATTCTCTGCAGTTGAGGCTATCCCTGAAGGGACTGACAGCTAATGGAGGTCACAGCAGCTGAGGTAAGTTTTTCACAGAAGGAGGATCTGGGTGGCCTGTCGCAGTGTCCAATTCAAAGTTACCAGGTGAGCTAAGGGCTTCCTAAGAAAACTGACTAGTTTAAAATGTGTAGAGAATGACGGTTTTTTGCATCTGTTAGATATTTCAATGGAATAGCTAGTTTACCTATTATAAGCTGAAATTGCAATACAACTGATTCACTGCAAATGTAAGAACCACAAAAAGGAGGTCAGGTGCAGTGGATCAGGCCTGTAATCCTAGCACTTCGGAAGGCTGAGGTGGGTGTATTGCTTGAGCCCAGGAGTTTGAGATAAGCCTGGGCAACATAGTGAGACCCCCACCACTACAAAAAATTAATTTTTAAAAAAGAAACAAGTAAATGTATTTTCTGTTCCATCACAAGTGGGATTGTTGAGCTTAAGACAGCGTTGGAAAAAGTATTTTCTAAGATCAACTGGAAAGCTACCTCTCCAAGAAAATTGCCAGACAGACAAAACCATTAGGTAGGTAAACTGGCCAGGGAGTGTGGCTATAATGTCAAGAAATCATGCCTAGCTAAAGGCAATTGCCTAGAAATGGTGGAAATACAAGTCCTAAGGATAATGTGAATTTGATTTCAGTGGAGGTTTTGGTCCCTGAATGTACTATTATTTTGAAAAATGGCAATATGAAACAACTATTACTGTTTATCTGGCAAAATGTATTCTAGAATGATAATTTTTTAAAATTAGGTATTTCTCCAAATAACATCGAATACACAAAATGCTTTATTGGTAATGTAAACATGTTTGTTTAATTTTTTACCTGTTAGCTTACTGTTTTCTGTTTATGCATCCATTGTTTTGCAAGCTGCTTTCAGGTAAATTGCATTACTGCTACTTTAAAGTTTATATTTACTTACATATCTATATCCTTTCATTCATTCTTATTTCCACTGACCTTAGATCTCCTTCATTCTGAGAGAAGAGAGCCATGAAAATGAAAGAAAATAGAAAAGTTTGACAATAATACCCAGAGAAATATCACCTGGACTAAAGTAAGTGACAGTTTGGAAAAAGTACCAAGAAATAGGGTAGGAATCACTTTGTCTTGTGTTTATCTAACTGTCTGTAAAAAAACCACTTCAAATGAAAGGTAGATACCAAGGACAGCTTACATACCTGGCACTCAGTAGACTCTCAGAAAACAGTAAGTGAACACCAATTAAAGGATGAATAAATCCTGTTTATGGCATTATTAGAAAGTTTTAAGCATTCTTTATGGCAGCAATTCAGAAATAATTAGCATTGGGAGGGGACTATTGAGATATCTGTGGCATTCTCAGTGTGACTTTCAAGTTGAGAGAATATCACCTGTGATAACTTCCAAAGGATGTTCACAGATAACAGACATGTCTTCTAAGTTAAACTCTTATTTGTTGAGGTATCTATGTCAATATAATTATTGAAGAAATCTACCTACCTAAAGTCTTATAATTGCATTCCATTGTAAACTTTAGAAGAGCTTAGATACCATTTCTTGAGAATAATCCAGAGACAAAAATTTCTAGTTGTTTTGCAGTAGAAACAAGGAGAGGAAAAGAAAAGCCCAGTTAAAAGCAGAATACCTCTGTTACTGGGGGCAGAGTCTCTCTTGATCCTCACTGCATCTTTTTCCTTGATCTTGGTTACTTGGAAAGCTTAGTCTCAGAGTTGAAGCCACAAACACCGCACAGAAAGAGATAAAGAAGAATGAGCAAAAGGAGAGAAAATATTCTATACTTCTGGTGAAAAATAGACTCATAGAGGAAATGAAAAAATAGGCATTAGAGCCAGAAAAAGTCAGAAAAAAGTTATAAACCTGCTATAGGTAGTAAGGGAATTCTTTTGTAATTGACGAAGAGAGAAAAGACGGGATATGTTTCCTTTAAAACAGTAGTTGGAAATAAATAATATACGGAGTATATGTGCCAATCATCACCTGGACAAATGCTGTATGGTTAGTGTATTACTGACCAATTCATTCCACTGACTACTATTCCGTTGCTGTGCTCTTCTTTAATGCATGCATGCCCTCATTCATTCAACAGCTCTTTCTGGGAACTTTCCATGTAAGTCAGTAACTGTACTCTGATGAGAATCTATTTGTGAATGAGACTAAAACCTTTCTTGTCTTCTTAAAATTTGGAACCTGCTGCTTGGGTGAGTGCTAATAATCCTATGAAAAAGAAAACTGAGCTGTGAATATTCTAAGAAACATTATCCTATAAAATGTACAGATCTGTCTGACTCAGGCCCAAGGTCACCTTGTTTTAATCATTTTCTTTCTTTGGATCTTACTTACTTTGCCTATGTCCCTAGCTTTCTGTGTTTGTTCAACAACAACAACAACAAAAATGTATGTTTAAAATGTTTTATTTTTATTGACTTTATTATCTTGAGGGAATCAGGCTTCTTGCAGTTCACCACCTGGATTTCAGTCTCAATTCTGTAACTTATTACCTATGTGACCTTGATAGCATATGTATATTGTCTGAGTTTTGGCTTCTCATTCATTAAAAGGAAATAATAATAGTACTTATGGCATGGATTTGAGTATAAGGTGAGATAATGCATGAGACTGAGCATATTTTCACATGTTTATTACCTATTTATGATTTATCTTCTGTGACTTGCATATTCTTGTCCTTTGCCAATTTTTTGATTGAGAAGTCAGTCCAGTCTCTAAATCCAAGTTGAATTACTTTGAGAGAATTATGTGCATGCCTACCTTTCTCTTTTTCTAGGTGACTGATGTGGACCTGAGTTAGGGTGTAAACTGGCTGGTTCTATGAGGAGGAGAAGAGGAAACGAGGGTAATAGATCCACTGTAATATTAGATTATGCTGGATTCTGACTTCCATAATGTGGAGACCTATTTGTCTATCTATGTATTATCTATTAATTATCTACCTATTGTCTGTCTATATGCACACACATATAGACATATATACATAGATATACATACTGTCTATATACATATATGTACCTTTATATGCATTTATAATTGTTTTTGTTATCTTTAATTAAAGAGAAGGAAGTGAACTGTTTCAAAGTAGTATGATAGAGGCTTTTGCTGCTAGCCAAAAGGAGAGAAAAATCCTGGAAGCAGGATCAATTCTGACAAGTCCCCACACCATTTGAAATTACATGTCATATTAAGCTGTTCTAATAAATTATCTAGTCTCATGTGTGTCTTTGTAGCAATGCAAAGACACACTTGAGACTGGGTAATATATTAAAAGAAAGAGCTTTGATTGGCTCATGGTTCTGAAAGCTTTACAGGAAACACGGTGCTGGCATCTGCTTGGCTTTAGGGAGGTCTCAGGAAGCTTAGAATCAAGGAGGAAGGCAAAGAAAAAGTAGACATGTCACGTGGTGAAAACAGAAGTGGGAGGTGCCACACACTTTTAAATGACCAGTCTTGCAAGAGCTCGCTCTCTATTCCACCAAGACCGCACCAAGCAGTGAGGGATTCACCGCCGTGATCCAGATACCTCCCACCAGGCCCCACCTCCAGCACTGGGGATTGCAATTCAACATGAGACTTGAGCAGAAGCAAATATCCAAACTGTGTCATATGTCATGTTATCATATTATATAAAATGTTATTTACATAGACAGGCACAGGGCATGCATTTATATTCCCAGCTACTCAGAAGGCTGAGCCATGAGGATCCCTTGAGCCCAGGAGTTCTGGTGTGTGCCTTATGATATCAGGTGTCTGCACTGAGTTCCGCATCAATCTGGTGACCTCCTGGGAATGGGGAACCCCCTCAAGGGGTGAACTGGCCTATGTCAGAAATGAACCAGGTCAGAAGTTATGTGCTGATGCTGATCCTTAGTGGGATTGCACCTGTGGATAGCCATTGCACTCCAGCCTGGGCAACATAATGAGATCCTGTCTCCAACATAGATATAACCTTTATATAGATGTTCATTTAAGTGAGTGAGAAGTGTACTGAGTAATTTTGGAGTCTTGTTAATTTCCTAAAAATAGGAAATTAATGCAATGTAAAATGAATCTACATTATACAATTCTGTTTTCAATTGTCTGTTTGATGGAAGCAATTATAAAATACACTTTGTTTTAATTTAATGGCTTCCTTAGATACTCTATTATAAAAAGAGACATTATGAGATAGTGTTACATTTGTCATTCATTGTCCTTGCTGTTTACATTTTGTCATTCTGATCAGCTTGAATACTGATGTGGAGGAGTATTCTTTACTTCCCTGGTCTAGTGCATTAATATTAAAATGTTTAGCATTATTACATATCTAAAATAACAGACTAACATTTGTTACATTGCATGTATGCTACAAGAAAGTTTGCTAATTCTCTAGTGAGTTACATCAAAATAAATATACCAAAATAATACATGAAGTCTACGAAAAAAATGTAACCAGTAGTAAGAAAGTGTTGGTGTTTTAAATCCTCAGCCCTTTATTGAATATTCTAGACATGTACTTTTTAAAAAATCTAATATTCTACCACAACAGAAAGACTTTAATTCATATTTTAAAAAAATTTGAAACCTTCAGTAACATTTTCAATTTTCAAATGCAAAGTTTAGTATACCAAACCATATGTTTATTTTTTCACCAAATCAGCTAAATAGGTAACACATTGCTATCACTAATTTATCCAACTCAGTGTTTACATAATTGAATTCTTCTCTATAAATTTATGGGTGTGTATAATATGTTTACAGTGACTGCAACATTTTAAATGACGCATGCTTAGTTTATGAATGCACCTAAATATGTGATGAACTTTTATTTTTTAGCATTTTTTTATTATTTTAGTATATTCATTTCAATTACACACCTGGAACTCAGTAAATATGAACACATTTTAATCTCTCCTTTGGATATGTGTTTTATTCTTTAGATGCAACAAAGAAGTCTTAAAAAATAATCTCTTCTCTGAGCATATAAGCATCTGGAAGACAATTGAGTTTGTAAAAATTGAAGATTTTTATTGTCTAGACTTATTACAAATTTATCAATCTAAAATGCACTTACCATTACTTAAGTGAATCAATTGTAAAACTAAATTTCAAAAGTGCCCTTAACGCAGAGAAAAACCACATTCAATGAGCTGTAGATGACCATTAAAGAGGGCATTTCTCCAAATACTCTTTATGACATTGTGTTCATGTTCCTTAATGTTTCTTCAAGGTAACCTATTTGCTTATAGTCACTTTAAATTGTTTTTTTTTTTCAAATAGTCAGCAGATACAGTACCTTAGATTAACATGCAAACATCTCCGTTAAGGTTTCATATAATATCTGTGCTACGAGGGGACTCTGATTTCTGTATTTATTTATATCCATAATGAGGTAAAATTGCAATTTCACCTTTTTTCTGAGTTTCTTATTTGGTGTTCACTTAATTAAAAGTATCATTGCTGCTGCTATAGTAATAGCAAAATATAAAGCTGTCTTGAAAAATTTGTACATATAAAACCTGCATTTTGAGAAAACTTGTAATGAAGTTTTAATTCTAATAATTTGATATTTCGTAGAAACACAAATTAAGATACAGTATTTTCCTTCTTGTTACTAACTACCATGTGGCGCTTTGTATGTACTACTGTACTTTATTAGTAAATGAATGCTACGTCTGGTTAAGTTTGATAACTCAATATATTAAACATTGTAATTTCCAAGTCTAAAGCATTTGATACTTGCACAACTAAGAATTGCAGAGAATGCCCAGTTTCCTAAGTTTAATGGTATAAAACAAGATATTTACTGTGACAGCTCCATTCTGTTGGATCACATTTCTACATGGTAAACATCAGAATGGTGTGGGATTGTAGAGTAGAATTCACAAGTGGTACCCTGAAGATGGAGAAAACATTTTAAAGGTATTATAATGCTAAAATATGTGGGGTATTATTTGCATTACTGTAGTCTGAATAATAATTTGTTTTTAACTGATCACTTACTATATCAGATTAGAATAATTTTTAGACCAAAATAATATAGATATACCATTTAATCTTCTCTCTTTGTTATGTATATACACACACCTCAGTTGAAAAGAAATCCAGCCAAACTTATAACCACTCAATTAAATTGAATTTTACCTGTATATTTTCTTCACTCCTGCCCTCTCTAATTTCCTGCCCTATTTCATTTTGAACTGTGTCAAGTCACTTCTTATTTCTCCCACAAAAACCTGTGTATAGATTTACGAGAATTTTAACATCCTATATTGAAATTGACTAGTTGTTTGTCTTTTCCTTTACTTGACTCTATAAACAAATTGAAGACAGAAGCTGTATCTTTTTCATCAATTAATCTTTTAATATTTTAAGAACTCTATAAATACTTTTTAAGTTAATGAATAACACTAGGGTATGTAAAGGTACAGCTGTAGTGTCAGTTGACCTGAAAGTCTTCAGGCAAGTTTAAACACTTGTGGCTTTAACTTGATGAAAGTCTGATGTACAAGAAATATTTCAATTGATTAAAAAGAGAGGTATTTTAGAATATTTGGCATCATATTACATATTTAAATTAATCATGAGGGAACAATCAGATGGATACTGATTGGCTCATGTAGGCCAACTTTACAGTTTTCATTCCTATGGTTTTGACCCAAGTCCAAAAAGACTTTTGAAGATTATATGTATAGTTTCATCACTTCCATTTATTTTCTTGTCTAGTCAAATATAATGATACATCATAAGAGCAGATCGATTAATTTTATATTACTCATTTTTATATTCAGGATAGTAAATCAATATAAAAGTAGATTTACAAAATAAATTATTAGGTTATTATGGCAATGGTCATAAAGCCATGAAATATTATTAATCAAGTTATAATCATGTATACTTTGGTGTCTGATATTTCATTATTTAAAATTATGATTTGTGAAATGAAATATTACTTTAACTCATTTTTCATGATATAGCAACCATTCCATTCTATGGTATTTAATTTTATGAATAGTAGTGTCTCCTTGTTAGAGAAAAAGATACTACAAAATGTAAATTTGAACTGGCGTGTTTTTCCAAATTCAATTCAATCGAGTTTGATTTAAAATAATTTAGTTCAGTAAATATTTACTGAAAATTTGACATTGTTTCTGGCACTGTTCCTACACAGAGTATCTCTTAGTCCAGGCTTACTATTCATAAGCATTTCCAAATGCTATTACCATCACTGAAAGGTTTGTTTGCAATATCCTGGCAATCTTATTACTGCTATAACAAAACTAAATATATTTATTTACAAACATATCACTTTATTTAGTATTTGTAGTAAAACATTATTAAATGGCAGCAAGCTTTTTAGTTTGTAAAATTACCTGTAAGATTTTGTAGGTAGAAGAGAGAGGGTGACCTAACAAGCTCCTCCAGAAATGGTCTTAATGAATCTACTCACACTCTGTAAACCTCTCAGATATGTTACCTTATTTACGCTTATGTTTTACAAGTTCTAGGACTTTTTTCCTAATCACTAAATTTCAATGCAACATACAACAAAGAAATAATATTTAACAAATCTGAATTTCATTAAGAATAAACATTTTGAACAATTAAATGGGAATATTTCTGAGAGCTCATTATAGAATTATATGTCTCCCAAGGGCTATAAAGAAACAAACCCATATGAACTCAAGTTACCTGAATGGAGTGTGTTTTATTAATTTATTTCTATTTTTATTTTTTAGAGACAGGGTTTCACTCTGACACCCAGGCTGCAGTGCTATAGTGCGATCACGGCTCACTGCAGCCTTGAACTCTGGGAATGAAGGTATCTTTTCACCTCAGCCTACATACTACCTTGGACTGCAGGCATGCACCACCACACTCAGCTAATTTTATAAACTTTTTTGGTGGAGATAGGGCCTCACTATGCCACCCGTATGTTGCCCAGGCTAATCTAAAACTCCTGGTTTCAAGCAATCTTCCTACTTTGGCCTCCCAAAGTTCTGGGACTATACACATGAACTGCTGTGCCAAACACGTTTTATTAATTTAAAATACTATGTTTAATTTAAAAACTCTTAATGATATAACTAAAAATGAGATATGTCTATATGAGGGGAGAATATAACATTTTATTATTTCAATAATTCTCATCTGAGAAACTCAAGGAAATCAAAGAACTCAAAATAATTCTTTAAAGAAGGTCAGCAAACTTCAAGAAAATACAGAGAAACAATCCAATTAAATCAAGAAAATGACAAATTGCCAAAATAAGAAATTAAATGAAGAGATTGAAACTATTAAAGAAAAATTAAAAATTCTGAAATTAAAAAACAATGAATTAAATAAAAAAAAATATAGGGCATCAATAGCAAAGTTGAACAGGAAGAAGATTCTGTGAACTGGGAGACAGGTTATTTGGAAACATAGTCAGAGGATTAAATAAAGGTGAAAAGACATAAAGAAGCTTATGAGATTTATGCAACAGCATCGAAAGAGAAAATACACAAATTATAGGAGTTGAAGAAGGCAAAGGAGAGATAAAGGGGTAGTAAAATTATGTTATGAAATACTGGCAGGAGACTCCGAAATCTGCAGAAAATTGTAAATTTTCAGGTACAGGAAGGTCAAAAGATTAAATCCAAATTAGACTACATCAATATATAATCAAATGGTCAAAAATCAAAGACAAATAAAAGATCCTGAAGGAGCAAGAGAAAAAAAAAGAAAATAAAATATAAGGAAGTTCTGATAAGGAGGGCATCAGACTTCTCAGCAGAAACTTCTTGGTGCAGTCATGGAAGGTCGAAGTTCTCCAGTCAGGTTAAATCCAAATTAGACTACACTAAAATTTATTGTTTTGAAGATTTGTCAAAAAATTTAAAACAGAACTGACTTAGGATCCAGCAGTCTCACTACTGGGTGTAAATCTGACAGACAAACAAAACAGTGTATCAAAGAAATATCTGTCCTCTCATGCTCATGGAAGCATTATTCACAGTAGCCAAGATATAAAATCAGCCTAAATGTCCATCAACAGATTAATGGATAAATAAAATATAGTATAAATAATTTATGGATACATGAAATATAATTAAAGAAATAAAAAATGAAGTAAAGAGCATCAATAGCAAAACTGATCAAGAGGAAGATTCTCTAAACTGAGGGACAGTTATTTAAAAACATGCAATCAGAGGAGAAAAAAGAGGGTGAAAAATCATAAAGAAGTTTATGGATTTGTTGAACAGCATCAAAAGAGCAAATATCCAAATTATAGGAGTTCAACAAAAAGAAAGTATAGTATTCCTATTCAGCTTTAAGATAAAATACATTTTAGCTTTAAAAAAGAAGGAAATCCCGTTATTTACAACAACATGGATAAATCTGGAAGACATTATGTGAAATGAAACAAGTCACAGAACGACAAATACTGCAGTATCTCATTTACGTTAGAATCTCAACAAGTTCAACTGATAGCAGTAGGGATTTAACAGGGGCAGGGGTTGGGAGTGTTGGTCAAAGGATGCAAAATTTTAGTTAAGAACAAGTTGAAGAGATATGTTGCATAAAATAGCAGCTAGAGTTATTATCAATGTATTGTATTGTTGAAAACAGCTGAGAGAAGATGTTTAAGTGTTTGTACTACAAAATGATAAGTATATGAGATAATGCATATATCAACTGGCTCTATTGAACTATTTTACAGTGTTCATATATTTCAACACATTATGTTGTACATGACAATTATATACAATTTTTATTTTTCAATTAAAAATAAATTAATTTTTAAAAGATACTAAACAAAATCAACTGCAAAGTACCAAGACACAAAACAATGAAAATAATTCCTTAATTTTTTAATGGGAGCAATAATTTTCCCATAATGAAAACTAACACCTTAGAAATTACATCAGGGAAAAACATTCCTCAAGCACTATGTATGTACTAAGTTATAAATAATAATACATAGAGAAATTTTGGGGCCAATATGAAGACATCTCTATTTTATACATGTTATATTATTACGTAGAAAATAAGACTTACATAAAAAACAATAATTGTGACGGGAAGACTAAATAATTTAACGATATCTTTTGTGTATGATGCAATTCCATACAAAACCTTAATAGTAGAATAAACATGTTTCTGTACTTGATGGTAAAATACTGTTGGATAATAAACAGGAAGATATTTAATACTTTTCAAAAACAGTAATAATTCTGATAATGTGAACTAAAAGATTGGTTAACAAAGGTTGATATTGGTACAGTAGGTATTTCGGTGGAAGTGAATATTAGTCAGTTTGTATAATATAATATTTGATAAAAAGTGGCATTAATTCCAACTGAGGAACTAAAGGACATAAATTTAGACAACTAGTATTACCTGCCATGTGAACTGGGGTTTATTTTGTAATAATGAAGAAAAAAGCACCATAATTCTTTCTGCAGAGACAGGTAGTGAAAGACATGATAATATTTGAGATAGCCCCTTTCAGAAACAAAATAAATCTAATAAATGTAGTTATAGAATAATGCATTTGGAACAGTTTTATTAACATGAAGGAAAACAACTTGTTTAATAGAATTAGTATTTTCTATAACCATACAGCTGCAGAATAATGTCAATATACACAAATACATCCTAAGTTAAATGTGTGTTTCTAATCATATGTGAATCAGTCAATAAAATATGACACATGTACAAGCAAAATCTTTTGGCTATGTATTTGGTTGTCAAGGATGTATAACATTTTTTGTTATACATTTAGTTTCTTTAATACTAGAAAAAGTGATACTTAGCATAATTTTACTGATATACCCTGTTAAAGTTTCTCTGTGATTTACTGTCTCCGAATTTCTTGTTCATTCCTGGAGTTCTACAATGATCATTGTGATAAAAAGGACTCTACCATTTTTTTTTTTTTAATGAGGTTGACTAGGGATATTGGATGCCAGTCCTCCTCAGAAAGAAGATCAAAGTTACAGGTGAATGGTCATGATCAGAGTGGAAGGCTGAAGGAAGAGGTCCAGGACCTGTTTGAGAGCCCATGGAAAGAAGCTGGGGGACATGAAATGAAAGCAGCAAGTCTAGCAGGGCTAGACCACTAAAGAACTCAGAGTCCGGTGGAAAGGGCAGGCGGGAGTATTTCTCTGCATGCTCCCCTCACCCTTGTGACAATCTGCTGACTGCCAAATTGTCTGGGAGCCCCTCCACCCTTATGTTTCCAGGTAAACCTTTTGGTGACAATTTGGGAACTTGTCAGGGACAGAGCGCCAGGAGGCCAGCTCCTGAAGGCACTCCCCTCAGGCCTGAACTGAGATGGTAGGCACTATACTGATTTTGCACCCATTGTGGGTGACTGCCTCACCTGAGAAACCTCATCTCTTGTTTTGCTGCATCATCAGATTCCCCACAAACACGCCATATAACCCACTCTAACTTTGGCAACCATGGGGCACTAGTGGGTCTCTGGAGAGCAGCAGAATCCCTGGACACCCTCAGCACGGACTGCTCCCATGAGAGTGGGGAGCGCCACCTGCCACAGCCACTCTTGAGACAAAAGAAACATGGACGTAGAATCAATAACCAAAGTGGGTGTAACCAATGACCAGGAATTAATACGGAGAGGAAGTTCTCTCCCATTTCTCCCAACCACTGTTGCAGACGCAGCAGAGGCTTTCCTTGCTGGAGGCTGACACGAGTGCATTTAGTGACAGCCTTTTCAGCACATTTTGTGGTGGTTGCACCCCCATTGAAAGTGAATCCATGCTGCCTGGGCTTGCATAAAGGGTGGACCCATCTCCCCCGACCTATGCAGAGCAGCAGTGTCTGGGCGATGGAAAGCAGAAAAAACGCACAGTCTCTGCTCTGGAATGGAGGAAGAGGCTCTTCTCTGAGCCCATTTTGGGGGTAGCCACCAGAGGAGGATCTCAGTGGACCTCAGTTGCATTGTAGCTGGTAGCCAAAGGCCAATGCCAATATTAAAGTTCGCAAGCCCTGCAACACGTGTTTGACAGGAAAGAAGATAGCATTCCTCCCTGGCCAAAACAGGGAGCTGGTGGATCCACTCTCCCACCCCCTCTTCCCCATCCCACCGGTGAGACTTCAGTGTATCCTAACACAATCTCCCCCTACTATCTCTCCTCAACCTCCATCAGAGCAGGTGCCCCCCGCACAGGATTCGGCTGCCCAGAGCAAGCTGGCGCTTACTCTTATGCGCCCCCTACTGGACTGTAGAGTAAACTGCCCCACCAAATAAAGCTATCAGAAAGGCATACTGCTGGTGGTGCACAAGATCAGCTTCCTGAGACCTCCGCACTCTCAGCCCTGTGGAAAATAGTGTGTCAGAGCATGTATCTAATATTTTGCGACAACAAGCAGCATTTGAGAAAGCCAAAGCATAAAAGCTATCCATAACCAAGGAACCTGTACAGAACCTTGGCCTTCTGAAAACACCCAGAAACCAAGCCAAACAATCATACACAACATACCCTACAATCATATCCTCGAGGAAAAAACAAAAGTTTCTTCTAGGCCGGGCGCGGTGGCTCACGTCTGTAATCCTAACACTTTGGGAGGTCAAGTAGGGCTCATCATCTGAGGTCAGGAGTTCGAGACCAGCCTGGCCAAGATGGTGAAACCCAGTCTCTACTAAAAATACAAAAAATTAGCTGGGCGTGGTGGCGTGCACCTGTAATCCCAGCTACTCGGGAGGCTGAGGCAGAATTGCTTGAATCCAGGAGGCAGAGGTTGCAGTGAGGCAAGATCGTGCCATTGCACTCCAGCTTGGGCAATAATAGCAAAACTCTGTCTCTGAAAAAAAAAGTCTCATCCAAACAATAGCAAATTCAAAAATAAGAAGCAACAGCTTCTTTAGATGAGAAGGAATCAATGCAGTAACTCTGGCAGAACAAAAAGTCAGGGTGTTCTGACACCTCCAAAATATTGCATCAGCTTTCTAGCAATGGATTCTAACCAAAATGAAAATTCTGAAATAACAGATAAAGAATTCAATATATAGATTGCAAGGAAGTTCACTGAGATGCAACAGAGAATTAAAAGCCAACACACACACAAAAAAAACAGAAAAATGATTCAGAATATGAAACATCAAATACTTTACAGTTTTATGCATATAAAACTATATATATATACAAAACACTTCTGAAATTATACACATATTTTATAATTATTATGTATAATAATTATTGAATTATTACAATTTTCAATTATGTATAATAAAAAAATTTTATATAATATGCATATTGAAACAAATGGAATATTATCATTGTACATATTATATATGTATTGAAAGAACTGAATGAAATTAGAACTAATAAAATCATGTATAAGATTAACAAAACAAAGTTTGTTTTTTTGAAATGATAAGCAAAATTAATAGACTGCTAGCTAGATTAACCAATTTAAAAAAAGAGAAGATTAAAATAAGGACAATCAGAACTTATAAAGGTGACATTACAACTGATAGCACAGAAATACAAAAGATCAGTGTAGACTACTATGAACATCTCTAAGTGTACAAACTAGAAAACTTAGAGGAAATGAATAAATTCCTGGAAAGATGCAATCTTCCAATATTGAACCAGAAAAAACTTGAAATTCTCAACAGACAAATAACAAGTTATAAAATTAAATCCAGTAAAAAAAATAACTACCAACCAAAAGAACCCCAGAACCGGATGGATTAACAGCTGAATTCTACCTGACATACAAATAGCTGGTACCAATCTTTCTGAAACTATTCCAAAAAATTGAGGAGGGGGGATTTCTTCCCAATTCATTTTTTGAAGCCGTTATCACCCTGATACCCAAATCTGGCAAGGACACAACAACAACAAAAAACCACAGACCAATGTTCCCGATGAACGTAGATGCTCAATGAAATACTAGCAAACCAAATCCAACAGCACATCAAAAAGATAAGTCATCACTATCCAGCAGGTTTTATTCTAAGGACACAAGTTTGGTTCAACATATGTAAATGAGTAAATGTGATTCACTAGGTAAACATAAATACAATCAAAAACCATGTGATCATCTCAATAGAAGCAGAAACAGCATTTAATAAAATCCAGCATCCCTTCCCAATAAAAACCTTCAACAAACTAGACACTGAAGGAATATACCTAAAAATAATAAGAGCTATCTATGGTAAACCCACAGCCAACATGATACGGAATGGGAAAATGTTGAAAGCATTCCGGCTAATAACTTAAAAAAAGAGAAACATATCCACTGTGACCACTCCTACTCAATATAATACTAGAAGTCCTAGCTAAAACAATCAGGGAAGGGAAATTAAAAGCACCCAAATTGGGAAAGAATGAATCATATTAACTCTGTTATAGATAACATGATCTTATACCAGTAAAATCCTAAAGATTCCTCAAGAAGATTCCTAGACCAAATAAACAACTGCAGTACATTTTTAGAATACAAAGTTAATGTTAAAAAATCCATTGCATTTCTGTAAGCTGACAATGCACAAGCTGAGAAACAAATCAGTAACTCAATCCCGTTTAGAATAACTGCACGTGCATGCACACACACACACACACACACACACACACTAACATAGGAATACATTGAACTAAGCAGGTGAAAGATTTCTTCAAGAAGAACTAAAAAACTGTGATGAAAGAAATCATGAATGACACATAAAAAATGAAAAAACATCCCATGATCATAGATAGGAGGAATCAATATTATTGAAATGAGGGTATTGTTCAAAGCATTCTACAGATTCAATGTAATGTCTATCAAATTACCAGCATCATTTTTCTCTGATTTAAAAGAAACAATTATAAAATTCATATGGAACTGAAAAAGAGCCTGAATACCCAAAGCAATCCTAAGCAGAAAGAACAAAGCCAGAGGCATCATATTACTCGTCTTCAAATTATATTACAAGTCTAAAGTAACCAAAACAGCATGGCACTCTTACAAAAATGGACACATAGATCAATGGAACAGAACGAAGAACCCAGATATACAGCCACATATCTACAACCAGCTAATCTTAGACAAAGTCAATAAAAACGAATAATGAAGATGGGACACCCTATTCAATAAATGGTGCTGGAAAAACTGGCTGGCCGTATGCAGAAGAATGAAACTGGATCCTTATGTCTTACCATATGTAAAAATTTACTCGAGATGAATTGAAGTATTAAATGTAAGTCATGAAACCATAAAACTTCTAGAAGCAGACCTAAGAAAATCTCTTCTAGACATTGGCCTTTGCAAAGTATTTATGACTAAGACCTCAAAAGCAAATACAGCAAAAATAAAAATAGACAAATGTGACTTAATTAAACCAAAGAACTTCTGCACAGCAAAAGAAACTATCGACAGAGTAGTTATCGACAGACAATCTACAGAATGGGAAAATATATTAGCAAATCATACATCTGACAAAAGACTAATATCTAGACTCTATAAAGAACTTCAACAAATCAAAAAGGAAAAAAATCCACAAATAACCTCATTAAAAATGGGCAAAGTATATGAACAGACACTTATCAAAAGAAGACATGCAAGTGGCCAACAAACATAAAAATTGTTCAACATCAGTATACATCAGATAATTGGAAATCAAAACCACGCTGAGATGCTGTTTCATATCAGTTCAGAATGGCTATTACTAAAAAGTCAAAAAACAACATGTTGGTCAGGATGCAAAGAAAAGAGTGCTTAAGCACTTTTTGTGGGTCTGTAAATTAATCCAACTGTTAATGGAAGATAGTATGGAGGTTTCTTAAAGAATTGAAAACAGAACTACCATTCCACCCAGCAATCCTGCTACTGAGTATCTACGCAAAGGACAAGAAATTGTTTTATCAAAAAAATACCTGCGCACATATGTTTATGGCAGCATTATTTACAGTAGCAAAGTCATGTAATCAAACTGTCTATCAGTAAATGAATGGATAAAGAAAATGTGGTATATATATGTGTGTGTGTGTGTGTGTATATTATATACATCATGATATATATATATTTATATCAATCTATCTATCTATAGTATATATGCACCATGGAATACTTCATAGCCATAAAAAAGTATAAAATCATGTCCTTTGTGGCAAGATGGAGGGAGCTGGAGGCCGTTATTCTAAGTGAAATAACTCAGAAACAGAAAATCAAATACCACATGTTCTTACTTACAAGTGGGAAATAACTAATGCCTACACATGGACATAAAGAGGGAAACAATAGATGAGTGAAAATAGATACAAGTGAAAAGCTACAAAAATTATCTGTTTTTTTCTTAATATTTTAATAACATTTATAAACAAATAAAGAAGCTAATTAGTTTGGGCAATTGGAATAATATTTGCCTAAAGTGGAGAGGGTGGGAGAGGGTTAAGAGCTGAAAAATTAACTGTTGGGTACAACATTCACTGTTTTCATGATGAGTTCACTAGAAGTGCACAGTTATGCAATATACCCATGTAACAAGTCTGCCTGTGCACCCCCAAATCTAAAATAAAATAACAAAAAATTACTCCAATTTTTCAAGCTAATTTACTGACTTATTTTATATATATATATATATATTTCTTTTAAATTAAATTATTGATGGCTAGATTATTACTTGGTAAATTATGTGTAACAAAAAACTGTCACCAATGCCAATTAAAATAAATATTAGTCTAATCATGTAAATAGTATGTTTAAACTTTTATCTATCTATTTTTATTTGTTTTACCATTGAATTTAATCATTGGGATTCTTTCTTCTTTCTCATCTGAATCTGAAATCCAGAGCTATGCTGCAGAACTCTAGCCTTTGGGAAAATGAATTACCATCAGTGTGACTGAGAGTAAGTACCAAGCCACCAATCCAAACCTCCTTGCTTTCCTCCTGACAAGACATTTAACAACAGCAAAATAACACCCTTCTAAAATTTAACGACGAAAAGTTTAACGACTATAAAAATAAAGATCTTATTTCACAATCCTCTTCTGTTTCTTTCCTAGGGCTCTTTGAGATGTGAGGGGCATCTCTTGTGTTCCTGGGTGCTGCTTCTCTTCCAGGGTTCCTAAGCCTTAAGAATCCTCCATTTGTTCTGGCTGTTCATGCCTCAGGGCCTCCTCTGACTGTATCATGAATAGTTAAGCTGATTTCTGGAAATTTCCTTGTGTTTTTCTTGGCTTAACCGTGATACAGGCTTTCTACAACCAGTACCTAAGTGCAGTCCTTTAACATGCCCCACATCACCACTGTTTTCCCATGCTGTTTGTTATTGAATCCAATGCAGCTTTTCTAATTTGGTTTCTCTGTGAATCCCTGGCTTTCTGTAATTCTGGTGGGATATATCCTAGAAGTTTCTGCCTCTAAAAAATGTTGTAAAGGGAAATTGGAAACAATGCAATTGGCACCCTGGTTGGAACAGTGAAGAGGTCTGCAATAAATCTGTAGAACTTACTGCTGCGGCTTTCAAGCTTTGAAACAGGCCAATTTACTTTCCTTTCTGTAGGGTCTAATTCATTAGATTCCTGCTATAAAACTTTTATTGGAGAAGTTGAATCATAAAGTCAACCAGAAAGAAAGGATTTGGTGATAAGTGGTATTAAGTGTCATAATGCAAAGAATAAAATGCTACAGACAAAATAAAAGCATTTATTTACTGCTTTTAGAAGTGAAACAGCTTGAAAAAGACAAGACTGCATTCCTAGTGATGATAAATTTCTATTTTGCAGACTTTATAATGGTTTGGCAAAGTGGCATGCTTGTGGCTTTGGAGACTGATTATTATATCTTTACCACTGTAACACAAACACACACACACACATACACAGAGGCGTACATTTCTGTGTGACTGTGCATATATGTGTGTATGTATTTCACATATATATAAAGACATACTATATATATATAATACATAAAATGTATATGTATGTTCTGACTAGGGCAGAGACTTGATTTGGAAATCAAGATACTGCTCCCTTTTTTATAAAATTTGGGGTAGATATAAGTCTCCTCTCCACATGATTCTTCCTTAGCACATAGGTTTGATTAAGATGACTATCTGAATTATAATTAAGTGAATACATTTAAAAAATAAACAAAGATAAAACCAATAAACAAGTTTGTTTGTTGGTTGACAAATGGATAATTAACCAACCAATTAAATGTTAGTAGTAATTTGCTGTCAATGGTTATATGCTCTCTCTCTCTTTTATTTTATTATTTAATATATTTCTTTAGAACTGGAAAGGAACAAAAGGCTAGGATTTTAGATGTTTTTAATGAATTTTCTGGTAAACTCCAATTATGTCTATTCTTGAACACTTAAAAATATGTGAAGGTTTACTGGGCGTGGTGGCTTATGCCTGTAATCCCAGTACTTTGGGATGCCGAGGTGGGTGGATCAGGAGGTCAAGAGATTGAGACCATCCTGGACAATAGAAATCCTGTCTCTACTAAAAATACAAAAAATAGCAGGGCATGGTGGCATGCGCCTGTAGTCCCAGCTACTTGGGAGACTGAAGCAGGAGAATTGCTTGAACCCGGGAGGCAGAGGCTGTGGTGAGCCGAGATCACGCCATTGCACTCCAGACTGGACAACAGGAGCTAAATTCCTCTCAAAAAAAAAAAAAAATCTATATCTATATCTATATCTATATCTATATGTATGTATGTCAAAGTTACTTTTCCAAGCATCTCATTCCAATGACCCTGTTTACTAGAAAATATTTTTCCTATTTTCTATTAAAAGAAAATTTGTCTTTCTATAACTTCTGTTGTTTTTCACACCAGGTTCTTGATATCAATATGTTCTTAAAACCTATTCTTACTCTTGCTAAGACTTCATCTCCCTTGTGTACACTCAAGCTTTTGTTAAAAACCAGTCCCAATCTCTTCATGTGCTCTTCATTTGTTATGGTTTCTTGATCCGTCACCATCCTGGTTTATTTTTTTAATCATCTTTTTATTAATATTTGTTGAGAGTCTAATACAATGTGCCAGAGAGCTCCAGGCATAGGAAAAACAGCAGGGAATAGAAGAAAGCCCTTTTCTCATTGAGTTGAAAAGACAGAGGAAGCAGAAAAATAAACAAACAAAAATACCTCAGATGTTGGTTGTTTGTAAGTGGTAGAGAGAAGAATCAGGCAGGAAGAGTAGATGAAAGTATTCTGATGCAGGAGTCTGGGAAGACCTGACTGATAAGGTGATATTTAAGCAAAGACTTGAAGGAAGAGAGAAGATGAACAATGCATATATCTAGGGAAATTGCGTTTATGTATAGAATAGAGAATGTGAAGGCTCTGGGATAGGAGTCTGCGTAGCATGTTTAGAGGAAACTAAGGAGGCTGACGTTGACTGATGATGGTCAGTTGATGGGGAAGTGATAGGAAAATTGATCAAAGAATTTCTCTGGTTGTTATGGAAACTAGTCTGTAGGACCTCAAGTTTGTAAGTAGAAAACTCAAGTTTGTAAGTTTATTTTGAAAAAGATGGTGGGGTCTTGAATTAGCATACCAGAGTTGGAGATGATAGGAATTTCTTGGAGTCTGAGTAGTCTTGGAGAAGAAGCTGACAGGATTTGTCAATAGATGAAGGTTGTGGAAAGAAAGAGATCATGGCTGACTGAAGTTTTTAGCCTGAAGAAGTGGACTTGTTCTTTCTGGAAATAGGTAATCCCGTGTTCTTAGTTCAGAAAAGTACTAAAGTTGGGATATAATTCCTTGACACCTTACTCTTTCATAGTGTAAACTTCGCCCAATTTTTTTTATGTCCTAGGTGTGTTCTCTTCAGTACAAAATAAGGCCATCATTATTTATGATCTAGATTTATTATTATTTGTTTTCATGATCTAGATGTACTGTTATTAGTGGACACTGATATTACATCATCATTTATGGATGCTTACTATTTTTCATGTTGAGTTTACCTTTAAATTAAATCCTGGTCTCATTTTCAACCCCAGTCTGTGTGGCAGGGTATAGATAGTTGTATATATCCTATTCTTCTTTACAGCTCGACTACAGTTCTCAGCCTCTGTTGTAGTGAACAGTAGCCAGATGACTGAATTTTAGACAGTAGAACATGGGCAGAAGTGATGAACATGCCTTTTAAGCTTATCTTTCAAAAACCTTTCACTCAGAACCCTTCACTCTTTTCTCTCCATAAGGATTTCTCATTGACACAAGACAATCCAGGAAGATTTTCAAGGCAGATTCTCTGCATAGAGGAAAACAGTTATCTTTTTCACAATTTGGAGTATATGTGAAAGAACAAAATGAACTTTTGAAAAATGATATTGCTAAGAATTTGGTGTTAATCCATTACAGCAGTTAGTTGCACCTTAACTAATTTGAAAATTGGTAGCTTAAGAAGGGGTGTTATAAAAAAAGGTTAACATTTGCAACATTTCTCAGGAGGGGGAGTGGGTGCCAATGACAACACTGAAATGAGAGATTGGATAATTAGTGGCACACATTGATGAAATTGTCTTACATGATAACTTGAAAACAGACTGTATTTCTGTTTTCCAAGACTGTATTTATGCCTCCAAGACTGTATTTCTATAGAGAAAGCTACAGAATAGGATGTTTTTTATTTGTACTATAAGATATTAAAAGAAAGAGATGGCCTCAGCCAAGAATTAGTTGACTTTGCAGGCAAATATAAAATGAAATAAATACTCCAGATATCTGAGGCCTCAAAAGTTTGAAAACTCTGATTTTTCATAAACCTCAATGATACAAGATTGAGAGAAGACGTTAGTTATAATGGCCCCATTAAGATTCAGCCTTTTGAAAAGAGTAAAATTGAATGTTACTTTCACATTTAAGCCTGATGCCTCTGGAGGCTGCCTTTAAATTGAAGAAGGGAGAGAGTGAGGAAGGGAGGGAGAAAGAGACAAAGAGAGAGAGGGAGTAACACAAAGAAAAGGAGTGACTGGTGCAAGAAAATGATGGAAAAAAGCAGATAAAAGAACTAGGGTTTGGGGGATGAAAACTAGTCCAGAGAACTAATGGAAGCAACTAGGTTAGATACCTACTAAGTTTTTGAGGTAAGTGTATTGGCAAAGAAATCCTAAGTCCAGATTATAAGGAAAAATACTCCTAGAGGCTAGAGATCGGCATCACTAGTAGCTCCAAATCACCAAACTCCAGATCACCAAATGATCAAGGGAGCTCCTTTCAGAGAGCAAAATCAGTTCTAATCAGGAAAGCAAATTTCCACTGCAGGCATCCCCTGACTTACCTGCAGAAATACATAATAATTACCGTCTGTTGACAACCACATGTTCTCTATTCTTCCAGTTTCCAAATGGGAATGTTTACTGTGGTTAACATGCCCCTGGTCCACCATTGTATACCTGTCTGTGTTGAGAGAAGATGACTTGTGCATGGATTGCTAGACCACAAAAGACCATATCTTGACCTGATGGAGAGGCTGACATGTAACTCAGAGATTTTCTACATTGAGCTGAATGAAGGGGGCAGATAGGATTGATTCTGTTTTCCTTGAGGAAACGATGAATGTGTTCTATGTATGGGAGGAAAAAAGTAATGGATATTTGGTGACTAGAAGGTGAACTAGGGCAGATATGTCCAGCTATTTATCAACCCTATTTCCCTTTCCTTTTGGCATACAGCTAGACTCTATTTCCCAACCTCCCTTCAATAAAGTCTGTCTTATAATCAAATTCTGGTCAACATGGTATGTTTTACAGTGTTATGTGTCATTTTGAGGTCCATAAAATACTCCTAAATGATTCCGTTTCTCACTTTCCATGTCTTGCAGGCTGGTTGAAGTCTAGAGTGACAATGAAAGCCACATTGTGTTTGAGGACAATGGAGCTTAGAGAAGCCTGATTTTCTAAATAACATGGAGCAAAATTTCCTCTTGTTCATTCCTCCTCTTCACTGATTAGATTTTTATGTGAGTGCAAAATAAACTTTGACTTTGATTGTGTTGAAGTATAACTTTAAAATTTTATCTTTTATAAAGTATATTAGTTTGAAAAATCTTTACTAAAACTATAGTACTTGGTTGGTTGGGCTTTTGGACCTAAGACAAATTGTTTATGCTGAATCCAGATCACAACATTGCCTGAGATTTATATCTCTTCCATTATTTTCCATATACAATTTCCTTAATGATAAATTTCAGATCAGGGCTCATAAACCTTAATGCCTTCAGCATCTAGACAGCTGTAAATGGAAAACAGAAGGCAGTACATCCCAGGGAACTAGAAAGAACATGCCCTACCTAGAGACAATACAATAGTTTTAAAAACTTACTGTCTAGTGTGCTCAAAAAACTGCAATATTGGGAATTTTGATTTGTTTCTTTATTTGAATATTTTAATACAAATTTTCTTGGACAAAACTGAAGAGTGAGTCACCAAATTTTCTTTTCGTACAAACATTTATTTATCAACCATATTCTTTGAGTATGTTATGTCAACTGTTTGCCAGTTTACTGAACTTCATTAGTTTGTGGTTCATATTTCTCTTACTCGTTTATGAAGACATCAAGAGAAACATTGGTCTATGGCTGCTGAAATCTAGAAAGATGATTTACTTATGTCTCAATATTTCAGGCTTCAGATGTTTAAAATATCTGAAGACCATCAACATGAATCATATGAAGAATTTGGACATTCTATCTCATCTCAATTTATACACTCAGATTTCAGGGGAGATGGAACTGTGACTCTGCATTCTTGACCAGCTCCATAAGCAATTCTTATGATTTACTTTCTCTGATTTATTGTATTTTCCTAATCTAGAATTCCAGCATGTAAAATAGATAATGTTTACTGTAAAATGACTGCTTTTTTGGGTTCAAAAAAAAGATATTGGCAACACTTTCTGACTTATATTCTTCTTATTTAAAATATTTTTAATGTTCTTTTAAAAATATAAGGCCATTAGTTCATGAATTGTATGTATAAAAAGAGGCCCTGGCCCACGGGCCATAGTTTGCTGAGGTGAATCCCCCTCTTCGAGATGCTTATGTACCTTTCCTTAAATGAATGGTTCCTAACTTGTACTATGTGAATTCTAACCCTGAAGGATGAACAAGCCAATATTCAAATAATTTGTGGAAACATTGCATGCTATTTCATCCTTATGGAGATTTACAAAGTGCCTCAATATAGTAAATGTTCATATATAAAGATTAGAGTTGTCTGGTCAATTAGCTCCATTTTTAGCAGTACTTTTTGAATATGGAATCCTTTTCTTTCTCCACAAAGTTCTCTTCATTAATGTCTTGAGAATTTAATGGGAAATCACATGAGTTGAAGAATAGTTGAATAATTTTAGTGTATGTAAAATACTTCTGGGAAATTTCAAACACTCTTTTCCAGGATCTTAAAATCTTGCCCATGAGTAAATATTGTTAAGTTTAATGGTCTACAGTATACAGAAGATTTTTTTAAACCCACTTTCAAAAATCCAGTTGATATTTTAAAATCTCTAGTCTTTAAAAACTTTTCTTCTTTTCCATTACTTCTCAATAATAGCAACTAAACATTTTATGCTATTCTTTTTACATATAATGATCTACTTTGCAGGTTTTCTCAGTGGTCCATCCTATACAGGGAACTTTAATTTAGTGATAGTTTAATTACCTATTATAATTTCTTTAGTAATTCACATTAAACTTTGATTTCACTTATTGGCATGCTATCCTTAAGCTCTTATTCTCTGTGTTTACTCAGGAAAAAATGAGATCCGAAATTCCATAATTTGGCCAACCATGTGAAAATAGTTGACAGGATTAAAATTTTTAATTACTTATATATTGCAGGTCTTGTTATTGCCTTGTTAAAATCTATAGATAGATATTTTATATTTTTAAATATGCTTAATCTTATATATAATTTTATATGAAACCAACACATTTGTAAAGTATTTTAAAAACACATAATTTGTGTCTATAAATAGAAATGCAAAAAGTAAATAATAGCAAACACTCTTAAGGTAGTTGCTATGTGCCAGCTACTGTTCTAGGTACTTTTATGTATTTTAATTCATATAATCCTCACAATAGCCCAAAGAGATATTATTGTTTGCAATGTAAAGATATAGAACTTGTAGCACAGTGAGAGTAAGCAATGTGCCTGAGAAACACCACGTGGTTAATAATTGGTAATGTCAGAATTGGAACTGTCACTCTGGCTTGAGAGGTCCATACACTGTGTTATGTTGCACTCTACTTCTTCCAGTTGAAAGCATTTTAAATAACTTAAAGGACCTTGTTGTCGAAATCACAGGGGCTTGATAAGAGTTGATTCATTTCAAAGAGTAGCACAAAAACTGATAAATCCTTGCATTATTTATTTTGATTGAAGGTAGCTGAGAATTCTATGTGTTTGTATGTCACCTGTGACAAAGACATGATAGCTTTTGTCATCTAAGTCTATTGTCATATTTCTTTTAGCTTTGCCATGCTGCTGAAATGGAATCCAAGTGGCCTCAGGGTCTCATCTATAGGGAACATTAACAATCTCTTCAAGGCATAATGATAGGTTTATATACGCTTAATTTAATTAACAGGTTAAAGGCTTCCATGTAAAAACTCTGATTTCCAGGTAACATTCTGGAAGTATCCAAGAGAGAATTACAATTGATCTGGACTCAAGAGTTTTGTGTATAGACTGCTACCTAGAGGTATAGAGAAAAACATGTCTACAGCTCCACTCTGTAGAGTGAAGGGAGCTTATTTTAGGTAACCTAGACAAATCAAAGTCTGTACATTTTGTACCTCAAATGCCAAGTGGGTTACTATAAGTCCATCACCCTCAACACTCCCAACCACATACTGCTCTATCTTTGACTTGCTGTCCATTCTCATAAGCAAACAAGATGGGAGAAAAAAAATATAATCGAGGTAAGGTTTGCTCCCCTGACACACCCTCATTTGGATGTATATGTATCCTGGTTCATGAACCAAGATACCACCTCTTTCTCTGGGTCAAAAGCAGTTGAAATTTCTTTCTGCTTTTCTGCAAACATCGCTGATAATTGTACAACTCATAGTAATTTTTCTGTCTTACAACAACACCTGTGATATCGGAATGGCCATTAGTGGTCATAGGAATGCAGTCAGGATTCTTTTGTAATCTTGGACATTGGTTTCTGGTTTCTCTTCTCTGCTGTGTATTCTTACCCTGTTGCTAATAGTTTATTGTTGGCATATGGTTAGGATTTCTGACTTCTGAAATTTAAGGATACGAGAATGGAGCCTTAAATAATTCAGAATATTCTAGAAATAATTTTGTTTACATGGATATATCTGACTATGTGGAGTAATTTTAATTCCACTTGAATTCAAACGAAAAAGTGCCAAAGCTTTCATTACCTATTCTTTTTCTTGGCAATGTTTACACAGACATTTTAAACATATCATTAAACAATTAGCATTATTCTCTTTGCCAGTAGAAAAAATAATATAAAACTTAAGAGCCTTCATAGTTAAATGCTAAGAAAGTGATATTTTATTTCTTTCAATATGTTGAACTCTTTTTAATTCTAAGCCATGGACTGTCACACAATAATTGCATTGTAGAGAGAGAGGTCTTAGCATTGCTCTGGTTTTAAACAAATATATTTGTAGGAAACAATGCTGTGAGATCTTTAAACCAATAAGAAAGAGCAATATCTAATGTAGTTAAATTTTTTGATGTGTTTAGGGTTGCTTAAATTTGTCTGTTTGGCTAAGTGGGAGCATGGTCTCATTAAGCCAGAATAGATTGCTTAGATATAGACAGATAAAGACTCATTGAAAACAGTCAATACTTTTAAACCTAAACATCCTTGAAAATGTATATTTTGAGCCTATGAATGAGAGGATGACTGTAATTTTTTATGCTTAAAATTGAATTTAATATCCCACCAGTGTAAAGATGTAAGATCATTTAACACTTCACTTTACTTATTTTGTGCCTGATACTGTGTTCTGCATGAGAGATCCAAAAATGAAAAGACATTGCTCCTTTTTATAACTTACATTTTATCATATAGATAGACATGTAAAAAATTACAGTGCAATGTAGGTACAACAATAATGATATAATTGAAGAATATCAAATCACCTTCTGGGATTACAGCTTAAATATGTTATCATTAGTACTCAGATAGTGATGGCCTAATGCCAAGGGAACCAGGAGATTTCTGAAACTACTTTAAGTTGGAGATCCACGTGAAATCTTGTCACATTTAGAGATCTGAAATTTCTGTATTTTAGATATAAAAAATTTGGGAGAAAAAGGAAGTGGACTTTCATTACTAGGTTTCTTGAGGTCCAATGTTATTATGTAAGTGAATCAGCAGCACCAATTTATACAGGAAATTGGTTGAGGAACAGACAGAAAAATATTCTAGGCAGCATCACATACAAAGACCTGGAGATGTAAAAAGTATAGTAATTGGACAAATACAAATGTTTGTTGCTACTAGAATTTGGAGCGTAATTTTAAAAATACTGTAAAAAAAGAATAGTCTGGTAGACAAAACCTTAGATAATAACACACTTCATAGAATACTTTGTAAAGTTTTCATTCTAGTTGGAGAAAGGTTTAGGGGTTTTTAAGGAAAGGAATGGTATAGTCCAATTTATAAGCTATGCAGACCATCCCATCAGTAGTGTGGTATATGATTTAGAGATAAGTGAAAGCTCCTGGCTATGACAAAGAGAAATAATGAAAGCTTAGCGTACAAGACTGTTGGGAGGTGTGGAGTGAGGCCAAAAATTAAGGCTATTATTTGCTGCCTTGACATCTGGTAAAATTAGAAGGACCTTGAATGGCATACCCACAAATTTCTCTTCCCTCTCTGCGCCAGTGGATAAGGTTTGCTAGTCAAAAATCATCCTGATTAAATGGACTCATTACAGTTTCTGCTTATCCCTGAGGAGAGGGTTTTAGTTTCCTGACCATCTGCAGAAGAATTCACACAAGCCCATCTTATCTTCCTGTGGGAGCTAGCAGTGACCTCACTCTATTGGTACTCCAAAATCTGCCTGCCACAGCCCCTGATTGTTCACTATGTTCTAAGTGCAAGCCCTCTTTGGGCCTGCATGGGATGGGATGTCCTCCTCTCCGGGCTGTGAGTACAGTCAATCTCATCTGTCTTGTGTTGAGTGTTGTGTATTCAGCCATTTTTCATAACCCTAGGGTGGGAATCCCTCTCTCACCAATGAGGTGGAATAGGACCTCAAAACAAGTACATGTGGAAAGTAGGAGTCAGAGCTGCACTAATATAGCAACCTTTAGCCACATGTGACTATTGAACACTTGAAATGCAGCAAGTCCTAACTGTGATGTTCCATAAGGGAAAAATATAAACGATTTTGAAGACTCAGTATGAACACAGTAATATAAACATCACAGGAAAAATTTTATATTAATTGCAGGTTGGTATATTTTACATACATTTTATTGAATAAAACATTAAAATAAATTTTATTTTTATAGTTTTCTACGGTGGTTACTGGAAAACTGAAAGATATATATGTGGCTTCCATTTGTGACTCATGTTATATTTCTACTCTACAACTCTGGTTTAGTGACATATACTAAGGAAGAGATGCAGCATAGCTTGGGTGTGTGGAAGAATGAGATTCCTAGAAAGGACTGAAAGGTTGGTCTGGTTGGGCGTAGTCATTAAAAAGAAAAAAAGATTGAGAAGCGGCAGAAACTTTACTTGGAAAGTGCATGATGATTTTGGATGTGCTCATTTGAGATGTCAGGCAGTTATTTAGTTGAAAGTGAACAGTGTAAGATGGATAATAGGTCTGGGATTCATGAGGAAGCTTGGGGCTGCAGATACAGATTTGGGAGTTATTAGTTCTGGCATCTAAAATCATGAATAAAATTTCTAGAGTTAGAACGTAGAGCAAAGTGAAGAGGTGGATGGTATATTTTAAAATATATAAAAGGGTTAAGTAAAACAGTACTGTTGAACACACTTGAGTATAGGTTAACTAACCTTTATTGGCTACCTACTATATGCCAGGCTTTGGTGATATTTGAGATTTTAGACATTAGAAAAACAATACAATTTTGGAATGGAAATTAATCATGTGTATAAATGTCTTATTTCAGGCATGAAATGTTGTGCATTTTCAGGTTTAAAAATGTAGAAAACAACAGTGTTTGACATTAATAAATGTAATAGAAAATATATTTAAATATAATAAATCATTTCTATTTGTGGCAAGATCTTACTAGAAAAAGGTGACATTAAAGATAAAGACTTATGGGTAATTCAGAAAAAGTTTCTTGTAATTTTTAGTGATTTAGAAATTGATGGTACTGATAATTTTTTATATATGCCTCCATTATGTATGTCTTCACATGATAAATACGCTGTCATTTAATTTTGTGACTTTAGTTTGAGGAAGTTGCAACTCTAGATCTGATATTCTTGATAGAATATGTGTTGGGTTGCAAAGGCATTTAAGAGAGTGATAAAGAGAAGGTACCAGGGAGACATTCTATTGAATAGACGGACGAATAGATAGGAGGAAAGGGAAAGAGACTTTAGTAGAATGGACTGAGATGAGACTACTTTGCTGTTAATGTTATCAGAAAAATAGCAAGGAAGAGTACAAAATTTCTTTTTGGATAGTGATGAGGAAGACAGTTTCCTATTTTGACCACATAAATTATATGTTTAAGATTTTTATGTTTTATTTTAAAAGGAGTAGAAAAACATATTCTTTGTGATAAATGAAGAGAGAATGATTCAAATTTTACATATTTTTGTAATTAACATGTTCCCGCACAACAGCATCAGCATTGTGCTAAGTTATTTAAACATATTTTCAATTAATGGCTACAAAAACCCAAAGAGTAATTGTTGTCTATTTTTTACAAACTGGCTTAGAAAAGTTCCACAAATAGTTCAAGGCCATCCAGCTAGTAGCTAGTAACAGGTAGAAATGGGATGAGAATTCAGATATCCAAAGCCTATTCTCAGAATCTTGTGGTTATCCTTGTTAAGGGTTTAAAATTCAGGGAATATGTATACAGTGAAGAAAGATTTAAAAAAAAAAAAAGGTAAAGAATCAACTATTGATTAAAGCCTTGGATTTCAGAGGAGAAACAACAGGGCTAGAGTGACCATACCAGCAGTAGTATTTATTCTGAGGAAGTGAGAACCAATGATATGCTATGCATGTACTACATCAGTTATTTTAACAATTTCAGTAAATACAGAGCTCTCTCTCTCTCTGCTTTTCCCACCCACCTCAATGGCTGACACAGAAAATATAATTTCAGTGGTCAAAAACTAGTTGAAGTTTCTCCGACACCACATATATGCATATACATTTGCATTATACACATATAATGTGTGTGTGTGAGTGTGTATGTGTGTGTGTGTGTGTCCATAGCTAAGCTGTATTCATATTCTTGAAAGAAAATTATACTTGCAGGACTAATAGATTCTTTTCTTTTTGGAATATTGGACCAGCATTATTTTTGAGGTACCTCCATCAAGGAAACAATTTTATTTTCTAGCCACCAGAAACTGAACTTTTAAGATATCTTTCCCTCTAAAAACTGTTGTCAGTAATTAAAAATGAAGCAGTACTCATGGTCAATGTGTAACATTATATTAAAACAGTGAGATGGAAGAACCAACACTACACAGGGTAAATTGATAGGTTTGTTAAAATTGAGGGTTACAAAGTCTCATATTAGACTAAAAGCTATTTTTCTACAAAAATACGTGATAAAAAGAGTATACATTTTTCTCACTAGCATTCTTCCTTGTTATTTAATTCTCTTTGAGCCATTGTTAAATACAAACAGATTTGGTTTGGGATGAGTTTTGTAAGATGATTTTTAGAGACTGTTACTCGGTAAGCATACATTTTGATAAAGACAACAATCAAATACTGTTTTTGCCTTTATCAATGTGAAGTAATGAAAATCTGCAACTGGATTATAAAAAAAGGGAAAGGAGAGAAACTAGCTTGCTTTAGAATTTTTAAGAAAGTATGTCATTCAAAATGGTGAAGAGGGTGTATAGGATTCTAAGGTATTGTTATTTCACAGCGATATTTATCGAGAAACTTCTTTTGCTTTATGACCCACCATGCTGTTTTATTGTGGCTTTTGTTGAGACACAATCTCTCTATTTATACTATGGAATAGATGCCACTGAAAGTTTGACACCTTATTTGGGAGATGCATATACTACTCTACTTAATTGCTTTGCCTATGGATTGTGATGTCTCACATTTATTAGTAGAAATTAAAAGAAATTTTAAGCAAGCAGTCTGAATTTAGCCTAAGAACTACAATTCTCCATTTCTGTAACTTCATTGTAGTCACTTTTTTACTTATGGATAGCATAAATAAAATTCATGACTACTAAAAAATATATTATTGAAGACCGTGAGATCAAATTTATTTAATGTTTTAAAAAATTACATGTATTAAAATCTTGAGTCAATAATTCTCTAACAGCCATGGGTAAAAATTGGGAAAAACAAGATATTCTTAAATATTAATTTTTTCCTGATTTATTATAATCTCACAGCCCAGAGTTCCTCTTAATAGTTTATTGTAAGATGAAGATGAATTATATAATGAAAATTTATTTTTGTTTTCTTCATTATCAACCTTAATGAAAAAAATATTCACACTGATTAAAATAATCAATTTGAAAAGACTAGTTGAATTTGGGGCAAATTTTGCTCCCACATATCTGTAGACAGCTAACTGATACTGTATACTTTATTTAGAAAACAATAACAATTGCATAAAATAAGTTATACTTTTAAATAGCAGGTGGTAAGTTGGAGAACATTGAGTTACATAGATTGTACTTGAGATGTAAAACAATTTCCTTTTTTTCTTTAAATATTATTTTTATCCCACTTGAAAAAAGTTAATCTCTATTTTTAAAAAGAAAGAATTATAGATTGGAGGAAACTAATGAATAAATCAATCAAATGTTAGAGCTGTAAATACGGTTACTGTGATTTTAGTGTGTTTAATAAAATACTGTGAAGCACACACTTACTCATGTAACAACAAGGTGGAGAATTTGAGTCTCACAGTTAACAGGAGGAACAACAAACGCATTTGTGATTTATATTAATTCATGTACAAGAAAAGTCTTACATTTTTTGAAACAGATCAAGATCCTTTTGCCGAGAAACAATAGAAAAACGAACAATCTTAATGAAGTATAAATGTAAAGTTGGATGCTGAATCCCTAAATTAGGACACATAAATTTGATGTGTTCACTTAAAAATCAACAGCAACAAACAAATAAAGAAAAATACAGATCTTTGATTTGCTATTATTGCAAGCATAATTTCTCAAATTATAAGAAAAAAGTAGTGTTATCTACAGCCAAAAGAAAAACTACTCTGGAGGAAGAATAGGTTGTTGGGTAATGTTATCAAAGTCAGTTTGATTTACTTTTCTGCTGAAATTTTACCTTCATGTATTACTGAAAAAATTAACAAAATATTAATATATCATCTTTGACAAATGAAATAAAAATCCAACTAGCTTTACAATAACCTCTAAATAAGAAAAGAACCTATAACTCTAAACAGAAAGAACATCACTTCTCCAGAAATTAACATCTGGGTGGAGTAGCTGAGAAATTGGATTTATGTTAGAGAATTAGTAATGTTTCAAGAGGTAAGATTTGGATTATATATATATTTTTAAATAGGCATTAAAAACATAATCTTCTACAATAGTAGATGTATTGATATATATGAAAAAATCCATGCTTTAAAAAGATTGACATATACTACATAGAAGGCACACTGCCTCACTATATCTGCAAACACATCTTGGTGCTTTCATTTCATATTTTATCAATAAAGCTTTATTTCTAATAGTGAAATACTTCGGATAGTGAAAAATATATAAATACTATATCATTATCAAGGTGGAAATATCTAGATTAATAGTATGGTAAGATTCTGGACCCACTTAAAGATGGCCTTAGACGTAACAGTGGTATTACACAGTTTCACACTCTTTTTTTTTCTAAAAAACTTTAACAGGTTTTGCTGGAATTATAATGACAAATTCACTGGAAAAGGCACGTGCTGCCAGATAAAATAATATCAGTGAATATGGAAGCTTTTAGATAGTCCCCTCTTACAGAAGAAAAACACACAAAAAACATGGGAAACTATAACTTCACAACTTTTTTGGCAAGTCAAAAAAATTAATAAAGAGGAGTCACTGCAGAAAAAAAAACATGTAGCCTGATATAATAAAGAATAATTATTCAAATATAAGAATACGGGGTTACATAATTCCTTCTCGTCATAAAAGCAAAATTGTTTTTAAATTCTCAAGGGGAAGATGTTAGCCCTTAATTCAAATATTGAATTACTACTAACTTCATTTACTGATACCTCGGTCCTTATTTTTACCTCAAAAATTTAATTGATCCCTTGTATATAATCCAGATTATCAGTCATATGTAGAGTATCTGAAACCTTATGCTTAAGGATATGGGCCGTGCTATGATCTCTACACTAGAAACTGGATAATGCCACAACCCCCCACATTATCTTCCAAAAGCTTACACAGGGATTGATGCTAGTAATTGTCAGTGCGTGCATATATAACAGTTTTCATTTCATGAAAAAGATTGAAAGAAATTTATTCACACATTTCTTTGTTGACAATCACAAGTGCTTCAGAATAAAGGTTGGAATTTTTTGTTTTTTGTTTTTGTTTTTTTAACACTAAAAGTATCTTGAGAGGCTTGGTTCTTGTCTCCAGTGCTATCTCACTTTCTGCAGCTCCTGTCTCAGCCATGATGGCAGAGGCTGTCCCAGTCTGTGTAGCAGTTTGGATAGTTCCACGTTATGATCTCGGTAGTAATTAGAGAGGAAACTTCTAGACTGGAAAGAAAAAAAGAAAAAAGAAGAACTTGAAAGAAGCTCTTCGTTTCATCAAACAGGACTTTGTAATGTATATTTCTTAAGGAATGTGTCTATTATAATACAGGAGTCTACAACATATTTCTTGTATTTTTCCTCAAGTATCAGTTATTTTTACCTTTTGAAAATATTTGGCAAATGTGTAGCTGCAAAACAGAAATAGGACCAGGTACATTGCATGTGGCTTATCTGTCATTATGGCACGTATTTATTGTGGGATATATGAAGTCTCCACAGGAAGAAAAAACGATGACAGGAGTATAATACTAGAGATAAATGGGATAGGGACCTCATGAGGAATTAAATTTACAGAAGTAAGCTAGATAAACATACATACATTTTATCTGAAAACTGGGCAATAAGACAAAAATTAAATGAAAGCGTAACAATAAAAACTAAAATTCACTATTACAAATAATAACTTGCAATATTACGTACAATATTTCTGCATTTACTGAGGACTGAAATATATTTTTTTAGTCACTAAGAGCTTTTGACTTCCAAAATATTATAAGGTCTCTGAAGCTTGACTCGTTTTAAATATAATTTCTTATATTTCTAATCAGGCTGCAGAGATGGGCCTTTATTAGAGAAACTCTAAGTAAAATGAATGGTTTTGGTTTTATATTTATCTTTCATTTACATAGATTTCTGGAAACCAGGACATTTCTAATTGGAATTTCTTTCTGGTTGTCACTTATCTCATATTATAACCCAATTGGCAGAGAGTTTTGTCTCTTTGATAAAATGAGAGATAAACACTTTTCCTGTTGCTGGCAGAGGTAACAATGGCTCCTTCATTGTTTTCCATTTGGCCCAAGTTCCTCCATCTCTCTTAAGCCCTCCTCAATATTTTAACACAAATGGCCTTTCCATGTAAAACTCCCTTAGCAACTTTTGTGTATACTGTGGAAATGGATTTAAGACAACTACATTTCATCTTGGACCATTCACCAGATATTTCATTATGTTTCTTCCCTTAAACCAGATTGCAAACACTTCACATTTCGGATAAGATGTTTATAGTAGTAGTGGGAACATTACATTGATTTCTTGGTGGATTAAAGTGATTTCTGAAACTCTTTTGAAATTATTCTGTTCAAAAATGTAGTTTAAGCACCTTGTGGTACAGCTATTTCTATAGTAACCCATGAATCACCTGCACCCCTTTGCCCACCTTGCCGTAAGAGAAATATGTATGAAACCTGGCTGAGCCAACTGCTGGCTGGTTTTGCAAGCCTAATCTACTAGATAAGGCATTTCTTCTCATATTCTATTCTTCTATTGAGATATTTTCCTGCCCTTTTCTAGTTTTATCATTGTTTCATGTTTTATCCCCCTATTACAAATCAGTGCATACCACTAATTTATTTATCCTGTAATAAATGTGTGTTCATAACTCTTTTATCTTTGTATTCTTTCCATTGCTTAGCTCAGTTCCACCTGTAATGTAGGCATTGGATATCTGTATCGAATATATGATAACAGTGCTTGAATATTCTATCCAAAAATCACTTGTTTAGTAAACTATTTAAGCGCTTTAGCATTTGGAAAGGAGTCAGTTTTCAGTAAATATTTATGTTTGAATTGTATTCAAACAGCAAAGAATTTCTAGGAATGTATATTAATCCTTGTATCTATCTACTCATCTATCTCATCTATCTATCTATCTATCTATCTATCTACTACCTATCAGTTATCTATGTGTCAATTACCTCTATCATTTTCTAAGTATATAAAATTATTAATGGCAAAGAAAGAGCAGAAAAAATAAGGAAATTGATTGTTACTAGTTTTTAAATAGCTATTTGCAAATATTTTTGCTAGAGTAATTCAAAGATTAAGAGAATATTACCTCTGGATCCATAGGTGGGTATTTTCGGCCTTTGCCTTTTCCAAGGCATTTTGTCTTCCCTCCTTCCAGTAGTTGACACCAAAAACCCTTTTGGGGATCAAACCTACAATACATAAAAAACAGAATGATTATAAACTGTATATGTAATTTTCAGTGAAAGAGCCTCACCAATTGAATAAAGGAAATGTATTTTTATATGCCTATTTTTACAGACATGTATTTAGCTGATTCGAGAGGGGCTGAGATGAAAGAAGCTATATGTTATTATCTATTTTAAGTAGCTATACTCTAATGAAAAAAGACATAGATCTTTGGTTTAATTTTATGTTAAACTTTTTAACTTAAATTCCTTAGCTTACCTATTCATAAAAGATCAAAGAGCAATCACTAAAATTACAGCCCATTATACAAAGGAACGTTGGGATATTTTATTTGCTTACGGATATGATTTCAAAGATATGTTAACAGATTTATTTGAAGTCATTTATCAGTATACATTAAAGGGGTTGAATGTAATGTAGCTATACTTCTGTGAATACAAACATGAATTAAAGCTTTCAATTTGCAAAATACTGCATTTTTTTACAGTTCCAAATGCTTACACTTTTTAAAAACAAATTAGAAGTGTAAAAATAAAGTGGAAGATTAGACAACTTCTTACTTCTTTTGCTAAAGGCAGATAATCTATTGGATAACCAGGTATCTATAATCTTTTTTTTTTCTTTCCTTGAGACAGAGTCTTACTCTGCCACCCAGACTGGAATGAAGTGATGTGATTTTGGCTCACTGCAACCTCCACCTCCCGGGTTCAAGCGATTCTCCTGCCTCAGCCTCCCGAATAGCTGAGATTACAGGCATGGGCCACCATGCCTGGCTAATTTTTTTGTGTATTTAGTAAAGACGGGGTTTCACCATGTTGGCCAGCCTGGTCTCAAACTCCTGACCTCAGGCGATCCACCCGCCTCGTTCTCCCAAAGCGCTGGGATTATAGGCTTGAGTCACCGTGCCTGGCCTAGGTACCTATACTCTTAAAGAAAACTCTAATGTTGTTTTGCTACCCTGCCTGCACTGAGTTACAAAAGAAGGGATGTGTGGCCTAATTAGTTTTTAAAAGTCAAATATATAAGGATTTTTGTTTAGGACTAACAAGACAGGAAAAATGGAAGAATGAACCAAATAAGGGAAATTTTAAGTTCATTACTACGGAACTTGATGCATGCATAACACATCAAAAAGGTTTGCATTTTTGTTGCTCAGCAGATGTTTTAGAAGGATGAAGCATAAGTGACTGGGATGTAAAGTTAATTAGTTGCAGAATATTTTGTTGCCCTGGGCCCATTCCTATAATACCGGTGCACCTGCAATTTGCCTCTGCACATATGTGAATTCATTTTGTGGGAGAGAGAAGTTTCCTTCACAGTTCCCTGCCCAGCCTGTTATTAGAGACCTGAACCTTGCAATCCAAGTTGTCCTAGTACACGTTGTAAATTAAAATTAAATACATCACTAGTTAAATGGATAAAAGAGAGACAGAGTCATTTCTAACCTGGACTTTTCAATCTGCTCTTTGCCTATCACAGTCCTTTCTCCTGTTTTCATTAATTTCCCAAGAGGAAAAACAATTCAGCATGCTGTATAAAATGAGATGAGGAAGTCGGCATAACAGTGTCCCTAAACAGCGTTTTCTGCCTCAGGATGAGAATATTTAACTGCATTAAGGTAAAATACCGCCCTGGCAGCAAAGTCAAGATATTTATACACATGCTGAGAGCATCTCCTTTGCTCTCAGGTAGTGCCAAGGTCTCAGGATGGGCTGTGGTCTCTCCTTGCTTTCCACAGCAGCTGTTGTGAGGCACAGCTTAATACAATCAGAGAAAGGAGAGCCATCCAGAATATTGAAAGTCATTTTTTTAGATAGGGTTGTCATAACCTTGAATCTACATGATTTTGCTGTCCTGGTTTCATTTATTGCATTGGCAACTTCATATGCCTTAAGTCTAACAAAGGACATTTATCCTCTCTAAGTTACATCAATTCATTGCTTTATGGTTTTACTTTAGCAGGCATGAAATTGTGAAATGAAGATGCAAAGCCTTCCTCAATATAACTGTTAGACACCTTTTAGTACATGAGTTGGTTGCTGTTTGAGTTTTTTATTCTACTGAACATCACTATAGTTATTAATTTTTGTGATGTGTGAGACATATTAAAACCATCTATTATGTACTTGTTTGTAATCTCTCCTTCAAAAGTATGATTTTGCAGGTTTATTGAACTGAAAGCAACTATTTGTCATGAACAGGATAGAAACATTACCTCAACTACAGGCAGGGGAAGAAAGCCAACATCAGTAACTATTAATACAAACAAATTATAGGAAGCTTTGTTTACTTAATTAACAGGAGTATGCCTTGTGTTGTTATTTCCATGTGTAGGTAAAAACTTCATTAAGGCTGTTTTACTGGATAAGGAACAACCCAATCTTATTACTGCTTTTCCTGTCCCTCTATTAGCCTCCCTAATTGTCTAATTGCTGATTCTAATCTGCTGTGAACTGGGAAATTAAACAATTGGGCTTGTTAGAAGTTTGTCTAAAATTTAACAAGCTTTATATCAGACATCGTGGGAGTCTTTCATGAGTAAAGTACATGCCCTTTTAAGGTATATTTTGGCTGCTTGTTTTTGTTTGTCATTTTGCTTCTTTTACATCTCTCCCCATTTTTAAATTACAAAAATATATGGTTTTATTTTCTCAAGATGACAGCAACCATATCTTCCATCCCACATTCTTTCCCACTGGTGACCTTCCCACACCCCATCAAGAGGTGCAGCCTTGTTTTGCTCCCCTTGGATCTGGATCGCTTTAGTGACTATTGTAACAAATAGAATGTAGCCTAAGTAATGCTGTGTTACTTGTAGGTCTAGGTCAGAGAAGAACTTGGCTGTCTTGGACCACCATACCCCCTTGACTTATTGCTCCCTCTTGGAACACAGCCACCACAGTGTGAGAAAGCCAAGCCATCCAGGGAGGCCTCATGGAGAGTCTTCAACCCACTGATCTCAGCCTTTGAGCCACCTCAGTCCAAGATTCAGAGATGTGAGTGAAGGAGACTCCAGATGATTTCAGGGCCCAGTCATGTGAGTCACAGCCAGATATTCAAGTCTTCCAGGCTGTGGCTCTAGACGTCATGAGCAAAGACAAGCCATCTTTCTGTATCATGTCTAATTCCTGACCTACAGATTCCATGAGCATAATACAATGATGGTCATTATATGCCACTAGGTTTGGGATGGTTTGTCATGTAACAATAAATAGCTAGAACACTATACATGATTATATTTGGTTATAAATAATTTAATAAATACAGAATAAAACATGAATATACTCATTTCCCAATTTTGCCCTAAATATTGCATATCATTTCTAACCTGTAAATTACTTGGAAGAAGAGACAGTATCTTTTTCACCTCTGTAATCTAAATTTCTAGGATACTTTCTGCATGTAAAAAATTTACTTAATCAAATTTATACAGGGAAACCTCACGACAAGAAGAATTTGCCATAATATAAAATATACTTTATAAAATAAAGTATTTCTGGTATTTAAAAGAGAAACACTACATGAGTAATGAGGATACTCCTTTGATTGCTTGTAGATAGCTTTTGATGTATGCATTCATAGTTAGTATTAATGATGTTATATACACACCTACCAGTGATAATTTGTGACGGCAAATAATGGAAATAAAACCAAGCATGACAATAGACTCACGTTAGTGCTTCAGAGTAATTATAATGAGGTGTAACTCCCAGAAACTTCTGGACTTCATCCATCACAGTAGCTGGGTCAGATCTCAGCTGCTGTCCATCAATAATTAGCAACTGTAAAGTCAAAAATAATCTACTTTGTGAAGAACAAAATTAAATTGAATAGACTGTGTGGTCCTCCTTTACCTGCTGTGGCATTCATAAATTAGGTCGATGTGAATAGGAAGCAAATATGCCCTCCTTAGAATACATTTGAATGTGTCATTCTTGCATCCTTTCACATAAACAATGAAGTCTGCCACAGGCATCATTTCTTGTGAATTATCAAGTTATAGCCCTTAACATGCTTTTTGTAAGTCAGAAGTAAACATAGACACTTTCTTGATTTAGTACTTCAGTAGAAACATGATGTTCCATTTGTTGTGTAATCAGATAATTACCCAGCCTACCAAATTCCTATTAGCTAACCCTGGAGCTTAGGGCTCAGAAATAGTGGTCATCCAAATGAAAATCTAATCTTTATTTTTATTATTTTTAAAAAAAACACAGAGAGGGGAGGGAAATGTTTGTCTCTCCCTTACTGATCATTGTATCACTGCCCTGTAATATCGTAATTGTTGAAGGAATACTGGAAAAAAGGTCAATGGTGAGGTCCACCTGCTAGGGCTTCAAGTTGCCCTGACCTGGAAGACAGAGTAGAAAAGATATGTTTTTTTTTTTTTGTTGTTGTTGTTGTTGTGTTGCCAAGTTTTGGTATCAGGATGATGCTGGCCTTATAAAATGAGTTAGGGAGGAGTCCCACTTTTTCTATTGTTTGGATTAGTTTCACAGTGTGGCGATTCCTCAATGATCTAGAACTAGAAATACCATTTGACCCAGCTATCCCATTACTTGGTATATATCCAAACTATTTCCTTAGAATAGTTTCAGAAGGAATGGTACCATCTCCTGTTTGTACCTCTGGTAGAATTCAGCTATGAATCGGTCTGATCCCAGGTTTTGGTTTTTGGTTGGTAGGCTATTAATTACTGCCTCAATTTTATAACTTGTTATTGGTCTATTCAGGGATATGACTTCTTCCTTGTTTAGACTTGGAAGGGTGTATGTGTCCAGGAATTTATCCATTTCTTCTAGATTTTCTAGTTTATTTGCACAGAAGTGTTTATAGTACTCGTTGATGGTAGTTTGTATTTCTGTGGGATCAGTGCCGATATCCCCTTTATCATTTTTTTTATTGTGTCTATTTGATTATTCTGTCTTTTATTCTTCATTAGTCTAGCTAGTGGTCCATCTATTTTCTTAATCTTTTCAGAATCCAACTCCTGTATTTGTTGATTTTTTGAAGGGTTTTTCGTGTCTCTATTTCCTTCAGTTCTCATATGGTCTTATTTATTTCTTGTCTTTTGCTAGCTTTTGAATTTGTTTGCTCTTGCTTTTCTAGTTATTTTAACTGTGATATTAAGGTGTTGATTTTAGATCTTTCCAGCTTTCTGTTGTTCGCATTTAGTGCTATAAATTTCCGTCTTAACACTGCTTTACCTGTGTCCCAGAGATATGATATGTTGTTTCTTTGCTCTCATTAGTTAAAAAAAATTCCTTTTTCTACACCTTAATTTTACTATTTACCCAGTAGTCATCCAGGAGCAGGTTGTTCAATTTCCATGTAGTTGTGCAGTTTTGAGTGAGTTTCTTAATCCTGAGTCCTCATTGGACTGCACTGTGGTCTCAGAGACTGTTATGATTTCTGTTCTTTTGCATTTGCTGAGGAATGTTTTACTTCCAATTATGTGGTTGATTTTAGAATATATGCTATGTGGTGTTGAAAGGAATGTATATTCTGTTGATTTGGAGTGTAGAGTTCTGTAGTTGTCTATTATGTCCACTTAGTCCAGAGATGAGTTCAAGTCCTGAATATCCTTGTTAATTTTCTGTCTCATTGTTCTGTCTCTCACTATTAGTGTGTGGGAGTTGAAGTCTGTTTGTAGGTCTCTAAGCATTCGTTTTATGAATCTCAGTGATCCTGTATTGGGTGCTTATATATTTAAGATACTTAGCTCTTCTTGTTGCATGATTCCTTTACCATTATGTAACACAGTTCTTTGTCTGTTTTGATCTTTGTGGGTTTAAAGTCTGTTTTATCAGAGACTAAAATTGTAACCCCTGCTTTCTGTTTGCTTTCCATTTGCTTGGTAAATATTCCTCTATCCTTTTATTTTGAGCCTGTGTGTGTCTTTGCACATGAGATGGCTCTCCTGAATACAGCACACCAATGAGTCTTGACTCTTTATCCAATTTGCCAATCTGTGTCTTTTCATTGGGGTATTTAGTCCATTTCCATTTTAAGTTAATATAGTTATGTGTGAATTTGATTCTGTTATCATGATGCTAGCTGGTTATTTTGCACATTAGTTAATACAGTTACTTCATAGTGTCATCGGTCTTTATATTTTGGTGTGTTTTGCAGGACTAGTGCCAGATTTTCCTTTCCATATTTAGTGCTTCCTTCAGGAGCTCTTGTAAGGCAGCCCTGGTGGTGACAAATCCCTCAGCATTTGCCTGTCTGGAAAGGATTTTATTTCTCCTTTGTTTGTAAAGCTAAGTGTGGCTGGATATGAAATTCTTTTTTTTGTTTGAAAATCTTTTTCTTTAAGGATGTTGGATATTGGCCCCCACTCTCTTCTGGCTTGTAGGGTTTCTGCAGAGAGATCTGCTGTTAGTCTTATGGGCTTCCCTTTGTAGTAACCTGACCTTTCTCTCTGGCTGCCCTTAACATTTTTTTCCCTTTTTTCAACCTTGGAAAATCTGACAATTATGTGTCTTGGGGTTGCTCCTCTCAAGGAGTATCTTAGTGGTGCCCTCTTTATTTCCTGAATTTAAATGTTGTCCTGTCTTGCTAGGTTGGAGAAGTTTTCCTGGACAGTATCCTGAAGTGTGTTTTCCAACTTGGTTCCAATCTCCCTGTCACTTTCAAGTACAACAATCAATCATAGCTTTGGTCTTTTCACATAGTCCCATGTTTCTTGGAGGCTTTATTTGTTCCTTTACATTCTTTGTGATCTTCAATCTCTAATATCCTTTCTTCTGCTTGATTAATTTGGTTATTGATACTTGTGTGTGCTTCACAAAGTTCTCATACTGTGTTTTTCAGTTCTGTCAGGCCATTTGTGTTCCTCTCTAAACTGGTTATTAGAGTTAGCAGTTCCTGTAACCTTTATCAAGGTTCTTAGCATCCTTGCATTGGGTTACAACATGTTCCTTTAGCTCAGAGGAGTTTATTACCTACCTTCTGAAGGTGGGTAATTAATTCTGTCAATTCATCAGTCTCATTCTCCATCCAGTTTTGTGCCTTGCTGGGGAAGAGTTGCAATATTTTGGAGGAGAAGAGGCATTCTAGTTTTTGGAATTTTCCACACTTTTTCACTTTTTTCTTCATCTTTGTGGATTTATCTACCTTTGATCTTTGAGGCTGATAACCTTTAGATGTGGTTTTTGTGTGCAGTCCTTTATGTTGATGTTGATGTTTCATATGGAAGCACAAAAGAGCACTTGTAGCCAAGACAATCCTAAGCAAAAAGAACAAAGCTAGAGGTGTCATGGTACCTGACTTTAAACTATGATACAAGGCTCCAGTAACAAAAACAGCATGGTACTGGTAAAAACAAAAACAAAAACAAAAACAAATATATAACCAATGGAATGAATCAGAGGCCTCAGAAATAACACTACACATCTACAACCCTCTGATCTTTGACAAACCTGACAAAAACAAGCAACGGGGAAGGATTCCCTATTTAATAAAATGGTGCTGGGAAACTGGCTAGCCATATGCAGAAAACAGAAACTGGATCCTTTCTTTATGCCTTATCAAAAAATTAACTCAAGATGGATTAAAGATTTAAATGTAAAACTTAAAACCATACAAATCCTAGAATAATATCCTGGCAATACCAGTCAGGACATAGGCATGGACAAAGTCTTCATGACTAAAACACCAAAAGCAATGGCAACAAAAGCCAAAATTGACAAATAGGATCTAACTAAACTAAAGAACTTCTGCACAGCAAAAGAAACTATTATCAGAGTGAGCAAGCAGCCTATAGAATGGGAGAAAATTTTTGCAATCTATCCATCTGACAAAGGTCTAGTATCCAGAATCTACAAGGAACTTAAACAAATTTACAAGAAAAAAACAAAGAACCTCATCAAAAAGTGGGTGAAGGATATGAACAGACACTTCTCAAAAGAAGACATTTATGTGGCCAACAAACATATGAAGAAAAGCTCAACATCACTGGTCATTAGGAAAATGCACATCAAAACCACGATGAGATACTATCTCAAACCAGTTAGAATGGCAATTATTAAAAAGCCAGGAAACAACAGATGCTGGAGAGGATGTAGAGAAATAGGAACACTTTTATACTGTTGGTGGAAGTGTAAATTAGTTCAACCATTGTAGAAGACAGTGTGGTGATTCCTCAAGAATCTAAAACTAGAAATATCGTTTGACCCAGCTATCCCATTACTTGGTACATATCCAAAGGATTATAAATCATTCTACTATAAAGACACATGCACACGTATATTTATTGCAGCACTATTCACAATAGTAAAGACTTAGAACCAACCCACATGCCTATCAATGATACACTGGATAAAGAAAATGTGGCACATATACACCATGAAATACCATGCAACCATAAAAAAGTATGAGTTCATGTCCTTTGCAGGGACATGGATGAAGCTAGAAGCCATCAATCTCAGCAAACTAACACAGGAACAGAAAACCAAACACAGCATGTTCTCACTCAAAAGTGGGAGTTGAATAATAAAAACATATAGGCACAGGGAGGGGAACATCACACACCAGGGACTGTCAGGGTGGGAAGCAAGGGGAGGGATAGCATTAGGAGAAATACCTAATGTAGATGACAGGTCGATGGGTGCAGCAAACCACCATGGCACATGTATACCTATGTAACTAACCTGCGTGTTCCACACATATATCACAGAACTTAATGTATAATAGTAACAAAAGACCAATTTATATAAAAAAGATATGGATGCCTTTTTAAAATCCTTATTTCTTGGTCTAGCTCATGTTCCTGTAGCTATTATAACACTCCCCATTTGGCAGTCTAGTGTGTGACCTTCTTTCCTTATAAGGGCCACACAGAACAAACAACATGTAGGTATCTGCATGTGGTGTTCCATAAAGCTGTTGTCTAGCTGGCTGATGTACTGGTAATTTAGAGTTGTTGCCTGTTAAGTCACATGATGTCTCATGTGTGAGAATTTATCACTTTGAGACTAGCTACTGTTCATAAGCAGATTGCAAAAATGTGGTTTAGAGATATTTATCATTTTAATAGTATTAATAAAATTAAAAATGTAAAATGTACATCTTTTTCCTTACTTATCATTGTCTCTGACTATAAATCACCATCTGTGGCAATGTTCATTCACATTTTCTGCTTATCAGTGCAATACAATCATGATATAATAAACAGAAGAAAGTAATTTCAGGACATTACCTGAGAAGTAGCAAAGTAAGTTAGCCATCTTTCTATGTGGACTGCATACCATCCAGGTACTAGGCATCTTCTCTGCAAAGTTTTTAAGTCAGATGGGGCCCAATGTCCTGTTGTGATAACTTCATAGAAATTGAACCTCAGGGCAGCTGGATCTTCATGTGATCGTTGGTGCTTTAACGAGAAAGTCAATTGTAAAGTTAGATTTTTGTTAATGCCTGTGTAGATATGCATATGTGTATGGGTGGGCATGTGCATGTGTGTGTTTGGTGTGTGTCTGTGTGTCCTTCATGCAACAAAATAATAAAAAATTGGATACTTAATTTTAGAATGAAAATGAATGAAAAGAAATAGAATGAAAACTGCATATATTGGAACAAGCATTGGCACACTGTTTATTTGAAAGTACATTAAATTACAAGCCTTCACTATATATCAAGTGGTGTGCACATAAATTTGTGGTTATATTTGTGTCTAAAGTGATTAGGTGCAAAGCAGAGATAGCATGCGAGGATTTTCTTCATGGATATTATTAAGAATGAGAAGATGTCAGAGACCAGACAAATCAAGCCTGATGAAAAAATTAGATTTTGTAAGAATAATCTATTTAAGAATAGTCTTACATGTTTCTTGGGCTATTGTTTCATTACAGCCATTCCTTCAGGTTCTAACATTTCCCCAATATCCCTGTGTAGCAGGTGCTAGTTTTTTTTCTCATGCTTGTTTAGATGTCATGTTCATGTTGATGTCACCCAAGATCCTTTCTGTTTGGTCTCACATGGGTTTCTACTTAATCCTGCTAATTCACGAATACTGCTTCACTTCTACTTTTCAGTGTCAAATCCTCTGTGTCACACCAAACCACCATTTGTCGAACAAGAGAGAGCCCAGCTCAGTGAGAGATAAATCTAACAGTCAATATAATTTAACAAGCACTTTGTAAGCTTCTTACTATAACGAAGATCTGAGATAGATCCTGGAGATAAAAAGATATAAGACATAATCACTCTTTTCAAAGAAATCAGATCTTGTGTGGAAGACAATAGATGAAATAAAGTTGTTTACTTGACTACAGGTAGAAGTTACTTGCTGTGACAGCCAGACCAGTAAGTGATTAATTGTGACTGCCGAATGAAAGGACTTTTCAATGGCTGAAGCTTTTTAGCTAAAATGTAATGAGAAAGATTGTGATAATCAGAAAAAAATACCAAACACATATGAAAACTAAGAGGAATTTATCATCTAAGTTAAGTGAAGGTTGATGAAGTGTGCAGGAATAAGTGTTGAGAGAGTTCTAAAAGTGAATTTGAAAAAGTTCTAGTGTAGGGTAATGGTGGAAGTATATTGGTCCCTGTTATGGCTATGTAATGGCTGGCCTTATGTGTGAGTGATAGGTCTTATATGTGAGTTAGAAATAAAAATAACTAGAAAAGAAAAGATGATTAGGAATTGGTGAAAAAATAAATTTTTATATATCTAGAAATAAATATAACTAGAAAAGTAAAGATGATTAGGAATTTAAATGGTTAAAGAATAATTAGTGGCATACACTTTGAAGTCTTCTCATTGTTGTGCATTTATTGACGTTTTTACATGTATATACCTTATGGTGAGTATAGATTGTATAATTTGTTTAACAAAATGTGTAGAAATTATGTAATTTCAATAAAGAATGAGAAACACATTATATACATATTTCATACAGTAATGCAAACATTTTTTTTGAAGCAGTGATAATATGAAACTGTGCTTAATCTGTTCCATATTGACTTCTTCCAGTTTAGCACCAACTTTTCTTTGTATTCCTGCAACAAAGTAGATTAGCATAAAAATATGCCTATGAAGTCGCACAGGGACATAGTTTATGGAAAAATAGCACTATCGCTCCTCTGCGAGGTCCATTATAAAAATATGGGGTAGAAATTACAGTGGCAGGTGACATTTGTAGGAGTTTCTGAATTATACCTGCTGAGCTTAGAATTTATGGTATTTACTGAATAGACAGGACTAGCTAAGTAATAGGCTACATTATTTTGAAATGTGGAGCGGTGTGGAGCCCTACTGACTGCAATACAGCAATAAAAAGTATTATCAGAAAAAATAATTCCTTTCAAACCTCTATATATGTTCAAAGAATTTATTTGGAAAAGCAAGCACAGAGAGGCACACACATCATAAAGATTCTCTTTTATTGAACTGGTTTAATCTATGTGAAAAAAAAGATTCACTTAAATCTGCTCTAAGTAGTGACCATGCTTTCTGCTAGGGAAATGCTCAAAATTTTCCTCAAATGTTTGAATTCGAAACTTTAAAGCTTCACATTTTAATGCTTTTGGTATACTTAAAAAACACATTTATCTTGCTTTGCAATGAGTGTTCACAAAGTGCAAAGGACATAATTCTTATATCTTGTGGGAAATACTGACTCATGGATTAGATAGATTCTGATGGTAGTTTATAAATTTTGCTTCCAATCGAAGTGTTTCTTTTGGATCCCAACTACCTGCCTTCCAGTTTGCAATGTCACATTTTTCTGTACATCAGTATTTGTTTTCAGTAATACTGAAAAAAATGTATTTTTAATAAAAAATGTATTCTTTAATAAAAAAATACATTTTTCATTAAGGAAATTTTGAAAAATCAAGAAAAAGAAGGAAAAATGAAAATACTTGTTATCCTACTATACTCTTTAAAAATTTCCCTTTAGTCTTCTTTACTTTGGTATTAATTTGTATGTGCACTAAATGTATACATATACAAAATCCACGTGCATCATTGGGATTTTAGTATACATACACTGTTATCATAATACCTTCAAGATTACCAACTTCAATTAGGCCGTCACTGTTGTAGGCAAATTTACATTTGTTGACAGCTTTATCCCACCACTGTACAATAATTTCATATCCTCATTCTTCTTCTCTTTTCAAACTGCTGTATCCTCAAACTATCACCCTTTTTTCATCAATTAACTCATTCCAGGCTTCTCAAAGGAAGGAGAGACCACCATATTCACTTCAATTTTCTTATCTCAGGACTTTGAATTTGCCAGCATCTACCTCCATCCCCTCTTCTATTCTTTAAGTTTCAACCCAGGGATTCCGGGTTGACAGAATATAGTTTGTCTATGAACTTGGATTAGCAAAAGAAAAAAAAAATACTCTTTGTTTTCAGTTATATCTGAATGAAATTGAGCATTTTATTAATTGTGAATGTAGAATACAGCCACCGTATTTATTGTACTGTGGTTGTGATTTTACCACCAATAAAAATCAGTTATTTTATATCCTATTACTCATGATAAGACGCCAGATATATCTAAGGATGTATCAAAATGTTGCTTAAGGTCAGTGCTATTTCAAACTTATTATAGTACTAGACTCATCATTAGAACTTATCATTTAATGATTTAATTAAAAAATGTGTTACTGATTGAAAAATTATTTCACACTTCAACTTGGCGGTTTCTTTTGTATATATATTTAGTTTTATGCTTTTAAAATAGATTTTTGACATGTTCATAGGACTCAACAGACAGCTAGCGGAATCCCAGCACAAGAAAAGTTAAGAGGCGTCAGCGCTTCCCCTGGCCCGCAATCTAAGCCATTTGCTATAGCTATGCTTTCTTGTATCTTCACGGAGTTAGTTACCTATTTTCTCTCCTGGGCCTTTAACCTCTCTTTTTCTTTGGAAATGACTTATCGTAATTCAAATCACCACTACTGCAGATAATATTTTCTCAATTCCACTTCTACTTCTTCGTAATAAAACTGTGTCCTGTTTTACCCCTTCAAAATCACGCTTTTGGAGTGTTTTGCAAGTGCTGCCTCTATTTCTTCACCCCCAATTACTTATTCATTCACCAAAATCCATCTGGCTTTGCTCTTTTTACTCTGTTGCTAAGGGCTCCATCTCCCTCCCATCTTTTGCTTTGGCTTTGCCTGTTTGATTTTTCAGCAGCTTTTTGGAATTGCTGTCACCCTCCATCTGGCAGCATTCCCTTCCCTCAGGTTCAGTGTCACTACACTCCTGATTTCTTTTCTTCTATTTTGGCTATACTTTCTTGTCTTTCTTGGCACCTCATCCTGCTCTGCACTTTCCATCTCTAGGCTCTCTCCTTAGGCGATTTCACCTTTTACATGGCCATGGCTTCACACCTCTGATTCACAAATATCTGTCTCTAGCTCAGACCTCTCCCCAGAGGGTCAGCTGACTTTACTGTTCTTTTGATAATGAAGGATTTCACTCATCATGATCATAATCTATACTTTTTCAGTCCTGAGCCTCCCCCCACCCCACCACCTCCTATAACATGCAGTAATTCTTTTTTCATGGGAATGTATGGCCATCATCTAAGTGCCCAGATTGGAAATTTGTTTGATCCTAGATACTATGCCCTCATCAAATTCTGTTGATTTTAATCTCTACATATATCTGAATACTTATTCTTCATTCAATTACTACTTACCATTTTTGTCTACAGTGCTTTCATATCTCAGCAGGTCTATTGCAATAGCCTCAAATTTGATTTCTCCAAAGAGTCATTTGTCCTATTCCAATTTCTTCAAATAGCAGATAATTTGATGTTTTCTAAAAGAAAATCTTGTAGTCACACACTGGCTACCATTTTTCAAAGGCTTTCAGTTGCTCAAAAAAATGGCAGCAGCCAGATGTTTCTATCCCTAGTGTGCCTGTTTGCATCATTTCCTGTAGGTCTCTACCTAGGATTTTTCCACCAGCCACGTGGAATTTTTTTTTAACATTTTAAATGTGATCTGATTCTTTATATCCAATGTGTTTCACGTATACTATGTCCTCTAATCCACCTTCCTTCTACTTACACTCAGTTAATATCTACTCATCCTTCAGTTTTAAGTCTTAAGTTTATTTCATACAGAATGTTTTCGGAGCACCTTTACATGCTTCCTCACAGTACATTCACAATGTTTAATTACATTTCTTTATGATTAATTAATATCTACACATTAAAATAAACATTTTAAATTACAATTTTATTAATTAAAACCTTTGTTAAATGTTGCTGCAGAATATTCCATTTTAATATGACACAAATCTATAGTGTTGGGTACTTTACTTTTGTTATCATGTTTGTAGATAGTGCTGCAATGTTCCGAAATATTTGTCCATCTTTTTGAAGTTTCCCTTATCATCAATTCCAGAAGGGGAATCACATCACCAAAATATCTTTGCATCCTTTTTGGTAACTATTGCCAAATGACTTTTCAGAAAATATCCCAGTGTACCTTCTATTGGAACACTTGAGAATCTTTATAATCACTTTCTTGACAGCATGGAAAAATATCACAATTGTGGTCAAGATATTAAAAAAGAATGGATTGGTCTTGGTGACTCATGCCTGTCGTCCCAGTATTTTGGGAGGCTGAGGTTGGTGGATTGCTTGAGCCCAAGAGTTCAAGACCAACCTAGGCAATATGGTGAAACCACATCTCTACAAAAAATATAAAAAGATAAAAAAATAGGTGAGTATGGTAATGTGTACCTATAGTCTCAGCTTCTTGGGAGGCTGAGGCAGAAGGATCACTTCAGCCCAGGAGGTAGAGGCAGCCCACTGCATTGCAGCTTGGGTGATAGAGTGAGACTTGGTCTTCAATTGGGATAATCATTTTTCACATAAATTGTTGGACAGTTGTTTTTGTGTGTGACTGTTTACCTGTGCCTTTTGTCCATTTTGCTTATTTTTCTACTTTGATACCTTATTTATTTATTAAATTTGAAGAAACTTTTACAAAATAAAGGCTCTAAGCCATTTACCATGTATTTGTTAAAGGTACTCTAGATACTAACTTTTAATTTGTTAATTTTTGATAAACCAACACAGTTTAGAAAATTTATTAATTCTTTGATGTGTGATTTTTTAAATAATTATTTTATGCTTGAAAGTCCTTGGCCAACTTGGTATGAATTAAATATTCAGCTGCTATTTCTCATACTTTTTGGCAGGGGGTTGGGGTTTAGATATTCTTACATTTGACTTTTCATGTGTCTGGGTTGTATTATGGTTGTCATTGCTTCCATTTAAGCTATAACAGAATGCTTTTAGCAGATTTTTTAACTGACCATACCTGGTACCAAGAGTATGCCCTGTCTGAGGGGTCAATGAGGATGGTGATGATCTTGGCTTTGGGAACGAGAGATGCAGCTCGTTTGGGAGCTTCTTCCGAATGGAAGTAATTAGCACTCTTTTCAAACAGAAAGTCACTTGTGGTATTGGATGGTGTAGGGAAAAAGTCCATATACCTGAAGGCAGAAAAAGACAATTAATTAATCTGAAAATATTTTTCTTGCCATACTCTGAATGTGAAATAATTGGAATATTTTAATATTCATTTATAGTTATTTCTGATTATGCTGTTACAGTTTAAAAATAGATATTCTATACACATTGAATTCTATACACAACCTAAAATATTCTTGTTCTAATGACCCATTTTGGTCAGGGGAAAGAGTGAGATGAAAGGCAGGCCAATAAGGGATCAAAGGAAAAATATTATAAATTTGGGCTGATGTTCTGTGATGTAAAAAGTCAACTCCAGAAATACTATTTGCCCTTGGCAAACAGTAAATTACACTGTACTGTTTAGTTGATATTAAAAGATAGTAAATGTATGTTTTCAAACTTGAATGCAGAAATTCTTCAGTGAGATTAAAGTTCACAAGACAGAAAGATGTGTAAGTCTGAATAGCTGTAAAACACCAACAATTTTAGGACATGGTTGTCCTTTTCCTTCTCAATTTCTGCGTAATTTGTAGTATATGTAGCAATGTGAGAACATTATAGTCTATCTAGAGTAATTAAGGGGATATTTCCTGCCAGTTGATCTTGTGGTGCCTCAGTAGATTCACTCCTCCATATGCTGTCAGAACATTCCTGTGTGTGTGGATTATGGAATCAATATGTTCTGAGGTTAATTCAGTGCAAGTCTTTAATTATGTGTGTAACCCTCCTTACAGCTCATCACTTCTCTCACCCTCAAATGTTCTAGAAATAAATAATGAGAGCAATTAAGAATTCATATAAGACACTTATTTTCCTCTTTGACATTTGTTATGTTTCCCAAATGTGGAGTGATGAAGAGTCTCATCTATATTCCCGCTAAACAATTTGTGTTCCATTTGTGCTCACAGATCAGAGAAAATTGCCCTTCTGCTTTTAATAACCTGCATGCAATTCCAAAGGTTATTTAGCTTTTTAAAAGTAAGGTAGGATATAATGTCCTAAATGCAGAATTGACACATCTCTAACCACAATGGGAACCCTGATCTGCTCACTGGTATTGCACCTGCTCACCCCTAATTATAGCTGATTCTTAAAAAAAAAAAAAGTGTCTTTCATTGTAAACAGGTTCATTCATGATGATGACACACAGATTTCCATGCTGCAGATGTGTGCATTCAGGGAAATTTTCCTCAGGTGAGATTTTCTTTATATACTCTGTGAACTAGAAATTAAATTCACGACTATATTTTCTTGAAAATTGGAATAGAGCTAGAAAAAGATCACCAGAGTAAAAATTATTTCCAATATCAGGTTTATTCTATTTTGGTTTAGGGGAAATATTGTGATTTTATTTTTTTGTAATTTATCATGTGCTAATTAACATTTCTTTTATGTATGTGTGTGACTAGAATTTGATATGATTTTGAAAATGTGCTGTTATTATTTGCATGATAAATATCAGCCTATATTATAATAAAATTCATACTTTATGTGGTTAATGAAGACACATGTCACGAACCGTAAAATAAAATGAAGTACTGATTTATTTGTTCCCTCAAACAGTGTTGTGAAGACAAATTATGTGTTCAGAAAAAAAAAATTAGGCACAGTTAAATAATACTATGCTTAAAGAGAATTTTAAATACCCTTATAAATAATTCTGATGAAATATACACCATAATGTTCTTTATTCAATCATATTAATTTAGCAGAAAAATATTATCATTATTGCACTGTCCAAATCACATTATAGGCAACACTGATTAAACATATCAACATTATAAATTAGTTTCTAATTCACTGTGGGTAGAATTTAGCATAACTAATTTATCCTATAATTATGCAGATGCCACACATACATATAATTGCTCTACAGTGATTGGGCATGTGTTAATAACGGAATTTACTTTTTGTTATTGTTTTCTTACCAGTCTATTCCCCTGTGATAGTTGTTGCCATTAAAGAACTGAACTTCTTCAAATGTCTTTGGACTAGGGAGATTGCTGATGATTGAAGGATGCATAAGAAGAAATAAATAAAGTGCAGTTGTTCCTATTACAAAAAAGAAGGTAAAAGGTTATATGATAATAAGAAACAAAATATTATTTTAGCATTTTTTTTTTGCTGAAAAAGTAATATTAAAATAATCAACTATTTCCAGTATCAATATTATTTTTTTTTAAATCAATTAGGTGCAATCCATGCACTACAATCCAAGTGTTCTATTATTAGTCTTCACGATTCTATTTGTCAAAATGCCTGATTTAATATTAGCAAATAGCCAAAGTAAAGCAGACTGATGATGGGACTAGTGTGGCACTGCAGAAGTCATGCAGCTCAACTTTCCTCCTGGAGTCGGGTGAATGGCTAAAGCATGAAGGGCATGGGTTTCTCTGTCTCCATCTTTATCATCAGTCACAGAATCTGAACTGGTGGGTCTTCAACTAGCATTGACATTCAGATGAATGAAATCAAACTATTCAACAGAGGTTGATATACTCCTCTGTGTATGGCCTGAACGTAACTCTTGATTAAGAAAACACATTTGCTGCTCTCAATGAACTTAAAGTCCATGTATGAACTTGGAACAAATACAAAAGTAATTGTGATATAGTGTGACAGGTGCAATAATGAGAGAAGACCAGAATATCTTTCCAACGTATGAGAAAATGGGTGATTTAGATGGGAAATCAGTGAGACAGATTCCAGAGGGAAGTATATTCTAATACTGTTCCTTAAAAACATAAGTGTTACACAGCAAGGTTGAAAGAAGAGGGCAGGACTCTAGAAAGTTGGCTGCTTCAATGACTTCCCTGGCAAAATATGACAATCAAGCCTGATAATTGGAGCACTAGAGAGAACAGGCTAGCTGTGAGAACCCACCTATGTGCACATTGCAGAAGTCTCAAATGTAATCTCTGAACCTTATTTCCTTCAGAGTTAGGCCAGAGACTGGCAGCTATAGCAGAAAGAACTCATGAAGTGACTAGGTCATCATAACTCTCATAAATCAAGACTTTTCTTCTTGAAAGGTAAACTTCTGTGATACATTGTAAGATGCAGCATTTGTTAGATGTCCTAGACCTAGCAGAGCTGCAGACAATCTACATATGTGTGCTGGCAGAACAATTATCATTGCAACTGGGATCAGAAGTAGAGAAGGCCAGTAGATAATTGGTATTTTGTTCACATATACCCTAAGATCATATGAGCAAAGGCTACCACGCTTTGAATATTAATGAAATTGCCACCTTTTTAGATCCTCAAAGCTTTACGTTACCTCTTGCCACCAAGAGGTAATGAGTAGCTAAAGGAAAGAACGTAACAACAGATCCATGGGACCAGCCACCTTGGATGGAAGACATGTTAAAACACCTAGAATGAATGACTCTGTGAAATAAGATGGCAAAAATTAGTAAGTGTCCTTATGGAGATTTAGTTACTAATTTAAAAAGACTTTTAGGAATAACAAATATGAAATCAAATTAGGCAGACTAGATTTAAAAAAAAAATGAAGGAGACAGAACTGGTTAAGAGCTAAATTAGAGTCCTAAAGTTTAGACAGAAGAAATCTCTCAACCACACTGAAAAAAACAGATGTAATAGTTTTGAGGGATGAGGGGCATCTTGAAGAGCTTACCTGGTTTGTTCCTAAAAATAACAGGAGTTTAAAAAAGAGAAAATGTGAGAAGAGCAAAAACAAAAACAAAAATGTTCTAGGGAAATGAATTAGCAACAGAGTACAAGCTGGAAGGAAACACGAAATCCAGAAATGTTCTTTTTAAATACCTTTTAAGATAACACTTTCATAAGGGGGATGGAGAGAAAGAGAAGTTTGATTCACACAAGACAAGTGAGAAAATTAGAAGTTTAATATTCCTAAGGTATTGAATGTAGATGAATGCAGGGCACGGATAAATAAATATTCTTTAATTGTGGCTGATTATCTAAATACAGATACTTTATAGACTCACTCAGCAGTGAGTAGAAATGTTTAATTACCCTGATGGTCACAGAATTGCACCCTCATCTCTCCTGGCCTACAGAAAGTCAAAGCCTTTATGTTCTGAACTCTATACCTTCATGCCTCCAGGACCTTGAGGGACATCAAGAGGCCTCTGATAGGAAGGAGAGAGAAAGCCGTCTCAACTAGGGACAGAAAATATCTGGGCCCACTACCTCAAAATATACATTAAAAAAATTAACATCTAATGTTTCATCTATCCTTGACTTTCATTTTCTATCAATTTATTTCATTTCATTTCATTTTATATCAATTTCGTTGATATATTTTGTGAAAGAAGAGGAAAAAAAATCCTATACTAACAGAAGCTATTTATTTTATATATTATCAACTTCTCCTTAGTTTTAATGTACCAGGATAGCCAGGAAAATCATGAGAAATTAATATTGACAATGGGAACACTGATCTTCTGAAGGATCTAAGACCAATGAATTATGCTCTTACAATTGCTGTGCTAAATGTAACCCCATTAGAATCCTCTTTTTACACTGACAGTACCGGAATTTGACTCTGAATGATGAAGGTTGAATATGTGTCCAAAGGTTCACAAGGGACTATGGTTTAAACTTTGAGTCCCTAAAGTCTAATGTCCCTAAGTCTATGCCCATCATCTCTGCCTGTTTCTCATCTCCTCTTCCTCATTCCCTGACATATTTCAGCCCACATATTTCATCCTCTTCTAGGATTCAGCAATGGCAAAGTGAAATACCACGTCCTTTCATTCTCACCCCACAACAACTGAGTAAATAGAAGTTTGAGAACCACTTTTGTACCTCATGCTTATTGTAACAGATGCATACACCACGTTTAAGTCATCGAAAGGCAACTTTGCATTTAAGGGTAGATTGGCAGCACTTGTTTGTGACCCCCACCCCTCATTGAATTTATAGTCTCTGATAGCAGAGGGTGTTTTGCCAACTGAAGCAATAAGAAGAACAAACTATGACGTCAGACTTCTATAACTGGATTTTAAGAATCACTGCAACCATTTTGATATTAGAATAATATTTTCATAGCCTGCGAAATATTATTACCATCTGATTCCTTTGTTTTAACATCTTATTTGCTTCTTTGTCTTAGGAAAGCCAAAACCAGCTAAAAGCTTTATTATTTCCATACTGGTAGGTCAAATATAAAAGTCTAAATGTATAGCTTGATGTCTTTATAAATGCAAACAACAAGAAGGAAAAATAGATTTATAGTTACTAAGCTGTAATTTTCTCACAGAACTAAAACATAATAATATTCGATGACAAATGATAGGGAATGTCTTTCTATTAGATTTTTAACACAAGTTTACAACAAAGGGATGTTTTATTTCTTTAGTAGTCATTCCGGAGTTAGCAATGCTGTAAGGGAATTGGTAGAAAATTAATGTACATTTTAAACGACAACAAAAGTGATCTATCTGAAAATATGTGTTGCTCTTTCCCCTCCCTGTACATGTGTTAACTTACTGTTGTAATACAATTTGTATTACTAGAGGAAGAAAAGATTTCAACAACCAATATTTAATAGTCTGGAAATTTTACCCACAACTTTTAAAATGATCTACTTACTTGTATTACAAATATCTTCATCTGGGCCAGGCTTATTTATTGAGACTGTTTGTTTTGTGTTACGGTTTGTGCACTCACTGATGAAAATGCTTCTTCTAGTCAAAGTAGTGAATTCAAAATACAGCAACTCAATAAAAACTTTAATTAATCAGGACATGAGCAAAGTGTATAAAACTGTCACATACAGAAGAAAGTATAAAATATTCTAATTGAAAGTGTCACCTCATTGGTGAAATACTTTCACTTTCTTTACTGCATTCTGATACAGTTGTCCCTCAGTGCATAAGGAAATACCAAGGGAGAAATGCCTGATGGACTTCGAGTGTTTCAGAAAGTAAATCCAAACTCTGCTAATACCTAATGATTAATTTTAAAAAACCAAATCACACATTAAAATATTTGAAAGTAATCATGGCAGTAGCTCTGAACAAAAACCAATTCAAAGGCTGATGTACCATGTAAAATAGTTTGAATCAGGCCAAAACATGTTTTTATAAATTGCTATAGAAATTAGTTAAATAAAGCCATAAAAAGTAACAATTAAAGATGAGGTAAAACAATTGTAACATATAAGTTCCAAGTTTTTCAAAGTTGACATGTATGTTGAAAAGTTTTAAAATCTATAGTTTAAAAATTTAGTACTTAAGACAATTAGTATGCATTAAGGCCTCTTGAGGTTCATGGCATAAATGTGATTGATGGAGATGAAAAGCAGTTCATATGGTAAACTTGCATGGATAGCTAAACATTTCACAAAGAAAAATCTAATCTGATAACACCATATAAAAATGTATTTCATGAAATAGTTTTTAAAAAAATATAAGCAGCATAATTGGCTATTTTTACCTGTTTTTTGTGGACCAATTACTAGAAATTTTGGTAAGTGGTCACAAGTTTTCTCTCTGGACCAGATGTCTTTGTGTCGTTTATCATCACACGGATTCTGCAAGAAGGAAGAATAAGTAACCTTACTGTGTAATGAGTGCCTGACTCTGTCCACTAAAAATTGTTCAAAAGGTGGAATCAAAGTCTTGCCTAATAACCTAGAACTTGGAGTTAGACCTCACTCTGGTTCTCTGATGTTCAAATCTTTTTTAAATACAGTTATTGGCACCTTCCTTACCTCAAGGCTGAGGCTCAGCATCAAGTCCCTCCTGTTGTTATCATCTTTCAATGTTTGACTAAGTTCTAATCGCTGTGATACTATCTATTTCTTGGTTTATATTTTACATGTATATATCAGGGGACTTGACTCAGCTTGGCTTGATCATAGTTACTCATATTACTGTGCTCTCCCTAATCAGTGCTATTTTTTTCTCCCTAGAGGCGCGAATGCTATCCTTGAATTCCAGACTTGGTCAACATTTCCTTTTTATATCATTCCATGTTTTGATTCAGATACTCCCAAAGTTTTGGCACATTTTATAAGCTGATAGCTTCTAGATCAGTACCCAGCCTCTACCTCCCTCCTGAGCTCTAGACTTACATTTTACATTGCAAATATATCATTTTTGTATAGATATGGAGAGGAAATTTCAGACTCAACATACCCAATGTATCCATTGGTCCAGTAATATCCCCATCTAACCTTCACTTCTGGTGCCAGTTTTTATTTCATTTTATCTGGCTGGCTCTAATTTATTATCAAAATCATTACACTTCTGAGAATTAAAAGGGCCTTTAAAATTAAAAGGATAAAATTTTTGAAATATTTATTGACTGCTATATTGGTTTTATTATATTGGTGATCTACACAACAATTGTATTCAAAACGATTGTCACAAGTAAAATTATTTTTAAAACACATATACCTTGGAAATTAAAACATTCTATTTTTATATTTATTATCCCAATAATAACAATGAAACAAGAAGGAAAAGCATTTATGGTTCATATTTATGTACTTTGATCAGTTCCTGTTTCACTTAATTTCTATTTTATTTTTAAATTTTATGGCTACATGCTGGATATACATATTTATGAAATACTTGAGATATTTTGATACAGGCAAACAATACATAATAATCACATCAGGGTAAATGGGGTATCCATCACTTCAAGTGTTTATCATTTCTTGTATTACAAAGGTTCTAATTTTATACTTTTGGTTACTTTAAATGTAAAATAAATTATTGTTGACTGTAGTCACCTTGTTCGGCTATTAAATTCTAGCTCTCACTCAATCTATCTATTTTTGTACCCATTTACAATTCCCACTCCAACCACCTCCACTTTCCTTCCCAGCTCCTGATAACCATCATCCTACTCTCTATCTCCATGAATTCATGAGTTCAATTGTTTTAATTTTTCTTTCTTTTCTTTTCTTTCTTTCTTTTTTTTTTTTTTTTGATGGAGTCTTGCTTTGTTGCCAGGCTGGAGTGCGATGGTGCAATCTTGGCTCACAGCAACCTCTGCCTCCCACGTTCAAGTGATTCTCCTGTCTAAGCCTCCCAAGTAGCTGAGATTACAGGCATGCACCACCACACTCAACTAATTTTTGTATTTTTTTAGTAGAGACGGGGTTTCACCCTGTTGATTAGGGTGGCCTCCATCTCTTGACCTCATGATCCTCCTGCCTTGGCCTCCCAAAGTGCTGGAATTACGGGCACAAGCCACCATGCCTGGCCAATCATTTTAATTTTTAGCCCTAGCAAATGCATGAGAACATGTGAAGTTTGTCTTTCTGTGCCTGGCTTATTTCACTTAACATAGCGTCCTCAGGTTTTATCCACGTTGTTAAAAATGACAGGATCTCATTCTTTTTCATGACTGAATAATACTCCATTGTGTATATGTACCACATTCCCTTCATTCAATTCTCTGTTTTTGGACACTTAAGTTGCTTCCAAACCTTGGCTATTGTGAATAGTGCTGAAATAAATGTGGGAGTTCAGGTGTCTCTTCAATATACTGATTTCCTTTCTTTTTCACAATATTTTTTAATAATCATGCTGTTAGATTGCTGGATCACATGAAGCTCTATTTTTAGTTTTGTGTGGAACCTCCATACTGTTCTCCATAGTGACTGCATTAATTTACATTCCCACCAACAGTGTCCAAGTGTTCCCTTTTCTCTACTTCCTCACTAGCATGTGTTATTACTTGTCTTTTGGATAAGATACATCTTAACTGGGGTGATATAATATCTCATTGTAGTTTTGATTTGCATTTCTCTGATGATCAGTGATGTTGGTAATCTTTTCATATACTCATTTGCCATTTGTATGTCTTCTTTTGAGAAATGTCTATTCAGATCCTTTGCCCATTTTTAAATCGGATTATGAGTTTTTTTCCTGTAGGGTTGTTTGAGTTGCTTACATATTCTGGTTAAAAATCCTTTGTCAGATGGGTAGTTGCAAATATTTTACCACAATCTTTGGGCTGTCTCCAAACTTTACTGATTGTTGCCTTTGCTGTGCAGCTTTTTAACTTGATGTGATCCCATTTGCCGATTTTTGCTCTGGCATGGTCTTGTGGGTCATTGCTTAAGAAATCTTTGCCAAGACCAATGTCCTAGAGAGTTTCCCCAAAATTTTATTTTAGTCGGTTTATAGTTTGAGGTCTTCGTTTTAAGTCTGTAACCCATTTTAATTTGATTTTGTGTATGGCGAGAGATAGGAGTCTAGTTTCATTCTGCATATGGCTATCTAGTTTTTACAGCACTGCTTACTGAAGAAACTATCTTTTCTCCAGTGTATGTTCTTGGCACCTTTGGTGAAAATAAGCTCACTGTAGAAGCATGGGTTTATTTCTGTATTCTCTATTCTGTTTCATTGGTCTGTGTGTCTGTTTGCATGCCAGTACCATGTGTTTTGGTTCCTACAGCTCTGTAGTGTAATTTGAAGTCCAGTAATGTGATTCTTCCTGTTTTGTACTTTTTGTCTAAGATGGCTTTGGCTATTCTGGGTCTTTTGTGGTTCCATGTTAATTTTAGAATTATTTTTTGTATTTCTGTGAAGAATGCCATTGGTAGTATTAATCAGTTCTTTAGATACATCTTTCTTTAATACCATGTCACCAAAGTTCTTCTGAAGAATGATTGTTTTCAATATTCTTATTATGTTTTGCTTTTCTATAAAATTGTCTGCAATCCTTCTCAAAGTTGCATTTCATAGTTAATAAATGTGAAAGTTGACACTCAAATGTCTCTTCTCTGTAAGCCACTGTATTTTTAACTGGAGAGAGAGTTGAGATAAGCTTCTTTTCTTTTCCGTTTTTTTATTTCTTTTTTACACAGTCTTGCTCTGTCACTCAGACTGGGGTACAGTGTCACCATCTAGGGTATCTGAGTCTACAGGCATGCAGCACCATGCCTGGCTAATATTTGTATTTTTTGGTAGAGATGGGGTTTTGCAATGTTGCCCAGGCTGGCCTGGAACTCCTGACCTCAAGTGATTCTCCAGCCTTCACCTCTCAAAGTGCTGGGATTAGCATGAGCTACTGTGCCTGGCTGAAAAGTTTATTTTCGATTCTTTTTTTAATATTAAAATGTCTAAATATTAGAGACCAAATAGATTCACAATTATTTTCTGTTAAGAGTGTTTTCCTTTGACAAATATTTTTAAACGTAACACTTGTCAAGTGAATTTTCTCTAATTATGATTCTTTTAAACATTTTGCCAAATATAGGTGCTGCAAATTCATAGGCTTCTCAATATCATTTTATTCCAGCAAAGAATATAATTTTATCCAATTAAAAATAAAAGATTCATTAAGAAATGTTTAGGCTAATTCTTCTTAGTGTCATTATATAGACTAAAGGGACCAGTATCGATCTGGTACTCTGCAGAATCTAACACTGGCCCACTGTATTGATGACATGGTAGTTGGACCTGACAAATAAGTGGCAATTATTTGGCTGTCTTGATAAAACACATGCACTTCAGAGAATGGAAGACAAACATACAAAGTTTTAGGAGGCTTCCACCTTTTAAGCTTTCAGATATCCAGACATCTGAGCACACTAGGACATCCCATTCATAGCAAAGTGTGAGTTGTACCTTGCAACTCTTACTGCTAAGAGGTAGCACAGTGCTTGATAGGCCTGTTTGGGTTTTGGAGGCAGCATATAATTGCACTAGGAAATATTTCTCTGCACATTTATTGACTGATACAGAAAGCTTCAAGTTTTGGGTGGGGCCTAGAGCAAGACAGGGGTATGCAGTAGGTAAGACTGAAGTACAAGCCACCCTCACACTTGGGCTTTATATGCTGCAAGATTCATCATACTATGGCATCAATGATATAAATGGATGCCATGTGGGACATCTGGCAAGTACTTGAAAAGAATCACAATGTACACTTCTAAGGTTCTGTAGCAAGGCATACTATCTGAATCATATTATGCAAACCATAGCTTTTTGTATGCTTCTGTGCTATAGAAAAAGAGTGTTTGTCAGGGATTTTTAATGTGATCATGTGGCCATAACTACCCACCATGAACTGAGTAGTGATAGACTCGTCAAATCATAAGTTCAGGTATGTCCAGCAACAATTCATGGTAAGATTGGAATGGTGTATATGGGATCAATCTCAGGCTGATCCAGGAGGCACTTACAAATCAGTGGCCCATGACTCTATGTCAACTGTCACTGTTCCACTGATGCTTCTCCATCAGCTCAGTTTTAGTTTCATGACAGAGTTCCTATAATCTGCTGATAAAGAGGAGAAACCCAAGCTTGGTTTGTAGATGGGTTAATCCATATATTAGCAAAAACTAAAATGGACTTTTGTGTCACCACTGTCCCATTCAGTGGGGCTTCTAAAAATCACTGGTTAATGAAACTCTTTCAGTTGTCACAGCTGTGGGCAGTGTACCTGGTCATCTGTTTTTTGTTTGTTTTGTGGACAGACTTGTAGCCAAAGTCACCTTCTGTGCTCACGTAGGCCTGGCTATCACCACTATGGTGCAGTGTCCAACAAATAGTTTTTATTTAAGGAATACACTTTATCACCAACTGGTGCCTCTGCTGTACCCTTTGTCCAAAGAGTTGTGTATTTGAGTCCAGGAGTTGATGTAGGAATGAACCCCCTCACCATTATTCCCCATGACATAGTTGGATAATTTGTGCTTTCCTTCCTCACAACTTTAAGCTCAGTGGGTCTAGGAATTCTAGCTTTCATAATAGGGAAGATTCCACCAGGGGTCATGAGAAGAGGCTCACCAAACACAAAGTCACAACTGTTACCTGGTCACTTTGGACTTCTTGTGCCAGTGGATTGGCAGACATAGAAATGAGTTGACATCCTGGTAGGAATAATTGACCCACAAAATCATGAAGAATTGGAATAGCTACTACATAGTGAGAATAGGGAGATATATCTTTGGCATTCAGATAATTCACTAAGTTGCTTGTTGGTACTTCCACACCCAGTTATAACTGTAACACTTCCTGATAAGTGCTAGATGGGGGTGCCAGAACAGAGTACCAAAGTGTACACCTTACTTCATAAAGTAAGTTATTGTTATCTAAACACAGCCTTTCTCCTAAAGAATTTACAAGAGGAGAGTTAGTGGGACAACTACTTCATTCAGTCCCAAGACCGTATCTGACCCACACAGTATTTCTTCTAGGCCAGCATAAGTACTAGCCAAAGGTGAGGGAAATACAGAACAGGAGACAAAATTGGAGAAAATAATCACCGATTTCACCTTTGGGACCAAAACCAGCAATTGCGTTATAGTTTCTCACAATAACTCTTTTGTTACACATTTCCCCAGGCATGAAGTTTATAGAATCATGAGAAAAAAATGTGTCTGGATGGAGTGAACATAACAAATGAAACTTGGGGTGTAAGAGTAGAGTGTGGTGGATGCTCTTTTCTCCACGGAAAGCATCCTCTCTTCAGATTAGTGCAAACCCTCCACTCCTTCTCTGAACCTTGCCAGCTGTTATTGTCCCCAGCTGGGGGACTGAGAATTCTCCCTGGCTGATAGAAGCCACCTGACTTTAAATCAAACTCTGCATCCCCTCCTCATTCTCAGGGGATGGCCTACCACCAGTGAATGCAGGGGTACAGAAGACTGATCTACTTGTCTCAAGGTGAGACAATTTGTGACTAGTGGTCTCCCTGCAGATCAGGTAAAACTAGGCTTTACGAGAGATGACATCCTTGCTCAGCTCTTCCCCCTTCTTTTCAGTTCCATGTTTGCCCTTATAGGTTTTTCCCGAAAGCATTTCTTAAACAAATCATTTGCAATGGAATCTCTATCTCACATTCAGCTTCTAGGAAACACTACCTATGACAGTGACCATTCATACTAAATAAAATTAAAAGATAGCCTTGACTCAAATGCATTCTCTATCCCAGCTCTCACTGGAACAAGACTGAAGTGCAATATAAAAGGATCGGTCATGTATAATGACAACCATATTATGTTAGAATTTACCTTGGAAAAAATTAGGTTACAGATCCTAGATTTTTCTACAAATTCATCTGTGGAAACTGTGATAAAAGGAGTTATTTACAAGCCAGTGAAATTGACATTCCTTATTTATTTTACATAACTGAAATTTTGTTTTAACTGCTATCTTCCCTGATGATGATAGCCAAAGCTTCCTCCCACTGTTGTCTCTTTCTGAGTTTCCTGTCATATTTTCTTTATTACCTATCAGTACCTAAAATTATCTTATTTGCATATATGTTTGCAATAATTTTATATAATACGTATAAGTATACTTATAGTTTATAGTAATTCTATCTCAACTAGGATGTAAGTTCTCTGAAGGTGAGGATTCTGTCTTCTTTATTGCTACAATCTAATACTTAAGAAATGCTGAATAAATATTTGTAGAATGGCTGACATAGGACAGGCACAGTATAAACATTTAGCAATCAGCATAGACTAATTTTGATAGATGTTTGAAAACAAATGTAATGTTAACTGTATAGACATTTAGCATCTAAAACTCCTACAACAAACCATACACAGTCCCCAATGCTGTTTTTCATGGCAGTCCCAGAAACTAGTTAGTGAGTACACCATCACTTTAGAACTTAAACATTATTTTTCTTATATTATCACATAACTACTTTATTTATAAAGAACATCATTTCTGAACTGCATTTTAGATACCAAGCAAGTTCCCAACCTATACTTATTGAATTTCCCCACACATAATCCAGTAGAGCAAATCTCAGAATAGGTGTTCACTTCATTCGCTCAAATGATTTCTTTATGCTTAGCAAAGGTAGAAGAGTAAACTAATTGGTGATTCAGTGCCACTGTTGAAAGTCAAAGTCTTATTTGTGAGATCTTTCTTGGTTCTATATGTTCAACTCGGCCACTTATCTTCTTTATTGCTGTGCACATGTCTTTGGCATTCTAATTTCTGCTTGCAAAACTGGTGAAATAAAATGTTCACAGGAATAAGCAGATATAATGTACGACTTGAAAAGAGTTGTCGTCTTTAACACAGAGAGAGAACATAGGTAAGCATGCTTTTTGGGGGGTAGAGGATGACACTAGTTAATATCTAATTATGCTTTTCTGGAAAGAAAGTTGGGATGCTAAGCTGTTGCAATACTTGCTCTTCCAAATATTTGTATTGCTAACAACTTAATTTACATTATTTCAGTTTTTCCTATCAGTATGTTCATCAATCTAGGCAGATTGTCTTTCTTTGTAAATGCACTCCTTCTATATTATGCTATTTTAGGGATTTCCAGGTGCTCATTTCTGTTTTCACCTCTTTTCCTGGCATATTTTCCCTTTTGTCTGTTAATCACAGCTTTATTAACGGACGTTTGTATTTTCTATCTTATATTCTGGAAATGTTTGGTTAGACTTTTCCTACTCTGACTTTTCTTACATTGTCTGAAAATCTGAAAATCAGCAAACATAATGCCTAACTTTTATTGATCACCTTCTACATTCCAGGCACTTGATTGACGTAGATTATTTCTAATCTTCAAAGCAGCCTGGCAAGACAGATATTATTATCCCTTCTTGATAGCTGAGAAAGCTGAGATGCAAGGTGTCTTATTTAGGCCCTGCTGAAGGTCACACAGCAAGGTAGTTTCAGATTTAGAATCCAAATCTGGCATTGTCTTTGCAGTTAAATTATGTGTGTGTGCACGCACACAAGTGCATATGAAGTTTTTGACAGTGATTATGAAGGGCAAAGGATCTTTTCAAGAAAAAGCTAAGAATTTAATTGCACTTTCGTACTTTGTTCTGTTTCTATTGTTTTAAATTTTAAGTCAGAAAATTAGAAAGCAATTATTTCCCTTTTCATTCTCCAATTTGATTGTTCCCTATATAACTGAAACTGCAACAGATATTTACTGGTTTAAGAATCTAACACTATAGATATATTTAAACTTTGAGAAAGGAATTCAGTTAAAATTGCTTTAGGCAGTTTATGGTTACAGTGCCAGTCTCGTGAAAATGCATGTGACTCAGCTGTCAAACAGGTACAGGGGATGCACGTGGTTTTTGTACGTGGAATCTATGAGGCAAATTTACTTTTAAGTAGACATAAACAAAGCAGGCAGAAGATTTCCTAAAGCAATGAACAAGACTTTGAAAGGGCAGTAAAATCTGATGAAATTATGTTCCTTACAAGGGCAGAAGCACCCCTGGCTATTTCCCTCCAAATAAGTAAAAATGGCAAATTTGCAATCAAGCTAAAAAGAACATGGATTGAGAAAATATCATACCATTGACCTTATTATAATTCCATATTTTATGGAATACATTAAAATACCTTTTGTTCTTATTATATCTAGTTATTTAAAGTCTACATTGCCTTTTTGCTACTAAAAAATTGCTTTGCTCACTATTGTCCACATCCTTCACTGGCAAGGACACCATGGAATTATCCGTTCAAGACTGATTTTTCCCATCCAGGTCATGTGCCTACTCTAGATAACCAGGACATTTCTAGATCTTAATAGTTGAAACTCTAAAAATGCCTAGCGCTCATGATAGAAGGATTAGTTTCCCAACTACAAACATTTAAGAGGTTATTGGTTTGCTTTTCACTTCCCTTTTGCTATTCCCCTGTTTAAAGAATAATACTAAAAAAGGCATCTTTTAAAACACATTTTTTCATCTAGGTGTGGTGGGTCACACCTGTAATCCTAGTACTTTGGGAGGCTGAGCAGGCAGATCATGAGGTCAAGAGATCGAGACCATCCTGGCCAATATGGTGAAACCCCATCTCTACTAAAAATACAAAAATTGGCTGGGCATGGTGGTGCATGCCTGTAGTCCCAGCTACTAGGGATGCTGAGGCAGGAGGACTGCTTGAATCCGGGATGTGAAGGTTGCAGTGAGTTGAGATGGTGCCACTGAACTCCTGCCCAGGTGAAGTGTGAGACTTTGTATCAAAAACAAACAAACAAACAAACAAACAAAACAAAACAAAAACCATATTTTTTCTTTCCAATTGGGCTGTGTTTCTAAATTTCTTCTGCTTATTAAGTCTTGCCCTCTGTATATCTGTAAAATGCCTTTTCCAAGTTCGTGTTGTTGAGGGTGATGACTTTCAATTTTTGTCTTTTAGTATCATTTAAGCCTAATACAATCCATGTACACTGAGGAGGAAGTTTAATAGATTAAGGGTGTTTATTCTCAGTGCTTCAATCAACAAATCTTTATGGAAGAACTGAGAGATATCTTTATGAAGACTTGAACTCTCCTTGTTCTCCATGTAAAATCCATGCAGTCCCTCAATTCCTTGGGAAAGTGTTTCTCATGGGAGTTCACCAATCCATAAGTGCACTCACCAAAGAACTTCTTTAGCACTTAATAGACTGATTTCTGAAACTTTTCTATAAAGTACCTGAATTACAAAGGTTTATAATACCAACCTCTGGAGGTAGGACTGGATGGAAAAGGGCACGTGGTTCTGTGTCTGTCTGGGGTGACAACTTCAAGAGTGCTGCTCTTGACACAACACAAGTGTCTCTTATTTATCCTAAGTTTCTATCCTTCAGCATATTATACTCATGTTTAAGTAAGCTAATACTACGGTATTTTCCCATAATGTAGTCTCAGAGTAAAATTGACCCCAAGAGAAGGTGGCACGTTTATTCTGTAGCTCTACCTTTAAATCGATGACTGTATACTTCTAAACATGGTCTATTATGTTATTATTTGTGTTTTAATGAATATGCTGGGAGAGAAGAGAAAGCTAATTCAATAAAATGAACTATATTTTAAAAATCTTATAAATCAGTTGTTCTAATATAGTACTGTTCACTCATATATGACATTGAATTTATCAAATGTTGCTGTAAGGCACAAACAAAAATTCGGTTTCCTTTTCATTATTATACTTGGATTAAATGGTCAAATATATTTTTATGATGATTTTAATTTAGAAAGTATTGTCACTTTATTTTAAGGGAGCTATCTGCAAGTAATTTTTTATAACTGAACTTCAAATAGGTGGTTTGAGTGAGGAATTTGATATGTGACAAGAATATGTTTGCAACTGATTAACAGGGAAAAAAATTCAAGATTTATGTCATCATTTTTGGATGTCAGAATGTCTGACAGTCTCATATAATCAAAATGTTGCTTCAGTGTAAATTAAAGAATCAAAATCATGAGAAATTATTGCCATCTTTGGTAGAGGAGGTGTTTCTGAAAGGTATACAACATACTATTGCTAAGTTAGGAAGAGAAAGAACATGGCAAAATATAAATTTAAATTTTGATTAAGAAAATATTTAAGATGATAATGAAATCTGTCCTCTCTCATCTGTGATGCAATAAAACTATACTGACTTAATTTCACTGAAAAGACCAAAAGATGAATGAATTAAAGTGAAACGTGCAGTTACAGAACTCCTATTTCCCCAGGAATGGGGCTAATTAGTCACAGATCACTCTTTTGTTATTCTGTCTCACTCAGTATTTCTTCCAAGGTATTGCTTTTCACAGCCATGAAGCTCTTCTGGGCTTCCCTCTCTCATAGGTAGATTATTGTCCTGTCTTCAGCACCTTCCTATTCTTACCTGTCCTGAAAAAAGGCTTCTGGTGTAATCTTCATTGAGCAAAATTTTTTTAAGTCACTTCACTCTCAACTTCAAAGCCTATAATTTGTTTTTCCTAATTGCCTGTCAAATTCAAATTACACTGGCAGCGTTGAAAGCTCCCCCCTCTGACTCGTACCTGTTTCTACAGGCTACTTATCATTACCTCCCTACTAACTATCTGAGAAACAGGTGTGCCACTTTTATTGTTCTTTGTATACACAGTCCTCTGCTTTTGGTTATTCTTTAATGATATTTTGAAGACAATGGCTATTGTGCTGTGCTAGGTTCCAGGGTGTAAATATGAATCAACAAAGTCTTATTTTTTAAGGTTTGCAGAAACCAATATATGACAGGCATAAGTGTCTGCAATACTGTGTGATAAGTGCAGTAATATAATTATAAATAAGTTATAGCGTGGTGAAAAGAGAAATAAATATGAAGACAAATTTGTAACATTATTTTGTTCACATAACAAGCAGTTATAGTGGCTTATAAGTTTTATGAAGGCAAGAACTTTCTTTTGATCATGTAGGTACTTCAACATCATAGGTTGAATAAATTCACACTGAACATATCATCAGATCTAAAGAAAGGAGTTATTCCTGAAATTTTTTCTACTTAGAGAGTTGATGGTAATAGTTGATTTGCTTTTTAAATTGTAAAGCCACCATCTTGTGGTTGAAATCACCCTGAAAGAGAAGTAAGAAATCCTAGGGCTGTAGTCCTGACTTGTTTCTAATAAGCCAAGTGACTTAAAACAAGGCATTTCACTTCACTGCGTGTCATCCATTTTCTCTCTACAGTGAGTAGGTTGAGCTATATGTCTCAAATTTCTTATTCTGCTTTTACAATCTTTAATTCTCTGTGTCAGCATTCCTTCATTCTTTCAACAGATGCAAACCAAAAGAACCTTCAGAGTGTGTGCCACTAAAACTTAAGATTTGTTTATGTCACGATATTCAAATTTCATCATTTCTTATCTGGGGCTGGATGTCTTCACAGCTACCATCAGTAAAGGGATTAACCATCTAAGGTTAGTGCTCTGTGATTTACTTTCCTACTTCTTTAACCCTGGAGACATTGGCGTGGAGAGAGAAACTTTAGCTCTTTGAGCATTCTCCTGGTCACACAGACAAGCAGGAATGATGTGGATCATGTGTGGCATGTTTGTTGATAGTGAGACTCTGGATGACTGATTGAAGACTGGGACTGAGCTAACCTGACAGTTTGAGAGCTTAAAAGCATCGATTAGTTCAAGTGTAAGAATCTGACCTTCTAACTTCCTCCATATTGTGGTTTTGGTTTCTATAATTGAAATATTTAAAAAAAAAGAAAAAAAAGAAAGAAACCCTATTCTTTCACACTGTGTAGCGATTATTCTACCAAACTAATAAGGGATATGAATTAATAGACACCTGTGGGTATAATTTTAAGAGTCTTACACATCAAGGACTAAACTGACAAGGATACAGTCTGGGGATTGCATTTCATGTGTGTCCTCAGTACACATTCCTATGTTAATCAGCATTGAAAGAATCAATTTCCAGTGAGAGATGAGCACAAATGCATTTTGTGCTGTACTTATCAGGCTACCCATTGACAGATATTCATATTGCAGTTTTTAATTAGGTGACAAAGCAGCTTCACATATACAGTAGTTGGTGCTAATGAAAAGTTACATGAGGAACCAAAGGAAATTAAATAGATGTGAACATTATCATTTTTCACTTTTTCTTTTGTTTGTGGTAACAAGAACATGTGAATTGAAAATATAAAGAAAAATAACAGTTGACTTAGTTTTAAACATGAAATATACTAAATAAAAAATCACACTGGTAAATACAAAAGGATCCTTTAATATTTTATTTTGACACTTTGTAACAATAACAGAAATACACTATATTTATCTATTCTAACTCTCTAGCATTGTGATGAGTAGGCCATAAAATATCTACCAATTAATCCTGGTTTTACTTATTTTACTTTACATAACTCTAAGTTCATATTATATAGAGAAAAGGGTAACAATGCTTACCATTTTTAAATGTGCTATTACAGATATGAATATGAAAAAAAGAGATAACCACGAACTCAGTGTTATGTACTTTGTTGTTACTCCACAACTTGAAGATTTTTGGACTTCATGTGTTTGGCAAAGTTAAGCAGATTTGCTGCAATAAGTCAACTGTTCTCAAAATCTCGTGTATCTGAATAGCTCTCTCTTTAGCTTAACTATTCTTTATTTTCTATTCCTTGTTTTTCTTCTTAAATATATTTGAGAATATATGATATTTGAGTATATATGGTATTTAGTTAACAAAAATGTTTGCAACTTTAAAGTCTTAGTGAAAAGTGACTATATAAATAATATAACACATGATAGCAAAGGGATTCTTTCACAGGAAAACACATATTCATCTATCATTTAAGTACTTTTACAGAAAACTATATTTTGATAATGTATATGAAAATTCCTAAACTTATTCAAACAACAACAATGATAAAAATTTGTAAACTCTGTGTTATCTGTTCTAAGTTATTCTCTCTTTTAGGAAGAACTTCCTACGAACTTACCCCTATGATATTATTCAAAATTAACATTGTCAGTACTTGCAAATTATATATATATATATATATATATATATATAAAATATACATATATATCTTATATCTTCTAAGAGTGATATTTCTTAAAGAATAATCCTATATTTTAATTTTGAATTTTTACTTATACCCCTAATCAAACAGCACAGTATTCTATGTTTAACAAACATTCAATCAATACTTAGAATCATCATGTTGACCAAATCATGTTGGAGCTGGCATATCTTTGATTTTCATTTTTTAAGAAAAGTGTCACAGATATCCAAACATATTAATACATACAATTCTTTATGTTAAAAAGTTCAAACAATATTAAGAAACTCAGTTCATAATTTAATAAAACCTTTTTCCTTTTTCTACAAATAGAGGAAGGGTAGAGCTGGAGGCCACTGAAGGATTCTTTCTATGTAAGCTATCTAAAATCTTTGTTAATTTGTCTGGTTTTTATTATTACTGTACCATAAATATTATAGCTATATTTTACATAAACATTTGTGAGAAAAGAATTGATTTATCATCAATGATTTATCAATTTTATAAAAGTGTTTCAGATCTTTTGAATAACCACCATTTATGGGACACAATGCTTTGTCTTTATGCAATTCTGTTTTGTGTGTTGATATATGCTCATAATACCTATGCTTGTATCTATTTATCTGACTTTCTAATTTACATATCAAATGGTAGATGGTCAACTAACTTATTGGAATGGTAAATAGAATGTAGTTCAATGTAAACACAAATGGTAAAAAACTGCTTAATAAATCATCAGAATATAATATGACACATTATAGCAGTCAGTTTTAAAACACATTTTTGAAACACAGGATAGTAAATAATGAGAAATCTTCCCATTGGCTTTGAGAAAAAATGTATTTTGTTCTTCGCATGCCCTAGAACATCCAACCTTACCTTACACATAACAGATGCACAATGAACATGTGTTGGGTGCATTTCTGACAGTGTAGGCACAGGGTGGGATGTAATATGATTTATGGCATAAAGAGAAACAAATAGTTTGATGAGAGGGAGAGAGGATGACAAAAAGTCTGTTCTACAGTGATTTCTCATTAATGGTGATGCTACTTTTTCAACTGACTGCTTGCCAGGGGACTATCTGATCTGCTCTCTGCAGCCAGTCTATTGATTTTGTGTGTGGATGTAATCTGATGCATAAAGAGGTAAGAAAATGGGAGGTAACATTTTCCTAGATAATTGCCAAGAAGCAGATAGTTTACATTTGATGCATCCAGGCTAAGTGGCCCCACATGAAGTTGAATTGTTAGTAAAAGCAATCCTAACACTGATAATTCTCTTTTCCAGGAGGTCTAATGTTAGTGAAAGATTTGTTAGATTTAAAGAAAAGCTAAGATATGCTAGAGAGAGATTAACTCTCTATGGATACAAGGTAAAAATTATTCTCCCTTTCTTATATACACAATGCTGTATACATATATATACTTTTCTGATATGCACAATGTTGTACACATATACATATCAAAGTCTAATTATAAGTCTTTGAATATAGTGGCTCTAGGTTTTATCTAGATATCCAGTGTCCAACATTTTACTTCTAGTAGGTGCTCACACTGCTTGCAAGGTAATATGATTAGCTTAGAGAAGAAACCAACAATAAAAGAATATCTTCAAAGCAAAATTTTTAAACCAACCAAGCAACCAACCAAAGAAAAACTCAGAGAAGCAAGCAAAAAATGCAAACAATTTAAAAAATAAACAAAAATTGTTGAGGAAGAGAATAAAACTATTGTATTAAAGAAGATTTTGTGTCAAATTCCAGTTTTAAAATGTCCAGCATTTTGCCTAACACAAGTTATACACTCACAAATTGCTAGTTTCTTTCCTTCCACCCCAGGAGAGAATGTTAAATGTTACCTGCCATAGAGGGTCTTTCTGCTCAGGAAAGAGCTCAAAGTACTTGTGGGCCAGTTGCACTGGAGGCAGAGTTTGCAATTTCAGGTTGGTCCAGCTCTGCACAAAGTTGGCCAAGTTCACAAAGGTATATAACCCTAGGCGGTCATTTCCATAGTTTGACAAATGGGTCATGAAAATGCTGATCTGAAAGATAAATAAAAATGATGACAAAAATATATGCTTAAGCTCAAAAGTACCAGTACAAGCCCCACTCAGCACCTCGCCTCACCTTGGAATTTCACAAGAAGTGCAATGATCTTTTTAAGTGGAGAGCTACACATTTAATTTTAATCTCAAAATAACACTTAAACTCACTTTTAAAATTAAAATTAAAATTGAGATTGTCATTTCCTCACTGTTCTTCAGAAGAGTAGTGTTACTTTGCCTATCAGTTTTCCTTACCGTGGAACAAATACTGTCAAATTCCAATCTATTAACTTTCAGACTAGTGAAGAACCAATATTAAGCCAGTTCTAAAATTAAACAAATTTTCCAGAGCTTTTCTGTGTGTGCAGATTGAAATAGAATCAGATTCAAGAAAACGTGCTTCGTGGTCTAATTAAAAGAATTTTATTGCAGTAGAGACTGTAAATGTTTGCGCAGAAACTGATTGCATTTAGCCAGAAACTCCTTTCCACTCATTAATCCTTTTACAACTTTTCATACCTCAATATTAACTCTAAAAATATCATGGCATTTCAGAGTAGTTCTTTTGTGTATCATAGACAAAGAAAAAGTGAAATTAGATGAATTGATATTGAAAAAGCAACCAAAAATTCAAATGAGCTACAATCATAAACTAATATTTAGTTTATCAGGCATAGCAACGGGGATTTAAAAAAATACCAAATAAAAGAAAAATGGCAAAATTCTGATTTAAATTGCAGAGATTGTTCATGCAAGTCATCAAAAGAGAGTTCATCACTTTGTGACAAACATAATTTTGTACTTGTTCCTCAATGTCATAATAGAAGGCTAATATGATGCCATAAATAATAGTATTAGAACAAATATAACATCTGAAGTTGAACAGAAAAATAATATAGAAGAAAATTCAAGTGTCTCATGGCTAATATTTTGTATTAAAACTCACTGACACTTTTTTAAGGGTTTATATTTCTTGGTGTGGTTAGATATTAGCCATACAGTAAAGACTATATTCAGGCTTTCTGTTCTCGTAATCTGTCACAGGATAACTGTAAATGCCTAAAGAGGAGGCCTTTTATCTTGAAAAATAATAGAAGAATTATCTTGCACCAGAATTTAAAAAATACATGCTGGCAAGAAACTGTAAGTTAAAACCCAACTATAGGTTAAAACCTCCTAAACGTTAGTTGATAAAATGGTCTTATTTAAGATTCATATGGAATCATTTAAACAAACACAGGCATATATGTCACTCCCCAATGTTACATTGGCCAATCTGATAGGTAGCAGTTTATTGTTTGAATACCCTTTTTATTGTGGAAAAGGTATTCTCTATTATTTGTCATACTAGAATACTGAACAAAAATTATCTGAAGAAACCTGTTAGAATGATCAAAGTCACACCTCATCATAGTTGAAGGTAGAGAAGAGAATGTGGCTTCAATGTCCTTAACTTACATAAAATAATATCTAGAATTCATATAGTACTTATTTACTACGTACTAAGCAGGATTCTAAGCCCTTTACATATATGAAATAATTAAATATTCTCAATATTGTTACAAAGGAGCTACTGTCATTGCCCCCTTTTACAGATGAAAAAAAAAAAAATGAAGCAGAAAGCAATTAAGTAACTTGTTCAAGTTCTACATCTATTCAGTGGCAGAGTAGGACTTTAAACCCAGGCACCCAGATTTCCCATTCTGACATACAACAGAAACCTTCACCAAAACTTTTTTTTATACTGAGTTTGACATCCATCATTTTTTTTTTCCTTTTTCGCTTTTCAACAACAACAAAAAGCAAGACAAAGAATGTATTTTTGTAGAAGGCTATAGAAAACTATGTAAGTATTATCTTGGCAACTTAAAGTTTTTATTTTTCTTTTTAATTTGAAATGAAGAAAGAAAACAATATTTTGCAAACCTTAAATGAAAATTTTTAAGACAATGAATTATAGTATCTGAGAGGAATACTACTAATAGGCTGCCAACTTTGAAGACAGTATTGCTCCTGTCATATTTCTGGTCCATTTTTTATCCTTGGAGTATATTCAAATCTTTTATTGGAAACATCAAAAAAGAGAGTAGATATTTTAACAATATTATTTATTTAATTTATCTAGGTAGAAATTTAAGTTAAACCCCTTAAATTTAAGTTGGATCTCTTAATTACTTTAAATTTAATTAAAACCCCTAAATATTAATTGACAATGATTTTAATTGAGATTCATATGGAATCTCAAGTAAAATTTAAATCATTTAAAATTGTAAATATTTTCCTATGAATATCAAGTGCAATTATTATATCAACTAATATTTAGGGATTTAAGTTAAGTTTCTAGCTAGATGAATTATATAAATATAACACTGTCTGCTGTTAAATTGGCCAATCTCTCACTCTTAAATTCTTTTATCTCAAATAGAAAGTTCCCTCTTGGCAGGACTTACAGAGTTTCTGTAACATAACATGGTATCTGTAGTTGACCATATAACTGCAATTGTCATGAGAGTTTCTTTATAATCACCACAAAATAATATGCATTTGATCCCCAATAAGTATGCATTTATCTCATGTCACTATTGTAATTAAGAAATAAGACACTGTAAGTACCATGCTTCAGGATAATTATAGTTTCCCAGGACTGAAAATATTATTAAAAAACCAGGCTGCATGTTAAATGCCCTGAGAAAGATAATAATGTCCCAGAAATCTACCACCTGCCCTCTAGCATTGTTATTTTAAGAAGGAATTGTAAGGCACCTGTGAGGGTCTAAAGTCTGACAAAATTATAAATAAGAATACCGCTTTGAGAGTATTGTAAAGAGCAGTTTTATATCATAAGCAGATATATATTATAATTTATTAGGGTGTTAACATAGGCTTTTAAAAGATTTTGCAACAGACTAGGTCTAAGTCATTTTTCCAGAGCTTTCTTAGGAGCACAAGCCTTGTTTGATGAAAAAAAAGTGTAAAACTGAATGCAGGGCAAATGGAAAATCTGTCTTTGGAAGAAAGCAGAGCCTGGAGATATGCAGTTCTAAGCTGAGGCACACTGCTGCATTCAAATTTTCCTTTACTGAGAATAAAAACAAGCACCTGTCCATGTTGGTTGCAATCACTGTTGTATGGGGCAGTGTGTGCACATGCCTTACTGGTTAGAAACAAATTAGTGCTGGTATAGGGTCAATTGGTTGCACTTTAAGAAAAACAATTCTGCAAGCACAGCTTAACTGTGCATATCTGGCTTGCTAAAATCACCTATTTTGCAGACAGAGCATAATAGTTTTAGTAATTCTGGACAAATGGCTTCTTTAAACAAACAAACAAACAAACAAAAAACCTATTTCAGAGAGTGTAGGTGTATAAGACGAATTAAAAAGGGATGTTGTTGAGGCATAAATAAGAGAATCCAAATGATATGTGGTATGAGTAGCAAATAATTTTTCACAGACTTCCGTTGCTACTGTTTTTTACTGTTTATCTTGTTCTTTTATATATTTATTTTGATTATTATTTTCTTATTGCATACTAAAAATAATCTTTCTCAATACTGTCCTCCCCAGAGTATCATCTGGGGAAACTATGACTGTGCTGCATGGATAAAAATGGTTTATATATACAACCCACTGAACTTTGAAAAATTGCAGCTCAGAGATATGCATTGATTCAAACAAACAGAGCTTTATCTTTCTTATGAAAAGGACAGGAAAGGACATTGTTCAATGGATGAATTGAAGAATAAGATGTTCAGTAAGCCCTAATTTCAGTAGGCCAACTGCAGCAGACCTTCCAGAGGGATACCAAGGTCTGGGTGCCAATGCTTTTGTCATCAAGCACTCTGGGCTGCCTTTATGTTGTTGTTGGCACGTCTACCTATGTTTCTCCCTCAGCTCTCAAGGCTCTCAACTTCATTATAACCAAGCATAAAGCAAGTCTAAATTTTCTTATCCGTTGTAAAAATATACAAGCAAGCTTGTGGGCACGTTCACAGTCTATTCATTAGAAACATAAACAGTTTTTCATTAACCTGATTGTCAGATACAATATATATACTCAAAATTTGGGAAGACATTATCTATGGAATAGATCTGTTTAATGATGTATCTAAAGTTCAAGGAAAAAGGAAGCTTTAAGTATAGTAATGTATAAATCTTGATAATAGGGAATTGAGTAAATATGATTGAACTTTATGGATAATCCTTAACAGTGGGTAAAAACGCTATCATAGTGACAAATGAAATGGTAGTAAATAAATGTAGGTCACTGGTTATCCCCCTTAGTATTTAATTGCAAATTATACAATTAATTGTTTTTTTATAATATTTTCTTTTTGTCTTTCTTATGAAGCTGCTAATATGCAAAATATAAGAAAAGAAGAAAACAGGGAAGAACAAAATACAAATAAAAGACCTTATATTATCCACAAAATGAGGCATTAACACTCTCCAGGCTGAGTTAGAATATTTTACTGCGAAGATCAGAATAGTTTCCTTGCTTTTCCTACTTGTATGACAAATAGAATGTTATTGTAAACTGCATGGTCATGAATATCAATAGCCAGAATATATTATACAGTATTTTAAAATTGGAATTAAAAATTACTTTTAGGGCATACATTTTTAGTTAAAGTACCCATTGAATATTTGGGTATTTAGTCCTGTGCCTTATGGTGCCTTTAAAAGTCAAATCATATGCAGAATAGTCGGATACTTGGTTCCCAGGAAAAAATGCACAGTCACAAACAGAATGAAACAATGGCTTTGTACAGCAAGAAGAGAGGCACCCTGTTTTAAGCAGCTTGCTTTGTGCTCAGTATTTTTCAAGACAGGCATTAAATATTAGCAGTCAGTTTCCATTTTTGCCTCTGTGGCTCTTTGACAGCATGCCCCTTTTCAGAATAGTTCATTGTGTTTAAAAATATGTCCATTAGCTTGTTAAATTATTGATTATGCTTTTAGTTCTAGTTCTCATAAAATGCGAAGATAAATGGAATATAGGGAAATACATCCCTGATGGCTCATCTGATGGGCTTTGGCATTGTACTCATATTTTTCTTATAAAAGATAATTTTGTGATTTTTTTTTTATTCTAAAAATAGGCTAGAACCACACAGGGGATATTAAGAGTCAGACTAGGCTTAATGTTACTAATATGAGTGCCAATAACACTTATTGATTTAAACACACATAAAGGTTGGTAATAATTGTAGGCAACACAGTCTTGGGCAACTGTTCAGGCCTAGGCAACTAATAATTTGGTAAATGCTGACATCTATGTTCTTAGATATCAAAAGCAAGGAAAGTTTGTCCAAATCTAATATAGCTATGCTATTCTTTCATTCAATCTAAAATGGTTCTCAACTTGGAGTCTACCATTTAGATACATCATTTTGTTTTTAATAAATGAAACATTCCAATGAATGTTTCATGATTGATCTTTTCTTAACATATTATGTGGTTGAATGTTAATATTAATTTACTTATATAACTTTACAAAGTTGCACTTTTGTTGTGTTACTAGGAACTAATTAACTATCTTATTTATGAGAAAAGGAAGTGAGGATCAAGGATTTCACGTGACCTGTCTGAGGTTATGCAGGGAATTCTAGTAAATCCAGCATTCAAAATTCATCAAACTTCCATCTGTTTTCTCCTACAGCTTCTTCTATTACTTTATTTACCTGGTAAATTTTATTTATAACAATCCTATATTGTAACTCATGACATTTCTTCATAAATTTTTCCTAGAATGAATTAAATCTAAAATTTCACTAACATATTTATACTTTTTTTGAAAATGAAAAAAAATTTAATATTTCAATATGTTTATCTATTCACACACATCCATTTCAGCTGATTACTAACTCTAGACACTTGTAGATAATAAGTACTGAGGAGAGAAATGATTGTTTCATTTGGAAAGTTTTAATTCTCTTGCAGCACTAGAAACAGATGCCAAGATTTTCCACAATGGAACACATAATACATTTCCACTAATAAATGTGTTCTATAAATAAAAAGTAACTCTGATATTCCAGTTTCAAAGAAACACATTTTATTACTTCAGGTAGACATTTCAAGATTTATTCCTCTAAGAACTACACTTGGAAGTAGAAACAGACCGGGTGCAGTGGCTTGGCCTGTAATCCCAGCACTTTGGGAAGCCGAGGCAGGTGGATCACCTGAGATCAAGAGTTTGACCAGTCTGGTCAACACGGTGAAACCCTGTGTCTACTGCAAATACAAAAAGTAGTTGGGCATGGTGGCAGGTGCCTGTAGCCCCAGCTACTTGGGAGGCTGAGGCAGAAGAATCGCTTGAACCTGGGAGGTGGAGGTTGCAGTGAGCCAAGATTGTGCCACTCCAGCCTGGGCCACAGAGTGAGACTGCGTTTTTTTTTTTTTTTTTTTTTGGAGACGGAGTTTCGCTCTTGTTACCCAGGCTGGAGTGCAATGGCGCGATCTCGGCTCACCGCAACCTCCGCCTCCTGGGTTCAGGCAATTCTCCTGCCTAAGCCTCCTGAGTAGCTGGGACTACAGGTACGCGCCACCACGCCCAGCTAAGTTTTGTATTTTTAGTAGAGACAGGGTTTCACCATGTTGACCAGGATGGTCTCTATCTCTTGACTTCGTGATCCACCCGCCTCAGCCTCCCAAAGTGCTGGGATTACAGGCGTGAGCCACCGCGCCCGGCCCCGAGACTCTGTCTTAATAAATAAATAACTAAAAAAGAAAACGAGAAAGAGAAGAGGAAAAAAAATATATAAAGAAGGAAAAAAATGGAAGAAAGAAAGGAAGAAGAGAAAACAAAGAAAAAGCAAAGAAAGAGAAAAAAGAAAGGAAAGGAAAAAGGAAGAAAGAAAAAGAAGCAAAGAAAAGCTCCAGAATCAAACACATCTCACCATCTGTAGGTCAGATGAGCAGTAAAAAGGTTAGGCTACTAAGAATTGTTTAGTTCATGTTTTTAAATCTCCACTTACAATAAACTTCAGTTATTGATCTTTCCACTCAGGCTACTTCCCTAAGCGCAGGAGCTCTTTTGCTCCATGTGACTTTCAATGTGGTTTCATATAAGATGTGCCTCACCACAAGCATTTATAATTAATCACTATTCCTAGCTGATGTTTTAACAGCCAATACCCTTGGCTGTTAAAAGGAAGTCTTTTCTTGGGTGAGTGAAAAACTAAGGGTTTGATTATTAATCTGGGGCAAGCTTAATGAAGAAAATAATAGTAATTAAAAAGTTAAAATTAAAAAGGACATTGATTAAAATATCCCAGACATTTGTATTTCATAAGTCTGAAAATATTTTTAAAAATTTGGATTCCTATGATAATTCATATTGTTTTGATTTGCATACAATGGAACAATACAAACATGAAATTTAGAATTAGAATGCCTAAGCTTGAGAGCTGGCTCTTCATTATGTATCAATTAACTTCTCTGAATCTCTGTGGCTAAATGAAAACAATAACTTAGTTACAGGTTCGTTGTGATGCCTAAATGAGTTGAGGTATACCAAAACATTTTATAAAATGAAAAACACTGTAGAAGGTTATCACTATGGATATTCAGTAAAAATAATTATAGAATAATTAATATACCCAATATAATTTAACTGATTTTATTTATATCTCATAGGTATTATCTTTTGTAAGCAAAGTCAGTGTTTCTTTGTTACTCTGCCATCATCTGTATATAACAAGGCTTATGATAATATAATTTCTAGTTAAACCAGAAAATTTTGGATACATGTATACCAGAGTAAAAATGACTAACTCTGATAACTAATACATGATACTCTATTGTGGTCTTTGTTTTTTTATTTTATTTTTAGTTGATAAATAATCATTATATGTATTTATGAAGTACAATGTGAAGTTTTGGTACATCATTGTGGAATGATCAAATCAGGCTAATTAGTATATTCATCACCTCAAATATTTACCTTTCTTTGTGATGAGAACATTTAAAATCCTCTTTTAGCTATTTTGAAATATACAACACATTATTATTCACTATAGTCCCCAGACTGTGCAATAGGACACTAAAACTTAATCCGAATAAATGCAAGTTTTATCCATCAGAATCACCTGATAGCTGCAGTTAAAAATCAATATAGGAAGAGATTGTTAAATGAAACCCTTTGTTTCATTTGAAAAATTTCAATGAGTAGATTCGAGAAGCAGACATCACTCAAGGGTAGTATGACCAGGTGATGTCTTGCTTTGCCTGTCTTCTATACACCTAAATCAAAGAGCACCCCCATCCCACTTCCCCACTCCCTTGCCCTTCAGGCCACTCACCACCTGACATATTATGTATTTCTTTGGCTATTTATTGGTTATCCCCTCACTCCCATGTTAAATTTTAATCTTCTTGAATACAGGGACTCTGGTGCTGTTGTTCACTGCTATATCTTTAATGCTTAGTAAAATACCTGGCACATGATAGGTGTGCAAAAAGTATTTATTGAATGAACAAATAAATCCTTGGTAACATATACTTCCTTGCCAGTAGAAAATATGGAGCAACTTAATTGCTTTCCAATCATTCCCCAAGGTCTAAAGATGTGAGGGGAAAAACAAAACACTCTATTCTAAAACCCTGAAAACAGCTGGCATTTAACAGGATACAATGAATTGTTAAATTGCATTTTTTATTTGTGTTTTCCATTTCCATTATCAGACTAAATGCACATGAAGTTCCATTCTGCATCTGATTATTTACCAGTGTCCCAGTTTTCAGTCATAGTATTTGGTTAGTGCATTATTAACAAATCAGAACTGTTTTGATTCAAGACCGACTACAGTGTAAACACTGATCTTCCCGAATAGAGAAGTTGGGCAGTGATTTTGTCAAAGCACAGTAAATAGGGCAGCTGTTCTAACAGAGAACAGAAGGCTCCTGCTATATTTCAGTGAGCAGGCACTTTAAATTCTCCATTTTTCTTTTACATTAATAAAGCCTTAGTCATTAAAAGGCAACACATGCTCACAACCATATAGCTGTTGCATATATTTGTATTTGCTTTCCTTTAGTAGAACTAGGATTTTAGATGTTATAGCAATTATATTGTAGAATACCCTGATTTTCACCAAAGATCTCCCAGTTTTACATGATGGGAGACAACCAAAGCTGCTCTCCATCTGAGTTATTTACCATCGCTCTTTTTAAAAGATTAAATCTCCCTTTCAGCCATGTTGCAGTGATGCCACATAAAAGTCACTGAAGTGCAAATTCATAACCCCAGGAATAATCATGGGCAGTTCAGCCATGGGGTGGAGAAAACATGTCCATTAGTAATCAGTATAAGCTTCACTGACAGCCACAAATAGAGTTCAACAGTTTTCAGTGAAGAAAATAATGTCATATTTACTTACTCAAGCAATCAACCAATTGACACACATTTATTAAATGCTTGCTAAGTGCCTGACAGTCTATTACAAACTAGAGATATAATACTAAATAAATTATCCTGAGTTACTGCCTAAAGATGCTTAGGGTCAAATGGGAACAAAAAAAAAAAACAAACAGCAGATTATGATACAATGTGAAATGGAAATTCTATTGTTCTATAATACCACACAGCTGCTTTGGGCAGGATCTTCTTGCAGAAGTCTTCTTGAAATAGAAACATGGGAACTGAGATCTGAAGGTTAAGTAGGGAATTTTCACGTGAGAGAATGGGTGGGAGTAGGAACGGGGCTGAAATTATGTTTTAGACAGAGATAAATGCACAGTGAAAAGCAATTGGTAACAGATTGCCTTCTAGAAAGTAAAAGTTATACAATGTGGTTCATACAAGAGAATGAAAGAGACCAGCTCAAATAAATCTTTTAAATTGTTGAGGGTTTGGACTTTAATCTGAAGAGCAATAAGGAACCATTTTGACTAGGGCGGGATCATAGTCAGATATGCATTTTACAAATACTTAGATCTCGACTGTCTTATGAAGAAGAGTAAAGACTGGAAGTTGGGAGTCATTTAGAAGGTTGTTGAAAGGCGATTGAAAGGTGATTGAAAGGCGATTGCCACTTGAACGTGACAATGAGAAAGGAGATAAACAGATTCAAAATATGTTAAGATATTGAATCTCTAATGATCTGTGTTTGATTTGATATTAGGGATGAAAAAAAAGGAAGGATCAAAGATATACTCAGGTGTCTTAGGTGACTGAATAAATACTGGAGCAATTTCATCTAAAAAGAGAACAAATAAAGGGGTGAATGAGACAAAAGATTGAGAGAAAAAGAAACCTTAAAATAGTGACTATCAGGAACCACACAGAGAGCTAACAAGGGAGTATAGAAGCATGCTGTGGCTGCTCTGAGGGTCCAGGTGAGCCCCTATAAAGTTATACAGACTCTAATCTTCATGCTATTCTCCAGCAGTACACCAATTAGAAGCCAGCTAAAGATCTGGAGGAAGCTTACAGCTAAATTCATCTAGCCTCGAGTGTTTGCCAAATAAGTGGAATGGAAGAGCAGTGGCATAAAAGACATGTGTAATGATTGGAAAACAGGGATTAAAATGATCTCCCAATGTCCTTTCTCTAAATTAGTAACAGTTTCAATCTTCTAAAATATATTTTTATAGTATTTGAAACTACTCACTTTATGGCTACATGTAGAGCATACTTATAAATATGTTTACGTATTGAAGTGCACATTTTAAAGTTTCTACGGAAGTGTATTGGGAAGCATTGACAATTACTTGGACATTTTAAAAAAATTCTACAGCACTCAAATACTTTCTATACCTTCAAATGTCAAGGGAGTATTCTGGTAAGTGACAACAATGAAGAAAGGGTTATGCAGTGTGTTGTTTTAAAAGAAGAACAAAAGGACCACAATTTTATCACACGTTTACTGTCTTCCCTCTCCTACTAATTATTTAGAAGAATTTTTTTTTTTTTAAGTTTTCCTCTGGATCAAACTTAGCTTTTCATGACAGAACACATGAATACTTGTGGGTGAAGGTGACCTTAGAGAAAATGTATTCACTTGAGTTATTTTGCACATAATTGCAAACAAGAGGACTCCTCTCAAAGCAAGAGAAAACAAAGAATAAGAGGCTTTATGACATGTGGGTCTCAATGGGGGTGAAAGAAGTTGACTATCGTTGTGCTATAGGATATGGGAAGAATACATCGCTGCTATGATTGCTGAAGAACCACACAGACCTCCCTGAGAAGTGCACATTCGAATGTCGGCCACACAGGACACATCCTTAGTGAGCTGGTGTTAACTAGTCAGTCAGTTATTTACAAATAGCCTCAACATGGCCAACGACGAAATTGGTGAGCTTGTAGAGAGATAAAGAGAAACTTCCCAAACTAAAGTACAACAGGAAAAAAATAATGAAGAAGACCACAGAAATAAACATACAAGAACTGAAGGGCAGTATCAAAGGGTAATATATCTGTAATGCCAGAACAGGAAAAAATAAAGAGTGGAGCAGAAGAACATTTAAAGTAATAATAATGGAAAATTTTCTAAAATTAATGACATATAGCATATTACAAATCTAGGAAGCTCAGGGAACACCAAACAGGATAAGTACCAAATAAAAAAATACAAAAACAAGCAAACAAACAAAATACACCTAGAAAGCCAGAGGAAAAAGAAACATTACTTACTGACACACAAGGAGAATTACAGTGAATTTATCATCTGAAACCATTCAAGCAAGAAAAGAGTGAAGTAAAATATTTAAAATGTTAAAGATTAAAAACTACCAATCTAGAATTCTATATCTAACAAAGTTATTAGTCAAAAATGAATGAGAAATAAATATTCACAGAAAAACAAAAAAAACATGAATTTCTTTGTCAGCAGACCTACCCTGAAAAAAGGAAATTCAGATTAAGTTGTTTAGGCAGAGAAAAATTATATAGTCCAGGAACTTAAATCAGCATAAAGAAAATGTGTTTAAAGAATAAATACATTTTTTATTCTTAATCTAAAAGATAACCGTATACAGCAAAAAAAGTAATGCATTGGGTGAGTACAGCATACAAGTAAGTAGAATGTTAAACAGAAATGTCACAAGAAATGACAAAGAAGCATTGGGGATACTAAGTTATAAGGGACCTGCACTACATGTAAAACAATATACTGTTATTTGAAAGTTGTCTTAGGTTAGTTTAAAATGTATATTGTCAACTCTGTGCAATCACTAAAAAATTTAAAAGAATATATAATTGATGTGCTAAAAGAAGAGATAAAATGGAATCATATAAAATGTTCAATTAAAACCAGAAATGTCAAAAGAGAAAGAGCAAAGACCAAATGCAAAAAGTCGAAAACAGTTACAACCGGAATAAATAACTCAACCATATTAATAATCACTTAAATCATAAACTGTCTAAATGCGTAGATTAAAAAAAACAAAAACAAGACCCAGATATTTGTTGTCTACAACAGTGGTCCCCAACCTTTTTGGCACCAAGGACCAGAAAGACAATTTTGACAATTTTTCCATGGACAGCTGGAGTAGGAGGAAGTGAGGAACGGTTTCAGATGAAACTGTTTCACCTTAGATAATATCAGGTATTAGATTCTCATAAGGAGGCTGCAACCTAGATCCCTTGCATGTGCAGTTCACAATAGGGTTCATGCTTCTATGAGACTCTAATGCCACCGCTGATCTGACAGGAGGCATATTTCAGGTGGTAATGCTAGCTTGCCCTCCACTCACCTCCAAGGGTGGGGACTCTGAACTACAAGACGCTCCCTACAGAATAGTCATATGAATTAAAACTCAAGAGATAGAGAAAGTCATGCCATGCTAACACTGATCAAAAGAATGCTAGAGTGCTTACGTTAATTTTAGGAAAGTCCACTTAAAATGAGAAAGACTATTAGATAATGAGTACATATGCTGCTCAGAGCTGACACTGGGCTTTGCACACTCACACATATGCTCACACACACATACGTACACTCAGTCACTTATTGAACGTAAACATGTTCACTTGCATACTTATTCACACATGCATGTGTATACACATACCAACTCCAAGCTGCTGGGGAGGCAAGAAGAGGCAATCAGCACTGGGAGGAGAAGAAAAAACTTTATTTGCATTTAAATAGCAATTTTTAATTTGAAACATCTATAGTCTTATAATTGAAAACTGCTAAAGAACTATCAATTCTGGCTAAGGTATCTTACAAAATTCCCTTACTTTAGAGGAAGTAGGTTTCAATGTAGCACCCGTGAAAGTTCTCAACAAACTTATATAACCATACATGTTCCAATAATAGTTCTCTAAGTTTCCACAGTGATGTGGCACCTTTAAAAATATTTTGTCTAAACACTTCAACAGAAGTAATGCTTATATCTACATTAAAACTTGTTTTAACAAAGGTCACGTCAATATTTACTTATAATGCTGACTTGAATTAACTTTTCAGAAGTATTAATTTCTCATTTGAAAGTGCGTTTTTTGCCTTTATTGCCTTTTAGTAAAGAAGTCATAGACAAAATATGAATGGTTCTCCAGCTTATGCTAAATGAAGTATGTTAGAATAAATCATTTTTTGAAATATCATGATTGACACTATCAAAATACATATCATGATGTTTAAAAATAGAGGTATTAAAATTTTGATTAAAGTCAACCAGGTGGCTAAAATGAATTTGGTTTGGAGGCTGACTCTACTGTGTGAAGGTAAGCTCATGGTGGTTTTGTACTTATACATAAGACGATCTAAGAAACTAAAATTGTTTTCTTCTGTATTTCACCATTTTCCTACCTGTCTCCCTTTTTCCTCTTTTCTACTCTCTTGTATACTGATATAAACATGGGTTTTGCTAGTCTCAGTCTTTTTATTATACTAGCAAAATGTTCTATAATCTCCAAGCTGTCAAAATCTGATCTGCACGCCAACAGGCTATATTTTTAAATACATGAATAGCACTGTGAACAAAAACATTCCTGTCAACTGTCCATTTCCCAGTACTAAAACATCTCCATCTTTGGTTATCTGTCACACAAGTTCTTTGAGATCTGAGTGTTGAACATGTGTCACATGCTGACAGTCTACCATTACAGATTATAGTCTGCTATTAGAGATTAAAAAGTATTGTCCATTCACTGCTGTTGGATCTCCTAGAACATTTGGACATGGTAACTCAACAAACAGCTGCAGTAACAAAGAACTGCTGAAACCTAGATTTTGTGTTGACAGAGCACTAATTTTAATAATGACAAATTGTCTCAGAATTCAATGATTTTTATAATATATTCATGACCCTTCTGGTCCTGAAACAAAGTAATTTGTATGCCTGAAAATTGCTTCTGTGCTTTAATCTGGTACCCTTATAGATTTCTTGTATTTTTATGTCAGTTTATTTGACAAAAAAGTTAAATGTTTTCTTAGTAATATTTCTTCAATGAAAGGTCAAACAGGCAACATGCAAATGGATTTTTTTCTTTCTTTTCTGTATTCTCATAGGACTTTGAGCATGGATTTCTGATATTGTTTACTGTATTTTAATTAATTATTTCTTCTGCTAGCTGTGAGCATATCTGGATTTGGAATAAATTTTATGCATTTTTTATAAATTTTATACATTTTATCTTGGGCTCTGTATAGTTTCTAGTAAAAAAAGAGCAGGAACCACAAACTCAGTTGCACATAAGGGACAAGCAATCAAGTTGTAACTGAGCAGGTCCTTACCTTGTGAATTAAAAAAATACAAAAAACAAAGGGCAGCTTAATAGAAAGATCACAGTGATGTTTGAGACAATAGAGAGTGGTGATGTCAATATTGAACTAGGGAGGTCACCTTTTGCTCTCTACTCTCCAACAGAAAGCTATGCTATATTTCAAAAGAGTTCATGTAAATTTAAAAAATATATTTATAATTTTTAAATGGTGAACAATATATGTGCCAGACAAAACATGCCTGTGAGGTGAATTCAGGTCATTGACAGACAGTTTTTCAAACTTTGAAGAAAGTATTTGAAAAATATACGAATGGCTAGGAGCAAGACATCACTGTCTTATGTGGCAGAGAAAGTCAAGAAGTGCTGAGACGTGTCACTGTCCTACTTCTTCATTCTTAGAATTTAATAGAACTGTGTGTACATCAAATACTTCAAAGTATAGAGGTAATCCTTGAATTTATTGAGGAACTCTTTAGATGGAGGCAGAAAACATTTTCCAGTAGCTGTTTATTGTTCATCTGCAAGTTATTCATTATTTTGTGTGGAAATATCAAATTGCCAATTAATGATGAAAAGAAATACATATTTATGACATAGAAATCATGTTCTAAACTTAATATAACAAAAAAGTTTGTGTGCCACAAAGTGTTTTTTAATTTGTGAAGTACTATAAACATTAAAAAACAATCTATTTACAGTTTGTGGTTTTGCTCATTATCATGTAATTTTTTATAGAACTAATCGTTGCTGATAGAAAAATTCATTTCTATTATTTTCAGATACCATATGTTGCTTCATTCAATAAGAAAATAAGGAATAAATAATGAAGAACTGATGAAGAGAAAAATTCCAGCAAGTACATGATGCTGAGTTATTCAGGTCTCCTGATCTCCTAGTCTGTTTGTTGGAAAATAACAAACTGAATTTTTGAATACTTTTGCGGGAATAGAAGGGTCTTAACTTTATGAATTGCTTGCAAAAAAAAGGAACTCACAGAAGAACAGAGAAAACTGAAAAAAAGATGTGACAGAGTTATGCCATTTAGTAAATATGTGGAATTATCTAGCAGATATACCTATGTAGCTTCTTTTTAAGAGGTGCATTATAGCCACTAATCCATTGTGAATTATACCTTGACTTTCACATAGTGGAAACAATAATGCAGCAACAAAAGAGGCTGACACAAAATCCAATATTCCTCAATATGCTAAAGGTTTATACTTAAAGAATCTGAATTCAAAATCAAGTTTTATATGAGATCAATTAGATTATTTATAAAGACTTTTAAGAATATCTGCGTCTATTGTGAGATATTTTGGAAAGCAGCAGCAAACTCTTTGTTTAGCATAAAAATTGAGTCTTAAAAATAAAACATGAGTTTTTTTTTTATAATACAGAAATAAATCAGATAAATAGAAATTAGCACACCTGTGACTTTTGAATCTTAATTATATTAGGATTCCGTCAAGGGATGATTATAACGCTGAAGAAGAGTTCAGGGCTTAAGTGTCCAAACTGTTTAAGAGGATGTCTGCCTGGTCATACATCGATAAGGTTTAGTGCTGAGTTTTTTATTAACAAGGAAAAACTGACATTCAGCTGCAGCTATACAGAAGAGGCTATGTGATTAAAACTTAAAAGCATTGATGTCTGCTTGTCGGCACAAAACAGACATCTACACATGAATCCACTTAATAATTATTCTATGAAATCTCAAACTATCTAGCTTTAAGTAATTTGGCGTTTAAAATCCTTGAAATGTTAGTTAATACATCTGCTCATCTGGAGCACATTCAATTTGTTTACTAAAATAGAGTTTGTTTTCCTCATTCAACTTAACTTTTTCACCCTTTGTACAACTGGTAAGCAGGTGAAGAGGACGTTTACCCACAAATTTTCCACTTTATTGTCACTAGATTATCTCAGGTTTTTCTTCACTGCCTTTAATGATAGATGAAAGGAGACAGATTCCTCTTATTTAATTGGTTTTTCTAATAAGCCTCATACTTTTGGCATTTAAATATTGATACTTTTGGAAGTCTTGAGGATCACTTGAGGTCAGGAGTCTGAGACCAGCCTGGCCAACATGGCGAAACCCGACTCTACTAAAAATACAAAAAATTAGCTGGGGGTGGTGGTGCATGCCTGTAATGCCAGCTACTCCAGAGGCTGAGGCAGGAGAATGACTTGAACCTAGGGTCAGAGGTTGCAATGAGCCGAGATGGTACTACTGCACTCCAGCCTGGTGACAGAGGGAGACTCTGTCTCTAAATAAATAAATAAATAAAACTAAGAAATATATATTGATACCTTTCCTTTGTGCATTTCTTCACGAACGCATCTTAGAATGTAACTAAACTTTACTACAAGTGATAAAATTCCAGGGAGAAATGATATACCTGAGAAGTAGAAACAGTTTTGTTTCAACCTGCTCATTCAGTGTGGCTCAAGCTTAAAAGCATTTATTTACCTAGTTACTGATGAAAAGGACAACTGAAGTTTGAAAATGTCAATTTGCTAGCACACACAAAGTAGCTCTTGTATGCTAGTCTTTGCAACTGCCTTATGATGCTAATTTAACTAATGAACTGGTAAAAAGTTGAAACTCTGAGAAATTACACAACTTACAGTAACACATCTGGCTTAGAACACAGGAGTTTGAGATTCCAAATCTCAGGTTCTTAAACATAGTTTTAAGTATAGTGCATCATTTTTAATTTTTTTCTTGTTAGTCCATAAATTATTTGTTATATTGATACAAAATTTATCCTACCTCTTTAATTTTGTTGTTCTTGTCACTGCTTGTATCAGCTCAATGAGTAGCCCATGAGCCTGGCCCTAAAAAACATGGTATCAATATGTCTTCTGTTGAGACCACAGAAGTCTATGATAGGTAGTGGATCTTACTCTTTTTTTTTCTTATTTCACTTTTTTGATACTTTGGGGATCAGAACACTGATATATTTGCATTTTAGTTTTACTTTCCCTTATTTCCTTCTTATTTTTTTTAAAGGTTATTTCCACCTCCAGGTTCTCATCCATACATTCCTGCTTAGCTATCAGTGCCTCACACATATATTTAGAAACACTAGATATTATCATGCTTTCTTAAATAACTACTTCCCTTGATGTTATAAAATATACACATGTATATTTCCAAACCAAATTTTTATATCTCACAAAAGTACATGTGTTTGAGCAAGAGAAAAGCTGCCTAGTTTGCTACCAAATTAAATATTTCAATTCATAAATCTGTTTTTGGAAAATGGGGATATTCTTCCAGACTGCCTTCCCAAGATACTTGTGAATTGTTAATTTTAGTGCATTTTACATTAAGTAGATTTTGATCTCACTTGCTAAGACAGGTGATGATACACAAATTATATAACTGGTTATTGCTTATCAAATATTAAAGAGATATCAAACAAAGAAGTGGAGAGTAGACTGAAGATGACCTTGAAGAATATATTAAGTCAAGTAATCAGAAGCCAGTGATCATAAAGCCTATGCTGAACATGAACACTTTGGCAGAGATAATAAAACCTGTGTTCACATTAGGTAATAAAGTGTTTGAGGTTAAGCCATTTTTGGAACAAAGCACGAACCTTTGGTTCAGCAAAGGTGCAGCAAAGTTGATGATCCTTATAGAACTTTACAAAGATTTTTAGAAAATGTCAAAGCAAACATCAATCACAAGCTTCTTTCAGAAATATTATGTGCTGTCTTCAAATAAAACAGCTGCACCTTTCAGAGAGACAGCCCTGAATAGGGAGAAAAAGCACAGAGCTTAATATTTGATGCACCTGTGTCTAACTTCTGGCTTCATCATTTTCTAACTGTTGGCTATGTTTTTATTTTTTATTTTATTTTTTTTATTTTCTCAGAGCCTCAGAGACTCTATCTGTAAACTGGGGATAATGATACCATCATAAGGTCTGCTCTGAGAAGGAAAGCACTTGGTTCACAGTGAATACAAAAAATGTGTTTTGGAATGTATAATATATTCACGTGATGGGACAAAGTTGGGCCTGATAAAATCTTGGTGCCTTTCTCAAGCTATTCTTTGGAAACTCCAATGCTTTCTATCACTCCAGATTTTTATTTTATGCATGGATAGGTCTTTTCATTATTTTAATGCGTATGTACAAGTTTTGAGTAGTTACCAATGGAAAGCTCTGTTTTATAAAATCTCTTGACATCTTTTCGTGTAGAATCCACATTTGTATAATTTTCCAGGTTATATTTTGGGGAATAAGGATATTATAAATCTAATGCAGTTATAGTTATCATAGTGACTATAAGTAAGATAAGAATATAAATAAAATGTTAGAACAACTTTAAATAAATAATAACACGTGATCGAGGGCATGTTATTAAAACTTAATGCACAAAGCCTTGCACATAGAATTGCCTTGAAAGTAATCAGAATAATATTCCTTTATAGGAAATACTATGGGACAAATATCTAAACACTTTTTTTCACATGTTGTAGTCACTACTATTTTCACTAAATCTGTGGAGGTTGACTACACTGCAGAATCTTTCCTTCAACAGAAATAACAGTTGTTAATCCAATCTTAGTATAGAAAGCAGTGCTAAGTGATGGTTAGAGATTTCTGCAAGTTCTGTCCCAGTATGTCCAAACTCTGACTTTATCCTCTCTCTCTTTTCCTGCTTCTTCAGAATAGAGTAGTGTACTCAAGGTTAATCCTCTGTATTCTAGTGCTACTCTCATTTGTCTGCAGAGAACTTTTCCTATTAATTAACCACTCCCTGCTCCTATCTTAAGATACACACAGATTTATTCTCCTGCCTCTCCACTATCACTGTGCCTACAATCATCTAGTCTCTTTATGCTAAAATAGGCTAAAATTCACTTATGCCCTGGAGCTGTTATGCAAACTTTCTACTACCTCCCCTGAATGATTTCTTCAAATCCCTTCATGTTTTCCCCAGGAAGTGACTCATTAGAACTGTTGTATTTGGCTTTGGATTTGACCTCTATACTGAAACACTCTCCTCTTTTGAAAGTCATGAATGAACTCCTAGTTACCAAATATTGAAAGATTCATCTTACTTGACTTGACATTTCTTTTCTTTTCTTTTCTTTTGAGACAGAGTCTTGCTCTGCACCAGGCTGGAGTGCACTGGCATGATCTTGGCTCACTGAAACCTCCGCCTCCTGAGTTCAAGCCATTCTCCTGTCTCAGCCTCCTGAGTAGCTGGGACTACAGGTGCTCACAACCATGTCTGGCTAATTTTTGTATTTTTAATAGAGACGAGATTTCTCTATGTTGGCCAGGATGGTCTCAAACTCCTGACCTTGTGATTCTCCTGCATCGGTCTCCTAAAGTGCTGGGATTACAGGTGTGAGCCACCGCGCCTGGTCCCTACTTAACATTTCAACCCCATTTGACAATGGTGACTTTTCCTTTGTCCTTGCAGTGTTTGTCTGCCACAAGTGATAATAAATTCTCAGTTCACACTTTGTTTCTCCTTTATTGATACTTCTTTGCTTCACCTGAAAAGTCCTCTGAGTTCTACATATAATATTTTCCCTTTTATTTTTCTATACAATATCCTCTCCTAATATTATTAAAGGTCTTAGCTTCTATTCCTGTCTTAAAGTACTCACAACTACTTTCAAAGCTAAAAATATTAGTGCCACATTTGCAATCTGAAATGTAGACCTCTCTGACTGAATATCTTCAGATCATTTCACATTCTTCTCAGTTTCTTGCTTTTCTTTTCAAACCAACTCCTCCACCAGATCAACCATTTCAGAATCTTTGTTGTTTAACTCATTGCTTTCCCTTTTTCTCCATGCCCTGTCAGTTGCCAGTCCTATTGATTCTACTCTACCATTTTTCTGGCTGTAATTCCTTCCCTTTTTATTTTTATTTCCATCCTTCTAATGTAGAGTATTTTTTTGTCTCTTTAGCTCTACTGCAGGAATTTTCTGATTGGTCTCAACTTCCATCTTTGTCCTAGTAATTCATTCCGCATCAAACACTGCATTAATCACAATAAAACACATCTCTGCCTGTCTCTGACAGAAATGTTCACTGCTTTTTAGTACTTTTTCATTAAAGTTGAGGTTGCTTCAAAACTATCCAAGGTCCTTCACTGTCTAACCTTAACCTTGAGTTCCAGGTGTTGACTCTTTGATACAACCATATTCTATGCCATTCTTTGCACCTTACCCATGCGCTTGTCTGTGTGATCACAATTCCAATTTTACTTTTGGAAATTCTATACCTTCTTCAAGCCCAACTTAGAAATAATTGTAGCACTTCACTATTCTCTTAGTGTCTGTATCATAAACACATTTTTTTTGGTTGTTATATTAGATGAATCATGTAAAGTTGCCGTTTTGTAGGATAAAAATGGTAGAAAATAGGAAATTTTACCTAGTGTAACCTAATATTTTTCCTATTGAATTGGAAGCTCCTTGAAAATAGAATTGAGTTTTGTCTATCATTGTAAATCCCCCAGCATATTGATATTTATAATCACTCAATATTTATTTATTAAATTTAAGAGTTGGTAATACATATCATGTATATTATTTATACTTGGATGTATTATGAATAATTTACTTTGTACTTTTGGCTTGCTTATATTTTTCTACTCTAATTGTTTTTAACATTTTGTGCTTTCATATATAATGTGCATGCAGAAAAATGAATAAAACTTTTTCTACTAAGCCATGGTATCTATTTGTGCAAGTTGTCTCAACTTACTCTTTTTTAAGAGACATAAAGTGTTACCTTTCTTTTGCATACAAATTTTACCTAAGTAGCCAATACTTCTGACCACCAAAGATTTCCTATTTCACATCCCTACCACTTTAGTTTTTGCCATAATACAACTAAGCTCTTTCACATATATTGTGTCTCTCATAATTAACTCATTAATTATTTGTGTGGGTGGGTGGGTGTGTTTGTATGTGCATGTGTGCATTGAGTTATAAGTGGGTATACTAGAGATAAGAGGGGGCTCAAGAAGGGATTCTACCTGCTGAAATGCTGAAATCATGTCTCTATCTGCTTCCTAATTTTTTTTTGGAGGGGGTGGGAAATGGGAGGGTAGACATAGATTTATTTATTTATTTGTTTGTTCTTCTAAAAAAGGGATACATGTGCAGAACATGCAATTTGTTATATAGGTATATGTGTGCCATGGTTGTTTGCTGTACCTATTGCCCCATCCTCTAAGTTCCCTCCCCTCACCCCCAAAAGGTCCTGGTGTGCGTTGTTCCCTTCTCTATGTCCATGTGTTCTCAATGTTGAACTCTCATTTGTGAGTGAGAACATGTGGTGTTTGGTTTTCTGTTCCTGTGTTAGTTTGCTGAGCATGATGGCTTCTAGCTTTATCCATGTCCCTGCAAAAAACATGGGGTCATTCATTTTTTTTTAATTTTTATTTTTGCTTATTAATTTTTATGATGGCATAGTATTCCATGGTGTATATGTAGCACATTTCCTTTACCCAGTCTACCATTGATGAGCATTTGGGTTGGTTCCAATCTTTGCTATTGTAAATAGTGCTATAGTAAACCTACAGGTGTATGTGCCTTTATAGTAGAATAATTTATATTCCTTCAGGTATATACCCAGTAATGGGATTGCTGGGTCAAATGGTATTTCTGGTTCTAGATCCTTGAGGAGTGGCCCTACTATCTTCCACAATGGTTGAACTCATTTACCTTTCCACCAACAATGTAAAAGCTTTCGTATTTCTCCACAGCCTTGCCAGCGTCATCTATTGTTTCTTGACTTTTTAGTAATTGCCATTCTGACGGGCATGAGATGGTATCTCATTGTGGTTTTGACTTGCATTTTTCTGATGATCAATGATGTTGAGCTATTTTTCATATGTTTCTTGGCTGCATAAATGTCTTCTTTTGAGAAGTGTCTGTTCATATCCTTTGCCTACTTTTTGATGGGGTTGTTTTTTTCTTGTAAAATTGTTTAAGTTCTTTGTAAATTCTGGATATTGGACCTTTGTCAGATGGGTAGATTGCAAAAATATTGTTCCCTTTTGTAGCTTGCCTGTTCAGTCTGATGATAGTTTCTTCTTCTATGCAGAGCTCTGTATTTTAATTAGATCTCATTTGTCAGTTTTGGCTTTTGTTGCAATTGTTTGTGGCATTTTAGTCATGAAGTCTTTATCTGTGCCTATGTCCTGAATAGTACTGCCTAGGTTTTCTTCTAGGATTTTTATGATTTTGGGTTTTACATTTAAGTCTTTAATCTATCTTGAGTTAATTTTTGTACAAGACATAAGGAAGGGGTCCAGTTTCAGTTTTCTGCATATGGCTAGCCAGTTTTTCCAGCACCATTTACTAAAAGATCCTTTACCCATTGTTTGTTTTTGTCAGGTTTGTTGAAGATCCAATGGTTATAGATAGGTGGTGTTGTTTATGAGGTCTTTGTTCTGCTCTATTGGTCTATATATCTGTTTCAGTACCAGTACCATGCTGTTTTGGTTACTGTAGCCTTATAGTATAGTGTGAAGTCAGTAGCATGAAGCTTCAAGTTTTGTTCTTTTTGCTTGGGATTATCTTGGCTATATGGTCTTTTTTGATTCCATATGAAATTTAAATTTTTTTGGTCTAATTCTGTGAAGAATGTAAATGGTAGTTTAAAGGGAATAGCATTGAATCTATAAATTACTTTGGGCAGTATGACCATTTTCATGATATTGATTCTACCTACCCATGAGCATGGAATGTTTTTCCATTTGTTTGTGTCCTCTCTTATTTCCTTGAGCAACGGTTTGTAGTTCTCCTTGAAGAGGTCCTTTCATCCGTTGTTAGCTGTATTCTTAGACACTTTATTCTCTTTGTAGCAATTGTAAATGGGAGTTCATTCATGATTTGCTCTCTGCTTGCCTATTGTTGCTGTAAAGGAATGCTTGTGATTTTACACATTGATTTTATATCTTGAGACTTTGCTGAAGTTGTTTATCAGTTCAAGAAATCTGGGCTGAGATGATGGGGTTTTCTAAATATAAATTATGTTGTCTGCAAACAGAAGCAACTTGACTTCTCTTTCTATTTGAATAGCCTTTATTTCTTTCTCTTGTCTGATTGACCTAGCCAGAACTTCCAACACTATGTTGAATAGGTGTGATCAGAGAGGACATCCTTGTCTTGCATCGGTTTTCAAAGGGAATGCTTCCAGCTTTTACGCATTCAATATGATATTGGCTGTGGGTTTATCATAAATAGCTCTTATTATTTTGACATATGTTCCATCAATACCTAGTTTATTGAGAGTTTTTAACATGAAGGGATGTTAAATTTTATCAAAGGCCTTTTCTGCATCAGTGTTAAGAGGCAAATTTACAGCACTAAATGCTCACATCAGAAAGCTAGAAATATCTCAAATCGATGTCCTAAATTCACAGTTAAAAGAGCTAGAGAGGTAAGAACAAACTAATCCAAATGCTGGCAGAAACAAGAAATAACTGAGATCAGAGAAGAATCGAAGGAACTAGAGACACAAAAAACCCTCCAAAAAAATAAATAAATAAACCCAGGAGCTGGGTTTTTGAAAAAATTAACGAAATAGATAGACCACTAGCTAGACCAAGAAAGAATAGAGAAAAGAATCAAGTAGACACAACAAAAAAACGATAAAGGGGATATCACCACTGACCCCACAGAAATACAAACTACCATCAGAGAATACTATAAACACATCTATTCAAATAAACTCTAGAAGAAATGGATAAATTCCTGGAGGCATACACCCTTCTAAGATTAAACCAGGAAGAAGTTGGATCCCTGAATAGACCAATAACAAGCTCTGAAATCGAGGCAGTAATTAACAGTCTACCAACCAAATAAAAGCCCAGGACCAGATGGATTCACAGCTGAATTCTACCAGAACTACAAAGAGGAACTGGTACCCTTCCTTCTGGAAGCTATTCCAAATAATTGAAAAGGAGGGACTCCTCCTTAACTCATTTCTTGAAGCCAGCATCACCCTGATACCAAAGTGGGGAAGAGACACAACAAAAAAGGAAAACTTCAGGCCAATATCTCTGATGAACATTGATGTGAAAATCCTCAATAAAATACTGGCAAACCAAATCCAGCAACACATCAAAAAGCCTATCCACCATGATCAAGTTGGCTTCATTCCTGTGATGCAAGGCTGGTTCAATATATGCAAATCAACAAATGTAATCCATCATGTAAACAGAACCAAAGACAAAAACCACATGCTTCTAATTTTCAAAATGATCAAGCTTTCCTAACAGATTTGCCTTAAGAGGGGAGGGACAGTGGGGAGTGAGGATGGTGAGGAGAGAAAACATGGGGAGAAATACCAGATATATGTGATTGGGGGATGAAGGCAGCAAACCACCTTGCTATGTATGTACCTATGCAACAATCCTGCATGATTTGCACAGGTACTCCCAGAATCTAAAATACAATAAAAAAAATACAGTATCCTGTATTTAAAACCTAACAAAGCAATAAATAAAGTGATTCTAATACAAAATTTTAACTAATATCAAAATTCTCCATATATTCACATTCATGGGATTATGGTATGAATTTTTCAGGGAATTAGAAGCTTCGATACCGTGTAGCCATGGACAATTATGAACATCAGTCTCTGAACATTGGACTCAATCTTTGAGATCAGTCATCCGTATTTCTTTTAGTAGAGACTGAGAAAAGCACATTGACTAGGGTGGTTTTTCAATTATGATGGCCTTTTGAGTAAGGGTGAGGATATTATCACCTGCTGCTAAAATCATTTGCTTTTGATAAAATCCTGGGTTTTAGAAGAACACATATTATTCTAAAAATTAACCTTGTCTATATATGAGCTGTTCACATTGCATGAAAATTCTTTGCAAGAAAATACAAGCAAGCAACTACTTTGCATGGTATTTTTAATATCGCTGTACTTGTTTTTTTTTTTTTTCCCGTTTGCATGTTTTTAAACATTTATGATTTTGTCACTTGCTCCTTATGTTTCCTAGAAGTCAACCATGTACAACTCAAACTTTCTTTCTTCCTTATTATGGTTTCTTAGTAGACTATTTTTTAGATCAATTTTGGGTTCACAACATAATTGGGTGGTGAGTATGGAGATTTCCCTTACATTTTATGACCCACACTTGCATAGACGCTCCTATTATCAATATCCCCTGAGAGAGTGGTACATTTTTTATGACTGATAAACTTTCATTGACACATCATTATTACCTAGAGTGCACATATAGTTTACATCAGCTTTTATTCCTAGTGTGATACATCAAATAGATTTAGACAGATGTATAATGACATGCATCTACTAGTATAGGATGTAGAATAGTTTTACTGCCCTAAAAATCTTTGCTCCACCATTTCATCCCTATCTTCCCTTTAACACCTGGCAAACATTGATCTTTTTGCTATTTCCATAGTTTTAACCTTTTCCAGAATGCCATAGAGTTGATAATTATGCAGCCCTTTAAGATTAGCTTTTTTCAGTTAATAATATACATTTAAGTTTCTTCCATGTCTTTTCATGGTTTGATAACTAATTTCTTTTTGGAACTTAATCATATTTTACTGTGTTGATTTAATACAGTATATTTCACTAACCACCTACTAAAGAATATCTTGTTTCTTCCAGATTTTAGCAATTGTAAATAAAGCTACTGTAAACATTGGTGTGCAAAAGTTTGTGTGGACAAAAGTTTTCAACTTTTTGGGGTAAATATCAAGCAGCACAATTACTAGATCGTATGGAAAGTGTATGTTTAGTTTTGTAAGAAACAGATATACTGTTTTCCAAGTAGCTTGCATTCCCACCAGCAATGAATGAGAGTTTATGTTGGTCCACATCCTCACCAGCATTTGGTACTGTCAGTGTGTTTGGTAATTATAATAAGTGTGTAGTGGTGTTACCTGCATTTCCCTGATGATATAATGTAGAACATCTCTTCATATGCTTGTTAGCCATCTGCATATCTTCTTTGTTGAGGTATCTAGTAAAATCTTCAGCCCATTTTTAAATATGGTTGTTCTCATTGTTCAGCTCCCGCTTATGAGTGAGAACATGTGGTGTTTGGTTTTCTATTCTTATGTTTTCTGAGAATGATGGTTTCCAGCTTCATTCATGTCCCTGCAAAGGACATGAATTCATCCTTTTTTATGGCTGCATAGTATTTCATGGTGTATTTGTCCACATTTTCTTTATCCAGGCTATCATTGATGGGCATTTAGGTTGGTTCCAAATCTTTGCTATTGTTAACAGTGCTGCAATAAACATACACGTGCATGTGTCTTTATAGTAGAATGATTTACAATCTTTTGGGTATATACCCAGTAATGGGATTCCTGGGTCAAATGATATTTCTGGTTCTAAATCCTTGAGGAATCACCACACTGGACACAGGGAGGGGAAAATCACACACTGGGGCCTGTCGGGGGGTGGGGACCTAGGGGAGGGATAGCATTAGGAGAAATACCTAATGTAGGTGATGGGCAGATAGGTGTTATTTTTTACTTTTATTTTAGCTTCGGGGATACGTGTGCAGGTCTGCCACACAGGCAAACTCATGCCACCATGACACGTGCATACCTATGTGACAAACCTGCACCTTCTGCACATGTATCCCAGAACTTAAAGTATAATAATAATAATATTATTAATAATAATCTGGCTGTTTGGTTCTTTACTGTGGAGTTTTAAGAATTCTTTGTAATAGTTAACAGTCATTTATTTGATGTGTCCTTTGCAAATATTTTCTCCCAGTCTATGGCTTGTCTTCTCATTCTCTTGATGCTGTATTTCACATAGTAGTTTTTAATTTTAATGGAGTTCAGCTAATCAATTATTTCTTTCATAAATCAGGCCTTTGGTGGTATAGCTAAAAAGTTATTGCATACCCAAGGTCATGTTATCTTACAGGAGTTTTATAGTTTTATGTTTTAAATTTAGGTAGGTCTATAATCCATTCGGGGTTAATTTTTGTGAAAAGTGTAAAGTGTCTAGATTTATTTATTTATTTATTTGATGTATAGTTGTTCCAGCACCAGTTATTGAAAAGATTATGTTTTTTCATTGTTTTGCTTTTTCTTCTCTGTTAAAGATCAGTTAACTATATTTATGAATGCCTTTTTTTCTGGGCTTTCTATTATCTTCCATTAATCTGTTTGTCTATTCTTTCAATACCACACTGTATTTGATACCTGTAGCTTTATATTATGCCTTGAAGTTCGGTTGCATCCATCTTTCAACTTACTTCTTCTCCTTCAATATTTTGTGGGTATTTTTGCCTCACCATATAAACTTTAAAATCAGTTTGTTAATACTCACAAACCACTTTTGGAGATTTTGGTTGGGATTGCACTGAATCTACAGATCAAGTTGGAAGAAACTGATATCTTGGTAATATTGAGTCTTCCTATTAACAAACATGGAATAACTCTTCATTTATTTAGTTATTCTTTGATTTCTTTTAACAGAGTTGCATAGTTTTCCTCATATAGATTTTGCAAATAGGCTATTAGAATTATACCTAAATATTTCATTTCTCAGGGTGCTAATGTAAATAGTATTGTGTTTTTAATTTCAAATTCTATTTGTTTATTGTTGGTATATAGGGAAGCAACTGAATTTTGTATATTAATTTTGCATACTGTAAACTTTCTATAATCACTTATTACGTCTAGGAGGGTTTTTTTTTTTTTTTTGGTAAATTTTCTCAGATTTTCTACATAGACAATCATATCACCTGCAAACAAAGACAGTTTTGTTTTTCCTTCCCAATCAATATGCCTTTCATTTCCTTTCTTTGTCTTGCTGGCTGAGCTAGGTTTTCTAGCACAATGTTCAAAGAGTATGGTGAGAGGGGACATCCTTGTCTTATTCCGGATTTTAGTTGGAAAGCTTTCAGTTTCTTAACATTAAGTATGATGTTAGCTACATATTTTTATAGATTTTTTTTAATATTAAGTTGAGAAAGTCTCAATATATTCTTAGTTTACTGAATGTTTTCTTTTTAAAACCATAAATGGGAGATGGATTCTTCCAAATGCTTTTATTTAAATCTATTAATATGGTGTGATCCTTCTTCTTCAGTCTGCTGATATGATGCATTACATTAATTAATTTTCCAGTGATGAGCTAGCATTGCATACTTGAAATAAATCTCATTGGATCATTGTCTTTTTATACACTGTTGGATTTAATTTGCTAATACTTTTTGAAAATTTTTACCTCTTTGTTTATAAGATATATTGGTTTGTAGTTTTCCTTTTTTGAAGTGTCTTTTTCCAGTTTTGGTAGCCTGATATAATTACTGGATAAATGGAACTACTGTAAATAAGTTCCACTAAAACCCCTGCAAGTTAGGCTCTAGTTACATATTTTCTCTCGAGGGCAGAATTTGTTAAGAAAAACAGATCTTTTGTTTTTCAAACACATTTCAAAATAATTACTTTTCCTCTCTCGCTGAAAATAGCAGGGAGAATTATTTTTCTCCAATATTCACTGTAAAAACTTGGTCAAGCTTCTGGAGATAGAAGTCACAAAAATGTGGGAGCCCCTATGATTGGGTCTCCCTGGAGTTTTTGACTTTCAGATTTATCTACTGAGCCTGTAGCAATTTGTCAAGTACAATTCAGGTTTTCCTACTCCAGCACTGGTTCCCACAGAGATTTCTGCTTAGGAGGTTCCTGTACCAGTAAGTTGTAATTATCCCTATTTGCCTTCTATCTCCAATTTTGAGGGCAGAGTTATGCCCTGTGACTTCACTTCTCCTAGAGCTCTAAGAAAAGTTGTTAATGTTTTAGTTTGCTCAGCTTTTTACTTGTTAGAACAAAGTTGTGACTGCCAAGGTCCTTAAATGCTAGGCCAGAAACTCTAAGTCTCTGGACTGATTTACAATAAAGAAAAACAAAGAAATAAAGAAAAAGCAACACAGGTACTATTTTTAAAAGTGAATCACTTGTGATCTGAACTCTGGCTTTCTATTTTTAACTCTCCAATATCTGATAATCTCTAGATTTTTGACGTACATAGGAATTTTTACTTAAGTTATAGATATCAAAAGTAAAAGGCAATGACGTGAAATAAAATTCTGCAAGGTTTAGTTTGGGATTTTTTTGAGGTTGTCATTATATACCTATTATATTCAAGCTTTTAAAAATGTTAGTCCCGATGTCACATGCCTTTTACAATAATATTGACTTACATGTAAAACAGTTTGCCCTTTCATTAATGCAGTTATTAGAAAAAATGGTAAGAAGTATGAAAGTGATCCCTCAATTCACAAAGTGCCATTCTTTTCCATATTAATCATATCTCAGTGACAGTATTTTTGATCATGAATCACTATTCCCCACTCAAGCAATATACATTTTAAACTACAACATATATCATAAATTTCTCATTCATTTTTCCTTTCACAACTAAGAGTAATTATCAAAAAATGTAAAGAAATTTGAAACACCAGGATGATAAGCCAAGTATAGAAGCAGAAAATTTTATACAGTATTCTTGTTTTTTTTTTAACTCTAGAAATACATGTTATTATTAGTAATATAATTGATATTATTCTCATTAATAACCTAAACTAACAAAATAATTTTTGTATCTATAATACATGTTCTCTTTATTTGCTTATGACACTGGATTGCTTAAAGGTCATAGAACAGAAATAAGAATAAAAATGTGTGTTTTTGTCCCTGAAACAGATTTTTAACAATGTTTATTCAACTGCTTTGTTGCATAGACACTAGAAATAGCTGAATGTTATATAGAAATTTTTAGAATGATTATATCAATATTTCTAAAATATTTGACAGAATGTTGTGTAATTTGTAGATTTTTTTTTACAGGGAATAAGAGGTATAAATTATTAATAGCAATACTACTAAGTATATTCGAATCCAAGTAGATTGATAGGCATGTTACATCTATATTCTATTCTCTAATTACCGTAGGCCACACTTGTGTTATAGAAATCACTTAGATAATTAAACAGTTTTGTCATGTGATTATTCTTGCCTATCCGTAAAATTCACGATTAATGACTGGAAAAGACGGCAAAGTGAATATTTTCCTTCTTCGGTAATGGATTATTGAGTTAACAATTTTTACATACTATTAAAACGATTTTGCCTACAACATCAAACCAGGCTGAAAAATGAAAGACAAATGAACAAACAAACAAACAAACAAACAACCTGTAATGATTTGTTTGAACTGTCTTTCTTTATCTACACTGTCAAAAATTTAGTTGCAGGATAAAAATTCTTTCTTTTCTTTCCTCCAACGAATCAGTGTGTATTATGTGTGTGGCCTCAACCTAATTAATATACCACCCCATAAAATCCCTACGTTATGCATTCCCTGGACCAGTTCATTGCTAATTGGTGGAAATAAAGCTTGTTAAATGGGCTATTCATCTTGGATATAATTATACATATAATATTTAGCTTCTGAAAGTGATTTGTAGCACACACAATTTGAACCTCTCTGTGACATGTTAATGGGGATTTCTTATCAATTTATAAGCTACACACAGAGAAGAAAATCTGATTTTTTAATCCACACAATTTTAAGTGTAGATAAAGGGTTTCATTTGACACTGTCTTGGCACAAAGGTGTTTTTTTTTTTTTTTTAAAATTAGTCATAAAACTAGTGAAAATGAGATATTATAAATATAAGTTATTTGCTTTTCATGACTTTGTTTCTATCAAGCTAATTTCAATAACATTTTAAAACTGCTTGCAAATGATAATTAACATCTATTTTGGAGTTTTGCTATGTGTAAATACAACTGGAAATTAATTTTATTCACTATTCAGTCACTTCAGTAGAGAATATTATATTTTCAAATCAATCATTATCCAATTAATTTTGAAGGATAAACAGGACAATTGCAATACTGTTATTTTTCATTTACTTCCATTAAACATTCATTTTTGGTAATCAGAGAATTTTGTATCAGCTGTTTTTTACCTTTAAGGTTTGCTTCTGACACTTTAATAAATTAATCTGTAGTCTGTGCTGGAAGGTAACTGATTTTTTTTGGCTCAGCCCTGCCTTTGACACATGTTCATTTATTACTATTTATTCCATCAGCTGACTCACTTGAGGCTAATTCTGATGAAGTGCTTTCAAACAAGGACCACTATTGGTTTATATTAATGAGGAAATGGTAAAATGGCAGCTTCGGAACAGAAGAAATTAAAAAAAGAAAAATTATGAACCTTTGAATCAATTTGTCTATGAGTCATAAAATAATTAACTGTAAAATATGAAGCTGAAAAGTATTATTCTCAATAGACCCTGATGTTTTGCCTCATTTAGGAATTCTGTATTAAGAAAAAAAAACAGGGAGAAAGATTGAAAATAAAGATAGCCTTACAGTCATATTTAGAAAGAAAAATTGTGTAGAAAAGCTTGAGTTCGGAAGAAACAGATTTAATCATTTATCTGGAGTTGGATGATAAAAGTCCCTTCAACTTTTATGTTTGCACTCTAATTTTTCTATCATGTTATCTTCTCTAGTGGCATTTTTTTGTTATAAAAGGAGATATTTGGGGGAGATTATTCTACAGATAAACATTCTCTGGGTAACATACTGTTCACTAAGAATGTAATCTTCAAGCTTCTATACTATAAACATACAGTTATGGTTAACCCATTCTGTCTCTCTAGTTCAGTTAATTTCACAGGCCTATCACAAACTCAAAATATATAAAATATATCATTTCTAAAATTTCCCTATATTTTTTGAAGCACAATAAAACCATGAGCCATCTTCTTTAGCTCTCTGATTTTAGGTTTTTCCGTTTTAAAAATACATACATCTTAAGAGATATAGCTTATATATCTTGTCTGCATAAAGATCATTATAAATATATCTCTTTAAACATATTAAGACATATTTATAATGATTGTTTTGTAGACAAAATGCATGCCTCCAATCAACTTGGACTTGAAGGTATCTAGAGCTTCAGCTCTTCTGAAGGGATCATGGTGTATTTATTTTTCACAATTAAGCCTATTTATCAAGATTGGAGTCTTTCGCATATTTTTATAAAATTTAGCTTTTAATAAATAAAAACAAGAACTCTATGTTCTATAGTGATTCATGATTATATTTTCTTTGAAATTGTATCTTAATTTGATGTAAAAGAAGTACTAAGTCAGCTTATTCTAGTGAGAAATTATTAGAATTAGGAAAAAGAGAATTACTATTTCCCAGATATGATCCTAACTAGCTAAAACACATTGGTAAATAAATCATTTACCCCTTCTGATAATCAAGTTTTTTGAGACTCAGGGAAATAAATTCAAGGCAGTGATATGTGTCCTCATTGTTTTTAATTAGTTATTTTGCTTTAAAGTCATATCTCATGCTTTTCCTTGAATTCATTGTAGATGGGGAAAATATATCTGGCCCAGAATATGGGCCTCTGCTCTTGAGGCCTTGTCCTTAAAACATGGCTCAGATGTTTACTAGATATCTAGCCATCAACACATTGCTTAGCCTCAGTATGCCTCAGTTTCTCCATCTATTTAAAAATATGGTAAATAATAGCACCTCGCTCATAAGGTTGTTGTGAAGATTTAATTACGTTAATACATGCAAAGAAGTCACAGCACATGGGAAAATTCTTAATAAATGTTATAATTTTAAATTTTATTTAACAAATATATTTATAAGCAATAAGCCACATTGTTGAAGCAAGAATAAACCTAATATGCACACTTTACCGTCAAGCTGCTTGATATCTAAACAGGAGACAGACAAAGTAATGTGTTTTTAATATGTTATGATAGGTGATCAATTATAAGTTTATACAAGCTAACATGGAAGCTTAGGGGAGAGGTACCTACCTCAACCTGGGGAGGGGCTGGTCAAAAAGTTTCAAAAAGGAGGTCACACTTAAAATGAGTGTGGAAAAGGAGAACGATAGTCAAAGAGGTAAAAGAGAGGGTCCTAACATATAGGCATGAGAGAAAAAGTGGCTTTATTGAGAAGAAACCAACATCAACATTACTGGATGTTAACATCCTCTGTCGGTGTGAGACAGACTAGCATCGGATTGTGCAAAAACTTTCATGCTATACTAACAGGTTTGGACTTTCTCTTGACGTGAAATCATTTAATATTTTGAGAGCAGCAACTTGAAAAAATTTTCGGCTTAACAAAATAAATCGCCGGTAGCAGTGTTAAAAGGTGAACTAAGTGAGCAATATTGGTAAGAAATAACAACAAAGGAATGCTCAAGTGAATATTACCAAATTCATATTTTAGTCCATAATGTAATCGTGTATTGGGTAATTTAAATAAATTCTGACATCAGGAGAAAATCACAATGCTATAATACTAAGTGACATAGCTAAGATACAAATTAATTATCTGGTGGCACATGTATTTTAAGTACTTTCTAGTACTTTTAAATGTTACTTGTGGCAGAAATTATGTGAATTTTATTGTCTACTTTTATTTTTCTTTATTTTCACATTGTCCTCAATAAGCATGCATTTATTACCTTTGTTACAAGAATAATATATACTTTTAAACATTTTAAGTTATATCAGTTGAATTAAATTCTGGTGAGTTTCTCTCTTCCCCTCTGGTACAGCAAAAATGATGCTGATGTACTTTTTAATTATGTTGAGTTTGTTAGATATAAAATGCTTGTCCCTTCTATTTTATATAATGTGATATGCAAAGCCATTTTACTGGTTAGCAGCTGTAGGACACTTGTGCAGTTTGAATTATGAATTATATTTGGGTTTTAAGCATTTTTTTTTTGTTATACAAGGTTAGATTTTCCTCCCTTATCTCAGAAAGGAAACTAAAAAAATAGAGTAAAATCAAGAAACATGTTAACATACGTCATATACAAACAGACACAGGAGACTTTCAAAACTTTTTTCTTAGACTAATGATTTAACAATAACTATGCCTTATTAAGTCCATATTTTAAATATTCTAAAAGAATTTTGATTTAACATTTTCAACTTTTATATTATAGTAAGGGAAATAAACCATAGATTGGAATATATATATATATATATATATATATATATATATATATATATATATAAATTGTTTTGTTAACTAACATGAAATGTGTACTGATGTTATTAGCTACAAAGACATAGAGAAAGTTTACAAAAAATATGTTACAAGTAAAACACATGAAATAGAACAAATATTTTTCTACTACCTTGATGCCTTCTATCCACATCCTAATCAAAATAGTACGGTGATTCAAGCCAAACTCTGTAATTTGAAATATATCTATATATCTATTATTATTTTCAAAATTAATTTATCAAAAATTATCTCCTCCTATTCCAGGATATCCTTCAATATAAAGTAAAGTAGATAATGACCAAGATAAAAAAAAAATTCATGCTTTCTCATGTTGATGATGAATAAAGCATATTGATATGGGGGTTGTTTCATAATGAATTACATCTATGATGACTTAGTATTAGGGTTACAGGCCTTAAAAACTCAACTACTGAGACTTGTTAGAAAGCTAAATTATTAATATAGATTAATTAATGGCCATTCAGGGATTACAAGTTGAGATATCACCAGTTTCCTTAGGCAAATCATTACTGATTAATAAAGACAATTTTATGAATTAGCATGAAATTAAAAGTCTACTAATATGAGTAGCAAGATATGTTATATAAATTCCAGAAGCATTGCTAATAACTCATTTGAAATGTAGATTTTATTTTTAATTTTGACTTATAGAGAGCTCTCCTTGGTTGGCATAAGGAATTATTCCTGAACAGATAATTCTTTGGCTTTTGTAAGGGGATGGTATTTAGAGCTGTATTTATTAGCTTTTCTTGTCTCTTAAACATTTATGAGCTAGTTCTTTATCATCCGAATGTCAAGGGAGCAAGAAAGATGAGCTGGAAAAAAGATACTATGAGACCTTGTGGACGATGAAGAGATATGATCACAGGTAGGGATTCTGTCTCAGGATGTTTTAAATATGTCAAAGCACATTCTCTCAAGATCCACTCAAAGGCTTGATGAAGGAATAGGGGGAAAATTAAAGGTATTCAATGAGGCATAAACTGCAGTAGGTGAGCAAAAACGTAAAGCTCGTCTCATTCATTCATCTCCTTAATTTCTCAGAATTACCATTTCAGGAATGTACATCTCTATTAAGAAGAAAAAAAGAGGCCCTAAAACATCATTATATTTCAATGTTACGACAGTCATTCTAGAGACAGGTGTGTGTGTGTGTGTGTGTGTGTGTGTGTGTGTGCAGCAGTAGTAGCTCATTCTTTGTTCTAGAGACAATGAGAATACTTGTCCTTGAAATTACAAACAATAGCAGTGTTTGAATAATATTTCTAAATATGCAAGATAAATTTATGTTATTAAAATGTGTTCTCTTTCTCTGCAGATATATCATTTCAGTCCTGTAATTTTATATGCCATCTAGATGCCAATGCATCTCATTGTTATGTAGCTCTTAAACTACTGACTCACCTAGCCAAGTGACTAATGTGTTAAATGCCTAAAATTTATTTCAAATCAGCATATCAATCCATGTACCCTTAATAGGCCCTTCTCCAAACTCATCATCTCCCATTATTTCACATCTTAGTAAATATGCTTGCACTAAACTGCTTCTTCAGGCTAAAATATTTGATACATCATTGACTCCTCTTTCTTTCACACTTCACATCTAATCCATCAGAAACTAAAATATACCCCATAGCCAATCGTTTCTCATTATCTCTATTATTACTGCCTAGCTGAAGCATTAATTTCTGCTTTGCAATACCCTCCTAATTGGTGTCTTTGTTCTACACTTGTTGACTACTGATTCTTCTTTATTCAGTAGTCAGATTGTTTTAAAACATAATCTGATTGAATCAGATCTCTAGTCAAAATCTTCCAGTGGCTCACATCTCACTTACATGAATAAAAAGGCTTTATAAGAATACAATAAAAAAAAAAAAAGCAAACAGTAAAAGTTATTTCCACGGCCTAGTAGGCATTACATGACTTAGTTCTGTTACTTTGCTGGTTTTATTTCCAACCACTTATTTTGCTCAGTGTGCCTCAGCCAACCAGACCTCGGGAGGTTTCTTAAACATGCCAAACAACTCTACCCCAGAACTTAATGTCATTTGCTACTTTCTGTAACAAGAGCATTCTTCTTTTATATGGCCACAGTAATGATTGCTTCATTACTTAGCTGTCTGCCAAACATTACCTCATTACAGAGGCCTGCCATGCTAATCTATATCTCTCATTTATATGACAAAAATATCTCTATTTCCTTATTTTTTTCACTCCCACTTATAATATAATCTCATGAAAGCCAGGATATTTTTTTTCTTATTTCTCCGTACCTAGGGCCTACTTGGAAGAAAATCTGCACTCAATAGAAACATGTAGAACAACTGAACACTGTTGCAGAGAAAATATTTCATTTTTCTTAAGTACTTGTGGCTCTTCCATAGAAAAATAAAGAAAAAAATCAAGAAAATATTGTGGGTGTTAAGTATTTTTTCCTTTATAACTTCAAAAATAGTCTCTTCTATGTTGCTAAATGACAATTTTAGACCACCCTTTCATGATCTCCTGACGTATTTTTATAATCAAGATCACTACAATAAGTATAGAATGGTTTTTATAGCTCCTGTTTCTTTCACTATTTCAACCATCGAATGCTATCATTTACCTAGTTTGAGAAAAAGTTAGAGACTGACTAGAAGAATATGCAACATCAAGTGAAAGTAGCTGAGGGGGAAGTTTATAGGCATTAGATGTCGTCAGGTCTAGTCTAACACAATATATTCGTAACAACCTGCTACCAATGGAACATAAATTTGGTGCAAAGCTTTCTAACACCCAAAATGAAAAGAGAAATTAGTTGTGAAAATTCCTGTTTTATAAGAATCAAAGGGATCAATTGCTCAGAAAAAATATTCTAGATGCTAAGTTTTTTTGGGATTTCTTTCAAGATCCTCATACCGATGACACTATCAATGTGATAAGTGAGGTGATCAACAAAGCCACTTCTTATAAAGCCTCTGATACTTATACACAAGCTTAAAATCATCTACTATGGGCATGGTGGCAGTGAGGAGAAGCATCCTGGGAGATTCGAATGGCCTACAAACACAGCTCTCTTTTCTACTCAAATCCTTAAGTGGATGCCCAATATCTGGAGGAATAGAGACTTAGTAGACTTCAAACCATTCTCCCCAATTGCACATGTTTGATAGATACTGAGTCAGGATGAATTTGAAATGATGCTTTCTGATGTACTTGCAGTGCAGCTTGTCACGCTGGCAGTTAAACCCAAATGCAGGTGCCCAAAGAAGCATAAAGACTGAAAGGCAAGGAGGAAGGTGGTAGAATTAAACCTTGAATGAAAACTCAGAAGTTTATCAAGAACCTTGCCATCCCACCTCATCTCAAAAATGACTATGATACATTCGTTCAGAAGTAGTCACAATTCTCTTATAAAATAATTTTGCATTCAGTTAAATTGTAGACAAAATACTGTGTTTGAGTCCATTTTGGGAGCAAGAATTATCATGTCTCCTTCACTTTTGATGTCATTGGTGTCACAACAAAATAACTCACCATATAAAATAATTTTTTTTTATCAAGCCAAATTAGGATGGATAGGTGAAAATGTTTATGTATCCAGATCATTTAAAAGTGATATATTTTTAAGAATCAGGCTGTAAGATAAGGGTGAATGAAGTATATCCATCCCTTACTCAATTCAATATTCTCAATATTTTATCAAGAGAGTCTGACAACTGATTCTGACTTTCTCTGTAATATTACAATATGAGTTTGTTTTTAAATGAGCATTAATAAATTATTGAGGTCTTACAACTTAAACCATATCCAATTTTTTGATAATGGAGCTACAAGCCACAGAAAGAAAAATAAAATTATATTTTCCATAAATAAAATACCACTTATATTCTTTTAAAATAATGACTGCATGTTAAATATTGACATTGTGATGTTAATTCCTCTTTATGCCCATTAAAGGGGCTAATTTAGAGTATTTGCAAATTTTATTAAGGTTTTTGATTCTAAGCTGTCTACATTTGGAAGATAACTTGGGACATGGAAAATATAACTTTCTAAAATTTCAACAATAATCATTTTTGCCTATAGTAATGCTTCTCAAACTTTAGTATATAAAATAAAATGTCTTAAATCGTTGATTATGATATGCAGAAATATCTAGACGTTAACATTTTGATTTGGGTGATCCTAATAGAGATATCTGCTATATTTTGTAAAACACTGGTCTAGAAAAAAATGAACTTTGTTTTATAGAATGAGATCACTGATATAATCAATTTCTTTAGTTTTTGAAGGAGAGATTTTTAAATAACTTGTTTAATTTTTTGTGCATATTTAAGAATATTTTTCTGTCTGTTAATCAACTTCTCAATCCACTGCAGTAGTGGTCCCCAGAATGATATGCAAGAACCCCTGTGGGTTAATAAATCTATCTCCAAGGGGGGAAAAAAACTCACTTTTATTTCTATTTATTTTGCACTTCAACATAATGCATGTGGCATAGTAATGCATTGGTATAGTAGAAATGCATTTAATTTATACATAAATGTTTATGAGCATTCTGCAGACATTTGTTCAAAATTATTTTTATTGGTATGTTGAAAGTGTTGGCTGCTTCCAAATTTTTGCTACTGTGAAAATCTACTTTTATACAATAAAATACTATTATCCATAAAAAAAAAATAGAATAAGATCTTGTCATTTACAACAACATGGATGAAAATGGAGGTCATTATGCTGAGTGAAGTAAGGTAGGCACAGAAAGACAAACATCTCAGTTCTCACTTACTTGTGGGGTCTAAAAATCTAAACAATTGAACTCATGGAGATAGAGTAGAAGGAAGGTTACCAGAAGCTGGGAAGTGTATCAGGGTATTGCGGGGAGATGGAAACGATTAATGGGTACAAAAAGTACTTAGAAAAATAAATAAGACCAACCGTGTAATAGCACAACAGGGTAACTACGGTCAATAATTATTTAATTGTACATTTTAAAATAACTAAAAGAGTATAGTTGGATTCTTTGTAACACAAGGATAAATGAGAGGACAGATACCCCATTTTACATAATGTGATTATTATGCATTGCATCCCTGTATCAAAATATCTCATGTATCCCATAAATATATATCCCTACTGTGTCTCCACAAAAATTAAAATATGAAATTAAAAAGAAATGTTGGATATCATTGCATTAGAAAGAAGTGCTCACTTTTCATTACCCATAGGAGAAGAAATAGTAAACATATCTTAATGCCTATAAATACATTAACTACAAGCTACGGACTGTGTGTAGATTATGGGGAACATTTTGTTGTTTAGTTAGATAATAATTTTTTTCAGAATCAGTTCTACTTTTTCAAGATTTCCCTGAAATTTCAACAAGTCATGGAATTAACCTAAATTCAAGTTTTGTATTTGCTTATGTTAAAGCTGAGGCAGAAGGAAATTGAGATTCGAAGTACCTGAATTTACAGTTCATGCTTTTAATCCCTGTTTTTTTTTAAAGGCAAGAACAGTTGCTTGTTTTCTTTTAATGTTTCATTAATTTATTTTTACTTGTGTTGTTGCCAGGCAGAGAATAGGTAACTTGGACTTAAGATAGTGGTAGGTGGAGGTGGGGCATCTTTTAATGTCTGCTCCTATAATTCTTCCTTTATTACTCAATATCTGATCTTTATTTTCCCTTAGTATATTAAACTGGCACTATTTTTGATAATTTAAAACAAAAAGAAATCATTAAATACAGGAAATTGCCTAGCAGAGGTGCTAGATATGAACAACTAAAAGCAAAGTCTTGCAGAGTTTATAAGAAGATTCCTAAATTCAAATGTTCTCACCAACCTCACTGTACTCAGGGGTTCTCCAGCAATCACAACCAGTTTGTTCTGTGGTGTCTCTGGTCAGTAGGCTAAGAACAAAACTGTCAAATACTCAAAAGGAAGCATGAAAAGATTGGCCAATGCCATAAGGGGCCAATGAACTAGCTGTACTCGAATTTGATTTTATTTCTTCACAGTTCACTATTATGCCCCCACTGACACCAGGTAGGAGGCAAAAAGGTTAATAAGTCAAATTAGAAGTTAAATAAATATGCTCCATGTTAAATTCATTCTTGAATTTTTAGCCATCTTGTTAACAGTCAAAATGTGCAAAGGGTTAAAGTAATTTTTTTTTTTTTTTTTTTTTTTTTGAGATGGAGTTTTGCTCTTGTTACCCAGGCTGGAGTGCAATGGCTCAGTCTCGGCTCACCGCAACCTCTGCCTCCTGGGTTCAGGCAATTCTCCTGCCTCAGCCTCCTGAGTAGCTGGGATTACAGGCACGCGCCACCGTGCCCAGCTAATTTTTTGTATTTTTAGTAGAGACGGGGTTTCACCATGTTGACCAGGATGGTCTCGATCTCTTGACCTCGTGATCCACCCGCCTCGGCCTCCTAAGGTGCTGGGATTACAGGCGTGAGCCACCGCGCCTGGTGGGTTAAAGTAATTTTTAAGAATAAAAATATATTGAAAAGTTGATTTTATTGGGCAGTGACAAAGTCTTAACAACAGTTACCTTTCTGTTTTTTCTTATACATAGAAAACATTTCATTAAAGACATTAAGTGAACTAATGTAAATCCTGTGTGCTTTTCTAAACACAAGTTCATTTTAAAGTCTACTTCATTGGTTGTTAATTGAAATCTATCACTTTTATTATAAATGCCATTAAAAGTCAGTGGACAGTATAATATTACTCCATATTTTATTATAGTCTATTAGTATAATGATTCTAGAAGCAGTGAACTGAAGTTGCTTATTAAACCAAAAAGAAGGAGAAGGAGGTAGTGGAGGAGAAGGAGAGGGGGAGAGGGAAGGGAAGGAAGAGGGCAGGAGAGAAAAAAAGAAGGATAAAAAGAAATAAGAAAGGAAAAAATGCAAAGCCTGTCCATTTAAAATTGCAATATTCTCATTCGTTGCACAGTTTTAAAATCATTTTGAAAGACTAATTTTCATAAGTCCTGATATCTTTCATTTTGCAAACACAGCCTAGGAAGAAAAAATGGCACAACCTGTTGGTCTCATACCACCATCTCATTTGCGAGTAATGGATTATCAATGTTTATCCTTATGTTTTTTAAGATGAGGACAGTTTTTGAAAGTTCTAGCAGGGGGCGGAAGCCACTCTCATGGTTTGGTGATAGAAAAACGATGCTTTCTTGAGGAAGGTCACCATTTCAGTGGAATAGTTTGAATATTAAGAAATATGAACATTAACTTGTTCTCCACCTGAGTATCATGCCATTTCCTCACCTAAATGCCCCTGCATGTGATCCATAAAAACCTGCCCAAAGTAGTCCCATGTCCTATTCCAGCCTCGTCCTCTCCTGTTACCCTTGTCCCTATCTCCTTTTATTATTCGTTCTTTCCATACTTTTTTCCTTATATGCCTCTAGCTTAGTAGCCACTGGCTTCCTCTTAGCATGAAACATTCTTCTCCTTCAATTAAGGTAAAAATTTTAAGTGCTCTCTCTAGCTCAAATGTCACATTGTCCCGGTAGGCTGTGTGTGTGTGTGTGTGTGTGCGTGTGTGTGTGTGTGTGTGTTTGGCAGTGGAAGTGCACCCCTGTGATCCCTTTCTGTGTTTTTATGCTTTTTTAAAATTTTTTTTTGGCAGCACTAAGCATCTCTCTATTTTTTTCTAAGTTATATTTTTTATTTTTTTAGAGACAGGTTCTCACTATGTTGTCCAGCCTGGACTTGAACTCTTGGGCTCAAGCAATCTTCCCACCCTCCCACCTCAGCCTTCATAGGTGCATACCACAGCTCCTGGTTTCAGCAAATCTTATCTAAGTCTTCCATTGTATGTTTTTTTTCTCCCTTAGTCCATGAGGACTGTACCTTTAATTTTGTTTTTATTTCTCTGGAACGCTATAAATATTTAGTAGATGTTTATTGAATGAATAAAGAACCTATTGCTTTGAGGTGAACATGGAATTCTGAAAGGTTTACAGAGTTATTGTTTAATATCTGTAGGGAATTGATTCCGGGACTCCCTGCAAATACCAAACTTTATGGATGCTTAAGTTCCTCATATAAAATCGTTTGGTGTTTGCATATAACCTGTGCACATCCTCCCATATACTTTAAATCATCTCCTGATTCCTTATAATGCCTAATATAATGCATGTTTTATGTAAATAGTTGGTATATTAGTATTGTTCAGAGAATAATGGCAAGAACAAAAGTGTGTACATATTCAGCACATACTATGATTTTGTTCTGAATATTTTTTATCTGAGATTGGTTGAATCTATGAATGTGGTACTCACATACAGAAGGGCAACTGTATACCTCTGCAATTACAGAAATGTGTTCAACCTTGGAAGTTGATGGCGTCTATTTATTGCTAAAATCCCTCTGCCTCAAAAAGACATATCTCCAAGTTATATTAGCATTATGACAGTAGTTGGCCTTAGAGAGACAGAATAATGTACTGATCAAAAAATAGGGACTTTGGAACTCAACTTTCATGCACCTATAGAGACTGAGGTAGAAGGGTAGGAGGATTGCTTGAGCCCAAGAGTTCAAGTCCAGGCTAGGCAACATAGTGAACCCTGTCTCTAAAAAAAATAAAATATATAACTTAGAAAAAATAGAGAGATGATTAATGCTATCAAAAAGAAAAAAAGCATCACAAACAGAAAGGGCGTGCAAGGGTGCATTTCTACTGTCAAAACACACACACTGTAGTTCACAGTGTAGCTCTGCTACTCACAAGCTCTGTGATCCTGAATTAATTCTCTGAATAGTTTCCTCATCCAGAAAATAAAAACAATGATAGTCTCAACTTTACATGGTTAATGGGAGGCTCAAGTGAGTTAATACATAGGAAAGCATTTGGAAGATTAAATAAGGTAAACACTTAATACATGCTATTTATAAATAATTAGAACAAAGATTTATTACATTAAAAATAATCATGTCAATACTTGAGTGGATATTGAAGATGGCTTGGATATAATAGGAAATTTGCAGATTTTACTCTCATATTCCAGTTTTAGATACATATTTCTCAAAAAAATGATTACAAGCTACCTTTTTCTCATGTTAGACAGATCTTACTATAACCATTTTGAAAAGGTAAAAGAAAGTTTTACTTTAAGTCAAACTTGTACAAACTTTATAAAACATGTTAAAATATGCCCTTGGCTGACAGACAAAATGGGCTCCTCATAGCTAACTGAGGTGCTCAAAGTTAAAACAGAATTAGGCTGCTATGCTGGGTGAAGGAGTAGTCACGTACTCTGTTCTCAGAAAGATGTCGTAAAAGCGTATCAGGACCTCCCTTTCTACAATCAAACCAAACAAGTTCCTGCCATCATTGCCATGATAAACTGCAGCTGGAAATCTGTCCCACCCCTCCCCTGACCATTTGAAAGAAATATCTGACAGAGACTTCTGACTCGGACTTGGAAACCCCCAGTCAGAAATCAACTATTTTGACCAATCAGAAATGGACACGTTTGAATCCCTCATTTGCATAAATGGACCTGATTGAGAACAGAGGGGATCACTCTCTCTATGTAAGCCAGCCTCTCACTTTGTTCTTTGGAGAGTACACTTCCACTTTTACCAAAGGCTGTGCCTCCTAAAGCTGCAGATGTGTGTTTTTTTTTTCAAAAAAATAAAGCTCTCCATTTCACCTCCATAGATATCATAGTCGCTTGTTAACAAATACTTGAGGTGTTTGCTGTTTCCGTAAGAACAGAAAAATTGTAAAGTTATCTGTGTGTGCCAAAACAAACCACGATCAATACAGAATTGATCTCATATGCACATTAAAAATTTAAAATCTTAGCTAAAGATTACTTCTAATGCTCGCAAAGATATTTATCCAACAACATACAGTGGTTAGCATTCAAATCAATTTCTATGCCATCGGTCTCCTCCCTGAATTTCCTACACCAATAAAACTGTGGCTGGGCTTGCTGAACTAATGTGGAATGGATCATTGGTGATATGAAGGTGGAGAGTGAAAGTGGGAAAGGGAGACAGATGACAAACACATAAATAACTGTAGAGAGTGGTAAATGCTATGAAAAAAATAAGACAAGTTAGAGATAGAGTGACTGGTAAGTCAGACAACCCTTCTCTGAGGAGGTAACTTTTGACCTGAGGCATGAAAGGCAGAAGAAATCAGGCTTCCAAATTCCTGGAAGCAACTTATTTCAAAAAATTAATGGTAGCACAAAAGTCCTGAGGGACAAATAATCTTGGCCTGTTTGAAGGACTGTCTGGAAAGAAGGATGGTGTGGTTACAGTGTAGTAAGTGAAGGTCAGAGTGGAACTTGGTAAATGCAGAGAGGGCAACAGGGGGTCAGGTCATGGACCAGAGTTTGAAGTTAAGTTGAAGATTAAATGAGAAAGCATTGGAGGACATTAAGAATGACTGTGGCATACTCTATTTTACGTTTAACAATAACATTTTAATTGCTCTAGGGATAATGGATTCTATGTGACCAGAGAGAGAGCAATTTTTGGGGGAGAGAGAGATAACAGATGCCTTGCCATTCAGGTTTGCTGCAGAGATGGAGAGAAAATAACTGGGATACAATTTGGAAGGAGAGTTGACAGTACTTACTGATGAATTTATTCATTCAACAGATGTGTAATAGAACCCACTATGGGCACACACTGGTAAAAGGAATGTCTCCTGATATTACTGGGAAGTCACCTACCCTCTAGAAAGTCATTTACAGAACCCTAATAATTGAACCAATGACTCTGCACACTGCAAGTTACTATCACAGCACTTGCTTATGGTGGCCTTCTTTTTTTAAAATTTGAAACAGTAAGTATTCAAGAGTCATTATAAACAATTACATATAAATATATATTGACCTATATTTTCAAGATGCATTCAGCAAAAGATTGGGTAAAAACTGCATCAAACTTGGGGCAATGTGATATATTTAATTTTTTTTTTTTTTTTTTTACCTTTCTAAATAGCTCATAATTCCCAAATTCTGTGTATAGGAGCATAACATCTCAGGCCATGTAGGAAGCTCTGTCTATATAGATTTGATTGCTTGAGGAAGTTAAGTGCATTGCAGAATGGACTTCTGAAAAGAAATTGCAAAAGGATGGTAATTTTCAAGTCACATCTTTTATTCACATTTGATTTGAATGTGTACCTGTGTGTGAAAGAGAGTTTAAGTGGATATAATAACAGCTTCAAAAAGGAGCAAGATTCTGTTACTTACACTTTATACTTTGAATGGTATTATTGAATATCTTAAATTGTGTTACAAGTGACAACTATAAATCAAGGAAACACCTCATGCTTGGAATCTTATCTTTTACATTGTTTAAGCTGGTAATTTTCATATAGTGCTAGAGGAGGCTAGCAGTCATCAGGAACTTTCCATTTACAAGAACATGACCTTTTCTTTACTTCTAAATCTCTTGTCTATTTCTCTGGTTTCAGTTAATGTTCTCACCAAGAGGTAATTGAACACTGACTGTTCTGTTAGGTGTGAAGTTCAATGGAGACAGATCCATAGGATCAATAACTGCAGACATGAAGAGTATCCTTTCTGCTAGTGACAGGTGATGAAACCCAATCTAAAGTTTTCTATAAGGTTTGTGGAGCTGAGTTTCTTATTTATATTAAATTCAACTCAGTTCTCTAAATTATCTGTAAATATGTAACAATTGGTAAGGCCTTTAAGATTTCTTTTTTTTGAGATGTAGTCTTACTCTGTTGCTCAGGCTGGAGAGCAATGGTGCGATTTCGGCTCACTGCAAACTCTGCCTCCTAAGTTCAAATGATTCTGCTGCCTCAGCCTCCCACAAAGCTGGTACTACAGGCACATGCCACCACAGGTGTGTGCCATCACACTCAGTTAATTTTTTATTTTTAGTAGAGACGGAGTTTCACCATGTTGGCCAGGCTGGTCTCAAACTCCTGACCTCAAGTGATATGCTCACCTCGGCCTCCGAAAGTGCTGGGATTACAGGCGAGAGTCACAGTACTCAGCCAGGCCTTTAAGTTTTCATATCATTAATATATGTTTACCAAACACAGAGGTTGCTATAATTCTATGTATTCCTCATTCGAGCAAAACTGCAACAGTGTTGATGATAAACAAAGTAAGAACTTAGTGTTTCCGAAAATGTGTCTATTAATATAAAAATTAAAAGACCTTGAAATCAGCAACACTAACAACTGAAACAAAAATCTTTGCCAAAAACATCTGAGGTACTTTAGTAGAGAACAAAATCAAAGGAAAAATAATCGTTTTGACCAACCAACAAGCATTACGTTCTACGACGCCATTGTTTTCACTGGAATAAGAAATAATGATAGAAATTTTATCACTTAAAAATAGCTCAGAAAGCATAATATACTGATACCACAAGAGTGGTTTCAAAAGCAAAACATGTAATGAACTAAAAGCCTTTGTAATAGAGGATGTCTTTATCACGTGATTTATGTGTTCAAGCAGTGAGAAACAAGCAAAAATCAAGCCGTAAATAGACCCACAACTCATGGGCTTCTAAGATGCCTCAAATATTATTTGACGATAAAAATGGCATTTCAAATAACAATTACAACCAGATCATTTATAATTTCTCTAAAAAATAAAAACACTTGTTTTTTTTTTTTTAAATCATATCTTGTACTGTTTGCGTAAAACAGTAAGAGAACCAACATTTATTTCTCCCATTTTACAGACATATTCTGAAGCACAAAGAAATTAGATGACTTATTCTTCACTATTTAGTTAAACTAGAAACAAATAAAATAAAACAAGATTTTCTGAGTTTGGGTTATTAGATGATGCATAACATTCCTGTTGCCTGTTTGATTTCATAAAAGAGGCTAGAACAAACTTCCTATTTTCTTTTTTCCCCTTCTTTCCCCCTTTTCCCCCAATCCCCTTGATTCATTCCCCTGCTGATCCTTTTTATTATTTTCTTCCTTTTCTCTCTTCTCCTCTTGTCTCCTTGCTGCTGTTCTCTCATTTCCATTTTCTCTGACATAACATTAACAACTCATGTGAAAGTGTTACAGTAGGTAGTTAGTGAGACACAAGCAGGGCAGGATACCCTACTGCCCCACACAGCCTTCCAGTCACCAGGAATGTCAGGCCACTATCCAGTGATGGTCAGGCAGTTGTCAACTGTCTCTGTAAAATAATAATTAATTGCAGCCAGTGCCAAGGAAAGGTAGTCTCACAACATATCAGAACACCTGGAACTGGCGATCAGCAGCTTCCTGGTAAGATCTCAGGAACTGAGCGAGCAGGCTCAAGCATTCACACTAAGAGGCGAAATGGCAAGGTTTAATTGGTATATGACCTTCCTCTTGACATACTTGACTGGTAAAGGAAGAATACCTCAAGTGAGCATGTGTACATCTTCAGTAAACACACCGTGTATGCTCACGTTCCAAGTGTTGGTGGGTCACTGTGCATGTGGACCGCCTCCCCTAATGGAAAAATCAGGGGAGGAGTAACACAACCCCAGAGGCATGCCACTGTGTAGGATCCCAAGTCAAAGGTCAAAGTGTGCACGGATCTCCTACGTTTCCTGCTTGACCTTCTTCCAAGTGTAGTTTACTTCCTTTTGTTCCTGCTCTTAAGCTTTTTAATAAACAATCACTCCTGCTCTAAAGCTAGCCTCAGTCTCACTCTGCCTTATGCCCCTTGGTTGAATTCTTTCTTCTGAGGAGATTTCTGGAGACCTGTATAGATTTATCACTGCAAACATACTTTAGTGTCATGTGACTCAGTTACATTCTCTAGTGGTAACAAAAGGGCATGTGGTAGACACATGCAGTTATGGCATAATTTTGAGTTGTTAATATATTCAACCTACTGAGCCAATGCTCCAAGCCTAGGGATACATATAGTATAGGTGAAGAAGATAGTCACTAAACAGATACCATCAGCTGGGAGCAGTGGCTCACGCCTGTAATCCCAGCACTTTGGGAGGCCAAAGTGGGCAGATCATGAGGTCAAGAGATCGAGACCTTCCTGGCCAACATGGTGAAACCCCATCTCTACTAAAAATACAAAAAATTAGCCGGGCATGGGGGCACATGCCTCTGGTCGTGGCTATTCGGAGGCTGAAGTGGAAGAATTGCTTGAACCCAGGAGGCGGAGGTTGCAGTGAGCCGAGATTGCGCCACTGCACACCAGCCTGGCGACAGAGCAAGACTCTTCTCAAAATAAAAAACAAACAAACAAACAAAAACCAGACACCATCATGAGCTGTATTATGCATATGACTCTATTCATGTAAATAGCAGCGACATCTGACCCAAACCCATGAGCAGGCTCAGGGGATGAGAAAGAGAAAGCAGAGATGAAATCTGATAGATAGTGAGGGTAAAGTGAGCATAGTAGAGATATTAATAGAAAAGTACTGTAGGCATAAGAAGCTCTATATACCAAGGCCTTCTGATACAGAATAAGCCCCGACATGTCAACTGGAACTCCAGATCACCATTAGTTAGCATTTACATAAATACTCCATATCATATCTGTATATACTTTTCGGCACTAAAGAAAAATCTAAGGCAGAAGTACTTGCTTTCCTCAAATACAAAAATAGGAAAATATCAACATGTTTTAGAAAACAGTTTATATTTTTATTTTCACTTTATCTGATTCTGAGGAATAACTGGAAAGACATAAAATAGGAATAAACAAAGTGAAATTAGGTAAAGTGATCCAAAATAGTCTTCCTCATTCACTGTACTTAAAAAAAAATTAAGAAAAAGAAGCAAGACATATTGAAATACTTTAGGTGTCATAAAATTTGTAATATAGATAAGAAAATCTAGAATTTTGAGCTCTTCAGTGATGTGAAACCTCACAAACAAACCAAAAAGAACAAAGCAAAAAAGCACACATTTCCAAATTTAATTTTGTAGACTAACCAACTTCTACTTTTCCACCAATCCATTAGTAATATGAACACTGATACAAGGAGCTTTTTCTTTTCCTCTTTCTCATTGTGAATTCGCTGACAATGCTTGCAAACTGTTCCTAAATGTGAAGAGCATTATGCACCTAGTACTTACATATTGCATCCCCCAAAATAGAGAACAAAGGCTTTATTTACTGACTAACATCCACATAAACAGGAGGTTATGTTTTTTGCTGTCGAAAGTTTATTTATGCTAAAGAGCTATTTTACTACTTTTCATTCCAAGCTTTGGGAAAACTAAAGCAGCCAGTTACATTAGATGGAAAAGACTGCCCTAATAAAATATTGCAGCTTTAACTTATTATTCTATGGAAACAAAATTGAAAAAAAAGAAAAAGCCAATGCAGTCTTATAGATTTTTTCATGTTCTGGAAATACACAGCAATGCAAATTGTATTCCATCAGGGCCTGTAGCAACTATTGCATTAGAAAGATGGATGTCTACACAATAATAGAAATTTCTCTCTTCTTTCATGAGAAGACAGAGTTCAAGTATAGGAGGCAAAAATATTTTGGTCATTTTTTATGGCACACTTTACATTCTGAACTACTAATCTTTAAATAAATTCTATTTTAGAAAATTGAAACAAAACTACTACTAAAACACTAGGAAAAAAACACAAAATTTGCCCACATTCTTTACAGTCTTATGCTAACTTTGATACTGATTTTCAGTGTGAATAGAAAGAATAATATCATAAGTAACAAGGCCATGGATCTTAGCTGACTCTAGATTTTACAAAATCCCTGCTGTGAGTGTGAATCCCTTACAGAAGTGGTGATTCATGTCCTTTTGTAAAGGTTAGTCCTGCAAATCTTTAAGGAAAGAAAAAAAAAGAAGATAAAGGAAAAAAAGAGGTGACTGTAGGTCTTTCAGTGAGTGGAAATAGAATTTTGCACAATCTATATACTCCACAGGGGTCCATTCCTCTCACAGTTGGTGTCTGTTCTCCCCAGCTCTAAGCCCCAGAGCTCCCAATAACATTAATTGCTTCAAAGTCCCTGTCTAGAGAAGTAGATTTCACTATAGTAGAAAAGTTAGCAGTTAATTTCTATAAAAATAAATACCCCTGAGTTCGGGAGAGGGGCTAGGGGATGAAGAGAGATTGATTAATGGGTACAAACATACAGTTTGATAGAAGAAATAAGACCCAGTGCTTGACAAATCAGTAGGGTAACTATAGTTTACATAACCTATTACATATTTCATAATAGCTCAAAAAGAATAATTCAAATGTTGGTACCATAAAGAAAAGACAATATTTAAGGTAATGGATATCCCAATTACATTGACTTGATCTTTGCAAATTATACAGAATGCATTATCATATGCACCACCAAAATACGTATATCTATCATGTATCAATAAAAAAGAAAAATATAAATCCTCCTGGAACACATATAGAAAATCTCCTAGGTCTCCAATTTAGAAATATCAATATATTATTTTATGAAGATGTATATTTTGATGGAATATATAATTGCTTTGTTCTCCATGGAATATTATCTCATTGTCATAATTTTCTTTAAATCACAGTGTTTATAGGAAATCAAAGCCAAAAATCATCAAAGAATGCTTGGATACCTCGATATCAGTAATCAGTTCTTTATAATCTGCTACAGACTTGGGATATTGCTTGCATTTTATTTTGTTGGTCTGCACATAAAATAGTTTCCTGTAAATTACCTTGCATATGCAGTTCTGTATTATTTCAGCATTAAACAGAACTCCTCAAAATTCATTTCAGGTTATTTCATGTTGATGTTATCCTGTGCCTCACAGCTGCCTTTTCTCTAATCTGTCTGAAGAGCCAGCACTAATCCATAATGTACTGCACCTGCTATTAGATTGCATGAACTCAGAGATTGATATACACAGAGAAAGAAAGCTCATTAACCAGACTAGGTGTATGAAAGTTCAGCAGACAGCACACAGAGAAGTTTATCACTGCAGTTCCATTATACTCTACTGTCAATTTCAAGTACACCAGTCTTTCAGGCACATATTTTTTGTTCACCTGAATTTTCAAGTGGCCAATAGAACAGGTGAGGGTTAGTGAGACTAGGTACTGCTCTGAACTTTGGAAGGCATAGTAATGTTTCTGACTCCTACAATGCTATTTTAGAGCATTCTAGAATCTGAGTCTTTTCAAACATATCTGTCAAGAAAGCAGAAAATTCTATTTTTATGTTGCTCTTCATGTAGCACAAAATTAAGATGAGTTAGAAAAAATTAAGTCCTATAGGACATATTAATTTCAAGCTTTTGTACTTATTGTGGAAACAATCTGATAAGACTCCAGACTGTTTTGACTATTTTCAGTTGCTGTATATTTTATGGGGTAGTGTCTCAACTTGAGTGATGGTGGACTACCTGGTGTAAGCTGTTTCACCTCATACATGATTAAATTATATATCTTCCTGTCTGAACAAAGATTATTTGAAAATACAGGAAGGATTCGGCACCAGGGAAATACATGTTAGTATTTGACAAGTGTGGAACAGTGCAGAAAAATATCAATATGTGATGAAGACATGACGAGAATCTAAGAAAAATAAGAGGGAGTTATCTGAATGTTAAATAGACAGATGTCAAAGTATGCTTTTGAAATCCCATTCAAATGGCCCTCATGTCATTTAATTTTCAATTGTTAGATTCATTTGGGCAAAGCAAGTTGGTATCCAGGGAAATCAAGAAACTCCATTCCTTGCAATTGGCTGAATCAAAAGATCTAATACATACTAGCAACAGGAGTTCATATGTGAATCAAGATGTAAAACTTTATTCCAACTCATATTTTCTGTTTTATGGTAGATTATAAAATAATGACATATTTTGAAATGTGTCAAACTATGAAAATGGGGTATATCTCTGAATGCCATTGAGAGTCAACATAAAAAAAACAGTTAAAAATGCAGAAAGGAAAAAAATATCAGAGACTTTTGAACACAGAATAGATACAGTTGTGTTGTAGAGATGGCCAACACAAAATAATGCGAACCCTCAAACTGGAATCTGAAGAAGGAAAGAAACAATACTGGTTTTGCTGTGGCGCTTCCCGTTTTGACTGCAGAGCAAAGTTGCAGATGTTATAAAGCAGAAAAACAAGTTGTGAAACTTTTCAAGGTTATTTAATCCAGTCTCCTTCCTTTAGGCAGATGAATTCCCAAGGCGATAAGAAAGAACTATAGAGTTGTTGATTCTATTTTAAAGTACTCTAAGGGGGAGAGTCCAGGACATTCCTTCATATACTTTTTCCAGCTTTTATTAACCTAACAGGATGCTTACATACATATGAATTCAGTAACTATGAATCAAAATTCAAAATGGTGCTGCAAATCTGGAAATTATATTTCAGTACACAAGTAAAGAAAAGGTTTTTTTTTCTCTACTTCCCTCAATATATCCACCATTAGATATCTTCCCATTTTAACTTATCCTTTAATTATTAAATATGCTGGCAAATTATCCTTTTCCCATTTCCTCTGGCTTTACAATTATAGATTAGATCCAAATTTATAATGCTTGTAATATTTAAAATTAACTTGATTTGTGTGTGTATGTGTGTGTGTTTTACAATAAGAGAGATGTACTCACCATTTAATTGTATGAGAACATAGAAATAACAGATTCTTAGCATAAGATGAGCTATTAGAAGCTCAATAATAGATTTCACATTTCTACAAAATTTCTGTTTGACAGCTTCAACAACAGGGAACTTAGTATGTCATGATTACAGCCCACACAATTTTCTGACAGACTTAATTTATCCTTATATGATATTTATCCTCACATAATGGTTAGATTATATTGTTAATTTATTTGAAAATGATTAGGGGCTTTTCATTATTTCCTTTTAAATTTCACCTTGTTAGATATGCGTTTTTTATTCTAATATGTTGAGCAAAACTAGGTATTAATATCATAATCTGGTATATTTACTTTCACTGTCAGCTTTGTGTCATGCTGGTATGTCCTGATTCATCCACTTAGGAGCATACTAAAACAACAATACTAAGTACAGAAAACTATCAATCATTTTCAAATCCACAGAGAAAATTACCATCCATGAGAGACATCATACATTGTCTATAGCATTTCCATGATATTAAAGCATAGATGATTAATGGAAAAGAAAATACAGTATAGATTGGCTTTTATGTTTTAGAATTTATGCTAACACTGTTGATTACCTCTTCTACTTATAAGTTCCTACAAGCATCACTTTTACACATTGAGTGTCAGCTGGGAAAGAAGGTAGAGAAAATGATAGTCTCTGGATGATTTCATGGATGTTTAATACTTCCCACTAAAAATACATTTCCCCTGGGATATTTGACAGATACCTAGAATAATGTATTCCTGATTTTTTTCCTTTAAAAATAGCTCTGTTAAATAGAAACATTCTTCAGAGTCAACATGTTACTTGATATTGATAATTTTAATCTTCAAATTAATTAACTTACAGTTCTTTGCTCATCACGGTTTGGGTGAAAGATACGAAAATACTCTCTACTCTGACAAAGAATTAAGTGATTATTGGAGGAAAAGAATGGGACAGAGAAGTCTGGCGTTTTTTTTTTTCTGGTGACTTCTTGCCCCATACCATTTTCACAGGCTCCCTCCTTGCCAGCCTGTTGGAACCCTAAACTTGAAGTAGTAATTCATCATCAAAAAGCCCCAGTATTTACTTTTTCAACATTAGTGAGGTAAATATCAGTGATAGCCCATCACCTCGCTATTCATGAGAAGACACTTATACAGAAACAACTCAAGTGTGAATTATCTTTTCTTTCACTCACTTCTTCCTTCTTTCTGTGTTCCCCATTTTCCTTCACTCACTGCAAGTCTGCCTCCCGCAGTTCCTCATCTGGTGTGACGGTTAAACTCATGTGTCAACCTAACTGGACTATGGAATGCCCAGATAATTTTGTCAGACTTTATTTTAGGTGTGTCCATAAGGTGTTTTTGGATGAGAATAACATTTTAATTAGTCCAGTGCACATCCCCTGTGTTGAGTAAAGCAGATTGTCCTGTAATGTGTGTAGACATCGTCATTCAAGCTATTGAAGACCCAAATAAAACAAAAAAGCTAAGTAAAAGGAATTGCCTTCTGCTTTACTGCCTTCATTTTGGGACACTGGTTTTTCTTCTCTGCCTTCGGACTATAACTGCAGTCTTGATTTTCATTGGGTCTTGAGTCTGCTGGCATTTGGACTGAAACTGTGCCGTCAGTTTTCCTGGGTGTCCCAGTTTCATGACTGTATGTCAGATCTTGGGTCTTGACAACCTTCATAATTCCATGAGCCAATTCTTCATAATCTCTCTTTTGCTGTCTCTATCCTCTCTCTCTCTCTCTCTCTCTCTCTCTCTCTCTCTCTCTCTCTCTCTATCTGTTTAAATCCTATTGGGTCTGTTTCTCTGGAGAACCCAGTCTCAGACATCTGATAACTTCTGCTATGAAGGCCTGGAACTAAGCTCCATTTGGCCTGGGCTCTATCAGATGCTACCTCTAGCCTGCTTCCTTTGAGATCTAAGGAATATCTACTCAGGTTGCTTGAGGCTATATGTGGTCCTTGTTTTGAGCAACGTTGTTCCTTAAACCCTCATCTTTATGGCATATTATTTGCTTGAACTATACTTCATATTCCCATATTAAGATATGCTATCTTATCCGTACTATTAACCCTCTAGACCCCCTTAACTCTCTATTCCTGCTTTGTCTATCCTGGTCTCTGTCATTTACCTATGTATCCTATATAGCAATCACCATCAATTTACAATGACAAAGCAAGTGTAGTTTGTGACTGGACAGTCACATAAGCCTCCTGAAACTCCCCTCTTTCACTATCCTATCTGCCTAAAATTAAAATGAAATCAATACATCTGTGTAGCAATGATAAGCTTTTTAAAGTGAGGTTTATAAGACTCAGTATAGTTTGGTTAGTTCACAAGTGGTAAACATGGAAATACTAGAAGCCAAATAGTATTTTATGTTATTTAAAGTCTTGAGATTTATTTCAAGTTCAAATCTCTACATTATGCTCTATGAGGGATACTGTGTTCAAAATAGTTAAAAACAGATGCATAATCTACATCTTTATTAACAAATAGACAATATTCAAGTTATAAACACCAGTAACAATCACACCTGGGGCAAGAGGTTTAGGGGAGGCAATGGTCAGTGTTCTGAAAATTATTGACTTACCCTAAGGAGATGACTGGGGCAGATATGTGCCGGGAATGTAGCCCTGGAATGAAAACGGTACGGTGAAGTAACCTTTACCTCTGCTGAAATTAAATTCGCAGTAAGGGAAGGAATGAAGAGAGAGGTTTCCACATTTACTTTCATTAATATTTATATCTCAATTTTCTAAAATTATTTTTAGAATATCCTTGATGCTTTTTAGAAATACATGCAAAAGGTGTCCATTTTGAAATATACACAAAAATTGAAATACTTCAGATATAGGTTTGGTAGGAATACCTTTGAGGTACATTGAGGATTAATTCAACTAGTTTATTATTCAGAAGTACAAGCAAGTTCTGAGAAAGGAAGTTTCTTGCTAAAGACCATAGAGAATCCAAGCTCCTCTTCAAAGTATGCTGCCCAAAAGACCTTTTGTTTTGTTTTGTTTTTAATAGCCAGGCAGTTGGAGGGGAAGATGGTTTAATTACTCATAATCTGACAAAGGATTTTTGCCCTCAGTTCCCTATATTCCAATCAAATTTAGAAGTTTCCATTTTCACACAATGTGAGTTTTATTTAATTTTTTAGGAATTTAAAATAGTATATATAAATTATCCAAAGTAATTTATTTTAAACACACCTAGAGCTTTACCACAGCCAACTTAGCTATAGCTATGTTCAAAGTATGTCTTTTTCTTCAAGTATAAGACTTTCTTCCATGAAACAAAGAGGGCATAGCATAAGGCCCACTATTTCATATTTTCTAGATACACTGGGACATAAATGAGAACATGCTTTCCTAAGACTTCAGAAATGGAATCATTACAGGAGAAGGAGAAGAAATTAGAAAGTTGAAATAATCACATTATATAATGTTGGAATTCCCACACTGCTATACCATTATACATCTATTTGTAACATGAAATAAAATTAAAACTATTAAAGATGAAAAGACACACACACAAAAAGGTCAAGTTCTCTATCTTTGATTTCCACCCCCCTCCCAAAATAGCAAAAATTTAAAACATAAGCTTTAGGTCATCCAAGTATACAAAGATAATACAAAGCTATATAGTTTCAATTCAGCTTTACATTGTGGTCACTTTTAGAAACTGAAGTAAGTGTGCCTACTGAAATCTCCAGCCAGAAGCAAATTTAACTTATGGGCCTAATGGGATCCACTGATGACATGATGGATTTTAATTTTTGGCTAGAGATTCACATATTAATATGTCATTACTAGAATTAAAAATAGAAGCCAAATGAGATATTATATAACATTTAATCATTATATTAAACATAGGCTTCTTAAAAAAATTCAGTTGTTTCTTGACGTTCATAACAGAAACAAATTATTTACAAATGCAGTCTAATTTCTTTGTAGTAGTGCTAGAATTTACCAACTAGTCTTGTAAAGGGGTTGTAAAGTAGATTGAAGAGGGAAATTTACAGCACTAAATGCCTACATTAAGAAAAAAGAAAGATATCAAACAAAAAACTTAATTTTACATCTCAAGGAACTAGTCAAAGAAGAACAAAATAAGTCCAAAGCCAGCAGAAAAAAGACAACAAATAAGGATTGCAGAAATAAATGAAATAGATTAGAAAAACAGAAAAAATCAATAAAACTTAAAGTGGGATTTTTAAAAAGTAAAATAAAATTAGCATCCATTTAGCTAGACTAAGGAAAAAGGAGAGAAAACCCAAATAAAATAAGAAAGAAGATATTACAACTAACACCACAGAAATGCAAAGGATAATAACAGACTATTATGAACAATGATATGCCTAACAGGTTGACCTCGAAGAAATACATAAATTCCCAGAAACATACAACCTATCAAGATTGAATCAAGAAGAATTAGGAAATCCAAACAGTACAATAATGAGTAAGGAGAACGAATTGTAATTAAATGTCTCTTAGTAAGGAAAAGTTCAGGACTTAATGGTGTTACTGGTGTATTCTAAAAAAATTTAGAGAATTAATCAATCATTATCAAACTCTTTCAAAAAATTTAAGAGGAGAGTACACTTCCAAATTCATTTTATGAGGCTAGCATTACCCTGATATCAAAGCCAATTAAGGGCTCTATAAGAAAAGAAAATTACAAGGCAATATTTCTGACAAACATAGAGACAAAACATATCAATGAAATACTAACAAACCAAACTCAATAGAAAATCAAAACACTAATATGCCATGATCAAGTGGGATATATCCCTAGGATACAAAAATGGCTCAACATATGCAAATCTGCAAGTGTGATAAAGCATATTAATAGGATGAATAAATGACAAAAATTATATGATCATCTCAATAGAAGCAGAAAAAGCATGTAACAAAATTCAACATTAAGTCATGATAAAAGCTCAACAAATTAGATATAAAAATGCATGTCAACACATTAAGTGCCATATATTACAAACTCCCAGCTAATATCATACTTAGTGGTATAAAGTTGAAAGCTGGCCGGGCGCGGTGGCTCAAGCCTGTAATCCCAGCACTTTGGGAGGCCGAAGCGGGTGGATCACAAGGTCAAGAGATCGAGACCATGCTGGTCAACATGGTGAAACCCCGTCTCTACTAAAAATACAAAAAATTAGCTGGGCGTGATGGTGCGTGCCTGTAATCCCAGCTACTCAGGAGGCTGAGGCAGGAGAATTGCCTGAACCCAGGAGGCGGAGGTTGCGGTGAGCCGAGATTGCGCCATTGCACTCCAGACTGGGTAACAAGAGCGAAACTCCGTCTCAAAAAAAAAAAAAAAAAAAAAAAAAAAAAAAAAAGGTTGAAAGCTTTTCTCCTAAGATTAGGAGCAAGAGAAGTATGTTCACCCTGTTTCTATTCAATGTAATACTAAAAGTTCTAGCCAGAGAAACTGGGCAAGAAAAAGAAAAAAACAAACATCCAAATTGGAAAAGAAAAACGTTAAATTGTTTCTGTTTGCAGATGACATGATCTTTTCTGGAGAAAACTCTAAATATTCCATGAAATAAACACTCTTAGAACTAACAAATTCAGTAAAGTTGAAGTATACAAAATCAACATACAAAAATCAGTAGTGTTTCTACACACTGACAAGGTATCTGAAAAAGAAATTTAAAAAATGATCCCATTTACAATACCATTACAAAAATACTTAGGAATAAATGTAACCAAGGAGGTTAAATACCTATTTACTGAAAACTACAAAATATTGATTTAAGAACTTCAAGACACTAATAAACAAACATTCCAAGTTCATGGATTAGAAGAATTAATATTGTTAAAATATCCATATTACTCACAGTGATCTACTATTGCAATGAAATTTCTATCAAAATATTAATGACATTTTCCACAGAAATAAAAAGAAATACAAAATTTCTATGGAACCACAAAAGACCCAGAATAGTCAAAGTAATCTTGAGAAAGAAGAAGAAAGCTAGAGGCATCACATTATCTAACATTAAACTACACTATAAAGCTATGGTAATAAAAGCAGCAAGATACTGACATAAAGAGTGACATCAAGATTATGGAGTCAAATCAGATAGCCCAGAAATAAATCTATGCACTTACAGTCAATTGATTTTTGTTAAAGGTTGCCAAAGGTTGAAAGAACACAGAAAGAGGAAAGAACAATGTCTTCAATAAACAGGTGTTGAGAAAACTAAATATTCACATACAGAGAACAGAATTAGACCTTTATCTCACACCATATTTAAAAATCAACTCAAAATGGACAAAAGACTTAAACCAAAGACCTGAAACTGGAAAACTACTAGAAGGAAGTATAGGAAAAAATTTGACATTGGCCTGGGAATCAATCTTTCTTCCTTTCTCTCTTTCTTTCTCTCTCTCTTTCTCTTTCTCTCTCTCTCTCTCTTTCTCTCTTTCTCTCTTTCTCTCTTTCTCTCTCTCTCTCTTTCTTTCTTTCTTTCTTTCTTTCTACATAAACCCAAAAGCACAGGCAACAGAAGCAAAATAGACAAATGGGATTACATCAAGCTGAAAAGCTTTTGCGCAGCAAAGGACATAAATAACAGAGTGTAAAGACAACCTATGGAAAGGGAGAAAATGTTTAAAACCATATATCTGCAAAGGCTTAATATCCAAAATACGTATTAGGAACTCAAATAGCTCAACAGTAAGAAACAAATAACATTCGTTAAAAATGGGCAAAAGACTTGAAAAGGTATTTCTCAAAGGAAGACATACAAATGCCTAACAGTTATATGAAAAAAATGCTAACATCATTCATCATCAGAGAAATACAAATTAAAACCATAATGAAATATCACCTCACACCTGTTAAAATGGCTATGATCAATAAGATGAAAGATAAAGTTTGCGAGGATGTGGAGAAAGGGGACCATTTGAACATGGTAGGAATACAAATTACTTCATCTATTATGGAAAACACTACAGAGATACCTTTGAAACTACCATTTGATCCTACAATCCCTTTACTGGGTATATAGCCAAAGGAAATGAAATTAGTATGTTCAAGAGATATCTTCATCCTCATGTAAATTGCAGCATTATTCACAATAGCCAAAATTTGGAATCAACCTATGTGTCAATTGACAGATGAATTAATAAATAAAATGTGGCATATGCATGTATCTATTTATAAAATAAAATATTATTCATCCTTAAAAAAGAAGAAAATCCTGTCACTTGTGACAACATAGATGAGTCAGGAAGACACATGCTAAGTGAATAAGTCAGGCACAGAAAGACAAATACTTCATAATCACACTTGTATGTGAGATTTTAAAAAGCTGAACTCATAGATGCAGAGAGTAGGATGCCAGTGGCTTGGGAAGTTTGTGGAAGGGAACAAAGTTCCAGTTAGATGGGATGAATAACTTAATAGTTAACAACAACATATTGTATACTTAAAAATTGCTAAGAGAATATTTTAAACCTCCTTGTTACAAAAAAAGATGAGCGATGATAGTATATTAATTAGGTTAATTTAATTATTTCACAATGTCTACATATAACAAAACATCTTGGTGTACTGCAAAAATAAACAATTTCTCTTTGTCAATTATACCTTCATAAATCTGAGAGAAAGAACTAACTTGAAAAAAATAACAATGGCAAACATTGCTACTCTTTTAGTGCTAGAAATAAACTTTGCACCTGCCACATTACAAAGTAAAAACCTTGACTTTGCAATCAAATCTACTGTAAAATCAGTCCCCAAAGTCAAATTTTATCAAAAAAGTATTTTAATATAGACTTAAATGCATAATCAATAAGATATGCTGTAAATAAAAGACAGGAAAATAAAACACATTTGAAAACACTGATCTTAGTGCAAGATGCATACATAGAATACATACTGGGTTTAGAAGTATTGTGAGAAAAAGTTCACCTCCTCTGATACTTTTATCCAGTTCTTGGGGTCCTCCTGGATATTCTTTGTAGAAAATAGTGTGAGTGAACAACCCACAAGTCTGTCGAGGGAGGACCTAGGTAAAATAGGTGAAAAAGAGTACATGGCATGATTTATTTAAGAAATTCACTTCTATCTCATAACTTCAGAATATGCAAACTGTAATTTCTTATTGGATTTTCTTGGTTGCTAAGGTCAAAACCTTACTATAATCACAAGTTGCTATTGGTGTAATTATGTAAACATTAAAGGAGTTTCCAAATCAAAGGCATACAGCATACAGGTTAAATAATTTTCACTTGGTTCTTTAAATCTAACCCGCCACCTGCATTATGTTAAATGATTAGGGAAAATGCAAAGCCATCTAAGTCTTAATTTTATTCAAAGATGGAAATTCTCCAAGGTTACATCTCTCATGTCATTAGGCTGTTACTCTCCTCGCTCTGAAATTAAGTCCTGCAGTGCAAAGGGACTCAAGTTCTGGGATTCAAAACAATTGGTTTTCATAACCCCTTCCACATTAGCTTTGTTTTCAATATACTCTGAATTTAAATTTTGTCACACAGTAGTCAAGTTATTTAGTGATTACTTCTAACACATTTTGTGGGTTTTTTATTTTGTAAATCTGAATGTTTAATAAAGAAAGCAAATAATTAATTTATTACAAAATCATATTTTGAATAACAAACTATTGCTAATTTAATGGACAAATGCATCTAATTGCTTAGAGTTTTTATTTTCTTTTAATTCTTTGTTTAATTATCGTAAGGGTTTATATTAAATTTAAGGTAAATAAATGCATGTAATATTGGTTAAAAACAATGATTTTATTTCAAAATACATTGAATGCTCATTCAAAGCAATTAATTAATGCTGTACAAGATCTAGTGGTGTTTTGGATGCAGAGGGTAAAGCAAAGGTAAAGAGAAACCTGGATATTTTCACTATGATTTGAAATTATGTGAGTAATTCTATTTATACCTCCTAGATTTCTGTGGACATCAATATCGCTATTTGCATTATCAACAACTTCTCTTAAATCTGAGGTTTTTCAGATCTTTGGGTACCAATTTACAATAAAATAAAGCTTCATGACTAATAAATACTGTGTATCAGCTCTGGTTAGATACATGTGGGTGCATTTGTTTTAGCCACAGATAGTGATTAGATAGAAAAATAAATCATAAATAGATAGATGATAGATGGATTCTAACAGCAATATGAATAATGAATTAGGAAGGTGTAAATATTTAAGTGAGTGAGAACAGTTTGTAAACAAGTGCTCTGATCTTGGCAACTAATTATAAAAACATAATCTAAGTCACTAGAAGTAGGAACACATATTTTAAAATAGGCTATTTTATCTCAAAGTGAGTAATACGTTTTTTTTTTTCCCAGTGAATGATTCTAAATTGTCATCTAAAATCTAATTGGTTTTATTCTCCTTTATAGGATTTCTACATCCTATTATTTTTTAATTACTATACGGGAAAAAGAAAAACATATACCTCCCTTTTTGGAGTATGTAAGGAAAAGACAAAAAAAAAAAAAAAAAAAAAAAAAGAGCAATATCCTTAGATACTTTTGAATGTCTGAAAGCCAAAATAAACTGAGTGGATAAATTTAACTCTCAGATGCTATTTGTTACATTCTGTCTGTTGATAGTATAACAACTTGAGAGGTGTTTTCTTAATCCATGGAGCCTTATTCTCCTGTAAAACTGTCAGTAAAGCCACCCAACCAAAGAGATACTGAGAAATTTCCTAGGAAAAGTACAGAATCCCCAGGCAAAATTTTAATACTGAAACTACAGTGGGTAATCTATACAAAACTCATTCCCATTAGTTTCAGCTTGTTTTAGACTTGCCAAAGCCACTCCACAGCTTAGGAGAGGCCTAAAGCCAAAAGACGTGTTAATGTATAACCAGTCACCACTGAGGTATGTGGGGCATTTCTGACAATCATGTAAAAGAGGTTTGAGGTTGCATCCTTAGAGGAAAAGGCCCTCAGTCTTCATTCTTCATGTAAACATTAACATTCTTTAATATGAATGGCCCTCTGTGCTCACCATGATGCTATTGTGAATGAAGCCCTTTCTGTACCGGGCAGGTTTCAGATGTGGATATTCTTCAGTGCTGGTGACTTGAATACCCCAGACCTTCTTCCAAGCTGCATACAACTGAATGTGAACCGGGTAGACCCCTGAGTGATGTGGGGCCACAGCATAGCCCATGTTGATTGGTATTCCATGTTCCTAAAAGAAAGCCAGAAAAAAATCATGATGGAATGTGGTCAATTAATTCAGTTAAAATCGTTTCCACCAACATCTATTTAGAATACATTGAATTCTATGCTAAATATGAGAATTAAAAATCCAGCAAGGTAGAGGTTTTGTCTTTGAGAAGCTCATAATCTGATAGAACTCCGATGGCATAACAAATACAGTCATTACTTTGGGCAGGTGGTGTGTGGGTGAGATTAATCTAGAATTTTGAATATATAAAGTTTTGGGAAAAGATAAGAAGTGAACTTGGCCCTTCCTCAGATAAATGTGTGGAGGGGGATGGTGTAATTTGAAGAAGTACCTAAGTGTGGAGGATGAAAGGGCATAGAATGTGTGCGTGTGTGTGTGTGTGTGTGTGTGTGTTGTTGAAGAAAATCAGAAAGGTAAGTATGAATGATGAAGTAATGAAATTTTACATTTAAATGGAGGGATTTAGAATTAATTTGATATTAACAAGGTAGATAAGGTAGCTTTCTGAGCACGGAAGGTCAAGGTCTGCTCTGAGTTTTAAGAAGGAGGACCTAGTGACAACATGTTAAGATAAACTATAAGGGGAAGAAAATGAATAAAGACTGTGCATTAGGAAACTATTTCTTTGGTGCCAAATAGGTGAAGATAGATAATTAAATAAAATTATGTACGGTCAGATTCAAAGGCAGGGGACTAATACCATACAAGATCCAGTGATGTTTTAGATGCCCAGGGTAAAGGAAAGGTAAAGGTTAAGATTTTCTCCTTGTTTTTAGACCATAGCAACTCAATTTTTATAAAACTTACACTTTACTATGAGATTCTTGGGTAAACTGTCAACTCTAAAAGAAAACTAGTATAAATTTAAACAAAATATTTTTAAAATGTCAAAGAATGAGATTATATTGCTAGGTACATAAAATAGATCTGCAGTTTTCTCATTTCTGCTTCTTTATATCCCTCCCTTTAAATGCTTATCTGCTTTATAAAGACTCCTTGTAGGATTGAGTCTCATCAATTGAGATTATAGATGACACTGCACAGTCATATATGAAAGCCTATTGAATCAATAAACAGAACACAAAAGTGTTGACTTGACAATTGCCATTTATATTTTCTATTACATGGTACACAGCAGAGGAAAAGAATTCAGTCTGGTATAATAAGCAAGTAGTGAATGGATCATGTATCTACAATGCCTTAGTCATACACTACACTCAGCTCAGAAGATGGACCCTAAATTTTTCACAAGTCTCCATCATTCTTCCTTTCATGTAATGACCCTCATTGTATAGTCAAAGTCACTTCTCTTTCTCCAAGACTACGGGTGTTTTCTAGCATCCATTACAGCAAATGACTCTGTAGAAAGAATGAATTATGAAATCAATGCTGTAAAATGAGCTAGAGTCTTTTGCTAGACACTGGGAAAAATTTCATTTTCTTGATCTGTGCAGAAGAAAAATACTTCTTCCTAGCACTTGTGTTTCCAATACAAGGCAAAGTTGGTAAAGTCCAGTAGTAAAAGTACTTGGAAACTCCCAGAGAGGACAGGCAACAGTTGTTACCCTGACATCACTAGGGGACATGCACTGGGACAGCCTTAGTTTTCTCAGGTTTGTTCCTTGCTCCCCAATGAGTGCTCACAAAGTGATTTGAGGATAAGTGATTAGTAAAGACTATTAGCATTTGTACACTGTTGATTTTGTCACTTTTCACATTATGGGATAAGTCTTATGGTATCATGTCTTATTGTAGTGTAGATTCCATAGATCCTATAAGAGACATTGTTCTAATAAATAATTAAAGCCATATTTGAGGATAAGTATTATTTCAGGATAATTTGAGGATAATTATTTGAGGATATTTGAGGATAATTATTTATTAGACATTGTTCTAATAAATAATTGAAGCCAATTTGAGGATTCTCCAGCATTCAAGACATTGCAAGCTTGTGGACGCATTGGGTGTGAGACACAGATGTACTTCATGAGAAAAATCTAGAAACAAGGGTGTCCAAAGTCCTCTGTCTGGTAAATACAATTTGTATGAATGTGTCTAGAAAGGTGCTCCTGATTCACAGGAAAAGGGAATAAAATCCATTATCCTGCTTTTACTCTCTCAAAGGATTCATACTGAGGTTTTATAAGACTTGTTCCATAATGTGAAAATGACAAAATCAACAGTGTACAAATCCTAATAGTCTTTACTAATCACTTTGTTAGTTCTCATTCTCTACCATTGTATAACATTTTACTCTAAATTTGGGGACCTAGAAGGCTAGATAAAGTGTGTGAGTATCCTAGAAACAAAACAATGAAAAATAAAATCAGCAAAAAGAATTGAAATATCAAACAACTATATCTCCTCAGGAAAAAAAAAAAAAGACATTTCACTTTTGACAGGTAGTAAAATCAGTTGTAGAACTTTCATAAAAAAAACAGAAGGTACAAAGCAATTGAATTGGTGAGTAGGAAGGAAGGGGCAATAAAAAAATGTTATTATATTTATTGATTTTTAGGGCCCAGTGTTATACTGTTCATAAGGTCATCTTATCACACTGACAACTGGAGCTCAATTAAAATAGTAAATCATACTACATAATTATGAGTTTATACTTTTTCAATCTAAATGACAACACAAAGTGAGAAGTAATTCCCTAGCAATGCTTTTTCTGTTATAATGGGGCTCACTGAACTAGAAGCTTTTATGTTTTACAGTCCAGGGCCTAAAATCTACTTCACAAAGACTTGGCCAACTAGAAAATCAACGAAGCATCATATTTACACAGGATCACAAAAATTACAAGAAAAACCTTCCAATATAAATATAGGAAGCACTTGAGACTCTATAAAAATAGACATATAAATGGCACAAAACACATTCAAATATAGCTTTATTTATTAGAACAATGTCTCTTATAGGATCTATGGAATCTACACTACAATAAGACATGATACCACAAATAGAGGGGTTTGACTTGATCTAATGTTTCCAGTACATTAAATCCCAGTTGGCTGTGAAATGAGATATTATAATAATTTACAGACTATATTAAAAAATCACCATTTTACAAAAATTAGAATAAAATAAAATGCATTTAGCTCTAAAGCTCTAACAGCAACTGAAATAATGTCATTTAATTTTCCTTTGATAATTCTTACTGATCACATCTTCTTTTAATTGCTTAGTACCTGATATTGAAATGGAATAGCTCCCTTGGGTTATCTCGTTTACTCAGCCCACAGCTCTCAACCCCTCACAGGATGGGAAGCATGCAGATGAATGAGCAGGTGCAGGGACCAGGATGAGTGTTCCTAGGTACCAGATGGAGTAGAACTCTGTGCAACTCCGTGGCAGCATTTAGGGGGGTACTGGCAACTCCCAGCATCTCAGAAGGTGTGTGTTACAGTGTACTCTTTTAGCTTTGTTGTCCATAGATGGTTTAATTGTTTAACAGCTCAGTGGAAGGTCAGGGTGATGGTCTTTTGCACCTGCCCTCTTGGCACCCTAGTTCTTGTCCAGTGTCCAGGAAGAATCAGGTCGCATGAAGAAATTGAAGAGTGGTGAATGTGGGGGATTTTACTGAGTTTGTCCCTGGCTGAAGAAACACTTCTCCAAAGTCCTGCTGTCAAGCTGTCCCTCTGATGTCAAGCTGCTTCTCTCTGACATCCAGCTGCCTTTTCTTTTCTCTCCTCTGCTGCTCTGCTCTGCTGCTCTGTCGCCGCTCTGCTGCCCCTCTGCCAGGGGAGCCTGGAGGTTTTAAGGGTGCAGGATGGGGTGCAGAGCAGGCTGAAAAGCAACATTCGAGTGGGAAAACAGGAATGCATGTTCTCACTTTGGGTGGCAGTCCCAGGTTTGAGGGTGTAGCCCTTGTCAGAAACCTCCCCCAGTATTTTCCTGCCCCATGTCTGTATCATAAAATATTTTATATTCATAAAATATTTATGAAGTATTTTAAATTTATGTCTAATATGATTTTCATAATAATTCTATGAGGAGGACTGGATACTGCTATAAAATGTGGAAACAGAGGCTTATAGAAGGCACATAACTTGCTTATATTCACAAGTGTCAGAGCTATATTCTACCCAAGTCATTTAAATTCATCATCTCTGCTTTGGCTTTTTCACTAAGTTGCTTCTACTGTGACCCCTCCCCTCCCCAAAGTATGACTGAAGAGACTTACAAGAAAGAATTGATTTTAATATGCGTGTTTCTGAACTGGATCTCTTATTCATATTTTATTTTATTTTTTTGCTTGGAAAGATTATAAAACAAAGTCTACATTTCTCAAACTCCTCTGCAGCTATTATCTTTTTTTATGAAAATGAGTCAGAGCCCGTTAGAAGTACTCAAGACCAATTTCGGAGGGCAGTAGGAAGGCAAACACTAAATTTTGGCAGCTCCTGGCTCCTGCTGCTGGAAGTAAGGTCTTGCAAATAAACAAGTTCTTTTTGCAGCATGTTTGGTGCCCATTTGCAAGGCAACAACAGAGACTTAAACTGTTTTTTTTTTTCTTTTTAATATTTTATTGCTTTTTAGCTTTTGGGGTACAGGTGAAGAACATGCAGGATTGCTGTATAGGTACATACCTGGCAGTGTGATTTGCTGCCTCCCTCCCCATCACCTATATCTGGCATTTCACCCCATGTTATCCCTCCCCAACTCCCCACCGCTCACTGTTCCTCCCCTAGTTCCTCCTCACAGACCTCAGTGTGTGATGCCCTCCTCCCTGTGCTCATGTGTTCTCATTGTTCAACAACCGCCTATGAATGAGAACATGCGGTGTTTGATTTTCTGTTCTTGTGTCAGTTTGCTGAGAATGATGATTTCCAGGTTCAACCATGTCCCTACAAAGGACACGAACTCATCACTTTTTATGGCTGCATTGTATTCCATGGTGTATATGTGCCACATTTTCCCTGTCCAGTCTGTCACCAATGGGCATTTGGGTTGGTTCCAAGTTTTTGCTGTTGTAAACAGTGCTTCAATGAACATTAATGTGCATATGTCCTTATAATAGCACGATTTATAACCCTTTGGATATATACCCAGTAATGGGATTGCTGGGTCAAATGGAATTTCTATTTCTAGGTCCTTGAGGAATCGCCACACTGTCTTCCATAATGGTTGAACTAACTTACACTCCCACCAAGAGTGTAAAAGTGTTCCTATTTCTTCACATCCTCTCCACCATCTACTGTCTCTGGATTTTTTTAATGATCACCATTCTAACTGGTGTCAGATGGTATCTCAATGTAGTTTTGATTTGCAATTCTCTAATGACCAGTGATGATGAGCATTTTTTTCATATGTTTGTTGGCCTCATATATGCCTTCTTTTGAAAAGTATCTGTTCATATCCATTGCCCACTTTTGAATGGGTTTGTTTGTTTCTTTCTTATAAATCTGTTTCAGTTCTTTGTAGATTCTGGGTATTAGCCCTTTGTCAGATGGGTAGATTGCAAAAAGTTTTTCCCATTCTGTTGGTTGCCAGTTTACTCTTAACGATTGTTTCTTTTGCTGTGCAGAATATGTGGAGTTTAATTAGATCCCACTTGTTTATTTTGGCTTTTGTTGCCAGTGCTTTTGGTGTTTTAGTCATCAAGTCCTTGCCTATGCCTATGTCCTCAATGGTTTTGCCTAGGTTTTCTTCTAGGATGTTTATGGTGTTAGGTCTTATGTTTAAATCTTTAATCCGCCTGGAGTTAATTTTAGTGTGAAGTGTCAGGAAGGTGTCCAGTTTCTGCTTTCTGCACATGGCTAGCCATTACAGAGACAGTTCACCATTACAGAGGCAGACTGCCATTACTGAGGCAGTTCTAACTATACCCCTATAAACAAAACTGCAAGGAAGTTCACACAGCAGCTGGGCAGAGCTCATGGCAGCTCAGCAACACCTCTGCTGGCAGACTGTGACTAGGTTACCACCTTGCTTGACAGGGCATCTCTGAAAAAAGGCAGCAGCATGACAGAAACTTATAAATAAAGCCCCACCTTCCCAGGACAGAGAATCTGGGGAAAAAAAGGCAGTTATGAGCTCCCCTGCAGCAGACTTAAATGTAACTGCCAGCAGCTCTGAACGGAACAATGGAGCTCACAGCAGCTCAGAACTTGAGCTCCTATAAAGGACAGACTGTCTCCTCAAGCAGCTCCCTGATCCCCATATATCCAAAGAGTCACCTCATAAAGGAGCAGTCAGGCTGAAATCTGGCGGGCATCTTTCTGGGACAAAGATAGCAGAAGAAGAAACTGGCAGCAACCCTTACTGTTCTGCAGCCACTGCAGGTGATCCCCAGGCAAGCAGGGCCTGGAGTGGACCTCCAGCAGTCCTACAACAGAGGGGCCAGACTGTTAGAAGGAAAACTAAGAAACAGAAAGAAATAACTTCATCATCAACAAACAGGACATCTACTCAGAGACCTCCTCTGAAAGTTACCAACTACAAAGACTACAGGGAGGTAAATCCACAAAGATGGGAAGAAACCAGTGCTAAAATGATGAAAACACCCAAAACCAGAATGCTTCTCCTCCTCCAAGGGATCGCAATGCCTCACCAGCAAGAGAACAAGACTGGATAGAGAATGAGTCTGATGAAATAGACAGAAACAGACTTCAGAAGGTGGGTAATAAGAAACTTCTCTGAGCTAAAAGAACATGTTCTATCCTAATGCAAAGAAATTAAGAACCTTGAAAAAAGGTTTGACAAAATGCTAATGAGAATAAACAGCTTAGAGAGAATAAAAATGAATTGATGGAGCTGAAAAACACAACATGAGAACTTCGAGAAGCATACACAAGTTTCAGTAGCCGAATTGACCAAGCAGAAGAAAGGATATCAGAGACTTAACTGTTTTTAACAGAGCTTCTGTGGCAGCCTCAGAAATGGTAACTCCCCCAGGGAACCAATTCTATATGGTTCTGAGGGTCCCTGCAGTAGTACAGCATAAAATCTGTTTCATGAATCCTTTCAAAGATTTTGGGAGCACTGAAATCATTAAGTAAAAAAGTCTTCTTGTTTAAAATAACTTAAAGTGGCTCTTGTTTCTAGTTTGGAAACCTGACTTCAAGAGCTGATCTTTGCTTATTTCTAATAAGTATCAAAAGATTTAAGAGCTTCTGGTGAGAAGTCTAGTGGTTTAAATTCTAAGAAAACCGAGGAAAATTTTGACAAAACACTTCTCAATACTTATCCAATAAAATTGATTTACATGGTAAATATCTATTTGTCTAGCTGGATACAATCATGTAATGTATGTGAATCTGTTAAATCTCACGTATTGAGCAGCCAGTGAATATTGTATAGGAGACTACAGTCATTTAAATTAAAATTACCAAATGCACATCAAAACAATAAAGTTAACCTAAATTTCAAATCATTGTTTTTGAGTTCATGACTTACGTCTAGCTCTTTGCTAAGTACTGGGGATACACTGTGTATCAGATAGGGCTTCTACCTTCATGAAGTTTGAAACTGGAGACAACTGTGGAAATCAGATAGATGTGTCTTAATTTTTGTTGAGTCTTCACCTAAAATTATTTAACTTAAAAAATATATATACATATATATACATATACATATATATATGTGTGTATGTATATATATTACTTTTAACTTCTAGGTATTTTCCTAGCAGAAAAGAATGATGTCCTTGACATGAACATCTCATGTTAGTTGGAGGTTGAAATATTCATCCAACTAATGTTTCCTTAATAGATATTGAAATTAAAATAAGAAATTTATATCTAAGAACTACAATTTTAATCTTCCTCAGCCTATGATTAATAATTGGATAAATGGCCAGGCGCGGTGGCTCAAGCCTGTAATCCCAGCACTTTGGGAGGCCGAGGCGGGTGGATCACGAGGTCAAGAGATCGAGACCATCCTGGTCAACATGGTGAAACCCCGTCTCTACTAACACAAAAAATAAGCTGGGCATGGTGGCGCGTGCCTATAATCCCAGCTACTCAGGAGGCTGAGGCAGGAGAATTGCCTGAACCCAGGAGGCGGAGGTTGTGGTGAGCCGAAATCGCACCATTGCACTCCAGCCTGGGCAACAAGCGAAACTCCGTCTCAAAAAAAAAAAAATAAATAAAAATAATAATAATAATAATTGGATAAATGGAATTCAATATCATAAACTGTGTCTAGGAAGCTTTTGATAAGAATGAAATATGGATAATTACTGCTTATGTTACCATGATAGTTCTAGTGATATGGCTGCACAGGCAAGTTTTTGACCCACTGACTTTGTATTGGTACATTTTCTCCATACCCACAATAATCAAATGGATCTTAGTATTGATGCTTCCAAGAATGATTTTTCTTATGGATTTTAAATAACAGTTAATAATTGTAATCTTCAGAATCAAAAGTATTCCAAACAGGGTCATAATCTCATAAAATACTGAAAGGAATGAAGTACTCCTGATCAATGGTTATTATGAAAAAAATGAGTATCTTAATTTCTTGAATCTGTTTACATCAATTTGCTTTTATTTTAAGATGAGTAGAATTTATAAATACACATTATACATATATACTTATATATGATATTTATATATGTATATATTTACACATATTTATATATTATATATATAAATTATATATATTATATATATGTACATGCTAAGGATAGGCTTTAATTAATTAATTAATAATTTAAAAAATTTATTTATTATACCTTATGTTCTGGGGTATGTGTGCAGATCATGCAGGTTTGTTACATGGGTATACACGTACCATGGTGGTGATTTGCTGCATCCATTGCCCTGTCATCTACATTGGGTATTTCTTTTAATACTATTCTTCCCCTAACCCCACAACCCCCAGTTCCTGGTGTGTGATGTTCCCCTCCCTGTGTCCTTGTGTTCTCATTGTTCAACACCCACTTATGGGTGAGAACATGTGGTGTTTGGTTTTCTGTTCTTGTGTCAGTTTGCTGATATGAACAGACACTTTTCAAAAGAAGACATTTATGCAGCCAGCAACCATATGATAAAAAAAAAGCTCATCATCACTGATCATGAGAGAAATGCGCATAAAAACCACATTGAGATACCACCTCACACCATTTAGAATGGTGATCATTAAAAAATCAGGAGACAACAGATGCTGGAGAGGATGTGGAGAAATAGGAACACTTTTATACCGTTGGTGAGAGTGTAAGTTAATTCAGCCATTGTGGCAGACAGTGTGGCGATTTCTCAAGGATCTAGAAATAGAAATATCATTTGCCCCAGCAATCCCATTATTGGGTATACACCCAAAGGATTATAAATCATTCTATTATAAAGACACGTGCACATGTATGTTTATTGCGGCACTGTTCACAACAGCAAAGACTTGGAACCAACTCAAATGCCCACCAATGATAGAATGGATAAAGAAAATGTGGCACATATACTCTGTGTATTACTATGCAGCCATTAAAAAAGGATAAGCTTTAAAAATAACATTGCTAGATTCCATGTATTTCCCATAAAATTTATATAAAAAAGTTTGGATGTTTAATAATGACCTTAAATCCTAAAAACAGGACAAATAGGTATTCATTTTTATACCTAAAAATACATTGACATATACAAATTATTTTTAAATGGTATATTTTCACTATAATCCATAGCTGCACTTTTAGAATGTTATTTTAAAGTAATAACCTAATTATGTAATTTGCCAGCATAAACTCATCCACTGGTTCCTTGCTGTGTTCAGGTTGAAGTACAATTTCTAAATTTTGCCCTCCCAGTATCAGTAATGATTTTTTCTTGGACACATTCCCTGATTATTTTCTCCCACCCTAGACTGAGCTTGGTTAGGTAAATATGGGCCCTTATAGTCTTCCAAGAGTATCTCTATATTAAAACTTTCTTTATTACATTTGAATATCCTTGCCAATAGAAACTAAACTCATCATGTAGAGAGATTATTTTCTTTTTCACATAATTATATAGAATATTTTAAGTACATATTAAAATGTTTATTATTCCAAACAGTATACTAGAGCTTGGACTCTGGAGACTGGTTGGCTGGATTTGAATTTTGGCTTTGCCATTTATTAGTTGTATGACCTTGAGAGATTTATTTTTCTGTGCCTCAAATTTCTCATCTATAAAATTAGGTTAATAATATTAGGGGTTAATAGTGGGGGGAATAGATGAGTTAATAATTACTCTGCTTGAAATAGTGGCTATGAAGCCATAAACTCTATGTAAGTGTTAATTTATTGAGCAGAGATACACAGATCACTTTGGCAAAAATATCAACTTTAGAAAATGCAAGCAAAAGAACCACAAGCTTTAGACGAGTACAACGACTAAGGACTGAAGCAGAGAGGAAATTTAAAGCAAAAGAGAAATACGTTCCTAAGTCCCACGGAGATGGAGCAGAGCTAAAATCAGGAATAAGAGTGGCCTGTCCATTACCACTGCCACCTCTTTCTGCCTTGCTCTATATTTTAGGGGCCAGAGTGTGTGAACTGTTTCAAGGAGTTCTCTTGCTTTCTTGTTTCCAGTTGAGTCTGGCAAATGGAGAATCCTGGTAGGAGATCAGAAAAGAAAGAGTGAAGCTGGGATATTTATTCTATTAGCTCTTGTTACGCAATGCCATCTAAAGTTGTCAGACTCCTTCAATCAAATGTCAAAACAACTGTCAAAGTGTCCCCAACACTCCATCACATATAACCCTTTCCATCTTAACTCTGGTGACCTTTTTTCCTCTCTGTCCCTTCAAACTTTGGTATTTCACAGCCTTCCATCTCCGCTGTGCTTAATCCTAAGATATTACTTGAACATTTCTCTATACCCTATATACCACTTTGTAAATAGTCTTATTAAATCCTCTGCAATTGTCATTGTCATCTCTAATTTTCTGGCACCAGCTATGCTGGAAATAGTTACTATAAAACCTCTCTTAGATCCTAGGAACACAGATTAACATTATGGTAAAACCATAAAGTAGGTAACCTCACAAAGGAGTATAGATTTTCTTGAAAGAACACTGCTACAATGGATTGATTTTGATTACCACAGCACCTTGGTGCTAGCATGCATTGCAGTGCTCCTTTGTGAAGATAACCACATCTTTAAAAAGTGGGCAAACATATCTGAAAGCTTCACATGCAGATGTAGAAGAAACCATAGGTGAGCATCAGCAGCACCTTGGTGCTGCACTTTTGGTCAGGCACTGACATCTACTTTCCAGGAGACCTGACACGCCACAGAGAGCCAGAGGGAAAAAGAGGACAAATGGAGGAGCAGAGGATTGGGCTCATAAACATACAGGAATCATTTCCTGGATTTTACACAAATCTCTGGGCAGAAACTTGAAAAGTGGATGAAGGTGTCAACTGAAAGAGGAGGAAGAACCAGCAAATGTTATTTTCTCTATTTTTATGACCCTATGTTTGCACTCCAGGAAATATGACTTGTGAAACCAGCCCATAATATATTTTGGATAACATGTCCCTGATGCTTAGCAGAGTGCTTGGTACATTGCTGGTATTTAATAAATAATTTTAAAGGAAATAAATAAAAATATTGTTAAAGAAACACATCACAGGTGTTTAATAAATTAGTGTGAAGAGAAAAAATAATATTAACTGCATTAAACGATGCACTTGTAGTAAAGAAATCATGTATTAAACAGTACCCTGTTGAACTTAAAGTATTGATTTGGCCTCCTAAATGTACAACTTCCAGGGAAGTTGGTGCTAAAGAGAATAGATCTCATTATCTATTTTTCCTTTTAATAAGGACTTGGATTCATATTCTCAACTTTGAAAATGATCCTAGAATCATTGATTTTCCACTCTGTTTAGGAGACTGAAATTGTCTTCTTCTGTTTTCATAAGTGATAAAAGTAATGACTATGTGACCCTGGAAATTGGCTGGGTCAGCCTTGACACTTTTTGGACTGAAGCCTAGTAAATGGTGACAAATCTCTGGAGGGCTCTGTGTTACAAATGGATTTTTCTTTGGAAAAAGAAATAGCACAGAAATGGCATTGCCTCTACAGTGTTGAACTTTCCGATCCTAAGTGGAGCTATTTTGGGCAATTGAGACACATCCCTTTAATATTCTTGACCCTGCTGAAGGTCTACTTCACTGTTTAACGGAAAAACCAAGCAAGTTTTCATTCACATTGTGTAAAATGTCCCAGTTGATTTGGCACTTGCTTTTCTAAATCTTTTGTTCAGAAGTTTTATTTTATTGACAATCAAAATATCCAACACATGGCTTATTAATTCCATTTATTCATGTTGAGGATACAGCAGTGAAGAAAATAGAAAAAAATTTCTGCCATCAGAAAGCTTACATTTTATCAGGGTCAGTCCAAGTTCATACAAAAGAAATAAGTAAATTGTGTAATATATTACAAGGTGATTAGAAACATGGAGAAAAATAAAGCAGAAATATGGAGTGGAATCAAGGGGTATGGGCTGAAAAATTAAACAGATTACTCAGCCATGGTCTAATGGACGAGGTAGTATTTTAGTTAAGGTAAAAAGTTGTGATGTATTGAGCTATATGGACAATTTGAGAAGATTATTCCAGGCAGAGGAGACAGCACATATGAACTCTGGGCATTTTTAAGGAAGAGCAAGGATTCTATTGTTTTTGCAATAGAGTTAGTGAAGGGGGAGATTAGCAAGAGATGATGTCAAGGGGCAGAGTTGCTACAAATAGCCTTGCAAATTTTTCGCTGAACAACTCCAGAGGGCACTATTCACTTTTACCATGTTTTTCCAGAAGCTGTGCAATATGACAACACAGAAGAAAAAGAAGGGGTGCAGATCTTTTAGGTTTGTATATATAACCATTGTTACGATGATTACTTTTTCTGTAGATATTTTCACATGCCTAAAATTAAAATCATGCCTACTATTTTATTTTTATTTTGTTATCATCATATTGAAGTGGCAGTTGTAATGAGAGAAGTATGTGAAAGGTTGTTTTAGCTGTTACTTGTAGGAGGTCTTTTTTTTTTTTTTACTGAAATAAGAAACAAGATCATCAGCTGAGAGTGGGAATGAGATAATTTGTGCAGTAGTTTGAAGAGAGAGGAAAAGGTATAGAAAAGTAGGATTATAAATAAAATAAAGACATGTCTTGGGCACTATAGAGGTCCCCTTGGGATCTGTGGTCAGGTTTTAAAGTGAGAACAATTAAACATTGGTCCAAGACAGATTTAGTTTCAGGAGTACAGGCATAAACATGGTGTCAATTTAGATTCAACCAGGGTTGAGGCTTCGTAAGGAAGTATGATAAAAAGAAAGGTGTAAAGAAATTCAGAGCGTATACAAGGGAATGAATGCTTATTAGGATTGGCTCTTGAAAGAGGTCGAATAAGGAGGAAAGCAAGTGCCCAAGAAGAGTGAGGGACAACAAAAATGTGGTCAGCATGGTATCCGGAGAAACGCAGAACTGCCTGTTAGCACTGTTCCCTTCATTGCAGGCCTGTGTTACATAAAAAGATGTTTTCGGATTTAATTTAGAAGCAAGAAAAATGTTACAGGTATTAAGTGTTACATTTTTAATAGTGCCTTTAACCTGGACTAAATAATGACATTCAAAATTCTTCAATGTGTTAAGTCAGGTGGAAACAAGAATGATATGATTGAGCCCATTATTACATTATTTCTGTAGTACCGTAGGCAGAAATGTGCAAATAAAAGGTACTCAAAATAATTTTGCTTAATACAAATCACATAATTTTCACAATATGATTTTCTGTAATTTTGTTTTATGTAACAACTATATATAAATATCTTGGCATATTTCTCATCATTTTAAGTACCTCAAGTATTTACATGCAGCACACAAATAAAATATTAGGCTTTAAAAATCTTCCATCTGATTGCATTTGATGGAGGATTGCATCTTCCATCTGACTTCAGTGGGATAGCTGGGGATGCCTCTATAAGTGAAGTAGACAATGGAAAAAGGGATAACTGTCCTTTTCAAAGATGGCTACGGCATGCTTCATTTTCTGATTATGAATATATTTCCAAACTTTTTGGATCCTTCTACAATTATATATAGCAGCGGATGGGTTGCAATCATTAATTCAAAGTCATCACTTTGCAGAAAAAGTAGATTAGCATAAACTACTACTTTCTCTTAGCAGTGGAAAATTTTTTAATATTATTTTTGAGTCAAGCTGAGATTTCCCTTAGGAGGCATTTTCCCAACTTAATGTCAGCTTAACACATTTGTGGAAAAATGTTTTAAACATTTGGTATATGCATGAGCCATCCCTCCAATTGTGGCTTCCGTCCCCCGCCCCCAAAATACAGAGTGTTGTTACATTTTGTCCTTTTATGACATCCTGTGCCTTTTCTTACTTAAAATAATGATTGTTTGCAATTTTGTGGAACTTTTACTACCATGCAAAGCAGGTTAAATTTCATCAGACCAAAAGTAGGTTTTTATTAATAAATGGTACCCATGTACTCAAAGAATTAAATTAATATGTTTACTTGAGTAACTGGCCACATAGATTATTAAATAATTATATTTTTCTGTAGACATGTTGACACATTTCAAAGTAAAATCAGACTGAATTATTACATTTTCATTTTGTTATCCTGCTGGAGTCATATCATATTTGGAAATAAGGTAATCAATACAGTTCTCATCCCAAAACAAGTTTATCTTATACACCCAATTCTCGTATGTTATTAATTAGCTTTAACTCTTCCTATTGTAAACATATTTGGAAACAATTTCTTATATTTGAATATTATTCAAGTTACTGCAGAAAAGACTGCAGAGAACTCAAGTGTCAACTATTTAAAAAAATCATGGAATGCTGACAATGTTCAGCCACTATAGATAAAGTATAAAGGACACCATCGGACTAAAAAAAATTTTCAAACTCTAAAATGCAAAAGAGTAAAGAGAAGAGACAGAAAGAGGAAAAGCTGTTTTTTTAATAGTTTTGAGAGATTATCCAACTTAAATGGGGCATATTTAAGAGAGCAGTTAAATAATAATAATGAACCGCAAGAGGCAACTTACAATGAATGCTAAAAACTCATGGAAAACTTTGGCTCAATTATTTTGCAGTCATTTAATAATTAAAAACAAGGGTAATCATTGAAGCAGTGAAATTAACATTTGTGAGAGCTAATCATGCTATTACTGACCACTTCAAGAATCCAGTCACAAAACTGTTATCTAATAATTGATTAATATCTCTCAATATCAATACTTTTTAGAAAGCAGTAAAATGTTGTATTTTAGTTTACTATTCTATACAGATATTCCTTTGAGGGTGTGCAAATTCTAGATAATGAAAACAACTTGAATGTAAGCAAATCTCAAAATAATTTAAGAGAAAAATTCCAAGAGAATGCATTAGAGCATGCCATTGGATGGGGAATGGGTCCAACCTTTGTCCCAAAAAAGGAACAACCCCCAAAAACAGAAAATTGAAAAATATAGGAGATTTATTTTTATTTTTTCTCTCGAGTAGTGGGGAATCTGTAGACTAGAGGTTGCTAATATTGGTTCAGCAGTTCAAGATTGCCAGAAGTGAGGCTTTTGATTCTCTTGACATTTCCTTCATAGTTTTAAGATGAATACTTTAGTTCCAGCCAACAGGACAATAGCAGGTTAAAGAAAGGGACAAAAGCTAAGGGCAGAAGGGCAGAGCCCAAGCAATATTTATCCTCCTTTCCTGAAGTTTTCCTAGAAGCCCCATACTAAAAGTTATGCTTTCATCTGATTGGCCAGAACAGTGTTCAATGCCAACTACCTAAAATAAAAGCTGAGAAATTTATTCCTGTAACTAGGACAGTTTGGCTCCACAAGCAAACTTTGGCTTTATTGAATAAGCACGAAAGTAACCATTGACATTGAGTATACATTTAGAAGTGATGACCAAGGATGTAAGACATCTGTAGCCTTAAATGAGAAGGTAAAAGTAAGGATTCGCATACCCTGTTACTAAACAGGCTACTGCGTAATCCTATGTACAAAGTACATGCAAGAATACTGGTTTAGAAGATTATAGGAGAACAATACACTAGGATACATTAATTAGGAACACAGGGAGGTGAGATGAGAATCTGGAGAATTGTTATTTCAATTGTAGAGCTCTAAGCAGAGGTCATTTCATTTATACATTCGGATTTATGGAACCTGAAGCTCTAACACCTAGGATAAAACGTTCCTCCATATTCTGGCCCACATGAGATACTTGGTCCCATCTTCTCCTAATTCCCAACACAAAGCTTCCTCTGTGGCCAAATCAATTTATTATTTCTTTCTTCGACATATTATGCACTTTTCCAAGGTTCATTAAGGCAGGAATATTGGAAACAATTATTTCATTGTTCACAAATTTCATATTTCTAGGGGTTTGGTAGTTCACCAATAGTAACCGATGTAAAATGTGCATTAGTTAAGAATTCATGAACTACTGTTCATCATTATGATTCCAATTTTATATGCTTTCTTCAGAACCATGTGTAAGTTAAGGTTTGGTAAAGTTTTGCCAGCAACATACTGCCTCTATCACACATTTTCTTTCTTTGTTTGATATTTACAACTCTTTAAAAATGTAAAACCCAAAGAACTATAAATAGTTCTACTATAAAGACACATGCACATGTATGTTCATTGCAGCCCTGTGTACAATAGCAAAGACCTGGAACCAACCCAAATACACATCAATGATAGACTGGACAAAGAAAATGTGGTACAGATACACCATGGAATACTACGCAGCCATAAAAAATAGTGAGTTCGTGTCCTTTGTAGGGACTTGGATGAATCTGGAAACCATTATTCTCAGCAAACTGACCCAAGAACAGAAAGCCAAGCACTGTATGTTCTCACTCATAGGTGGGTGCTGAACAACGAGAACACATGGACTCAGGGAGAGGAGCATCACACACAGGGGACAGTTGACGGGGGTAGGGGAGAGACAATGGGGGGTGGAGAGGGATAACATGGGGAGAAATGCCAGATATAGTATGCACCAAAAGTAAAATAAATTTAAATTAAAAAGGAAAACTTACTCTTAGCACACCAACCATACACTAACAGACTGCAGGCCAAATCCCACAGGCAGCAGTTTCCCAAGCCATAGATAGGTTGTTGCTGAACCTATATGGATTTGATTGGAAGAGCACATTTATTAGGTATAGTCTTGTGCTCTTTCTGCTAGTACTCCCTCTGTTTAGGGGTTCTCCTCCTGCTTTCTGCCTCATGCCGACCTACTCATTTTTCACAAATGTTATCAACTGAATTGTTCATTTATTTTTACCCTTATAACAAACTAGTGTCACTGTTGTAACTGTACTATGTTCTGTACATTTCTCTCAACAACGTAAAGTGCTACTTTATTACTCTCTGCATTCTCCCCTCTCCCATCTACTAAGTAAGTAAAATCTCAGCATCTCAATCATTTTTGCATCCCCGGTGTCAAGTAAAGTGCTCAGCAGATAATGTATATTCGTAGTCTGTTGAGGAAAAAAAGAAAGAAAGTGAGGAAGAAAAATAAGGGGAGAAGGAAGGAATAAGTTAGAAAAAAGAAAGGAAGGACTAGCAAAAAATAAAGGACTGACAAATGAAAGGATGGAGGTAGTTTTCACACAACATAATTTGGACATAATTGGAAAACAATAATTTCAAAGATTTACATGTTCACATGCATATGAATGAACTCTTTTAATTTTTTTCACTTTTTAAAATACAACTTTTATCATCCATGCTCTTTTTTTCTTGGAATGTTTGATATTAGCTTTTTTCATTATTAAACACTTGTGACCACTTTCAATATGGAGTTATGGATAGACGGAGGATTGCAAAACAAATTAGAATCTCATTTCAGTTTCCAACTTGAATATTATATAACTTTGAAAAAGTCATTTGGCCGTTTCATGCATCATCAACTTCATATTTCAAAAGGAATGATAACATTCTTCTTGAAGAAATATGGCAAAAATGCTGATAACCATAATGATAATGATGACAAATACTTTGGAAACACTTATGTGCCAATTATTCTGCTAAGAATTATGTATACATAAACATGTACACACAATATCCAATTCTCATAAAAACCTGTGGAGTAGGAACTACTGTCATACTTATTTACATATTTGTAAATTAAACCACAGGAATTTTAATTAATTTTCCAAGGTCACCCATATAATAATTGTCAAAGACAGAATTTGAACCAAGTTTGATCTGAAGCCAAATACAAGGGTTTGACTTTTACATTGAGCAATTAGGTAATGACTCATGTAATTTGAATTCATATCACACAGTGAATAACCGTTATGTATAAAATTAACTAATATTTTGTTTTCTTCTGAAAAATATGACTTTTTTCTTTTGTATTTTATGCACAGACCATTGTTCTGAATAAGTGAAATAATAGTTAGAGAAAATATTAATTTGCTTTAAAGCAAGTAAATTAAGTATTCTCAAATACATTAACTGGTTATCAGCCTATCTCCTAGGGGGAAACCTATGTTACAATTTTCACTTATCAGTGAAAAGAATTGGAGTTTCTCTAGTTAATCTTAGAAAACTATTTAAAAGCATAAGACTACAGAGCAATCAAGTAAAGCAGAATGATTTTCAAGGTTTTATACTTACCAAAAATAATAACGAGGTTTCTAGAACAGACAGATGTAAGTCTTGATAGATATATATTAATAAATTTTGAGTGATATAAATAGTTCATTTTTCAATTATTTCTACTTGATATTGAAGTGCATTTTGTAGAGGGCATTACTTCCTTTGAGGTTAAATGTGTTCAGAAATAAAATAGCTGCTTGACAAGAAAAAGATGCCGCAGTGGAAAAAGCAATTTGGGGGGCAGGAGGGTCTGCTATTGCCATCTGCTAGGAAAATCAGATAGATAAATATGCATTGTATAGATTTTCTGTCTAAGGAAAATTCTTTCATCTACCTGCCAATACCAGACCAGCAAGTCAAGGCCTTACCATGATATAACACATGACAAGAAAAGCCATTTTTCTCTAAATCCATTGCTAAGCAGTATGAATATTAATAGCTAATGAAATACCGATTCTAATTTGCAGGCAAAAAGTTCATGCTATCCTTTATGCTGTTAGTTTGGTGAAAATAGGAATTGATGAGAACCTTGGAGACTGCTTAAATAAGCTAGCTAATAAATTTTTAAAACAATATCCTGCTTGTAAAATGAGTAAAAACCTTATCTATTGTCAATGGGTATACAAAGGAAGAGAAATAAAAATATTTTTGTTAATCAATATATTAATCATTATGCCATTTATATACCTCAATTTTCCATGCTAATCTAAAGTTTATACAATAGAATCTACTTCTCCAATACCTAAAGATGAGTAGGTTTTACAATTACCCATCTATTCGGAGGTCATTCATATGTTGCTTTAATTACCTGTGCTATGATTGAAAAAGGCTTTAAGAAAACCAGGCACACAAGATGGCTCATTTTTTTGTGGGGAGGCATTGTCCATTTCTTCCAGAAACCATCAACTCTTAGTTTTCAGTGCTGCATGGTACAACTGGAACCACATGGCAGCGTGTGAGTCACTTGTGTGACTATGCACGAGTCACATAAACAAGTTCTAGGGCTTGGTTTTCTCATTTGTAAAATTGAGACCTTTCAATATCACTTTAGAAACAAGCCTAAGAAGCTTTCTCCATCTGATTTCCAAACTCATAGTGACTTAGATTTATATAATTTTAGAGGCATCAGGAACTTTAGTAGTTAATTGGTTTGATCACTTTTTTTTTACTGATATAAGAATCTGGCTACTAGAATCAAATAACATGACAATATCTGGAAGATAAACATCAATCTTACAAACTTGGAAGAGGAGACTGAGGAAGTAGAAAAAGTAGACATAAGAACTCAAACAGTCTAAGAACACAGTTTAGGAGCAAACAGTCATAATATCAGCAGACTCTAAGAACACATCAAGAGCACAGTGCAGTGAAATCATTCATATTCACAATGAAAACTTAGTCTTTGTGAACAATAAGAACTTGGTCTATCTGAATCTGATGTGATGCCTGGAATGCATTTATTAACTTAAAAGCAGTAAGTTGCATGTTTTAGGTAGTTGTTCACTGAAATGAACAAAACAGTAAATAACTCAAATGCTAAAGTTTTTAAGTGACAAATGGCTAATTCATTGTAATATAATATTTTATATTGAATAATATAAGAAATGTATGCATATTTAACATCAACAGCAAAACTAATTAACAGACACAATGATGAAGAGATAGTTCTATTAACTACATGGATATAAAAGAATACTTTCATCACATAACTGAAGGAATACAAAAAGAAGAGTACTTTTAAACTGCCATCAAATACCATCTGTAAATAAGTGTTCTGTATGCAGTAACCAAATTATTTAACTGCTCATATAAAGGAGCTTCGAGCTTACTAGCTGTCGCTCTGTAATTTTCCCACTGTGATTTTATGTTCTTCCTTCCTAAGACTATTTTACTTATCACAAATTTCTGATAAAGACAATTAACTATATTCAAGATCATTCACATATTTCGTTTTCTAAACTTTTAGCAGATTTTCACTGCTCTGCTCTTACTAGGGTAACGCTAGTATTATTTTATGTTATTATTTGATGTTTTCGTATACTTAAAAATTTATTTTGTCTTCTCTGTTTTATGATTTAAAAATACTGTTTCAAAAAACCCCAGATGTAATAGATTATTTTTAAAAAATCCAAAAGCACAGTGGATTTAAATTAAATTAAATTAAATTAAATTAAATTTGAATGCCTAGTCTAGAAATTCTAGCATTTCAGGAAAAATTACTAGTAATACTAGATGCGTATCTATCATGAGGCTTAAATGTAAAAGCAGGATGGCAACTTTGGGATAGAGGATTAGCAAAATGGATTACATGGATCGAGGTATATTAGAAAATGAGATAAAATGAAAATGGTCTCATCTATGGGAAGCAAGGAAAAGAGGAAATGGAAGATGAGACTAAAAGATAAGTAACTTACTTATTTCGTGCAAAACAGATAAAAGCTATACTTCCCCCAAACAGCTTTTTGATACAGAAAAGTTCAATTTTGAATTGACACAAGATAATGTTACTAAAACATTGTTGTATCCAGGCTTTTGTAATTTGTTCTTAAAAGTGTATATATGATGATATGATTTGGATCTCTGTCCCCACCAAATCGCATGTTAAACTGTAATCACCAGTGTTGGAGGGGAGGTCTGGTAGGAAGTGATTGGATAATGAGGTCAGAATTCTCATGAATGGCTTAGCACTATCCTTCTTGGCACTGTCCTTGCAATAGTGAGTCAATTCTCATCAGATGGTTGTTTGAAAGCATGTAGCACCTTCCCCATCCTTGCTTCTGCTCCCACCATGTGAGTCATCTCACTACTCCTTTGCCTTCTACCATGATTAGAAGAGTCCTCTTCAGAAGCAGAAGCTGCCATGTTTCTTATAAACCCTGCAGAACCATGAGCCAATCAAACCTCTTTTCTTTGTAAATTCCCCAGTCTCAAGTATTTCTTTATAGCAGTGGAAGAACAGAGTAATACATATAATATGAAAAATGGCAGGAAGGGAAACACTCTTCCAAATTCAAGAACTGCATAGATTTGATGGAGGTAGCTAGGCATCAATTTGTAGAAGAGCAGGAGAACTTTGGAGTCAAGGTGAAAGTCACTAAACCAGAAGAAAGAGCACAACACAAAAATGGCAACAGTGCAGACTGACTGTAGTCATCAAAGAGTAGCAACTACAGGAACGGAGGCAGACTGGAAACATCCAAGTATGGCAGGCGCGGTGGCTCACGCCTATAATCCAGCACTTTGGGAGGTCGAGGCCGGTGGATCACGAGGTCAAGAGATCGAGACCATGCTGGTCAACATGGTGAAACCCCGTCTCTACTAAAAATACAAAAATTAGCTGGGCATGGTGGCGCGTACCTGTAGTCCCAGCTACTCAGGAGGCTGAGGCAGGAGAATTGCTTGAACCCAGGAGGCGGAGGTTGCGGTGAGCCGAGATTGCGCCATTGCACTCCAGCCTGGGTAAAAAGAGCGAAACTCTTGTCTCAAAAAAAAAAAAAAAGGCAGATAGGAGCTTACAACATGTAAAATAAGGCGACAATTGTTAGGGGCTGTGGGCTATCTTAAGTTAGCTTAGAGGGAGACAAAATTTGACAGTATCTCTAAATTACATGTCAACAGTATCACTGTAGCTGCTTTGCTGAAAAATGACCCAAAAGGCCAAGAGTGGAAATGGAAAGCAATAAAGATGCTACTGCCATAAATTAGTCAAGAAAGGATAGTAGAATGCATAGTTGTGCAATGATTGTATGAAGAGCACTGTGAACCATCTCCCAGTGAGACACCCATAACTGGCAAAAATTATTTTAAAAACATTAAAAATATCTAGAAAGTGAACAAAGGGCATATAACCCATGCAAAACCATTTATTCAAGAAAATCTACTACAAATGGTAAGGACAGTGAGAGTTGATGGCGTGTGAGCCGTGACCTGCTCCTTTCTCTCCCTGCCCCAGTTTAGAATAACAGAATTCTTACTTTGGGTGAACATAGTCAAGAACACAGGGCTACATCTCTCCTTAGTTTCTAGTCTAGGCTTATGATTTCTCTTGGGAATGGTAGTCCACAGCATTTCTCCTCTCTCCACCTTTGTGTGCAGAAGTTCTGTTCTAGTTAAGAGCAAATCTGAGACCTAGAGTTTTTCTCCACTATGTCGCCCCACTCAGGGAAGAAGCTGTACCCTAAGTGCAGAAAGCCAAGAACACTGTAATTCTAGCTTTCCCTTGCCTCATCTCAATTGTGGAGTGTTGATTCCATTCCAGGAAAGGAAATCTGAGAATAATAATAAGGGCTACTACCCCAGCCTGGGATCCTGCCTATGAATCTGGGTGTTACTTTGAGAGAAGTAGACCATTGCAGTTACTTTTATTTCTGAGCAGTGGCACAGAGAGTCTCCCCAGAGAGAGAGGTAGCACTCAAGAAGAGAAGTCTGCAATGTTCTCCCCAAGAAAACACTTAATATTTGAGACACAGTGTGCAAAAGTTTCAGCCTAAGCTCATTCTCTCAGAGTAGAGATTTTAATGGTAAGCAAGTAAGGAGGAGACTGTTGTTCCCATAATTAAGACTACAAACAAGTAAATCATTGACCCAGCAGAAACTTTCTCCCTAGAGAGAACCAGATAAAGAGTTAGCTAAGAGGAACACTGCTTTGATAAGTAAAAGTCTCATAGTCTGAGTGCTTTTTGTCAAAAGCAATCAACTAAACAGTCGACAATTAGTATAGGCTCACTTCTGACGAAGTTTTATTCCAGAGGCAGACAGCTTAACAAAAATATAAGGAAAAGACAAAGACGGCCTTGCTAAAACCATCATCATCCAAGAGTGACTATGCTCCCCATGAGGAGCAAAACCGAGGCTGCACACTTCAAGTGAAAGACTACCTTAAATTATCCAGCCATTTAATTAAACAAATAAGTAACTCAAAGGCAACAAAAATACATCCTTAACATGGAGGGAAGGGATCAGTGTGAAGAGTGCTGCAAGAATTATCTAAAATGTCCAGGTTTTTTTTTTTTTTTTTAATACAAGATATACAAAAAAACAGGATGGTGTAATTCATACACAGGAAATAAAATGAGCAATTGAAATTTCCTCTAAAGGGCCCAGATGGCAGACATAGAAGACAAAGACTCCAAATTTGTTCAAACAACTAAAGCAAACTAGGTGTGAAGACACTAAGAAAGGAATGATGACAATATCTCATTAAATGAGAATATCAATAGAGATAGAAATTTTAAAAAAGCGTCAAATAAAAACCTTAGAGATAAAAAGTACAATTACTGAAATAAAAAAAATACTACGGGTCTTGTATTAGTTTATTTTATATATACACTGCCATGAAGAAATATCCAAGAAAAAGAGGTTTAATTGACTCACAGTTCCACATGGCTGGGAAGGACTCACAATCATGGCAGAAGGCAAAGGAGGAGCAAAGTCACATCTTACAGAGCAGCAGGCAAGAGAGCTTGTGTAGGGTGACTCCCCTTCCTTAAATCATCAGATCTCATGAGATTATTCACTATCATGAGAATAGCATGGGAAAACCCACCTTCATGATTCAATTACCTCCCACTGGGTTCCTCCCATGACACATGGGAATTATTGAAGATGAGATTTTGGTGGTGACACAGACAAACTATATCACTCCTGGCCTCTCCCAAATCTCAAGTCTTCACATTTCAAAACCAAACATGCCTTCCCACAACAGTCCCTCAAAGTCTTTACTCATTTCAGCAGTAACTCAAAAGTTCACAGTCCAAAGTCTCATCTAAGACAAGTCAAGCTGCTTCCATCTATGAGTCTGTAAACTCAAAAGCAAATTTGCTACTTCCTAGATACAATGGGGTTACACATATTGGGTAAATACACCTGTTTCAAATGGGAGAAACTGGCCAAATCAAAGGGGCTACGATCCCATGCAAGTCCGAAATTCAGCAGGGCGATCAAATTTTAGCTCCAAAATGATCTCCGTTGACACCATGTCTCACATCCAGGTCATACTGATGCAAGAAGTGGGTTCCCATGGTCTTGGGCAGCTCCATCCCTATAGCTTTGCTGGGTACAGCCCTGTTAGATATAGTGAATGCCAAGTTTCTCTTCAAAGAATCAGTATGTCAGTATGTTCATCTCTCTTATTCCTTAATTCTCCATTTTAAAGTTTACCTTCCTTCTAGTTTCAGTAAACAACCTTTTTCACCAGTTCTAATCAGTAGTTCATATCTGTTCCCCCTGTCTCCTGCTTTGTTCTGAGTCATCCCAGTCACCTGCTCCACTCACCTGCTCTGGTCATCTGCTCCAGTCACCTAGTTTGACCTGAGTTACCCTAGGTACCTGTCCTGTAATCATCCTTCCCACCAAACTACCCGCCTTGCCACTTTGGCTTGTACCCCTGCTCTCTTTAAAATAGCCAATCAGGATTAGTCTAGACTGTATGGTCTAACCTTGCCAATACGGGAACAACAAACCACTCCATCAAAAATAAGAATCCCTTTATCTCCCTTGTCCAGGTGTGCACTCTCCATTGTTCCATCTGTGAAGCTCACCCTTCTATAGATGTAAATTGCCTTGCTGAGAAATTTATATTCTAGTGCTACTTCTTTTGTGGCACTGAAAATTTACATATAACAGTCCTCTTCCTGGCTACTTTCACTGGCTGCCTTGAGTGTGTGTGGCTTTTCCAGGTGCATGGTGCAAGTCATTGGTGGATCTGCCATTCTGGGGTCTAGAGGATGGTGGCCCTCTTCCCACAGCTCCACTAGGCAATGCCCTAGTGGGGACTCCCATCTCACATTTCTCTTCCTTACTGTCCCAGCAGAGGTTCTCCACAATTTTCGGTATACTTATAGCAATACTCTACTAGTACCAATTTACTGTATTAGCCCATTTTCATACTGTTATGAAAAACTATCCACGACTGGGTAATTTGTAAATAAAAAGAGGTTTAATTGACTCACAGTTTCACATGACTGAGAAAGCCTTACGATCATGGTGAAAGGTGAAGGAGGAGCAAAGGCACATTTTACATTGTGGCAGGCAAAAGAGCAGGTGCAGAACTGCCCTTTATAAAACCATCAGATCTTGTGAGACTTATTCACTGTCTCAAGAACAGCATAAAAAAAGCTTGTCCCCATGATTCAATTATGTCCCACCAGAACCCTCCCATGACATGGGGGGGATTATGGGAGTTACAATTCAAGAAGAGATTTGGGTGGGGACAAAACCAAGCCATATCAGGGTTCAAGAGGAGATCTGACCTAACAGAAGAAAAATTTAACACACTTGAAAATTGATTATGAGATTATGCAACTGAAGAACAAAGAGGAAAAAAATAGGAAAAATGAATGACCAGAGCCACAGAGAAATTTGGGACACTGTTAAATGCACCAATATACATGAGATGGGATTATCAAAAAGAGTGGAGGGAGAAAAAGAAGCATACAAGCTATTCAAAAAATTATTGCCTGAAAACTTTGCAAATTTGATGAAAGTTATTAATTCACACATGTAAGAAGCTCAGTGAACTGGAACTAAAATAAACAAAGAAATTCATATGCAGATACATCATCATAAAAATGTTGAAAGCAAAGGCAATCAACAAACCTTGAAAGTAACAAAAGAATACAACTCATCACATAGAAGGGAAACACAAAAAAATTAACTATTCACTTCTCAATAGAAACTGTGGGATCCAGAGGAAGTGGAAAGAAAAAAGAAAATCCCTGATCAGTAATTGTATATCGAGCAAAGCTATCTTTCAAAAATGGCAGTGAAATAAATAAATTCACAGATACATCAAAATACATTGCCAAACCTCCCTTATAAGAAATTATAAACATAGTTCTTCAGACCGAAAGCAAATAACCACAGAGAGTAATCTGAATCAACATAAAGAAACAAAGAATGTTGGTAAAGGTAATTAAACATTTCTGGAAGACAGTATAAATACATATTTCTTCTCATCAGATTTAAAAAGCAATAGTAGAAAATGATATGCACATAATTGCATTGCTATGGCTATAATATGTAAATGCAATATATTTTTAATAACAGAACAAAAATGACAGGTGGAAGAAATCCATATTGAGGTAAGAAAGCAACACTAAATAGTACTTAAATTTACAATAATAAATGAAAGGTAAAAAAATGGCATAGAAGAAAGTTTGTATAGAAAACCATGAATATGTAGTTTCTCTGTTTTCAAGTTTTACAAACATGTAAAATTATATAAAGTATAAACTATAACAATATATTGCTGAATTTGTAACAAAAATGCATGTAATGTGCAATAACAACAAGAAGGAAAAAGGGGGGAATGGAGATACGTAAATACAATGTTTCTATATTTCACTGGGAAGAGTCACTAGAAACTGAAAAAGATTCTAAGAAGTTAAAATGTATATTGTAACTATGAAGCAACCACTAAGAATAAATCACAAGGAAGATTAGGAAATATTTTGAGATGAATAAAAATGAAGACACAACTTACTAAAACTTAGGGGACGCAGCAAAGTTAGTACTTGGAGGGAAATTCATAGCTGTGAAATGCCTTTATTAAAAATAATAGAAAAATATTTCAAGTCAATAACCTAATATTTCTCCTTAAAACTTTGAAGAAAAGCATATTAAATATAAAGCAATCAGAAGGAAAGAATTAATAAAGATTAGAGCAGAAATTAATGAAATAGAGAAGAAAAAAGCAATAGGGGAAAACTATAAAATTAAAATTTGGTTATTTGAAATGGTCAACTAAATTGGAAAAACTTTAGATAGACCAAGTGGGAGAAAAGGTTTAAACCGGTAAAATCAATAATGAAAATTAAAACAACACTACTGACCATATACAAATAAAAAGTGCCATGAGGGACTACTATGAACATTATATGCTAAATATTTGATAACATAGATAAAATTTGTAAAGTTTAGAAACACACAAACTACAGAAATCAACTCAATTGGAGATAGAAAATATAAATAGACTTATAACAAGTAAATTGAATGACTTAGTAAATTAAAAACTTCCCACAAATAAAAGCAAGGAACAGGGTGCTACGCTGGTCAGTTCTACCAAACATATAAAAATAATTAATGCTTGTAATTCACGAATTCTCCTCGCTTCATACATAAAAAAATAGAAGAGTAAAGAATATTTCTCAATTAACTGTAAGGCTAGTATTACCCTGACATCAAAGCCAAACGTTTTTAAAAGAAACGTACAGACCAGTATCTCTATGAATATAGATTAAAAAAATACTCAAAGGCACTAGCAGTTAAACTCAATAAAAATGATTATATGCAATAACAAAGTGGGGTTTATCATAGGATTTATCAAAGTGGGATTTTAGATGTTAAGCAAAGTGGGCTTAACATCTAAAAATTAATTAGTGTAATATGCCATATCAAGAGAATAAAGGAGGAAAAACACGACTAACTCAATAGACACTGAAAAAGTATGTAACAAATCAAACATCCTTCTATGATAAAAATACATACAGAAATAGAGACTTCTTCAACTTGCTAATAGGTATCTATGAAAAATCTAAAACTAACATCATGCCTAATGGTGAAAGACTGCATATTATCCCCTTAGGACCAGGTATAAAACAAGGATATTTATTCTCGCCATTTCTATTCAACATTATACTGAAAGTTGCAGTCAGGAAAATTAGACAACAAAATAAAATAAAATAAAGCCAGATTGAAAATGAAGAAGTAAAACTATTTCTATTTGCACATGACATAATTTTATATACAGACAATCTTAAGGAATTCACTGAAAAACTCTAAAAATAATAAATGAGTTCAGCAAATTTGGAGGTTTGGATGTTACAAGATCCACATACAAATATCAATTGTACTTCTATACAAAAAATTAACATTATAAAATGGAATTTTGAAAGTTTTTTTAATAATAGCATCAGAAAGAATAAAATACTTAGAAATGCATTTAATAAAAGAATTACAAAATTTAGATTCTGAAAATTATAAAATATTGTTTAAAGAAACTATAGAAGACCCAAATAAATGAATAGACAGCCCATGTGCATGAATCGGAAAACTTAACATTGGTTACATGGCTATATTTCCCAAACTTAATTGCAGATTGACAACTATCACTGTCAAAATCCCAGTTGTTTATTTTTCAGAAATTGATAAGATGATCCTAAAGTCCATATGGAAATTCAAAAGACCTAGAATAGCCAAAATAATCTTGAAAGAAAAGAACCACTTCACACCCACTAGAATGACTACAATAAAGGTAGTTAATAGCAAGGGTTTGTGAGAGCAATTGGAATACTCATGAATTGTTGGTATAACATAAAATGGTGCTCACACTTTGGAAACAGTATGACTATTCATCAAAATGTTAAACATAAAGTTACTGACCCAGTAATTCCACTTCTGGGTAAATACTAAAGAAAAATAAAAACATACGTCCACATAAAAACCTGTACATGGATGCTCATAGCAGCATTACAAAAACTAGCCAGAAAGTGGAAGCAACCCCAAAACAATCCAAATGTCTATGAAATGATAAAGAATGGATATATAGTGAATAAAGAAAATATAATATAGCCATACAATTAAACATTATTTTTCAATGAAAAGGAATGAAGTACTGATAAATGTTACAACATGTTTGAACCTAAAAAACATTATGCTAAGTGAAAAAGTCTGGTCAAAAAGACCATGTAATGTATGACTCTGCTTATATTCAATGTCCTGAATAAGCAAATCTGTAAAGACAGAAAGTAAATTAGTTATTTGCTCAGATTGAGGGAGTTGGGAGAAATAGAAAGTGAATGCTTTCCATAATGAGTTGATGAAAATGTTCTATAATTATGAGAAGTTTGAACAGATCTGAGAATATCCTGAAAACATTGAAGTTTACACTTTACATGGGTGAACTTTACAATATGTTAATATCAATATCAATAAAGCTGCTAAAAATGATATAATGGTAACTTGCACTAAGTTGATTGATAGTAGAGGTGGTAAGAATTAAAATTAATCAGTTCTGAATACATTTCAAGTAGGTGGAATGGATTAGATGAGAGAAAGAGGTATCAGATGAATTTAATATTTATGGCTTAGAAGGATATAATTGGCATTAATCTTGAGGAAAAATATTAGATTTTAGTTCATATAGAAATATTTTTAAATTAATGCAATAATAAGTGTGAGTTATATTATACAGGATCCTCTGTATTTCTTATTTCTAGTTAGAAGTGATAGGCAGCTTCTATAATGTCTTTCAGTTAGTTATCACTGTCTCCTGGTATTCTCTTTATTTTCTATTTTATTTTATTTTTTTTTTGAGTGTGTGCTAGACCTAGAGATTGGCTTCTCCTGAAGAGTATATGGTATAAGTGAAGAGGTATTGCTTCTGATATTTATGTAATAAAAGACTCTGAATCAATCTGTCTCTTTTTCTTTTCCTCTCTCAGAGCCTTGACTCTAATGAAGCCAATTACTATGTTGTATGCTGACATCCCAAATGACCCACATGGCAAGGAGCACAGGGCAGACCCGAGCAGCAGCTGGTGGGGAATCGAGGTCTTCAATCAATCCAACAGCTTGTAAGGAGCTGAATCTTGCCAATAACCATGTGAGCTTGGCAGCAGGTCCACCCTCCAGTTGAGCCTTGAAATGACTGCCACCTCAGCTGACACCTTGATTGACATCTGTGAGAAATCCTGAACTGCAGGATCCAGTTATGTCATACTCAACTTTCTGACTCCCTTACATAAACATTCCCTTATATAAACTGTTAAATAATTAGCGTGTGTTTTAGGTCTTTACAGTTTGAGTAATTTGTTATTAAGCAATATCTAAGATATCTGAATGTTCAACTAATGCATTCAATTACTGAAGTAATTTACATACAAATTTGTACTAAATTGGCATTCCATAGAATCCCTCAAGATCTTGTTCAATAGTCAAAAAATGTTTTATTATTTTATTTTATTGTGGTAAGAACAATTAACATGATATCTACCTTTCTGACAATTTTTTAAGTGTGCATTATTATATTTGATAATAAACACAACGTTGTATGGCAGATCTCTAGAACTTATTTATCTTAACTAAAACTTAATGACCCTTGATTATTAAATCCTCTTTTCTCATTTCCTTCAGCCCCCGAAAACCACCATTCCACTCTTTGATTCTATGAATTTGACTATTTTAGATACCTTATATAAGTGGAATTATGCAGTATTTGTTTTTCTGTAACTCGCTTATTTCATTTAGCATAATGCCCTCAAGGTTCATCCATGTTGTCACATATTACAGAATTTCCTTCTTTTTTCTATGTCTTGGTGCATCACAGTTTTTTATTATTGTTTTTTAATCTAACTCTTTCCTGCACATGTAGGTCCATTCTTGAGTGTAAAGATTGTTTTATTTGTTGTTGAACCTCCAAAATACACTATTTGTTCATTGTGAATTTTTGTTAAATATTTGTTCACAATTTTGTTTTAGTGTAAATATCCTTATTTTATCTAAATTCCCTACTTTAAAATATCATATTAGTTATAAACAGTTTTTTCTGATTTCTTGCATTTGTGGTATAATACCAGGCTTCAAATTAGATAATCCAGTAAAAATACTGTAAGGCATTGCCGACATTGAAAGAAAGCTCTCTCTTAGTTCCATTTCATTATACTATTAATTCACTATCATATTACTTTTATTTCTTTTTAATGTGACATCTACATAGCTGATTGAGTACGCAGTCTATTATGACACAAAAGGATTTTCCATAGTCTCTCTTTAATAGATTTATGTTTTTATGAGGACGATTTAAATGTCAGCATTTTTAAATATTGTGTAATTATGAAAAAAGTTACAGATTTTATAAATATGTGTAGCTTTTTAAAATCAGAATTTAAAAACCTATGTGTTCATTTCAAGAATCTTCACTTAGTCATGAAAAAGATATCGGACTGCTCAATAACAGCAAGTAAAATTCACATCATCACTGAAAATGTCAGTATTGAAGACAAAATGTTGTTGCTTATCTATTCAGGATATTTCATGGTCTGCAACTATTAGTGAACTGAAAAGCTGCACTGGTTTGAAGACTTTAATGAGTTTATATGTAAAACTTATAACATAATATAATTTTTAAACTTTTTTTAAGTCTATTGTGGAATAAAAATAAACAATTCAGGTTTATGGTACTTGCACTTTTTTTTTCTGTGATTGGAAAGTAGCTATAGGTTAAATCACAAATAATTTTTGGTAATTTTTTTTTCATTAGTGCTTTCATGTTGGCCATTGCTTCTAGTTCTCTTCAGCCTTTGTTCATTTGTTGTTGTTGAAGATTTGCATCTATTTATTAACATATTCAAGCAACTGAATAGCACTAAAGCTCTATGAGTTATTGAAGGAGAAAGAACCAAAAAAATTTTTCTCCCCCACTGTCATACCAAGAAGGGTATCTTGTAACTGCCATATTTCAGTTGACTATATTTGTCATTAGCTTAACATCCTGAATACCCACACACACACATATAGATATGACATACACATTTGTGCTCATGGATACACATAACTCCCACACTCATATATGTATTCACATGGCATACATTTGTGTTATTAAGCGATAACAATAACAATGCTTTATATTAATAAAGCCTTTTTCAACATGATGAAAGGGTAAAGAAGCAGGTTTCAATGTGTTTCTCTCATTGCTTTTAAACATAGTACAAGAGAACATAAACTCAAGAATTCAGAGAAATTCCACAAATAAAACCACTCAGATAGATCTTTAAAAAAAAAAAACGGATTTGAAATATCAGTATCAAGTTATTAATATATCTGAATATGTTTGAATCATTTTTGGAACTGCAATGAGAAAAATGTGCTTATGAGACTGACAATCCCTCTGCCAGCCAAGGTCACACCAAAGGATAATGAGGAATGTCAGAATAGAACTTAAAAAAGGATTTAAAGACTTTTGATTTTTATCTATATAAATTGTTCATTTAGTTAGAAAATCTTTTCCCATAATTGCTTCAATTGCAGCTAGATGAGGATTTCAAGATGTTCATTCCAAATTTGTGAACTGATGTTGTCCAAAATGATCACAGAATTTTAAAACTGGAATTGATCAGTAGTATTATCTGGTCCAGTGCCTTTGGTTGGCAGATGAGTTGATGTAAATTAATTATCTAAAAATTTTGTAGTTTAGAGAATGAAAAAAAGAGAGTCATTACTATTTCAAGAGAGGAAAGTGAGACATAAAGATATTAAATAAGTTGCCAGTTTTGTCAGAACTTGTTACTAGCAGTCAGGACTAAAATTTAGTCCACAAATATGTCATTTAGGGTTTCTGCTATCCTATCTTATCTTGATACTGTTGACGGTTCTAAAGTGTCAGCTGGATGTGAAAAGATATTAATTTAATAAGAAAGAGATCTATTTCTTGGATCTTTGGATAGCACATGTATTGTCATGTCATGTTGACAGTAAAGGTGGGGTTCTGAATGTCACTGCTTGAAGAGTCTTGAATTTTATTAAGCTGAACTCCAGAAGGAAAAGGGCAGTGCCATTTCAGTATGATGTATGTTTAATGGACTTCATTTTAGTTTTAGTATTTTGACTATGCAAAATAAAGTAAGATTGTTTTTTGTTACAAAATATATTTATAGGAATAAGTGTAGTTTCTAGCCACACTGACTAAACAAATGTAATTACTCCGAATGGACTCTAAATAGCTTTCAACATTTCATTACAAAGCAATTACATCTGAGTCTTCCCAGAGCTCTCAGCATGGCTTTTAAAAAAGAAATTACACAAACAGGTGAAATCAACCATTATGAAATATAACCTATATTCCTAAAGAGTAAGGCTCCAGAGTGGAAGTGGAGTAGAATGAAGTAGGGGAGGTTTAAGACAGGTGATAAATGAGTTTTATTTTCAAGGTAACTGTCCTAAGAGAATTTAGCATGCTTACTCAAGGTAAGTGTATTTTTGAAATGAAAACTATCTAAATTTTATAATGGTATGAGGCAGCACAACATTCATGAGAGATTTCCTAAAAGTTAAGTAAAAAATGATCTCTTGTAAATACATATTTTTTTAAAAAAATTAGACGTCTTAAAATCAAGATGTATCTGCATGCTCCTCTATATTTAGAAAGGTTATAATTGGTTAATCAACACTATCGAATGCTTACTCTGTGCCAGCCGCTGCTCTAAACACATTATGTATATCCTTCCAGCAATTCCATGAGGTAGTCGTTACCATTATAACAACTCAGTTTTATAAATGGAGAAACAGACACAGAGAATCTAAGTAATTTAAGATCAGCAACCATCAATGGAAGGTGAGGATTCAAACAGATCGCCTGATGCCTAAGTCCTTGATCTTAACTGCTTTTTATATGTTCTACATTTACTAGTAAGAACCCTGTGTGCAGATCTGACACTTGTCTGGGGATTTAGAGATGCAAAGAATGATGAGCTATTATCCTAACAACTGGGCATAACTTTATAAAATATCATATTAATTCGTCTTTGGGGCTATGCTTCCAAAGATGGCTTAAAAAATGAAGACATCAGTAATCACATGGTACTAATAAATCATAACAACATATTTTAAGTAGGAGTTCCTAACTAGGAACTCGGGTCTTTGGTGAATTCACAAACCCCTTGTGATTGTATGTCCCAGTGGCTGAAGATGTGAGAATGTGCATCTGAGCATTTTTCTAGGGAAAAAGTTTCTGTCTTTTGTTAGATTCTTAAAGGAATGTCTAGAGCAGGGATGGCCAAACATTTTTTTTTAAAGGTCGAGATAAAAATATTTTAGGCTTTGTGGACCTTAGGATCTCTTTTGCAACCACTCAGCTCTGCCATTGCAGTGTGAAAGCAGTTGCGGACAATTCATAAAGGAATGAGTGTGGCAGTGTTCTAATACAACTTTATGAACATTTAAATGTAAACTTTATATAATTTTTATGTGACACAAAAATATTATTGTTCCTTTGATTGTTTGCCTTTGATTTGAATTATTAAGAAATGTGCTTAAAAAGGCTTTCTTAGCTCAAGGATCATAAAGAGCAAGTAACACTCTAGATTTGGCTCATGGGTCATAATTTTCCAGCCCCTAGTTTAGAGCAAGTGATTCTTAGTGTAGAATCATGGGGATCATTCAGGAAGTTTCTGAAATGTAAATTGTAAGGCCTCCCTGCAGATCTACTGAATCAGAAACTCAGGAAATAGGCCAAGCAGTCTGAGTTTTAGAAGTCTTCTAGGTGAAATAGATCATACTAAAATTTGAGAGCCACTGGTCTAGAGTCATGGCTCCAGACATTCAACTCATTCATTTCTTCCTTCATTCTTGCAACAAATGATTTTTTAAACTATTATTTTAAAAAATAGTTCAGCGGTACATGTGCAGGTTAGTAATACAGATAAATTGTGTCATGGAGGTACAGTGTACAGATTATTTTTGTCACCCGGGTGATACGCATAGTCTCAGATAGGTAGTATTTGCATCCTCTCCCTCCACACTCAAGTAGATTCCAGTGTCCAGTGTTCCTTTCTTTGGGTCCATGTGTACTCAGTGTTTAGCTCAGACTCTTAAGTGCCAACATGCAGTGCTTGGTTTTCTGTTCCTGTGTCAGTTTGCTTAGGATTATGGCCTTCAGCCTCATCCATGTTCTTGCAAAGGACACAGTCTCATTCTTTTTTATGGCTGCATAGTGTTCCATGGTGTGTATGGACCACATTTTCTTCATTCAATCTACTGTTGATGGGCATTTAGGTTGATTCCATGACTTTGCTATTGTAAATAGTGCTGTCATGAACCTGGGTGTGCATCTTTATGGTAGAACAATTTATACTCCTTTGGCATATACTTAATAATGGGATTGCTTAATCAAATAGTACTTCTAAGTTCTTTGAGAAATTGCCACACTACTTTCCACAATGGCTATACTAAGTTACATTTTCACTAACAATGCATAAGTGTTCTCTTTTCCTCTGCAACCATGCCAACATCTGTTGTTTTTGACTTTTTAATAACAGTTTTTCTGACTGGAATGAGATATTCCAGTTTTGATTTGTGTTTCTCTAATGATTAGTGATGTTGAGCAAAAAATGATTTTTGAATGGTTAATTATATTAGACTGGGAATACAGTGAAGTTTTTACTATTATTTTTGTCTTCATAGATGCAAGAATAATCATCTCATAAAACAGGAGTTGACAGCTTTCTGAAAATAATTTACTTTTTGAAATATATTTCGTATATAATCACATGACCCTATACATATACACACATATCTGAAACAAAATAATCACAAAGTTGTATGTACCCTCAATACATGTGATGCACCCTGATATAATATTTTATTCTATTTCTAATGTATTCAACCTAATACATTGATTTTACACTTCCACTATGAGATCACAACTTACAGTTCAAAAGATACCACAATAAAATGTGCTCACCAGTGCAAATTCCTTGTTGAGAATCATCTGCTCTACTAAAGATGACTCATTGTGGAAGAGGTGGGGCTGCATGTGGCTCCACATGTGAGGAAACCACCAGAACTCATCCACAGACCGAAGTAAAAGGTCATCCCCTTCATCTTCCTCTTCAGTCCCTATAAAACATAAAGTTAAAATAGCTTTAGTAAAAATTTCTGACTAGCTTAAAGGTTATTTTTGTCAGATTTATGTTATTTTTCATGCTCCTGGTACATATATCCAATTCTGTGGACTTTTTAATCAGAACAAAAGACCACAGTCTAAATTGAATCAAAGGCAAGAAGACTTGGCTTTAGGACAGGGTGGGTAGGCACGCTAACCCCAGGTCAGACAGTTATTTAATTTAAACTTTAAGGGTATTTTATATCCTTATATTTTAAGGATAATTCTCAAATAATTGAACATAAATTTTAACTCATATAATTTGTTAATTTTTTTTCTGATTACAGAAATAACATATGCTTATTAAAGAAATGTGGAAAGCACAGGCAAGTAATATACAAGCCAAAAAACAAACACAAAAACAAAAACAAAAAACCTACAAGACCATCTTCTAGAGCCAACCGGTGAAAACATTTTTGTATTATTTTCAAAAATCTTTTCCTACTTACATTTTAAAAGTTTATCTCTTGCTGTACTAATACTTTTCCATGCTTACGTTTTCACTTAATGTTATACATATCAAATTTCCCATTTTAAAATAAATATTTCATAAAAACTAAACAATGAATCTGATAACTGTTTATAACATAAACGTGACCTGAGAATTTAAAACTGGTATTTCTTTCTCTTCTTCTTTTGGGAAATTCTTTTTAACATCACCCAATACATAGGAAATAAAAACCAAAAAAATATTGTTATGCCATAGTTAAGAAAAAAAACAACTTACTTCTAAGGGAATTAATTATGTTGCAGCTACCCAAGAATACCCACAAATGAAATGATAAGGTTTTGGTATGACTTTGTATAATTTTACTATATTCAGCTCAATTTACAAATGTTGTGAATCAATAATGTAAGAATTAATTCCTGCTTGCTCGCTTACTACTTAACCATATAAATAAAGTAAAACAGTAAGTCCTGGCTTATAGTGTGGGATGTATTATTTGGTTTATTCTTTCATAAAGTACTATGTTTTACAGATGGGTGTTTGAATTTTTTATTCTTTTTACTTAAATTCAGAGAATAAATATTAACGATTGTTATAAGAGTTTTCTCTGAATGTTCCATTTGTGTGTCCTAAAACAAACATATCCATGGGCATGAAAGCAGCGCCATGAAAGGATTAAAGCATATATTTGGCGTCACTTAGTACCTGGAGAAGAGTTCCTAGTTTTGCCACTTAATTAACTATGTGATCTTGAACAAGTTGACTTCTCCAGGTCTTAGGTTTAAAATGGGATTATAAATATTTTACAAGGTCTTAGTGAAGAGTCAATGAGATCAATTTATTAAAGCACTTAATATTGTGACTTGCAAACAGTAAACACTTTTTGAACATTAGGATCTCCTTAAAAATTCTATCTATTGCTTTATGCTTGCTGTGTTTTGAATTTAAATGTATTCACACTTTTTAGAAACTTTGCTTGCCTAGATTATAAAGTCAAGGACTGGATTCCTTTACCCTGTACTGTAATATGCCACTTCCCCAGAGCAGTGAATAAATAAATAATTTAATTTAGTCTAAATTTAACAAAGTCAGTGGATTCAGCAGCTTAACATGGCCACTGAAATACATGGCAGTTTTTTTCTTTTATGTATATTCATTGTTCCTGGAATACAGTTCATAATTCATAGTCTTCAAAAGTTGTAAGGACCTTCAGGTTTAATTAAGGTTTTGGCACCATCAGTGCTACTACAGAATAAAGAAATTTCTGTTTCGGTTAGAAATTTTGGAAAGTAATAAAGTCCTATAATTAAGATGAACAGAAGAGTTCTTAATTTTTGTTGTTAGCTAATGCTGTTAGTATTACAGATTCGTAATTCATTGACTTTTGTTAATATATTAAGAATATGGAATCTTAAAATTCAAATGAAGAAGAGTATATCACTCCCTCAGATGAAGTGTTTATATTACCGATGTTTCTCATGGTCATATTTTAGCAAATTGAGGCATAGATTAGAAAGAGTTACTTTATGTCACACATGATGAAATAATTGATAGTTCTCCCACACTCCTGAAATTATCTTGTTGTGTTTTGAATACAGAGTGTTTGAAAAATGCTTCCATTCATTTTAAATTCTGCCGATCATTATTGCAAGTGGCAGGAAGCACATAATGCACACTTGACCAGGTAGGAGGTCAATTATTCAATTTAAAGAAAATTTTGTGGACTATTGATGGAAACAGATGAATGATTGATCATAATATCATAGTAATTTTTATATTAGAGACTACATTAATGTATAAATAGCCTCAAAAAGGCAGATAGTATACTAAAATCTTTCTTTGTTTGCATCATAGATTAATTTCTGTCAGCTTTTCTCTTATTTTATGCTGGTCATATAATTCAAAGTCACATGAGGCAAACCTTTGACACTGGAAACAGATTAATAAAAAGTAAGATACTAAGCCATACTGAGGACAGCAGCAGAATCTCAAATGATTTTAACTCCAGCTAGATGAAAGTATTACAATTTGTGCTTTCTATAAACACATTTTTCTATATCTAATATATACTTAAATTATATGTGCAAATATCATTTGTAGTTTATATGTGACCAGATTAGCACAAGTAACAGACCATTAAAATGTCTGTGCTCAAATTAAACCTTGCACTTCGAATCTGATCTAGATCCTGGTCTAGATAATTATGAATGAAAAAAATACATTTTACTTTTATTTAAAAATTATTATTGTTTTACATTTCCTGATTATCAATGAATAAAAATGTTTCAGTTCAGAAGTAAAATACATGAAGAGTTTGTTTCTTTACTATCACTTTTGGAGAATCTGTGTTATGAGATAAAAATATGCTTCTAAAATTTCTTTAAGTTTGCCAAAATAAGAATAACTTTAGCAAGACCTACAGGTTAATTTCCTTAAAAGTACAGTTATTGCACTAAAATAAGATATGTGTGTTTGTGTGTGTGTGTGTGTGTGTATTAAATTTCAGTGTTTGTATTTTCTCTTTTGTAAAAATTTCTACCTTATATTTGTGTAATTTGTGTAAAATATTATAATTTCTAATGTTAAAGCTATTTCCTAATTTTCCTTGTACATTGAATCTAGCATGGTTCCATATATGTGGGCATAGAATTAACTACTTTAAATATTATATTAAATATAAAGAACTGTGGGATGATAAACATTGACTAAAAGCTACCCATGGTTTAAAATTAGAAAATAGTGCCATATGAATTGCCTACTATCTACTTTTTTATAACATTTGAATGTCATATGAAAATAATTTTAAAATTAATAATAACAAAGATTTACATAGCACTTGTAACATGCTAGGCATTGCTCCTTAAAAAAAGAGATATTCTTATCCCCATTTTGTAGATATATAAACTGAGGCACAGAAAATTTAAGTAAACTGTGTTCACGTAGCTGGCAAAATGTCAGAGTCTGGATTTGAACACAAAGTTTGTTACCAGTATCTAGTCTTTTAACTAATATTAACTAATACTGTACACAGAAAATAATAAAAAAAATCACAAAAGGTGAAAGAATGTAACACTTTTCATACTGTCATGCTTGAATGTTAATGATTTTACAGAAAATGCTATTTTTTTGATAAAATAATCTCTCATGGAAAAGACCAAATTAAATGTTAATTCAATTTGCAAACATTATTCATGAATTAATTATTGATTGGGTCACATTTAATTCAAAAGAACAGTAATGATTGTCACCAGAAATCATGTCCCTCGCAAAATATAGTGGGCAGCTCCTCTTTCAAAGAAGGCATCTGAAGACTATAATGTCTCCATTTTTCAATTGAGCTTTTGTTATGCAATTCATTCAAGCTCTAAATATTTTCAGGCTCTGCTATTTCATTCTAAACTCCATGCTTTTATTATTATTATTATTATTTTTGCCTTTCAATCAGCACTCTATCCTTCCTCCTTCAATTTGGCATCTGTGTGTGAATGACTTTAGGAAAAGCTTAGTGACATGCCCTTTTGGGGTGAGATTGTTTTTAGCATGTGAAGGATAGAGAAACTGAACAGGACAGAATACACAAGAAATTCAAATAAGTGAAGCAGTCTAAAAATGCAGAATGAGTCATTATTACACTGGGCATATGTGATTAAATGTCCTCAAAACAATGAGGCTCATCCATCAGCATCTTGATGCGTTGGGAAATCAGATCATTCTGGGAGAGAACTGAGATAGTCAGTCCAGTCCAACAAGGCCATCTCCTCATGGTTACACATCACAGCCAAGTGCACACGTAAGGAATGCACCTCCTTGATTTGCAGTCTTTTTTCTATAATGTGAAATCTTTGGATAGAAATGTGACAAGATAGGGGTGAAGCACATCTTTCTGATATCCGAAAGGGTGTCACTGTTATGTAACTCAGTGCCGGAAGAAACTTTGATATACCTGAGTGCATTAATAAGTATTCAATATAATTATGATGGCACTGTTGAAACACGTTATATGTGCATTTCAGTGATCCAAAAAATAAAGTAAATATATCAATTAAATAAAAATTACATATTGATGTGAAAGAAATTAAACTTCCAAAATTTATAAATTTATAAATATTGCTTATTCTCTAAAGTATGTTATCACCACAGTATTACAATGCAAACTATTCTATTATTTTTGTCATATTGGTTTCAACATAGAGTCAATAACATCTCCTTAAAAAATATAATGAAAATACATCTTTCTTTTTTGCTGTCTTTGTTCAATAACTATTTCTGTGAAACTGACTGGTGTGCTGCTGATTTCCCAGTGGTTATGTACTGCGTGCATGTTCAGTGTTTTAAAGAAGAAATGGGAATTGTTATAATCTCTATCAACATTAACTTTGCAAATGTTTAGCAGGTTTAGTAGGTCTGAGTATGAAAAGTAAATAAAAACTGAGGCAGTTACCCAGATATATTTCAGCCAAAAGAATGACTTTACTTACAATATACAGCTATTTAAAACAAAATGGTATTGTTTGTGTGTAAACTCCAAATAATCCCCAAATTTTTCCCTCTGCATGAGTAGATACAGCCTTTAAAGCTATCTGCTTTATAACTTCATAGTCAGAGCTTCTTAGGTTTGAAATCATTTACTGAAGGGGCTTTTGAAAAAGATTTACAAAACCATGGTCTATTTTCAAAATTGGAAGCTGAAATTGCTTTGCCTGCGCAGATATGATGACCAAAATCTCTTTCTGCAAAATATCCTTTTAAAATATGTCATCATTTGATTTATTAACTGGTCTACATACTAATTTTCCTTCTATTACTTTAAGCAGATTTACATGTTTCAAAGCAGGAGATAAAAAGCATCTCAAGAAAAAGCCAAGAAGACGTTGCTATTTCAATATTCTAATAAACCGTATTGAGCTTTTACATTAGAAAGCCTCAATGAGTAAAAATATTTATGAAAACTAAAGACTACCTTTAAATAGAATGTTTTAATGGGCCAATAAATTGCATACATGCATACAGAATACATGCTGTGAAATGTTTTCACTAAGATGCTGTGAAACAACAGTGAGAAGTTCTAAACAAAGCGTTTAGTTCACAGTATAGATACACAAATAGAATTTGTATAGGTATTCCCCTAATACAGCCCCCAATACATAGTTTAGTACTCTTTTTGTCAAAGACAGTCAATTTTATTAACGTAGACTTCTCTAAAACGGTTCCAGTTATTTCAATGCTAATATTCAGAAAATAAAAGTCAACATTTGGAGATGAGGGTAAGTAAAAAAGTAAGGAATATCAGAACACAGTAGCACACGAATAACAATCACATTTTGAGAATTTGTTGAGAGGCTGAGACTAAACAGAAGTACGATTGTGGGTGGATAGAGATGGAAAGAAATACAAGTCTGATTGTGATAGTTTTAATCTATGTTGGGCCAAATTAGTGGTATTTTTTTTTTTTTTTAAGGAAAAAAAATCCTGCAATGGAAGGTAAACTAACAAGATGACCCTTAGAGTGTATTACATTTCATTGAGGCCATAAAGTTTCTCTCTATCATCAGATGTTTTCCAAAGGAAAATAACAGGTACAAAAGTATCTATCACATCAAATATTTGATAATTTAAAAATTCTGTCAATTATTGGTAGTAGTATTTTCATCATCATCATCACCACCATTGCTATGCCTTCTACCCGTACTGTGCTGAGAAAGAAGATCCACAGTCATACTCAGAACAGTGGTTATGCTTTCTATTTTTTAAAAAATGAGTTTAAAAAATCAATTCTCTTCCTCTTTTGCCCTTGATTTTAACAGTATTTGCCAAAGTAAATATGCTCATTGATTTTAGATTTGGCTACTCAAATAATGTGCCCAAGTTTTTTGCATAATCGATCTTGAGAATCTATTTCTACTACTTATGGATCATTCAAAATTTTATTTCCTATTTATATGTAGCTGCCTGAGAACACAAAGCTCCTTACCTGTGTGGTAAAACTTCCCTGAAAATCCAAGGTTGAAGGTAAAATTTGCAACCTGAGTGCGCAGTAAATTTTGAGTCTCTAGTAATGCCTGAAATAAATAAGAAATTGACATGATTTTAGAAAAATAAATATGAAGTTTTGGGATGCCTCTTTTGCAAATGTGTATGCATGAGTAAAACAAAATGATATGAGCTTTCTTGCTTTTGATGGGTACTGTTATGCAGTATTCATATTTCAGGTATTATAATTATTGTCATTATTTTTATTGAAGGTCAGCATATTATGAAACAGTCAAGTCCTAAGCACAGTAAACATTGCCCAGCGGCAACTGTCCAACTCCAGAGCACTGAAATCATTTTTAATTTCTGCGTGAGACATTTCTTGGATTTCAGATTATTATACCTCCTTTATGTGGTGAAAATTTTTCAGAATTGTTGGATGTAGACAAGCCCTGTTTTCTTGGTGAGCAATAGGAGGAGAACTTCTGTTTGAACTGCAATTTACTATTTTATTTAACTGGGCTACCTCCCTCATCATTTTTAAAGGCATAATTATTACATTGAAAGCTTGAGTTTGTACTTTACAAACTAAAGAGCAATGTATATTTTATAGGACATTGCTTACAAACCTAGTTATGAAAAAGGAAAGAACATGTAAAAATAGATATCCCTTTTTGTTACTAAATTCATAACAGAAATTCTCTAAATGTGACAAACATTTCCCTATTTTCTAGATTTGGAATTATACAACGTTAAATTCTGGTTTGTGGACAGGATAATAGCAAACTGATAATAATGACACAGAATTAGTCATGTAAATTTGTTGCCAGTCCTTTCACCGCCATTATTTCTATGCCAACATGTATGGCATAATTCAGAACTCTTATATCCTGGTCTGCGTATTGATTCAGAATGCTTTTCCTATTTTTAATGAATTTTTAAAGAGGACATACTTTGTACTGATTAGAATCAGAAGCTAATTTCAAACAAGAGATATTAATAAGACTGATTCTTGATTACTCCTATCCATCTGTTAAGGAGACTAAGGAGCCAGATGTTTAGACAATTTTTTATGAGTCTTGGTAGCTAAGCATTTGTTTCAAAGACTTGAGAACCTATTTATTCCTTTACAGTGAAAGGAGTCTCCTGATTAAAAAAAAAGGTAAATCACTAAGTAACTAAAATTTTGATAAAATATAAAGTCAGTGGTTAGCCAAGACCACGATTAGACTGGATGTCATCGTGTTCAATCTTACTAAATATTATCAACTAAGTAGACAAAGGCAAAAATAGAACCATTAGCTTAACTCAGATCTACAAAATATTAAAATACATTTCTCAGAGAGATTAAGCTAAATATTAAAAACAGTCGAGTTTAAAAGTCCATTGAATTAGTTGAGCATTTTGGGAAATGCTCTGGAATACAGCCTTAAAATAAGAACATTATGCATTATTTCCCTTAGTGAGTTTTATTTTCTGGCTTTTTTTGGCTGTATTCCATGTGTAATTTCTGAGTCTCCTTATCTTGAGTTTTTAAAAAATGTATCCTGTCTGCTATTCTCCTCACTACTCCAATTTCATCCAGTTAGCTTTCTTCCTCTGAGTTCTTGAAGTCATTCAGTATTCTGCATTTATTTGTCTGTGAAATGGGGTAGTTTTGAATATTTATTTCATATTATTATTATGAGAATTACATTGGATAGACATGCAACATGTTCAGCTAAGTGTCTGGCAAATAGCATGAGCTCAGTAAATACTATTATTGATCCCTGAGTCTATCATTCTCTCTCCATCAATTAGGTATCTTTGGTGCCTCCAACACACATTTCCATTTCTCCCAAATCACCATGTACTCTGCTTAAACTTAACTATCCCCCACCTCCTACATTTCCCCATGCCATTTCTCTATCTGTTATTTTTGCCTAGAATGCCTCCCCAGCTCCCAATCCCATTTCCCAAATCCCACACATTCTTTATATCTCTGCCCAAATCCCAACTTTTTGTATAAAGCCTCCTCTGTCATGTCAAAGTAGATTCCTAAATTATTTTCTTAAGATTTGCATCATTTTTGACTTTATTGCATCCATGCTGTATCTTATGTTTTCCTCTACTCTCTGCACCTGAAGGTCATACAAAATGATTCAAACTAAAAAAATGCCAGAAATAAATTTAAAGGAGAAAAGTGCTAAACCATACAAATTAAAGAAGAAAAGTAGAAAAAAGAAAGAATTCAAATATAGGAAAAACTAAATAAAAACAACATTTAGTAACATGAGATACATAAAAATGAGTAAGGTTTGATGTATTCAAAATATGATAAAAGTTCATACCAATACACAGCGACAAATTGAATTAGCTTCATTTATTTTTGATTTTTATCAGTAACATTTTATTGAACGGTAATATGATAAACATAGTTCTTGGGCCATACCACAAGATGATATCAAACAATACAGAGAGGACCTAGCATTTCACCCGGATGTTTTATAATACAGATTTTTATAGCCTTGTGTCATAGATCTCCAAAGCAAATTCAGAGAGGCAAAAGTAGGTGGATATTCTTCCACTGTGGCTAATTAGCCATATGAAGAACTCGACAGCCCTTTTCATTGTTGAAAAAAAAAAATAGAGTTGTCAAGTCACGGCCTCCTAACATGTAGGCTGGATTAATGAGGGAATAAAAATTAGAAATGCTATAAGTAAAAACAAAACAAATGGAAAAAAAAGCAAATCTGAAGAAGTTTTCAAGGCTTCCTTGTTTAGTACAAGTAAATGTTCTTTGGTTTTCAAACTTCGGAGAAGTTTTCATGTCTTTCAATGACAAAAGAAGAGAGAAACAAGTAAAAAAGAATATACACAAAATGATTCAAACTAAAAAAAAAAAAAAAAGAAATAAATTTAAAAGAGAAAAGTGCAAAGCCACACAAATTAAAGAAGAAAAATTGGAAAAATAAAGAATTCAAATATAGGAAAAATGTATAATGTCAGAAGAAATATTAGGGCAAGGATAATATTTAACAAAAATTTAAGAATAAATTAAGTACAAAGTTATCTTATTCTTTTAAAACCGCTTATTTTGGAAAAACTTATTAATAGACCAGAAGTAAAATGTCTCAATTTGGGATAAAAAATAAAATAGTAAAGCCTAGGATATAGCAGGCAGCTGTAAATACACTTTTTTCTCCCTGAATATTTTGTGTGGAAAATAACTTTTGAATATACATAATAAAATGTGGCCAGGTTCAATGACTCATGCCTGTAATCCCAGTATTTTAGGAGGCTGAGGCAGGGTGATCACTTGAGGTCAGGAGTTCAAGACCAGCTTGGCCAATATGGTGAAACCCCATCTCTACCAATAAATACAAAAATTAACTGGTGTGGTGGTTCATGCCTATAATCCCAGCTACTGGGGAGGCTGAGACAGGAGAATTGCTTAAACTCTGGAGGAGGAGGTTGCAGTGAGCTGAGATCGCACCCTAGCATTCCAACCTGGGCGACAAGAGTGAAACTTCATCTCAAAAAACAAATAAATAATAAATAAAATAAAAATAAAATGTGTTTAGAGTTTTGGCAATCAACATTATTTGTTTGTGAGTCATAAGAAACAATATACATGGCTTTGAAATATTTCCTTTTACTCTTTATGAAGAACTCACTAAGTAACTTGATTGTATATTAAAGAGAATAAATGTGTAACTTATTTATAAAAACCAATAATTCATGATTTTAATAAATATTACTTGCATTAATTCAATATTTTCCTAATAAATTCCTTACTATTTAAGCAAGCAAGTCCATGCTAGGTGAGGTTGGCTCAGACCTATATTAATGGCACATTGGGAGGCTGAGCTGGGAGGATTGCTTGAGCTCAGGAGTCAAAACCAGCCTGGGCAACATGGTGAAGGCCCTTCTCTACAAAAAAATATAAAAATTAGCCTGGCCTGGTGGTGTGTACAATGTGCCTGTAGTCTCAACTACTTGCAGGGCTGAAGTGAGAGGATTGCTTTTGCCTGGGAGGTTGAGGTTCCAGTGAGTCATGCTCATGTCACTCTACCCTGGCTGACAAAGTGAGAGTAAGAGAGGAAGAGAGGAAAGGATGAAGGAAGAAAAGAAGGAAGGAAGGAAGGAAAGAAGGAAGGAGGGAGGGAGGGAGTGGGGAGGGTGGGAGGGAAGGAGGGAGGAAGGAAGGAGAGAGAAAGAGAGTCCAATTTATCCCCCATATAGCTACATACTATTTGATAAAGGCAGCAATGGTATTCATAATTTATTGTGTGTAGAATTTTCTAGAGAAAACTGCTAAAATTGTTAATTCAGAGGCCCACTTTAGGAGATACTACTGATTTTGTCTGCCATAGTGCCTAGAAATGTGAATTTCATCATATACTCCAGCTGGTTCTCATAAGTGTCAAGCAATTATTTTCAAGTTGCCACATGAAATGAATTACCAACATGCTTGTAAAATATCTACTCTCAGGTTTATCCTCTGGGGATTCTGAATTGGAAACAATAAAAATGAAAACTAAAAAGCTGTTTTTAACAGTAATTTTAATGTCCAGCTTCAATTTGGACATTACTACCATTAGGACACTAGTGTTCTAATAATACTGAGTTAGTAATTATTTACATTAATTTCAAGGTGTTATGCATATTTCTCAAACCCTCATCATAGTAGGTTGTTACCATCCAGCTAACCCTTTCCCTAAGTGTATCTAATAAATCATGTGCATACATGTATTTTGATATAGTCTTTGATATGGTTTGGTTCTGTGTCACAACCCAAATCTCATGTCAGTCTGTAATCTCCACATGTTGAAGGTGTGACCTGGTGGGAGGTAATTGGATGATGAGGGTGGTTTCTAATGGTTTAGCACCATCTCCCTAGTGCTGTCTCATAATAGAATTCTCACAAGATCTGGTTGCTTCAACATATGTGGCACTACCCACCAACACTCTCACTCTCTTTCTGTGAGTCAGTTAAACTTCTTTTCTTTATAAATTACCCAGTCTCAGGTTTGTCTTTATAGCACTGTGAGAATGGACTAGTACAGAAAATTGATATGAGGAGTGGGGCACTGCTGTGATGACACTGGGAAATCTGGAAGCAACTTCTGAACTGGGTAACAGAGTTTGAAACAGTTAGGAGGGCTCCAAAGAAGACATGAAGATGTGGAAAATTTTGGAAATTCCTAGAGACTTTTTGAGTGGTTGTGACCAAAATGCTGATAGTGATATGGACAATGAAGTCCAGGCTGAGGTGGTCTCAGATGGAGATGAGGAACTTATTGCAAACTAGAGCAAAGGCCACTCTTGCCATGTTATAGCAAAGAGACAGGTGGCATTTTGCCTCTGCTCTAAAAATCTGTGAGACTTTGAACTTGAGAGAGATGATAAAGGTTGTCTGGTGGAATAAATTTCTAAGCAGCAAAAAGTGTTGAATATATGGCCTGGCCCTTCTAAAAGCCTAACTGATTTTCATAAAAAAGAGATGGTCTGAAATGGGAACTTATATTTAAAAGGGAAGTAGAGCATAAAAGTTTGAAAAAATTACAGGCTGACCATGTGGTAGAAAGTAAAAACTCATTTTCTGGGGAGGAATTCTAGCCTGAGCCAGCTGCAGACATTTGCATAAGACAGCAGGAGCCAAATGTTAATCACCAAGACAAAGGGGAAAGTGTCTCCAGGGCACTTCAGAGACCTTCACAGCAGACCCTCCCATCACAGGCCCAGAGGCCTCAGAGGAAAAACAGTTTCTTGGGCCAGGTTCATGGCCCATCTTCTCTGTGCAGGCTGTGGATATGGCACCCTGCATCCTAGCCACTCCAGCTCTAGCCATAACTAAACAGAGTCAAGGTAGAGCTCATGTTGTGGCTTCAGAGGGTATAAGCTCCAAGCCTTGGTGACTTCCATGTGGTGTTGGGCCTGCAGGTGAGAAGAAGGTAAGAGCTGAGATTTGGGAACCTTTACCTAGATTTCAGAGGATGTATGGAAATGGCTGGATATTCAGGCAAAATATGCTGCAGGGGCAGAGCCCTCATGGAGATTCTCTACCAGGGCAGTGCAGAGAGGAAATGTGGGGTAGGAACACTTATACAGAATCCCCACTGGGGCACTGCCTAGTGGAGCTGTGAGAATATGGCCACCATCCTCCAGACAACAGAACGATAAATCCACTGACCAGCTTGCATTGTGTTCCTGGAAAAGTGCAAACTCTCAATGCCAGTCTGTGAAAGCAGCCACAGGGGCTATACCCTGCAAAGCCACAGGGCAGAGGTGCCCAAGTCCTTAGGAGTCCACCCATTGTATCAGTGTGTCCTGGATGTGAGACCTGGAGTCAAAGACAATTATTTTTAAGAATTAGTTTTAAGAATTAGTGACTGCCCTGCTAGGTTTCAGACTTGCATAGGGCCTGTAGTCCCTTTGTTTTGGTCAATTTCTCCCACTTGGAAAGGGAGCATTTACCAAACGCCTGTACCCACCTTGTATCTTGGAAATAACTAACTTGTTTTTGGTTTTACAGGCTCATAGACAGAAGGAACTTATTTTTGTCTCAGATGAGACTTTGGACTTGGACTTTTGGGTTAATGCTGAAATGAGTTAAGACTTGGGAAAGCATGACTGCATTTTGAATTGTGAGAAGGACATGAGATTTGGGAGGGGCCAGGGGCAGAATTTGGCTCTGTGTCTCCACCAAAATTTCATGTCAAATTGTAATCTCCTTATGTTGAATGTGGGGCCTGGTTAGAGGGGATTGGATTATGAGGATAGTTTCTAATGGTTTAGTACTATCCCCCAAGTGCTGTCTTGTGAAGAGTTCTCACAAGATCTGGTTGTTTAAAAATGTGTGACACTTCCCCCCTTGCAGTCTTTCTCTCTTTCTCCTCCCGTGAAGTAAGATGTGCCTTGCTTCCCCCTTGCCTTCCTCTGGGATTATTAAATTTCCTGAGGTCTTCCCAGCCATGTAGAATTGTGAGTGAATTAAACTTCTTTTCTTTAAATTATTCAGTATTCGGTATGTCTTTATAGCAGTGTGAGAACAGACTAATACAGTCTTCTATTTTCAAAATTTCAAAACGGCTACCTCAGAGTGAGAGTGTTTGTTTTATACGGTCTTTTATCTTACTTAATAGCTCAATAAAAAAGTATCTTATTTATCCTAACTAGATTCTGATATGGGAATCAGAAGATACAACTTATATTTATATTTTCCAGGTAGAAAATATTGCTTTATAAATGTTCCACCCAGACAACACAAGAAGAAAACCAAAATTGAACATGCCTGTCTTAACAATCTAACCTTAGTAATCTCATGTCCCAATACAGCAAGTTTGTGTGCCCACCTCAATAAAATGGAGTTGGGATTCCATAAACTTTCGCACAGATACTATTTGTCAATGTGCAAATGAAGATGAGTGGGACTGACCCAGGATGAAAATGTGAAGTTTTTGAAGTTTGCATTTGTTAGCTCTACGTTTCTTCTTACTCATCTCGATCCTTACTTCTTTTTCTTTCTTTCTTGTTTTTTTAATAAACTCTTACTGAACTTATACCAACATACCAAATCTTCTATGTAATTTCATGTTATACAATTTGGCTCGGATTGTGAAATGGATAAGTTAATTAATTAAAAATGAGCGAATGCTGAAAAGTGAATGAGATAGTACTGAGCAGGTATAGGGGTGTTTATGGTGAGAGAGGTTGAAGTGTATGGATCCTACTTCTGAAATCACACTCAATCTAAAAAAAAAAAAAACCAAAACCTGGTGAGCCAAAGAATGCCTTGATGTTTCAGAGAAATTTATCCTTTCATCTTTCCTCTCATCACTTAAGTATTTCATTGCCATTTTTCTTTCTAGTCTGTCTCCAGGAAGACAGGAATCTAAAAGCTCATTCTCTTTTGGCACTCTTCCCTCCTTTTGTAATCATTCATTCATTTGTTCATGCATTCATTTATTCATTCAGACAATATTAATTGAACTGCTATGTTTAGGTACTCTTCTAGGTATTCAGGATAGAGTGGAGAATGGCAACAATAATCGCTATTGTCAAGTTTTACTATGTGTTAGGTGAAGAGAAACACTCTCATTATTTATTTAAATCTTCCAATAATCTCTTTATTAATCCTATTTTACAAGTGGAGAAAATAATGCTACATAAATTATGCTAGAGAAGCTACAGAAATTATGCTAGGTATGGAGTTAGAAAGTATCTGACAAACAAAACTGGTAATTTTTCTGTTTTTATAAAACCTACATTATTTTTAGGCACTCAGATGACACATATAGCAAATTAAACAAATAATTGCTTAATTACAAATTGTTACTAGTGTTGCAAAATTAATTTTAGCACCATGCTATTATAGAAATAAACACGAAGTATCTATGTTTCAATAGGATAGACTTCAATAAAGTCCACCTTGGAAAAGTGGCAGGCCATTTCGTTGAGGCATGGAAAATGAGAGACCGGTTATGCTTAAAACAGGACATGGGGAGTCTGTTACAAATGATGGGGCCAATGAGAACACATCTTAGGGTCAGTAAAGACCTTGGCATCATTACTTTCAAAATTCAGTTACCCAGGATTGGAGGGTAAGTTTCAAAAACTAACTGCACACAAAATATATATATGGGTAAGGGTAGTGGTCTCATAGCATAAGCAGTGTTTTTTGAATACTGGAAGGTTAAATGTTGATACTAATTAAACATACTGGGGAAGAGAAGAAAAAAATTAAAAATCGGTTTGACCTTATAAAATAATATTAAATCATGTCACGTATGTGAAGAGTTTGCATTTTCTGCTTGATTATCGAAGAACACAATGAAGGTTATATAAATCATTAAATTTCAAGCGCATTTATAGTGTTGTAAATTTTATTTGATTGCAGCAGCAAGACACTCCATGTGTCTTTGACTCCCTTTCTAGTAGATGTGAGTTGATATGCCTTGTGCCCTAAACGTTGTTACTGGAGAGTGTCCTGGTCAACTCCTTTCCACAGAATTATAAGCCACTGATTTTAGCGCATTCTGAAAGTGTGTAAGATGAGCTTCTGCTTCTGTTTTCTGATTGGTACTCTGGTTCTCTTCCTGAGATCAGAAAATTTCCTTAAAAATAATGAAATGCTGTTCAGGCCTTGTGAGTTCTAATCTCTCCTTCAACTGTATCCTACTTCAGATCATGTAGACCATCTCAAACTGTGTCTGTGCCCTGCACTCTGTTCCTCTGGTTCCTGTGTTTCTCATGCTTTACTGAATTAACTGGAAATTTGAATCAAATAAGTATATTTGAATCAAATGTCATCTCACTATACCCCTTCAAATGGTATCATTTCAGACACTGGCATTTTTGTTTATAAGGTAGTTCCTCTAAGCCTGGTATCCAATTATATTTTTAATATAGTATTCCTATAAGCTCTTGCTCTCAAGTCTTCAACATAACCTGCAATATTTTTTGACTTCTAAAAATATAAATATATATTTTTACTTCAGAGGTCATTGTTTGTGTGGCACAGTTATTTACTTAAAAGCTTTTTATAAGATAATAACAAAAATGACTCATGCTTTCTAAAGCCAAAGTATTTAAATAAATCATAGAGTAACAGTGAGGTAGAAGTTGAACTAGTTAGGATTTCTTTTAAAATAGCAGGAGGAATCTTTTAGTCATTTTAACCTCAATGACTTAAAAATGGCTTTAGAAACAATATAAAGCCAAATAGCCAAGAATAACATATATACATAACATACATATATAATAACATACATACATAAACAAAATAATAAAGCCAAAATCTTTTTTGGGTCATAGTGGGAGCCAAGAAGTTTATAACACAAAATATCCCAAGAATTCTGAGAAACTATCTGAGAACTGGGTCCAAGTTCTCTTTGCATTAGCTTGGAACTTTAAAATGTAACCTGAATCCCTCTGCAAAATCCTGACTTTTGGGTTGGAAGGCTAGCTTGATGGAGATACTTTGTACTGCCTGTGGAAGCTCCAGATCAGGTACAAATTTGATTATCACTGTCAGAAATGGGTTAAGGTCTGCAAAATGTGGATGCTTGAGCTACCTTCTTCTTCAGGATTACACAGATAATTTCACTGTGTAAGAAGAGAAAACCAGTGAAACAGAAATCTTTACCACAGACAAGTGGTAAACCAAATCATGATCCGTGGGTCATTAGGTCTGTAAAATTTAATGTCTGTGAAAAAAATAATTGTATCTTCAAAATGTTTAGGAAAGACACTGTATCATACCCCACTAGAGAGGTTCTCAACTCACATTAACATACTGAAGCCCTTTGGTAGGAAAAATCTTGCATTCAAATGTGTCTTATCTTTTACCTCAAGTAATCACCCAGAAACACACACCTCCACTTGCCCGAGTTTGTGGTTTGCTTATTTAGGAAAAAACATTAGGTGAACGGCTACTCATGGGAAGGTAGAGGTGTCTTTCGGGGTCATGATCTCCTCTATTGAATAGAGTTTCCTACTTATTATGCAATGCAAATGAAAAATGCAATAGCTGTGATTTTATATGAAATGGGATTCTGAATATGCAGGCAGTCAAATAATCACATTAACTGTCTGCAAGTGATCTGTACAAAGGAGTGTTTTTCCATTATTCCCGGATTTGCCATCTTTAAAGAGATTCAGATAAAGACAAATTCCTTTATGTTTTGGAATTCTAAAAACATATTTAGAATTAACAATTGTAATTTTGATAAATAGTATAGTATATTTCTTGGAGCATCTTATTCTTGCTGAGAAATTGTGAAAAACAACTATTAGGTTAATAAAAACAAATTTTAAGTTGTTAATGAAATGTGGATTAACTCAAATTTGTATGACCAGTTTTATAAAGTTTTTGAAATTTTTCATATGATACATAGTTGAGTATTTTGTAAGCCCACAGATGCATATATCTTTAAATGTGTACCCCAAAAACCACTTTCAAAGGCTGAATATCTAATCATGAGTCAGTTTATATACATTTGAGGTATTAAGGTTTATTTATTTTTTAAGCTCAAATGTAGTAGAATTTTCTCAGTACACTGACAGCAGGCTAAAGATATCTAATTTTAGATTTTGTGGTAAAAAAAAGACCATTATTATTTATATAAAACCATAATTGGTTAGAGAAACTAGAAGAAAAAATACATACTAAAATCCATAGTATAGCAAAATATTTTAAGGTGGATTTTTCCTTTACTTGGAAGATAAATCTTTTTCTTCTGGATAGTAAGTCTCTCCCTCTGATAAAAACTTAAAATTTAAAAAATGAAAACTCCTGTGAGATCTTGTTGTCACCTCCTCAACTCAGCCCTATTTAAAGCCTAATTATGATGCACATATATAATAAAGCAGGTGACATAATCCAATAAACACCTACCGGTCTACCAACTTTGATTTTTTGTAGATGAAGGGAAACTAGTGAGACACTCATGAAGTAGAACAGCAAAACCAAAAATGCACGAATGGTAATATTTTCCAGTACAGCTCTCATTTCCCAACAGGAGAAGGCAACATTATAATTATTTTCCATATGAATGATATCCTTTGGAGTTCTGTGATTGACATTATCCACTCTTCACATTATTTCTTTGATAAAGACATTTTGGTGTAATTTCACTTTAAGTGAACTATGTTGCTGTGCTTACCCATTCAAGAAATATGTAAGCAGCTAATACAGGTACTGGAGCTGTCCTAGGTACTGGAGATTCAGTTTTGAAGGAAACAAACAGTCCTTTGGTTAAGAGTTTATATTTCAGTGGGTGACACAAACAATAAACAAATAAATTACTAATACATTGTAGGTGAATGTGTAGGAAGCCATTGCAGTTTTCTGAGCAGAGATATAATGTTCATGATTTATACCTTAAATATTTGGCCACTGTATGAAGAATTGCCTGGACAAGAATGGAAGAGGAAAACATGTAGAGGAGAAAAAGCGCCAATTGAGAAATGAGGGTCTTGGAGTTTGTAGTAAAGTAAGAAGAATATGGTCAGATTTGGGGTATAGCTTGAAGATAAAGGTTCTAGAACTCTAGCTATCAAATGATAGATTACATGCATATTGTGAAAGAACTGAATGTAGCATGTGATGACTTCTAATTTGTTCACAGACTTTATGTATCAGATAAACATTGTTTGCCAAGTAACAGCTACCTTTGTTATTCAGTAGTGAAGCATCTCTTCAAAATCCCAATGTAGCATTTAGTGAGTTGACTTCATTGACATAAAGCAGGTGTTCCTCATCTATGACATTTTTGACATCTCCAAATTTTAATGTACATGTTTTCATGAGAGCTCAAGAAGCAGGGAACAAAAGAAATATTGTTCCAATATTTTGAAGAAAAATGATAGAATGAGTAATCAAGGAAAATAACTGTCCTCATTCTTTTAGAATTTAAGAAGCATAGCAGATACAGGTTCATTGTGGAGGAAATGTCATATTGAAACAAATTTCTAATTTTACAGAAGGAATCTAAAACAATGAAGAATAAAAAGCATATTATTACCAGTACTTTTATTCCATTCACTGAATTATTGACATAAAATTCCTCATTATTATTTTGCTAACTATACCTCATTTAATATTATAAAAAGTCACAAAGTATTCAAATTTATGGATTCAACATTCCTTGTAGTACTTGTATAAATGAAGTATAGTAACTTTTAAATAAGCTCTTATGGAATCTCTTGGCCAAAAGTTATTTTATAGACTACGAGGATGTTTTATTAACTGATTCTTTAGTTTAACATTGCAAATATCTCTTATCCTGGGCCAGCAGTGAGATAAAGTCTCTTTAAAAATCCTACATCCCACATTATTTTACGTTAATCACTAGAATTACCTTAGGAATTTTTGAGTCATCTTTATTCTTCCTAATTGTTGCATACATCAAGCAAGACAGATATTTTTCTACAATATCTTTGTTAATTATTAACATACCTCACATTTACATAATACACTTTTTGGGGCAATTTCTATGGTAACATTTCATGGCTAATAGGAAGCAATTTGCTTTTCTTTATTAAGTGCATTAAAACTTTATGCCCCAGACATCGTTGACGGTAAACATTTGATTCTGCTCAAATTTAATGCACCGAGGCATTTTGCTGTGCCATATTAGGTTTATTTATGTGCTGCGTTCTGCATTGTTAGCTGCTAATGAGACTTCAACTCTTATTGCTCTAAGGCCTGAACACCAACCCCATTTTAATGAGTTCATTATTTGCTGTCTTCTAAAAGGAAGACAACAAATTTTCCTTTTAATTAAAGGTCAAAACACCTCTGGCAAAGTAAAGAGAAGAGGTTATCAAACCCTAGGAAAAGATGAGAGATAGCTCTTTCAGATTTCTAAGCTAAGCAGAGTGAGTACAGACTGGTGTAGGCCCTGGTTTCTCAAGACTATAGACAGTCGATCAATCTCTCGAGACCAGGGGTGCATCTAAATTTAAGACAAATGAGAACACTACAACACGATAGCTAATGTGCCTAAGACTGTAAAAAATGAAAGTCAGCCAAAGTAATTAAAGAGGCTTTACTCCTAACCAAAAGGGCCGTGTAGATCGATACCACTGCAGGAGCAAGACTCCTCTTTTGCATGACGAATCAGTTATGGGGTGAAAAGAACAGATGCCATATTAACTGAGCCAAGAAAAACTATTCTCAAATATTTTGTCACTGCAAGTAAAGCAAATAAATATTTTGAAGAACTATTTTCAATAACATAAAGGATATGTGGGTGCAGCATGAGATATAGGAATACACACTGTATATTCAGAAAAAACTGGCTGCTAAAATGTGACATTCCTGGGAATATCAGCTGTTATTCACATTTGCAGGCAAGGCATACCTCTAGTCACAAGAGAAAAGGAAAATCTCAATAATATCAAAACAGATAATAGAAACAACTTGTTACTTATCTAAAATTTAATACAAATAAAATTAAGAGACTTAAGCACACAATTATATGGAGTCTTTATACCTAACAAATAATGTGCTTAGATTAAAAACCAAAACATTTTCATGGTGCTCTGATGACATACAAATTCCATATACGGATTATTTGAATCTTGTACTACACTGCTTTCTAATTAAGATTTAAATTAATTTTTAAATAAAATATTTTTATTTATACATGTGCATGCCTTCAATAACTTTAGATTAATGTGTGAGATCTGGCATGTGCTGTTTTATGTTTCTAGTATTGTTTCTGGTTCGAAGTATATGATAAATACATCTTTTTTTCAATAAATTGTTTATTACAGAAAAATTTAAAAAATAGTACATTTCCCATACACCAAATACTCATTGAATTATATGTTAGTATGGTGCAGTTGTCACAATTAATAAGCCAATATTGATACATTATTGTTAATTGAAGTTCATACTTCATTTTATTCTATTTTTCACTTTTTCCCTAATTTCCTTTTTCTGTTTCAGGATCCCATCAGGATAACACATTACATTTATTAATAGTCTTTACATCTCCTTAAGCCATTCTTGCCTGTGAGATTTATAGGTATCTTAATTTTTTTAGAGATGTTTTGGGTTTACAGAAAAATTAAACAGAAATTACATAGTTCCATGACCCCTGTCTTCTCACTCCTGCCCCACCTCCCAGACTCCTCTATTGATGAATTTATTACAATTTATGAATGAATGTTAACACATTACTCTTTTTTTTATTTTAGACAATATTTATTTTAAAAGATATTGCAACATATTCTCAAACAAACGCTGATGAACTTAGTTGTCTCAGCACTACTCTGGCTATTTTAGAATACATTATATATATATATATGTATTTTTTTTAATTGCATTTTAGGTTCTGAGGTACATGTGAAGAACATGCAGGATTGTTGCATAGGTACATACATGGCAATGTGGTTTGCTGTCTCCATCCCCATCACCTATTTCTGGCATTTTTCCCCATGTTATCCCTTCCCAACTCCCTGCCCCCCACTGTCCCTCCCCTAGCGCCCCCACAGACCTCAGTGTGCGATGCCCCCCTCCGTGTGTCCATGTGCTCTCATTGTTCAACACCCGCCTATGAGTGAGAACATGCAGTGTTTGATTTTCTGTTCCTGTGTAAGTAAAATAGATGCTGGAGAGGATGTGGAGAAATAGGAACACTTTTACACTGTTGGTGGGAGTGTAAATTAGTTCAACTATTGTGGAAGACAGTGTGGCGCTTCCTCAAGGACCTAGAAATAGAAATTCCATTTGACCCAGCAATCCCATTACTGGGTATATATCCAAAGGATTATAAATTGTTCTATGATAAGGACACATGCACACGTATGTCCATTACAGCACTGTTTAAAATAGCAAAGACTTGAAACCAGTCCAAATGCCCATCAATGATAGACTGGACAGGGAAAATGTGGCACATATACACCATGGAATACTATGCAGCCATAAAAAATGATGAATTTGTGTCCTTTGTAAGGACATGGCTGAACCTGGAAACACATTACTCTTAACTGAAGTTCAGAATTTACATTAAGGTTCACTGGGTTGTATAGCTGGCCCTTCACAGCACAGGTTTGAACTATGTGGGTCTGCTTATAAGAGGATTTTTTAAAAAGATATAAAGTTGGCTTTCCATTTCCATGGGCTCCACATTGGTCAAAAAACTCATAGAAAATACCGTATTTACAGAATGTAAAATCTGTAGATATTTTACATAATCTACATTGAACATTTTACAATTTTCAAATGACCATTGTATGGTATTTCATTTAACTTTTACAATAATCCTATGCACATTCATTTCACAGATAATGTTAACAATTAATTTAGAAAGTAGAGTTGCTTAATCAGTCCCTAACCTTAAGATCTATGATCCCAAATCTGTTCTTCACATTTCCTGAGAGAACTCTAGTGCCTAGGTATGAGTGGCATCAACTGCTCACTGATGCTCAGCTGAACTGTGAAAATTTCATCTGATATTTGTATATTTTACTTAAAGAAAATAACCACTTCAGTTCCAGAATTAAGTGTTCCAAAAGAAGTAACTAAAACTCAAAGAAATGAAATAGTATTTAACTAATTATATAGCTTGCTAATTTAATTTCATGGTGTCCTATAGACAGTAAGTGCTTAGAATTTCAAATAAAGAGATGACACTCATATTGCAAAGTCTCCATATTTTATTAGTAATTTTAACTGAGGCATTAAAATATATTTGCTTATTATTCTTATTTAGATGGTAGGATCCTAGAAGTTTTGGGAATATATAAGTTACACCTGAGTGTGCACTACTAAAGTGGACAATATTTGTATTAGTTGTGCATTTCTTCATGTATCTGTAGGAATTGGGGTTGGCAACAAACTTACTTGAGTGTTCCTTCACCTTGTAGCCTTAAAATTATTGTTTCCGTTTTAAGTAATACTGGTTATAGAGGTAGTGGTGGGTACCAAGTGGAGGAATCAGAAATAGAAAGTAACTCTTTCGGCACTAAATTGCAGTTTGGTACCAAGCTTCCCAGTTGGACACATATTCTGTGGCCTCTACACGTATTTTTGTTGGAGGATACATGTGTTTCTTAAATTTGCTTTTGACAGAGAAAAACATGTAAAATACTTTTAAAAATGTTTTTTAGTTTCTGTTTCAAAAACTAAGTGATGAGGGCAACTGCCCATCTAGGTGTTGTGTGAATCATGGAAACCTATACATTCATAAAGTATCTTCTGCTAAGCAGTTGTCTAAAAATGCTTGCATCCTTGTCCATAAATTTAACTCCTTAAAGACATTACTTTTCTAATTTTCAGTCATACCCCCTCAACTCAGGATGCAAAAGAAGATTGGAAATTCTGTTTTTATTCATGATTCATAAGTGGTCAAATACATTCCATATCTTCTCTGACACAATGTCTATTGGCAAAGGTTAAGGAAACTACTAAAAGTATGATGTTCCATCTATTCAATTTTTCAAAGCCATATTTAACCTGGATATTTGGCCCAGCTATTGATGCCACATTGTTAAAACACATTTGTATAAGTCACTCCAAAAATGTCTGACTTTCTTGATATAACTCTACTTATTAAAAATTCTTATTATTGGCAGGGTGCGGTGCTCATGGCTGTAATCCCAGCACTTTGGGAGGCCAAGGCAGGCAGATCACGAGGTCAGGAGATCGAGACCATTCTGGCCAACATGGTGAAACCCCCGTCTCTACTAAAAGTATAAAAATTAGCTGGGTGTGGTGGTGCGCACCTGTAATCCCAGCTACTTGGGAGGCTGAGGCAGGAGAATAGTTTGAACATGGGAGGAGAATATTGCAGTGAGCCAAGATACCGCCACTGCACTCCAGCCTGGGTAACAAGAGCAAAACTCCATCTCAAAAAATATATATAAATTCTTGTTTCTATTTAATAAAACTTGTATTGCTGAAGTACTTAGTACCCACTTAGAACTGCTCTGTGATCTCAGCAGGAACAAAAATAATAAAGTAACTGTTCCTGTGTTTAAAAGATGTAATTTTCTGTTGAACAAGCAAAACAAAATAAGGCTCTCTAAAAGGCAGCATAGATGGGAGGACATAATAGAAGCAATGAAATGAAAATGCTTAAATAAACCAAATTAAAGAAAAGAAGAATATAGTATAATGTTGATCAAAAGGATTTTATTAAGTAATGAGATTTCAACAGATCTTTCAGTAAACTGTAATATTTGACTTAATGCCAAAAAAGAAAAAATATGAGAAAGGTGAGAAAGAGTATGCATAATTTTGCAAGTTGTATTTTTCCTTTACTCCTCTGTTTTGGAAAGAATTGGATTACAGTAAATGACATCTTACAATTTTAATATTTTGTTGTAAAAGTGTACTTTATTTTCATGAATCTTAGAAAGTTACATACTGTCAAATTTCCTGCATTATTTTGTGCATATGGCTAAGCAGCTTCCACATATGTAGTGATTTTCTATTAGCTGATGTTTTCTTAAATACGTTGATCAATGTGATTTAGAGGAAATTAGTGTCTCTGAGGCACTGGAATATGTTAAAGTCCATTTTAAATAATCAGGAAAATACTACATTGTTTTACTGTTACTCATTAAATAATATCTTTCACTACTTACAAATATGTAAATATGCCAGAAGTTGTAATCAATTTTTTAAAAATGTGTAAAACATGGTCACTATCCTCAAGGGCAGATCATATGAAGGAAACCATGTACCTGAGTAATTACAATGAAAAGCAAGGAACAATGTTATAATTATTTTATTAGCAAAATGCGAGGAAAGTTCAAAATAAACTTCACATTATTACCTTGTACCAGATGACAGGCCAAGTACGAAATACCTAGGTCAAAGGGTGCAATTTAAGGATGTATGACAGAGAGTTTTGTAAGGTAAGTGGGAGAATTTATCTACTTCATGATGATATTTTGAGGATTTTGATGGTTTAGACTAATCTGGCAAGTGTGGACAGAAGTGTCAGCTAGTAGGTAGGGATTGGAAATGACAGGAGAGCCCAGAAAAAAAAGAGAGATTACTAAAATAATATATACTAAGAATCAACTTAAATGTCCATCAATGAGAGACTGGATAAAGAAAATGTGGTACAAATAAATAATGGAACACTATGCAGCCATAAAAAATAATGAGATCATGTCCTTTGCAAAGACATGGATGGAGCTGGAGTCCATTATCTTTAGAAAACTAACATGGGAACAGAAAACCAAATGCTGCATGTTCTCACTTATAAGTGGGGACTAAATGATGAGAACACATGAACAGAACACATAGAGGGGAGCAGCTCATTCTGGGGCTTTTTAGAGGGTGAAGGAAGGGAGGAGGGAGAGAGTCAAGAAAACAACTAATGGGTACTAGGTTTAATACCTGGGTGATCAAATAATCTGTAAAACAAACCCCCATGATGTAAATTTACCTATGTAACAAACCTGCACTTGTACCCTGGAACTTAAAATAAAAATAAAAATAAAAAATAAGAAGAACAACAAAAAATACCTTGTTGGACTTTAAGAATGCAGATCATGTTAGTAATGAACAGGAAGGAGAGGATAAATGACAATTACTTGCAGCGGAAGAAAACACAAAACTTCTCAGCTTACATGTATACCAGGAGATAGAAAGAAAATAGAGAAAGCTTTGAGCCTAAGTGCTAAGAAGATTGGGAGTTCACTAACAGAGATACTGAAGTTAAAGGAAAGAATTGATATAGATGGCTTTATCAATAAAAAGTTAATATTGGGCCGGGTGCAGTGGCTCAAACCTGTAATCCCAGCACTTTGTGAGGCCAAGGCGGGTGGATCACGAGGTCAAGAGATCGAGACCATCCTGGTCAACATGGTGAAACCCCGTCTCTACTAAAAATACAAAAAAAAAAAAAAAAAAATAGCTGGGCATGGTGTCGCGTGCCTGTAATCCCAGCTACTCAGGAGGCTGAGGCAGGAGAATTGCCTGAACCCAGGAGGTGGAGGTTGCGGTGAGCCGAGATCACGCCATTGCACTCTAGCCTGGGTAACAAGAGTGAGAGTCCGTCTCAAAAAAAAAAAAAAAAAAGTTAATATTAAATATTTTAATTGAGCTAAAATGGCATGAAAATGAAATAAACATGACATTCTTGCCTAAATACATGCCTATGTACTAAATAAAACCATTTATAGAAGGACAGAAAAAAATCAGTTATTACTAAGGACATTTAAGGAGATTATTTAAAGTTACAAGTATGGACACCGAGTTCCTATTAATTTGAAACTTAATATAGAAGTGAATTAATGTTGATTCTATAACAAAAATCCATTGCCATTTGTAATGTTAATTGTTTTGATTATCTAGATCTTTGGCCTCACAACTATCAGCAAATACTTTGAGAATGCCTATTTTCTTTTTTTTTAAATTATACTTTAAGTTCTGGGGTACATGTGCAGATTGTGCAGGATTCTTACATAGGTATACACATGCCATGGCAATTTGCTGCCTCCATCACCCTGTCACCTACATTAGGTATTTTTCCTAATGTTATTCCTTCCCAATCTCCCCATCCCCAGCTATCCCTCTCCTAGCCTCCCACCCCTCAACAGGCCCCGTTGTGTGATGTTCCCCCACCTGTGTCCATGTGTTCTCATTGTTCAACACCCACTTATGAATGAGAACATGTGGTGTTTGGTTTTCTGTTCTTGCGTCAGTTTACTGAGAATGATGGTTTCCAGCTTCATCCATGTCCCTGCAAAGGACATGAACTCATCCATTTTTATGATTGCATAGTATTCCATGGTGCATATGTGCCACATTTTCTTTATCCAGTCTATCATTGATTGGCATTTGGGTTGGTTCCAAGTCTTTGCTATTGTAAACAGTGCCACAATGAACATACATGTGCATGTGTCTCTATAATAGAAGGATTCATAATCCTTTGAGTATATATCTAGTAATGGGATTTCTGGGTCAAATGGTATTTCTATTTCCAAATCCTTGAGGAATCGCCACACTGTCTTCCACAATGGTTGAAGTAATTTACACTCCCACCAACAATATAAAAGCGTTCCTATTTCTCCACATCCTCTCCAGCATCTGTTGTCTCCAAATTTTTTAATGATCATCATTCTAATTGGTGTGAGATGGTATCTCAATGTGGTTTTGATTTGCATTTCTCTAATGACCAGTGATGATGAGCTTTTTTTCACGTTTGTTGGTCTTATAAATGTGTTCTTTTGCAGTGTCTGTTCATATCCTTTGCCCACTTTTTGATGGGGTTGTTTGTTTTTTCTTGTAAATTTGTTTAAGTTCTTTGTAGATTCTGGATATTAGCCCTTTGTCAGATGAGTATACTGCAAAAATTTTTTCCCATTCTGTTGGTTGCTGATGCACTCTAATGATTGTTTATTTTGCTATGCAGAAACTCTTATATTTAATTAGATCCCATTTGTCTATTTTGGCTTTTGTTGCCATTGCTTTTGGTGTTTTAGTCATGAAGTCCTTGCCTATGTCTATCTCCCGAATGGTTTTGCTTAAGTTTTCTTCTAGGGTTTTATGATGGTAGGTATTATATGTAGAGTTAATTTTTGTGTAAGGTGTAAAGAAGGGGTCTAGTTTCAGCTTTCTGCATATGGCTAGCCAGTTTTCCCAACACCATTTATTAAACAGGGAATCCTTTCCCCATTGCTTGTTTTTGTCAGGTTTGTCAAAGATCAGATGGTTGCAGATGTGTAGCATTACTTCCAAGACCTCTGTTCTGTTCCATTGTTTTATATCTCTGTTTTGGCACCAGTACCATGCTGTTTTGATTACTGTAGCCTTGTAGTATAGGTTGAAGTCAGGTATCGTGATGCCACCAGCTTTGTTTTTTTTTTTTTTTTTTTTTTGCTTTGGATTGTCTTGGCTATGTAGGCACCTTTCTTATACATAAATATTTATATTTATAAATCATGTACTTGTACTCCTATAATCATATATATACTTAATGCAATATATGAAATGCAAATGAACAAATGAACACTATTTTGAGTATTTTATTCTCTTTATTAACAGCATAACACCTTCGTGTGCTAACAAATTTTATGATGCTTGAAGAGGTCAGATCTGATTAGATAATTTTGTTTGAAATTTGGAATGTGACTATACTGACAAAGTGTGTGCTAAGGAAGTGGAAGAGCTGTCAGCTGTGCCATTTTCTTGTTCTTTTGGTGCATATGTTTGTAGATTTGTACTAGAATTACTAGTACCATATTTAATCATCAGTGTCTTTCCCAGGAGGGGTTTTCAAATTATTTGCTTCTTCTGTGGAGATTTATTAGTTACATTAGGCCATAGAGTATGTACATGCCTTTATATTGTTTCATAAGTTATAATATGTAGTAATGGTCTGAGTGGAAGAAACCAGGAAAGTTGCTGCTATAAATCCTGTTCACTGAGATTTCCATGCCCCGACCTAGGATGCTGTGTGTATGGTCTGATCCAGGAGGGTGACTGAGGTTCAAACCTAGTTAACCATCAGGTCTCATCCCATCCCTGAAGAAAATTATTGTAAGTCAATATATTTCTTACTTTCAGATGATGTTTGTTTAAGAGCTCAAGCTCTGGAGTCACAATGCATAGGTTCAAAAACTATGACTGCCCTACTGTTTGGATGTCTGTGTCAGCTCTAACTTAATCTTCTTTTGGATATATACTAACAGATTCTTCCTTCTCTTCTAGGACATTAATTTTCAGTATGTAAAAGAGTATATCTTAAATGTGATAAAGTTATTATATTTTAAAAGTGACACAATCTCTTCTTTCTGGAAGGAAACTCTTGGTAAGGCAGTCAGTATAATTTGCATTTTGGATGTAATGGGGGCTGTGTTCCTTCATTTCATGTAATTGTTTATTTTGAATAGATCTTACTTGGCTAACAATGATTTTCTTGTTTTCACATAGAAAAATAGGGTTTTTTGTTTGTTGAAGCTGTATGGATAGTTAATTCTGGCAACTCCTTCGAGATTTTCACCAAATCTCCCAAAGGCCAACTCTATCCATACCATTTAATAATGCTGCCTCCTCTAATCCCCCTCAGCACTCCTTACCCTGTTCCAAGCTTTATTTTCCATATGACTTAGCACCTTCTGATGTACCATATAATTTAGTATTATATATCTAAACTTTCTCCCAGTCACTTGAATGAGAGCAGAGAACCTTTCTCTCTTTGTACTGTGATGCATCCCATGAGCCTAAAACTACCTGGAACACAGAGTACTCAATAAATGTGTATGGAATGAATGCTAGTAGTGTTTGGAACTGATGGGAATCAATTACAAGGAGCTAGGTGCTCAACATTCTTGTCCCAGGGTAAAGAAATTTCCAGTGTGGCTGTGATTACTGTCAGTTGACTGAGATGAATAGGAAATAATGGTCAAATATATAAATGTTTTCCTTAGTTACCAAACCATTGTATACAGCTGGGTATTGGAACCTTTGGGGTTAGATATTCAGATGATACAACAAGAATAAGACTGAAATATGAAGAATAATTTGATCTTGTAAAATTTTATCCCCTAGCGTTTAAAAATGTTAATGGCTTTCATTTTTCCTGTTAATTAACCAACAACGCATCACTAACTATTCATGATTAACTAACCAGAAAATGGCAGGCTGAATGGAGGAAATCATAAAATCTCCACAGATTTCCTAAGCAGTGGAAGAAAAATTCTTGAATAAATTAACTGCTTTTCTTGGAATAAATCACTTCAAGAAGTCAGAAATTTTATCTGATTTGTAAATAATATAGATAATTGAACTAGGAGCAGAAGTATAAATTTAAATACTAGAATGTGTGTTGAACTGGCTAATTCTCACAACTTTTCCTCTAGAAACTCCAAGAAGTATTTCAATTATTATTCTTTCTCATTGTTACTAATTTTACCTAAGCTGGTAGAAAGCTATGCAGCTGTAAACTGTCCATTTAATGATATAACGGGACGAAGCCAGAACTGTCTTACTACTGTTAAAGGAAATGTGAATGTAGAATCATTAATGTGATTCTTACAATAATATGAATGTAAGTGACACATTCACAATGACAGGCTGATAATATTCTAATTTAAGAGATTAGCTAGATTCATGATAATCTACACTATTGATTCATTTTCAATTGCTGCATCTATTTTCTATTTTCACTTAGAACTAACAAACAGCAAGTGTTTTGGCATCTCTTTCACGAAAATAACTATTATCATTATAATGCTGACATGCTCTCATTGAAATGCCATGTTAATTCAAATAAGCATCTGACTTAGATATACATGTGCAGTAATTTTGTGTTGCCTAATGCGCTCCATTCAGACCACCAAATATAGAGACTAAATTATATTAAACAATCCTGACATTTCTGTGGTAGTTTTATTAGAATTCTCCAAAATGATCTTCCCAATTATTTCAGTGTTATTGGAATGCCTCTGCATTTGTTTTTATTTACTATATGGTGCATTTAATTGTTACAATTTTTTAAAATTATACTTTAAGTTCTGGGGTACATGTGCAGAACTTGCAGGATTGTTGCATAGGTACACACAAGCCATGGTGGTTTGCTGCCTCCATCCCCGTGTCAACTACATCAGGCATTTCTCCCAATGTTAGCCCTCCCTAACATCCCCGCTGTGTTTTTAAAAATTTCTCTGTAACTTACTATACACAAAAGTTTTTTTTGGATGTATTAAATTTCAACTCAGTAAAAGGTTTAAAGTAGAAACTTGGGTTGTCCACTGCCTGGCTGAGTGAGTTTTCTGAACCTTAGTTTTCTTATTCTTAAAATAGTGACGAAACACCTACCTTAAATAATTAATGTGGAATATAAATGAAATGACTCATAAAAGTCATATGTCACATGCATATAGTATTTTTGTGCATGACGAAACAAAAAACTAGAATGATCATAAGATTGTTGACATTTCCATAGGAAGTTTGTCTTAGAGATCAGAATCCAGGTTGTCTGATTTGCCAGTTTATGCGATTTGCCTCTGTGTTCCCCCTCATATGTCACCTTGAATTGTAATCACCATAATCTCCACAAGTAAAGGGCAGGACCAGGTAGAGGTAATTGAATCATGGGTGCAGTTTCCTCCATGCTGTTTTCATTATAGTGAGTGAGTTATCAGGAGGTCTCATGGTTTTATGAGTCTGGTATTTCCCCTGCTTGCACTCATTCTCCTGCTGCCCCTGTGAAGAGATGCCTTCCACCATGTCTGTAAGTTTCCTGACGCCTCCCCAGACATGCAGAACTATGAGTCAGTTAAGCCTCTTTTCTTTATAAATTACCTAGACTCAACCATTTCCTCATAGCAGTGTCGAAAGAATCAATACAGCAGTTTTCTGTCATGTTGTATTGTTATGACTCATACTAATTCTCAGTTTTGTGTATAAGAAGACTTTTTCAAGATAAGAACACCTTTAAGTAATAGAAACATGTGAGAGGCTTTTGAAAAGGTGATGTTAGCTCTCCTCTCTGTTTCCTAGTTCTAGTTTCTGCATCAAGCCAAGTCTCTCACCTTGTACCTGTCAGAGAATGGTCAGCCCAAAATCAAATAAGCACATCTCATTTTTATTACAACAAATTCCTTAAAGTTATTTTAAAAAGACAGATATTAAAAATTAAAATTTCATTTGGTATGTATTCCTCCATTAGTTTAAATTGAGAACTTAAACTACTTGTCAATGTGCTTCTTTTCATTCAGGCTAAATTAGAAAATGATTCTGAATAATTTCTTTTTCATGTGTTCATAGGTGGCCTCATAGAGCAAAACAAAAATTTAAAAGTAATGTTTAGAAGAAATATCTTGCTTTTACTCCAACAATTTCATAAATATCAATGGTACTGCCAGGTACCGTATTGAACAGGTACTTCTGGTACCTATGTGGCAGCTACTTGACCTAGCAATGTTGTATTTAATCACTTAAATGCTTAAATGTTTGTACCATGGACAAAGTCATTTAGATATATTTTACTTCCTCACATTTTCCCCTTTATCCAGGCTGACGATGTAACTTGTTTGCCAATATGATTCATTTTCTAACTTTTGAGCTTTTGTTTATGTGGGGTATTTTTCACTTCCACTGCAGATCTATTAAAAAACTAGTCTTTCCACTAACTAATCCCCTTATAAATCCAAATCTTCCACAATGTATTTCCAGATTCTTTATTAGGAGAAAATTTATTTATTTCACATTATTTTCTTTCTACTTGTCATAGCATGCTTATATCAAGGAGAAAGAACGAGAAAAAAATAAATAGAGTTATTTCCCCCAAGTTGCCAAAGGAAAAATGTATCTGTCAGATAGGTGATAATATTATCAAAAATTCATAAACCCAGCTCTAAGGAGTGTGAAACATATCACTGTTTTAATTGTTTGATTATGAATTATTTTTAAGTATGGCAGAACATAACCTACCACACTGATGTCTAAGTAATCAGAATATTTAAGCATAAATATTATGCCAAAATAAAGCCATGTAAATTACTTTAGTTTTATATTGTAGTTTTTGTGAAACTTTTCCTAACTTCCTACAAGATAGCAAAGCCTTAGAGAGAAGGAACTGAGTTTTATTTATCTTCATGTTTCTCACATAAACAAACATGCACAACGCCTTATCTATAATAAAGAAGGTAATGCATTGAAGTGAATAATCCATTAACTTGCTCTAAACACTCAATATGACTCATTATAAAAGAATTATGTTAGCGATGTTCTTTTATGCTCAATCCAACCATCAAAATCCTGATTCTAATAGCCACGTAATTCCCCCTGGTTCTAGAGGTTTTGAACCTGCATCTTTTTGAAGAGGATTAAAGGATTTGTTGGAGATGACAGGCTATAGTTAAAATTATATGTAGTCTATGATACCTAGGCATATCTAATATGCTGTGCAGTCATCTCTAGGTTTTCTTCACTGATGGTAACATTCAAGTAGTGTGGCTAATGGAATCATTTGGCTTTGTGCTAAATTCCTATACTTAGAGGACCTAAAGATTAATCACTTCCACTAGTGGTTCTTGTCCCTTGCCTGCTTTCCTGTCATGTCCTCTCGTTTCAGATTTCTTGCAACTGTCCACAAAACTTGGTGTTTGCTTTGCTAAATGTAAAAACGGATGCTTCACATTTAACTTTCTCTTTGTCTATCCCCAAAGTGAGCATTCTATATCTACACACTCTTCTGGGATCAGCCTTTTCTTGCGTGCTGTGTGCTATGATAGAGGTTTTTAAAAACCAGTTTTAATGGAAAGAATCAATTCCAGTTTAGAATCCAAGCTGAAAATGAATTCCCCAAAGTGCAGAGATGGGGAGGTCATGGCTCATACTGTGCAACCCCATTAACTATTCCCTGGGTAACATACTCTAGAGTAGCAAATACCTCACCCCTTTGATGAAGGCCTTAGGGAAACATTGTTTTTTAAAAGAAAACAGATTTGGGGCAAGAATTAAAAGCAGTCTCATACCATAAGTGCTAGAATTCAGGCTTTTAAGCCTCGTTGCTTTCAGATACATCATCAAAGTGGCATTGCTGATATAGGAACTTTTGTGATAGTTTTATAATTAGAGAGTTTTCTTTTTTCCCATGCCCCTAAACTTTATCAATAGAGTATTTTGTGGTTTTGCCTCTATTTCCCTAGGAAGTTGCCTCATGGCATGTTATGTTTTTCCTTTTCGGTGAAGGACTCTTGCTGGTAAAGCAATTTGCCGTAGGCCTTTGGTTTGAATTTGGCTTACCGGTTTTAGAGGAGTTACCTCATCCACCAACCCTCATGATTAGATGTGACTTGTGATACCCTCTATTGTGTAGCCTAAACTTTGGGTCAAGTTGAAAATGTGCCTTGTATATCTCATATCATAATCACACAAGATTGAGAAAGTAAATTTCATGAAAATGGGTCAGTCTATTTTGTTTGCTGTTATATCAGCAATACTGAGCACAGTTTCTGGTTTAAATTAAGTACATCATGCATATCTGTTAATGAATGGGTGGATTTACATATCTATTTTTGATTTGTTTGCTTTACTGGGATCTTTAATTAGTTGTGCATTTTTGTGAATGCCTATAGGTGAACTTCCATAGAAATTAGCAGATAATAAAAATTATCCTCTATTGAGTATTTATTATGCACTATTCTAAGTTAACTAATTAGTTAACACTACTCATGTTAACTAATTCAACCTGCACCATTTGGGTGCAAATAAGCCTAATGAAATAAGCCATTACACAGATTATGAGATTGAAGTGCAGAGAGGTTAAGTATATTGCCCAAATATGAAGCAGTCTGGATTTAATCACAAGTAGTTTTGCTTCTGAGTCCTTGCAAGAGCGCTAGATTAGATTCCTGGTCTGCTATGTACTAGTAGTGTGACCACTTAAGATTTTCCTTCACCTCTCAATTCCATTATCTGTAAAATGAAACTAATATTTGGATTACTTCTTACTTATGAGAAATAATTGAAATGCTACATAGTAAGTTCTTAGGATTAATTCCTCTTGCACAGAAAGTGCTCAATAAAACCAAGTGATAAATATTATCATGATACATTTAAAAGTTTATTATAATTCTCATTTGGATATTCATTCTTACTGGACACCTGGCTTTTCCAAATAAAGAAGATTTGAAGCACAATAACTGTAAACAAATAATAGCATTATCAAAAGTCTCAGTTTATTCATGGAATGGCAAAACATTCTGAATTGTATTTCTTTCTTTTATTTTCTTGCTAAGAATTTTGAACTTACTCTCTAGGCAACAGGTAATCATGGAGGTTTTCCAGATAAAATTATTCTAAAACATGGAATTCAGTAGGAAAGAAATTACTGTACTAAGGGCTTTAGGAGGTATATAATACCTCACAATTCTGACCATGTATTTAGTAAACTTGTAATTGATATGTCTGGAATGCCTTTGGGAGGTGATCAATGAAGGACTATATACTTATCAATATAGGACCTATACTTATCAATAAGTCCTCCTTTTGCCAATCTTAGCTTATGTGTCGATGTTACTATCTTTAAAGAATATCTTACAAATCTGCAATTTAAGTATATACTTTTGATTCTTTTATCCAAAGTTATAAACACCTGTCATTCTATATTGTAATCTAATGACATAGAATATACAAGCGTGCATTTTGAAATATTAACTTTCATTTAAAAGCTATATTTTGTCAACTCAATTTGCTTCTAAACTGTGATGGCAACTAGATCATCTGTTATTAAGAGGAACTGATTTGACTCTTGTGCCAATTCAAAAGAATGATAAAATGAGGGTAAAGTTAAATGACACAAATTACAATGTTAGAAAGTAAAATATCATCATTTATAATTTTAGCTGATTTTTCAGCAATTTAATCTTGCATTTTTCTTATTTTTTGCCTTATGAGAATATCTACATCTTAGAATTCTGCTAAGAAATCAAATATCTCTTTGAATAAACTAATAATGATAAATCACAAAGTTATGACAAATTTTAAGATGTCTTCAGATCCTTTCAATGTAGGCAGTGAGGACTATTTAGACATAGACCCAAAAGGATTGTCAATAATTTTAAAATAAACTAAAATAAAACAAAACAAACCTAAAACTACATGAGGCAAAACTTAATTATCTGTCTTTATTATCAATGTAGTCGTAGTCCATAGCCCTTGGTATGACACTAATTACTACACAAAATTTCTTATCCTCCTTCAAGAATTTTCTGCACTCAACTGTTGAAAACCTTTCTGTCCTTCAAGAATTACATCTCTCCTGAAGCCTTCAACAAAATCTTTCCACTACAATCTTTCATTATCCTAGTCCATTTGGGCTGCTACCACAGAGGACTATAGACTAAGGAGCTGATTAACAACAGAAATGTATTCCTTATAGTTTTGGAGGCTGAGAAGTATGAAGTCAAGACAATGACATATTTGATGTCTAGTGAAGGCACTCTTTCTAGTTCATAGATGGCATCTTCTATTTGTGCCCTGACATGGTGGAAAAGATGAATGAGCTACCCTGGGCATCTTTGTAAGTGCACTACTTCCATTTATGAGGGCTTCGTCTTTATGACCTATTCATCATCTCCCCAAAGACCTCACCTTCTAATATCATCACCTTGGGTGTTAGTTTTAACATATGAATTTTAGTGACACAAATATTCAGACAATAGCACTGATTTCCTTCTTAGTCATTTTTGCTTTTCTGGCTAATAACTCATTTTCCTTTTTACTGTTAATAGCACCTTGGTTTTCCTGCATTGCATGAGGTCTTCGTGGGATGCTTATGGTTTGCTCTGTCTTGACCAAGGTGTCAGCACACACTCAAACTAGACTAGCCAGACTCTTTCTCATGAATGTAATTATTCAGTGGACTGACCCAAACACAGAATGTTAGCGTTGATCAGCCCACAGTCTAATGCTGTAGAGAGCACAGCCATTAGTTTCTCCATCTAGACTTTCAGAGCTTGTCCTGCCCCCGGTTCTGTGGATATTTTCCTACTTTCTATAAAAATATGTAAGTTGTCTTATGCCTTCCAATAAACTGATTTGACTTAAGATACCATAGTAGAATTCTGTTTGATTGCCAAAGAACAATGACCCCTTCTATTAGTATATTAAAATATATACTATATATATTTAGTATATTAAATATACTAATATAGGGAGTCATTTAGTATATTATATTTTAATATAATATACTGAAAATATTTTAGTGTATGTATGCTAATGAATATGCTAAAATATAATATATTTTAGTGTATATATATATACAATATATATTTTGTGTGTATATATATGTAGAATCCTTCAGGACTAGAACCAAGTAGTATATTTTATTTTACAGCATCCCTAAACATAGCACTCGGCATGTATTTTTTGCTTAATAAATAATTGTGTAAATGATGCCTTGTTTTCAAAAATGACTTGTAGCTTTCAATTTACTTTATAAAACGAATGTAATTTATTTTCATATTCACTGTATGCATTTTCCCAAGGCAGGTATTATAATCATGCCTAACGTCAGTATGGTAAATATGTAAGAGCCCAGGCAGACTGAAGTATGAACTCTACTCCATTACTTAATGAGCTCTGCCTTCTGGGGCATCTTATTCAATGTCCCTATAGTTTATCTCCTCCTCTATCAAATAATAAATAAAACAGTTCTTTCTTAAAGTTGTGACACTAGTATATGAAGATGTAAGAGGAGTAATATAAAATTGGTAGGTACTACAATGGTTGAACTAATTTACACTCCCACCAACAGTGTAAAACTGTTCCCACAACCTCACCAGCATCTGTTGTTTCCTGACTTTTTAATACTCGTCATTTTAACTGGCTTGAGATGGTACCTCATTGTTGTATTGATTTGCATTTCTCTAATGACCAGTGATGATGAGCTATTTTTCATGTGTTTGTTGGCCACATAAATGTCTTCTTTTGAGAAGTGTCAGTTCATATCCTCTGCCCACTTTGAATGGGGTTGTTTGTTTTATTCTTGTAAATTTGTTTAAGTTTCCTGCAGATTCTAGATATTAGCCCTTTGTCTGATGGGTAGATTGAAACAATTTTCTCTCATTCTGTAGGTTACCTGTTCACTCTGATGATAGTTTCTTTTGCTGTGCAGAAGCTCTTTAGTTTAATTAGATCCCATTTGTCAATTTTAGCTTTTGTTGCAATGGCTTTTGGTGTTTTAGTTAAAGTCTTTGCCCATGCCTATGTCCTGAATGGTATTGCCTAGGTTTTCTTCTAAGGTTTTTATGGTTTTAGGTTCTACATTTAAGTTTTTAAACCATTGCGGAAGACAGTGTGGTGATTCCTCAAGGATGTAGAAAAAGAAATATCATTTGACCCAGCAATCCCATTACTAGTTATATACCCAAAGGATTATAAATGATTCTACTATAAAGAAACATGCACACATATATTACTGCAACACTATTTACAATAGCAAAGACTTGGAACCAACCCAAATGCCCATCAATGATAGACTGGATAAAGAAAATATGGCACATACAAGGAAAAATATGCAGCCATAAAAAAGGATGAGTTCATGTCCTTTGCAGGGACATAGATGAAACTGGAAACCATCATTCTCAGCAAACTAACACAGGAACAGAAAACCAAACACCACGTTATTACTCTTAAGTGGGAGTTGAACAATGAGAACACATGAACACAGGAAAGGGAACATCACACACTGGGGCCTATCAGGGGCTCGGGTGACAAAGGGAGGGAAAGCATTAGGACAAATACCTAATGCATGTGGGCCTTAAAACCTAGATGATGGGTTGATGGGTGCAGCAAACCACCATGGCACACATATAGCTGTGTAACAAACCTGCACATTCTGCACATGTATCCCAAAACTTAAAGTGAAAAAAAGAAGTCTCAATATTTAAAATGAAACAAGGGCCGGTCACGGTGGCTCAAGCCTGTAATCCCAGCACTTTGAGAGGCCGAGGTGGGCGGATCACCAGGTCAAGAGATTGAGACCATCCTGCCAACATGGTGAAACCCCGTCTCTACTAAAGATACAAAAGTTAGCTGGGTGTGGTGGCATGTGCCTGTAGTCCCAGCTACTCAGGAGGCTGAGGCAGGAGAATTGCTTGAACCCGGGAGGCGGAGGTTGCAGTGAGCCGAGTTTGTGCCACCGTACTCCAGTCTGGCTCCTGGCAACAGAGCAAGACTCTGTCTTAAAATAAAATAAAATGAAATGAAACAAAATTTAAGATTGCCTTTGGCTACCACTGACCATAAGAATTCATAGCTTATAATAATAACAGTGATCTTATTACATACCTTGTTTCTCCAAGAAATGCATGGAACCAAAGTTGGTCAATGATTATAAGGTCATCTCTCAATCATGTTCTTAAACCTAGTGTTTATTATTCTCCAGATTTTATGGTGCCTTTACCTAATTTTATGATGTATTCACCTTTGCCCGGAAATCTTGTTGAAGTCACTTTCACAATAATTTTAAAAAATAAATTTAAAAACTGTATTTTTAAAAAATAGGTACTAGTACATAACAAATGTTAATCATAATTAATCGTCATTTTAAAATAAAGATAATGAGGCACGCAGTGTTTAAACAGATGTTGCCCCTTCTAATAGTCAAAAAGAGGCTGAGTGGGGAAGACAGCTTGGAATCTGTGTACCTCTAGACCACTGGACATTCCATTCCAGCAAGACTCTGTTCTTTCCTTACTCATTGACATGTGGCCTCCTTTACTTCTTGAAATTAAACAAATTTTGAGCCCTTTGCCTATCTCTGTGAATCTAATCTCCTAAGATTTTATTTATTTTAATCAAACAGAAAAAACCACCAATGATTAAAAATATAAACAGCTGAAAATAATTTGTACCAACTTAATTCCATAATCAATTAAAACCAAAAGAATTAATCAGAAGATTTTTTAGCCTGATCACACTTAATTATTAACACTTATTTTGGCTTTAAAATTTGTATCATGATTTATCAAAACAATAAATATGTAAGAATTTTCAGTGGCGATCTAGGAAAGGTACAGGCTTCCAAACAACATAATTCAGTTTTCAACCCTGTGAGAGATAAAGGGATTTTGCAGACTGCTTTTGCAGCTGGCACGTGGTAATACTTTATTTCCCAAGTCTTAAGCTTTGGGTGCACTATGTACAATGAAAGCAATAGGAAGTTTTCTGAGCTGCGGCTGATAAAAAACATATCTATTTGTCATTCTGTAAGTAAAGCTGGCCCTGAGCATGGGGTTGGTGTAAATATATTTTCATCTTGCTGCCCGTCACACCAACCATCCCTTCTCAATCAACTCCAAATCACAGTACAATTTGAACATATAATAGAAAGTTATTCTACTATAACAGATGCATTAGTTCAGTGAGTTGTATAAGAAATGTATGGTGTTTGTTTAGTGCTTAATATTTCATCCTTTGTAGGGCTAATTGGGCAAAAGTTCCGAGGGTTTTTTTCTAAGTTTTTTTATAGGAGAAAAAGTAAAAAATAGTTTAGCCTATTTTGCAGCAAAAATAAGTTTTTTACAGCTTAATTTTCAGGTGGTCAAACAGGAGTTTAGTTGGATTTACAGGACTATTTTTCAATATTTCCACGATGGGAGAATTTTTCATCTAATTTGAACAAGGACTGGATTCTTTATTTTTAAATTGCTTACATTAAATTTAATTATTAAAATTGAATTTCTTAAACATATTAATTTATTATTGATTATATAAATATTTATGGGAAACCTGCTATGTGTTTGTCACTATGCTGTCTACAAAGAGAAATAATTAATCACTCCTTCGATTCATTGTTTTGTAAATATTTTTTGAGTGCTCACTGTTTTTTAGGCACTGGTGCTACAATAAAGAAAATACACACAAATGGCCTTTCTTTCATGCTTACATGAAATGAGGAGACAGTCTATAGACCTAATAAACACATTACATAATATTATACAGATTAATAAGGTAAGGTTGCTGGACGAGCTGAGAGAGTGTTTGCAGTTTTAATAGGCTGGTCATCGCAGGTGTTTCTAAGCTAGTTGGATCTGACCAGAGTTTTGAAGACGAGGCAATAATGAGCCATAGATATATATGGCAGAAGAGGCAAGCAACACCAATATCTTGGGAAGAAAGCATGTCTTAGGTGGTAGAGGAAGAGCTAGGTGGCCCACATGGTTGGGGAGAAGAGAGTAGGAGGTTGAACAGAGGGAGATAAGTCCTTATTTTTATTGAGTTCATAGTCCAGTGGGAAAAGGCAAGAATACTGAAACGTGAAGTGCAGGGTTTACTATACTCAAACTAATCTTATGTATGAATGGGGCTTCTGAATGAGACTGGGGGCATGCCAAAGGGGGTGACCAAGAGATAAGTGAGATCTGAAGTTTGAGTACAAATTAGCTGAATGAGATGGTGGAGGCAATCCAGAAAGAAGAAAATAGAAATAGGTATATGGCTGAGGCAGGTGGATCACTTGGGGTCAGGAGTTCAAGGCCAGCCTGGCCAACAAGGTGAAATTCTGTCTCTCCTAAAAATACAAAAATTAGCCAAGTGTGGTGGTGCTCATCTGTAATCTCAGCTACTTGGGAGGCTGAGGCAAGAGACTCATTGGAAGCCCAGAGGCAGAGGTTGCAGTGAGCTGAGATGGTGCCATTGCACTCCAGCCTGGGTGACAGAGTGAAACTCTATCTCAAAAAAAAAAAAAAAAAAAAAAGACAAAAAAAGAAAATAGGTATATGGAGTATATGGAAAGCCTGGAAATACAACACAAAACATACATTCAGGAAATGGCAAGAAGTCCTGTATGAGAGAAGAAGAGCTGATTAACAACAAAAGACAAAAGTAAAGATAGGCTTTGTGTAACAAACTAAAGGATTTAAATTTTATCCTCAAAGTAATAGGATACCATTGAATATCTTTAATCAGGGGAATGATGATAATCAAACGAATAGCATTCATTATAGATGAATAGAAGCAAAATCAGCCTATAGGCAGTTGGAATCTTATAACTATAACAATAATTTAAAAACCTGGACTTGGTAAAAAAGGAATAGTAATAAATATGAAAGCTATCAACATAGTTTAATGCAGAGGTATTAGATACAGATTTAATATGGGGGAGGAGTCAAAAAGAAGTTGTAAATTTAAATCCCAAAGTTTTCTTCTAAACCTGAAAAGGCATAAAAATGATATTCACAGGCAGAGGAAGAACAAGTTTGTGGGAAGATGATGGTATGTTTTTGAGACAGACTGAATTTGAAGTACTTGAGGGATATTCAAGTTGAGATACTCAAAAGTTGTATATATAAATTGTACATAAGGGGAGGATTCTGGAGTTGTCATGTGTCTGGTGAAGTTGAAACCATGGGTTTGGATAAAGTTTATAGAGAGAGTATATAGAATCAGTAGAGTAGAAAGTCAACTACAGCACCCTGGAACACTTATGGTTATGGCATGAATGAAGAAAGACAGGCAGCAAAAAGACTACTAAGAAACAGCCAGAAAATTGAAAGACAATAATAACAACAACAATAATAATAATAGGTGTGATCAAGACTTACAATTGTGAGAGTTATAAAAATAACTAGATTTTATTGAATATTTGCTGTATATACTTTATATTGGTTAAAGCATTCAGCCTTACAGCTTAATTCCTATATAAAATGAACTATGATAATTCTCCATTTTATATCCCAGGAAATGGAGATAATAGCAGTTTAATGGAGTTAAATTAAACTTGATGAAACAGACACTGCTATTATCACTACATTGAAATAATTTAACATTCACTACCACACTATCACCTCCTTTAACATACATGATGATTGAGGCACAGACTATGAAACCAGTTCACATGCAGCTGTAGTTTGGTTAAAACTTCCAAATGCTTAACCCTTATTTTGCTGTTCAGTGAAATGGTGACAAAACATGTGCTTTTACTTTCGCAATGTAAACATGACTGGGAAATAACAAGAACCATTTCAATGGAGTGATGGTGGCAAGAACACAGACTATATTCTATGGGAAAGTTAAGTGAGAAGCAAATGTAGACAGCACCTTCAAGAGTAAACAGACAAAAACTGATGAAACAGAAGGTAATGATACATGCGGGTTAAGAGAGTTTTCTATTTAGTTGCTTTTTTTTGTTGTTGATAGTTTGTTTAAGAGGAAAGTAGGATGAGTTGAAAATTTCAACAGAAAACGGGAATGATGAGACAAGAAAGAGAGAGAAGGACTGATGGAATAAGGTCCCAGAAAAGGTTGGGAGAAATGGGATATAAAGCACAGGGAATCATTTACCACAGAAAAACGAACCAAAATAAAAGACCTCATTAGCTGATAGCTGCTTAGATGCTAAAGACAACAGGAAGACATTCTGGAATATGTTCAGTAGGTCCAAGCATTTCCCCTTGCTTCTCTGAAAGATAAATGTAACTGTGGCAAAGACCATCTGGCACAACTCCGATCTGGACTCTGTTTGCATTGCCCCTGTGAGGATCTGAGACCTGAGTAAAAGCTGGCTCTGTTCCTGAGTTGTCCTTGGAATTCAAGTGGTTCACAAGATGCTAGAATAAAATTTACTTTTAAATCCACCACAGGATGGATATTAAATTTCTTTATTTCCCTTTCAACTAAATTAGAAATGCTGAGAATTACCTAAACATCAGTGAGTCTCTCTGAGGTTTCTAATCCAGAAGAGAATTTCTGAGCTGATCACCAGAATAGTCTTAGAAATACAATACACTCTGATAGATCTTTTTTCGGGGAATAAGATTGGAAAAAAAATTTTGCCTTTTCACGAATTTTTTAAACTATAGAATTTTTATCAGACATGTATCAAATGTATTTGTTAGAGGGATAATAAAAATGATTATGTCATAAATATGCCATTTATGTTTCCATCATTTCCATACAGTTATCAATGACTTCTTTCATAGCCCTTTATGGTTTGATAACTTTGTGGTTCCTTAATGAGTAAATTCATTGATATCTAAGTCTATGTTCACAATTGAATATTTTTAGAGACTCTTCTTTTACCGAGATCATACTTATTCAAAAATCCTTTCAGATGTCAACTACAATTTTAACTGATAATCTTGACTACAAGTTTTTGCATTTACCTCTATAAATTTACTTGTTATGCTTTTTTGGAAATGGCTATTGGCAGTTATGTTATAATTGTCTTTTAAATACACAGATCATAGCCATATAGGATTCACAACAAGCTTACTTTATTATATTGGAAAAACAAAATATCACACACACACATATTAACACCATAGACTTCCATTAACAATGCCTCAAGCAATCACATACACTTGTACTCACACATATGGGTGTTTGATGGTATACTGTTTTTTGAGGCTGATAGGATTTGCCTATGAGCTCTTGCATAAACTTAAAACAAAGTATCATATGTTTTGAGATGCAGTCACCGCAATTTTCTTGATCTTTCAGTGTGTTACAAAATAATTTACTATAGCAACCTTGCAATAAAGATTTCTGGGGGAGAAGGAATCTGCTAACAAAAGTGACTGAATTAAGCACTCACCTGCAACCAAATACCAATACTGCATAAAAAGACCATTGATATGTAGGACAGTGTTCTTAATATTATGTACTGTAGTATACTGAAGATTATTCAACTGAAAATAATTAAGCAAGAGAGATATTTGAACTTGGGGAAGACAGGCAGCTGAACTGTCATTTTCAAAATTATTAATTAAAATATTTGTATTGAAATCAAACTAGTATTAGCTCTTTAAGATATACTTCTATTGTATGTTTTGCCTAACTTCTTTTCACTCTGCAATAGGACACTTTTTACTTTTGAAATCTAAAGTAATATAATTTGGTGGTTTTTATTTAATGAATTAGTTTTTTTAAAGTGAATATAATATTCCATATTCTTTTTACTTACAATACATACATATTAAGAAATACAAACATGTTAAGAATACATACATGGCTCTTTGTGACTTTGAAATATTAAATGGTTGTAAGAATATAGACTTTAAATGTCAGATAATATGAAAGACAATTATCAAATATATTCTTGATTCTTTCAAACACAATTCAGTTTTCTTCTAAACTGCTTCTAAAAATGAAACTGCTCAGCACTTTAGTCATTTACTAACAAAAAATAAATTATTGCTTAAAATTTTTTTCAACAAATCTATAACCATTTGATTAAATCCAATGTTGAATTTAGCACAAGTTCAGAATTAAACCTGGCAAAAATAGTAGTTCATAAAGCCTATGTTGATCATTTCATATTGATAATAATTTAATTTTTGTATGCAATATAATTGTAATGCTTTCATTTTCCCACAATTCCCACAATACTGAACAATTGACAAATAGATACATAAGGGAAAATGATAGAAACATTCATACTATATACATGCAGTTTGCCTTCAGAAGCTTAGTACTCAGGAGTAATATGCTTATCTTATACTGCTATATGACTTACTTGTCTCTTGAATGGTTTCTATTCATCTCTATGTTATGTGTCTACTGACAGACCAAACAATTACCTTAACTGCGCCTCGTAGCTGTCATGACATTCTGGTACTTATCTATATTTCTACAGTCTGAGAAAAGTCTTATCACTTATCTCTTCAGATACTCCATTCAAGTCTATTTCTTAACCTTTCATTATACTTCATGCACCATCAAACCTTCTACTTTTACAATGGAGTTGCAGACTAACATTAAGTCATCACTATTTTTTTCTGCAATCTCCATGACTCACTTCCCTAAAAAGATTGATAGCTTTATGGACTGACATTTCTTGTAAGCCCTACTGTTGTCAACTTAGACATCTTGTTTTCTAAGTGAAGAATTTAATTTATTAGAGAAATAGCAGTTTCAGGTAATAACAAACAATAAAAATAAAAATCTATTGTAAGTTATGTTCATCCAGGAATAATAAGTAATGTAGTATCTATTTAAATATTAAGTTTTTATCTCTGTTAAAAAATATAGAACATACTTTATTTTATATTCCAATATAGCTTCCTCAAGATAACATAACTCAATTTCACGTGGAATCCAACTAATAAGAACATCAATAAAAACATATTTATTATATAATAGTTACATTGCAAGTTCATGAGGCAGTGTTGATTTTTCATGTCCATAAATAAAGCATACTTTGTTAATTTAACAAAAATATTATACTAAATTATTTTTAAATTTTACAAATAAGATATTTAAATGGCAACATGAAGGAGAGAAGAATGTGTATGTGTGATAGGAGTAAAATGAATAAAGTAAGAGGGGATTCAGTGCTTACTCAGAATGAGTACTGCGGTCTTAAAGCTGACCAATTACTTCACAAAACAAAACAATAACAAACAGTTACAAACCAATAAACAGGCAACGGTTGATTCCAAAAATCAATGATACCATTATAAAACAAATGATAATTTATCGATTTTACAACCTAGATACCATGCCTATTAAAGCTCAGTATTTCTGAGACCATTTTTTACAACCAGCAAAACATCTTGTTTTTATATTTACCACTGATATATGGGAGCTTTCATTTATAAATGGCTGGGTTATCTGATGGGAAATTGAACCAGCATCTTAAATTTTCACTGCTTGATGTTATGGCTCAATGTCATTCTAAATCAAATGTTTTATTACTTGAGGGTTACAAAGTAAAACTATCATCCCAACACCATTGCTTAAGTGACCTCACTTGTTCTCTTGCTGGAATTTATTCACCCAAATTAAGTAAAATAAACAGTTAATGTTGGAGTATGTTTTTACTCTATTAATTTTAATATAAAGGTTTGATTTAAACGTCTTTTCAATTCCCCAATTAATTTTGTCAACTATATTTGGTAATTTGGAGGTTCCTCAAAAAATGGAAAATAGAACTACCATATGATCCAGCAATCCCAATGCTGGGTATATATCCAAAAGAAAGGAAATCAGTGCATCAGAGAAATATCTGTACTCCCATATTTATTGCAGCATTATTCACAATAGCCAAGATGTGGAAGCAACCTAATTGTTCATCAGTAGATAAATAGATAAAGAAAATGTGGAACATAAGTGTAAAATGTATGCACAATGGAGTACTATTTAGATGTAAAATTAAATGAGATTCTGTCATTTGCAACAAAAGGGATGACACCGAAGGACACTGTGATACATGAAATAAGCCAGGCACAGAAGGGCAAACTTCGCATGTTCTCATTTTTTTTACAGGAGCTAAAAATTAAAATGATTCAACTTACGAAGACGAAGGGTAGAATTATATTTGTCACGTGTTAGGAAGGGGTACTTGGGTGATAGAGGGAAAATGGGGTTTTATTTATGTTAAATATGAAGATATGGTCAGAGAGAATGAATAAAATGTAGTATTAAATAGCACAACAGGGTGACTAGAATAAATAATAATTTGTTGTACATGTTAATAACCAAACAAATATAATTGGAATGTTTATAATACAAAGAAATGATTTACAAATGCTTGAGGTGATGAGGTGATGGATATTCCATTTACCCTAATGTGATTATTATATATTGTATGCCTGTATCCAAAATATTTCATGTACCCCATAAATATATATATATATACCTAATATGTACCCACAGAAATTAAAATTAAAAAAACTTATAACACTGTTAATCTTTCTCCTAATCTTCCCCATAAGGATCTAGAGTTTCTACCATGGCAAATGTGCACTGAAGAAAAGGAAATAATTATATGTTTTAGGGACTATGGAGATTGGCTTTGAACTGACATTAATTCCAGGGGACAGAAAATGCTTCTGCGGTCCACTAGTCAGAGTAGGGGGGTTATGGAGGTCAAGTGATCAGTGGAGTTTTAACTCAAGTCCATTTCAGAACAGGCCAAGTAGGTCCCTGAACTCATCCTGTGTTTGTTTCCCCAGTTCTGAATGCGCAACTGGAATGGATATACTCAGCAGCTGATGGAATACCTACGCTGGTTCCATGACCTGGAAAATAAGGGCCATTATGATAGAAAAAGCCAATGGAAGGCACTGTAACTGCCTCTACCTAAGAAAGCAGAATACCAAAAGCAGTTCTGCATCACTGGAGGGATTGCAGAGATTAGTGTCACTATCAAGAACTTCAAAGATGCAGGGGTGATAATTCTCATCACATCTTCATTTAAATAGACTATTTGGTCTGTGCAAAAGACAGAAGGATCTTGGGGAATGGCAGTGGATTACCCTAAGCCTAAACAGTTGGTGACTCAAATTGCAACTGCTGTATCAGATGTGGTTTTATTGCTTGAGAAACAGCACAACCTCTGATACTTGTTATGCAGCTATTAATCTGGCAAATGGCTTTTACTCTATTCTTGTCAGTAAGGCCTACCAAAAGCAGTTTTTGTTTGTCTGGTAAGACCAGCAATACTTTTGCACTGAGTCTCTTGGCTGTATCAACTCTCCAGCCCTGTCTTAAATATGTTTGCAGGAACCCTGATCAAACTTCCCTTCTATAACTTATGGCACTAGTCTATTACATTAATGACATATTGATTAGACTTAATAAACATATGGATAATACATTTGCATATAAGAGGGTAGGGAGTAAATCCAACAAAAGTTCAGAGGCCTTCTACCTCAGTGAATGTTTAGGGGCTAATGGTATTGGTCATGTTGAGATATCTTTTCTAAGGTGAAGGATAAATTGTTGCATCTATGTATTCCTCATTGATGGGTGTTACTCCAGCACATTTAATGACTTGAAAATTGACTAGTTTTGAGATTTTTTTTTTCTTTTTGAGACAGAGTCTCGCTTTGTCACCAGGCACCAGGCTGGAGTACAGTGGTGTCATCTTGGCTTACGGCAACCTCTGCCTCTGGGGTTCAAGCAATTCTCCTGTTTCAGCCTCCCAAGTACCTGGGATTACAGGTGCGTGCCACCATGCCCAGCTAATTTTTGTATTTTTTAGTAGAGACAGGGTGTCACCATGTTGGCCAAGATGGTCTCAATCTCTTGACCTTATGATCCACCAACTTCAGCCTCCCAAAGTGCTGGGATTACAGACATGAGCCACCATGCCCGGCCGAGATTTTTTTTTTTTAGTAGTGTCCAGAACAGAAGAAGGTTCTGCAACAAGTCTAGGCTACTAAGCAAGCTGCTTTGTCACTTGGGTTATACGAGCTATCAGATCAATGGTGCTTGGAGTATCAGTGGCAGGTAGGGATGCTGCTTGGAATTTTTGGCAGGCCCCTATAAGTGATCACAGCACAGTCCCTTAGAATTTTGGAGCAAAGCCTTGCCATCCTCCATGGATAACTACTCTCCTTTTGGAAAACATCTTTTGGCCTACTGGACCTTAGTAGGTCCGAACACTTAATCATTTGCCACAAAGTTACAATGCAACCTGAGCATTGGCTAGTTGATCATAGAGCTCCTGAAAGTAATATAGATGGAAGGCTACTAAATTCTTGCTTGGTGTGTATGAACAGATAAGTTCTGGGTTAAGTGAGCAAAGTCTAACCTGGATCATAAAAAATAGAGAGTCAAGTCCCCACAATACATTTGAACTGGGTGTTATCTGACTTAGCAAGTCATAAAGTTAGGTGAGCCCAGCAGCACTCCACTGGTCCCAAGCTGGTCCTAAAGGCATGACAATATATTTGAAGTGGCCCAAATATCCATGTCCTTATACTAACTACACAGCTTTTATGTGTAATTGGTGTGAGGACCATGGACATTTCTCTCCCAATCTGCGCCTATGGCCTCATGGAGAAATATCTCTGATCACCAAACAGAAAGAAAGAAGACTCATGCTTGGTTTACAGATGGTTCTGCACAAAATGTAGGCAAGACATGATAAAATTCAGGTGCAGTACTATAGGCTGTTTTTGGGATATCCTTAAAAGATAATGGTGAAGAGAAATGTTTCCAGTTGGCAGAATTTCAAACAGTGCATCTGGTTGTTCACTTTGCTTGGAAGGAGAAGTGGCCAACTATGTAGTAATATACTAATTCCTGGGCTGTGGCCAATGGTGTTTGGTTGGATGGTCAGGGACATGGAGGAAAAAAAATTGAAAAATTGGTAACAAAGACATTTTGGGAAGAAGTATGTGGGTAATTCTCTCTGAAAGGGTAAAATGTATGAACATATTTGTATTCCATGTGAATGTTCACTAAAGGGTGACCTCATGAGGAGAATTTTTATAATCAAGTAGTTAGTACTAACTGTTACATGAATACCAGCTCTTTCCCAATCTACTGCTGTCACTGTCCGATGAGCTCATAAACAAAGTGGCCATGATGGCAGGATGTTAGCCATGGGCTCAGCAATATGGACTCCAACTTCTGAAGGTTTACCTGGTTAGGGCCACAATCTAATGCACAATCTGCCAGAAGCAGAGACCAACATTGCATTCCTGACATGGTATCATTCCCTAAGGTAATCAATCTGCTGCTTAGTGATATGTTGATTACATTGGACCACTTCTAGCATGGAAGGAGCAGCATTTTCTTCTTACTGAAATAGACATTCTGGATATGGTTTTGACTTCCCTCCATGCAATGCTTCTGCCAAAACTACCATCCATTAACTTTTAGAATGCCTTATTTACAGTCATGTTAATCCATCAATTACTGCTTCCAATTAAGATACTCACTTCATAGCAAATAAAGAGCAATCACAGGATTTTCATGGAATTCATTGGTCTTCCCATGTTTTCCATTAACTTGAAGCAGCTGGTTTGAAAGATTAGTGGAAATGTCTTTTGAAAACTTAGTTAAAGCGCCAAGTAGGTGGCAATTCTTTGCAGCTAGGGCAAGGTTCTTCAGAAGGCTGTATATGATATGAATCATTGTCCAGTAATGGTACTGCTAATCCCATAGACAGAATTCATGGGTCCAGAAATCCAGAAGAGGAAGTGGGAATGACATCTGTCAGTATTACGCCTAATGGCTTACTAGCAAAATGTTTGCTCTGTTGCTATAATCGTATGTGTCACTTATATGAAAGTTTTAGCTCCAAATGGAGGAATACTTCCACCAGGAGACCCAACAATGATTCCACTGAATTAGCAATGAAAACTGCCACTTGGCCACTTTGGCTTTCTCGTGCCTCTAGTTTAACAGGAAAAGAAGGGAGTTACTGTGTTGGCTTTGGTAATTGATTCTGACTAATAGGGGGAAATTGGGTAGTCCTCTACAATGGAGGAAATGAAGAATATGTCTGGAATACAGAAGATACCTTAGAACATCTTTTAGTATTACTATGCCCTGTGACTATCAATGGAAAGGTATAACAACTCAATCCGGGCAAGACCACTAATGACTCAGACCCTTCAGAAATGAAGGTTTGGATCACCCACCAGGTAAAGATGTAGGACCCCCTGAAGTGCTTGCTGAAGGCAAAAAATATATAGAATGGGTAGTAGGAGAGGGTAGTGATAAATATCAGCTATGACCACATAATCTGTTATAGAAAAAGAAACATAATTGTCATGAATCTTTCTCCTTTTTTTGTTATGAGTGTGTGTGTGTGTGTATTCAAATTAGGAAAGAGTTTTCCTATAACAAAATCTAAAAATTTGTAGTGCTGTTAAGATAAATTGTATTGTTCACTTAGTTATTTGATTTTTAATTACAAAGTTGTTTCAATTACAACTGAGTCATTCAAACAGAATGGACATTTTAAAGTTGTCAAATATTTTCTAATTATTATTAGGAAGGAATACACTGTTTAATAAAGCAAATTGACTTTTTAACACTTCAGCATACTATTACAAAAACTCACAGGTGGATTGCTGAGGATTCTCTTTTAATGATACTTTCTGGTTCTATAGAATTCAAGTACACTTCATATAATTATTTATTCAACCTATACATTTTCCTTTTTTGTTTTATCCACTAAACACATTACCTAAATTAAAAAGCCACATTACAGATATTATTTCTTCATAAAACATTGCTATATATAATACTATTTTATCCAGATCACTGCTTTATGCCATTCCTCGTTTCTCTAAACATACTTAGATTTCAAATATCATCTTCTGCCACCTGGCAGGAGATTCTTAGACACCTTGAATGTCATTTTGGGAAACATCAGATATGAATTTGCTTTTCCTTTGCCTTAGAATTCACTATCTTGAAAACCATTTTATTTTATAAAGGAATGTGTATTAACACATTTCGATGATAAGAGATCAATTCAATGTAACAATGTGCTAGGTATATTATAAAATGTCTTGGTTATTTAGGACTAAAAAGGCAATTTTTAATAAAAATATCATTCAGAACAGTGACTCTCACTTTTGGAGTAGAGGTAATCCATAATCGGATCATATGCTGCCCAGTGCCCAACCACATAGCCTGCTCCTGATTGTTTGCGTGCAGAGGATAGTAAAGAAAGTATAACTGGCTATACCAATAGGAGATTCTTTTGTATAAAGAATTGGAGAAGACAAATTAAATACATATTTACTATATTAATAAAGGTATGTTGTTATGATTTATTAATATGGCATATATATGTTAATATGGATCTATGTGGTTGAATCACAACAAACATATCCCTCAAAATCTGGTTATTTTTTGGAAGTCAAAATGCCGTTGAAGCATGCATGTATCACTAAACACTATTGTAGCCAAAATACATTAAATTTATATTTATAAATGGAATGAAGCTAGTAATAATTTATACTCAAAAGTACAAGTGAGGGCCATTTAGAGCAAAAAACAAATTCACTCTGAATGTACTAATTTCCAAATGTCCTTAACCCAAATTATAAACTAGTCATTGACTACTCTAGTATATAGCAGACAGATTTCTTAGTAGAGTTAAAATTCTCACTACGAAATGGAAATATTTTAATTTTAGTTTTGTTTAAAAAATATCTTTTTCCACATAAACAATACAGGGCTGATTTAAGAATTCTGAATAATATGCATTTTAATATTGATAAGATGTTTTCTTTGCAAACAATCTTAGCTGTATTATATTAACTTTAAATCATTTGTTCACCAATAGAGTAAAAATGATAGAACTCAAATTATACAGAGCATTTCTATAACTATTATTTTCAAATAGGTGATTTTTATCAGGGATTGCAGGATAGATTGTAGACTCTCCATTGTCAAGTGCCTTGGGCAAAGCTTTATGTGACTATCAGGAACCATAATTAAGCAGCGTATGTGCACATGTATATTATTTCATGTTTTTCTAAGATTTTAAGATTTTTTAATATTTATAAAGCAATTCATGGGCTAAGTGCTTATAACATTATCATTAGGATTATTATATATGCTTAGTAATATATCAATATCAATATCAAAATATATCAATTATATATCAAAAATATATCAAAAATATATCAATATCCATATAATACAAAATACAAGTTACCAGAACATGAAAATTTCAATCTTCCAAAACTTGTCTTTCATTTCAGAAAGATGCATCAAAGCTACATTTATTGCAAAATATAATTTTCTTGGGAAGAATGCAAATGCTAGTTTTTGTAGGTAATGATTTTCTCAGAGACAATATTAGTTACACTACTTCTTTGTAGCTCTCTTGTCAACTATATTTCTTCTTTTTTTAAAATCTAAATATTCATTTAACCAGTCTAATTCCTGTTCTCACTCACCATTTCTTCTGGATCCTACATTACCTGGATTTTATTTAACTAATATAATATCTGGCTTTTATTTATTTAACTATGTTTAAATACATATCATAAACATTTTATGGCAAATAGATAAATCTCATCATATTGCCTATTTTGTTCAATGGACTTCTTTAGTGTCTACTCAAAACAAAATATACTATTATGAAAAAAATGTTTTAACTCCATAAAGATATAAATTCCTCTAAACAAGCAGTATATATTTAAGTGAAATTAAAGCAGCTGATCTGATATATTCTTTTTTCTTCATCCAGGACATCCCCAAAATAAAGAAAATATGCAGGCGACCCAGTTTAATTTTTTCATCATCTGGATGTTTGGGCAAATCAACTGATTAGACTTGCCAAAAGGAAGAGACCTAATCTCTAAAATACCATGAGAATAATGCCCTGACATCATATTCTTATTATAAATAGAAATCAGCAGATAGGAGGCCTAGCCTCCTGGAGAATGTCATGCTAACTGATGAAGTCCTTGGGGTGTAAAACGTAAAAGTTTTATAATTTAAATTCATCCCACTGTGTTAATGCCCTGGTTTCATGTCCTCTGAAAAATCCATATTGCAATTTAATTACCATTGTGATGGAATAAAGGAGTGGGACCTCTAAGGGGAGATCAGGCTATAAATTCTCTGCCCTCATCAAAGGAATAATGCTGGTATTGGTGTAGTGAGTTGCTGATGAAAGGATAAAGTTGGGCTCCCTTCCTAGTCTATCTCACAAACTCACCTGTGCTGTTGCCTTCTGCTATGGGATGATGCATCACAAAGGCCCTCACCTCCTGAATCATGAGCCAAATAAATTTCTGTATATTACAAATTACCCAGTCTGCATTACTGTATTATAGCAACACAAATAAGACTAAGAAAATTGATACCAGAATGGGGCTATTGCTATAACAACCTGAAAACTTAGATGCACTGTTGGAACTGGGTAATGGATAGAGGCTAGAAGAATTTGATGAAGCAAGTTAGAAAAAAGCCTAGATTGCCACTAATGCAGCATTAAGGACAATTCTGGTGATGGCTCAGAAGAAGATCCTAGAACTAGAAAGAGCCTAAAACTTCTTAGTTGTTATCTAAGTGATCATAATCAGAATGTTTTAGAAATGTGGACTGTAAAGTCCAATCTATGAAAGTCTCACATGGAACCAAAGAACAAGGTATTGAAAACTGGAGTAAAAGACATCCTTGTTACATAGTTGCAAAGAATTTGGGTTAATTGTATCCAAGCCCAAGGGCATTATAAAAGACAGGAATTAAGAGTGATGAACTAGGGTATCTGGTGGAATAAATTTCTAAGCAAAATATTGAAGAAGCTGCATGGCTACTTTAAATCACATACAGGAAATACACTTCTAGACATTGGTTTAGGCAAGGATTTCATGACCAAGAACCCAAAAGCAAATTCAATAAAAATAATGATAAATAGCTGGGACTTAATTAAACTAAATTTTAATATTTTGCCTATGAACACGAGGAAACAAAATGTACAATGAAATAAAAACTTAAAATTGAGAATATTATTGATATTTCCTAATAGAATTTAACTGTAAAGGAAAATTTAAGCTTATTAGAAGGTTTCCAACTCTCATTTGTTCTTCATAATGGCCATAGTCAGAGGAGACCTATTCCATGAACATTCCACCAGCATATTACCATGTGAAGAGCATGTCTTACATTTCTAGAGTTTATACATTCTGTAGTATATATTTATTTACATTAAATGAAATGTAAGTTAATATACAGAGACATAATTTAAATTGATGACTGAGTTTAAAGTTTCTTTAATTTCCAACGTAGTAATCTTGGGTTGAAATACAAAGATGTGCTTATCCAATGAACATATTTATACAGTATGATTTTATTGATAAGAATTGTGTAAGTTCTGCAAACATCTTTATAGATGAAATCATTTTCTTATGTAATATCTGTGATGCTTGTTCCAATTATGGTGTCACTTGGGTTCCTCCACTAATACTTGTGTAGCATCAAACTGGTATTATAGTCTTAATAGTTATGATTGTCAATGTATGTTATTGAATATTATTTAGAGTCCCTTCCCTCCACAATTTCTTTGCTCTAGTTCTAGAATAATGAAGCTATAATTCTCTTTGAATGCCTTGGGTTGCCAGTTTTTCATTTGATTGCAGGTAGGTTAGCCTTAAGTTAATTTTCTATAGTATAAGAAACATGTTGTGTAATTTACTTTATTGAAGCAAACTGATTTGGGTCAGTAAAAAGCTCTCAAGAAATGTATTATAAGAAGGAATAATAATTATTTCTTTCTATAGAAAAAAAAGGTCATGGAGATAAGTTAACATTATAATTAAGTATATTTTAATTATGAATTTCTGCATGTTTTTTTCTCCAAAACACCAACCTATATTCACATTCACTCAAATGTTTTCTCAGTCTTATTTTTTTTTAAAAAAATATGTGCACACACTTTGTGATTTCTGTGAAACTCAGATTATACACATGGGTATATGAATGTGTGTAATTTAATTTTCAAAGAAATCACAATTGAAAGAAGAAAGCAATAATACTGACTCTCACCATCTCTCTAATTTATTTCCAAGTTCCCTTGTGCCAGCAGCATTAAACTCCAGATGTAGGAGACTTGTTTTTTGCTCAACATGTCACATCTTTTTTTTTTTTATTTCTTCACATTGACTGAGAATATGTCTCAGAGAGATAAGAAGGCACAGCATTGTGCATGTTATTGTATAGCATAAGAGCTTTCAAATAAAGGAGCTACTGAAGGGTTTCATGTAGGACTTTAGGTAGGATTGATCTGATTTGTATTTTAATAGGTTTTCTGGTAGTTTTATGGAAGATGAACCTTGAGAAAATCAAAGTAGAATCAAATAAAAGGCTACAACCTGCCTTTGAAGAAAGAAGATAGCTTCTGTTCTCTCTGCTGACTTCCATAATTCCAGAGTCTAATTGCTGTTTGACTCCCAGTTTGGGTTAAAAGAAGGAAGACAGAAAACAGAAGTAACCTGAAAGGTGGTTGAAGTTGACACCTTATCTTTTGGAGTGTTTCTGTGTTCTTTGAAGGTTATCAGCACTGTGTATCCCATGATATTCTCAGGCTGCATTTCTGCATGCTTGGTAGGTAAGTTATTTTGTGTAGCTACTTGACCACTCCTCCTTAGTGAACTTAACAGGTGGGCAACACCACACATATGTTGGAGTCTTTACATTCTCCCACACATTTCCCTTGAACAGGTCTTTATTATACCATTTGGGATGGAAGATGAAATTCTGCTCTCAGCCTCTCCACTAAAACAGTTTGTCAGCCCATGTATTGATTTCTAGATTTCTGAGTGAGAGTATTGTATCTCAACACATATGGAGTGTATAGAACATAGACCAAGCTCTCTGGGCTGTCTCTTTGAAGTGCAATCACTGTATGTTTGAGACGATAAAAAGAACAACTTCCACCCTACCTTCTCCTTGGAAGGAGACTAGGGATTCACAGGATTTATTTTTGAATAAATTTTCTCAAACTGCTCTCTTGATCTTTTTTACACACTCATAAAAAGTGAGAAGTTTTAAATAACATGGATACAAACTTTGAGTATTTCCTTTGAAAGCATTTTATATCCTGATTGATTTTATAATTTCCTATCTATTTTATTTTGGTATATTGTTGGAAACTTTAACATCATGTTAAAGCACCATTTTTGAGCATTGAACTTTTCTGGTAAGCACTGTTACAAAAGCTTCACATATATCAACTAACTGACACTTCACAATGATCCTGAGTGAAAGAAATTATTAGCTCAATGATTCATATAAATTCATTTGTAGTAGAAAAGAATAGAGAGATACACATTCAAGGAGATATTTAGGAGATATAATCAGTGATAAGTCATAATTAGATGTTGGAAGTGATGGAGAGGATCAGACATAACTGTTAGGATTCTTACCATGAATGTCTGGTTGGATCAATTTATCAAATAATAATAATAATAATAAACAAGGTAAACACTCTTACCAAGGACAGAGTTCATGCATATACTTTAGACAGAAATTTCAAGGGGTTGGTGTCTAGTATTAAAATATGAATTCCGGGAAAGAAATATGGGAACATACATTGATTTGGGATACTTTAGCATACATGCAATAGTTCAAACTCTGTCTATTGATTAGCTTTCCTAATATGAAAATGTGGAATAAGAAATAATAATGGGCTGAGCTAGCCCTAGAGGTAGCAAGGTAGCAACAAAATTCCTGGAGGAGAATACCAAATTAGAAGAGAATACCTCTCCCTCCCTCTCTCTCTATATATAGAGAGAGATAGATAGAGAGAGAGAGAGAGAGAGAGAGAGAGAGAGAGAGAGAGATAAAGGAGCTACAGCAAAACAAGAAGACTGTTGTACATTTGAATTTGTAAAAATAGCAAGTTGCAGGAGAGTGTCACTAGATGTATGGCAATGCCAATATAATAAAAATTGAAAAGACTAATTATGAATAGAAATTAGTAGGTACTTGGAGCACTTAGCAAGAACAGTTTTATTATAAAAATCTGATGGAAACCAGATTACATTGGGTGAGAACTGAACATTGCATTAGTTAAGATATTCACAGGAAACATGCCACATTAAAATTAGGATAACTAGAGGCAAATTTAATAAAGGGATGATTTACAAAAGTGATAGCAGGGAATAGAAAAACCACAAAGGATAATACAGTAGCTTAGAGCCTAGAGGCAGGGCTCCATAATCACTCCAAAACTAAGGTGACAAAGGCGGAGTGCTTACCAGAACTGGAAGAAAAATAATTCTTTGTAGAAAGGATCACTTGAAAAAATGAGAGCTTCAGTCAAGAAACTTATGGTGCAGCCATCCCACAAGGAAATATATATTATTATCACACTTTCAAATCTACCCTCATTTGAACATCTGGCCCACGGGCTGCATGGATCTCAGCCTATCCCAATGTCTTCTAATAAACCCCACATCATAAACTAAAAATGTTAGGCTTACTTTTTTTCCTTTCTAATCAAGGATAGATTACCGTTTAAAGTAATATCAATAAGGAAGAGAAGAAAAGATCAGCTGCAACTACAAAGGGATGTGATGTCAAAGAAGAATTTTTCAGATGAATAAGCAGTGAGCTTGTTAATAGAATGTGAAGAAGAATGCCTGAGAGAAGGAGAGTTTGAAAAATAAAGCAGCCAGAGTTGTTCACTTATAGAAGATTCATAGGAGAGAGAGATGGGATCATAGCACTGGTTAAGGCATTGGTCTTAAATAGGAAAGGGGATTCTTCTTCCTCTCCTATTTTAGGGAAAAAAAGCCATACATATTTAAATTTATTTTATGCCTGGAAAATAACATGTTAGAAAGATCATCTAGATGGCCATTATTTTCCTTATGAAGTAGGAGACAAAACTGGCAAGACTAAAGGCTGTTGAGTAGGGGGTAAAGTGAAGTATGTTTGCTATGATCTTTGAGAGGAATTTGCGAGTGGAAAGACAAGTAAATATATTTCAAAGGCTTAACTGGGGTCAGATACCTTCTACCCACTTTCTCAGCGCAGTGATTATCACAGAAAAGTGTATTATCTTGTGTAAAATTACAGAGAACACAGATTTTAATATTGATTCATTTCACAGTGTGGTGTAGAGATGGGAGAAGGAGAAATAGAGGTGTTGGTCTATTTTGTGCTGCTACAACAAAACCACTGAAACTAGGTGATTAATGAAAAGAGGAAATTTATTTCTCACAGTTCTGGATGCAGGGAAGTCCACAATAAAATTGCAGAAAACTTGGGAGGGCCTTTCTGCATCCTTACATGGTACAAGAAGTGAGCCAACTCTTGCAATCACTTTTCATAGCAGTATTAATCTATTCATAAGCATGGAGCTTTTAAGACGTAAACACCTTTCATGAGGCCTCACCTCCCAACACTCTTGCACTGGGGATTAACTTTCTAAGACATTTATTTTGGAAAGCACTTCAGGTTATAGCAGGAAGGACCATGGGCTAAAAATGCTTATAAGAAACATTTAAAAATAGACATATACTGAGGGAGGATGTGAGAACGCTACATGAAAAAATGGCTTTGGTCTGAGGATGAGCCAGTGAAATCCATCTCTGAGGCTGAAAACTTTCAGGTAATTGCTCTGGGTGGCACGAGAGTGGAAATGAGGGCATTGAAATTTTTTTGGACTGAGAATTGAGAGGTTAGGGCAGTGGTTCTTAAAAACAGTTAAACATTAAAATAGCCAGAATGTTTGCCAAAAATGCAAACATTTAAACCCACTTATGATTTGCTGACTCAGTAAGTTTAGGTTGGGACTGGAAAAAAAGTTTCTTCTCCTCTCTGCTAGCTCTGAGACTGAGCCAGGTTCTACTTAGAAGTTGACTTCTAATTTGACATCAAGGATAAAGTGGGGATTGGGATGGAAATAAGGAGCAAGCCTAACATGTTTAGTTTATGTTGTGGGGTTGTTAGAAGACAATGGAATAGGTTAAGGTCCATGTAGCCAGTTGGCCACATGCTCAAATGAGGAACTAGGAAACATCCCCAAATGCCCATGATGGTAAAGGAGTGCTGTTTGGAGATGAAATAAAGCAGGAGGATGCCAAAATTCCCTATTGGACCAGTAATATTTAGCTACAAAGGAAACTACAGAGAAAACAGTCTTCCTAAGAGATCTAGTTTTCAGTTAAGACAAGATAGGCTAAAAGCACTTTGCAGGAAGATTGACAATGTATGCAAGTTGGTTTATAATCGAATGAGCACTGCAGAGAATTCAAGGAGAACATTTGTAGTTGAGAATGGGGCATAATTTTGTGATAAACTAGGAGTGAAACAGCATAAAGTATGCTTAGTATAATTTTTTTCTTTTAACACAAAGAAGTCAATATATTTTACCTTATTGTGTAATTTTGTTGTTACTACTGTTTTATGCTATACAATGAAGAGGAACAATGAAAAAGGAACATTCCTGTGTGAGAATTCATAAGCTAGAGTGTTGAAAACAAGAATATTGAATGCATATAAATGGATAGAGAAACAGAAGCAATAGGTTTGTGAAAATATATTAGGAGCTACCAGCAAGCTAGAAGGTATCGGGGATGCTTTTCTAACATAAATTACAATAGAAAAACATAAAAAAAAAGTGTGATTAGAAATTGTATCTATTTGAACATATATTATAATTTTTATTCTGTTAATGCTAAATATCTAACAAATTCATAACAGTATTTGTAGACTACTGTCTTAGAAGAAAGAAATAAGAGAAACTGTCAGTTTGAACTTAATTCTGACCACACAAAAATGCTTCTTTGTAATGTCATCTTGACAGGAACCATAAGTCACAGCAACTGGGTCATCTTGAATTATCTAACAGAGAAAGAAGAAGTCTCACAGGCAAAATTAGACCTTTTGGGAAAAAATATAACAAAGCAGAAACTTTTTTTATTATCCCATGGTGAAAGACTCTAACTGAAATGCAATTCAAAAGGGATGAAAATGTTAAAAATATAATGCTGATCATATAAGTATGACTAATGGCAATAATTTGTGTGTGTGTGTGTTTTGGAGTCTCCTCGTGTAGCCAGGTTGCAGTGCAATGGCGAAACCTCCGACTCCCTGGTTCAAGCGATTCTCCTACCTCAGACTCCTGAGTAGCTGGAATTACAGGCCCGTGCCACCATACCCAGCTAATTTTTGTATTTTTAGTAGAGATGGGGTTTCACCATGTTGGCCACGCTGGTCTCCATCTCCTGACCTCGTGATCCACCCGCCTCAGCCTCCCAAAGTGCTGGGATTATGAAATTTTAAAAGAGAGACAGGAAAAACAAATTCAGTGTGGTGGAGACCTTGCCAAAGATCTTAACATTTTAAACATGCATATGAAATAAAATGAAGAACATGTTACTGGTGATGAAGACAAAACTGTGTCATGTTCCATCAAGAACAGTGTTGGACCTCAACTTCAATTAAGAAATGGTAGGTAACTCAGAAAAGAGTTATGAGAATCTTAATATCACTTCCTGTAAACAAGTGTAGCCAATATAACTGGTTGAATTCATTATTTCTCTTACAATATCATCACCCCGTCTATATTAGCTTCTGCTTCTCTAATCCTCTTTGATAGCTCATAACTTTTCTGTCCATTTTCATTGTTAGAACAGTTTAATTTTTCAGGAATTAAAATAAATATATTCCCTTTAAAAAATGATTTGATCATCATCTGAATTAATACACATCTTCATCTCCCCAGCCTAATGATAATGGCAACGGGGAGTGGTCTGCTCATTTGTTATTCCTCTACCTGTTGTTGCTGTTGCTGTTCTTGTTGTTGCTGGTTTTTTTTTTTTTTTTTTTTTTTTTGAGACGGAGTTTCACTCTTGTTACCCAGGCTGGAGTGCAATGGCGCGATCTCGGCTCACCGCAACCTCCGCCTCCTGGGTTCGTTCAGGCAATTCTCCTGCCTCAGCCTCCTGAGTAGCTGGGACTACAGGCGCGCACCACCACGTCCAGCTACTTTTTTGTATTTTTAGTAGAGACGGGGTTTCACCATGTTGACCAGGATGGTCTCGATCTCTTGACCTCGTGATCCACCCGCCTCGGCCTCCCAAAGTGCTGGGATTACAGGCGTGAGCCACCGCGCTCGGCCTGTTGCTGTTTTTAATGTCTCCTGCCCCAAGCATGCTGCTCTGGCTCCTACATTGTTCAGAGGATAGATGAGTGGGAAAGGAATAACGTCTGTCTTGACTAAGGGAGATCAATTGCTGAGATCAATTCACTGCTTGGGTGGAATTTTGCAAGATGAATCTAGCTTGTGCCATCCACTCTGAAAGTGCAAACTCTTTCCAGTAATACCCTGTCTTTACTCATCAGTAGAGTTCTGCCTGACCAACCTCATCCCCCAGGATTATTCCAAGTAAGAAGAGTAAGGCACCAGCCTTCTTCTCTCTGAACTCCAGGGAACTCTATTCAGGTTCTCCCAAGAAGTCTTTCTCTACACACACTCAGGTTTCATGCCAGCTCTGGGACTCACCAAACTCCCTCTTGTAGTTTAAAGTGTGCAGGTTTAAAGTAGAAATCACCTTTCTTCCCAATAGAAGGGAGTGAAAAGAAGGTTTCCTAGGATTATATTCAAAACTAAATCTTCACTCTGGAGCTTCCTTTGGTTTTTTTCTTCCCCTTTATAAACTAGAATTAAAAAAGGGGCTAAGAGTCTATCCCTCATCCAACACCTATTCCCTTTGGGATGCATCAGCATTTATTGCCACGGTCTTCAACCAAAAAGGAAAAGTCCCATGGAACGTTCTGTATGTTTGTTATAATGAGTAATGCTTAATATTTATAGTGGCTAGGGGTTACTAAAGACCAGAGACATCAGAAACATTTTTTTTTCTAACTACAGAAAGCAGAATCAAGACCACTGGCAATAAAAATGGGAGTCCTATTATAAAATTATGAGTTCCTCTTCTCTGGAAACTTTAAAATTGATTTTGAAACTAATTAAAGACTTTACAGAATCAAATCACATTTAAGTACACATGATGTTCTGTAGAATCACAAGTTGCTGATGTTAAACTATATAATCTGCTTCCTAGTTTTCAGGAAAATTCTAATTCTCTAAATAAAAATTAAAATGACCCCAAGAAACAATCTGAGAAATGGTACTAGTCAGAAACAACCTTGAATGCATTTTTATTAGTTTTATTATCTCTCTTTAAATTTAGTTTTTCAGTGGACTCATGATTAACTTTTATGTAAGAACTAACCTCCATTTTTGAATGTTTATTAGAATACTTTCTATGATATATTAATTATATAAAATTACATTAAGAGGTTACCTTATGTAACTGGAATTATGTGAGAAGCTTCAGGGTAAAAGCTTAAACCCCATTCATTCAGAAACCAAAAATAAGAGGTAATAATGCCTGTCCCGCATTTGAAAGAACTGAGCATTTTCTCTTCTTTGCACTGCCTGCCTCAATAATTAGAGTTAAAATTGTATGAGATTATATAATTAAATAATGGAGTAATGCATTGTTTTCATTGTAATTTTCATGAAATTACCTCAGACGTATTACATATTAATATCACAGTCTCATTTATTACTGCCTTCTGACGAAAGCTTATGTCCTTGCAAGGGCTTTTGGTAGGTAAAGCTTGTTGCTGATGTTATGGAAGTTTGAGCTTTGGTCAAAAATAAAGAAATTCATTAGTTGGAAGATGACTAATGATGTATTTTGAGTTTCCCAAAAGAATCTTTCACAACTTGTTCCTCTATAAATACTGCTAATTTTATAAACAAACATGTTAATTCCTTTGAATTTGTATATCTTTGATTACTAGTGAAGTATTACTAGTATATCTTTCTCCAATGTCTATTTACCATTAATATTTTATCCTTTATTTTTGTCTGAATACTTTGCCAGTTTATCTATAGGATGCTAAAGGGGCTTTAATCTTGATCTGTCAATTAGGTTTATTTTGAATGCAAAAGTGATATCTTTAAAAAGAATTTTTTTTTTGAAACAGGGTCTCACTCTGTTGCTCAGGCTGGAGTGCAGGGGCATGATCATGGCTCACTGCAACCTTGACCTCCCACACTCAAGCATTCAGCCTCCCGAGTAGCCGGGACGAAAGGCTAATTTTTGTGGAAGCAGGTCTTTGCTATATTGCCCAAGGTGGTCTGTGATTCCTGGTCTCAGGTGATTTGACTACTTCTGCCTCTCAAAGTGCTGAGATTACAGGCCTCAGCCACTCTGCCTGATACTGCTGATAATTTTTAAGTAGTTAAATGTGTCTTCAATTTTTATAAAACTAATTTCTTCATCATATTGATTAATATGCTTTATTTTACATGATTTGCTTTTTCATCTATCATTTATTTGATAAATTGTGTGGAGTAGGAGTGCTCATTTGATTTTTTCCCCAAAACCAATTTTATTTATTTAACAATGCAGAATTTACCCATCAATTAGGATTATGACATTTATTATTCATTAAGTGAATAGTCATTAGTGACAATGGTATCGAAAAACTACACAATATAAACCATTAGTGGCAGGTTGGTTGTTCAGTCTTTTTGAATAGTATTTGAACAATGTTTATCAAGCACTTAAAAATTTTATTTCTTCTGTAATAAAAAACACACTTCTTAAAAGTCAGTTTCAAATTAACATAAATTACAGAAAGATTATTCTCAATATGTTAGCTGCAGAATTACTTAAAAATTTTTACAGCTTTAAACAACTTAAATTAATTTCTTTAATTAAAATAAATTAATGGTATTTTGACACTAGCTATGTTTATCATATTCTGATCCTAAAATCAATGTTTAATATTATGTGCTGTGTTGATGTCTGGTGAAATGGAAAGGGCCTCCAATACCTCAACCACAGGTTTCTCTCCTCACTTTGCTTTAGAGGATAAGGTCCTTAGCCAAAAATCCTCCTTCTTATGGGGACCACAGATTCTGCCTGAGAGACGTCCACTGTTTGTTTACTGCGTCCCAAGTGCAGCTCCCATCTGCCCTGCAAGCAGAGGCAGTGTCCTCCTTCCTCCTTCCACTGGCTGTGAGTATTATCTGACCAGGACACTGCCGTTGATCTCATCTGTCAGTGTCAGGAATTGTGTGTTTGACTATCTGCACAACCTTAGGGCAAGAATTCCTCCCTCACCAATGGAGGAATAAGAGGTGATTAAAATAGAAATAAAATATTATAATAATTAATAAATATTTACAACTCTTTGAATCATATTTGAAGTGCCTTTTATAATATTAAGTATAAATATGTAGGAATCAAAAATCCTATTGCTTTAAAAATATGCATTTACCTTAAGCTGGGAGAAAGCATACTAAAAATATTCATTTTGGTGATGTGGAAGCCATAAAAATATGCTGTTCTAATATTTTATAGGAAGTGTCATTGGTTGATGAGCCCAGCATCCCCCTCTCCTTGATCTACCACTGCCTTTGTACCAAATGCTTCCCCAGCCTGCTCCAACCTGATTACTGACCATGGCAGGGATGCCAATTTAAGATCATTTCTTTAAGATACATGACTATTTCAATGGGTGTCTTATTTGAAGGATTTATCATCAGCCTTGTCTAAACTCTCTTAGAATTGTATTCCAATCTGAAACTCCTATCTATCCTCCTTTCTTCCTCCTCTCTTTTACAGAAGTCAGAATGGCATCACAACCTGAGAGCTCATTCCACTCTCTCCATCTTCTCCCCCAATCAATAAATTTCTTGCATGTCTAATACCAACTTTACATCTGTTGGTAAATGTACCCAAATGAACAAAATTTTTCCAAAATTTTTATATTCAAGTACAGAACATGGTAAAACTATAACCCATTATTTTGTCATTTCATTTGCTTTCAATCTTCATTTGTTTAGCATAAATTTAATGTCATCCTAATAAGCGATAGGACTACAACATTTAAGGACTAATACGTTTCAGGTAGAAACAAGATTGTGCATAACTTAAACAATAAGAATATACTAATAATAGTAATAATATAATAATGCAAGAAATTGCATTAGATAGTATTTCATTATGTGATTCAAAATAACAGAAAAACAAGTGCTATAAACTGCAAAAAGATATATTTTATAGTTAAAGCTGTGGATAAAGTTTATGTGGTCATAGGATTGGAGCTCATTCTTCAAAATTAACATAGAGACACACTATGAATGGCAGAGGTTTACAGACAAGGGGAAGTAGAAATAATAGAAAAGGCAGCAGAAGAAACATGTTTTAAGAGTAATGAATAGCAAATTGTGGAAATATAATCTGTAATCTCCTTTAACTTTAAATATTAAAATACATGCTGTGTTATTTGAAACATAGTGGCATGTTTTTAGTTTTAAGAGAACATAATGCAACATACAATAAGTTGACTTTTATTCTATATGTGTACCTATATTACTACGAGTTGAGAAGTAAGAACATCTCACTTAAGGTTATGTGCATTGTGAATGTTTAAACATAATGAACATTTCCATCACATATGAGATAGATGTGTCATGTTGATTTCTACTTCTTCCTTTGTCAACTACATACAAAGGATGTTAGTAAAAAATCTAATTCATTATATGAAAGTCAATTAGAATTGTACTTGACAATGAAAAATGTCATTACTAGTAAAAATACAGAAAGATAATTAGAGCATAACTTGGATTTATCTTTTACCACTTTATGCAGGACGAGATAATAAGTGGTACTCTAAGCTTTTGAGCAGTTTTCTTTGGAAATAAAAATCCAAATAAATAATGAGTAAGACTGCTTTCTTTGATGTTTATTAAAGCATAGTTGTTTTAATAGGTAATGTAGTAACAAAAAATTTCAAAAATTATTATTTTTTTTTATTGCAAAAGGCTAACTTCTCAAAAGAGAAAGACATTTCTGGCTGGTTAGAAAATGTTTTCTAAGTGGTCTACTATATGTTTCTTAATACAGCATTGTCCTATAACAGATATTTATTCCAGCTTAAGAGAATCTTATTTTTCTGTTTATCTTATTATTATTATATAAATAATCACTGGTTGTCTTGGTTTACAGCTATAAACTATTAGTTTTTTAATATGGTGATTTAATTTTTAATATAAATTTAATATAAATGATATATTTCTATAATTTTAAAGATAGTAATTGTATGTGTGCGTATCTGTATATGTTTAATCAAAATGTTATAAATAACAAGGAAAACTAAAAATAATATATCTATAAAGTGATTTAAAATAAGTAATTTCATCTAGTCATTTCAGCGGACCAATAAAAATAAAAATCCTTATGTATTCTTTCTTCCTAGGTGATAATTCTGTCACAAGAGATTAATAAATTTGCCAGGGTTATATAATGGGCAGATGTCAAAACCAAAATTCCACTCTGAGTTTTTTGTTGCAAGTTTCAGCATCTTTTCTAATGGTAGAGAATTACGATAAAGGCATACTTTAATGGGACACGAGTAATTTACTTTCAAAATGCTTGACCTCAAAGGATGATCTTAAACATAAACATATTAAAATAAAATCATTATTCAATAGTATGAAAAATTTTCAAACATTACATTGATATTAAATAGGGAACATAATTATATAATATCCTTCAAACTCTTTTATTTTCATACTGATAATATTTTTATCTGAAAATAAAGTAGGTAAAATAGAAGGCACAAGTTAGTTAACATATTTGGATAAAACACTGAAAATGTATAAAAGAAAATATCTTTGCATATATTATTTTGCTTGATAAATTATATGTTTTAAGACAGAAAAAAAAATGGGGGAAGGAAAGAGAACAAATGTATATGTGCTACAAGAGATTTCATGAAAAGAGGAATAGGATTTTATAATTGAGATCAATGAGGTTGTGATTCCAAGACCATTTCTCCTTTGTAAGGATAGTAGTCATTAATGATTATTCCTGAAAGAAAAAAAGATGGAGAAAAGAGAGTAGTCTGCAGCCTGGTGAACATTGGTAGAGACCAGTGACCCAAGGAAACAGAGTTAAAGCAAGACAAGTCAAAGTAAATGAGCAAAATGTACCACTAGGGAAGAGAAAGAGATTACAGATGGAGTTTTAATTGGACATACGATTGCTACTTTAAGTTAGCATATGTGAATTTAATGTTGAATTAGGCAGATGACTGCTAACTTGTAGATCAAAAGTTGTGCATATAAAGTCAAAGTGAGCTAAGAAAGATATAATTGTATTTTTTGACACTTCTGTCTATGTACATCTTACAAATTCTCAGAAGCCCAATTCTACAATTATTCTTACTATACTGTTATATGCACGTGTATGTAAATATGTATGTATCTACCTTTCTCTTCAGATCAAGGACTTTTCTTCATGTATCTTCAGAACACACATTTAGCATCTGGAATCTTGTACATGCTCAGTAATTTTTTAAATTAATGAATAAATAATTGCCTTGAGTAACTCCCAATAAAGAGCTAAGGATGAAGGCCAAAGCTAGGATCCTAGTAATTCTAGTCAGCATCAGTCACAGTCAACATTGTTGATTCAGGTATTCAACAACACAAGCCATTGATATTATGCCTTCCTCAGTAGCCTACACTTAAATTATAGAAGAAAAAACTGTGAAGAAATATTTGAAGAGACCAGCAAGAGAAAAGGAAAATGATCTGGCAAAATAGCAAACTTTGAGGTAAGTTCATAGGTGAGTTCTATGTAAAACATATATTTTGACTATGATTGCAGCTGAAGCAAAAATCAGAAAGACAAGATGAAAACAGAATTCAGAGTATCGTCTATTAAGGATACACTGTACATTTTGTGAGTTTAGAATCAAGCACAGTGCCGACATATACCCGTTCAGTCGATATTTGTTTAGCGAATAAATGAACTCAGATGGAGTTTTCAATTATCATTTTATGAGGAAGTGAGAAACTATAAACAGGAACTACTGCAATAAATTTTAGAAAGTCCTGTACCTTTCTTGCTTTCTCAAGTTTATTACTTTGCTATCCTTATTTTTTTTTTTAATGTAGTTATCGAATAGGAAAATCATAATTCGATTTGTTCTTTAGTGACAACAGAAAGGAGAAAGCTGGGGAAAAGGATATGACAATGGAAAAGGGAGCCCTTGGCAAAGGAAAGGATGAGGACAGCCATCAAAGACAGTAGGAAGCCTAAATCCCTCTGGTCTTCTGCAGTGAAAGAAAGCCGAGGGAAAACAGCCTAAGTCTGAGAAAACATCCAAGGTCTGAATACCCACTCACTGAATTTAATATTCAACAAATTTAAAGCCCCTGAGGCACCCCATCTCCAATATCAATATTGAAGATTCATAAAATGACTTACTTATTTTCAAATAAGTAAAGAACCTGAAATTAAACATAGAAGTTTTTTGACATGTGTTTTTCCCTGTGAAAAATTAACTTATAAGAAATGTTGTGGGCTGATCATGGTTGCTCATACTTGTAATCCCAGCACTTTTGAGAGGCCAAGAAGGCAGATCCCTTGAGTCCAGGAGTTCAAGACCAGTTTTGGCAATGTAGTAAAACCCAGTGTCTACAGAAAATACAAAAATTAGTCAAGGATGGTGGCTCATGCCTGTGGTCCCAGCTGTTCCGGAGGCTGAATGTGTTAGGAGGATCACTTGAGCCCGGGAGGTCAAGGCCACAGTGAGCTGTGATTGCCCCACTGCACTCCAGCCTAAGTGACAGAGCAAGATACTATCTCAAAAAGAAAAAAACGAAACACTGTGTCTTCCTGATTGCTTTGGAAGTACAGTATGATACTAAAGCTAATAACATATTTTATACTAAAACAGTGAGCATCCCTACAGCACAGTTCATAGCCATGAAGTGCCTTTGCCTTTAGCATAGTTAGGACTGTTTGGGAAAGTAGCTAAAACCAGACCTAGGCCAGAAAATTAACAAGATGAAATTAGAACATTTCGTTATACTAATAGTAAAACGAATAGTTTCCCGCTAAAGTTAAAATAATTTGACAATCAATGATAGAATACAACGTCTTCTACAGGTTGATGTATATATATTTAAAAATATTATATCAAAAAGATAATAAAAACAAAACAATAATTGCCTACAGTTGGAGAATGCCAGTTTTCTAACATTCTGTTTTGAAAACTAGTAGGTAAAGAGAACTACATTTATTTCACCTTTCCTTTATGAGCTCTACCACTGAGTAACCAAAGAGAAGTTTCTTTTTATAAAGGTATTGCAGCTATTGAATGAAGAAATAATTGCAATATCACTATTTTACAACCCTTAATGAATTAATGGATCTAGGCATTAATCATTGATCACTGCTAAAATCACACAGAGAAAGACAGATAGACATTAACGGTCTCCTCATGGAAGAAAACAAGATAATTCATTTTTTTTGAAAGAGTCTTATTTAAATATTGAACCTGAATCTGATCTAATCTCTATATCCAACCCTCAATTTACAGAAAATACAGGACAGGTTAAAAGACAGACTATTAGACAAGTTATTTAACAAAAGACATTTTGTCTCTTTTTATTACCTAAAAAATAAATATTTTTAAAAGAGGTAATTATTTATCGAATGCCTCAGCCTTCCAGAAAAATTTTCCCAGTTCATTGATGGTAAACTCAAACAGGTTTAAAAAAATCTCAATATTAAATATGGATATGATGCAAGTCAGCTCAAGGTGATTTCTGGTTAGCTGTGTGCTGACAAGCTAGCTAATGATATTCTCTGAGAAGGATTACCTCTGAATGAAAGTGTATGGCTGAAATATGAATGCAAAGAAAAAAGATTAAATGTCTTGTTTTGAAGTTAATTTAATCACAGGGCTTTGATATCTTTCTCCTTTTCAGTCTAAGAATGTTACTGATCATTATAACCAGAATTTGTTGTGTTCCATTTATTTCTTCCTGATACATCACATTATGTACCTGCAAGATGTCTGAGTTCCTGCCTATAGGTTTGTATTTTCTCAACATACATTAGGAAGGACTATATCCCTCAGATATTTGTGAAGGCAATTTGAAACCTAAAACCAGGGTGGTACTTTTCTTCCTTATGAAGAAATGACTTCCTGTGGAAGGGCTTATTTGGTCATGAATGATTTTCAGTCACCAAATATTTAACAAATGCTCATCATGTGCCAACTTCTAAGGTAAGTAAGTGCTAAAGACATAATGATTTACTTATTAAGCTTATTCAACAAGCAGTTTTATAGTATGGTAGCCCCACCTTTACCTATGGTTTCATTTTCCACATTTTCATTTACCCAATTTCAACTGCTATCTGAAAATATAAATAAATGGAAAATTTCTGAAATAAACAATTCATAAGTTTTAAACTACAGGCCATTCTAAAAAATGTGATGAAATATGATGCTTCTCTGTTTCATCTTGTCCCAAGATGTGAATTATCCCTTTGTCCAGTATATCTGCTGTAAACACTACCCGCCCTTTAGTCATCAATTTTATCTGCTTGTGAGATCCACGCATCGACATCGTTATGGCTCAATGATCCAAGATCACCTGAAGCAGATGATTTTCCTTCTGACATGTGGTCAGAAGGATAAATTGTAGCCTACTGTTACGTCACAAAACCTATGTCATTCACCTCACCTTGCCTTATCACATAGGTATTTTATCATCTCCCATAATCACAAAATGAAGAGTGGGTACAATACAATAAGAGACAGAGAGAGACAACATTCACATAACTTATATTACAGTATATTGTTATAATTATTCTATTTTAGTATTAGTTATTTTTCTTAAAACCTTACTGTGTCTAATCGATAAATTTAACTTTGTTACAGGCATGTATGTATCTATGTATAGGAAAAAGTATAGTATATATAGAGTTCAGTACTATCCAAAGTTGAAGACATCCACTAGGGAGGTATCCCCTGGTGATGAGGGGAGTCTACAGCACTCATTATATACTAGGCATCTTAAAAACTGGCAGATCTGCTATTTGAAGTCAGAGAAATTGTTTCCAGATTCTACATCAGAAGTTCCCAAGTTTTTTTATTCATGACACTTTGAGTACATTGGTAATTTATTTCATGATGTTATGAGACCAAAAGTAACATCCTAGTGCTTCATTATGTATTTAGGTCTCCAAACTTAGTAATATTAGTATATATTGTGCCTGACAGATGTATTTGTTTTTTTTTTTTTTCAAATATTTAGAAAATATTTTGGTAGTCTGGGAGTTTACTGAATGCCTCAGGGTGCTTAGGTACACTGTTTTAAAATGCAGATCAACTTACTTACCACCACACATGCTGCTTACATATGAAAAACAGTCAACTCTCAATCTAGGCCAGAAATATTCAATCCGTTTTAGAATTTATCTTAAAGACTCCAAGCAATATATACATCAAATATAGCTTTAAAAATAAAATGAAATTATGATAAATATATAAAATATTGGTTGTCAATCATCATCTTTACTGATGCATTAGAATGTGTCTCAAGAGTTGGCAGAAGTATTATAAAAAACATTTTAATATGAGCTAAAGTATCCAGGTTTGGAGGATAATGTGCATTTTAAGTTATTACTAAAGCATACTTTCATTCCTGTATGCTTTTGAGAGTTGAGGGAATATGCTCTCATGTTTATCCAGCTCTCTGGCAATTGAGCATTAATATTTGTATAAATGACACACTCATGACTATAGGCACTATACACTGTTCATTGTAAGGCATAGTTTTGCAGAAAAAAGTGAAATCAGGAACAATTGTTTAGAGTTACATGAAGGCATCATAGAGCGAGGAAGATAAGAACATGGGGTTTTAGACATGAGAGATGGAGTAGAGTCCTGAATCAACCAAGGATTGACTAGTTGATTCAGAGGGCACAATAACTGTGTGACCACAGACAAGCTACTTGTTATCTCCTGGAGTCAGGGTCTCATCTGTAAAATGGGGCACGTAATCTCAATTTACAACTTGTTATTTTGATTTAAATAAATGCCTAAAATGCTTACTTTCTGGCATGCATTATTAATAAAATAAATATTGAATAAATGAAATAAAGAAAGGATATAATATAAAAATTGACTATGAATTATCATAGTATTTTAAGGAGGAAATTACTTACACTGGAGAGGTCAAAAATGTTATACAACTGGCTTTTTTTAAATGTAAACTAATTTTTTTTGAATTGTACTTTAGATTCCCGGGTACATGTGCAGATCATGCAGGATTTTTGCATAGGCACATACATGGCAAGGTGGTTTGCTGCCTCCATCCCCCATCACCTATATTTGGCATTTTCCCCCATGTTATCCCTCCCCAACCTCCCCACCCTCCGCTGTCCCTCCCCTAGTCCTCACCAACAGATCCCAGTGTGTGATGCTTCCCTCCCTGTGTACATGTGTTCTCAATGTTCAACTCCTGCCTATGAGTGAGAACATGCAGTGTTTGATTTTCTCTTCTTGTGTCAGTTTGCTGAGAATGATGGTTTCCGGATTCATTCATGTCCCTACAAAGGACACAAACTCATCATATTTTATGACTGCATAGTATTCCATAGTGTATATATGCCATATTTTCCTTGTCCAGTCTATCATCGATGGGAATTTGGGTTGTTTCCAGGTCTTTGCTATTATAAACAGTGCCACAATGAACATACATGTGCATGTGTCTTTATAGTAGAATGATTTATAATCCTTTAAAGTCCAGGTCCAGATAGGTTCACAGCCGAATTCTACCAGATGTACAAGAGGAGCTGGTACCACTCCTTCTAAAACCATTCCAAACAATACAAAAAGAGGAAATCCTTCCCAAATCATTTTATGAGACCAACATCATCCTGATACCAAAACCTGGCAGAGACTCAATAAAAAAAGAAAAATTCAGGCCAATATCCATGATGAACATCGATGCAAAAATCTTCAATAAAATACTGGCAAAGGGAATGCAACAGCACATCAAAAAGCTTATTCATCACGATCAAGTAGGCTTCATCCCAAGGATGCAAGGCTGGTTCAACATACGCAAGTCTATAAATGTAATCCACGACATAAACAGAACCAAAGACAAAAACCACATGATTATCTCAATAGATGCAGAGAAGGCCGTTGACAAAATTAAACAGCCCTTTATGCTAAAAACTTTCAATAAACTAGATATCAATGGAATGTATCTCAAAATAATAAAGGCTATTCATGACAAACCCACAGTGAATATCATACTGAATGGGCAAAAACTGGAAGCATTCCCTTTGAAATCTGGCACTAGACAAGGATGCCTTCTCTCACCACTCCTATTCAATATAGTATTGGAAGTTCTAGCTAAAGCAATCAGGCAAGAAAGAGAAATAAAAGGTATTCAACTGGGAAAGGAGGAAGTCAAATTGTCTCTATTTGCAGATGACATGATTGTATATTTAGAAGACCCCATTGTCTCAGCAGCCCCAAATCTCCTTAAACTGATAAGCAACTTCAGCAGATTCTCAGGATACGACTGGCTTTTAAGGATAGCTTACAGCAGTGACTTTCAGATTTCTTTGCATGACCACAAAAACATGCATTTTAGAAGCTTTACTAAAATGTTGCATTTCTATAATTTTAACAAATTCAAGAGAAACATTTTCTTTCTATATTTGATGCATCCTGCTTAAAACCTACTAAATCATTTTTCATGTCTCACAGTTTGAAAGAAATTGATTTAAATCTTGGGCGGACGCTGAATTGAAGTTTTAATTTCAGAATCAAATCGTATCTAGGTAGGAACTGATCCTTCCTTCGAAAAGTATGGTGGGCTAGATATGCTACAGCGATGGCCACTAGAACTAATAGGGTCTGGAATAAATTATAATAACATTTATGTTTTACATCAATATGTTCACTAAAATTATGAGAAGATTGAAGATTCAGCGGCAACAAACATACACACAACCATGAGCTGAAACATAAGCTGAGGACAATAAGGAAGAAAAAAGTGAGGAAAGGGGTATGGTGCACTGTGCCTGCTATTAGGGCGCAAGCTCACGTTAGCATTGTGAGGGAAAACAGTAAATCCTAAAGGCGTGGCAAAGCGAGGAAGGTCAGCCAGAGATTCTACAATTAAACTGAAACGCTTGCAAGGCTAAAAATATTCCAGTGACTTATAACTACGGATTGAATAGTAGGATAAAATTCAAATTCACTCTGGTGAAATAGACTCATATATATACATATATATAGATAGACAGATAGATGAAACTCAAAACCAAATGTACCAAACATGTTAGGAAATAAGACACCATGAGTAAAAGTCAGCAGAAAGGAAAAAGGAAAATAACAAAAATAAAAAAAAAACGGATTTAGACCACCAAGAACATCAGATATTAGGATTATTAGATAAATAATACGATATAATTATGTATAAATTAATGAGACCAAAAAAGAAAAGGCCAGGCAAATTTCGCAAAAATGGCTGATAAAGACATGAAAAGATGTTTAAACTAATGAATAATCATGAAAATTCATGTTTGATTAAAACAAATTCAATTTTACACACACTAGATAAGGGAGAATTAAGAAGTCTGGCAATGTTAGGTGTCGACAAAAATATGAAGCAATGGGGACTTTTATTCTCTCCTCGTAGAAACGCAAGTTGGTAGAGTAATTTTATAAAACAATTTGATAGTAACAGAGTTGAACATGTGAACACAACTTGGAAATTCTACTCTTAGAAAAATTTGAATGAGGTCTAATAAGAGAAATACAGAAAAAATAAGACTTCAAGCTTTTACATCCTCTTAGGGTAGAGGGAAATAAACCTTCCATACAGAAGGGGAAAGAGGAAGTTTATCCAGATGACAGGAAAAATTTGCCTCAGTCATGAAAAAATATAGAATCAAGCCAATTTTATTACAGGTTTTAAGTTCAAAATCAAGCTGCCTATGTTGTGCAAAACAAAGAACAAAACCAAACAAAAACCTCACCTGCTAATTGAATTTTTTAAGTGGTCTTTTTGTTGGAGGTCCTCCCATCCCTACTCATTAGAAGTAAATGTAGAGCGCTAGAGGAATTTATACTTCAATTGTGTCTTCTAGTTGCTTCCAGAGAAATGACCTCTAAAAAGACTGGGCACGTTTTCTGGTAAAGATGTTTCATGCATGGACTCTCTCTCACAAGGGTGATCTCCCCTTGCTATTGTTGAATGCCTGACCTCCCAGTAAAAGACTGATACTGAACAACAGATCCCCTACCATCCCTAGAGACCTCTTTTGTTCTGGAGAGGTCACTGAGTCTCTCTTACAGAAGGGACACCTGCACCTAATACGGGTTGCCTTCCCTCCGTACAGTGTTTTTGTTTTATTTTATTTTGTTTTAGTTTAAGGTGGGAATATAGTAGCCAGTGAGGATGTGATGGGTCTTATCAAGTGGAAGGAAAAACTGATGTGAAAGAATAAAGGGACAATTGCTACAGTCAAGTTCATGAGGGACGAACTACACATTGAGTTACCACTAATTCTTGAAATGGCAAAGGATTAGGGTTACAGATAGTTGTAGTGGATCTGGAGGTGTCCTGCCTCAATTATGTTTACCAGAAGGTACACCCATCTACCAATTGTGAAAGGTTTTTCCGCTAATAGCCCACACTTGTCCACTTTTCTGATGAGTCACCTATAATCTAGGCCAAACAGGAACCTTATTGCCCTGGTAGTTACACAGATATACCCTGACTCCCAAGTGCCATCCAGGCCAATGACTGATGCAACTGATTCCAGAGTTCCTTTCAGGAAAGACTGAAGCTACTTCCTAGCTGAGATCCCTTTCTTCCTTGGCTTTTTCCCTGCCCCATTCTGCCTCCCTATGGTCTATTTCCAAGCTCTTCCTCAATCATTCTCTTGAGAATCTCCTTCTCAGGTTCTGCCTCTAGAGAAGCAAAACTAAGAGAATCACTCGTCTGGATCCTTAATTTCCATAGGTTCTATTTACCAAAAATCTCTTGAGTGCTTGTCTGCATTCACGGCAGTCTTTTTGCCACTCAGTAAAAGAAAGCCATACCTTTTATTTCAGTTGAGTCCTGATGTGGTATATTTTCCCAAGGAGATAAACTGTTTGGGGTATATGCAATAGTGGAAAAAGGAATAATTCATTTTACTGATTTCAGGGTAGTCTCCTTTAATCATAAATCAAGGTACCATAAACAGATCAGATTTTAATTTTTTCCTGTGTGATGTGTGTGTGTGTGTGTGTGTGTGTCTGTGTATCAGATAGATGATAAGATAGATACATTTAGATGATAGATAATTTAAGAGTTATTTCTGTTAAGCCTGTGTTTTAGCTTATATTGGAAAATTGTTTAGGAATTTGAAAAATGTGGTGATGGGGGAATGACAATAGTTTATTAGTGTATCTTCTATCTCTAAATTATAGCACAATAATTCATTGCACTTGAGGAAAGTTACAGTGAGAGCAAATCGGAGAAAATTGGCATGAAATGACTTCTTTTTCATTTATTTATATATATTGCAGATAGCCTCAAAATTCATTGCAAGAACACTTCAGAGTTAAAAGCACATTCTAACAGCTTAAGCACTTAATGATGTTCATTCTTTACGATTGAATTTGAATATTTCCCAAGACTTCTAAATTTTGCAAAATACAATGAACAAAATCCACTGGAAAAAATAATATGATTTTGTTTCAGATATAATAGTAACATAGGTAAAACTTACTTTATTCGTTACATCACAACATTATCCAGAGTCAATTATTATGTTTTTCTCTTATAAAATATTTAATGTTTTAAAAACTTATTAACAAAATGAAAATATGTGTTATGTGTCAAACATTATGTTTAAACAGTAGATGTAGTTATTTTAATTACATAGAAATTAATGGAGTAATTTTGAGTTTTACATTATTGTTATTAATTACTTTTCAATGTTCAAAATCACACAGAAAGGCACACATTTACCAAAAGAATAACATGAGTTTTATCATATTCCTTGCTGTGGTACATGAAACTATTCTAGCATTTATTAATGTAAATTAAGTAATGAAAATAGCATATATATTTATCTTCTTATAATTTATTTTTCAAAAGATAAAGTACATCCATATTATTTTAATTCTGATCGCTTTGTTTGTAATCTATTTTACAAGATGCATCTTTTATTTTAGAGTAGTTTTAATGCTAGTACACAAAATATTTTTTAATTTAATAATGAGGATGGTCTTCGAGCTAAAATAAGCCTGATTTGGGTGGTCAGTTGGCATAAAGATTGCCCTTGCTAAATAGGTTCGATGACAGTTAAATTGAAGAAGTTAACTGAGCCAAATCTTCCATCTCCATAGTTTTGATGGCTATATATCTATATCTTTATTTTCCTATCATATTTCATTTATCGATCTATTAATTGATATAGTACCTTCAATAAAAGCATATCATAAAAATAATGCCTTGTCAAGTTGTAATAGCATTAATAATATTTGATTTTTTAACCTTTTTTTAAGTGTAAGAGGTTAAATGAGGTGCCATTATGTGAAACTTTTACATGCAGAGTAGTTATGGAATAAGTATGGAAAAGCTATTTTGTGTTTTCTCCTGAAACTTATTAAGAGAAAAACTTTAATGACTGGGTAAGTCATCCTCTTACATAGCAGGAGTTTATAATTTTTTTTTTTTTTTTTTTTTTTTTGCCTGAAGAAGCACCACACCTGATAAACTGTTTAGCTAATAGGTCTTTAAAGGTTTTTTGTTTTGTTTTGTTTGTTTTAATGAGACATAGCGATGTGGACTTTTTAAGCCATCTATTTTGAAGCAGTTAAAAGAATTGAAGCATATTACTGAAAGAAAACTTCTATTCCGACATATTCGTTAGAAAAACAAGGTTTTTAGCATTTACAATTATAAAACAAATCATGGAAAGAAAATTGATGCTGAATTTGTCTCTAATATGCTGAATTCATCCTTAAAACAATAAACTCACTGAAGAAAATCCTTATTCAGTCTCTTTAAGAGATTCATTTCAAATAAAACATTTTATGTTTATTAATTCCTTTTGAAAGTTTGCAAATTATTGTATTTTTATAAAAAAAACATACTATTATTAATGCCAACTCAGTCTAGAAGAACTTTTAAGGCTTATAATTTTATAGAAAAAGAAAAGAGAAACACTTCAAATTTCAAGGTATTGCATTCTTCTAGAGTTATGTAAGAGTACAAATAAACAACAGATTTCCATGTGTAAGTCACCTTACAAATTCTTTCTTTTTTTGAGGCAAAGTCTTACTCTGTAGCCCAGGCTGGAGTGCAGTGGCATTATCTCAGCTCACTGCAACCTCTGCCTCCCGGGTTCAAGTGATTCTTCTGCCTCAGCCTCCAGAGTAGCTGGGATTACAGACGCACAACAGTGCACCCGGCTAATTTTTTTTGTATTTTCAGTAAAGACCGGGTTTCACCATGTTGGCCAGGCTGGTCTTGAACTCCTGATCTCAGGTAATCCACCCGCCTTGGCCTCCCAAAGTACTAGCATTACGGGAATGAGGCACTATGCCCAGCCTACATTATGAATTTTTGTGTGTGCAGTAAATCTAGTGAAATAACTGTAGGAGAAAAACAACATAAATATTGTGGATGTTAAAGGAGGACTTTCTCATGGTTATTATGCTTTCTCTCCAGTGCATGATTGAGAACGTTCAATTATTTTTGTTGAAAGCAATAATTAGAACCACTTGACTTGTAACAGAATATGTTTCCTGATCCTTAAAGTCAGTACATTCTATCAACAACATTTTGAAATTTTTGTCTTGCAACCCAGAGATGATATACGTTTAGCATGGTAAAATTTGGGTTGATGAGAAATAATATGTCTTCTGTAAACTGGAAAAAGAGTGATTATTAAAAAGAAAGTGGAAAAAGAGACCAGTAAGATGTCAGGATCTCAGGTGCCTTCTCAGGCAGATAACGTATAGAAAGAAGTACATAGGGAAATTGAGGATTCTAGCATTGATTAGCTTAAAACTATGCCCTTGCTAGGAATGTCTTTGTGTACCCCTAGGGTGACACATAAACCAGTTGTCTGGTAGACTCCTATGCTAGCATAATCATGTGAGGTGACCAAGCATCCCAGACCAAACATCTTTTTCAGGTAAAAAGTAATCACTTTAAATTGAATCAACATGTGATAGTCTGTTGTCTCTAATATGTTTCAGCAACTGAAGTTGCATATATAGTAACTGGAGAGTTAGATTTCAACAGGAATGGAGGTTTCCCCTGTGAGAGAAGAGCAACAAGTGAAGGTGTATAGCAGGGATTAAATCTATAGTGAATTAATTGGGAAATGAGAACATTTGGGTGATGAGGGCCAGTGAGGTAAAAATTGTTGGAGTTGGGATATTGGAGAAAAAATATGAGGTTATGGCATTCAAATGGGAAATTTAAAATTAAGGTTATGTAAAACATATGTTTTGTGCTATCTTGGTTACATCCACACAAAATAATCAATTTGTACTTTTGCAGAGGCTTTATAGCCCATTAAGAGACCTCTAGTTCATTACCCTCATTTTACAGATGAAGACCTAGTAACATTAATCAGAGAGTATTGCCTAAAATTCCATCAGAGGAAAAACCAAAACCAGACTTTTTTGATTATCATGAGTACTTGGCTTTTTTTAATATTTCATCTGATACCTTTACTTTAATATCTTGCTTTCATGTTGTATATTCCTACCAATCCCTATAGAGTTTAAACTTTCCTTCCCATAAGAACACAAATGGAGAGATTTCGCCAAGGTTTATTCTTGTATATGCAAAATGTCCTTAATGGTAATATTTTGGGTCTGTTCTATCTCAATGCCCTGAAGAATTAGAATCCTCAAACATGTCAATATATTTCATTAAAACATTTCTTAAAGCATCATCTACAAATATTGCAAAGTGACATAATGCATATAAATAGGTAGGACTCTGTATAATCAATCCTAAATTATACCTGCTTCCTTGCAAAGTATTTCCTTGAAAATGAAGCTTCACACACACACACACAACACAACACAACACACACACATGTGCGCACACACACACACACTGCTGGTCAGAATGTAAGAGTCTTGATTTTTAAAGAAATTAAATACTTCAGAGTTTGCTCAGAAATATTCACAGTATTTATGGGGCATTAATAGTTTCTAGCTATGCTCTAGAAGTGTGATTCTACATTTCAAAGAAGTAATAACTTTGTTTTATGGGAAACCTTGTTTTCATCTTTAAAAACAAATACAGTATAATTATAGTTTTTAGCATTCTTATGTTGGTTGGTTACTGTGTTAATGAATCTTAGCAGGTACAACTGGCAGGAGACAGGCCCAGTTTGTGAGGGTCATAAAGAATTCCATCTTCATTTGCATGTTTCCCACAAAAAGAACAATTATTAGTCACTATTTTAAGTATGTGAGACTGTACTGCATTAAATTCTTATGACTATAGAAATACGTAGTTTATACATGGCTTGATGAAATACAATCTTCTCCAAACATAAAAACATTATGGGTTTGTAATGCAGAGAATTCTATTCCAAAAGAAAATCCCCAGATTAATCAGTGGAAATAGCTTCTTGGAGTGACATACTGTATTTTATTTAGATTGTAGGCATTTTAGTTATATTGTAAGAGTTTCAAGTTAAACAATTGTTCCAGATAGAATTATATATAAATTGCGAGATTTTAGTGAACAAGGAATTGCTTACTACCTTCCCATATTGACTCTTTTTCCCATGCCAGTACATTATTGTTTATATTTTCTAGTTTTATTGAATTCTTACCTGGCTTTATTATTTTATTCAGTTTAAATGTATTCTCAACAGTAGTTCAAATTTCAGTGCCTTCATCTAGTTTATCTAAGTGCATCTAAGGGATACAGATCTGTAAATTTTATGTAGGTTTTCATTTTGTTTTTTATTGAGGTAAAGTATACATAAAACATGTACCACCTTTACTATTTTGAAGTATACATTTAAGTAGTAATAAATACATTTAAATTCTTTTCTTTCCCTTCATTTCCCCATCCTCCTTATCCTTCTTGGTCTCTTTTAATCACCAATCTGTTCTCTATCTTCAAGAAATCCACTTTTAAATTTGCCACATATGAGTGAAAGCATGAAATACTTGTCTTTCTGTGCTTGTTTTATTTCGCTTAACATAATAGCCTTTAGTTCCATCTATATGACTGAAAATGGGAGGATTTCAGTCTTTTTTATAGCCAAATAATATTTCATTGTTTATATGTAGCACATTTTCTTTAAATATTCATCTGATGGTAAGAACTTAGGTAGATTCCATAATGTGGCTATTGTGAACAATGTGATGAATGTGGGAGTGCGGATATCTTTTCAATTTGTTGGTTTTGTCCTTTTGGATATATACCCAGTAGTGGAAGTGCTGGATTATATGGAAATTTTATCTTTAGTTTTTTGAGGACCCTCTACACTATTCTCCACAGTATCTGTGCTAGTTTACATTCTCACAAATAGTATGAGGTTTCCCTTTTTCATATTCTCATCAGAATCTTTTTGGTCCAAACCGTTTTAACTGGGGTGAGATGATATATCTTTGAAATTTTGATTTACATTTCTCTGGTGATTAGTGATGTTGAGTACTTTTCATATACCTGTTGGCCATTTGTATGTTTTCTTTTAACAAATGTCTGTTCAGGGCCGATCACGGTGGCTCACGTCTGTAATCCCAGCACTTTGGGAGGCCAAGGCAGGTGAATCACGAGGTCAGGAGATTTAGACCGTCCTGGTCAACATGGTGAAATCCCGTCTCTACTAAAAATACAAAAATTAGCTGAATGTGGTGGTGCATGCCTGAAATCCTAGCTACTCGAGAGGCTAAGGCAGGACAATTGCTTGAACACTGGAGGCGGAGGTGGCAGTGAGCCGAGATCACGCACCACTACACTCCAGCCTGGTGACAGAGCGAGATTCAGTCTCAAAATAAAATAAATAAGTAAATAAATAAAAATTAAAAAATTAAACAAACAAATGTCTGTTAAGATCTTTTGCCTGTTTTTTAAAAATAGTATTTTATATTTAAACTGATCTTGAGCTTCCCAAATATTAATGGAGTGAATCAATATTTATATAAATTCAAACAGAAACACTTTTCTTTCTTCGGGCTTTCTTTTAAAATCAGGAGTTCTGTTTTGGTTGTTTCGCAAGATGGTAATGTCAATTTAAACACCATTTTACCCCCTAATACTTTTTTAACTTTCAGAAGATACATAATGGAAAGAGGTAGATGTAAATTTTCATCCTTGTAATTTGTCAGGATAGAGTACTTTCATCTATTCATTCATGATATGGTTTGGCTGTATCCCCACCCAGATCTCATCTTGAATTGTAGCTCCCATAATTCTCATGTGTCATGAGAGGGACCTGGTGGGAGGTAACTGAGTCATGGGGGTGGGTCTTTCCCCTATTATTTTCCTGATAGTGAATAAGTCTCACAAGATCTGATGGTTTTATAAGGGCAGTTCCTTACACAAGCTCTCTGCCTGACCTCCTGTAAGATGTGACTTTGTTCCTCATTTGCCTTCTTTCATGATTGTGAGGCCTCCCCTCCCATGTGGAGTTGTGACTCAATGAAACCTCTTTCCTTTAAAAATTACCCAGTCTTGGGTATGTCTTTATTAGCATCATGAGAACAGACTAATACAATTCACTCATTCATTGAACACATATTCAGTGAGTTCAAGAAACATTGTACAGTGTTAACTCCATTCTAACCCAGTTAGTCTGATTATTAAGTACTGTCTAGAGGATGATATTTAAGAAAAAGCAATAGTCAGTGTAAATTTTGTTGTCATTCCTGGTCCAGAAAAGTCACACAACAAATGTAAAACCACATTAAAAAAATAACAAATAATTTTTGTTCAAAATTTTATTATATTCTTTAAACAAAAGGTACATGTTTAGAAGGAAATAAGACTTTCAATTCCATGCTAGAGCCCAGTGGGAAAATTAAGGTGGCCAGCATGTGCTGAACTATCAATAAATGGAAGCACCACAATATGTTATGGGAGACATAATGAATTGACTGAAAGTAAAACTGAATGAAACGTGTTTCTCTCAGAGCCAGACAGCAGCAAACACAGCTGAAACAGGCAATTTAAATAAAATTGTGTTGTCTTATTTACAAAGAAATCTAGATAGTAATCAGTGATGAACATTTTAACACTAGTAAATAATTAGTAATGGAATTTCAGGAAAACACACGATGTACTTAAATAGGATGGGCTTTTTTTTTATATATAAATGATGAAATAATTGTTCAAGGACTTTATGTTTAAGTAATTTTCTGAAACCTATCAATTTCCAAACCTCTTCATCTAGTTTATTTAAGTTCACAGGAAGTATATATTCCTGCATATATATCTTTTTTCCTACCACACCCTTTCCTGTGCAATTTCAGTGACCTTTAAATTTCTTAGTCCTTGCACTCTGGGAATACTTTACGATATGCTTGTATACCTCCAACATTTGAATGATAAACCCAATCACATACAAAACAATGCTCAAAGATATGACAACTTTCCTAGGAATGTAAAAATCAGTTAGACTATTTACCAAAACATGTTACAATAACTACTGTCCTAAGATGCTCTTATACTGTGCAGGAAAATAAAGCAGTCAACTCAGAGAGAAGGCGCATGCATTGGGATGTATGTGGTCCCCTAAAAACGTCTCTGAATTTCTGACCTCCTTGATCAACATTCTACTGGTTTCCCATAACTACACAGTTATGACAATCCTACTACCTTTCCTTACACAAAGTGTAAGAAATATATCTAAAAATTTAAAGTTTTTTTTGTTTAGTTATTCAATACTATTACACATGCTTAGAAACCTAATGGATCTGAATCACTTTGGCTCTTAGTAAAGAGTTTTGTATCTAAGTATGTCAACCACGGAATTTCTCTAAATTATAATAGGTCACTGTGATGTACTTCAAAGGAAGAAAATAACACAAATTATTAAAGTTTTAAACTTTTATAATAGTAATATTATTATAATATTAATAATGTTATAAATGTAATAATAAAGAAATATTTACAATATTTAGAGCATAATTTACCTAAAATCATATAACATAGTATAAAAAAATAAGATATGGCAGGCTTATTTTCAATATTAGAATTATTGGATAACTAGACAAAAAAACAGAACTCCTGTATCTATCATGAGGCAAGCAATCACTGGAGTGAGTTCTTGCATAACAGGTTAACTAAATAAGGAAGAACTGTTAGACAGAAAGTAGTTGAATTGAAATATTTTCTTTATGACTTTGTGTATTATTTAGGGCAATAGTTTTCAAACTAGAATAAATCTTTGGATATTTACTCTAGTGTGCTTATAGTTTCTAAGTTACACACACTCATACGGTATGAAATTTTGTGTTTTATATAAATAATAATCTTTACACAAAGTACCATGCACATTTTAAATCAAGAAGAAATATTATCACCAGTGTTTTTATTTTATGTAGATTTAAGCACATATAAGATAAAATATAGTTATTGGAAAAGTGAGATAAAACCTAAAGAGCAGAAATACTAATATTTCCTCCTGACATGTCAGTGGGGTGCCTGTAACTTCTTTTGTAGACCATTCCAGAGTAACATCAATGGCAATCAATGATGTGCTGTGAGTTTATGGTATAGACCTGACAATTACAGATCAAGAATTTCCTTATACGTTAGTACTATCATGAAATGTTAGGTCCTTGTTTCCCGATGTGGCTACTACTCATTGGCAGATTTTTTTATAAAACTAAGAAAATCCAAAACTCATCTTTTGACATGTAAGGTTGCTTATTTGAGGGATTCCCCACCCCCAGGCCATGGACCAGTACCAGTCAGCAGCCTGCTAGCAACCATGCCACATAGCAGAGGGTGAGCAGCATGGGAGGGAAGCTTCATCTGTGTTTACAGCTGCTCCCATCACTTTCATTATCATCTGAGCGCCACCTCCTGTTAGATTAGTGGCAGTATTAGATTCTCATAGGACCATGTGCCCTATTGTAAACTGTGCATGTGAAGAATCTAGGTTGTGTGCTCCTTATGAGAATCTAATGCCTGATGATCTGCCACTGTCTCCCATCATCCCATCCCAACTAGACAGGATTGTCTAGTTACAGGAAAACAAGCTCAAGGCTCCCATTAATTCTACATTATTGTGAGTTGTATAATTATTTCATTATATATTACAATGTAATAATAATAGAAATAAAGTGCATAATAAATGTAATGTGCTTGAATCATCTCAAAACCATATTCCTACCCCCGGTCTATGGAAAAAATTGTCTTTCATGAAACTGGCCCCTGGTGCCGAAAAGGTTGGGGACCACTGGCTTATTCCATTGTTATGTTGCTAAATATAAAGTTGGCACACACCCTTGAATAAACAGGAAGTTGTATCTTTACACTTGTGTTACTGATGTGTATAAATCATTTTATTGTTTATTCATTTGAAAGCAAACTAAAGTGAAAGCAATTTTAACCTGAGTTCAATTTGTCATTGTTCATATCAGTTCTTGAGTTCAAAGAGATTTGGGGGCCTCTTTTAACTTATTACTATGGCTCAGTGCTGGTGATTTCAATGTTTAATTTGAATCTGGATTTTAAATCAAATTTGTGCAAAGTGATACTTGACTCTGTAGGTTAATGAGAAACAGTAGAGGGATGATAGATAAGTTGTAAGCTGGTACCATTTAAAGGCCAGCAGGTGATACAAATGAGCCAGAAAGTAAGTATAAAGAAGCTGAACTGTAATGAATCTCTGTGCAGCAGATAATCCCATATTCATTGCTCAAGTTACTCACAGTATGGGCAACATTTAATTTAAGCAGCAATATCATTCATCACGTTAGATTAATGCTGTTAATTTTTGTACTGACCATTATGTAACTTCGTTGCTATCTAAATTATGGATTTTGTGGTTATAACTGACTGAAAATCACACACATGAGATTACATAGTTTTATAGTTACAGATATTTTTGTAATATTTGAAATACTATTTAAATTATCACTGTCATGTTTTTTAAATGAAATGTGTAAAATGTTCAAATTTGAAAAATACTAACAAGGACATGACTAATAATATAATTAAATTGCATTAAGATTATGTTATACTATTAGTCCAGGCGCAGTGGTTCATGCCTGTAATTCCAGCACTTTGTGAGGCCAAGGCAGGTAGAGGGCTTGAGCTCAGGAGTTCAACACCAGCCTGGAAAACATGGTGAAACCTCATCTCTACAAAAGATATAAAAAGGAGCCAGGCATGACGCCTCATGCCTGTCATCCCAGGTATTGGGAGGCTGTTAGGAGGATCTACCTGAGCCTGGGAGGTCCAGGGTGCAGTGAGCTATGATCATGCCACTACACTCCAGTCTGGGCAATAGAGCGAGAGTGTGTATCAAAAAAATATATATTATTAATGTATAATATAAAGAGAAACACCTATAGGCCTCAAAACTACTTTTAATCCTGAAAAAGTATTGATGATGTTGATAGAGGTAACTTAGTTTCAAACAACTGTTGATTGGAGGTTATTTCCAATTTAATTTAAGTTTGTCAGCCAGGGAACAACTGAAATGATTTGTAGTTTCATAAAGCACTGTGAAAGGCCATTTCATTGTCCATAGGAAATAAAGTTGAAATCAGATTCCCTCTACGAAGTGCATGATAGAATGCCACTTTCACAATGTACCATACAACTTTTATTAGAAACTGCTGTATCACCATAAAACCAAACTCTTCACTGCATTTTTGATCATACTCAGAAAAAAACATTTATTTTTACTATGATTTAAGCACTGTTTATAGACTCTCAAGACCATGACTCTTCTCATTAATATGGTTTCCTTATTTCCAAAGACCAACTGATGTTCTTTTATAAAACTTAAATTATAGAAAAAGAAATCCTTCATGTTTTTGGATAGTTATGGTCAGAGATTAATTTTGAAAACTATGTTGTAGTAGGTCCTATTAATAACAACAGCAACAACAAATTTTGGTAAGATAAAGGACCATAATTTTGGATGATTTTTTTCACTTCGTTATACTTTTTTCATTCTATTTCTCTTTCACACATGCTTGAGCACTATAGTTACTTAAACAGGATGAGTTTACATATGTAATTAACTTGGCATTATATAATCCCAGAGGCTGATGTGTCTTTGGTTATATAAAATGTTTTTCTCTGGAGTAAATGGTCCTTGGTTAACAAATATATCAATGGAGGTACAATTGTACAGTAGTCTGCCTGGAGAAGTGCAAAGATTAGAAAGGAAGAGAAGACAGCTAAACAAAGAGGTTTTGAATTTTTCTTGGTAACAGATTACTTCAAACTGGTGTTCTAGAATAAACATTAAGCAACCGGGAGGGGGGAAAAGAAAAACAGATTCAGAGAGAGAGAAGAAGGAAAAAATGAGGGGATAAAGAGAATATTATGAGAAGGCAGAGGGGAAGGAGAAGAGAGGTAGAATGAGGAAAGGAGAGGAGAAGAGAGAGAAGAAAGAGAACTTCCTAGCAATATAACAACTCATTAACGGCCTGTAGAAAAATGCCAGCCTGAAAGTATTGTTGGCAGACATCAGAAAATGTTGGTTATATTTCTGGATTATTTCTAACGTTTATAACTGAACCTTAGTTTATAGTACATATCGATTCAACCATAGTACTTGAATGAGTGACTTTATACACATACCTGGCTTTGTTACTTGTAGATAGAAATTTTCCACTTAGCTATGTATGTGCGCGCGCGCGCACACACACACACACACACAAACACCAAAAAAGGCAATGTTCAGATACGAGATTCCTATTTATCTACATAATGGATGAAATTAATAGATTAAATCGTATCTATTTTTGAATGTAGCTTAACTATAATATATGCAAGGCTCATAAGAAGTATAGAATATTAAAGATTAATACAACTAGTAGGCAAATGTAAATATGTGTATGTGTATATATATATATATATATATGCATGTGTACACGTATATGTGTTTTAAAATTATGAAACGCCACTGGGATGTCAACATAGGAAATGCAAAATGGCTCTGAATCTATTTCATGTTCTGCTAATGAGAGATTACTAGAGCTCACAAAAGCAATGTGTCCCCTCTATAAACATAGAGAAATGATACTTTTACCTTTCCATAGCTATCCATACACCTGAGCCATTACTGTCACTGATGAATGTGACTTTTTAAAAATTTCTTGTGTAATGTTGATGATATTCAATCATGTTGTTACCCTAAGTGCATATTCTTGTGCTCGCATTTGGATGGCAAAGCAGCTTCAATCATACAATTGCCAATGGAAATACAGTAGATCTGATAATTTTTGTAATGGCTTTATTGCTACAGCAAGTGCTTTTGAACTAATCATTATTTGACTGCTTTTTAAGTTTGGATGAGCTAAATATCCTAGTATGATATTTTATCTTCTTTCTACGTGTTGTTTTCCAATATGTAAACAATTATGTTTGCTTTCTGTTAAATGTTACTGTTTGTACTGAATTTTCAGCATATAGTTTAACTTTTCTCCTTCCATTCTTTTTCTTTTTTAAATTTAAAGACATTTAAAATAAAGATGTGCTTTTCTGTAGAACACAATACTTTGAACTGATTTATCCTGCTTTGAGGTAAAGGGAACAACGTTTGAATGTAACATTTTCAGAACCAGTTTCAATTTCAAGGTCTCTTTCACTTTCCTTTATTTTCAGTATTAATGATACAAAGTGAAATTGTTACTCCACGGGAGCTCCAAACTTTTATTACTTTTTAAAAAGTACAGCAGTAAGGAAAGCTTAGAATTCAATTATATAACCTTAGCAGGTACTAAAAATTAATTGTGATTTTTTATTTAAAAAAATTAAAAGGTTTCATAGAATCAGAACAGATGAACAGCTGAGACTGTGGAAAGAGTTCTGAAGCTGCACATGCACACACACGTGCTCAAAGTTAGATTTGTTGAGGCCAAGAATCAGGCACTCATATCTTTCTATTATCAAATAACACTGAACAGAAAAGTAGTAGGCTATTCCTTAGTGTGATGATGAGTAACTGTCCAAAATATAATAAATTTATCCCCAAGAACAGAAAGAAAACAAAGCAATAAACTGAGTTCTGGTTGTATCAATAAGATGGTAATGTGAGAATTAATCATAACCAAAGCACACAGTTTAGAAATTGGAAGGGACACTAAATTAGGTATGGAATGAGCAATATAATTCAATAAAATAAATAAAAGTTGAATTTTATCTCATTGCTTATAGAACCCCATCTCTATATTTGCAGACATCCAAAGTATCTCCTCTCCACATTGTGATTACCCTCATATGGAGAAAGGTTTCTATGGTATACATGCGACGAAACTTGGATATAATGTTTTCCAAGGAGAATTACAAAGAAATACATTTGGCCTTCTGCAGGCTTGAGAGCTAAGGATAAATATAGATGTGCTCTATGAACATATATTTAGGGAAAACTCAAAGCTGTGAATAAAATTATTAACCCAAGGAGTTCTATTATTTTTATTTTAAAAACTCTTCTAGAGAAATTTTTTTTTTTTTCATACAGACCATCTATCTTTTCACCTGCTTTTTCTAGTCTTTCACTAGGCAATGTTATATCTTGGTTTATTTTTTAAAAAGCGGGTGCATTTACATGTTCCTCTATTCTCCACTAGCCCTAAAAGTAAAACAAGTCATTTCAAGGTTTTCTAAACTCTTTAATTAGTAGGAACTGGGGGAAAGAAATTCCACAAAGACCCATGAGAAGAAGTTGCAATAGCCCTTATAACTTATATAATCAAGTTTCTGGTACTCAGTCTTACTAGGTTAGCTCTCTATAAAGTTCAGTATAAGGACTAATTGACATGTCCTATCTTGATGGTCATCCCTATTAAACCTCTACAATCCTGTTATTTTTAAATATTAGTTATCTTCTGTTTTCTCAGATACTTCCCCTTCCACTGTCCCCATATTTGCCACATAAAAACAAGCTTTCATTGTTTACATCCTATAGAGACTAATACGATGTAGTAATAAATAGTGGCTATTTGGGCATACAAATAATTCAAGGGGAATTAACTTATGCTCTAGGGTAAATGCCATATGGTTATCAATCAATGTGTTTCTTCTTCATTCTACAAAAGTTGCTAGATATTTTCTTCATTTGTGCAGCCTAAAAAAATTTTATAGGTTTTAAGGTGAACAATTCTCAGCAGAGAAATTCTGATGTCTCAATTTGGAAAAACTTTCTGAGAGAGCAATTAACTCTATTTACTGTAAATTACTATAACTTATTTTACACTGTGAAATGGAAAATGTATTTTCATTTTGAGAGATCAATGTAGTAGCCTTTAAGCATCATAACACTAACTGTAATCAAGTAAACTATTACTGACTGTGAGAGATTTATAATCAAAATTAAAATTTTAAATAGCTATACATACCTGAACTGAAATTTGCATTAAATATTCAAGTAGGATAGAGTTTCAATATTTGAAACACTCTATACTTCAAAATTTATGTCATGAATGTAAAGAGTAACAGGGCACTAATTGCAATGGTCCATCTTAGGTATGTGTTAAATATTATTTGGGAGGACTGTATAAATTTTGGCATTTATATAATAATAGAAATGATACTTTTCTCTAGCAGCAGTATTTCAAATGAACCTTTACACACACACAAATACACACACACAGATACACACAAATACACAAAGTTACTTTTCTTACAGTGTAGTCTCAATATAGCATTTATAAATATTTAAATTATTAAAATAATTGTTAAAATTACACAAATGACATTACAGGAAGAAAATGAGTTAATTTTTTTCTTTCAATTAGTAATTTAGAATAAATTATAATTGGCTACATTGAAATACTATATTGGAATACTTTTCCATTATTGAAAATATGTGCACTAGCCCCAAAATTATGACTATTTAGCTTACATAAAAATTAATTATATGATAATTAATGGTAGCTAAATGTTGGAAAAAAATAGCTTGTGTGATAAAGCCTACACAATCATTTATATATTTAATTTTATATATTACATGTTTATTGTGTGTGGTGGTTTATCCTAAAATATTATATAGAATAGTTTGAAAATAATAAACTAAAACCAAAAGTGAGCAATAGAAAACTAGTTTTTGTGTTATCAACTTATTTACTGAGTTCAATTCTCTTTGCAAAATTAATTGAGGGATAATTAAACATTACACATTAGCACTACAATACAGATAAATAGAGAGGCAAATAGCAAGTTTTTTAAAAAAGAAAAGTTAGATTATTCAGAGAAAAAAAGAAGATACTTGCAAAGATGTATAGGTTTAACATGCACAGACATTCTTTAAAAAGCTAGATGTTTGCTCATTTTAATTTACTTGGTGTTTTGTTCATAGCAACCTTTCTTTGAAAAGAACAATAGATATAGTGATGTGTGCTATGAATTTCATAAAGCACTATGGATATCACATTTTTTGCAAAATATCGCTTAAGATTTATTTGCAAGGAAATAAAATCACTGGTGTTATTTTTTTTTGTGATACATTTAAATTTGAAGTCAAAAGAAACATGCTTAAAAAATTTTGCATGGTCTTTTCAATTATATGTCTTTAGAAATTCCAAGAAGGCTTGGGTTTATAGGTCTAAAATGTTTATTTTCAAGTGAATGCAATCCTTTTTGCATATATTTCCTATAAATTCTATTTAATTCATTGTCTTTGATGACAGTTTCTTTATAATTATTGCCAAAGTACTTAACATTATATATTACGTTTAACAAATAATGATTAAAATATTTAAATAATATTAATACTTTGACACTAGCAAATATTAAATAGGAAAGTTTAAATTTGGTGTATGGGCTTCAGGAACTGCTTTTGTTTTTATAATTTAACATTTAATAGATTAATCATTTTTTGGTCATTTAAAAGTATGTAGCATGATTTGCTGCATTCCAAACTCATAATATGTATTTGCAATTGCATTGACTGGATCATGAAAATTATATTAAATATACCTCCTACACTTTATTTAAAATAAACATTTGAAGGAAGTACTTCTGTTTTATATGATAGTATCTTTCTGATAAGTAAATGTTTTTGCTGGTTTGTTATTTAGTACAAGGACGTGAAATACCTAATAGTGATGACTTTCAGATTTTACCATGTGGACATATATTAGGTAATTAGGTAAGTGAATTAGATATTGCGATCTCAATTTAAACAAAGTCAGTTTAAATTACTACACTTTATAAAATCTAAGATGCCATCAATTAAAAGATATACCATGATTTCTGAGATAAGAAAATGTGAAACTAAACGTGAATCTTAGAATTAATGAAATATGACAACTAAATTATTTGAAAAATTCAAAGGAATATTTTTCTTAAACTCTATATTATCAAATAAATTAGTTAACTTTTATTAAGTATTAAGGATTTTCTTAGTGTTAAACATGCATTAAATCATTTAATCTTCACAACAACATGCTGAATATATACTATTATTATTTTTCACTGTACCAATAAAGAAATAGAGGCATTTAAGAATAAGTACCTTGCACATGATTTTACCTAATGGGTAGTAGAGTCAGGACTCAGTTTTTTCCTCAAAAATAATGTTTTCAACTATTATTTTAAACTTTCAAAGGTAATGCTTTTTTCACACGCAAATTAAATTTCCTTCAATAAAATGTATGTCCAGAAAATATGTAACTTTCATGCCAAATTTTTTGAAAGTGGACTTTTTAGATTGGAACAGGGTATTTTCCCATTCTTCAACTTCTTTCCTAAGAAAATAACTCTGTTTTTCTCTTTTATAAAGCAAAAGACCAATCATCCCTAAAGAAGGTGTTTCTAGATCTTGCTTCCATTGCTACTTTTGAGAATACCTGCTGGCCTTTTTTGTCTTCAGAAAAGTGTAATCAGTCTTGTGTTATTTTGTGTCATTAAAATATACTTACATAGAGATTTAATTTTGTTTTATTCTACTACAGATTTTGTAAGGAAGCTTTCTAAACTGGAGAATTATTGTCATTCATTGGTTTTGAAAAAGTCACAGCTATTATCTCTTTGACTATTGCTTTTCTATTATGATCATCTGAAGACCTAATTAAATTAATTAGTAAAAAACTATATTGTCATACTTTAAAAAAAAATCTACTTCTATTCTTTTTCCAAGAGACACAACAATGTCCATAGGACACAGAGAGGCTGGGAGTAAAAAGTATGTATAAAATGACTTAGTGGACAAATTACTAAAGTGTAAGTAAATACATTAAAACAAAATCTTAGAAAAAAAAAGCTTTTCATGTATATAATTCAAGTCACTTCATAATAATGATAGAAGTTTTAGCTCATCAGGAAGAAGTAGTAATTATAAATTTCTAAGAACCAAAAAGAGACTTATAACATATAAATTACAAACTTAAAGTATTAGTGAAAAAGCTGTGAAACTTATCATAGTCAATGGAGATTTTGACATATGTTTCACAGATCAAGCAGATAAAAAATTTACAGATCAACAGACAAAAATATAAAGAGGATTCAAAGCATTTAAACAATACAATCAATAGTCGTGCAAAGATGATAACTAGATCTCCATAATAACGAGATAACTTGAAAATGGACCCTTTTCAAGCACACATGTAGGAATAACTTCAAGGAAAATTAACACCACAGTACTCCATAATGCCAAACTCAATAAATTAGAAAAGATTGAATACGCACATCATGATGACTTAGAAATAAGTTGCTAAAGGATAACTAAAAGACTTTATACATCAAGAAAATTTAAGAATATACTTACATTAGATTTAAAGATCAAAAACAAAATTATGATTAAAAATTAGATGTGGGGAGTTAAGCAAGATGGCAGAATAGAAGCAGCTCTGGTCCGCAGCACTCAGCAAAACCAACACAGAAGGTGGGTGATTTCTGCATTTCCAACTGAATTACCCAGTTCATCTCATTGGGACTGGTTAGAGAGTGGGTTGATGCCAACGAGGGTGAGCAGAAGCAGGGTGAGGTGTCACCTCACCAGGGAGGTGCAAAGGGCCAGGAACCACTCTCCCCTTGCCAAGGGAAACAGTAAGGGACTGTGCTGTGAGGGATGGAGCGCTTTGCCCCAGATTCTATGCTTTTCCCATGGTTTTTGCAACCCACAGACCAGGAAATTCCCTTGTGCGCCTACACCATCAGGGCCCTGGGTTTCAAGCACAAAACTGGGCAGCCATTTGGGCAGACATCGAGCTAGCTGCAGGAGTATTTTTTCATACCCCAGTAGCACCCAGAACCCCAGTGAGACCAAACCATTCATTCTTACATAAAAATTATAGAAGGAAGGAATGCACAAGGAAAAAAGCAAACATTGAAACAGAAAAGGAAGACAAAATTGTGAGGATTAAGAAAAGGAAAAATGAAACGAGCCAATATCTGTCAAATAGATTAATCAAGAGAGAAAACAAAAATGAATGACATTCAAAAAGAAAATGTGACATAATGGATAGGGAGTTTTAAAGTGTAATAATGGTCTATTATGAACAACTTAAAACTAGAATTTTTAAGCAAGGCAATCAAAATATATCTTGAAAATATAAACTACAAAGCAACCCATGAAGATATTAAGAGAAAGAATATACCATAAGCAAAACAAAAAAGAATTAATATTTTTAATGCATTTCAAAATTAAATTATCAGGCTCAGATCATTTTAGAAAATCTTTAAATAATAAATAAGGGCAGTATTACACAAACTTCTAGAGGCAATAAAATATACATTAAAAAATGCCCATAAGTGTTGCATGATAATATTGATGTATTTAACTATAATAAAAATTAAGTTTATGAATCAAATATCATCATCAAAAGATGTAAAAAGACATGAAAAATACCATTAGGAGAAGATATCTGCAAACGTGTCATCAACAGTCATTAAGAAACAGACTATATGAGAACTTTAAAAAATTAATATAAAAATAATTCTAAATTAATACGAGAAAAAGACATGCAGACTTCACAAACTGTATAAAAAAAGAATAGTTATTAAATGCAAGAATAGCTATGCATCCACATAATTGGTGCAAAAATTTTAATATTTGACAATACCATCATTGGAAGTAGTAAATACTATAAAGAAAATGAATTTAGTGAACTAGAGCTATAAGTATCAATGTCGATGAACCATAGGGGTAAAAATAAGAGAAAAACAATTTGAAGAAAATATGTATGGTAGAAATATATTCATGTAAATTCAAATTAAAAACCTCTAAAATACTAAACAATTTGTTGTTTAGGGACCCTTTTTTATGTGATACAAGTAAAAAAAAAAAGTTAAGACAATGATACACTTGAAATTCAGGATATTTGTTGCCTCTCCAGTGGTAGAAAAAAGTGACATGATTGGAAAGTTGGTGGTATTTTTCTCTATTCTAAACTAAATGGTTTGTGCCAAGCTGTTTTTATTATCTTTTAAGTTATAGACATTTGTCATATAAGTTCTTTAGAATGTAGGAAATGTTTCAAAATTACAAAAGTAAAGAGAAAACATCAGAAGACATTTGATTTATTTGGGGAAGAAAAAGTGATGGGTGGAAATCATCAATCCTAGCAATGCTCTAGAGCTAGGTTCAGAGTAGACTTGAATAATGATGAGTTGAATAAAAATAAAAGGTGGTGTCTATGACTACATTAACAGTTTAAATTCTTTTCCAAATGATAATAAAAATATATTCTAGCTCACCTGGGATTATGTAAACTAGTTGCTATTTTCCATGATAATTTAATTTATTTTAATGCACCATGTGTATTTCTATAAGGAGCATGAAAATAGCAAACTTTTGTTTTATTTGTTTTTCTCTTTAGTCATTCTTTAGATATGAAACTATTTTGTGGTATCTTTTGCTGATTATCATAATAGGAATACAGTGGCTTTAGCTGAGGAGGCTCATTATAATCTGAGCCAATTAATTGGCTAATTAATTATTATTTATCTCATGACAGAGAATGACAAAATACAGAACCAATCAGAAAATATCCCAGAGGATTTCCCCAGGGGTTTTAAAGCATTAAACATGAGATTTAAGGACTTCTATAAATGGCTGCTTTGTTTTTTACCTCGGTGAGAGTTTACCAGCTTGGCTGCTTTCAAAATACTTCTTAATACTTTCTTTTCCTCATGTGGACAGTTGCTACTACTTGTCTAGAAATGTCCATGGAAGTCATGGACATTAATTGTGTTCTTCCCTGGTGTTTCAAGAGATTGCTTTCAACTCCATAACTATATAATACTGTAAAGAAACCAAAGTTAGCACTTATGTTGGTATTAGATCCATTACTATGTAGCTTGTTTTGAGTGCTAATAAATTTAGGTAATGTCCAATTCTTCAATTAAAATTTAATTTACATTAAAACAGTAAAAATATTTTGAGCAGAAAATCTTCACTTGGTCAGAGGCCTTGTTTTAAAATACACATTTTTAAAAAGTTTTGATAGCTGATTGACACACAGGAAACAGACATAAAGCATGCGTAAAATACACTTGTTTCTAACAAAAAATAGACATGTTTGCAACACTGTCATCAAGAAAATAAATATATAAAGCTAAATAAAATTGTTTCAATAGATCATAATGTTTAGGCAGAACTCTAAAAGTAAAGATTTATCTTCCTCGTTGTCTTGACATTTAACCCCTATACAACACTCTAGGTTTCGGAATATTTGTGACACTGTGTCAGTTGGTACATCTCACAGTGATGTTAGGAGGGGCTCATGTTGAAATTCTTACTCATCAAGGAGTCATAAATAGAAAGGAAAAAAATTCAAAATGACAAATTCCAGATAAATATTGTAATTTCCCTGTTTCAGAAACACTGTTCTCTTTTGAGTCAGGCGTTCCTTTAATTTTCTTTATTTGAGGACTTGTTGTACCTACTGAGATTTCACACCTTCTTCCTTATAACCAGTGAAAGGCATACAAGAGACTACTATCTCAGTGCATGAGACATTTTTCCTTTATATGAAACTAACTTGTCATTGGTTTAATCACCAAATATTGCAAATACTTTATTCAATCTGTTTTTCTTCTTCTTCGGTTTATTTCTATCTAGTGATTACCATTAGAATTGCACGGCAAAAGAAACAGTCAATAGAGTGAATCGGCAACCAACAGAATGGGAAAAAATTTTTGCAGCCTACCCGTCTGACAAAGGGCTGATATCCAGAATTTACAATGAACTAAAAAAGATTTACAAGAAAAAAACAAACAAGCCCATTCAAAAATGGGCGAAGGATATGAACAGATACTTTACAAAAGAAGACATACATGAGGCCAACAAACATATGAAAAAATGCTCATCATCACTGGTCATTAGAGAAATGCAAATCAAAACTACATTGAGATACCATCTCACGCCAGTTAGAATGGCGATTATTAAAAAATCTGGAGACAACAGATGCTGGAGAGGATGTGGAGAAATAGGAACACTTTTACACTGTTGGTGGGAGTGTAAATTAGTTCAACCACTGTGGAAAACAGTGTGGCGATTCCTCAAGGACCTAGAAATAGAAATTCCATTTGACCCAGCAATCCCATTACTGGGCATATATCCAAAGGATTATAAATCGTTCTACTATAAGGACACATGCACACGAATGTTCATTGCAGCACAGTTTACAATAGCAAAGACCTGGAACCAGCCCAAATGCCCATCGATGATAGACTGGACAGGAAAAATGTGGCACATATACACCATGGAATATTATGCAGCCATTAAAAACGAGGAGTTCACATCCTTCGTAGGGACATGGATGAACCTGGAAAACATCATTCTCAGCAAACTGACACAAGAACACAAAATCAAACACCACATGTTCTCACTCATAGGCGGGTGTTGAACAAGGAGAACACATGGACACAGGGAGGGGAGCACTATACACGGGGGTCTGTTGGGGGGGAGGGGGGATAGTGGGGGGGTGGGGAGTTGGGGAGGGATAGCATGGGGAGAAATGCCAGATATAGGTGAAGGGGAGGGAGGCAGCAAATCATACTGCCAGGTGTGCACCTGTGCAACAACCTTGCATGTTCTTCACATGTACCCCAAAACCTAAAATGCAATAAAAAAAAAAAAAAAAAAGAACTGCAAGTGTTAAGCTCGATGATTTCTAAGTGTATACTGCCAAACTGACCGGGCCAGAAAATCTACATTTATTCTTTCAGAAGCCAAATATGGATGCCATGTTAAATTATTAGATCTTAACCCTTTATTATGAGACTATAAATCAAACTCCTCATCCTTCCAGCACTTTTACCTCTGTCTGATTCCATACATTTTGATAAACACATCTAGGCTAAAAACAAGAGTGATGACATTGTATTTCCAGCTGCCTTTTTGTTCCTCCATTGAGTACATGTTTAAGTTTTGTCAATTTTACTTCTGCATGAACTTTTCTGATCTTCCTTTTCTATTCTGTTTTCCACCAAGCTAAATTGAGTCTATGTTACAGGTCAAACTCTGTTTTAGCTACTTTCCACTCCTTATCTCTTTCAATGCTCACCACAACATTCTGAATTGGGTTGCTTTACATTGGTGTTATGATATATGGTTTGAGGGTTGAAGACATTAGGTCATGGTAAACTAATAGGTGCAGAAGTTAAGATTCAAATCCAAGCCCAAGACATTGTCTTTTAAAAGAGAGTTTAGACAGACAAGACAGGTAGTTCTGAGTTTGTCCCTTGTTCTGCCACTTATTAGCCATATATTAGACAACTATCTTAATATTGCTAAGCCTCATTTTATTCTTTCAAAGTGTAGAAAATATAACTTCTTTGTATTGTTGTGTGCTTGTAAATGATTAACACATTTTTTGCATACATTAATATGCTAAATAAATACCTTATTTTAAGTTACAGTCATTAGTATGTTTGTACCTTTGTAACAGATTCTTTAATTGGTCTCCTCAAAACATCTCCTTGGTTCAAATAGTATATTTTCCTTCAATTTCGACTCTGATCATGTCACGTTCTAGATTAAAAATCCTCAGTGATTCTAATGGTATCCTATTTTCAGCAGAATAAAGTCTAATGTTCTATAACAGGATAGGGGCTTTATGTTCTGGTCACAAACAATACCTACAATTAGTCCCATTATTCCTCATTTACCTTATAATTCAGTTAACACAGGCAACTTACCATTCTCAAAAATGTCCTGATATTTTCAGCCAAGTCTTAGCTTACGCTGATCCACTGGCCTAGAATACAGTGCCCAGCTAGTTTTGCTACTGTTCTGTTTAGGGATCACAGAGGACTCAAATGTCACATCCTCTGTTAAAGTTTTCCTAGTTCCTAGAGGAAGAAATACTGTCACCCTGTCTTTGTAACCCTTGTGCACAATAATGTTGGCATGGCATATATTGCATTCTGCCTTGTAAGGCAGATAATTGTGAATATGTCTTGTCTATATTACTGAAATCAGGAACTGAATATTTTACGTATTTGTGTGAACTCTATAATAAAGACTCATATACAGAGAAACATGTATTTCTGGTATGTATTTTCTCAACTTTTTAATTCTTATTTTATAATGTACTTTCATACAATTTTGGCAAATTTTTAAGTGGGGAATGGTCCTATTTGCTTCAATAAAGGAATCTTTTAAAACAGATGATTTTTCCTTCCATTGATGAAGTTAAATGTGTGGTGCTACTTGAAAGAATTCAGAAGAAGTGAAAACCTAGGTTACTTACACTGAGATTTTAAATAAAAGAAGAAAAATTATTATTAAATGTATCCTGTACAGTAACTGTCCTCTTGCAAGTAAGTTTGAGGCTGTCCAAGGTCAGTAATGACTGCTAAAATACATGATAATAGACTTCTTTTTTCAAATTAGCCAAATTCGACTTATTAAAACAATTTAACAGACAAAGTGATACTCTTTGTTTACACTGAAAATAAATCATACTTATTATAAGCCTTTGATACTGCCTGCTTTTCTCCTTGATCTTGAGGACTTCCAAATAGTACATTTAATTCTCACAGTTGGGCACCTAAGGATTTCATGATGTTCCAAATGTAATCCCTCCCTGACAAGGGAGATCTAAGGAGTTCTATCTCAGGATATCAAGACCATAGTTTTAGGGAAGTCTTGCTGATGGCTCCTCTCTCCTGCACAGGTTTCCTATGACCGAACTTCTAACAATCACATTCTCTGTCTTGTGCCCTATGTCAGACTCCACATTATAATGTAATTGTCCAATCTCATAGTTCCTCTAGGAATGAGCCACTGCTGTCTCTGTTGTTTTTCTAAAGATGATTGCTACCCATAAAACTGAATTGAGATTTGGTGCCTTCTGTTCACTGATGAATATCTTTGATAAATGCTGACTCCCACCAGCTGGGGCCATTGCCCAGCTTTTATGCTACACTATGCTGGGTCATGCAATGTGCAAGTAAGTGTAGCATAAAAGCTGGGCAATGGGCCGGCTAGAAACTGCCCATAACTTTCACATACTGCTTGTTTGACTGCCTGGTTGGGTCACCCACCCAATTCTTGCTACCTGGACTCCTTTGCCTTGCTAAATCTATACCGGCATCAAATCTGGATTCCATCTACCACAGACCAGACTTTGTGTTTCATCTCTAACTCTGAAAATGATTCATACCTCATTGAGTCTGAGGTATGAAATATTCTAAAAACAGATTTTTCTATTAGTTTACCAAATACAACAAGCTTATTTATAATCATAAAATGTAGAAAACTAATACTTTCATTTACTAATACAGATTCTCTACTAATATTCATAGCATAAATAATGTCTCATTTTCTAAAGACACAAATTTAGTAATCTTGAGAGATTTTTCTTTCTCATCCAATCTTTATTCAAATTTATTCATCTTTATTCAAAGTTTCTAAAAACAGATAATAGGGAAAGGACAGTCTCTTCAATAAATAACGTTAGGAAAACTGTGTATCTATGTGCAGAAGAATGCAATTAGAGCCTTATCTCACACTACAGATGAAAATCAACTTAAAGTAGTTTAAAGACTTAATTGTAGGACCTAAGCCCATAAAATGACTAAAAGAAAACATAGGAGGAACTTCTATGACATTGGTCTGGGCAAGATTTTAAAAAAATATGACCCCAAAAGCACAGGGAACAAAAGTAAAAATAAACGAATGGAATTACATCAAACAAAAAAAGCTTCTATATAGCAATGGAAGCAACAGAGTGAAGAGACAACAGGAAATGGGAGAAACATTTGGAAGATATAATCTGCTAAAAGGTAGTATCTAAAGTATATACCAAACTCAAGAAACTCAATAGTAAGAAAACAAATAGAATCAGCCTAAGTGTCTATCAGTGGATAAATGGATAAAGAAAATGCGATACATATACACAATGAAATATCATTCAGACATTAAAAAGGAGAAAATCCTGTAATTTGTGACAGCATGAATGAACTAGAGGGCATTATGCTAAGTGAAATAAACAAGGCACAGAAAGATAAATACATAACCTCACTTTTTTGTGGAGTCTATAAATGTGAACTCAAAGAAGCAGAGAGTAAAATGGTAGTTCCCAGAGACTTAGAGTGAGGAGGTTGGAGAGATTTTGGTTAAAGTATGCAACAAACATTTTATTTTCATAGAAAGAATAATTTGAAGAAATCTATGATTCTGGTGACTATAGTTAGTAACAATGTATCATATTCTTGAAAATTACTAAAAGAGTAGATTTCAAGTGTTTTCACCAAAAAATGATAAGTATGTGGGGTAATTAATGCCTATGTCATTTTGCTGTATCTAAACATTTCATTATTTACACATATTTCAAAAAATCATGTTGTACATGAAAACTATATATAATTTTTGTCAATTAAAAAATAAAATAACTTAAAAATGATTCTGAGACAGAACCAGAAATAACAACAAAAGAAGCAATAAAGAATGTTTTCTTCAAAAGCACAGTTCAATTAATATGTGTACATAAATAAATATTATATATTATTTAATATTAGGATATAATTCTATCTATATGTACACATAATAATAAATATATACCCACACACATAGCCTTTCTGATTCTCTCTTGATGTGTGACATTGTTTAAGCTTTTGTTATATTTCAATATTCTTGTATTCTCTTTGGGGTTATGTCACTTAAGAAGCCATTAGTGACCTTTGAATATTATTTTGAGTAGCGGTGAGTAACAATTTGTTTTTCTATTGAGAATAAGTGAAATAGTTGAATTTGAGTTGGTTATTTCATTTGGAGTTACAAGTAACTTTTTAATTCACATTGTTCTTTAGCCTGAAACTAGGAAATGGAATCTTTTTAGGGTTTGAAAATAGGAACCAATCACTCAGAGAAACTTTTCAAGTAACTGTTCTCTTTTTAAGCCTATGATTTCAAAATTAAGATAAAACTACAATTTATATTAATTAAAAAGAATAATAAATACTAAAAAGTAAAGGAAAAATGAGAAAAGTCTGGATAGAACTCAATTGTGGCCACTTAATCTCTTTTTAACAGTCTCAAAATGAAATATTTGGGTCACAGTCAAGCAGTGCTTCATAGTAACTTATTAAAAACAGAGTTCATTGGTTCAGATATACTTTGAAGGTTTTTAAAAAGTGAACTTATTCTACTGCTTTCAATCATTTTGCTTTACAGTGACCATCAGGTCTTAGGATGAAAAAAATACCCTGCTATTTTGAAGAAGTATCCAAATTTTATCTTTGGAAGATAAACACTTTAACAGAAAATCCAAAAATGTCAATAACATCTTAACACTCTTTGACTCCTTTATTATTCTTAGTTGTGTCCTCTAATTTTTGTTTATGTGTTTTCTAAAATTATTTATACACAAAATAAATTTAGTTATACATAGGATGAGATAGTCACAAATAAAAGATAAGTGAAAGTACTGCAACAGGATATTTTAAAAGGTAATTATCTTCAGAATTGTGCACCTAATCTAATGCAGCTTATTTGCCTTTATCTTTATTTAGTAGCAATCACAGGATGAATTGGCTACTGGGTTAATTTATCAAAACTTAGAAGTGCTACCAGTAACACTGCTGTGTTTCCCCAAACGAGGCAAAAAATAAATAATAGATATAATAATGAAAGCTTCCTGAGGCCAATCCAATACCATATTTTGTATAAAATGATTTGTTTTTGCTAATACCTATATTTGCAGATGTCTGCACATTTTATATGAGCAAATACTAGCTTGAGATCATAGAAAGATCTTGTCCCATTTCGTCATTTTCTATTTACACAACAATTTTCAAACCCAAATTTGTCAGGGTTTGGCAGGGTAAATAGTCCAGAAATAGAGTTATGTGTCTATCTTAGTTTCACTGTTACAAACTGCAGCATATGCTAGATTAAGGGAGACTGTTCTAAGTGGTTCTAGCTAGGATGGGCAAGATTTAAGAAGAGGCAAGGAGATTAAGTTCACTAACTCTCTGGGATATTTTAGCTCTTGTCTCATCTGAAGCTTCTGATGTGTGTATGTGTCTATGAAGAATGGTTAAAGCTTGATTCAAGATTTTTCTCAATGGCTGTTTTATTTAGACTCTATTGTATCTTAAAATTTTAGTGATTAGTAATATATTATATTGAGAATATTTTATCAGTACCACATAGTGAAATACAAATTGCAATGTTATTTATAAATATGCTTACCTTCACATCTTTGACATTCATCCTTGTTCCCTCTTTCCCAACAAATATATCATCAATGTCCACTAGGATGTACCTGTCCAAGGACAATGTCAGCCTCTTCCCTGACAAGAAGGAGATGGCGTCTATGAAGATGAGCTTGTGTAGCCAAAAGTTTAAGTTGTTGCCAAAAAGTACTCTCTGAATTCCGTCATGAAGACCCAGATCCTGAATCACCGTTGCAAAGAGTGTTTTGCTAGACAAGGATGAAAGGGATTTTTCTGTCTGTAATTCAGTTATAAGTACAGGCTGGTAGGTTGAATGATTATATTGGAAAATAGTCCAGTCTTCCCCAGGAAGAGGGCCTTTCTCAACCTTGGGGGCTTTGGTAATATGCAGCAAAGGAGATTGAGGGTTAACAACACAGTCCTTTAGAGCTAGATTATTGAAAAGATTTAACGGAAAGCCTTTTAATTGTGTACTTGGTAAGCTGTTCTCATTGGCTTTATGAAAACCGATTATACTAACACTGTATTCCACACAGTATTTTTCTAAAAGCTCTCGATTCCATGAGTCCATGCTGACATACTTCAGAATATTTTCATAAATAACTAAAGTGTATTTCCCTTTGCCATTATCTGTAAGAGGAGGTATATCTCCCTTTCCAGGGGCAATAACCATGTGGTACTGAAATCGGCTGGACTCCAAAATAGCTATGATATCTTGACCGAGTTGAGAGTATTGGCTCTCCACAAAGAGAAGTACAGTTGGGTCTGTTTTGGATGTATCAATAGGTTTAACTGTTTTCAGCTCCATTGACCGATATGGTAGAATTTTGATGTCAGCACATTCTGCTTCTGCAGTGGTTTCAATAAGTGTCATTTCCTGTTTGTAGCCAGAGTAGAGAAAATAGGCAGAAATGACAATGCTCACCAAGCAAAAGGTAGCTAAGAGAACAGTCAATGTTCGAAAACTTCTCCGGAGTTTCACAATAAGATTCATTTTCTAAAATAATGTTTTGGTAGCTTTTTCCCAATTTCGTTTCCTAAAGTGCCATAGTGAATAAAGTATGAGATGTTGCAAATATCACTTCCCCAAAGTTCATGTAACCATTGCAAATCATGTAAAATGTTTGAAGGGAGCACAACTGAGTTAAAGCTGGAAGGCAATGGACGGGGAAGACATAAGTTGAGGAGATTTTGAATATGTCCAATACCAAGAATTGCTGCAGAATCCTCTAAGCATAATCTGAAAGAGAGGAGAAATGTAATAACTAAGACAAAAATATAAATATAAATATTTATTTGTATATTAATGCTGATACCCAAGAAACATATATAGCAATGATAATTTTAGTGTATTAATACACCAAAATATTAATGGTCTGATGTTTACAGTCTAGACTTAACTACCTATAGTAGATTTTTTGAAAACCTCCAGAATAGAGAAGCCAATTTTATTTTGCCTAAACATCCATATGTATATAGGAACATGTACTGAGATCATTTTCTAACTAATCACACCAAAAAAGGAAAATAAGTAAAAAAGTAAGCTTTAACAAAGAATGTCATTTGCCATAAAACTGTCCTACAGAACTGATAAACATTATACACATATAAAATTAGGAAATCAAGAAATCAGGGGCTTAGAGCAATGAAACATGCTCTTAGGTATCTGCTTGAGTGTCTGGAATTACCAGCTGACTCAATAACTCTGTCTTAGGTTTAGAGTAGTTACATGTTTTTCTCTATAACAATATATCCAGTATCTGGACTCACAAGGAGCCACGTGGCCCTCTTCAGCATTACAGCCCAGATACACAGGATTGCTCCTTATTCATTCAAGGGGAGGCATTCCCAGATCCCTCTAATGAAACGGGGGACAGAAAGCTTAGGTGAAAAGAACATTGACTTGTTATTCTCAAAGCATGTTTCTTAATGTTGCCTATTCCTGTAATAAGAATTAAAACTCTTACCCGTTGTCAATTTTTGTCCAAGAATCAGATGTCCCATTTCTCTACCACTGCCTTTAGTTCAAAAGAAAATGAATGTAGAATGCATTTGTATTACCTCTCTCTTGCATTGCTCTAAAGAAACACCTGAGACTGGAAAATGTATAAAGAAAAATGTTTTAATTGGCTCACAGTTCTGCAGGCTTTACAGGAAGCATAGCAACTTCTGCTTCTGGGGAGATCTCAGGAAGCTTCCATTCATGGTAGAAGGCAAAGGCGGAGCTAGATGTCTCACATGGTAGAAGCAGGAGCAAAAGAGAGCGTGTGGGCTCAGAAGACAGGAAGATGAGGATATGTTCGGAAGTTCTTAGAGACTGGTTTTAAATGGTAGTGACCAAAATGCTGATAGTGATGTGGACAGTGAAATACAGGCTGAGGAGATCAAAGATGGAAATGAGGAACTTACTGGAGGCTGGAGAAAAGGTCACTTTTTGTTATGCCTTAGCAAACAACTTGGATACATTGTGGCCCTGCCCTATGGATCTGAGGAAGTTTGAGCTTGAATGTGATTATTTAGGGTATCTGATGGAAGAAATTTCTAGGCAGCAAAGCATTCAGGAATTGACCTGGTTTCTTCTAACAAACTATACTGAGTTACACGAGCAAAGAAGTGACCTAAAGTCAGAACTGATATTTAAAAGAGAAGCAGAACCATGAGGCAATTAAAACTCTTTTCTTTGTAAATTACTCAATTGCAGCTATTTCTTTATAGCCATTTGAGAATGAACTAACACGCATTAAAAAAATCCCAGACTGCTTCATCACAAATGTACATAATTTTCCATTATTATTCTATGTTTTTCTTTGTATAGATGATTTTGAGTTTTATGAATTACTTTTTATACAAGTTTTCTTCATTCCCCTCCAAACTGTTAGAGTACTTAAATAATTTTCAATTTCTCAATTTGCCAAACTTTCCCTATGATAACTATCTTGGGTGAAAATAGTTCATGTTATCAATGTGTAATATATATATTTAAGATGTGTGTTATTGATGCATTACATCAAAGAGAATTAAATTAGCTGTTTATAATGAGGAGTATGGTCTACCATACTGTGTATATTTTATAATTTCTGTGTTTTTCAATTTGGGGATCTGAGTGATTAATGGTTATTAATGTTAACTGAAAACATTTTAGATTAAATGATTAAACATTATAATGTTTTGTCACTACATTTTATTCTTTATTTCTATGTTTTAAAATAGTTAACCTCATTAGTAATTTACATTTTAAAAATCTACATGAAGTTGAAATGCTTGTTTTTGTCAGAAAATAACTTTTGAACGTTTTCAAAAAATTTAAAGTTTACATCAAATACTTTAAATATTTTAATTCTTCAGATTCCAAATATATAAATGGACTTATTTTTTCCCTGTGAAATATATTGTACCAGTTTGAAAAGTCTCTCCAGTGATTTCACATTAACTTTAAAAACAAATGAATCCCACATGTTGGGGACTTATTAATACTCTATTTAAAAATTTTATTTATTTATTTATTTTGAGATGGAGGCATGCACCACCACACCAGGTAAATTTTTGTATTTTTAATAGAGATGGGGTTTTACCATGTTGGCCAAGCTGGTCTCAAACTCCTAACCTCAGGTGATCCACCAGCCTCAGCCTCCCATAATACTGGGATTATAGGAGTGAGCCACTGCACCCAGCCAAATGAAATTCTTTAAGATAATTGTCTGCTTTCCAAAAGTATTTGAAAAATCAGTTCCCTTTAACAAAATTGGATTGCATTTTACTAAAAAGAAATGGAATACGGCAACAAAAAGGCTTTGGTTTGGTATGAAATATGTAAACCAATTTTACTATGCTATCTACTTTTATATATGCTTTAAAACGTTCATATATAAATTTTTAAATAAAAATGAAGTTAAAACGTATATACATATATATATATGCTTATATATGTAGTGTATAGTGTGTGTGTGTCATAATATTGAAATTAAAATATATTTGGAAATTGTCAAAGGAGATTATTAATCTTATATCAGTTCCTTGATTTCTCAAAGCTCACATTTTTAATTTAAAAAATCCATTTAAACAAACATAAAATCAGATCCACCCGATTCACACCACCGCCCCAAATAATCCAACATGAGCAGATATCTACTTACATACTTTGGAGAACCGATTAGCATTTTAGGAATAAATGTAATCAGAAGACTTGGAGATAAATTAAATGTATACTTTTTAAAATCTTTACTTCTTCTGACATTAAAAATGCGATTTTTATTTTGAATACTCAAAGGAGAACATGATGGTTTTGCATATTTAGAATATCTCATCCTAATGCAATAGTGGAAAAGACATTAAAAAAAAAAAAAAACATATGGGGCAAGAATCTGCCAACCCAAAGAATAAATAAAATTTAAATGTGACATTTATTTAACAGTATTATGTTCAGAGTTAGGAGAATGATAGACATATCAGAGTTAGGAGATGGAAGACATATTTGTTTCAACGTAGGTGTTTCAGCAAAAGGAGTTATCCTTCCCATTCAATTCTCCCAGTTTTTCTTCCCTAGCAAAACTGGCCAGTGGAGATGAGGAATGCTGGACCGTAAAACACGATACACCATAAATGTTTACTTATGCCTCACACCTGAACTAAGAAATTCTATTATGACATTGTTTGAGATGCCAAAGAGTTGTAGTCTGTTATTGCTTTGAATCTCCTACCTACTGCTGTGACCCTTAACATGATATGGGAAAAGGAATGCAGGAGTATGGATAGGGAGAACAACCAACTATAAGAATCTTATGTTGTTACCATAAGTCAAATAAGACAATTGAGGTTATTTTTCAAAGGGCACAGAAAAAAATATTTCAGGACAATAACGAAGATGTTAAAATGCTTCCGTAATGGTATAAAATATGGGGCGTCTGTTTTTAAGTAGTCTAAGGTAATACGCCAAAATGTTTATTTTACCTTAATTCGTGTCTTCTTTAGGAAGACCCCAGGACAAGTTAGCAACAAACAGAAACGTTTGGGAGCTTTCTATTCCCCACTTTCCCCTTACATGGTGACGTTGACCTTTCATTACAGAAAGAACAGACAAATATGTGGATTACTGAGTAAATTGCATCTATGGTAAAACTAGTTTATTAACCACCAAACCAGGTAAGTTAAATAGGCTTTGGTCCCAATTCTTCTAAATCTGACATTCCATGTTTGAATAAATCTGTAGTTAAAAATTTGGAAAGAGAGGTCTACTTATTATTTGTCATGACAACCTGTCACAAAATGTGAGCTTCATGACCCCTGCACAGGCTTTGGTGAGAAAAAGTGGGAGGCTTTCGTAGGTGTTGTCTTTCTTGTCCTCACTTTTGTTTTCTTATCTTTACCTTTTATCCTTCCAAGTGGGGCTCATCGCCTAGGTAGTAGTGGAGTAAATACCTCCCAGAATCTTTTACTCTCTTTCAAGATTAGAAAATATTACATGCAGATATTAACATTTTTGTTTCATTTATCTGTTATAAGATTGCTTTTGACATTTTCACAATGTGTTTAGAGATTCTCTAAAATACAGTTTGCAATGTTTGTTTGCACATAACCATTGCAAACTTCTAGTAATCTCTAGTAGCAGCAGAGAAGTGAGTTAGTAAACAAAGCAATTATAGGTACTACTGTAGTTATTGCTAATTTTTTGAAAGACAGATATACAGAAGTAAGATATATACTAAATCACATTGTATATACATGTGGTTATTTCTTTGTTGAAAGTGACCTGATGAACTGTACAGATCATTGAAGAGGTTCATGAAAATTCAGCTAAAATTGAAAACAACAGCAACAACATTTACCAGCATTTAATAAATGGCTACTACTTGCTGGTAACTATGCTATATTCTTTGTATTCAAAATCCTGTTTACTCTTTAAGGGTCTATTTTTAAAATGACAAAATTGAACTTTAGAAGGCTTAAAAACAGACCTAAGATTAAACTACTAATGATTTACGATGCTAGGATTCTACAATTGTACTGTGGAGACAAAACAAAAATTAAGTGAAGCCCAGAACTTAGCAATCAGCAAAATTAAATAATTAAATAAACTGCATATCTTCAAATTTTCTTTCAATTTTAAAACTTCAGACATTCAAAGCCAAAAATGTCTACCAAAAACGAAGAACAACTGTAGAGGTGAATTGAACTGATTTAAAAGTAGCTGTCTTGTAAGTTGGAATGACTTAAGTATTTGCAATAATTTCACCAGCCTTGACTTTTTGGGATACGTGTGGGAAAAACAGTTGATTTCGTACCTTGTTTTCACATGCTTCGTGAGTTTTTTTGTTTGCTTTTAGGAATCATAAAAAATTAGCTCATATTTTATATTAATGAAAGAGAATTTTTAATTAAAGCTGTTACACAGGGTGGGCATTGTGGCTCAAACTTGTAATTCCAGCACTTTGGGAGTCTGAGACTGAAAGATTGCTTGAGTACAGGAGTTTGAGACTAGCCTAGACAACAAAGCAAGATATTGTCTCAACACAAAATAATAATAAAAAAAAAATTAGCCAGGTGTGGTGGTGTGAACCTGTAGTGCCAGCCACTTGGGAGGCTGAGGTTAGGGGGATACCTTGAGCCCAGAAGTTCAAGGTTGTAGTGAGCTATGATTACACCACTGTACTCCAGCCTGGGTGACAGAGGGATACTTTATCTGAAAACAGGTAAAACCCCCAAAACACAAAGACTATTATATAAACATTTAACTTTTTGTTCATATACACTAATTGCACCAGTGCTTCTTTGGGGTGAATTTCAAAATTTGTAACCATATGAAATGGTTTGGCTGTGTCTCCACCCAAATCTCATCTTAAATTGTAGTTCCCATAATTCCCATGTGTTGTTGGAGGGACCTGGTGGGAGATAATTGAATCATGGGGTGTTTACCTCCATGCTGTTCTTGTGATAATGAGTTCTCATGAGATCTGATGGTTTATAAGGAGCTTCCCCGCTTTGCTCAGCATTCATTCTTTCTCACCACCCTATGAAGAGATACCTTCTGCCATGATGGTAAGGTTCCTGAGGACTCGCTAGCCATGAGGAACTGTGAGTCAATTAAACCTCTTTTCTTTATAAATAATCCAGTATCAGGCATTTCTTCATAGAAGTATGGGAATGGACTAATACACTAAATAAGTATCACAGAGAATGCGGTACTGCTGTAAAGACCCTGAAAATGTGGAAGCAACCTTGGAACTAGGTAACAGGCAGAGGTTGGAACAGTTTGGAAGGCTCAGAAAAAGACAGGAAGATAAGAGAAAGTTTGGAACTTCCTAGAGATTTGTTGAATGGCTTTGACCAAAATGCTAAGAGTGATATGAACAATGAAGTCCAGGCTGAGGTGATCTCAAATAGTGTTGAGGAATGTGTTGGGAACTGGAATAAAGGTGATTCTTGCTATGCTTTAGCAAAGAGATTGGACCCTGCCCTAGAGAGATGAGGAACTTTGAACTTGAGAGACATGATTTAGGGTATCTGATGTAAGAAACTTCTAAGTGGCAAAACATTCAAGAGGAAGAAAAACATAAAGGTTTGCAAAATTTGCAGCCTGATAATGCAGTGTAAAAGAAAACCCAATTTTCTGGGAGAAATTCAGGCCAGCTGCAGAAATTTGCATAAGTAAGAAGGAGCAGAATGTTAATCACCAAGACAGTAGGGAAATGTCTTCAGGGCATGTCAGAGACCTTCCTGGCAGAACCCCCCATCACAGGCCAGGAGGCCTAAGAGGAAAAAATAGTTTCATGCACCAGGTCCAGGGCCCTCCTGCTGTGTGCAGGCTGAGATTTGGTGCCCTGTGCCTCAGCCACTCCAGCTGTGGATAAAAGGGGCCAACATACAGCTCTGACTATTGCTTCAGAGGGTGCAACTCCAAAGCCTTGGTGGCTTTCATGTGGTATTGGGCCTGTTGGTACACATAAATCAAGAATTGAGGTTTGGGAGCCCCACCTAGATTTCAGAGGATGTATGGAAATGTCTGGATGTCCAGGCAAAAGTTTGCTGCAGGGGCAAAGCCTTCATGGAGAACCTCTGCGAGGGCAGTGTGGAAGGGAAATGTGTGGTTGGAGCCCCCCCCAACCATAGTCCCCACTGCAGCACTGCCTAGTGAGAAGAGGGCCACCGTCCCCTAGACCACAGGGTGGTAAATCCACCAACAGCTTGCATCATGGACCTGAAAAAGCCACAGACAATACCAACTGTGAAAGCAGATGGGAGGGGGTTGCACCCTGAAAAGCTACAGAGGTGAAGCTTCTCAAGGCTGTGGGAACCCACCTCTTGCATTAACATGACCTGGATGTGAGACATGGAGTCAAAAGAGATCATTTTGGAACTTTAAGGCTTAATGACTGCCCTATTGGATTTCAGACTTTTATGGGACCTGTAGCCCCCTTTTTGGGCCAAATTCTCCCATTTGGAATGGGAATATTTACCCAATACCTGTAGCCCCATTGTATCTAGGAAGTAACTAACTTGCTTTTGATTATACAGGCCCATAGGCAGAAGTGACTTGCCTTGTCTCATATGAGACTTTGGACTTGGACATTTGGGCTAATGCTGGAATGAGTTAAGACTTTGGGGGACTGTTGGAAGGGCATGATTGTATTTTAAAATGTGAGGACATGAGATTTGGGAGGGGCCAGGGGCATACTAGTATGGTTTGGCTGTGTGTTCCCAACCAAATCTCATCTTGAATTTTAATTCTCATAATTCCCATATATCATAGAAGGACCTGGTGAAAGGTAATTGAATCATGGGGGTGATTACTCCCATGCTATTCTCATGATATTGAGTGAGTTCTCAGGAAATCTTACTGCATTATAAGGTGTTTTTCCCCTTTGCTTAGCACTCATTCTCTCTCCTGCCACCCTGTAATAAGATGCCTTTTGCCATGATTTTAAGTTTCCTGACGCCTCCCCATCCACATAGAACTCTAAGTCAATTAAACCTCTTTTCTTTACAAATTACCCAGTCTTGGATATTTCTTCATAGTAATGTGAGAATGGATTAGTACCTCATCTTTCAAGAGAGATGCAGTATTTCCAAATTATAGGCCACCAACATGTAAGTGAAAATGAAGGAGACCAGAATAGAAATATTGTCATACTTCAGGTACAGCAGAGGTAAGTAGTGCTTTATGAAACTTTATGTTAGGGTATCCGTCTATGCAGTGTGTGTGTATTTGGATACCAATGTAAAAATATTACTTACTCGGGGTCATAGTCAAAAGTGTTTGCGGAGTGCTACTCAATAGGGCACAGCTAATTCAAATTATTTAATCTGGTTTTAAGAAAATTATAAATATCATAAAGGTTTTAGCTAAAGATTAATGCAGTCTCTTATGATTCTGAGTTGTTTTGGAAAATATTCAATATTGATTAAATAGTACTTGAGACTATGAAATGGTTGATATCACATGGTTAGTCTCACAGGATTCCTTTCAGCTTCCAGGTCAAAAAAATTGTGATATTATTTTCAGTAGCAACTATTGTTACATAAATCATAATTTTTTCAAAATAGAGGTAAAAAGTAATGTGTAATTGTTATATTTAATCAAAATCAAAGTAGTATGCCCAGTTTACAATTTTCTGCAGAAATAATCTTTTCCGTACCCATGTATAACCAGTTGATTATCACCTAACTTCTATACACTTCATATTTTTTTGATTTCAGTGACATAATATAAATTTATTTTAGTCCCCAAAGTGTGCATTTTTACCAGTACAAACTCCTAAAAGTGTCATTTCAAACATAATGATAACATTACTACCATAATATTATATTGTAACATAATATTATACTAGGTACATAGCTCTGAGCTATCAGCTACATTCATACTTCAAAAGATTATGAAGTCAACTCAGTAAATAGAAGAGTAAATGTCAGGCGATTTCTTTTATCACCATTTCCTGCAGAGATATGTATACTGCCTACTTTCTTGTTCTTATTTTCTAAAGAAAATAAATGACATGATTTTTTTAAGTAAATAGTCAAATTTATTAAAACCAACTACAAATTTTTATGCATGCATCTTGTTTATTAGAAAAACATAGTGATTTTGCAAATAAGGAAACTTTTATATGGATATTTGTTCTGCTTTTCCATATAAGATTTAGATGGAGCAGTAGGAATGCTACCTGTGGCCACGTTGAGAGGCCTGGTAATCAATCATTGCTTGGAACTTTGTATTTATATTTACAGCTAAGATTTCATTGCTGAATTTCACCCTTACACTACTAAAATAATAATCAGATCCCCAGAATGTATGCGCCAGAATTAAACAATTTTTTAATTCTCACTGTCCTTACCTGCCTCCTGATTCCATAGATAATGTGTATCTCTTCTAAAGTTAATCATCTTTTCTAAATTTTGCCTCCACCTATTTTCTAGAACTTCCACCTCTCTTTTCTGGGGACTTGTAAAAAACTGGTATAATACTTTCTGAGTAACTGACCATGAACAACATCTAAATAGGTTTTGTTTGTAATTATAACCTTGTTTTGTTTTGTTTTTAGAGAAGGAGTTTCACTCTTGTCCCCCAGGCTGAAGTGCAATGTCACGATCTTGGTTCATTGCAACCTCTGCCTCCTGGGTTCAAGCAATTCTCCTGCCTCAGCCTCCCAAGTAGCTGGGATTACAGATGCCCTCCTCCACACCTGGCTAATTTTGTGTGTGTGTTTTTAGTAGAGATGGGGTTTCACCATGTTGGCCAGGCTTATCTCAGAATCCTGACTTCAGGTGATCGCTTGCCTGGACCTCCCAATGTGCTGAGATTACAGGTGTGAGCCACTATGCTCCACCAATTATAATCTTTAGATATCTGTATGGTTTCAGTCCCTACCACTTCCTCACTATTCCTAGTTTCTGGGTTCTGTGTTTATTTTAGTTTGAGATTCCAGGTATCATTTTGTTAACAAGTTTAGTTCATGCCCATATTCATAACATTTTCTATCACATTCACCCCCACCCCCAATCTAAGCAACTGCCCTAATTTTTCTATTTAGCTTCAGAGTCAAGCTTTTTGAAAGTTTACTCTTATAAAATTTCTTATCTTGTTATTACTACACTTTATGTGTCGAACCATTTACAGTTTTGGAATGGCCCAGGTTATCTCTTTTATCTTTAAGTCTAATCAGTTATTATTCATTTTTAGAAAGATTCAGCTTGGGTAACATTGCCTCAAAAAAGTCACCCCTGGCATTACAGAAGTTAGTTTAGCGAGTGTGTCTCCACTATGCTCTCATAGTACAGCCTGTAACATAGACAGTTCAATTGGGTAATTATCCATGGATTTCCACCAAGGCAGGAGCTGTGATTTATTCAGAACTGTATCTTCTGTACTTTGTAAATTCCCTGCTATGTCCTGCACAAAACAATTATGCCAAAACAACAATAAAGTACTTACATCCTGCATATATTCACCTTCTTTGTCTACCCCAAGGTACAACTCAAATGCTCTCTTCTCCAGACACTTGTTGGGAAAGGTGGTGGAGGATGGAAGAAGTCTGAACTTCAGTTTCTTCATTTTCCAAATGAAGGACATAAAATGGTTTATATTTTTATTTCCATGTATATACTTATCAGGGAAGATTTGGAAGGATACTTAACAAAATATTAATCATCTCTGTTTTGTGCTTTTCTAAATTATTTGAATTTTTTAAAGAATCATGTGCTATCTTTATAAGAGCACAAAAATGTAGGGAAAATGTTTTAAATGGGTGAGTTTCATGACTGTAGGATTACTTCAAAATATAAAATACTATAATCGTATGAATAACAAGCCTTTCCTAGTCATGCCAGCCACTGGTAGTCTTTCTTCTTCTAAATCTCTGAAGAACATGTTGTCCTTATCTTTTTTATGATACCTTTGCTTTTTTATATAACTGATTTATGTGTCTTCCCCAGAAGACTGTGGGTACATTTTCAATAGCCTAGTCTATACATAAAGCTTCTCTTTTCACAATAAGCTACTTAGTTTATTTTTCTTCAAGCATAATCCAGTACCAGATTAGACATGGAGTAGATTAGTAATAATCTTGAGTAAGTCAGTTAAATTGATGTTCAATGTTATAATATTTTAATAGTTTTTTTTTTTAAATTGGAACAATGATCTCAGAATCAAGCCTAAAGTTTTGAAACTGGAAAATCAATTGCACCAAATTATCTCTAAGTTTGCTTACTATTAACCAGACCCATTTGTAATCACAGAATATGTAGGTCTGAAGAAATCTGGATTGTATTAATATTGGTGTATGTCCCTTCAGAATTTATGTTTTTATTTGTATTAATTTTATTTATTTATTTATTTATTTATTTGGTAAGCACATAAAATTTGATCTACCCTTTTTACCAGCCTTAAGTGTACCATGTAGTATTATCATTCCAGCATTAAAGTTCCAGCTTATCATTTTTAAATACAATGCTAAAGATATTATTTCTATCTTAATCATTAATTTTCTTGTGTTATTTTTAGAGGACATTTTCTAATGAATTTTTTACTACTCAGTCATTTCTCTTGTATTTCAGAGAAGGGAATGTGTATTTTTATTAACAACAAAACCCTGCTACAAAATTACCTGTACCAATATAATAACCTACTGTACAGCATTATGTTCTTTATTTAAAAAATATTAAAAAATTATAATTACGCCAAGTTTCTATTTTTGAAAAAGCCAAAATAATAATAGAAGATTTAGGCCTCTACATTGCCTAAAGTTGTAAAATATCCAAAACTAAAATAGAAAAGGATGTAATTAAATTACAAAAAGTTAAAATAATAAAATGAAATAATTTATTCTCAATCTGATCACCATTTTTATAACAGAGGCCATAGAACAGATTTATTCATTATGTTTGATATTTGTTTTTCTAGAATTAGGAAATAATATATTGGTATATCACATTTATATGAAAGGAGAAAATAAGAAATTTGCTTTTTTAAAATGGGTATTTCTGAGCACTCTTTTGGTCTCCTAACTTTTTCAACACTAGAGGGCAATATACTCTTGCTTTTTTTTTTTTTTGCAAAAATAGGCCAACAACACCTGTTTTCCATTGACAGGTTACTAAGTGCTAACTCCATGAGTCCAGAAAGTATAGGTAACTGGGCTCTCAGGATGAGCATCATGCTGTTGACATCAAGGAAAGATCAGAGACTCAATGTTGAAACACAAACTTTGCCACAATTACACACCAAATACATTTTGATCAATTTTCTTTTTTGCATTTATAATAAACGGACATTTTTATATTGCTGTGTGGTTCTCTGCTTCTGAAGTTTTATTTCTGTTTTTTAATATGCATCTTTTTGTTAGTATTGTGCACAAAAGAAGAAAAAATAAAACATCAACTCTGTTTAATATGTTGCTAATTTTTATGAATTTTTAAAATCTAAATATTTTTCTGAAAGAGAGTTACAATATCTATAATTCAAGCATATCTCAACAAATTGACACACTTGGTTTCAAATTACCGTTTATCTAGTATAAATTTATTTTATTTTAGATATATACAATAATATGCATTTGTTTTGGCAAAATAAATTTGCTTTTTCATTTTATATTTCTCTGTTATGCAAACATGCCTGTGCAATAATTTCATTTAAAAAAATGATAATTTTCTAAAAATTTGAATCTGCTCAAATGATTAATCATTTATATCTTAAGAATAAAAAAATCAGCAAAAAATGAATAATGCGAACAACTTATATACGAAAGATAAATGTGGCACAAAGATTTAGATTATCTCTCCATCTACTCCTCTTCTCAATTATGAGGTAGAAAGAAAAAAACATAAGAACTATATTTGAAATGACTTAAAATTGCAGTTACAATTTCCATTTAGGATGGCATTATGATTTATTTGCAAATGAAGCTTTCTGGATACCAACTTCTACAGCTTATAGTTATATCTTAGAGTTGTCACATTACGTGCTTCCATTGTAGTTTATCACTTACATGAGAATTGGTAAAAATCCATGTAAACATGCAGTTGCTTTGTAGATGATTTGAAAGATAATGGATCATTAGGAGGTTGTGCTTGCAATGAAGTTTGCTCAAATTAATCATTCTGAGTAAAATGCACATACATATATGTATATATAATCGACTTTATTTTTATTCATATTTTGAAATCTTTTCCAAAGTTGCTTTCCCTAAATAAGTCATTCAAATTTGTTGAAGTATTTTTTTTTGGTACTAACAAAGCTCGTTCAGTAACTATCACAGAATTTCTCATAAACAAGTACTAAATAACACTGTAATATAAGATGCAAACTATATAATTGGAATGCAAACATTGAGATGATTAAAGATAATACAAAAACAGTCCTTAATTAGATTTAGTCACATTACTCTACTAAAGTTATGGTTAAGGGCACATACACACACACAAATATCAGAAAAGTCCATTTTGAAAAGTGGCCATAAAGCAAATATTTCACAAGGCCATATCCCAGCAAGGCCCATATTGGGATCTGGGAGTTCTTTAAGTGCCACTGTTACTGTTTTCCTTAAAACATGGATTAGGTGAAGACCACTAACCTAAAAGATATTGTTCTGGACCCATTTATTCACTCATTCACTAGCTTCTGATTCAAAGTCTGCTAGAGGTATTTCAGATTAGCTGCTTTCAGTAGACATGCCCATGACTTGGCTGTGAGGAGTCTGGGAAACAATTATTTGATATCTGTATATGATGTGGAAACTCATACAATCATATATTTCTCAAATATAAGAAGTATGTTCAAGTTGCTGTATATAAATGAAGTTTAAAACATGATAAAATGTGAACTAATCTAAATGAACTTGAGTATAGAAAATGATAATAATAAAACCTTGAGGAATTAAAGTCAAACGAAAGTCTAATTGAAATAAATAAGAACAATTTTATAAATATACTAAGGGAATAAATGCTGTATTTTCTGAGATGATACTAACATCAATTGACTTCATATATTGGTAAGGTAAGTATGTATAATGTGATCTAGTGAAACCAATAAAGAATATAACTATCTATATTCTTCAACCTCAAAACTAGTATTGAAGAAAAAATAAAATGAGAGAAAACTAGTCAATTAAACAATTGTAGTAGGAAACCTATAGCATGTAAGACTAATAGAAAACACAAAACAAGTAGGTCTGTTTAGGTTAGTAACTATGTTAAAACTAAATTAACTAAATTATATTTTAAAAACAAAAATTTGCATATTGACTAAAAAATCCAAGTATATGCTGATTACAACTGACATAAAATAATTATGAAAGTATGAAAAAAATGCAGAAATCATTTCGTAAGGATAGAAAGTTCAGTTGACCAGGGAGACATTACAATTTAAACATGCATGCGTTCAGTATCATGGCCTTAACTTTACAAAGCAAAAACAGGCATAACTACAACAAAACGTTTATAAATTCCCAATCACAGAGTAAGAATTCGTACCATTTTTGAAGAATAATTTTACCATAAAAGTGGATAGAATATTAGGAAGAATAACAAGACCTAAATAACATGACTAACAAATTTGGTCTAAAAGACATACTTAAAATATGATCCCCAAGACCTGTAAAATATGTAGGGAATTTGGGAATACTTACAAAAACAAATCATTCCAAGCACCAAAGGAAATCTCAACACATTTTAAAGAGCTAAAAATCAGATGGAGCATATGCACTATGACTGTAATGCAATGTACTCAGCAGCTAATAACAAAATAACATTAAAATTCTCCTTTATTTAAAATTTAGGAGGCATAATTAAAAACAATTCTAAATAAGATAGGAGTAAAACAAATTTAGAGTTTTAGAAGCATGTACCTGAAAAAGTTCTGAAAATAAATAAGCTAATAATGTAAACATTCATCTGGAAAGCTAGGAAAAAGCAGTAAAGTAATAAAAAGATGGTAGAAGGAAAGAAATACCAAAGATGAGCAGAACACAATTAGATAAAAAATACAATAGAGAGAAAAATAAAGCAAGAAGCTGATTTTTTTTAAACAGCTAATCAATTTGACAAACCTCTGCCGACATGAAGATAAAACAAGATAAAGCAAACATAACTGATGAAAATGAGAAAGAAAACTACATCTACTTCAGACATTAAAGGATAAAAGAAACTTATTAATGAATTTATAACAAATATTTTAATCTTAAATGCATTTAAGTTTACAAAGTTCTTATAAAATATTGTTTTATTAAAATTTAAGATTTAGAGAAGTCTCAAAATGAATAAAGCAAAATAGAATTTGAATAGTCAAAAATATATCCAGAAAGAAACCTCCAGTCACTGATGTCACCAGAAGATCCCATCAAAGCTTCAAAGAATAACGTAATTCCAATCTAACATAATCTGTTTTCAGAGAAATGGTAAGAGTAATAGCTGTCAACCTGATTTTATGAGACTAACATAATCTTGATAGTAATAACTAATAAGCGACAATACAAAAAAAGCAAATCACAAACAACATAATTCATGAATTTAAGAGGTAAGAATTATGAATATAAGCCAAACCAGTTATTTATAAGAAGAATACAACAGAATGACAAAGTTGGAAGCAGCCATTATGAGTTGAATTATTTTCCCCCAAAATTAATAGGTTGATTTTCTAACCCCCAGTATCTCAGAATGTGACCTTATTTGGAAATAGGATTGTTGCAGTTGTAATTAGTTAAGCTGAGGTCCTGCTGTAGCAGGGTAGGTCCCTAATCTAATATGACTGCTGTCCTCATAGAGGGAAGAAAGGTGACAGACAAGTGCACAGGGAGGATACCACAAGCCAAGGAACTACCAGAAGCCAGAAGAGAGGTCTGGAACAGATCCTTCCCTACCATCTTCAGAGGGAGCATGGCCCTGTTGTCACGTCGATCTAGAACTTCTAGCCTCCAGAACTGTGAGACAACATATTTATGTTGTTTGAGCCACTCAGGTTTTAGTGCTTTGTTATGGCAGCCCTAACAAACTAATACTGTATCTGTGGATTGCAAAGTTAGTTGAATTTCTAAAAATTAATCAAGGCTTCCAACACAATGTCAGACACAGCTGTCTATCAAGAATTCCAGTCCCTCTTTGCATGTTCCCACCTCATTCAAACCTTAAGCATGATCATTGCTACAGGTATTGAGCTCCTCATGTATTAACTCATCACACAGGACCTTCACAACTTCCATCATAATGCCATTTATCACCGGCCATATCAGTTACCAAAGACACTCAGCACTCCAAGGACTTTCCTTAACCACCTAGCTAATACTTTTTGTGATCCTGTTCCCTACCCTCTCTATTTCTTGAAATCTTTCACTGTGCTTAGCATAAATCATGGTTAATCATCAGAAAAAGTATTTTCTTACATAGTGAAATGATTCTCCAAGAGTTTTCTTCATCTTCCTAGCTGTAACTGAAACCTGGCTCCCTTCTTAGGACCTCAGAGCTCTCTGGTATGTATTTTATCTCCCAGTTATTCTACCACTGGGTAAGGAAATTGGCTAGATGTCCTTTTTATTTCTCATTGTCACTTCTAGCCTATTTTTCTTTTATACTCCCTAAAATCCTCTGACTTTTCATCCTATCATACCACCAACCTCTTGTCTTTAAAGCAATCATCAACTAGTGCCTGGGCTAAAGTCCTTTAATCCTAGAAAATCTTATCTTTTAGAAAACCCATGCTTTTGAAAAGTACTCATGCATAATTATTGGTAATAAAGATATCCATAGGAATTATTCTTCCAACACTATAGAAATTTTATGCATCCTCTTAAATATTCTTTTATTTCTCCCTACCATTGTTGCCAAGTCTAATGGTCATATGCTAGGTCTTTTCATTATAATTACTAATTATATAATTGTAAGCAATTAATAATATTTCATACATTGTGCTATCCAGTCACAATCTTCTCTTTTGCTCACTTCACCTATTAACCAATCTTCAACAATATTTCAAACCTCTAAAATCTTTAAGTCATTTATTTGTCCTTTAACTTTACACACACACTCTCTCTCCTGGCCTCACGATCCTCCTCACTCAGTTTAAATTCCATAATCAATTATTATATTGATTCTATTTTATATCCTCTCAAATCATTTTACACTTTTATTTCATGATGCACATTTTTTAAAAACAAAACTCACTAAATCCCACTGTCCATCAAATCTGTGCTTGCAATTCTGATAATGGAAAGAACATTACCCCACTTACTTAAATTCATGATCAATAACCTCAAATGGGCCTTTAATTCTGAGAGAAATCTTGCTATCCCTTTTTAGTTCATTAACTATCTTTTCTCCTAGATAATTGTTTCATATTTTTCTCTATCTTCAAACTTCTAACATTTCCTTCCTTTTCATTACACTCATCTAATAATCTTGCTTCCTATTTCATAGAGAACACAGTAGCAAGCAGAAAAGAATTTTCATAAGCACCCATTAAACACTTATTCACTATGTGAGGGTGTGTTCTCTTTAGGATGAGTTACCCGTTCTAGCTAAGGACAACCCTCCACTTGTTCACCAGTTCTAATGTGTTATCACTTACTCATTGAAGAAGATACTGCTTCAGTAATCCTTTTCTCTCTCCCTTATAGTAATATTTTCTTTCTTGACTAAAATATTCGTTCTAACATACAAATATTCTATTATGATTCGCTTACCTTGCAATCTATCACTATATTTCGTCTCTGCCTACAGCAAAACTATTTGAAATGCTAAGTCCAATTTTATATAGGACCTACTCGAATCAGGCTTACCATCACCACTTCATTGTCATTTACTTTATAAATGCCACCAATCAGCTTCATGTTGTAAAATCCAGTTATCGATTCTTGCTCCTCATCTCATCTTACTTTACCTATAAGCAGCATTTTGTAGCCCCGATCACCCCTCAACCACACAGAAACTATCTTTAATCAGCTTCCAGGAAACCATCTATTTGTGTTTCTTTATAACTTAGTCACAGTTTATGCTTTTTCTTAATCCTTACCTTCTAAATGTGGAGTTCCCCAGGGCTTACTCTTCAGTCCTCTACTCATTTCTATTTACATTCACTTCCTTGGGCTCTCTTACGATGTCCTGGTTTTAAGTACTATTTATAAAGTTGACTACAAAGTTTACATTTCCAGCTGAATATATTACCAGCTCCTATTTGTTTATCTAATCACATGCATGATATTTTCACTGGAAAATCTAATGAGCATTTCCAACTTAAGTGAGACCAAACCTGATTGTCTGACATTTTCCTTAATCCTGAACTTATTCTTCCCACTGTTTCTCCATATAAGTAAATGATGCTTCATTTTTTAATTTGCTTAGGGACTCTCTTTCTCTCTATCTCTATTGGGACTGGTCATTGACTCTTCTCTTTCTTTCCCACCAGACATACCAGATATTCCATCCACTGGCTCTACCTATAAAATATATCTTAAATCTGAACATATCTTAACAATTCCCACGGCTACTATCTCCATACAAATTAGCATTATTTTTCCAGTGGATTATTGAAATTTCTTTCTAATTGATATCTGCCTCAGCCCTTGCTCCATATCAGTTTTTTCCAATATATTGCCCAGGGTTCTCATTTTACAATGCAATTAAAGTTATGTCTTTCCTCTGATCAACTCCCCACTACTCAAATCAGCCCTAATTTTACTCAGAGTAACAATGAAATCCACAGAATGGTCCACACAGTTCTACCAAGTATTCTACACATCTTCCCTACTGGACCTCTCTATATTCTCTGAACATGCTGTGTTCTTTACAGATGTACGTCTAGGCTTCTGTACTTCCTGTTTCTTCTTGCCTTGAATACTTGCCCCGAGATACAAACATCGTATATGTCCTCATTTCTTATAATCTTTTATTCAAATGTAATGGATATAGCTTCTTCCGGTTTCCTTGTCAAAATTGCAAGCTTCCTCTTCACACTTCCTAACCTCTCCTTGGCTGTGTGTGTAATATTAACAATCTATTATATCATATATGTAATATTACATTTCTTCTTGTCTATCACTCCAATTAGAATGCAAACTCTTTGAAAATGGAATATTATTCTGTTTTGTACCTTTTATTCCTAGTTCCTATATCTCTGTTTACAAAGGATTAGTAAGAAATTGGATTGAAAATGTAGGTAGGTACCAGAAAACCAAAAGGTCTTATTCAAATTCTAGAGTTTAAATTTTCTTAAAATTGAACAACTATTGAAATACTTCAATATGAAGACTGACATGGTAAATGTTGCTTTTTAGAAAGTTATCTTTTGAGGGACTAAGATGATATATTAAAGCCAGGAGGTAGGAGACCAGTTAATAATTAGTTACAATAGTCTAGAGGAAGACCTAAAAATAAAAATGTAGATTAAAAAGAGTACGCAAAGTATATTTGGAAAACAAAAGACTCACAGCCACCAATTCAATATTAAAGGAGAATAACCAAGTTGGAGGACTGACACTAACAAATTTCAAGATTCAAGATTTATTATAAAGATATAGAAATCAAACAGTGTGATAGTCATGAAAGAGTAGACCAGGATAGTGAACCCAAAAATAAACTCACAAAAATATGCTCAACTAATTTTTTTCTTTTTTTTGTTTTTTAGGCAGTTTCCCCTTCTGTCACCCAGGCTGGAGTGCAGTGGCAAGATCACAGCATGGCTAATTGCAACTTAGACCTCCTGGGATCAAGTAATCTTCTCATCACAGCATTCTCTATAGCTAGGACCACAAGCACGTGCCATCACATCTGGCTAATTTTTTTTAAAATATATATTTTGTAGCAACAGTGGTCTCACTATGTTACCTAGGCTGGTCTTGAACTCTTGGGCTCAAACAGTCCTTTCATATTGGCATCTGAAAATGTTGGGATTACAGATATGAGTCACCGTGCCTAGACATCAATTGATTTTTCACAAAAGAACAAAGGCAATGCAATGCAGAAAGATTAGTCTTTTCATTATCCCTGCTTGTACAACCAAACATCTATATGCAAAAAAAGTGATCTACACACAGACCTTATGACCTTTTTAATATTTACCTCAAATGAATTATAGACCATTTGTAGATGTGACGTACACTTCTTTAAATGTAAATGGAAAATGCCTAACTATAAGACTGTTAGAAAGTCATATAGGAGAAACTCAAGATGACTTTGGTTTTGGTGATGATTTTTATACTCAACATCAAGGAAACAATCCGTAAAAGAAAGAATTGATAAGTTGAACATTATTAAAGTAATAAACTTTTGTTCTGTGGCAGACACTCTAAAGAGAAAGATGGCAAGGTACAAACTGGGGGGAAATATTTGCAATAGTCATATCTGATAAAAAACCGTTATCCAAAATATGCGAAGAACTCTTAAAATTCAACAGTAGAAAAACAAGTAACCCAATTCAAAAATAAGCAAAAGACCTAAAAAAATACCTCCTTAATTAAAAAACACAAATGGCCAGTAAGCATATGAGAAGATCATACACATCATATGACACTGGGGAGTTACAAATTAAAATATCAATGAGATGCTAGTACACACCTTTTAGAACGGTTAAAATCTGAAACAGCTAAAACAATGACAACACCAAATGCAGGGGAAGACATAGAACAATAGGAACTCTCATTCATTGCTGGTGGGAATGAAAAATGAAACAGCCACTTTACAAGACAATTTGGCAGTTTCTTACAAAGCTAAACATAGTCATATTATCGAGCAATCATGATCCTTGGTATTTACCCAATGAGTTAAAAATTTACATTCACACAAAAACTCGCACACAGATGTTTTATTGCAGCTTTATTTATAGATGCCAAGGCTTGGAAACTACCAAAATGTCCATCAGCAAGTGAATGAATACAAAAACTTTGGTACATCTGTACAATAAAATATCATTCAGCTCTAAAAATAAATGATCTATCAAGCTACAAAAATACATGGATGAACATAAAATGAATATTAGTAAGTAAAATAATCTAATCAGAAAAGGCTATCTATATTCTATATGATTCCATTTATATGAAATTTAGAAAAGGGCAAAACTATGGAGAGAGTGAAAACAATTGGTGGTAGCAGGTTTGGGAGCAGGGAGAGAGGGATGAATAGATGGAGCACAGGAGATATTTAGGGTGGTGAAATTATTTTGTTTGATACTGTGCAAATTAATACATGATTAAAAAGTAATGACAATACAACATTTGTCAAAACCCATTGGATATAAAACACCAAGTGTGTGCCCTGATGTAAACTATGGACTTGGAGTGATAATGACATGTCAATGCTGGTTTCTTGATTGTGGAAGATGGTGGTGGGGAAGGTTGTATATAGGGAAATAGGGAAAGTTTTTGTACTTTCTGCTCAATTTTTGCTTGGAACCTTAAACTGCTCTAAAAGTTAAGTCTATTCAATAAAAGAGCAAGCTGTTTAATGACATTTATACACAACTTTCTAGGTCTTATAAATTTGTATCCCTATGTGGGCTACTATTACAGATGCACAGTAGGATACACTTAAGAAGCACAGTTTAAGAGCCACAATAACTTATTTAAAAGGAATCCTGTCCTTCACGTATATTTTCTTAATAACATTAAATAGTCGATTCATAAGACAAAATGACACGTCTAAAATGTCTGATTCTCTACTCTTCAATTTCCCTGCACCCCAAAGCAGGGAGGATTTCTGGAAATCTTCCCATTACAGTTCTTCCTTTCTGACAAATGCTTCACTCTTTTTTTTCCTCCTGGTCCTCTCACCTCATTTCTCTAAGTTCCTTCTCTAGTGAAAATTGACCTCACATTCAGAAAGCAAGATGCCCTTATCTTTAATGGGAAGTAGAAAGGGTGGATGGTCATGCTGTTTGTTAAAGATACAAGGTTGTGAATAATATCATGTGAATTATTTTTGTCCTGTCGCATAAGAAATAGAATTGTCATGACTTGGTGATTGATTAGATGTACAGAGGGGAAAAAAAAATCACTCAAAGCTTTTAGGCTTTCGCAGTCATTTGTTTAATATTGATTAAATGCTTTCTAATCACCAGATGCACTATCCATCCGACCAACATCGTCTCTACTCTTCAAAAGCAATGGAAGTTTATTCTTTGACATATTCTATGACATAAAATGGTAATTGCAATAAGTCATGATAGGTGTAATAGTAGGGAAGATGCAAAGTTATTTAGAAGTAGAGAAGTGTGAAGAGAAAATGAGTAAATTGTAATATATCATTTTTGAAAAGTCTGTGAAAGATCCAAAAGAGAAATGTCCAGTAGTTTGCTAAATAATAGACATGGAATTTAAATTCTTTGCAGGAAGTGTAAGTTAAAGGACAGAAAAAAACTGATATTGAATAAGATCACTGAGGAACAGGGTGCATGGTGAGATGAGAGATACTTGCCATGAAAATCTTAGGAAATAACATTAAATAAGATGTGTTTGTGGAAGAGGGTTGTAGAAGTTGTAGGCAAAGGATAAAAGTATTTGTGATCAAAACTGAATGTTATTTATGAATCAAGAAATACAACACAAAATTCATCTTGAATTTGTCAATCAAGAAAATACTGGTGGTGATGTCAAAGCAATCCAATGGTACAGTGAAGTCAAGTAAAAGATTAAAGTGAGTTGAAAACAATCTGGTAGTGAAGAAGCTGAGAACAGTTGTAAGAAAAAGAAAGGAAAGTGAAAGAGTTAATAGGAATTAACTCTTGAAAAATATATGCTTATTAGCAAGTGAGAACTCTGTAAGTGATATGAGATTTCAGAGATAGTGAAGATTCCCGTGGACTGATGTCAGGAGACAGGTTAGAGAGGGAAATGTAAATTGTTTTAATCATTAAAAAATGATAGAATTTAGATTTTAAGGAGAAAAGAGAGATTTGAAAAAGAAAACACATTTTCCTAGTGGACACAAGGAGAGGAGCATCACACACTGGTGTCTGTTGGCAGGAGGGACTAGGGGAGGGACAGCGGGATTTAGGGAGGTTGGGGAGGGATAACATGGGGAGAAATGCCAGATATAGATGACAGGCGGATGGAGGCAGCAAACTGCATTGCTATGTATGTACCTATGCAACAATCCTGCATGATCTGCACATGTACCCCAGAACCTAAAGTGCAATAAAATATATATTTAAAAAAGAGAAAGAAAGCACAAGTCTAGGACAAGGAAGGGAAATGACATGATCAATTTTGTCCTTAATATTACAACAGCATATTCATTTTCTGTGCTTTTCTGTATACACTTAAGTTAAATCAACTTATAGCCAGCAGCAATAAAATAATTACCATCAACTGATAATTGCTTTGGTTTAGCTCAATAATCATTATTTAAAACCGTTATTATATTTAGTATTGATTTGCCCCCTTGCTAATTGTCTCAGTAGACAATCATGGGAGCAGTTATCCATGAAACATAAAATGCTCATTTGACCCTTGTATTCTTACAGGCACAAAACTATAAGATTTAGAGACAAGTGAATGAAACTAGAATGTAGAAATTTGCTACTTGACTTATGCATAAATAAAGGAGAGAGAGAGAAAAATAAATTGCCTAATATTTAATATTAAAGTTTAATTTCAAGAAATCACAAAAGAAGTTATTAAAATATCAATGAGAGCAGTAATCAAATTTTCCATTGTTTTTAATGTAAATTTAGTGCTACTAATAGTATTGCAATTATATTCACAAGTTACATTAATATCCAGTCTCTTAGAAGCTATATTTGTAATATTTTAATTATTCTGCTTCTGAATTTAGGTAAGCAGTCACTTCCATCACCATAAATGGAATCTGCCGCATCAGATGTATAACAAAAGATACCGTCTCTTAAAATTCATGACACTGACTTTCTTTTTTCTTTCTTTCTTTCTTTTTTTTTTTTTTTTTTTTTTTTTGAGATGGAGTTTTGCTCTTGTCACCCAAATTGGAGTGCAATGGCACGGTTTCAGGTCACTGTAACCTCCACCTCCTGGGTTCAACTGATTCTCTTGGAGTAGCTGAGATTACAGGTGATCACTGCTGTGCCTGGGTAACATTTTTAAAATTATACTTTAAGTTCTGGAGCACATGTGCCGAACGTGCAGGTTTGTTACATATGTATAGATGTGATATTTGCTGCACCCATCAACCCATCATCTACATTAGGCATTTCTTCTAATGCTATCCCTCCTGTAATCCCCCACCCACCGACAGGCCCCAATGTGTGATGCTCCTCTCCCTGAGTCCATGTGTTCTCATTGTTCAACTCCCACTTATGAGTAAAAACATGTGGTGTTTAGTGTTCTGTTCCTGTGTTAGTTTGCTGAGAACAGTTTCCAGTTTCATCCATGTCCCTGCAAAGGACATGAACTAATCCTTTTTTTTATGGCTGCATAGTATTCCATGGTGTATACGTGCCACATTTTCTTTATCCAGTCTATCACTGATGGGCATTTGGGTTGGTTCCATGTCTTAGCCATTGCAAATAGTGCTGTAATAAACTTACATGTGCATATGTCTTTATACTAGAATGATTTATAATTTTTTGGATATATATACCCAGTAATGGGATTGCTGGGTCAAATGATACTTCTGGTTCTAGATCCTTGAGGAATCACCATACTGTTTCCCACAATGGTTGAACTAATTTACACTAATTTTTGTATTTTTAGTAGAGCCAGGGTTTCACCATGTTGGCCAGGCTGGTCTTGAACTCCTGACCATGGGTGATCTACCTGCTTCAGTCTTTCAAAGTGCTGGCATTACAGACATGAGCCACTGCACCCAGCCCCAATGACTTTCTTATCTAGAGACACTTATAGTGAATATATTAATGCCATCCAAAAATTTGGATCACATTTGGGTGATACAATGAGAGTCTGTTATCTAGTTTATAGAGAGGTCTAGGAAGATGTTTTTCAGTATGCTACCTTACTATCAAGAAATTATCTATGTGACAGTCTGTAATGCTGACTTTACTCTGCTGGTGATACAAAATAAAATGTTTCTAAATTGTTACTTTAAATCTGGAATAGAAAAAGTTGTAAATTTTAATTATCAAATTTAGTATTCAAAGAACTCAAAGGATGAATGAACGAAGAATTTAATATCCAAAGAAGTAAAGTGAGCAGTCCACTGTTACACAGCTAATATGAACACACATTTTTAAATTAATTCTAAATCTCCTCTTTTATTGCCTCTGCTCTATGTTGGTACCTTAAATATCATGAAGTAAAATTATCATCACTGTGCTCAAGACTTATAAAAGAATTTTATTGAAATAGGCAATGCTGATATTTTCTTTTGATTTTTTTATTTTCTAACTATATATTTTATATACCTTATAGTTAAAATTTCCACCTTTTGTTTACTACAGAGCATTCTTAATTTTACACAACACACAAAATGATGGGATTATCCTTTATCATAAGAGGCATATTCCACTCTATTTCACAGGTACATCTGCTATTTTAAATTTCCTTTTATTTTATGTTATTTTATCTTTTAGAAACTAATAAATAAAACACCAGCTTGGATAACAAGGATAGTAACATGTAACATGGATAGTAACATGTAACTATATCCTGTATAGAATATTATTCTTCCACCAAAAACTAATTCAGGTTACACAATTCTCAAAAATTAGAAAAGCATGATAAAAACTCAAGAGAAGAGCTTTGGAGTGATTTCACATATTCTGCTACTTGACAGAGACAACATTTCTTGAGATGTTCCTATTTTAATACTTGATGACTGGCATCTAGAATTATCACAATAGTTACTTATGGATGCTTTAAAAGAATACTAGACACTGTACCAAAATAATTCACTTAGCAATGTTGTTCGGTAAAAAATACTGAGAGATTTAGAAATGTGAAATATAGTGTTGATATTCAAAATATATTTTGAGAAAAAAAGAAAAAGTGGTCTTGTTTTACACGTGGAAACCATGAGATCAATTTAAAATTTATCAGCACATTTGTGGCAACTTAGAATATAGTTTATATCTTTTTACTCTCAGTCTAGGTCAACATTAGTGATTAATAATTTAAAGTAGTGTATTATGTTTTCCAAATTACTTTTGTGGAAGGAATTACTACAGCCTTAAGTAAGAGACAGATGGTGGCCAGGAAGGTTTCTTGTGTTTTTATTGTGTCACTACAAGAAATGTGTATAAAGACTTCAGAATAAATACTCTCTTCACCTACCTTCCTGCTCTGGCAGTTGGTTGGAAGACCAGCTAGGAAATATTTGCATTTGTCTTTATCCTATCCAGCTGTAGTTTCTGAATCTTTGTCTTTGTCCTCTTCGAATTCCATGTTTCCGCTTACTCCAGCATGTCAGAAAATCAAGGAAAACTGTTTGGCCCTTTTTCTAACTTTTTTTCCCTTGGGATACAGTATGTTTTCCTGAAAATTTTTGAATGTTAGTTAATTTTCAAGGTCATGATGAATCACATTAAAATGTTGGTGAATGAAATTTGATCCTTGAAGTTAGATGGAATGTTATTAATATTAAAATATATGATAAACAATACAGTAGAGACAGTAGAAAAAGGTGACTTAGATCATTATCTCCAAGTGAAAAAAATTGGAAACAGTCAATACTAATCACTTGGGTTACTTTAAATCAGTATAAAATGTCACATTGCAGGCCAAAGTCAGAGTACTGACACATGTAATTAAAACTTGATACTAATTTAAAATCTCTTGTTTCCCACTTTGTACTAGAAATTTTGGGCTTATTGTCACATTTAGCTGTCTCAGCAAGTCTATGAATTACTATTACCCCATCCAAGATCATGAACCTGAAGCGGGGAAGAGTTAGGTTTTTCAAGGTTCTATCATGAGTCAGGGCAAAGCTAGGCTTGGAATCCTGATTTTGTGGAAACCAAGGTTAACACCTGCCTTCCAATATGTAACAATATAATCTCATCTTTAAACTAATTCACATTTGTTTACATGAAGGCTTCTACAAAAAGTCATTATAATTAAGTCAATCTCTGCATTCCTTAAAATTTAGAAGTTTATGGAAAGCAAAAGTATTTTTCTTATTCATTCCTCTAATGTTGACATGTTTTCTTTCCTGGACTGGCTCAAAAGAACAGTACATTAAAAAATAAACTGTCACTTAATAAATTTATTATTTCATTTTCTTTATAAAATTGTACATCTTGTAAATAATTCTTTTATGAAAATTTGCTTTTTGACTCTAGAGCATATCCTGAGTAATACATTTCCACTGTGTAATTTTACCCAATTGTTATTTACTTGAATTATGTTGACCAGTCTTCCAGCCAACTGCTAGAGCTGGGATTTTGGTGGGCAAAGTGTTCACTCTAAAACCTTTGTCCATACTTCTCATAGTGACACAAGGAAAAACAACAAGAAACCTTGGCAGCCAGCCTTTATCTTCTACTCAAGGCAAAAATTCCTTCCACAAAAGTCTTCTGGACATGCAGCATTCCAGCCTGTGTTGGTTGCTTTGATTGAGTGGAATCTCACTGATTTTTAGTATTGTTCTACCAGACATTGCATAGAAACAACTTCTATATCTTTCATAGCTTAGTCTGTTAGTGTCACATAATATAAAACAAATTCCCCTCTGATAAAAAAGTATTCAATATATAAAGGCAACTGTACTTTTCTCTCTTAGCCTTTTCTCCTTTAAATATTACTGGGTTTTTCAGTTATTACTCATATAGCATAGTTGCCAGATGTTGTCTTACATTTTACATTAATCAAACCCTTGATATCTATTGATTATTGGTCAAGCACTCTCTAAGCATTCCTGCCATCAAAAAGCTTTCGGATAAATGGGAAGCACTGATACACATATAGCAATTACATCATAAGGTAATAAGTGCCATGATGGAACTGTGTGGGGGTAGTGCAAAAATATCTGGTTCACCATGGGGGAAGAGGAAAGTCAAAGAAGGCTGCTATTCATACAAGGCATGGGGAAATAGAATGATGAACAGGCCAAATAATGTCAGACTTGTATTAAATAGGATTACAGATAACTCTTTCCTTGATGTTGACACTATGGTTCTATTATGCGTTGTAAGTTCGTATTAGAATTGTATTAGTGTCATCAAACTTTTGGTTCTTGTTAAGTTTGAGGTAATTTTATAATTGGAGAAATTAAAAATACAGAAAACAGTCATCTCTTGTTATAAGGATTGGTTCCTCCCCCAAACCTTCCAAGACCGAAATCCAGAGATACTGAAGCCTCTATATAAAATGGCATAGTATTGCATAGAAACAACACAAATCCTCCTGTATACTTTAGGTCATTTCTAGATTACTTATAATACCTAATACAATGTGAATAATATGTACATAGCTGTTATACTGTATTATTTAGAGATTAATGTCAGGAAAAAATGCCTTCACGTGTTTAGTACAGACACAAACATCTATTTTTTTAAAGTATTTTTTCAATTGCACTTACTTGAATTCACAGATGGACCCACGGATACTAAGAATTACATTGATCTTCTTTATTTCATTATGTTAGGTCCATCATTACAACCAATTGAGGATGTTGTAGAATATTGGTTCTTACCCCCACCAATTTGGGAGAATGAGATAGGGAGCCAGCTCCTCTGCTGCCTCAGTTTTAATAATAGAATTGAGACCAGGCACAGTGGCTCTTGCCTATAATCCCAGTACTATGTGAAGGTGAGGCAGGAAGATTGCTGAGGCCAGGAATTTGAGGCCAGCCTGGGCAACATACCAACACTCCATCTTTACAAAAAATACTAATAATAAAATTAGCTGGGTGAAGTGATGTGCACCTATAGTCCCAGCTTCTTGAGAGCCTGATGCAGAACGGTGCTTGAGCCCAGGAGTTTGAGGTTGTAGTGGGCTACAATTGCTCCACTGCTAAACTCCGTCTCTAAATAAAATTAAAGAAGGAAATAAATAGCATTGAATTTCAGGCTATGAGAAAAAATTTTAAAAACCAATAATTTGAGATAATTTATGCACATAATACTTTTTAATACTTAGAACTATAAAGAATAGAAGCAAAGGTGAGAATTCTATTTTCTAAAATGAATTAGTTTTTCTACTTCCCAGAGAAAGTAACACTAAGAGTGTGGCCTGTCTTAAATTCTCCCAAACAACTTCACAGACCTGAGGAGGATAATCAATAGAATTAGCTTGTCACCAAATTCAGCTTGTCACCTTGCGAATTACAAGAAATTGCTACTCCTCATCACATTTTTCTGCAAGATAAAATAATAATAATGTTACTCGATTTGACATGTATGTTTCATATAGATTTTCTGAGATTCTGCCTTATAAGAAAGGCATTTCCTGACCAGCCCTATCACTTTCACATACAGCTTTTAATGCACCACCTTGACTCATCCTTAGAGCACTCACAGCCACTATGGTGGGGTGTTTATTTACTTACTGTCAGTTTTATAGCATGATAATATAAGCCTCCTGAGAGCTATTCTGTTCACTCTAGTAACTTGGATGGTGTCTGACACATATTAAAATTAATAGAAAATAATATTTATTATAATTATTGTTATGAACATTATTGAGCAAAAGTAAAAAAGTTATTTTTCTGTCTAAGGTGAAAAATATGTCCAGACAGAGTAATTTATGTTCTGAATTGAGTTCAACCTCAATTGATCAATTTTGGCATTATTCCTATGGTTATCTACAAAATGTCCTATTCCAAGGAAAGAAAATTCAAAAACTGAGATATCAGGAACCATAATACTTTAGATAAATTGGTAGTATATTTTATTAATTGTGTTTTATTTTACTTACTACAGTACACAAAATCTCAAATGAATTGACATAACTATTAGTGAAAGGTTGGTTGAGAAACCAAATTTAAATTCTGATTCTAATTATTCACTTGCACTTTAATGAATAGAATTAGGACTGTTATATGCATTCACAGGAGCATATGCATCTCTGCATCTGTTACCTTTCCTTGTATTAATCTTTAGTGATGCTATATTTATTTCTGAGCTTTAAATGATTGTTATGTGGCATGAAAGAGTATTCAGTACATCAAGAAGAAGAGCTCTTTTGAGATGTCTGATGAAATATGACAAATTCTGTGGATCAGCGGTTTACAATTGAATTTCTGATCCAGGATGGAATCAAGCCAAAGCATCTAAATGTGCGAAATCACTTTCCCTTCTCTCTTTTTTTTCCACTAGCATGGCAGTTGGCCTTTGGGCTGCAGATAAACATTGATGTATTTAAACTACTAGATATAAAAACAATCTAAGGGATTTAAAATTTCTGTAGAATAATTATTTATATTTATTATTATTACTTTATTCTTTTACCACTAAGGTGTATTTGCTATATGGAAAAGATGTGACTAATATTAAAAAGGGAGCATAGGAAAAGGGAGCAAAGAATTCTACTTAAATAAATTTAGCAAATTAAATGGAAATTTATAGGTAGAACAGTCCACATTTTAAGGTTGATATCACTATTTCTCCAAAATAAACTTCCCACCCTATTTTACTTGTCCTCTATTGCTTACTGTGGTTTAACCTACTGTTTCTCTTCATTTTCCCCACTTTGTGTTCAAACCAGATCTTTAGATTAGTAATTGCTGCAATACTAAAAATGAGTGATTTGCTTTCAAATTATGCAAGGGAGCATGTAAGCCAAAGTGGCAAAATGAGTAGAAAAAAAAGGAAGGAAGGAAAAAGGGAGGAAGGAAGCAAAAAAGACAAGAGGAAGGTACGAAAGCAAGAAGGAAAGAAGGAAGGAAGAGAGGAAGGAAGGAAGGAAGGAAAGGAGGGAGGGAGGAAGGAAGGAAGGAAGGAAAAAAGTAAAATAAGAAGTGAGGAAGAGAGAAAATAATGAAGAAAAATAATAGGAAAAGAAAGATAGAGAAGGGAAGGGAAAGAAAAAATAAGTAAAAGAAAGAGAGAAAAGAAAGGAGCAAGGGAAAAGTGATTAAGGAAGCATTTCTCCATTTACTTTGTACTTGAATATAGCCACCTTGGCCAAGCTAACTTTCAGCTTCCACGTGGTTATAGTTTAAGATGCGTTCCATCAAGAACTTTTAAAAAGGAGGTTAAATATTTGAAATAAATAACAACATAAGTTCAATTGGTGAAATTTTCAAAATAGAGAAATTCCCCTAATTTGAGAACAAATGGAGCATGTGGCCACACATAAAACGCGTGTGTTTATTAGCTTGCTAAAATTGCTTTCTTCATTGAAATCTTCAAATATTTAAAATGATAATTTCAAAACAGAGTACAAATTGGATTTAGTACAGAAGTCCCAATTGTATAATTCACTAGTCATCACTTTTGTTTCTCGCCAGTCTTGCTTTTGTTTTCTAAGTACAGTATCAATTTATATTCTCAAGCATTCAGACATAGTTTTAACCCTTCTGTTTTTAAAAAACTTTGAACTAATTAAACACAACTGTTCATTTAGTGCCAATGAAGCATATTATCTCTTTTAAAAGATACGTCTAAAATAGCCTATGTATGTAAATGACCTCAGAGGGTCATTTGAAAGCCATTATTTAATCTGTCATATGTAGTTTATTTTATTATAACCTATTTTATGGCACGAATTTTCTGAATGCTGATGAATATAGACGAACTATAACAAGTCAAAGGAAATAAATACATTAAGTTATGTCAGCAAATATGTTTACCTGCAGGAATGAAGGGCAATTTACTATTCACATTTCAAAACAAATATTTTTGCCTTGAAATGCCTGCAGTTATCAATGAGTTTGGAATTCATTTTCAGACTATTTTGGCTTTTAAGGAAATCTGTTTTCAATTCAATATTATTTCTAAAAGAAATTTTAGATTTGTCACCTCTAGAAAGTGATAGTTTTTCTTAGACAACTGAGATAAAGAAAGCTTGGAAATAGGACTATCTCTATTAGAAATAACTGTATATATGTGTACACATTCTGCATTGCAAATAACACCTCTAACTTCTTAAGCTTGCTGAAAATAACTTTCAAAAATAGTGCATTTAACACCCTGCATAACAGCATAGCTGAAAGTTTCCTGAAGTGTTAAAGCAAAGGCTGGCTAGATGTTTTATCATGATGGTTGAAGGCAGTAACGTTGTGTCTCACACCTGACCCATTTCTCTCACTTCCTAAACTTCAAATAAATCAGCAGAAAACATGATTTCTTTTTTTCCTAGTTATGTGGGGGTACATAATGAGAGTTCACCTTGTGTTTGTTGTCTATTTGTCTACCTTCAGAAGATATATGCTACAACATGGTTTAGTATGCATACCTTTAATGTAAGTTTTACTAGGCCAAGTACTTTAATAGAACCTTCACATTTCTTTGTTTTGGCATGTATCCATGTGTGGCATTTCTGATCTCGCTGTCTCTCGATGATCATGGTTAGATGATGCATCTCATCTTTATTTCTTTTTCTTTCCTTGAATGTAAACTGTATTTTATAGAAGTTTGTACTTTATAGAAGTTATTTGCATTTTTTCAATAGAGCAACTTTTAATAAAGAAGAAACCCTTGTTACTTTAAAATTTAGCTCTACTTAGAAAATATATTTGTTCTTTAAATATCCCACGGTTTGTACTGGAGAAAAAAGTAACACTTCAGGTTAGACTGTAAACATAATGCATTATCAATGAATTTTAGCCCAGAAAGAATTAGCCTTCTGGGTGCACAGCTTCTCTGTCTTGGCTTCCAGCCAGGGCTGATATTCTAGCTTTATTTTATGTTTCCCCAGCTGCTTTCTAAATCTGGGGAGGAAGCATCAGCCAGAATCTTCTAGTTTGAACACAGTATGCTAAATGCTGTCTCTTTTCCCTTAGTAGTTGCTTGTAAATGATGCACAGAAAGTTTGATCTTTGGATTTTATTTCCAAAGGCCCCTTTTCCACTCAAAAAGAAAGTACAAGGGGATCATACAAACATTTGATCTATTGGAGACAACTGTATTACTGGGTTAGAAGCATTTATTTAGTACCTTTAAGAACTAATGTTAGTATTGAGGTTGAATTAAGTTTATTTTAAATCCAATGACAAAATGCTTTTTTTGGGAGAAGAAAGAATAGGTATAACAGTTTTAATCTCAAATAAAATATAAAAGATCATTATCTTCCTGAGGTAAACATAAGTGACAGCGTCTGTTTCTATTTTATCAGTTATAGAAATTCCAAATTATGACAACATATTTACGTATAAAAATAGTCCCCAACTCCCTATATACTTCCGTTTGTTATTTAGAATAATATATTTAAAATGACACATTTCTTAATATGCCTATCTTGCAGAAAACAAAATATAATTTGTGTATATTTACATTTTATTTATTATTTATATACATGTGCATTAATCAATGAAAAATAAATATTCAAATTTTCATGAGGTTTTACCTTCCTTTTATTTAAAAATAATGTCTAAGTTTTTAAATTGGACATATATATTTTATTTAAGAGTGATTTTCATGTTATAGTTAATAAGTCAAACGTATTACAATTTTTTGAAAGGATTTTTATGTATCAGTCTTAGTGGTAACCAGATGCCATTCAGATAGAGTTAAAAGGTCCATGCTACCTAGTATTCAATTTCTAAAAATCTTCCTGCTTAGCTTATTATGAGCGTCTATCAATGTAAACATTATTTAATATTGATCATCATAATGTATCATCACAGGATTTCTTATTTTTAAAAATGTCAACAATAACAGTAGGCTTAACTTCCCATTTATGTATTGAGATAAATGTAAATGGCAAGTATATTTTGCTTGTTAATCAGTTGCTTTTTTATGCATTCCAGTTGAAGACTTAGACTGTTCTAATCAGTGCTTTACACCCACACACACAACTTGCTTTACATACACATACATAAACTTGCTTTACACACACACACACACACACACACGACCAGCACAGAACCTATGTGACATTGAGATATAGCTAACTGGCATACTTTTAATAGAGTAGAGTAAATTACTCTTTTGATATTAAAAAAAAACCTTTAAATCTTTGTAGAGAAAATTCATTGCCTTATAGTTTTGGGGAAATTCAACCAATTACAATAACTTTTATCTTTATTAATTTTCTCTTGGGTCGGAAAACTCACAGGATTTTAACCATGAAGTAGGTGAGAAAGTGGATAACTAAAATCATTCTGAGAGTTAAAGAAACACATCAATGTTTTGGTATGCAATTCATGTTAAAGTATTTACAATATTGAGCCAATGAAAAATATTCTGATAGAAGGCACCATGAAAACAAGCAAAAGTGAGTTTGAAAGAGACATGATAAAGCATAAACTTAAAACTTTCTAAAGCTGTATGAGGAACTCACAGTATAACTTATCATAATAAACAAAACATATCACTTAAAAAACTAAGAAACTCTAAAGAATATAGAATTTTATTAATCAGGACAAACTGTAATAAAATAAGGTTTAAATTTTCTTATTTAGCTTCCTCAAACAGAGATATTAAAAAGAATGAGTAAAACCATATTTAAACAGCATTTCTTGTTTTCCAACTTATTCTGTGCTTGAAGAAATTGGAGGTATATCATAAAGCTTTCTGTCCTAGGAAACTATGCTTAGGGCATATGACATATATTGTTCTAAGAATTTATTTTTCTTTTATAATAGGAGGTAGGAGGAAAACATCTATGTCTTTATAAGCAATTTATGACTGCATCATACAATTTCAAATGTCTGTGACAGCTGTTTCTCTAAAGCAGACCATTAGAACAGAGCATGCCTATAAATCTGAGGTCCAAAGAAGAAGAGTTCCCATCTTCGGTAATTTGAATGCCATGTTTTCAGTAACACTTCTTGGCGAAATATTTAGAACCCTACAGTTAACTTTGGATGTTGAGTTTGTAAAATTGGTGATTTTAATATGAAAAGGCTAAAATTGTTATCAAATAAGATATTTTCTATGCAAATGTTCTGGCAACTGTTTAAATTTTCTCAAGTTATATCTTTTAGGCAGGACTGTATTTTCTATTTACGTGCAAATATAACTTCTGTAAAGCAGGATGACAGGTAAGCACACACATGCGAAAAAGGTAGATTGAATTTGGTTTTAAAATATTATCTGCTTCCACATAAATCTTTCACAAAAACTTTATTGTGTCTGACTAGTTTACATAGCTAAGCAACACATATTCATTTATTGTACATGTCTCGGTTTCAGCAAATGAAGCAGTAACTTACCTAGAGAAGCATTTCAATATTTTGTCTTTTCCTAACTTGAATTTATCCCCAGTTAGAACATGAGATATCCAGTATTCAGGTTCACTTGGCTCCAGGTTAATTAGAAGGAGCTTTCAGTTCATGCAATCTGCCTCAACAATATTCCAAGAGCACTCTCTAGCTCCAGTCTCAGTATCTGAACTCTTCCAACAGAGTCCTTTTATTTATATACACATTGTCCTTTTCAAAACAAGCAGCCAGCTGGAATGATTCAAACCTCTGTTCGGCACACCGTTAAAATGCAGCTTCCTTCTTGGACACGAGAATTACACCAGGGAGCAGACCGAGTACAGCAAAAAGGCTATGAGAACTATTTAATCACCGGAATACCAGCTGCTCCTGCTCTGCTGTTGCTAGTGCTGCTGTGCCTCTTGTTTAGCTGTAGTCGGTCTTTCCCTCCCTCCCTCTCTCTCATATCTCCAGAACTATAAAGGCAGCTTTGCCGGATTATGATTGGCAGAAACAGCCAATTCCTTCAGCTAATCATCCTCAAGACTTTCAAGGACCTGGAGCTGTTGTGATGTCATCCAGTCAGTGGGATGTTACACATGAATACATTCCAACAGAAGCTAATTCAGCGATGGGCTGCATTCCTCTCACACCGCGGTGATTGATTAGATGCTCCTTGAAGATTTGCATAATCTTTCATTGCACAGTTGGACTATTTCCTATGAAATTTGAGTATAGAATTCCACTTTGCAGCTATGACATTGTACCACGAGATTCTATTGGACAAAATGAGAAAAGTTCAAGACAGGATTTTCTGCTATAAATATGTGCCAGTTAAACACAAATTGCAAACTCAACAAAAGCCAGCAATGAGCAATAGGAAACTCAGACAAGTATTTGTAAGCTACATACTCCTGAAGTTAGTAATAGCATTTTAGACCATAATAAATGTTAGAAGAAAAGAAAGAGTATGTGAGTGTGCATTTATTGTGTGCATTGTTTTAGTAATTAAGGTAAATTACTGGATTATTATGGAAAAGTTCTTTTCTATTCTCCACACTAACAAAAATTGTCTCCATGTCTCTTTTCATTTTTAATTTGGCAATATAAGATGAAGATTACCCGTTATTTATTTTCTGTTAACTCATGTAAACACATAAAGGTACTATCAAGTACTCTTGTATACTTTACATAAAGTTCTTTAAACTTATTCGTTAGAATATATGCAAGGTGAAAGTAAAGTGCTTTCAGGTACATGTCTTCATTCCAGATGACATGATTCCTTGGGCTTTTCTTGCTTTGGTACATTCTTTAGTCTCTATCATTTAATTTAGTGGAATAAGATATGTTAATGATAATTTGGCCCAACACCCCTTATAGGCTACAGAAAAGAGCTCCAACTTTTTCTCAACTCCAAGTCTTCCTCAGGTATATTGGTGTCTTTGGTTGTAGGTAGTAGTTCTACTTGAAATACTGTGGTGGTTTCAGTGTTACCCTCTGTAGGACTGGGAAGTAAGGATAGGAGGGAATCCTTCAAAACTTAGAATTTGTTGATGATGTGAAAGCTTAGAATTTATTGATGATGTGGTTTTTCAGAAGAATAATTTTAATGCACCAGGGTTGGTGGTGTTATTATACTGCACAAGGTTTTGACGGTTAGCAAGCCGTAGATATATGCTATACAGAGGATAGAGGGAAAATCTAGCAAGTTAAAAAAATATTTGCCATAATATTTCATAAACAATAAATATAAAATATTTGCCATAATAATTCATAAACAATAAATATAATCTATTACAGCCTAGGTCATGCATCAGTTGTTTTTCAGATTCACAGACTAAAATATATTAAAGAAAAAAATTTATGTTTTAAAAATAATTAAAGAGTTCAGGTACTTCATACTACCTTTTGAAACATTTGGAAGATCAAGTTGGGGCTGGGCATGGTGACTCACACCTGTAATCTCAGCACTTAGGAAGGCCAAGAAGGGTGGATCATGAAGACAAGAGATCGAGACCATCCTGGCCAACATGGTGAAACCCCATTTCTACTAAAAATACAAAAATTAGCTGGGCGTGGTGGTGTGTACCTGTAGTCTCAGCTACTCGGGAGGCTGAGGCAGGAGATTTGCTTGAACCTGGGAGGTGGAAATTTCAGTGAGCCAAGATAGCGCCACTGCCCTCCAGCCTGACAACAGAGAGAGACTGTCTCAAAAAAAAAAAAAAAAAAAAAGAATTTTCGTAGTGATACACAGCAAAATTCAAAATGGATAAACTGCAGTTAAATATTTCCACAATGTCATAATAAAATCATTATTACTAGAATATCATCATCACCAAACACTAACAGCTGATAAATACAATAGTATAAATTGTAAAAGCCAATTGAAGATTCTCTATTGTATATAGTTTGGCTTACTAATAGTGCCTTTTTCTTTATTCAAGTTGGGTGATTATTTTTAAGTCTTACTTTTAGAAAAATGATTTAAATGAAAAACGATTATAAAATACTTAAGGTCTTTATATTATTTTTTATTTTTTTTTGTTTCCATATTTTCTTTTATTTTCTTTTTTTTTTTTTATTGCATTTTAGGTTTTGGGGTACATGTGAAAAACTTGCAAGGTTGTTGCATAGGTACATATGTGGCAATGTGATTTGCTGCCTTCCTCCCCTTCACCTATATCTGGCATTTCTCCCCATGCTATCCCTCCCCAACTCCCCACCCCCCTCTATCCCCCCTCTCCCCCTCAACAGACCCCAGTGTATAGTGCTCCCTCCCTGTGTCCATGTGTTCTCATTGTTCAACACCCACCTATGAGTGAGAACATGTGGTGTTTGATTTTCTGTTCTTGTGTCAGTTTGCTGAGAATGATGGTTTCCAGGTTCATCCATGTCCCTACAAAGGACACGAACTCATCGTTTTTGATGGCTGCATAATATTCCATGGTGTATATGTGCCACATTTTTCCTGTCCAGTCTATCATCGATGGGCATTTGGGTTGGTTCCAGGTCTTTGCTATTGTAAACTGTGCTGCAATGAACATTCGTGTGCATGTGTCCTTATAGTAGAACGATTTATAATCCTTTGGATATATACCCAGTAATGGGATTGCTTATATTATTGACATAGTTGTATTTCACAAGTAAATCAAGAATACTACTTTATCAGAGTATTTTCCATTATTGGAACTAAATGTCAACACAATGATCTGAAGATAAAACCCATCACATTAAAATAAGGAGCAGGGTTTATATCCTCAGGACTGGTGATAAACCAGAGTTGATATTCATCGATTAAAAGTGAAAAATGTTTATCAGTGTCTTTCCTAGCATTAAACTATAAACAATCCTTTTAGCTGAAGTGGTAAATACTTTCACAATGTAAAAGTGATATATAAAATAGTAACAAGATATTCTTATTAAAGATAAAAGTCTTTTAAATATGTTTTAAACATGAACTTTGAGATTCAAAAAATCCAGAGATGAGTAACTGAAATTCAATGTAGGGAAAAAATATTCAATTTTCCTCTCTTGGTCTCATTGTTCATTCAGAAATATACTATGTACTGAAGGCAGAGGGTTCCACCATGTATCTATGTATAAATGAATGGAAACCCACTAAAAAGTGCTTCATTTTGGATACCTGGGAAAATTGGAGAAATTCACAACGCTCACACTAAAACAAAACAAAATATTCTTCAAGGTATTTTGAATATTTTTCTTATAATTTCCTTTGTATATTGTATTTTCAAATGATAAAAACAATCAGATTTGTGGATTTGTAATCTTTTATTATTTTCTCATCTGTCATGTTGGGGAAATGAAATAAATGACCTTGGGCATTTCTGGGAAAAAATGAAAAAAATTATTTGCTCAAAGTGTTTTAATTTTTAAAATCATTTAACTTATGTTTCTCAATTTACAGGGCTTGCACTTATGTAAAAATGTAGCATCAATTCAGTGTGTTGTCAACAATACATGCAATACAAAACATTTACCCAATTGCTTATAGACTTTTAGAGAAGAAACTGGATGCTTTTATGTTTCTTTAAACACTCCTTAAAGTATAATATATTTTTTCCTTTATCTATTAAGATGTAGGTCCAGACTTCTATTAAGACCTCGATGGATCTTTTGAAAATTGAATAAAACTTGTTGAACTAATCAACTTTTAGAGTTCCACATATTTTGATTCAATTGCTCTCTTAATTCAGCAAAAGTTAGAGTAGCATTCGCTCACTATAAAACCTTTTTGTTTAACTGAATTTATCTTAGAATTTACCTTTTACATTTTCCTTGGAAGTTCAAAAAATGTGTGTGTGTTATATGCATTATTTGGAAATTTTAAAAGTGAAAAACATTGAAAACATTCTATAATATACACTGATAACATATATATAATGTAAGAATATAATATACTTTAAATTTAATTTATAAATACATACATATACATTTTGTTCTTTATAATACACACATATATCTTTGTATATACTTAATAGAAGAAACAAACATAAAAAATGTTTATTTAAAAAGCAAGGTCATTTTCTGTTTGTATGTCAAATCTCTATTATAGTGAAAATGAGAGGATACTTATATCTACTAATAAAAATATTAGAAAATTTTTAAAAATTTGATAAATTTAATAATTTCAAAAATATTTTTTTCATTTTCTTTCTGATTAGCTTGGTTCTGCTGATTATTACTGATGGTAAGTTTTAAATGCTCTAAAATAAATAAACATTTGCACAGAAAATACTAAAAAAAGATTCCAAGTACTTCATAATTTCTACTTTTTGAAAAATTTTTCACACACATGTATAGACTATAAATAGATGATATTTACATCATTTAATGTATATTTTTATTTTTTTCAAGTTTCATCTTTTCTGTTACTTTTACAGCAAAGTAATTTTGAATGAACACAACCAACTACATTTATAGTCCTCATAATTTTGATTGAATGCATCTAATTTAATTTGCAGTTTACACTACTAAAACTTACAAATACAAGATTATATTACCACGATACCACTTTCTGTCTATATCTTTTTCTTGCAATTTTATTTTTTAACATGAGCAACTATCCTGTTGTCCCAACACAAAAGGCTATAACTCTTTTTTAAAGGAAAAAGCATGACTAAAAGAAACGTCTATGTTCAAAGTTTATGCTTCAGGGAGCAGAGGAAGCCTCTAATTGGGTTGTGAGTGACTAATACAAAAACTTTTTATTAAGAGAAAAAAAATCTTCTGCTAACAATTACTAGGATAAGAACTTATATGAGAATGACGGTGCATAAAGTCAGTTTTGCTTCATTTGTGTCATAATACATGATTTAAAAAATGAGTGCCAAATAGCATTACTTGTATGGCAAGCACCCCAGTTATAGACTGAGATATTACCTTATTACACATCTGTATCTATTGTTAGCACGTTATTGAAGGAGGGAAACAAATAGAAAGAGCAGGTTGGAAGAAGACATCTTCTTGCCAGTATCGCTGTAGTGCATTATCATAGCAAGAGAGAAATCAGCATGTTAATGCTGCAAATAAATCCTTTGACGATGCAAAACTTAAAGGCCAAGTGAGGGAACAAACAGACTAAACAGTCCAATTCCAGTTTGGCTGACAACTACTTAAAGGAACATGATTTTTAATAAACAGTAGTTGTTGTCGAAAGCAGTATTTCATCACAAGAAATTGTGTTGTGTATTGAAATGGTAGCACTCAAGCGAGAACCAGAGTGAGGTTGGGGAGGACAGTAAAAATTAAATTTATGATTTTTCCATGGTTGGATCTTTGCTATGAGAATTTTCAGTGAATTTCTCTTTTTGAGGGTACGCAAAGGTGAGGAGAGTTCATAAAGCACATTAATTAGGCCACAATTACAGTGAGAGTTGCTCATCAAAGTAGAATCTTTAAATACCTTATAGTGCTGGTAAGATTTATCTACAATAGGCAGCTTCACTCTGTTTCTTTCTTTGTTTCTCTTCTCTTTGGAATTTTTGTTTGCCAAATTTTATTAGGGTTTAATGGTGATTTCCTTTTGAGTTACGCCTTACAAGTCATTTTATGCTCTCTAATTTGAAGTCCTAAATGTTGAAAGTGATAAAACTACTTGCAGACCTGAATCATAGCATCACAGTGATAAGTTTAATAAAACCCTTTTTGTTGTATAGGTTATTTTGTTTCATGTGTTAGCAAATTCCTTTTACCTGAAATATCCCAATATAATTTGTTTTCTACCTGCTCCAGTCCTTCAGAGAAAGACATCTCATTTATGAACTATTTGGCTAATGCTCTGAACAGCTTGGGAAATCTTAATTTTTTACCAAGCCTTAGTAAATCAATTTCTGTAATGTGAGCTTCAATATCTCACTGTAAATTATCACCACTCTGGGGCAATTCACTGGATGCTGTCACTCTTTCTCCTATTTGGTTTCAGCCGTGTGTGTGTGTGTGTGTGTGTGTGTGTGTGTATGTGTGTGTGTGTTGGGGGACCATGTTGAGATGGTAAGTTGTGAGTGGTGCTATAAGAACATGAGATGATCTAAAGAAAGTCAGCAATGGCTGAAAATAAGCTTGAGAGGCAATACTTGTGAATTCTAATGACCAGAGTCGTGCTATATTCTGAGACCTATAAACCCAGTGTTGCATTCTGTTACCAGCTAAGAGTTAGGTATACAGCATTGTATTGCTATGATTGCCAGATTTGCAGGCACACACATAATGCTAGCAATGAGTTCTTTACTCTTTGAAGACAGAGATCATATCTCCTTTTTGGGGGTGGAGGGATATATCCTTAATACTTGGAGGAGTGCCATAGCATAATTACTAACATTAAAGAAAATAAATTTATGAGTGAATGAATGATGGCAACTCAAAGCTAGAAAATCGGGAGAGGAGTGCATTAACATTTCCCATACACATATATTTTCAATGCAACTGTTGCACCAGTTCTGTATGCCACAAATAGAAGCAACAATTCATTTCAAAAGGAAAATGCAAAGATGCATTATAAAACAATTTTCCCAATGGATAAGAAACATATGAAAAAAATGCTCATCATCACTGGTCATTAGAGAAATGCAAATCAAAACTACATTGCGATACCATCTCACACCAGTTAGAATGGCGATCATTAAAAAGTCCGGAGACAACAGATGCTGGAGAGGATGTGGAGAAATAGGAATGCTTTTACACTGTTGATGGGAGTGCAAATTAGTTCAACCATTATGAAAGACGGTGTGGGATTCCTCAAGGACCTAGAAATAGAAATTCCATTTGACCCAGCAATCCCATTACTGGGTATATATCCAAAGGATTATAAATCATTCTATTATAAGGACAAATGCACATGAATGTTCATTGCAGCACTGTTTACAATAGCAAAGACTTGGAACCAACCCAAATGCCCATTGATGATAGACTGGACAGGGAAAATGTGGCACATATACACCATGGAATACTATGCAGCCATAAAAAACGAAGAGTTCATGTCCTTTGTAGGGACATGTATGAATCTGGAAACCATCATTCTCAGCAAACTGACACAAGAACAGAAAATCAAACACCACATGTTCTCACTCATAGGTGGGTGTTGAACAATGAGAACACATGGACACAGGGAGGGGAACATCACACACTGAGGTCTGTAGGGGGAACTAGAGGAGGGACAGCAGGTGGTGGGGATATAGGTGATGGGGAGGAAGGCAGCAAACCACATTGCCATGTATGTACTTATGCAACAGTCCTGCATGTTCTTCACATGTACCCCAAAACCTAAAATGCAATAAAATATATATTTAAAAAAAGAAAACCCATATTCATTATCCTTTTAGAATCCATGCCATTTAATCTTCCTAATATTATTCATAAATGAAAATATTTTAGTAAAACTACTGTCATATTTATTGAAGAATTGAAATATTTTATACATTGCTACAATTTGATTTGCATTTATCGAATCAGGAGAATGGCACTGTAAATTCTAAATATTTCTTTGTGTAAAATGATTTGTTTGTCTTCCATATTGTAATAAGTATCATTTTATTTTAGGACTTTAATTGGTGTTTCCCTTTTCTGAATAGGAATTATCATAAATGAAGTGATTATGAAGTAAATGAAAGTGCAGTGCTCTTAAAACAGAGATATTTTACAAAAAAATCCAAACAAATTATTGAATATAATCTAAAATAAAGAAATAAAATAAAATAATACGAATTCTGATACTTTAAACCTACTATATCGTAAAACGATGATAAATTTGTTTTCCAGCTCAAATGTTTATATCTGTTAGAGGGTGGGAAACAGGGAAATGATTAAATTAAGAGGAAAGAAAAATCATGTGATGATCACAGGAGTCTATGAAAGAATATACTCATCACCATGCCAAAATCTTCAATATTTTATAATATTCCCATAGAGGGCAATATTGTATAAAAGATGGTGAACCAGGAATCTGCCAATTCATCTCTGTTGATACGCTTTAAAGAAAACTGCTGTTATCATAAATTTGGAGCTGCACTTCCCCTCAAACTCTGACTAATATCTAAACTGATGCACACAAAAACATAGCACAGAGTCTCATCAAAGGCAAAGAAAATTCATTTGGTATCCTACTTACTGGTAGATTTCTTGAGTGACTAGCCTTCAGTTTCACCTATAATTTGACTTAATCACTGCATCTTAGATATCAGATAGCAGATTGCATTCTATTATATAATTTATATATGTGTTTATATATAACACACAATATACACATATATACACAATATTATTTAGTTTATTTGAAATATTAATAAACTAGTGCCTTCTTCAGTGCCTGGAAAATAAAGGTAAACTACAGATAACAGATAAAGTGAGGCAAATTATGTAAAATGAATATCTTATCTGTGATTCAAATCTAACTCCAAGAATATAACCATAGGATAGGGCTGGGCCATGGAGAATGCAAAATTATACTTAGCTATGTATCTCAAATTTATTTCTATCATAAAATCATCATGTATTCATCTACCTTCCTTATTTAAATATACTCCTTTATCTTTCCCTCTTGTAACTCAAAAATAGATTGCTTCACTGTTAGCCCCTTCCTCTCAAAGAAGCATACTACAACTTGAAGGATTTGCTCTTAAATGACCTTCGTAATAACTGCTAATTTGCATTTAGCATTTATTGAAGGAAAAGACATTGTGCATTGTGCAGTCTCATTAAAACATACTATTATGTTAAACATTCAATTGTCTACAGACTTTAATACACATAGTGATACAGGATACATGGAATTATGAGGCATATTATAATGTTCTATCTGTCTGCTGTACCACAGATGCAATTCTGTCTTCAGAGAGATGAGTTTCCTCAGCTCTCTTGTTACAGGACATCCTATACCAGATCATTATGATTATATCCTATAACAATTATTTTAAGGCTAATACAAATAAAAGAAAATTAATACAACTATAAGTCAGATTTACTCATAAGAAATATAAATCTAGTCCTTTTATTTAGGACATCCAATTTGTATCTGAATATTAAATCAAACTATAATAAACTGTTTAGTGTAAATTAAATTATGTGAATCTTTAAAATAACATTAATTACTTGTCAAGTACAACTTCTCAAGTCTAAATAACTAATATCCTTCACTCTGCCAAAGTAACTATGGTAATAAAGTGATTCTGGTTTCTTGAAATCCCTATTTCAGATTTCTAGATTACCTTGGAAGGAGGTATTCCTCCAGCATAAAGCACTATTGGTCTGTCTCTTCCGTGATCACTGTTAGGGTGATGAAGGGAAAAGAGCTATTTGTTGAACCTGATGCTCTCAGTCACAGTTGATAGCAGAGGTTTGTTCCAATGTGCCTGCTTTCATAATACTTTCAACATTAATATTATGTTATCTTCAACTCATTTTTAAAATCTCCAGCATTTTCAAAAGATGTCTTCATAGACTGTTTTATTTGAATGTCACAATGATTCTATTAATAGTGCGGTATTATATCTACATTGCACAGGTTAGAACACTGGGACATAAGTGCTAAATCTAGGATCAGCAACAAGAGTCACAAACCCTTGGCCCTATGGTCTTTACAGTACACCAAATAGTTGTCTGAATGAATGTCTCTGGACAATGCCTCTTTTCATTACTCTGTAAGCAGAGTGGCCTTTCAGGTGGCCATTCAAAACTCTCTCCTTTATAATGCACTTGATAATATATAGATAAAACAGGAGTCATGCTTTAAACTTTCTATATGGCAAGTTACCAATAATTTGGTAACATTGAAATTGTGATATCTGCTTCATGAATATGTTTTATATGAATGCTTATCTATACCAAGATCTTTTCTGGAGAATAGTAGAGAAGGAACGGATTTAACTAGGCAGCACAGGGAATCACAGTCATTGACATATGCTAAGGGGGAAATTAAAATGTGGGAAACTTGTGAGATTTTATTTTCTATTCATTTTCATTTAAATTGTACAATTTCTTTTTCTGGTTTGAAGCAAAGAGGTGGACCAGGGAATTTCTCAGACTGGTGCTAAAATGTCACAATCTACATTACTGGTTGTCACATTTTTGTGACCCACAACACACAGACACTGAAACAAGAGCTTCAGAAAATAACTCTTACTTCTTACCTTAACTGTGTGCAATGTATTTGATTTCTTTTTTGTTCCATTCCATTCCATTCTATAAACATTTTCAAATGCTGACCTAAATCTACTAATGTAAATGTATATAAAGAGCCATGAACTGCATTTTGAAAAATGTATCTAGATTCATTATGTATTTATACAGTACTGAATATAAAAGAAATCAAGTCATTTCCATGGTATGGTAATTGAAACTTTTCCCTAGTTTTTCATTTAGCTGAGTATTTTAATAACCTAAGCAGAACACCATTATTATTCCACAAAGTGACTTTCAATAGAGAATGCTATTTTTTGGGAATATAGAGGCAAAGACGCAGACCAGGTTATCATACATATATGGAAATAAATGGAGCTTTGAGGTATACAGTAACAGCACTGGCTCTTGATGTAGACAACCCCAGAATAAGTAATATGTTAATTCCTTTTAGAATTTTAATTGTTTACAATTATAAATTTATATATAAACACTTAGAAATTCCAAATGTCCAATTAAACCAGAAAAATGAGTCTTAATAAAACTGTGCAGTATAGCACTTAGTATTTTTTCATGATTAATGTAAAAAAAATCATAGAAATGTTATTGCTACCTTAATGCTGTCTCCCTGCTACCTTATAAGTCTGGGAGAATGTTAGGGTGCTACTATTAAGCTCCTTTAATTGTGCACTATTTATAGAGTGAGAAGTTCTTACCTAACTCAAAAATTCTAAAAAGTTCTTTTATTTTGTGAATTGTGTAGCTATAATTTGAGGAAAATAGTCATTGCTTCAAAATATAGAAGGAATATGAAAATGTAGCAGAATGCATGATTTGTCTAATTTTTCAGCCCTTTTTCATGTGACTTTGCAGTTCCTCCTAATAAGAAGCTTATTACTATATTTGCCCATCCCTTTTCTTTTGGTTGTGGTACATGACTTACTTTGACAGTAGAATGAGGGTGAAGTGACATTCTGCTGATTTCAGGTTTGCTCTCTTGTAATTCCATCATCATTGTGAGAAGGACATGCCAGGGCACATGGACCAACACTGCCCAACTTAGATGTTCTGGCCAAGACTAGCTTAAAGCAGAGCCCATAAATGACCTATATGTGCATGAGCAAGACTAGTCAATACCAGCAGAAGACAACCAGATCAGCTGAACCAATCAGACTTGCTGATTTTCAGATAAAGACTCAGAAATGCATGTCTTAAAAATTTTAAAGACAAAAATTGTATTTAAGACATAAATTTTGGATATCTTATTACATAACATTACTTAATTGACATAAAATTGCTTTCTCTGCAGCTGAAGTTGTTGAAAAAGATCTTATTCTACCAAATGTATAGCTATATAAATTGAAGAAATAAAAAATAATCATGTTTCCTTATCAGTAGAAATTGTTATATGATTTTGAACTTTTTCTATCTATAATAAATTGTTTAAAATATTCTTTAAAATATGAGGGAATTTCAAGATTTTTCTTTATTCTGTTTAGGTCTGCCTATTTCCATGGAGCAAACATATTATATAATCCTTAAGAAATATGTTATTTTATTGTAAAAGTAAATATAGAGTTCAAAACAGAAATGTCACTCATAACTCCACAGCAATGTTCATTTCTTTTTTATTTCCAGCAAAGATATAAAGTAAAAGGCACATTTTTTTTAAGTAAGTGATTTATTTGGTATGGTAATTTTTTATCAGATTTAAATGATCTTAAATTTATGAAGAAAGACATTTTTGACTGACATTATTTATGAAAGAATTGTTAGAGTACCATCAATTTTATTGTAAAACAGCAACAGTGAGCTAAGTAGATTTAACTATAATAAAATATATTAGCTAAAGACACTCAACATAAGTTTTTAAGTTGATGTGATTTAGTCTACTTGAAATGACAAACTAATATTTCATTGATTCACACTTACAGAATCATTTTACTTTGCCTACTAAAATATGAAACAAAGAAACAAAAAAAACCCTCATGATTTGATTTCTGTTTTCAAAAATATTATTGCTTTAATGTTTCCATTTTCTATTAAAATTAAGACATATTAATACTTCTATGTAGGAAATATATAGACAAATGACTAGTAGGGTTGGCCCTCACTATCTGTGGATTCCTGACCCGTAGATTCAACCAACTACAGATCCAAAATACTTTTTGAAAGAGACTGGTTGTGTGGCTGTGCTGCACGGAACATGTACTGAAATTTTTCTTGTCATTATTCCTTAAACAGTACAGTGTAACAATTATTTACATAGTGCTTACACTGTATGAGTTGTTATATGTAATCCAGATATAATTTAAAGTTTACAGGAGGATGTACATTTGTTATATCCAAATATTTTGCCATATTATATAAAGGACTTGAGCATTCTGTGTATTTTGGCATCCACAGGAGGTTTTGAAGCCAATATCCCATGGATACTAAAGGGCAACTGTGTATATCAAATCACTTATCTTTTAAGTACTGAGAAATGAGAATAATAATTCCTCCAATAATACTAGCAAGTCGTAATAATGACAACAATAATACTTTCACAACTAACATCATCAAGTAACAGAAATGCCAATAATAACAGCAAGTACTATTTTTCAAACCCTCATAGGGGTGAGTCAATGTACTAAATGGTTTGAGTTTCCTTCATGATAATGCATTTAAGGCCAAGCTGGCATAGGTCTCAGGTGAACGTTATTAGAATGTGTAGACTATATGTCTGTATGCATTTATAGTCGATAATTTGTTAAGAGTTAAGAATCATAGTAAGAGAAATGGAAGAGGAGGAACAAAATGAGAATAGAGACGAAATGAAGCCACAGCCTTACGTTAATGATTATAGCAAGGTTTGAGTTAGCATGGTGTCTCCTAAACCATTTTATTTTATTAAAATTAACACCCTTACTCCCCATTAAAAAACCTACCTCATAGGATACAAATGAAGGTATTGAAGCACAGAAGGGTTAAGTACTTAGTTTGCCCAAGGTAGCAGGCTGGCATGTGAATCTGATTTGTCCGGCTTCGAAGTCCACAATTTTAATCTCAGACCACACAAATGGGAAGATAAGCAGTATCCAATGTAGCTAAATGTCAAGACTGTTTGGTTCTTCCACTCCCTACTTTACAAAGTGTTATTAAATCATCGAATCCTTATATTTTAGAATGTCTGAATTATGAAACACAGAACAATGTCACAGTGGAAAGTAAGGTAAAACATTAAATTATTACTAAGATATCTTTAGAGGAAACTTTTTAAAAAGGAAGGAAAAATTCTGCCAGATGATAACCAATAAATTGAACAAGTCAATAGCAAATTGCAATAACTGACAGAATCAAATGTTAGGATTTATCTAATCATAAAAGAAACCAGTAAGTAAAGTTACCTATACAACCTGGTTTGACATGGGCAGTTACAGCTAATTCCCATTGTTCAGGCTTAGCCTTTTCCTGGATTTTTTATTTTCTTTGAACTAAATATAGTTGTTAATAGCTGCATATGCCAGGATGGGGTGGGTAGATTCTCACTTGCTCCTCCCTGCCTTTGCCATATTCTCTTCTTGTATTGCATTAGGCACACATGCAAAGCACAGAGTTCTTGCTTTAAAATGTAGTTAAATATGAAAGACTACCAATAATAACACATCTCTTTTCTTTCTTTTGTTAGATTTTTCTAGTCTGAACTCCCACTTTCCAGCTCAGCATTCAGGACAGTTGCTGATATAATGAAAGTACTTGGATACTTGTAGTCAAGAACATACCTCACGCTGAGAGGGGGGCCATGGTGGTGCTGAAGGCTGCCAGATGCATGAAGCCACCAGAACGCATCAGTGGGATCAGTGGGAGGTAAAAGTTCTATTTTTGTGAATGTGAAATATGTGTGGGTAATAAAGAATAAGGAGCTGTATCATAGAGTTTCAAGAGAGTTTACAAAAAGAAGTTCAAATATTTTTTTCTGTAATTTGCGATATAATGCCATGACATAATTAGCTGCTATTTATGTTACTACTTGAAAATACTTTTTATGTTGCAATAGTACTTCTTTGCAGCAAATCGATTTTTAAAAGTCCATGTTCAATTTTTAAAATGTATCTAATTTCTTTTTTCAAAAAATGTTGTTAAAATCACTAAAGGCTATGTGACATTACTTCTTGTAAAGACAATCACTGCAAATCTGCTAACCAAGGTCTGGGAACCAGTTAAAATGTTATAGTTAGTTTAACTAGAATGTACCCACATGATTTATCATACAGAGCTCCAGAACTTACGTATCATTTTGTGAAGTATGCGTTTTCAATGAAATCATATGACTTCTTCTAAATTAACTTTTATTATTTTCAATTCTAAGGTTTCTTCCTCTATATATGAAAAATGAAATGAGAAGTCATTATAGGCCCTATAGAATAAAAGTAGCACAAGAAGATAAAAATCATTTGAAACTCGTATATTCTGAAATTTAAATTTTAAAATTTTAAATTTCACAAAAATCATAAAAATTAAATCTAATAATGGTTTGAAAACCTTTTCTCCAGTTCCTGGAGTCCAGGCAAAGCTACTGGAAGTTAATCTGACCTTTAGCATCATTGTACATCTTATAATTGAAACTAAAGCTCAATATTAAAGATAAAAGGAATGGTTTTGTAATTAAAAGTGCAAATTTGGGTAAAGCAGATAATCATAAGAACAGCATTTTTACTAGATAAGTTATAAAATGAAATTACTTGTAGTGCATAAATAATTCATAATTGATTTCAAACAATGTCCATAATACAGCAGTATTTCTCTACTACTCCAGGAAACTTCTGCCTAGTAAGATAAAAGTTGCAAATGACTTTATTATCTATTCAAGGACTTCTCAATTTAATGAATAACAAAGTGGTCATCTTGTCAACAGGTAATTTTGATTGACTTCTTACTCTTCATGATTCTTTAAAATATTTGTTTTAAAGCCCTCACTCTGATGTTTCCAGCAATCCTAAACTATTCCATCATAATCCCTACCCAGTGCCGATAAAGTCCTCAGCGATCCCCACATTGAAAGACTGCAAAAGTCTCATGAATATACAACCTTTACCATCTCATTTGAGGAAAGACTATGACTCTGTTAGAGTTGGTTCCCCTCACCCCAGCAGCAGACTTTTTGGAAACTGTCAGAGAACTCCTCTGCCCTCACAAGCCCAAGCACTAGCTGAGCAATGATTTGGGTACTTCTTGAGGGTATTATGCTACACTACCAGCTTACACAGGGTCACTCACCCTTTCTCCAAACCTGAGCTATAGTAGCCAGTTACCATAATGAGTACATACCAATTGTGAGACTGTGCCCTGCTGGAACTACAGCCTTTGTGTCTCCACATCACTGAATGTCCCCATAGACTTTCTCCAGCATCCATTCAGATTGTGGCAGCCACACAGAGCTGATTGGACCCAGGGGAGCTGCAGGAGTTCAAATTGTCTAGCCCTCAGAGAATACTGCTGCAAAAGGGAGAGAGAGTACAGAACATCAAGGGACAAGAGCATCCCTTGAGACAAAGGAAAAAGAGCATATATTTTGCTGTGCCCGAGAACTCCCAGCATTTGGGCTGAGAGGGACTGTGACTCTTCCACTAGAGATGCAGACATTTTGCTTTGCTCCAGGCATCCCACATGCTTAGACACAGACATGGCAAGAGAAATTTCTCTTTCTTGCTCACTACTACAGACACAGCTGTGGGTGCTCCAATAGGAGATTGGCATGGGTGTACAAGTGGATGGCCATTCTAGGACTGTTAGGGATGGCAATGTCCCCACTGGCAGTGTGTACAACAGGCCTGGGTTTGCACAAAATGCAGATCCTCTCCCTCCACTAACCAGAGTGGTAGTGTTGCTGCAGTAGAGAGCAGGAAAGCCAGAAATCTGTGTTTGGGGCTGAAGGAGAATGTTCCACTGAAGTGAACTATGTTTCTGCCAACCCAGGCCATGGAGCTTGGCCAGGCTCTTCACCACCTGCAAAGCGCTTAGTGCATTTCATCATTACCTTCCGCACTACCTCCATCAGGGCTGATGCATTTTTTTTGCCACTAAGGGATTTAAGGGTGAGATTGGTGGACAAGCTCCACCCAGCTTTGTCCCCACCTTAGGGGCTGAGCATGGATCTGAGGGTACTGGGCATTCCACAGACCAAGTCACTGCCTGAGGCCACAGAGAGCTTCTTTTGGTAAATAAAAAGCATATACCCATTGGTCTCTGTCATGGTCAACTTTTATCCATAAACACTGGCCTGGAGGTTGAATTGCATACCCAATACAAAATTTGCCAAAATGAGTGTACAGCAAAGGGGAATGAGATAAGCTTCCTGAGACCCCCACCATCCCAGCACCACAGGAGGCAATGAACCTGCTCACATGCCTAATACATCACTACTATAACCAGCATTTGAGAAAGCTACCACAAAATTTTATAACTAAGTAACTCCTACAGAGTTTTTTGGCACTAAAAGAACTTAGAACTAGAACCAAGTGAGCGTATACAACTTGCGTTACATTCACATCCTCAAGGGATAAAGAAATCCCATCCAAGTGAAAGTAAATTCAAAAAAAAAAAGAAAAAAGAAAAAAGAAAAGATGTTTTATTCAGAAGAGAAGAAACCAGAGAAAGAATTCTGATAATATGAAAAAAAAAATAACAGTGTCACAACATCCCCAAGGGATCACATTAACTCCAGCAATGGATTCTAATCAAAATGTAATCTTTGAGATTCTTGATAACGAAATGAAAACATTGATTTTAAAGAAGCTCAATGAGCTCCAACAGAAAGGTAAAAACCAACACAAATAAATCAGAAGAATAACTTAGGATATGAATGAAAAATTTATTATGGAGATAAATATTAATTTTGAAAATTCAGAACTTCTGGAAATAAAATATTCATTGAGGGAATTGTAAAATACAGTTGAAGACTTTAACAATAGACTAGTCCAAGAAGAAGAAAGAATTTCAGACCTTAAAGGCAGGTCATTTTTATTAACCCAGTCAGTCAAAAATAAAGTAAAAGGGATTTTAAAAAATACAGTTTTTGAGATATAGGAGATTATGTAAAATGTTTAAACCTATACATTATAGGTATTCCTGAAGGAGAAAAGGAAAACATTAAAAGTTTAGATAACTTATTTGCGGTAATATTTAAAGAAAACTTCCCAAGTCTTGTTAGAAATTAGAACATCTAGATATAGAAGGTCAAAGAATTTCAGGAAGATACATTGCAAGATGAATTTCAACAATATATATAGTCATTAGAATATTGATATGGTTTGGCTGTACTCTCATCCAAATCTCACTGTGAATTCCCATATGTTGTGGGAGGAACTCTGTGGGAGGTAATTGAATCATAGGAGCAGGTCTTTCCCATGCTGTTCTTGTCATAGTGAATAAGCTTCATGAGATCTGATGATTTTATAAGGAAGAATTCTCTGCACAAGTCCTCTCTCTTTGCCTGCCACCATCCACGTAAGATGTGACTTGCTCCTCCTTGCCTTCCGCCATGATTGTGAGGCTTCCCCAGCCATGTGGAACTGTAAGTCCAAAACCTCTTTTTTTCTGTAAGTTGCCCAGCCTCATGGATGTCTTTACCAGCAGCATAAAAACAGACTAACACAAATATCTAAAACCAACATGAATAAAATGTTCCTAAAATTAGCAAGAGAGAAGCATCTAATCACCCGTAAAGAAAATCTCATCAGACTAACTGTGTATTTTTCAGTAGAAATCTTATCAGCCAGAAGTTATTGAAGGCCAGTTTTCAGACCTCTTAAAGAAAAAAAAATGTCAGCCATGAATTTTGTATCCTGCTAAACTATGCTTCATAAATGAAGGAAAAATAAGTCTTTCAGACAAGCAAACACTAAGGAAATTTTACATCTCTATGTAAAACCTATGAGAAATGCTCAAAAAAGTTGTAAATGTGGAAACAAGGGACAATACTCACTATCATAAAGACATACAAAAGTAGAAAACTCACAACTCTTACAAAACAATTACATAATTGAGACTGTAAAGCAACAAGGAAAATATTAACATTACAATAGGAGTAAAACATCAATATTAACATTGAATATAAATTGACTAAATGGTCCACTTAAAAGATAATCATTGGCAATATAGATTTAAAAAACAGAATGTAAATACATGTTGCTGGCATGAAACTTAACTAGTAAAGACAGTTATAGACTCAAGGTAAAGGGTTTGAAAAAAATATTTCACATAAACAAAAATCAAAAGTGAGAAGGAGTAGTTATAGTTCTATATGTTAAAACAAGCTTTAAATTAATAACAGTAAAAAAGACAAAGAAGATCATTGTATAAAATAAAGCTATCAATTCAACAAGATATAAAAATTCCAAATATGTATTCACTCAATACTAGAATAACAGATTAACAAAATAAGTATTACTGGACCTTAGAAAAGAGGTAGACTTCAGTACAGTAGGATGAGAGACTTTAACATTTTACTGAAAACACTAGACAGGTCGTAGAAACAAAAAATTAATGAAGAAACATTGGACTTCAGTAGAGCTCTACACCAATGAAACTAACAGATATTTACACAATATTGTGCCCAACAATCATAGAATATGCATTCTTCTCATCAACTCATCAGTCATTTTCCAAAATATGCCATATATTAGGATACAAAACAAATCCCAATAAATTTTTTTTAAAAAAAGAAATAATTTCACATGCCTTCTTGGATCACAGTAGAAAATAAAAAAAATAAAAAAATAAAAATAATAAAAAACTAGGAATAATACTGTGAGGAACCCTCAGAATACACAAATACGTAGAAATTTTAAAAAAAGAAAAAAAACTTTCTCTTGCTTGATTTTTGAGAGAATAGCAAACTTAAGATAGAAACACTAAAAATATTTTAAATAAGTGACAATAGAGACATAACATAATAAGACAGCTGGATACGGCAAAAGCAGTTTTAAGAGGGAAATTTATAATACTAAACACCTAAATCAAAAAAATACAAAGATTGCAAATTACCAAACTAACATTGCACACCAAGTAACTAGAAAAGGAGGAACATATATTTATAATTAGTATAGCCTCTTGATGAATTGATGCCTTTATCAGCATGTAATGACCTTCTTCGTCTTTTGTGACAGCTTTTTATTATTATTATACTTTAAGTTCTGGGGTACATGTGCAGAACTTGCAGGATTGTTGCATAGGTACACACAAGCCATGATGGTTTGCTGCCTCCATCCCCCTGTAACCTACATCAGGCATTTTTCCCAATGTTGTCCCTCCCCAACCCACCCTGCTATCTCTCCCCTAGCCTCTCCAGCCCCCAACAGAACCCAGTGTGTGATGCTCCCCTCCCTGTGTCTCTGTGTTCTCATTGTTCAACACCCACCTATGAGTGAGAACATGCAGTGTTTGGTTTTCTGTTCCTGTATCAGTTTGCTGAGAATAATGGTTTCCAGATTCATCCATGATCCTGCAAAGGACATGAAATCATTCTTTTTTATGGCTGCATAGTATTCCATGGTGTATATGTGCTTCATTTTCTTTATTCAGTCTATTATTGATGGCCATTTGGGTTGGATCCAGGTCCTTGCTATTGTAAACAGTGCCACAATGAACATGCATTTGCAACATGTGCATGTGTCTTTACAATAGAACAATTTATAATCCTTTGGGTATATAGCCATTAATGGGATTTCTGGGTCAAACAGTATTTCTATTTCTAGATCCTTGAGGAATCACCACACTGTCTTCCACAATGATTGAATCAACTTATACTCCCATCAACAGTGTAAAAGTGCTCCTATTTCTCCACATCCTCTCCAGCATCTGTTGTCTCTAGATTTTTTAATGACTGCCATTCAAACTGGCATGAGATGGTATCTCAATGTCTCTTTGATTTGCATTTCTCTAATGAACAGTGGTGATGAGCATTTTTTCATGTGTTTCTTGGCCGCATAAATGTCTTCCTTTGAAAAACATATTGAGACAAACAAATATAAAAACACAACATATCAAAACTTATGAAATGCAACAAAAGCAATTTTAAGAGGGAAATTTATGGTGATAAATGCCTATGTGAAGAAAATAAAGATTATAAATAAACAACCTAACTTTATACATTCAGGAACTTAAAAAAGAAGAGCAAACTAAGCCCAAAGTTAGCAGAAGAAAGGAAATAATAGAGTAGAACAGAAATAAATCAAATAAAAAGGAATCAGAAAATATCAATGAAACTAAGAGTTGGTTGTTTTAAAAGATAAACAAAATTGCTAAACCTTTAGCCAGTCTACAAAATTGAAGAAACTAAAATAAATAAAATCAGAAATGAAAGAGGAGACATTAGAACTAACACAAAGGATTGTAAAAGACTACCATGAATAATTATATATCAACCAATTAGACAACACAGAAGAAATGAATAAATTCCTGGAAACATACAACCTACCAAGACTGAATCATGAAAAATGTAAAAATCTGAGCAGACGAATAACAAGTGAATATTTTTGACTGAATAGTAGGTCTCAACAGTAGGCTTAAAATATTCAATAAAACATGTTATAAACAGAAAGAAAAAGAAAGAAAAATGAGAACAAATTAAGCCTACAGCTGGTAGAAGAAAAGAAATAACAATCAGAACAGAAAAAAGTAGAATTGAGACACTAAAATAAATAAACACACATACAAAAAAAACCCACAAAGAATCAAAAGCCCCATAATGTTGTTCTTTGAAAGGATTAACAAAACTGATAGACCGCAAGCTAGCTTAACCAAGACTAAAAGAGAGAAGATTCAAGCACCATCAAAAATGAAAAATGAGATATTATAACTGATGTCCCCAAAATATTAAAGATCATCATAGACTACTGAACAACTCTTCATTCAAAAACTAGAAAACCTAAGGAAATGAGTAAATTCCTGGAAATATACAACCTCTCAATATTGAACCAGGAAGAAAGAGAAATTCTGAACTGATTAATAGTAAGATTGAATCAGAAATTTTAAAATTCCATAACAAAAAAAGTGCAGGACCAGATGGATTCAGGCTGAATTCTGCCAGAAATACAAAGAACTAGTTCCAATCCTAATGAAACTTTTCCAAAAAATCAAGGAAGACAGAATTCTCCCTAACTCATTCTACAATGTCAGTCATCACCCTGATACCAAAGTCAGAGAAGACACAACACAAAAAGAAAACTACAGGATGATATCCCTAATAAACATAGAAGCAAAAATTAAAAAAAAAAAAATACTAGTAAACCAAATTCAACATCACGTCAAAAGAAGATACATCACAATCAAGTGGGTTTTACTCCAGTGATGCAGGGCTTTTTCAACATACACAAAGCAATAAATATGATTCACCACCTAAATGAAATTAAATGCGAAAACCATATGATCATCTCAATAGATGCAGAAAAATAATCTGATCAAATTTAGCATCTCAACATGATAAAAATTCTCAACCAGCTAGGCATTGAACGAACATACCTCAAAATACTAAAAGCCGTATGCAACAAACCCACAGCCAAAATTATACTGAATGGGAAAAAGTTGAAAGCATTCCCCCTAAAAACTGGAACAAGATAAGTATGCCCACTCTCATGACTCCTATTCAACATAGTACTGGATGATGTAGCTGGAGCAATAAAGTGAGAAAAAGAAATAAAAGGTACCCAAATTTGAAAGGAGAAATTAAAATCATTTCTATAATCTAAATATGGTATTTCATGATCTGATTGATATCTTAGAAACCCTACAATTGTAATTCCAGAACTTTGGGAGGCTGAAGCGGGTGGGTCACTTGAGATCAGGAGTTTGACACCAGCCTGGTCAACATGGTGAAAACTTGTCTGTACTAAAAGTACAAAAAATTAGCTGAGTGTGGTTGCATAAGCCTGTAATCCCAGCTACTAGGGAGTCTGAGACAGGAGAATCTTTTGAACCTGGGAGTTGGAGGTTGCAGTGAGCTGAGATTGCATCAGTGCACTCCAGCCTGGAAGACAGAATGAGACCCTGTAGCAAGAAAACAAACAAACAAAAAACAAACAAACAAAACACTACAAGTTCTTTTAAGATAGTCTTAGACTTGATAAATGACTTTAGTAAAGGTTTAGGGTGCAAAGCAACATACGAATGTTAGTAGTGTTTCTGTACATTAATAATGAACAAGCTGAGAACCAATCTAAGTTGAAATAGCTACAAAAGAAAAAAAAAATCCAAGAGCACATTTTGCCAAGGAAGTAAAATATCTCTACGAGGACTACTACAAAACACAGATGAAAGAAATTGTAGGAGACACAAAGGTAAAAACCTCCCATGCTCATAGAATTCAAAAATCAGTATCAATACAATGGCCATACTGCCCAAAGCAATCTACTGGTTTAGTAGAATTCCTAACAAATTACCAATGTGTTTATTTCATAGAATTAGAGAAAAACAATTCTAAAATTCATATGGAACCAAAAAGAGCCCAATTACCCAAAGGAATCCTCAGCAAAAAAGATGAAACCTGGAGACATGACATTACCTGACTCAAAGTACATCGCAAGGCTATTGTAACCACAACATCATGATACTGGTATAAAAAGACACAGAAATCTATTCTGGAACAGAAATCTATTCTCTTCCAGAATAAAGCTATTCTGGAATAGAAATCTATTTTGTTCCAGAATAGAGAATCCAGAAATAAAGTCACATTCCTACAACCAACTGGTCTTTGCAAAGTTAACAAAAACATGCACTGGAGAAGAAATCCCTTATTCAATTAATGATCCTGAGAAAATTGGATAGCCATATGCAAAAGAATGAAACTGAACCCTTATCCTTCACTATATACTGAAATTAACTCAAGATGGATACAAGACTTAAATATAAGACCCTAATCTGTAAATTTCTAGAAGTAATCAAACAACAACAAAAACAACTCTTCTAGACATTGACACAGGGAAAAAGTTGATGGCTAAGAACTTAAAAGGAAATTAAAAAAAAAAATCCAAAATTGTCAATAGGACTTAAACTAAAAAGCTTTGCACAATAAATAAATAAACAGTGTAAACTGATAATTACAGAATGGGAGAAAATATTTGCAAACTACACATCTAACTATAAACACACAGACATACAGAGTGGTATAATAGACATAAAAGACTCCAAAGTGGTAGGGTAGGAATGAGTGATGAGAAATTACCTATTGGGTACACTGTTCACTATTTAGGAAATGAAGACACTGAAAATCATACTTAACCACTATGCAATATATTTAACGAAAACTGCACTTGTACTCCCTAAACCCACACCAATGAAAATTTAAAAGATTAATAAAATAAAAAGAAATAATTTTCTGGTGGAATATAGTGACATAATTTCATTTTGAGTGAATTTAAAAGAGTAGAAGAGATATTTGAAACAATGAGGACAGATAATACTTTTGACAAGATTTTCTGGTGAAGAAAACAACAATAGAGTATTAAATAATAGAAGATTTTATTATTGTAAGATTAGACTAATCACAACATATTTGTAGACTGGCAGAAAAAGTCCAGTGAAAAAGAGGAATCATGATAGAGAAGAGAAATGGTGAACTAATGAAATAATGTCCTTGAGTAAGAGAGAAGGGAGGTATCTATTAATGAAATGATGACTTAGTTTTTGATAGCAGCACAGACAGTTATTCTAAAGTAATAGAAAGGAAGGGAGTGTATATGGAGGCAGTAGACAGTAAATAAGATGATGTGAGCTTGTGTATGGTCTTTCTGATGTCTTCAATTTTCTGGGTGAAGCAAGAAACAAGGTTGAAAGGAAAGATGAAGATGAACTATTTAACATTTGAAGAGATGAAAAAAATTTAAAAAAAAAAATCTAAGAGAAAGGTGTAGTAAATAAGGGAAAAAATATAGGTATTAGCCATGAATGTAAAGTATATTCAGAGAATTTTTACCTGCTACTTTCAGCTGCATTAAAGCAGATGAAAATTGAAGAAAAGTTGGCATTTTTTCAAAATTTTATAATTAAGAAGAGGACAAATATGGAATTTATATTTATCAGAAGTGATTACAATTATTGGACTTCCAATTAAAGGTGGGGCATGAAGACGGGGGAGACGGGAGATAGTGAAATGTTTTCAACATCAGTTCTTGGCTCGTAATGGATCAAAATATTGAAGTTGAGATGCTAGAATCAATGAGATTTATTGCTTTCTGCTTTGCTTTGTGTTTTTTAGTCAATTAAAATTTCTTTTCTTACATTGAGTATTTTTCTGGCACCTTTCACTAGTAAAATAACTGGACCACTATTACTGTAATTTATTCACATTTATATTATTTATAAGAAAGTCTTCCTGCCATGTAGATAGGAAATTCCTGTTATTTTGGAAAAAGGAGGTGTTGGTCAAAGAATAAGATGTTCAAAACTGAGAATACTGAGGTGTGGTAGGTAGAGCAATAGTCCCCAAGGTTGTCCACATCCTAATTTCTAGAACCTGTGTATATCTTACGTGGCAAAAGGGAATTAAAGTTACAGGTGGGAATAAATGGTAATCAGCTAAATTTACAGTTGTAAGATTATCCTGGATTATCTAGGTGACCCTGATGTAATCACATAGGTCCTTATAAGTGAAAGAGGGAGACATAAAAGAGGGTCACAATGAATTGAGGGGAGAAGGACTTAGTCTGTTCCTACTGGCTTTTAAGATTCATGAGGATGGTCATAAGTTAAGGAAAGCAGGTGGAATCTAGCAGTTTGAAAGTGCAACAGATTCTTCCTTAGAGCTTCCGAAAGAAATGCAACCCTACTGACACCTGCATTTAGGCTCAGTGAATTCCACTTTTATATTTCAAAATTATAAGGCAATGCATATGAATTTTTAAAGCCACTCAGTTTGTGGTAATTTGTTGTAGCAGCAACAGGAAACTAATACAGGAAGAATTGCAAGAATTTGTGGGGACAAGGTTCAGGATTCAAACATGGAAATGAGAAGCTCAAATCTGGGCAAAGGAAAAGTCCTTTGAGGAGAGGAGTACAAAACCATCAGGCCAGGAGTGGGAGGATATTCATATTTATGTTGTACAGTATATGGTTTGGCTGTGTCCCCACCCAAATCTCATCTTGAATTGTAGTTGCCATAATCCCCATGTGTGGTGAGAGGGATCCGGTGGGAGGTAACTGAATCATGAAAGTGGTTTCTTTCATGCTATTCTGACAATAGTAAATTCTCATGAGATCTGATGTCTTTTTAAGGGGCTTCTCCCTTAGTTCAGCTCTCATTTTTCTCCTTCCTGCCATCAAGTGAAGGACATGTTTGCTTCCACTTCCACCATGATTACAAGTTTCATGGGGCCTCTCCAGCCAGGCTGAACTGTGAGTCAATTAAACCTCTTTCCTTTAAAAATTGCTCTGTTTCTGGTATGTCTTTATTAGTAGCATGAGAACAAACTAATAAAAAAGGACTTTGAATCAGCATAGGATGATTAGAGTTAGAGTGACTTTTAAGAAGTCCTCTGATACAGATCTCTGTTCATCTGCCACTTCATCTCTGTGTGAACAAATGAGGTAACTCTTGCCAACATTCAAAGTACTGATCTCCCTAGGCCATTCTTATAGTATTGCTGATAGCCTAGAGTTTTTTAATTCCTTCAACAATAGAAATTTCAAGTACACAACCAATATAACAGAAAAGTGATTGAATGTGAAACATTTAAGTGCCGTATATTATTCTATCTTTTCTATTTCTTTACCTTTTTACTAATGGGTCTTGGTTTTAGGGACTAAATAGCTAAATTCTACCACTTGTTTGTGAATAAATCCATACTCTTACTTAGTATTGTTGGTTTGAGACATAGTCTTGCTGTTGCCCATACTGAAGTGCAGTGGAGTGATTACGGCTCATACAGCCTCAAACTGCTGGGCTCCAGTGATCTTCCCTTCTTAGACCCTGAAGTAGCTGGAACTCTAGGTGCAAGCCACCATGCATGGCTATCTTCTTTTTAAAAAATTTTTTGTAAATACATGATTTCAATACGTTGCCCAAGCTGGTCTCCTGGGCTCAAGTAATCATCCAGCCTTAGCCTCTCAAAGCACCAAAATTATAAGCTTGAACTACTGTGCCCAGCCCTACTAAGTTTTAGTCCTCATTTTACAGTTTATAAAGGGGGACAGAGAACCTATGAAAATAAATATATAGTTATAGAATAATGAAGTCCATCTGGCAGCTTGTGATTGTGTAGATCATCTTTGAAATATGAAGTTCATAAACAGGATTCCAGAAAAGTCATCTGATAAGGCATAGTTGTAATGCTCCTTCCACTTCTGCATTTCTGAAAGAAAGCTTGCTACTGACTGAAGTGAAACATAAATTTTAGTATTTTTTACATATCTAGAATTATTGAAAATAGTTTGGTGTAAGTCTTCCATGTATTTGAAAATTTTTCAAGAACACTGCAAACATGTTATATAAATAAACTTTCAGGTGATTGATAGAGGAATATATTTTTATTATTGCAAGATTTTTCAACCATATTGTATGTTATGTGTAAAAATTCAAAATATGGTTACAGGTATCAACATAATAACAAGCAACTCAATAATATCTCTGTTTTCAAAGCTAACTAGGATTAATAATAAAATTGTTTGTTGTTTCCAAATTCCTTTGTGCTTTGCTTTGTGCATTTTAGTAAATTAAAATTTCTTTTATCACCTTGAGTATTTCTCTGGCCCCTTTCACTATTAAAATACCTGGACAACTATTACTGTAATTTATTCATATTTCTATTAGGCATAAGAAAGTCATCCTGCCATGTACACAGGAAATTCCTGTTATTTGTAGCTTTTAATTTTTTAAAATATATTTTAAACTAACAAAAATTATATAAATTTATGGTATAAAACATGTTGCTTTGAAATGTGTACACACTATGAAATGGCTAAATTGAGCTAATTAACATATGTATTGCCTTACAAACATTTCTGCGGTCAAAAATGCTTCAAATCTACTCTATTATAAATTTTCAAGAATATAATACATTATTATTAACTATAATCGCTATGCTGAATAATAGATCTCTTGAACTTATTCCTTTATGCTAATTGATATTGTGTATTCTTCCACCAATATCTCCCCAGCTCCCCCACCTCAGGCTCTGGTAACCACCATTCTATTCTCTTCTTCTATGAAATCAATATGTTCACACTTTAACTATAAGTAAAATAATGTGGTATATGTTTTTCTGTACTTTGGCTTATTTCACCCAGAAGAGGATACCTAGTATTACACAACTAACATTTCAATTAATTTATTTGAAGATAAAGTTCTTTAGATCATACACCAAAATTTTGAAAGCATTCCAAATGGCACCAAAGTATCATTGAAAGTTGAAACTAGATGCTCTAAATTCGATTTTAAAATGTTCAAGTTGGTAAACAGAAGATCCTCTCTTAATAAAATATGAGTATTCAGCATTTCAACTGAAGGAAACCTGGTACATTATCACTGAAATCATACTCATTCACTGATGTGAAGAAACAGCTGATATTTTGGGTCAAGGACATGAAATGAGACACCCAGGATAAGAAAAATTCGGCTTCGTAAAACTTTTTAATGCTTTTTAACTCATTTTAAAATTTTATAACATTTTCAAAAGCTTATGAGATTCAAATTTTAAAAGAATCAAGTAAAGGTGATTTGTCTATATTTGAGCTAGATCTTAAAAAGAGCAGCATAACATTTGGAACTTGATAAAGAGATATTCAGTTTAAATGAACACCATAAAAAGAAAAAAAAAGAAAGAAAGAAAGAAAAAAGTTGCCAGACCTGATGGTGGTTTACTCCTTTCTGCTATATCTTCTCTACTAAAATCTTAATGAATTTGTATTTCATAAAAGCAAACGCCCAATAAATTTCTCAGTTATCAATCAATTTTGAAGTAACATCTGCATTTAATTACATTATGTGCATATAAAAGACAATAATGAGTGCTGAAAACTCAATGCTGCCACTATTTCAAAAGAAAACTGTCAGACCTAAACTGAAGGTTTCAAGAAGAAGGATTTCCCTAAACGTTGCTGTCTGAAGAGTACAATATCTGAGAGAAAGAGATTTCTAGTAAATAATTTATATGCTCATAAATTTTTTTTTAAATCAATGTTAAATTTCAAATTAAAAGAAAATCTGTTAGTTAGATTAACAGAGAAGACTCAATCAGTGAAAAGTTCATATTAGTCATTTTCATAATGAAGTACAAAAAAATAAGATAATGATCAAAAAAGTGACTTGTGCTAAAGAGGATGACTTGAAGGAATAGTGATAATTAAATATCTGATTACATGTTTTATCTGTTAACATATGTTTCTTTTTTGTGTGTGTTTGTTATAAGAAGCAGGTGGCGGTAATAATTGCCAGCACGAGCTAGGAGCCGGGTGGGGGGTGGGCTTTCCGGGATGAGGGCGCCTAGACGAGGAAGCTCAAGTCCGGGAACTCTAGCTCCTTGTCACTCAAGAAATGTCCTCCCTTTCAGAATACTCTGCGCATGTCTCATCTCAGTGCCCAGCTATTTGGTGAAGTCACCAGGCCTACTGATTCCAAGGCTATGAAAGTAGTGAAACTGTTTAGTGAACCGCCCTCGGTCAAGAAGTAGGAGATTTATGACTAGTATCCAGATCACAACACTTAACACTGCACTCACAGGAACTCTCCGATTTCTTGGACTCTACAGGGATAAGCATCAAGATTTTAAACATGAGCAAAAACGACTAAAGAAGCTTCGTGGAAAGGGGAAACCAAAGAAAGGGAGAGGGAAAAGAGCAGCAAAAGAGAAATAATGTTGGTCCCTCCAGAGGGAGAATTTCTTCCTCAGTGGCAGAGAGAAGAAAGTGCATTTATTGTCTTTCCACATATTGGAGGAATGTCATCTTCCTAAATGAAGGTTATTTGGAGGAGCACAATCATCTCTTTGTTGGAATCTTATCCAGTTAAATTGTGACTGTTTGTTGAACACATTCTAACTGTGCAAAATTCTCTTGGCTTTGGCCATGTATTATGAGGTTTACCTAATTCTCTAATGAAATAAATATGTAAGTTATTGTTTAATGATTTGTTTGGGGTGGGGTGGGATGGTGGAAAAATGGAGGGGAAACCTCATTAAGTGAGCATCCTATAGTGTCCTCCGTTCTCGATTATTGCTTACTCACTCACCCAACCCTAAACTTCTTTCATCTCAGGCCCTTCAGCCACTGTCTCCAGCACCAAGCTCACAAATTTTCTGTGCCTCTTCACCTGATTTTTTTGAGAAATCTATTAAGATAAATTTGTAGAGTAAATATCTTTTAAAATACTTTCCTTACCCAGAAAGGAAATATTAACTACCTGCTCTATATAAGATTCTGGGGCCCTGGTAATACAAGTGGTTAGCAATAGAAATACTCCCTACCCCATGTAAGTTTCAGTCTTAAAGGAGGGATTAATATTATGTAATTACATACAAATGTATTACATGCTACAAAGTAAAAAGCCAGACTTTTATACTATAAGAGTGTGGATGGTTGGATGCAGAGAGACATAGCCAGAAGCCCAAACCACATTAGGGAATTTAAAGAAAGCCTCCCTAAAGAAATGATATGTAAGCTGAACATTGAAGGATAAGTAAGAGGTAGCCAGAAGAAAAATGGTGTTTGAGGCAGAGAGTACCATTTGCAAAGCCCTAAGTTATGAAGAAATTGTTCAAAGAATACTGACTTGTTCATGGTTGGCCATAAGAAAATAGAGGCCAGATCATGACCGGCTTTGCAAATTCTGTGAAAAGCTTGAACTTAATAACCAGAGGTTATTTCTGTGACAGATGACTGTTGTATAGATTTGAGTAGCTAAGCTGCTGGTTTTATTGTATTCTAACAATGGGTTTCCAAAGACGTTGTGTGGGCTTCTCTGTTTTTTTTTTTTTTTTTTTTTTTTTTTTCCAAGTGTTGTTCTGGATCTTCAGCATGTCCAGTAATTTTTTTTTTTTCAGTATATGTGCTGCCGAAGTGAGCACAATTTTTAATGCTTTTTATTATTGAGGTAAAAACATGAAATTAATTATCTTAACCATTTTTAAGTGTGCAATACAATAGGGTCAATCCTACGCATATTATTGCAGTAAGTACTTTTAACCCGTTTCTGCCTCTCAGGTAAAGGTAGGCGTATTATAACGCTACTCCAACCAGTTTTCTTTGTAACACCGAATGATTCCTGAACTAGAAAGAATCCCAGTACATATGCTTAAATGAATGACACTTTTTAAGATACCTAATCCAGATGGTATGGCTAGGGCCTATTTTATAACTTGTTTAAAAAAAAAAAACTAAACTAAAATTGGGTGGTTTGTATCTTATAGAAGTGAATTCAAGCAGAAAGCTGAGAATTCACTCATTAAGAACTCTTTACTGAGCACCTGCCATGTGCTTGACACATAATGGTTGTAGAGGATACAGAGACAAATAGACTCAGTCTCTAAGATTGTGTGAAGGAGCACGTATGTGTTACGAAGAACTGGAAAGATCTCAGAAATTTGCTTAGACAAGTGCAGATGCACTGTTACTCTTGGTCAATGGAGCTGAGCCAGGTGTAGGTGGATGATTCACCCAGGATGTTGCACAGAGAAACAGGATCTCAGCCTGAACCCAGTGTAGCTAAGTAGATGTTTGAATTATGTTATCTCCAACTATTGGAAAAGATCTGAATATAAGAAGAACTTAGGAGAATTAGTATGACATTTTAAAGAGAATAACTTCATTAAATACTAACAGCAGAACTGAGTCAGAAAACAAGTAAAGAATCAATGTATTTTTTTGCTGATGGAAGAGCTTCAATGAGATTTCAGACCTTGCCTCTGCAATGAGCCTTGACAATGGTTGACTGGGAGGTTTGTGGATAATGTAGCAGTAGATTAGTGTGCCACTGCTCCAGGCTGAAAATCGGAAATTAAAGATAAAATTTATTTGTACACAAGCTATACATACCTTCAAACCACTGATAGAGCAACTCGTGTGACTCAAAATAACCTGTAATATGCCGAGCATGGTGGCTCACACCTGTAATCCCAGCACTTTGGGAGGCTGAGGCGAGTGGATCACCTGAGGTCAGGAGTTCGAGACCGGCCTGCCCAAAATGGCGAAACTCTGTCTCTACTAAAAATACAAAAATTTAGCTGGGCGTCATGGCAGGTGCCTGTAATCCTAGCTACTCAGGAGGCTGAGGCAGGAGAATAGCTAGAACCCTTGAGGCAGAGGTTGTAGTGAGCAGAGATATTGCTACTGCACTCCAGCCTGTAGGACAACAGCAAAACTCTGTCTCAAAACAGAACAAAACCAAAGCAGCCTATAGTGAACTACCATGGATCAGCTGGAAACTATTAATAGAAGATAAGGCAAAGTTAACTCGCGACAACAGGGAGGTCAACAAATTTCAGGACACCAGTAATCAAAGGTTAAGATAAAGACTAAGTGCAATCAGAAAAAATCTTTAACCCCAAGTTTGGACTAGCTCGTTTGTTCAGTTGGATTTCACTCTTTTGTTTACTTGGATTTCTCTGGTCCAAACTTTAAACTATTGGTGCTTTCTAATTTGGTTCATTGTGCATAGACCATGCCCTCAATTTCAGCATAGCATAGTAAAAAGACTGGGTTTTTTATTCAAAGTCATGAGTTTGTGACATAGTGTACTTAATGGTTATGTGGCCTTAAGTCACTTACCTTCTTGGAACCTCTTTTCTCCTTTATAAAATCATAATACTTTACTAGATTAAAGAAATATTAAGGTATTTTTGAAAAAGACTCTGTAAATTATAAAAGGTTAAACAGTTTTACATACAGTGCATTGTGTGACTAGTTAGTACTACTGTGTCTTACTAGCAGGATTTTTCAAGGCAGTGTTGACACAAATCTGCTGAAAATATAAAGTTCCACACATTTAAAGGAGTATGATAGGTTCAGGAAGACGAGGCAGATAAGAGATAACATCTTATTTATGTAATTATGGGCTCCAGAAGTTTATTTTTCTAAGCACCATATATGTGTGTGTATTTCAAAATAAATGTAAGGCATCATGCATTTAAACATATATAAATATAATGCTTGTACTCATAAATCATCTTCCAAGAAAGAATAAATCAAAACTTGAAATTCAAAAAAAGAACCAGGTGGGAAGTTTTCTGTAAATGAAAAATAACAGAGATTAACAGAAAAATTTATTTGAAATTATAACAAACCTTTCCTAGGAAGTAGAAATTAGATAGCAAATAGTTGTATTCCTGTAAAATAACAATGGATAAAATATAATCAATTTGATGAAGAGTGACATTAGCATGACTAGCATGTCACCTAGAATATTTATATTCCTAAAAATATATCCAAAATTTATAGTTTTCAAAGACTTTATGCTTCTCTGGAAACTTAATAAAATCTTTTGAAATTATGGGCATGACATGTTTATTTAACTGTGAAGCTTCCTACCAATATCTATCTTTAGGACCATGATTGATTCAACACTTTCTCCCCAGTATCGTGTAGTATAATTGGTACCTTCCATAATCAATGATTAGTAAACATTTGTTAAATCAGATAAAAAATATTCAGTACTTTCTAGTTAATATGTTGAAATTCTAAGAAGAGAGAAATTAAATTTCATGCTACTACCAAGAGTTCCTGGAATTTTATGTAGTTTTAATGAGTTATCAAAAGCAACATAATTATATAATTTTTCTCACTGTTTGAATTAATACTAAAAAAGTAATATTCATGTAGTTAAAAAGGTGGATGTAACAGTGAATTTAGTCTATTCAATTTTTATGCAAATGACTGAGTCTCATTGTATATTTCCTTCCAATACACTTTCATATTCACTAAGCATTCTTTCATTTAAGAATCAACTGGACATATGTTATACAACATGATAGTCATTGGGGATACAAGATAAGTAAGCTATGATAGGCCATTATTAAGAAATTCTGAATAGAAAAGGAAACACTCACTGAAATAATAAAATATATAATATTTTAGGTATAATGATAGAGGTATACACAATGTTCTCTGTGTCGTCAAGAATGAGATCCTAGTGATAGCAACTAACACCTACCTAATATTAAATATGTTTCATGTACTGTTCTAGCTTCTTTACAATTATATTCTCATTTATGGCATACAGTTATTGGGTCAAGAATACACATATGTGAAATAAATAAGAATCTCAGGACTCTTTCTTATGATGCCAGGAGAGAATAGAATCTCTTTCTTGGCAAATCTTGGTGTACATAGAGTATACCTATTTTGACACTGTAAAAGAAAAAGCCTGAGATGAAAGTGTGTCTGAAGCTAACACAGCTTAGGGAAATTGGAGTGAATTCACAGACCTGAAGCTAAGTTAACTGTGAATCTTGCTCTATTAGTAGGCTTTCAATTACTTGAACAGATATGTTTCCTTTTTAAGTGAGATTGAGCAAGGTTTTCTAAGACTTGTTACTTGAGTGGAAAAGGACAATTGGTTTAAATACCATGATCTTTTCATATGATTTTCAAAGTCCTCCTAACCTTTATACATTTCTCCTTTCCCTATAAATTCCAACCCACCCACTATGATTGAACTCAATTCTAATAACCAATATTAAGCCTTTCATGAACTCTCCAGTCAGAAGTAATTAATTACCTCTTTTGCTTCCATCGTATCTAGTGGCACTGATTTAACTGTTTTACATTTTAGCTGTTTTTCATAAGGATTTCCTTACTGGCTTTGTGATACGGAAGATGAGGTTCAGATATCAATTTCTCCAATTATTAGTTGGAAGTTCATTAAACTTATTTGACTGAGAGCTTCTTTATATCAGTAAAATAGTAATAATAAAAACTAAATTATAAGATGAAATAGAATGAAATTAGAGAACATATGTGTTATGGATTGAATTGTGTCTCCCACACAAAAATGTATATTAAAATCCTAACTCCCAATAGCTCAAAATGTGACTCTATGTGGAAGTGGAGTCACTGAAGTTGTAATTGTTTAAGAAGAGGTCATACGAAGTAGAGGGGACCTCTAGGTAAATATGACTGGTGTCATTATGAGGTGACAGACACGAGAGGAAAGAAGAGACACGCAAGGAGAACACTTGTGACAACAAAAGTAAAAATTGGAGTTATGCAGCTGAAAGTCAAAGCTCAGCAAAGATTGCCTGCAAAACCACCAGAAGATATGAGGAGGCCAGTAAGGATTTCAAGGGAGTATGGCCTTTCTAATGTTACAGGAGAGGGATCCCAAACCAGAACTGAAGAGAAGGTTATTGGATTTCATGCAAGAAAATATTCAGGGCAAGACCATAGTGCCAAGGAAAAGCAAGTTTATTAAGAAAGTAAAGTAGTGAATGTACAGCTACTCCATAGACAGAGTAGTGTGTGGGCGAGAGTAACAAGACCCACTAACACCTTGAGTTTGAGCTTTTACACTTCAGAACTATGAGACAATAAATTTCTGTTATTTTTAGCCACCTCATCTGTGGTACGTTGTTAAGATAGCCTTAAGAAACTAATACAACACTCCACATACTGCTTATTGTAGAGCAAAATGTTCAACAACAGTGAGTTTACCTGAAACTTACTAGGTAGGCACTAAATAGTTGCTAAACTTTAAAAGATTTTATTTTTTTTTAAATTTTATTTTATTTTATGTTATTTATTTGTTTATTTTGAGACAGAGTCTAGCTCTGTAGGCCAGGCTGGAGTGCAGTGGCATGATCTCGACTCTCAGCAACCTCTGCTTCCTGGGTTCAAGTGATTCGCCTGCCTCAGCCTCCTGAGTAGCTGGGATGACAGGCACACACCGCCATGCTTGGCTGATTTTTGTATTTTTAGTAGAGACGGGGTTTCACTGTGTTGGCCAGGCTGGTCTTGAAATCCTGACCTCGTGATCTGCCTGCCTCGGCTCCCAGTGTGCTGGGATTACAAGCACGAGCCACTGCGCCGGCCAAAGATTTTACTGATCTTTGTATTTGTTCTCAGTAACTAACATTCACACATACACACAGGTGCCTGCATACACATTTATATAGTATTTATATGTGTCCTGTATTTATATAAAAATACACTAAATGTACCGTATATATATTTTTGCAATATGTGTTTATTTTCTTATATATCTGTATAAGGGTTTTTCAATGTATATTAAGATCAATATTGTTGTTCAGGTCAAGGCTGCATGAACTTTTCTTCCCACCTCTTCTCTTTCTGACACGCTGATACTCAGAGTCTACCAGTCTTCCCTAATAATAGTAACATGACAGCAGTGACGTCTGTTTCTCCAAAAACTCTGCACTCGGTTTTTCTTGCCACGTGTAGAAGAAAGTTAGCTTCATTAAGCATTACCAGGATTTCTTTTATAAATGGGCTAGCAGCTAACAAATTTAAAAGGACAAATGACAACTTTAAGTTAAGGGAGTCAAGTTAAATATCACAGAGCTCAATGTTCTTCTAGCCTAATAGATTGTAATTATTTCTTTTTGTCAATTATTGGAAGTTTATGAATTGTGGAAGAACATTTTAAACTGTATTAAATCATATTGAAAGTGTACTATGTATTTGGTCTGCATATAGTATAACTTATTTTGAATGGGCAGTATTAAAGAAAATCTTTTTTAAAAGACTGATAATGGAACTATTTTCTTCCTTTGAACTCAGTCCCAGATTCAGTCTGGACTTTACACCATTAGAGCTCAAGAGTCTCAAGCCTTTGAACTGAAACTAAAACCATACCATTGTCTCTCTTGGGTCTCCAGCTTTCCAACTGCAGAACATGGGACTTCTGAGCCTCCATAACCACATAATCCAACTCCTTATAGTAAATATCTTTGTATATATGTATCCTCTTCGTTCTGTTTTTCCAGGAAACCCAAACTTACACATACAATATGAATATTATTTATGAAATTTCCTTCTTGCCTCAGTTTCTTCAAATGGAAAGCTTTTGATCTGAATTATTCAAGCATGTGAAGCTGCATCCACTTGTGAATGCAGGTATATATTCTGGATACGAGGAAATATGAATTCTGAGTACTCTATAAATTCTGGCACCTAAAGTTATATAGATTATATACACTGGAGTCCTAAATTGGGCACCACACCAATTATATATGGGTGTCTCAAGCTGTAACCACTGATACATCAAACCATATATTGCAGAGCAGCAACTGGATCCTTGAACACTGCATGCATAGTTTAAAGAGGTACATTTTTCCTGCTTTGAAGTACTGTTTGAAGTTACATACACTGAAAACATGTAATCTGAAATCTTGCACCTTGAACACATTGCCATCTGAGGCTCTACCTTGAAATATTAGTAGGCTTGTTTATTTTTGCTTTCTTTAAACAGTAGCATCTAAAGCTATGTAGACAGGGCTTTCAATTTTTATTAATTTTTTTTCCTTTCATCCAGAGGCATAATTTAAAGCCCCTATATATAGGCATTCTTACATGTGTAGGTCAATAGTCTGGGTTTTATTTCATTACTGACTTTAAAACATCTGCAATTTTCCATGTCTTATTAGCTTAGTTGGGTAGTGTCTGATGTTAACCTAATCAACTTTGTGCATCCAATCTCACTATGAAAATGATTTCTGGACCTTCTTCCTTGTGTTTTCTCGTTCCTTTCTCTCTTAATTGTATCTAATCAGACAAGTCATTTCATCAGTATATGCCCAGGTACCAAAAAAAGAATCTGGCACAAATATGACTATGTATCCAGAAATTAACAGAACTACTGGTAAAAATCTATAAAGAGTAATCAATTTCCTATTTTAGTTAGGTTCAGAAAACCTACAATGAGAACTGGATGATGTGCTATCAAAGGGCACAAAAACTAATGGTGTCCAAGTTATCTAAAATTTACTTGTCAGAAAAACAACTATAAAGAAGGGCATAATACTGGTTATACTATTACAAGTATTATAGTGACTTATTAAAGCCAGTTTCTTCAGATCATTTAGGTGAAAGCTATAAATATTTTGGGGGAAGAGTGAAGTAGCACATAGGTAAGAGCCCTTTGACAGGTCTTTGAGGATCCTCTGGACCTGGATAAGTGGCATAAAAGTCAAAGGCCTTGGTCATAACCCTCAGAAATTGCCTCCAGTCTAGAGTTTTACAAATTTAGCAAGTCTGGATAGAATGAACTTATACTAAGTAATCTATTTGTCTATTAATTAATTAATTATCACTTTTGCTGTTCTAGCAATTTTAGAAGGGATATTACATGTAGGACAGGAAAACAATGGCAAATGACCATTGAAATGCAAAATATTACACCATAGGTATTGAATAACTTTAAAAATGAGACTATCAGTATAGTTTTCTTAAAATTCAAATTTCAGTGAAATCTCATGTATAACTTTAGAAAGAATCTTAAGGTAATAACTTGTATATTTATATGACATAGAGTTTTCTGCTCATTTGTATATTTAAAGGAAAACTACACAGGGTTTTCTAAGACATAGGGTTCTCTAGTCTTTCAAATGAAAACACGAGAAATACTAAGTTTCTAAGTTTAGCACTATTTTTCAGAAACTGTATAACACACTAAAAAGAACTGTGTGTGAAGTTCTGCAAACACTCGCTACCCTACAAGAAAGAACTGACATTGAATCTGAATAAATTATATTCACAGTTTCACAAATCATGTAAGAATAGTCCTTGGGGAAATACTAGATCTTTGTTGAATAATTCTGATAACTTGAATTTCAATCAGATATCAATTTCCTGCCAAAGAATTGTCTCTGTTATCTAATATAGTTACTTCCCTGGCAAAACCGATTAGATTTAAAAGGTCGAAATTTTGGATGCCTCTGCTTTTATTTAATAAGTATTTAAATGGGTGGCTATCTATTGGAACTTATTTTAATAGGTACATAGACATTTTGTTCCTACAGCTATTAGAGTTAACTTTCATAAACATCAGTTTATTTCCTTATAGAGGTCATTTGAACTTCTGGATTATAGCACTGTTATATTGACCAACCAACCTCTGAAGAACTGCTCTTCAAATGTTTCCCAAATAGTGTGTGGGGAAAAAACAGTCAATCCAAAAACATCTTTATTAAGGAATTCTGTAGTAAGAAATTATTATTTTGAGGATTACACATTTCACCTCCCAAATAATTAACATCACATAGTATCCTAAAAAGAACAGTACCCTAGACTTTATTATATCCCAGGATTTAAGATTGGAATTTATGATAAGAGATATTAAGTCATAGAAACAGTATTTGTAGATAAAGAAGAATAGGTATGTGTAATGAAAATGTGTAAAGAACAAGCAAGCATGATATCCACATAGAGGAAGTCACAGAGAAAATGAATCAAGATGACAGTATTAATGTGAGGCGTAGAAATACAAGAAAGGCCTCATCAGCAAATATAATCTGTAAAGATTAAGAATCATAATTTTCTTCAACAGTAAATAGCACTGTCTCATTCCAGAAAACAGTGAATGACCTTGGTAAGTATGTAGTGTACATGTGAAAAAGAAGAAAGCAGTGAAATGAGTTGTGAGGTGAAGCTGTGAGGGTAGAAAAACAGGTGGATAAAACATTTGAGCACAACCTATTTTTATATAATATGATAAAAATGAAGAGTCATTACACATGCTTTGCAAAGACTGTCCTGAATAAATGAAGATTGTTCTAATACCTGAGCAGAAGTTAGATTAAACCAGCATTAACTAATTTTTCAATTTGGTTGGGAGAGGGCTATAGTTCATTTTTTTAATTGAAAAGTTTGGGAGAATTAATAGTTAATATTTTAGCATACATTACTTCTGAGCTGAACTTTAGGAAAAAACAAAACAAAACAGAATAGTGGTGTCAAGAGGTTACAGCATCTCTAGAGTGTATTTAGGTTGCTATTTCTTCCAGTAACGTCCTCAGGTATATAGTTCACCCAATCAACACTCCCAGTGTTGTCCATAGAACTACAGATAAGTCATTTGGGAAACTATTAATAATGACCGTGGAAGCAAGCAGGACTCATTTAAGAGGCAAAATCAACATAATTTGGTAAATTAGAGAAAAAGAAGTAAATTAGTAAGCTCAGAGGATGAGAGTGTGGGGGTGAGATTTATGTTACTATAGACAATATTAAGGGAAGAGTTGTTTTTTATATATAAATGATGAGTTTATATTTACTGTATAATTCAAAGTACTTATTTTATATGTTTCTTAAGTACATGTTTTGTTATTGCTATTGATTCAATATTCTCTTTTAATTTTTTGCTATGATTTCTAATGATAATTGGAAGTAAAGTATTGTGCCTAGTGGAAAATGTGTGGGATTACAAAACAGTCAAGGACCCCAAGTTCAGTTACAGCTCCCAAATTAATCCTCTGAAACTTTAGCCAAGGCACTCTCCCTTTCTAGGCCTAAATTTGCCATTTATTGAAATTAGGTATAACATTTAGTGGTCACTTAAAATATTCAAATGAGTAATGACACTTTTGAGCCTGATAAGATTGTCAGCAGATTTGTACTGTATAAGTTTACATTTGTGCTACCTTTCCATCAAAGTTCCCTTTCTTCAGTATCCTTCCAATTTTTGCTTATGTGAGCTTCTCAGTGAGGACCTCTCTGAGCAATTCTGCTGAAAATTCAGTTCTACTTCTCTCCACCCTCATCTTTCCTTGTGATTGTCTTTTCTCCACACTTCTTACACATTATTTTATTCTCATACTTTATACCTTTGTACAACACAGAATATAACATGAATGATATATCTGGAACACATCTACCATGCAGCTTGTCATGATTTGAATATTAGCCACAATGACAAATTGAACTCAGAATAAAACTACTTTTATAGAGTATATTGTTAAACCAGCAATATAAAAGATATTCATGTGCAAGGGGATAACTCATTGACTTCTTATCTCCTTCTAGTGACACAAATGGAATTCAGTTAATCTTGGCAGCAAAAAAAGAATAAGAAATCTAAAAGTTAGAATAGCCCTGAACTGAGGTTTGGCTGTACACAGAGATGATCCTGAAGGACTTCTCATAAAAAACACATGAACTAATTTAGAAAAAAAAAAATGATGTAAGATATTTTGAGAAAGCAATAGTATCAGGCCTGCATATAACCTGACACCTATTAAAATATGCATGGAATATTAAAAAGAGAAAACTTTCACAAACTCATAAAACGAAATGTAAGAGTTTTCAACCTTAGCACCTCTGACATTTGGGTTGGAAAATTCTTTGTGGTGAGATGCCATCTGTTCACTCTAGGATGTTTGGCAGTATCCCTAATCTTTACCCACTAGATGTCAGTAACACTCTCCCCCTACCATTCTCTGCACACAAGTCACATTAACCAATTGTGTCTCCAGACAGTCCCAAGTATCTCCTGGGAAGCAAAAATCACCTCTGGTTGAGAACCCTTGCCCCATAGCCATAAAAAGCAAATAGAGAGTTCCTTGTAACAAGCAGATGCAAGATGCAAGCTAAGTAAAAATCTACAAAGCATGAGAAAAGGAAGTAAATCTACAACCCTTGGATGGAAATACATGTCTGAAATGTTAACAAGCATTACAGCTTTAACTTTTTCTAGTAAATATAAATTAAATATAAAATTTACCTTTAGGAGAGAAAGAAGACACCAAGAAAGTAAAAGTACCTAATATTATAATAAATGAATATAAAAAAGGTAATTAAAAGAAATAATACTCAGTGGGACGAGTAAGCTAATCTTAGAATTTAAAAAAGTTGTTAACTTCAAAAGCCCTTGTACATGTAGGAATATGGCATAAATAAAACATTTTAAAAATATGAGAAGACATCAGCAAATATGGATGAAAAGGGAAATTTAATACATGGCACTCTGTATTTGATAGAAAAATATTACAGCTTGGGGCTGAGACAGGAGAATCACGTTAATCTGGGAGGCAGAGGTTGCAGTGAGTTGAAATTGCACCACTGAACTCCAGCCTGGGTGACAGAGTAAGACTCTGTCTCAAAAAAAAACTAAAGAAAAATAGGACAATTTGTTATTAATGGAAACCATAGAACAATGAAAGTTGAATTGATATTTTAAAAATCTTTTCTACAAATAAAGATTGCAAGATTTTTCAGTACTCCAAATATTAATACAATTTACTAAAGTTAACTTAAAGTTGGAGAAAAAAGAAATCTAAAATAACTGTATGTCTATGCTCAATTATATGTGTACATTGCAACTATAAAGATCACAATCTTTAAAAACATGAAATAAACCTAAAAAGTAATAGCAAAGACAAAAATAATATCAAAAAACACTGTGTATCAAAGCAGAGAAGACATAAACGAGACTCCAACTCTCCTGAAATTTCAGCAAGACAAAACACAATACCGAAATGAAAAGTCTGCAAAGCAAATAATAGCGTGACTATTGTTTAACATACTTTCACTGCCTATGTATCACATGCTAAGTATTACATATAAAGGTGTTTAATCTTCAAAATCACCAAGGGAAGTAAGGTGTCTCAAGGCTGCCACATTACAGAAGGCTGACATTTACTAAAATGGGTAAATAAAAAACAGCACATTTGGTCCTTGTGTGCATGAAGGAATGGATGGGTTCAGGGAGTAAGAATCAAGAGATTTCTCTGAGATGTGCTGCATTTAAAGTGAATTTGCACTGGTTTCTCCTTTATCCTGGAGAACTTTTCTCCCAGATTTGTATGACTCACATCCTTACTTTAGTCACCTCTTCATAGGGGCTGCAATGAAAACCATATTAAAAACAACACCTCCTGCTACCCTCTCACATGACTTCATTTTTCTGTGTATATACTGTGCTAAGCAATTGAGGCAGGGTCTATATCTGATCCATCTTTTATGCCCAGCACTTATTATAGTGTGTAAATATTACTGAGTAAATATTATTTACCTAATTAATTAACGGAGAGAGGATGTGATAGAACATTCTAGAAGCAAATACTGGCAAAAATCAGGAAATCCAATTGTGGATGTCAGTGCTGCTTGTGATTCCACAATCACAGACATGATCCAGCCTTCTGAGGTGAGTGGCTCAGGGCCATGCATTTGGTGATTTTATGTGGATAATTAGGGCCAAGAGGGGGTAAAGGGAGAAATCTGAGTTTTAGCAAAAATCATGCAACATTTAGCCAATCTCACAAAAGTAGGGATTTCAAATTGTGTTGGTCAGTAAATTTTGGTCTCAATGCTGTACTAACAGAAAATATTTTTTATGTGGTGTGGTAGAAGATTATGATTCTTCATATCTGCTGCTTCCAGAAAGCTGTAACATTCAACACTAAATAAATTATTATGTCCTTAGCAAAAAAAAAAAAAAAAAAAAAAAAAAAGGTTTGACATCTGTTTAAGGAAAAAATGTGTTATTGTTTGAACTTATCTTAAATTATGTATTATTTTTTGCAGAATGGACACAATGGCTTTTTACTGATGTGGCTTAAATCCTGCAGTAGAAAACATCCTTTGACTCTGAAGCTCACTGTCTTTCTTGTTATTGCCTCTTATTAATATATAATTCACTGCTTTCCATTTTGAGCATTCTGTGTGTTTTTTTGCAGATAAATTCTATTTTAATTCTCTTTACTCAAATCAGCTCATACCTTAATGAAACCCAGAGGAATATTTAGTCAATTGTTGCTGTATACAACAGTGATCTGGTTAACTTTGAATCAGGTTAAATGCTATTAGTTAATCTCAAGGAGTAGAAATTTATTAATTACTATAATGTAATATAACACAACATAATATAAATGCCACCTGATACTAATACAGTCAACTTAATGGAAATTTCATTCAGTAGTTTTAATTTTGAAATTTGCTCTTTTGCCCTTGTTATATGGAATGACTGGTCTTTGCTCTTCTCATGGAAAATTTTCTTGCATGTGTTTCCTAAGTATTTGTTTGAGTGCTTTATTTGTTTCCAGAACATATTTATTGTTGCTTCCTGATTTTTTGTGCCTTCTCCTTTCCTATATTTCGTTTTACAGAATTTATATTTAAAATACAACAAATCTGATCTATTATGTCTCTGGCATTTAACACATTGTTTTGTTAATATTATTGCTGAAAAATATTAAGTCACAATGTGATAAAAATGGCTGATGTAAGCATTAGGAATCCTTCAGTTAAAAATTATTTGTAATTTTATTTACTGCTATGATATGAAACTGAAATTATCTCAATGTCTGAATTTTACATTTAAAAAAGAGACTCAAAAGAGAAATTATATATTTTAAGCCAAACAGTCTCAGAGCATGGATTTGAATGTCATTTTATTTTTGATATGATTCTCTTATCCTACCTGTTGCCTTTTATTCTATACCACCAGATCAAAACAAATCATTCATCACCACCATCAAATCACACCTGCATATATGTACATATTCATTACGAATGAGCTATCCCTCATCTTCTAGCTGTAACTTTCAATCAAGACTCGATAATGAGAAATGCTTGGAAATTTTCTCTTCTCACTTGGACTTCAATATAGCTAAATAATTTCCATGGTGAGATGAATATGTTTTAAATTTGTTCAACTCTTTTGGCTGGAATAAAATTGCTTCAGAATCTGTTAGCCAAAATAATCTTTCAGTAAAATAAACATAGTAAAGAATGAAAGGAAAAGACTTCATTATAATTGGAAGTGGTGACAAGAATTGAAAGACCTATATATATATATGATTTTCGTTTTCTTCATATGTTCATCCGTAGGAGTCAGAAGGAAGAACTTTAACAGGATGCTCTAAAATACTTTAAGTGTTCCTGAATGTTGTATTCCAAAATTGTTCCTTGGGGAGCTAATGAACTTATTACCCCCGAGGGCCTCCTTTACTCAAAATATTTGCTAGAGATTTTGGATATAGCTTTGTCCTTGGACTCAAAGTGACTTCTGAACACTCATGATGTTACAATGACATAATATTTAACCTTACTGAGCTCCAGTTTCTTCATATATACAGACCTTAAAGTATTTTTATAATAATTAAGTCAGATAAATTATGAGAAATCCCAAGTACGTAGTAAAAGTTTCATACTGCAAAATGATATTCTTATTTTAATGGACATTCTGCATAATTCAGAGCAGTAATATGCAATGGGGCCAATCAGCAGTTTTCACTAGACTGGCACGGAAATAATATTGTCATAGATGCTTTAAATGAAGACTATACTATCATAGATTATATAAGAAATATTCCTACAGGAGGTGGGTACCAGCTTAGCTATTGCCTCATAAGATAGAATTTACCTTGAACTATGATTTTGTCAGAGTAGTACAAACTTCTGATCTGATTATTACCTTGAGAATTCCTCTCTCAGGGTGATGACAGATGTTATGTTCACAAAAATTTATGTGTAGTTTTGTCAACTCACAAGTTTCTAGTCAGTGTGGAAAGCCAGCTTAACAGCACAATGTTATTTAGCAAACTTCAAATCATGATGAGGGCAGCTAGTTTTATAAACTGAACATTAATGATTTCAAAATATCAGTGCCTCCACCACTGTCCTTTCAGAGGACCAGGATGCCCATCCCAATTATCAGGGAAACCTGCTCAAAGTTAAGTCCTACATCTTGATCCAAACATCTGACCCAAAACTCTCACATTAATTATAATCATCTGGGGAAACATATTTTCCTGCTTTGAAACTACCACACAACCGTAAGTAATAAACTAAAATAAATACCAGTTTTAAAAGAGATAAAAATGTTTTTAGGTTTTGAAAAATCTTATAAACAAAGCTTACAAGAAAAGAATATTTTCCAAAGAAATAAAATATTAAAATACAATGGGCATGTAACCACAAACAAAAGATAATGCACTTGAAAATGTGTAACATTTACCTAAAACTGACAATTATTTTAAAAAATGTATTTTGTCATTAAATGGAAAAAGATTTTGATATTTCCAAATAGAAAATTAAGATTACATATTTAGCTCAACATTTTAAATGATTTAGTTAATGAGGAAATAGAATAATTACTCAAGGAGGAGTTAAAAGCAAAATTATTATATGGACATATAAAGAAAATCCTGAAAGGGAATTCTTAAAAACAAAACAAAGTACATTTTACTCAGCTTCAAATTACCTTGTATGCCATTGGTCTGAAAGAATGTACTAACAAAACCATATTCAGTATAGCCTGATATCTCACTGCCAACTCATTAGTGGCTTAGAATGAACAAAATCTAAAAAATAAAAAACATATTCACTCATAACTTCACCTTGCCTATTGTTCAACACTAGTCTAAAATAATGTACTAAAAATACAGTAAGAGTATTTCCTTGTTTTATTCTCACGTCACTAGTTTTATTAAATAATACCCTGTGCCCAAGCATCTATTTGAGCCATTGGTTATCCACAGAGCCTTTTGTTTCAGCCATTTTGATGTTGTTATATAAGTGAGTGTATTTGTACACTTAAGAGGAAAATGAGTGAAACAGAGTGAAGAGTGGGTGGGTAGCCCCTGTTTCCATCCAGAGCCTTAGACAAGGCTAGAGCCTCAATTTGAAGAGCAAGCATGTAATAAATAAGTATAGTTTGGACAGGGTGTTTTCTGGGGACAAGTTTTGCTGTAGATGCCAAAAAAAGAATGGCATGAATTTAGGAGATACTATTTCGTTCTGTTTTGACATTGACATCAACATTGCTAAGTAACTTCCAGGTGAGCAGCAGGTGGCAATGTTATCCATGAGGTAATTTCAAGTTTTCACAGTAAGGAATTATTGTGTTAGCACCTAAGATGAACAGAAAGAACATGGCAGATGCCTTTTGTTGGGGTAGGTGAGAATAACCAATTGATTGCTTTGTGATCTCATGTTATTCTTCTGGCACTTTCAGAAATAGATATGCAGAGATGTCATTAGAAAATGAAGAGGATTTTAATGGCTTACATATGCCAGTGGGAAAAGTAAAATACACTTTAGAAAATTGACACTAATGTGACTTCATTTGATTTCACTAGGTGTTGAGGTATGAGAACACTGAAGTTTCACTTATTTAAAGTCAGTTGATAGGCATCTCAAGAGTCACATTTATCATTTGAGGATGTAACCCAAGTAAATTGAGCATTGGTTATCAGTTTGAATTGATAAATACAATATCTGAAAATTAATTATCTTTTCATGATTGAGCTAGTTATTACTAATTTTTTCTTTCATCTTGACATAATGACTAAGCAATGACTGTCATGTTGCAGTATCATCTCATCCTTCTTGCTAAATATCTTGGTCATAGTGAGATGTTATGTTAGTATACCTGTTATGTTATGCAAATGTATAGTGTATTATAAAAGGGAAAAGAAAATATATTTTTTCACCATTTGTTCATTCATTCATTTTTCAGGGAAAATATACAGCTAGCAATAGGCCACTTTGTCATTTGTGCACACATTGCATATATGTAGGTGCTGTAGTGATTAAGTTTGTGTCTAAATTTTTTATGTTTTAGACATCTGATTACTATTATATTGGATGTGATGCCTTTTAAATATGTGATACAAAACGTGATTATGTGCAAATTGCTAAGACAATTTTTTAATTTCCAAAATTCCTTACAAGATTCTAGTTTTTATAATTTTGAAAACATCATGAGCTTAAATTATCTTAGTTTTGGCCTTCATGCTATAGATGTACAATGTAATCACGTAATTTTAGCTAAATTATGCTATTTTGGTTAAGTTATATAATTATAATCTTTTGAATTCTTCATAGCTACAAAAATTCCTGAGAGAGATTTTAGCTAAACTTATAGGTAGTTGGACTCCTATTTAATTGTTGATTATATCTTTATTTTCATTATTTAATATTTGCTAATTATTGCCAAGATACTATTCTCAATATGTTGTATACATGTTCTTATGATAATTGAAAGCTACTTTCTTAAGTAACTGTCTATGATAGACTTTGTTCATATTCAATGATAATATGTAGTGAACACCTTTTCTAGAATCTAGGAATCAAATGTAAAACAAAAATGGACATAGCTCATGTCCTCATAGAGCTCACAGCTGAGTAGGGATAGGAGGACATTAATTAAAATATCAAGTCTGAGAAATGTTAAAAGATACAAGCACAGGGCTATGAAAATATAAGGGGTTGGATCTAGTGATAAGTGAAGTAAAATATGTTTGAATAAAAATTAAGTAAGAATAGTTAACATTGAAAATCATTATAAATAGAGAAAACAGCAGTCGTAATGGGAGTGGGAGGATATAAAGTGTGTATTATGAATAACAAAAGTCATAATGTGGTATAAGCCTAAAGAGCAAAGAGGAACAAAGGACAAAATCATAGAGTCAGGGCGAGTATAAGTGGGGCCACAGGGTGGTTGGGCCATGCTAGGTTTTTTATGCCTTTCCACAGACTTTGGACTTTCAGAGCAATGAAACACAATTTAGCATTTTTTTTTTTTTGTCAGAAAATCCATACTTTTAGATGCAAGGAGAAATTTTAGGAAACAGTTATATCAGTCTAGTTAAGAGATAATGTTTTCTAACTTCAGTGACATGGTGAATAGAAATTGATAGAATTAAAGGATGCTGAAATAATAAAGTTAATGGATCTGGATAAGGAGTAAGGGAAATGCAGATCTTTTAATGTATAAGATGGTGTGTTGGTGATATTCACTGAAACATGTACTAGAAGAGAATACATTTGATGGGGGCAGGATTGAGATTGGATTTTGTACAGGTTAAATTTGAAGTTGTTATTTACATTTTAAATTTAATTAACAGATAAAATCGTGTGCTTTTATTGTGTTCATTATGATGTTTTATACATTGTCACTCTACAATGTATATATACTATATATATATATATACACACACACACACACTAGATATATGTATATCCAGACATTCTAGATAATTCACATCTGCACTATCTCACATAGTTATTATTTTTTAGTGGGAAAATTTTAACAGCTATTCTCTTGGCACTAAAAAACATATAAAGAAGTCTTTCTAAACATGTAAAAGACATGGTCTAGTAAAAATAAGTGGAAGAGGTTTCAAATATGTGGTTGACTATACTGGTTTGAAACTATGAAAGACTATCTAGAAGGGAGACATGGATTTTTATATAGATGAATACCTCATTTACATATAAGTAATATTCAGGTAGATGATAACTGAAGCTGTACTCAAGGTTGAGAACAATAGTTAGAAAATATGAAATGAGAAGAAAATAAGCCTAGGGAAAAGGTTCGAGGATTTCCTGCAATTATTTGTTATAATAGAGACTAAAATGAAAGTTCAGGGAGGATATGTAATTAAAAAAAAAAGAAAAGATATTTTAGAAGAAATGGTAAATACCTTAGATGTTGCTGAGATATCACATAAGATCAGGATTGAAAATATGTCAATTGAATATTAGGCATAGAGAAAATTTGTGTCCTTTGTGAGAACTTTCTTTTACCATTTTTTTCTAATTTTTAAAATTTTCTAGCCAATTTTCTACATAAGTGTAGTAGAGAAACAAATTCTATAAGTCAAATAAAATATCATCCAGTAACATCATGATTTAAGCTAAGAGTTCTAAAAGATTGTTCTATTAAAACTTTTTGAAGTAAAAGTCAGTAACAAATCTTTTATTTCTGAAAGCCTTTTCTCGTCCAGTATAATGCAATTTTAATATACGTATCTGTGGTTTGCTAAGATGTTAACATAAAAGGAGAGTTCATCTCCTTGAGTTGGTCAACAGAGGAAGTTTCTCTTGTACACTCAAACCCATAAGCTTGTTTATCATTCTAAGGTTTTTGTCAAAAGGAGTGTGTGGTTTAGTCATACAATTACATCCATGGATATCTGAGTTCTCTTTTCAGTTTTCTGCCTAGCTTATGTTCAGTGACTTAGGGAGTAATTTACCTTCACTTAGATAGTTTTTTGTATATTTATTCTATCTACAGATCATTCCAATAATAGAAAATTATGTTATACTAGTTAAGTAATGACTGAATAAAATTTCTATGACTCCAAAAGGAATTCCTGGGGAAAATGAACAATATTTGTTGGTTTTAGATGTATTAACTATTAGCTACACATGGAATAATCACATTTCTTTGTTTTTTTTATTTTTAATTTTTGCAGGTACATAGATGTATATCTTTATGGGGTACATGAGCCGTTTTGATACAGGCATTCAATGTGTAATAATTTCATCATGGAAAGTGGGGACTATATCCCCTCAAGCGTTTATCCTTTGTGTTACAAACAATCTAATTATACATTTTTAGTTATTTTAAAAATAACTATAGTCACCCTGTCGTGCTATAAAATTCTAGGTATTCATTCTAACTACTTTTTGTACCTGTTAGCCATCCTCATCTCCCTCACAATTCCCAAATACCCTTCCAGACTATAGTAACTATCCTTCTACTCTCTGTGTTCAATTGTTCTAATTTTTCAGATCCCACAAATAAATGAGGACATGTGATGCCTGTCTTTCTGTTCCTGGCTTATTTCACTTAACATAATGCCTTCCAGGTCCATCTATGTTGTAAATGACAGGATCTCCTTCTTTTTTACAGCCAGATAGTACTCCATTTGTTGTATATAAGTACCACATTTCTTTTATCCATTTATCTGTTAGTGAACACTTAGCTAAGATTCCTTCCAAATCTTAGCTATTGTGAACAGTATTGCAATAAACATAAGAGTGGGGATAGCTGTTCGATATACTGATTTCCCTTATGAGGCATATACCCAGCAGTGGGATTGCTGGATCATATGGTAGCTCTATTTTTAGTTTGTGTTTGTGTGTATGTGTGTGTGTTAATTTTTTTCTATGAACTTGTAAATTGTTCTCCATTGTGATTGTGTGAATTTGCATTTCCACCAACAGGGTACAAGAGTTCTCTTTTCTCCAGATCTTCTCTAGTATTATTACTGCTGTCTTTGGGATAGACATTTCCTAATATACTATAACTGCAGAATGATTTCTGCTCCTTTTTAAACTCCTACACATTCAACTCTTTCTAGATAAATTGACTCACATCAAATGTGATTACCATGAAAATTTCTAATTGCTGGCTTATAGAACTGATGCCAATCTCTATATAATATGGAATGTGAATATATATATATTGACATTTTATATATATATATATAATGTGAAAATATATATATATATATACACTCACAAATCCTTCATGACTAAGATGCCTAGGGGTTTTCAGTGAACAATGTAGAAATCAAAGTAGGGTAATTGAAATGTTACGTGCAAAACATATAGATGAAGGGTTTTGAGCTTGGCAATATTTATGGACTGGTGGCTCCCAAATTTATTTGTTTTTGTTCGTTTTCTTTGAAGTGTATGCATGAATGCTACTGCTTAGTTGAATGCCCCCAATAAATACCAGAAAGAATGTCCTTCAGCACTATGTGACTGCATATTGAGTCCTAAGAATGTAAATTTTATAGAATTATTAATAATCACTGAGGAAACATGCTGCAAATTGTTGCTATAATTTGATAATTTTAGACTGCCTCATTTAGCCAGGACATTGGAATAAGAATTCTATTGAGAAATGCTGGCATCCATCCACTACCAATACGCATCATGAGTGGGAAGTTAAGTGGTTGTTTTTCCAAGTTACTGGTATTCTGAGTTATTTGTTACCACGAATAGCAGAAAATATACACAAACACTTATTGTGAGGGGAGGCGTGTTTAATTTCATGTAGCAGTAAAACTTTTAATTTGGAAGAAGCATGCTTTTTTGATCTTTACATGAAAGGCAAAGAGAAAGATTGCTTTTATTACAAAAATGCTAAAATTTGGAAATTGATCCTACAATGCAGAATATTTTTATTTACCCTTCTCTCGTAGGACATTTTCACTGAAATATAATTTGCAGTTGATGGTCCTTTAAATCGAATGTTTTAAAAATGTTGGGCCAATTTTTTCTAGCCTTCATGGTTTCAGATGAGAACCCCATTGTTAATTGAATTGTTTTGCTCCTATAGGCAATGTGAAACTTCTCTGTACAGCTTTCAGTATTTTTTCCTTTGCTTTTTAAAAGTTTCTTTATAACATCTTATGCTACATTTCATTGGGTTTTTTGTATTTTGGGATCTCTCAGTTTCTAAAGTCTATAAGCTCATGTCTTTTTGGCAAGTTCAGGAAGTTTTCAAAACATTGTTTATTTAAATACTCTTTTAGACACATTCTCTTTTTCTTTACCTTCTTGTACTCCAATTAGACAAAAGTTGGATCTTATTCATTGTCCCATAGATTCTTAAATATCTGTTTATTTTCTATTTTTCCTTTTGGCTATTGTTTTTCAGTTTTTTCTTTCAATAATTAACATTTCATTGTTGAGATTTCTCATTTATTTGAAGACAATTTGTAATTATTTCTTGTGGTGTATTTATTATTACTATTATTTTTTTTGAGACAAGATCTCATTCTGTTGCAGAGGCTGGAGTGCCATGGTGCAATCACAGTTCACTGCAGCCTTAACCTCCCTGGCCCAAGTGATCCTTTTCCCTCAAGCTCCCAATTAGCTGGGACTATACACAGACACCACCATGCCCAGCTGATTTTTAATTTTATTTTTATTTATTTATTTATTTATTTTAAAGAAATGGAGGTCTCACTGTGTTGTTTAAGCTCGTTCCATAATCCTCCTGCCTCAGCCTCCTAGAGTGTTGGGATTACAGGCATGTGCTCTCATGCCTGGCCTGAGGTATTTTATTATGACTGAGTTAAAATACTTGTCAAATAACTCTAACATCTGGTTGGTCTCAGTGTTGACATCAGTTATCTTTTTCCATTCCAGTTGTGATTTTCCTGTTTTTTGGTATCGTGGGTGACTTTTTTTAATTGTGTCCTGAACATTGTGTCTATTATTTAAAGCGACCATGGATTCTACTTGAATCTTTTGTTTAGAAGGCAGTCATCTGCTTGGTTTTATTAAGCAGGTCTTGAACTACCTTCATAGGTTTTGGTTCCAATTACAATTTAATTTTCAGAGACTTATTGGGGCTATTTTGGTCTGCTTTGTTGATTTGGTGCTTCTGGGTTCCCTACAGGTTCCTGCTGCTGCTGCCTGAAGTTCTTTAATATAGGCCAGGGGGAAAGGAACCCCTGATGCATGGGGAAGAAGAGGCTTTGTGAACTAGCCAACTTACTGTGGAGGGATCTCCCTTGCTGCTTCTTTTCAGTCATCCATAGATTCTTTATATAATATATATATATGTTATTGCATTTTAGGTTCTGAGGTACATGTAAAGAACATGCAGGATTGTTGCATAGGTACATACATGGCAATGTGGTTTGCTGCCTCCATCCCCATCACCTATATCGGGCATTTCTCCCCATGTTATCCCTCCCCAACTCCCTACCTCCCACTGTCCCTCCCCTAGTCCCCACCCACAGACCTCAGTGTTTGATTCTCCCCTCCCTGTGTCCATGTGTTCTCATTGTTCAACATCCGCCTATGAGTGAGAACATGTGGTGTTTGATTTTCTGTTCTTGTGTCAGTTTGCTGAGAATCATGGTTTCCAGATTCATCCATGTCCCTACAAAGGACATAAACTCATCGTTTTTTATGACTGCATAGTATTCCATGGTGTATATGTGCCACATTTTCCCTGTCCAGTCTATCATCGATGGGCATTTGGGTTGGTTCCAAGTCTTTGCTATTGTAAACAGTGCTGCAATGAACATACGTGTACACGTGTACTTATAATAGAACGATTTATAATCCTTTGGATATATACCCAGTAATGGGATTGCTGGGTCAAATGGAATTTCTATTTCTAGGTCCTTGAGGAATCACCACACTGTCTTCCACAATGGTTGAACTATTTTACACTCCCACCAACAGTGTAAAAGCGTTCCTATTTCTCCACATCCCCTCCAGCATCTCTTATCTCCAGATTTTTTAATGATCGCCATTCTAACTGGTGTGAGATGGTATCTCAATGTAGTTTTGACATCCATAGACTCTTGATGGGGAAGAGGAATCTCTCGTCTGTTGGGGAAGGAGAGTACTTCACTGGTCAGGAGATTGTTGTGGTTATCTTTCCCTTTCCAATGTTGTGTAGCCACTTATTTTTAGCTTCTGATTGATACTCCATGCCCATACCAGCAGGCTCATTGTTGTTGTCAGGAGGACCTCAATTTAACATGGGAAAGAACGAACCTATCTAAGCAATCTTCTCCAGCTTACTGGAAGATTGAAAAATGCTGTGTCTGGAGTGTTTTCCATTTTGTTGGTTCATAGTTGCCCTATTGTTATGTCTGTCTTCTAATCCTGGATTCTCTAGTTAGCATACCTTCCTCTTTTCAATTTTTAATACTCTCCATTGGTTGCCTATGGAATTATTTCCCCGGATCATAGTTGTATTTAATGGAGAGAAACAGGAAGAGATGAGCTGGTGCCATCATGTTGAAATGGGGGCTTTGTAAATGTAATTTAAAAATAGTTTTTAACTTGAGAAATTCCTTTTTAATAGCCAAAGAAAAAACATTTTATTAAAATTGGCCTATGAATTGCATTGTGTGACAAATTGGCCAACCTAAAAAATTAATTGTCATTATCAACCGAACTTTTAAGCATTTTAAGCAACTGTTATATTTGAGGCTTCTCTTTTAGTCAGAAGAGGTACACAAGTGAGTTTGCTTTTCCATTAGTTTGCTTATAACTCATGTCATTCCACAGGTAATTCCCCATCAGTATTAGTTTCCTAGAGATGCCATAACAAAGTGCTAAAACCAAAGAAATTTATTGGCTTAAGGTTCTCAATTCGAGATGTCTGAAATCATGGTGTCAGCAGAGTTGTTTCTTTCTGGGGCCTACGAGGTAAGGGTCTTTTCTTTGTTTGGGTCTCTGTGTTGAAATTCTCTTGTTTTGGAAAGAAACACTTATATTGGATTGGGGACTACCTTGATGACCTCATTTTAATTTGATTGTCTCTGTGAAGACCCTATATCCAAGGCTGAATTCTGGATACTGGGGGTCATGGTTTTAATGTATGAGTTGTGGGGATACATGTTTCAACCGTAACACTAGCTCACTTAATGTTAACTCTGGTCTTCCAAATCATTGTAAAATCTTGGTGTTCTCCTTGATTCATCTCTTGATTTTTCATTCCACATGTGATACATCATTGAAACTGTATCCATTTGGGCTGAGCACTGTGGCTCAAACCTGTAATGCCAGCACTTTGGGAGGTCAAGACCAGTGGATCACTTGAGGTCAGAGTTTGAGACCAGCCTGGTCAACATAGTGAAACCCTATCTCTAGTAAGAATACAAAAATCAGCTGGGTGTGGTGGCAGGTAGTTGTAATCCCAGCTACTCAGGAGGCTAAGGCAGGAGAATACTTGAACCCGGGAAGCAGCAGAGGTTGCACAGTGAACCAAGATGGCACCACTGATGTCCAGCCTGGGTGACAGAATGAGAGAGTGAGACTCTATTTCAAACAAACAAACAACAAAACAAAACAAAACAAAACAAAACACCAAAACAAAAGAAACTGTATCCATCTTCAAATTCTATAAGCATTCATCCACTTCTATTATGTCAGCAGTTATAATTGTTTCAAGTCATTATTATGTCTGTCCTAAATTATTGCAGTAACTGTTTAATTTGTTTTCCTGCTTCTACCCTTAATGTCTTCAGTCTCAACATAGCAGCCAGAGTGACGTTGTCAACATGTATGTGAGATCATGTTATAAATTCTCCCATTGGTTTTCATTACATTGGCCTCCTACTTTTACATCATTTCTTTTTGATTCCTTGGACTTCATACCTTGCTACTCTTCTCATTGCATCTTCTCCTGACATCCAGAATCTTTACTATTCTCTACACTTTTCAGGGATGGTCTTGCTTCAGGGCCTTTTCACCTGCTGATTTCTTGACCCAGTGTTTCCTTCACTTAGATAGCTAAAAGACTCTCTCTCTCATTTACTTTAAGCCATTACTCAAGTGGCCATCTCAAGGAGGCCTTTCATAGCACATTGTCTTAAATTTTACCCTGGCAAGGCATTTCATGACTTCATTTGCTTCTTTATTAACATAATATATTTCTTACTTTTTAATCCATCACTTTTATTTTTCTTCCATCAGAATGAAAAATGTGTAAGCTCATGAACTTTGTGTTACTTTTTTATATTACTACATCCTCAGTATATTCAAGAGTTTCTGTCAAATAATGTTTGCTTGATAACTATTTATTGAATGAATGAATATATGTGAAAAAAATTGCAAGATGCCAGTAATTTAGTCCTAGAAATTGGATAGAATGTGGAAATGGGCAAGGTACAACTAGGGGTTATAATTTTTGTTGACACAGATCAAAAAAGTATATATCTATGCTTTATAAACAAATGTTGATAAATTAGAATAAAAATATTCACTTATATCTTTAAAAAATAATTAAAAGTGTTATTTGTAACTCTGTATTTTAACACAAGTAGTTACCTTTTATTATACTTACTAACTCTTCTGGACCTTTTATTATACTGACTAACTCTTCTGGATGTACTTATTAACTCATGGCTTTTCTCACAGTCAATTTGTTTCAAATTTACAACAGTGAAATAATTTCTAAATGCTTAAATTGCACAAGTATGGCTAGTGGAAGCACCTTTAAATTGAATTATAATCCTTTCACTTATTCCTCTAACATTTTTGATAATCGGATATTCCCAACCCTTCACTTTTTAATACTCCCAAGGCCTGAAATTAGGCATCTTCAAAGGAGTCTTGGAAGCCATGTGCTCACAGGTGAGTTGGTGACGGGTGAGTGTTTTGCCCCTGATGCTGCTAATAGAGCGCTTCTATGAGTGAAATATCTGTAAGTATATTTCCTTTCTGGTTATGAGTTCACATTGATCTTCAAAGTTTAACATATCATATTGCCTGCCTTACTTTTTAAATAGTGTGTGGTTTCATTGATTACCAGTTTTCTCTACATTGACATTTGGCATACTAGATGTCAGGCTGAATTAGCAACAAAGACAACCCATGGCACAGGAAGTAATATGGGAGCCAGGAGTGGACTGGATGCCTGGAATAGTAAAGTAATTTAATAAGTTGTTCTTTTACAAACCTTTATCAAATACCAACCCTGCTCCCCTGCCAGTGACACCCACTATTGTTTATATTTTGCTTTATTTTATGCCAGAGAAAAAATGTTTTAGAATTTGTTATCTGCTTTCCTTACTAGAATCTACTCTCTGTGAGGAGATAATATTTTGTTCACTCTCATGTTCCCATTGCCTCCAAGAGTGCTTGGCATGTAATAATTTTCTAATTAATACGTTGAATGAATTAATAAATTTATTTTTCCTTACAAAATCCATAGGTTAGATGATGCCATCAGAAGAAAATGTTTACAGAGAAAAAGAGCTGAAGCTGAAGAAAGTGGATGAGTAATGTGTTTCGGGCAAAGAGAATAATTCAAAATGGTGGCTAAGAGAAGGCCACTAGAGATGAAAAAAAAAAAAACGGTCAAACAAAAATGGGAGTGGCAGAGGCCAGAGAGGAAAGGAATTTTACATTGAGATTTATGGTCAATAGTACCAAATGTTTTAGTCGTCATTGTGTTTGGCAATACATAGTGCTGTTTTGAATTTGGCAAGACCAGTTTAAATATTAGTTTTTAAAGGAGAAAATGAAAAGTTAGGTCATAAAGAGAGTGTATATCTAGTATTTAAGAGTAAGACTATAAAGTAGTAGATAGATGGAAATGTGGGGTCTCTGCAATTTTTAGTATGTATTTTCTTATTAAAAAAGAGTGGTTTCAGTGTGCTTTATAGTTTGAGAATAAAGACTCATTAAGTTTTCGAACGAGATCCAAGATGGCCGCTTAGGAGGAACTCGGGAATGCAGCTCCGAGAGAAAGCACAGAGGGTGAGTGGACGCCGTATTTCCAGACTGATTTTTACTGCCCACAGACCAGGAGATTCACACGCTGAGAAGCCACACGGGTCGCCAGCGCCGCTGGCGCCGCTGGCTTGAACGGCGCAGCCGCTGGGCCGGCACCCTGAGGCAACGGCTCACTGTACAAAGTGAGAGAGTCTGAGTCCCCTATAAGCCAGCAAGGGGAGCTGAAACGGGGAGCCAGGCCAGCGCCACGAATCTCAGAGCCGCGGCTTTAGCCAACGCAGCGGCTCCGGAGGCAGATCAGATGAGACGGTGTCCCCTCTTACCCAGCAAGAAGACCTGAAACACAACTGAAACCGGGACGGTCCAGCTCTGTGGAGGAGGGGCGTTCTCCATAGGCACCCTGCTGTTCTCTACCAAGGCAATCCGCCACTACAGAGACTCCGTCACTACAGGGGCGGGCCAACATATCGGAAGCAGTTCTAACTACACCCAGAAGTTCACACGGAAGCTGGGTGGAGCCCACAGCAGCTTAGCGAAGCCTCTGCAACCTGAGTGTGACTAGGCTGCCACCTTGTGGGCAGGGAAAACAGCAACCGCACAGGGGAACATCATAAAACCGTAACTCCCTGGGACAGAACACCTGGGGGGAAGAGCAGGGGGTTTATGAGTTCTGCCACAGCAGACTTAAAATTACCAAAATCAGAAAGACAACAACTACAAAGTCAACAGGTGGATAAATCCACAAAGATGGGAAGAAACCAGCGCAAAAAGGATGAAAACACCCAAAACCAGAACACTTCTCCTCCTACAAGGGATCACAACTCCTCACCAGCAAGGGAACAAGACTGGATGGAGAATGAGTGTGATGAAATGACAGAATCAGCTTTCAGAAAGTGGATAATAAGAAACTTCCATGAGCTAAAAGAACATGTTCTAACCCAATGCAAAGAAACTAAGAACCTTGAAAAAAGACTTGACGAAATGCTAACAAGAATGGACAACTTAGAGAGGAATATGAGCGAATTGATGGAGCTGAAAAACACAACACGAGAACTTCGTGAAGCATGCACAAGTTTCAACAGCCGAATTGACCAAGCAGAAGAAAGGATATCAGAGGTCGAAGATCAACTCAATGAAATAAAACGAGAAGGCAAGATTAGAGAAAACAGGGTAAAAAGGAATGAACAAAGTCAACAAGAAATATGGGACTATGTGAAAAGACCTAATCTACGTTTGATAGGTGTACCTGAATGTGACGAAGAGAATGCATCCAAGCTGGAAAATACTCTTCAGGATATTATCCAGGAAAACTTCCCCAACCTAACAAGGCAGGCCGAGATTCAAGTCCAGGAAATACAGAGAACACCACAAAGATACTCCTCTAGAAGAGCAACCCCAAGACACATAATCATCAGATTCACCAGGGTTGAAATGAAGGAGAAAATACTAAGGGCAGCCAGAGAGAAAGGTCGGGTTACCCACAAAGGGAAGCCCATCAGACTCACTGCAGATCTCTCAGCAGAAACCCTACAGGCCAGAAGAGAGTGGGGGCCGATATTCAACATCCTTAAGGAAAAGAACTTTCAACCCAGAATTTCGTATCCAGCCAAACTAAGCTTCATAAGTGAAGGAAAAATAAAATCCTTTGTGAACAAGCAAGAACTCAGAGAGTTCATCACCACCAGACCAGCTCTACAAGAGCTCCTGAAGGAGGCACTACACATAGAAAAGAACAACCAGTACCAGCCACTCCAAAAACACACGAAAAGGTAAAGAGCATCAACACAATGAAGAATCTGCATCAACCAAAGGGCAAAACAGCCACCTAGCACCAAAATGACAGGATCGAATTCACACATAACAATATTAACCCTAAATGTAAACGGACTAAATGCCCCAATCAAAAGACACAGACTGGCAAATTGGATAAAAAGCCAAAACCCATCAGTGTGCTGTATCCAGGAAACCCATCTCGCATGCAAGGATACACAAAGGCTCAAAATAAAGGGATGGAGGAAGATTTACCAAGCAAATGGAGAGCAAAAAAAAGCAGGAGTTGCAATTCTCATCTCTGATAAAATAGACTTTAAAGCAACAAAGATCAAAAGAGACAAAGAAGGACATTACATAATGGTAAAAGGATCAATGCAGCAAGAAGAGCTAACGATCCTAAATATATATGCACCTAATACAGGAGCACCCAGATACATAAGGCAAGTTCTTAAAGACTTACAAAGAGACTTAGACTCCCACACAATAATAGTGGGAGACTTCAACACACCATTGTCAATATTAGACAGATCAACGAGACAGAAAATTAACAAGGATATCCAGGACTTGAACTCAGACCTGGAACAAGCAAACCTAATAGACATTTACAGAACTCTCCACCCCAAATCCACAGAATATACATTCTTCTCAGCACCACATCACACCTACTCTAAAATTGACCACATAATTGGAAGTAAATCACTCCTCAGCAAATGCAAAAGAACGGAAACCATAACAAACAGTCTCTCAGACCACAGTGCAATCAAGTTAGAACTCAGAATTCAGAAACCAACCCAGAACCACACAGCCTCATGGAAAATGAACAACTTTCTCCTGAATGTTGACTGGATAAACAATGAAATGAAGGCAGAAATAAAGACGTTCTTCGAAACCAACGAGAATGAAGACACCACATACCAGAATCTCTGGGACACATTTAAAGCAGTCTCTAGAGGAAAATATATAGCAATAAGTGCCCACATGAGAAGAAAGGAGAGATCTAAAATTGACACCCTATCGTCAAAATTGAAAGAGCTAGAGGAGCAAGATCAAAAAAACTCAAAACCTAGCAGAAGACAAGAAATAACTAAGATCAAAGCAGAATTGAAGGAGATAGAGACACGAAAAACCCTTCAAAAAATCAATAAATCCAGGAGCTGGTTTTTTGAAAAGATCAACAAAATAGACAGACCACTAGCCAGACTAATAAAAAAGAAAAGAGAGAATAATCAAATAGATGCAATAAAAAATGACAAAGGGGATATCACCACAGATTCCACAGAAATTCAAACCATCATCAGAGATTATTACAAACAACTCTATGCACATAAATTAGAAAACCTGGAGGAAATGGATAAATTCCTGGACAGCTGCCTCCTGCCAAGCCTAAACCAGGAAGAAGTCGAAACCCTGAATAGACCAATAACAAGGTCTGAAGTCGAGGCAGCAATTAAGAGCCTACCACCCAAAAAAAGCCCAGGTCCAGATGGGTTCACAGCCGAATTCTACCAGACATACAAAGAGGAACTGATACCATTCCTACTGAAACTATTCCAAATAATCCAAAAAGAGGGAATCCTTCCCAAATCATTTTATGAGACCAACATCATCCTAATACCAAAACCTGGCAGAGACTCAACAAGAAAAGAAAACTACAGGCCAATATCCATGATGAACATAGATGCAAAAATCTTCAATAAAATAATGGCAAGCCGATTACAACAGCACATCAAAAAGCTTATCCACCATGATCAAGTAGGATTCATCCCGGGGATGCAAGGCTGGTTCAATATACGCAAGTCTATAAATGTAATTCACCACATAAACAGAACCAAAGACAAAAACCACATGATTATCTCAATTGATGCAGAGAAGGCCTTCGACAAAATTCAACAGCCCTTTATGCTAAAAACCCTCAATAAACTAGGTATCGATGGAACGTATCTCAAAATAATAAAAGCTATTTACGACAAACCGACAGCCAATATCATACTGAACGGGCAAAAACTGGAAGCATTCCCTTTGAAATCTGGCACTAGACAAGGATGCCCTCTCTCACCACTCCTATTCAATATAGTACTGGAAGTTCTAGCCAGAGCAATCAGGCAAGAAAAAGAAATAAAGGGTATTCAATTAGGAAAGGAGGAAGTCAAATTGTCTCTATTTGCAGATGACATGATTGTATATCTAGAAGACCCCCTCATCTCAGCCCAAAAGCTCCTGAAACTGATAAGCAACTTCAGCAAAGTCTCAGGATACAAAATCAATGTGCAAAAATCACAAGCGTTCCTATACACCAATAACAGACTTAAAGAGAGCCAAATCAAGAACGAACTGCCATTCACAATTGCTACAAAGAGAATAAAATACCTAGGAATACAACTAACAAGGAATGTAAAGGACCTCTTCAAGGAGAACTACAAATCACTGCTCAACGAAATAAGAGAGGACACAAACAGATGGAGAAACATTCCATGTTCATGGTTAGGAAGAATTAATATCGTGAAAATGGCCATACTCCCCAAAGTAATATACAGATTCAATGCTATCCCCATCAAGCTACCAATGACCTTCTTCACAGAACTGGAAAAAACCACCTTAAACTTCATATGGAACCAAAAGAGAGCCCGCATAGCCAAGTCAATTCTAAGCAAAAAGAACAAAGCAGGAGGCATCACACTACCAGACATCAAACTCTACTACAAGGCTACAGTAATCAAAACAGCATGGTACTGGTACCAAAACAGAGATATAGACCAATGGAACAGAACAGAGGCATCGGAGGCAACACAACATATCTACAACCACCTGATCTTTGACAAACCTGATAAAAACAAGCAATGGGGAAAGGATTCCCTGTTCAATAAGTGGTGTTGGGAAAACTGGCTAGCCATATGCAGAAAGCAGAAACTGGACCCCTTCCTGACACCTTACACTAAAATTGACTCCAGATGGATTAAAGACTTAAACATAAGACTTAACACCATAAAAACACTAGAAGGAAACCTAGGCAAAACCATTCAGGACATAGGCGTAGGCAAGGACTTCATGACCAAAACACCAAAAGCATTGGCAACAAAAGCCAAAATAGACCAATGGGACCTAATCAAACTCCACAGCTTCTGCACAGCAAAAGAAACAGTCAATAGAGTGAATCGGCAACCAACAGAATGGGAAAAAATTTTTGCAGCCTACCCATCTGACAAAGGGCTGATATCCAGAATTTACAACGAGCTAAAAAAGATTTACAAGAAAAAAACAAACAAGCCCATTCAAAAGTGGGCGAAGGACATGAACAGATACTTTACAAAAGAAGACATACATGAGGCCAGCAAGCATATGAAAAAATGCTCATCATCACTGGCCATTAGAGAAATGCAAATCAAAACTACATTGAGATACTATCTCACACCAGTTAGAATGGCAATCATTAAAAAATCTGGAGACAACAGATGCTGGAGAGGATGTGGAGAAATAGGAACACTTTTACACTGCTGGTGGGAGTGTAAATTAGTTCAACCATTGTGGAAAACAGTGTGGCGATTCCTCAAGGACCTAGAAATAGAAATTCCATTTGACCCAGCAATTCCATTACTGGGCATATATCCAAAGGATTATAAATCGTTCTACTATAAGGACACATGCACACGAATGTTCATAGCAGCACAGTTTACAATAGCAAAGACCTGGAACCAACCCAAATGCCCATCGATGATAGACTGGACAGGAAAAATGTGGCACATATACACCATGGAATATTATGCAGCCATTAAAAACGAGGAGTTCGCGTCCTTTGTAGGGACATGGATGAACCTGGAAACCATCATTCTCAGCAAACTGACACAAGAACACAAAATCAAACACCACATGTTCTCACTCATAGGCGGGTGTTGAACAAGGAGAACACATGGACACAGGGAGGGGAGCACTATACATGGGGGTCTGTTGTGGGGGAGTGGGGGGGACAGCGGGCGGGTGGGGAATTGGGGAGGGATAGCATGGGGAGAAATGCCAGATATGGGAGAGGGGGAGGAAGGCAGCAAATCACACTGCCACGTATGCACCTAAGCAACAACCTTGCATGTTTTTCACATGTACCCCAAAACCTAAAATGCAATAAAAAAAAAAAAAAAAAAAAAAAAAAAGACTCATTAAGTGTTTGAAGATAAGAAAAGGAAATAATTTATTCCTCAAGAGTAAGTGGGTATGAAATCTAAAGCATAAGAAAAGGTTAGCTCTACATTTGGTAAAACTATCTGGAGTTTTTTAGTTCTCCCACTACCAAAAACTATTACAGTCTGTTATTTTTTAATATTTTACCACGTGATTTTAAGAGGCAGCTATTTCGAAGATCACTGACCAACGCAGAAAAACCAAAGTAATCACAGTACAAATTATCATAAATATTAAAGTATTAGCAAGATTTTTCAGTTCATGATTAAATTACAAACATGAATAGTATATATTTATATCAGAAGTTATACATTGAAAATAAAAATTGCCATGGAAAAGTAAGATATAATTCACAAAATCCAGGAGGTATAGGGTGATTTGTTAAGTAAATATTACCTTGAGAAACGAATATGCTACAAGACTTTCAACTGGCAAAAGTAATTAGATTTCACTAAAAGGCACAAATAAGGCTGTTTCCTACTTCTAGCTTAGATGGTCTGATATTTTGTAAATGTCAGTTTTACAAAAGTATCCCTTAAATGTATTGTAGTCCCAGTCAAATTCTGTGGCTAGATTTAGACTTCACCTAAAAATTATTCTGAATTTTTCTAAAATGTATTCTAAGAAAAATCTGGAAGAATAAATTCTCAGATAGCTAAGTCAACTTAGATACAAAGTAGATGGTGCAGTAAAGAAATTGCCCAGTATATAGTAAGATAAATTATAAGACAATCTAGTAAAATTTTGATGTTGGTGTTATAAATCCAGACAACAAGAAGACCAATGGCATAAAAGAGTTCACAGATATACACTTGTATATTTTGGAAATTTAGGATTGTGTAGTAAATTTTGTTTTGAAACCTTCTTAATATAAGGAGAAAATAAAACTGTGTATAAGTGTATTGCTGCTGGACTAAAAACCTAAGAGAAAGATAACTAGAAAGGTAATAAAATTAAAAATAGGAGAAAAGGAACTTCAGGAGATAATGGTTTGTTTGAGTGGTATTTGATTAGCACCAAGCATAAGATAAGAATTGATTATAGCAAAAGTGTAAACATCGAGAAAGTTAACAGAGAGAAGGTACATTCTGCAAAGATATTTATGACATTTAACATTCATATGAAACTGTTATCTAGGATTTATGATAAAATCATAAATCAATGAGGAAAAGTAAATAATAAGTGATGAAAAATTGGGTAAAGAACTCACAAAAGGAGAAAAACAAATGGCTAAGCAGTAAGTAAAAGTTCTACTTAAATTTATTAATGATATGGAAATGCCAATTAAAACAGCATAAAAATTCTCAATGCCATTAATTCACAAAACAAAAACAGAGTACTTAAGTGACACATGAAATTATGTCACTAACATAATATTTGTTCATCTTTACTAGGAATCACAGTACTGCCAAAGACATAGAGGTCCAGAATTAGTTTTGCAACTTCTTAAGACTACATAACCATTTTTTTCCAGTGAGAGAATATTAAGACATTTGTACTCATATGTTATGATAAAACTTTTATCTAATCCTTTCTAGTAGTAGTTTCGTTTGGCTACTGTCTCCTATGTTTTTAACGTTTCATGTGCAATTTCTTATGAAAATTGTTTTGCTGGGAACACCTTTTCATATTGTAAGTTTTTCTCTTGTTGTCTTTTCCTTTAGCCTGTAGACATTATTTAGCTTTCTATTTAATTTTGTTGGTATACTTATTGATTGTTTCCTATTTTAGTCTACTGAATTCTACTGTGAGAAATAATACTCATAAAATACTACTGTGAGAAAAGTACTCGTAAATATTACAATGAGAAAACTACTTCCATGGTTTTTCTTGGTAGATTAGATTGTCCTCTGTCACTCTCAGGTCTTTTGCTGTCCAACATTTCCTTTTTCTCATAATCTCCTTACCTACTTTCACTGTGTTTTCAGTCTTCCCCGCTTTCTTTCTACTCCTTTCAGTAATGAGAATGGATACTGTGGGGCTCTTAGTATTGTACTGAGGTCAGATACATTATTTATCTTCCAGATTATGATACAATCATAGCAAGATCATGTGAGCAGAATTGCAGTGAGTGTATAGGACAATTTGTATAGTTCTGCAGCTATTGATATTTCCTTTGCTGATGAGTTGCATTAAACATTAAATGCACATCTTATTCATCTTATTCTAATTATTGATTTTGGGAACACCTAAGTATTAACTATACATTAAATAAAATTGTAGCTTGACTAAAAGAAATAATAAAAATATTACTAGAAATTTCAATATCACTCTAAAATGTCTCCTCAGTCTAGAATAAAATGAATACCTGATGAATGCAGGATAACAGCAAGTCATACAAAATTTTTCTATGCATATTTTATTCTAGTATTTTGACTTCTATCCTGGTCAATCAGTTTTCTCAGAATTTCTGGCTATTAGTCAATGCAATAGTATAGTATATCTCTATGGCAGAATGTTTTCATAAGTATTTATAATTAAGTAAATTGTTAATCAAATTGAGACATTGTTAATCAAAGACAGTCAATCAAGCACAGTTGATCGTATCTAATTAAACGGGACAATGGAGAGATATAAATATTAATGCCATCCTCTAAGCTCCTACAGGAGGCAAAAATGTCCCAAAAAGCAACATTCATTATTTAGGTGTCTAATCACTAATAATACTATTTTCTTATAATGATTTTATTTTTATATTATTTAAAAATATTGTATTATGTAACTGTTGGGGCATGATAGTGAATAAAATAATACAATAATGAATAGGTCTCAGATTTCATTCCCTTTTTACTTATATCTCATTTTCTTAATTATTTTGGTCTTCATAAATTTAAGAAGAGACGGGTTATTTTCACTTAAACATCTTCTATGTTTATATTAAAAAGCTTTTATCCTAAACTTGACATTAATGTTATTTTTCAGATTTTTCAATTCATTTAAATAATACATTATTTTGCCAATGAAACTTTTACTACTTTGCCAATAACCAAAGTTCTAAAAATTACTTAAATCTGTGTTCCTAATTGCTTTGCTCCTGTGATTTTCTATGTTATCCTCACTAATTCAAAGCAACTGTATTTTGTTTAGCACCACTGAACCCATCATCTGTGTGAAAATAGCTACAACTTCCAAAATTAGAGTCTGTGCCATACAGACAAAGTCAAACTACCTAACCTTTCACATATGAGAAGAAACGTGAATAGTCAGTGACACACTGGACAGAAGAAACAGGGAGACCAGCAGGCCATTTCATCTATATTATTCTCTCAGTGCTTTTAAAAATAATTATGCCATTATGTGCTTTTTGCTTCTATTATGTCATAATTGTCTTACATCTCAAATCATTAATTAAAAGGAATTTTTAGAGTAAAGAATTGGTTGATTTAGACTAAGAAATTTGAATCTGAAAAGAGCCTCATCCAAAAATATATCAAGGCTAACTTAGAAGTTATTCTCTTTCATTTACATTGTTGCAGGAGTGAGCATGTAGTAAAAGAAATACTATATATAAGGGTTCTAAAGCAATAAGGATGATTATTTAATTTTATAAAGAAGTATACAATATGTAACTGAAGTATTTTCCAGAGAAAATAATTTTTATTTCCAAAATTTATTTTCTGTAATTTGAAAACAAAATCATGCAGTATATTAGTTTCAAATTTCATAAAAGAATATAACCCAGCTACTCAGGAGGCTGAGGCAGGAGAATTGCCTGAACCCAGAAGGCGGAGGTTGCGGTGAGCCGAGATCGCGCCATTGCACTCCAGCCTGGGTAACAAGAGCGAAACTCTGTCTCAAAAAAAAAAAAAAAAAGAATATAACCAATTTCCACGATGACTCCAATTTTCCTTAATTTTAAGAAATATAAAATAAAAATCACTATTCAGTAATGAAGTGAAATGTGCTTTGTTACTCACTGGAATATCAAATAATGTAATAATAACAAAAAATACAGATGTCTTTGAAATGTCCAAAGTCATAATTTTGTAGAGATAAATGTCATCTGATGGGCTAGTGTGATACAGAGAATTACAAAATATACAAATGAAACAAATTATGTGTCAGATGGATGGTAAGTGCTATGAGGAAAAACAAAACACAAATGGAGGAAACTGCTATTTGAAATAGGGTAGCAAAGAAAGCCTTTACCAACTCAAGTATCATTTGAGTAAAGATCTGGAGAAGGTAAGTATAAAGCCACGTAGATATGCTGGGTAGGAGAATTCCAGGTAGAGGAAGAATGGGTCAGCTGGATACCTACTGTGCTTCCAGAACAGCAGGGAGATAGGTTAGGCTCAAGTATCTATTAGCAGATAATTAAGTCAAAAAGGTGTTGATGGTGTTGATAATTAAAATAGTAATATTGTATTCCCTTATAAACTAAAGTCTTTTATCTTTACTCTGATTAAAATGAAACCTACTGAAAGATTTTATGTCTTTAGTCGTAATCAACAGGGTTATATCACTGCTGTCCAGAGCAGATTAAAGCATGGCCAAGGTAGAGACAGAAAAACTAGTTACTAAGTATTTACAAGTATCTATGAGAGTTATACTGGTGGTTTGGGCCAGAGAAATAGAAGTGGAGGTGACAAAGATCTGTAGGATTCTGGCTGCATTTTGAAGAAAACACTAACAGGTATTCTGAAAATTGAAAATAAGGTGGCAAGAAAAAGACATTAAGAGCCATCCAAGCTTTTAGCTAGAGCAACCGAGAGGATGTGATTGCTTTTAATGAAATGGAGAGATTATGGGAGGAAACAGTTTTGGTAGGGGGAGGAGGGCATTTAGTAACTGAAAGTTCAGTTTTAGAAATTTTAACTTTAAAATGCTTGCAAGACATCAAAGTAAAATTTCTGGGCAGGTGAATATAAATCTAGAGTTCAGGAGAGAATTCTGGAGTAGAGACATAAAGCTGAAAGTCATTCAGATTAAATCAAATTTAAAATGATAAGACTGGATAATATCACCAAAGAATTGAATAACGTTGGAAAATAGAAAAGATTGAAGCACTAATTGCTGAGATAGTGCAATGTTGGAGATGAGGTGAAGTCACCGAAAGAAACTGAGAAGGAAAAGGTAGATTGGAGAAAAAGAAAACTGGTACAATGTGGATTTGGAAGCAAAGCAGGCAATGTTTCAAAGCTAAAGGAGTGTCAAATGTTTCTAATAGAACAAAGAGGAGAGGACTGAAAAATGATAGTTAAATTTGGCAGAGTGAAAATACTGAATTGTCTTTTCAGGGACTGGTGGGTCAAAGGTCATATTAGAACGATTTCGTGAAAATATACTAGAAACAGGAAACTGAGAAGATTGCGAGGGTTGGCTACAAAAAAAAGACATGATATGATACAGAAAACAGAGAAAGAAGTGGAATTAAAATTAAAATGACTCAAATTATTGTGAATCTCAGCATTTCCTTCTAGTAAATAAGATTTCCTAAACCCTAATTGGAATACAGCATATCAGAATAAAATTAACATGTGGAAACTATTATTTGATTTATTTATATTTTCCTTTATTGATAAGGACCTCAACTGTTAATAACTGAGGAATGTTTTATTGTATATTATTTTTCAATATGTTCTTGAGTATGTATTTTAAACTAGGTCAGTAACTCCATACAATTAGCTCTTAAATAAAAGCACAGATAGGGTAGCACTGACTCTATTTTTCTCAGGTATTTTGTGGAAGAAACTGTAGCAATCTGTACACATATCCATGACAACATTTCCCTGGATTGCCTAAAACATGCTTTTCACTCATTCGCCATCATCTTTACAAGCAAACCATCTTTAAAGCTGTAGTTTACACTTGATATAAATATAGTGAGGAAAAAGCAATATAGAAAATAGAACTAGTGAGATGAGTTTCTTTACATCAAAGGGATGGTTTTGGTTAGTCAAGTTTCATATGCATCAAATTATACATTTTTCATAGTTTTGTTCAGACATGTAAAGAAGAGATGATGATTAAATGAAAACTACATTTATTTTCACTTCATATGCATCCCTTGCTTTGGCCATGAGAGTGTTATTGCAAATCAAAATAAAATCTAAGCAAAACCACACATCTTCATAGGTTTATATTTTGTCATCCAAAAGAAGAGGTGAGAACAAGTGCTCTCATCAAACATTCTAGAGAATGAAAATGAAAAATAAAAGATTTCAGAAAAGCAGTTTTTTAAAAAGTTGACGGATAAAGTTATTTGTACTTATTAGGTATAACATGATGCTTTGTTTTATGTTTTGTGCTTTGAAATGTGTGTGTGTGTATATATATGTATATATATATGTACATATATACATACATGTATGTGTATATATGTATATATACATAAATGTATGCCTGTATATATACAATATATACACACACATATGTGTAACATATGTATGTGTATATGTGAAGTATATATATATGTGTGTATATATAAGTATTTGTATATGTGGATTTAATATAGAAATATGTAATACTTTATAAAATACATAAAATGTGGAATCCATATATATATAGTGGTTTGAAATATATATATATTATATATATGTCTATATATGTACATAGTGGAATGATTAAATCTAGCTCATTAACAAATGCATTACCTCCGTTGTGGTGAGAACATTTAACATCCATTCTCTGCAGTTTTCAACAATATTTCTTGGCAGGAAAAGGCACTTTCGGTTCTATATTTAGTTTTACTTCATGTTTCAGCACAAGCTTGAATAAAGTTCTGATAAAATGTTATTTAAAACTGTTTACACACTCACCTCCAAACGAACTAAATTTTTTACATTCCTAAGTACTGTGAAACTTGTCTCCTGCTGCTTTGCTTTGACAGCATAAATAACCTCCAAATAATACATGATATTTAGGAAAACGTTATGAGTTTATCTAATATACTTGCATGTGAACAAATTTCTAAATGTGGTGTTACATTTTTCCTCAAATATTTGAGCAGTTGGCATAGTGTTAAAATATTATTAGTTATGAATAAATCAAGGTCTTATTAAGAACAATATAAATCCCTTAATATATGCAGAATTATGAATTCAATGAAATTGACTGTTGTGTTTTAATTTAATTCAAAATGGTTACCAAAAATTGTGTTGTTCACTGCGACATACATAAGATAAGAAAAAAAGAGATAACTTTGGTCAAGGAGGTCAACATCTATGAGTGATATTAACAGCAAAGATACTTGATTATCAGAAATAAGAACATATTTCTCAGACTGAAAAGTTAAAGACGACTTCAGAAAGGAGATGAAAATTTAGCTGCATGTTAGTACTTCAAAATAAAAGAACTGGGTTTTTACGCATGATTTCACTGGACATGCATGCTCCCTTCTCAACTCATACTAGCAGAGTTTCTTCTCAGCCCTTTCATTGAATGAACTTTGATAAAGGTCACAAAGAAGGAATGGATTAAAAATTTTAATCGTGACTTATGAACTCTCAACAATACACTTATTTTAGTCTGTTCTCACACTGCTATAAAGAAATATGTGAGACTGGGTAATTTATAAAGGAAAGAGGTTTATTTGAATTACAGTTCCACATGGCTGGGGAAGCCTCAGGAAACTTACCATCATGGCAAAAGGGGAAGCATTAATGTCTTACGTGGTGGCAGGAGAGAGTGAGAGCATGTAAAGGGGGAAGAGCCCCTTATAAAACCATCAGATCTCATGGGAACTCACTATCATGAGAACAGCATGGGGAAAACTGCCCCCATGATCCAATTACCTCCCACCAGGTCTCTCCCTCAACACTTGGGGATTACAATTAGAGATGAGATTTGAATGAAGACACATAGTCAAACTATATCAATACGGAACAAGTTGACCATCTTTTTCTTCTTAAAAACTTTTCTCTTGCCTGGGCGCAGTGGCTTATACCTGTAATCCTGGCACTTTGGGAAGCCAAGGTGGGTGGATCACAAGGTCAGGACTTCAAGATCAGCCTGGCCAACATAGTGAAACCCTGTCTCTACCAAAAATACAAAAATTAGCTGTGTGTGGTGGCATGCACCTGTAGTCCCAGCTACTCAGGAGGCTGAGGCAGGAGAATTGCTTGAACCCTGGAGGTGGAGGTTGCAATGAACCAAGACTATGCCATTGTACTCCAGCCTGAGTGACAGAGTGAGACTCCATCTCAAAAACAAACAAACAAACAAAAAAACAAAAAACTTCTCCTTTTACAAACAAGCTTATTGCTTCTGTGTTACAAATCTGTACAACATGTTACAGTACTGAATACAGTGGGCAATTATAACACAATGGTAAATATTTGTGTATCTAAACATATCTAATCATTAAAAAGGCACAGTGAAAATTTAGTATGAAACATTAAACACTGGTACACCTGTATAGGGCAGATACCATGAATAGAGTTTGCAGAACTGGAAGTTGCTTTGCGTGAGTCAGTGAGTGAGTGGTGAGTGAATCTGAAGGCCTAAGAAATTTCTATATACTAATGTAGATGGTGTAAACACTGTAAATTCAGGCAACACAAAATTTATTTTAAAAAGATTTTTATTTATTTAGTAATAAATTAACTACTTTACTGTTACTTTTCTACTCTGTAAACATTTAATTTTTTAACTTTTTGACTTTTTTGTAATAAAACTTAGCCTAATACATTTTATACCTATACAAAAATACATTTTTTCTTTATATCATTATTCTGTAAACGTATTTCTATAAAATTTATTTTTACTTTTTTTTTTTTTTTTTTTTTTTGAGACGGAGTTTCGCTCTTGTTACCCAGGCTGGAGTGCAATGGTGCGATCTCGGCTCACCACAACCTCCGCCTCCTGGGTTCAGGCAATTCTCCTGCCTCAGCCTCCTGAGTAGCTGGGATTACAGGCACGCGCCACCGTGCCCAGCTAATCTTTTGTATCTTTAGTAGAGACGGGGTTTCACTATGTTGACCAGGATGGTCTCGATTTCTTGACCTTGTGATCTACCTGCCTCGGCCTCCCAAAGTGCTGGGATTACAGGCGTGAGCCACCGCACCCGGCCCTATTTTTACTTTTTTTTTACTTTATAATTGTTTTTCTGAAATGAAGTCAAAGTCAATATATCTGTCTTCCTCCACATCTTGTTCCACTGAAAACTCTTCAGCGGGAATAACACACATGGAGCTGTCATCTGCTAGGAAAACAGCGCCGCCTTCTGGAATACCTCTAGAGGACTTCCCTGGGGCTGTTTTAAATTTACTTTTTTATAAGTATAAGAATTATGCACAAAAATTACAATAAAAGTGTAGTGTATAAATACATAAGTGGTAAAATATTTTATTACCACTATCAAGTATTAGGTACTGTACATAATTGTATGCACTATGCTTTTATGGGGCCGGCAGCTCAGTAGGTTTGTTTACAAAAGCATCACCATGAATATGTGAGTAATGAAATACACTAGGACTTTATGATCACTATGACATCACTAGGCAGTAGTAATTTTTCAGCTCCATTATAATCTCATGGGGCCACCATTCTGTATGTCTGTCATTGACTGAAACAGTGTTATACAGAACATGTAACTCTCTCTCTCTCCATATATGTATATATAATATGAACACATTTTTATATGTATTATATTTCATTTTTTTAAATTATTTGCTCTTGAAGAGGATTGGTCATTGGTATCCCTTATTTTTTCCCTTCAACTTTTATTTTATGTTCCAAGGTACATGCGGAGGATTTTCAGGTTTGTTACATAGGTAAACATGTGCCATGGTGGTTTGCTACACAGATCAACTTATCACCTAGGTATTAAATCCACCCTCCATTAGCTATTCTTCCTGATGCTCTCCCTCCCCTCCCAATCCTCTGACAGGCCCCAGTGTGTGTTGTTTCCTCCAACATTTGTCCATATGTTCTCTCATCACTGAGCTCCACTTTATAATTGAGAACACATAGTGTTTGGTTTTCTGAAGTTTACATAAAGCTTATACAATGTGTCAAGGAATGTTTCCTTCTTTCTTTTTCTTTCTATGGCTTCATTTCTTGAAGAGCCATTTTAGGTTTGCCACAAAATTAATAGAAAGGTAGAGATATTTCATATATAACCCCTGCCTCCATACATGCATCGCTTTCTTCATTATTAACATATCCAACATTTGTTAAAACTGGTAAGCAATTTTAACATCATTACCAAAGTTATGTTTAATTGATGAACATTGACACATCATAACCTAAGTCCATAGTTTACATTAAAGTGCACTCTTCGTGCTGTGTATTTTATGAGTATGGACAAATGTATAATGACATGTGTCCATCATCAGAATATCATTCAGAGTATTTTTACTACCTTGGAAATCTTCTGCACTTTGACTATTTATTTTTCCCTTCCTAAATCCTGGCAATCACTGAACATTTTTACAGGCTCTATAGTTTTGTCTTTTCCAGAATATCATATAGTCGAAATCATAGAGTATGCAGTCTTTCAGATTGGCTTATTTCACTTAATTATATGCATGTAAGATTTTGCCATGTATTTGCATGGCTTGTTAGCTCTTTTTTTTTTTCTTCAGAATCACAGCTGCAGCTCATTTATTTTTTACTACTAAACAATCTTCCATTTTCTAAATGTATCACAGTTTATTTATTCATTCACCAAAGGACATCTTATTTGCTTCAAAGCTTTGGCAATTATGAATAAAACTGCTATCAATATCAGTGTGCAGATTTTTGTGTGGTCTGTTTTCAATTCCTTTGGATATATATTAAGGTGCATTATTGATGGATCATATGGTAAGGACATGATCAGTTTTTTTAGAAACTGCCAAATTGTCTTCCAAAGTGGCTGTACCATTTAGCATTTTTGCCAGCAATGAATGAAAGTTTCTGTTGTTCACATCCTCTCCAGTATTTGATGTAGCCAGTCTTTTGAATATTGACTATCTAATAAGTGTGTAGTGGCATGTTGTTTTATTAGCATTTCCCTGATTACCTATTATATGAAGCATATTTTTATATACTTATTTGCCCTCTGTAAATAGTTTTATCTGATTTTACAAATACTAAGAATTTTTAAACTTTTTAATTTTATTGGTACATAATAGTTGTACATATTTATTGAGTCATGTGATACTTTGATACATGCATAGAATGTGTTATGATCAAATCTAGGTACTTGGGATATCTTTTACCTCAAGGATTTATTATTCCTTCTGGGTATAAATCCAAAAGAAAATAAATCAGTATATTAAAGAGATGTCTATGCTCCCATATTTTTTGCAGCACCATTAACAATTGTCACAGTATAGAATTAACTAAAGTATCCATAATGGGATAAATGGATAAAGAAAATATGGTACATGTATACAACGGAATGCTATTCAGCTATGAAAAAGGATAAAATCCTGTCATTTGCAACATGAATGGAACTGGAGAACTGTCTATTCAGTGAAATAAGCCAGGCACAGAATGACAAATATTAAATGTAGTCCCTGACATGTGGGATCTAAAAAATTATTTTGAAGTCATTTGTATATCTGTATTTGAGAGGTGTCTACTAAGGCCTTTTACTTGTTTTTTAATTAGATTTTTTACATTATTATTGAGTTTTTAAGTCTATTGTATATTTTGGATAACATCTGCCATATGTATTTTTTAGATATATTTTCTTCCAGTCGGTAGCTTGTTTTCTCATTTTTTGACCATTTTGAATGCTATATAGTTATATTTTTGAATGCTGTATACTTATATTAATGTTTTATATGTTTCTTGTTAAAGGACAGGTGTTTTTAGGCTTTTGTTTATATATCTAATTTCAAATTTACTAGCATCGCTAGTTTTTTAAATTCAAATATAAATCTTTCTACTTACTTTTCTTTTGCTAGGAATTCTGTTTCTCTAGATTTCATAATTTAGGCCTTAACTCAAATGTAATATCAAAGAAGGCTTCCTTGATCATGCTATACTACTATGTAACAGACATTCACTTTATTTCTGCATTGTTAATTTAACTCAGAATTGTCGCAGTTGTTTATTTTATTAGAATTTAACTCCATGAGAGCAGGAAAATATTCTGTTTCATTTACCACTATATTCTCAATCCTTAGAACTAGAATATAGCACACCATATATTTTTTCTGAATAAATGAATAGTACTTATTATTGTTAGGAGACAATCTTCCATAGTTCTTTGACCTTTCTGCATATTGTACAGTGAGGCATTAGCCCCCATTTTTTTCTGGATGTCTTTTCAAGGTTGTATGCATAATGAACAGCCTTTGAAGATAGATTGAATTCCCTTTGTTTCTCTCTGGAGCAAATGGAAACATGCTTACTCCCTAGTATGATAAGATAATTTCTATCTTCCAAGCACAGGATAGGAATGTGTACTATCCATTAAAAATATTTACTTTCCATATGCTCACAATTCCTTTCATGAAACAGAATCCACTGTGTGTGCACACATCCATCTGTTTTGTCCTTGTGGGATTTGGGAATAAAGGCAGTTGGCACAAATTTGCCAATATTAAGGATGTTTGCTGTGCTGTGTGTGAATAGTCCATTGTCTTTGACCCAGAAGTCTCATAGCTTCTCCGAGTACTCATGGAACTGTGGAAGGCTAATTTGTTTGCTTGCTATAGAGTTAAGTCTCTAATATGGACATTTCCTCACAATTAAATAGGAGTTGGAAATGAAGGCATGTATTAGGTGTAGAATGCTTGACTATACTTAGTCTCAAGGACTAACAGATCTTGCCCCAAATTACACAGCAAATAATTTAAGGTTTTGGTATTGGAGCCTATGTATTCTATAAAATATCACTTAATACTAGAGTGAAAAACTCCAGTGTTTATGAAAAGATGTATTTTTAATCTTTCCTTTATATGCCTTCAAAATTTTCTGATATTCTTTAGTATATTTGTGTTTATATGATAATTGATACTGTGTTTATATGATAATTGGTCAAAATATATGCTATTACATTTGGCTAAAGCCATTCAAAACATTATTGGACAAAAAACAAAAAATATGTTTAATTTCTTATGATAAAATGGTACTAAAACAGAATCACTTTTTAAGTTACTTGCCAAAAGCTGATTTATATGTTGGTCGTATTCAAAATGTCTATTTCAATTTGTTTACAAGTTTCATGAAGGCTTATTTCCTAATAAGCCTGAATAAAAAATTTGTTTGCAATAGTACATTTTGAAATGTTTTTTGGGGTTGGTATTAAACTCCAATTGTACGTTTTTTAAATTTAGAAAATAAATCAGCTAAAGTCTATTATAGCACAGTTTTCCTATTTGTTACACTAGCTTTGTAGCTACCAAAATTTCCTTGAATTATTGCCTCAAAATTTAACCAAGTTCCTCCACCCTAACTATCCATGGCTGAAATCATCCTTAATAATTTTCTCTGACTTGATACATAAACAGTAATATATTGACTTTATAATCCATCTGAATATGGCTCATAAATTCAGTTTACTCAGCTTTAAAATTGTTTTGTGGACATAAAACTCACTTAACTCATCAATTATGTGGTTGCAGCCACTGTCATTTGACTTTTTAGAATATAAATAATGTGCTACATGTAAGCTACTGACTGTTGTTTTATAAATTTAATCAGCTGAGGGATTATTGCAGATACATGCAATTGTGAAATAAGAGAATCAGTATTTACATATTTCATAGGTAGTCGTTCTGGAATTTAAATATATTTATAAAAAGATTCCATAAAATACACAAATATTTGTTATGGCTTAAATTACTGTGTATGATGTAGTACAAAGACTTTTATCCCAAATAATTTATGTTTTTTAAACAGGTGCCAATCTTCAATGTCAGAGGGCAAAGAAGTCACATAATATAAAGTTGTTTTTAAAGAAATACGTGTTCTTCATTAAAAATCACTATTTAACCAGTTATTTTGCTATTTAAATATATGTAGATATAATAAAACTTACTATTAAAATATTAATAGCCTCCAATAGGTGTTCAAAAAGATAACATTTAGACAGTTAATTTTGGAAAAAAAGGAAATGCTTGTCTGATTTCTCTTTATTATTTTTGCATTATAGCATGAAAAACACTTTCATAATGTACACAATTTCCACTAGTTGACTGGGGCATTTGGGTTGGTTCCACAATTTTGCAATTGTGAATTGTGCTGCTATAAACATACATATGCAAGTATCTTTTTCAAATAAAGACTTCTTTTCCTCTGGGTAGATACCCAGTAGTGGGATTGCTGGCTCAAATGATAGTTCTATTTTTAGTTCTTTAAGGAATCTCCACACTGTTTTCCACAATGGCTCTACTAGTTTACATTCCCACCAGCAGTGTAGAAGTGTTCCCTGCTCACCACATTCGCAATGATATCTATTGTTTTGGCCATTTTTGCAGGAGTCAGGTGATATGGCCTCATGGTTTTGATTTGCATTTCCCTTATCATTAGTGATGTTGAGCATTTTTTCATATGTTTGTTGGCCATTTCTATATCTTCCTTTGAGAATTACCTGTTCATGTCCTTAGCCCACTTTTTGATGGGACTGTTTGTTTTTTTTATTACTGATTTGTTTGAGTTTGTAGTAGATTCTGGATATTATTCCTTTGTTGGATGTGTAAATTGTGGGTTTTCTGTTTACTTTGCTTACTGTTTGTTGGGAGAAGCAGCAAAGGAAAAAGGACTTACAGAGTGCCTACTTAAATTGGTTATGAGTAATATATAAGCTGGCAACAACAGACTGCAACAAACTGTGGAAGACTTCTGGGGAGGCAAACTTCTCCACGCCTCATATTCTGGTGCAGGATGATCTAGGCTCTGTTACCATAAATATTGTGCTCAAGGACATAAAACCCCTTCATAGCACTAAGACGTAACCAGACTTGTAGGCTCCTTGTAAGGTCCACATTCTACCAGCTGCACATGGATAAAAGGCTAAAGATAACCACATGTTCTTGTTTTGTGAAACTCTCAAACTGCCACTGTTATCAGTCTTTAGGACCAGTTCCAGCTCACTGATTCATTTCCGGTTCACTGATTCACTTCACCATCACATCACATCACCCTCTCCCACCATCATTCTACCCCTACCCTATAGATCAAAGTGATTGTAACCAGTAAACAGTGTAGAGGATCAGAGTTCAGAGCCTTCTTGTCTCCTTCAGTAATAAGTGATGGCCCCCTGGTCACACTTTCTCTCTTAATCTGTCTTTTTCTCATTCCTTTGTGGCCATGGAACTCAGGGTACCCACGGGTGTGGTGGTTCCCTACACTGTTCCTTTTGCTGTGCAAAAGCTCTTTAGTTAAATTAGGTCACAGCTATTTATCTTTGTTTTTATTGCATTTGCTTTTGGGTTCTTGGTCATGAAATCCTTGCTAAATTAATGTCTAGAAGGGTTTTTCCAATGTAATCTTCTAGAATTTTTATAGCTTCAGGTCTTACATTTAAGTCTTTAATCCATATTGAGTTTATTTTTGTATAAGGTGAAAGATGAGGATCCAGTTTCGTTCTTCTACATGTGGCTAGCCAATTATCCCAGCACACCATTTGTTGAAAAGGGTGTCCTTTCCCCACTTTATGTTTTTGTTCATTTTGTCAAAGATCAATTGGCTATAAATATTTGGGTTTATTTCTGGGTTTTCGATTCTGTTTCATTCGTCTATGTGCCTATTCTTGTACCAGTTCCATGCTGTTTTGATGACTATGGCCTTATATTATAGTTTGAAATCAGGTAGTGTGATGCCTCCAGAACTGTCCTTTTTGGTTAGCACTGCTTTGGCTATATGGGTTCTTTTTGGTTCCATATGAATTTTAGAATTGTTTCTTCTAATTTTGTGAAGAATAATGATGGTATTTTGATGGGGATTGCACTGAATTTGCCAATTACTTTTGGCAATATGGTCATTTTCACAATATTGATTCTACCCATCCATGAGCATGAGATGTGTTTCCATTTATTCATGCTGTCTGTGATTTTTTTCAGTAGTGTTTTGTAGTTTTCCTTGCAGAGATCATTGGACTCTTTGATTAGGTATATGCCTAAGTATTTTATTTTATTTTTATTTTTGCAGCTATTGTAAAAGGGGTTAAGTTCTTGATTTGATTCTACACTTGGTTGCTGTTGGTGTATAGAAGAGCTACTGATTTATGCACATTAATCTTGTATCCAGAAACTTTGCTGAATTCTTTTATCAATTCTAAGAGCTTTCTGGAGGAGTTCTTAGGGTTTTCAAGATAAATGATTATATCATCAGCAAACAAGGACAGTTTGACTTCTTCTTTACCACTTTGGATGCTCTTTATTTCTTTGTCTTGCCTGATTGCTCTGGCTAGGACTTCCAGTATAATGTTGAAAAGGAGTGGTGAGAATGGGCATCCCTGTCTTGTTCCAGTTCTCAGAGGAAATGCTTTCAACTTTCCCTCATTCAGTATCATGTTGGCTGTGGATTTGTCATAGATGGCTTTTATTACATTAAGGCACGTCCTTTGTATGCCAAATTTGCTGAGAGTTTTAATCATAAAGGGATGCGGATTTATCTAAAGTTTTTTCTGCATCTATTGAAATGATCTTGTGATTTTTGTTTTTGATTCTGTTTATGTGGTGTATCATATTTATTGACTTGCATATATTAAACCATCCCTGCATCCCTGGTATGAAACCCACTTGATCATGGTGGATTATCGTTTTGATATGTTGCTGAATTCAGTTAGCTAGTATTTTGTTAAGGATTTTAGCATCTATGTTTATCAAGGATATCGATCTGTAGTTTTTTGTTTGTTTGTTTGTTTGTTTGTTATGTTCTTTCCTGGTTTTGGCATTAGGATGATGCTGGCTTCGTAGAATGAATTAGGGATGTTTCCTTCTTTCTCTATCTTTTGGAATAGTGTTAAAAGGATTGGTACCAATTCTTCTTTGAATGTCTGGTAGAATTCTGTGAATCCATCTGGTCCTAGTCTTTTTTGTGTTGGTAATTTTTAAATTACCATTTCAATCTCATTGCTTATTATTGGTTTGTTCAGGGTATCTAGTTCTTTCTGATTTAAGCTAGGAGGGTTGTATTTTTCCAGGAATTTATTCATCTCTTCTAAGTTGCCTAGTTTATATGCATAAAGGCATTCATAGTAGCTTTGAATAATCTTTTGTATTTCAGTGATGTCAATTGTAATAATTCCTGTTTTATTTCTTAGTGAGGTTATTTGGCTTTTCTCTCTTCATTTTTTGTCTAATCTTGCCAACGGCCTACCAATTTTATTTATCTTTTCAGAGAAACAGCTTTTTGTTTCATTTATCTCTTGAAGTTTTTTTTGTTTTAATTTCATTTACTTCTGCTCTGATTTTGGTTATTTCCTTTCATCTGCTGGTTGTGGGTTTGGTTTATTCCTGTTTCTCTAGTTCCTTGTGGTGTGACCCTAGAGTGCCAGTTTGTGCTCTTTCAGTCTTTTTGTTGTAGGCATTTAGGGCTATAAATTTTTCTCTTAGCACCACCTTTGCTGTGTCCCAGAGGTTTTGATATGTTGTGTCTATTGTCATTCAGTTTGAAAACTTTTTAATTTCCACTTTGATTTTATTTTTGACCCAATACTCATTCAGGAGCAGGTTATTTAATTTCCATGTATTTACATGGTTTTGAAGGTTCCTTTTGGAATTGATTTCCAGTTTTATTTCATTATGGTCTGAGAGAGTGCTTGATATAATTTCAATTTTCTTAAATGTTTTGAGGTTCATATTATGGCCTATCCTATGATCTGTCTTGGAGAAAGTTTCAAGTACTGTTGAACAGAATGTGTATTCTGCAGTTATTGGACAGATTTTTCTGTATGTATCTGTTAAGTCCATTTGTTCCAAGGTATAATTTAAATCCATTGTGTCTTTGTTGACTTTCTGTCTTGATGACGTGTCTATTGCTGTCAGTGAAGTATTGAAGTCCCCTGCTATTATTGTGTTGCTGTCTGTCTCATTTCTTAGGTCTATCGGTAATTGTTTTATAAATTTGGGAGCTCCAGTGTTAGGTGCATATATGTTTAGGTTTATGATATTTTCTTGTTGGACAAGGCCTTTACCATTATATAATGTCCCTTTTTGTCTCTTTTAACTACTGTTGCTTTAAATTTTGTTCTGTCTGACTTAAGAATAACTACTCTTGCTCAGTTTTTGGTGACCACTTGCATGAAATGCCTTTTTCCACCCCTTTACTTTATGTGAGTCCTTATGTGCTAGGTGAGCTCCTGAAGGCAGCAGATAGTTGGTTGGTGAATTGTTATCCATTCTATGGTTCTGTATCTTTTAAGTGGAGCATTTAGGCCATTTACATTCAATGTTATTTTTGAAATGTGAGGTACTGTTGCACTCGTTGTGCTCTTTGTTACTGTGTACTTTGGTTCTTTTGTTTTTTACTTTTTAACTTGTATTTTTGTTTTATAAGTCCTGTGTAATTTATGCCTTAAAGAGGTTCTGTTTTTATGTGTTTCCAGGATTTGTTTCAAGATTTACAGCTCCTTTTAGCCGTTCTTGTAGTGCTGGCTTGGTAATGGTGAATTATTTCAGCATTTGTTTGTCTGAAAAAGGCTGTATCTTTCCTTCATATATAATGCTTAGTTTCACTGGATACAAAATTTTTGGCTGACAATTGTTTAGTTTGAGGAGGCTGAAGATAGGGCCTCCATCCCTTCTAGCTTGTAGGGTTTCTTCTGAGAAATCTGCTGTTAAACTGATAGGTTTCCTTTATAGGTTATCTGATGCTTCTGTTTCACAGCTCTGAAGATTCTTTCCTTTGTCATAACTTTGAATAAACTGATGACAATGTGCCTAGGTGAAGATCTTTTTGTGGTGAATTTCCCAGGTGTTCTTTGTGCTTCTTGTATTTGGATGTCTAGGTCTCTAGCAAGGCCAGGCATGTTTTCCTTGATTATTCCCCCAAATATGTTTTCCAAGTTTTTAGAATTCTCTTCTTCCTCGGTAACACTAATTATTCTTAGGTTTGATCATTTAACATAATCCCAGACCTCTTGGAGGCTTTGTTCATATTTTCTTGTTTTTTTCTTTGTCTTTGTTGGATTGGGTTAATTTGAAGACCTTGTCTTCTTGCTCTGAATTTATTTCTCCTACTTGTTCAATTATTGCTGAGACTTTCCAGAGAATTTCACATTTCTAAATGTGTGTCCAAAGTTTCCTGAATTTTTATTTTATTTTATTTTATTTTATTTTATTTTTTTGAGATGGAGTTTCGCTCTTGTTTCCCAGGCTGGAGTGCAATGGCGTGATCTCGGCTCACTGCAACCTCCGCCTCAGCCTCTTGAGTAGCTGGGATTACAGGCACACGCCACCATGCCCAGCTAATTTTTTTTTTTGTATTTTTAGTAGAGACGGGGTTTCACCATGTTGACCAGGATGGTCTCGATCTCTTGACCTCGTGATCCACCCGCCTCGGCCTCCCAAAGTGCTGGGATTACAGGCGTGAGCCACCATGCCCGGCCTAGTTTATTTTTTAAAAATCATTTTCTTGAATATTTCTCCCTTTACTTCTTGTATCATATTTTGGATTTCCTTACATTGAGCTTCATTTTTCTCTGGTCCCTCTCTGATTAGCTAATAACTAACTAACTGAATTCCTTTTCAGGTAAATCAGGGGTTTCTCCTTGGTTTGAATCCATTGCTGGTGAACTAGTGTGATTTTTTTTTTTTGCAGATGTTGAAGAGCCTTGTTTTGCCATATTACCAGGGTTGGTTTTCTGGTTCCTTCTCATTTGGGTAGCCTCTGTCAGAGGGAAGGTCTAGGGCTGAAAGTTGTTGTTTAGATTCTTTTGTCCCATAGGGTGTTATCTTGATGTAGTATTCTCCCACTTTTTCTATGGATAGGGCTTCCTGTAAGCCAAACAGCAGTGATTGTTGTCTCTCTTCTGGGTCTTGTGACCCAATGAGTTGACCTGAACGAGCTCTGGGCTGGTACTGGGGGTTGTCTGCACAGACTCCTGTGATGTGAACTGTCTATGGGTCTTTCAGACATGGATACCAGTGCCTGTCCTTGTGGATGTGGTAGGGGGTGGGTGCAATGGACTCCATTATGGTTTTTAGCTTTGGTGGTTTAATGCTCTATTTTTGTGCTGGTTGGCCTCCTGCCAAAAGGTGACACTTTCCAGAGATCATCAACTGTGGTATTATGGGAAGGAACTGGCAGTGGGCAGGGCCCTAGAACTCCAAAAATTACATGGCCTTTGTCTTCCACTATCAGGGTGGGTGGATTAGGACCATCAGGTGGGGGTGCAGCTAGGTGTGTCTGGGCTTAGAATCTCCTTGGGCAGGTTTTGCTGTGGCTGCCGTGGGGTTGAGGGTGAGATTCCCAGGTCACTGGAGTTGTGTACCTAGCAGGATTATGGATACCTTCTGCTGAGTCAAGCAGGTTGTCAGGGAAGAGGGGAAAGCTGGTGGTCATAGGCCTTATCCAGCTACAACACAAACTGAAGAGCTGGTCTCACGCCCACCCTGCTCCTGTCAGCAGCCTCCAGAACTTTTCCAGGCAGAGAGTGACATGGGCTTGAAAACCTGCCCCAGGCTAATTACCTCCCAGTTACAGAAGAAAAGGGCTTGGTTCTTCCCTACACTGTGGACCCGCACACCAGATTTGTACCCTCCCCTGAGTTCTGGCCAGGGGGCTTCTCACTCCATTCAAATTGTTACAAAGTTCAACTAGAGATTTTCTTCTCCCTGTAGAGTTTTACCTCCTGCTCCTTTCCCATTGGATCCCTCTGGTGCTAGGCCCTTGCGAGCTCCCAGGGCCTTTCTGCTGCTTCCTCAGTCGCTCACATCTGTAATCCCAGCACTTTGGGAAGCCAGTGCAGGAGGATCACTTGAACCCAGGAGTTAGACACCAGCTTGGGCAACAAAGGGAGACCCTGTTTCTACAGAAAAATAACTGAACGTGGTGCCATATTCCTGTACTTTCGACTACTTGAGAGGCTGAGGCAGGAGGATTGTTTGAGTCCAGGAGGTAATGGCTGCATGATTGTCATGATTGTGCTACTGCACTCCACCCTGGTTGACAGAGTGAGATGCTGTCTCAAAATAAATGAATAAATAAATAAATATATTTGCCAATTAAAAATTTAGCAAAGCACATAGAACTGCAACACAAGGAACAAACAAGATTTTTTTTAAATGATACTTCAGACCAAATATCTGGTAAATTTTATATTAAATTATGTAACTGTTTCTGTATGTTTTGTGCTGCTTTACATTCCAGATATATACTACTGTTCATTATCATAATTCTAAGTGTTAATGATCATTATCTTTCATTATTTTAAAGTGAAAGATATATATATATATATATAGTATTTTCTGTACTCATCTAAGCTTAATATTCTTTAGAAAAATAACCTAAACAATACATTGTCTAAGCTGAAGTTGCAAGAAAGCTTTCAGACATATAAATATATTAGGCTTCAAGTAATAAAAACTTAATATAAACCCAAAGTTCATACTCAAGTTAGAGCTACCTGTATATTTGCAAATGCAGTATTTAATTTTTTTCCTTTTAAGTTATGTGCAATATTTGTTTATTATTTACTGCTCAAAAAAAGTGAACAAGTTTTTACTTTGTGTATGCCTAAATAAAATTATCTTTTGAACATTGTTAGCCCATTACTACCATCTTAATACAGCAAAAGTAACATTAAATATTATACAATGTAAAATATATATATATATATAACCTGACTTCTTAAATGTGTGATCTATTTTTGGTATAAGCCAATGCAAGAGAAGCTTATTCAAAATAAAGATAGAAATATAGTCAAGACGTAGGTGTCTGTCTGTGTGGTTTGTTGACTTCTTTACCAAAATATATACCACAAAGCTCAGCACATCTCCACTGCAAATGCCAAATTAAATATTAACAAAGTAAACCCTGAGCTAATACAGGTGATAGCTGGATTTCAAACTGGAAGCTGTTTCAGATGTATATTTAGAAACGCAGGGGTTTTTTTTCCCCCAAATATGCTTTGATGCTACAAAAATCACTTTTACTAGAGGTACTGACAGAAACATTATTATGAGAGAAGCTTCCAATTTTCCAGGCAACATATTGTTCTCAAAATAATTTTTATTTTATTTACAGACATTATATCATAGAGATATAAGTGTCTAAATGAGCAAAGTAAAGATTCTTGATTTTTTCTCTTGTTCTTAGCTTTCAGAATCTATACCTCTCACTCAGATCATTAAAAAAAGACACAATTTCTGCATTTTTAGCTGTTATGATATGAAGTATAGGCCAATTTTTAGGAAATGAAAATGTTCCTTCTTTGTTTTCTTTTTTTTGGTTTGTTTTTTACCTAGAGCTGCCACATTCACATGTATTGTGACATAAAGGAAGTGATTTACATTAAATTCCTCTTACACTAGTACACTGAAAGACTCAGACATAATTATGGAAGATGAGATGTATGGCAGCTGTTTTTCTTTCAATATCTCTGTTACTAAATTTATGTTTATGGATGGCTGAAATACCCTAAAGGTGAAAGCACGGGAGGCTTGCTTTATCTTCTTCTTCCTACTTCCCTTCCTCTCTCTGTTCCTTGCTTCTTTCCTTTCTTCCTTCTTTCTCATCTCCCTTTTCTCTTCACTCTCTTCCTCCTTCTCTCCTTCTATCTTTTCTTTCTTTCCTTCTTTTCTACCCTTTCTTTTTTATGGCATGAACAACTGGTGTATTTTGAGGATATTGAGGTATTTGTAGTTGGATCAAAGTAACTGATTTTCAAAAGAAAGTAGAATCAAAATAATTTGTGGATGATTTTCCAAAATAAGTAGCTATCCTCTTCAACCCAATTCTCATATATCACTATTTGGGTAGGAGAAAAATGCATACTTTGAATAAATTCTTAGGTGATTTTGCTATTATCCCCTACATGCTCCACATCTCCAGTTGGGAAGCATAATTTTAGAATATCACAGTGATACTCTGCATATGTGATGAATATATCTGCTTATAACTATATATAAATTTGAAGGATTTCAAAACATCCTAAGACATAATTACAATGAAATGTCCAAAGAAGATTTGAAGGCTAGATAGAAATGTGGAACAACCTCTTTCTAACTGAATAATCACTTTTGAATATTTTCTTTGTTTACCAAATATGATTTCAATCTATTCACATTCTATGAGTTTCTATGTGCTGGCTTGTTTTCCTGTGACACAAATCATGCCTCGAATGTTCACTGGTAAACCTGAGCAAGTTATAGGCTTTGTATTATCCATTTTCTAGTAATACTTAGCTAAGACAATCTTTTTAAAAAGTATTATAAAATCCTGATACTTATATTTTTCAAAATAAATTAAGAAATTCATACTATGTCTTGTCTATCATCATCTTGTGAGATTGTTTAGTGGGAAATAATATTACAAAGTCAGACTGCCACTGTATCAACTAATATCTTATTTTATTATTTAAAAACGAGGAACATATTACAACTATTGTGACTTCAAAATGCCTTGCCTGAATCATTTAACACTCTTTATCCTAATCACTTTACTATGGCATAAATCCATTGTTAGCTATTAACAAAGGCTACAATACAGGGAACATGTAACTAGGATATTTAGAAGTTAACAATTCAGAGAAGCCTTGTAATGTTCAGAAAAACTATGAAGTCTAAAAAGCAAAAATAGCAGCATCTAGAATATAATATATCTCTGGTATCTATTGGAAAATAACTGCACAAAACTACACTTATGAAGAAAAATAGAAATTTAAGATAAAGAAACAAAATACTATGGAAAATTGAGTCAGTATATCTGTAAATCCAATGGAAGATAGTCATTATTATTGACAGTATTATTATTATGCTTTTGATTGTGTACCCAAGGAAGGTCAAGTTTGCACAGCAAGTTGAAGGTCTCACCTGTACAACCATCATGAAGATTTTTTTTCTTCTCTTTTCTTTGTTTCTTGTCTAAAAGGAAAATGCCTCAATATGACACAATTAATCAGTATAATTTTAATTTTTATCTTCAAAGAACTGGTTATCCAAAATGCTTTTGACATAGTTCACTTTTTACACTATTAAACAGTAATATGGAGCTTCATGACCGAACAAATAGACGATAGTGCAATAGTGTGATTGAATTGCTAAACAGACTGTCTGACTAGAGCTGTATAGCTGATGTAATTGATTGAGGGCAAAACTGCCAGAAGTTAAAATAATTTGAAAGGTGATGACTGTCATGCTTACAACACGACAATATATACATTTCCCAATGTTTTGCAATGATTATTTATAACATAAACATTTTTAGATAATCCATCATGTGATGGCCAAAATAGTTAACTTTTCACATACATTAAAGAAAATATGGCATTTAAAATGAAATGATGACAATCAGGTTTCTACTCTACACTGCTCAGATCTCATGGATATTATTATTTTCAGTTTTAAGAGAATAAAAATAGAATGTGAGTTGAGATGCTTATTAATTAAAATGAAAGGATTTAAAGAAACATAGAATCAACATATGAAACAAGAATGAACTGGTCATGTTTTGATCTGAATCAGAGGAGAAAATAATTTCTTTTAAAGAGTTCTTGAATTGTTCTATGGAAGAAGAATGAGAGTAATTTTGTAGAACCTCCAAAGATAGAATTTATTCCAATGAGATAAAAATAAGTAGATATAAAAGAATTAATGTATGTAAAAATTCTCTAACAAAGCTGTCAAAAGTTGAATAATTCCCTAAGGTGATATGGATGTATAGGCTACAATATCTATAGCAGGTATGGTCTATAAATAATTATGTAGATAGTTGAACAATGTGACATTTAAATGTCCTTATAATTCCTGAGTTCTTGGCTTATGATGATGCCATTAATTCATTAATTTTTCATTTACTAAATATTTGGGTTTTGTTTGTTAGGTGAGAATTGTTTATCTCTTTTACAAACAATCTAATTCACTTGGATTATTTTTCTATTAGAAAATTTATTCTAGTTCTCTGTATTTGGTTACACCCTTTTTCCTATTATTATTATAATTTTTTTTAAATTTCTCTGTTTTACCCTAGATTCAATTACTTAGGGTCATGAAAGTCAGAATTTATCATGAGAAAGGAATATGCAGTTTCCTTTCTAAACCATTGAGCCACTTTTCAGACAACTGATTTGCTGAGCTGAGGGGAGTGTCATACTATTATCAAAACAAACTTCATATTTTACCATAGCCATAACAGAATCTACAAACATAATATCAAAACAAAGAATGCATCCTCCCTATTGTACATGCCATTTGGTTTCTCATGTACCAGTCTTATGCAAACGAAAATCCTGGCTGGAAGCTGTGGCTCACACTTGTAATCTGAGAACTTTGCAAGGCCGAGGTGGTGGGAGGATTGCCTGAGTCCAGAATTTAGAGACCAGCCTGGATTAAATTAAAAAAATAAAAATAAAAATTTCCTGTAGTCCCAGCTACTTGGGGAAGCTGAAGCAGGAGAATCGCTTGAACCTAGGAGTTCCAGGCTGAGTAAGCCATGATTATGCCACTGCACTGTAACCTGGGAGCAGTCAAACACATTAAAAATATTAGAAATGTTAATCTTATATAGATACTTCTTCTACCATTAACAACAACTGTTTGACTAATATCAAGTCAACAAAAATAGTGTAAGGAATAAAAGTAATTGCCTGGATTCGGTGGCAATTGCCTGTAATCCCAGCACACTGGGAGGCCGAGACAGGTAGGTTGCCTGAGCCCAGACGTTTGAGACAACCCTGGAAAACATAATGAAATCTCATCTCTACAAAAGTACAAACATTAGCTGGGTGTGGTGTTGTGCACCTGTGGTCCCAGGTACTCAGGAGACAGAGGTGCGAGGATCACTTGAGCTTGGGAGTACAAGGCTGAAATGAGCCACGATTGTGCCACTGCACTCCAGCCTGGATAACAGAGTCAGACCCTGTCTCAAAACAAACAAACAAGTAAATAAAAGTTATTTCTGTTATTGACATTTGTTGGTGGTTTTAAAATGATTTTAAATTCCAACACAATGCCTATGTTTGTCTTCTGCCATCAGCTAACATTTAAATATGAATTACAAAAAGCAATCTGTGCTGAATCTAATCTACGGTGTATCAGTAAAATATGTGCGGTTTTCTTCTAGATGGTAGTAATTAAGTAGGAAGCACTGACACTGATGGAGTAAAGTTTCCAGCATCACGCCTATTTTTTTTTTTCTAAGACAGAGTCTCTTTCTGTCACCCTGGCTAAAGTGCAGTGGTACAATCCCGGCTTACGGTTATTGCAGCCTCGACCTCCCACCCTCAATCTATCTTCCTGCTTATCCTCCCAAGTCGCTAGGACTACAGGCACACGCCACAACGCCTGCCTCATATTTGTATTTCATGTAGAGACAAGATCTCACTATGTTGCCCAGGCTGGTCTAAAACTCCTCTGCTCAAAGGACCCTCCACCCTTGGCCTCTCAAAGTGTTGGGATAACAGGCATGAATCACCATGCCCAGCCATGCCTATCATATTAATAAATGATAGATATCCAATATAATGAAAAAAACCCACTGAATTATTAATTGATTTATATTTTAAATGAAGCTGGAATTCATGGAATGGATGATAAATACAATGTATATTAGTACTCAAAAACATTGTCATGAATTTTTGCTTAATTCTTAAATGATAATTTTTATATGTATTAAATATAAAATTGTGTATACAACCCAAAGAAAATTACAGAAATATACAATAACCCAAAGCAAATTACAGAAGTATATGATTTTGTAAATAAACCTATAATTATATTATTTAATTGTATATCTAAATAATTATCATAAACCACATTAAATTTTAGAGTTAAAATAATGTAAGGGCTATCACTAATTTTCGTGGTTAAATGACACCCTTGTTGCAAGGGATTTTGCTCTACTTGGAGTCAAATAAAAATAAATAAGAAGTTTTCCTTTTTTAAAACGTCTTTGTTATCATAACTGTTATTTAGTTTTAACATTTGGCTGGAAAAATACACAACCTAGAGTGCATAATGAAGGCCATTATGAATGAAAAAGTAAAACAGTAGTAATATGCAGGAAAAGGGAAAATAGAAAGAGGTGAAGATGCTTATTATAAAGGCATCCAAACTGGTAAAGAGGACATCAAACTCACTGTTTGCTGATGATATAATTGTATACCTAGAAAACCCTAAAGACTCATCCAAAAAGTTCCTACATTTGATAAATGAATTCAGTCAAATTTCAGGACACAAAATCAATGTACACAAATCAGTAGTGCTGCTATACACCGACAATGACCAACTGAGAATCAAATCAAGAACTCAACCTCCTGTACAACAGCTGCGTAAAAATAAAATAGGAATATCCCAAACCAAGACAGTGAAAGACCTCTACAAGAAAAACTCCAAAACACTGCTGAAAGAAATCATAGACAACACAAACAATTGGAAACACATTCCATTTCATGGATGTGTAGATTCAGTATTGTGAAAATGACCATAATCCCAAAAGCAATCTATAAATTCAATTCAATTCTTATCAAAATACCATCATTGTCCTACACATAACTAGAAGAAAAGAATCCTAAAATTCATATGGAACCAAAAAAGAGCCCACATAGCCAAAGCAAGATTAACTAAAATAACAAATCTGGAGGCATCACATTATCTGACTTCAAACTATACTACAAGGGTATAGTTACCCTAACAGCATGGTACTGGTATAAAAATGGGCATGAGACCAATGGAACAGAATAGAGAACCTAGAAATAAAGCCAAATATTTACAGCCAACTGATCTTTGATGAAGCAAATAAAAACATAAAGTTTAGAAAGTACACCTTATTCAACAAATGGTACTAGGATAATTTGCAAGCCATATGTAGAACAATAAAGTTAGATCCTTATCTCTTACTTCATACAAAAAATCAAGTCAAGATGGATCAAAGACTTAAGTCTAAGACCTAAAACTATAAAAAATCTAGAAGACAACATTTGAAAAATTCTTCTAGATATTGTCTTTGGCAAAGAACTCGTGAACAAGAATCCAAAAATAAAGGCAACAAAATTATATAGATGGGACCTAATTAAACTAAAAAGCTTCTGCACAGCAAAAGAAATAATCCAAAGAGTAAACAGACTACCCACAGAATTGGATAAAATCTTCAAAACTATATATTTAACAAGGGACTAATAACCAGAATCTACAAAGAAGTCAAATAAACCAGCAAGAAAAAACAAATAATCCCATCAAAAAATGGGCAAAGGACATGAATAGACAATTCTCAAAGGAAGATATACAAATGGCCAAGAAATGCATGGAAAAATGCTCAACATCATTAATCATCAGGGAAATGCAAATCAAAACACATTGACATATCTGTTCCCTTACTCCGACAACAATGGCCATAATTTAAAATATCAAAAAATAACAGATGTTGGCAGGGATACGGTGAAAAGGGAACACTTTTACTCTGCTGGTAAGAATGTAAACTAGTACAATCACTATGAAAAACAGTATGAAGATTCCTTAAATAACTAAAAGTAGAATTAACATTTGATCCAGCAATCCCAATACTAGGTATCTCTATATATCTGATATATATCAGCATATATATATATATACACACACACACACACACACACACACATATATATATCAGCCAAAAAAATGAACAAAATAAAGGCCTTCAAAGCAACTGGGATGGAGTTGAAGACCATACTTCTAAGTGAAGTTACTCAGGAATGGAAAACCAAACACTGTTATGCTCTCATTTACAAGTAAGAGCCATGAGGATGCAAAAGCAGAAGAATAATAAGAATAATATAATGGTCTTTGGGGACTCGGGGGAAGGGTGGGAGGTATGTGTAGAATAAAAGACTACACATTGAATACAGTGTACACTGCTCTGGTAATGGGTGCACCAAAATCTCAGAAATCACCACTAAACTAAAGAATTTTTCCATGCAACCAAACACCACCTGTTCTCCCAAAACAATTAAAATACATACATTTTTAAATCTTTAAGAATGCCATGAAATCTTCTTTGTGCTTTCCCTTTTCTTTTTCTCCCCCCGCCCCACCCCAGTTACTCTCTTTCCTGAAGAAACCATTTTCTAGGGTGCAGCAGAGCAAGCAAGAATCTGAAATGGAAGGGGATGGAAGCCTCAGCCACCCAGGACCTAGTTCATAGTAAATTCTGTGTATTTGTTAAATACAACAAATAAATTTTAAAAAAATATGTTAGTTCATAGATCCTTGAATATACGTATTGCAGTTTCATATTTGGCTTAAAGGTGTCTGAGGGATATTCACGTAGAAATATTGATTTAGGCAACCAGATTTAGTTCCAATAATTCTGGAGAAAACTTTGATCCGAAATAATTCACTTGTGATCATCAGCACATAGTTCAGTCAATCTGCAATTACTAAGGGAAAAGTACAGTGCAATTATCTGAGGGCTAGAATTGAGCCCTGAGAAGCAATGATGATGACGCTATTGAAGGATAAATCGTGTTCTGTACAGATATTTCAAGATGAGTATTAACTAAGGTCAGTCTTGATGTGCAATTCAACTGTAGTTTATACCCAGGAAATTATTTTTGGAAAAACTCAGAGTCTTGGAAAGTTTTTTATTTCTCCCCAACTTTTAGAATTCAAATTTATTCAAAAGTTTGACAATTCCATAACTACTATTTCATCTTCAATCTACAGAATGGTAGCTTTAAGCAACTTTAAAGCTTGAACGCCTTCTGAATTTCCCAAAGTATTTCTGCACTGTTTTGCAAGCAGGCCTCCTCTTCAACGGTCACTTTTACTTTTATAAGATCTGAGATATCATTCTCTCCCAGGATACATGGGACACTAAGGAATATTTCTTGATTTATTCCATAGAGGACCTTACTTAGGGTAGAAACTGGATGCACTCTCCTAAGATTCTTCAAAATACTTTCTGTTAAATCAGCTACAGATTGGCTAATGCCCCAAATGATAAAGGCAAAGAAGTTTGTGAGTTAGCACAAAGGACATTTAAACTTTGAAAATTAGAAACAAATCTTTTCCGGGATGGCAAAATGATAACGCTGGAGACATGTAGCAGGGCTTGGAAGCAGATAAAACGATGACAATTACCACATTTTTTTAAAAAAAGAAAGTAGTTTCTTTTTATTTTTGTAAAATTACTGAGAAATTTATAATAGCTGGATGATCTATTCTAGCAGTGCCGATCCTCCCTAATAACTAATGGAGTTAGCAGAGTGAATCTCAGCCGTGTTGAAAAGAAGACGTTTGTGAGGACTGCAGCGAATGAGTCCTCTTACAAAGGCATGACATTAAAGAATTCTGAATAGAAAACCCTCCACCTCCACTTATTGTAAGCCTGTTGGCAAACATAAAAATCAAGAAATCAGTTATCAAGTGAAGACGAAAAAAATTGCTGGAGTCATATAACAGAAATGAATTAAAGTTTCTTAGTGTTAATTATACCTATTAATACAACTGTGTTGCAAAAGTTTCTATTCCTTATTTTAGATATTCTCAAGAGTGCAAGGAAAAGGAGCTATGTCTGGTAAAAATTATTTTTAAAAATTTTACTGAAAATGGTGCTTCATTAATATGAATCAATAATACGATTTGACTGCTGAAAAGTCTAATGCAATCTCAAGCTTCATTAATTAAACCAGAGCATCAAATCACAGGAAACAGTCTGACTGTACTTGAGTTTACTAAAAGTTGGTTTAAAATGTACGTACCTCAAGGATTTGCACTTTGGGAGAATAAAAACTATGTTAAACTACATAAGAAAAGAGGAGATTTGAAATCATACAATAAGCAAAGCATTTTCTCCTAGTGATTTTCTTTTGAGATACTTTGCCTAGCATTGCCTGAAATGCTTTTTCCCGAGATCTTCCCAGGATGGCCCTTTCTAATCATTCAGGTTTCAGCTGTAATCTCATCTGTAGATGAATGTTGTGGTTATTCTCCATACCTAATGCTTCTCTCTCTCAAGGCAACATCTTCTCATTATCTTGTTTATTTATTTTCACAGTAATAAACATTATTTTATGTTTATATATCTGCATATACTTCATCCAGAGAATTTACTTCATGGGAGTAGAAAATGTCTCTATACTGATTATTTCTGTATTTCCAGCCAAGCTATACCTGACACATAGAAAAACATTAATGTATATGAATTAAGCATGTTTTAATCTATTTAGAATATTTGGACTACAGAATTTTAAAGTAAAATGCAATAGCTTCATTAAGTTGTATGTATTGCTTTAAAATTCAGAGTGATAAATAGTAGTTTGAATTTGAAAAAGGGCATATTTCAGTTCAATGCAAGAAGCAACTTCCATACAACTGAAATATCATTCAATGAATAAAGTTGCCTTATTCAGAAAGAAGTGTGCAAAAAATTTACGTAGGAACTGCATGCTTATCAGTTAATTTATTAATTAAACTGTAACAATTTAAGAATAGATGGCCTTTAAGAGCCCTCCAAACTCTTAGAACTTATTGTGATATAATCTACAATTTGTTATACATTTTATTTCAAGAAGAAATTACTAAAATGTTACCCAGTAGCATATGCCTCCCCCTATGATTCCTACTAACTATATCTGCATTTTATAGACCAGGTTGCTCTAAAATATTTTGAGAAAAAAGAAACTAGTATTTTTTACATAATTAGCTATATAAACATTACAATCAACCTGACCAATCCAGAACCAGTTCTAGAACCAACTGCAATATTATCAAAATTATTAACCAAAATTCTGTGGCAGATACAGCTGTTCTCCCTGATAGTATTCTTAGTTTTTTACTTTTAAAATTTAGAACTATATGTGGCTCTGTTATTTAGAAATTAAGCTAACTTTTTATCAATTTATATTTCTTATTGCTATTGCCTTATGAGGAATATGTACAAATGTTACACCTGCTTTATTAAATGTAAATGATTATGAGGTATTTTGTCTATTTTTAAATATTTTATTTGGATTTCCAAGTATACTTTTATTAATCAGAATTTTTTCTATTGTAATAACAGAAAATTACCTACAACTATTTTAAGCATTGAGAAAAGATAACTTATTGGCTCATGTACCTAAAAATCACTGAGAAGGACTTAGTTGTATAATAGCTTCATTCAGGGGCTCACTCTTTCTCTCCCCATTGCCCAATTTGAGATTCTCTATGGTTGGCTTCAATCTAATGCAGACTCTCTCCCTGGAAATTATGAAATTATGTTTCACCAGCATAACCATTACACTGAAAGTGAATTCACTAAATTTAACAATTCTAGCAATTCCTGATCATTGTCTTTCATTGGCTCGCATTTGGTTGAATGCATTTTTCTGGAAAGATTCAAGCCTGAGGCACTCTCTGGTCATCTCCAAACTAATATAATGGACTGACAATTCGAGGGTGGGGGATAATTGCTCTCAAAAAGAAAAAAATATATATTCTATTACTAGAAGAAGGGTAGAATCTCTATGATAGGTAAAAAACAGTCATTTATTACAGGTCCTCTTTTTCTTGCATTTGGGAAATTGGTGAATAATTCTGAGGTTACCTTACTCAAGGCTTCACAACCTTGGTTTTGAAATTCTGTTCTCCATCCTTCTCATTTTAATTCTTCATTTTAAATTAGTTCCTCATTTTACTGTTTCCTGATATAATCTCCCTGTCCTTATGTATTGGTTCTATTTTATTGCCCATTTGTGGTTTCATCATGTCTTTCTTGTTGCACAGTAAACGTAACCACACAGCCATATAAAACTGAAGGATAATTTTCTGTTGCCTTTCTATTACCTTTCAGAGAAACAAACATTTCATTGACTGTTAAAGGCGAGGGCTGAATTTTAAAGTCATTAGGTCATTATCTTAGAGTACAATTTAAAATAATTCTCAGACTTTTTTCTTATATTGTTGTCTAGAAATCATCAGTTCATTTTATAGGTGTTCATTGTACAAATACTTTATATTAGAGTTGTTCCTCTGTAAAATATTTTGTATAAACAGAAAACAATTTCTCTTGAGAAGACAGAGATGGATTTAATCTAGACATAATAGCTAATCACTGAGATATCATATTAAAAATTATTAGGTTATGAGGACAACTCTTAAACCTCCGAGAAATATTGTAGATCTTTAGTGTAAATGCCATTAAAGTGGAATACAATATACTCCCCAGAAAATTTATTTTTAGGCATTGCTTTCTCACACCACTCTTTTCCAGCAAACCCTAAATTAGGGACACATAAACAAAAACTCAAAACTCTGCTCATCTCTATCCTCACAGCCTCTGCCCACACCATCTGATTTCTGTCTGTCTGCACCATCTTTGCCCTAGATCTTCACACACCTGTCAGGACTTGGTAAAATCTGTCCTTTGTTTCCAACTTGTACTATTGAGAAGAACAAACTTTTTGGTTACAATAATTAAAAAACAATAAATAAAAAAAACTTCAACTGGTTTTTACCACCATATTTCATAATATTTTAGAATATTTTCAAATTTGGGCGTATCATGGTATGTGTTCTTCAGAAAAATGTATTAAGATGTCAAGTGAAATGATAGGTAGTAATCATAACTAAGAAATTACATTTAGGATATCTGCCATCTTACCTCTATGAGGTACATCCTGTTTCCAAACAGACAGCATCAAATCACAGTTGAGACTCTGGAGTTAGAGTCTAGGAATGCAAAAGAGTTATTGATGTATTATGCACTTCAATTGCCTTACCTGTAACATCAGAATGATATTAATTAATGTTCATCATAAGATTGTCAAGGATAAATAGTGTAATCCATGACACATATTAAACATGATAGTACTAGTTTTTAATATTTTTTATCTGAAAAAAATACCCAACTGATTATTTTTCCATCTCATGGACATTCCTGGCAAAACATTTTTAAGAGATAGTATTAAATATTTTCTCTCTCTGTTTCCTCTGAAATGACTCTCATTGTTTTGACATTAAAAATGTTGATTTTTCTAAAATGGATTGGTTTCCTCAACCATACTTTATTATCGGTTTGGCACACCAGTTTGGATTAATAATTAGTATTCTATAATTTTCTTGACTTCATATAAAGCCTTTCTCATGTTTAAGGATTACAATTTTAATCTTTCCAACCTCTGCCACATCAGCTGTTCACAAAGGCAAGACTGGGCAACAGTTAAGTGACATCCTTAAGATCCTCTATTACAGTCAATGCGTGCTGACACGTTCCAGGGGGGCTGTATGATTTTGTTTATTCAATTTTCTTTAGTGCTTCCAAAGCACGTTATTTATTTCTATGTCATCAATTTTCATATTTTATTTAATCATTTATATGTCATCTTCTTGTTTTGACTCTGTTTGCCTTGAGGATTTTTTCCATTCCTTTATTTATTTATCATTCCTCTCTAATGTCTATCTCTCAGCACACACACATACACAAACAAACAAGCAAAAATACAGATCCAGAACATATTAAGGAGTTGATACTTATCTAGAGAATGAGTCTGCATAATATTAAGTGCAATTTCATAAACAATCGTGAGCTTGACAATGAGAACTCTCCTTAACACATTGCTTATGGAGGTTAAATAAAGCATTCTATTGCTATTTTTGCCCTCCCAAATCTTCTCATTAATCTCCACATTAGCAAGAATATGCTGAGCCGTCCTTCTCATTTTGGTGAGATAACAACAAGAAAAAACAAACATTTGTTGGATGACTGTCAGAATATCATGGGGACAGATAATGAACTGGGGAGAAATGAATTTGGACAAGGTTGGTTTATTGGGAACTACAATTCTGCTTTGTATCAAATAAAAGGAAGCAGTGAATGAAGGTGGCCAGAGAGTTTACTGAGTATATTTAGATAATGAAAAGGGCTTGCTAAAAGCTTCCAATCACATTATTCTATTTGCATTCTTGAGATTCCATTTAGATAGGATGGTTCAAAGTACAGACCTATGTATCTTAAGGATAAGAGAGTAGCTCATTGGGAAAAAAATCAAGGGAATAACACTGTGAATAAAATATTTGTGAAAGCTTACAAATTCCTTATGTTTCTTGCATAATTTTGTGCTTTATATATTTTAGTTTACATATATATATATATATATATATATATATATATATATATATATATTTTTTTTTTTTTTTTTTTTGAGACGGAGTTTCTCTCTTGTTACCCAGGCTGGAGTGCAATGGCGCGATCTCGGCTCACCGCAACCTCCGCATCCTGGGTTCAGACAATTCTCCTGCCTCAGCCTCCTGAGTAGCTGGGATTACAGGCACGCACCACCATGCCCAGCTAATTTTTTGTATTTTTAGTAGAGACGGGGTTTCACCATGATGACCGGGATGGTCTCGATCTCTTGACCTCGTGAACCACCCGCCTCGGCCTCCCAAAGTGCTGGGATTACAGGCGTGAGCCACCGCTCCCGGCTATTTTAGTTTTTATTTAACTTTTCATGATTAACGAGATTCCTGGGCTTCTGTTGTTTGCATTGGCTACTTATTTAGGTTTTGCATCAGTTTAGCACTGGGCAGCTAGTTCCCACAGGGTTCTGATGAGCCAAAATCTAGACAACATAAAACTTTTTTCCCTTTATTATTATTGATTAATTTAGGTTATATTAATATAATATAAAACTATTTCCACATTTTTAAGTAGATATTTGTGAAAGTGTTTCTGGGTTTAAATATTTTGTAATTGCCAGTATGAAACTATAGATCTGTCAAATCATAATATGGAAAACTGCCAAGGACTAATCAACATAGATACTCTACAAGTAAGAACTCTCAGAAATCGTGCTTAAGTGAAAAGCATTGAAGTGCTGTTTTAAATTTTGTGCTGGCGTTTTTAACAGGAAAAAAATTATTATGAATGTCCTCTATGTACCACTATGGAAGAAGTGTCATTAAGATAGCAGAGCTATTGAAATAAGAATCTGTTTCTAATTCAGCTGAGAACCTGTCCCTTTCTTTTCCCTGTAAATGACAACTACTACCATATTTGAAAATTAGATAGTGGAATACCTAAGCAGAATTTATTAAAAAAGTGATGTATCCAGCTTACAAAGTAAGTTGGAGCAACTAAGTAATATGGTTGGGATAGGAGTGAGAATTTCTTCTCTCTGTAACACACACACACACACACACACACACACACACTTCAGGAAGATTTTACCCGTAATTTTCTAGAGGGATGGGACATAGAAATTGGTGCCAGAAACACACTTAGAAAAAGAGGGTAGCTGATTAGCTGGTCTAATTACAAAATTGAAAGGACTAACCTGAATTTCAGAGCTTATCAGAATGAAGGATGTTCTCATGGTAGATGAGAGCCACCTGAATCAGAGCAACATTGAAGGGATTTTGCCTACGAGAGAGATGGGAGTGTGGTAAATAAGTAGCAAATGCAAATAATAGAAGCCCAGGAACCTCATTAATCATGAAAAGTTATATAAAAACTAAAATACATAAAGCACTAAATTATCCAAGAAACATATTATAAGGAATTTGTAAGAAGGGAATTCTAACAGAGAAAGGCTGAATAAATTGAACATCACAAAGTCAGGGACTGATAGGGAACTTATATATGACCAGCCAAGTGAAAATGCATCCTTTATTTCATTAAAAGTATCTCAGAAGAGCATGCTTCAAGTCAGAGTTAGTTTTAAAGACATGCAAAGCACAGAGAAATTCAATGCCAAATAATATCAGTCACTGTCAAAAAATAAAATTCCTGCCTTTTACCTCTTTTCTCATTAATCCCCCAGTTCCTTTAATCCTGGAGCAGCTTAAGGCAGCCTAGTGAGAGGTGGAGAAGAATACAGATACAGGCAAAAAATAGAAAATATATCATGTATTCAGCCATTTCCTTCTGCAAACTTCCCCTCTGGAAGGCTTGATCTGTTAAAAAGGACAAGATTTATTTTGAACAAAGTTCTTGAAAGAAATCCCTCATTTGAATGAAAACAGAAGAGCACCAAAAGGGTTGAGGAACCTGTCAAAAATTCCGTCTAAGGCAGGAAAGTTCCATTCTTACAGAGCAGGTTAAAATGAGTAGGAGGAAGAAGGAAACACATTTGTTTTCTAACTGCACTCTAAAAACCCAACTTGCTCAATAAAATATATCTGTAAAAATTCAAATCACAAAGCATTAACAAGCATACTTTTATTTTTTCTGAGAAAGGAAAACGTAAAAGATCAAACATTTAACATTAATTTCTCAATTATTTTTTGGAAATACAATTGATTCTACATAAACATATTTTCTTAATTTGAGGCATCTTCCCAGGAAGAATATTAGGAATACACACAATCAATTGAAATGTCAATGCGCTTTAAAATTGTGAAAATTGAAATGTAAATGAAATTATTAGGAATTTATTTTTTGTAATTATCTGACAATCCTCTATACTGGCTATATTATTTTTGTGTTAACACTTAGAAATAAATATTTGTGGAAAATGTGATTAATGGTTGAATAAATGGATAGATGAATGGCTAGATAAATGCATGGGTAAGTAAAAGAAAATATATCTGAACTTTGAGAAAGGTGTTTGAATAAACTTACCTGGCAGTGGTTACTTTATTTTCATTAAAGTAAAAAATAATGTGACTCAAAATTTCTATGATCTGAGATGGAAACAGTATGGATGAATATAGCTAAAGTTGAATAGATTTATGAACACTACCTTTGAATCTATTCAGAGTATTTAACGCAGCTAATTTATCACTATGAACACTTTTCCTTCTTTGTTGAGAGTCATATGAATTTGTGCTGCTGTGAAAGCAGAGGGGAAAAAATCCTTCCTTTATTCAACATCTCATACTGACTGAGCAGAGAACTAGGAACTACAGGAGGGATTCCTTGCAGAATTCAGAGTAGGATCTCTCAGGAGAGAATACCGGGTATTCTTGTGGAGAACCACAGATCATTGTTTACATTCATCACTGACTCCATGGCTTACTCCTGGAGAAGTGGCAGGAAATAGACACAAGGGAATGGATGCATGAAACGTAGTTTCAAAGGTTACCAAAAAGGAAATAAATGAAAACATGAAAGCAGAGGTGCCTCATCCATATTCAGCCCTTCACTTAAATTCAATATTTTTTACAATGAAATGTTTTGAAAAATGTCATATCTAGGTATAAAAATAGAGGAACACAATTTTCTTACATAAAAATTTAACGAGAATTTTGAAAAATACCAATATTGTTTTAAATTGAGAATATCTGTATCAAATAAAAAGCACTGTAATAACATGCTATGTTAACACTTATTTAAACTATCATTAATAGAAATAATTTCACCAACATTAAGTATATACTACTAACATCCATTTTGCAAGTTCCTGGAAAGTGTTTTCAGATGGATTGGCTATTATTTTTTTTTGAGACAGAATTTCGCTCTGTCGCCAGGCGCCAGGCTGGAGTGCAGTGGCATGATCTCGGCTCACTGCAACCTCCGCCTCCCAGGTTCAAGCAATTCTCCTGCCTCAGCCTCTCAAGTAGCTGGGAGTACAGGTGCGCGCCACCGCACACAGCTAATTTTTGTATTTTTAGTAGAGACGGTGTTTCACCATGTTGGCCAGGATGGTCTTGATCTCTTGACCTTGTGATCCGCCCGCCTTGGCCTCCCAAAGTGCTGGGATTACAGGCGTGAGCCACCGCGCCCAGCCGGGTTGGCTGATTTTAAAGATATTTTGTTTGGAAAAATCGCTAAATATGTTGTTCTGAGGTACTTTTTCACATTAGTAACTTGGTTTCACACTGGTTACCAGTCTATTGTCTACCTGACTGTATTTTGGCTTATGTTCTTTTTAGATACACGAATCTCAAGGGCTGGAAGTCGTTTTTAAATTTAATGCTTTTCTCTTTGAAGTAAATATATAAGTAAAGAAAGCAGAGCAAACATTAACCAAGTACTGTGTTTGGTGAAAACTGGCAGACGGCAAGGAAAACGGGCATAATAGAAAATAAACTTACATATAACTTCAGGCTCCAGGAGACACATCAGTATTTTCACACAATGGATGGTGTATTGAATATACACTAGGAGTGCTAGCACTCACTCAGGCTTGGCTATTATTAGGTAGGGATGGCAGGTGTATGACAGGTTCAGCCTGATCACAGGAACAAAATTTAAATATAAATGCATATTTTAATTCTTCTGAGAGATGCAGAGTGGCAGTTGGAGAGCAGAGCAGGAGCAACACGGGAAAGAAGAAAGTGACTCCTGGCAATTAATCACACATGTCAAGGAACAGTCAGGAGGATCTGTTGCATTTGACAAAATAAGGGGCTCCTTATGCCCCGGAAGAAGAAAGCCTCCAGGTCCTCTTGTTCTGTTAACTATATTTGTTTTCATCAGAGTGGCACTAGGATGAGACACTAAATGGAAAAACAGAAATTCAGTAAGTATAAAGTAATTCGTGACATTGTCTAAGAATATTGTTGATTTTACTATAACTTCAATATTCAGTAAAAAGAGCAATAGGCAATATTGTTATGTTATATATAATATATATATATGTATATAAAATTACAAATGGTGCCTTTTTTTCTGTTTTCTTTGGTATTTTGGCTCATTTTTATACATGTGCTTTTACTGTATGATGGTTTGAGGCACGTGGAGCCTTCTGATCTACGCCTATCAGTTCCTACTTCTCTCTTGACCTCATTCCTGCTCTCTATTTGTTCCTCATATTGTTAAAACCTCTGACTCACCATTTACTACCCACTTTCTCCTATACCTTGCCTCTCATCTGTTTGTAATTATACGAGAATTGCTTGTGAAATATCTTTCGATCCCTGACCTTTTTCCAGTTTTCAGTTTCTGCTTTTGTACATCTCTTCCACAAAATTACCAGTTATTTTCTAATGCAGACCTAGTCATGCCATTTTTTCTTAAATGAAATTAATGAATATAAGTACAAGAGAATCAGATTTGGGTATTTAAGAGATATTGTAAAAGTATGCTTTGATACTAATATATTACATAAAACCATGGAGAATCATCTAGTTTGCAAACTTGTCCAACCTGCCTTATTTTTTTTTTTCATTCTTTCTTTAATTTTTTTGTTTTGTTTTGTTTTAGGCTTTCGGCAGCCTAAAGTCATGGTTTTTAATTTCTTTCTCTAGTGATAAGTGGAAAACAAGGATGAGGAAGGGGCTTTACTGGCCGAATCAGAAACAAAACTAAGGACCCATTACTTTATTCTCTCCGATGCATGCTCCTGAATATGTTTTATTTTAAATAAAAATAATACCTCTTAAGTATTTTGTGTATATAGGCTTAAAGGAAATGCTTCATGTTATTCACTGCTTGTCTCTAATAAACATGCATGCTTTTGGTAATGAGAAGCTGATTCTCATGCCCAATTCAAGACATGACACAATCTGGCCATGTGTATAGCTTCAAGACTTTCCAGGATCTTTTTAACGTTCTTTTCCAGCTCATAATGTTGCAAATTATCTTCATCCCATCTCCTGCTTCTAGTCTGCTCTATCCAAATTAGATGGTATGCTTTTCCAATAGAAGATTGTACATTTGCAAGAATTTTTTCCTTTTTACGTATTATTCCTTCTGCCTGGAATTTTTTTCTCTTTCTTGTCTGATGGGGGAACTCCTATTTGTTCTTTAGAACTCTTCAAGTTTTATGTGTGTGAAGGAACCTCACTGAGGGAATAAATTGCTCTTTCCTGGTAACAGTATTAGAAAAACCTGAATATATACAACAGCTATCAATTATACACTAGGTGTTTTTTTAGCTTTCTTTGCTCCCTGATAAATGATGAGCTTTCTTAGGCTATATCTTCCATGGGTTGTATTTTATTTCATATTTTATTCACAATCTTTGTTGAGGTACTGAGTATTTGGTAGGTCTTCAACAAACGTTTATTTAATGAATGAAAGAAATAATTTGAGACATGAGAGTTGGTCTCCTTAACTTCAAATTTTTAGAAAATCATTTCATTTATATTTGTGTGTCATCTAAGTTCCCATTTGAATTTTAAATATCATTTTCTTGATATTTCAGTATAAAATTACTGACTTCATTTCTTACTTCTTCCAATCACCCCCACATAAGATTATATTCAAATACGCATCACTGAATTCCTGAGTAATATCTTCTTTCAAAGACTGGAATTTTTTCTAAATAGGGAGAATTCCCAAGGAGGGGGAAACTGTGTAATAAAAATCAGACCTTGTCTGTTCAGCTTCCTCCCCAGTCACCCTCGAAAAACGTATGTCCTCAGAACTTTTGTAATGGAGGGTAAGTGTGGGGAAAAAAACAAAACAACACAACACAACACACTGAGGATTATGCCTAGCATTAGGGATAAATAAAACCTTCAGACAAAAACGGTTTTCAAGACACATACATATTATCTCATAGTTTTCTGAAACTTACATCCTAAGTAATTACAGTTCTCAGTAGAAAAATATTAAATCATGGGGTGAGGAAGGAAAAGAATATGTGAAAGGAAGGATAGTTGGGGATACACTCAATTTGCTCAAAGCAATTTTTATTTAGCACAGTATAGTTTATGGCAGATAATAATGCTCAATAGACTGTTGTTATCTGAAATAATGAATTAAACAAATAATAGTTGAACATCTATTATCGTTTGTTAAGTCCTTCTCAAGGCCTGGGGAATTCCTAGTTTAGTGAAGAAATGTTGTATGTTGCTTACTTTATTCCGTAAATATTTAAAGAAGATACAGGCTCTGTCAGACACTGTGAAAGGAACATAAATCTTGGGGCCCCCAAATCACTAAGCTACTGGGAAAAGTCAAGTGGGAACTGCTTTCTGTTTCTAAACCTACCTCCCATTCTATTCAGTCATCCCTCTGCTCACTGAGACAAATGCGTATCTGATTGCCTCCTTTGAAGAGGCTAATCAGAAACTCGGAATAATACAACCATTGGTCTCCTTTCTACCTATGATGACCTGGAATACCCCTCCCTTATTCAAGTCATCCTGTCTTTGCTTCAAGTTGTCTCTCCTGTCCAGACTGAACTAATGTTCATCTCACATATGCTGATTGATGTTTCATGTGTCCCTAAAATGTATGAAACCAAACTGTGCTCTGACAACCTTGGGCACATGTCGCCAGGACATCCTGAGGCTGTGTCATGGGCCTGCATCCTCAACGTTGGCAAAATAAACTTTCCAAATTAATTGAGATCTGTCTCAGATATTTAGGGTTCACAACACTAAGCAGCACTCTGGACACTGGGAGAACAAGCCAGCTGTCATTCCTGCATTCACAGAACTGCCAGGCTGGAATAATAATGGAAGAATATTTAAATGATATGAGCAGAAATTGATAAAGCATCTAATTATACCTAAAGGAAAATAAAATAACTTTCAGAAATGTATTAAACATCTATTGATGGATATGCCAAGCATGGTACACAGATGTGTCATTTATACCACCCTACTGGTTTATTACAGTGCTATTTGTTTCTGAGATGCTTCCATAATTTTGCATATACTAAAACAGAACAATTTATTTCTGTACAATATGTAATTTTATTTGAGTTCTGTTTTGTACTCTCTCTCAGCCAATATTTGTTCTAGCTTGCTGCTGTCTTTCATTGAGTTTATTATAAAGTTTGGTTTATATTACTTTAACCTGGAACTGGCATTTATTTTGTGTTTTGTGTATAACAGTTTTGACTCATGCCTGACAAAAGGAAAGCAAGTGACAATGCTTAACTAGCTGAAAAAACATAAAAGACATATCACACAAAATATGAAATTGGAAGTCATAAAGATTTCCATCAGAAAACCCTCAGAAAGTGATTGAGAAAACAGATGGCAAATATTATTACACAACTTAGAATTGGTAAGTGGGTTTTCATATTATAAAAAATATCAGAAAATTTCGTACAACTTGAGAGTATGGCCAAAGAATCATGTAAAAGAAAGTTGAAAATGACTAAAACAAACTAACAATTTTAAGTTTGCTATGCTGTAAATACCTGTACTGTGTTGGAAATACATTTCTGTGGGGATAATGCCATGGAGGCCTATGCAAAACAGGTCCATTTAACAAGACCGTGTTCAGTGATGCATCCTCTCCCTATCTAATCCGTGTATGTAAGTATAATGGCTTTCGTGTTAGTTACATAAGAACAGGAAAACAAAAGGAAAAATATGTAGTATTTGAGTTAGACTTAGAACAATAAATTGTATTTCAATACGTGCCCCATGACAAAAAGGCAAAATCAGTCAGAAGAAGTAATCTAAATATATATGTCATATTTTGGGTCTTGAAAATGTTACAGGATGATGTTAAAACCAGGACAAGGTTTGAGGAAATAAAAAGTATTAGAAATTTGAGGTAAAGCAGTTGTAGAAAGTGGTCTGCGTTTTAGTATTATTAAAGTACGTGTAGTAACTTTACATAGTTTTGATATGTATTTGAAAATATTATTAATATAATTAAAATAAAATAAAGAAAACTGGAGATCATACATTTTACTATAAATAAGCTTAGATTTTCAAAATAATTCTTCACAATTTTTACAATTTGACCTATTGTATATCTTTTTTACCTGTCAACCTTGCCTATCTAGAATATACTCAAGAAAAAAGTGAAGGTAAAAATACTATAAATAACCATAATGTTTCCTAAAATCGAATTCATTTTATTGCTAATGGAACACTTAACATCTTTCTATTTAACAGTCAGAATTACTTACCTCTACCTTACTCCAGTCCGTAAGAAATCAGAAGCAATAACATTAACAGGTTTTAAAGTTGATTTCTGATTGCTCATATGAAGAAGTAGCTTGTAGAAAAAAAAAATGAGACCATATAAAATGCGATGGGCTTATCTGTCTCTAGAGTTGCTAGCCAGGATTTGAGGAAACCTAGCAGAGGTGGGCTGATGTTCTTCAAGATGTGCTAGCTAAACTCAGTGTATTTGCTGATTCTTAGGGATGACAGAGGCTGCGAAGTCAGACATGGAGCTATTATTGAGAACCCAGAAAGCCAGTAGAGCTATCATCAATTTCATAAGTCTGATGTGAAAAATGGAGCTTAGTGTTGCAGTGGCAGTCAAACCTTAGAGATCAAGATCTCAGAAAAAGTGAAGCAAAAGAGAAGACCAAACTTTGTGATTGTCTTTTTGCAGCATTTATTGAAATCTTAAATTATACAGGAGAGGAAGCCAAGAAGCTAAACACATAGTTGCTCAAAAATATTACAGATTTTCTGACAATCTTAGTGTGAAAGAGATAATATGAAAGAGAAAAAAAAAAACATTAAGGACATATCAAAGAGAAGGACTCCTGGTAAAGGCATGAGTTATCTCAGTTGTTGACTGGGTTATGGTAATCTGCCTCATTCTCATAATGGATGAGATAATGTTGAAGAAAATAACAAAGTTTAAGGATGAGGAATTAAGTCGCTCAAAAAAAAAAAAAAAAAGAGAGAAATTTATTTAGAGGCTCTGAAATTACAAATGTAAGTTGTCCCGTGATCAATGAGAAAGTACTCAACACACAAAGAAACAATACCAAGAGCAATAAATGACCATAAAATGTAACTCAAAGAAAACTTCGATATTGTATTTTCTAGGAACATACTTTAAAGAAAGTGTAACTTAAATTTAAGAAAACAGATAATTTAATGGAGAATTTCACCAGATAATCTGAATATATAAAAATAAAGGGTATAATTTTTACAATTCAAAATATCAAACAACTTAGGAAACAAGTAGAGAAACTTAACAGCAAATTGTACAGAGCAAAAGGGGTTAAATGACTATAAGAGAAGGGCAACAAAAGTATTCTGACTAACACATAGAAGGTAAAGAATAAAATACAGAGAAAAGAGAATAAAATCTTCACAAGGAAAAGTAAAAATGTCTGCTTTAGTTGCAGTTTGAGTTTCAGGAGAGAAGGCAGAAATCAGATGGGAATGATATTTAATAATGGCCAAAAACTCACCAAAACCAACTAAAGACATAAATTCACAGATTCAAGAAATTTTGCAAAATCCAAGGAGGATAAATTACAAAGCAAGGAGAAACATGGCCTGGTTTATTGTTAACATCCTCAGGGTTCTCTATCTGGGTAAACTAAGCAACTGTTGATATCATTGAAAAAATAGAGATGCTTGAGGAAAGATGGGAAAATGAGACAAGGGAAACATGTTGGGCTTGATTTTAGAAATGGTCAGAAAGCAGGTAAAGAAGTAGCAGACATAGACACCCTCAAAATTGATCTGCCTGGAGGTGCAGAAAAGAGTCCTTCATCAAAGATGACTTTGCTTATGGCTAGGAGAGGGGGAGCAACTTCATTAGTAAAGAGAGTTGCAGGAATTCACAGCATCCCGGACCCTGTACCAAGTCTCCAAATATTTCAAATTGAAGCCCCCTTTGGTTTCACTTGGCTTATATAAAATGAAGAGTTTGATAGAGATAATTTTTGTTATATGTATCTTGAAATGTAAGATTTTATCCATTTTATAAAGTTTTTACGTATTTTGTCTCACTGTAATATGCTATGATTAAAACATGACAAATATTTTAAGTCTCCATTACAACCACAGTGGAACTGACCTTGAGAAAAGTTAAATGTGATGTGTTATATGGAATCTCTCTGGCTTTAACTTTCTAGAACTCATCCTCTAAGGCAAGAAAGCATGATTTTTTAAAAATTCTTTTAAATGTTTATATTTTAAGAAATTATAGTTATAATTTAGAAGTAATGATGGGATTATGACTGTTTTTAAGAATCCTTTTGTTTAAGATACATATACTAAAATTTTTTTAGCATAATACTGGAATTTGCAACAAAATGATACAGGAAGTAAAATAGTAATGCTCTATATGAGGTTTCACCATGTTGCCCAGGCTAGTCTAGAACTTCTCAGCTCAAGTGATCCACCAGCCACGGCCCTTGGCCACAAGGTTCATTCTGCAATGTAATTAGGAAATAATGGTCTTTTCAATAATAGTCATGAGTCAACTGAATATATATGTAAGAGAAAAAATCAATTGTGTCCTCTACTTAATTATATATTAAAATTTTATTTTATTTTATTTTTTTGTTACTAGACTCAGATGAATATACTTTATAAATCTTACATATAAAATTATACAAACTACATCACAAGATGGCATAGCAAAATACTACAGGCTGAAATTTTTTCACAGACATGTAAAAATTTTTTTATTGTCCTTTAAGTTCTGGGGTACATGCGCAGATCTTGCAGGATTGTTGCATAGGTACACACATGCCATGGTGCTTTGCTGTCTCCATCCCCCATCACCTACATCAGGCATTTCTCTCAGTGTTATCCCTCCCCAACCTCCCCACCCCCTGCTGTCCCTCTCCTACCCCTCACCCTCCAACATACCCCAGTGTGTGATGTTCCCCTCCTTGTGCCCATGTGTTTTCATTGTTCAACATCTGCCTATGAGTGAGAACATGCATTGTTTGTTTTTCTGTTCTTGTGTCAGTTTGCTGAGAATGATGGTTTCTGGATTCATCTATCTCCCTACAAAGGACACATCATTTTTTATGGCTGCATAGTATTCCATGATGTATATTAATTCCATACAGAAAATATTTGTAAATGTGAAAGACGGAAAAATAAATCTTCCAGAAGAAAACATGGGACCTTCATGACCCTGGATTAGACAAAAAAAATTTAACTAGGTCACAAAGGCACCAGCCATAAAGAAAAATCAAAAAGATAAATAGGGCTACATTAACATTAAGATCTTCTACTTATCAAAAGACACCATTGAAAATGTGAGTAGGTATAGCATAGACTGGGAGACTTTGCAAGGCATGTATCTGATAGAGGCTTATGCAGACAATATATAAGAACGTATACAATTTGACAACATAAGAAGCTCCATAAAACACTACGTGAAAATTTTCAATGGACATTATAAAAGGATAACCAAATGACCAAGCAACATGTAAAAAATTTCCAATCTCATTAATGGTAAAAAAGGCAAATTAAAAGGCAATGCCTTCTATACAATCTCCAAAATGTTAAACCTAAAGGAGAGATAATACCTAGTTTTAGTAAGAATGTGGAGTTATTGGACTTTTCATATACAGGTGGTGAGAGTGCAAAATAGTAAAAATAACTTAGAAAATTATTTGGTGGTATCTACTGCTGCAGAACGTGCTCTTATTTTTTGGCCCAGAAACTTTATTCCTTGATATGATGAATTTTATCCTGCAATGTAATTGGGAAATAATGGTCTTTATTGGTTTTTAAATGGTTTTCACTTCTTCTTAGCATGTATTCAAGAAATAGAATATGATGAGTTTCTCAAAAGCCTCCTTTATGCTCTCTCTTAATCATTACCCTCCCAACAGTCACTATACTGACTTCTGTCATATATTAATTCTACCTACTTTTGAACACTACATACTAGCATCATATAGTATATTATCTTGGTTCTTTCACTGAATAATATAAATTTGATATTGAGCCTCCGTGTTTTGCATAGCAGCAATTTGTGTACTGCCATTAATATATGATTCTTACTTTTACAGAAAATTCACAATTTATTCATTCTGCTGTTGGTGGTCATTTGGTCTGTTTCTTGTTAGTGGATTCTAATACATAATGGTTCTATGAAGACGTGTGCCCATGTTTTGATTAATTTATGTACATCTATCCATTGGGTATATACCAAGTACACCAAATTTATACTTATACATTTAAAAAGACCATGAATGCTTTAAAATCTGATAGTTAAAGCTGTAAACCTTAAATATACATTCATTGATTTAACAGCTAATTATTAATTGAGTATGATGACATGTGAACTAAGAACATTAGAACATTTAAGATTTCCATACTTTTCTGATTGATTGCATGTTATAAAATAATATAAAGTGTATCCTCCACAGTTAACACAAGAACAGAGTCTCTCTCTCTCTCTCTCTCTCTCTCTCTCACAAACACACACACACACACACAATATTTTATCTTATTAAACACCTAGGAAGTATTAGATACAGTATGGGGAAAAATAAAAATAAAATATACAAGGCCATATCATCTTAGAACATATTAATCTAATAGGCAATTGACAAACCATCAAGAAATGAACACAAACTTAGAAATTGAAACAAGTATTGTGAAAGAAAGAGAAACCGACTTCGGAAAGAGAATAACGAAGGGTAGGCAAAGGGGTGGGAAAAGAAAAGGAGAATGGGTGGTATTGAATCTATTCTCTGAGACTGTGGTATTGAAGCAGACACCTTTTGTACTAACTTTGCTTAGTGGGAGAAAGACCTTTTCAGTCACACCAGAGCTTGTATATTCAAAGACTTATTGACGACATATTATACCAGATAAGGAAGGAAAGTCTGGTAGAAATCATGTAATCATAGCCTTAAGGACTCTTTGGAAATGGTAGGAAAGGTAAGTTTTGTTTCTCTTGCACAAATAATTGGGTAGTTTTAATTAGAGGGAGCATAATCTAACTTACAATTTAGAGCCCATCTCTAGCTGCTGTATCAAGTAGCTTGCAGGGAGTGAGTAAGGTGTTAAATGACTTTGGTTGAGTTCATGTGAGAAATTGTGGACCCACCCCCAAACAATGGTTTGGCAGAGACAGACAGATATTCTTTGCATGTAGAATTGATAGCATTTGCTGATGAACTTAATTTGGAAAGGCGGTGGTTGGGCAAGGTAGAACAGAAAGCAATTAAGAATGATTTCCAGGTCTCTGGCATGTTCACTTGAATGTGTGTATATTCCTTTTATTTATTGAGAAAGAATTTAAGAGCAAATGACTTCCAGAAAAAGCAGAGTTCAATTATAAATGTGGTAAGTAGTTGAAAGCCTTTATATGGATAAATCAAGTTTACAGCTGTTTCAATCAGTTGAGACTTCAAAGAAGTTTGGGTAGGAGATATGTTTTGGGGGTTGTTAGGTTATAGTTGCTATATAAAGCCTTGAGAATATGTGATCTCATGTAGAAAGAAACTATAAAGAGAAAATGCCCAGTGTCTAGCCCCAAGATTCAACCTCTCGGACATTTACAGTCTGGAATAAAGCCTGAGATGGAGCAGCAAAAGAAGTACCAATAAATAAATAAATAAATAAATAGTTTTGTTATAAAATGTAAGTGGAGTAAGTTCACCAAGAAGCAGCTAGTAGCCAAATCAGAATTTGTTTCTGGGCAAGTAAGGACTAAACAAGTTCTCTGTGTTTGGTTAAGATCTTAGACAAAAATAGTATTAGTGGTGGTTTTGTGGTGAAAATCAGATGTGAATGGATTTTAGTCCATCGTGTTCTATATCTGGCATATGGCAGACTAGAGATCAGAATGGTACTTTTGATTTGATTAAAGCAACTCAAATGCTGGATAAAAGTTGAAAACAATTTTAATGCATCACTGAGCAGCACAAAAGTAAGAAATACACTGCGATTAAAAATGAAATTAAAGCAGAAACCTTGGGAGGTAAGTGAGAACCAAAGCTTATTTGCAGCCAGTGGGTTTTCTGACAAACCCTGGGAACTAGAGGTTTTCCTTTAATGAACCTCATTAAATAATGGGGTATGAGGGAGAGAAGATAAAACTCATGGCCTGCCCAAGATGCAGAATTTAGTTACATAAAGCAAACCCCCACAGCTTAATGAAAATTAAACCCCATTGAACAGAAAAGAACTGATTGGAGAATTTAAAAATCTTAACCTTGACAATAAATGAAGAGAAAAATTCACCTTGCATATTATAATCACAAGATGACTTTTGCATGGGGTGAACATCTACAAAAATAATATAATTCGTGCCACGCATAGTAGCTCATGCCATAATCCCAGAGCTTTGGGAGGCCAAGGCAGGAGGATTACTTGAGGCCAAGAGTTAAAGACCTGCCTAAGCAACATAGTGAGACCTCATCTATACACAAAGAAAAGGGAAAAAAATTATCTAGATGTGATGTAGTCCTCAGTACTTGGGAGGCTGAGACAGGAGAATTGCTTGAGCCCAGGAGTTTCAGATTGCAGTGACCTATGACTGCACCACTGCACTCCAGCCTGGGCAACAGAGGGAGACCTCATCTCAAAATAATAATAATAATAATAATAATAATAATAATAATAAATATTATAATTCAAAAGGAATCAAGTAATTAACATACTTTAACATGGTAAGTGAAGAGGTAAAGATTATATTGTTGTCCTTATAAAAATGGAAAATATGCAAGAAAATTCAACATGGATTTCTTATAAAATTATTAATAAATCTTTTTAAGTTCATAAATTTTGTAGATAGCACGTTATAAAACTTGACCACATGACAGTAAAGAAAACCTAAAAAAAATAGAAATATAACTATTTCAAGGATTGGAAAATTCAACATTGTTATGATATAAACAACAAATTGGCTGTAATTCTAGTAAAATTCTCAATATGGTTTGTTTCACTTAACTTTATATTCTACATTTAATTCATTAGTCTGATTCTCAAATTTTTATCAAAAAGCAAGTGATCAAAAATAGGCAAAGGAATTCTAGAAAAAAAAGAGCAATTGTGAAGAGATTCGCCCTTTCAGATCCTAAGAGCAGCTATAGAGCTATAGTAATTAATACAGGTAGGGTTAGCACAGTAGGAGTCACATAGACTAAAGGGTCTAAAGAGAAAGCCTAGATCTAGAACCAGAGCATAGATATAAACTCATGTATATGTGGAAATTTTATTTGAGATCAAATAAGAATGGCAGAATGATATAGAAACAACAAACACATTTCAATGTGATGGTGATACCAATAACAACAAAATATTAATGATGGTTGGTTTGGGGTAGGGGAAATATGAGAAATTATTGCTTTATTTTTTATATTTTTAAATAAGATTTTCCTGCATAAGCAAACAAACAAGATAGTAAATAGTATGAAAAGTAGTGAATAAAAGGTGAGGAATTGGAGATGGAAAAGTAACTCTTCAAATGCCTATGAAGAAAAGCAGATAGTTTAGACACTAGTTTGAGATATGCAAGGAGAAGAGGAAATTATTTTAAATTTTGGAGTCTAGAGGACCTCTACAGGATGAAGGAATGATCAAGTAAAATGTGAAATCTAGATGATTCAAAAGGTAAGGAGATCAATTATCTAAAAGTTTGTCTATACGGGAAACTCTTAATGTTCTAAAACACTATGTGAACGAATCATAGTTAAAATGAGACATTGTGACCATGAATTTGCATAGCTCCAGGTTTTCTTTTCCAAGCTGAAAGAATAAACATTAAGAGACATAAATATCTGGAACATTCCTGGAATAATTTTTTGGACATTGAAAAATGTAAAGCAGACAGAGCAAAATACGTGAGTATGGATATAATGAGACCATAGAAAATAATTTAATACAATTTTACTTTTTTTCTTAAAATAATTTAAAAGTTATCCTTTTGAGTTTCTTAATCACAGAAAGTATCCTGGGTCTACTGAACTACCAAGAGCTTATGAGTGCATCGGGAACAGCGGTGTGACCAGAATCAAAGATACTCTTATTTCTTCCTAGATGCAAAATCCTGCATATCCACTTCTTCCTGGTTTTTATCCAATCACAAAATTTTGATTCTAATGATAGAAGCAAAATTAGACAATTATGATTCTATGTTACATTAATGAACTTAAAATAGTTCAGTAAAAAGAAAAAAAAACTTTTAGGTACTATCTCTGTTCACCAAAGTCTGGCCCTTCTGCATTTCTGGGCTCAAGCAATCCTCCTGCCTCAGCCTCCCAAGTATCGATGACTAACAGACCGATAATCCCCCTTGAATTACACAGTGTGATTGTTTTGGTCACTCCAGTGTTAGGAGGAGTGAGGCATCTTACTTCTGATGGGAAGCAATGGTCCATTATTCAGCCTAACTCCTCCCTTGCTGCAGCTAATGTGAAAGCATATATTGCTGTGGAGGTACCATACATTCAGAGCAAAAACACATCTTTATTGAGGTAAGCCAATGAAAACTTGGAGTTGTTACTAGAGCATAACCTACACTATTTTGAATGAATTAAGAAACTGAAGTAGAAGGACTAGCAGGAAAATTAAAACTCCAGAAGAAGTAAAGGAAACTGGGCAGAAGAAAATATAAATCTTCAAACTATTCCTAAGGCTTGGAAAGAAAGGATTTGTACATATAAGAAATTGTAGAAAGTGCTATGTCATGGTATAGCTCAGTCTATGTATTTCTTTCTAGTAGAACTGGGTTTGAATGTTATCTCAGTTTCTTAACAAAATTTTACCTCATTTTAAACATTTTCATTGCCCTGGGACCAGAAAGCTAAAGTTGAGGATTTTGAGTATTAAAATTACAAAACAGATTATGACTTTTAAAAGTTTTAATTTTTTTATCTTACAAAATTTATAGTGACTAAAAAAAGGTAATTAAAAATTAAATAGCTGGTCCTGATTCTTAATATTTTAAGAAAATACAACTTGTCATTTGTCTTTTTATGTGTATGTTTATCTTTTTACCATTTGATTTTAGGCATCGGGGTCTAGCTTACCTGAATTTTCTGAAAAGAGAGGCTTAAATTTTATAACTGAAAATACTCCTACCAGGTGAGCTTAAAAACCTATTCTTCCTGTTTAGCAAGACACTCCTGTATTTAGCAATGAGAAAAGATTATTTGTCGATGAATTTTAGGCATGTCTTTTAAAAAAGTCTCACACAGTGCCTTTCTGGTGTCACTCTTTATTGACTTTTAACTATTAAGTCATGCGACAATGCTGTTTCTAACTCCAAGGGTCAGATGACAGAAAACAATAAACTGGCTAAAGGTAATAAACATTATTAACTAAAATCAAACAAGAAAATATAGTTCTAAAATTTAGGCTACTACTTCTTTGTCCTTACTTTGGCTTGCTTATGGGAATTTACAGAAGAAGCTTTTTAAACTTCATCAAAAAAGCCTTATACCAGTTAATGATAGTGTGAGGGTGAAGAGGTTTTGCTATGTTTAAATTCCATTAGAGCATTGTGGGTTTTCACTTCCTAAGTGGACCTTTTAACTTCCAAAGTAAATCCTTTGAGGTTTAAGCTTATTTGCTCTCAGTAATAATATGGCTTCTCTGACAAACATTTTTTAAAAAAGTAATACCCTAGCAATTTTTGCAATATGCACTTATGAAATATCTTCCTATCATAAATATATAGCTGAAAGTTATCTTCAAATTAAATTGTATAGTATGACGTATACATTTAAGTTTTTAATGAAATGGAATACAGCTAAACTGAACAATCAATTGCAATTATTTTTATTTCACTTAAAGGAAGAAATACTAAATAATAAGAAATTAAATAACTCATAACAGCAGTAAGATAAAAAAATAGGTAATTTCAAAATCATGATATAATTATTTACCAGATATTTCTGCTGTATTTTAATATAATATGGATTAAATTCTAGAGCCACATACCAGAAAAGTATGATTAGACTACATAGGGTCATTGATAAATACAAAGTAGGTAAATTCGTGATTAAGGGCCAGGCGTGGTGGCTCACGCCTGTAATCCCAGCACTTTGGGAGGCCGAGGCGGGTGGATCACCAGGTCAAGAGATCGAGACCATCCTGGTCAACATAGTGAAACCCCGTCTCTACTAAAAATACAAAAAATTAGCTGGGCATGGTGGAGCTTGCCTGTAATCCCAGCTACTCAGGAGGCTGAGGCAGGAGAATTGCCTGAACCCAGGAGGCGGAGGTTGCGGTGAGCCGGGATCGCGCCATTGCATTCCAGCCTGGGTAACAAGAGCGAAACTCTGTCTTGGGAAAAAAAAATAAAAAATAAAAAATAAAAAAACCAAATTCGTGATTATACGAGATAGAATGCATAAAAATAATTTTATTTCATTGATGAGAATTTTATTGATTATGCTAAATCAAAAATTATACAATCAATAATTTTCTTAATGATTACATCATTCTAATTCACTAATTTGACTCTGAAGCTTCCGGTTAGACATGGATCATTGATTGATTACTAACATCTATCTCTCTTTTTATGAAAACTCACTAAAACAGGAATTCAAAATATATAAGAATCTATAAAGTCAAAGACATCAAGAAATAAAATAGCATAAAGAGAGGTGTGTGCTTCCTCATTTGGCTGATTTATAACAAAATACCTGCAGGGGGCATGGCTGACACAAAAATGAATTGTTTCCACTGCTCCTGGGAACATAAGTTATTGAAAAAGACATAGCTAAAATGGGGACCTGAAAACAGGAGATTGTGTAAGAGGCTGTATTGTATTATATTGACTCCTCACTCCCAGGTCCCTTTTTTACAACTAACCTACCTTCAACACTAAGGTTTTATTTTCTAGGAATACTCAGTACATGAACTACAAGCATAGAAGAGGACAGGGCCAGGCTTGGAACTATAAACAGCCTGAGTGAAAAGCAGAACTCTGGTCCCTTACCCCATTCTCTCCGAGAATAAATGCAACAATCTGGTATTTATTTGCACAGAAGGAAATTAAAAGATACCACTAAGGAAAGACAGAGTCATTGCAGCTCATCCCACAGTAAAATGACTTCAATCAACAAAGGCTTTACAGTGGGCTTCCAATCAGTTTCAAGTGTTACATTTTGAATGTAATGGGACAGTAAAACCTTACTCGATTTTTGAGGAAAGCCACCAACGTGAAAATGAGCGACCAAAACTAACAAAAAGTGGAACAAAAAGAGAAAAGAAAGCCAATGGAGAAAGTGGAAAATAAAACAAAAACAAAAGAAGACTAATTGTCATATTAAGATATAAGAAGATATCACATACTTTTAAGTTCTCTACTCTAAGAAGAATAAAAGGAAAAAGGAAGAAGACATGGATAAAATAAAAACATTTTATTAACGAGTTGGATAGTAAAGTTGATAACATTTTCTATCATGATCTCAGGTCAGAAAATGTATCCTGCAAAAGCAGTACACACACGGTACAGAGAATAATGAGAGAGTTGTGGTTCAACTTGGCCGTTTTTCTCTTAGGACAACTGGCACCTAATTTTGATATGCATTTGATTGCAATCCATATCAAAATCTAACTGATAGTAGTGATATTTACAGTAATCATTAGTCATTGAGTAAGATCAGATATGCTAATATTTTATTTATTAGACTTTTGCATCTATATGCATTAGTGAAATAAGGTTGAAATTTCATTTTTATTTTCATCAGATTTTGATAGCAAGGTTTGTGTTTTTAAAATAATTTTTAACAAAATGTGTCTAATATTCTGGAAGATTTTACACAGACTTGGAATGACCACACAAACCTAAAATATGTGCTATAAAATCACCTGTGTTCAGAATTTTTAAAAGTTAATTATTTCACCATTTTCATTTTTCCATGGTATTATTTTGTTGAAATCGAGTTTTGGTTTTAGATGATTTTGGAAAGCATATAATATACTCTATATTTGAAATCTGTATTTGTGTTTTTATCATCAGTCATAAATGTTCCTAATTGGGTGGTGATTTAATGAAACTTTTAAATGCTTCATTTTAAAAATATTTTGACTATATCTACTAAAGAAATACTTTTTGGATTGATTTACTTATTCTGTTTCTTTTTTCTTTTTCTAGTTGATAACATTTTTCTTTAATTTGCCTATTTCTCCACTATTCTTCAATATTATTCCTTGTTTTTAAATGAAAGCATTTTACTTTATTCACCTTAGAAGTCAGTGTGGACACATCTTAAAGCATTTAAAACTATTCCCACTATCGGTAATAATCTCTAGTTGCAGTAGAATTCCTAATGGAGCAAATTTTTAGAGGAATGTTAATTAATAATCAAATGAATGTTTTATTGGCTTTTTGCTCAATTAATTCATAATTTTATTACCTTTTTAAAAAATGTGGCTGAAATAGTTTCCATTTATTGGAGTTTCCTGAGATATTCTTCATGATCTAATATATAACTGTGGTCAGGGAATAATTTTTAAAACTAAGAGCTATCCTACATAATTGAATATATAAAATGTGCTGTCAACTCTCTATATTCTTGTTTTGTTTGTGCTGATGAAACCAGGCAAAAGCAGAAATTGTATTTTCTCTTTATTTTTATATAAACTATATTTTTACATAAGACATATAAATACACATATATATTTAGGTTTATTTTGATAGATTGTTAATGTATTTTCCTGTTTCCTTCAATTTATGTTTGTATTTATAAGAGTTTCCTACATATATATTCAATTGTGTGGTTCAGCAAAGACTTTTTCTATTCAAATTGTATGTTTCTTTAATTTGCCTTGAAATAGACTTCATTATTTATTGCTTATTACTGTCACTAGTCTTGCATCTTGTTTGAATTTCTTTGATAAAATTTTGCTCAGTTATGTATTATTTACCAGTGTTTTACATTTTATCAATAATATATGGATCTTGGATTCCAATAAGGTTTTATTTTAATGTTTAAAATTTTTTTTTGTAACTTTCATTTTATTTTGTTTTGTTTGTTTCACAATTTCTGTTCCCGATGCTCCTAGTGTTTTGTTATTGTTTTATGGACTATGTTTATTTATATTATTTTTTAACTTTCTAGAAAACTTGGATTCTGTGCCTAATATTTTAAATTTCTCTAATGGTGATTTTATGGCTATGCTAATTGCAAAATGCTTATGGTAATTTAATATTTTTATTACTTTTAAGATTGCGGAAATATCTTGTAACACACCTCTGAGAGTTGAAATTGCATTTAACTACAAGTAACTAGAAATTTAATTGCAATTACATATACAAATAGTTGATCTTTCTTACAAAAGAATAAATCTGGAATCAGTTCATTGCTGGCACTAGTTAAGTAAAAGGGGCCAAAGTTCCCAATGGTAGCTTGGCCTTTCCCTAATGGTCTTAAGATGTTGGTTTAAGCTCAAGTCCTGAGAAAGATGTGGAAAAGATAAGAAGACAGAGCCATCTAAAGATTTTACAGGAGCAACCTCTTGTCTGGAAGGAGGTAGTTGCTGGCATTAACTTTTGTAAGATGAGCATCTTTTTCTGGTTATCTTTTCCCATCTTCTTCCCAAATTGATTTTTAAATTCTAATGTATTATATTTATGTTAATAGAAAATTTAGTGGTTTGTTTTTAATCTCACTTTTCAGCATTCATTTCTGTGATCTAATATTTATGTTAAATTTTATAAAATTATAGCAATTATTTTGGCAAAACATAGCTGAGTATTTATGTAATGTCTTCTAGTTTTTTTTTCCTAAATCACTGGTGAATTGTCATATATATTATATATTTCATTGTATTAATACCATTATGTTATCTTTTCAAACTTTTTAGTCTCTAACATTTTCTTAAATGTCTAGAAAATTTTCTTAATATTGGAAAACTAGAATGATCTTCCACTATTGAATTTTGTCATTGAGAAAACTTTGGCCAATGTGATTTTTGTTTACTCATAAGTTACAAATTTTTGTTCTTTGCTCTTATATGGTTGGATGTGTTTATATTATTTTATATTAATTTATTTTTTAAAACAAAAAACATACCTTTTAAGGATGTTGATTTTTATCTATTTTGAGAAATCTCAGTGAGTCATTGGCATTTATAAGTTTTAGTGATTTTTAAGATCACTGTTTTTATAATCTATTCTAGCTTGAATAATGCATCTGCTCTACTAGTTGTGGTTATTTCTAGATATAATTTAGAAATATATTGTATTTATGTATATACATACACATGTATACAAATATATAAAAATATATACTTATGTCCTTGTTCCCTCCACATTCTATGTGTGGCTTACAAGTTTTTCTTCAGTTTTCTTATTTTATTTCTGAAGTATTAGTTCAGCTCTTTATAATTTATAAAGTTGATTTTAATATTCATTTGGAGTTATTAATTTCCTTATAATATTTTTCCTCTCATATAATCTTTTCAAGCATTTTTGTAATTTTCCTTTTCACTTTAATTTGATATTTTATATTATTTTAATTATAACCTCCTTTTTGACACATTCTCAGAATGTTATGCCTCAAAAAGTTAAAATTATGTAATTAAAATTACACCTCTCTTATTATATTGAAATCAAGTCCTTCTTCTTCTGCTTTGTAGAATCTTTTCACTTTCAAATCTTTGTAGCTGAGCCATCAGTCCACAGTATGGTTTTGTGTGGAGACTGCTGCCAAACACAGGTGACAATAGCAAAGCTGATTTCACCCCCTTACAGCCCACCACCATCCAGGCATTTAAATGTGAACGTGGAAAATATTTTCACGTTTTTAAAGTGCCAGTGGAGAAAAGAGAGACAATTTTAGAAGACATAAATGAGGTATTTTAAAATTTGGAGGGGAAAATAGAGACCTAAGAAGCACTGTTTGTAACGTCCTTGGAGATACTGTCTTGAATTCAGTACCATTAGTCTTTTACAATTTCTTTCAAAAATGACTATTAGGGTTCTGTAAAATTTCTTTTTTATGTATTGTTCCACATAAGTTTATACAATGAAAACTTTTGTCCCATGTTGGTTGAGTCTGATTCCTGATTAATTTTGCTTTTGCATTATGCTTAGAAAGAACACTCATAACCCAAAGTCTAAGAATACTTAATGGCATTTGTTGATACATTTGCTGATATTTCTATTGTTTCAGGTTTTCCATCCTTAGTCAACCTTTATTTATCTGGCTATATGATAAGCTGGTATAACTTAACTGTTTTTTCTGTTTAAACAGCTCACATTTGCCACAATTCTTTATATTGGCACATTGTACCTCATAACTTATATGCACTATATGTTAATGTCATTACTAAGTGAATACCTTGAAAAGTGCTTGAACTCAAGATGTTTGAGTACAGGGCATTGCACATTACTTTTTGGTCTGAGATTCTTTTACTTACAGGATGCATTTCTAAGGTCACAGCCTTAAAATAAAATAAGCTCTTTCTACTAGATTAAATATAACTTAATTGTAGTGGCATTCATACAATATCTCTAATCAGAACCCTATCTTAGGTTTACACAATTGTGCTCTAAACATGCAGCTTTAACCTCCACTGATTTCAAGGACCCTGTCATTATCCCATTTTTCAGGGTGAGGTGATTTCTAATTACTACACATGCTGATGTTTAATTTCATGTGATAAGCTTGAAACTAGTAAATGAATGGTGCTGTTTATTTCCAAGGATGTGCTAATTTGAATAGAACGGCAGGAAAAAAAAAAACTATTAAGAAATGACAAAGGTGAATTTCACAAAAAACAAGATATATACCTAACTGCGGTTTACCTATAATTTCCTGACAGCAAAAAATAAAACCCTCTTTTGGTCTCTCAAAACTCATGAAAAGTAAAATAGACATAAATGAAAATGGCCATTTTGCTGCTGGTTTTCAGCAACAGTAACTTTAAAAAACAAATCACAAAATGATTAAATTTATTATTTCAAATATAAATTTTGTATTTTAATTTAAATTATTCAAAATATAATTATAATTTTAAATTAGAATTTAAAAATATTCAAGTAAACATGCAGAGTTAAACTGAAGCACATCTTTTACTATATACCTATTTTTCAAAATTATTCCTTTGATTTTCCCTGTTCTATTTTTTTTAAAGATAAGATTTGCTGATGCTTAATGAATTTTAAATATATAGCTAGTCAGCAGGATAACGAAGGGTTAACAAAACACCTCTTTATTTTGTGTTGTGTACATTTGTGAAGTGCAGGTGTGCTATTTCTGTTGAAGGAGTCAGAGGTGAGTTGCAAGCTGGCTAAAGAAATGTACATTACATTCAAAAATGGTTTAATATTCCCTTGCTGTTCACTCTTTTGAGTGCAAAAAGTGGTTTTTGCTAACTCCATTTTGTGGCTCATGGAAAGCTGAAAAATCAATAGCTGCAGGTTGATGAAACCTAAATCCATTTGATTCCTTTCCACCACTGCCATTATGCAGACAGTCAAGTGTGATGTATTTAGTTCATGCAGTACTTATTACTCTCAAGCACAGCTTCTCATCAGGGAAAAATTAGACCAGATAAGAAGTAATCAAGAAATTCTGGAGAGGTTTCAAAGATCTTCCTTCTAAATGCTTCCTCTAAAAAAGTACTTGCCTTTGTCTCTCACAGGCTTTTACAAGAAAGAAAAGTTAACATCTCTACCGTAAAGAAAGTTCTGTACAATTGCTTCAAGTCACTATTTTCTTCAACATTTTTATTTAATATATGCCACAACAATAGATACTAGGTGAATAAATGCCAAATTAAGGAATTTTTCCCCTTACTAACACTACCAGGGCCATCACTTGGGCGGATGTAATGTCAAAGTAAAAATAATCAGGAATCAGAACAAATAAAAAAAACTACTTAAACTGATTTGGGCATTTCATTTTTACTGAATTGGCTATTTAATATAAAAATAATGTTAAATGGTTGTATAATCAAGAGATTAAGAAGATTGCCTTGGTTCAAATAACATTCCTGGTAATTACTAGCTTTTTTATTAGCCTTAAATACATTATATCTTTCCTCTCTAATTATGAATTTTATCATCTGTAGAAAGGAATTATAGTAGATTCAACCTCAAAGTTTTGGTGAGAGAATGAAATGGGTAATCAATATCATACATGTAGCACAGTAAATATTCAATATGGATTAGTAGTTAATATTAATCTCTTACATAGCAATAATTATTTTTAAATATCTGGAATCTCTTTTCTATTTTAGCAATGTTTCATGACATTCTCATTGAAATTTATAGATATCTAACTGACAAAATCTCCTATACTATCTTGCAATAATGGAAATACTGTAAAAATTATTGAATGAACATAGGCCAGTATCCTATTTTAGCGTTCGCATACCTGAAATGTCAGAGAGTCTAAGTGATTAGTCTGAAGTCAAACATCTATTCTTGGTGGAGATTCAAGATTAGGATTTGAGTGTTCTGATTTTTCAAAAGTGTCTCTTCAGTTTATTTTCACATCTGTGTATACAACCAAGACTTGTTTTTCAGACAGGAGTAGACAAGTTCCAGATTACATATACTACAATTTAAAATAAGAACTTGGTCACCAGACGATGCATAAAGATTATTCTTTCTAAAAAGAGTGCAAGTGCCTGACCACTTGGGATAAGTTAATAGTTGACAAAAATCATTGTCTCCTTGACCAGTGGAGTGAGACCCATTATGATAAGAAAAGCCAACTGGAAGGCACTGCAACTGCCAACTGGAAGGCACTGAAATCCCACCAGACAAGGTAGTAAAATAAAGCAATGTTGAATCTCAGGAAGAATACCGTCATAGACCTTTAGGATGCTGGAGATGTGGTCGCTAGCATTCCCATGATCAATTCAACTGTGTTGGTTTTGCACAAACCAGATAGTTTGTAACAAAAGATGGTGGCTTACCGTAATTTTAACCAAACATGAGCACCAATCACTTTTGCAGTTCTAAATGAGGTATTTTACTTAAAGATATGAAAGCAGGCTTGGAAACTCAGTGTGCTTCTATGTATATGACAAATGTATCATTTTCACTATTAGTTGAGAAGATAAAAAGCTACCTTTTGTGGTAAGAATAGCAGGCTAACAATTATTTTTTCTCAAGGGCATATTATTTTACTTTTGCCCGTTCAAAGATAATATGCAGTACCTCAATTACTTGGCATTCTACAGGATATAGCACTGGCTCTATTTTGGTTATGTCATGAAAATTGGATCTAGTGAGTAGGCAATGGTGTATATGTATTATGCCACACTAGTATATATTAATGCCTATGTCGAATAAACTGTACAAATATTCAGAGATATGCCATATCAATGAAAGGTTTTATGGGTTACTTAGCTAGGATGGCTGGTATGTAATGGGGGACTGGTAGAGTTTGTCCAGAATTTAGGAGATTCACTGAATTGTCTCTTTGCACTTCTATGCTTGGTGACACTGGTGAGCAGCAATTTTAATGACAATAACCTAATAAGGGAAAGATAAAAGAGCTTAATTCTGTGGGATGAAAGAAAAATCAACCCACTGTGGAAACCAGCTAGACCAGCTGAATTGCTGACTAAGGCTGAAAAAAATCTAAGATTTATGGGTGAAAAATGGAAAATTATAAATGTAACAGTGGAGATTATAGCTTGTTTCAGCAACCGTTGTATATAGTCTGCTGTGCTATATACGAAAGAGCCCAGCCGCCTATTTGAATGAGATAAAAGACTACAATGATGTAAGTAGACAGTATCAGATGCCTCAGTTACCCCACCATACATCTTCCTTGCCTCACATATAGTTGTACCTCTGGTTTCATGGATAATTCTGCATGTGTTTTGAGATACCTGATCCTAATAGCATCTTTTTTGTTTGTGTCAAATTTTCTCCTGAGCTGCAGACATAAATCGGTGTTACTTCATTATGCCTAACAGCAATCCCAAATCAAAGGGAAATTAATGCCCTTGAGAACAACTCTTAACTGTTAATGAGGTGATAGCAGCAGATGCATTTAACATCAGGTGGACAATTCTAGGAGACGTTCTGCACTCTCCTTTGAATCTCCCACTTAAAATGAAGCCTCAGTTGCTCACAACAATGTGTATTATTACAAAGTGGCTAGGTTTTCCTCCTTACATCTTTCCTCCTTTTCCTCCTTTCTTCAGATCTTCAAGTCTGGAACAAGGATATACATATGCAAGCTGCGTTTAGGAAATAATATCAGGCAGCTTGCATATAAATCATTCCAAGCTCTACTTCAAGGGTTGCCCAATCTAAGACATCTTTTATAAGTAAATCATGTTTTACTTTATTAAATCCTGCTTGACTATAGAAAAATATTTTGATGGAGCAATAACAAGACAACTTCAATTGATAAGTAAAATAATTTCTTTCCATTTTATGATCCATGATAGCTCCTATTATATTTTCTACATAAGTATCTTCCATAATCAATTTATATACATATATTGGTGAAAGTAAGGCAAATTTATAAGATTCATTCCCTTTTTATGAATCACTACTACACATTTTAAACCAAGTTTCTTTCTTCTCTTGGTAGCGAGTTCCACCCATACTACTATTAGTTTAAAAATTACTCTGTCTTTGAAATAAAACGTGTGTGTGTGTGTGTGTGTGTGTGTAAACATAATAAATACATTACAGAATAATAAAGAAAAGCCCCATTGCTTACAACTATAGCTCAGGCAGTATGGGAAATTAGATTAGGGAACCTGGATGGTTTTCTGTTTGAATAATGTATTTGTAAAAATATTAAATTTAGTGGGATTAGACACATAAGATAATTGTTAAATTCATATTCACATTGACTTTAGTTACCTCTTGTGGTGTATTGTTGCTGGAAACACTCTTATAATATTGTGAATCTCTGCAGCATGTATTCATTAGCTTCTTTTATTACGTTATAGAAAACCAGAAATTCAATTTATATCAATTTGCTTTCCAAACTTCTTAAATAATCCTAATAAATATGAAAAAGTACTTCTGAGTTCCTGTATTGTATACTGTAATTGGGATATAGTGCTATACAGCTCACTTGTTAAATTGTCTAACACTTTCAGTAACTCAGTATAAAATTCCGTACAAAATTCAGTATGTAAGGCTACCAATTCCTGGCAGATTCACAAATTCAGAGTCTAGAAATATTATTTATGAATATATATTAACACACACACACACCTCTTATTTTCTTCTCCACACTTTCGAATTTGGAGGATGAATTGTGGAGAATTAAAAAAATGGTGGTAAAAAAACTGACTCATATAATTCTACAAAATGTCATTTACTTGTCTGTGTTTTTTCTCTGCCTGGTCTTAGTCCACAAAGACGAACTTTGTAATGGGTACTCTTTTCTTTTCTTCTTTTTATTCTTTCAAACAAAAGCTGGAGAGGTAGCTGTTTTGCCCCAGTTTTCTATTCTGGTGGAATCAAAATTCAAATACTTCTGTAGTTTTAAATTTTAATATTTAATGAATTTTTTTCTCTTTTAGATGGATTATATTTGATTTTTATTTCAAGAAATTACTTTTTTTGGATTTAGGTGAATTGATATCTTAGATAACTTGCTGTTGTCTAATGTATTTCATTCTCTCTTTTCACTCTCCAATAAAGACATTTATCATATTATGTTAATGCAAGTTCGGCTTCTCTGTAACTCTTTCTAGACTGTATAGTCACTGAGAGGAAGAACATCATAAGTTGGGTAGTAATGATGTATATAAAAGACAAATAATTATTAAAGATTATTAGTAAATGTGCAAAATCCTACCTATGTCCTTTATAGTGTACACTATAAATCTGTTTCTTTAATATGCTACACATATTTGTTAAAGACATTTATTTTACACATATACCTATGTATTTACCTCATAACAGTTGCTTAAGTAAAATATTCAAAAACACAATTTCACTTTAAACACCGAAATGACCAAGAAGCTGGAGAGATGCAAAAAAAAAAAGGAATACATTGCATATTATGAGAGAAAATTTTGAATTAATAATTTGAAGAAAATAATATATTGAATCTATATAATATGACTCTACACTAGTCAAATTAAATACTTTTAAAACCAGGCTTAGTTAAATATCATTCTACTTGGTAGTCATTCTTTTTGAAAGGCATAATTTCAATAAAACTTTCTAGACTATTATAGTCCAAGGAGGGAATTACTGAAAGGCCAACAGACACCTAAAACTGATCCTTTGCCTTTGATGCTTCTACATTGAAATTACATGTGCTATTATTAGCAAAGAGGAATTTGGCAAATTATGAGACTCTTTCACCCCTTGCTAATTAATTCCATCCATTTGCCAGATATTTCCATATTACCAATAAGTTCTTCAAAAGGCCTAATATTAAATTGCTTCTATTGTTGACTAGTACTATTTTTTCTTAACTGTTGTCTGGTTCGTGATAGGTATTATGTTATTAATACAATATGGCATTTGGTTCTTATAATATTCCATATCCTATAAACTGGTTTACGAAGGAGACAAGTAATAAAATCTTATTAAATTCTGTCACTTTGTTTGCTATTTAAATTGTTCCTATATTGAATCAAATTCCTTTTATTAATTAAATATAAGTTATATTCAATGGTAATTAAATATTACAATTATTATTACTTATATTCAAACTAATTTCATCTCTTACATCAAAAAATGACTTGTTTTATGACATTCAAGATTTAGCAATTACTTGTACATTGTTATTAAATATATATTTTTAAATTGTTCTTTCGCTTTACTTTGTAATTTTGATTTGGTTAAAAAATCTAAGCAATGTTAATTTATTTTGTGATCCTTCCATTAAGCCAAATGTTTTTGTTTTCTTTTATTTAAAAAGATGGATCCTACATGATAATAAATTTCTTAAATGGCCTAATTTAAAGTAAAAATTGCCAAATTTTATATATCATTTTGAGATATTTTATGGGGTTTCCTGTTGCACAGCTAGATGATTAATGCAACTATTTCATCATGTTCCTTTTATAAAACAAATTGTTACACTTACCTGGCAGGGGAGATACCATGATCACAAAGGTGGTTTTCCCAGGGTGAGGCTTATTCATTGTACTCTGGATGTGCTGACCCCTGCGATTTCCCCAAATGTGGGAAACTCGACGGCATAATTTGTGGTAGTTGGGGACTGCGTTTGCACTTCCCCTGGTTAAAAAACAAACAAAAATTGTTTTGCATAGCTATCATTGCCAAAGACTTATCTAATTTTTTTTCAGTTCTTTCCTGAAGAACACTTATTGCTTTAAATCTATATAAATTTATTAATTTACTTGTTTGTACTTCTCTAGTTTAAATAAACTGTGTTTCTATTAAGGGCAGGAAACCATCCCTTAATTCATTAAGTAATGTTTGTATCTTACGCGGCACAGGCCAGTGTGAACTCAAGCCATAGAGTAAAGGGGCAGTATAGTATTATTGCAGAAGTAGGGAATAACCTCTCAATTTCTTATATATTTTAGCTTTTATGACCTCTTGTTGCTTTATCCTTAATTTACAAATTCTCCAAGTAAATTTCATCTTTAAATCTAATTTTTGGCCCATGTTCCTTTGAATAAAACACTGTGACTCACTGCTGTAAAAAGCATCTATATTTACTGTCTCTTCTATTATTCCTTCTGTCATGAGTGAGAATGGTGACCACTCTTGCTACTACAACATTGTTCTACCCTCACCTGTGTCTACTTCTTTAGGCAACCCCTTTCAGTCTCACTCGTGAGTTACTCTTCTCTTTCCTTTCTAGTATTCTGGAAGCTTTTCTGGCTCTGGGTTGGCATGCAATCTTCCCACAGTCTTAACATGACTTTACCTGCCTTCTCTGCCTAGGTCTACGAGCCTTTTAAATTTCATATAATTTTTCCCTCACAACTGCTTCTTTTTGTTATTAATACTTCTGATAAATTGCACCACTTCACATTCAATGAGTCTCCAACCCAAATGACAGTCCCTGTGATGATTAATTTTATGTGTCCACCTGGCTAGGCCAGATACTGGTCCAACACTATTCTCGATGTTTCTGTGAAGGTACTTTTTGGATAGGATTAATGTTTATATCAGTAGACTTTTAGTAAAGAAATTTACCTCCCTAATGTGGGAGGGTCTCATCTAATCAGCTGAAGACCTTAGAAAAAGACAGACCTACCCTGAAAAATAGAGAATTCTGCCAAAAATCTGCCTTCACCGTCAACTTCACTCTAACTTCACCTCAACTCTCCCTGAAGTCTTGTCCTACTTGTCTATACTATAGATTTTGGACTTGTGAGTGTCCATAATTGAGTAAGCCAATTTCTTAAAATCAAGAGAAAAAGGAGAGAGAGAGAGAGAGAGAGAGAGAGATAGGTGATAGATAGATAGATAGATGTTCTATTGCCTTTGTTTCTGTGGAGAATCCTGATTAATACACTCTTTAGTTGCCTCTGAACTATCTCCCTCTATTCTATACTTACTAATTGAGCTATTTTTTCCACATTAAATCATATCTCATTTGCTAACTGGAAAAAAAAATACCCTGTTGTATGAAATTTAAAGTTATCAATTTTAATAAATTTCATCTCAAAATAATTTGATACGTTAGTAATTATTGTTTCTATTTTGCAGGTGTAGAAAGTAAGGCAGAGTTAAGTGACTTAGCAAAGATGGCACATTTAAATGCATGCAGATGTGTTTTCAGAGTTGGAGCTCTTACTCTGCTAGAATGTCGTTTTCACTGATTATAGTTCCTCACTTATCTCACGAGAATAAAACAAGAATTTTTTTTATGGTCTCTAACTTCTGTCAGAATTGCTGAATTGATTCAAAAAATACACTTTTTTTTACCAAAAATTATAAGTTTTACTAAAATTTTTACTAAAATCTCTAGACTGACAGGCTCCTGAAAGAAAGACTATTTTTCACATAATTGGTGGCAATTCTTTATTTCTTTTTTTATATTTCAAAATCTGATAATAAAATATGAACTGAACTTCTTAAAATACAAACTCTTAGCTGAGAAGCTTCCAGATTCATTCAATAACATTTATTTTAAAAGAATATTATTTTATATTTCAATATAATTTCAAGTCTAGTATTTCCAACATTATGATATTTAAAAATATTTAACCTTTTCCTGACAATAGTGAAGATATGGGAATCTAAATAAGCAGCACATTTTCAAAGATGTATAATAAATTGCATACACATAAATGTGTTAAAACATTTTCTGTTTGTAGTAGTGGTTAACAAATGTTATTCTTTTCATTTACCCTAAGATCTTGCACGATCCTGAAGTATCTCCAAAAACCAGTGATGATTTCTAGACTACTTTGGTCCAGATTTATTGATAAAAGTTTATTTTATGTGTGAGTGTTAATCCTCTTTTTTAAATATTCTGAATAAACAGGTTGTTAATATAGGATGCTGCTGAATTATAAAAATGGTAGAGATATTGTTAAGTGTGTTCAGTTCATTTTTCCTCCACTTTTCATTCATATATATTTGAAAAAAGAGGCAAATCTTGCCTACCAATCTGGGTGAAGTCATTAATGAGTTTTTGCTCCTCTTTTAAACTGTATTTTTTATTTCCATTACAATTCCAAGTTAACTAATCTTTAAAAAGTTATATGACTGTTGCTTTTCTAACTTTGACCATTCTTAGAAAACATATTGCAAATATTCTAACCAGTGAAAAACTCATATTTTTATGTTAAAAAAGATAAATTTGTTGGTCATAATAAAGTATCAAAAACAGTGTTAAACTAGGATTGAGGTTTTAAAATCTTACACACGTATGTTAACAAAGATAAGAATATTTGAATACTTATATTGGTTCCTTAAATCTAGAAATTCCTAGACTTTAAGAATAAAAGTGAAAATAATACTTCATAATTTTCAAGTAAACCTCTTTTAAGCTATGAGTAGATGCAGGGAAACATCTTCTAGAAATCAGAAATGTCCATGATAATCTAAGAACCAGTTTAAGTTGAATAACTCTTTCCAAGTAGAAAACTTTCTCAAGTGAACAGGTTAAAATTTACATATCTGTTAACAAAGATGGTAATAGAATACTATCATCTTCATTGCTGCTAAGCCCTAGGCATAAAGGAATAACATAACTTGATTGTAAATGAAGCTGCATTCTCTCAGATCTTATTAGTTCTTCTATAGCTAGTGTATATCTTTAAAATTAGAATTATCACAGATCAAATATTAAAGACCTGCACAACATTTTCTCTGAAGATAAATCACCTCATTATTTTACATAATATCTAATACATGTGCGTAACTAAGTTAAATGCTGAATGGAAGTTTTGGTGTGAATACTTAACAGTCAGTTTGTGCAGGCATTGTTCCTTTGGGAAGGTCACATTAAACATAAACAAGCTACCTGGGGCAAATTCAAAAAAATGAATACCTTTTTCTTGTTACCTGTGTGAAGATGAATTAATGAATACCTGTGGCATAGGCTTTTGATGTGGGGAGAACACATGCAGACACTCATAAGAAAAATACTTATTATAGAAAGGAGGTAAAAAATGTGGATCCTGAAACTTGACTGGGTTGTCATTATTAATCTCAATTAACTGGTATTTGAACTTGGAAAATTACTTAAGCTCTATATACCTCCCTTTTTTTCTAAGAAGAAAAACACACATATACTATTATATAACACACATATACTATTATAAGTCTATAATAGTACCCATTTTTATGAACAATGCCTAGCACTTAATAGATGACCTGTAAATGTGAGTTATCCATACGATAAGAGATATGTGAAAGTAATGTTCAAATACTGATGAATTATAATTTTTTCTTTTTTTCAGCCACTGCTTATATTAGTTTGATATTCGTATCCTAAAACTTTCCCAAAATTCTGAATGATATTTAAGAATTTTAACATTGAAGTTAATTTTTCCCATAAATGTTATAATATTTCCTGAAACAAATGCCCCAGGTTATATTTAGCACATTATTTGAGTGTTATTCATTATTTCATGTTGTATTACTTTAATAATAGAGAAGGTTGGAGTTGGAAGGAAACTAAGAGGTTGTCGTTTAGAAAAAGAAGAAATCTGAGATTCAGATGAACATTATGAGCTTCTGAAAATCACACAGCAGGGAAGTAAAAGATCTGAGAATAGAATTCAGGTCTATCTACTGAAATTCATATCTGTGTTTTTCTTATGCTTCCCTGTTCTGCTTTACAGCTCTGAAATTGTAGTGCCTTTTTAAAAAAAATGTACATATTCTCTTCTCTTCATATATATATATTCCTCAGAAATGAGAAACACTATTATAATTTGTCAGGCTAATTTAAATTCAGTCAGGCTTTCCTTAGCTTTCTGATTCTAAATAATCCTTATACTATTGAACAAATGATTAGGCATTTTTTTCACAACTGAGGATATAAGACCAATATTGCTAAATCTTTAATCATGCCCAGAAGAAATACATCAAAGTAATCAACTATTGTAATGATGATGACTTCAATTAACTATTTTGTAATCCAATAATGCATTTCATTAGAGTATTCTAAGAACTTTTCTGGCATCATTACCATAATCTTCAGTGTTCCTACTTGGTATTTATTTCAGGACCTAAATATAATAGATAAAAGCGCACAGTCCCTACCACTAGATAACTTTTATTTCTTAGTGGAACACACTGCAGAATAATACGTGTTGACAAAAGGAAATATTTGCATCCAAATTTTACTACTGTGGATTAGTGACAGGTCTGTGTTGGTTATTTACCAAAGAGAAAAGAAGAGAGAAAAACAAATGAGAATTTTTTTTTTTTTTTTTTTTTGGCTCTCATAAAGCCAGACCACAGCTGTTGGTAAATATTAAAGCTGCTGTAATCTTAAATTAAGGTGAAATATTCACTTATTTTACAAAATACACGTAAGAAAGATAACAAATAGTAATTATGTCTTTTAAATCTGTAGAGCTGAAACATTTATTAACAGTAGTATCAGGAACTTGGTAATATTCTTACCACCCAAATGAATTCTCTTAAACTTAACTTCCATCTTATTCAACTCAGCATCTCTTTCTAAAAGTTAATTTCCCATTTAACAGCTCTGTCTTTGCTAGTCTAAACATGTGTTTTCTTCTAGCAATGACTATTTATTTAAAGAGTATCTGTCAATGCCTGGTAAGCTGAGTGAGTAGATGGACATCTGCTCACATCTCATTATTTTATAATCTGGTGGTCTCCCTAACAGGTTATTAAACATGTGAACAATCAACAAAAATACAACTGCATCTGATCTTTGCTTAGGCAAAAGGATCCTGCTTGTCTTACTCATTATAGGAACAAAATATATAATGTTCATGTTCATTTCCCATTTTTCTGTACCATAAAATGAACTCCTAAAGTGGGAGAAAATAGAACTCATTCAAAAGCTATTGAAGGCAATACTATGACCACCTGGTGACTAGCATCTCTTTACTCATTTCTGTACACATTGTGATTTGTCTGCACACTTATAATGCATCATTCTTTTATATTTTCACAGTTCTCTCTGGAGAGCATTCTGTCTAAAGCATAGCTTTCTCTTAACCACATAAATGTAGGTCACAATGACAATGGTGTGTCCTATAATTTTAACTAATTATTAATTGATAGCTATGATTTTGTCCCATTTAACAGCTAGAAACAAAAACATATACAGAGCTTGAATAACATGCTATTGATAAAACTTCATTTTAGTATACAAATATTTCTTACTTTCTTAATTGGTTTTTCACCTTGACTTATCACTAATTGAAACTGTTCTGTTAAACTTGTCCACTATGTTAGTCAATTTGTCAATTTCTTCCAGTCTTGAATATGTATGTATATGTATATGTGTATATGAATATATGTGCATAAACTGTTATGTATTTTAAGGTAATTTTATTAAAAAATAATAGTTTAGAATTTTTATATTTTTTGATGGAATGAATCTTTAATCATTACATATATAGTGTTCATAGTAATGCTTTTTCTTGATGTTATTCTATATCACATTGATAGTGTCATATCAGTTTTTTTTTTGGTTAGTATTTTGCTGGTATACATTCCATTATTTTCAGTATTACATTTTTCTTATTTTAGGAAGGTCTCATGAACATCCTACCGTAATTTCTAAAAGCCCAATTTGACAATGTCTTTCAAATGAAGACTTTATCTGAGCGTCTTCATCTACTTAAATCTGCTTCTAGCATTTTTTGCTTTCTATTTTCTCACATTTTCGGTGTTTCCCACTTCCCAGTCTTTAAGAAAAATTATTAGGTATTGTTTGTATATTTATACCTTTCATTCAATTTATTTGTATTCCTTTAGATGCTGCATCTTTTCTTATGGATGTTATAATTTGTAAGTTATATTTAGTGGAACACATATATTTTAACATCCTTCCAAACATAAAGACTTCAAAATGCTTTAATTTATATCAGGAACTTCTAAAGTTTTGTGTCATTTTTATTCAGAATTTATTTTCATTTCCACTAATATTATAATTATTATTATTTATAAAGACAGATTTGGCTAGATTTAGCTATATTTATTAATTTTTCTCATTATTAGTATTATTTTTCTTCTTCCCAAAGGATGTATTTCTAGAACACTTTCAAGTTTAGGTTTATTTTTGTATATTCTCAGTTTTTGTTAAAGTGTTTTATTTTAGTCATATTCTATTAAATTTTTTTAAAAATTCATACAATTCTAGACTTCTGATATGTCAATCTCTCAGTATTTTAAATATCTTATAAATCCAGGTTAACTCTTTTTAAGTTTCATTTTTAAAGTTAATATACTACTGAAAGTTTAATGATTGTTCTTTTTAAAGAGTTTTCTTTTTTTCTCTATTTTTAAGATATTCTCTTAAAAATATCCATCAATAGATGAATGGAAAACAAAAGATGTGAGACATATATGTGAGCACACACGTGTGTGTGTGTGCGCGCGCGTGTGTGTGCACGTGCATGTGCATGCCCATGTAAGAGAGAGAAAGAATATTATTCAAGCTTAAAAAGAAAGGTTGTCTCATTGCTGTTTGGGACAATGCAGATGAATCTAGAGGACATTATTCTAAACAAAACAAATCAGGCACAAAAACATAAATACTACATGATCGCATGGATTTGTAGAATCTAAAATAGTCAAACTCATAAACTGGGGAGTAGAATGTTGTCACCAGAAACTATCAAAAAAAGGAAATGGCTGGTTGTTGATCAAAGAATACAAATTTTTGCTATGAAGATAAATACTTCTGAAGATTTAATGTACACCAACAAAGACTAGAGTTAATAATGCTACATGCTACGGTACACTTAAAATTTGCTAAGGGGCTAAATCATGTCTTAACACACACACACAAAGAAGAAATGACAGGCATGTAAGTTGATGGGTTAATTAGCTTGGTTGTGGTGATTGTTTTACAATGTACATCTATATCAAAATATCAAGCTGTACATCTTAAACATATACAAATTTTATTTGTCAATTATACTTCAATAATGCCAAATAATAGTATTCCCTTAGATGTTGGTGTCTCCAATTTCATTTTGATGTATCTTTATGTGCGTTTCTTTTATTCATCCTATTTGATGTATGTTCATTTCTGATACCTGCGGTTTTAGATCTTTCATCAGTTTTGAATAATTTTATTATTTCTCAAATATTGCTTCTCTTCTCTCAAGGCTCTTCTTCTAAAAGGTGGATGAATTACGTGCATTTAGAATTTCCTGTTCTTTATCTCTCTAAACCTCTTTTTTATGTCTTATTTTCCTATCTGAAGTTTATTTTTTATTAGGTTCCTCAGAATTTTCTTTCAATTGAGTTACTTCTTTTTAGTTATATGTACTGTGTGCTTACTCCATATTTTTAGTGTTTTTCAACTTAGTTTTAACTTAGAGACTTCCATTAAAAATGCCTATTGATTATTTACTTACGTAATTCCATTTTCTGTTCTTTAAATATCCACTAATAGGAATACACATATACAAATCTCAGATAATTTTAATATCTGAATTACTGAGTAGTCTAATCCTGTTTTTTGTTTAATTAATTCTAATTCATGACATTTGGTTCAATTGAGTATTAGCCAATTTTTTATATTGAGTCACATGTGATTGATCACAAATTCTGGAAACTGTGGAAGCTACATGAAGCATTATTCACAGATTTGCTCTTGCCACTCTGTGATATCATGTCCAATGAGGATGCCTGATACGTAGCTTTTAGAGCAACCCTTGCTTTTATATTTGCTAACTGCTGACCACTCTAGTTAAGATCACTTATTATTGACCCATGGAGTTTTCTCTTCTTTGCTGTGAGCTTAAAATTACAATGACCACTTCCTGCACAACCTGTAGCCTGAGGGTTCCTTACAGTATCCAGCCCCAAATGTTTCATTTTTTGCTTTCACAATTTGCTTTTAATCAAGAAGTTGATGCATGGAAGTATTTTTTTTAATTTTAATCAGGATATTGGCCTACAGTTTTCTATTTTTGCTGTGTCCTTGCTTGATTTTGTTATCAGGATAATACTGGTTCTGTAGAATAAGTTAGAGAGGAATTCCTACTTCTCAATTATATGCAATACTTTGGATTGGTACAGATTATTCTGCATAGGTATTGTAGAATTCAGCTGTGAATTCTTCTGGTCTTGGGCTTTTTGTTGTTGTTGGGTGATTTTTTTAATTACCAATTAAGCCTCACTACTACTGGTTTGTTCAGTAGTCTATTTCTTTCTGGTTTGGTATTGGGAGGTTTGATGTTTTAAGAAATGTATTCATTTCCTCTAGGTGTTCTAGAGTGTGCATGTGGAGGTACCAAATAGTGGTTTCTGATGACCTTATTTATTTCTGTGGTATCAGTCGTAATTTCACTTTTATCATTTCTGATTGTGCTTACTTTAATTTTCTCTCCTTTTTTAGTTAATCTAACTTGTGGTCTATCGGTTTTATTTATCCTTTGTGTTTTTAGTGTCAGTCTCATTTTGTTCTCCTATGATCTTTGTTATTTCTTCTGCTAGCTTTGATTTGGGTTGGTTCTTGTTTTTCTAGTTTCTTGAGGTGTCATGTTAGGTAAGTTGAGATTTTTCTATCTTTTATATGCAGGTATTTAATGCTATAAACTTTCCTCTTTCTGATGCTTTTCCTATATAACAGAGTTTTTAATGTTGTATCCCTGTTTCCATTTGTTTCAAAAACTATTTTTTAATGTCTGATTTGATTTTGTTGTATACCCAAATATAATTCAGGAGCAAGTTGTTTAGTTTTCAGTTATTTGTGTAGGTTTGAGAGTTCCACTTGGTATTAATTTCTAACTTTATCCCACTGTGGTCTTAGAAGATACTTGATATGATTTTGATATTAAAAATGTATTTAAACATGATTTGTGACCAATCATATGATCTATTTTGGATAATTGTTCATGTAAGGAGAATATATATGTGTGTGTGTGTATATATATATATGTTTATAGATAGAATGTTCTGTTAAGGTTTATTGAGTCTATTTGGTCTACAGTTCACTTTAAGTCTAGAGTTTATTTATTGATTTTCTGCCTCAAAGAAATGCTGCACTGATCATTACACAGATGTGATGCCCTTCACCTTCTGCTGTGATTGTAAGCTTCCTAAGGCCCTCACCAGAATAAGACACTGGTGTCAAACTTCCTGTACAGCTTGAAAACTGTGAGCCAATTAAACCTCTTTTATTTAGAATTACCCAGTCTTAGGTATTTCTTTATTGTAATGCAAATGAACCAATACAACCATCTCTTGAATCTAGAAGGAAAACACTACCATCATCAACATTGTGCCAATAGGATATTTAATAGAGATAACAGCCCTAAGAGGGACAGACTAGTATTATGATCAGTTTACACCAAGTAAACACAGTGGTAGCTTCTGGACTTACAGCTTTCCTGATTGTGAAAGACAGCGTGGTTCTATGTCAGCAGAAGTATCAGCTTCCTTGCCAAGACAGTTTCCTAATGTGCCTCAGTAGTCTTTCTTGATAGGTCAGTCCAAGCCTCTCCAGTTCTTAAAAACTCCCTTAGGTCACTTAATACACTTAAATAAGTTGCTTTCTTCTTAAATTATGAATGGATTATGTTTTTCCATTACTACATTCTGTTGTGTAAAACATATAAGTAAGTAAAGAGAAATAAAGCCACATAACATGTTTTAGACTTGTTAATTGCAGAGTCAGAATTTGAATTCAGTTGGTGTGAGATCAGAGTCTAAAATATTCACTTATATAGCCTTTGCCGGTAAAGTATTTTAAGCATATCAAAAATGGACAAACAAGTGACATATTATAAGGAGGCCCTTGGGAAATCTCACTGGGACCTAACTGGATTTCAATAAAGTTTATATTCAATTAAATGCAGTGTCACAAATGTATTCCCAAGTAATCTCAGAAAAATGAAGACATATGAAATGTTTTTCAAAAGGATAAGTAGGCAAAAACTCTATTTGAAATTACAGGTACTTAATATATAGTTTTTGAGTTATTTTCCTTTATTATAAATTATCATACTAAATAAAACAGTGGCAAATTCATTAAAGCTATTGCTTAGAATTAACCCAGCAGGAGCAACAATACAGAAACAAAATACAAAGGCGATAAGCAGGGAACATATTTTTGAAGATGGTAAATATAAATCCAAAGAGACCTATAAATACATAGAATGTTGAAGTGGTGCCAATTCAAAGTCAGAGATTGTTAGAATATAAAAAGGAAAGACCCAATTATAAACCATCTTCAAAATCTGTACTTTAAATGTGAACATACAGATAGCTTAAATATAAATGGATGAAAAGAGATTTGTGGTAAGCATGAAAAAAATCAGGAGGCTGAAGTGGTTATACTAGTATGAGATAATATAGACTTCAAGAAAAAGATTATCTTCAAAGATAAACAGGGACGCTTCATTATAATAACAGGTTAATTTTTTAGGAAGACACAACAATGATAACATTATTGTTTTCTAATAACAGCCTTTCATATTATTACATGAAAAAAAATTAGCAGAATTAAAGAGAGCAAAAGACAATTCCAAAACCATAAGAGAAAATTAACACCCCTTCATCAACAATTGATGGAACAACAGATAAAATAATGTAAATAAGTAAAACAAGAATAAAGACAAAATCTGGACAACTATCTTGATCTAATAGGCAATTATAGATACTTTTTCTAGGAGTCTTCTTTTGTGAAATTTGTATTTAACGCTTACACCTTAACTTTATACTAAATGTGTAAAGTTAAATAAGCATAATGGTTTTGTTGTTTACTTCTTAATTTGAACATAAATATAGAAAGTAGGTTCTTAATCAATAATCTCAAATTCTGACTAGAGGGCAATTAGTTACAACAAATTATGAAGTAGAAAAATGGTCACCAGTTTCAGATTTACCCTTGAGTAGAAAAAAGCAATTTCATAAATCTCAGACAATTTCAGACATTTCAAAACTTTCTTTTACTTAAAGAATTGAAGGAAACTTGTTTTTTTGTGAGAACAATTTTGTTATTTTTTAAATTATAGATTTATAGGAAGTTGTCTCTATAGTACAGTTAAGTTTTGAAAATATCAACTCTTACAATTTCTCTTAATGGTGACACATTATATCACTATAATACAACATGAAAAGAAGGAAATTGGCATTAGTACTTGTATGGATGTGTGTGTGGGGGGTGACATGTGTGTGGTGTGTGTGGTGTGTGTATGTGGTTCTATGTACTTTTATCACATATGTACAAAATTATTTGGAATGGTTAGATATTATCAGATACAGAGCTATTCCATCGCCAGAAAACCTTTTGTGCTACTCCTTTATAGTTACACTCATTCTTTTCTGCTCCCTGAAACTTAATCCTTGGCAATCACTAATCTGTTTTTTATATCTATGTTGTATGTGAATTTTGCAGATTGGCATTTAATGAATCAACTTAACATTGTAACTTTGAGATCTATATAAGTTATATGTATCAGTTGTTTTTTTATTGCTAAATAGTAGTCTACTGTGTTAGTCTCTGTTCTGTTCCACTGATCTATACCTCTCTATCTCTGATAATACCAAATAGACTACATATATAAACATTTTTTACTAAATTGAGGAAGTTCCCATATGCTCTTTGTTTTCTGAGAAATAGTGCAGTGAATAGATTTTGGATTTTGTCAAAGTTCGGCATCAATAGGTAAAATCATGAAATTTTTTTCTTATTTGTCCTATTGTAGTTAAATATGTCGATTGATTTTTAAAAATCAATACTTAAAATGTATTTTAAATTTAAAAATTTAAAGACCGATTTGCCTTGTATATGTGAGACAAGCGCTCCTTGGTCATTATGTGCATACATTCCATACTTGCTTATTTCTATCTGCTCATAGTTTAAGGATGCTTTTTGCATCTGTGTTTATGATGCTGATTGGTCTGTAATGTTCTTTTTCCTTTGGTCATTTCTTTTTCTGATTTCGGTATCATGGTAATATTGGTATTGTGGATTGAATTCTGCTCCCCACAAAATACATGTTGAAATTGTAACTCCTAGTCCCGCTGAATGTGACCTTATTACTGAACAGGTTACTTTAAAGAGATAATAAGATTAAAGTGAAATAATCAGGGTGGGCTTCACTTAATATGACTTATATCAATATAAAAAGAGAAAATTTGAACACAGACACTACCATTCACAGAAGAAGAACATTGTGGAGACATAGGGAGAATACCATGTGGAGATGGAGTATTGAAATGATACATCTAAAAGTCAAGAAATGTCAAAAATTGCTGGGAGCATATCAGAAGCTAGGAAGATACAAGAAGGAATTTCTGTTAGGTCTCTAAACAAACATGCTTCTGACAACACCTTGATTTCAGACTTCTAGACTCCAGAAATATGAGACAACACATTTCTGTTATTTTAAGTCACACAACTTATGGTGTTTTGTCCAAGCAGTCACAGGAAATGGATACAACTGTCCTCATAACATAAGTTAGGAAGTGTTCTCACTTTTTCTATTTTCTGGAAAAAATTTTGAAGAATTGGTGTCGATTCTTCTTTAAATGTTTGATATTACCCTTGAGTAAAGCCATTTAGACCTGGAGATTTTTTCTTTGAGGAGTCTTTAAAATTATAAATTTAATTTCCTTAATAAAGAGTTATTTAATGATCCATTTCATATCAGGGAAATTGTGAGGAATCATTTTTTTTTATTTTTGAGGAAATGATTCTGAAGCTCCATGAATATTTCCTCATTTTTGAGGAAATGATTCATTTCATCAAAGTTGTCAAATGCATGCATGTAGAATTATTTGTATTACCTTTTCTTTTTTTTTTTGAGATGGTGTTTCACTCTTGTTACCAAGGTTGGAGTGCAATGGCACGATCTCGGCTCACTGCAACCTCCGCCTCCTGGATTCAGGCAATTCTCCTGCCTCAGCCTCCTGAGTAGCTGGGATTACAGGCACGCGCCACCATGCACAGCTAATTTTTTGTATTAGTAGAGACGGAGTTTCACCATGTTGACCAGGATGGTCTCGATCTCTTGACCTCGTGATCCACCTGTCTCGGCCTCCCAAAGTGCTGGGATTACAGGCTTGAGCCACCGCGCCCGGCCTACCTTTTCTTTATGATGTATTCAGCATGTGTAAAGATGTCCTCTGTTTTACTCCTGTGTCTTAGCATGAATTTCTTTGGGTTTATCTTATCTGGGATTTACTCAGCTTCTCAAATCTATAGATTTATGTCTTTTGCCAAATTTGGCAAATTTCTGGTTATTATTACTTCAAGTGCTCTTTCAACGTCACAGTCTATCTCCTCCTTCTAAAACTTCAATGTTACAAACATCGGATATTTTGTTATGGTCTCACAGGTCTCTGAAGTTCTGCTCTTTTTCAGATTGTTTCTATCTTGTTGTTGGGACAGGATATTTTCTATTGAAATATCCTGAAGAGCCATGAATATTTTCTCTGTCATCTCCATTCTGTTATGGAGATCATTCTGTGCATTTTTTTAGTTGTGACTTTTTTTCTTACTTTTAAATTTATATTATTTGTTTCTTTATATCTTTTTTTCCCTGAGAAATTCTATTTCATTGCTGTGATTTTATTTTTAAATGTTTTAAGTGTGTTCAAAAATGCTAGTTAAAAATTCTTTATTATGATTTATTTAATGTCCATGTCATATAATTCCAACATCTCTATCATCTCAATGTTGTCTACTATCTTTCATCATTCAAGTAGAAATGTTTCTGTTTCTTGTTAAAATGAGTAATTTTCTATCACATCCTGGATATTTAGGCTATTATGTTATGAGACGCTGGATCTTCTGTTTTAATAGGCCATTGCTGAAACCACACTGGTAATATGAGGAAGGTGGTGCTTTATTACTGCTTTGTAGGAGTAGAAGTCAAGGTTTCCTACTTAGCCTCTGGTGACATTTCAGGAGAGCAGAAGAGTGCCTCACAAGTGTCTGGTAGGGGTGGAAGAAAACTCACTACTAAACTTCTGCTGCCACCATCCTGGCTAGGAAGGGAGAAACACTTAAATACTCCTTCCCATGTGGCCTCCACTGACACTGTGTGGAAACCCTTTCCTGTCTGATGGAAATGAAGTCCCAGGTCCTCATTTGGGTTTATCAACTCTCTCACCCCAGTATGGGCAAAGGTCTTTGCTGACAGTGTGAGGGTGGGGCCACTGTTTCACTCCTGTTTTATTCATGATATTTAAGCTGAAGTAGGAAGGTTATTGTCTAAAAGGTTTTTGTCTTGCTAGGCTGACACTTTGCTTGTCCTTTTATAGAAAGAGAAGTCTTTTCTAAGGTCATTTTCTGCCTGAGATTTCCAGGACCCTGGTGTCTCTGACACTAAGACCAGGATCATGAGGTAAAAAGAAAACCCAAAGGACTTATCACCATGTCTCTCTTCCATTCTGAGGTCCCTAGGCAATCTGCTTTCTTATTTTCACCTTTTAAAAGCTCTTTATATTGCTTTATATATAATGCCCAGCATTTTAATCTGTACTTAGCAGAAGAACTAGGAAAAATGCATCTACTTCACCTTGTTCTGGAAGCAGAAGCTATGTAGTATCCTTTAAAATGCTATTTCTTGTCTCCTTTCCTGGCTCACCCTCCTTTATGAAAAAGAAATTTTCATTAAAGAAAGAAAATAGTCTGCAATTGAATCAATAAAACTGCTGTGGAGAATGACAATACGAATTAATTATTATAGAAGTAATAATTATGTAATTAATATAGTTCAGCAGAAATAATTTATATAGTCTAGCAGAAATAATCATAAACCATAATATATATGACATCTATTCATATGTATAAAATAGATATGTATACAATAACTATTCTTATTTTGTGGATTAGTTTGGCCTACCTTTGCCTCTTCAGACATTATTCTAGTGTCCTGTCATGATTTGCTTAGATTTAATTGTCTTCTTTTTTTAAAAACATAGTATAATCTTTTTTTAAAGATTATATTGTCTTTTAAAGCGAGCATAATCTTTTAAAAGTTCTACATTTTCTGTACTTAAATTCTTCAAAGTGTCTCTATGAAGTAGAAAATACAATAATTATATTTAGTATTTAGTTGATTGATAAAAGCTGAATTGAGGTTACTTGAGAGGCTTTTTTTTTCTTTCTCTCAGTTCCCTGCCCAAAATATTTACTGTTATGCATTTCCAAATCCAGGGTGCATTACTATATTTATTGAATGGATTTCTAGTGACTTAAAGAGTAAATATTTCTTCTTACTCATTTACCTTGGTATCTGGAAATAATTGAGGCAAAATAAAATTTAAAAACTCATATCAAAATATCACATTTTTGTGTTTCAATCTCTCAGTCAGGCAGAAATTTGGTACATATTGAATCACTAGATTATAGAAATAATAATTAAGCATGTGTAAAATTATTGTATCTAAATGGCAAAAGGACTTAAGAAAACAGAAAGATTCAGTTTCTCTTTTCAGTAACAAGTACAACAGTAATGCTATAAAACTATTTTTGCAATTGATTTTCTAGAGGAGCATTGACATTAAATAAGAATGCATTTTGTTTGTTTAAAAAGGGCATTAAAGCTATTTATATCTAAACTTGCAATTATAGAGCTTTTAGATTATAGCTATAATTTATTGGCCACCTATAATATAATTTTCATATGTTTTATAATTTAACTCTTAAAAATACTTCAGAGAAATTAATTGTTTTATTTATGAAACAAATGTAGTTCAAGGAATTTCAGTAACTTTCCCAACATAACCGTAAGTATTAGAACCAAGATCCAACTCAGGCCTTTTTTGTTCAAGACTCATTGTACAATGGAGAACTGTCTTTCAATATTATTAATTATCACCTTAAATACAGTTCATTAGCTATTGTAAGATTATTGTTTATTGAATAATATTTAATTAAAAGGCACATAAGAAAATGTTAATTCATAAATATATAGATCTATGTTTTCTTTTTACAGAGTTAATGATATGCACAAGTTATTTTTTAAATAAAGTATAAGTAGTAGTATTTTTGTAAAGGATGATATTTTACAAAGATAGAAGAGTGACAAAGCAGATAATTCTGAATTCCTGTTGCTTCCTTGAAGACAGATTTGTGATGACAGGCTGATAATTTCCTTAATGTTTCAAAAGAAATTCACGTGAAAGACAGCTGAGCACCTTTTGAAGAGAGAATGCCAAAATCTGAAGTAGAAGAGAAGTGTGAGCAATGTCCTCTGCTATGAGTGTATTAAACAAGAATATCAGGACTTTAAACATATCAGATATTTATTTCAAGTGTCATTTTAAAAGGCACAATTCTATCAATTAAACGAAAGAATAATAATACAGCGCCCTCTCCCCAGATGCAGAGATACGAAAAACTACCTTTTTGTCTACTTTTCATACTTTCTGAACTCCTTATCATATTTGCCTATAGGGAGAATCATTTTCCATCTGCTCAGTTCCTAGGGATTATTATTATGCTTCTTTTTAAGAGATATAAGGTAACCCATCTTAGTGAAAATGAAAAAATGTCTGTATCCGCTGCAAAAACTTGAAGACACTGAATTTATGATGCTTGGGAGAAGACTCAAACTGAACAAATTTACGTTTGTTTGTAGCCAGTCTTTTTCTTTAAGAATTTATAACCCACCACTGCCGAATTCCAGAGAAAATGAGTTATGTTCAAATTCTAGTTTATACTTTAAAATTTTGATTTAGTAAAAAATTATTTTATATTATTTGGCATAAACATGTAAATATACTTGAAAACACAGTAAGGCTTAAGCATTGTATCTTAATAAAAGACTGTAATTCAATGATTGAGAAAAATAGAAGACACAGAAAAAAAGTAATTTGATATAAAATTATTATAAAATTATGACCAATAATTCCTGTTAAACCATAAGCAAATTGCAATATTTCAAGTGTGACTTTTTCCATGATTTTATCGTCACTACTAGTAATAATAATGAACATTTATTGTGTGCTTACCATGTCCATTCTCCTAAATGTTTTATACTAAATTTTCAATTTATTTATCTATATTCAAGTTATTTCTTATATGGAAGAATTGAAAATATTTTCATTTTATAGATAATAAAATTGAGAATTTGCAAATCTAAGTTCTTCGAGTTAGAAAGAGACTCAAAATTTGAACACAGCTGTACTATCACCAAAATTCACATTCTGAACACAGGAGTATACACCTTGCAAATGGTGCTGAAGCCAATAGATATATCCACCTATTTAAAGGCAAATATCCCATTTTATACTTTTTTCCTAATTCCGTTTTCACTGATTTGCATTTTAAGGTATCATTTATGAGTCCTGACCAGCCTCAGAATAAATAAATGCCTTTGCCTTCATTAAGAGACGATTGACATTAAATCGTCTCTTGGCATTTTCAATCAGAATTGGAGTAAAGCATAATTTCTCAAGCTGCTTGTGAGAGTTTAAACATGTAGTCCAGAGAGGAAAAAGAAAGGACTTCCGATAGTTATATAAAATCTCAAACTGTGATATTTATTATTGATATGTTCAGGGCCCCACTGGATATCACTATGGTATAGCAACAGCAAAGAAATGCAGAGACAAGTCATCAAAATATGTGGAATAAAACTAATTCTTTCTTTAGAAAATATTTCAAGAGTATTTTATCCTCTGCCTCAAACTGCAATGTAGCCCTATACAATTTTGTTAACTAGAACATTCATGATTCTGTCCTGCAAATATTTTCTTTGGTGATTCAAATTGATACACTCTGACAGTAAAGCAAAACATTGTTTCTGACATGAACTAACTAACAGAAAATGACTCATAATTTTTGAAGCATTGCATTTTGATTGTTTTTATGTGTTTTAGCAGGAACATAAAATAACCTGTATCAAGGGCTACTTATCATATGATATTTTAAATTGGAATACTTATTGAAATCTCTTGACTAATACAGAAGTTAAAATAAACACATGAAAAAAAAAACTAGCATGTGACATTGCCTCACTAGATGCCTCTTTATTCCAAGGCATAAATTCCAATTATATGTTGTTTATATACTTTAGAAAAAGCAAAGGAACTTAGAACATTTACTATTAATTTCATGTATGTAGAGAGATGTTCAGTCTTGAAGGATTGTGTCAAAATTATACTTGCAGATTCAAAAATACAGAACACAGATCCTGCAAAATGAAGTTCACCTCAAGAACACATTCAAAATCTATTACCATGAAGCCAGATGCTGTCAGTGCAGATGGAATAACCTGACAGCTGGTGGTCAAGATATCCTGGTATCCATGATGTTGGTGAAGTTGAATAGCTGAACTGTACTTTGAATGGTAACAGAATGATGTCTCAAGACACTGCATCGTATCCACCATTACTCATTAATTGTGTCAGCAATTTTAGCTAATTTTTAAATGCAAATAACTAATATAGTTTCTGCATTGTTTTCTCACAAATGCTTTTATAAAAGGTTTTGAGAGTATGTATCTTGAAAGGCAAAATTTATGGTCCATGCTCCTAGAAGTGCAGTTATATTGTTATTTACATCTTTAAAGCAATCTGATTTCAGAAAACCATTAATGAATAACTTGCTCTATTATCTAAGCAAAATAAAATGTTTAAGGGGTAGTCTTTGTGTGTGATTTGTATCTATTTTTTTCTTTGCATTGTAAAACTAGAAATATGCACCTTTATTGTAAAGAGGTACATGAAAATATTGGCTTCCATTCAAATTCCTTTGATTCTCTCTCTCTCTTTCTTTCTCTTTCTCTTTTTCTTTCTGTCTCTCTCATACACACAGAGAAAGAGAGAAAGAGAGAGAGAGAAAGAGAGAGACAAAGGGACCGAGTCAAATAAATTTGTATGAATGGAAGTCAATATTTGCATGTACCTTTTTAAGTGAACTATGCCTTTCTCGTGTGTGCTTGTGTGTGTGTGTGTGTGTGTGTATGTGTGTGTGTAAGAGAGAAGGAGGGAGAAAGAGAATAAATTTTTCAGTGGCATTGTATTTCTCAGTGGGTTCAATAAAAAGAAAGGTTATGTACAGCTTTGGAGACTACTAATGCTTTATGAACTGAAAATTAATCTACTCTAATGTTTATTGACCAGATTTCTCAACATTCTTCCTAAACAGTCTTTGTAAACTTCAACCCTTTCTATGTTTATTATTTAGTAATTGATGATGTAACTTCTGATAGGTCAATTATTTCTCATCCAAGCCTATTAAAACCCTTGCATTTGGAAACATCAGACCTCTTATAGTTTTATATTATCATGTAAAAGAATTTCTCCAAATTTCTCAAATTCTTCATCACTTAACACATTCATTCTTTTAGCAGGCTTTTAGAAGATACATACTGCTCTGAACTAAGTAAATATTAGAGTCAGACAAGATATTAAGAGGCAAACCCACACTCAAGGGATCTATGGCCTGGTATACATATAGCACTGGATTTAGGAACAGACACTATCGAATTGCCATCTGTGCCCCAACACTTACTTAAATATTTGACTTAGAGATGTTCTAAGGAAAATTTAGATAATATTCATAAAATTCTTATTACACTCTAAAGCACAAGATAAACAGTAAATAAATTGGATTTTTAAATATAATATTCAGTAATATTATTCAAATATAGAAATTATATTAATGGAATGTCCTTAAAAATTATTATGTTTCTAATGAGTTGTAAAACAAATATTCAAACCATTGATTTGTCTGCATATTTTTTTCTTCAACTTAAAAAATTACAGGGACAAATGAACAATAGTATTTATTATGCCACTAATATTGTCCAGGTTGAATAATTTTGAGTTTGTAACCATACTTGTTTACAAATACTTGGCTTTGAAAAAAGACATCTCTTTACAAGTTAAAAGATTACACTAAAAGAGAGGGGTGTTACATATTTAAGGTTAACTTTCTTTTTTAAGTAAACTTAAAACCAAACAAAAATAAAATAAATCAACAATTTTTCATAAAATAAATCCATGTATGTAACCAATACATAGATCAAGGAAGGTAATATTAGCACTCCAAAGTTTCTTCTGCATCCCTTTCAGTCACCTCTGACAAAGGTAACCACAGTCATGATTTATTGCATGATAGAGTAATTTCACCCTGTTTGAACTATATATAAATGGAATCATATTATCTTTCACCTATGGGGTCTTTCACTTCAGATGATTTTAGATTCAGCAATGTTGAACCTAGCAATACTTTGTTCATCCTTACAAGGATATAGTACAATTTGTTTACCCACTCTAATGTCGATGAACATTTGGTTTCCGGATTTTGATTCTTATATATTATGCTGTTAAGAACATTTGTGTACCTGTTTTTGCTGGAAGTATGGCTGCATATCTGTTTAGAGCAAGACGTACTCTTTAGGGTTTGGCTTTTTGTGTCAATATCATGCTTGTGAGATCCACCCATGTTGCTATTTATAGACATGGTTCATTTGTTCCCTTTACCCTACCACGTGGAGTCCTGTGTTTTGATATGTGTGTTTCCTTGCTGGTTTTCCTGTGATTGCGCATTTTTCTGATTTAGGTTAGATTTTCTCAGAATGATGTTTGCCCCAGAGGACAACTGTTAATAGCATACTCGTTCTCTGCCTCTTTACTGTCATTTTGAAATAGCACTTTAGTCAGTTTAACACTTGGCAATCAATACTTAGTGGCTCAGTACAATGAACTATTACTGTTAGCATTTGAAAACCTGCGAAAATACTCACCCTATACAAAGAGTTAAAACTGCTTTAGTATTTTCTAATTAAGTAGCCGTTGACTTTACAGTTATTTTACTTTATTTTCTCCTTGGAATACTTTATATTTAATGAAGTCAATGCTTAATGTACTAAAACCTTCACTTTTCCTTACTTTTGTACCTCACAGCATACATTACTTTCTAAAAACTTTAAAAGTGTAGGGTAGGAAGAAACTTGCTGACATTTGTTCAAAATGAAAGTTTATGTGAAACTGGAAAAAATGGCTTAGCTCCATTTGTGCTGTCAGGTGGCTTTGGGAGTCTCACCAGTAAATTGGATGCTGGATTGTTCTTCGGATATTGTTAGCTTTTTCTCTATCTAAAACCATTGGCTATGTCAATTACGTTTTATGTCACTTCGGTGTTTACTTACCAATACTATGTAAAGTTCTATCTCTTCTTTGTTGCTTAAAGACTCTTCTATTACTAAGAAAAAATCTACTACGGAAGCACTATGTCTGTTTTGGAATTTTCACTTTTGTGCTATTAATACATAGTTCTAACATTCCTTAGAGATCTTTAGTAAAGATCTACCAGCAAAGAGCTAAAAGGCTCTACTTATAGTTTTTGTAGCATAGGATTCTCAAAAAAAAAATACATACAAAGGCAGCTTATGTTCCCCAATGATATTTTAGAATAGGTTTAAAACAAACACTACAGTTGCCTTAGGTTGTTAGCTATTTCTTATTGTTTTTTTAAGAAAAGAACTCTTGAAGTGGTGGGCTGGAATATTTTAATTCTGGGAGATGAAACAGTGAGAAGGATATCTGAGAACAATAAATTAATATTGAACTATTCTTTAGGATATTACATGAACTATCAAAGAAAAATCATCCCAGCCAGCGTTAAACAGCCAAAGAAGACTTTATCGAACACTATTGTAATATGAATAAAGACTGCAAGAGTTTAATTTAATTCTGTTGAAACAAAAGATGGGAAGATGTTTAAAGGATGGTTGACCTAATTGAAAAGTACGGGAAGAATTAGGGATACTGGATGGTCAATATGAATAGGCCATCTGTGTTTTCTGATTGGGACTTATCAAAGGTAGGCTTTTACTCTCCCATAAAGACTGGGAGATAGAAGTCCTAGCTTTCAAATAAGTAGAGGACAAATTTACAATTACAAGTTTTCCAAAGTAAATACTCTACGAAAAGGAAGGTCAGGGTATTATAATGAAGAAGAAACCTGTGTAAAGTTTATTCAAGTTGAGAGGAACATTAAGGCCCTCTTGGTCAATATAAAGTATTTTTTACATACATGATCATTTACAGAAGTATCTTTCTATTTTTAATCCAATAACTCATTTCTTGAAAACCAACCAACCAACCAATCTTGTACTTACTTTTGGTATGAATATGAGAATTGATCTTTACTATGTATCTTTTTTAGGCAGAGTTATAAAAACAAATAAGTGTTTATTATGCTAGAGATAATAATAATATCCAAAGACATAGTTCCATAGTTTTAACATAAAAATATATCAATTTACAAGTGTAACCTTTTTCAAGAATCCAGTATTCACCCTTAATACCAACTGTTTACTATAGTCTATATTTTTGAAATAAGTTCAATTATCTGGTTTGCTATAAACCAGACCTGATAAGTGTATTTTTTCTGACTATAAATAAGTCTCACAAGCAATGACTTCATCTGGACCACAGACAATTTGAAGTTACTATTAATATGTCAGTGTTCCTATAAAATAACAATAATAAAGCAAAATATTTTAGCTTTTTTATCTTATGTGCAACAAATATATTTATTCATTATTGAAACAATGCAATTTAATAAACAGAGAAGAAAACATTTTTAAAAATCTTAAAATTACCTTTTGCATGTTAATTGCCCACTGTTCAGAAGTCTGTTGACATGTAGTGGTTTTGCACAGTGTTATATAAATTACCACTTCCTGTTTTGCTCTTACTTATGATTTCCTGTCTTCTACATTTATTGTCCTACATAAATACTTTCCCCATATGTCTGTCAAACTGCCAGTTTTAAAATTCACATGGTTACAAAAAATAAATTATGTGAAACACAAATTTCATTAAAATTTATTTTTTCCTAAAGTGATTTTATACTTTGTATCACAAATAAATATAAAAGAAGTAAAGCAGTTTTAAAAACGCTTTCCAGAAGTATATTATTTTAAATATAAAATAATTTGTATTCCTAATTGAGAAGTCAAAATAAAATAAAACTGCAGACTACCGATGTTTAAATCAGTTTGCATATGTGGTAACTGTTACTATACTTCTCATTGTACAGTGTTTCAAACAATTTCGTTCTAAAATTTAATCAAATGAATATATTTTGCAAATAAATGCATAAATATATATGAAACTCCTTTGGCTTTCACATGACTTTAACATAAGAGCTGGTTGTAGCCAAAACAAACAAAAAAGATTAAGATTCTTTGTGGAATTGCTTTAAGGGTTTTTTTTTTTTTTTTTTTGTCACTATAAATAAACTTCTGGTTTCGAAACATACATTTTATATAAACGTGATATAAACACAACGAATCACAGATTTTATTTTTCCACATGAATCACATATTTTAAAACAATTATCTATTATTTAACTTGTATTACTTTGTTCTAACTTAGATTCTGATCTATCTCACTAATATATAATCATATGAACCAGAGTGACATCATAATGAGAGAAGGCTTAAATTGCTTTTCAAGGGCAGAGACTCTGACAAATGGGTAAGTTCAAGTTTAAGAGCCATTCTCTATGTTCTGTGGAATCTGTAAGAGGAAGAAATGAGAATTAGGAGATTAAAATGTCATAAAAGGGGGAATAACTTGAGAAACTCTAATGAAAATAATGTTGGAGCAAGTGGTAGTAGCATCAATGAGACTGTAATATCTTATCATATTTATTACCATAGTATTTTCTGTTTTTCTGCTCTCTGTTTTCCAAGAACCTGCAGAGACTAGTCAATTGTTGGACAATAGCTGTGTTCTCTTCCTCTTGGCACTCTGCTAGACATTTCTCCAGCTGTCATTTGGAGACATGTGACAGAGTTGTGGCCAAAGCAATGTCAGTTTAAGTGATAGACACCTGTTCTAAGCCTGATTCCTATGCCTGTGAAATTTCTCACATAATGTCCCAAATTACCTTGCCTTCCTTGCTTGCTGGCAAGATGCAGAGGATCTAGTGAATGAGTCCAATTTTCTAAAGAAGACGTATAAAAAACAGAAGAGTTGATCTTTGAATTACTCTATGAAGTAGAGTCTCCCAAAGATCAACTGCCATTGAATTCCACTGCAAGTAAGAAAAAAACCCTGAGAAGTTGGAAAGTTGTTAAGATACTAACTAATGTGATAATACTTAGCATGACTAACATGTTAATTGTCTGTAGTTGTCTTTTCAAGCTATTGAAATATGTTGAACATCATACTAGGACAAAATATTCCATTGTAAAAAGTATTACTTAAATGTTTTGCCTATTCAGTATACCAGAATCTTGACTATAATGTGCTCAAAAAGAGATATATGAACTATACTGGCCTCCAGTGAAACTTGGAGCATATTGTAAAAATTGTTAATCTCGGAATGTGATAACAGATATAATAGAAATACCTATTTGAAGAAGAGAATTGAGATTATCAAATGAAATTACATGTATGTATATAAATGCATATATATTTATATTATATAATTTAATGTATAGAAGTATACATATTTTATTTAACATATACTTATGTTTATTCAAAGTATATAAATTATATGTTATTCACCTAATATGTAATTAATTACAGAAAGAAATCAATGTTAAAAACTTGATGTGTTGGGAGGCCGAGGCGGGTGGATCACGAGGTCGAGAGATCGAGACCATCCTGGTCAACATTGTGAAACCCCGTCTCTATTAATACAAAAAAATTAGCTGGGCACGGTGGCGCGTGCCTGTAATCCCAGCTACTCAGGAGGCTGAGGCAGGAGAATTGCCTGAACCCAGGAGGCGGAGGTTGCGGTGAGCCGAGATTGCGCCATTGCACTCCAGCCTGGGTAACAAGAGCGAGACTCCGTCTCAAAAAAAAACAAAAAAAAAAAACAAAAAAAAGAAAACTTGATGTGAATTTTAAATATTTCATTTGGAATAGATTTACAGCTGTCCCTTTGCCAGTGTTGCAAAAAGAAAGGTCTTTGTTCTATCTCTCAATTTTTCTTATATTGTTCAGTTATGAGAAGATTCTCTTTTGATATACTCATATTGTAGTCCAATGTGTGCTGAGATATTGTCTTCTTATAAAAGACCTTCATAATTTTGGCGAAGTTGTTGAGTATTTATTTTAAGCACGTGCATTTTTTGCAGTATTAAGTTCTTCAATATTATGTTTAAAAAAGCAAAATAGAATTTAATACGACTTTTCTCATAAGAACTATGATGTGTCTGAGATTTTATTCTGGTAGAAGATAAAAGACTACTGGGTCAGAAACAAAGAAGTTTATTGCTCACACAAATAACATTAGCCAGACATAGACTGGCAGAATGAACAAAAATACAAGACCCAACTACCTCTTGGCTTCAGGACAGTCACTTCAGATTTAAGGATACATATACGTTGACAGTATAGGGGTGGAAAAAAAAACAAAACTCCATGCAACTCATAACCAGATATTGTAGGGTTGGCTATTCAATACTTACATCAGACAAAATAAACTTTAAGTAAAAAAATTATTATGAGACAAATCAGCATATTATATAAAGATAAAAATGTCAATTTACTAGAAAGATGCAGCAATCATAGATATATATACACTCAACATCAGAGCACCTTCAAAGCAAACATGCACAGAATTGAAAAGGGAAATAAATAGTAATGCAGTTACTGACTTCTTTTGTAGTACACTGTGGTAGCAAACTTTAATATCCCCCTTTCAACACTGGAAAGAACATCAAGACAGAAAATCAATAAAGAAACAGAGAAGTTGAATACAACTATAGACCAATGGACCTAATAGACCTATATAAAACTTTCCAACCAATAGCAGTAAAATACACATTCTCTTCAAACACATGAATATTTAACGAGGGTAGGTCACATTTAACGTTGCAAAAAAAGTCACAAAAAATTTAAAAAGACTGAAGTTATACTACCTATCTTTTCTGACCATAATATAATAAAAATAGAAATGATTAATAGAAGAAACACAGGTAAATTTACAAATAGGTAGAAATCAAACAACACACTTTTGTACAACCATGAATCAAAAAAGACATCAAAAGAAAAATTGAAAAAAAAAAAAACTCAAGACAAATAAAAATGAAAAACATAATATTTCAGAACTTAAGGGATGCAGCAAAAGCTGTTATAAGAGTTTATAGCAATACATACCAACATTGTAAAGAGAAGAAAGATCTCAAATAAACAACCTAACTTTATACCTTATAAAATAGAAAAAGAACAAATAAACAAAGTTAGCAGTAGAAATAAAATAAGAAAATTTAGAACAAAAATAAACCAAATAGAAAGTAGAAAATAAATGAATCCCAGAGTAGGTTTTTTTGAAAAAGATAATCATAATTGACAAAACCTTAGCCAGGTTTACTAAGAAAAAAGAGAGAAGGCACAAATATAATCAGACATGAAAGAAGAGATATTGCAACTGATACCAGTAATAAGAAAAAATTATAAAAAAAATAATTGTCTATAATTATATTATATATAATATGAATAATATAATATATATTAGATATATATTATTAACAATTGTATGCTAACAAATGGATAACCTAGAAGGTATAAACTAGAAACATACAATCTGCCAAAATTGAATCATAAAGAAATAGAAAACTTGAACAGATCAATAATGAATGTGCAGATTGAAGCAATAATCAAACATTTTCCCACAGTGAAAAGCCCGGGAGCACATGGCCTCACTGGAGAATTTAACTAAACCTTTAAAAAATAATTAACACCAATAAGGATTCCAAACTCATTTTATAATTTCAACATTACACTATACCAAAAATAGAAAAACGCCCTAGAAGATAAAAAATAAAATAAAAAAACTAAAAAAGTGGAGGCTAACATCCTTCATTAACATAAATACAAAAACCTTGAAAAAAATGCTAGCAAACTGCATTTAGTAGCACCTTAAAAAGATCGCACACTGTAACCAAGTGGGATTGATATATGGGATGCAAAAATAATTCAACATACACAAACCAATTTTTGTGATACACCACATTCACAGAATAAAAGATCATATGATCATCTCAAAACATTGGAGAACATTCGACATTCTTTTGTAATAAAAACAAAACAAAGCTCTCAACTTCTCAAAAAAGTAGGTACAGACAGGTTGTCACAAAATGAAGTTTCAGTCAAAAGCCTACATAGATGATAGTGGTCCCATAAGTTTATAATACCATATTTTCACTGTACTTCTTCTATGTCTAAATATGTTTTTCTATATGAATACTTACTATGGTGTTATAATTGCCTACGGTATTCAGTAGAGTCATATACTGTACAGATTTCAAAATTTATATGTACACATGAAAGACCTGAAATATCCAAAGCAATCTTGAACAAGGAGAACAAAGGTGGGACATCACACTTCCTGACTTTAAAATATATTACAAAATGACAGCAACTTATATAGTATGATACTGGCATAAAACAGAGATATATACCTGTTTTATCTACATATGGAACAGAATAGAAATTTTGAAAAAACTCATACATATATGGTCAATTGATTTTTACCATGGGTGTCAAGAATACAAAATAAGCCAAACACAGTCTGCTCAACTAATAGTGTTGAGAAAACCGTGTATCTGCATGTGAAAGAATGTAATTGGATACTTATCTTAAACCATTCACAAAAATCAGCTTAAAGTGTATTAAAAATTTAAATCTAAGACCAGATATTAGAAAAATCATAGAAGAAAACAGGAAAAAAGCTTTATGACTTTGTATACGACTTTATGACTTAGAAACAATTTATTGAATATAAGAGCAAAAGTACAAGCAAAAAAGCAAAATTAGACATCTTGTACTATACAAAACTGAAAAGCTTCTTCATAGTAAAGAAAACAATCATCTATATAAAAAGGCAATATTCAGAATGGGAGAAACCATATGACTGATAAGGGATTAATATCTGAAATACATAAGGCATTTTAAATCTCAATAGCATAAAGCAAGTAAAACAATTAAAATGGACAAAGGAATTGAGTATGTATTTATTTAAAGAAGACGTACAAATTATCAACAAGAATACAAAAAAGTGCTCAACACTTCAATGTCACTAATAACCAGGAAAATGCAAATCAAAACCATAAGATATTGATTCACACCTGTAAGGATGTTACTATCAAAATAAAACCCAGACGATAATAAGTGTAAGAGAGGATGTGGAGAAATTGAAGCCCTTGTACCACTGTTGGTGACTATTGAAACTAGTATGGAGTTTCTTCAAAAAATTTTACCATATGTCCCAACAATTTCATTTTGAGGTATGTACTTAAAAGAATTGAAATAAGGACCTCAAAGATGTATTTGCACTCCCGTGTTCATTACAAGATTATTTATAATAATGAAGCTATGGAAACAGCCCAAATGTTCATTAACAGAAGAAGAGATAAAGAAAATGTGGTATGCACATAAGATGGACTATTATTCAGCCTTAGAAATGAAAAAAATCCTGCCACTTGCTACATGGATGAACCTGAAGGACATTACTCTAAGTGAAATAAACTAGAAAGAGATGGACAAATATTGCATAATTCCACTGACATGAAATAAATAAAATATTCAAACTTAAAGAAGCAGAAAATAGAATGGTGTTCGTTAAGAGTTGTGAGAGAGGAAAATAAGTTTTTCTCAAAGGATCTAAAGTTTCAGTTACACAAGATCATCAAGTTTTAGAGAACTACTATATATCACCTATAGTTAAAAATATTGTATTGTGCACTTAAAATTTTGCTAAGATGTTAAATCTCATTTTAAATCACACAGAAAAAAATAAGAACACAAGAAAACTACTGGAGGTGATGGATATGCCTATTACCATGATTGTGATGACGGTTTTCTGGGTAAATGCATGTGACTAAACTCATCAAATTGTATATATTAAATGTATATAGTTTTGTATCTCAATTATACTTTAATAAAGCTGCTAAAAATAAATTCAGATTATATGATTAAAAGATACTCCATGTGAATGTACCTGGACACGTTTCTAAAATTTGAACTTTCTATTTTTTTTAGCATGATACGTTATATTGATACAATATAGTAAGACAAGATTAAAGGTCTGGAATCACAGGCCAATGTTCCTACACGCTACTTGTAGGCCCTTGAGTGAGTCAAACTCTTGGGTCTTATTCCGTCATTTGCAGAAGAGTTACATTGGGTTTTATAATTTATAAAGTAACTGATAGTAGTTTTAAAATTCTGCCATTTTATGCAGTCCAAATAAATGAATAGGGAGAGAAATGAAATACTAACTTTGGACATAGGTAATCATAACTTTGGAAAAAAGTAACTATGCTGTACTATATATACATGGCTACTAAACCTACTTTGTATAGAGTAACATAAAAATGAACATAAACATTTGTAACTGTTGTTACATAAAGTATTGGAATAGCATGGAAATTATCTAAAATTATGGGGTTTGTGTCATGATTAGATATGAGGATTGTAAGGTGTATCTTTGTCATGTACTGTAAAAAATTCTACTGGTCTGTTACATCTAATTCAGAAGTATCTTTCTTTTTTTTTTCCGTCAGAGAAAACAAGTCAGGTACAATGAAACAAACAAAATGTAATAGAGAAAAACAATGTATTAAACATGCTGCAGTCTTCCCAGACACATACATTAATCTGTCTGGCCAAAGGTGTTTGCTAATTCATTTAGCCCTAACCATTGTCTTGAAAACTCACAGCTGGTTGTAAATCCAATCTTTTACAAGCTACATACCTGCAGGCAGCTGAAAGAAATATTCAAGTTCAAGTTCAACGGGAAGTTAATCATTAACTTTCTGCTTTTCTTGTACAATTGAGTCAATTATGTTGAAACTTTCCTCTTAACATTTTGCCCTTTTCCATTCCTAAAAGTGATTTGACCCTAGAAGGAGAGTGAAAAACAAACAAACAAACAACAAAAACAAAACACTATTGATAGAGCAACTGGCTACAGGAATAACTGCTTTGCAACCATTGAGCCTATTATTCATTTGCTGATGAGTCCTTTTGTTCAATGAAACTGATCTTACCAAAATTTCAGATTTCAAAAACAAATATTTTACGTAGTTTTCTTAACTTTTTTTGGCAATGTAGTTGTCTGCATGCATTAAATATGACTGTTCCATCTTCTTCTTACTCCATTTAACTATGATTAATAATATTGCTAGTATATACCAAGAGTTATATTTGAGAGTAAATCTGATTGAATCAGAAGTTTTAACTACATTAAATAATCATGAATCAGAAGTTATATAACTACATTAAATAATCAGGGCTGCATTTTATACGTAAAGACAATATTTTAAAAAACTAAAATTTCCATGAATCTCATCTAGTACCTAACTTCTTCCTAAAGGAACTTGGTCTTACTTTCTGACAAGCTAAAAACTTCAGTATATTCCGGAAACCTTCAGAAGACAAAAATTTGCAAAACTCAACAGGTACTGCCAATGAAATAATAGAGGCTTTAAAAAAGTCAAATTTGGTATTATTAAAAGCTCCAGATAGAGATGAATTATATGGCCATACTCTGCTTAATCATTTGTGCTTACAGAGGCTTACACGGGTAGAACTTTTAACTGTCTATATAAAGATTCAGATTAAAAAACATAATGAGGCCGGGCGCGGTGGCTCACGCCTGTAATCCCAGCACTTTGGGAGGCCGAGGCCGGTGGATTATGGGGTCAAGAGATCGACACCATCCTGGTCAACATGGTGAAACCCCGTCTCTACTAAAAATACAAAAAGTTAGCTGGGCATGGTGGCGCGTGCCTGTAATCCCAGCTACTCAGGAGGCTGAGGCAGGAGAATTGCCTGAACCCAGGAGGCGGAGGTTGCGGTGAGCCGAGATCGCGCCACTGCACTCCAGCCTGGGTAACAAGAGCGAAACTCCGTCTCAAAAAAAAACAAAAACAAAAAACAAAAAACATAATGAGCTCAGCCTTCTTTTTAAATCAAGTGCCTTTGATATTATTCGTCACAACATGAAAGAACTGTTAAGAAAATCTATAAATATTTTGAAAATCAAAAGTTACTACTATGGCAGTTTTTAATAGCCTATCCGAGATTTTGTTTGTTTGTTTGTTATTTACTATTTGAAGATTACTAAACCACCTGAGTTCAGATCTCAAAACCTTTTATACTCTCTTAACCTTCTCCTTTTCCAAAACTACTAAGAGTCTGTCAAGTTGTATTCTTTCTTATTAAAAAGTCTAATAAATAGCTAATCTGGAACAATGGGTTTACATCTAAGTAGCTTATTATAGCCAGATGTTCTGTCTGCTAGATCTTTCCTGATTCTGGTATGCTTTGGGACAACTGGTTGTGCTTTTTTACTCTGGATTAAAATGCTGAGGAAAATTCTTGTTCCTGTGATTAATTCTTCACCATCCCTATTCTTTCCTTTTGTCTACTTCCTCTCATACACCCTTGCTCTTTCTTATTCCATATAAGACAAGAACTCTTGTCACCTTCTTTCTGAGAACTGGGACTGGGTAGCGTACTGGAGAAAGGTATCATTCATGTTGTACTTAAATCTCTGTTATCCTGGGGGATTCTTAGACTCCTGTTATCTTGGTTGATTTTTTCGCTGATCTTTACTGTGTTATTTGAAAATTCAATAACTGGAAGCAACCCCATTTGACTAGATATGCGATGCTAGGTTCTGAATGTTTTTGTCCCCCTAACATTTATATGTTGAAATCTTAACCCTCAAGGTAATGGTATTTGGAAATGGGGCCTTTTGGAGTCATAACACTCACGACTGGAATTTGTGTCCTTAAAAAAGATTTCTTAGAGTTAGCTCATCTCCTTTGCCATGAGAAGACAAAGTGAGAAGGTGCCATCTATGAGGAAGTGGGCCCTCTCAAGACAGAATCATCTGATGTTGATGCTTGATCTTGGACTTCCCAGTTTCCGGAACTGTGAGGAATACATATTTGTAGTCTATAGCAACCCAGTTTCTGAAACTTTGATATAGCAATCTGAGTGGACTGACATGTGACTAGATAGTCTTTACCTGTATGTTACCTAGACATATTTCTCTCCCTTTCTTCCTTCAGGTCACATGCCCCTTTCAGTGAGGCCTTTGATAAGCATCCTAATTTAAATCCTTGTTAAAAATGAAAAACAAAAAACAAAAAAATCTTTCCTTATTCTCCATCTTCCTTCCTTCATTGCACCTACTGCCCTTTTGCTCTTCATACCTCTTATTATCCATCACATAACACACACTTATTTACTTATGCTGTTCATTTCCTGTTTTTCTGAGCGAGCCTATAATTTTCATGATGGAAGTAATTTTTGTGTTTCATATACTAAAACTATTGCATGAAGTAACTTCTTAATGAATACTTCTTAATGAAACATTGTTCAGCAAATACACTTAACTTTAAAGATGGAGTTAGCCCACATTGTATATAAAATTTTCTTAGTATTATTAAACAGAGATGTAAATAAATTGAAGTTGAATAAAATTTTGAGATAATTAAATTAGTCTGCTTTTTTTACTTAATACATTTTAAAAATCATAATAACAATTAATTGTGTAAAATACCAATGCTTTCGGTTGCAGAATCTGCCTCTTTAGGATAAAAGGGCGTTTTGACATTTTATAATCATAGCTAAAATATTAAAAATAAATAACATGTCAAACATAGGAGTTCAGAATACACAGAAGCTAATTTCTTCCTGAAGAAACTCAATTTTTCATACACTGCAAGAAATACTAGAGAGTAAGAGAGTAGAACTGGAGTTGGGATAATGGCTAGGTGCTGGAAAAAAGTCTTATTTCTTCAGCCTACAATAGGCAACAGATCAGTTTTATTGGAATCTGAGAATGATGGCCGTTTCCTTTTGTTTTCAGGCATTCAAACTCAATAAGCATCACTGGGAGCAGGGTACTAGAGTGGTATAAATCCTGGAATTAATATGAGGAAAGAAAACTCATTGGATTACTCAATGTTCCAGAACAAATGCCCTGGATTCATGAGCCATGAAATTGTATACAACATACTGATGAGGGATATTTACTTTCACTTCCCCATAAACATTTTACTCTTTATATATCATAATAATTAGATTTGTAGTTAGGTGTTTAGTTAATTATTTTGATCCAAGAAAGTCAAATAGTTACACACTGAACTAGGTCATTAGGTTAAGATACAAGTGTTGGAAACAGAAGATTTTCCTGGGTTTGAAAGTCTCAGATATCTGAGATCTATTTGGGCATTGAAAAATTGTATTTACATTTCAAAATGTTAGACTGAGAGTCTAGGTTCCGTTTCATAAATTACAAAGAAGTACATTTTTTTTTCTTTTGAAGGATGAGGAGATAGTTAGCTTCTTGTCTCCTTTACATAAACAGAGTAATCATATAAAGAACACTAGCTCTTTATCCATTATCTGCAGACTTACCCAAGGGTGATACCCAGAATGGTATTACTCAGGTTTTCCTCTACGATTTTTATACTTGAATGTCTTCTATTTTAGTCTTTAATACATCATGAATTAATTTCTGGACATAGTGAATAGTAGAGGTCCACTTTTGTTCTTGTGCACATGGCTAGTCAGCTATCCCAGAATCATTTATTGAATAAGAAATATTTTACCCATTGCTTATTCTGTTCAATATTGGTGTAGATCAGATGGCTTTAGGCATGTGACTTTATATCTGTGTTCTCTATTCTATTCCATCTATGTGTCTATTTTTGTACCAGTACCATACTGTTTTAATTAATCTAGATTCGTAGTATAGTTTGAAGTCAGGTCATGTGATGCCTTCGGCTTTGTTCTTTCTGCTGAGAGTCATTTTGACAATTCAGGCTCTTTTTCATTTCCATAGAATTTTAGAATAGTTATTTCTAATTCTGTGAAAAATGATGTTGGTAGTTTGATAGGAATATCATTGAATCATCTATGATTTCTTTCAGCAATGTTATATAGTTCTATTTGTAAAGGTCTTTCACCACTTTGGTTAGATGTATTTCTAGTTATTTTATTTTTCTGTGGCTACTATAAATGGGATTACATTCTTGCTTTGATTCTCAGCTTCATCACTATTGGTGCACAGAAATGCTATTGATTTTTGCAGATTGATTCTGTGTTCTGAAACTTTACCAAAGTGGTTTACTAGGTCTAGGAGCCCTTTGGTTGTGTCTTTAGGATTTTCTATGTATAGGACCATAGCACCAACAAAAAGAGACAATTTGACTCATTTTTTATTTGGATGCCTTTTATTTCTTTCTCTAATCAGAACAATCAGGCGAGAGTACTTAGGGATTTTAGTACTATATTGAGTATGAGTGGTGAGGGTAATCATCCTTTTCTCATTCCTGTTTTTAAGGGGAATACTTCCAGGTTTTTCCTATTCTGTATGATGTTGGTTATGGGTTTGTCCTAGATGGGTCTTATAATTTTGAAGTATGTTCCTTCAATGCCTAGTTTGTTGAAGGTCTTTTTGTCATAAAGGGATGCTGAATTTTATCAAAACTATTTGTGTTTGTGTGTGCCTATTGAGATAATCATGTGGTTATTGTTTTTTTAATTCTGTTTATGTGGTAAATCAGTTAATGATTTGTGTATGATGAACCAGTGTTGAATCCTAGGAATAAAGCTTACTTGATCCTGGTGGATTAATTTTTTGATGGACTGCTGGATTTAGTTTGCTAGGATTTTGGTGAGGATTTATGTGTTTATCTTCATCAGAGACTTGGCCTGTAGTTCTCTTTTTTGTTGTATCTTTGCCAGATTTGCTGCCAGGATTGATTCTTGCTTTGTAGAATGAGTTAAGGAGGAGTTCTTCCTCCCTGGTTTTCTGAAACAGTTTCAGTAGGATTGGCACCACTTCTTCTTTGCATGTCTGGTAGAATTCAGCTCTGAATTTATCTAGTCCAGGGCTTTTTTTTGGTTGGAGGCCTTTTTATTACGAATTAAACTTTAGAACTCAATATTGGTCTATTCATGGATTTAATTTCTTCCTGATTCAATCTTGGCAGGTTATGTATTTCCAGGAATTTATCCATTTACCCTAGATTCTAGTTTATGCCTAGAGGTGTCCATGGTAGTGACTGAGGCTCTTATGCATGTCTGTGTGATCAGGTGTAATGTCACATGTCACTTTTGTCATTTCTAATTGTGCTTATTTAAATCTTCTCTCTTTTTATTTGTTGATCCAGCTAGTGTTCTATAAATATTTTTATATTTTCAAATTGCCAACTTTATTTCATTGTAGTTTCAAATTACAACTTTATTTCTTAGTATGAATTTTTGATCTCGATTTACTTAGGTCCTTTCTGATTTTAGTTATTTCCTTTCTTTTCCTAGTTTTGGATTTGGTTTGTTCTTTCTAGTTCCTCTGGGTGCAATGTTGGATTGTTAATTTGCAATCATTCTAACTCCTTGATGTAGACATTTAGCACTGTAAACTTACCCCTTAACACTACTTTTGCTGTATTCCAGAGATTTTGGTATGTTATGTCTGTTTTCATTTGTTTCAAAGAATTTTGTGATTTCTCTTTTAATTTCATCATTTATCCATAGGTCATTCAGGAGCAACTTGTTTAGTTTCCATGAAATTATGTAGTTTTGAGATATCCTCCTAGTATTGGTTTCTCTTTTTATTTTGAACTTTGTTACAAGAATATAGTTAGCATTATTTTGACTTTTTAAAATTAATTGAGACTTGCTTTATGGGTGATCATGTGGTTAATCTCTTTGAGCTTCCTTGTTATCTGGGTTCTGTTCTATATCTGTCATTTCAGTCACCTCAATCTGGTTGAGATTTATTATGGAGGAGCTAGTGGGAATCTTTGAAGGTCAGAAATCATCTGGGCTTTTTTGAATTGCTGAAGTTCTTGCACTGATTTCTCTTCATCTGAGGGGACTGGTATTTATTTTCTTTTCCTTTTTAAAAATACTGCCCTCATTTGGATGGAGCTTTTTGTTTTTATAGTCTCTTTATACCTTGAGGATTTGAGTGTGATATATGTTATATATGGTCAATTTGCTTCATTTCTGTGTGCTTACAGATGGCCGAAGCTCTCTATGGGTTCCTTATTTGTGGACTGTTTGCTGAATTGGGTTTCATAGGCATTGTATGCTGAAGGCATTTTTGTTTTGTGGTGTAATTCAGGTTGAGATACAAGATGACATTTAAGAGTAAAGGCTGGAAGATTCGCTCCTGCTCAGCCAAGCACCTGCTTTGTATTTCAGTGCATGTGCAACAGTGCATGCTTCCCTAGAATGCATTCAGGACCAGGAGTTGATCCTGGCATTTGGTGATACTGAAGGCGTCTTAGCTTTCTCTCTTTTCAGTTGAAGTCAGAAAACAATATTGATATTTATTTCAAAAGCATTATGTTTTGCAAAACAATTGAAGATTTTATTTTCCATACTTTGTATATAGCATGTTATTTTATCTCCACTAATTCTTAAAAAAATCTTTGCAGATTTAGCATGTATACATATATAAAAATCTTTTTCTATAGCATTTCATTTACTTTTTAAACCTTGGTTACGTTTTATTCTACTATTTTTTTTTTTTTTTACCTGTTAGCTATATTGTATTCAACAAATATACATTGAGTGCCTACTAGAAGACATATACTTTTCTAGGGGGTCTGGGAATACAGGAGAATAAAAGGAAAAGTTTACATTAAATTGGGAGGGAGACAGACAAAAAACAATTATATAATATTTAAGAGGTATTATAATGAAAGGCACAAATAAAATAAAGGGGCAAAGTGAATATATACTGTTTCGTGAGGCAATTTTAAGTAGAAGAGTCACTAAGAAGGTGATACCTGAGCAAAGACTTAGAAGAGGTAAGAAAGTATGCTGTGATGGCTTATTTTATATGTATCTTGACTCAGCCAAGAGATGTCCAGTTAACTGGTAAAACATTATTTCTGTGAAAGAGAAAGTGAGAGTGTGTGTGTTGTGCATGTGTGTGTGCAACCACAGGGATGTTTCTAGAAAAGGTTAACATTTGAATCTGTAGAGTAGCAAAGATCACCCTCACCAGTGTAAGTAGGCATAATCCAATCAGTTGAGGGCCCAAATACAAACATGGAGAAAGTATGAATCTACTCTCTTTTGGTGCTGGAACATTCATCTTCTCCTTTCCTTGGATATCAGTATTCTTGTTTCTCAAGTCTTTAAAATTAGATTCCAATTTGTACTCTCTGCTCCCTGATCCTCAAGGCTTTGAACTCAGCCAAAGTCACTCTACAGACTTTTGTGTTTATCCAACATGCAGAGGCAGATTGTTGCACTTCTTGGCCTCCAAAACTGTATGAGTCAATTCTCATAATAAGTCTTCTCTTATAGGTATATCCCATTGGTTCTCTGGAAAAACCTTACTAATACATATACCTTTTCATATATGAGAAAAATGATTCTCAGAACAGACAAAAAGAAGAGCAAACATCCCAGAACAAATCATACCTCCTTGATTCCTGGAGCAGACAATATGGTGTGAGAAGAATAATCTTGGGGATGGGAACGGTGCTGGGGATAAGGTCAAGGAGTTCAGGGTTTAGGAGGCACAGAAGATACAGGACATAATGAGGCATGCTATAGGTGTTAGCTTTTAATTTGAGTAGTATGTGGGTAAATTATAGGTTTTAATATAAGAAAGTATTATGATCTTATTTTTCTTTCTAAAAAAGCTTCTGGTTGCTAATTTGAGAACAGATTGATTCAAGCAAAGCCAAAACAGTAGACCGTTTCTTTAAAATAGTATTGCAACAATCTAGATGAGAAATGATAATGGTTTAGACTGAAGTAGTAAATTTGCAGTGATAAGCTGAATATGTTTTAAATGTCCAGTCAGTAGAATCTGATGGTAGAACAGATTGGTCTGTGAAATAAAAAGTAGAGTAAAAGATTTAGACAGGAGACTGGAAAGGTGAAGTTAATTGTTGTTTCTTGAAGTCAATTAGTAAAACAAGAAAGTACTTAAAGAATTAAAATGTTCATACTTTAATTCATTTTTTTAGAAATACTTAATTTTTTTTCAGTGAAGAAAATAATAGGAGACTCAATTGAGTGAATTGTTGCTTTTTATCAAAGACTAAGCTTCTTTTGGAAATAGCTAGATCACTTTGTGTCTGAACTACTTTGAAAAACATTTACTTTATATAAATGTCACTATATAGGATTTTTTTCAGCATTTCTAATATTAAGTCATTTTATGCTAAAATTAATGATGTTAAAACAATCCTGTCATACAGAATGGGCTTCAGATTGAGGTTATGTAGTGCTCTTTTAACACTAACTAATATTTAATCTTTTGGCTTAACTATTTTGCTGGGTCAAAATACCGCCACATGATTCATTGTTCTGTCACATCAGTAACCAGAATAAATTAAATTTTAGTTTCCTGTCTTATTTTATGAAAACCAACAATAATCCTTATCATATACTTTCACCAGTACTAGTTATAACTAATAAAATTGAATCATTAGTGTGTACTTATCCCATTTTCTATAGATATTGAAATTTCGATGGCTATAGAAATGAAAAATTAAAATAAAAAATGCATAGAGAAGTCATTAGCTGGGCAATTAGCTCCTAAACAGTTAATACTTAGCTGTAAGTTAATTTAAAATGTACAAAGAAAGATTTAATAAGTATTTATTGATCTTAGAAATAGAAATTGTGGTAACTTATGCAACTGGCATAGACCATCTTATAGCTCAATAACCTCCTTTATATTACAAGTTTAAAGGATATAGTTACTAAATAATGTTTTCTGAGATATTTTCTAACTGTCCAATCTCAATTAATACTTAATTTTTAACACCAGCAAATTTATGACAAATTTATTTTTTGAACAAGGCACCACACCAAGTAAATGAAGACAAAAGTGATTTTTTTCAAGTGTGTTAAGTGTAAGGAATTCAAAATAGCATAGTGAACACTGTATATTTGTATGTTAATGTTGCCAGGTAAGCACGTTGAAAGACTGAGAATGATTAACATGTTTGAGCATAAACCAGAGAAAATGTTCAACATTTGATAGAGGCGGAAACATTAGGAAAATGTCAAAACATCTGCCTAGGAAACTGTTTTCCAAACACTGAAAATTATAAGCAATTATCAAGAATTTTACCAGACTATATTCATAACTCTGACTTAGTGACAGCTTAACTGATACTAAGCTTCATTTTTCAGCACTAAGATTTTGGGATAATCACCATGTACCTGTAATTTATACTACTTCATCTTCTTTCTTTATACACGCTAAAAATATTTCAGCAATATATTTTTAAGAGGGTAATTACATTGTAGTATAAAACTGATTTCGTTTTTTAAAACTAGTGAAAAGAAATTTGGTGTTACTTACCTAAAAGTTTGAGAACATAAATTTTCTCATTTATAATTTCATTCTTTCACAAAATAATACTAAGACAATCGCTTCTTAGAGTGTACATTTTAATTGCACATGCGTGAAATAGTTAATACTGTGTAGAATCATGCCCCCATTGGACTGACAAGATAGAATTCCTGTAGTTCAACAGTTGAAACCAAGAAGCCAGGGCAAGGCGAGGAAGTGGTCATGCATTCTGTGTCCTTAGAAAGTGTAGTAAAACATGTCTTTCTGTGACCAAGTTAAAGAACAGTTCCTGAAAGAAAACTGCAGCTGGAACTTTCTCATCTGACTACCAATAGACTACCTCACCCCAATCAATCAGCTACCTGGAACCAGCCAATTAACAAAGATTGATGATTTGGGGTTTAAAGGTCATCCAACCTCTCACCTCAGCCTTCTAATTCCTTGCCCCTGCTCTGTTTTTTGTTTTTTTTTTTTTGCCTTTAAAATATCCTATGACCCCTTCTCTCAGCACACTTTCATTTTGTACTGAAGGATTGTCTCCAACTTCAGATTGCTTTTAAAAAACAAAGTTCTCCTTTTGCCTCTGCATTCATTGACCTTTCATTACCAAGTAACATATAAGACTACTAAAAAAGAAAGAAAAATATACATAACAAAGCATAGGTTTTATGATATTCATAATATACAAACTATACATAACAAAGTATAGCTTTTGCATTAGACAAACTGATATACAAATCTTCATGTCCAACCCTGTAAAGTTGACAACTCTGAGTTTCAGTCTATTTATGTGTAAATTGGGAATACTTCTACTAAAAGGAATAATAAGGTGTTGTGTATAAGACGTTTATTAAAGTGACCAACATATGATAGACAGTCAATGAATGTTATTACTTTGTGTCAACAATGCACTTTTGAAATATGAAAATTATATTAATTTACTAGTATTATTTGTAATACATAATTCACTGCTTGTATTATTCTCATTAACCATACAAAGTTTCCACATCAAAAGAAAATTAAAAAGAATAACTGGTTAATTATAAGATTATTAAAGTTTTATGTGTCAGTCTGAGAGCATTGCCAGAATAGCCATTCAAAAAGCCCCTAAGAGCCAGAGTCAGGAAAACTGGAAACACAGCCCCTAGCCTGCACCTAGCTGACCCAGAAGTTCTTCTAACACAGTCCCTCAATTACAATCATTGTTGAATTGGTTCCAGTGATACTGATGGATGTATAAAGGTATTAATTGTCTGAAAAATGCTTAAGTATATTTTGAATCTGTTAAATAGGAGACACTTTATATGGCTGAGTGACAGCTTAAAATACTTAATTATTTTAAAATATTTCTCTTCAAACTTTAGATGATAAGGACTTCATACATGATTATGAGAAGAACTAGAATGGACAGGTGAAATAACTGATTTTTTTCATAATGTTCATTTATTTAATTTTTTCTCAATTTTGAGAAATTCAGTTGGTTGAAAATTGATGCTTAAGGAGGAATGAGGAATTTGCCACCCATCCATTTCTCAATGTGTTGGTTGTCCTCTTTAGGATAAAATTAAATAACAAAAAAATCTAAACATTTGAATCATTTTAGCTTTGGGCATCCAAAAGAATAAACTGTAATGTAACTTTCATTGAGTTAATCTTTATTAAAATAAAATTCACATTTTTTAAAATAAAGGCAAGTGACAAGATAATAGAAATACTATTTTAACAAACAATGATAATTTTAGTTTCATTAAGTATTTTCAAAAGATAAAAAATACAGTTTTGGCCAGGCGCGGTGGCTCACGCCTGTAATCCCAGCACTTTGGGAGGCCGAGGCGGGTGGATCACGAGGTCAAGAGATTGAGATCATCCTGGTCAACATGGTGAAACCCCGTCTCTACTAAAAATACAAAAAATTAGCTGGGCATGGTGGCGCGTGCCCGTAATCCCAGCTACTCAGGAGGCTGAGGCAGGAGAATTGCCTGAACCCAGGAGGCGGAGGTTGCGGTGTGCTGAGATCACGCCATTGCACTCCAGCCTGAGTGACAAGAGCGAAACTCCGTCTCAAAAAAAAAAAAAAAAAAAAAAAAAAAAATACAGTTTTATATATTTTTGTAATTCAAGTGCAATATCCTTATTTTGATATATATTTGGAAAATAGTTATGTTTAGTGATCATATCTACTAATGTTTGATGTTTTTTCTTTTATGTGCTATCAAATTGTATATTTTCAAAGAATAACCCTGAAAGTCAAAATTACTAATTAATTGCATATTCAGCAGTCAGAAGACAGACTTTTAGTCTAATGTGTTAAAATTATTATCATTATTAACCAGAAATCAAGTGTGGTAGTAAATATTCTTTACTTTTCCAAGATTTTCCTTTGAACTAGTAATAATCTAAATAACAATGTTTTCCAGTACGCGTATATTTGGCTTACTTCAAAATTTTTCTTTGGAATGCTCAGGATCTTTATACCGAAAAGTAATTCTGAAATATTACTGGAGTTGAAAAAACAACTCATAGCCAAGGTCAATTACGTAAATTATCTGCTTTACAAAGGTACTATGATAAAAGTATTAACTTATTAATAAAGCCTGACCCTTGCACAGCCCTTAAATAATAGATTTTGATGGGAAAATGGTGAGAAGTAGAAAGGTGGTTTCCTAGTTAATAATATATGTTGACCAGAGGGAATAGAAAAAGCAATTAAAAACAAAACAAAACAAAATAAAATCTTTTTAGGTGATCTTTGGAGGAAAACTTGCTGGCTGATGAAAGACAAGTAACAATCGTCAATCAAGTAGACGGGAATGCTGGTTCTATTCATTTTCCTATGTGAGGAAACGAGCTCATGGATCATATGGGTACTCTTAAACATCTGCATTTATTTTCAAGGATTTCTCGTGTTAAAAAAAATGCTGTTTTGGAATGGATTGTAGAACACAGAGAAAAAAGACAGAAATTCCACTCAAGTGTAGTTGCTAGGAGCTAGATATTCAATAACTGAGTCAAAATAATGACCATGACAATGAACTGGAGTGAGTATATATATATAAATGCTCTAGAACTGATCTCTGCTTAGGAGTTATGCAATCTAATTTAAAGTAATCTAACTCTCCGCAATATTATACACAGGTGGACATTCAATGTTGATAGAAAATTTCTCTCTCTAGGAAAAATAACAAAACAAAACACAACATAGTGTTCTTTAGTTACCTGATCTCAATCTATCTGCTTTTTGTTCTGTTTCATACTCTATTTCAAGTAACCGTTGTTTTTGTTTCTTAAAGCTCAACACATTCTGTTCTTTAGCATGCTTAATTATACTGACCTCATTAAGTGTTTATTTTCAAAAGATAAAACAATACACATTTGTATATATATATATATATATATATTTTTAGATGGAGTCTCAGTCTGTCACCCAGGATGGTGTGCAGTGGCACAATCTTGGCTCACTGCAACCTCCACCTCCCTGGTTCCAGTGATTCTCTTTCCTCAGCCTCCTGAGTAACTGGGATTACAGGCACGTGCCACCACGCCCAGCTATGTTTTGTATTTTTAATAGAGGCAGGGTTTCACTATGTTTATCAGGCTGATCTCGAACTCCTGACCTCCTGATCCACCCACCTCAGTCTCCCAAGCCTGGGATTACAGGTGTGAGCCACCATGCCCAGCCCTTGTATATCTTTTATAATTCAAATTCAATGTCTTCATTTTGTTGTATATTAGTAAAAGAGTTTTATTTAGTAATCATATCTACCAATTGTTAATGTTTTCTTCTTTTATATGTCATCAAATTGTGTATTGTTGATGTTGCTCTCATTTGATGTAATTTTTGGCTTTGGTTTATTCTTCCTTTTCATATTTCTAGAATACATCACTTCCTTCATTTTTTCTCACCTCTCCCTTTATATAACTGGTTGCTCCTTCTTGATTCTTATTAATTCTTCCTTCCTAGTCATTTATTCTGGACTACACAGAACACTGCTGTTTTTTCCACTTCTTTCTGTCAACATTCACTGTCTTCGTGACCTTATCAAGTCTCATGACTTCAAACCTCCCTCCATATATGAATGGCTTTCAGATTTATTGCTCCATATCATTAGCATGATGATCTATTTCTCCACTTGGATATAGAAGTAAAAATGTCTTAACCACAACATATCCCAAACTATTTCGGATCTCCCAGACCTACTACATTTTCAAGTCCATGCTTCCATTTATCCAGAACAACAACTTTGGAATCATCTTGTATCAGACTTGATTCATTTTTTTTTTTTTTCCCTCACAGCTTTTGCCCAATATGGCAGCCATTCTCATTGGCTTTACTTCATCAATATAGCCAAAATAAAAGTATTTGTCATCAATTTTACAGCTACAATACTGGACCAAACCATGGTCATCTCTTACATAGCTCATCAAAATAGTCTCCTCACCACAATCTATTCTCAAATCAGCAGATGGAGTGATTGTTTTATAAATGAAAGTTGGATCATATCACTTTTCTCCTGAAAATTCTATGCCTCTAGTCCCTATGTCAGCATAAAAACCAAGGTGTCTTCAATGACTTTTGAGGTTTTACATGATATATCTGTTTGTCTCTACTCCGTTTGTTTTCTGACTTTATCTCCTCCTTGCTTATTTTGCTTTAGTCATATGTCTTACTTAATTTTTGAACAAGCCAATATGCTTCTTCCAATACCTTTTTTCTAGTTGTTTCCTCTGCCTATATTTCTTGGCTTATAACCACCTCCTTAATCTTAAAGCCCAGCAGCATAGTATCTTTAAATTTGAATTTCTCTCTCTCTTTTCCTTTCCCTCTCTCTCTCCAACTTCTGCTTCTGTGATTGTTTCCTTGACTCTGACCCTAAAACCTTCCTTTTTTATAGACCCTTGTGATTGGACTCACTTGGATCACCTAGAATAATTCTCCCATCTCACTATCATTAACCATTTAGCTAAAATATTTATACATTCTAGTGATTAGAATGTGGATAGTTTGTGGGTAGGACATAACTCTTTCTACCATAATCAGTCAGCTTTGTTATTAGCCCAGTACTTGTAAATAAGATCATGAAGAGAATAGCCTTGTTGGGTTTGGAAGGTGATTCTTTGGATCTCTCAAGTGTCTGAATGTGTTACAAAGCAAGACACTGACCACCATTTGTTCTGGATTACTACATTTGTGCTAATCTGTTACAGCAGCAATAGGAAACTAATACAGTTATATAGTCACAAGGTAGGAAACGCTGTCCACTAGATTGTTGAGAGTTCTTTCTGTGTATGCTATCTATACTGAATACCTGGCTAAAGATGGCCAATTTAAAAATGAAGACACACTACTACCAGTGCATTTTTCTAACCTTGTCATCTAAATCAAGCTCAGTAGATACCAATTTATTTTAGCTGATGTCACAAGTCAATGTGAGTTAATGATGGAGGTTTCTGCTCCAGACATGCAGGATCACCAATCTAGCGACAACCATTATTTTCACATGTGGCCAGTCTCAATAAAAGAAAGAGTTGCATATTATGCAGAGACTATTTCATGCAGAATGTGGAAGTGGTGTACATAATTTCTGCTCACACCAGAAGATCAGTTTTAAGACCAGATATGGTCATAAAACCCACCTATCTGTTAGGTAGTTACATGCAATGTATTACTTATATTTTTATGTTACAGAGGAATATGTGCTGAGAAATACGTAACTTATACTAAGAAAAATAAATAACTTTTCTAAATGCACACATCCCTTTATTTAGGGTACCAAGATTTTAATCCAGACAGTATAGAGTAAGAGTTGCAAAGGTCTAGTTTGGAAATACTTATTTTTGTGTTTTATAAGGTAATGATAATTTTAAATATAGTTCACTATATTTACTATATACTATCATAGAGTTTACTATGTTATACACATTACTAGAACCCAAAACTCTGCTAGACTTTTTTGTAATTCTTTATAACTACTTTGTCAGTGCATGTATTTGGTCTGAAAGAGATCGCTAATGTTATATTGCCCAGGCCTTTTTTGTTTCATCCCTGTTTTAGGCTTGTAAGATATGGATCTCAATTGGTATCACCTATATTCCCTCCTCATCCTTTGTGAGTTGATTCTGAGTCCAATAACTGGTTATTTTTAATAGCAGAGAACTTTCCAAGTATTTACTGAAGATTATGCATTCAAATTTATGCATTTTAAAGTACAGCATGCTGATGTAAAAGGAGGTCTTCATTATTTACATAATACGTAAAAGCATATTTTTTTCCAAGACAAAATAAATCAACCCAGAATAAGAAACAATGTTTTAAACCTGACTAAATAGGTAAATACATACTTTAACAGTTAAATATTCTTAGAAACATATGTAACGTATAAGGCCAAAATAAATTATAATTAAATTATGGGAGGCAGATAACTTTAATTTAGGTGAATGTAATATCTACTTTCATTTACAAATTTGAAGGGCTAGAAATGAGAAAGACACGTAAAGAGCACACTGTTACCTGCTCTCATGTCCATATTTGGGTGGAGTATCCTTTCTATGTGGCTTCATAACATCAAAAAGCTTCTCCTATCTCAGCATTTATCACACCACATTATAAGTTTCTGTTTACTTCTCTGTATCCTCCAATTATTTGGTAAGCTTCAGAAGGACATGAATCATGACCCTCTTGTGTATTTCAGTATCTTCAATGTAATAATAACTGATTGATTTATATATTCAACAAATATTTACTGAACAACTGATTTAATAAAAATTACCTAAATATTCCTAAGCTTCCTTCTTACATTAAAATTAAAGAAAAGGAAAAAAAATTATTTGAAGAGGGTATCTCTTTTCTTAAATGACTATCTTCAGTGCAAACCAGAAGATAGTCATGTTTATTTACTGCTTAAATATCTGTAAGATTTTCGGCTAGAAAGTAATAGCCAATGAAAGCATATATCTTAATAGAGCGGAAAATAATGGAAGAATCCAGAATCAGCCATGCTACATGTTGCAAAACTCCTTTTGGTAATACTGCACCTTCCACTCATTGTGAGTTGAAATCTGAAACAAGATTATACATCTCTACTGTCTACACTCAAACTAGAAACCCTCTCATTAACTTTTCCTTGGGAAAATGACCTGAACCTACTGGTGTACATTGTGACCTGTCCAAATTAATTTTTAACCTTTGACCTCTGAAGTTCACTTAACTGACTACACCTAGGATTATGATATCCTCTGTTCACTGCAGATCTTTATTTATTCTTCCAAAATGACATCTGTCCTCCAATCAATAAAAAGTTAAGTCCTTATAAGAAGTTAATAAAAAGAAAGAAAAGCTTGCACTATCTGTCTCGTGAGATTTGTGATCTACACAAGAGACGATAAAAATTCTATGAATGTATATACAAATAATTATACTTTACATATGAAATTTGCTAAATATTAATGAAGCATGGTGATCAAAGACATGCATAAAGGCAAAGAAACTATAAGTGAATTGAGTCTTAAAGATAGAAGAAATAAACTTGTTATGGTCTGAAGGTCTGTGCCCCCTAGAAATTCATATGTTGAAACCTAACCCTCAATGACATAGTATTAAGGTGTGGACTTAGATTATGGGGACAGAGCCATCATTAATGGGATTGTGCCCTTATAAAAGAGGCCAAAGAAAGCTTGTTCATCCCTTCTATCATGTGAGGATACAGTTAGAAGCCACCATCTATGTGGAACAGACCTTGACCCAACACTGAATCTGCCAGTACCTTGATCTTGGACTTCCCAACTTCCAGAATTGTCTAAAATAAATTTCTATGTTTTTAAAGCTACGTAGTCTGTGATATTCAGTCATAGCAACCCAAATGGAGTAAGTTAGATCTTAAGTGTGGAATAAAACGTAGCAGGTCAAAGGAAACAATGAAAATATTAAAACTAGCCATATAAGCATGTTTCATAAAATATAATACTAATACATACGTAATCACTATGTAATTGAGAGAAGAAAGAAAGCCAGAGATTTATTATATTGAACATATTTGACAATAGATTTTTTTTTTTTTACTTCTTTTCAACTCTCCGAGGAAAGGAGAAGAATGATTTGGGATTGAGTTAGTTTCTCTGCCTATCTTTAAAAGACACTGCATATTTGGGCTACAAAATAATGTTTATTCAATGATGTAGTTGTTATTTTTGATGAACAACATGGAGTTGCTGAATGTTCCTTACCTGTTAGAAAATCCGCAGGATAAGAGAGTATGTGTATGTGCAGTTTCATTATCTGAGCATAAATCTCTTTGAATAGTTTAATTCATACCATGAATAGAAAAGATAACCTCTTACTTTTATGAGACATTTGTTTTTGCATACCTAAGAATTATTGAAATAGGATTATGAGAAATAGATCTAGTTTTATAACCCTGCTCCTCTAACCATATCTAAGGAGGTAGAGTATTTCCTTTAACTATTGAAAATATGTAACTAACTGATTAAAATATTAAAGAAGCAGAAGAATATGAATCTTAAAATATCATTCTTTTATTTTTAACCTGTAAATATTCTCATTATTTTATTTTTAAAATAGCCAAACCTATTAGGGCAAGTATTAGATAAAAATCAGTAATGAAAAATTTATCCCTACATCATCTTATTTAATAAAGTTGTCAAGCTCTATTTCCATAGGCCAGAATTCTGCTTCCATAAAGTCTGGTGACAATTTTCTGTGTTCATGACATAAATTTCATAAGGTAAAAACTTTTTCATTAAGAATTTTTGCTCATATCAATAATTTTGAGAAATAAATTAGAACATGTAAAGTTGTTCAAAAGTGTATTACCTCTTTAAAAATAAAGTAAATGTAGGAGGATAAAATTAGTTCCAGATTTTACTTGAGTCTATAAAATTCATTCTTTTTATTGATACTTTATGATTTTTTTTTGTTTCTAGCATTTTGAACATGTGAACCCAAAATGTCTGTATGGTGCTAATAGAGCCTATCACTTCACCTTATCTTTTTATTGTAGTCACTATCTTTGCAGTATCGCAGGCGCTGCTTCTTTTTCTTAGAATAGATACAAATGCTTCTGGAAGCTTGTCTTGCAAGAAATTGGCTCTGGTAATCATTCACTTTAGGTTAGATGCATATAGTTAACTGCTTCAACTTGTATACCTCCTATTTAGATTTTAAAGTCTTCTGAAAGTGAGCTTAATGAGTTCTTGGCAGAGTTATTTATAACTGGTATTTGAAAAATATGGGAGCCAGGGCAAATCAGTGTGTGGGCTAAAGTGGCAGGAATGGAATCAAGGTAAATATATTCTATGAATATTCCAATCAACCAATCAATAGAGTTGATATTAATACTTGTGTCAGTGACTTTGAATGACTAATGTTGCTAAATTATATTAAAGAAATAAAAAAAATGGGTTTCATTGTTTTCCACATGGTAAAGACTATGAAATTAATGCTTTTATCATGTAATTTCTCTAGGAGTACATATCAGGTAAACAGCACAGTCAGAAGTGTAACCCAAAGATATCCGATTCTCATGTTCACCCTCTTAATTATAGTAGCTCTTACTGCCTTAATATATAAGCCATATTCAGACTAATAGTTATTTGGAAGGTGAGGAATAGACTTACTATCTGCCTGCCTGGGCTCATGAATGAGAAGAAAATAAAAGATAATTTTAAACGAAGTGGGTATATTCTGGTCATCTCTTGTTATATAATATAACATTAGATCTCTGACATTTCTGAGAGTGACTGGGTTTCCCTAAGCAATTCTCCGTTGGGACCTCCTGGACTTTCAGTCAATTGGTGATTAGGGCTGGTATCGTCTCAAGGTTTCTTCATGTCCATGACTGGCGGGTAGAAGTTTGAGTGAGATTTTTAGCCAGTGATTGTCAGATAGAAATTCAGGTGAGACTTTTAGCCAGGACATCTTCACATGTCCTCTGTTTGTGTCCTGGGCCTTCTCACAGCATGACGGATTGGTTCCAAGAAAAAAAACCATGTGGAAGCTTTTACAATTTAACCTCAGAAGTCATGTTAGTTCAACAACCTATTTGTAAGGAAATGAGTCATCAAAGCCAACTGATATTCAAGGAGGGAATATTAGACTTCACTTTTGGCTAAGAGGACAAATATTGTAATCTTCTCATTTTTTTCTTTATTGCTAGCTAGTAGATTAATTTTTTAATTCCTTGCCAGTTGTTAGAGCATCAGCTACCCAAATATAGGAATCAGTCTGATCATATTTGACATATCCTGTGGAGCTCTCTGGTGCAATAACTGTTTAACAACCCATTATAATTGAAACCCTTGAACTAGACACAATTAGATAATGAGTTGGAATAAAAAGAATACCTTTACTGAAATTAGAAACCTGTGTTCCTGTCTTTATCTTTTATTAGTCAATGTATACCTGGGCATGTCTCTGAAATTCTTACACTACAGGTTCACCATCTGTAAAAATGGAATGCATATATTTGTTTGAGTTTCAAGTGAGATATTGGAAAAAAATGCTATGTTATAAAATTTTTTCTCAATGTATAGGAGGATTTTGAGAAACGGGAAAACGGCCAACCCATTAAGGAAGTGTGCTGCTTCTAATAAGCTGACTTTGAACGTAGCTACAGAAAGGACGTTGATAGAATGGTGCTCAGAGGAAATCTACTAAACCCTTATTTTACAAGTGAAGAAAATGAGACCAAAGGGGTTAATATATTTGTACAAGGTCACAGATCACAGGCAGGGCCGTGACTTAACTCAGAAGCCCTTGACCAGAGCTTGAACTATGATATTATCATTTAGAATTCTCTTTAACTTACAGGAAAAAAACTATATAATTTGTGCAACATTATAATCACCATATTTATAATTTGCTTGACTTTTTATGCATTAGCTTAATTTACATAATTTTGCTTCTGTATTGATAACTATTTTGCATAATCTTTTTTGTACATTTAACCATATAAAGCTACATTTTATCATTTTATGTGCTTCTAAGCTTTTCTTACAGTCTAAAATCAACGTTTTAGAAATAATCATGTCTAAATTCCTTCCCCACCTCCTTGGTCAAGAGACGTATAAAAGGAAGGGAATCTGATTCTTGTGATTTACTGGTGAGGTGAAAGCAAATATAGTCAGGATATGCCTAATCCACTGACTGCAGAAGCAAAACTAAAACTTAATAATGATCTCTGAAGACATTATTCGTTTATGTTTGATTTCTGTCTCTTTCTGCCTCTGCCTCTGTCTCTGTCCTGTCTCTGTATCTTGTAGGATATATCCTATCATTCCATTTACGGCAGTGAAGCTAATTTCCAAAAGAAATAAGCCTGTATTTTGAAGTATATGCAACATATTTTACAGTTTGCTTAAAGAGCTCACCTTAAGTTTTCAACAAAAATTGTCTTAGAATAAGAGTTAGCTTCAAACTCTTTTATTCACATATTAGATACCTGTTTTAATTTGAGACTGTACACGGTGCTAAGTACAAAGAGCAAGGAGAGTTTGTGGATATGGCTGATAATTGTTCATCATGGTGGCTCACGTTCAGTAACCTGTCACCGGAAGTATAGGAAAAAGTACATTTGAGGGTTGCTGACAAAGACAAGGGGAGTTAAGAGGTCAATGTTGTGTTAGTGACCTTTCAGATAAGCACTTAAGGATTGTGAAAGAGTATTTGTGATAAAGGTTAGAGATTACGGAAAAGAACATTCAACACATACAACAACAAAATTCATTCAGTTTGAGTGAAATGGCTGCCAAAAAAATAGATATTTAAGCAGAAGATAAATCATGACATTAATTATTAACCACATTTAGTGGTTTTAATTCTGTCCCTAGAATCATGAGAAGACTCAGAATGAAGTAGTTTTCTCTTCCAATAATTGGGGTCAGTTTCTCTGCATCTCTTTATTGTAAGTGATTTCTGATGTTCCAAATCTAAAGTCAGTTCCTACCTTTTTTGCCAATACTTAAAATGATATGTATATATGTCAGGATAAACTGGAGATATATTAATTTGTACTTTGTGCTTTTGTATAAAATAAAAGAATTATGAAAAATGAGAGCTTTTTAGTTTTTATTGGTTTAATTTCACACCTCTAGCTATACTTTCCATTCTTCAGTCCCCTAAAAAGTTAAATAGGAACATAATATAGTCAGAGTTTTAGATTTTGAAGTCTTGGAGTTTCCTTTGTTCTAAAAGAAGATTCAAGACAAGTTTTAAAAATTATGTTTTTACTAATATTTTGAGTTGGACACATAAACAGATGTTAACTAGAATAAAGTAAGTAAAATAAATTAGTGAAATTGGTCATGTTTAATAAATATATGGGCAGTTATAATAATTAACTATAAAATATATTTTGAAGAATAATTGGATACAATTTAATATAGCTTTAATATTTAATGCCTTTAAGGCATTATTGCTATTGTTTAAATGTCTCACTAATGTCATATAGAAAAGGGCACTTATTTTTTAGAGATATTCACTGAAGTATTTGGAAGTATTATAATATCTGCATTTTACTTCATAACATTTTGCCAACAATGGGAAATAAGTGTAAAAAAGGAATGAGTAAAGAGGGCTAGGCAGTCTGCTTAACTGAAGATAAGTTTCATAAATTTGAGAGCCATTACTCAGATTTTCACACATGAAAAATGAAAGTTCAGTGTTGGCCAAATGTTCATTTTTAAAAATATAAGTTCAAACTTCTGATTTTTATATAACACTTAGGTTTTATATTTTGTCAATAATTTATCAATTTTTAAATGATTTTTATCGCAAATAGAGTATATTTAAGACCTATAAGTCTTTAGATCATCTTTGGAAACTGCAGCTTTGGTTTATGTACAAATGTGGGAGAATGGACTCTGAGATTTGAAGCATGAGGAGGAAAAAGTAACCATCTGAGGAGAGCTGGTGGATGTAGACCTCTAAACTAGGGGTAGACCTGTAAACTGGGAAGCAGACATGGTACTCGAAGTGTTCAAGTAGTGCATACATAGAAGGTGGTGGGATTGACAGAGATACATTTCAGAAAGATGTTTATGCAAATCCTCCTTGTTTCAAGAACCACTGGGGCTTGAACTCTAACTAGATTTTTACAGACAAGTATGAATCTGTGAATGTTTATGAGTTTTGGAGTCCTCACTGGGGCACCGCCTAGTGGAGCTGTGAGAGAAGGGCCACCATCCTCCAGACCCCGGAATGGTAGATCCACTGACAGTTTGCACTGTGTACCTGGAAATCCTTCAGACACTCAATGTCAGCCCATGCAAGCTGCAAGCAGCCAGGAGGAGGACTATACTCTGCAAAGCCACAGAAGCAGAACTTCCCAAGACAATGGGAGTCCACCTATTGCATCAGTGTGACCTGGATGTGAGACATGGAGTGAAAAGAGCTCATTTCAGATCTTTTTTTCTTTTTTCTTTTTTTTTAAGATGGGTTTTCACCATGATGGCCAGGCAGGTCTTGAAATCCTGACCTCAGGTGATCCACCCATCTCGGCCTCCCAAAGTGCTAGGATTACAGGCGTGAGCCACCACGCCCGGTCCATTTCAGAATTTTAAGATTTAATGACTGTGCCACTGGTTTTGAATTTGCATGGGGCCTGTGACCCCTTTGTTTTGGTCAATTTCTCTTATTTGGAATCTAAACATTTATCCAATGTCTGTACCCACATTCTATTTTGGAAGCAACTAGCTTGTTTGTAATTGTATAGGCCCATATGCAGAAGGGACTTACCTTGTCTCAGATGAGACTTTGGACTTAGACTTTTGAGTTAGTGCTGAAATGAGTTAAGACTGGGGTACTGTTGAAAAGGCGTGATTGGTTTTGCAATGTAAAAAGGACATGAAATTTTGGAAGAGCCTGGGTAAAACAATATGATTTGGCTCTGTGTCCCCACCCAAATCTCATCTCAAATTGTAATCCCCATAATCCCTACGTGTCATAGGAGGTAACTGAATCGTGGGGGCAGTTTCCCCCATGCTGTTCTCATGGTAGTGAGTTCTCATTAGATCTTACAGTTTTACAAAGAGCTGTTTTACTCTCCCCTTTGCTCTCTGATGCCTGCCACAATGTAAGATGTGCTTTGCTTGACCTTTGCCAACATGATTGTAAGTTTCCTGAGGCCTCCGCAGAACTGTGAGTCAATTAAACCTCTTTCTTTAATAAATTACCCAGTCTTGGGCACGTCTTCATAGCAGTGTGAAATCTAACTCAACATTTTACCCAAATGAGAGTAATCAGAGTTAAAACTAGAGCTAGGAAAAAGATATTCTTTTCTGCTACTCTTGTGAACTATGAGTAGGTAAACTTAGGAGAACCTTTGTGTGGAGAATGCAGGATAGCAGTGAAGGAGAATGCAGGAGACAAGTATAGATAGGCAGAAAAAGGGTAATTAGATATGCCTGCTAGCATTTGAGGTCTTGTTTTCACATTTTCTCAAAGCCAATTTTCAAATAAGTCAAAATATTTTCTTGATCTGCTTAAGATAATTCTACAATAATATACATTTTTCAAAAAGAATATGTAGAGAACTGAGGTACAGAGTAATAGCTGCAGTAGCAAAGGGTAGATTAGGGCTTATAAATCATATATATATATATATAATTTATAAATATGTTAGATAAATCAGAGATTATATATATGAGATCTCTATATATTAATTTATATATATATAATATATATATGTATCTAAATTAAACTTAAACACATATAGAAAGGATCCAATAGTGAAGAGGGAACTTTAGCAAATCAAACTGAAAATATAATTCTTAATTATGTAATCCACAAATAAGGAGTGACTTAGACTGACCTGGAATAATAGCAGTTTATCTTTCAAAGCAATTAAAAAAGAATATCTTTTCAAAAGAATTAATGTAGGTATTCAAATGAGGAATTTTGCAGCGTTGAATTTTATTGAAAGATGTTTCTGCATTGATTGAGATAAACATGTGTTTTTTATCTTTAGTTTTGTTTATATGATGAATTATGTTTATTGATTTATGTATATTAAACCAACCTCATATCTCAAGGATAAAGCCTACTTGATTGTGGTAGATAATCTTTTTGCTGTGCTGCTGAATTTAGTTTGCCAGTATTTTTTTGAGGATTTTTTCATAGATATTCATCAAGGATATTGGTGTGAAGCTTTCTTTAGTTGTTGTGCCTCTGCCAGATTTAGGTATCACAATGATGGTGGCCTCATAGAGTGAATTAGGGATGAGCCCTTCCTTCTCAGTTTTTGAAACAGTTTCGGTAGGAATGATAATAGCTCTTCTTTGTACATCTGGTAAAATTTGGCTGTGAATTCATCTGATTCCGGGCTTTTTTTTTTCATTCATAGGCTATTTATTACTGATTCTATTTTCAACCTTGTTATTGGTCTCTTCAAGAATTCAATTTCTTTCCAATTCAGTCTTAGGCAGGTGTATGTGCCTAGAAATGTATCAATTTCTACTAGATTTTCTAATTTGTATGCATAGAAGTGTTCATATTATTCTCTGATGGTGATTTGTATTTCTGTGTGGTTATACCCCCTTTGTCATTACAAATTGTGTTCATTTGGATATTCTCTTTCTTCTTTATTAGTCTAGCTAGTGGAAACAAGGTATTGAAGAAACATACCTCAACATAATCCGAGCCATCTATGACAAACCCACAGCCAACATCATAATTAATGGACAAAATCTGGAAGCATTTTCTTTGAAAACCGGCCAAAGACAAGGATGTCCTCTATCACCACTGCTATTCAACACAGTATTAGAATTCCTGGCCAGAACAATCCAGCAAGAGAAAGAAATAAAGTGTATCCAAACAGAAAGAGAAGAAGTCAAACTATTCCTGTTTGCAGATGACATGATTCTATATCTAGAAAACCCTATAGTCTCAGAACAAAAGCCACTTAAGTTGATAGACAGCTTCAGCAAATTTTCAGGATACAAATCAATGTAGAGAAATAACTAGCATTCCTATACACCAACCCAATACTCAAGCCAAGAGCTGAACAATTTTATCCATAATAGTGATGAAAAGAATAAAATACCTGGGAATACAGCTAATCAGGGAAGTAAAAGATCTCTGCAACGAGAACTACAAAACACTGCTCACAGAAATCAGAGATGACATTAAGAAATGGAAAAACATTTCATGCTTATGAATAGGAAGAATCAGTTTAATCAAAATGACCAAACTGCCCAAAGCAATTTGTAAATTTAATGATATTCCTATCAAACTACTATTAAGATTCTTCACAGACCTAGAAAATAACTACTTTAAAATTTATATGAAACCAAAGAGGGGCCAAGTAGCCAAGTCAATTCTAAGCAAAAAGAACAAAGCTGGAAGCTTCATGCTACCTGACTATAATCTATGCTACAGGGCTACAGTAACCAAAACTGCATGGTACTGGTACAGAAACAGACATATAACCTAATGGATTAAAATAGAAAGCCCAGAAATAAGTCTATATTTCTACAACCATCTGATTTTGACAAAGCTGAAAAAAGCAAACAATAGGAAAATGATTACCTAGTCAATAAATGGTGCTGGGATACCTGGATGGCCATATGCAGAAGATTGAAACCAGACCCCCTTGCTTACACCATACACAAAAATTAACTCAAGATAAATTAAATACCTAAATGAAACCCCCAAAACTATAGATAACCTGGAAGACAAGCTAGGGAACACCATTCAAGACATAGAAACTGGCGGCGATTTCATGACAAAGATGCTAAAGGTAATTACAACAAAAGCAAAATTTGACAAATAGGATCTAATTAAACTAAACAGTTTCTGCACAGCAAAAGAAACTATCAACAGAGTAAACAGATGACCTACAAAATGTGAGAACATTTTTGTATACTATGCATCTGACAAAGGTCTAATATCCAGCATTTATAAGGTACTTAAACAAATTTACAAGAGATTAAAACAAACAGCCCCAACAAAAAGTGGGCAAAGCACCTAAACTGACAGCTTTCAAAAGAAGACATACATTCACCCAACAAGTATAGGAAAAAAATCAACATCGCTGATCATTAGAGAAATGCTAATCAAAACCATAAAGAGATACCACCTCACACCAGTCAGAACAACTATTATTAAAAAGTCAAAAAATAATAGATGTTGGAGAGGTTGCAGAGAAAAAGGAAGGCTTATACATTGTCAGTGTGAGTGTAAATTAGTTCAACTATTGTGGAAAGCAGTGTGGTGATTACTCAAATAGCTAAAAATAGAACTACCATTCAAACCAGCAATCCCATTTCTGGGTATATATCCAAAAGAATATATATCATTATATCATAAAGACACAGGCACTCATATGTTCATTGAAGCACTATTCACAATAGCAAGGGCATGGAAGCAACCTAAATGCCCATCAATGGTAGACTAAGAAAAGAAAATATGATGCATATACAACACGAAGAGCTATGCAGCCAAAAATAAGATTATGCCGTATGCCAGAATATGGACGGAGCAGAAGGCCATTATCCTTAGCAAACTAATGCAGGAACAGAAAACCAAATACCACATGTTCTCAATTATAAGTGGGAGCTAAATGATGAGAACACATGGACACATAGAGGGAAACAACAAACACTAGGGGATAGCTGATGGTGGAGTGTGGGAGGAGGGGAGGATCAGGAACAATAACTAATAGGCACTAGGCTTAATACCTGGATGATGAAATAATCTGTATAACAACCCTCTATCAAAGAACTTTCCCTATATAACAAACTTCACATGTACCCATGAACTTAAAGCTAAAAAAAAAAACCCTCAACATGTATTAAAGTGTTTAAACGTAAGATCTGAAATCATGACATTAATATAAGAAAATATAGGGAGAAATCTCTATAACATTGGAATGGGCAATAATGCTTTCGGATAGGACCCCAAAAGCCCAGGCAACAAAAGCTAAAATTAACCAATGGGATTACGTAAAACTAAAAAGTTTCTTTACAGCAAAATAAATAATCAACAGAATGAAGAGACGCCTACAGAGTGAGAAAAAATATTTGCAAACCATACATTTGATAAGGGGTTAATATCTAAAATATAGAAAGAACTCAACTCAATAGCAAGAATATAAATAACCTGATTTAAAAATGAATAAAATACTTGGTTATTTCTCAAGAGAAGATATACAAATAGCAGACATGTATAAGGAAAAGTCCTCAATCACCAATAGAGAAATATGAATTGAAACCACAAGGAGATGTCACCTCACAATTATTAATTTGACTGTTATCAAAAAGATGAAGATAATAATTGTTAGCAAATACACAAAGAAAGGAGAACATTCATACGCTATTGATGGGAATGTAATTAGTGTATCTAGTATTGAAAACAGCATGTAGATTCCTCAAAAAGTTAGAAATAGGACTACCACATCATCCAGCAATCCCACTACTTGGTATATGTCCAAAGGAAGTAAAATCAGTATGTCAAGGAGATATCTGCATCCCATGTTCATTGCAACATTATTCACAGTTGTCAAGGTATGAAATCAACTTACATGTCCATGGAGGATTGAATGCATAAAGAAAATATATATATATATAACACAATGAAATACTGTTCATCTTTTAAAAAGAAGGAAATCTTGTCTTTATGACAAAGTAGATGAACCTGGGGTATATTCGTTAAGTAAACCAGACACCGAAAGAAAAATGCCACATAATCTCACTTTTATGTAGAACAGAAAAAAGTTGAATTCATAGAAGTAGAGATTAGAATGATAGTTATCAGGGTCTGGGGATGGAATTGGATAGGGAGATGTGGGTCAAAGGATAAAAAATTTCAGTTATATAAAATAAGTAAGTTCAACAGATCTATTGTAGAACATGGTGGCTTTATTTAATAACTGTGTTGTATTTTTGAAAATTGCTAAGAGAGTAAATATTAAGCGTTCTCACCACAAAAAAATGCTAAGCATGTAAGAAAATGCATGTTAATTAGCTCAGTTTAGTCAGTCCAATATTTATGCATATTTTACAACATTATGTTCTACATAATAACTACACATTTTTATTCATAAAATTTAAAAAATAAAATAAGGTGTTTAAAAACTTGTAAGAACAAGTAATATACAATATTATATAACAATTTTAGCTTTTATTGTTTTTCCCTTGATCCTTAAGTTATTTTATGTACTTTCCTTCATGTAAGCAAAGTGACATTACATTAAAATGACAAATAAATTTTAGTGCAATTAGTAATATGCTACATATTAAACAATAAATAACCAATTCTCTCAAAACATACTTATTAAAATTTGTTTGGGATTTTTATCTTATCTTGATCTTTAAATGAAAAGAAACATGATTGAAACCTTATTTAGCAAACTCTGCATGTGCATCTGACACTGGTAACTGATGTTAAATCCACTAAAAATTTAGACACATTGGAAAATGTGATAATGTCACAGTATTATTTTCATGGGGAACTGAGCCATGCAAATAGCCTGAATTAGATTGAGGGTTTGGGAGTAATAATACCCACTAAGATTATGGTAAACTCCAATACATTTATATGCACACAAGATACACTCATGTTAGAAAACACTACCTGATATAGTGACTATAAAACCTAAGCTTAAACTATAATAGAAGAAAGGGATCTGTTTTGAAGTGATTTCAGACAGCAGCAAATTTTACTCTTATTGAAATTATATGTGTATATGTAAGTGTGTGTATTTCTTGTAAAGAAGATGACCAGCCCGGGTTCAGTGGCAGAGGTTGCAGTGAGCCAAGATCGCGCCACGGCACCCCAGCCTGGGTGGTAGAGCAAGATTCGGCCTCAAAAGCAAACAAACAAACAAACAAGAAAAAACTGTGAACAGCCTAAATGGCTCTGTCTACTATCTTAAAGTCATTTGGACTCTAATTTTCCACCAGAAATCATATTTCTAGAATATTACTGTGAGTCATGGGGTCTGAGGAACAAATATTCCTTTCACTTAGGTAGTGAGGATAGTACATAGTAAAGTACTTTTTCAGCCCCTGCACTCTTCATTCCCTCTGCCCCTTGTAATCCCTGGTATCTGTTGTTTTAAACTTTATGTGATGTGTACCCTATGCTTAACTCCGCTTTATAAATAAGAACATGTGGTTTTGGTTTTCCTTTCCTGATAATTGGTTTAGAATTTTTAAATTTGTTTAGAATAATGGTTTTCAGCTATATCCACGTTGCTGCAAAGGGCATGATCTTGTTCTTTTTTATGGCTGCATGGTATTCCATGCTGTATATGTACTATATTCTCTTTCTCTAATCCACCATTGATGGGCATCCAGGTTGATTCCATATCTTTGCCATAGTGAATAGTGTTGTGATGAACACATAAGTGCATGTGTCTTTGGGAAGAATAATTTATTTTCCTTTGGGTATACAGCGCATCATGGGATTACTGGGCCAAATGATAGTTCCGATTTTAATTATTTAAGGAATCTCCAAGTGGCTTTCCATAGTGGCTGAACTAATTTACCAATTATATCCCCACTAACAGTGCATAAGCATTCCCTTTCCTCCATAGACTAGTCAGCACCTGTTATTTATTTATTTATTTATTACTTTTTATTAATAGCCATTGTGACTAGTGTGAGAATTTTAGCAAATTGTAATTTGGACTTTTATTTCTATAATGATTAATAATGTTGAGCATTTTTTTATACCTTTGTTGGTCATTTGTACATCTTCTTTTGAGAAGTGTCTGTTTATATCTTTTGCCCACTTTTTAATAGGGCTATTCATTTTTGCATGTTGGATTGTTTAAGTTTCTTATAGATTCTGGAGATTGACCTTTGTGGAATGCACAACTTATAGAAATTCTTTCCTGTTTTATAGGTTATCTATGTACTCTGTTGATAATTTCTTTTGTTGTGCAGAAGCTCTTTAGTTTAATTAGATCCCATTCATCAATTTTTGTTTTTGTTGCAATTGCTCTTAAAGACATATAGTTATATATACCCAAAGCTGATATCCAGAATGACATTTTTAGTTTGTGTTCCAGGATTTTATAGTTTGAAGTCTTATATTTAAATATTTAATTCATCTTGAGTTAATTTTGCATATGGTACCAGATAGGAGTCCACTTTCATTCACCTGCATATGGTAGCCATTACACCATCACCATTTGTTGAATAAAGACTCCTTTCCTTACTGCTTTCTGGGTTTTCTATTCCATTTTAGTGGTCTATTTGACAGTTGTACCAGTACCATCCTGTGTCAGTTATTACAGTCTTATAGAATAGTTTGAAGTGGGGTACTGTGATGTCTCTGGTTTTGTTCTTTCTGAATGAGATTGCTTTGGCCATTTAGACTTTTTGTTTGTTTCCATATATATTTTAGAATAGTTTTGTTTTTTCCTCTTGTGAAAAATGAAGTTGGTAGTTTGATAGGAATAGTGTTGAATCTGTAGATTGTTTTGGGCAGTAAACGTAACTATATTGATTTTTTCATATGTGGGAGCATGAGATTTTTTCCTGTTTTTTTTGTTTGTTTGTGTTATCTATGATATCTTTCAGCAGTGTTTTATAGTTCTTGTAGAGATGTTTCAATGTTTCACCTCTGGTTAGGTGTATTCCTAGGTTGTGTGTGTGTGTGCATGTGTACTTTAAATGAGATTGTGTTGTTGGTTTGGCTTTTGTCTTGAGCATTACTGATGTATAGAAATGCTACCAATTTCTGTAAATTATTTTGTATCCTGAAACTTTACTGAGGTTGTTTATGAGGTCTAGGATCCTTTTGGCTGAGTCTTTAAGGTTTTCCATGTATAGAACCATACTGTCAGCAAACAGAGATAATTTGACTTCCTTTCCTGTTTGGATATCTATTTTTTTCTTTCTCTTGTCCAGTTGCTTTGGCTAGAACTTCCAGTACTATGCTGAATAGAAGTGGTAGGACTGGTCATCCTTGCCTTGTTTATTTTTTTTTTCCTGTTTTTTTTTTTTGGGTGGTGGGGAATGCTTCTAGCTTTTTCCTATTCTGTATGATGTTGGCAGTGTGTTTGTCAAAGATGTCTCATTATTTTGAGGCATTTTCCTTCAATGTCTAGTTTGTTGAGTGTTTTTATTATAAAGGGGTGTTGAATTTTATCAGAAGTTTTTGTGTGTATGTATCTATTGAGATAATCACATGACTTTTGTTTTTAACTTTGTTTACGTGGTGAATCACAATTATTGATTTGCCTATATTGAGGCAGTCTTGCGTTCCAGGAATAAAGCATACTCTATCTTAATTAACTTTTTTATGTATTGATGGATTCAGTTTGCTAGTATTTAGCTGAGGATTTTTTTATCTATGCTTATCAGGGATATTGGCCTGTAGTTTTTTTGTACCAGCTCTTCTTTGTATGTCTGGTAGAATTCAGCCATGGATCTATCTGGTCCAGGGCAATTTTGTTATTGATGTTGGTATGTTTTTTATTACTGATTCAGTTTTGGAACTCATTATTGGTCTGTTCAGAATTTTAATTTCTTATTGATTCAATCTTGAAAGGTTGTATGTTCCCAGGTGTTTATACATATCCCTAGATTTTCTAGTTTTGTGCATTACTAAAGAAAATTGATTTATGTGAAAAAACATAAGTAAAGATATGATAATGATAAGGCCTTGTTTATTATTATTATTTAATAAAATGTATCTTGGCCTTTTTATTTTCTTTTGGCCAAAGAGAAAGTTTTATAGAAAGTTGACATACCATCATGTACCACATGATGACTTTTTGGTCAATAATGAACCACATATATGATGGTGGTACCATAAGATTATAATGGAGCATCCCTATGCTGGTGTAAAAAATTTTAAATCAGTTATAGTGTATTTTTACTGTTTAGACATGTTTAGATACACAAATACTTACCATTGTGTTTCAATTGCTTACAGCAGGGGTCCCCAAACCCTGGGTCACAGACGAGTACTGGTCCATGACCTGTTAGGACCTAGGCCACACAGCAGGAGGTGAGTGGAAGGCTATATTTACAGCCACTACAAATTGCTCACATTAACACCTGAGCTCCATCTCCTGTCCAATCAGTGGTGTCATTAGATTCTCATAGGAACGTGGATCTTACTGTGAACTGCACATGCAAGGGATCTAGGTTGTGCACTACTTATGAGAATCTGATGTCTGATGATCTGTCACTGTCTCCCATCATCACTCCCAAATGGGACTGTCAAGTTGCAGGAAAACAATCTCAGTACTCCCATTGATTCTATATTATGGTTGTATAATTATTTCATTATATATTACAATGTAATAGTAATTGAAATAAAGTGCACAATAAATGTAATGTGCTTGAATCATTCTGAAACCATCTCCTGAAACTCCAGTCTGAAGAAATATTGTCTTTCACAAAACCGGTCCCTGGTGCCAGAAAGGTTGGGGATTGTTGGCTTATAGTATTTCATAAAGTAGCATACTGTGCAGGTTTTAAGCCTAGGAGTAATAGGCTATACCATATAGCCTAGGTGTATAATGGGCTATACTATCTAGGTTTCTGTGAGTATACCCTATGAGGTTTATACAAGGGTGAAACCACCTAATGATACATTTCTCAGAATATATCCCCATCATTAGGCAATATATTACTGTAATTATTATTTTTAAGAGTCTATGGAAAAAGAATAAAAGCTAAATGTATTTATTATATTCTTGTTTTCTCTATCCACTTTCACCTGAAAAGTCATCTTTGTTATTAATTTAATTAAAAACCCTTATATTCTTTTAAGAGTAGCTAAGTACATGCTCAAACTTAATTCTTTTAAAGGTGTTATAAACAACCTTATATTATGCTGATAAAATATATTGGATGCCACTTTTAATTTAAAAGAAATTCAAGTACTTCTAATGTGTATGGTGAGCAATTTGCAATTATAGTCTCCATGATGAGATTCTTCCAGGGTATGAGAGGTGCATTATAATTTAAATGGAGTTGAAGATCTGGTTGATTTTAATTTGTGACCTAGAGGTCAATAGTTATTGGGTGTAATAACCCTTTGGTAATGGGGAAATTCAAGACACATTTGTATAATGAGAAATCATAACTAGTTATGGCTCAAGATGATGATTTTTCTTTTTGCCATTCTGATCTGGTAGGACTTTGCCTTAGTTTTACAGACTTCATACTTCTAGCATTTAAGATATAATTTTACTAGACAAAGTTATAAAGTTAGTCTTTGATTTATAATAAAGTTTATTATACCCACTATATTCAATGCAGTGCTCTTTTATATGCTTGGTGTTTTAAATGCATGTTTTTATTGTCTTTCTGATAACTGTATTGGTGTTCATTTGATATATTTTTATTTTCCTCAGGATTGTCTTTCATACAATCAGATTTTCCTAGATTTATTTATTCGTTTATCCTACTAAATGAAAATGCACATTATTTTAAGATAGAAGATATTCAGAGCAGGGCTGTCCTTATATAAAACTTTTTATTGCACATCAAAAATAAAATTTATTGCAAGTTTAGAAACTAGAATTTCAAAGTTAAATGGAAATTACATAGAATTACACAGAGAAAAATAACATGAAGTCTGATCTTTATTCATCATTACCTGATCAGAACTTAACCTTCAATTTAAAATAATTCAAGTCACAACGTAGTCAAAACTGTTTTTAAATGAGTAAAAACGATTTTACTATATAGAAGTACTTTATTCATTAATAAATATAAAATGATAAGGATAAAGATGATATCTTTTTGAGCAATTATGCTTTGTGACAGAAACTAGTTAGGTGCTTTTCATGAATTCTTAGTTAATTTTTATAACTGCCAGATGAGATAAGGACTATCTTTATATTTACTTAAAAATGTTAAATCTGAGACTTAAAAGGTTTTAAAAAATGTGTCAATGTCACATTCCTACTAAGTGAGTTTAGGTTTTTGTGGTTGCAAACCCTGTGGTCTCTGAACCACTCTTAGAATTGTTGTCTTTGACCATCTGCTCAGACCTACTCAGAGTTTTTGGCTGTGTCACTTAAGAATCTGCATCTTAACATCTGCACTGGAATTCATGTTTCTCACACAGGACAGGCTGAAAAAGAAAAGTAAATAATTAATGATGACTAGAATTTACTTCAAACAATATACTAATGGACAGGATTGTAGACATTTCAACAGTAGAATGGGATAAACTGCTCATTTTAGCAGAGAGTTGCCTGTTTTCAATCACACATAAAGAAGTAAAACCTTTTGACTGTGCTTTCATTGCACATGTATCTCTTCTGTTTCTGAACCAGTTCTCCATATTCTTCAATGTGTATTGAAGCACTGATACTTTTCTCTCTGTCAGCAATCTGAGTCAAATGAGATGTTGAAAGAAACAATAGCTGACGCTGTGAAAACCCACTTCATTCTCAGTTACACTGAATATTGACTTGGTTTACTTTAAGGAGCTTTATAGAAATCCTGCTTTTCAATGAATACATCACACAGAGAGTTTGTAGTTATAAATAGAGTTTCTCTAATATTAGCTTTCTTTTCCTATGTTTCAAACAGTTATTATAGGTGAAACAAATATGTTTATTTAAGGTCTTTGATATTTAAATGAAAGAATTTTTGTTCACTGTTTGGCATGAGAAACACACTTAGAAAACTGATCTATTGGGGGAAAATTAAAAGAAATTAAAATCTAAGATGATCAAAGTAGAATTAAACAGTGAGTATTGAAATATGGATGAAAGAAATGTTTAATGTGTCCAGGTTTTTAAATAGCTTCAGTGAAGTTGTTGAAATTTGGCTTATTGGAATTCTGAGAAAACATATATATTATGTAGTAATATTGGGCAATTTGTAGTAGGTTTAATATAAGTGACTTTTTTAAAAAGGTGAAAATCACACTTTAAAAACGATACAGAATTAAAAATCAAGAATGAGGTAAACATAATAATAATCTTGCTCACGTGATTCACACCTACAACAATGGGTTTATTTCTTACCTACTAACCCATGGCAACAACGAAGAGACTACCTCTTATTGACTAAAAAAGCTTTATCAAATTAAATGAAATTTTAAGATAAGACCAATTCTCTCAGACCCTATAGAGGCTTTCAGAATGGTCCAGCATTAAAACAAACAACAAACAAATATATTTTTACTTTATAAGAATAAGGATGATGTTCATTATAAAATATAAATAAAAATATAAGCAAAGAGATGAAAAATAAAAGTTACCAAGAGCCCACCAAACAGAAATGAATATAATTGTTTGGGGTATATTTATTATCAATCTCGATGTTTCCCCACCACCCTTCCAGGATTGGAATCATAGTGGTATAATGTTTAATAAATTTGTTCTTTGAATTCACATCTTTCCCAACCATATTATAACTTCCCATATCATAAAATAGTACTTTATAACTCTGTTTTTAAGGGCAATATTTTGTTTACCTATGAGGATTTTTTCTTTTCTTTTTCTTTTCTTTTTTTTTTGGAGACAGAGTTTCGCTCTTCTTGCCCAGGCTAGAGTGCAATGGCGCGATCTTGGCTCACTGCACCCTCCACTTCCTGAGTTCAAGAGATTCTCCTGCCTCAGCCTCTGGAGTAGCTGGGATTACAGGCATGTACCACCATGCCCGGCTAATTTTATATTTTTAGTAGATGTGGGGTTTCTCCATGTTGGTGAGGATGGTCTCGAATTCCCGACCTCAGGTCATCTGACCACCTTGGCCTCCCAAAGTGCTGAGATTACAGGCGTGAGTCACCGCGCCCAGACAAGGAGTTCAAAAATATAATAATGAAACAGGTTATTCTTGGACACAACAATCAATTATATAGAGGATACAATGCAGGCTGTGGAAACTGACCTCATGAACTCAAAATATGATTCAACCTCTTGCAAGCTGAATGACCTACTGTTTGATCTAATATCTCTGTACCTCAGCTTCTTTAACTGAAGTGTAGATAAAAATATTTGTGGTCTCATGGAGTTGATGTGAGTGAGATTTGGATGAGTTAATACCAATGACTGGAATGTAAAACTGCTCAAATAAATAATAGATGTTATGAAGGCAATAACTATGTAATACATTCTTAGTAGAATGTTCAAGTCAAAAATGCTGCATAAGTTTTAGAATATTTGATGCCTATGGAGAAATTGCCCAGATTCACCAAATTGAATACTCAGATAGAGATATTTCTATCTATATATCTAAGTATCTGCTATCTATCTATCAAATATCTGTCTAGCTAGCTAGCTAGTTAAACTATCTAATAAAATGGGTTATCTTTCTAGAGAGGGTCTCTTTCTAGAAAATTGAGGAGTTGAGGTTCAAATTTGACATGCAAATTGTGAAAACTTTTCTCTGAAGTTGGTAAACTACTATCCCAGGCACAAAATTCAGCTAAGTTTCTAAGGAACTTTTTCATGAATTACTTGTAATTTGTCTATAGCTACCATAGCTTTGCTATGATAAGCAACACATGCTATTTCAGTCCTTGGATAGTCGCTTTTCTTCTTCACACCCATGCTAAGTAGCACATGTTAGTATAACTTTATGAAGTCTATCCCAATTTAAAATGTACAATTAGCATATAGATATTGTCTTAATTTGAATATTTAATATATTTATAAGTTAAACACTTTAACTTGGAACTGTTTTCGTTTTTTAGAGATGTTTCTACTAGATGCGTGTTTTCATTTGTTACTAATATTTTCAACCTATCGCTGCAAGATATTTTACATCTTTTTTCATACTTTGTTACTCTACTGATCTTGACTTTATTCTCTTTCGTTTCCTTCTCATGTGATTTGTGGATGGTATAAATGTGTGCTTTCTTGTATGTTTATATCTGTGTGTGCAGTCAAATCTATTGGTCTGTAAATTTATAAGCCTTTTTGATCTATGGTTGATAAAAGAGTAATGATTCTTATTTAATTTGGCAGGTATAAATTATTATTGTGATTTGGAGATTCAAAACCATTAATATCTTCTGACACACTTTTGATTTGCAGCCTTCTAAATAAACTCCATAATTTCCACAGTAGCTATATAATTAACGAATATCACACATCAAATAAATGACATCCATTTTCCTACATAATTTGCATGCATTCTTTAACTTATAAGAAATAGGTGTTGTATTATTCCATATTTGCCAAATTAGAAAATTATATATACATTTTAAGTAGTGATCCAATTTATAGATCTAGAAATGGCAGAGCTGAGTCTTCCTGCTCTCTTAGCCACTGTTGTAGATGACCTCTTCCACACTATAGCACATGGACATATTGGAACACTGACAAAGAGGTAGAAAGTGAAGTTTAAAGAGTGTACACACCAGAACTACAGAGCTGGAAGAAATCTTTCAGATTATATGGCCCAAGTGCTTTACTTTTTCTGTTAGGAGACTTAGGTAGGGGCCAAAGTGGTTATCTATCTTATCTAACATATCAACTAGGTAATTTCAAGAAATTAATGAAGCTCATTTTATGTAGAGTATGTTTGATTTACATCTTTGGGTATGGAATTAAAGCATCAGAATCCATTCAAATCATTTCTGTGTTTAGCATGACAATATATAGTTTTATTCTTTATATATATGTGTACATTTTAAGAAATTAATATTTTCTCAGTATTTTTTCAGAACTCTTCATTATGGGCACCTTTAAGATGAAAACAAACTGATATCTAAGATGATATTAGCTTTACTAAGCATAAGAAATTATAAGGAAATTTTAATTGTTATTTATACTTAGTTATGCCTATACTATATGGTGTAGAAAATATTTACACTCTCCTTTTTTCCCTCTGGCATTAGATTTGAAAATAATGCAGAGATTTTTCTCAGTGAAACCCTATTCCAGATAGCTTAGTGCATGCACGTGTATTTGGAGGTTTACTTTTCCTCCTTGGAAACTTATACCATAGCTGTCAGCAGAACCTACTGGAGGCTTGAACAATAATCACTTTTCAGAGCTGAAGGCAGAAAGAAAATTTCGGGAAGATATTCACTTGAACCATAGTTATAATTTTTAGGTACATTTGGCTCTCATGTTAAGTGAATACATTTATAAGTAAACCAAAACTATATGTTCAGTAGCAGGGCAGAAAAACAATTAAATAAAGAACCCATAAGTAGAATGAAACATTTCTTCCTGTCCAAGATGGAAAACAGCCTTCACTTTCCACCACTTTCAGCTTTTCTCTGGTTACGTCTCACTCCACCTAGCGTGTCATCTCAAGTTTTATTTTCCTGGCATTAGCATTGTGCAATGATAAGGAGAAAATTATGAACTGGAGAAACAAAGATTTACTTCCTTATACAAAAATGCCCTCCAACTCTGAAGGAAATTATAAACCTAAATACTACATTTTAATTAGTCTCCTCAAATATATTTTTAAATTTAATTTGATGTCTCTTGAGTAAACACGAAGTTGGGAGTAAGAATGATACATGGAAAAAGTAACTGTCAGAATAAATAGCCTCACATTTATGATCCCCATGAATTTAATTCTCATAGGATCTTATTCTTTTGTTAATGAGTATGAACAGTATTTTTTTTTCAGTTTTGGAGAAAACTCAAAATATATATTAGCCAGTTTATTTTGATACACTGTCCTCCTTATATTTGGTTTGATTTCTTTGGCTACAGACTTCACACTTGTTTTGCTCATTCATGTCACAACATCACCCATCTTATCCCCATAAATCTATATGTTGGCTTGACCACTTTTTTCTGTCATACCCTCATTGAAGCTTTACTTAAAAGATCTCCATGAACTTGTAAAAACTGATGCTCTTTTATGAGCCTGGGGTAGTATGAGTTTCTAGTATCCAGGCAAATCTATGCTAATTCTCATTTACTATCACTTATTGAATGTTTATATCTACATTAAGCACTGTGCTATGTGTTAGAATATTAAGAATAGACACTGTCTCTGTGGTTGGGACCCCAATCTCCTTAGTGTTTTTTAGTTACCTTTCTTAACATGTAAGAAGAATGAGAAGTCATAGGAGCTCTTCAGAGGAGATGGCTATTTCTACAGAAAAAAGTTAAGCTTTAAGGTTGTATAAGGAAAGCCAAAACAAAGAGAAGAAGAAGAAGAAGAAGAAGGAAAAGAAGGAGAAGAAGGAGAAGGAAGGAGAAAGAAGGAGAAGGAAGGAGAAGGAAGGAGAAGGAAGGAGAAGGAAGGAGAAGGAAGGAGAAAGAAGAAAGAGAAGAAGGAAGCACCAAATACAGTGAGGGGAAGCTATGTGCTCTATGTACATCTGTGATCCAGTGATTAGAGACGTTTCTGACAAGAGTAGGTGCTCAAAAAGTATTATGTTGTGTTGGCTGTGCCAATAGTACTGATTCAGATTGTGTAGGAACTCAGAACAAATAAAAAATATTGGCTGGGCAAGGTGGCTAATGCTTATAATCCAAACACTTTGAAAGGCCAAGATAAGAGCATTGTTAAACCAAGAGTTTGAGATTATCATGGGCAAAATGGCAAGACCTCATCTCTAAGAAAAACAAAATAAATAGCCAGAGGTGGTGGTGTGTGCCTTGTTCCCACCTACTGGAGAGGCTGAGGCAGGAACATTTCTTCAGCCCAGGAAATCAAGGCTGCAGGGAGCTAAGTTTGGACTACTACCCTCTGGCTGGGGCAGCAGAGTGAGAGCCTGGTTCACTGGATCAGTCAAGAAACACATGTTTGAGGATATATAATTTAAAATGAAGATAGAGCACATAGATAAGCTGAGATAGGCAAAAAGATATTTAATGAAGAATTTAGAGTTTATTATAAGCACAAATGGCAGTTGACTCATGAGAACCTAACTGCTTTAACCATTTTATTATTACACTTATTTAAAGACAATAAAAACATGCATTTACCTGTATTACAAGCATTCTGAGATAAATTATTTTATCGTATTAATTCAACCAATAAGAAGAAGGACTCAAGCTTGTATAAAGCTAGGAGGAAATTTAAAAGGTACACTGTACTAAAGAAAGACAAGGGAGTTACAGATATTTTTAAAAATATAAATACTTTTTATTTTTATGGCAATTCTTCATCAAGAACACTTTTACTTCAAGCCAAGAGTAGGTATAGAAAAGTCTCCAGATAGTCACAGAAGTTCTTTTTTCCTCTTGTTTTTAAGTGAATGGATAAAGAGAAAAACTGAGAGGGAATTCAAGAAGTTAATATGCCAATCTGATAAATAGGCATTATGCCAAAACAGCACTTTGTGTCAACAACAGAAAAAGAACCTATAAATGCAAACAATGGGAACAGCTGAAGGCAAAGGAAGGTAGGAATTTTATTATAACCATGACATTGTTATTGGAGACGCAACAGCCATAGCTGATTATGCTTTTGTGCAATAAGTGGATGTGGTGGTTTAATTTGGAGTAAAAGCACAAAGTCAGCCTGAGGTTAGCAGAGTGGGTTTTAGGCTCCCTCCCAAGCTCTAATATACTAAGAATAAATAGTTGTGTGCTGACTAAATGGGAGAGGCAGCAATGATCACGTCTTTAAATAGACAGGAAAAAAATATGTTTTTGAGATCACCTTCCCGTGGAGAAAACAATTATTATGGGGGAGTGTCGATCTAAAATTACAATTCAGGATTGCTTTTATGCAAAAACTGTGAAAAAGGGAAAATTTGTTTTCAAAGTGTCCAGCCTCCTCTGTACAATTCTATTTGCCCCTTAGTGCTATACACTTGAATGGAAAATAACATTTTGTCACAGACAATTTGATACAGTCAATACGAGATACCTGTTAGATGCAAAGGATGACTCCAGATTGAACAAAGCAAGTACAAACTCAAAATACATCCACATCCTACCCCGAGCTTCTGCCTCATCCCATATTTCAGCTTCTTCCTATTCCATCCTTATGAGGAGAGACCACAGTGTGATAATGGTTTCTACTTTTTGCATAAGTTTTACAAACCTGCAAATATATGTGAAAGTACAAGGGGATATGTGCAAGTGACTATTTTTATTATTTTAGTCAAAAAACACCTCACATTTGAAGATCTTTCACACAGGCTAGATATCTGAGAAGAAATGAATAGCAGCATTTAACTATTGTAATATCTTTTTTTAAACAATGAATCCTGCCCTAAAGCATTTGTTGTGTATATTGGAGGGCTTATAGCTTTTATACAACAAAAGTGGTTATAACTTAACAGAAACATCAGGAACCCAATAGAGAAGAGAAATCAAATATGCAGACTTCAGTTTCTAAAAAAAGATAAATGAAGCCTTATGGGCAACAAAAATACAACATTCAAAGTCAAGCAAAATTTTAAACATGAGATTATTTAATATTAGATTTTCAGTTATAGAAGAATCTTCAATATTCAAGAATGGTGATAGTTTTCATGCATTTTGGACCAGGCTAGAACGTTTATATTACCATATTAAATTATAGACACTTAACTTTAAGTGTGGTAATGTTTAGCTCGGGAATTCTGATGAAGTAAAACAAAGGTGCCATGTCTACAAAGCATGGCACATAAATGACTATGCAATGCTATGGGAATTCTTAGACTGAAAGAGGCAAGTATCATGGAGGATATTGTATCATTCACTGAAGGTCTATTATTTGGAAGAGTGCTCTGAATCCTTCTGGAGTACAGGGCTGGAATGCGCATATACACACTGACATGGAGGCCAAACTCTACTCTTAATAACTCAGGTATGATTAAATTCATAATTTTTATGGACTTGATTGGTTTTAGCTCATTTGAAGTATTTTTTGTCTTTGTACCTATATATATAATTTAAAAACCGTCACGTATTATTACATTTTTGAAGATATAAACTGTCTTTAAATTAAATTTGAAAAAATAAAGTATAATTTAATTTTGTAATTTTTCTTCTTTATAGCACAATTCTCATTAACTTCTATGATTATTTACATTAATAATTCATTATGTAGTAATAATCCTTACACTCCTATAAAAACACATTAGTCTTTATATTTTCTTGTGTAGCCTAGTTCTATGTAGATTATGATTGAATATTTTGTATATTAATACCAAATATCATTGAAGATCAGAGGGAGCAAATATATTTTTATGCAATATTCCTGTCAGAACAGTGAGAGAAACAAAAATGGTTTAGTATAGTTGTAACCACACCCAGCAAACCAATGCCACATTCAGGACCAGAGGCTGTTTTTTTTTTTTTTTTTTTTTTTTTTTTTTTAATGTTTCTTTTGAGCTGTGATTTTTTTTTTATTGTACTTTAGATTCTGGGGTACATGTGCAGATCATGCAAGATTGTTGCATCGGTACATTTATGGTAAGTCGGTTTGTTGCCTCCATCCCCCCATCACCCATACTTGACTTCATGAGCTTTTCCTTTGCATTCTCATCATAGCAGGAATAGCAAGTGCTATGCCATTCATCCTTATTCTGTTAGGAGGCTGACATCTCACTTTTGTGACAAAGTGAGATAAATGAAAAGCAGAACCCATGAACATATTGTCCTGCTTCTTAACAAAATGACAATATCATATCTTTTGCTTATTACTCACATTGTGCCATACAAATCGTTCACATTTTGACTAGGCAAACATAGAGTTCTAATTTTTTTGTTGTTTTAATTACAAGCAAAAAGGCTAAATCAAAATGACTTATGAAGGGGTGGTCGAAGCCCCATTTCAATTAGGGAGTTTGGCATTTAGATAAGATTTCACTTGCCAATACCCTTCTTTCTCTGTTAGTATATGTAAAAAAGAAAACAACAAAACATACATTTCTTCTCCTTTTCCTTTTAAGCCAACTAACAGTATTCAAGTATTTATTGATCACCAACTAATGACCAAATGGTGGAGATAATTAAAGCACGATAAGCCATGCTCTCTGTTCACAGTGGGCGAACGTGAAAAAATTTACCATATATTCCTGGGAATTTTTCCTTTTTTGTGAAGAGAAAAATCTGTATAGTTAAATAACAAAACTCATCTATACTTTAATTCAACATGTACATAAAAAAACTGGAGCTAAAAATCAAAAGATCGAGAATCAAGTTAGATTCTGCAAAAGTGTGTGAGGAAACCACTTCATCACACCAAATTCACAGCTTTACTTTCAGAATGAAGTATATAGTTCTCTTTCTAATAAAGTTTGAACATCAAATAAGATACGTACAATGCCAACTTAAAAATATATATGTGTTCATGTGTCCTTATAGTAGGGACATGGATGAACCTGGAAACCATCATTCTCAGCAAACTGACACAAGAACACAAAATCAAACACCGCATGTTCTCACTCATAGGCAGGTGTTGAACAACGAGAACACATGGACACAGGGAGGGGAGCACTACACACTGGGGTCTGTTGGGGGGAAATAGGGGAGGGGACAGTGGGGGGTGGGGAGTTGGGGAGAGATAGCATGGGGAGAAATGCCAGATATAGGTGAAGGGGAGGAAGGCAGCAAATCACACCGCCACGTATGCACCTATGCAACAATCTTGCATGTTCTTCACATGTACCCCAAAGCCTAAACTGCAATAAAAATAAAAATAAAATTAAAAAATATATATATATGTGTTATATAAATGTCTGTTATATATGTATTTTCTATACACATACAGACTTTTTACCATGTTATAAATATAATATAGTATGTGAATTTTGGTTCAATTAATAATTATTGCAGGCTTCCCAAGTACTACTAAAGCACTGTACCAACTCATTATCCAGTTATTTAACCCTCTGACTCTCTGAACAAGAATTGGAGCACATATTACCTCATTATGGATAAGGAAACTTGTAGGTCAGAGATGTAAGATTATTTGTCAAAAGCTAATAAGAGCTACAACTAAATAATGTTAGCAGATTATCAATCCAGTACACTTCGTGTACATACACTGTCCAAGCATTTGCTCACATACCTCTGAGCAAATATAAAACACAACTTTTACTATAAAAGAGTTTCAATTCTACTTAAAGAGAAAACTTAGAAAAAAAATAATGAAAATATTTTTTCAAGAATCCAAGGCATTTTGCCATATTTTTGCTGAAGTAGAAATAAAAGATACAGAAGTTCTAAGGAAGAAGAGATTTCTGGGGGCTGAAGAGGTCAGAGAAAACAGTAAAAGCTGTGATTCAAAAATTTAATAGTATTTTTAATAGCAAAATGGGGGCTAAGAAAAAACAGTTCAGGCAGAGGTAATGGCAGGAATAAGGATTCCTAAAGACTGTGAGAAGAGGAAAATTTTAAATAGATACGTTAGTATAAAATATAAATACTTTTGCCTGTAATCCCAGCACTTTGGGAGGCCGAGGCGGGTGGATCACGAGATCAAGAAATCGATACCATCCTGGTCAACATGGTGAAACCTCGTCTCTACTAAAAATACGAAAAATTAGCTGGGCACGGTGGCGCGTGCCTGTAATCCCAGCTACTCAGGAGGCTGAGGCAGGAGAATTGCCTGAACCCAAGAGGCGGAGGTTGCGGTGAGCCGAGATCGCGCCATTGCACTCCAGCCTGGATAACAAGAGCGAAACTCCGTCTCAAAAATAAATAAATAAATAAATAAATAATAATAAAATATATATATATATACTTTTTTCACATGCTTCGTCAAGTATAACAATGGAAAGGAAATTGCAAAAGTGCACTTTAAAACTACTTTCAAGTCGAAAAACTTCAGTTATAATGAATTTCCAAAGTATATACTTTGTAAAATTGGAATAAAATAAAAATATTAGATTGGTTGAAAAGTAATTGTGGTTTTGCTATTGAAAGTAATGGCAACAAACTTACAGTCATTCACTTTTCCTGTTTGCTTTACATGTGATATACACACACATTTAAATATTTCAAGAGACATTTTCTTAATAAGTTCAGGATTATAATTAAAGAAAACATTCGTTATTGCCAGTGAATTATTTTCTCACTTCAATCAGTCAGTTTGAACATTTATTCCAATTCAAAGATCTTACAAATACAGCATTGCCTTTAATAATGCTATGGGCCTTGCAGACTGACGTGCTTTATGTAAACACAGCTAAACACATATCTTGTGTTGTATTCATTATTACAAGTTAGTAACAGGAAACAGCAGAAGACATAGTAATTAGGGGAAGGGTTAAAAATAAAAACAGTCGATTTTTATTATTATTTAAATTCTAAGCATACATTGAGATCAATAATTAGGTCAATTTTAGAATATTTACTTTTCAAATTTGCATGAAACTTTCAATCTTAATTTCTCTCTATTTTTTGTCTAGAATTTGTAGGTTTAAAAATCAGAAGCCCATCACTTCCTATGAATTAGGACTCATATAGATCATTAACAGTTACACTAAAGCTTAGTTTACTTATCTGTGCAATGTGTTGAATAATATTCAACTTGTATCTCACATAGTATCCTCAGGCACTGCTAATTCATGCTAATAATATGCTTTGAGATTCAAAGGTGAAAGTATTATATAGACATATATAAAAATCCTAATATGAAAATTTTAGTTTTCTATATTCTTAACTAAACAAAAAATAACAATAAAAAACAACAGACAAGTTTACCAGAAAAGTGTTGTCAGTCCAAATGGCCTGGATTTCTGGGCAATAAATCAAAGCACTTCGATCTATATAGATATAGATAAATATAGGTATATATATAGATAGATATATAGAAAGATGTATATGTTTATGTAACATAGCATATACAATTATAAATATATAATAGAAAATAAAATTTACTTAAAGTGAATGAATGAGGAATGTACACTTAGGAATATTTATGTTTTATTCACTCTGAATTTCTTTATCTTTACATTTCATTTTTAAGAAAAAGAGGTCCCAGTCTCAGTTAACCACTGAAAAGATGCTGATTCCAAGTTTCAAAAAATGCAATTCTGTAGAAAGTTTATTGTAAATATAAAAACAGCAAATAGCATTAAAACTATTTTCATCATAAATGGATAAAGATGTGAGTCTTGAAATCTAGCTGTTAAAAAGACTTTGTGTCACAAATAATTCACTTATGTATACCTGTTTTTTAAAAATGGGATCCTTGAAATAAACTTAGGATCTATTTTAGCTTTGTTAGGCTACTCTGACCACTAAAATGATAGTATTTAAAATACTACTACTAGTTCTGAGACAGGGAAGTATAAGAATGCAAATAGAAAACTGATCATATTTGAAGCAAAGCAAAAATGATGTTCGTATTTTGAAACTTAATTTCTAAATAAAGTGTTATGTTCAATTTCATATAAAGGACCAAATAATAGATGGTAGAGTGATTTAAGGCATTCTTAAGTAAATGAATATTTATGTCCTATTCACTCTCAAACATTGCTATATGTGTACTTAAGAGCATTTCAATCTTGATATAAAAATAAAATAGTGTAACTTTTATTATGTTACTTTTTGTTTTATTCTGCTATTTTTCATTATTTAGATGTAATATGTATGTCATATATTAACATAATAATACAAGTATATAACTTATAAATAAATAATTAAGCATTTATTGAGCTACAAGTTAATTTTTTTAACTGGTAAAGTAATAAAGTTAAGGGATTCCTACTCTGGAAAATCTCTCTTATACCCCACCCAGGACACAGAAAATTTAAGGGAATTCTAAAAATATTTTTGTTGTATAACAATTAAACTGAATTTAATAAAAGTAATAGATGCATCATTTACCCCTATAGAGAAAAAAGAAGAGATCCACATTTCATTAATTTTAATTTTAAAGATGGAATCGTAAATGTCTTGATACAGATATATGCAAGCATATCCTCGGAGCCGGGAGAAAGTTAATTAAAATTATGTTAGATTTCTCTGATTATTTTTCTTTCTTTTTCTAAAATAAAAGTCAAAAAGATTTTAAAAATTAATATTAGATCAATCTCATCTTTTAAAAATGACTTACTTATGTCAATATAATTTCTAATGATCAAAGAAAAAGCAGGATAATGCTTACGATTCCTTTACGCATTTAGAAACCTTTTTAAAGTTTAAAATTATGGAAAAATGTTCCTAATCTTTATTTTCTTAGTTCTCTTGATTGATTCCTTTTTAAAATCCGTTTTTCTGTATGTATGTCTTTTTGAGGTAGAGAGTATAGTTCTTTTTTTTTAACTTTTATTTAAGTTTAGGATTACAAGTCAAGGTTTGTTACATAGGTAAACTTGTGTCATGGGTTTTGCTATTTGCTTACCCACGTATTAAGCCTAGTATCCATTAGTTGTTTTTCCTGATCCTCCTCCTCCTCCTACCCTCCACTCTCTGATAGGCCCCAGTGTGTATTGTTCCTCTCTATGTGTGCAGGTGTTCTCATCATTTAGCTCCTACTTATAAGTGACAATATGCAGTATTTTGTTTTCTGTTCCTGTGTTAGTTTGCTGAGGATAATGGCCTTCAGCTCCATCCATGTCCCTGTATTTGTAAATTAATTTTGCCAACATTCTCACACTTGAAAAAAAGAACTACTTTCTAGCACATAAACTAGAAAATCGTTCAATTGGAGTCCTGAAAAAAGTTAAATTAAATTTTTCCTGATTTATTTCCTGATCAGATTCACTATATGTAGCTTAGTATCTCAGTTATAAATGTTTTTATTTTCATTTTTTTGTGTACAGTTTGTGAACTGGTATTTATTAGATAGATATTTTAAGCAAATGCCTTATATTAAGCATTAGGATTAGCTACCCTGTTTTACTGTTGGGAAAATGGCGCTGTAATCCCCCCCAAAATACTGCTGACATATACATTGGTATGGTCTTTATTACCTTAAAATATTTGAAGGATAGACTTTCTAGAAAAGCATAGAAATTTTCAGATATATTTTATTTCATAAATATTATTTCATTTGAGGTAAATAAAACACCACTCAAACTAAATGTACCTTTTCTGAGATAGAATAAAATTACAGAAATTATTGTAGGGATAAAGTATGGTTTCATATTTTAGGATACACTTTATGTTGAAAGATGCATATTTATTCCTTGACCCAACCATGACTTTAGGGCAGGAGCCTGTCTGCCAGTGGACACTGAGAAGTAAAGTCCTATAATTGTCACTAGGGTTGCGTTTACACTTCTCCTCCTAAGGAAAAAAAAACAATTAAAAAAAAAAAAGCTTTGTAAAAGACCTAACTAATACTATTTCCGGATAATTTACATTACGTACAAATAGTGAAAATTCAGTATAAGAACAGATTATGATCATCAATACATTTTTTACATTATTCTATTTTTTCCCCATGCCATAAGTATCAGAATACCAAGTAATTAGCTTTCTGAAGAGCTACAAAACTGTGTGGCATTCAATAGAGAGTTTAATGTTAGGGTTAATTTACTGCTCAGAGTTCACAGTTCAGACTAATTTTAGATAAGAAACTAGAATTTTCCTCCATGCAGTAAGTTCAACAGGATTATAGCAATCACTTACACTTCTAAGATGTCCTTAAAGAAACTGCCTTGAAGATCAGTCGGCAATACCTCATATAACTAGGTAGATCTTTGCTCCTAGAGTTTGCATTTCCTATTATTACTGTTGTGACAGAGTCAATGTTTTACCACTTAGTTCTCGTCTATCATGCTTCCTTAGCCAAATTAGCAATGACACTTTTGAACAACAATCTTAAGCATAAGTCTCACTTTGGTTCTTTTGAAAAAACCTATTAATATAGATTCTTCCAATATATCCAAATACTACTTTTTTTCCTGAATTCAGCAAAGTTTCTAATTTTTTATTGTGTCATTTTTCATTAGTTTCTAGTTTTTGTCTATTGTGCCAGTTCAGTTTCATACTTCGAAATAAGAATTAGAAGTACACCACCTATCCATTCATTTGTTTAATTAAGAATTCTTGGCCGGGCGCGGTGGCTCAAGCCTGTAATCCCAGCACTTTGGGAGGCCGAGGCGGGTGGATCACGAGGTCAAGAGATCGAGACCATCCTGGTCAACATGGTGAAACCCCGTCTCTACTAATACAAAAAATTAGCTGGGCACGGTGGCGCGTGCCTGTAATCCCAGCTACTCAGGGGGCTGAGGCAGGAGAATTGCCTGAACCCAGGAGGCGGAGATTGCGGTGAGCCGAGATCGCGCCATTGCGCTCCAGCCTGGGTATCAAGAGCGAAACTCCGTCTCAAAAAAAAAAAAAAAAAAGAATTCTTTAAGCACCTGCTCTGTACATTACATTGCACAAGACCAAGACCAAGGAAAACATAGAATATCCTAGTAATAAATAACCTCACTGGCAACCATTTAAAAATCTAGTTAAGAGTTAAGACATACATGAATAAACAATTTGTAATCTAAATATGATAATTTGTATGTCAAGTATCTGATCATAAATGTAATCAATATATGTGAAAATTCAAGTATTTAAATAGCTGAAAGAGCTGTGAAGAATATCCTATAGAAAATTTTAATATAATTAAGCCCATTTATTTTATAATTTCAGATACTCAATAAATGTTTATTAATTGGAATTTAATTCCAATCTCTGCTGCCTTAATTGTCTAGGGATTGCAGAGTACCCTATTTTCTTCCATTATGTTTCAGGAACACAGGGCAAATTACACATGCCTGACAATTGAATATGCTGAAAACAGCTTTGCTAATCAGATATGGCCGCAGTCCAAACACATTACTTGACATTTACCCTGCAGGTCTATAACTTTCAGCTTTCCCAGGTGAGTGACATTCAGGATGTAATTGGTCGTTGAATTTTTGAGCTTGTATTGTTGTAAAATGTTGCTCTGTGAAAAGAATAACATAGAAATAAATTTATTTTGCAAGTTCCATTTTAAGTGATATTAGATGAAAAATAAATAAAAATGTTGTATTTCTAAGTTTGCAGGGCACCTTAGCTTTGCATTTCTACACTTAAATCTGCAAATGAGGCTGTTTGAAACTCTGTAGTATCCTTCTTTCCATTAGAAATGTGCCCAAAGGCTGCCAAGTGATTGGAACATAGTAATAAATAATAAATGCTTCTATTGACTATGGTTAATGCAGACTTAGTTCTCCTTCAGGATATGGTAAAACATTCAATTATTAATTTTTAAACGACATTCAAGAAATAAACTGCTTTTGGTTTAATCAGTGAATCTGAAAAGACCTATTGTTAAAAGATTATATTATTTTCTAATATGTGTCTTGAATAACTTGTGATACCCTCCTACCTCTACATTTGGGATCTCCCAGAGGCCAGTAGTATCCATCTCAAAAACCAGATCTTCCACGTCCTTTGCAATGATTTTATCCTGTAAATTTAGGATTTTAGATATTGTAATGATTTTGATGTAATGGGTATATTTTTATATTGGGCATCTTTGCATTTCATATTGTCTGAAAATTGAATTCCTTTCTTCTCTAGAAATTTTAATAATAAAAAGTATCTAATTTGCTTATATTTGTGATTCCAGTTTGAATTGTAAGGTATCTTATATTTTAGATATTTTTGTATATTTACAAATAAGAAACAATTCATATTATGCTTAAATGGGACTGGAAAAACATTTATTTTATAATTACCATACATTTAAAAGATGCTGTTAAAGGCCTTATGACAATCACAAACACCACGCAATTCCCAGACTTAAGAACCTTGGCTGCATCTCCATTGCACACACAATACATTCTTTGCGATTTTCAGTATCTTATTTGCATTTTGTATGTTTCTGGGCTCATTTAGTATTAGCTTTCTGCACCTTACCCCAGAAAAAACAGCAACGATTGTTGTTTTACACACTGACCTCCTTTTTAGCCCTTCCTTCATTCTCCACATGCCAAAACACATTGCAGTTCTATTTCATAATAAAATGTTGCCCCTTACTCTGTTCCAGGCGGTGTTCTATGTGCTTTAAGTCTACGTCATTTATGTCCTCAGATAAACTGATGAAATAGCTATTATTCCCACCTTCATTTTATGGATGAGGAAACTGAGCCACAGTGAAGTTAAGTAATAGCTGGTGATATCCAACTAGTTAGCAGCAGAACTAATATTTGGACTCAAACAATAATCTTCTGGGATCTATACTCTTAGCTACTATACCACTTGTAACTACCAGATCTGAGGAATAGTCTTCTGACAAAGATTCCCAAACCTTTTTAGACAAAAATGACTTTACACTAGATTGTTTCTATTAATTGGGTTTCTTTGTTTCCTTTTATTATAATTGAAATTATGTTGTAATAATTAGCTTATGAGAAATAAACCAGTGAAATATTATTCATCTATTTCATAATCGGGCATTAAAGCAAAAATTAAAATTTGAAAGTCCTCCTTAGGACTCTTTCTACCCTTTGCTCACCCACAAATAGTCACTCTTTTAGCAATTTTTTTTTTCCAAATAAAGAAAATCCACAAACACTCCTTAAGTAAATGGAAATATAGAATAAAAACAAATGAAAGAGTGGTTAGAAAACATTATTCAGTAAAAAGATTCAAAACTGTATATTTTTGTCCTTTTATAATGAGAAAATTAATTATGGAAAAGTCACAAAATGAGAACTGAAATATTACTTTGACGTTGATCAATATTACAGTTTTGGCCATATTCACATGTAAATGTCTTCATTGTTCATTTATCTAGTACCTTTGTTTATATTTTGTACATCTTAGGTACAAAAGGTTTATCATCTATTTACCAAATTCTTTCTGAATTCTGGGAAATGGGATAAAATTCTTCTCCAGATTTACCCTAAATTCACTGAATGCTTATTTTCCTTTCTTCAAACTTGTATTTTTTTTTTTAACCAAAGCTGACTTGTAGACATTTAGATATCAGAGTGCTTGCTGATCATAGGCAGAATTTTAAAAAGTAGTAATATGTTATTATCTGGTTGAGATTATCTGGTTCAGATAGTGCTGAGAACAATAAAAATTCAGAAAGTATCAAAGAATAGAATTTGGAGGCATGTGGCACACAATAGTAAAACAACTAATTCTTACGGTCACCTAGAATTGAAGGGGACAATTCAAGTCCGAAAATCAAGTGGCCTGTGATTAAGACTTAAAAAAGTTTTTCATTTTAAACAATAGAAAACCATGACTGTTTGAAGAAGACAAGGAAATAAGAATTAGGGGCAGATTGGATATCTCTAATAATTACAGAGAACTAGAAAAAACAGAAGGATAAACCCAAATATCCACAATTTATTCTCGAGGCACAGACTGAATCCCAGGAACTTTCAATAACTCTGATCAAAGGGTTTCAATTCATGAAACCATAAAGTCAAAGTAACCAAAATCCACATGTAAAGTCTGAATTGATTCCTTGCCAAGTTGCAATGTTACTAGAATTTACAGTTTCACAAGATTTAAAAATAAAATTAAGAGATTATAGAGAGAAGCTAAGAATTGAAATGAGACTCCTGATAACTCACCTCCCAGTCCCCAGAGGTGATTGCCACCTGAACAGCTGGTTATTATTCAGGAATGATTCCTTGCATTAGGCGCAGTTTGTGCAATTAATTAATATAAGTGAACTACCTGTGAGGGAAAGCTAATTCTCCTTCCAGAAATCACTCTTTCTAACCTTTCTCTCCACCACTGCTCATTGCATCTATACATACAACTAGAATCAGTACATCTATATTCTGATTGGCAAATTAAAGTTAGCAGCAAGAGTAGACTGTTGACCTCACAAAAGTATTTCAAGACTTTTCTCTTTTACAGAAACAAAATTTAGGAAAATGTATGTGGGAGTGGAGTTTGGAAGTATAGACAAAGAGCACAGAAGATAATTGTAGATGATGGTAAACTATAGAAATGGTTGAATTCAACTGTCATCTTATATTTAAATGGACTAACACATTATTATTATCATGGGAATAATAATGATAGTTATAGCTCCCATTTGTTGAATACTTCTACAAGACACTATTTTAAAAAAAATGTGTTTTAAAATGTTTTTACATGTAGTAAAATTCACTTTGTGGTGTATAGGTCATTGAACTACAGCTAATGCATAGAATCATGTAACCACCACACAACGTATAGGTCAGTTCGAACATTCACCACCCAAATCCCTCATAATCCCGTTTGGTAGTCAGTCAATCCTCTCACTTCTGGCCCATGGCAGCCACCCATCAATTGTATAATTTTGCCTTTTCTGGAATGCCGTGTAAGTGAAATCACAGAATATTTGGCCTTTTTAGTCTGGCTTCTTTCAGTAGCATAATCAATTATGTTTTCACATCTATAAATATTTATTTTCTTTTTATTCTGTGTAGGATCCCATTCTATGAATTATCAGATGGAAAAAAAAAATCAGTTGAAAGACATTTGAATTGCTTCCAGTTTGAAGAAATTATTTAATATGAATAAAACTAAGAACAGTTGCATACAGGTTCTATGTACATAGTTTTTATTTCTCTCAATTAAATACTTAGGAATAGGATTTCTAAGTCATATAGTAAAAATATGAATAATTTATATTGACTTACAAAGTTTCGTAACTTTAGAGCTAAGAAACTGTGGAACTCTTTTCCTTTTAATGGAATTGTTGAAATAATTTGATGTAGGTCTACCATTTTATTAGTCATTTTGTTTTACCCTCATTTTTTTTTTTGTTCCTCTGCTCCACTTCTGTACCATATTTAAATTATTTAAATACTTCTGGTATCCATTTTATTTGATCTACTGGATTCAGACCATATCGTTTGTACTTTTTGTGATCATTATATTTAACTTTCTACTATTGACCCAAAATTTATGTTTATCCCTGCAAATAAAATATATAAATGTTACAACTGTATAACCCTTTAGCCTCCTCACATAATATTACAGTTGCCATATGCTCTACATTTACATACATCGATAATTCCACAAGACAATTTTTGCTTTTAACAGAATATATATTTCAAAAAATAAGAGCAAAAATATGATACATTGTGCTTACCTAGCTATTTGCCATTTCTGTTGCTGTTTGTTCCTGAAGTTCCAACTTTTCTCTGATCATTTCCCATCGCCTAAAGAATTGGATTAGTATTTCTTTCAGAGCAGGTCAGCTGTTGAGATATTACCCAAGATTTCACGTTTCAGAAAACATCCACATCATAACTAAAAGACAAATAATTCTTGGTTGCTTGTTCTTTTCTTTCAATTAGTGAATTACTTCATTGCTCTGATAGAAAACTGCAGTTATTCTAATAATTGTTCTTGTATATGTACGGTGCCATTTGTTTTCTTGATGCTTTTATTATTTTTAATCTGACTTTTTGGTAGTTTGTTTATGATGTGTCTGGGTGTAGTTTTATTTGAGTTTATTCTGTTTTAGGTTTTCTCCTTCTTAAATATGTATTTTATTTATTTTTTCAAATTTAAGAAATTTTGAGCTAATACATCTTTAAATATTTTTCTGCAACAATTTCCTTCTTCTCTTCTCCAGAGACTCAAATAATAAAAATTTTAAACTTTTTGATATTGTCCTACAACTTAGTTCTGATAGTCTCATTTTTATTCTTTTTTGTTTTTCCAACTTCTTCTACCTCTTCTTGAGATTAGATAATTTATATTCATCTATTTTCAAGCATACAGATGGCTTTCTCTGCCATCTCCATTCTGTTATTTAGCCTATTCAATAAATGTATTATTTTGGATATTATATCTTTTAGTTTAACAATTTTCATTATGGTCTTTCATTTTTTTTTAATAGTTATCTCTGCTGGAAACTCCTATCTTTCCAACAATTTCAAGAATATTTACATTTATCTTATGTTGATTGCTTAAAATAAACACTTTGAAGTCTTTGTGCAGGTTTGGCATTTGTTTATTGCATTTTCCTTTGATAATTGTCAAGAGCTGAGCTGAAGAGAACTGAGCTGCCAGGTATTTAGGTGGTCAGTTAAAGCAACAAGCCAAAATAACAGTAAAGCTTTTAATCACTCATTGATATAATACGAGCAAGAGGCTAAACAGGAAAAAGCACTGTAACCTCCAGTTTTCAATTTTTCCCCACAGAATAGTATTGTGTGAGGGTCAAGTCTGTCAGCATAAAAGTGGGGATTACTTCATTGCTGAAAGAAAGGCCTTTGATGGAAGGCATCTGAGTTAGACTGCAACTCCTTTCAGGGACTGAAGTCCACTGATTGTGTACCAAGTTTCTTATGGGAGAGCGGTTTTCCCCCATGAGGCCATCTAGGTAAATATTTTGTAATTGCCTAGATCTGGGCCTGAAAGATCAGCCATAGGATTCTGGCTTGTCAATCATTTGTATTATTTTCTTATGTGTGTGTTTTATTTTTTTTAATGTTGATTAATTTCAATTTGTATCTAGGACATACTTATTATGTTGCAAGCTTCTGATACTATTATAATCTTCTAAAGGCTGCAAGCCTCTGATACTATTATAATTGCCTAAAGGCTGTTAATCTTTTGTTTTGTGTTTGTTTTGTAGGGTTTCCAGGTATAAACATTTGTTTCAACACATAAGTGTTAGTGGAGAGTAGGGCCCTAGAGCTTATTTGCTTTAATGATTGACTCAAACCCTGATTCAACAATCACAAAATAATGATGAAGCTGAAGTTTCAGATATTACTTGACATAATATAGAAGAAGAAATGCAAGATATAAGAAAATATGGACATGGGAATAGATTTAATATGTATGGTCTTTTTCACAGAAGCTCCAATTTAGTTGAGGAGTATGTCTAGAAAACTCTGTTCATCAGGAATTGAGAATATATATCTGAGCTCCAGCTCAGATGAGTTCTCCAGTGAATTCTAAATTAAGGAAGATATTATACAGATTCTTTATAATCACTTCCAGAAGACAGAAGCAGAAGGAATACTTCCCAACACAATCTATTAGGTCAGCATTACCCTAACAGTGAAACCAGACAAAAATGTTGTAATAAAAGAAAACTACAGACCAATATCTCTCATAAACATAAATGAAAAATTTTCAACAGAATAACTAACCTAAACCAAACACGTATAAAAATAATTATGCAACATAACTAAATGGGATTTAATACAGATATTCAAGGTGTGTTCAACATTCAAAAATAAATTAATAAAATTCTTTACATCAACTGGCTAAAAGAAGAAAAACCACATGATCCTATTAATAGATGAAGATAAAGTATTTGAGAAGATCCAAAACCCATTCATAATATAACACAGTACCAGCCATACACAACAGACCCATAACTAGTATCATATGGAATGGGAAAAACTATTCCAAGGAGCGTCTCCTGATTTCTTCTTTCCTAGAAGACCTGGCCTAAGAAAATTATCTGCATTTAATCCTAAGCTACTATCTTTTCATTGGCTAGATGATCATAGACTTTGAAAAGGCAATACTTAAGAACTGGTGTCAAGATTGTTTGGGAAAGAGGCACTTGAATTATCTGTAGCACAAAAATATAGGTGCTCTACAAATTACCATTAAAATGTCTAATAATTGAATAGACTCTTAGAAATCAGCCAGACAAACTGACAGATTATGAATTCATCCACCTTTTCTGTTTGTTCATTCACATATTCATTGTGAGTATTATTTAAGAGTTTTAATGTATCATGCACTATTTTAAGCACAGGAGATACAGAAAACAAATCAGGAAAAATATTGAAATTACAATTTAGCTAATACAAATAGATAATACAAAGAATAGACAATATTATGCCAGAAAATGGTATGTGCTATATCAGAGCAAGAGAATACAAATTAAAGGAACAGGTGATGTTTTAGACTAAGCAGAAGGAAGCAGAGTCTGTATACTTTGTAAATTTAATGTCAGAACAGAAGACATACCGGACCTCAAAAACATGTTCTCTTTCTATGATGTGACCACCTTTTCTTTAGTAGAAATTAGTCATGATATCAATATAGCACTATAACTCAGGGGAACAGCATGTTCTCTACAGCAGCTGATTACAATGAAACCTTTTCTGTTCTGGAGTGGGCAGTGATGTTTCTAATTAAAATACATATTTCATTGGGATTTGTTTTTGCTTGTCATGTTTACGTTTTACTAAAGAATTATTGAAAGCCTCTTTGGACTTATTAAATGCCTTTAATTATGAAATAATATTCCACCCACATTGCTTTACATTCAAGAACTCATTTCAGAGCAAATTAAATGATTTTCCAAGAGATTTTCTGATGTTATTATACATATATCCTCTTGCCCAAAAGTATTGTCATTTAAAAAGTAGGGGATGACTACGCATTCAAACCCTGCTCAGATTAGCGACCCATATGTGAAGCATTTTTTCCCAAAGCCAAAATACACATATCTTGTCTTTAAGATGTTAAAGTGGGATAGATCATTTAATTACTATAATTAGTAATCCATTCACAAGAGTGACATGAGTTTTTATATTTGTTGGAGGACAAAAATAAGGATTACTACTATACAAAGAGGGAAGGAAAGAGTGGGAATGAGAACCGAGAGTGCTTCTTTTATTAACAAACACATTGTGCTACTGTTAAGGACATTTTAACTACATACGTTGGGGCATTTGGGTACTCTCTGTATAGTTCAAGACCACAGATATAACTCTAAGGGCAGGTCACCAACAGCTGAGAGCCCATAGGAACCAAAAGGCAATGAATAACAGAGAAGAGAAAACATGTCAGTCATGCCGAATTACCACTAATAGAAGTGAAGTGACAACTGTATCTCATACTAGAATCTCTTCTCTGTTGTATTACATAGAGCAACACCTCTATCATAGAGACAGATGTAATACATGTATTGATTGCTGTAATATAGAAATATCTTCTATACCTGTCTATAGTCTATAATACATACTATATAAGTTTTATATATTTATATATTATATATAAGTGTGTGTGTGTATATGTATATTATATCTATCTACGTACAGAATTTTTTTTCTTTGCTTTGCTTTCTTTTTGTATATAGGAAATGAGAGAAAGAATAGCTATTACCCAAATATTTTGGGCTTGGAGAAGGATGTGGGATTAATAGCCCTTGAGGTGTACTTCGTATTGATTGAGGATAATTGAATTGTTACTGGAAGCACAGTCAGGGTAGTGAAATAATATGAAAAAAGATGTGTATTGACATTGAGAAGCTAAAGTTTGGATTACTCAGGCCATTTTGTTCTTTATGGCTTCCTAACATATAAGACATTTTTAGAGAGATGGGAGAATTTTTACCATATGAATGAATAAAATTTCCTTCCAATTGAAGAAACCATGACTACTAGATATTCACTTCCCCAGTCACCCCTTTTAACTTGGACATCCACAAATTACTTAGCCTCAGAGGCCTTTGCCTGTGACTTGTTTTCAGGATTTATGACATAGAAAAGCAAAAATCATGTACAATGCACTTAGAGCTAAAAGCTGTCATTAGTGGAAGTAGTAAAATCTAGTTTTCATGGGAAACAGTAGCATTCAATGTCCATTTCAATATCCTTGGTGCAAGCCATCTGGTGTTGAGGTCCAACAGTTGGTAGTTTGGTGGGTGATATGGGTCATATCTCTGTCTGGCTATCTTTCTTTTTCTCCTGCTGACCTTCTGAGCCTGTTTCTCCTTCATCCTAGAGATTCAGTCAACTACCCAAATTAAGATCAATAAATTATTCATTGCTTAATTAAATAAGAGTCAGATTTCATTGCTTACAAATAAGCACCAAACACGACTAGTATATAAGTAGACCTTCATTATATTTTAATCACTGTATATAGTATATTTTATTTGAGTCATGAGCACATATTTCCCATATCATGACACTATGTTGTTTCCTTTTAATTTTAATCAAGTTTTTTCTTATTATTTGTATGACTTTGTCATTTGTGTATACAATCTGCAATATATTCTCAGATGTTTTATATTAAATATTTATTTTTCATAAATCATTTTTATTCTGTTGCTGCCAGATGGTATTAACAGCACCATTGAGATTTTGGCTATTGAGGAAATGAACTTAACCATTTCTATGTTATTTAATCCACTAAAGGTTACTTGTGATGTTCTAATATTATTTTCAGAAGACAAGCACAGTGAATTGAATTATTCTAGTGTCATTAGACTTTTAACTTTTTGTACATTCCTCTGCTGTGTAATGTGTTTTTCCATTTTCTCCTTCTCAGTTTTCTGATATCTGAATTTGGTGTATGAAAAAATCACCATTACCAGCACACAAAGCTTGGTATTTAAGGAATCTTATTAACATAGTATCATGGACTAAATTTACTTTTGGAGATTATGACTTCCAGAATTCAAAGACACGTTTCCCTGTTATTATATTTTGTGGGAAATTATAAAATTACCCAGTTATGGCAAATGATATAAAAGGGTAGAGAGGTTAGAAATTGGAAAGAATACTTAGTTAACCTCACAAATCAATCTACTTGCTAAGGCCTATGTCTTGGAACTATGGAAAGAGAAGCTGGGGAGATTCACTGTTCGTAGTTGATTCTAGTTTCACAAAACAAACAGAAGAATGTTGGGTCCTGGTAGGGTTTTCTTATCCTAGCTCTATTGGTCTTATAATTAGTACTAATTTCGCCAACATTCTACATCTGTTAGATTATTCTTAAAAATAAAAACAATATTGTGACTTTTCTCTAAATAACTGGTTCTCCTGAATCTGAGAGCATTTAATAGAATAAATTTGGCAATAGTAACCTGGATTATATATCAGATAAATTGAATATTCCCTGAACAAATGAAAATAAGTTGTTTATATTAAGACCAATAATGTTAAAATTGCATATATAAAATTCTTTGGATATTACATTAAAAAGGTACAGCACTTCAGCTAAGGATTCATTAGGCAAATTGATCTTTTATTAAAATCAGCTAGCTATATTGCCTGCACATTAATTATAAATTTAAGGAGACACTAAGTATCTATTACAACAATCCAACAATGTATTAGTATTATTTTTATAAAATAATATGTTTATCTATGATGTCTATTCTGAAAGAGAAAAACTACCTAGAATGAAATAAAGCCTTATTGCAGAGTTAGGAGACTGCTGGTTAGATATTTTGATTACTTATTTCCTTACTGATGCTCATTTGTATGCTTTTTTTCTGACTGGCGTTAGTTTGGGAAAACACCAAGATGCTGGTAATTAGAAGAGCCAATAATATAGTGGCTTAAAAAATTCGTTTCTTTTTCATCTGTCATTCCTGGCAGCTTTGCTCAGTGTGTTCGTTCAGGGACCCAGGCTGCTTCCGTCCTTTTGTTCCTCTATTTCCTAGGGCAGGGGTCTGGAAACTTATGCCTGTAAAAGAACAGAGTGTATATACTTTAGGCTTCCCAGAGGTACTGTCTTTGTTGTAGCTGTTCAAAATAGCCACTGTGATGGGAAAGTAGTCTCCGACTCCATGTCATGAGTGAGCATGGCTGTATTCCAATAAAATTTTTAACAACAGGCAGAGGGAAGGATTTAGCCTGTGGCTTTCAGTTTTCCAACTGCGGTATTAGGACACTGTTGTTATAAGAACGGTTGAAGCTGGGTCACTACCATGTCTGCTTTCTCTGGCAGAAAAGAGAAAGTAAGTATGAAATTAACACCAGTTTTCTATCACCCAACAATAAAAATGGCAGATACCACTTTGGCTGACATTCAAATTAAAGAAAAACAAAAAAAAAGAATTGTCTACCATTTCTAATTATATGGAAGACTGAAAGAGATAGTTTGGCTGGACAATAGTGTACCTAGATACAGTTTCTTCTTTTTTTCTTTTGCTTGAAAGAAAAAAAAAAAAAAGAATTTGGGTAAAAAACAATTTCTGCCACATTGACAGAGAATTGGTGAGAAAAAAGTGGAAAACTAATATAGCAATATTCTAGCACATTTTAGTCATGCAACAGAGAAAGGTTATCAACCTCCTAAATATATAAATGTAAATAAAATGAAATTAGATTTAAGCTATTCCTTATCACTGTAATATTTTACATGCTGAATAAATTAGCTATGAGTTGCAATGCTTAACAAATATTACTCATATCATAAAATTAGTATTTTTAAGCTCTCAGCTCATTTTTTTCCTTTTAGCTTGCATGCCTAACACATTCTGAAACAGGATCTATAATTCACAGCCTGCAGAAATTGATAAATATATCTATGTAGTTTGGTGAAGAATATATGCTGTTTGAAGCAGCTGAATGAAAATTAGGTTGATGACGCTCTCCAGCTGTCAGTAGTTCATTAGAGAATGTCAGACTGGCTGCAAATATGTCAATATTTTATTAAACACTTTTCTGAAATGCATATATTCTAATTTTATTTCCACACTTTTTTAATCTAAAAGATAATTTTCAGAAAGAATGTATTGAAATTACCAAAAGTTAGCTAACCATGTCTATTTAATCTCATACACAAGATTAAAACACCAAGACTGTATAATCATATAGAAATAAAATAAACTATTTGTGTTTTTATTCTTCATACATGGCCTAAAGTGTTAGCAGTTGAGTAATCATTGGTTCCAAGACTATATGCTCCAATTACTTCACATGGTTTTATTCATATAAAATTCATTAATTTAAATGCTAATAATAATAACAGTTACTCACAGTTGTCAAATGACATTCTATAAGGACACAGATTTGGGTTGTAGTAGTGAACATTTATTTGGGTTCACACAGATTTTCATTCTTACTCTCTGTTTCATGTCGGATTTTCCCTCCTTCAGTTATCCATGCATTGACTGACACCTTACAGCTTTTCTCACATTTTAATCTCTATAAAATTCAATTTTCTGTTGAGATATTTGTTGAACTATTACTAAATTTTGATACTGTCAGTATAATATTCAAACTTACATGTTTTTTTCCCTAAAAATTTTTATATATTGATATGAATTGTCAGTACATGATGGGTTTTAAATCAATTTTTGCTTATCAGCCTTGACTCTACTACAATGATGACATTCTCTAGAGCAATAAACATAACTAAGATAATAGGCTATTAAATAAAATGAGTCTTTGTGGGAAGGAGAAAAATCTTGTTCTTATGTATATTTTAAAGGGATAATTTAAGCAATTATGCACCTGAAATTGTGTAATGACACACTTTTGTAAAAGGTCCTAACGTATCTCCCATGCTCCTTTTTAGGATGTGTGTTAAGTTCTGCATTAACATACCGGAGGTTTAGTAGTTCCTGATTTAATTACTCTCATTTCTTAATCATAGTACCCTTGAGCACAACAAAACTATTAACAATAATACCATGGAGAAATAGTAAGAATATGCAATAAGCCAATTAAAATGATGAATTTTACCAATGAAAGTGATGAAGGATTTGAATTGGTGAACGCTTGCAGATATATATATATATATATATATATATATATATATGTTTTTTTCTCATTAAAATCCTCATTGTTGCAGCAGAAGTAGAAATAATAAGATTTTGGTCTTAACTTTCCCTCCATTAAGATGAAAATTTTGGGAAAAATAGTTAAAAATTGTGACACTGCCCCTAAACTATGGAAGCGTCTTTTGAGTAGCCAATGTGGCATCATTTTATAAGCTTCTTTCTCACCTCCCTCTTTTATCTGTCTTATAAAGTTTTTTCATGTCTTTCTCATACATCCAGGTACTACAGTTCTAAGGCTATGTCATGCTATCATTGAAGAGAATTTGACCAATGTCTTATGCAGGTTATGTGGAGAACTCTTATCTTGGGAGATGCCATCAAAGAGCACACAGTGTGATTGGGATAGAAGGATTAAGGAAGCCCTCACTAAAGAATAGTTCTTTTCCTGCATGTTTACTGGGAAGAAACAGATTTTTCAGATAGTCTAGAAGATACACTCTTCTGCTTAAAGTTGCAAAACAAGGAAGGCAGATGAAAATTCTCTTATTTTAGTGAACTGCATTCATGATTCTTTACTAGAAACAATAGACTCTAAAAAATGGAGGGGAAGATTTTTGGCAGTATCTTAAATTAAGCAATGGATATAAATAAGTATCATATCAATATCTAATGACAAATATTATTTCTCTACAATTAAATATTAGAAAATAAATATTTACCAAAATGGGACTTATAAATAATTTTGGTGTTTGAAAAGAAATATTACATTGAAGATTAAAATAGAAAACACACGTTCAAAAATGAGAAAATATATACATATATGTATATATTCTACATATATATGTATATATTTTATGTATATAAACTATTCTATGTTCCCAAGCAGGACAACAAAAGTATGGTCTCTACGGAACAAGACAGGGATATAATGAGTAAACAATAGAATATGTTCAACCAAGAAGGAAAGCAAAAACAAAAGTACCTGGGAAAATAAATTGTTGCAGGAAACAAAAAATAAAACAAAATAATATCCACACAGAAGCAGGATAAAACAGATTTAACACTGCAGAAATTTTAATCAAATATGTCTAGGATGGAGTTGGGACATATTTCCAAATATAGAATGTGGCCAGGTGCGACGGCTCACACCTATAATCCCAGCACTTTGGGAGGCCAAGGCAGACAAATCATGAGGTCAGAAGTTCAAGACCACCCTGATCAATATGATGAACTACATCTCTACTAAAAATACAAAAATTAGCCGGGCTTGGTGGCATGTGCCTGTAGTCCCAGCTACTTGGGAGACTGAGGCAGGAGAATTACTTGAACATGGGATGTGGAGGTTGCAGTGAGCTAAGATCACACCATTGCACTCTAGCCTGGGTGACAGAGTGAGAGTCCATCTCATAAAACAACAGCAACAACAACAGCAGTAAATGAATAACTGAAATGAAGATGACAGATAATGGAAAACAGGAAATTATTTCATTCTATTCATTTGAGAATACTCAACTTCTTAAAGAATATCAAATAAAATACAAACAATAAATAAAAATTAATAATATGATAGAAGATGTCATTCACCAAAATAGAAATACTTTATTTAGACAGAAACAGTTCAAAATTTTCTGAGCAAAAATAATAGAGATTTATATACATTTCCAGCTAAAATAAACTTTTCCTAATAAGCATGCAGATGAAAAAAGGTTTAGAAATGAAGACCAAAAAATTATGCTGTCAGGTATACAATAGAGAGAGTATATCTAAAAATAAACAAGCAATAACAAGAAGCAGGTAAGATACAGACCTCTGAAAATTAAACCCCAGAAGGCAATGACCCAATAACTCTAAAGATTACAGGATAAAAGCAAATGACCCAAGAAATTTCTGAGTAGTCCTTATTCATTTTAAAGGCAGCATATGTAAATTATACAACTAAAGGATCAAAAATATGCAGTGGAAGATTTTTTTTAAGGAATATAACTAATCACCAAAGAAACAAGTTTCTGTGACAGGCGTATTTCACTAGGATAATGTCCACATGATTCATTCATGTTGTAGCATGTGTCAGAATTTCTTTCCTTTTAAAAAAAAGTTTAACTTGGCCGGGCGCGGTGGCTCAAGCCTGTAATCCCTGCACTTTGGGAGGCCGAGGCGGGTGGATCACGAGGTCAAGAGATCGAGACCATCCTGGTCAACATAGTGAAACCCTGTCTCTACTAAAAATACAAAAAATTAGCTGGGCATGGTGGCGCGTGCCTGTAATCCCAGCTACTCAGGAGGCTGAGGCAGGAGAATTGCCTGAACCCAGGAGGCGGAGGTTGCGGTGAGCCGAGATCGCGTCATTGCTCTCCAGCCTGGGTAACAAGAGCGAAACTCCGTCTCGGAAAAAAAAAAAAATAATAATAATAAATAAATAAATAAAATTAAAAAAAGTTTAACTTGTAGTTTAGATTCAGGGGGTACTTTTGCAGCTGTGTAACCTGGGTATATTGAGTGATGTGAGATTTGGAGTATAATTGATCCTGTCACTCAGGTACAGGACATGGTATTCGGTAGTTTTTCAACCCTTGTCTCTGTCTTTCCCTACCCCTCTAGTAGTCTCCAGTGTATATGGTTGCCATCTTTATATTCATGAGTAGGTCCCATGTGTAAGTGAAAACATACAGCATTTTGTTTCCTCTTCCTCCATTAATTAGCTTAAGATAACGGCCTCCAGCTGCATCCATGTTGCTGCTAGTAACATAATATTGTTTTTATGGCTGTATAATATTCCATAGTGTATATGTACCACTTTTTCTTTATTCAATTACTATTTCTGGGCACCTAAGCTAACTCCGTGTCTTTTATATTGTGAATAGCTCTGCAATGAATAAATACAAGTGCATGTGTCTTTTGGTAGACGATTTCTTTTCCTTTGGGTATATATCCCATTATTAAATTGCTGAGTCACATGGTAGTTCTGTTTTAAGTTCTTTGAGAACTCTTTAAACCACTTACCACAGTGGCTAAACTAATTTATTTTGCTACCAATAGTGTAATAAAGACCTTAAAGAACTTTCTTCAAAACTTGTTAGTAAGACAACAAATAGGTGACACAATATTCAGTGTCATACTGGGATGTTTTAATATAGCTCATCAAGCATTTTTTATTACTTTATAAATATGTATGGGTTTGTTATTTATTATTAATTAAGAACACAGACATGAGAATTTACATTTGACTTGTACATTCTGCTTTTTGGGTTGTTTTGTTTTGTTTTGTTTTCAAGATGGAGTCTGGCTCTGTCATCCAGGTTGGAGTACAGCTTATTTTATAGTTCTGTGAAGAATCTCAATGACAGTTTAAGAAGCATAACATTGAATCTATAAATCACTTGGCCAATAAGCTATTTTTAACTCTATTGATTTTTCTTATACATGAGCATGGAATTTTTTCCATTTGTTTGTGTCATCTCTGACTTCGTAGAGCAGTGTTTTGAAATTCTCAATGCAGAGATCTTTCACCACCCTAGTTAGCTGTATTCATAGGTACTTAATTCTTTTTGTGGAAATTTTGAATGGGAGGTTATTCCTGATTTGATTCTCAGCGTGACTGTTGTTGGTGTATGGAATGCTAGTTGTTTTTGCACATTGGTTTTGTATCAGAGACTTTGCTAAAGTTTTGTATCAGTTTAATAAGTTTTGGGGCTGAGACTATAGGGTTTGTTTTTCTTTTTTATATAAAAGATGTCAGCTACAAACAGGAATAGTTTGACTTCACCTCTTCCTACTTGAATGTTCTTTCTTTGTTTCTCTTGCCTGACTGCCCTGGCCAGGACTTCCAATATTATGTTGACTAGGAGTGGTAAGACAGGGCATCTTTGTCTTGTGCTGGTTTATAAAGGGAATACTTCTAGATTTTATCCATTCAGTCTGATGTTGGTCGTGGGTTTCCCATAGATGGCTTTTTTCCATTTTGAGGTATGTTACTTAAATACCTAGTTTATTGAACGTTATTAACATAAATGGATGTTGAATCTTACCAAAAGCCCTTTCTGCATCTATTGAGATAATTGTGTGACTTTTTTCTTTAGTTCTGTTTATGTGATGAATTACATTTATTAATTTGTGCATATTGAACCAAATTTGCTTCCCAAGGATGAAGCCTACTTGATTATGGTGGGTAAGCTTTTTGCTAAGCTGCTGGATTTGGTTTGCCAGTATTTTGTTGAGAATTTTTGCATTTATTCATCAAGGATATTGGCCTGATATTTTGTTGTTGTTGTTGTTGTTGTTGTTGTTGTATCTCTGACAGATGTCAGTATCAGGATGATGCTAGTCTCATAGAACGAGTTAGGGAGGAGTTCTTCCTTCTCATTATTTTTTTGAAGCAATTTCCATAGGAATGGTAACAGCTCTTCTTTGTACATGCGGTAGAATTCAGCTGTGACTCTGGTAAGTCTTTTTTTTTGTTAATTCGTAGGCTATTTATAACTGCCTCAACTGCAGAGTCTGTTCAGGGATTCAATTTCTTCCTGGTTCAGTCTTAGGAAGGTGTATATGTCCATGAATTTTCCCATTTCTTCTAGATTTTCTAGTTTACATGCATAGATTTGTTCACAATATTCTCTGATAGTTGTATTTCTGTGGGATCAGTGGTAATATCCCCCTCGTTGTTTCTGATTGTGTTTATTTGTATTTCTTTTCCTTTTTTCACTACTAGTATGCTAGCAATCTGTCTATTTTATTAATATTTTTCAATAATCCAGCTCCTAGATTTGCTTATCTTTTGAAAGTTTTACATGTCTCAATCTCCTTCGGTTTAGCTCTCATTTTGGTTATTTCTTGTCTTCTGTTAGCTTTGGTATTTGTTTGCTCTTGGTTCTCTAGTTATTTTAGGCATAATCTTAGGTTGTTAGCTGAGATCTTTCTAACTTTCTGATGTAGGCATTTAGTGCTATAAATTTTCCTGTTAATGCTACTGTAGCTATGTCTCAGAAATCCTGATATGTTACATCTATGTTCTCATTAGTTTCTAAGAACTTCTTAATTTCTGCCTTAATTTTCTTATATATCCAAAAGTTATTTGAGAGCAGGTTATTCAATTTCCATGTAATTGTATGATTTTGAGTGAATTTCTTTGTCTTGATTTCTAATTTGATTGTGCTGTGGTCTGAGAGACTGTTTGTTATAATTTTAATTCTTTTGCATTTGCTTAGGAGTGATTTACTTCCAATTATGTGACTGATTTTAGAGTATGTGCCATGTGGCAATGAGAAAAATGTATATTCTGTTGTTTTGAGTGGAGAGTTCTGTAGATGTTTATCAGGTTCAGTTGATCCAGTGCTGAGTTAAGGTCCTGAATACCTTTCTTAATTTTTTCTCTTGATGATCTGTCTAATATTGTTAGTGGGTTATTAAAGTCTCCCACTATTATTGTGTGGGAGTCTGTTTCTCTTTGAAAGTCTCTAAGAACATCTTTATGAATCTGGATGCTTCTTTCTTGTGTGCAAGTATATGTAGGATAGTTAGATCTTTTTATTGAGTTGAACCCTTTATCATTATATAATTTCCTTTCTTGTCTTTTTTGATCTTTGTTGGTTTAAAATCTGTTTTGGTCAGAAACTTGGATTGCAACCCCTGCTGTTGTCTGTTTTCCATTTTCTTGGTAGATTTTTCTCCATTTCTTTATTTCAAGCCTATGTGTGTCATTACATATATGATGGGTCTCTTGAAGACAGCATACCAATAAGTGTTGGTTCTTTATCCAGCTTGCCTCTCTGTGTATTTTAATTTGGTATTTAACCCATTTTTATTTATGGTTAGTATTGATATATGTGAATCTAATCCTGTCATCATGATACTATCTGGCTATTTTGCAGACCTGTTTATATGGTTGCTTTATAGTGTCACTGGTCTGTGTACTTCAGTGAGTTTTTGTTGTTGCTGATAACAACCTTTCCTTTACACATTTAATGCTTCTTGATAATTACAAATTCCCTCAGCATTTGCTTATTGGAAAAGAATCTTATTTCCCCTTCGCTTATGAAGCTTAGTTTGGCTGGATATGAAATTCTGGGTTGGAATTTTTTTTCTTTAAGAATATTGAATATTGACCCCCAATCTCTTCTGGCTTGTAGGGTTTCATCTGAGAGTTCCACTGTTAGTCTAATGGGCTTTCTTTGTAGGTGATCTGACCTTTCTCTCTAGCTGCCTTTAACATTTTTCTTTCAATTTGACCTTGGAGAATCTGATAATTATGTATCTTATGGATGATATTCTTGTGAATTATCTTACTGGAGTTCCCTCCATCTCTGAATTTGAATGTTGGCCTAGGTTGGGAAAGTTCTCATGCATGATATCCTGAAATATGTTTTTCAGATGGGTTCCATTTTTACCATCTCTTTCATGGACCCCAGTCAGCCATAGATTTTATCTCTTTAAATAATCATATATTCTCAGAGATTTGGTTCATTTCTATTCATCCTTTTCTGTCTAATTTCAGAAAGCCAGTCTTCAAGCTCTGAGATTCTTTCCTCCACTTAATCTATTTTTCTATTAATACTTGTGATTGCATAATGAAATTCTCTGTGTGTTTTTCACCTCTATCTCATCAGTTACATTCTTCTCTGTACTGTTTGTCAGTTCCTGAAATTGTTTATCATGCCTTTTAGGTTTCTTGTATGGGATTACAACATACGCCTTTAGCTTGATGAACTTCATTCCTATCCATATTCTAAATTCTATTTCTGTCATTTTAACAATTTCAGCCTCAGCTTGGTTCTGAACACTTGATGTAGATGTGACATAGCCATATGGAAGAAACAAGGCACTCTGGTTTTTTGAATTTTCAGTGTTCTTGTGATAATTTTTTCTTATTTTTGTGGGCTTACCTACCTTCAATCTTTGAGGTTGCTGACCTTTGGATACATTTTTCTTTCTTTTATCCTATTTGATGACCTTGAGAGTTTAATTGTAGTTTAATGTAGATTCAGTCAACTGGCTTTATTTCTGGGAGATTTGTCTGGAGGGTCCAACTCTCAGCTCCCAACTCCCTGACTGTGTGCTCTACCTCTGTGGAACTTGTATTGGGCCCAGAATTTATTCTCTGGCTCTTTGATGTTTGAAGTCTGCTGTGCTGGGGAGCTGAGGTGTGGCAGCTGCATTAGAGTGTTAACGGATGAAGAGGTGCCTGCTTCAATGTGGTGTTTAGCACAGTGGCAGACACAAAGCAGTTGGAAGTGGAGAGTGGGTGCCCCTACTGTAGACTGAGTTCTGTTGCAATGGAGATGATTTAGGCTTGGGTGGGGTGTTGGCGAGTATAGGCCTGGATGCCTTCTCTGTTCCCCAAAAGCAGGAGTGATTGCACAAGGTGTGGGAGGATTCTCTGTTCTCTGCACAGCCTCAGCCCAAGGGTGGAACACTGGTGGGGGTGGGGCTTGTTGTCTCTGTGCCCACTATAGACTCTGTCTACAATGCCAGTTGGTGGGGGATGAAGAGTATACTGCATTTCCATGTCCTGGAGGAGGAAGTAAAGCAAAACCTGCCTGTGCAGACATTCGCTAGCAAAGTGATGTGGGGAGTTGCCCCAGACTCCGGGGAGGCTGCAGTATGGGGCTGGTATTCGGCTGTATGAGCTGCCTTGGAGCTCTTCACTCATCAGGCAAGACCCACCAGGTGCGGAAGCTGTGGTGTGGGCTCCAGGGCACCTCAGACTGCCATGTAAACAGGTGTGACCAGACTGGGGCCTCAGGAGAGGTAAGCAGACCAAGGATTGGTCAGGTTAGGCCAGCCTCATCTGATGTGAAAGACTGCCCTGTAGAGATTAGGTCTGACAGTTCTCCAAGGCTAACGTCTTTTATGGGAACAAGTTGAGCCCAGGGGGATGCCCATCCCTGGCCATGCTCCACTACAGGCACTCTTTCACCAGAACTTCTTTTTTTTTTTTTTTTTTTTTTTTTTTTTTTGAGACGGAGTTTCGCTCTTGATACCCAGGCTGGAGCGCAATGGCGCGATCTCGGCTCACCGCAATCTCCGCCTCCTGGGTTCAGGCAATTCTCCTGCCTCAGCCTCCTGAGTAGCCGGGATTACAGGCACGCGCCACCGTGCCCAGCTAGTTTTTTGTATTAGTAGAGACGGGGTTTCACCATGTTGACCAAGATGGTCTCGATCTCTTGACCTCGTGATCCACCCGCCTCGGCCTCCCAAAGTGCTGGGATTACAGGCTTGAGCCACCGCGCCCGGCCATCACCAGAACTTCTGAACTGCACATCAGCTGGTTTCCTGCCATACCACTTCTCTAAGCAGCTCTCCTCCCATGTGAAGTGTCTGTGGTGGTTGAGTGGTCTCTTCAGGCTGAGGTTACAGAGTTCTGTGGGGAGAGTGGGTTGCTCTTTGTCAGTTCAACTCACCAGTTCTCCCAGAGCTGTTATAGTTCAAAAAGGAATCCCAGTGTGCAGTAGCCCATGAAGAAAGCCCAACTTTCTCCCACTTCAGCCCAGCTTCTTTGTCTTCCCTCTGTCCACTCTCAGCACCGTCCCTCTGAAGATCTGTTAAAAGCCCTCCAGTTATCTCAGTCCCTCCATGGGAGCTGTTCCACTTGTCTGTAACTAGTCAGTCATCTTTATCTGTTACCTCTGTAACATTTCTTAAAATTGTACAAAAACCAGGGCAACTTGTTTTCTCAGAAGGGTTGGTCTTGGATGGCCCAATTCATCCAGGATCAGTGCAGTTGGGAAATAGACAGCATGGCTGCTATTGCTGCAGACAATGTCCTAGAATTTGGAGTATTCAGGAACAGGCTGATCACCTGTTGCTCCACCACTAGGAAGCCACCAGGCATCCCTGCCCAGCTATAATCTTTTAGTCATAAAAAGGTGACTAACATGGAAGCATTTGTCCTGTCTCAGATCTGAGCCCATAGGAATTGATTTAGGAATTATGCAGATGTACCAGCCCTTTATCTTGAAAATTTACAGAATATTTTCAAAAAGAATCAAATGACCAGTAAATATAAAGAAGGCAAATTCACTCGACATCCATTCCTCATTCAAAAAAAAGTCAGCTTTTTCAATATAAATTTTATAATTCCTAATTTGTGTTGAGCACATAATTCTTCTGGGGTCTCTAAAAAATGCAAAGCACAAAATATAAGATGGCAATGCAGAAGTGCATCAAGCATGAGGGTCAAAGTATTTGCCACAGTAAACTGAGGTAAATTAAAAAAAAAAAATCTTCACTATATTCTTAGTGAATTTCATGAGAACATGGGTTCTATGAATTAAGAGATGCAAAGTACAATGTTCAAGAAGAGCTTTAAACAGATAGCTTGATGAGATGTAGAGAAAAAAATTAAACATTAGAATGGGCCAGAATACATAGCAATAAATCTAAAAATATAAAAAAATTGAAAACTATTATACAAAATAAAGTTATGAATTAAGATCTTACATATTCAAATTAAAGAACAAATTACAGTAATTCTCAATATATTATGGAATATGACAAAAGGAAGTAAAAGGCTACAGAAATTATAGTGGAAATGGAATATAGAAAATGAAAATTCAAGATAATATACAGGTCATTGATGTTCATTTGTTGATGGGGTCTTTAATTATTTTTACCAGGCCTGTTGATCACTATAAATACATCGATAAACTATAAATACATCACTATATATACATCAATAATACATGGATAAACTAAACAAGAATAGATCTAATCTTTTAGAAGCATCTATTTGTGTGGTATACAGTAATAACAACAGCTATTATTACTCTAATGAATGAATTATAAATTTAGAAAAGTGCTATCTTTGTCAGAGTTTCTATCTAATTTAATTGGAAAACAGTTTACCATGGGTTAAGAAGAGGTTGAAGAATCGTGCAAGGCCTAACAAAAAGCAACTCCAAATTGAGTTTCAGGAAAGACTCTCTAATTTATACTGCAAAGCTGAGAACCCAAGGGAAATGCTGCCTTAGTGGATCAAATAGTGGTCTCCAAAAGGAAATCTCTATATCATGGAAATTGTGAAATCAATTTTGAGAAAAAGTGTTTGTTTGTGTGATTAAGTTAAAAATCTTAAAATGAGATTATCTTGAATTATCTGGATGAGCTCTAAACCCAATGACAAGTGTCCTGACACAGAAGAGGTTATCTAAGACTAAAACAGGGATCTGAGTGGTGCAGTCACAAGAAATCCTGCCAGCCACCAGAAGCTGGAAGAGGCAGGGAACAGATTATCCCCTGGAGTATTTGGAAGAAGAGTAGTCTTGACTCTACTTGGTTTTGGAGATCTTGCTTTCAGAACTGTGAGAAAATAAATTTCTGTTGTTTTAAGCTACAAAATTTATGGTAATTTGTTTAGGTAGCCCTAAAAATCTAATAAATTGTATTTTCTAGGATGAGGAAACCACATAGCAAACTGCCTCTACAGCTGGTGGCTCCACAGGATACCACAATGAGTGTCTTCCACAATCAGGAGACCTGCTATAGCCAAGAGGCACCATCTCTGCTGCTGTCTGCAGAATCAGCCTACATTAGCTAGAAATGGATGATGATTACCAGTGAACATATCCATGGCACTTCTGTGAAAGAAACAATCAGAAGCTGATTGAGATAGAGAGTTACAGAATGGGGCTAGAGGTATGGGCTTGAATAAAAACAAATTGCAGGATGGATGAGAAAATACTCTGAAAATAAGATATTATATTTAAAATCTGAGGATATAATAAGAAATGTAAAACAATATTTTTAACTGAAGAGAGAACTGTATCTGCAGAGCCAAAGGAATAAAAAATACCAGGAGGAATAAAGGATAATCATTTCCTATGGTTTAAATGTCTTTCCCCATAAAAACACATGTAGGAATTTAATTCGCATTGTAATCATTAAGAAGTGATTAGGTTATGAGGGCTCACCCTCATATATAGAACTGCTGCCTTTATAATAGTAAAGGTTTGGTCTCCTGTGGCCTTTCTTTGCTCTATTATATTCTGCCATGTGATAACACAGCAAGAAGACCCTTACTGAATTCTGGTCTTAGACTTCCCAATCCCTATAACTATGAGAAAATAAATCTGTGCATTATAAATTACCCAGTCTGTGGTAGTCTATTGTAGCAGCACAAAATGGATGAAGACATTTAAAGATATACTGGTGGATATTATTAACTGTAGGAATATTTTTTAAGAAGATGCATATAAAGAATAACATGTTTGTTACATTTAATGGCAAAGAAAAATATATCATCAACTGATGCATTGCTTTCTATTTTAAGACAGATTTGATATCCCCCTCCCAAAAGTATATATATTATATATTAACACATATATATCACATATATGTACATATCATATATCATATATAGTCAACAGAACACAACAATATGCTTAGTGACATAGGCAATTTACATCCTAGCTTAAAATTTGTGTATCATCACAAACAAGTGAAGAAACAGTTTGCAGGCTGGCATTCTGAGTAAAATATCATTGTAATTATAATCACAAAAGAAAAATAAGCATGTTCACTTTCATCTTAGTTATTCAGCATATACTCGAAATCCTAGCTAGAGCAATTAGACAAGATAAAGGATTAAAGGGCATCCAAATAGGAAAGGAATAAGTCAAATTATTTTTCTTTGCAGATGATATAATCTTATATACAGAAAGCCTCAAGACTCCACCAAAAAAACACAAAAAAACAAACAAAAAAACCCCAGAACTGACAAATGCAGTAAATGTGCAGGATACAAAATCAGCATACAAAAATCAGTAACATATCTATATTCCAACATTGAACAATCTGAAAAAGAAATCATAAAATAATCTCATTTATAATAGCTACAAATACAATTAAGTACCTAGGAATTATCCAGAAGTGAAAGATTGCTACCACAACAACTCTAAAGCACTGATAAAAGAAATCGAAATAAAAGAAACTGAAGAAGACACTGAAACTTGGAAATATATTTCAGATTCAATACAATCTCTATGAAAATACCAGACATTTGTCACAAAAATAGGAAAAATAATTCTAAAATTTATATGGAACCACAAAAGAACCACATTAGCCAAAGACATCCTGAGCAAAAGGCCAAAACTGGGTGGATCACATTGTCTGACTTCAAACTATACTACAGAGCTATAGTCAAAACAGCGTGATTTTTAGTTTTCTGTTTTGTTTTGTTTTTGGGGTTTTTTTTTTTTTGGTGAAAAGTATTAGATTTTAAACTTCCTGCTTCAACCTTTACTAGTCATCTGTTCATGCTACATAATTGGCATTTTGAAATTTATCTGAATCATGATCCAGGGAATGTAAATTTTCTTTTTACATTCTCATGTGTAGTATTCTACTTACTTTGACCCAACTTTTTGTGTCTTTGTGCACTTTATTTTTATACAGCAAGACATCCATGAACTTCTTGAGACAATGTTTATGGGAAGCAGTATTTAAGGCTTTATAAAGGTATTGAGGAAGATGGTTTTGCAAAATGTTCAGAAGCTTGTTTTTGTGCATGTTAAGTTTATGATGCATATTAGATATTCCACTGGATATATTGAGTAAATAATGGCTTATCCATTTGTAGAATGCAGATGAAATGTTTGAGCTATAGATAATATGTCGGTGACATTTATATATTTATATAAATTATAGACATATGACTGGACAAAATGGCAAGGACATGGGTTAAAAAAAAGAAAGATAACTTATCTACAGTCTAAATAGGGCATTTTGACATAAAGAATGGGGAAGATAGAGAGAAACAAGCAAAAACTCTTGTAAAGTATTAACCAATATGGAAAATAGGGAGAATTGTATGCATTAGAAACCAGAGTTAAAAAGGAAGCAATTATTTGTAGATTATTATTTTTAGCAATAAAATGACCTCTTCTAGACCTATGAAGTACAGTTGAATTTACACTTGAAAACTCTGTTCATTCAAAACAGCAAAAGTGAAGGATAAAATCACCCATTCTCAAACAATATACCAACATCTTAGTAGAATAGAAACAGATAAACAGAGAACAAAGACTGAAGCCATAGGCTTGCTTGATTTAGACCCTGAAACAGGCAGAGGTTGTAAAATAATTTTCAAATGTTTGTGGAAAAGTAGACAAAGTGTACTAGCACAGAACTGGGAGCCATCAGATGCCTCACTGCTTAAAGACAATCGTCTTCCGGACTCATTAAACAGAGCCTTAAAAAGGCTGTTGAACTGCTGACTGGAATCTAACAAAGTCATGTAAAAAGCAACAGCAACAGTCTGGCTTCTAAGGGCCAATTGAACTTCTGTGTGAGATAGAGCCTGTCATATTTTTTATCTACAAATGTTAAAGAGAAAAAGATGAATAGAGTAAAAATAAAGAGACTTAAAAAAACATAACACGGTTTGCATTGCAAAATATTAAAACACACAGAAATCAATGGTGGCCAACAAATTAAAAAAATCAGAGACATCATGTTTTCAAACAAAATCTCTAAATTATATTTCATCAAAGATTTTTAATAAATATGTGGAAGATATTCCATTATTACAAATTTAAAAAGCATAGCATGCATTTTTAAAAGATCATAAAATAAAAACAGGGAGAAATAAAATAATATCTGATCCTTGTGTGAAAGAGAGGTGAGAACTATTTTGGAAATAAAATGCATAGCTATAAAATAAAAATTGCAAGAGATAAAATCAACTCTGCATGTAAAACAACGAAATAATCAGAAGAAGCTCACCCATATGGATGTATATAAAAATATAAGCATCCATATAAGAGGCATGAAATTGATTAACTCAATATTCTTTTATTGAGGGTTTCAAATAAATAATCTATAGGATAGAAATAACAGCAATACCTGAAAATATATTTGCAAAGAATTTTCTAGAATCAAAACAAGGAATCAGTCTCAGGTTGAGCAAGATGAAAAATAATAATATCATGTCAAGCAAATTATATTAAAATTGCAGAATGTCCAAAATAAATAAAACAATTTAAAAGCTACCCAAAAAGAACAGATTATCTACAAATAATGAAGAAATAATGCTTGACTTCTGAGTGGCCATTGAGGTAGATAAAAGACATGAAAGTAATATCTTCAATGGGTTGTGGAACTCTTATACACAGCCAAATTAATGTTCCAGATGGGGGCAAAATAAAGGTACCTTCAGAATACTAAAGACCAACAATGCGCCTGTGATCCCAGCACTTTGGGAGGCCGAGGCGGGCGGATCATGAGGTCAAGAGATCGAGACCAAACTGGCCAACACAGTGAAACCCCATCTTTACTAAAAATACAAAAAAAATTAGGTGGGCGTGGTGGCACGCGCCTGTGGTCCCAGCTACTTGGGGTAGGAGAATCGTTTGAACCCAGGAGGCGGAGGTTGCAGTGAGCCGAGATTGCGTCACTGCACTCCAGCCTGGTGACAGAGCAAGACTCCCGACTCAAAAAAAAAAAACCAGCGATGATCATACATCACAGATTTTTATTAAAATTTCCTTTCAGCCGGGTGCGGTGGGTCACGCCTATAATCCCAGCACTTTGGGAGGCCGAAGCGGGCGGATCACGAGGTAAAGAGATCGAGACCATCCTGGTCAACATGGCGAAACCCCGTCTCTACTAAAAATACAAAAAAAAAATAGCTGGGCATGGTGGCGTGCGCCTGTAGTCCCAGCTACTCGGGAGGCTGAGGCAGGAGAATTGGTTGAACCCAGGAGGCGGAGGTTGTGGTGAGCCGAGATCGCGCCATTGCACTCCAGCCTGGGTAACAAAAGCGAAAATCCGACTCAAAAATAAATAAATAAATAAAAATAAAATTAAAATAAAATTTCTTTTAAAGGATGTTATTACTAAAGAAAAATTTAAACACAAAGATAATACATAATATACAAGAAACATAATGAGTCCATAATTTGCTAAAGTTCAGAAATATAATTATCTATTGATTTAATTTATGTATATCTATTTTAAAAGAAATATGATTAACACAAATGATCAAGATAAAATATTAAAAGATAATAACAAAAATAAATGGATGGAGTATGCAAATGGTATTTTAAGATTGTGAAATTTCTCAAGATCACTGAGAAGATGATTTGAAATGTTAAGTGACACTTCAGTGAAGGTTTTCAAAACAAGGGTAAAGAAAAGGTTATCTAACTAGAAAAATATTTACCAACTTCAGCAGCCAATTTGTGAAAAGCTATGGTAATAATATTGCCATCAGGTGAAAAAGATTTTAAGGCAAAAGGAATAATTAGAAATAAAAAAGGAGGAATATAATACAGTGATTGAAGAGTAGACCAGCAAAAGGCTCTAGTGATCATATATTGGTATGTTCCTGATGGCAAAGTTTCAAAATACAAAAAGAAAAATGAGAATTTTGAGACATTGACAAATGCATAAATATAATAAAGATTTCTATAGTATTTGACTAAATAATTTAATTGGTAAAGCAAAAACAATAATTTAAAAATAGGAGCTTAGAATAAAAAAATTATTTAACAATTTAAAAGATGCACAATGTGTGGTCCCGAAGTATGAGTGTGTGCATACATGCATTAATGAGTAAGAATATATAGCTTTATATGTAGGGGCCATATATATGCTTATACATGTATGTACACACACACACATACATACGCATATATATAGTCCCTATATATAATGCTATATATTCTTGCTTATTAAATTGTTAATTAAATTTGATATTTGTGATTTTATGTATAAATGCATAAAGATATAGTTATACACATACAAACATGAATGTATAAACTTAAAAATATATCCTTACAAACATATACATAATGAGCTTACATATAATATACATTGTATATGCATGTAGAGAATACTTGTGATTTACATTAAATTATATATTGAATAAATATTGGTTCATTTTAAGAAGATTGTGACTCCCATTAAAAAATATTTTGCCAATAAATAAATATAAGTGGCCAACCTTTTGCTTAAAAATTATTTTGAAGAACTACTTGAGATTTATTGTTGAATTAATCTTAAAAAACAACTTAATTCTTTGCTTCTGGGATTATAAAATCACACCCATTTTCCTTCTCATTTCTGCACCATCTATCTCACTTTATGACATATCTTCATTCTGACGAAGCTATTTACTTATCTTTCCAATTTTTCATTCTATAAATCAGTATTATTGCTGAGTCTTTAAGGTCTTCATTTCATTTCCAGCTCCTCACTCATCATTTGGCTGCCACTTCTTCGAGTCCTGGCCTAAATCCCTTACCTGAAAAAGAGTCCCCCAGTGACTCAGTTTTAATTAACCAGCTTTCTCAAATCCTCTATATCTCTTAGTTGATTCAATGCTGTGATTTACTAATACACATACTTACTGAAAATTCCAAGTGAAATTATACAGTGTTGAAAGCCTCTATGCGGGAACTACGTATTACTCGTATACTTCAGACCCATGTATACATTTGTATTCAGTGCCAGACACACAGAGCGGTATTCTTAAGGTCCAAAGAACCCAAGACAATTTATTAATAAGATCCTCTTTTTTTTGGCAAATTTTGAAGTGTTACATATTGAATATATACCTTTCTTGACATACAAAGTCTAAAATAAAGTTTTTTCAACATTTTTGTTCTAAGTCATAATTTTAATGTGAATGTACTTGTGCTTTATTCTTTCCAAGAATTCCAATTCACATTAATGTGAATTCTCGCTCACATTAATAATTTTCTTAAGCACAGGAATTAATAAATATTTAAAATGTTTACCAAATATCTCAAAATACTTAGTTATCAGGACCAATAATTCTAGGAACATTCTCAGTTGGATGATTATGGACCACATGTTACTTGGTAAATGTATTTAATAATCCCTAACATTATTGAAGTTTTACATCCTTAGCACATATTATTTTCTGTTAACTCAGTTTCTAAAAGATGTTAAGTAACATATTTTAGTATACCACATAACTAATAATTGATGTAGCACTAGTGTGAATCCCAGCAATTTAGCCCCATAGCTCCACTTTTAATCCCTACTCTATACTGAGATGAAAAATTGTATGCATTTCTGAACTGATATTATGTTTCTTTTATATATATATAAATTTATGGGATACAAATATAATTTTGCTGTATACAGATTATGTAGTAATCAAGTATTTTTCTTAATATTAAAATTGTGTTTCCAAATGGGCAAAACTATTTTAAACACATATATGGCTAATCATAACAGAAAGGTTGGCCAATAATCACCTTATATATTTAGCTTTAAGGATTTGAATTGTGAATCTTATTGTAGAAAAATGACCTTGAAAATTATTTTTGTCTAATACCACTACCAAAATGATGAGGAAATTTGGGTCCCAAATAAGTAACTTCCAAATTCGTAAAATCTTTTTTGAATTTTTAAAAATAGCCTGATATTTTTCTTCTTTCTAGCACTTGTAATAATCTGTTTGATAGACAGCAAGGGCAAAATACATATCCCATTTTTTGTGCTCTACAAACTAAATAAATAGGGTGTCTAATCCGTGTTAGATAATAGACCCATTGGAGATAAAATGATTATACAAAAATCAAATCTTTATGAGTGCACATTTATTTTCTATTATCTTTTTATAATAAACTTTAATATAATTTCACTAAGTCATATTCACTTTCCTTCTACTTAGGTTGAGATATTACATGCTTAGCTTAATGCCCACTTAATATGAAAGTGCAAAAAATTTGTGAGTATGAGGTTGTATTTTACAAGCCTCAAATTTTTCTAAATACATAATTTACAATATAAAATCTGATTAGCTATTGATGTGGGTTTCTCTTGCAAGATAATTCTCCTGACTTTTGAGAAGATTCTAAAATTCCTGGAATTAAGTCCCTCAATACCCTTGGTTGCTTCATATGAATGACAGTTGAGCCAGCATACAATAGTAAGTAGAGGGTTTAACTCTATAATACATATAAAATTATATGCATGTAAGAATTATATATAATAAAAGTCTAATATATATTAGAATTATATATAGAAATATATACATAAAATGAATTAAACCAACTATATTTTTATTTGATTTTAGTATAAAATATGCTTTAACTACATGTCTGTTATTAAATTAAAAATGAAATTTTAAAACAAATAAGGAAATGTAGATAGAAAAGAAACATGGGAAGCAAATTGCTACTGTATCATTATTCTGTACATTGCTCTGTGGTTGAGATTTCCTCCATAAAGCATTTTCTCCACTAAATTGTTTTTAATCAAAATATAATTTCCATTAAACATTCTATCAATATTTCTATCAAATTAAAATATCCATTAAGCTTTATCTCATCAATTTGATAAAACAAATAGATCAACAGAGTTAACAGAATTTTATAAACATGTATCCTAGTCCAGAAAATGACACTATTGTATCTGAAAATATGAGAAAAGACAAAGCTCAATCACCAAGTGATGGCAGTGGTGGCCCATTTGGAATGTCCACTGTCAAGCCACTGGCTGCAGCGGGGGATTTGTGCCTGGGGCTATGCACTCCACAGAGCTGGTAGAAGTGGGGAACAGATGGGAAACTCATGCCCTTCTGGGTTAGAGGGCCTGAAGTTCCACCCTCCTGGGCACACCTGCCACTGCCCAACCACCGCTATAGACCCTGGCATTCCTTCACTTTCCAGGGGCCCAGGAAGCACTCCTTCCTCTACAGGCTCAGAAGAGCCTGCTCCTGCCACCTTCCCTCTACTGACCCCAGACACCCACTTGTATTTTGAAGTGACCGGCCAAGTGTGCATGCACTTGGGGCAGCGCTGACACGCCTGTCTCCTGTTGCCTTGTCCCCCTCCAGACTTGAGGCACCAGTGAGCATTGGAGGGAGGCCAATGGTTGAAGATAGCTTGATGTGGGCCTGCAGTTGCCCCTTGGCATGAACAGCCTGGGCATCATGGGAACCATGGATGGCAGGCTGATGGTGGCAGGAGGCAGGCACGCTCCTGGGCAGAAAGAGGCAGGTCCCTCGTAAAGCCCCACCTTCAAGTAAGGGATGGCCTGAAGTGGAAGCCAGCTTGCCAGTTCCCCATATGGAGTAAGAACTTATGGTGATTTTTCTGGTCCACCTATGGCCTCCCATGGGCCAATCAACATTGGTTATTCCCCTCTAAAACTTATAAAAACCCTGGACTCAGCCAGATTGATCAGATGACAGGATGACCTGCCTGTGAGTAGGTGCTACACACTCCAGGTCTCTTGTTTGCTGAGAGCTACCCTCATCAGAAATCTCTGCGTGCAGACAGGAGCTACCCAGTTTGAGTTTCCTGAGAGCGATACTATCACTCAATAAAGCACCTTTTCTCCTTGCTCACCCTTCAATTGTCTGGGTACCTCACTCTTACTGGACATGGGACAAGACCTTGTCAAATGGTGGAAGTGAAAAAGCTGCAATACAAACAGGACTGAAACACTTGCCCCTACTAGCCAGTTTGCTGGAGAAGAGGAGAGAAAAGGAGAGAAGCGCTGTGACTCTTCAAAAATCCTAGACCTAAGAGCTTCCCGAGCCAGGGCTGTGACACCCTCTTTGGTGCTCTGCAGTTCCTAGCATCTTCAAACTTCAGTTGCCACTGCATTCCTCCGTGCTCTCAGTGGAACCCACTTGCAATATGCCTAGTATGGCCACAGCCTCAAAGAGAGCCAATGCCCTTGCCGGTACCTGGAGCTGCCTGCCCCTCAACAGCTTGCATGCCTGGCTGTGTGCAGTAGCTGGACCCTGCATTCACTCACTCGTGCACTTCAGACTACTCTGTGCCTGGCTCATCCATGGCAAGTGTCAGACATGGGCCAGTAGTGCAAGCTGAACACAGTCTGCCAGGCCGAGTGGGTGGAACAAGCCCAGTGGGCGCGAGCAAAACTCAGGCAAAGGTGCCACTGGCCACAGGGGTTTCTGGCTGGCAAAGTGACACCTCAAGGATCTCGTGAAACAGGGAAAGTTTTATTTGTTAGGATGTGATAAAAGATGGAGAGGCAAAGAGAGTAAAAACTTAGTGAATTCTGAAAACATTGCAGTATCTTCCACACTGGGATAGTAAGATGACTTTCAGTCTCTGTTTAGATTTCACTGAGATTTTACTGTGTGTAACACAGCCTGAAATGTGCCTGATGGAGTTAATTCAGAATACTGGATAGCCATCCTTTAAAGCCAGTATTCTCTATGCTACTGTCTCATGTACCATAAGAACCCCAAAGAACACACTCTAGGCCTAACAGAGTCAGAACATGCTAATAATTGAAAGACCACTGGTTCCATAAAGTTTCATTCATGTTTTAATGTTGACATATCTTATCCTTAAAGTTCAAGCTGTTCTTTCTTTCAGGATGCTTTGATGATGCTTCATGATCTAATTCTGCATAACAATGTGTTTAAAGTGCTTAGCTCAGTGTCTGACCAACAGTTCAATAAATGTTTAACAATCCTTTTTCTTAATTATAGTATCATCAATTTATTTAAGGTATTTCCATGGACTTAACATTCAAAGCTATTACTAATTTTAAAATAACTTCAACAGATATTACATGTATATAGTATATATTATATACATTTAATATATATATATTTAAATCCATTTCATTATACTATATAAGTTCATAGTGGATCAAAAGATAATTTGATTAATACTTAACATCGTATTTTCATCTTTTAAAGAATTGCTTAGCAAAATAATCTTGATGGTTATACATGTGTTGATAAACAACAATTTATCTTCTGATTTCAAAGTCACAATGGTCAAGCATCTCAGGATAAAAATTCTTTGATCCAGGAAAGAATGATGTTGACAAATATGCTTGTCTAATTAATCATAGTATTGCCACACAAAATGTACTAAATAAAGGAAAATATATCGTACAACTTCATGTGAGAATGAACATAGATCTTAATGTGTTTTATAAATAAATATATATATATCTTTATATACACTAGTTATTGCTTTTATTTCTCTTAGGCATACTTTCCCCATGAAAATATTGTTTCAATATTATTAAAAAATAAAAGTTGCATATACATGTGATTAAAAAATTAAAGCAATGCAATCCTTAGCATAAAGTTATCCTCTTTTAAATGGCTTCTGTATATACCTCTGGAAAGATAAATCACATCTTCCTATTATCCGTTTGTTTGTTTTTTTCTAATTTAATCCTCTTAACTTTACTTTGTATTATGAAATACATATATTTTTTTCTGTATTTTAGCTTTTAAATGTAACAATAAACCTTAAGAATATTCCATATCAGTACATGCAGGCATAATTCATTAGGTACATTCCTGTAGATTAATTATCAATTACTCAGTTTATTTATTAACATTTTAGATGTAAACATTTTTGTTATTTCAAGTTAAGCTACATTGTAATACATCTTGGATAACTTTTATGAGTACATTCATGAAAGGTAATGTCTTCACAGTAAAATTGCTGTGTCAACCGTTACATGTATTAAAATTTTACTTTTTAGTAGATAATACCAAATTGTTTTCCAGAAAGTTTGTAACAATTTATACTCTCAACTAACTGTATTTTAGCATACCAATTTCTCCATATTTCAGTATAATGTGAATATTTTAATTTAAATTATCGTTTACTAAATGAAAGCAGTAGTGCTTCATTTGGAGACCAAAGGATTCATACAACTTAATCTGTATGCTTGTGAATCATATCGACAACAATAAAATATATTGTCACAAGAAAGCCTTTTTTTCTCTTTCCTGTGAAATAATCTATTATTCTGGTGTCTCCTGTTATTTGTGAGGGTAGAATAAGAAGTAAGGCTTATACATTTGACAAAACTTTGGTTAAAACCTATATTGCTGTAAAGCTCATTCACTTTGCATTTGCTTAAAAATACTCTGGTTTCATCTGAGTGGGTTACCTGCATAAGGTTCACTTGAATTCTACTTGTCATCCACCCCTACTGTTTTCCCAGAATTGCTTCTATCAAAAATATTGAAAAATATCTAGAAGCCTGAAGCTTTCCCAAGGCTGCTTTGTACTTGAATGCAAGGCAGTGATTGATATGAGACACTATCATTCGCACAAACTCTGCAAAATAAAGATTAGTTTCTCCATGAAAATCAGTGTAACTTTCGCCAGGGGAGTCCTCAGCCGAGTTTCAATAACTTCACATTTTTCCTCAGATTTTATTAGGAGCAACTGAGTTATGCAACTATTGGAATGTTGTTGCACTGACCCACCCCTGCCCAAGTTCACTTTCTGTAACTTAAAAATGTCATAAACAGCAAAAAACAAAATGAAATAAGATAAATTTTTTGAATTTTATATTGCAGCTATAAGCTAGAATGTTCATATACAGTTATAAAAACTGTAAAAGTCCCAGTGATTGGAGTGAAATGATGACATGAGCACGTTTTCAGAAATAACTTTTTAATTATATGACATATTTTCCATTGATTAAATTAAAATGTGAGTAATGAGTTCTAAATTAGATATTGATATCCTTCAGGCCAGTAGTTTTTCTAAGCATAAAATTCTATTGATCCTGTGTCTGGCTTATTGTACATGAGAATAGAGTGCAATCCATTATCAGGGAAGGTAAAGCCATTACACTCCTCATGCATTCAATTAGGCTATCACTTTATCTATCCTAATTGATACTGTTAATAGTATCATATATAATTGCTCTATATAGGAGAAAATGTGCTTATTACTGAGTCTTGGCTAATTCAAACAATGACATTTAAATACTATTAGTAAAACTGTACGTAGGTCCAAAATCAATATGAGACCTCTCCTCAGTCTTATAGCAGGTGGTAGCAAACAGTAATTTAAACTGGTTGATGATAATTTAAAATAAATTCTAGTGTATTCCAGTTTGTTTTCAGGTCAATAAGATATTTTGTCTTGTTTGTTTTCTTTTCTCTTTCTTTTTCTTTTGAGGGATTATACAGAGATATAAATTTGAGATATAGCTCAATTCCCAAATAGTCCTAAAATTGAAATCACTGTTTTATATATACCTCTGTGCTTATGTTACAAGAAAGAGGCTCAAAGAAAATTTCCGTTCTTAACAAATGTAAACAAGTCAAAATAACCAGAAATATTAATACTCTATGACGTCTCTGAACTTAAAATATTTACTGTGTGTAGTAAAACATGGGTAGAAAAATGAAAACTAGAGACTATGTTTTAAATATATGATATCTAGAAATATTGGTCTTCGATTTGTGCAGTTTGCCTCATGAGTGTAAAATATCTCAGTGGCATGCAATGCAGAATGTAGTTTTGAAGTCCATTGTTCTGATACTAAGAGTGAGTTATGTTCTGAATCTGGAGAAGAGAGCTCTCCAGTTTTCTGCAGTAGGTGACTGTACAGGGGAGGGTGGGTCTTGGTGAGAGAACGAAGTGTCATAGAATATCTTTGTTTGAAAGATATGCTCTCCTACTCCTTAGAATTGCTTGGTAAAATGTTTATTAAATTTTGTTTTATTAAGTCATGGCACTGTTGTAACTGAAACAAAATTCAGCAGAAAAGAAATTTAGGTCTTAGAAAGATCATTTGATTTGTCTAAGTTCTTATCTACCAGTTATTCCTTAAAATAAAGTTAGATTTAGTATTCCTGAGAACATATTTTAATTTTTGGTGGGGTGCTTAGATCACTGAACCATGAACTTAATTTAGAAAAATTTGCATAATATTGTGCTTTTTCAATCAATTTATGTAACACATCTGACATGTTTTCAATCTGGAGAGAGCATTTTTACAGTCATTTTGCAAAAGCAGTTTTAAAAATGCTTCATTTCTGACACTAAGTGCCCCGGCTTCAGACCTTTATAAATTTCATCAAGTATTTCTTCTAGTTCTTCCCAATGGAAACCATGAACAGCCTACAGCGTTTTTACTGACTTTCACTCTCTGAACAGTTATTTTGCTACTAGACTGGAAAATGAGTGAAGAACAAATTGGCAAAAAAGGGCATATCTCTATTTTCCAGCTCAGTAAGATTCTCTAAATGTTACATAAATTCTAAATGGTACAGCATATAATATTTGAAGAGTGCTTTGGACTTGAACACTAGATTTGTCTGTTTCTTCTTACAGAGAAAAAAAATGAAAACCTAGAGCACATTTCAAACTTTATTGCAAAATCACAAATATGTAATTATCCTACAGTTATTCTTTGTTTTGTTCAGAACAGATTGGTAATTGAATAATACATGCTCATTATGAGAAAGTCTCAGTTTTTCCGTGTGGGTAATCACCTCTATTTCTGTGCCTTATTTCTGTTTCTCTGACAATGGTTTTTGACTGGAATTTAGTTGTTTATTTTTGGGTTAGGAGACAAAATACGTATGCCATGTACAATATGTACTATGGACTGATGTTTTAATTATTTTTCCTTTTATCACAGAACTAATACAGGCAGTTTAATATATCTAAAAACTTCAGTATATGTGCTGAGATCAACTATTGAGGTGCTGATCAGAAGTGTACTTACAATTAACTTAGGCTACACGAAACCAGGAAAGCTGTTGGAAGGTAATGTTCTTTCCAGTATTGATTAAAACACACCAGGAAAAGAACTCATTCAGCTAGACTGTTAAGTATAGCGCTAGAGAAAGAAAAGTGTAACATCTTAACATATTGCTTCCTGCATTCTTTTGAGTGCTTGCTCAGTTCCTTCAATATAAACCTCTTCTGTCTGATATTTGGTAGAAATATTCCTAAAATTTTAATTGAAATATATTTACATAAACTATAGCAGTTTTATACCCTCATGACATTCTTAGTTAAGTCTACAGATGTATAATAAAAGTGCCAAAAAATACATAAAAAGAATTTTAAAAGTTCAAGTTGAAAGAAATAATTTATGCTTTTAATCTATAGATGTATTGATAAAATCATATATGGAAAACCTAGGTGACCTTGGGGGCAATGGCTTATTGATACAATGCCAAAACATAATTCATGAAAGAAAAAAGTTGATAGGTTGAAATTCATTGAAATTGAAAATGTCTGCATTGCAAAACAAGTGTTAAGAATAATAAAACAGGTCATAAATTGGGAAGTAGCATTTGCAAAATGTATATCCGATAAAGGACTGGTATCCAAACTATGCAAATAACTCTCAAAACTTAACAGTAAGAAACCAAGGAACACATTTTCAAAAACACAGGAAAAATATCTGAACAGTTTACCAAAGAAGTTATACAAGTGGTAAAGATGCTCAATATCATATGCCATTAGGATATTACAAACAAAAATACAATTAGATGCCACTACACAATTATGAAAATGATCAAAATTCCAAACAGACACCACCAAATTCTGGTAAGAATGTGGAGCAACAGAAACTCACATTTATTGCTAGTGGGAAAGCAAAATGGTATAACCTTTCAAAAGACAGTTTGGTGGTTTCTTACAAAAATATACATTCTCTTATCCTTTGATCCAGCAATTGTTCTCCTCGGTATTTACCTAAATGAGTTGAAAACCTTGTCCACACAAAAATCTGACCACACATGCCTGTAGCAGTCTTATTCGTAAATGATAAAATTAAACAAATGAACAAACAAACAAGATAACCTTCACCAGTTTAATAGAAAAACAACTGATGTATCTGTACAATAGAATATCATTCAGTGATAAACAGAAAATGAGTTATCAAACCATGAAACAAATGGAAAAAACCTTAAATGCATATTGTTAAGTAAAAGAAGCCTATCGGAAATGAGTATATACTATATAATTTCAACTATCTGACATTTGGAAAAGGGAAAACCATAAAACAGAAAAAAGATGAATGATTGCCATGGGTTCTGCCAGAGGGAAGAAGGAATTCATAGGTTGAGCCCAGAGATTAACCCCCTTTTAAATATATGGTTTCACAAAAAAAATAGCCTGTGGACATTTCTTGCTTCTATTTCTGACTGGCTTTTATACCCAGCTGATGGCATTTTCTTCAGTTCTCTTAGACAACCAGTCCTACTACCCTTTGAAAAACATTAAATCTCTTCCTATAAGAACACATTATGTTCTTTGAGCAGTCTTGTTTATCCTTTTTCCCTAATAAAGTTTTATTATTTTTCATGTAGTCTCCGTTAAAACTAATTACTGTCACTTTGTTTCACTTCTTGTTAGAGAGGTTAGGTGTTGGAATGATGAGACGCAGAGGATGGGGAGAGGACATTGTATGCCTCAGTGCCATGGGCTATGATTAATACGTCTCTCATTTTGCTATTTCTCAACCTCCACCTTTGAGTACTAAGGTCCTCCAGATTAACTTATTAAAGTCACATTTACTTTATCCTAGATAAAAATTTGATAAATTAAAGACAACAAATATTTCCTATTGGTGATACTCTTCGCTTACCCAAAGAAAAATATATTTCTTTTACTGAAAGGTGCTTCGCTGCTTTCTGTGCTTTTTTGAGATTAACATGAACACAAAAGAGCTTCTTGAATTGCCATGGCAACATTGTTAAAAGAAATAATGACAATCTCTATTAATTCATTTTGACTCCTTTTTTGATAGAAGACTGGAAGGGGTTATTAACTTCTCAAGGAGTACCTGTTACTAGATAACAATATTCCCTGCTTAAGGCCGCCTGATCACTTCTCCAGCTCCTCTTCTCTCAGTTCCTTCCTTTGCAACTTCTTCCACCTGACCCGAATCTTTTCTTGCTATATCTGAGGATTCTCCCATTCTCAGTCATTGGATATTCAAGCACTGAAACCCTAGTTGGCATAGACAAAAATCTTTCTCATAGTTATGTATGGCATTAAAAGCAGTCCGTGAAGACAGTGAGGCATTAGTCTGATTTGCCTTCCAAGTATATCTTAAATTATTTCTAAGAATTCATCATGAACATCTTTGATATAGCAAATAATATCCGCATTGATTTTAAAATGAAAGATGTCTCTTTTATGAAAAAAACTTTATTTTTTATTTTTATTTTTTGGCATGGACAAAAATCTTTCTCATAGTTATGTATGGCATTAAAAGCAGTCCTTGAAGACAGTGATGTGTTAGTCTGATTTGCCTTCCAAGTATATCTTAAATTATTTCTAAGAATTCATCATGAACATCTTTGATATAGCAAATAATATCCGCATTGATTTTAAAATGAAAAATGTCTCTTTTATGAAAAAAACCTTATTAACTTTTGTAAATCTATTAACAGCCTGCTTCTTTTCATACTATCTTGAATTAAAGGCTACCCTATTCAAGATGATGTACTTCTACAAGTACATGAATTCTACATGTACTTCCTAAGTCTTCTCCTTTCACAGACTTTCGGAAGTGGCATTTATGTGGACTTTATATGTAATAATGATTGTAGTCAGAGAAAAACTAATAGAAAATGATGTAGGTTTGTACGTGAAACAATTCCTATGTTCTTTTTTTCACTATATTTTTTCTATTTCGGAATATATGGATTTTGTTGTTTTCACTAGTCTTCACACTATATCATTGCATCTCCTTCAGATACTTTCTATAGAATGAGCTGTTTAAAATCTCATAAGGGAACGTTCCTGAATCTAACATTTTAACATGTTAATGTATCTAACATTTTTAGAGTTAGATAATAGGCCTATAGGTGTACATTTAGATTAGGTTAATATTAAGTATGAATACAAAATATGTAAAACATCTGAAATAATATAAAATCCTTCTTAAATTATTTTAATTATATATTCTAAGCTAACTAACGCTTATCTTTCTATTTCATATATTATACATTTTACAAGGTTTTTTTTTTAGCAGTGGTTCTTAAAGTAGAGTTCCCAGACTAGAAACATCAATATAATTAGGGAATGTTTTAGAAAGGCAAATTTTTTAGCCCCACCTGAAATTCATAATAAATGGGAAACGTAAGGATGGGGCCCAATACTGTGTGCTTTAATAAGCCCTCCAAGTTACTCTAATGTACAAAATTTGGGAACCATTGCTTTAGTACTACCCTATAACTAAATTAGCAAGGCTTTCCTTTGATAAGAAAATTACTCATCTTTCTTAGGTTGCTTTTTCTATCTTCCAAAGTCATGTATAACAGAAAGCAGTCCCCTAAGTTACTGCATAAAAATGAGTCTAAAGCATTAGAAGTGCAAGACGATTAAAAATGTACCTGAAAACAGGTTTAATTTAAAATCCACTATATTATGCTTTCACTTCTATCAAATACCTCAGTTTACCCAACATTATCTACAATATTTTATAATTCAAAAAGCTTTATTTTATCTTATCCCTAGGTTTTTTATTGTAAAGTTTATTGGTATAGTTTCTATTTTGGAAAAACTTTGTAGCTGCAAGAAAATTTGTGGTTTCAATTTGAGGGAAATTGAAAATGAATCAAGATAATCTAAATCAACTGTCTACCTTCCTTCCTAAAACCCCGTTTATTAAATTTATGTTTTTATAAATCTATAAAATCACGTTTTAAATTCTGTTAATATGTTATATATATAATTCCATATAAAATTATATAACAAATCCCATATATATATATATAAACTGAACTATATAATTATATATATATAAAAATATGTTTGCGTGCATGTATGCACATGTATATGTGCTTCATAAAACTTTTGAAAAGACAACACTAGTTACAGGGAAATTGAACATGCAATATATAAGACATGAAGGACGGAAACTGGTGTGGCTTAGCCCAGTACAAAACTCAAAAGATTTTCTTTGAAATGACACCTTGAAAGTTTTAAATCCAGGAGTCATCAAATAAAAAGAGCAAGAGGAAGCTTTGCAATGTAAACAGTATGTCAGCTAATCCTTTCTTTTTCCTCTATCAGTCCTGAGAAGAACACAGCAAGGACCTTTGTCCCCAGGGTAAAAACCAAACCGGATTTTCAAACTAACTAGGACGTGTTGTAATATAACTTTGGTAGCTGAATAAAATTGAAGAGCACAGTTTGACGAGTTTTCTTCGCCGCCATCCATAGAGGAAGAACAAGTGGAGGTAGAAGTATGGCACTCCAGTCTCTGAAGAGGCTGCACGACAAACAAGACATCAGGGTAGATATTCAAGCAGCTTCTGAGGATTGTGAGTGTCAGTGAAGCAAGCTTATTGAGCCTATTTCTTAATGTTCCCCCGCAATGACCAGAAGCAGTTCACCGCCATCAGTTCTGGTTATTAAACTTTTCTGTCTGAACCTTAAATTCAACCATTAACATTGTGCTTTGTGATTTGGGGGACTGGGATCCTGTAAGTGGCACTGTCCCTTTGTCAGCCAGCTTTCCCATGGGACTTTACAGTGTGAGGTTCTGGAAAGATACCATAATGTTAGACAGACACATGACCTGCAATTTCCTTTATGCTTCTTGTTTCACAGTCATTGTCAAATTTCCTTCATTCTTGCAGCATCATAATATTCTTTCAGAAATACCAAGCCACCTCGGCAGAATTTTCTCAGTAATCTGGGTCCTACCAACATGGAGACCTTCGTCCAACTATACCTCAGGAGAATGGATTAAAAATTGTAGTAAATATGTATAGCAGAACACTGCTCAGCAACCAGAAAAAAAAAAAAAAAAAACCTGCTACATGAATAAATCTTACAGAAATGTTGTGGAGTAAAAGAAACCAGACACAAAATAATATATATTTAATGACTGAATCAGCATATAAGTTCACAAACAACACCGATTTATGCTGACAGAAGTCAAAACGATGTTTTCCTCTGCAGGGAATGTAAAACTAGGAGCAAGCGAGAAAATTCTGGGTTTCTGAAAATATACTCTATGTATCAGCCTGAGAGGTAGTTGTACAAGTGCCTGCATATATCAAATCTATAAAGCTCTAAAGAAAAAGAAAAGTTAAAAACCAGAACTGTTGGTGGTAGCCTGCTTCTTGTCATTGTGGGGGAAAGTTAAGAAGTAGGTTCAGTAAGCTTGCTTCACTGACACAGTCCTTAGAAGCTGCTTGAATGTCTGCCCTAATATCCTGATACATTTTATGTAATTAATACTTTTTATGTACTTACTATATGTTATATCACAAAAGCAAGACAAATTTAAGTGGTAAGAAGTCATACGGTTTTTGTTTTCATATTAGATTATTACTGATACAAATATTTGGGAAATGTCAATACCGTTAATACTTGGTTCCAAACTCAAAATTTCAACAGCAATGACAAAAACAATATTGAAAAAGTAAAACAAATGGAAAAGATAAAAAACTAATTCAATAAACATTACTGAAGAAAACCTACAAAGAATTATTGTTAATTGATTCAGACATATTGAAGTAATTTCATATTATATTTATTTTCTGCTCTTCTTGAGTTCTAGTTCATAACAGATTTAGAATTCTTGGTTTTAAGCCAAATCAATTAAAATGTTTAAAGGAATATAAATTTGAAACAAAAATAAAAATGTGTTTTACAAATGTAGTAGAAAGCAAATATCATCAAAAATAGATAGTTAAGGCTACCAGTTCCATCATATACCAAATATTAAAAACAATAGGGTCTTACTATTTATGACAATGAAGTTGGCAGTGAACTGGGAGAAGTGGCATGAAAGAATATTATAGTTTGTTGTTATTAATTCAAAATATTTGTAGAAAATATAAGCTTAAATATGTTTTAAGGGTATAATAGCTTAGAGAATTAAAATAGATATAAACTAATTCTAAAAGTGGGAGAAAAAGACATCTTGAACAATTCAAAGATAAGCATGATAAGAAGTTCAAGAATAATATGAAAAAGAAAAATAAAATGTTAAAAATATTTTTAGCAATGTTGTATGTGAAAAGGTTATATTTCATATTATATTCTAAGACTACAAAAGTTTAAAATACAACAAAAATAACTAAAGAAATAACATCGATATGCAATGTATGCTATATATAAGGAGTATCAGATAGACAAAATGACCAAAAATGCTAAAAATGTAGAACAAGAAATATACACCAAGCAAGTATTAACAAACATATGACAAAGTAGGAGCCAAGGCAAAATATTAGAATGGTCAAATAAATATTTTATGTTGAGGATGAGTTAATCTAGTAAAGTAAGAAATTATGAGACTGTATTGATCTATGAAATTAACTTTGAAATAAATCACAATCATAGAAAATGCAACATTAAATTGGAAAACATAATCTTGGTAAAAAGTTCAAATGAAGTTAAATTAGCTCAAGACAAAAGTATTTACAAGCTTAGAAATATTTCAGTAACATAATTTATTTACACAAAATCATAAACACACATATAAATTTATGATACATAGATTTTCACATGTGTATTTATATTTAAATTAGTTTGCTAAGGATAATGGCCTTGGTATGCTATTAGTCTGTGGCCCAGGCTTGAGGATTCCTGTATTAGCTCATTTAATGTCTATAGAAATTTCATGAGGCAAGTTTTTTTTTTCCCAATCTATATAGTTTTTCTTTCTGTCTCCCTATCTCTTTCTTCATCTCTCCCTCCCTCCTTCTTCCTTTCTTCTTTCCATCTGTTCTTTCTTTCTGTCAGTCTGTCTCAATGTACTAGCCAGGACATCTAGTACAATGTTGAATAGGAATGAACATCTTTGTCCTTTGCCTTGTTCCTGATCTTAGAAAAAAATAAATAAAATTGCTATTTTACCTATAATGATGATGTTACTTGAAGGTTTTTTGTAAGTGTTATTTATATTTTGTAAATGTTACTTATTGTTTCGGGAAATTTTCTCTATTCATCGTTTGTTGAGTGTTTATGTAACAAATGAGTATTAAATTGCATCAAAGGCATTCCTCAATAACATGCTCTAATAAAATTATCTAATTTTATTTATTTAACCAGTTGGCACTGAATTTAATAACTGTAGAGGCCGTGGAGAAATAGGAATGCTTTTATGCTGTTGGTAGGAGTGTAAATTAGTTCAACCATGTGGAAAACAGTGTGGTGATCCCTAAAGTAGCTAAAACCAGAAATGCCATTTGACCCAGCAATCCCATTACTGGGTCTATACCCAAAGGATTATAAATCTTCTGCTAAAAAGATACATGCACACATGTGTTTATTGCAGCAGAGTATTCACAATAGCAAAGACTTAGAACCAAAAACAAATGCCCATCAATGCTAGACTGAATAAAGAAAATGTAGCACATACACGCCACAGAATATTATTTAGTCATAAAAAAGAATGAGTTCATATCCTTTGCAGGAACATGGATGAAGCTGGAAACCATCATTCTCAGCAAACTGACACAGGAAGAGAAAACCAAAAACTGCCTGTTCTTACTCATAAATGGGAGTTGAATAATGAGAACACATGGACACAAGCAGGAGAACATCTCACACCAGGGCCTGTCAGGGGTGGGGGGTAAGAGGAGGGATACCAATAGGAGGAATATCTAATGTAGATGATGGTTTGGTGGGTGCAGCCAAACACCATGACACATGTATAGCTATGTATTAAAACTGCACATTCTGCACCTATATCCCAGAAATTAAAATATTATTTAAAAATAAAAATAAAAAACAACGTCTGGACTTGTTGATCTTTTGAGTTATTTTAAGTACCCTAAATATCCTCTCAAATAATTGCATTTGTGTCATAATAAATTTGATTCTAATGATTGCTTCATTTTATTAGACATGCATATTTTTGCATTTTGATATGTTTTGTGATTTTTTGTTTTGTATTGATTAGTAGAAAGTAAGGTCCATAGATCTTTATTGAGCAAATCTGTGTTATTCTGGATAACAATTGGGCTATGCTTGATGTTTGTTTTAACTATAGGGTCCAAGAGCTGCAACTATCCTTTGTGTCCTCTTGACTTTAGGCTTCCCTAAACACTCTCCTTCAGTGACTGTCTCTTTCAGCTCTTCAGCTGTAATCCACTGTTAGTTTAATGGAACTCAGTAACTACAGTAATATGGTGTGGGGTAGGGACAGTGTTCTAATATACTTTTCATCAGTCTTTTGGTGATTTGTGTGTGGTTTGTTAGCTTCACTAGTTTATTTTCTTTTACTTCCCCCATTTGTATCTTTCCAACCCCTCCTGAGCCCTACTCTCTTCTCTGACTGTAGTGTGCTCAATCCATTTTCCTAAAACCTTCTGGCAAAACAGGAAGGTTGGGGACAGCTTGAGTGCAAAGGAATTCCCTTTCCTCACATGGAATGAACTTTCGAATTGCACTCTGACAAAGTTATTTTCTTTGGAGAGTAGGATTCTGTTACCGAGAAGAATTTGACAGTATATCTTATAGTTACTGCTAGAGCCTTGACGGAATCTTTCTAATATACTCACCATATATACCTATGGCAAGGTAGGGGTGGTTTCTTAGTGGGAAAGCCCATAAAAATGTAGTATCCTCCAGGGGTTTATCACTCAGCCTCTACCAATTCATGAAAATAACAAATTAATGTTGCTATCAGTTTATCACTCCAGTCACTTCTGCTGCAAGTAAACAGATTTCAGTTGTTACATCTCTCTAGGTGGACCTGCGTCTCCAGATGTTGGAGTGGTAGTTTGTCCTATGATTCAAATTTTCTAATGGTTCCAAGAAAAGTCACTTTGTATGTGTAGATTTTATTGTCCTGAGAATGGGAGTGAAGACTTCTCAGTTCCTTTTATGCTGGAGCTGAAATGAGAAGCCCTACTCACTCTCCTTTAAAAGTAAATTTCCTGTAAGTGGCTTAATTTAAAAGTAAAATAAAATGGATATTAAAGTGTTGAATCTTTTGTCAAATACCTTAATGCAAAAGTCTGGATTATCTAAAATAATCTAGTTAAGACACTTGAGAAACCCCCAAAAGTAATAGAGATCCCCGAAACATAATAAACTTTTACTACAAAAGTGAATATTTATTAAAAAAAATCAATACAAGATAGTTATCAGTTTTTTTACAAGCATCAGTAAAAGGAGGATGCAAAAAACTTTCACAGGTTTGATTAAAGAATTTGAGGAATAGTAGAAGTATAAAGTGATCTGAAAAAATGGTATTAGAATAAATGGTAAGGTATTGGAGTAAATAACTTACCAACTTAAACTATCCCTGTATTAGCAATTATTAAAATAATTATCTATTTTCAGTAAAGATATATGACTGTGAAGGCTGTAGTTTAATTTTATTTTTTGCTGTTTTGATTGATTTAAATACTGTTCCAAGGAGATTTGCATGACTTTTGAAAAACATGGCAGGAGTTACTAATAATTTGCAGATTTCTCAAACAATTAGTAGCAACCATAGTTTATGATAAACTTTTCTTTTATAGGAAATAACAAAACCTGAAGATTTTGGCAGATTTAAGTGAATTTTTACTCAATCGTAGGAGATTGTCAGGGCTTTACTAAATTATTATTTCAAGATAAGCAAAGTAAAATCACACGATATGTATTTGGAGTCAGATATTGAGTAAATATGATTATCAAGTGAAAGAAAAACGTGTGTTTTTTTTTTTTTTTTTTGCAAGCCTGTCTTTTTGTTTTAAGTCTAAACAATTTCAACTAAATTAGCAATACAAAAGAATAGCAATACAAACGTCAAGAAATGTTACAAGCTGCCCTTTTGAGTATAAGCAATTTTATGAAAAATTTCTAATAAAAGAAATTACTATTTGATTATTTTTGTGTATCATAAATAACACAGTATTAATTTATATATTGCCAAATTTTACTTTAAATGGGTATTTATTGATCACAAAAATGCATGTTCCCTTTTTCTAAACATACACATATATTTTCATCTAAAATAAATATTTTTTATTTGAATGTATTGGGAAGATATTGTTAACATTATGACAAATGTGTTTTATCTCATGATTTTAAATATTTTGATGAGACATATAGATTAAAATTGTAAAGAAACATAAAAAAATAAAAATAGTAAATCAAGGCCAGGTGCGGTGGCTCACGCCTGTAATCCCAACTCTTTGGGAGGCCAAGGAGGGTGGATCATTTGAGGTCAGGAGTTTGAAACTAGCCAGGCCAACATGGTGAAACTCCATCTCTACTAAAAATACAAAAATCAGCCCTGCATGGTGGCACATCTCTATAGTCCCAGTTACTCAGGAGGCTAAGGCTGGAGAATGGCTTGAACCCAGGAGGTGGAGGTTGCAGTGAGCCAAGATCACACCACTGAAAATAATAAGCATATAAAATACTAATTAAAATGAATATATACATAAATATTACTGTTACAATCATGTTTATCGTTTTCTCACAAATTTTGATTATACAAATTACTTGAAAAACAACACGTTTTGTGTATGTATGTGTATATATACATATATACACACATATGTGCATGTATATATATATGTATACTACTATATATGTGTGTTTGTGTATGTGTGTATATATATATACACACACACACATATATTATAGTTAACTATTTAATTAGATTCTTAAGACATTTATTACACCAATTTGTGAGGATAAATTTCATTCCTCAGGGCAAACACAGATCACAAATAGCCCTGGAACTGAGGAATAGCTTCAATTTTTGGTAAAGTTTGTGAGCCCATAGCTTTCTGATCAATCTTGTGCTGCTCTGTAATCTCTTATTTCTCTTATTTCTGTGTCGAAGAGCTCACCTTTCTGGTGTCTGGTTTCCACAGCTGCTGCTTCTTGAAGTAAGCATCAGTAAGATGTTTTGAGATTTTTACATTGCTGATATCAATTTTAGTTGAGATGGCAATGACAAATTTCTGGCGTGTTCTTTGTAGAGGAACTCGATTGAGGCCCAGAGGCTCAGTCACAAGTAACAAGCCACTAGCCAGCTGCTTCAGGAAAACCTCCCTCTTGCCCCTGTGGTGTCCAGTGAGGATGATCAGAATGGTCCTGGGAGTAATGCTGGCTCACAGTTTTCTCATCTGGTGACTGAAAGGGCACATCTTTAGTAAGGTAATATCTAGGTATTTTGCAAAGTTTAACCACCCAGGTACCGCTATTCTTATCACCACCAACTGGTTTTATAACAGTTGCAAGAACCTTCTCCTTTGTCTTTTAACCTTGGTTTTAACAGCTGAGTACTTTCTCTTGTACATGGCCTTTTTAGAATACATGGCAGATTGGGAATATCTGCCAATTCCTCTGACGAGGACAGGATTACAGCTGCAGTGGGCTTCCTTTTCTTGGGCTTTTTAGTCTTAAGGTTACTCTTTTTCACTTTGCCGCCAGCATCAGCCTTCGTGGCTTCGGGTTTCTTTTCTTTAGTATCTTGCTTCTCAACTTTTTCACCCACCATCTTGCAAAATGGGAGAAAGTGTTTACATTGTTTAAGTAATTTAATTATATTATCAGCTTAATAAAATTTATAAATGTCTTAATCAGGCCAACTATTACTCTACTCATAGAAGAATGTGACATTACTTGTTATCAAATGGACCATTAATTTATATATTCAAAATTTTCTTTTTATGTAAGATAATGTCTCAGGACCCCCACAAAAAACACCTAATCACATCTATTTGCATGTATAGGAATTCAGGTGCAGATATTTGAAATAATCCTAATTTTATGCCATTCTATAGTATGTGCTAAAATTTTTTCAAAAATAAATAATTATTTCTTTGCCTCTAAGTTTCTACTCCTATCCTACAATCATACCTCTTATATTTTGTTTGATATGCCTTTAAATGTGTACACAAATTGTTAAACTATATATTTTTGCTTTGTGTTTACAGGTTTTAAAGTTATGTAAAAAATGTATGCTTCAAATTTTACTTCCTTCACAATATTTTCATTTAACAATTTTTGAATGTGTGCATCTAGCCTGTTTCTTTTAAATGTTGCATAACACCAGTGATATACATATAAAATATTTTACCAAATCGTTCTTTTAAAAAATAGTCAGCATGGTTGCCCCCAAATCTGTATTACCAAAAATAGAGCAATCTTTCTACTACTTACAAATGTATACAATTTGCATGGATTTGTCTGGGATGTAAGTCTGTGATAGGTTTGCTGTATTGTAAAGTGCAAGAAATTTCTCCAGGTGGCTTTGAACTGATCTCGTTTTCCCCCTTTCTCAGATATAATTCTCAAGAATAACTGTGTAGTGTGCTGGGAATATAATATCCTCCATTAAGCAAGAACTAGCCAGAGGAGTTAAGGCTCTGTTCTAGTCCTCTAGGTCCGCAACCACACTCTTGTGAAACCAATGTCTTTCATTGCATTAGCTTAGCATTTCTCAACACCCTGTGTAACTGAATGCAGGTCCTAAGGCTCTCCACCTACAGAGACCAGTTAGGAGCAAGGTCTGGGAGAAAGAAAATGATTTTATTACCCAAAACTACTAATGGGGAAATGTCTGATTACCATCCAAAGCAACCACTTTAATTTTGGGGAAGAAAGCAGGGATTTAAAAAGAGAAAACTTGATAAGGAATGCATGCAGGAATTGTTCTGAGTACATTGTCTGTGCGTCTTGCTTTGTGGCTGTCTTGGGTAACTGTCCACCTGGATCTTGGACTGGTGTCATCTCAAAAATGTCAGCGTTGTTAACCAGCTGCCTTGAAGTAAGCTCTAGAATTTAGCAACTGAGTCTCCAGGCTTGATTTTTCTGCCTCAAAATTAGCCCCTGTAACTTCTAAGAATGCACATAATTAGAAAATAGCATACAGTTACGTAAATGTAAAGAAAGTATATATAAGGTGAGAAAAGGTGGAACATGGATTCTATTTTAAAGCTGAGGGAAAACGCTTCTGCATTTTGCTTCAAGGTTATCTCTTGAAACCTAAGGAAAAGGGGAAAATTGTTTAAAGTGCATTTTGAAGTTAAGCTGCCCGGTTACATCTGGGGTATATAACCCAGAGCTAGCTGCTTTGTGGGTTCTCTCAGCTGGGGTGCAAATGGGGCATGCGAAGTTGAGACTGTATCTATATCTTCCCCAGATGGATTTTCTGAGCCCTGGAGGATCACTGGCTATGAATCCTAGGTTTCTGTTGTCCCTTGCTGCCTATCTGTTGGTAGCAGATGCACTTTATGTAACCTTTGGAGGGCAGGGAATGAGTTGTTAACCCATGCACATAAACAGGCTGCTTCACATAAGACCTGTGCACTCTCAATGGTCAGTTCAAAATTTTAAATTTATAATTAGAATGGTTCTACCAGACTAATCTTTCAATAGCATTTCACATCTCTAGATATTTTCCCATTTCAAGTGGTGTTTGGTGGTAACATGTTTTAATTTGTATTTTTCTAATCTTCATGATTAGACTTATGAAATCTCTTTTATCTATTTGGCAGAACTTCAGACTTCTCCCTGTGGAAATTGCTTATTCACATCTTGTATCTATTTTATAAATTTACTATTTTTTTCTGGTTAATTAACAGGCGTTTTTTACACATTCTAGACAAGAACCTCTAACTTATTTTACTTTGACTATGTTTTTGCCAGGTTTGTTTATTTCTTTGACTAAATGATTCTTTGCTGAAGAGAAATCCATAATTTTGTCGACAAATGCATTTATTTTATGCCTTATGATGTTTAGACTCAAGATATCTTTTTCCACAAATATATGTATAATATACAGTTGGCATATTCAATACCAAAAATTTGTCCTTTTTTATACTGCTATCTTTATTATATAGGAAGTTCTGATAGTAAAAAAGGTCTTTCTTGAGTTTTTATTCTGTTTCACTGATCTGTTTGTCTTCTTGAACACAAATTATTTTAATTAATTTGCACTTCTTTTCAGTAAATCAGAAACATTTGTTTATATTTAAATTTAAAATTAATTTAAAGAAGTTTAACAGATAGAAAAGTGTACAGTCCTAAATGTAGAGAATAATCACAAAATGAATACACATATATAACCAGCATTGAGGTGAAAGAAAAGACACATTACCTTCTGAAGGACATCAGAAGTCTTCCTTGAGTTCCTACACAGTCATCATCTAACTGTGCTCGCTATATATTAAATTATTTTAAATTTTATACAAATAAAATCATGAAAAATAAATTTTTATCTAGTTATCACACTCAAAATTATGTTTGTAACATTTATTCATGCTGAGTGTAGATGTAGTGTTTGAATTAAAAAGTCATATTTCATAATAGAAATAAGCTAATTTTTTTATTATTATGTAGATAACATTTCCAGTTTGGGGCTATTTGAAAAAGGACTGCCATGAGTATGCTTGTCTTCCTCCTTTGACACACGTATTAGTAAGTGTTTGTTGGTGATACACCTGCAAAGGATAATGGTTGTAACCTAGCGTATGCCATAACATACAAGAAATTCCTCAAAGTGATTTTACCAGACTCTCCTTCTTTGGCTCAATGCCCTTGTTAATGCTTGATGTTATCACATTTCAATTTTAGAAATTATGGTTTTGGATAATGGTATCTTATTTTGGCTTTAATTTTAATTTATCTGATGATAAATAATTTTGCACATCTTTTCAAATCTTTATTGCTCATTAGAATATATAAATTATCTGACTTTTTTAATTTTTACTGTATCACTTACATTTTTATATTGCTTTATAGGGAGAATATATATTTGGGGTGATGTAGATATGCAATACATAAAATACTAAAACTAATATATAAATTATATATATTTCAGTTTCATATATTGAAAATGTTTCCTCCATGTCGTAGTTTGCATTTTTTACTCTATTAATGGTTTTCTTTAGTAGAACACAGTATTTTTTCTTTATGATTAGTGTTTTTGTGTTATGATTAAGAAATCTATTTAATTCAAAGTCTACTATGTTATCTTACAGAAACTTTTGGCTTATACGTTTATATTTATATCTGAATCTGGTAAGGATTGATTTTTATGTATGGTGGAAGACAGGGGTCAAGATTTTCTGTTTTGTTCTCATAAGACTACCTAATTGATCCAGGTTTTCCTTTCCACTTCTCTGGAGAGCCACCTTGGTCAGATGATATAAATCAAGTGACTATCAAAGTGACTGTAAAAGTGTGGGTCATTTTCTGGACTCTTTGTTAATGCCTCCAGCAGGCAAATAGGCCCCATTAGGCCCACCTTTCTGGGATTTTATTCTCCCTTTCTTGAAAGTTATCAATACCTTGTAATTCTTTAAGATCTTTAGCAAGGTTTTATTTTTTCTCTTATTTTTTTCCATCCAGATATTTTCAGTGATGAAGTAGTTCTGAAATAAACTTCTCTACCACATAAAGAACTGAACATTTATTTTTGCTTTAAATGAAAAATAATTGATTTATACTATTTGACACTGTTTCAAAGTATATTAAATGGATCATATATTTTCTGCTTTAGTCCATCTTACAGACTAAATGAATAAAACTAATGATCCCTATTTGCACAGGACTGTCCTAATTTTTAACACTGTAAGTCCAGCATCTTAGGAAACTCCTTGGGCCCAAGCAACCTGAGACCCTTGTTTACCATATTAATACGACCTGTCTATCGATAGTTACTATAATTGTATATTTTCCATTTATTTTTGGGATAAACTCTACAGGATACTCAAACTTTAACCTTAATTATATTCTAGTACTAAGTGATTTTTTTCAAAGTATTTTATATTAGTTTAGATTAGGTTTCACTATACTTAACAGATTTACCTAAATACTTGTGGATAAATAAAAGATTAGATTTATTTTGTTTCTCATATTTTGAAATTCTAGAACTTGTAGGCTTCAAGTTGGCATGGTCTATTCTCCATGAAGTCAAATTCCATTCCCAATTCCCTCTTACATTATCTCTTCCTCATAAAAGGTCTTCATTCCAAACCACAACTCATGGTCCAGAATGCCTCCTAGAGTTATGACCATTAAGCCATCAAGCAGAAAGTGTGAGAAAGCCTTCAACTTTCTGTTTACAAGGACATTTTCTATAAGCTAGGTAAAACCACTTCTACTTATATCATTTTAGCCAGAATATAATCACATGGTCCTATCTATATGAAACAGATATTGAATATTTTCATAGGTTTTTTTGCTCCTTATGTGTTTACTGTTGAAGAAAACAATAATGGCTATTTAGTAAAAATTAAGTCTTTGCAAAATATATTTTAGAATAAAATGACTTTATATTCTTACTTTATTTTGATATCTGATTTAGTGTAGGAAATTAGTCAGGGTGGTAGAAGAATTATAGAAAGATGCAACCCTTCTTGGAAGGCTGGAATGTTTTGCAAAAGTCTCGGGAGGAGGTTATGACTACAGGCAGTCTAATCGTCTTACCTAGAGCTAACAGCATAGAGCATATAACAAGAGAACATAGAGGAGTTTATCTACTAAGTAGCTTGTTTACTCATGTGGTCCTAAGACCAAACTTTGAATGTCCAGGGTAAAACTGCCCTCTACTCAGGGGAGTCAGCAAAGCTAATTACCCTCTAATGGTGTTTACTTGAGACCTTTGTCATCTTATCTGTACTAAATAAGTGTGAAGGCTGCCGGCTTGTGGGGCACTGCTGACTTTGGCAGAGGTCCTCTGGCCACGCTGACTTGCAAGCCTGTGTCAGTGTACGTTTTCCATACATTGCTTGGTTGAGTCTGTTGAGTGAACTCGACAGTTGGTGCCCCATGTGGGGACATCGCAACAGATCACAGACTCGACAGTTAGTGCGCCTGCGTGAGGGTGCTTCAACGGATCATGGACCCCGATGGAACCACCAGAAATAAAGGTGAAAAGACTGCACAGTCAATAAGTCAGTAAGTCGGTAAGTCAGTAACTCAGTAAGTCATTGGCGCTTGCTTGAGATTTTCAAGTTCGAGGGAATTCTCAGGCTAAGGTTTCATCATGAGACAACATTTATCAGCACAACGTAAATAGTATATAAAAGTATTGAAACAGCTGCTTAAAGTTAGCAGAGCCTCAGTTTTGCAGGCTCAATTCAGGAACCTAGTGCAAACTGTTGTTTTCCATAACCCATGGTTCCCAGCAGAAGGCATGCTAGATGTAGAGCTCTGGGAACAGGTGGGGAGAACTCTTAAACAGCATCATGCATAAAGGCAATGGGTCCCAGTAACATCTCTAATATATGGGCCTTAGTCAGGGCTGCTATGATCCTGTTCTACATAGAAGAGCCTGAAAAGGGAAGGGAGGAGGGACTATCACCTACCTTACCACCTCCAACTCCGTTAGCCCAAATGTTACTGAATAAAAGTGTCATAGAGGAGACAGAAATTCTCCCTGAGCCCTCTCCCCCAATAAATTGGAAAAAAAAGACAAGAGATTCACTACAGCTGTGGGACCCTGTCTTAGACAAGAGGTGTTAGAAGGGGAGCTCTTGGCCTGCTCAGTAATACAAGATTGACATGGCAATCCAGTACATAAACCCATTTCTTTTGACACTTATAAAGAGATAAGAAAAAGCATTAGAGAAAATAAAACCACTAGCCCATTTATAAACGGATTATGGAAGGCCATAGCAGACAACTGCCATATGACTCCATGGAACTGGTTAGTACTAGCTAAGGGTTAGTACTATTGAGGCCCCAGCCAATACTTCCTCTGCAAGGCAGAGTAGTGCAAACAACAAGCCAACCACAATCATGTGACTAGGAAGGACATAAAAGCTGCTATGCTTCAAGGGAGGGTCCCCTATGCCAATGTACAGCAACTATTAAATTTTGTTCCCCAAGCCTATGCACAAGTGTCTTTGTGCACTCTCAGGGTTTGGAACCAAATTTCCCAAAGCAGAGTTCAACAGGGATCTTTTATAAATGTTCAACAAGGGCCTCAGGAGCCATTTCTTGAATTTATTAATCGGCTAACTAAGGCAATTAGAAGAGAAATTAGTCATGCCCAGGCTGCTGATATCTTATTGTTGCAATTGGCCTATGAAAACACTACTATGGATTGACAACAAGCAATACAGGCAATCAGACGGAAGGCAGCTACTGTCAGGGAACTTAGAACAGCATGTCAACTGATAGGAACTGAAACACACAAAACCAAAATATTGGCTATGGCATTAAGGTCTCATAAAATGAAAAGGGAGAAAAACCTCAATTATTTTGTATGTAAAGAGTCAGGGCATATGAAGAGGGAATGCCCCAATAGTAGAGACCAATGTAACTCAGGGAAAGAACCCTCTTTTATATGTCCCAATGTAAAAAGGGCAAATATTGGGCAAATCAATGCAAGTCCAGATTTGATCAAGATGGCAAACCCCTAAGTAATCAGACAGGAAACTTCATGAGGGGCCGGCTACAGATTGGAAACTTCCATCTGACCACGGAAAGCCACTGGCATGGCAACTGGGGCCATGTCAGCTGCTTTCCTTTGTCAGATGGAAAGCCCACAATCCTTTCTCTCAGGGTAGCCAAGACTGGGAGCACAGGACTGGACTTACTCTACCCTAGTGAATTCATTCTAAAAGAAGAAGAAGACCCCAAAAGGGTTAACTGGGTTCTGGGGCCCACTGCCTCTGGGAGCAGTAGGATTAGTCCTAGGGTGATCGAGACTATCCAGTAAAGGAATTAATGTGCTCACCAGGGTAATTGACAGTGATTATCAAGGTAGAATATTAGGAATAATGAAATGTAAAGGTCTGCATAGTCTTCCCCTGGATCAAAGATAGTACAATTACTTCTTTTACCATACTGGGTCCCTAACACCCAAAAAAGAAAGGGGAAAGGGAAGTTTTGGATGCATGGGAGCCACAGGAGTATATTGAAACTAATAAACCACTGATCAGAGACACATGATTACCTTAAAAACTAGAAATAAAAATTTTTCTGGCTTATTGGATACAGGGGCAGATATTTCAATCATGAATGATCAAAACTGGCCAGAAAGTTCACCTTGGGTCACTCAGAAACAAAAGATTGTCAGCAGTGGGGAAGCACACACAGCCAAGGAGAGCATGTGCCCCCTAACATGCTGTGATTTGGAAGGAAGACAATCCGTTATATAACCTCTAATTATGCCCATTTCTGTTCATCTTTGGGGATGGGACCTGTTAGCCAGACCCCTTTCTAATAATGGCCACTGTTATTAACCTTCATCTACACCTGACGTGGCTGTCTCAAGATCCTATTTGGGTAGAACAGTGGCCTTTCAAGGAAGAGAAATTACAGACAGCCCATGAATTAGCTGAAGAACAATTAAAAGCCATACATATAGAACCATCTAACAGCCATGAGAATACACCCATTTTCATCATTCCCAAAAAGTCTGGCAAATGGAGACTTTTGTATGACTTACTGGCTATTAATGCTAATTTACAAACTATAGAGCTACTTCAGTGGGGGCTCCCCCCCCCCACGGCAGTTTCTCAAAATTGGCTATTTTCATTATTGACTTAAAAGACTGCTTTTATACTATTTTCCTTGCAGAACACGACAGAGAAAAATTTGTGTTTACGTTACTAGCTATAAATAATGAAAGGCCAGCTTGCCGATTTTATTGGAAAGTGTTTCCTCAAGGAATGCTGAACAGTTCTACTGTGACAGAATTGTGGACCATGGGCTCAGGTCATTCCCCAATAGAATGTGTTCTTCCAGGCCCTTGGTCCATTACTCACCCAAGAATGGGGGAGAGGACCCCAGTGGGCATGGTGAGCTTGTTTTAAGTAAATATCAGAACACAAAGAGTTTTGCAGAAAGTGATTTATTTAGGCAGAGAGAAAGAGAGAGAAAGGAGAAAGAAAAGCAGCTCCCAGGATGTCATGGAAGGGAATCCAGAGACAGAGTCCGCCCAGATGTGGGAGAAGGGGACTTTTAACCTGGAAGTTACTCCTGTCCTATTCAAGTTTTCCATCCTATGAAAGGAGTTCCTTTAAACTTCCACTAGAGTGATTAATCTTTTTATCTTCTTGAACACAAGAATGTTAAACAAAGACCTCTAAGCTCCCGGATGGAGATGTGGAAGAAGGCAGGTCCGGCATGTCGCTGGGAAGTTCTTGCCTTTGAAACCACAACCCTTTGTGGACCTGGGAAGAGAATACATTCCCTTACTACCATGTGTCAGCATCATGTAAATCAGGTTTTGCTCCCAAGTAGATAAGAATTTCCTAATTCCAAGATTATTCATTTTATGGATGATTTTGTGGCAGCCCCAACAGGGCCAGTATTTTTAAGTTCTTATGCCTCTGTCCAAAGGAATACACAGTTAATAGGTTTTATCATAGTGCCTGAAAAAGTACAAACGTCCTCTCCTTGAAAATATCTTGAATATACTAACTTCCTGATGAGTAAAACCTCAAAAGTTTAAATTAGATACTAGCAACTTACATACATTAAATGATTACTAAAAATTACTGGGTGGTATTAACTGGCTTCACCCTACCTTGGGCATAACTACTGGTAAGTTGCAAAACCTGTTTTGTACCTTAAAAGGCAATGCTGTCCTGGATTCTCCTAGGTACCTAATCCCGCAGCAAAAAGGGACATTGAAGAAATAGAGCAAGTGATCTCTCATAGGCAGCTAGACAGCATGGACCCAGAATATTCAGTTCAATTGTTTATCTTTTCCAGTAACCATTTCCCAACATGATTAATAGAACAAATGGCCCCAGGACTGTGCTTTCTAGAATGTGTCTTTTGCTCACATACAGGGACTAAAACACTATCTCCCTACATCCAGTGAGTTAGTAAAGTCATCTTTATGAGCCACAGACCATGAAATCAGTTGATACATTATGACCCTGATGTCATAAAAATTCCTTTGAGTAAAAAGCAATTTGAAGCAATATTGCCCTTCTCTTTAGATCTTCAGATAGCAGTCTCTAATTATGCATGCCATATAGAACACACCCTTCCTGCTGACAAACTGCTTCCGTTCTTAATTGTTGTACTTCCATAATTATGCCTACAAAAGTAGTTACTCCCCCATTACTAATGCTTTAACGCTATTTACTGATGATTCTGGTAGGAATGGAAGAATGGCAGTCTGGTGGAGGCCGAATAATTTCCTCATTATATCTGGATTTACTCGCACTCAGAGAGCTGAAGTTGGAGCTCTAACATTGGCCCTAGAGACTTTCTGCTCAGCCCATCAATATTGTTAGTGATCCTGCTTACTCTATTTATTGCAGAATCTTGAGACAGCCCTAATTAAGTCTACTCTAGAGCCCACTCTGTTTGTCCTTTTTCTTCGACTTTAGCAATTGCTGAATCAATGTACACATCCTATCTTTATCACACATATTTGAGCCACAGCTTACTGCCTGACCCAGTGGTTCATGGCAATGATCAAGCAGATCTGCGAGTTATGGTGTCACCACTTGACCAAGCCACCTAATTGCATCAATCGTTCCATGAAAATTGGAGAAACTTAAACAATTTCAATTTACCCAAAAACTAGCCGAACAAATCATCTTTCAATGTCCAGATTGTCAGCTCTCAGGAACTTCCCCTCCTACAGGTATTAACCCTAGAGGACTAGAACCTAATCAGTTATGGCAAACAGATGTTGCACACACCCTTAAATCTGGAAAACTAAGGTATGTACATATATCAGTTGATACCAACATTCATCTAATTAGTGCACATACTCTTCCTGGAATGTCCACTCGATATGTCATTAAACATCTTCTATTAACTTTTACATTTATGGGGCAGCCCAAAAAATTAAAACTGATAATGGCCCAGCTTATGCCAGCTCACAATTTCAACAATTTTGTCATTCATGGATTGTCCAACATTCCACAGGTATAACCCCCAAGGACAGGCCATAGTAGAATGTGCCCACGCCACCCTTAAAAATATGCTCAGAAAACAAAAAAGGAGGAGTATGAGTAAGGACCCTGTAACACTACTAGCACAAGCCTTATTTACCTTTAATTTCTTAAATTTAGATGACAAATTTCAATCAACTATAGAAAAGTGCTTTGCTAAAACCTCTCAAAATATAAAACCTGCAGTTTTGTGAAAAGATGTAAACACTAATGAGTGGTGTCTTCCAGATGATTTGGTAACATGGTGAAGAGAATATGCTTGTGTTCACAACCCCTCAGGTCCTCTTTGGATTCCAGTACAATGCATCAAACCATAGCATGGTATGGCTAGGACCCAACCCAGCACCAGAGATGAAGAAAATGACCCTGTAGAACCAGCAGCCCCAGCCAATGTGACTTCCTCAAACAATACAGGCCCTGAACATTATGCTGAAGAAGACAATTCAGAAGGCTGAGCAAATCCTGCTCCTAACGCAAACACATTTCACTCCAGATATTTTGTTCCTTTTTCATTCTCTTACTTTGCCTGCAACCTGTAGCTGCTACACTCTATTAAGTCCATTTTCTAAAGCTGCCTTTTTTCCACCTGCTACTTAGGCAGACACTCCCTTCCCAGCCTCTAACAATGCAACTGCTTGGCCAGAAAGGATTAACATGCCCCTGTGGAGTATCTCATTAATGGCATACAGTGGACTGATGTGCCTAGTAACATTACGTGTCAGTCCTTGACTGGAAAAGAATGTTACTGATTATACTCGTGTTTCTCTTATGTTATTTCCTAATTCTAAGATGCAAAGCCAGAGTACCACTTTTAACCGCTACATCTGACAAAACTGCTGCTGCACATATCTGTACTCTTTAATCTACAAAACCTGATGTAAAAAACAGAAAAAGGGGAGATATAAGAGATTGGTTAGGGCGATGGAAAAATTATAGAAAGACACAAACCTTCTTGGAAGGCTGGAAGGTTTTGCAAAAACCTCGGGAGGAGATTATGGCTGAAGGCAGCCTAATCCTTTTACCTTGAACAAAGAGCAGAGAGCATATTAGGAGTAAATAGCTTGTTTACTCATGTGGTCCTAAGACTGACTTTTGAACATCTGCAGGCAAAACTGCTCTCTACTTGGTTGGGGGAATGAGGAGGTCGGCAATGTTAATTACCCTCTAATGGTGTTTACCATCTATACTAAATAAATACAAAGGCTGCTGGCTTATGGAGGCCTCTGCTGACTTTGGCAGAGGTCCACTGGCCATGCTGACTTGCAAGCCTGTGTCAGTGTATGTTTTTCATTCTCTGCTTGGTCGAGTCTACTGGTTAAACTTGACAATTTGGGGATCTAGAATACATAAGCATCACAGAATTTTGGAAAAAATTCTTTCTTCTTTTTTTTTCTGGAAAAAAACTGGTCTCCTAATGTTTGTTAGAAATTATTACAGTGTTTGGACAGACGTGGTTTCTCATGCCTATAATTCTAGCACTGTGGACAATCATGGCAGGAGAATCACTTGAGTTCAGGAGTTCAAGACCAACCTGAGTAATATAATGACACCAAGTTGCTATTAAAATATATATATATCAGAGTGAGGTGGTGCACACCTGTAGTCTCAGCCCCTCAGGAGGCTAAGGCAGAAGGATCCCTTGAGCCCAGGAGATTCAGTTTGCAGTGAGCTATGATTGTGCTAACACACTCCAGCCTAGTGACAGAACAAGACTGTGTCTCAAAACATAGAAAATAATTAAAGAAATTCCTATAGTGTTTGCACCTTCAACTTTTTGTTAGCAAAGGGCATTTTCATCTAATTAAATGCTCTTTTAAATTTTTTGTGACAATAGTTAAATTGTACACTTTTTCAGAAGTTTTATCAGTTTATTATCAACTTTATTGACAAAATTTGAATCACATTATTGTTTTGTATTAGATTCCAAATTTACATTCTGAGTTTATTTTCACTCCTTCCCAACATCCTTTCTTTCTCTTGATGAGCCTTATCAGAGGTTTGAAGAGCTTGTGTTTGATTTCCTATTTTTTTTTCAATTTCAACTCCTATTTCCTAGAATAGTTTCATTGTTTGCTGTTTTTCTATTCATGAGGTTCAGATTTCTATTTTACCTTAACATTTATTATTTCAGAATCTTAAATTTAATGTGAAATATTTAGATTATCCATTTGCTCTTTTAATCTGAAGATTTCATCTTTAATTTCATAAATTAACTGGCATATTACCCCAAAATTTTCACAATTCAATTTATTTTATCTCCGTGTGAATCTTCAAGTGGCTCATGTCCTTTAGATTATCCAATAGTGGTTTTGTTTTTTAATACTTTCTATCTCCTTATCAACTTCTGAAGTCTCATAGGAGAGTTCATCTGCCTATGATTCCTTGTTATCTGCTGGTATATTTATTGTGCCTCTCAAACAATTATTCAAGTCTATATTTCAATGACTGTACTTTTCACACCTATTTCTTTTCAATTGGAGTTTCTTTATATCTTCTTGCTCATGTGTAGGTTTTCAAAATCTTTTCTTATATCCTTGAGGGTATTTATTATGTTCATGTGAAATCTTGTTTCCATGTGATCTTTTATTCAGGTTCTTTTAAAATAAGATTTTCAAGTTTTTAAAATTTTATTTTATGCTGTTTTTGCTTTTCTGAACTATCATTATTTCCATGTGATTCATATTTTTCTGGAGTATAAGCTATTTTTTGATGGAAGTCTCTAATGAGTGAGATAAAAATTCTAGTCCCTAACTTCTGTTCCTTCTAGAGAGTTTAATGAAAAATAAGCATGTCATAGTTTGGGAAGCTCCTATCCTTAAAATCTTGACTTTAAAACCTGTTTGCAAAACCAAGTAAACTTGTCTCTTGAATCAAACATGACTTTTCCCGAGTTTCCCTCATCTTGAGTGTGTTTATATTTGTGAGAGTTTGTAAAAGGTAGAGAGAAAATACTAGGAAAAAAAGTATGATTTTAACAGACATCTACTGCTACCACCTCTCACACTAATTGGGATCTGGGGACATCCAGATGTGGTTAGAAAACAGCATGAGTTGAAAGTTCTACTTCAATTGATTTAAATATATGTGGGGCCTGGCCATACTCTGCTGTGGACTCTTTTTCCTCCTCAAACTACATTACTGCTTTTTTCAGTCCTTTTATGCTTCCCACAGTTTTTACACTAGATTTTTAGTCCTTGCCACTTCTGTTGGAAGTATGATGTCCTCAAGTTTGGGTACGGTGGAAAGAATAAACATAAATTGCAATTCTATTTTACCAAAGGAAAACCAGCCTTTTATAGTACACATTTTATTTCCAGTTATGGATATTTTTGTATTGAATACAAACATTGTGTCATAATGAGTATTTCTTAATAGAATCAATATACTAAATCCAACTGAGATGAAACTAAAGGAAAATATATAATGCATGCACACACATGCACACACACACAAAATTATATATATTGATATGTAAATGTATTAAATATATGAAAATTAAATTCATACATATCTACATGAAATTTAATTCCTTTTTTAGTATTTAAAAGTAGAAGCAATAAAAATTAGGCATTTGTACATAATAACATACATGCTGCTTGTGTTATATTCCTTAGTATTCTTTAGCTATTTTAAAGCCTTAACTATTTGTATCCTTGTCAGGTTGAAACCAAAGTCAGTGTTATCCCAGCTTATTTGCAATAGAAACAGCCTATGAAGGGAATTCTGTTAACTCTGAAGACTATGGGTGGGTGACAATGGAAAGAGTCGTATAAAATCCTTAACTTTTGGCAAGAGTAGACTATCTTAAGGTGTAAATACTATCAGAAAAAAATGTCCTTTAGTATGTTTTCTTATTCCATTAATTTTTTAACTACTTCCCTTAGCTTTGCACTTTATCTATTTGAATAAGCTCATAAAAAACTAATTTTCAGATTATCAAATGTTTTATTCCTCTTAGGTTTTCTGGAACATACTTATTTTATGTAGTAAAGGAAACATATTTGGGATTTTGCTGGATAACACAGTAATTTTCTCTAAAATATCCATTATTACTAATAATTACCCTACATACATATCTGATGTTCTTTTTAATAACAAGGAGCCACTCGGTTGTCTTAATCAATTACCCACTTTCAATGATATGTTCAAATAGAACCAAATTCTATCATGTCTATCATATTTTCTTTCCAGTTGATAGGAGAGGATGTGATAAATGTTTACATTAATTTTAATAACTAATTTTTATTACTAATTTTTTAGTCTGTATTATTTATTCATACTGATCTATTTTATTAGTTCATTTTTTGAAATTCTTTATTATCAACACATTTCATATGCATAAGAAAAATATCTAAATGTCCTTTTGTCAATGTGGTATTGTAGTAGAAACAATATACTTTAGTTTTCTTGTAGAGTCTGACATTTTAGTCAAGTTTTAAAAATTATAGTTGCTTACTATAAAGGATGTATTTAAAAGTTCTATTATTTTGGTCTCTGATCCATTATTTTTTTGTATGTGGCAAATGATATAACAATGCCCTTAAAAGGGAATAAATTTCTTAATAAGACACTCCTATTTGTTAATGGAGGGGTTAGTATCAATTTTTATCATGTTATAGAATTTATTATAGATTTATTATGAGCCATATTAATCTCATCTTTCTAAAGAAACATCGTTTTTTTAATGACATGAAACTCAAAATATACAAAAGCATGTGAAATTTCAAAGGTTAAAATATTCTTACACATATATCTAGCTTCATTGCATAAAATATGGGAAAACTTTCCCAAGAATGTGAATCCTGTCTTTAACTAGAATATGTATGAAAATAGGAAACTCTAAATCTCAAGGCAAATCATTAGATTTTTGACAGGTTTTCCCTATTAGATGTTTCTGGTACAAATTGGTCCTAAATATATTTTCCATTTCTCCAAGTTCTATTCTCTACATTCTTACTGTAGGAATCTACCTGCTTTCTAAAATTATATTTCTCTAGAGATTTCTTTTATACAGATCATCTTCCCTTACAAATTTTCCAAATTATATCTTTCTAAGTGATACAGAAATTATCACTGTTCCCAAATGGGTTACACTTTTCTTAATCTGGTGAAAATTTGTGAGCTAAACTAAATTCACCTAGCCAAAATTACATCATTTTTCTTTCACTGTTGATGATATATTATTAAATATAGTCTAAGGCCATATATGTTCTTTGAACAAGAATGTCATATTTTATCTTCTCTTAATTCATTTTTGACTCTGTGACTAAAAAGCATCTTTTAAAACATTGAATTTCTTTCCAAATCTAGACTGCTTTAGCATTTTGCATTTTTTAAAGGACTGTGGAAAACTAAAGCCAATAGTGCAAACAAGGCCTTATTTATGATACATGTGTGTATTTTTCAAAAACATATTTAATTCAATATTCTAAATTATCACATAAGCAATTTTTCAGAGTTCATTTGAATAAACTTTATGGCATCCAAAAACTGAAGGATAGAAGTTGAAGAGGAGACACCAACCAAAATTTAGAGTAGTATGTATATATTTTTGGGATGGAGAGAGGACATGATTTAGAAGCAATTGGTCACATTTTAATGCTATTGGTAATGTTCTTATTCTTAAAGTGGGTAACTCTAGTAAGTGTTCATTATTTCTTCCAAAACCAGCATAAATATTATACATATTCTTTAATGTGTATCTAATGCTATAAAAGTATATTTTTTAAAAAAAAGCTAAAATCATAACTAATGCTAATATAAAATAAAAATATATAAAACATTTTATTCAACTCATTAATAAAGGAAAGATTCAGAAAAACATTTAGACCAATTCAAAGATCAGTTGAGAAACTGTGTAATTATAGACAACTTAATAAAGAAATGTCATTGCAAGATTACAGGGTTGGATTCGTCTTTAATTAATATTCTATAAAAAAATGAAATCTGTCTTTAGCCCACGTGATATTGTCAAGATATACCACTCAGATCTTTGCATTGTTTTCAGGTTTTTTGGATATTTTTTAAAAATAAGTTTAAAAACTTAAAAATAATCAAACTAAAATTAATAAATTAAAAAGAAAATTTGTATTTATACAAAAAAGATTGTTTCACTTAAAATTATTATTTAAATAATGTTAATAATCCACATCTATTTAGATATTAAGCAAGACATTTTCTTAAATTGTCTCTTTTATCAATGTTTAAAATAGAAATGAAGATAGAAATATTAAATAAAAAGTCAATATTATCTTAAGAATATTTCTTTCCTTTTGCATGACTGTCATCTGTTCAACAGCTGTTTGTTGTGTTTTATGGTGTATCTTGTATATGTTGGGTGCTGCTCTGATAATCTGGGAATATGAAAGAAAGAAGATCTAATAATTATTTCCTCTTGTTGCATTTACATTTTAGTGGAAGCAGTAGATAACACTTAAGTAAACCAATAGCAGAACTTCAGATAGTGATACACGCAATGTAAACAAATATATATATAATAAGAAATAACATTTGGATAATAAGAGAGAAATATGGGGACTGGATAGAGTAGACTGTTGGTTTGGGTCAGTGAAGCCTGAATGAGAAAAGGTAGTTGTGCTAAGATCATTTGAAAACATGAGTCACCTTATGACATATGCTTCCGAACGGAATAAATGATAAAAATCACATCTTGCAACTAAAAAAACAGGTAACTAATATAAATCTATCAGATAAATTGAACTTATCTAATATACTGCACAGATTTCCAAATACAAAAGGCTGATGTTTCTATCCTGATATTCTGCTTCAAAGCCATTTGTCAAAATATAAAATAAAATATGAATTATGTTTGGAGTTGTGGGAATGCCATGGATTATAGTATTAGATTAAGTTTAACAAGATTGTTGAATCATATTGCAAGGCAAAGCACAATTGCAGCTCCATCTTAAGATGTGGTGAAAGTGTTTATATTACCTTTATTGCTATTACTATAATTACTATTAATCTATAGTGTTTGAAATGAGTAACTTCTTATTTTCATTATAAAAGCGACACATGTACATAGAAATAAAATTTTAAACCATAAAGTTGGACATACTATTGAAAGTAAAATTTTCTTCCCTGTCATTTGCCAAATTGTTGCTCACATTTGTCATTTTCTGTTTTTGGTTCATCTGACATGTTATGTTCAGTAGCTTGATTAAGTTTTCCCAGTTTAAGATATCATTCCCTATTATATATACATTATTTTCTCTAAACAAAATACTATGTTTGAATCATAGAGCAAGAAATATGTGTATGTTACTGAACGTATGCTACTTGGTTCAAATTTCAAGATCAGATGGAATATGTCTTCTTCTACTGACTAGAAGTTTTTATCTCATTTCTGAATTTTCACTTTCTTGTTCATCTTCTTGAACCCAATCTGTCTTTCACTTGAATTTTCTACTGATTTTACATCATTTTGTTATTAAATGAGATATTTTACTTAATAAACCACTAACACATTTATTTAATGAAACAAATAACTAATATATTTCCTTCTTTTTGGGTGCATTTTATGGCTGCTGTTCTGGGATCTTTTTAAGTTGTGTATTTGGCTACTCTTTAATTCTAATATTTTATAATTTCTTGACTCTTCATTTCTTTTCAGTCATATTTCAGCACTCCAGAAATGTATTGGATGCTGGCATATTATCAAGTATTTTTATTTTAATTTTATACTAATTGACGTGGCATTTTATGTGGAAAATAATTTTTCCTGAGAACTGTGCAGACATTGCTTTTTCTAAATTCACTGATAACCACCTCTTCTCCCAGTATTTTTTTTTCCTTAGTTTAGGTTTTCCCAAAGCAGCCTTTTAAGCAAGAATTTGATTTCAAATACCTGTTTTGGGAAATGAACCTAAAAAACTCGCAATGTAGAAGGGAAATCTCACAGAAAAGGGAAGTTAACAAGGTTTGCTATCAAGTGAGTTACCACAGTGGGTATCTGAAACCTCATCCCACAGAAGATCCTTGAGAGTCAATGTAACTGTTGTTCCTCAGTGTAATTCCCCCTGAGGAATTAGGAATGATTAGCATTTACTCTCCATGTTTTATCATTCATTGAATGAGGTATTGAATTCCCAGGCATGGACTCTGATGAGCTGAGAATCTTAGACAAAGAAATACAGGTGCTGGCAATTGAACTTTGGATGAAGGGTTGGAGATCCGACTGCACATGTTATGTTGTTTATTTGTACACAGTCTGTCACCTTGTATCTGTTTCCCTACTCTCGAAGAATTTATGAAATTATCTTTATTCTTTGAATTTCAAAATTTCAGAAGAATGAATCTATGTACTTGAGGAACATTTGGTCTGTCTAACATTTGGTAGTCTAAAGTCTTTCTTTAGCTCTGTAAAAAGTTATTTTGCTATTATTTTGATTATTTCATTCATTCCACTATCATTCTTTTTTCTTTCAGAAACCTCTATTAGACAGATGTTGATGGATTTCCTAGGCTTTATTTTCTCATACATATATTGATTTTTTCCTAAATAATTGTGTTTTTATGTTCTGTGATCTCTTTCTTGCTTGCTGCTTTTTTTTTTTCACAGCAAGCTGTTAGGTTTTGTGTATACTTTTTTAATCTTTTTATAGAAGGAATATATCCTGAGGACCTTTAAGAGGCATTCTCTGATTGTCTTGCTCCCATCTATGGCCTTATTCTCAAATTAATTAAAGCATTATTGAATATAAGTTTTATTATTTTGCCAACTCCTAGGGAAAACTCTTTCTGATGCTGGATACAAGGAGTGGTGTTCCAGCTCGCAGCAATCACTCTTATTTTTTGGTATCAATTTCAAGTATATATCAGGTATGTTTTATTACAGATTTCTCCTAGTTTTGATGTTAAATATTCCTCCCTCCTTTTATATTATTTAAAATTTTAGTTGATTTCGATAGAAGGAAATGGAGTAGTTTACTAATTTTATCTTAGGTTAACTCACCTTAAAGTTAATTAATATAAATAGAACCTAAAAATAGACTTTTTTTTTGTAAGTAGCTTTTTTTTTCTATGCGCTTTCTTTCTTTTTGTAAGTAGTTTCTTAGCAGTTATTAATATTTGCAGTTAGTTTCAAAATTAAGTGTTTTTCATCTTTTATTAATTTATATTTTTTGAGACAGGGTCTCCCTCCATCTCCCAGGCTGGAGTTCAGCCACATGATCATAGCTCACCGTAGCTTTGACCTCCTTGGCTTAAGAGATTTTCCCACCTCAGCCTCTTAAGTGGCTGGGACTACACTGCCATGGCAGGCTAATTTTTTAATGCTTTGTAGATACTGATCTTACTATGTTGCCAGGGCTAGTCTCAAACTCCTGGGCTCAAGTAATCCTCCTGCCTCAGGGTCTGAAAGTGCTGGGATTACAGACTTGAGTCACCATACCTGGCAAAATGATATTTTTCTAATTATACAAGTGCTGTAAGTTCATCACAGAAATATTTTAAAATATATGAATATATATAAAAAGTAATATCAGAATATCTACTACAACAGTTCATATGATACTTAATTTTAGGTAGTTTTCTCCAAATATATTTAAAATTTCACTAGTGTGTTCCTTTAAAATATATTTTAGTGTGCATTTTTTATTATTATAATTTATGGTAAAGAGATTAACACATACGTTTCTATTAAAATCTATGTTTTTAGTACTATGTTAGGGTTCTCTGGAAGAACTAAATTAATAGATGATATACGTATATATCCTATTTGTTTATGGATTTTTTTGTTTCTCCTATAACTCTATTTAGTAAATGTGTATGTGTGTGTGTGTGTGTGTGTATATGTATATACACACACACACGAATACACACACAAACACATATATTTCAGGTTACAAATTACAAAAAGGGCATATGATTGCTTACATATGTAACTTATACATACATATATATGTATATATGTACCCTTTTCCATATTTTTTAACCTGAAATATTGTGTCTGTTGTGGAGTTTCGGACCTAATTCTAAAAATGAGACAAACAAGTCAAGACCATGGTTTATATCCATTAAAATGTTCAAAGAAATATTACAAAGGGACCAAGTAACAGCAACTGGTTGTAATGAATTCAGGATTTGAGTCAAATGTCCAGCTCATTTAATCTGACTTTAAATATATATACTGAAAACCAGCTGGGCACGATGGTTCATACCTGTAATCTCAGCACTTTTTAGGGAGCCAAGGCAAGAGCATTGCTTGAGCCCAGGAGTTTAAGACCAGCCTGGGCAACATAGCAATACCTATCTCTACAAAATGAAAAATTAGCTAGGCATGGTGGTGCATGCCTGTGGCCCCAGCTACTCAGGAGGCTGAGGTAGAAGGAACACCTGAGCCCAGGAAGTTGAGGTTGCAGTGAGCCATGATTATACTGCTGCTGTCCAGCCTGGGTAACAGCAGGACCCTTTCACAAAAAAACAAAAAACAAACCAAAAAAAAACAAAGATGATTGATTGATTGATAGATAATAGACAGATAGATAGATAGATGGAGATGATTAGATCTAAAACAGACACAATATTTAAGGTTAAAAATTATGGAAAAGCACACGTATGTATACACATATGTAATGTGACTTAGGGCACACATATAAATACACATAGGTGTAAGTCATATTATACGTATCTATATATGTGCCCTTTTTCATAATTTTTAACCTGAAATATGTAGAGGAACAAAGCTAATAGGTGGTTGTATGTATATATTTTATTGGTTTATGGATATGTTTTCATTATATAATATAGAGCTATATTTATATAACTGCCTATTTGAAACTTTCAGAAAAAAATAAATTACATTAAACATAGTTTTGACAGGCCTTACTTGTATTTTAAAAAAAGAAATTACAAAGTAGATTGAGCTAGAATGAAGTAAAGATTACTGTGAATTCTCTAAAGTATTTATTTATTTCTATTAAGAGAGTAAAAATTAGTTGAATTTAAAATTTTAATATTTTTCATCTGCAAATCATTTCCTAAGACCTTAACATGCTTTCTAGTTTCTAGTTTATTTTATTTTAAATTAAAAATCTTATCTGCTATTTGACACTAATATCATTATTCTGATTTTTAATAACCATTTTTGAAATAATACTATTTATAGTGGTAATGATGGAGGCTAAAAACATGAAATAAGCAAAAATATTTGGAGTGTGTGTACTTATTTTTAACAGAGGTGAAATAATCAATGTTAAGAAGTGTGAAGAAGGTAAATTATATTCCCTCTAAAAGAAATTGCTTATTAGGAAAGAAGCGCTGTTTGTTTTCAAAGGTAATCCAAGTACAGAGAGAAGAAAATGTGATTATTCATAAACATGTTCGAATTAAGTTTTTTTCCTTCTATGCTTTCTGGTGGTGATATGGAATTCTAGTTTAAATGAGAAGTTTGCATTCAATTTGTAGACATTATGTAACTCTTCTATTTTAATACCCTTTTCAGTTAGGAAAATTACAGAAGAGTCTACAGTTAAAACAATAACAACAAAAAGTGGTCCACACAGGGGAACTGATTGAAAGCTACAAAAGAGGTCATAATGTTAGAATGAATTGGGAAATATAAATAATACTTTCCAAAGAAATATGTAAAGAAGCTGATTAGAAGTCTTCAGAGATGTAAAAGAGAACCAAGAGATTGCTTTGGCATGAACATCAAAGGGGTAAGAAAAATGAAAAAGACAAGCTAGTATAAAATATGACTAAAAAGAGAAAAGAGGAGATTTGAATCCTAGTAAATAATGTTTTTGTGTTTGTTCTTTAGGCAAGCTCTTACTCTGTCACCCAGGCTGGAGCACAGTAGTGCAATCACGGCTCACTGCAGCCTTGACCTCCTGGGCTCAGGTGATTCTCCCATCTCAGCATGTTCCACCCTGCATGACCAGCTGTTCTCTGTGTGTGTGTGTGTGTGTGTGTGTGTGTGTGTGTGTGTGTGTGTGTGTGTGTCTATAGAGACAGAGTTTTTCCAGGTTGCCCAGGCTGGTCTCAAACTCCTGGGCTCAAGCCATTCACATGCCTCAACCTCCTACAGTGCTAGGATTATAGACATGAGACACTGTGCCCAGCCTACATAATGTTTTAACAAAAGGTTTACTACCATTGACTGAATTAACTATTAATCAAGTAACAAAAGATACATTATATAGGACAAAAAGAAAATTATAATAAGACAATGCAAGAAGCAAGAGACCCAATTCTCACTGGAAAGTATAGAAAGACTATAACAGATAATAAGTACATAGAAAGTAATAATAAAAAAATCCTGATGGTCTGGGTGCTGTGTGGCTCGTGTCAGTAATCCCAGGACTTTGGGAGGGTGAGGAGGGTAGATGTCTAGAGCCCAGAAGTTCAATAGTAGCCTGGGAAACATGGGGAAACACCATCTCTACAAAAATAAACAATAAGCCAGAAGTGGTGGCACATGCCTGTAGTTCCATCTACTCAGAAGGCTGAGATGGGAAGATCACCTGAACCCAGGCAGACTGAGGCTGCAATTAGTCATGATTGTGCCACTGCACTCCTGCCTGGGTGACAGAGTAAAACCTTGTCTCAAAACAACAGCAGCAGCAAAAGGAGTGGTAATTCCAGTTTTAATTCAAACCTGAAAAGAATATTACATTAGTCAGAAAAAAGTAAATGACAAAATAATAATTCTTGACATTCAATTCACATGCAAAATATTTCACAGAATATTTTTACAAATCATTTTCAAAGAAACTGTCACTTACATTGTACTGTATAATTTTCTACATCATACATAATATATGTGAGCTTTGGCTTGTCACTTGGATGCACGTATGCAATGATTAGAATTAACAAAAGACCATTGTTTATTCCAGAGGAAAAGGAAACTTAACTTTCTAAAAGCAGTCTGCAGACTGGGAGTACACTACCTCACCAACTTCAGGGCAGAAGAAAAGTGCACTTCTATGGGGGGAATTGGAAAGTTAGAGATTATAAAGTTAAAATCTCAGGTCAGAAGAGGGCTGAACAGAGTGAGGTATAGAATCTTGGCTGAATGATCATTAAGCCACAAATCATCATTCTCTCTCAATTTGCTAATTCCAGGTGGTTGGTGGGATGGTACCAGCTTATCTGTTGGTGGCCAGTTGGGGAATTTCTAGCTATAGTTGTTTTTGACATTGTTTTCAAGAATTGCTCTTTGACTTGGTTGCAGAAAAACAGGTTTTGCAATACTCTCCAAGGACACTCAGAGCATGGCTCTTCCCTCATCCTACCAGGGCCTCTTGGTTCTCAGAGACAGGAGTTCATCTTTTCATCTTGTCTGTCAACTAGGGGCATGATTTGATATTAACAAGGCCTTATGAATGCATCCCTAGTGTCATTCCAAAAGGATTTTGGAGTGGGTAATGACAAATGAAGTGACATCATAGAAAAATGTGCAATCTTAAGTGGGTTTAACAGGACTACAAGAGCCCACCTGAGTAGTCAGCACAGGTTATGTATGTTGGGAATTGATTCTCTGTCAACTTTTCTTAAATCTGAACTAACGTGAGTGCTGGGTATAACATCATCATTAGTACTGCTTCAAGTTTAGTAGCATTTTGGCTTCCTCAGAACTCAAGGTTGGAAGAGTGGATTTCATGAACTGTCATGAGACGGTAAACTAGACTTCTTCAAACTTAAACTTTTTTTCTGATTTTATTTCAATCATTTCATGTGCCATATACAGTTAAAAACGGTTAAAGTATACATGCTTAGATAATAAGCTATTACCCTGCCTGTTTGACTAATTAGCCAGTGATTACTTCCATCAGACAAGGGTTCTCCAGCATTCCATTAAAAATGCATAAAGACAACAGAAGGAATTCTCAATTATTCTGTAAAACTCAATATAGATCTTTGCTTGCCGTAGATAATTTGTAAGAAAATCACAAACCTGTACTATTTCTGGCAGATAGGTGGTGGTATGCTATTCTACCTCCTCACTATGACAATTTGGGTATCTTTAAACGACTATGCATTGCAGCCATGTGTATCAGCAGGGCTGCTATGAGGTTACATAAAGGAAATGGTAGAATTAGAGCTGATTGTTACATTTAAGCAACTCGCTTTCAATGGAGTTACCACATTTCTTTGAATGATCTGTGTTTTATCAACTTAAAGTAGTTTTGACAAATCTTTAACTCCAAAACTTATTAATCCGCTAGGGGAGAGTGTTCCTACTTATTTTGAGCTAGTCTTTTCCAAATGCATCTACAGAAAATGAGAAAGGAAGATTTAAGTATATACAGCAAGTATGTGAATGAAATTCAAATACTGTTGACCGTGAAAAGATAAACTGGCTTTCATAGATTATTTCAATATCTGTTCTATTCTGGAATTGGTCATTTCATTTAATTAAATAGAGTAAGTGTTCAGATGAGCTGAGGAAAAGAAGTTGGCTTTACAGACAGACAAGGACTGAAGAAAGCAGAAGCAAAGAACTAAGAGTGTATTAGTCTTTTCAAAGCCTTTTTTCCGATAAGGCAGAGATAGGAAGACAAAACAATAATATAATGACTGATAGTTCATATCAGGTTACTTCAGGCTTCTTTAGTGTAGGGATTAAAGCAGAGGGAACTTAATTACAATGCTCATTGAAGATTTAAACTGGCCTGTTTGGGAAATTGGCTGTTATTTCTCCTGTTTCCTTGGAAGGTCAGGTAATAGTTGAGTTTATTTGGATTTGGTGATGTGGAACTTTAGAATGGGTGACTCCATTTTGATTTTTAGTCTAGTATGTTGGGTCCTAGACTTTTAAAAGTCCTTTTCATGAGGGACTTTTGAGATATAATTGCATAATTTACTCTTTTAACACTTAAACAGGCAACATGTCAGATTATCATTAAGAGAGGGTGAAATTGGGGCTGGGCACGGCGTCTCATGCCTATAATCCCAGCACTTTGGGAGGCTAAAGCAGGCAGATCATAAGGTTAGGAGTTCGAGACTAGCCTGACCAACATGATGAAACCCCATCTCTACTAAAAATACAAAAATTAGCCTGGTGTGGTGGTGTGTGCCTGTAATTCTAGCTACTCAGAAGGCTGAGGCAGGAGAACCACTTGAACCCAGGAGGCGGAGGTTGCAGTCAGCCAAGATCACACCATTGCACTCCAGCCTAGGCGGCAGAGTGGGACTCCATCTCAAAAAAATAAAATAAAATAAAATAAAATAAGAGAGAAGGTGAAATTGTTTAATTCACTCTGTGTTCAATTTGAGTGTGTGTGCTTTTGAGTCACGTTTTGGAAAAATGCTTGTTGCAAATAAAAAAATAATGTAACTGATTGCATTATGCAGTGTAACTAAATGCAAAAAATATATACAATTCTTCCACAAACCTTCATGGCATTTGGTTATGCAATAATGGTGCACGATTGCTACATATAAAAAAGTAAAAGCACATTCCAAAATCAATAATTTTTAAAAAGTTCTAAGATCTTAAAAAGGTTATTTTCTAAGACCTTTTCCTGGGCAGTTTCCTGTGGCATAAAACATGTATATGAATAATTTTCTGAAGAGAAATTAAAGTCAAAGGAGGGAAAGAATAATTCTATTTAATTTATATACATATACGTATATACAATATGTAACAAGTATACCCTTATACTGACATACTCATATAAGCAAATACACATACATATAATATGAAGAAAAACTTATGTGCAATTATATCTTTGCAAAAAATTATGTGCATTTTATCTTAAGAGCAAAAGAATAGAAGGAATTTCTGACAAAATAAAAGACAACATTAAAAAAATTACATGTTTACTTTTACATTGTAATAATAATACTGATGGCTAAATTACTCTATTCATTGAAACAGAATGAAGAAAGGTCATTACTGTTTTTCACTCAGCACTTTTAAACGTTCACACACAATACACACACACACACACACACACACACACACACAGGGTGGGACAGGGTTTAGTTCTAAAAGGTGTTTCAGTGTTTATTATCATTTATTTCATCTGGTTTCTTCCAAAATTGTTTATGCCTACAGCTTGAAAAATTATAGTTTAAGTCAGAATAGTTATTTCTTTGTGCCACACTTTCAGAGCAAAATTGGAAATCACAGTTTGAATCCCCTTCTTTCTCTGATTCTTAAATGCAGAATCACTAGTCATAAATGTCAGTTTTACATTGAAATACATCAACTTAAAAATACAGTACGTACAAAATTGAAAGTGTCTTCTTTGTTCTTTCCTACACCTTGAACAATGTTAAGAGTCAGAGACATTTTGTTGTTTTTTTAATACTATTGAACTTTAGTCATATATGTTATCAAATAAGCCTATATTTCAAGTTTAAAATCTTTTTAAAACATGGCTTTTCCTTCCTACTGTTCTTTTAATTTTGCACATTATAAGTCTAATTCTCCAGTCTGCAGGTTTACTCAGGGGGTGGGGAAAATTGCAATTCTCACCCCTGTAGGAGTTTTGCTTTTTTCTGCAAATCTATTCTACCCCTAAGACTCAGGAGATGTTGAGGAAGCAGTGTGTGTCCCCTGGCAGTGTGATCTCCTCCTAATCTGTGCTACATCACATCTTAGCGTGTAGTCTCTCTCACTCTCTCTCTCTGTGTCTGTGTGTGTGTCTGTGTAATATTGTGATATTGTGCCAGCATACAATGGCTCAATAACTTGACACCTGAAGGCAGATGGAATTTATTGCTTGTAACAGGGAATTAAAAATGGTCTTGATGTGGAGATAAGTTGTTTTCACCTCCCTTAGTTAAGGGGCACCTCCTGAAGATAATAAGAAAAATGGAGTGGTAAACGGAGTATAAGCTTTTTTGTTGTTGTTGCAGTCTTATTATGTTGCATAATCTTCTAAGTATGTTATACAACATAAAAAAATTTAACTTGTCTTAAGCATTGCATTATATTGAGAATTATAGTTCAACAAAACAGGGCTAAATATCTCAACAAGCAGTGAAACCAAGTACTCCAAACATTGGTAAATTAAGAACATCTCTATAAATTATTTTAGAACGCTATGGCTGGGATGAATAGTTTTCCTAAAATTAATTCTAATGATTGAACTTTAATTAGACATATTGCATGACAGAATTTAATAATAGTTATTAAAGAAAACCATACATTAGGATTTGAGGATTTTGAGAGAAACAAAATATGAGTACTTTAATGATTAATAAAAATAGAAGAAATAAAAAGAAAACTGATAAAACTACTACCAAATTTCTATATATTCTTTCAACAGGTAATAGGGATATAAAAGAGAGTGTAGATGGATTTTTTTCCCCTAGAATATTCTTATGTATGTTTCAAGTTAGTTCAAATAGCCAAAAAAAAAAAAAAAAAAAAATAGAAAGAGAAATGATAAGCTTCAATAATGAGAAGAACTAAAACGCTTAATTAGTATTTTTTAAAAAAGCATTTCCCCACATATCGCAGTCCCTGTGTTAGTGTGGTACACTCATCTGCAGAGTACACAAACATCTGTGAAGTGCTATAATTGTTTTCGGTAATAGGTTCTTCAGAGCTAACATCTGATGCTCTGCAATTCCAGAACATTTGATGCTTCTATCTAGATGAAGAACTCACATTATAGGCCCATATCCCTGTCTCTCCTGTCCCCACCCTCACTATTATTTGAAACATTTAAAAAATCTAAATGAATAACAAATGTGTCACATAGATTTTCCTTCTCTAGACTCCTTAAAAATTATTCCTAACCTCTGGTGGCTTTTGATTCTCTATTTTAATGTTTCAAATATCTATACAATTAGTTAGCAAAGAATTGTTTCAAATAATAGACCTATTGTGATGACTTTATATTGAACACTTAGAAAAATTATGATGTCATGTTCATGCATAGTGGCTATATAAATGAATGTCTAATAACAGGGAAGCAATGGAAGGATTGAGGGCCAATTGAGTATTTCACATTACTAGTCTAAGCATTTAATAAAACCAATTCTTATTCATAATGTTGTTGAAAGAGCACAGGTCTTGAGATGTGATACACTTGCTTTGGAATGCTTATCATTGTCCTCAAATGTAATTTTGACTCAGTTTTCATTAATTTCCTTAAGCCTCTCTTTCTTTATAATGAGAATAATTATTTATGAATGCAAAAACTGTGCCAGTGTTAGATGTTCAGTTCCCTGCCTCCTTTCATTTTCAGTGCCAGCTGAAGTATCAGAATATGAGAACACAAATGATATGTTTACATAATTTGAACATTATCAACATATTTTTAAAAAGCATTTTGAAATATGGCTATATTGTCAGAACTTGTTAATATCTAGTGGATAGGAAAAATTGTAATTTTCTAACTTGTTATTAATTCATGACTTAGAAATGTATAAAAAGATAGGTAAATCAATTAGTACTGTCATGAAATTGCGAATTTTCTCACTTTAGAACTGTTAACTTACTCTTCTGGCATTTTGATTCTGAATGAAAATGACTTAAATCATTGCAATGGACACTGTCCAGATTTGTTAAAAGTAAAATACCATTGATAGAGGCAGGAGACAGCCAAATGCCTCGTCAGATAGGGGAGGGTCCCCAAAGAACCTTCAAACCACCCAGGTCATTGTGCACAAGGGGCTTGCCTAAACACACCCACAGTGAAAAATTACATTCCTTAACACATGCACAGTAAGGGAAATAAATCAATGTGGAGTGGCTCAGACTAAGGGTCTGCATCTGCACTGGAAGGATGGACTGAGCCACCAGGAATTCACGCCTTATGCATGGAAGGAGCCTGGCCTCTTTAGCTCATGTGTGGAAGTCCTGGTACTCCATCGTAAGGGGGAAATCTGCTTGAAGAAGCCCTCTATTTGCAGAGTGCTTTTTTTCACTTAATAAATTCCACCCTTTTTACCCTTCAATGTGTTCATATACCCAATTTTCAGCAGTCTTGAGGAAAGAACCTGGATTTAGCTGAACTAAGCAACAAAAATCCTGCATCATTTTGGTAGTCTGTATGGGGACACACCAGAAGGGTGAGTAAAATGCAGACCCAAAAAATCTCTTTTACTTTTGTTTCTGAGCTTTCTCATTCTCAGACATTTTCTAGGGCAGGGGGAACTGTCCGCTCCTACCGTTGTGGGAGTGTAAATTAGTTCAACCACTGTGGAAAACAGTGTGGCGATTCCTCAAGGACCTAGAAATAGAAATTCCGTTTGACCCAGCAATCCCATTACTGGGTATATATCCAAAGGATTATAAATCGTTCTACTATAAGGACACATGCACACGAATGTTCATTGCAGCACAGTTTACAATAGCAAAGACCTGGAACCAGCCCAAATGCCCATCGATGATAGACTGGACAGGAAAAATGTGGCACATATACACCATGGAATATTATGCAGCCATTAAAAACGAGGAGTTCACATCCTTCGTAGGGACATGGATGAACCTGGAAAACATCATTCTCAGCAAACTGACACAAGAACACAAAATCAAACACCACATGTTCTCACTCATAGGCAGGTGTTGAACAAGGAGAACACATGGACACAGGGAGGGGAGCACTATACACGGGGGGTTCTGTTGGGGGGGAGGGGGTATAGCGGGGGGGTGGGGAGTTGGGGAGGGATAGCATGGGGAGAAATGCCAGATATAGGTGAAGGGGAGGGAGGCAGCAAATCATACTGCCACGTATGCACCTATGCAACAACCTTGCATGTTATTCACATGTACCCCAAAACCTAAAATGCAATAAAAAAAAAAAAAATTTTTTTCTACCAGATCAGGAGTTGAAGGGATGGCGTGAAGGTAGTTGTGGTTTTTGCCATTAGAATGGTAATGAGGGACTGTGTTAGAGGAACTTCCTGGGTTGTCTAGGGGCTTTGTTTCAAGCTCAGGACTTTTCCTGCCTCTGGCTGGGTAGGACTTTTCCTGACTCTGGCTTGGTAGGACTTTGTTTCCAGTTTTCCCACCTCTGGCTCTTAGGGGCTTTGTTCAAGGGCAGGGACTTTTCCTGCCTCTGGCCCCTGGAGGCGGAGGCTCAGTGTCTCAGGATTTGAAAACAGTTGCCAATCCAGTAAAGGATTCAAAGATCAATTAATCCAGAGAAAGGTTGGGAAAACCCCTCTCATTGGATGAGAACAAGAATAGGGAGGGAACAACTCAGGGGTATAAGCTCCAGCCACCCAAGTTCCCCATCTGCAGTGCCACCCCCTCCGGGTCCCCTTCCATGGAGTGGAAGTTGTCCTTTTGCTCGGCCTAATAAACTGCACGATCATGCTCTCTTTGGGTCCATTAGTTCTATCTGAGCTGTAACCCTCACCGAGATCCCAAGGTCCCCTTTCCTATTCTTCAGGCTTGGAGAGACCAAGAACCTGCAGTCAATCAAGTTACAGTAAGGATGGTAATTGCTTGAGGAGTCATCTAATAGCACAACCCTGTGAGTACAGGGGGCTTCTCTATGCTAGAGGATTTTTTCGTGAAAGGTGTTTCAAGAGAGAGAAAGACACCCTTTTGTCTCCCTTGTTTGAGGAGGCAACAAAGGTGCAACCTGCCAGCTGGTGGCTGCAGTCTGACGAGGGACACCTGGGAATTAATGAGTCCAGGCAAACCCCTTGAGGCAGTTCTTTTGTCCCAAACTCAAATGCAAGCTTCTGGTTGAAACCTTAGGAAAGAAAATTGGATTGGAGGGATCCAGAGGCTGATGACAACAGAGGTTAGAAGGCACAGTGCAGGTAAGCATAACTAATTCCTGCTGATTGAGGCAAGCCTCCCATTTCATGATGGAGGTCAAGCTAATATCCATGGACTAAATGAGGTCTAGGGAACTCAAAGGTTATGATAGCAGGGAGGGGGCAGAGCATATATGGGTAATAGTAGATAACCCCATCCCCTAGATCCACTGCTAACATGAGTGAGAGCTGCATTGGCATCCATGGTGACATCCTGTTAAGGTCACTAGGACTTGGGGATATAAGAATGGAACGAAGAGAACGGGTGGCTCTTCTATCTTTCACTCATGTACACTGGATATTCACTGGTAAGAGAAGGTAATTAGGAGTGCTTTAACCCCTCTTCCCTGAATGGTAACCATTCATCCTCCTCTTCAGTCTATAATTCCTTAACCCTTGTGAATCTAAAACACACAAACAAAAAGCCTTCCTTTTTCCTTTTTTCTCCCCTGTCCTCTCTTCAGTGATGGGTAATTATTTCCCCATAATACAGTACACTTCCCTTGGATGCATACTCCAAAACAAAAAAAAAAGTAAAATTTCCAAAACCTTAAACTGGTTGGCTTAGAATTGAGCTCAAGGGAAGGGAACCCAGAAGTCTGACATGCCAGCAAAAAGGTAAAAGACTTTTTACCACTCAGACTTTTAACTTCTCTCTCCCTGTACAAACAGGTAAAATGAATGGTAAGGATCACTGTTTATATTCTCTGTAAAGTTTTGATTAATGAAAAAGTATTTGTGATGTTTGTTTTAAGCTGTAGCCAATCTGATGTCCTTTGCATGTCTTTCTGTATGGTTCTGTTAGAAAGAAGGATACTTTAAGATAAGATGCAGGCCTAGGACCCCCATAAACCTGCTGTTCAAGTCAGCCCAGCAGACCAGCAGACTGGTCAGTAATAACTTTGCAGCAGGCCTCCATCTTGTTTTACATCTTGGGAATATGACCTGTGACCACGTGGTAGTATTTTCTTTAGGCCTCTGCCATTTGACAGTAATGACCCAAGTTCAGACTTGGCTTGGGGAATGAATACTTTCAGGTTAATAGCTGTGAGAGTTTTGTTATTTGTGAATCCTCTTCCCCTCTATGAACAACTTCTAGCTTCCTTTCTTAAATCTTCCTTTCTCTGACTTACCCTTCCTTTCTCTGACCTAAACATCCTAGATGTTGTAAAAACCTGCTTACCCTTCTTTGAAAATAACTTGCATACTCATGATTAATTCAGAACCTTAATTAAGGCTTGTTGGTTTTACTTGCGAGGTTACTTTTGGTAAAGCACAAAAGCCAGAAATATTGGCAGCTTGATATGGCTAAGATCAGGTAAAAAGGGATCTAAAAGGATTTTCTTAAAGAGCTCTCAGCTTAATTAAAAGTGGATATTCCAAGCTATAGGCATATTTAAAAGGTCTTTATCTTTTTCTTTTCTTGGATCTTGTTTTAGTGGAAATATTTTTTTTCTTTTCAGTCGACTGAATTACTTTTCTTGCTACTCTTAATGCACGTGTGAGTGGCTCTAATACAATTCTTGATAGTCTGGGACTCTGGAAAAAACAGAAAAGGTGCCATGGATTCCATTTTAGTAGAAACCTGTGTTTTTCTAAGAGGACCCCAGGAATTAGAGATGGATAGATTCCTCTCAAAATCTTTTTTTGTTTTATAGCTATGCCTGTTTTTTAGACCCTAGAAACTGCATGCTTTCCTAGCCTTACTCTTAAAGGTTTCTACGAGGAGGCCAATACGCCAATTAGGAGACTGGCAAAAGAAAAATCTTATAGTTACCGGATCTTCTTCTGTCTGTCTGTGTAGCTACATATGTGTTGTGTGTTTTGCCTATAAAAAAGAGCTCTAATTATTTGGCTTAAATATAGGCACTTAGATCAAATACATTTTTAAGGAAATATATTTACAAAAGAAGCTGTAACACCTTTTAATTCATGTGACTTTAATCTTTGAGAAATAAAAACAGTCCTAAAGATATTTGGTAAAATGGAAATGTTAAAATGTAAATAGGTGGTCTAAATTGTGCAAGTCAGATACTAGATTTGCTAAATGTTTTAAGGTTGTACACTACTTCTTTGGCTTTGAGAACTGTTTGACTTTCCTGCTTTACATCTTGGCAAGGCCTCAGGACATACAGAATTAACCTCGTCCTTAACTATGCTGGAAGGAGTCAAATTTTATTGATGCTTAGTGCATAATCAAAACAACTTATCAGATTTTTTATTGAAGTTAAAAATTGCTAAGAGTTATCGTTATAACATTGAAACCACTGAAAACAGGTTTACCTGGAAAATACGTAAGAACAGTACAATGTGTTTTTAGTAAAAGATTATAAAAAAAGCATGGAAAGGTAAATTTTTGCCTAGGGTTAAAGGACTGTTTTAAATTAGGTAAAATAAAGCTACAGGTTTGAACAAGTTGTGGAAGTTTCTAAAAATGAAATTGCAAAAGAAATTTTGAGTGCAAACATATTGACTAAATTCAAAGGAGTATTATATGGTTTTTCCATAAATTGTGCATTGAAACAAAAGCACAAAAAGGTTCTCTTAAGGCACTAGCACTTATCTGCTCTTTAGCAAAATTTGTAAAGCATTATATAAAGTTTATAAGAATCTTACCTCATGATCAAACTGGTTAAGATTGGATATAATTATCTATTAGGTTTCATTAGAAATTTGAGGTTTGATTGGGCATAGTGGTTCACTCCTGTAATCCCAGCATTTTGGGAGGCCAAGGCAAACAATCACTTTAGGTCAGGGTTCAGAGACCAGCCCAGCCAACATGGTGAAACCTTGTCTCTACTGCAAACACAACAATGAGCTTGGTGTGGTGGCAGGTACCTGTAATCTCGGTTACTCTGGAGGCTGAGGCAGGAGAATCATTTGAACACAGGAGGCAGAGACAGTACAGTGAGCTGAGATTATGCCACTGCACTCCAGCCTGGGCAACAAAATGGGACTCTATCTCAAAAGAAAAAGAAAGAAAGTTCATGTTGACATCAGTAGTAAACTAACGTAAGAGTAAAATTTGACTTTCTTTTCTTTGTACAAGATTTTCACGTACTAGTAAAGAATAATGAAAGATTTTCATTTGCCTTTCAAATAGACTGCCAAGGAAAAGAAAGTGCAGACAGGAGACAACTGGAAAGCTAAGTCTTCCCTCTGAATAGTAAAATTTTTTGTTTGTTTTAAATGTTTTTTGAGTCATTATTTTGGCCAAATAAATAGCTTATGGTAATTTGAAATTGTAGTTCATAATATCAAATATTTTAAACTTCTAACATATTTAACAGGCCTCTCAAAATCAAACTGCAGTTTCAAGGTTATCTTTCCTGACCCTTAGCTTTTGGATGTTACAAAGGGACCCTGGAACATCCAAAAGAGAGGTAAACTGGATTATTTCACATTTTTGGTTATGGGGGATTGCCAGAATGGTACTTAATCTTCATTAATAACATTAATATAGATTTCAAAATTGTATGAGATTTCTAAAGTTCTAATGTCACAGTATATGCTATTACTCCTAGTTAAGGTTATTATGTTAAGTTATTGTCAACCACAGATATAACCAAATTTCTTTGTCAATCATGTTTTTAACTGTAAAAACACTGGACATTTTGTTATTCACAGACAATTGTCTTGTTTTGATCCTTTTCAAAGGATAGTTCATGATAAGTTATAGAACTTTGACAGATGCTCTCAAATGCAGGTTTCTGATAACTTTGGAGATTGTGACATTGGAATAGAGGAAAAAAGTACAAAATTCATGAAGAGGTGAAATGTTCATGAATATTAAGCAGAACAAGAACTAACGGAATGGACTGACCTAATAGAAAACAAGAGTAATATATATATTTTTTTACTTTTGCTTAAAACATTGCTGATCCTTGTTTAGTTTTTCAGAGTCAAGGAAACTTATTTTGATCTATTTATAGCCTGTAATAATTGAGTAAGGTATACTCTTGTGAACATAATTTGGAGTATATTTCTTTCTTTCTGCCTGGCTTCTCCAGAATTTGGAAACTAGTTGTGAGTATTCTTAACTTATGGCAATATAGTTATTTGCATCATTGCAATAGCATTCCGTTTTCTCTTGCAAAGGAACATAATTGCAGAAACTGGTTGTTTTATCAAAGCTTTGACTGGAAGAGTATACTTCCCTTTAAGGAATCAAGCTTAACTTGCAAAGCCAATAAAAGCCCCTTGATATAAGCGTAAGCATCAGGATGATGACCAATCTTAACTGCTTCCTTCTGAAAGGAGGTGCTGTTTTGGGAAAACTGACCTCATACCTTGTCTACATAATTCCTGTACAGGGTTCCTAACCTGTGGTGAGTAAAGAATGTTACTTTCTAACAGGTCCAGGAGTCCCATGTTCTTGGGACCTCAAGAAGAGAGGAGTTTATCCAACTCGTAGGAATTTGAGGGTACAAATCCATGGCTTGGCTCAGCTTTAAAAGGTTTTATCTGAGATTCCTTGTGGAAGAGAGTGCCATCTAAACCAATTTAAAGAGCCTATGTAAAGATAATTATTCTTGCTAGGCTTTATGCAAATAATACAGCCAAGTATAAGACTGAAGTTTATTTTGCAAAAAATATGGTTCTATTATGATTTGATTTGCTTCTAACGAAAATAGGAACTGGAGACAGAACAATTAGTTTTAAAAGTTACCATGCATTTGTCACCAAATTCTAATCTCATTAGTTGTCTTAAGTTCTTTGTCTACATTTTAGACTAACCCTGCTTATCTTGTGAACCAACCAGTCACATCTGGCTGCAACTCAAAAGAAACAAAAAGGAATCAGTAATATAAAAATCTAGATAAATATTTTAGTTCTGGTCAATTATCCTACAAATCCTGCCAGGTGATAGGAATAAATAGGATGTCCATAACCTGGATATTTCCTATGGAAAAATAAGACCAAGGTAGCTAAATAAAGCTAAGCCCCATGCATCCGAATCTTAGCAGGCAGAAGTATAGCCACCAGTTATCTGGGTGTGGCAGTAGCCTTGAGATTTTTGAGCTCTCCTTACCCCACCCCTTGTTTCCTTTTGATACATGTCTTCTAATAACCCAGTCTGTATAACCGGTTTGTCTCTTCTCACTTTCAGGCCATCAAACTCCAAATGATCATGCAACCAGAGACTCAGACAATACCCCTTTTAACTGGAGACCTTCAGATTGGCCTCTGAAAGAGATCCAAGTGCCGTTTTTCAAAAACAGCACCTCCTGTCAGAAGGAAGCAGTTAAGATTGGTCATCATGCTTATCCTTATTCTTATTCTAATATCAGTTACATGTACCTCTTTAGGGGTGAATGACAGATTTAGGAGACAGCCAAATGCCTAGGCAGATAGGGTAGGATCCCCAGAGAACCTCCAACCCAGCTAGGTCATTGTGCACAAGGGGCTTGCCTAAACATGCCCATGGTGAAAAATTCCATCCTTTAATACATGTGCAGTAAGGGAAGTAAATCAATGTGGAGTGGCTCAGACTAAGGGCCTGCATTCACACTGGAAGGACAAGGTAGAGCTACCAGGAATTCACACCTTATGCAAGGGAGGAGCCTGGCTTCTTCAGCTTATGTGTGGAAGTCCTGCTATTCCATTGTGAAAAGAAAAACCTGCTTGGAAAAGCCATCTCTTTGCTTTCCTTTCACTTAATAAATTCCATCTTCCTCACCTTTTAATATGTCTATGTGCCAATTTTTCCTGGTTGTGAGACAAGAACCCAGCATTAGCTGAAATAAGGAGTAAAAATCCTGTATCACCATTAAGAAAGCACTGTAAGCTTCTTTGAAATACATTTTTATGGAAATCAAAACTATAATAATTACTATAATTGTACCAAATTACAGACATATCAATACAAAAAAAAAAAATAGCAGTTATGACTATTTGCTTCTCAACTCTAATTTTGTTCCATATTTTACTCTTTGCTTAATGGAGTCATTTCTAGGAGAAGACACAAAATATTTATCATATTAAGAAAAATGTGGCTTTACTCCAATTGATTTGCCAAAACTATAATGTCATCAGTCTGAGTTTGAATCCATTATTTCATTTTGGTCAATTTAGCTTCAGTCTCAATTTTTGATATGGACTTGCATTTCATGCTCTTCTTGTAGGAGTTAGGGATATTTTAAATTCAAGATGTGGTTTCACATTTTACATTTTGATATTAAAACTTCACTTCTATCAATGGCAGATATTAAAAATGCTCATTTAAAGAAGGTTTCTTTAGATTTTGTAAAACTAATCTTGAGAATTCTATTCAAAATTGTTAAATATCACATGTAATAATGACAACCAAATGATTCTTAAGGTTTAGTATTAAAAATTTTATTAATTCTCCTAAAAACAGGCTTCACTTCTTAGACTGTAAAAGTCAATTATTCACTGTATTTTTACTTTTAATCTGTTTAAAGCAATGAATAAATAAAACATTTTTAAGAGGCAGTAGTTATATGTGTCGACACAAATAAACTCTTACTCTCATTCATTAGTTGGGTCTTATTACTTCATTTGTTGTCAGAGTTCTAGTGCCTGTGTGTGTGTGTGTGTGTGTGTGTGTGTGTGTGTGTGCCTGGTAAATCATCTAAAATATTTACGGAGGTCCTTAAATTATAGGTTAAAAACAAATTTATATTTGTAAACAGGATCCTCTATATTATTTTTTATTTCTAAATGAGTAAAACAAGGTTACTAAGTGTAGCAAAAGGTTCTAATTTTTACATGGATGATTAAAGTGAAATAATGGGCAAGATTGTGGAATTTTTTAATACCTCAGAGTAGATTAATGAAGAAAGTTTGAGAAATCTTTTTTTTTTTTTTTTTTTTTTGAGGCAGAGTTTCGCTGTTGTTACCCAGGCTGGAGTGCAATGGTGCCATCTCAGCTCACCGCAACCTCCGCCTCCTGGGTTCAGGCAATTCTCCTGCCTCAGCCTCCCGAGTAGCTGGGATTACAGGCACGCACCACCATGCCCAGCTAATTTTTGTATTCTTAGTAGAGACGGGGTTTCACCTGTTGACCAGGATGGTCTCTATCTCTTGACCTTGTGATCCACCCGCCTCGGCCTCCCAAATTGCTGGGATTATAGGCGTGAGCCACTGCACCTGGCCCTAGAAATCTTTTTTAAAAATTTAGATGAGGTAACAATACACTGAAATTCCTGCCTATTCATTGCAATTATCTTTGGAAAAAACCATGATTTAATAATGACACACTTTGGATAGTGTTTTGCTGAGAATCAAATAGGCACCACTTTCCAGAGCAATATCACTGTTGTGATATTGCTAAAGCTTTCCAAGTTGACCATCTGTACTCCTAGACTAATCCTAAAGAAGTAAACAGCCTCACTGAAGAAAATAGCCAGTGCTTTTGTCTTCTCTATTATTGCCTTGGATATGAATAAGAACTTTCATCCTTAGTGAACAGTATTTGAAAGAATCTACCTGAAATGATCTAAAACCAACAGTTTTATAATAATGATATCTAGAAAGTTTATAGAATAGAGTAAATCTTTTTATCTAACTTTATATATGAAGTTATATATGAAGAAATATGAATCAAGTCTTACTTAAAAATGTGTTAAAATGTCATACCTTTAATCAAGAAACAGAATAAAGCTTTTTATTCTTTAAAAATTAACAGAAGACAATTTCTACTTTTTAAACTTAATTTCTGTCAATAAAGTATGATACTGTATTTGTTGCCTTTCTTCAAGTAACACACTATTCCAGTACTTCCTTCCAAGCAGCACTATAAGTATGCCTTTTACTAAAGGAGCAACTACAGAAGTCATGCATTTCTCAGAATTTTGCCTAACAACTACTGTTAAATTATTTTCCTCTTTCATTTAGGCATTTAAATGAGATGGGAACTTTACAAGCACTCATTAGTGGATCTCATTCTTCCTCTAGCTGTTGCCTTCGCAGGAGGAAATAGAACTGGCATAGGGCATATATTCAAATTCTAAAACAAATCGTATTCTTTTGAGAGAATAAAAACATTATCTTTTCTTCTTTCTCAGTTTTAATTCATTTTCTCTTTTGGCTCATGAAGGGGCACAATTAGGTGAGGTGTCATCGGGAAGAGGCCAGGGAGACAAAAGGGAAAGACATTCTCATTAATTGAAATTGTATTTCCTGCTTGTTAATTATCTGAATGCCGAGCTACCTGACTTGAGGAAAGTAACTTTTTAAAATGTTGCAATGTCTTTGTAACAGATTATTAACATAAAGTTTAAATTTTAATTGGATTTTTGGTAAGTGACCTTTATTACGCCTGGAAGGGACATGATATACAATAATTAAATAATCCCATTGGATTGAAAGAGATTCCAAATGTCAAGATAGCATTGAAAGTTGGACAGGCTATGCTTCTAACATGAGCAGTAAACTCACTGAGACAATGAAAATGAGATTACTGCCCACCAACCCATCACCCATACATATTTAGATATATGTAAAAATAAAATCCTAAGCCTTTCATACTTAACATCAGTAATGAATAGGACATACTACTATGCCATTGAATTAAGTATGATTAGATGTTCTCGAGGATGAGAAAAGTATTGAGTTAAATATAGGTAATATTATATATATTTTATTATGTAAAAAATATATTATGTCATAATACTATATGGGAGTAGGTTTGTTGGAGTCATTGACATTGGAATTTACTCTGCAAAAATTTGACTACTGAAACTCCACTGAACTTGTGATGGGGAGACATTGAGTGAGAGTATGATATTGTTCAGAAAGTGATATAATATGTATCTTCCCAACAAGGAGGAAGTATCTCTGTGACAGGATAAACACTGTTTGGGGATTTTAATACTGTATTTTCTACTTCCTAAAGCATCAGTTGTATCTGATCATATATAAGAAGTTAGCCAACCTTGTATTTCATTCCCTCAGGGTATGTCTAAGGCAGAGCAAAAAATAAAAGGAACAATTCAGTCTAGTGTTTGCTTTCTGAATGTTTAAGCTCTGGGAAGAACTTAGTAAGTTTAAAAAATAAGTAAAAATAACAAAGAGCCTGTGCGCAGATGTCAAAATAGGTTCCATTCTTGCCACTGACTAAAGTATTTTATCAAAGTGAGACAAGCTGATAAGGAAGACAAATTGTTTTTGCCACCATTACCACTTGCAAGGAGACCCATGTCAGGGCAAAGTATTCATATTTATCATTTGACTTGAGAATTAAAAGCTCAAGGCTATTTAGGAATATGTTTAGCATGTATTTTAGCAAGAATTGTGTACAGGAACAGGGTAAGCCTGTCATTCTGTTGCTAAATATACTCAGTGGAGCCTTCAATTTTATCTCTGCTCCAGAGGGTTTTGGCTCTGAAGACTTTTTCTCTGACTGAAGTGAAGTGATCCATTGATTTCTCCCTTTTACAATTGTAAACACAACTTTACATGCCAAAAACTATTTCTTCCTACTATGATCCCTGTTAGCAAATTATTACTCTTATTTTAGCTTACAACTAGACCCAATTTGCAATATATTTTGAGTGGCAGTTCACTTATCCTTAAATAATTTTCTTATATAAGCATTCTATACCTCAATAGAAAAAAGAAAATTAAGCTCTTTGGTATTGAATTTCCTTGAGTTGTCTAGAAGTCCAGCAATTTGCTACTAGAAGAAATCAATTAGGGGCATAGTATCTACCTTACTTAAATGTGATATGAATATATCCTTGAATATAGTTTTCATCTATTTTAGATTACATATAATTTTACAATTATAATTTACACTAAATTCATTCTTTAATTTAAATATGTAGGTTTTGGCAGGAAAGCACTTATATTGAGAAAGATTCTCCTATAAGGTAGTAATCTGCTTCCAATTACTTTTATCTCCTAGAATTAGTCAATTTTCTCTACCGTCTTTTTCTTGTTATTTTAATTGTAAAAATAACAGTTTTGAAGAAACCTATTGCATTAGTCATTAAAATGTTGGGAAGAAAAGCTTCAGCCATCATGTCATATTTCACCTACAGCTCCAGAAGACAAAAACTGTAACTGTGTCACCAACACGCTCTTCAATAGTATAGTTCCCTAATAATTCATCTTTATAAAAATGTTTTTTAAGACTGATAAGAAAGATTTAAAAGAAAAGAAATATGACCTCATCTTCTTTTCTACAATCCATAAGCCAATACAGAACAGGAAAGTGTTTTTAACTAATGCTATTTCATGCTGAACATGAACAACACAGGGAAGATGACTTTTCCTGGAAAGGAAAGTCAAATGGCCAAAAGCTTATTACTACATTGCCCACAATGCAAATGCGAGTAGCAGGCATTTTCCACATGAAAGTGCCACATAAAGGCGGTAGTACAGTCTAATATGAAAATTTTTCAAAGAATCTGATATATAAACACAAATACTGAAGGAAAATACTTTCTATAATCTTTTGCAATTTGTGATATTTGGAACTAAATGAAGCCATTCCATTTAACTTTCTATAGGCAAAGAAGATTATGCTGTATTTCTCTTAAAAGGTACGTGAAAACCTGTAAGTAAACCATTGCTTGTAACCTACATAACCTACAGCCACAGGACAGTCATATTAAGCCTGTTTAGAACATATTGGTGCAGATCATGACTTGGGAACATATTTCATTATCTAGGCAGATGACACCACAACAAGTCAATTTAACACTGTGGTCATGATAAATTTCACTACTTGATCACACTGTGATAAAAATAAGTTTATAGTTGACATTGTTCTGAAAAGAGAAGCTTCTGTCATACAGTCATTTGTATCTTGCATTTAAATATCTTCTATTTCCTTCACTTCAACTTTAATGCTTTCTAAGCAGAAAGAAGCTAGGTAATCAATATTAAAAAGAATAATATTTGAAAGAAAGATATCCATGTATTTACTAACACACATACATAAAAGCCACTTTTTTCTAACAGTGTAATTATTTATGAACCTCTCATACAAATATAATATATATATATTTTAATTTTTGTAACAAGTAGATGAACCATTCGATGCTATATATCTTAGATCTCATGAAATTCGGGCACCTGAAGAATGTGCTCATCCTTCAGTTGCTATATAACTAGTTTATCCCAAAGTTTCTCAATGTCTTCCCTAGTCACTAAGTTCAAGGAATCTTAAAAGTAATGTGAAGTTTGTATCTGTTCCCTTTATCTGTCAGCACAAATTAGGATTTTCCAAAATACTAATTGAGGCCAAGGTTTATAATAATATAATTTATATATTCAAAACATATTACATATGCATTGCTATGATTACTCTTAATCTTTCAATAACATTTTAAGTATAGAAAATCATTTTTTCCATTATCTAATTTTTTTTCTTTTTTTTTTCACTGTTCAAGGTTTACTGGGACTTTTAGTTGGTCTAACACTTGGATAGTTGGTTGCATTGTTTATATGTAGATCTTTTTACATTGTATGGTTTTTCCATTATCTATTAGAAATTTTTGTTTCTCAGAGAAACCTGTGAAGTAAATAGCATTGGGATTGTTTGGCTTTTAATGAATGAGGACATAATGATCATTGAAAGGAAAAATGAGTTACTCACTGATGAAAAGCTATTCTCCATGTATATCTTGCATTTCTGCCAATCCTTTGACCAAAAATATTAATATATTTTGATTACAGATTATGTTTTCAAGAATAGTTGTATGATAAATAGCCTGGGATAAGATTTTAGTACATTCTCACTAGAATGAATTATATCATAAAGACTGACAGTACCAAGTGTGGGTAAAGATATGGAGCAACGGCAACTTTTATTTTAACATTGAAAACATGCTGAGACTGTTTTGTGTTTTGTCGTTCTACAATTCTTAAAATCAGAACACAGCGTTGATTCTCAGCATAATCGGACCACAACAGCAGATATTGTGGGTATCTCTTTAAATATTTCCATAAAGGCTTTCTGGCTCTCATGATACGCCTTGAATTGATCATTGTTTGAGCTGAACCTGACATTCTCTTTCTTTAAATGCTCCAGGACAGTAGTCAAAATCCAGGCAACTCCAAAATCTTTAATGCTATTGCTCCATTAATACTCAAGTGCTAGAGCTATTGCAATGAACAATATTTCAGTTCTCTTATTTCTGTGACCCAACATCGTGTGTCTTTGGTGCCAAAGTAACATGTTATCTAGCAGATAGCATAAGCTTTAGACATTTCATAGTTCTTGACAGTTTTGGTGTAAAAGCTTACATGCTAAAAGAGAAATGGTTTTCTCAAACTGAAATTATACGATAGAAGATACAAGGATACACCCTGGGATATGGTAGTGAATGCTCTTTCCCAAGTTATGGACAAGAAGGATTGAAATAGGGTCCCTCCATTGTCCTATCTGTTAATGAGTATTTAAACAAGGTGCCTAAATGATTATTTAGGAGTTAATCACTTTCCACTTGGTGGGATAAAAAAAGGTTGAGGGGTCCTTAAAAGTGAAATAAGTAATATCAGCAATGAGGAGGTAGAACCTTGTCTGTGCCAAAATCATAACGTTGTTTAGTTAAGTTCAGGCAGACAATATGATGCACAAAATGGAAAGAAAATGCAACATACTGCTTTCTGCAGCAAGGCTAGTCTCTCACTCCATACAGTTTTAAACCTATCATTCTCTTAATCCCAACATCAGCCACTTTAAGAAGAAAGACGATTAAAAGTGAGGCCAAGGTCTCCTTGTGTCGAAGTGGTAGTGGAGGGCACACATTCCTAGATTTCAACTTCTATGGCTTTGCTCAGTCAATTGTATTCATTTGATTTACCTCCTTAGCTCCATTGGGTATTAAGATAACTGGTTTCAACAAAGTGAGTTTGGGTAGGGTTTACAGTAAGGGAGAGAACTAACACATCTCTGAGGGTTATGTTCTTTTTGCGTCTTCAATGTTCTCTTTCTGTTACTTCTAGATCTAAGTGTGTAGTAGAAATTATATCGGTTAATATGCTTGTACTTCCTTATCCTACCAGTGTCAAAGACAATTATCTCTACCAGGGAAGAGCTGCAGGTGTAGAAGAGCTAGTAAGACAAACTCCTGCCATTTGCCACCAGCAAGTGAGTCAGGATCTAGTGCAAATACTTCAGCTCCATGATTAACACGGTTTTTACTGTATAAATGACTTTCTTTTGATTCACAAGTTAGAAGCCTCAGTTGCATCTCCGACTGTGGTATTATCACAGCTCTCTCAGAAAGGATGCCTAAATAACTTTGAAAAATTTCAGGCACCTGAATGCTAAGTAGGTTCTGAGGCATATGCAGGTTGATTCACAGCACTCTATACCGTTAGCACTGGTAGAAGTACTGCTGCCACTTCAGTGCCAAGAGCCAGAAAGGTGACTCAACTCTGATTATACTATTTGAGTATTGAAATCAGTCCAAGTCTGTATTTTAGTTTTGCCACCTGGAGCCTCTCCTAGCAGTGGCCTCTCCCTGGTAAAGCAATTCTCAGTTGTTCTGGACTTGTAACCTCATGACATGACTACTCTTTTTTGAAAAACAATTTGCTACTGAGTGTTATTGAAATGAGATACCTAACCTATAGAGACCTTATGAGTCTCTGGATTGATATTTTCATATTGGGATTCTCCTGCCTGATATTTCATATTGTACTCAATAATTAAAATAGGGAAGATTCCTAAAGCCTTGCTATATATGTCAGTTATCAATATATTGCCTCTCAACTTTAAATTTATCCTTAATATACACTGGGAAATAATAAACTGAACTCCTTGAACCATCTCTTCTTTACAAAGTATATTATGTTTTCTGGATAAAAGGTACTGGAGAAACTGTTTACAACCTTCTGCACACCCACACCAATAGTTCCTGTTCAGATGAATGAATGTGAGGACATATGGTGGAGCTTTTCCCAAGCCACAGGTCGAGAGTGCATGATCCTTTGGCAGTCTTGCAGTCTTGTCTTGACCTATCAATAACCTTCCTATGACTTTCTAAAGATAGAATCCAGTATCCTGAGAGTCTCTGCATACACCAGCACCACCATTCTCTCAGCAGATTGAGTCCCAGAGGCTCACCACCATGCCCTCACTGTTGCTACTAAGCATCCACCCTTCACAACACACTCCTGAAGGCTTATATGTAGTTTGATTGCATCTCAGAGAGTTTCCATTTAGTTGCAAATCCTTCTGAAGACTTGTGCATTCGCTGATTATTTTTCTCTGTAGATCATCAGGCACTCACCCGCACCCTTAAACCACACTTTTCTGCATAACCACACCACTAGTTCCTGGTTACCTGAACATCTTGCATGTATTAACGAAAGGTGAATTCATGAAGCCATCACTGTAGCTATGCCAACAGACATAAAAACTATGCCATTTTTGTGAAATATCTTTTTGTCACATATTAAAAATGTAGCTTTTATGGGTGAAGGATAGTTATAAGATAGTCATAACTATAGACGCTAATGTGATTTGAGGAAAAGCAAAGTCATGAGATGATAACTTAAAGCAAAATAAATATGAAGGTTCTAAAGCTGGATAATTTAATGCCAGCCAAAGATAATTTTAGAAAGAAGTTTGGCTTAAAAAAAAAATCAACATTACGGGGGAAACATCTTCTGCTAACCAAGTTGTCTTCTGCAACAGACAAGTTCTTAGATGTCATTAAGAAAATCATTGAGGAGAAAGGCTATCTGCCTGAACAGGTTTTGAATGCAGAAGAAATCCCCCTAACCTGGAAAAAACAAAAAGGCCATGAAGAACATTTATTAGTGAGGAAGAGAAACAAGTAGCAGAATTTAAGGAAAGGAGTGATCAGCCATCTCTACTGTTTGTTCAAATACAGTCATCTTTATGGTAAATGCTATAATAGCACTAATCTACAAAGCTGCTACTGCCTTCAAATTGAAGAGAAAAGATAAACATAGGCTTCCAGTTTTGGGGTTGCACCAGAAGAAAGCCTGTATAATGAGAAGCCTTTTTCTGGATTGGTTCCGTTGATGTACCTGAAGTCAGGAAGTACTTTGCCAGTAGAGGACTGTCTTTTACAGTTCTTTTGATATTGGGAAACGCCTCTGGCCAACCATGGACTCTACTTTCTGTGTATAAAATTTGGAATTAATTTGCCTCTTGACTACTGAGAACACAATGACTTCAATCTTGAACAGGTCATACATGAACTTCAAGGATTTAAAGAAATATTACCTCAGTCTTGCAAAGCATTTGGTTCAACTTTAACTCACTGGCTGGAGTGGTTATGGATGGCAGAAGTGCCCTCAACTTCCCCTTTGCAGGCCAAGGTGGAATGTGTGCAGTACTGTTGTACCTGGATTAATGCCTCAGGACAAATGGAAATGTCAGTAAATAACTTGGTTTTTATATGGTAGATATTGATGGTTTAGCCAATTTTCTTATCGAGGACCTGGAGGGCATAGCTGAAGTCAATACTGCACATTAACCTCATCCTTTTGTTTGGAGTCCTGTTGGTAACAACCTTATTCAATGCTATACAAGAAAAAAATAATCAGATTAGGTTTCAGCTCCTGTTGGACAGATTAATTAGAGGAGTTGAGTGAAGTGGTCATGAACAAATTCATCTGAAGCCAAGTAGGCATAAAAATATAGAGCTGTATTGGCCGAGCATGGTGGCTCATGCCTGTAATCCAAGCACTTTGAAGGCCAAAGCGGGCAGATCACTGAGGTCGGGAGTTCAAGACCGCTTGACCAACATGATGAAATCCCGTCTTATTAAAATAAATAAATAATTTAAAAAAAACAGTAAAAAAAATATAGAGTTGTTAATTTTGGAAGAAAATCCCGAATGGGTCCCTTATGTTTCTTCTGTTCTGCTAAGGAAATTCTTTCTGGAGAATCTTCCCAAGATGTCTCTATAGCAGATAATTTAGTAGTATACTGGATACTGTCTCCCTTTCAAACAGAGGCTAAATTTCTTTTCTGATCAAGCCAGTAAAGATGTCTCTCTGATGGGCGTCAATTGGCAGGCTTACCATCAGCTCATCTATTATAATTGGGGTTTCCTAAACTTTGGGATACAGAGCTGTGATGTAAACTTATTGGGTGTTCAGCTTTCACCTGGGCCACTCTGCATTGCCCTCATGGGACTTGGGATCAAGTGGAAACCAACAAAAACATGCAGTGCATGCTACCTGCTGTTTGTGAGTAAAAGTCATTCTTAGAGTAAAGAAGTTTCTATTTTCTTCCAGTATCCATTAACCTATGTAACCACATTGTTAGCTTGAAGGTAGTGTGAAACCTCAGACCCGTCACTGGTCTTGCTACCCATATTTACTCCTCTGACATGCAAAGGAAATAAGACTAGGACCTAGATCTCATATTTCTCAGTAATATGATTTTTCATACAATCATGATATTTATTATTACTTCTAACCTATTCACTGGGAATATACACTCTAAATATATATTGACATAATTAAAAAGTATTTCATGTGTCCTTATTTCTAGTATTTAAGAATACATTCCTTGCAATAAACAGCAACATCCAGAAGATTATTGAAATAATGTTTTTCTATAAGAAGAGTTCACCACAGTCATGTTGATTTTAAACTCGGGAAGCTTATATTTTTATTTCAAATTGAAACTGAGAGAGTAATCAGCAACAACAGGGCTGTAGGGGAAAACAGCATGCTGAAATAAAAGTAGTTTTGGTTCTTTGAATTATAAAGATTTACTTTGCTACAAGATTTATGTATAACCTAAAGCAATGTACATTAAAAAAATACATCCTGGGTGATTAATCTGCAGTCTTTGGAGAAAACAATACAAACTTGAAATTTTTTGATAAAAACTTTAAAATAGCATGTTTTGAGAGTTATAGGTCAGAATTCTTAGATAATTCAAGGTATAAATATTCTCATTAAAGCTACAATAGAAAAGTTAATTTTTATAATTTATAATACTATATATAATAAATTAATTGGAACATTTGATTTTATGACATAAGATTATGTTATTACATATTTATAACCACCATGTAAACATAATGAATTTCTACAAATAGATCATTCTTCAAGTATGTTTATCACAAATCATGTAGAACCTTGTTTCTTCAAAAAGTGTAACTTAGTTCTGAGGATAATTAGCTAAGGATCACATTAATAAAACTAACACAATAAAATATGTTTTATTTATGTTGATGAGAATACAGTCTGAATCAGCAGAATCTAAATTATAAAATAAATTTACTCAGGCTATTGACTGTGTTTAACATATTATTAAAATAAAATAAGAGGAAATTCTGGACTTAAAACTTATACTTGACCAATTGAACCTAAGAGACATCTACAGAATATTCCATCTGGCAACCACAGAATTTACATTCTTCTCTGGACATGGAACATACTCTAAGATGGACGATCTGCTCATTTATAAAGCAAATCTCAATAAATCAAAAAAATTGAAATCATACTAAGCATACTTTCATATAACAGGCAATAAAATTAAAAATGAATACTAGTAAGATCTCTCAAAACTAACAAGGACATGTAAATTGAACAACTTTCTCCTGAGCAACTCTTTCTTGAGTGAACAAAAAAATTAAGGCAGAGATCAAAAAATTATTTTTAATTAATGAAACTAGAGATAAAACATACCGAAATCTTTTGAGATACAGCTAAAACAGTGTTAAGAGAAAAGTTTATGGCACTAATTGCCTGTCTCAAGAAGTTAGAAAATCTCAAATTAATAAACTAACATCAAACCTACAGAAACTAGAAAAAATAAATAAACCTGCCCCAAATGGGAAAAAGAAGACAAATAACTAAAATGAGAGAAAAACTGAATAAAAATGAATATCTAAAAATACAAAAAGGTAATGAAAACAAGAGTTTATTCTTCAAAAGAATAAACAAGATTGATAGACTGCTAACAATATTAACAAAGAAAAAAAAAAGAGAAGAGCCAAATCCGGTCAATCAGAACTGATAAAAATGACTTTACAACCAATCCCTCAGAAATAAAAAATATCCTCAGAAACTATTAAGAACACAAATTAGACAATCTAGAAAAGAATCTCCATTTTGAATAACATCACAAGTGATTTTTATGCATAATAGATTTTGAGAAGCATCAACAATTATCAGATTTTTAAAAATAGTAATGGAAGAGAGAAACAAAAATCAATTTTCTTTTATTTTCTTTTTTTATAATTGTACAAAATAAAAATGCTGGCATCTGGTCAATTTATTTCCAACTTCTTCAAAATATTTTAAATGTTTACATACTGTTTTTTTTAATAACTTATATTATAGAAAAAATGCTATTTAACATTAACCCTTAATGAAAAACAAACATTAGCTAATTATATTATATATTATTTATTTTATATTTTTATAGATTCTGATTATATTGTGATTTTTTTAAATGTATTAAACATAGGGTCATAGAATGGAAAGGAAATAGTTAATTTTAATATTTAAAGTTTTTAGTCTACTAGAAATAGAATTTTAGTATGTATGATAAATATCACCCATTTTCTATGATAATTATTGATCATAATGATCTCTATATGCTTTTCTTGTGACATATTTTTATACATAAATGTATGTTATAATTTTATAACATGAACAAATAATATTTGTAATTGTTTTACATAAATATAAATTGAAAATACATAAAATTAGTCAAAGTTAATTTCTATAAATTGCTTACATGGTAATTTTTACATAATATTAACGTATTTTCTCTCATAATTTGTAGGAAAGATAATATTTGATTTATACATTAAATTTCTCACATTAAAAATGGAAAGAAAATAGGAAAGCATAATTTTTTTTATGTCAGTCACATTTATGTTGGTCACATTAGCTAATTTTTATTAAGTGTGAACTGATTGCTTCTGTGTTTTGTTCCTAACTACTTTAACAAGATTGCTCCTTAAATAGTTTTGTCATTTTTTTTTAATCAACCATTTGAATGTAAATTACTTTTAAAAATTAAGCTTTATTTTGACATTTCATGTCATCATTCAAATTGGCTATATATCAAGAGTGAGTTGAAGGTAGGCAGAAATGTCAAGGTCGGATGCAATAGACAAACAAATACAAGATTTTTAAAAGGAAAAGTTCTTTCAACTTCTAAACACAAGGTTTTGCACATCTGAAATTAAGATCACTTATTGAATATTTTAATGTCCAAACGTATTTAAGACACCACTCTGCACACTAAGGGCACACTCAGATGGAGCTAATGTCTTGGTTTATCTGAGAAGAAACACATTTCTCAATCTGTAACATATGCATGCTAATATCCATTTCTACAGAAATGAAATAATGAAATTAGCACTTAACTGTCACAAGAATTTGTAAAATGTATTTTTGTCATCTGAAAACAAAGAGCAAACTTTTTAAAGCATTAAGAAACTCAACCTCAAATTCTCATCAAAAAGCCAAAACATTCTCAATTAAAATAATATTTTTAATGACCAGTTCCACATGCATGACTTAATTTAATTTTAAACTATTATCTACCTTACCTTTGATTTTCTGCTTCTACCTATCAATTTAATTAAGATGTGTCTTGTGATTTTACCTTCTGACAAGTTGACCCTGAATCACATTATGAATCTTAAAATGCTAACCTTTCCTAAGACAATCAAAGGGTACCTTGATCAAAACCGTTCTAACAACTTTTATGATTTTGATAATATTTAAACGTATGGACTATCTTTTTTTTTTTTTTTTGCCTCAAAATGAGTACTAATTGGTAATGTCTCTCTCTTCCTCTTTCTCCCACTTCCTTTTGCCTTCTCTCCATTCTTTTTTATTGGGGGTGGGGTGGGGGCATGGTCTTACATTACTGGAGTGCCAAACTGTGTTTCAATTTTCATTTCCAAAATGATCAATATATTTTGCTGTCTTTCAAACATTGTACTTACAAATTTGTAGGTATTCAAATGCATAGTGTAGGCTAAAGCCAATATAATATTAAAAATGTCTTTTTATTTAAAAATACAGCTGTAATCATTTTTCAAAAATAATTTTATGTTCTTATGATTGTCTCAGATTAATCCACACTCTGGTTGATACATATTTTGAGTGTTGATACTCAATATAGAGTGACAGGTGACAGAGTTACTACCCAGAACCCTGCTGTGGCTATGAAAAGAGTAAAAGCTTGGAGGCTGCCATACATTATTCTTTAGTCTAGGGCTCTGATTCTTGTATTTTCCATGGCAAGGTAGTCATCTTAAGAATATTTTACATAATCAGTGCACAAATACCAATACATAATCAGTGCACCATTTACTTAGGTGGGTGACTAAGCAAATTATTCTTACTGAATGATTTCCAGAACTTAACAAGTTAGGATCCTGTAATACTAAATGTTTAGTTCTCCAAATTTATTGAAAATGTTTACATTTTTAATTCCTTCTTTCTGGGAGTAAATTAAATTAAAGACATTAGACTATTATTAGAGTGCTGTGTAGGAATGCTGATAGCATAAAATACATAATTCTTAGGGGAGAATTTCAAAGATACAGCAAGTGATTACAGTGGCATTAGTGGCTAGCAGATGAAGATTTAGACTGAACAGCAGGATGTAAGGAAATTGTGGTGAATATAAAAATATTTGACATATTTTTGCAATGTTTTATTTGATTAAAGTGAATGTTTATTTTAAATGTGGTAATTAAAACAATAATAATATTGAATTAATGTACCCAGCTATTTCTAATATTCTAAAAGTATCTTCTATAATTTTCTTCAAGTATTTATAGAAGAGCAAATCAAATAACTTTAAAAATATAGCTTCTGTGACATGTTTACCTATATAACAAACCTGTACATGTATTCTAGAACCTAAAATAAAAGTTAAAACAGGTCAAAGAAAATATGGCTTTAATTTTCTGATTGTCGATTATTGAGTGTAGATAGAGATTTACTGTGATTTACAAGACAGTAATGTTTTCGTTGAATAAATGCTTATAATCTAAGAGTCTATCAACTAATTTCAATATTTGATAAGCTGTAGCCCCATATACATTTGATCATAACCTCTGCTTACACTCACATACTCAGTAGAATGCTATTGCTTACTTACCTTCACACATAAGACAAAACACACAGAACATTAAGCCATAAAGAATATATTGTAAACTCTTGTCTTGTCATTAAGGATTTGTTTCACTCATTCAGCTTTAAGAGAGAAAAGAGCGTGAGTTTATCTTTCCATTACAGGTACTTCTCTTCTCTCACAGTATTAATTCAGCTTCACCCGCTGACTCCTGTAAGTCATGTGTGACAGGGACCAACAGTATGAGTAGAGATGAGTTTAATGTGGGGCTACAGTTTGTCGTGTAAAGGCAAACTATATCAATTACAATGGGTTCTTTGGCAAAGTATTTAACTTTTCTAATTTGCTCATTTCTAAAATAGAATAATTATACAAACCTCTTTAGGTTATTGTGTGATTAGTGAGTTGACGAATGCAAAATATTTTGAAGAAAAACTTGATTGTTCAGTACATTTGATCATAACCTCTGCCTGCACTCACACGCTCAGTAGAAGGCTGTTGCTTACTTATCTTTCAATTCTGCTTAAACATTCCCACCTCCAAACTTCAAATATGAATGGCATGTTGTTTCATTTCTTCAGGGCCTCATTACATCGACTGAAGTAATGAGTGAGGTGTTCTGGATCAACTGAGAGGCTGGAGGAATTTACATTGGAAAATGTAAAGGAAGGAAATGACAAACAGAGAGAGGCAAGAAGGAACTGGACTAGTTGGAGTGATTAGTTGGAGAAATTTGGAATTAGGGTGAATAAGACTTTTTGGAAGCAGTCACATTGTGTGTGAGAGATATTGCCAGAGTAGGAGAGATGGGTAAGGGGGTTATTAAATAAATGTTGCTGAATTGTAAAAATGGCCTATTATTTAGGTATTTTTTCTAATGTCAAAACATGTCTAAATTATTTTTTCTAATTTTTTGTTAATTACACATTCTTTTAATGAAATAGCCACTCAAGGTAAGAGGAAGCTATTCTTACTCTATGAAGATTACATATGCACGTGTGTAACATATACACAAGTATTTCTGCCTAAGAAATCTCCTACTTCAAACACAAACTAGAGAAAATTATACAGTTAAAATGTGCACCTATACTTCAAGGAACCAGTTTTTTATTTGGTCCTGTAAATCTTAAAATGCTGTAACATTAAGAAATGTACTTTAGCATAAATACTGGATAAAACTATTCTATTTTGCTGGGGAAAAAAAGTGCATTTATGCTACATTTTGCTCTGTAGTGGAGCTAGCAGTTTAGGGACCACTCTGGATTTTTTAATGAAGAAAACACATTATTTCAATAACCGTTTACTTTTTTCCCCACTTAACCAATTGTCTTAACTATGTGTTTATTCTCTGTGTGGCATAGCAAATATCACCACTGGCTCTAGCATTAATGTGTTCATGCTTAAAAGTTATGTTGGATCATAGCTGAAATGAAAGCATTTTTTGGAATCCAGATTACTTAGTACTTACTGCTTTCTTTGTCATTGTCACACATTCTTATCTAGAACTCTCTTTCACAGTGGAAAGAGTAAAAGCTTAGGTTAGAAATGTTTCTGGATGTTATAGTTCCTATTTCAAAATAAAGGAGTTAAAGACACATTGCTTAAGGAAAGAAAATGTCTTCATTTTCTCCTCAATACTCGGTAATGAAAGTATACTTTTCAGAAAATGCAAGTACTATGGAATAAAAGAGAACAAATCACATTCTGAAAAACATGGAATTCATAATTGGGCCCATTAGAAGAATTAGTTTTTCACATGTATTTTGACAGTGTTTTTAAACAGATGTAAACAACATAAGTAAACACCATTTCATCATTAAAAAGAAAAATTATTAAGCCTAAAGGCATTTGTATATTTCCTAGAGCTTTAAGACTAGAGGGAAAAGTTATACATAATAAAATAGTTATTTTTAAAAATTATAGTAATTTTATGTAGATTCAGTAAACAAGCTTGAAATCAGAATTACAGAATTGTAGAACTATCTCAGAATTCTTAGTACATTTTTCATACTATATGCTAACAAATCAATTTGCTCTGTGATTGGATATTGTATAACTTTTTTTTTTTTGAGATGGAGTCTTGCTCTGTCACCCAGGTTGGAGTACAAGTGGCATGACCTCAACTCACTGCAACACTTCGCCTCCCGGGTTTAAGCAATTCTCCTGCCTCAGCCTCCCGAGTAGCTGGGATTACAGGCACCCACCACCACTCCCAGCTAATTTTTGTATTTTTAGTAGATACAAGGTTTTATCATATTGTCCAGGTGGGTCTCAAACTCCTGACCTCAGGCGATCCATCTGCCTTGGCCTCCCTAAGTGCTGGGATTACAGGCCTGAGCTACCACACCTGGCCTATATAATATTTATTTACGTGAATCTCTGCAGGTCTAACTACTAATATTGTCAGAGAATAGGCACAGACAACAGTGGCAGTGAATAATAGAAATATGTGCAGAATTCTCTCAGTAGTTATGCTATGGTCAGCATATGCGATCTAGCTGCTTTATGCACACACACACACACAAACACGCACACACACTTACTAACCCATTGCTTAATTTGTAGTTTCTATTATGTTCTATTACTGGCATGATGGTCTGCAGCACTTAAATTAAGTACAGACATTTTGTCACTGCAACTGAGGAGTAAGAAAATGGAAGCAATAACAATGAAATGTAGTTCAATTATAAAAATCCAGTAGATTGTAAAATATATGTACCCCCCAAAAACCACTGAGGAGAATTTGAAAATGATAACTGAATGTTATACACGATATCTGGCAAGTCATAATAAATATTATAATAATATAAAATTTAAATTTTGCATTAAATTAGCAAAACAATGTATTACAAATTATACAATAGAATACTTAATAATTGTTATAAACCAAATTATCAAAAATATTTTTTAAATAAACAAAGCTAGAGATGACTGACTTAGATTAAACACATCTGAGCTTTTTCAGACCGGTCGAGATTATAAACTTATTCAGCACAGTCCATCATAGTAATTTTTGAAAAGTAGAAGAAAACTACAGTTGTGCTAGATTTCAAACACGGCCATAACTTTTTTCAATTTGTATCCCCCTTGCCTTGTGAACTGACTTCTGACACTGAATCTCGTCCTAGCCTTGGGATTGTGTTTCAGTAATGCCATGTCAGCTATTAGGATGGATATAGAGACTTGAATTGTGCTTGCAGGGCTTATCCTCCCTTGCAGCTCTGGGTCTTCTGACTCTGCTGCTCTGAGAAGCCCAGGTTAGCTTATCAGATGATAGGAGACACATGACCTAGTCACCCCATCAACCTGCCTGACAGTCTGCAAATCATCCCTGTGAGAGAGGCTATGCTGGAATACCCAACCACCAGCCCATCTACTTGCTAACCTGAATGGAAGAACAAGCTGTACAGAGATGAGCTGAGCTGGTCCAATTCAAAATAATTGCCCAGATAAACCATTAAAATATTGATGTAATGAAATGGTGGCTGTTTTACATCACCTTGTTTGGGAGTAGTTCGTTAAACAGTAAAAGACATAAACATATACAATGTACAAACTACACATCTTTGTTAGGGATTGTATTATGCAACATATATAAAATAAAAGGTTATATAGCAGTTTTAACAATTGTAGAGATAGATTTATATTTAAGAAATTGGACTATAATCTCAGTACTTTGGGAGGCCGAGGTGGGCGAATAATGAAGTCAAGAGTTTGAGACCAGCCTGATCAACATGGTGAAACCTCATCTCTACTAAAAATACCAAAAAAAAAAAAAAAAAAAAAAATTAATCAGGCATGGTGGCACATGTCTGTAATCCCAGATACTTGGGAGGCTGAGGCAGGAGAATTGCTTGAATCTGGGAGGTGGAGGTTTCAGTGAGCCAAGATCGTGCCACTGCACTCCAGTCTGGATGACAGAGTGAGACTCTGTCTCAAAAAAAAAAAAAAAAAAAAAAAAAAAGAAATTGGGTTATAATAATAAAATTTCAGAATCACTATCACTTAAAGTGTACTTAATGTAATTTCACTTGCTTTATATGTATTAACACATTATATTCCCACATCAACCCAATGGAGCAGTAGTATTTTTATTCCTCTTTTTGGATAGGAGGAAAGAAGGGCCTGATTTGATAAGTAAGGCAGATTATTGATTTCAACCCAGGGAGTCTGTCTCCAGAAGCTGTACTATTACTCATTATATTATTGCTTCTTGTGATGAATATTCATAATAGATTGTAAGGTAAATAAAACAGGAAACAAGATTATGTAAGTTACAACCCAACTTTTTGGGGTTTTTTAAAGATTAATATTTTGTACAAAGACAAGAAAAAGATGAAGAAATGGCATGTCTGTTCGTTTCTTACTGATACTGTGTCAAACTACAAAATGGTTTAAAACACACATTTATTCATTTGCCGTCCTCTGTCAGGAGTCTCACTGAACCAAAACAAACTTTTGGTAGGTAGTGTCTCTGTTTTGAGGTTCTAGGGGAGAATATGGTTCCACCTTTTCTGGATTGTTGGCAAAATTCAGTTTTTTGAGGTTGAGGAACTGATGTCTTTGTTTTCTTGCTGGCTGTAAACTGAGAGTTGTTCTCAGTTTCTAGATACAGCTGCATTCTTTGTCCCATGACCTTTTTCTCTATCTTTGAATATAGCAATTATGGGTTGAATCATTTTCATCTTGCATTTCTCTGATGTGCTCGTTTTCTGTATATTTCTACTTTTAAGGATATAGGTGATTATATTGGGCTTACCTGGACAAGTCATGATTATTTCTGCATATCAAGTACCTAAACTTAATCACATCTGTAAAATCCCTTTTTGTCATATAAGGTAACACATTCACAGGTTTTAAGGACATAGGCATTTTAGGAGTACCCTTATTCTGCCTACAACAACTTATAATGATATATAAAGCAGAGCGAGCAATTGTTATTTCTGAATAATAAGTTTACGGGTGAGTTTTGTTTCATTTCTTTGGTTTAATGAATTCTTTGATATTTTCTTAAAGATATTATATTACAAATCTGATACAAAAATATTGCATATATCATTTTAGGTATATTATTCAGATATCCAAATTTCTGTATTCTTTAAATATGAATACTGTATTGAACTAATAGAACTTGTATCTGAGCCATGCTTATTATTTTATTGCTGCAGTCAAGATAATGTTGTGATGTAACATAAAATTAGAGCTGTTTTCACTTCTATAGTAATTCCAGTTGACATTATTTTCTATTTATTAAAGTGGTAAAAATTAGGACTTTCAGCTATTCTAACTTTATTTAATAACATTATTATTTAATAACTCATGGTATTAAGTTATTTGATAACTTATTATAGTATTATTTATAAATGTATCATGAAAGAATTTAATAATCCTTCTTGAATTTCTCATTTTCTTCCACAACCAAGTGTTCGATTTATTAGTTAGTTATTCACTCTTTAGTATTATAGATGCTTATCAGAAAACTGGCATTTAAGTAAAGTGCCTATTCATTAAAGTGTGCTTGTTACCCTATTACTTTCTGAAGCTCTCATTATCTCATTTTCTCTGTCTCTGCCTCTCTCACTGTCTACCTCCTCTCTTTCCTCTTTTCAAGCCCCTGTAATTGAAATGATACATTTTTCCTTAATATCTTAGCTCATTTGAATTTGCATTTTCAACCCCATTTCCTTTTTTTAAATTTTTGGGCCTTAGGAGACGTTTTGTCTAATTGAAATCCCACAGTATTTGCATTGTGTACTCATGGGACAAGAAAATGTTTTATGTGAATGGAACAGCACAGAGCATTGGACATGCATATTGCACACATCTCTTATGCTTCATTGTTCCTGTTGTTCTATCATAGTCCACTCACAGAACACAAGTTCAGGGATAAATTATTACGAATTTCAATATGGTGACAGCAGTGCATTAAGTTAAGGATGTTGTCTTTCTAAGTATTGGCCCTGTGAGATCATACAGTTAGCATACCCATTAAGCGGTCCTGTTTCTTCATTTCCTATCTCACTTGGGCTTCCTGTAATAACCTTTCAGATGAATGATTTCAATCCCAAACCTTTACTCATAGTTTTATTTTAAGAAAAATCTATACCAAGATGGTAACAGCAGTCGTCATCATGATGAAATACTAGTCAGAAGGCACCAAGTACCCCACTGATGGTGGGAAATGGGCTGGTGATAATGTATTCAGAACTGAAGCATCACGATTATTTATATCTTTATTTGTGGAGAATAAAATCAGATATAAGTACACAGGAAAACAATGATTTATGCAATATCTGTACCACTTGAACATATTGGAGTGATAGTCACTATAAAGATATTGAAGTTGGCTACATTTTATTTACTGACCTAAAGGCCTTGAAGAAAGAAAATGAGAGGTACAGGTCAGTTACCTATCAATTCAAGGCACACTTTGCAAGCCAGAAATCCTTCCCAGCAGAATTTGAAGAGATTCATGTTGTCAGCAGCCAAAAGTCAATTGTGCTGAAAACAAAACGTGTGTTCTGATTTTAAGAGCTGCAGAATCACCAAAGGTATTACATTCACAGCCCCAGCATGTCTTCACTGAAAAAATTAAGCCCTTGATAGAGGGTACTGGGAACCAGAGACCAAGGAAAGGATATTGCATAGATCATTTTGAGAACTTTGAAATTCAGATTCTTCTGAGTCCTCTAAACTGGTAGAAATGGTCCCCTAGCTCTTGCTGTAAGAGAGGAAATTTACACTGCCTGGAGATCAAGGATGGCCTTATCTAAGGTGGCGTTTAGACAAAAAAAACAGACGGTTTTACTTACGCTCTCACATCACAACAAGCATAAACACACACAGATTTGTAATCCCCCTATGTCAAGGAAAGGAGCTGTAATCCCTAAGTGTCAAGGAAGTGATTGATGAGATCATGGGGGCAGTTTCCCTTATGCCATTCTCATGATAGTGAATGAGTTCTCACAAGATTTGATGGTTTTAAGTGTTTGGAAGTTTCTCCTTCATTCTTCTCTCTTCTACCACCTTGTGAAGGAGGTGCCTGTTTCCCCTTCTGCCATGATTGTTAAGTTTTCTGAGGCCTCCCTAGCCATGCAGAGAATTGTGAGTCAACTAAACTTCTTTCTTTTATACATTACTCAATCTCAGGGAAGTTCTCTATAGCAGTGTAAAATTAGACTAATACATACATTAATAATACTTTTCCTCACCGATTTTTTCTCTTGCCTCTATTACTTATAAATCAGTAACTAAGCTAAAGCCTTAGTATGCATCATATGAGTAGTATGGTTTATATTATGTGAGGAAAGGAAACATTTCTTCTAAGAACTGCAGAAGCTGGTCAACATGTAACTCAGAAACATGGAGAACACATGTGGGAGTGAACCTTGATTGCATTTCCCAGAGAAAGACGAGGAAGACTATAAAGCTGGTTAGCAAAGGAGTTTACTAATATGGTTGTGATTTCTTATGAGTCAGGATTGGTAAATATACCTGTATCTAGTTCTAATTTACTGCTGACATATATCTGTACTAGTTTTCTATTGCCATAATTCTGTATAACAAAACAACCACAAAATCCAGTAGCTTAAAAGAGCAATCATTTATTCACCAGCCAGAGAGGCAGCTAGATGTTTTTTCTAGTCCAGGTTGGCTCTATGTGTGTCAAATGCATTTTCTCAGGCATATGCTATTAGTAGATAAATGGTCTGAATGTAGTTGATCTGGGATCTCCCTGGCTGATTCTTGCAGTCTCATTCTCCAAGAGGTTAATTCATACTCACTGGGATGATGAGGCAGAGGTTCAAGAGCAAAAATAAAAGTGTGAAAATCTTTTTAGATTATATGCTACACACAGGCACACTATCACTTCCACTACATTCTATTGGTCAATAAGTCAAAGATGCAGTTGAGATTCATTGAGTAAAGTAATATACCCTGAGTCTTATTGGGAGGAGCTGCAAAGTCATATTGCAAAGAAGGATGTATAGAAAGGAGTAGATAATTGAGCCATTTTTCAAATAATCAATCTCCCTTGAAGCTTGGAAAAAGATATAATCATTGCTGCCTTGAGAGAGAATTGAAAAAGTAGTCAGATAACTCAGAGAAGTGGGCATGATAAAATGTATTTATTATGTGAAAATTGGGAGCCTATCTATGAATATGTTCCCTGATAGGGTCCAAGTAACATCCATTTATTGAAGCTGTAAGGAATGCACCAGTGGAAGGACTGGGGATGGCAGCATCCTTGAGAAACTCTTAGTTGTAAGCATGAAAAATTGCCAACACCAGGCATCAAACTGATGACACAAATTATATTATTTCAGAATAACAGAGACAGTGGCATTTAACCATCTGAGGCAAAGCATATATAATTTCCATGTGGTCAGCAAGGCAATAATAGAAATCAGGAAGGTTTGTCTTATAAGAAATTCTGCCAGTGGCAACATGTCAATGTGTTTCTTGGTAAAGAAAGATGGCATACAATAATAGTGTAATTTGATTTACCTATTCTGCAAAATCAAGAGGTAGTAAAAAGAAGATAATACCACTGCCTAGAAAATAATTATTTCCTGATGCTCTCTCTCCCCTTGTCCCCCACCCCCTGACAGATCCAAGTGTGTGTTGCTCCCCTCCCTGTGTTCATGTGTTCTTAGTTCAACTCCCACTTATAAGTGAGAATATGTGGTTTTTGGTTTTCTATTCCTGTGTTAGTTTGCTGAGGATGATGGCTTCCAGCTTCATCCATGTCCCTGCAAAGGACATGATTCTTTTTTATGGCTGCATAGTATTCCAGGGCATAAATGTTCACATTTTCTTTAGCCAGTCTATTATTGATGGGCATTTGGGTTGGTTCCAAGTGTTTGCTATTGTAAATAGTGCTGCAATAAGCACAGGTGTGCATGTGTTTTTATAGAAGAATGATTTATAATTCTTTGGGTATATACCCGGTAATGGGATTGCTAAGTCAAATGGTATTTCTGGTTCTAGACCCTTGAGGAATTGCCACACTGTCTTCCACAATGCTTGGATTAATTTATACTTCCACCTAGTAAAAGTGTTCTTATTTCTCCACAGCCTCACCCACATCTACTGTTTCCCGACTTTTTAATAATCACTAGTCTGACTGGCATGAGATGGTATCTAATTGTGGTTTTGATTTGCATTTCTTTAATGATCAGTGATGATTAGTTTATTTTCATCATGTATACCTATGTAAGAAACATACATTCTGCATACGTGTCCCAGAACTTAAAGTAAAATAAAATAAATAAAAAATAAAAAAGACACACACAAAAAAGAAAATAGTTATTTCTCACCAAATTCACATATTTGGCCTATTTCTCAGACACAGATCTTATCATTTATTAGAGTTTTAGTTTCTTAAGGAAAGACCTTGAAATGATAGCATAAGCATATAAAATAAATATCACCCCAACCTTTCTTTAAGAGATACTTAATACATTTACCACTATAACTATATAGGAGACAAATAATGACTTAAACAGTAATTAAATCTATCTGAGATGTATGCCATAATGATTTTTCACTTGTATGAATGAATTAGTAAGTCCAAGTTAGATAAATAGAGACTTCGCCTAAGTCTTTCATAGTGGGTTCAAGAGGCTAGCAGACCTATTTTAGACCTGAAGTCATTTCTTCAGTTCCTTGACTGTGTATTTTAAATAGGATTTACTTTGACCTTGCTGAGGTCTTTCTAGTCAGGGTCCTTGACCTGGAGAGTAATCAAATTTATCATAGAAATTAGATCAACCCTGGAAAATTTCAAGGATACAGTAGTAGTAGTTCCTATTGGATCCCCATTCCATTTCTTTATATAATACCTAAAAAAAAATGAGTCATGATGCAAAATGGTGAGCTATATACATGTGATCAAGTGATAGGCCTGACATGGTTTCGTCACTCTGTTCTATCCACACAGCCTCTAACAGTTGATGTGCTGCTATTGATAGGAAAACTGTGTACTTTGTAATTTCTGACCAAAAAAAAAAAAAGACCTTTTGCACGTTCCACTCTTGGTCTGAGATTCTATCAAACCTGGAAAGGATTAAAGAGCTGCCTGTTTTGGATGGGGCACAGAGAAAAGAGATGAATCTGTAACAGTTTCAGGTTTCTATATGTGGAGTGGAGGACATCTACACAAGGTGGCTACAGTGCAGACCACTAGGGTTCTGGAGAAAAATCACACTTTCTACAGTATAAAATTATTAGTAAATAACAATTACTCTTTAAAAAGTAGTATTTGGCTTTTTTCTAGGCACTAGATGAGACTAAGTACCTAAAATGATGCATCAAGTAACTATGAAACTGATTCTGTTCTTCCTAAGCTGTATTGTCATATACACAGATCTGTAAGTTTAGGTGAGTACAGTGATGACAGCAGTGGCCTGTCTGGATTAGCTGCTGTGGTGATGCCAGATGCCAGCTGCAGTGAGGAAGGCATGACTGGGGCTGTGTGCTCTGTGGAGCCTGCAGAAGTCCCACCCTCTACCAAATTGATGGGGTGGGAGCTCCACTGTCCTGGGAGGGCACAGCTGCAGCTGCCCAGCCATGGCTCCAGACCTCGGTATCTCTGTGCTCTTAGAGACCCAAGAAACCCTCCTGCCCCCACGGGCTCAGAAGTTCCTACTCTCCACTCCTGGCCTCTCTCCACTCCTGGTGCCTGCTCCCATTTCAGAGGAAAGTTGAAGCAGAGCTCAGGTGTCATTGTGACTGAGATGGGTGCACAGGCACTCAGGGTGGGGGTGGTGTTGACATGGGAGCCCCACCACCATCTCGGCACCTTCTGAAATTTTGGGCACTCAGGAGCTCAGGAAAGCAGGCGGTGGGGGGTGGGGGGCATGGCACGGAGTGTTGGCTCAGCATGGGCCTGCAGGTGCCCCTTGACATCTGCAGCCTCGGTGCCATGGATGGCATGTTGATGGCAGCAGAAGGCAGACAGGTTCCTAGGCGGGAAGGAGCAGGTCCCTGATGAAGCCCTGCCTTCAATCCAGGAGTGGCTTGAAGCCTGGGACCCAGGCTGCCCATTCGAGGTGGAGTCTGTAACCCAGAATGACACTTTATGGTGCTTTTTCTAGCCCATGGTCGCAAATGGAACAATCAGCACACACTTCCTGCCTTCAAAGCCCATAAAACTCTGGACTCAGCCATACTCACAAACTCATGGGGGTGACCTGCCTGCGGAAAGGAGCTACCTACCCAGTATCTGTCTGCAGTCTCCCCTTGGCTGAGAGCTGGACACTCATTGTGATGACCTACCTACAGAAAGGAGCTACTCACTTTGGGGCTTCTGAGAGCTCTTCTGTCACTTAGTGAAGCTCCTCTCCACCTTGTTTAACCTCCATTTTTTGCTTTTCTCAATCTTCACGGACACGCAGCAAGAACTCAGGACTCCCCGAACAGTGGAACTGAAAAATCTGTAGCACAAACTGAAACATGCCCCCACTAGGCATGTTGGAGGGGACAAGAAAGAGAGAAGAGTTGCAACCCTTCTGGGAGCACGGACCTTGGGGTTCCCCAAGCCAAGACTGTGACATGCCATAACACCTTTCATGGGCCTCAGCGTTCCTGACATCTCCAAGTTGTCAGGTACCATTGCGTTTTCCTTGTCCAGACACTAGTGCCCACAGTGGAAGCTGCTTGTGATGCCTCTGGTCCAGCCACATCTTCGCATGGAGCTAGCACCCATGCCGGCAACGGGAGCTGACCACCCCATCCCAGCTGGCATGCCTGGCTGTGCGCAGTGGCTGGAGTCTGTGCTTTCTGGCTCACACACCCCTCGCCACTCTGCACCTCTTTCACCTTTGGCAGACATGGGATCTGGGTCGGTAATGTGAGTGAGGGCAGCCTGCTGGGCTGCAGAGGCAGAATGAACCCAGCAGGCGCAAGCAAAACCCAAGCAAAGGCACTGCTGGCCACAGAGGTTTCTGGCTGGTGAAGGAACACCCTGAGGATCCTGTGACAACAGTAACAATCTTTCATATGATGGACATTATTCCAACCCATGTGATTCAGCCATGGTTGGTATAGGGAACATAAGTAAGTTACATAAGAAGAACCCAGTATCAGTTACATTTCTTGCATCAATACCATTCCCTCAGCTAAGACTGGTTTATAAATTAGCCAATGGAGGAGAAAAATGCTGAGGACTAGCTCGCAGAAGAGTCAGTGAACTATATATGTGAGCTGAAAATGGGCTCCAACCACATAAGGTGTAGAATTAAAAGATAATGTTGAGGGGAAATACTCTACTGGATGGAATTCCAAGCAATACACTTGGTTAGCAACTTTTTATGAAGGAAGAAATAGTTTGAGGTAGTGATAGATATAAAATGTAAGGCAATGATAAACATATTGACTAGTCGGAAAGGTATCTAGTAGGAAAAACATTGAAATATTGGAAATAAATAGATGTGAAGAAGAAAGTTTTCAATAAATCTCCAGGGACAAACAAAATATTCTGAGTTTGATTTAAGAAAATGGTACAGGGTGGGTGTGACGGCTCACGTCTATTATCCCAGCACTTTGGAGGCCAAGGTAAGATCATTTGAGATCAGGATGATATTGTCTCCTATGAAAGGGAACATTTTTAAGGTAAAGAAAGTGTGACAGTGTGCAGAATGTCATGGAATCCTTTAATTATATCATATTTTCATGTCACTCAGAAGCTTCCAGAATGACAGATATTGGCATATCGCTAAAGTCTTTGCTTTAGAGATATGAAATTGGAAACAGTCCTACAGAATGTGGTATATATGCTTTTCCAAATGTCATAATGTATTATAAAGTTTCTCTTTGCTAAAATATATATTAGGTTGGTGCAAAAGTCATTGCAGTTTTTGCTGTTACTTTCAGTGTCAAAAACTGCAATGATTTTTACACCAAACTGATGCATCAGGAAGGAAGTTGTGATATGAGAGTGGGACCCTCTCACTATGATCCACTTGCAAAACTTGTGTTTCTTGTTTCTGCAACTTTAACTTACAAGGGATTTAGGTTCTGATTCTTGGATTGGTTTGCGGAGGGAAGTTCATTCACATTTAGCAGAGGATACAGGGTTCCTCTGAACCTAAAATTGCAATGGCTACCTTGTCACATTGACTCCTTCTAATGATAAGCCACTAAACCAGTAAAACTGATAAATCAAAAGGTATAAAACACCACTTGGTGCATTAATATACAGTAATTATAGTGAGTGAATGTATTGAATATTGCTTAAGGAAAGCAAGGTACCCAGTGGCTTCGACTTCTCAGGAATGAAAGCTTGTGTCACCTCACTGGAAAAATAATGTGACTAAGAGTGAGGGGAATCTTGAATGGGTAGTAGAGGACGAAGAGGATAAAAAACAATTCTGTCCTTAGGCCCGGGAAAAGCTGTGGAGTGTGCAATTCTTCTGCTAGCACTAACATAGATTTTTTTCTTTTTTCAAAATTGTGATTATGAAAAATATGAGTTTCTACCCGATTGGAATGCTAATAAATAAGCCTGACAGTTTTCTAATGCTGGAAGAAGAAAGGAGAGTTCTCTGTTGAAAAAAAAGGCATTTAAAAAAATTTGTTTATTATTATCATTATTATTTTAGAGAGGGGGTCTCACTCTGTCACCCAAGCTGGAGTGTGGTGGTATGATCACATCTCACTGCAGTCTGGAACGTCTGGGCTCAGATGACACTTATGGCCTCCCAAAGTGCTGGAATAACAGATATGAGCTGCTATACCCAGCCTAAGATGAAGGGCATTATTCACAGCACAGCGAGCAGCATGAGCTATGTATTTGTATTGATTCCTCTTGCTTCCCAAGTTCATGGAGGCATTGCAGAGAGTAAAATTTGGGTGCTGCCATGCAATGGGCCCATGTTACAGCTGAGAAACTCCAAAGTTAAAACACTTTGATAATTTAAAAGGGACCAGTAGGATTTGCAGCCCCACCTTTGCCCTGAAAGAAACACTACCTTGTCATTAAAAGTCCTTTACTGTAGAAACCTTACTTGAAAAAGAGTGGACACAAATGTTGTGCCAAATCCCAAAATACGCAACATGTAATTTTACTATTGTAGTCACAGTATAGGAAGTATTTGATTAGGTCAGTGGCAGATAAGGGTATTGACAATATTTTATTTCTTAGCAATGTTGCATCAAGGTTTCATAACCTCTTTTACACCAGTTGTGAATATGTAACTCTCAAAAGAAAAATTATCAATATTTTTACCAAAGTATCTCATCAGGGAAACCAATTGTTTATTTCCCCTAGGTAGTAGCTAGCATTTTTTACCATACATTTGATAGAGAGTTAGATTCTGTTTATTTTTCACATTCCTGATATACTAGTTTTATTACCTAGGGGCTGGTTGATAGTATTAATTTCTATTTCAACATCAATTGTACTTTCTTTTCTTTCTCTTTTTTTTTTTGCCATTTTTATTGATTATCCTGGCTACTGATTGAAGGTCTTATTATTCCTTTGCTATTTTTAAAAGTTGATTTAAAAAGATAATTTCATAGTCTGTTCTTCCTTAAACTCTTTATTTTTCTTGTGAATTCTCTTGAGACCACCACAATTTTTAGTTGGTATTTCTATTTGGCCTGTCAAAATTTGTATATTTATTATTTTTACTCATTTTAGTTACGAGGATAACAGAATCAGAAATTAAAACCCAATAATTTCATCTTCATACCTACTTGTTGCTCCATATATATCTGGTCCAATATATCTGGTAGTGTTAAATTATTTGGCTCGTTTTGTTGTATAAGATATATTCACTTAGAATATTTTTCATATGCAATTACAAGTCCATATAAGCTATTTCTTTTACCAATTCTCAATAGAAGTGATGTAATAAGCTAAATTTATTCTGACATTATCCATAAACATTAGCAATAGCATTTTTAGTGTTACATGTCTGGGCAAAGTTCGTTTTGCTTACTTAAGGCAGTGATATCACTTTGTCAACTGTCTCCATAACTGAAGAGTTGCTCATTTTAACCCTGGCTATATATAGCAAATGCCCAAGTTTATCATCTTAGATAACTGCTCAGCATTAAAAATAGTGTTGAATCTTCTGCCCCTTCTTTTTTATACCAGCAGTGTTCCCACTTTTCTTTAATAATCTTTCTGAGATCATATTTAAACTCTCTCTCTTTAACTCATTGGAAAAATTGCTGTATCTTTGGGAACTTTGAGAACCCATAGTATCAATATAAAACCAGAAAATTTATTACCAATAGAGATAGTAACTGTAAAATCCTAGTAAAATGACAATACAAAGCATTGCTACTAACTTTGCTTCTCAACTTTATACCAGCTAGTAATGTCTCTACAATTAACAGCTTTTTATGGTCTGGGAATTAGGGTAAAAATTGTGGTTCAGTGAAAGAAGAAAAGTTGCAAGATGTTTTTCTCTTAGAGCAAATGTTTGCTGAAAAGCACAGGTGGAATGTCTCAGGATATGCATTAATAAACAGAGATTCTGGAGAACCTCTGCCTTGAGTAGATCTATGAAGCATGAGTAGGAAGGGTGGCATTCTCTTTCCTCTCCAAGGGTTTGTAAAATAGTAAATCAGATAGGCTGAGGGCTCTCCTACCCTAGAGCTGGGAATGGTCTCACTTTGCAGCTAACATCAAAAGGAAAAACACTGCTTAGTTCCCAGACAAAGGAGCCAACAACTTTTAAGCTGATTTAGCTGTAGTGCATACAAAGGAAGATTTAATTCCTACCACTCTTGGGATCAATTTCAGTGAATAACTGAAGCCAAATTCCAAGGAGTAGTTAAACTACTCCAATAATGTACTTCATATGTTCTGGCAGACAGAAAATTAACAGCAAAAAAAGAACTAGTAGTAAAGTAGGTTTACTGGAAGAAACAGGTGGCAATTTGAACAATGGGGAGAGAGTGAGAAAAGGGAGAGAGAGAAATGGAGAGAGAAAGAGCAAAAGATTCATTTTAGGGATGTCAAATAAAAATCAAATCCAAAAGTAGTATGGGAAGACTTTATTTGAAAAGAGTATTGCAAGTGGGGGAAAGGTACTGTTGTAACAGCGTCTCCCCTGTTTGGCTATTGTAACCAGAAGAAAACTGAATATAAAATATGCAAATAACTCAAGGGACAGAAGAAAAGGATTTTTTTATTCATAAAGAGGAGTGAACAAGGTTAAAAAGGTGAGCTATGGGCATGTGGGATAAACAAGAGTCATGACTGGACAGTATATCAGAGAATGTTTTACTTGGAGGCCAGCCGACTCTCAGGAGGGGCTGGTAAGGAGGGGTAGAATGCTAGTTAAGGCTGAGAGTGAGCGAAAACTCAAGAACCTTTGGGGAGGGAAATAACCAAAGTTTGGTCAATAAAAATTTTATTCTGAATGATCAGCTAATCGTTTATGAGGCAAAAAAATGGAAATATGAAGGGTCTATATCTGGTCTTGTCATAAGTACACATGGTGGCATCCATAAGTTTTATCTAAATTAATATGGGGAAGCAAGCTTCCTTGTAGTAAGTTGTTTCCCAGAACAAGAAAGGAAGGCTTTGTGGGTATAGGGTGCAGGCAGGGGTGTGGGGGCAGGGAGAGGGTAGTGAGTTGTGTGTGTAATTTCTTAACTTTCACTTTTTATTAGGATTACAGGGCTCAAATAAGATTAAATGTCAGGGAGATGTTTTTATGGCAACATAAAATATATGACTTTTTTTTTTTTTTTGTATTGCAAACAATCAAGAGGTAAAAAGAAAAAACATACTCACTGTTGGATAACTAAATTCTTAACTGAAAGACCGCATGTTAGAAATAACATAAAACTTAGACCAAAATTTCAGAAAGGTAAAAGTAATGAACAAAGAGGTAAAAGAATTGAAGTACAAACAGCGACTATTAATGTGGGAAAAAATTTAAAACAGTTCTGAAGCATCTTTTAAAATGATAAAATTAAGGAGATACAAATATATAAGAAGTTATAGATAAAACTTTTTTTGATATGAAATTTTACATTTTGTTTACCCAAGTTCAAGGCAAGAATGAAAAAAAACATGTACACAAACACACACACCTATAAGTAAATATTAGTAAAAACATTAATTTTGGGGGCTCAACAGAAAATATTACAAGCTTCGAATTAAATAAAATAATTGATTCGTATAAACAGAAATAATGAAACTAATGTTAGGTTTTTTTATCTGCAGGACTGGATGCCAGAAGACTATAAAATAACATCTACATAATAATACAAATACACCTGAAACTCAGTGTCCATATATGCAACTAAAAATATGTCATTCGTCAATCAAAATAACAGATATTTGCAAAGTTCAAGAATCCAGAGATTATATCACCATGTACTATATCAGACAAAAAAAATTAGTAAAAAGACATCAAAGTAATGTATTAATCAAAATAATTCATTAACCCAGATTAAAACTTGAAATAGGAAGATGAAAAAGAAATGACTGTGGTGAGTAATCAAACTTTCTGTCATACATTTATATCTATCTATCTATCTATCTATCTCTATCTAATCTATCTGTTGAAATCTAAATTAAATCTGATTAATGTAGTGCCTCAGATAGTAATATTTATGCTGAACAGGATCCTTGAAACAAAATAGACATAAAATTTAGTTTGGTGCAAAAGTAATTGTGGGTGTTGACATTATTTTATATACCTTAATAAGAATAATAGAAACTGCCAAACCTCAGAGTCAGACAGGTGGAAAGTAGGGAGTGATATATTTCAAAGGTAACACCAGAGTGGGTGGGGAGTGCAAGAGTTTAATACTTACTCAAATCACACTGCCACGTATGCACCTATGCAACAACCTTGCATGTTTTTCACATGTACCCCCAAACCTAAAATGCAATAAAAAAATAAATAAATAAATAAGTAAAATAAAAAAAAATACTTACTCTTATACACTTATCTCTGGAAGGAGGAAAGCAGTGAAAGAACAGATTGGTACAAAGGAACCAGCAAATTAACTAGTGGGAAAGAAAATAATGAATAGTAATATGGCTCACACTGGCCAAAGTAAAGAATTTTGGGAGAAAAATAGCATCAAACAAGATAATTAAAGTGTGATTAAAAGTTAACCTAATATGTATACTGTTAAATGCAAGTGGGTCATTGATTATCAGAGATTATCCTACTGAATTAGGGAAAATAAACAGTTATATGGTGCTTGAAATGACACTTAAACCAAGTTCAAAGATGTACAATAGACAACCACATAAAAAATATTAAATGGCACCATTAATATCAGGTATGGGTAAATTAATGGTAAAATTATCAAATAAGATAAATATGGGCACTATATATTGATAAGATGCTCAATTAATAAATTAGATATACTAGATTGATCTACAAACTTACGACAAAACCCAAAATATCAATTAAATATATAAAGTCATAACTATGGAAAATGTAAGGTAAAGAGAAATAAAACTTGGAAATCAAAAGTTTAGTGCATATTATTTTAATAAGTAGACAATTTAATATTCCAAATTTACTAATTGTACATTCAAGATAAAGTTATTGATGGATTAATATATAGAAATTTTATATTCATTATTTAAATGGAGAATATACAGAGAATATTATTTTTTTTCTATTTCCATGGAACATTTTCACACATGGTCTTTGAGAAAAGTTTAGCAAATTCTCTTATCAGTGAACTTCAAAAGAAAAAAAATACATAAAAGCATATTATTTTCAAACTAAGATACAGATTTCTGAATTATCTTAGAAAGAAAAGATGAACACTAAATTTCAATCTACCTGAAAAGCAATGAAAAAGAGAGAACACTTTGCACCAAAATCTAAGCCTGATAATTTTGAGGAATGGTGTCATTATTGTAAAGAGAATTAGGTGGTGATCCCAATTTTAGCCAGAGCAAACCAACAAAGTCTCTGAAACTTGATGTGGAGCTACTGAATTGGAAAATACAGTTTTTACCATTATGATTGGCAAAGGTGATTCAGAGAGTGAGGGATGAGAGAAAGAAAGACATCACCTTCTCTGCGTTGCACTGTATCCCATAGCAGCTACATTTCCTCATGGCTTCACCTCTTGCTTGTTCGGCCCACCTGTCAGGCAGACTGGCCTCTTCTTTTACTAGAAGAGTGAAAGAAATTAACAAAATACCACAGATGGAGTGGCTTAGCAGAATTTTAGCATTATTCTAGCATTATGTTCTGCTAGAAGTCTATAGTCAAGGTATCAGTCTATCTGGTTAAGGAGTCTATCCTTGGTGTTCAAATGGCCACTTTAGTGCTATGGCTTCGCATAGTCCTTCCTCTGTGTATACAAGCATTTTTTAGTATCTCTTTATGTGTCCAACTTTCATTTTCTTATAAGGACCCTAGTCAGATTTTATTAGGGCTTACCTTTATGGCCTCATTTTAACTTAAACCACCCCTTTAAAGGCTCTAAATCCCAATAGTCACATTCTGAGGCACTGGGAATTAGTATCTTAACACTTGAATTTTAGAGGAATACAGTATGGTCTATATCATTCTTCTATTTGCTCTTTAGACTAGGAGTGGTAGTAGTGCCTGGCTATGGTTAAACACCCATCATTTTTTTGTTGCATTATTGCTTTTTGATCACCTTTGCTTTTTACTTTTAGAAACATTTGGGAATTATACTTCACTTTATTATTAATCTTGATACTTTAAGAATCTATACAGCATTACATCTCATTTCATCTAAAACTCATATTTCTGTTGGCCACAGTACAGTTCATTTTCATGCTGCTGATAAAAAACATACCCAAGATTGGGCAATTTACAAATGAAACAGGTTTAATTGAACTTAAAGTTCTACATGGCTAGGGAAGCCTCACAATCATGATGAACACAAAGAGGATCAAGTCACGTCTTACATGGATAGTGGCAGGCAAAGAGAAACTTTTTAAACTTTAAACAGTTTGAAAACTTTTTAAAACTATCAGATCCCATGAGACTCATTCACTAATATTATTATTATTCACAAGAACAACACAGGAAAGACCTGCCCTCATGATTCAATCATCTAGCACCAGGCTCCTCCCATAACACATAGGAATTATGGGAGCTACAAGATGAGATTTGGGTGGGACAGAGAGCTAAACTATTTCATTCTTCCCCAGCCCCTCCTAAATCTCATATCTTCACATTTCCCAATAAATCATGCCTTTCCAACAGTCCTCCAAAAACTCAGCTTATTTCAGCATTAACGTAAAAGTTCATATTCCAAACTCTCATCCAACACAAGGCAAGTCCCTTTTGTCTATGAGCCTGTAAAATCAGAAGCAAGTTAGTTACTTCCTGGATACAATGGTTGTACCCCAGCATTGGGTAAATACAGCCATTCCAAATGACAGAAATTGGCCAAAACAATATTAGTCCCCATTCAAGTCCACAATCCAGCAGGGCAGTCAAGTCTTAAAGCTCCAAAATGATGTCCTTTGACTCCATGTCTCACATCCAGGTCATGCAGATGGTCTTGAACAGTTCCACCCCTGTGGCTTTGCAGAGTACAGCCTCCTAGCTGCTTTCACAAGCTAATGTTTGTCTGCAGTCATTCTAGGAAATCAGTGTAAGCTGTCAGTGGATCCAGCTTCTAAGGTCCAGAGGACAGTGGTCCTCTTCTCACAGCTCCACTAGGTGGTACCCCAGTGTGAACTCTGTGTGGGGGCTCTGATCCCACATTTCCCTTCTGTACTGCCCTAGCAGAGGTTCTCCATGAGCATCCTGCCCCTACAGCAAACCTTTGTGTGGACATCCAAGCATTTCCATAAATCTTCTGAAATCTAGGTGGAAGTTCTTAGCTCCCAATTTTCTTCAATTATCATATCATCTCTTCTACTGAATCTCTTCTTCCCCATGGCACATCCATACCATCTTTGAGAGTTCTGTGGCCAATAATCCTTCATTAAACATCACACTCTTGATTCTTTTTAATTTTTAAATCAAATGGTAATGCTGTGTTTAGGTCTTTGAGGAATCACCACATTGTCTTTCACAATGGCTGAACTAATTTATACTTCCACAAACGACATATAGGCATTCCTTTTTCTTCACAACTTTGCCAGCACCTTTTATCTTTTGACATTTCAATAATAGCCATTCTGACTGGTAGGAGATAGTATCTCACTTTGTGGTTTTGACTTGCATTTCTCTAATGATCAGTGATATTGAGCCTTTTTATATGATCATTGACCACATGTATGTCTTCTTTTGAAAAGTGTCTCTGCATATCTTTGCCCATTTTTTAATGGAATTGTTTGTTTTTTCTTGTAAATTTGTGGAATACAGAGAACTAGAGAGGTAAAAGATTTCTGCAAGGAAAACTACAAAACACTGCTCAAAGAAATTAGAGATGGCCAAACTAATGGAAAAACTTCCATGTTCATGGATAGGAAGAATAAATATCATTAAAATGGTCATGCTGCCATAATCAATTTATTCAATGCTATACCTGTTAAACTTCCATTTACATTCTTCACAGAACCAGAAAAAAAGCAACTATTTTAAAATTTATATAGAACCCAAAAAGATCCTGGATAGACAAGGCAATCCTAATCAAAAAGAACAAAACTAGAGGCTATCTGGGCTCTCTGGGCTCAAAGACCTAAAAACAGAAATACCATTTGACCCAGCCATTTTATTACTGGGCATATACCCAAAGGAATATAAATTGTTCTACCATCAAGACACTTGCATGTTCATTGCATCACTATTCACTGTAGCAAAGACATGGCATCAACCTAATACCCATCAAAGTCAGATTGGATTAAGAAAGTGTGGTACGCATACACCATGGAATACTATGCAACCATGAAAAAAACTATTATTATGTTCTTTGCAGGAACAGGGATGGAGCTAGAGGCCATTCTTCTCAGCAAACTAGTGCAGAAACAGAAAACCAAATACTGTATGTTTTCACTTATCAGTGGGAACTAAATGATGAGAACATGGACATAAAGAGAGAAACAAAACACATTAAGGCCTATTGTAAGATGGAGGGTGGGAGGAGGCAGAAGATCAGGATAAATAATTAGTGAGTATTAGACTAAATACCTGGGTGATGAAACAATCAGTACAGCAGACACCAATGACACAAGTTTACCTATCTAACAAACCCACACATGTAACTCTGAACTCAAAAGTTAAATTAAAAAATAAAGTATTTTTGTCTTGAGAGTATCTTACATCTTTATACTACTAAGATTGTATACATAGGTTTGTTGAATATCAAATTTGCTTTATATAGAGTTAGATCTTCATGACTTAGATACTTTTGCAGTTTTAAAAGCAATGATTAGTCTAAAGTACAGCTATTAATAGTGTATTTAGGTTTTGTGAACCATGACATTATCAGAGGAACAACTTTAAGACAAACCTCTTCATTTTATCAAGGAAGTATCTCAGAGCCCTAAATCTTATGTTAAAACAAAACTACAAACAGAGTAATATCAAAAAGGACAAAGCAAAATGAACTGAATTTAACATTGTCATTGTCTATTTTTAATTGCTACATGTACACAAAATTAAAGCTTTGTACATATGTTTGCTACATCTACATAGAATTACAGCTTTATACATATCTATATAATAGATTTTTACAGTCTTCACTAAAAATTTTGGGGTAACAATAATTTACACAGAAAAATTAAAGTTATTAATGCAAAAGTAAATACTACATTAGTAATAACATTAGCAATATAGTGATAGGACTGTAATACCACAGTATATTAGTTTACCAGGGCTGCTGTAACAAGGAATCATAAACTGATATAGCTTAAAAAACAAAAATTTATTATCTCACAGTTCTGGAGGTTTAAAGTCCAAATTCAAGGTAGCAGCAAGGTTGATACCTTCTGAGGGCTGCAAGGCAAAAATCAGTACCATGTTTCTCCTCTTGCCTTGCAGATAGGTTATTTTTATGTCTCTTTACAGTGTCTTATCTATACACATGGCTATCTGTATGTCCAGTTTCCTGTTTTTGTAAGGACACCAGTCATACTGTATTAGGGCCCACCAAATGACCTCATTTTAATAAAATAACCTCAGTAAGACCCTGTCTCCAGATAAAGTCAAATGGGAATTACCCATTAATAGTGTTTACTCTGGGCCATGGAACATAATACTGTTATCATTCTTAAAACCATTCTTTTAATCATGTTAATTATCCACAAGCATGTTGATTTAGAACCTCTGTTATTAAATCTTTGCTGAATAAATGTGAGGAGGTACAGGAATTTTGGTTGGTTAGCTGCAATCGCCCTTTGAAAGCAGCTGACAACCATCCCTAGCCCACTCGAAGTCACTGTACTGGGTGTGAGAGTGTATTCATTCACCCTTTGTTGAGTCAGTGTCTGCAGGACAGAGCTCTGCAAGTGGTGATTGAAGTTTCAGGTGGTGACTCCAATGTGATTGAGGTCTCAAAGAATGCTGATAGACGTATGAACAGTAAAGATCATTCTGATGAGGTTTCAGATAGAACTGACAAAAAGGGTACTGGAAAATAGAGTAAAGGCTATTCTTGTAATAGTAGGCATAGAATGTTGCTAACCTCTGTCCATACCTGAGGGCTTTCTGTAAGGCTGAACATGAGAGTGATGAAGTAGGATATTCAGCAGAAGACATTTCTAAGAAAAAATAAGGAGACAGTTCCAGAGTTCCTTGCTTTCAGCTGCTTACACTGAGATTCTAGAGAGAAGGAATAATTTAAAATAAAATTTATAATGAAAACAGAAGCACAACAGAAAGATTTTGGAAACTCTTAGTCTGGCCACACAATGAGTAAAAAGAATGTTCAGGAGAGGAAACCAAGGCAATAGCCCAGGGACCATTTGCTAAAAAAGGTTAGCACATGTACAAGGGAGCCAGGTATTATCCCTGAAAAGAACTGAAGAAAAACTCCAAAGGAATTTTAGAGATCTTCAAGGCTGCCTTCCCATTACAAGCCAAGAGGCCTAAGAGGGCAGAATGATTTCAAGGGACGGGCCTAGGGTGGTCTCCACAAACTTACTTCTAAGGGCTGCCTCAGAACTCTGGTCCCCCATACCTCAGTGCAACACTCTTGAGGCTGCCACAACCATGACTCCTGTTCAGCTCTGGATGTTACAAGTTGTAAACCTTGACACTGTCCATGTGATGTTAATTATGCATGTCTGCAGAAAGCAAGAGCTGTGGAGGGTTAGTAGCTTCTACTCAGATTTCAAATGATGTAATGAAAGTGTGGGGCCCAGGCAGAGATTTATCAGAAGGCCTACCACAGAGAGCACCCACTAGAGCAATGCTGAGTGGAAATGTGGGGTTGGAGGTGACACAAAGATTATCAACAAGGGCAAAGCATAGTGGAGCCATGCAAGCAGAACAAATACTGGGACTCCATAACTGTGAAGTTATCAGCAGCATGCAATGCCCACCTGAAAAAGCTTCAGGCACCAGAGTTCAACCAGTATGGGCAGCCATGTAGACTCTACCCAGCAAAGCCATAGGGCCAGGTCTTCCTGAGATCTTGGGGACCCATGTGGTGGCCCATCGAATAACAAAAGGTTATTTTCCAGCTTTAAGACTTAATGTCTACTCTGCTGGGTTTCAGGCTTTCTTGGGGGCTATGATTCCTTTTATTTTTCTCTTTTCCTATTCTTCCCTTTTGGAAAGCAAATGTCTATCTTATACTTGCACTTCTATATCTTGAAAATGCAAAAGTTCTTTTGATTATACAAAATTTTTTCACATATGAGGCTCTGGAATTTGGACTTTTGAGTGGGTGCTGAGGCAAGTTAAGACTTTGAACTGTGGGGATAAAAGAATAGATTTGTATGCAGGGACATGAGTTTGGTGGATCCATGGGTAGATCACTGTGTTTTAAATGTTTGTCCCTTCCAAAACTCATGTTGAAATTTCATCTCCAATATGACAGTATTGAGAAGGGGAGTCTTACAAGGTAATTGGGTCATGAGAGCTCTGCCGTCATGAATGGACTGATCCATTCATAAATTAATGGATCAATATGTTAATTAATTAATGGGTTATCATAGACATCAGACTGGTCGTTTTATGAGGAGAGGAAGACAGATCTGAGCTAGCATAATCATCTGCCTTGCGATACACTACCCCCTACCACCTCCAAACTCTGCAGGATCCTCAACAGTTTGAAGGCCCTCATTAGATGCAGCTTCAGGCTTCTCAGCTTCCATAACTATAAAAAATGACTTTTAAGTTTAAATTATCCATATTAAGGTATTGTTTTATAAGCAATGGAAAATAAACTAAGACAGTGTCCTTAAAAAAATGTATCCAAGAGTGTGATCCAATTCTCTTTCTGCCATGTAAGAATATAATAAGTAATAAGGAGTCAGCAGTCCACAGCCCAAAAGAGGATCCTCACCAGAACCTGACCATGCTGACATCCTCATCTCAAATTTTCAGCCTCCAAAACTGTGAGAAATAAGCTACTGTTGCTTATAACATACCCAGTCTCTGATATATTATTATAACTGTTCAAACTAAAATATACATACATAGACCCATCTCATGTGCAAAGACACACATAGACTCAAAATAAAGGGATGGAAGAAGATTTACCAATCAAATGGAGAGCAAAATAAAAGCAGGGGTTGCAATCCTAGTCTCTGATAAAACGGACTTTAAACCAAAGATCAAAAATTTTGAATAAATGACCTAAGTTTATGTTACTAGGAGTTATGCTATTGAGATTTTTGCAGACTTTTGTAAGACTCTTTTTGCTCTTGCTTCAGTTTTGTTTGAGTCATGTAAATAATTAATACTCAATAGGAAAACATTTTAGTTAGTAGGTCTGCTTTTAATGTATCGTATTTCTAGATTTAAAAAAAAATCAAACCCATTAATCTTTTATTTGGAAATGTTATGAAATGTATGAATAACAGTATTAATTCGTAAGAGGTAAACATGTTGAAAACAGTTACAGTATCCTATTTTGCACAATTAATAGTGATATAAACATTTACTTTTTCTTTAGATATTGAAGAAGACATCTTTTTAGTGATGAACATTTCCTTTCTTTCTTTACTCTTTCATGTATTACTTGAAACTTTCTTTTTTCCTTTTTTTTTTTTTTTTTTTTTTTTTTTGAGATGGAGTTTCACTCTTGTTGCCCAGGCTGGAGTGCAATGGCGTGTTTCAGTTCACTGCAACCTCCACCTACCAGGTTCAAGCAATTCTCCTGCCTCAGCCTCCCAAGTAGCTGGGATTACAGGCACCTGCTACTATGCCAAGCTAATTTTTGTATTTGTAGTAGAGATGAAGTTTCACCATGTTAGTCAGATGGGTCTCAAACTACTGACCTCAGGTGATCTGCCTGACTTGGCCTCCCAAAGTGCTGGGATTACAGGCGTGAGCCAGTGCACCTGACCTACTTGAAATATTTTCTAAACAGACAACTTAAAATAATTTTCTTTAACATAAATACACTTTGGAATAGTTTCTTTATTAGTATTACATTTTCACAACATGAGAATACAAAACTTTTCTAGTTTTGTTATATTTAATGTAAATTTAAGTAGTGAGGAAAATGGCAGAAGAGTCTTGATGTTATAGTACTGTATTTACTTTTGAGGTTTTTTTTTATAGTGTCAAACTATATTTTTATTCAAATTTTTTATAGCATATATATGCATACAATAATTAAGCCTGTTACTGAAATTAATTTAGGAATTAGAAGATATTAGTGACTATGTCTAGCACTATTTCAGGTAAAGTTCTTTATTCAAATAAGCTGAATTAAATAGATTTAAAGTTATCTTTTCAGAATTAAGCTGCAAATAAATAGTTCATTACAGCTATATCTTCTGTTTAATAACTATTCTAACAATTTTCCATAGAAATGCATAATCAATTTTTATATAAATGCATGATTATTATTATTTTGTTTTGATAAATTGCATGATACCATATTTTTTATTTGATGGAAATATTACAAAATTAAAATCATGTGGTACAGAATCATCTCCTAATTTTGTTTTATTAATTTAAAATATTATATTTGTGGACTAATTTAGGTTATACTGATTATAATTGTATTAAAAATGAATTTATTCTGTAAACCAGATATATTTGGCTATTTCTTTCTCTGGTCATTTTTTAAAAACTGTATCACTTTAACAAGACTTCATTGATCAGTTCTTATTATTACAATGTATACAACTCTAAGATACTCGTCAATCAATGACCGCAAATTATCTCTACTTATTTTTCCAATACAAATTTCTATCATAAACACCAATAAATAAATATGTGCACTAATCACAGAACAAATTATGATTGATCACATCCCTTTGATTCAAGAGACTGCTAGTGTACGTGCTATGTGAGGCGTTCAGCTCCATGACAAAATACTGCTTGTGATATTTCAGGCTTGCCATTGGTAAGAATACATGGTATTATTAGGTATCATTAAATTGATTCAGAGAGATATCAGACTCTTTACAGTCTCTGATTAACAATACCTATCTTCTGAGTTAACACTACCTATCTTCTTTTTAAACATTCTCAAAGTTTTATAATAATAACATATTCATCTTCGTATTGATTCAAGTTCTCTACTGTATGTTGTCCTGTGTTTAAAGATCATCGCTAATGAAATAATTGTGTGTCAGAATATATTATTGTATACTATCCTCATGTAGAATGCATAAGTAGCATATCAAATGAACCTTTGCATTTTGAAAATCACATCCATACTTTCTGAGAGATGAGGTTATAAAGAGTACTTTGGTCATATCCACTTGTCTACCACTCAAGATATTAGTTTTTGTCTAAGGCTAATCTTATTCTCTTTAACTTAATATATATGTTTGTACATTTTTGTTTAAAAAGAGAGCATATATTGTTTAAGAAATAAATGAAAAGCTTAGATGGCTAGATAAATGTTTTCCCATTAATATAAGCAGACTTATGCATTTTGTGGAAATCTAGAGTACTCACTTCAAGTGTCATTTGAACATGAAGATCATGATGTCATCAGCATTCCCATTCCATTTCCCAGAAGTGAAGTAATCTTGATATTTATAGTGTACTTCAATTTTGGGTTATTTTATAGTAAATTCAGACATGTTAACTGATTCAGAAAGAGACAAGGTATATGCTACATTTCTACTATTAAAAGTATCTCCTACAGATGAGCAAAATCATATTTTTAAAATTAAACCTTTTTCAAAGCTTCTTCTTATTTTTCATATGGTCAAGGTGTTTTATATGCTATAACATAATAAGGAGAGAAAGATAATTCTCCTCCTCTTTGTCCTCTCCCCCTACACATACACAGCAACAGTATGCCTGAGAGAATAGAGGCAACAGATGATTAAGGACAATCTCGTAGTGTCCACTAGAGCAGGCATAAATACTGTAAAAAATCTGTTTCCTGTGACTTAAAGCATTTGATAAAATGCTAGGATATTGTCACTATTGTTGATGTGAAATCAGAGATGACACAAACAAATGGAAACACATTCTATGCTCATGGACAGAAAAAAACAATATTCTTAAAATTGCCCAAGGAAATTTACAGATTCAATACTATTTCCCTCAAACTACCAATGACATTCTTTACCTAATAGCAAAAAAAAAAAAAAAGCAATTTAAAAACTCATATTGAACCAAAAAGGAGCCTGCATAACCAAAGCAATCTTAAGCAAAAAGAACAATGCTGAAACATCATGTTTCTTTACGTCAAACTATGCTACAGAGATGTAGTAACCAAACAGCATTATACAGATACAAAAACAGACAAAGACAAATTGAACAGAATAGAGAGCCCAGGAATAAGACTGTACCCCTGCAACTATCTGATCTTTGACAAAACTGACAAAAAGAAGCAATGGGAAAAGGACTCCCTATTCAATAGATGGTTCTGTTATACCTGGTTAGCTATATGAACCTGGAACCCTTCCTTGCACCTGAAAACAACTTTATTTCAGAGATCCTGCACACCCAGAGGTTGATGGACCAATGTCTTAAAAATCAACTAAAGTGGACTAAAGACTTAAATGTAAAATCCCAAACTGTAAAGCTCTCAATGACAACCTAGGCAATACCATTCTGACATAGTAACTGGAGAAGATTTCATGAAAAGATGCCAAAAACAATTGCAACGAAAGCAAAAGTTGACAAATGGGTTCTAATTAAACTAATTACATCTGCACAGTAAGGGAAACTTTCAACAGAGTAAACAGAAAAACTACAGAATGAGAGAACATATTTGCAAACTTTCCATCATACAAAGGTCTAATATTCAATATCTATAAAAAACTTAAACAAATTTACAAAAAAGAAAACCAAGCAACAACATCAAAGAGTAGGCAAAGACCGAACAAACACTTTTCAAAAGAAGACTTACATGCAACCAACAAACATATGAAAAAATGTTCAATATCACTAATCATTAGAGAAATGCAAATCAAAACCACCATGAGATACCATCTTACATTGGTCGGAACGTAAAAAAGTGACAACAGCTGGTGAGATTGCAGAGAAAAGGGAATGCTTAAACACTATTGCTGGGAGTGTAAATTAGTTCAATAATTGTGGAAGAACTCAGCAGTGTGAGATCTCTATATCACTGTTTTCCCTGGTGCAGTGTTGTTACAGTCTCTTCCTCAGGAAAATCTTCTGCTCTTCAGAGAATCAAGGTTCATTGCAGCACTATTTACAATAGCAAAGACACAGAATCAGTTTAAATGTCCATTCATGACAGATTGGATAATGAAAATGTGGTACATATACATCATGAAATACTATGCAGCCATAAAAAAGAATGAGATCATGTTATTTTCAGGAACATGGATAAAGCTAGAGGACATTATGTTTAGCAAACCAATGCAGAAACAAAAAAACTAAAACAACATGTTCTCACTAATATGTGGGAGCAAAATAATTAGAAGACATGGACACAACAAGGGGAATAATAGACACTTGGGCCTGCTTGAGGGTAAAGCATGGGAGGAGGGAGAGAATCAGAAAAAAACACTGTTGAGTAGTAGGCTTAGTACCTGGATAGCAGACCCTTATGACACAAGTTTACCCATGCAACAAACCTGCACGTGTACCCCTGAACCTAAAATAAACTTTAAAAAATTAAATTAATAAAATTAAATTTTTAAAAATAAATATTAGAATTTCACTATGTCTTTCTAGGATTGTGTCTTTAAAAAACAAATAATTAAAATTATAATGGATATTTTGAAGCATTTAAGAAAAACATTTTAAAGCACAGGGTAAATGTTAAATTGTACCAATGCAAAGGTTTCTTGTTTTTAATAATTTTGTCATTTTTCTACCTATTTCCCTGCCAATAAAAATGTGTAACATATATTGAAACCATATGTGGCAAAATTAGAAAAAAAATCTTTTCAATTACTAATTTTATAGTGATTATTAACAATGAATTCTAGAATTTGTAGTAAATTATCCTGGCACTAAGTACTGTGAAATGAATAAAATGTAAGAATTCAAGACAGATAAAATATATTAAATATATAATGAAACACATATTTGAAAAATTATATTAGGAGGAAAAGGTATTATTAGAAAGCACAGTACACAGATGAAAATCTGTATTTCATACATCCAAATGATGTATTGGTTAAATAGAAGGATAATAACATTAAGAATTATGCCACTCATAGATAATTTTCCAAAATAAAATTGTATCTCCTAGTCATATATTTCTTAAAGATGTAATGGCATTTTAGCAGAGATTGTAGGAGAGTCCAAAGCTCATACAGCTCACTATACAACAGCTAAAAATTAAGAGACATGGTGTTGGGGCAAGGAAAACAACTTTATTTCAGAGATCCTGCACTCCCAGAGGTTTGTGGACCAGTCTTAAAGAACCATCTTAAGTTAATAAAATTTGATGTTGTTTTGGTGTTAGAGGAAGAGGAAAGAAGAAGGGGCTTGAGATCAAGAGCTGACAGATAATAACAGACATCTGAGTGACAGCAAGGGTCAGGAGCAGGGAAAATGTTGTGAAGATTATTTGTTGCACGTCAGGTCACAATACTCCTATAAATCTTTAACATAACATTGTTATTAATACTTGGGTATTCACCCTCTTTATTTGGGGGAAGGAGCTATTATTATCCTTCTTTAAATTACAAACTAAATTCCTCCCATAGTTAGCTCAGCCTACTTGTAGAGATAAGCAAAAGGAGTTAATGTAAAAGATATCACTGCATAATAGGGAGGGTTAGGAACAAAATAGAGCTAGTCATGTTAGGCCTCCTTTTGTCTGCTGCCTGTTGATTTCCAAATATGAGCAGAAGAACAAATGGTTTATTGATTTATAATAAAATAAAAATAATGCAGAAATGGTAAATGACATCAAAATTTAAAGACCTGTTAAACAAATGGATTTTTCTGTTCTTTTCTATTTTTGATCTTAAGGGTAAAATGTTTACTATTTAATATTTTGTCATTACTTCAGCTTGTTGATATTTTCCATGTAAGTCTAAAGTGGAAAAAAGTAAGATGCTAGGGAAAATATATGATTATTATCAAGATTTTAATAATCAATGTGGGATGGTTTAAATGTTTTGGAAGGATGAATCCATAGACAAAAAAACCAGAGACATATGTGCAGTTATAAAGTGCAAAAAGAAAATAGAAACAAGACAACCGCACAAGAAAATAGAAGCTTACACTTAAGCCTTGTGTTTTTAAATTCATATTGTACTAAAAATCACACAAATTGGGTCATTTTTCTATGAAATTATCTCCAAATAGAAACAGAAATTTGTGTGTTGTGTGGGAAATTCGTATCTAAATAATACAATTGATCACAGGTTACAAAACTTACAAAATTGCAAATCATCTTTATTTTACATCCCAATACTTTTTTTAATCATTAAAGATTCTTGGGAAACAGAAGATTTACATCACACAGATGGCAAATTAATCACGTTCATCACCATTTTAAGCATCGTATTTTGGCAGCTGTCAACATATAATTGCATATATATACATACTAATATTTTTTAGGTAGTTAATGTTATTGTGATAATATTTAACATTGCAGTATTAAATTTAACTCAAGATAAATTTTGACTTACTCTCAAAATTCCAGTAGTTGATTATAATCTTTAACTTTCATATTAGAAAGTCGTAAGTTTGATTAGCTTATCTAGAAGTATAAAACAACTACGAACTTAGCAGTGTGAGATCTCTGTATCATTGTTTTCCCTGGTGCAGTGTTGTTGCAGTCTCTTCCTCAGGGAAATCTTGTGTTCCTCAGAGAATGAAGTTCTTATAGAATGAATAATTTCGACAAATTTTAGTTGAAATCATATTTTCTTTGAAACAGCATAATATGAATTTTCAGCACCTGAGTATTACATGACCATTTATTGTAAGATCATACACTAAACTCATCTCAAATATATTTTCTGATATAATCTACTTATAATTTTTTAAGCTATATACAGATTTGCTCATAAAAACTTCATAATTTATCATCACAAAATATTGAAACACAATTCCTTCTCCTTTTAGAATTACTGTATTATTAAACAGGATAATACACTCTTTAAAATGAAAAAATAAAGGTATTACCATTGTGTATTAGTTCATTCTTACACTGCTATAAAGATACTACCTAAAACTGGGTAGTTTTTAAACAGTTTTAATTGTTTCATAGTTCCACATGGCTGGGGAGCCCTCAGGAAATGGGAAGCAGAAATCTTATTCACAAGGTGGCAGGAGAGAAGGAATTGCATTTAGGGGAAATGGCAGATGCTTATGAAACCATCAGAGCTCCTGAGAAATTACTCTCACGAGAACAGCATGAGGGAAACTGCCCCCATGATTCAATCATCTTTCATGAGGTCCCTCCCTTAACAGGTGGAGATTATTGGGATTACCATTTCACACAAGATTTGGGTGAGGACACAGCCAAACCATGTCACATTGATTATTACCTTGATAATACTGTTTCAGAATCCAAAGATTATAAACTTTAATAAGATAATCATATGTTGTAGGGGCTAGAATCCAGGTACCCTGGACAGTGCCTGGTACTCAAACTACTCATATATTTTATTGATTAATCTGATGAGTTTAATGAATATGGTTTAGATCTGTGACCCCAGCAAAATCTCATGTCGAATTGTAATCTCCAATATTGGAGGTGGCTCTGGTGGGAGGTGATTGGATCATTTGGCAGATTTCTCATGAAAGGGTTAGCACGATCCCCTTGGTGCTGCTGGTATGACAGTGAGTGGGTTCCCATGAGATCTGGTTGTTTAAAAGTGTGTAGCACCTCCCCATTGCCCTCTTGCTGCTGCTCTGGCCATGTAAGATGAGCGAATTTTCACTCCACCTTCCACCATGATTGTAGGTTCCCCGAGTCCTCTCCAGAAGCTGATGCAGCCATGCTTCCTCCACAACCTGCAGAACTGTGAGCCAATTAAACATCTTTTCTTTATGAATTACCAGGTATTTCTTTAAAGCAATATGATAATAGACTAATAGAGATGCTAAAATTTTCTCTTTTATTTTGCAACTCAGTTTAACATGTAATTTTAAATTGATTAATTATTACTACATAATTTTATACTTTGTTTTAAAATTATTTAAAATACATAATTATTATTTTAAAATATATTTTGAAAATTACATACAAAGTTGGAGAAAATAGTACTTTATTTTTTTATGACTTCTAATATTTAAAGTCAAATGTCATTATTATATAGTTAATTTATATGGAAGAAAGTGAATATAAAAATAAAAAATTAAACAATATATTATTAATAAATACAAATAAGTGTTTTAATATTTGATGTCTCAAAACATTATTGACTCTGAACCTATTTTTCTTTTCAGAGAATAAAGGTAGTATTCAACTCAAAAGTTTGTGAAAATTAAAGATACCATCAAAAATATAATGAATACTTTTGTAAGGCCAGCTTTTCCATTTATTCCATCCTAGTTAGAGAAAAGATCTAATTGTTACAGAATGATTTTCAAAATTACTCTGAAAATCAAATTATCCAAAAGGATATCCAAAAGGCAAAGTATCCAAAAGGATATATTACTAGATTCTACCAGTCTATGAAAATTATATATTTGAACATGATTTAAAATATTTCTACATTAATAATTATATTATCTAAGACATAACTTTTTACCTTATTTTAAAGGAAAATGTATGCAAAGAAGTTTTATAACTTGTTTAGAATTAGATAGGTGGAAATTGAGTTCAGCTATACATTGAATTTATATCATAGAAATAAGACTTAATAATCAACATAATTTTAGAAATACTTTTTCCCCTCTTTATGGAATCTTCATTTCAAGAAGGAAGATCATTAAAGCATGCTATCAGGAAGAAGCTTATGGGCAATCAATATTTGACATTTATGAGAAACAAATATATGAATTGATAAGATGATAAAAATTTATATTACTTTATATGCATTTCATCCTATATTTCTGCAAAGTAAAAAAAATGTGATAAATTTTCCTGTTCAATACAACATTTTCTCACAAAAACTCAATTTAGCAGTTTTATATATTATCCATGAATGCCATTAATTTAAATATTGCATTAACTCAGAAAACTGGCAGTGTCTCTTCCAAACTTGTTATAGCTCATTGAGTGGTAAATGGGGCAAGTGGGTCTCTTAATTAAATTCATATGTGGTATCTCTTTGCTAAACTAGCAACAAATGATGGGATTCAAGATTTTCTGCTCATTTCTTAAAGACCTTCAACTATTTTCTCTATTATTTATCTTATGAAAGTCACTATAATAAATTAAACTATACAGTATAGAACACATTTAAAAAGAAAGTCCATAGACAAGAGATCCACCAGGGATTAGGCAAAGTACAAATTCTGCGTAATAGTTTTACACATTAAAGGATCCATTATGTGACTGCATTCCTAATCTTTTCTTTCCTTTATGGCAATGATTACAAGGTAATTTTGCTTACATACATTTATATTAAAGTGAACAAGAAAATACTGAAGTTTTAAAACTGCTGAAATATATTTTCTTTTATTTCACAAAGCAGCATTGACTTTCATTATTTCATATAGTTAACAAATTATAAAAGAAGAAAATATATTGTGACATGAGAAATGAACTGCTCATTTTATTGAGAAGCTGAATCTAGTCCTCTATTAGTCTTCTGCATATATTTAAATTACTGCCAGACTCTTTTGTGTTCAACTCATTCTTCAATTTTGCTATGTATGACAATAAATCAGAAGAATTTTATATTATTTATAGAATAATATAGTCACAAAATTATCTTTATTTCTTTTGAAATTATTAGTAATATAAAGTCCATCAGAGCAGATAGTATTTCATTCTTTTATTTGTATCCAAGGCTTAGAATGAAGTCTCATACCTAACTGGTATTTAATAGTGTTTTCTGAATCAATACACAAGTAACAAAAAATGCCATTTTTATACTTCTTTATTCAAAATATTTCCTCAGAGATTGAGGATAGAACAGTAAAAATACATAAAATTATCTGGTCATGAATATTATATTCTAAAAAAGACACACAACAAATTTCACATTGACATTCACATAATATACGTATCACTGGAAGATTAATACTATTAAGTAATTAAGCCAGATTAGAAGGACAGATAACGAGAAGAAATGAGTTTTCCATAGTAAATAAGATAAAGTTTCATAAAATAAATTCATTAGGTTGTCAATCCCCAAGAGAAAAAATATGTAATAGTTGCTCTCGTTTGAATGTTTTGCCACCTTCCGAAACTCATGTATTAGAAACTTAATTCTCAATGAAATAGTATTGGGAGGTGATGCTATTGAGAGGTTTGGGGAATGAATGAATACTTGTATAAAAAGGGCTTGCAGGAATAAATTATTTCTCTATAACATTCCTGCCATATGAGAAACAGTGTTACTTGCCTATAGTGCTCAAGGCCATGTTGGAAGAGAATATTGGGTCCTAACCAGACACCAAACCTGCCAGTTTCTTGATCTTGAAATTTTAAGCCACCAGAAGTGTGAAAAATACATTTCTGCTCTTTATAAATTAATTGGGCTCAGGTATTCTAACAGCACAAAAAAGTGAGAACAGAGTAATATTTATCATAGATGTTTTTTATCTTACCCTTGGAATATCTTTTATAAATAGTGTTTCATAGAACACATATTAGATATACATCATGAAAGTCATTTTTATTTATTCTACTCTATGAAAGATAGATATATTCCTTAAAAATTAGTACAGTAAATGAGTCCTAGAATATTATTAAAGTGATTAGTTAATAAAATGACTGATTAAATTTTGTTTATTAATTAATGCCTGTATAAGTAAATATAATTTATCGGGCACTGTACTAAATGCAGATGATGTGAAATTAAATAGCACATCCTCTCACTCCTAGAAGAATTTACTTTCATTATTAATGTTTTCTTCTTGAATAAATAAAGCCCTTCATTTGGTTTTTCTCAGAAGATTAATAAAGTCTATTATTACTATGTTGAAGTCAATCTGGTTGAGCAGAAAGTAAAATTTTTATATATTTCAACAGGAGAAAAAAGTACATTTTTACTGATGAATCAATAAGTTCATGTAGGACTAATTTCTCTGCAGAAATTTTGTAGATATAACTTAAAATTGTTTGGTAGAAATAGAGAGTGAAACAAAGTAGGTAAATTCTTGTTGAGTATATATATTTGGAGGAACAGAATTGTATGCAATGAGTGCTAATTTTCACAATGTTGCCAACCATATTCCAATGTGACATCTGGGCTGTTGGTTGTTTTGGTGAAAATCAAAATCAGTCATTTTTGCCTAAGGAGCCAGATAACTAAATTCAAGGAAATTTTCTGTTAAATAAGTGGGTGAATAAACTTATCTATAAAAAATAGCCAAGAGAAGATTCCAAATTCTGTCTACTCATGTTTGGCTAATACCTGAAAGATATATATGCAAAACAGACTCAAAAATCTCTGTTAAAAATATAAAAAGTAAGACTGAAATATTTTGTTCAGAAAAATTATTTAATTAATTATTAGTAACAGAAACTTTGAAAAGAAATATTTATAGTTTTCACCTATAATTGTATATTTATTAAAAAGTATCTCTCAAGAATAAAATCAATTTTTAGATCCAAAAAAATTAAGAAAACTTTTTATCAGTATTCCTATATTACAAGAAATGGTAATAAGTTGTTCATGATAAAGGCAAATAACTTCAGGTGGATATTCACATACTCAGAAAGGAGGCCTAAGCACTGGAAATGGTAAATATCTTAATCATACAAAAGACCCTTTAACAATATCTCTTAATTTTTGACTAGACATTATATGGCTTAAAACAAAGGCATAACATTGTCATTGTGTTTTTAAAGTATGTAGATATAATACATAAAATAATGACAGTATGAAAGTGGTGCATTGACCTAGATAATTGCAAATTTTTAACAGTACACATAAAGTTGTATAGCAGTAAATGGGACTAGAGTGAAAGGAGTTAAAGATATAATATCTTTAACTTTTAACAGGCATATGAGAGTGTATGTGCATATATTTATGTGTGTAAAGTGATCTCTACAGCATGAATTAAAATGTATACTATAGTCAAAGCCATTAGAAAATTAAAATATTATTAACATAATATAAATTAAATCAGAAAAATCATAGAGAAAACAAAGCAGACAACAAAAATAAAAAACAAATAATGAAATATACCCAAATCAAATAAACATAATTTAATTGAATATTATGAACTGAGAACTCCAACTTAAAGACAGAAATGATCAAATGGATTAAAAGCATAATTTCAGAGGTGACAAAAATGGTGGCTAGGAGCAGGACTAAACTTGCAGCTCCCACCCAGATGGACAGAGCATTGTATGGATATCCACACTGTGAACTTTTGCTCCCAAAACTACTGCAGGAGCATATCAGGAAAGCATAGAGAATCCACAATCCCTTTGATGGTAGTGGATTGCTTCTGCAGGCTCTGCAAGACAGCTGAAAAACTGTGAGTGTCCAAAGTGTGAGAGGGGAATGTCTGCTCCTGAACACATATCCTCGCTTGGGAACCTGAAGGTCCAGATTAAGGGAGTAGACTATGACCTTACCTGGAGCTGAAACAAATTTAGAGAGCCAAATAAAATATAGCAGAAGAGGGAGCAATGGGAAGAGCTGTATAGGCACTCTTAGCCCCCAGGGAAGCCATTTCTGACTTTGTCTTGCAAGGAGTCCTTGGGTAGGGCTGCTAGTGTAATTGGGGAAAAGTCATAGGGAGAAGAAAACTTCCAGCAAAACTTTGTAACAATTTCAGCAAATAAGATTTCAGGGCAGTATCTGGGGGAAAATGGGAAGCGCAGATATGAGCACAAAACTGTGGCAGGTGGGAAGGCACAAATTCTGAAAGCCCTGCTTTCTCTCTCAGTGGGGAGGCTGTAACCTGGGTCAAGTTCTAAGCTCTGCTCACTGGCTGCCTGGAAATAAACTCAGTGCTCCTGTGGGGTACAGTGGAAGTGAGGCTGGCCTTTCAGGCTGTGTGGGAGCTAGGTGAAGTCTGTCGTTGCCAGCTATCTCCAACTTCCCTGGAAACATGTATGATGCAGCAGAGACAGCCATAAATTCCCTGGGAACATAGCTTCCCTCAGTCATAGAATGACACCCCTAACCCCATAGCAACTGCAGCAAATTCCACCAAAAGAAGTCAGAGCTTATATACACCTAGCATAACCCTGCCCCCACTGGATTGTCTTTTTTTTCACCCACCCTGATAGCTGAAGACAGAGGACATCATCTGTTGAGAGCTCTACAGCCTTGCCCACTGCCTGAGAAACCCAAATGCTTATCCAGGCAATCCTAAGGCAAGCTTGTATTCTCCCTGTACTACCACAGCTGATGCTGTCTTGAAAATGCCAACTACTGGCTGGAGGTCAACCCCAACAAAATCAGCATGGTAAACAAAACTACAACCAAGAATCCTCAAAGAGTTCACTTCACTCCCCTGCTGTGTTCACTGGAGCAGGTGCTGGTATCCATGGATGAGAGGCCTGAAGACAGATCACATAACAGGACTCTGCACACTCTTCAGTACTAGCTCAGAGCCTGGCAGCTCCACTGGGTGGCCAGACCCAGAAGAGAAATAATAATTATTACAGTTTAGCTCCCAGGAAACCCCATCCCTAGGGAAAGGGGAAGAGCAACCCATCCAGGGAACACCACATGGGATAAAAAAATCTGAACAGCAGCTCTTGAACCCCAGATCTTGCCCCTGACACACTTTGCCAAATGACAAGGAACTAGAAAAATAATTCTGGTAATATGACAAAACAAGTTGCTTTAAAAACCCAGAAGACCACACTAGCTCTCCAGAAATGGGACTAAAACAAGAAAAAATCTCTGAACTGCCAGAAAAATAATTCAGAAGGTCGATTATTAAGCTAATCAAGGAGATACCAGAGAAAGGTAAACACAAATTAAAGAAGTTTAAAAAAGATATAGTATATCGATAGAAAAATATTCAAAGAAATAAACAAGATAAGTAAAAACAATCACATCTGAAAATGAAGAAACACAAAATACACTGAGTAGCCTCAAGAGAGTCTTACTATAAGTATTTTGCACACATAGAGAAATGCAAAATATACTGACTAGCCTCAACAATAGAATCAAACAAGCAGAAGAAAAAACTTCAGAGCTCAAAACATTTGAAGTAACTCAATCTTACAAAGAAAAAAGAATCCAAATAAATGAGCAAAGTCTCCAAAAAGTTTAGAATTATGTTAAATGACTAAACCTAAGAATAACTGGTGTTCCTGAGGAAGATAAGAAATCTATAAGTTTTGAAAACATATTTGAAGAAACAATTGAGAAAAAGTTCTCTGGCCTTGCTAGAGATCTTGATATTCATCATGATGAATAGAACAGTACCTCACTTCTCAATACTAATGTTGAATGTTAATGGCCTAAATGCTCCACTTAAAATATACAGAATGACAGAATGGGTAAGAACTTACAAATCAAGCATCTGCTGACTTCAAGAGATTCACCTAGTCCACAATAACTCACATAAACTCAAGGTAAAGGGGTGGAAAAAGATGTCCCATGCAAATTGACACCAAAAATGAGCAGGTGTACTTATTCTTATATCAGACAAAACAGACTTTAAAGCAACAGCAGTTAAAAAAGAAAAAGGGAGACATAATAAAATGATTAAAGGTCTAGTACAACAAGAAAATATCAAGATCCAAATCTGTACACACTTAACACTAGAACTTTCAAATTTATAAAACTCTTACTACTAGACTTAAGAAATGAGACAGGCAGCAACACAATAATCGTGGGGACTTCAATACAGGTCACTAAGACAGAAAGTCAACGAAGAAATAATGGACTTAAACTATACCCCAGAACAAATAAACTTAACAGATAATTAGAGAATACTGACTCAACAACTGGAGAATATACATTTTATTCATCAGTACATGAAACATTATTTAAGATAAACCATATGATAGGACACAAAACAAGTCTCAATAAATAAGAAAATTGAAATTACATCAATTAATCCCTCAGACCACACTGAAATACAATTGGAAATCAACTCCAAAAGTTACCAGCTGTTAATCCTGGGTCAAAAATATTAACTGGAAAATTCTAGAAATAATTTATAAGTTTTAAATTATGTAACATTCTGAGGGCCATCATAAAATCTCACACTGTCCTGCTCTGTTTAACTGAGGATGTGAATAATCCCTGCTTCCAGCATATACACATAGTATACACTTCCTGCCCTTTAGTTGCTTACTAGTCATCTCGGTTATCATGTCAAAAATATGATACAGGTATCTCTGGATAAGGAGAGACTTTTGTACAAGAATCTTCAAGATTAACAGCGTATTTCTCATACAAATCTATGGAAGCCAGAAGTGAATGCAATGACAGTTTTATAGTGCTGAAAGAAACTATAGTATCTAGATTAATATAAAAGTATTGATTCATTTTAGTTTATATCTCCTGTGTTTTATTATATGATCTAAAAATTAAATGCATGAAACAGTAGTGATAATTATGTGAATGTGCACAAAATTTGTAAAGATGTAATCTGTGACAATAACAACCTAAGAGGGAGGGATAGAGCTGTATAAAAGCAGAATTTGTATGGTAAAACTGAGATGCTATTAGTTCAGAGTGACTGCTAAGAAAATAACAAAATACAGGAAAAATGAAAAAGGAATTAAACTGGTAAACTATAAAAAATCACTTAAACACAAAAGAAGATAGTTATCACAGAAGGAAAGGAACAAAAAAAGATATGTGATACAGAAAAGAAATATTCTGTAGCATGTTGCAGCAATGTGATATTTTGTTATTCCGATAACTTATCAGAAATTATTTTAAATGTAAATAAATTAACTCTGCTACTCTACTAATTGCTTTTATAACACATCAAAAAGGAATAGATTTAACAAAAGAAATGTAAAAAGATTAACTCTATTTATATTTAAGTAGATTAGCTCTCCAATTAAAGACAAAGATTGGCATAATTTATCAAAAACACCATCAACTATGCTGTCTATAAGAAGAGCACACTTTATATCAAGGACATAAAGGTTGAAAATAAAAGAATTAAAAAATGATATAACATGTAAATGATAATCAAAAGGCAGTTTTTATGGCTATAGTAGTATCAGAAAAGAAATAAGATTAAGAATAGGGAATGCCTGCTTAATAGATACAGAGTTTTCTTTTGTGATGATAAAAATGAAATGCTTTGGAACTTGGTAGAGGTGATGGCTGTACAATACTGTAAATGTAGTGTACATTTAAAAATTATTTTCATGCTTTGGGTGTTTTATTTTAATGTAATGAAAAGAAACAAAACATCTAAAAAAAATTGTAAGAGAGACTACGTCCTCAATCTGATTAAGCAAATAAAAAATAAAACTATAGCCAACATACTACTGAATGCAGAAATGCTCAGTGCTTTCTACATAAAATAAATGAAAAGATTTTCACTCTCACCACTTCCAGCTACTATTGTATTGATGGTCTTAGTACATGAATAAAGATAAGAAAATAGAGGTAAAGACACACCAATTTGAAATAAATGAGTGAAACATTTTTTGGAGATGAAATAATTATGTAGATTTCTACAGAGTCTAAAAAACATTCTAGAGTTAATAAGTGAATTTACAAGTATATACACAATTTTATTTCTATATACAAGCAATAAAGAAGTATGTAATAAAACACTACTAATTGCTTTTATAACATATCAAAGAAAGGAATAGATTTAACAAAAGAAATACAATACATATATATTAAAAACTATAAAATATTACAAATGGTGTTCATACTTAATGTAAATAAATAAAGATATACACTATTCACAGGTTGGAAATCCTAACAGATGAAGTTTCACACCAACTATTCAAATAATTTCAATAGAAATCTTAGCAGGCATTTTTTATGAAATAGGCATGTGGATCATAAAGTCTATAACATAGAGCAGAGTTCCTAGGATAACAAAGAAATTTGCATTAAAATAAAAGGAGATTGGAAAACTTTTATTACCTCAAATTTCGGCTCTACCATAAGGCTTCAGTTATCACAATAGTGTGACGTTGGCACAAAGAAAGAAATATTGCAAAATGAAGCATAATAGAAAACCAAGAAATAGATCTATACTTTCATAGTCAATTTTTGATAAAGGATCAAAAATAATTTAATGGGCAGAAAGATATATTCAACAAATTATGCTGGAAGAATAGAATATTTATGTGAAATTAGTAAACTTCTACCCTTATCTCATGACATGCACACAAATTAATTTTTTAAATTATGAAAATGTAAACATGTTAAAGGTATAAAACATTTATGAATAAAATAGGAGAAAATTGTGGTGATGTTGGGTTAGGCAAAGATTTACTAAAAGATAAAAAGCATAAAGTATTTACAAAACACTTAAAATTGAGTTTCTCAAAAATAGATGCTTATGCTCTTTACAATGAGTGATTTTGAAAATTCAAGTTTCATACTAGTAGAAAATATGTTTAAAACATATACCTGACAAAGTTTTTATATGAGAATATAAAAGAGGACTTAGAAATCAGTAAGAAGACCATTAACTTTACCAAAAAATGGTGAAATGTGTGAACAGCCCCTCCACAAAAAAAGTGCATGAATTGCCTATAAATAATGAAAAGATCATGTAACTGAGATTGATAGTCATCAAGGTAGTGCAAATGAAAGCCACAATAATATTCTACTACATTGTCACTAGAATGGCTAGCAGTAATAACCTTTAGTATACAGTTTCTTTGGAAAACATTATGGCAGTGTCTTATAATGCAGAGGGTCCCCACCTGCTGGTACCTGTCTGCAGCCAGTTAGGAACCAGGCTGCACAGCAAGAGGTGAGTGGCAGGTGAGCCAGCAGAGCTTCAGCTGTATTTATAATGGCTCCTCATCACTTACATTACTGGCTAAGTGAGACCTCCTGTTAGGTCAGTTGCATCATAGATTCTTATGGGAACACAAACCCTAATTTGAACTGTGAATGTGAGGGGATCTAGGTTGCAGGTTCCTTATAAGAATCTAATGCCTGATGATCTGTAACTGTCTCCCATGATTTCCGCATCAGCTGACTGGTTGCAAGAAAATAAGCTCAGGGTTCACACTGATTCTACATTATGGTGTGCTGTATAGTTATTTCATTATATAATACAATGAGATAATAATAGAAATAAAGTGCACAATAAATGTAATTCACTTAAATAATCACAAAACCATCTTGCCATGCCAGTGGAAAAATTGTATGCCACAAAACTTGTCTCTGGTGCTGGAAAGATTGTGGACTACTGTTATAAAGTTAAATATGTGCTTATCATATGGCCTAGCAATATCAGAGTTGATCCAAGAGAAATAAAGATCTGTTTCCAAAGAAAAATCTGTAAAAAAGAATTCATAGTACAGAATTTTTCCTAATAGCTGGAATTTGAGAAAACTCAAATGCTCATAAATTGATAAATTGAAAAACAGTATTATAGCTATACTTTTTTTTCTACTTTGTTAAATTGTCAAGCACTGTACTACTGCTTAGCAATTATAAACAGGGTATAAATTAATTATAGATAAAAGTGATTAATTTGATAATATGTTTTGTGTTTATTAATATCCTACTTTGTAGTGCATTGCTAAAGCCCTACTAGTGCTTAGCAATTTACAGCATATTACCATAAGTGAAACTCATATTTTAATATTATATTAATATTTAATACAATTAATAATTTCATAATATAATCAATATATTAATATTTTAATATATTGAAACATACTATCAAATGTTAGCATAGTCAAAATATTATATTAAGTGGAACACAAAATATTACATATGGTATCATTTAATGCATGTGAAAATCTAGAAAAAGAAAAATTCAGTGATAGAAAGCAGATTGTAGTTGCCAGATTCAGAAGTCAAGAGCAAGCTCAACTCTAAAAGCATATGATTGTATTTCTAAAAATTGAGGGGAAGCTTCTATATTTTGCTTGTGGTGGTGGGTGGTTACATTACTGTACAAGTTTAAAATTCATCAAAATGTGCAATTAAATTGGTGACTATCTTACTTTAAGTTGTATATCAATAAAGCTAGGGGAAAACATAACCAGCTATCCACCAGAATGTAAGCACAATGTAGACAAGAAATAGATCTAATTTAAATCTGAATTTCACCCTTGTGCTGGCATATATTAGGTAATTAATAAATGTTAGCTAAATAGTGAAAAATGACCATGAGTTGCATTATTGCACATCTATATAAAACATATACACTTAATTTACTTTATTTATTTTATGTGTATACTTTATTTTATATCTATAATTTAATTTATAGATCTACTTTTGGGGACTTTTGAAGTCTATTTGATATCATATAATAATGATGAAGTAAGATTTTATATTCCATAGAAAAAATATGTAAAATTTGTTATCTAATTAATAATACTTGATTATTATAATTTTTCATTTTAACATTTTGCTTATGAATATTCTAAAATCCATGGCTTACTGATTTGTCAATGAAAAACAGAAAACAAAAAGCAGTCTGAAATCTCGTTGGGAAAACACTGATATATCAGAATAACAGCAATCAACCTTATTTCCCGTGCTTATATTTTCCTTCTTTTTCATGTTTCTTGATTTTTTTCAGGACATATTTTTTTCCCCAAGCATAATAAATTATAAACAAATATTCAAATATACACAAACATAGGTGTAACAGAAAAGGTAGCTTGCAAAGACAATATTTCTCCATTAAGTGCCTGAAATAGGACAGAAAAAAATGAAGCAAAGTGATTGAATATACTGGTTGAAGAGAAGTATTAGTATAAGGGAGAAGACCATCACATAGGGCCTTGAAGCAAGGTGAAATAAACTCTGAGGATAAACTACCATTGAGCATGCATGCAGTTTTCTATGGTCTCAATGTGTATTTCCCCAAAATGCACATATTGAAATCTTACCCTGCAAGGGATGGTATCAGATAGTAAGGCCTTTGGGAGGTGATTGGTCATGATTGCCAAAGCCCTCATGAATGGAATTTGTGCCCTTATAAAGAGATCCAAGAGAGACTTCCTTCCTCCTTCAACCATGTGAGGATACAGTGAGAAGGCATCATCTATAAAAAGGTGGGCCTTCACCTGGGGCTTTGATCATGGACTTCCAAGCCTCTAGAACTATGAGAAATAAATTTCTGCTCCTTATAAGGCATACGGTTTATGATATTTTGTTATGGGATCCTGAAAAAATACCTTTCTTGCTTTTACCTGTGGTCAGCCTGACCTTTAACAGCACAAGACATTTATAAGCATTACCCGGCCTCTGACACAAACCAATGGAAGACAGGTGTTTTGGACAGTCTGTATGGAGTGGCAGCCTGAAGGGAAACCCTTATCCACTGACGAGGGAGGGATTTAACATAACTGGAGGAGGAATTTCTCATGAACATGGGCAGTGGATGCTGTCTGTGGTTATTATTATTCTTAGCTGAAAGAAGAGCCTCTCTGGCCTAGTCAGATCCACTTAATGTCATTTTCCAGAAAGAATAAGAATCCTCCTCAAAGAGGCAAGAAGAAATAGTGTACTTGACATCCAGATGCCTCATTACAATGAATCAACACTTGTCATTCTGTAACTTTATCAGGAGAAAAAAAAATCTTTCCCATTATATCCATATGGAACTCAGAAATGTCTTGGCTATGTAAAACAATTTTTGAACATTTCGGTTTTTTGCAGTGGTAATTTGGCAGAGTTAGCAACCTCTGCTAACTAAGTCATTGCTCAAAAAGAACAGTTCATCTTTGTTGGGTTGTGCATCATTTTGGTCTGTTTGCCACTCTTGTTTCTCTGCTTTCTGCTTCTATGCCTTAGAATTCAGTTGTGTGTTGGTGCATCCTGAAAGTATTTCTTTTGCTTTCATTTAAAACGAAAAACACCAGCTGTTCAGATGTCTTATTGTACATCTGTCTTCTCTGCCTGCTCTGCTTTCTAAATTCACAATTCTATCAATATCATCACTTTTCTTTCCATTTACTCTGGGTCACAATATTAGCATCAGTTTGACTTCTATCACTGCTTTATCTCCCATTAGTCGGCTTGTTTATCATCTTTTCTCTGTTAATTGACTTTCATATTCATCTTTTCTATTTTTCCACTACAGCAGATTCTCCAATCTCTCTCTGCATTTATCAGACAGATTAATACTCTCCTAACATTTCTTTTAGCATTTTTGTCTCTTGGTTAAAACCTCTTGCTGCTTCTTCATTGCCTAGCATATCAAATCCAAATGACTCAAATTCTCAGCTAAGGCTTCCTATAACCTGAAATTCTCACAGTGTTCTTCTGCTTTAGCTCAATGCTCATATCTGCTTATATATCCAAATATGTAGTCCTTTTTAGACTGTGAAGTCTTACCCAGGAGAAATGAGTCAATTCACCATATGCATATTTAAGCCATACATTTTTTTTTCACAAAGATATGCAGTCAATTCTCATTATTTGCAGTAGTCATGTTCTATAAAGTTGCTGTGAACACTGAATTACTGATTACAGCACTCTTGCCCCTAAAGGAAATTATATATCTATACATTTATCTACATACGTCTATGTCTGTGCCTATACATACAGACATACCCACGCATATCACCTATAGAGTATAATTTTAATTTCTAGAAAATAACTCACCTAGTAGATTCTGTATTCTTTATAAAGGAGAAAATTAGAATCAAAAATATTAAGTGGCTTGCCTGAAGCTACCCCACTCTAGGTGTCAGAGCTGAGATTCCAACCCTGTCTAGTTGTCCTCAGGGCTGGAGCTTCTTGCACTACACTGCACTGCCCCTACCATTTCTATCTTCTGGTCATCTCTGTATGAGATCTGAGACAAACTGCCTTATTTCACTTTACTGCTAGCATGCTCCTAGGCTCACTTAAACTTTGCTACTCCATACATGTCTGCAAATGACCATGAAAGCACTGTGAGTATTGATTTTGGAATTACAGAAAAACTTCATAGAGTAAGAACCCACTAATAATAAAAATCCACTGTAAACTGTATAAGCCTCTTCTCTGAGCTCCTAATTTAATATCTGCATCAGCAGTAAAAAAAAAATTATGCATTTTCAGTAATTTCATTGTGCTTCATGTGGTAATTTACTACGTGAACAATGTTAAGTGTGTGTGTATAGGTGAGGGTACAATACATGTATTTATTAAACAGTTACTATCATAGGCAGATAGATTGTCGCAAAAGTTTTACACAATGCTCATTCAGCAGTCATCAATATGAAATGTAAGTATAAATGTTTGTATAGAATGTATAAGACTATTTTTAGTCTTATAACTCAATATTTAGAATTTTGGGGATGCTTTTGTTTAAAACCTTTGTAGATGATGCGTATTGTATTTGTGCTGCTATTTATAATCATTTCTAATGTTTATTGAATATCTACCATATCATAGGCCCTGCGCTCAGTACTTCATAGACATTAGCTTTCTTAGCATTTACATCAATATGCCCTATGTTCTCCCATTCTTTTTTTTATTATTATGCTTTAAGTTCTAGTGTACATGTACAGATCGCTCAGGTTTGTTACAGAGGTATACACATGCCATGGTGGTGGTTTGCTGCATCCATTGCCCCATTATCTACATTAAGTATTTTTTCTAATGCTATCCCTCCCCAATACCCCCACCCCCTGCTATTCCTTCCCTAGTCCCCCCACACCCTAGGCCCTAGTGTGTGATGTTCCCCTCCCTATGTCCGTGTATTCACATTGTTCAACACCCACTCATGAGTGAGAACATGTAGTATTTGTTTTTCTATTCTTCAGTCAGTTTGCTGAGAATGATGGTTTCCAGTTTCATCCATGTCCCTGAAAAGGTCATGAACTCATCCTAATTTATGGCTTCATAGTACTCCATGGTGTATATGAGCCACATTTTCCTGTTCCAGTCTATCATTGATAGGCATTTGGGTTGGTTCCAAGTCTTTGCTATTGTGAATAGTGCCGCAATAAACTTATGTGTGCATGTGTCTTTATAATAGAACAATTTATAATCCTTTGGGTATATACCCAGTAACGGGATTGCTGGGTCAGATGGTATTGTTCTCTCATTCTTTGCATGTCAAACAACTTGGCAGTGGCAAAGCCAGCTTCATAATCAAGTTCTTCTGATTATGGAATCTGAGCTTATAACCTCTTTGTGTATGGATAGCTCTACATTCTTAGCCAATAATTTCTATGGCATTGGTGAATATTCTGTTAAGTTATTTTTCTTAATATGAAGAAGACATTCCAAATCTTTAAAGAAATTTGTTAGTATTAGTTGAACAAAACAAAATTGAAAGCCTCAGAAAGGACATAGGACATTAACTTACAGTTGAGAGCTAGATAGTGTATTGTTCCACACAAAAAGGAGAAAGAAATACAAACATTGCATGAAGTCATCCGAGGCCTGAGGTCACCAGATAAAAGTAACTTTAAATCTGGGAGTAAACATTCTCCTATCTGAAGAAAAATCTATTTTTCTTCGGAACTCAAAGCGGATCATAGGAAATATGGATGAGAATATTAAAAGTAAGACAAACAAACAAAAGCCAATTTTCTCAACGGTGCTGGGTCAAGGAATGATAGGCACTGCCAAAATAAGCCCAGATTCTCTCCCATATGAAACGGAAGCTTTCATTTGTAGAAAGACCAAGAAAAGAAAATCATCCTGAGGGCACTAGTAAGCTATTCACTGGAGCTGGGGAGCGGGAGAGCAGCCCCCACAGCGTCTACTCAGTGAAACAGTAGCCTCGCAATGCAGGGTGAATAGCAACTAGACTATAAACTGAACATACTGGGGAAACCATAAAATCCCACTGCAGGTGGAAGAAGAGGCACAGCAAATGAAAGTAAGAGAGAAATACCTCTATCCTTGGGAAAAGGATAGATATACCTGCCAGGCCCAGGATTACTTTTAGAGAATGGCTGGGACACTTGTGAAGGCCAAACCCTAAGACCAATGTTCTCAGGGCCTACTTCAGACTGAAATTTATCAGATCATCAAAGAATGACCTCCCTAGCTCACACCTGAAAACATACAAACATTAAATAAACATGCAATCAAAATACATTTGGGGAAGTTTCAAGTGACAGTGGCTTGGTGTGAACCACAAACAGAAGGGCTAGAGTTAAATTTGAAGAACTAAAGACAATCAGAAAGCAACATTCAAAACTCAAGGAAAGCTCATACTAAAAGCCCACTAGAAAGAATGACATATCTTCTCTGTGCAGAAAGCAATAGGTATCTCAGTTTTTAATCTTATACAACATTTCTAGCTTTCAGTCCAAGTTACAAGGCATACAAAAAACAAGAAAATCCCAGTCAGAAAGGACAAAGGGACAATCAAACCCGGGCTCAGATACATAGATATTGCAACTGTCAAGCGGGGAATTTAAGTAAAATTATTATGTAAAGTTTACATTAAACAAGGTAGATAATACACAATACCAGATACCTAATTTCAGGAAACAAATTGAAAACAGTGGAAAGCATCAAACAGAAATATTGGAAATCAAAAATACAGTAATGGAGGTGAAGAAGACCTTTAATGAGCTTATCAGTGGATTCTACACACAAGGAAAAGGTACGTTTGAAAATATGTCACTAGAAATTACTCAGATTAAAATACAAAGAGAAAAAAAGAAAGAAGGGATGGGGGTTAAGGAAGTTACAAACCATGCAACAACTATATGACCTTAGCAAAAGTTTTAATGTATATATAATAAAAATCTCTTCCCAGAAAGGAAAGAAAGCAATAAATATTTTTTAAGAAATAATAAATGAAAAGTTTTTAGTGGTAAGCACCAATTTACAGCATCAGAAAGTTCCAAGAATATCAACTAGAAAACAATACCAAAAAAAAAAAAAAAAAAAAAAAAGAACACCCAAAAGGCAAACCAAAGCATTCATTCAAGTTGTTGAAGAAAATTTTTGACAGAAAAAAATTGAAAGCAGCTGGAAAATGAATACATATTACCTAAAAAGTAATCAAGGTAATAGCTGCAGTATGCTCTTAGAAACTCTACAACCAAGACAAATAATTGGTTTTGGTCTACAATCAAGATAAACTCTACAACAAAGACATATTTAAAGTGCTGAGAGAAAAGTAAAAAGACTATCAAATGAGACTTCTATGTCTAATGAAATTATTCCTCAAACTAGAGTTTTTGAAGACCTGACTTATAAGAAGTATTAAAAAAAAGTATTCAGGGAAAAAGAACACAACCATTAGAAATATTGACCTGCACAAACTATTAAAGAATATTACATATGGGATAAATGAAGATTAAGAAATATATTTTTATAATTTTAAATTCCTCCAACATACAAACGATTGCTTAAAGCCATAAGTGTAACAATGTAGTGTGTGTTCATAACTTATATAAGAGTGAAATACATGAATACGACAGAAAAAAATGGGAGATATTAACTGAAAATATGTATTATAACATTTTTAATATTACACAAGAAGCATTATGATATTAAGTAACAAAATATTCAAATTGTCTTTACAATACATCAAAAACTGTGGGGTAACCACAAAATGTTAAGAAAAAGAGATACACATAATAAATTAACAGATGAGATCAACAAAATCATAAATATATTCAAATAAACTGATGGAGGGCAGAAAAACAGAGAGAAAAACAAAGGAAAAATAGAGCAAGATGAAAAACAACTAGCTGGATGATATATTTAATCCAACAATATAGATATTTAATTCAAATTTGATGGTTTAAACACATCAAGAACATATTGGACTTAAAGAACAACTATGTTTTTTCTACAAGAAATTTTTTTTGGAATGTAAAAATACATAGGTAAAAATTAAAAGGTTTAAAAATATGTTCCATGAAAACATTAAGCAAAAGAAAGCTAATAGAGATATATTTATCGTAGACCAAGTAAAGAACAAAGACTGGTACTAGGAATAAATAGAGACATTCCACAGTAAAAAAGAAGTCAATTCTTTAGTAAGAAATAATCCTAAACGCATCTTCACCTAATGAAAAATATGACAGGTAAATAATTATGGATATAAAAGGAGAAACAGATAATTCCACAATTGTATTTGAAGACTTCAACTCTCCTCTTTCATTAACTAAGAGAATAAGTAGTCAGAAAATCAGGAATGGCATAGATGGCCTGAAATCTTTTTCTCTAATTTCATTTATTAGATATTAAAAACAGTGTCCATAGTATAATATTTATGAACTTTAGACCATATCTTAGAAAATGGTAAAGTAATAGAAATTTTACAAAGTATTTTGTTGAAATATTAAAATATTAAATTAGAAATTAATTACAAAAAGGTATCAGAAAAATTCTCCAAATATTTATAAATTTAGCAACATATTTCTATATATCCCTTGAGTCAAAATGTTTCAAAATACACCAATAATTAGTTTTAATTACATAAAAAGAAAAATACAATGAATTAAAGTATGTTGATTGAAGTAAAAGCAGTGCTGAAGAGAAGTCTGTAATGAGTATGTATATTAGAAAAGCTCTAAAGCCACTATCTCAAAGTTCTATCAGAAGACTCTAGAACAAAAATAAAATTACACAAACAAATAAACAAAAAATCCTGAAGGAGAAGAAAACACTACATGTTAGAGAGAAAAACAATACAATTGAAAAAATAAAAATGGTGAAAACCAATGAAACCAATAACAGATTAACAAAATTCTAGCCAAGCTGACCATGAAAAAGCAAAACATAAGTTACTAATATCAGGAATGAAATAAGAGACAATATTATTTATCTCAGAAACTATAAAAGCATAACAAAGAAATACCTCAAACAACTATATGACCATAAATTCAACAACTTAGCTGAATAGATGAATTCTTTGAACAACATAAACTGTTATCCAAGAAAAAAATATGTATTCTGCATGATCCTTTATCTTAAATAAATTGATACTTAGAAGCTTTCCAAATTTCAGGTGCAGTTGGCTATGGCGGCAAATTTTAGTAAACATATAAAAACAATATATTATCAATGTACACATTCCATTTCAGGATATACAGAAAGAAAGATTACATGCAAGCTTATTTTATAAAGTTTGCATTACTCTAATAGCAAAAACGTTGCAAAAAAATAAAAATAAACAAAACTAGAGACCAGCATCACACATATAAAAGTGCTCAATAAAATACTAGCAATTTGAGTGCAACAATATATTGAAAGGATAATATATTATGACTAAATCAAGTTTATCCACAGAAATACTGATTTTAGAGTACAAAATCCTGTAGGACATAACCTTAAATAAGATGTGAAGATTAGCATAATCAGTAATAATTCATGTTGATATTATATACCCTCAGCTATGATACAATAAAAAGAATACATCTTTTTTGGACTATTTCAAACCAAATTTGAGGGAAAGTTTACAAAATACTTACAACCTAGCACTCTATGAAAGTGTAACTATCATAAAAAACAAATAAAAGGTTAACTAGGGATGGTGTCACAACTGTAATCCCAGCACTTTGGAAGGCTTAGGTGGGTTATTGTTTGAGCCCAGGAGTTTGAAACCAGTCTTGGAAAGATAGTGAAGCTTTGTTTCTACACATTTTTTTTTTAATAGCCAGGGGCTTGGTAATGTGCTCCTGTAGTCCCAGCTACTGGACAAGCTGAGGGGGGTGGGCATCACCTGAGCCCAGGGAGGTCAAGGCTGCAGTAAACCATGATTGTGCCTCAGCACTCCAGCCTGAGTGACCAAGTGAGACCTCTCTCTCTCTCAGAAGAGGAGGAGGAGAAGAGGAGGAAGAGGAGGAGAAAAGAAATGTTGAGAAACTATTATAGGGAGACAAAGAAATTATAATGGTCAAAAACAACATAGTATCCTCAATTGCCTCTGTGTTAGCCCATTTTTGGCTGCTATAATAGAATACTACACACATCAAATTGAAATTTATTTCTTACACCTCTGGAGGCTGGGAAGCCCAAGATCATAGTGCAAGAGGGTGAGAGGGAGCAAGAGAACAGGAGATTGAACTTGCAGCCTCAAGCCATGTTACAATTGGAGTTAATCAATTCATGAGGGTGGATTCCTCATGATCTAAACATCTCCCATTAGGCTCTACCTTCCAAAACTGTTGCGTTGGGGATCAATTTCCAACATATACTTTTTAGGGGACACATTCAAATTTTAGCAGCATCCTAGAACATAAGCAGGACAATAATGGGCCAGGTGCGGTGGCTCACACCTGTAATCCCAGCAATTTGGGAGGCTGAGGCGGATTAATCACCTGAGTTCAGGAGTTAGAGACCAGCTTGGCCAACATGGTGAATCCCCATCTCTACTAAAACTACAAAAAATTAGTCAGGCATTGTGGCAGGTGTCTGTAATCCCAGCTATTCAGGAGGCTAAGGCAGGAGAATCCCTTGAACCTGGGAGGCTGAGGTTGCAATGAGCCAAGATTGAGCCATTGCACTCCAGACTGGGCTGGGCAACAAGAGGGAAACTCCAACTCAAAGAAAAAAAAAAAAAAAAAAAAGACAATAATGGAAAAACTGTTGTAATACAAATAAACTCTATGTTTTAGCTGATGGTATTCGAGAAATCCTAACTTCTTAGTTTCTTAAAATAAAAACATTAGGACAAGCTGGATAAAGGGCATAAAATACTCTGAGTTATCTTTGTAACTGGTCTGTAAATCTAAAATTATTTCAAAAGTTAAGTTTTTAAAAGTCAAAGAAAAGATATGCATTATGTATCTTCATTAATAATCATAGCTAAGTTCATAATCTCTCCATATCTGACACAATTCAAGAACTCATTAGTTCTTTTAGGTGTTTCAACAATCAGATTCTTGTAATGACCAAGTAAATAAACTTTTTGCATTGAATTTGTAGATTGCTTTTGGCAGTATGGCCACTTTCACAATAGTGATTCTACTCATTAAAATACCACCATCATTCTTCACAGAACTAAAAACAAAACAAAACAAAACAAAACAAAAAAACAAATCCTAAAATTTATATGGAACTAAAAAGCAGCCCACACAGCCAAAGCAATACTAAGTGGAAAGAACAAATCTGGAGACATCACATTACATGACTTCAAATTATACTGTAAGACCACAGTCACTATAACATTATGGTACCTATAAAAATAGGTGCACAGATCAATGGAACAAAATAGAGAACCCAGAAATACAACCAAATACTTAAGCCAACTAATCTTCAACAAAGCAAAAAGGAAAAACATATAGTGGGGAAAGGATACCCTATTCAACAAATAGTGTCAAGATAACTGGGAAGCCGCGTATAGAAGAATGAAACTGTATCCTTATCTTTCACTTTATAAAAAATCAGCTCAAGATGAATCAAAAACTTAAATCTAAGACCTGGAACCATAAATATTCTAGAAGATAACATCAGAAGAACACTAGACATTGGCTTAGGCAAAGAATTCACGACCAAGAACCCAAAGCAAATGCAACAAAAACAAATATAAGTAGATAATGAGACTTAATTAAAGCTTCTACATAACAAAGAAATAATCAGCAGAGTTAACAGACAACACTCAGAGTGGGAGAAAGTCTTTACAATCTGTACATCCAACACAGGACTAATATCCAGAATCTGCAAAGAACCCAAACAAATCAGCAAGAATAAAACAAACAATCCCATCAAGAAGTGGGCTTCCCATCAAGAAGTGGGCTAAGGACATGAAAAGGCAGTTCTCAAAAGAAGATATACAAATGGCCAACAAGCATAGGGAGAAATGTTCGACATCACTCATTACCAGGAAAATGAAAATCAAAACCACAGTGTGATACCACCTCACTTCTGCAAGAACGGCCATGATCAAAAAATCAAAAAATAATAGTTGTGGGTGTGGATATGGTGAAAGTGAACACTTTTACACTGTTGCAGGGAATGCAAGCCAATATAATCACTATGGAAACAGTATGGAGATTCTTAAAGAACTAAAAGTAGATCTACCATTCCATTCAGCAATCTTGCTACTAGGTATCTACACAGAGGGAAGAAGTCACTAAACAAAAAAGATACTTAAACATAATGCTTATAGTAGCACAATTTGCAATTTTAAAAATATTTCAAGTAGACTAACCAGCCCAAATGCCCATCAATCAATGAGTGTATAAAGAAAATGTGATATGCATATACCATGGAATACTACTCAGCTATAAAAAGGAATGAAATAATGACATTTACAGTAACATGGATGGAATTGGAGATGAATAGTCTCACAGAATAAATCAGGAAGGGAAAACCAAATATCATATGTTCTCACTCTTAAGTGGGAACTTAGCTATGAGGACACAAAGTCATAATAATGATACAGTGGACTTTGGGGACTCAGAGGAAACAGTGAGAGGTGGGTGTGGGATAAAAGAGTACACATTGGGTACAGTGTACACTGCTTGGGTGACAGGTGCACCAAAATCTCAGAAATCATCACTAAAGAAGTTATTCATGTAACAAAATACCACCTGTTCCCCCCAAACTTATTAAAATAAAACATTAATTTATATTTTAAAAATGAACTTTTTAATATTAAGGTCAAGAAATCAAGGTAGGATCACAATATGCCTATTTATAATACAACAGATACTTAGTAATACCAAGAAAAATGAAATTATAATAGGAACATTAAAAGACTTTTAATGAATCCTACAAGGTTTTGAGTTTTTAAAATCATTTCTTACATAAAAATTGTTTAATGTTTATATAACTAAACACTATTCACCTTGTAATTGCAATATTGGAATACATTTTGAAATCACCTAAATGTCTTAATTATAATAAAACTCTTCGAAATTCTCATTGTCCTGAGAAATAATAATTTATTGGTTAAAGTTCTCACAAAATATTTTTTCTTCTCTCTTCTTATTTTACAGGATCTCTCTTAAAGACATTACAAGATAGTAATTCAGATCAGATTGTTTCAGTCAGACAGACCACTTTAGATGCAAATTTCTTCAATTAGAAACTGTATAAACTTGAACATGCTGCTAAGCATCCCTTAAATATATTTTTCTTATTTATTTATTTATTTATTTGATGGAGTTTCACTCTGTCTCCAGGCTAGAATACAGTGGCACAATCTTGGCTCACTGCAATCTCACCTCCCAGGTTCAAGTGATTCTCTTGCCTCAGCCTCCCGAGTAGTTGGGATTATATGTGCCCAGCACCATGCCTGGCAAATTTTTGTATTTTTAGTAGAGACCGGGTTTCACCATGTTGGTCAGGGTGGTCTCGAACTCCTGACCTCATGATCTGTCCACCTAGACCTTCCAAAGTGCTTGAATTACAAGTGTGAGCCACTGCATCTGTCCCTATTTTCCTCATTTCTAAGTTGAAATTATGGTTGATAATGATGATGCCATTTATTCCATAGATTTAAAAGATTAGACAATAATAATACTAGCAAATTAAATGTGAGTGGCATGTAGTGCTGCATAAAAGTTAGTTGTCATCATTAAATTATGTTCCCAAATGATATGAACTAAATTATGCTCCCTCCCATATTAATATGTTGAAGACTTAAGTCCCTTAACTGTGTTTGGAGATAGGTTCTTAAAGGAGTTATTTAAGCTTAAGTATGGTTATAAAAGTGGGACATTGATCAAATGGGGTTGGTGTCCTTAAAAGAAAAAACACTACTGCTGTGTGTGTGTGTGTGTGTGTGTGTGTTGTGTTTTGTATCTGTCTCTCTCCATGAACATCCACCAAGGAATATTCATGTTAGGACATAGGCAGAAGGCAGCTGTTTGCAAGCCAGGAAGAGAGCCCTCATCAGAAACACAACCCTGTTAGAACCTTGATCTGAAACTTTACAGAGGTAAGTCCTGTGGGAACATAAATTTGTATTTTTTAAACTACATAGCTGTGATTTGTTATGGCAGTTTGAGTAGACTAATAGAGATTTTGTTACCAAGAGTGGTTGTAGAGGAATGCAATTTAAGCATAAATTTAATGCAATTTAAGATTTCTGGCATTGGATCTCTAATATGATTAAAATTAAAGGTGCTAATGGCTCTGCAATAAAAAGAGAAAATTAATAGTTCCATCTGTGATCTGGCAATAGAGATATGCAAAATCTCACCAGTGAATACTCCTAATCAATCATTTAAAAAAAGCAAAGATTTAGGTGACATTTTTACACGTTTGGCAAACCAATGAATACACAGGAATAACTCAACTTATTTTATTGCACTTTATTGTGCTTCTCAAATATTGCATTTTTTACAAACTAACAGTATGTGAATATCCTGTATTGAGCCAGTCTACCCATGCCATTTTTCTAACAGCATGTGCTTATTTTGTCTCAATGTCACATTTTGGCAATACTTACAATATTCCAAACTATTTCATTATTATCAAATCTGTTATGATGATTGTTGATCAGTGATTTTTGAAGTCATGAATTCATTTGTTTTGAGGTGCCACAAACTGCACCCGTATAAGATGGCAAACTTAATTGATAAATGTTGTCTGTGCTCTGGCTGCTCCACTGACTGGCTGTGCACTCATCTCTTTACCTCTCTTTGGGTCTCCTTATTCTCTGAGACACAACAATATTGAAATTTAAATTTAGGTGCGAGAACAACTCTACAATCAACTCTTTGTGTTCCAATGGAAGGAAAAGTTTATCATCTCTCATTTTAAATCAAAAGCTAGAAATAATTAATCTCAACGAGGAAGGCATGTCAAAAGCTGAAATAGGGCAAAAGGTAGCTCGCTTGCACCAAACAGCAAATTTTGAATGCAAAGGAAAAGTTATTGAAAGAAACTTAAAGTTTTACTTCTGTGAACACAGGAGTTATAAGAAAGTGAAGCAGACTTTTCACTCTAGAAAGTATGATTGGTATAGATAAAAAATCAAACCCATCACAACATTCTCTTAAATTAAAGCCTAATCCAGAGCAAAAACCAGTATCTTCAGTTCTGAGAAGGCTGAGAGACGTGAAGATGCTGTGGAAGAAAGGTTGGAAGGTAGCAGAGAATGGTTCATGAGGTTAAAGAAAGAAGCAGCCTCTAAAACACAAGTGTGAGGTACAGTATCAAGTGCTGATACAAAAGATAGAAGATCTAGCTAAGATAATTGTTGAAGTTAACTACACTAAACAGCGTATTTTCAATGTAGACCTAACAACTCTTTACTGGAAGAAGATGCCATCTAGATCTTTCATAGTTGAAAAGGAGGACTCAATGCCTGGCTTCAAAGATTTTAAAGCTTCAAAGGACATACTAACTCTCTTGTTAGGGGCTAATGCAGCTAGTAGATTTAATTTAAGCCAATGATCATTTAAAATTTTAAATACCCCAGGGCCCTTAAGAATTATGTCAAATTTACTCTGCTTGTGCTCTGTAAATAGAACAAGACTGGTTGATAGTACATCTGTTTACAGCATGATTTACTGAATATTTTAAGCTCACTTTTGAGACCTTGTGCTCAGGGAAAAAAATTATTTTTTATAGTTTTAGAATATTAGCACTCAATGGATATGCACTTGGTCCCCCAAGAACTCTGATGGACATGTACAAGAAGATTAATGTTGTTTTTATGTGTGCTAACACAACATTCATTATACAGCTGCAGCCCAGAGATCAAGATGTAAATTTGACTTTCAAGTTTTATTCTTTAAGAGATGTATCCCATATTTCATAAGTCTATAACCTGCCATAGATAGTAATTTCTCTGATGTACCTGAGTAAAGTAAATTGAAAACCTCTGGAAAGTATTTACCATTCTAGATGCCACTAAGGAAATTCATAATTCATAAGAGAAGTTCACAATATCAACATTCATAGGAGTTTGGAAGAATTATATTCTAATCCTCATGGTTGAATGAGAGGTTTAGGGCTTCAGTGGAAGAAATAACTGCAGATGTAGTGGAAATGGCACCAGAAGAGAATTAAAATTAGAAGTGAAGTCTGAAGATGGGATTGAATTGCTACAGTATCATGACAGAACTTTAAAGGATAAGGAGTTTCTTCTTAGAGGTGGGTAAAAAAGTAATTCCTTAATCTGCAATCTATTCCTGGTGAAGATGTGAATATTGCTTAAATAAAAACAAAGAATTCTAAATATTACATAAACTTAGTGGAGAAAACAGTGGAAGGATTTGAGAGGAACGACTCCAATCTTGGAAGTTCCATTGTTGGTAAAATGCTATTAAACAGTATCACATGCTGTAGAGAATAAATTTGTGAAAGGAAGAGTAAATCAATGTAGCAAACTTCATTTTTGTCTTATTTTTAAAAGTTGCCACAGCCAGCTCAGCCTTTAACAGTCACCAACTTGATCTGTTGGCAGCCATCATTACCAAGGCAAAAACTTCTGCCAGCCAAAAGATTACAACTTGGTGAAGATCAGATGATAATTAGCATTTTTTAGAAAGAAAGTATTTTTAATTAAGTTATGTACCGTGTTTTTTAGACGTAATTCTATTGACACTTATTAAGTGATAGAATAGTGTAAATATAACTTTTATATGCACTGAGACACCGAGGTATGATGTAAGTTACTTTGTTGTGATGCTTGCTTTATTGCAGTGGTCTGGAACCAAATCTGCAATATATTCAAGTTATGTGTATAATGAGACTGGCTGGTTGTTCATCATGTAATTGAACAAAGTGGGAGAAAATAAGGGTGAGTTCATGCCTTTGAATTCCCAGTTCAAATATCTCATTAGTATTATGAGAACTTCTATATATGCCTTGAAGAAGACATTTATTTCCTGTATCCTTAGGGCTGAGGTTGCTGAAAATTAAACCCATAATCTCACGGTGTGACTGGCTGAATTAAAATGCAAACTGAACTTCAAACCTTTTAGGGTGTATACTTTTAAAATTAAGGGATGGCTTGTGTAGGAATGAGATCCTTAATGTCAGATGTGAATTAGTGGAAAAAACCTTATGAGAACATTACGCTTTATTGTTCTAATGAGTCTTCTTTGCCAATGTAAAAGACGCCCCCTGTGCTCACTGAGAGTAGCATCTTCGCTCACAATGGAACTGGAAGACAGAGCATCAAACCAAACAGGATTTGTGTGTGTGTGTGTGTGTGTGTGTGTGTGAGTGTGTGTGAATCTGAAGATCAAATGAAATATGTTTTGCTGGGTTGTAGACTTGCTGGGACCCATTACGTTTTTTCTTTATTCCTAATTCCTACTTTTTTCACTGGAATGGAAAAACTATCCTTTGAGTGTCACACCATTGTATTTTGGAAGCACATAACTTGTCTAGTTTTGCAGGCTCACAGCTAGAGGAAAACTTTGCCTCAGGATGAATTCTACCTTGTGTCTCACCTATATCTGATTTACTTATGTATATAATAATTTAAACTTTAAAATTTAAATTTGATTTTGGAATGAACTAATGTTTTGGGGCATGTTGGAGTGGGGCAAAGATATTTTGAATGTAAATAGATCAAATTTTGGTGGGGAGGTGATGTGAAAAATGTTATTTCCTCAATTATGTCTCCCCCAAATTTATATATTCAAGCCCTAATAAATAATGTGACTATATTTGGAGAGAGGCTCCATAAGGAGATTAAGGTTAAGTGAGGTTATAAAGTGGGGTCTTGATCCAAACAGATTAGTGTCCTTAAAAAAGAGGTATCAGAGAGCTCACATTATTTCTCTCTCCACATTCACACACTAAGGAAAGGCCATGGGAGGACACCATGAGAAGGTGGTCATCTGTAAACCAGGAAGACAGCTTTTACCACAAAATAAATTCTGCTAGAATTTTGATCATGAACATTCTAGTCTCCAGGTATATGGGAAAATAAATTTATATTATTTAAACTATACAGTCTGTGGTATTTTGTTATGGCATTCTAGACAGAAAAATACATTAAATATAGTAGTAAGTTTCTAAAGATTGCTTCAGAACATTATTACACTGTTCGTATGATACCTTTATTTATATCCCACATTTGATGAGTGTGTCGTATGATGTCAAAGTGCAGTAATGGACAACATTTAGTCCTATATTATCAGTAAAAAATGGGCATTCTTTAGCTTCTATCTTATTATCACCTTATACTGTACCATTTCTGCTGTGCTCTTGGTAATATGTCACATCCTTATATGTGTACATGAAGCACAGATTCAACCACGTGTGATAATTTATCCTCTCAGTTCCAAAAGAAGTTTAGCTTTCTGCATGTGCCTTCAATAAAATTTTCAAATTAATATGCTATTTATGTTTTGAACTTAGTGTTACTATTTTAGTAACTTGAGAAATTCTAAATAGAGCTTAGCAGGAAAAAAACTATTCAGTAATAGATATGCACAACTTACTTAAAAGATGGAAAGGTTTTGCTTTTTTTACTTGATATACAAATCAATCATTGTTACAATTTCAATTTATTTCAATCACGCACAATTTCATACTGGTTTTACATTTTTTAATTTCACTAATAGATGTATAATAAATATTCACAATAATAAGTGACCTTTAAATAACTGTAAATAAAAGTAATTAAAATTAGCCATTTAAATTCAACTATAATTCAGAATTAAAATAAATATTAACATAATTCTTCCCAATCTTATTTTCAACATGATGTTATTAATAGAATTTTTAAAAAAATATTCAAAATATCATGTTTATTTTTAAAATGTTTGGTGATTTTGACTTGGGCTGTACCTTATGTTATAAACGTGGAAATTAAAAACACTAAAGATGAATGAACAATTACACATTTGTAGTTTCACTAACAGAATATTAACTGTATTCTGCATACTTAAATATCTGACTTTTTTTCTCTGTAGTTCCTCAAGCAAAAGTAATGAAGTGTTTGTTTCACAAGATATTTCCTTATTATGAGATTAGAAATGAAATTAGAAGTGAATTTATCAACTCAATATTGAAGCTAAGTCATATTTTATTATTTTTGGAAGGTATGCCTAAAATGAATGTAATATTCCACATCCAAGCAATTTCCTTCTTCATAAATTCTGAACTTTAAGCCTAGAATTTGATTTACGTTTTTCTCATAAATATGTCTGGTATTACTCAAGTGGAATGCAAATCAAATGCAATTTATTCAACATATTGGTGAGTTGAATCACTCTTATATTGGCATCATTTAGGCAATGCTGAAGAAGTGGATTAGACCAGACATTTATTCATTTTATCAACAACTTTCTATTGAGAACTTTATAAGCATTTTGCTTTTTTTGGTGGTAGAAACACAGCAGTTAGCTAAGTAAAGTTTCTACCCTAATTGATCTTGTGCTTAATAATTATTAGCAAAGTTTATATGTACAGGCCTTCTTAGGGTATTTCTATATATTATAGAGACATAATAGCTTTATGTAAGATAGAAGAAATTTTCAATTAAATGTGACATGAAAATTATATTTAAAAATAAGTTGAGAGAAAATGCTAACCATCAATGAAATTTACATAGGTATTTAACGATACAATCTGTTTTTATCTCATTGCAAATGACTCATGCCATTATTTTTATATCCCCTCCAAAACTAAAGTTAAAATGTAGTTGTCAGTGTTAACCATGTTGAAAGGCAGGATCTTTACCAGATGATTAGTTTGTCAGGGCAGTGGATTATTGTCATTATTCCAGGAGTGGGTTAGTTATTTTGGAAGTGGGTTTCTGATACGAGGATGAGTTTGGCCCAGGTTTCTCTCTCTGTCCAGCTTACTTGTTTGTTCTTACACTTTCCTGCTTTGGGATATGATCTCACACAAAGGCATCTCAGATGCCAGTGCCCTGTACGTGAACTTCTAACCACCAGAACCGTGATTTGAATACATTTCTATATTGTGTAAATTACCCCCAGTCTGCAGCATTCTGTCATGGCAATAGGAAATGGACTAAAACTTACTAGAAATGTAACACCAATTTTTAGAAGATAAAATCAAACAGTGGTACTTAATACAATTATCTGTGATATTTAATAGAGGCTCATTAATGTTGTCTATTTCCTCTACCTTTTCAATTATCAGCATCATTGTTTTGCATCATTATGGTTGACATTACCATTGTCTTCATCTTTTTTTATCAATACTCTTATCTTACTGTTTTCACCAGATATTAATTGAGTGCTTGCTATGTTGTCAAGGTATTAGGTGTTATGTGTACCACACTAAGGTCACCATTCATCTCAGTAAATAGCTCCAAAATTTGTCCTACTGATCCAAGCAAGCATTCTGAATATATTTCAGACTCCTCATTGCTATCACACCTTGCATTGAAACCATCAGCAAATTCTCTTTTGTCATTAAGATATATCCTGAATCTTACTCCTTCTTACTTTAATCTATTCCACTGTATTTCAAATCATTGTCATCTCTCACTACTTGCTACCAAGCTACTGAAATACCTATTAAGTTGTTTTTTGCTTCCATCTTTATTTTTATTTTTAAATTTTTTTAAAGATGGGATTTCACCATGTTGGCCAGGCTGGTCTAAAACTCCTGACCTCAAGTGATCCGCCCACCTTGGCCTCCCAAAGTGCTGGGATTACAGGCGTGAGCCACCATGCAGGGCCACCTCCATCTTTGTTTTCTACAGTGTACTTTCCACATAGCAGCTAAATGGCTTTCTTAAAACATAAATCAGATAAGATCATTCTCTTTTTCTAAACTCACCAAAGGCATCTTTAGCATATTGTATTATGCCAATGCTGCTAATGCCAATTACCATACACTTAGTGACTTAAAACAACACAAATTTATTATCTAAATTCTGGAGATCAGAAGTCTAAAATGGATTTCACTGGGCTAAAATCAAGATGTCAGTGGTGCTGTTTCTTGTGGAAGATCTCGGAAAGAATCTGTTTCTTTGACTCTTCCAACTATTCACATTATTTGCTTCATAACCTTTTTTCATCTTCAAATAAAGCAATAGTCAGTTTTTCATGCCATGTTACCACGACACTGACAATTCTGCCTCTCCTTTTCACATTTAAAGACCCTTGTGACTACATTAGCACTATTCAGATAATCCAGGATAATGTTTTTATTCTAAGGTCACCTAATTAGCTACCTCAATTTCATCTGAAATTTTAAATTCCCATGCCGTAAAATGTAGGATATTTACAAATAGTGTGTATTAAAATTTGGTCCACTGGGAACCACTGTTCTGCTTACCACACATATTTATTATAATTTCACATAATCTGTTCCAGCTATCTTTCTGATTTTATTTTTTACCACTCTAATTCAATGCATCTAAGACATGATCAACTCCTTGTTTCTCAAAAATGTAAATTTTATTCAAATGGCAGAGCCTTTATACTATCTTTTCTCTCATCCTTACATAGTCTTTTCCAAGAAACATGCTTCAACCCTGCATCTGCTTCATTTTACTTGTTTAAATATTTTTTTAAATCTGTCACTAACAAACCTACCCAATATAAATATAATTTTCTCTTTTACTATAATTTTACCCTGCCTTAAGTTCTTCCCCCTCCCCCGCCCCGAGATGGAGTTTTGCTCTTGTTGCCCAGGCTGGAGTGCAATAGTGTGATCTAAGCTTACGGCAACCTCTGCCTCCCAGGTTCAGGGGATTCTCCTGCCACAGCCTCCTGAGTAGCTGGGATTACAGGCATGTGCCTCCGCACCTGGCTAATTTTTGTATTTTTTTAAGGAGAGATGAAGTTTCTCCATGTTGGTCAGGCTGATCTTGAACTCCCGACCTCAGGTGATCCACTTGCCTCAGCCTCCCAAAGTGCTGGGATTACAGGCGTGAGCCACCGCGCCTGGCTAATTTCTTTATAACATATATGTAGCTGATTTTTAAAATTATTGTCAGTATCCCTTGTGAGAATTTAGGTACTTTAATGGTTAATTTTAGGAGTTAACTGGATTAAAGGTTACCTAGATAGTTGGTAAAGCATTATTTCTAGGTATATCTGTGAGAGTGTTTAGGGAAGTGATTGGCATTTGAATCAGTAGAATGAGTGAAGATTTGCCCTCGGCGTGGGCAGGCATGATCCAAAAGGCCGAGAGTCTTGATAAAACAAAAAGGCAGTGAAAAGGCCAACTTTCTCTCCCTCTTTATCTCTTAGGAGGAGCTGGGACACCCTTCTTCTCTTGCCTTCTGGCATCAGAATAGCAGGATCTCCAGGGTATCAGGATACTAGATTCTCTAGGCTTTGAACTCTTGGACTTGCATTAGTTGACTCAGGACTTACCCTTGAGAAGTCAGGGTTTCCAGGTCTATGACCTCCAACTGAGAGCTGCATCGTTGGCTTTACTGATTCTGAAGCTTTTGGTCTTAGACTGAACTTGCTACAATCATCTCTGGGTCTCCAGTTTGCAGATGGTCTCTCCTGAGACGCCTCAGCCACCATTTAACTGCATGAGTTAGTTTTCCTAATACATTTTCTATCTGTCTGTCTGTCTGTCTGTCTGTCTGTCTGTCTATCTAGTCAACATCTATATCCTATTGGTTCTGTCTTTTTGGAGAACCCTAATACACGCACTATGAGAACTGAGACTTAGTATATTTTGGGTTCACCTTGGTGTTCTTAGTATCTACAAAAGTGACTGTTGGAGACTAGGCACTTAAATATTTGTTATATCAATGAAGGAATGTGCAAAAGCTTAATTTTTATGCCAAAGTCTATAGTAGGCACTTCACATTTTATATATTATTTAATCTTCACAGTTTTCCAAAGAGGTCATTTATTCCCTATATTTCATTGCCAAGAAAACCGTGTTTCATAGAGATTAACTTATTTGAGACTACACAGTAGCAAAACTGGAATACAGACTCAGCTACGTCTAGCTTTATATTTCATACTGTTCCACATCGAAATCTAGATTATCCACAAGACTGTGCTACCTTATAGAAATGAGTAATGCTAGTCCATGCCTTAAAAATAATTGTAATCTTATTGTAAATGTAAGATATTTAATTTAAAGGACATAAATTAGGGTACAGAAAAAATTAGAGTATTGAAAATATACAGTACTTGGTACATAATTTAGTTTCATAAAAATGCATTAAATATTTGTTGAAAATAAAGTTCTTTAACATTCAGACCAGTGAAAAAGTCACTGAAAGTTGGAGGAGTCATCCGTGATATCATCACAGAAGCAGTGAGTTTGAGTAGCATGAGCACAAAAATGTCATACATTTTGCCCTACCTACTCATTTTAGGATTCTCTGATCATGTACTTAGCAGATGAATTTGCCTATGTCAGATAGAAGTAGAACAGAGAAACCTTGGTTATAACACAGTTAGGATATTTTATAGTTCAGTGCTTCTCTACCCTGGTGTAACATTATAATCACCTGGGAATCTTTACAAATACTGCCCCATGGGTAATTCCCCCAAAGAGAGAGATTGAATTGGTATCAGAAACTCTGAGAGTTTCCCAGGTGATTGTAATGTTCAGTCAATATCAAGAACCACTGCCATAGTATAGGTGTTGCTGAGAATACTGATTGAAGGCCGGGTCTGCATCCAGGCATGTAAATACTTTGACTTATTAAATGACTTATTAAATTAATAATTGCTCTAAACTGTGCTTTGTTGAAGAAAGAACATTTAAATAGAAGCCTTGTACTGTCTTCAGTGTAATTTCTGTATGTAATAAACATATAAGTGATACATTTATTTATCTAATAATTCAGTTACGATCAACCTATACATATCTTCTCATTAAGAAATGATATATATTAATATAGTTTTATGTAGTTAAAATGATCTCTTTGTGCCCCCAAAATAAGATATGACTTACTTCAAAGTTTTCAGAAGTAATACCTTCTTTCCTTTTCTCTGGGTAGAAGTTTTTTCCATATGGCTCTCATAGAGTAGCAATTTCACTTAAAATCACAGATGGTGTATCAATGCAGCAATCTGAACAACTGAGCAGAAGCATTACCTAAAATGTCTTAGATTATCTTGCTTGTATCACTTACTTTCTTTTAGAGAGACTGCTTCTTCTAAAATCCTTGTATGTAAGTGCTTTAGGAGTAATTGGGAAACCATTATGATCTACCTATATATCTAATAAACATCTATATCCCATTGGTTCTGTCTTTTGGAAGAACTCTAATACAAGCACTATGAGAACTGAGACTTAGTTTATTTTGGGTTCACCTTGGTGTTCTAGTATCTACAAAAGTGACTATTGGAGACAGGCACTTAAATATTTGTTATATCAATGAAGGAATGTGCAAAAGGTTAATTTTTATGCCAAGGTCTATAGTAGGCACTTCACATTTTATACATTATTTAATCTTCACAGTTTTCACAATCTTCACAGTTAACACAATTATATTTTAATAATCATAAATACCAGTGAAATTATTCTTCCTCCGGCCAAGAATAAACCTAAGAAAAAGAAAAAGGAAGCAAAAACTGACAGCTTTATAAAGTAGAGTAGGTTAAGGCTATATAATAAAAAGTTATAATCTTCTAATGGAATATCACTGAGTATCTAAATCTGCAATTGAATATCTAAGTCTGGTCAGATATATGCATACATATATAGACACATCACATAAAATAGCAAATAGGTCAGGTAGATTGTGGCATAGATCTGGCCAAGGCTGACCAGGATAGATATGAAGTCCCTCTATGCTTAACCTCAGCTTGGTGACAAACTGCTCAACTGCCATTTTGCTGCCAGAGACAGTTACTCCTTGAAATTAGGATGCCCCAACTCAGATGATCCTTAAATAGAAGAAGCCCTCTTTGGTGTGTATAGTTGCTGTTGCTACAGGAGACTAAGGATAAAGAATTAGTTGACACATCCAGTCACTCTGCTTAGCCTGAGAATCTGAAAAAACAAAAAAAAACTTAAACTTTCACGTTGTGGTGTATAATTGAAGCCATGCCTGTAATCTGACTCTTGAACTAGGAGGACCCACCTTGAAAGGTCCCAGTCTAGTGGATCTCCTGCTTGTGGTCTTCCCTTTGGGCCTCTCCTGACTGCTGGGAGCAGTAGCTACTGGTTATGTTAATAGAGAAATCATTGTTTCATATGAAACAGAAGAGTGAATGCAAGCTCATTTCACTTTCTGTCTTTTTTTTTTTTTTTTTTAGCATCATTTCCCTAAAGTCAGATACACTGAATGACAGAATACAATCTAACTTTATTTTAACACAATAATGTTTGAATAATTGTAAATACCAATGCAATTATTCTTCCTCCGTCCAGGAATAAACCTAGGAATCTAAGAAAAAGAAAGCGAAAAATGACGGCTTTATAGAGTGTGTTAAAGGCTATATAATAAAAAGTCATTATACTCTTCTTGTGGAATATCACTGAATATCTGAATCTGCAATTGAATATCTAAACCTGGTCAGCTACATTTATATATCTATCACATAAAATAGCAAATAGCACAGAATCAGTTTAAATTTTTGCTCTCTGGTTAAATTTACAAGTAAAACACTCCTTAAATCTGTGATTTTCTTAAGAAATATTTTTGTCCTTTTAGATTTTTGTACATTTGTTCTTTACATTGTATTGAAAATTTTCATTTGCATGTTCTTTCTATATTCCTCAGCTGAGTAATCTGAAATGTGCAATAAATGGGTCTGTGTTCAGACAGAATTACAATTGAATGCATAATCAAAACCGTGATGAAAAATTTCATTCAAAACGAAGAGCAAAGAGAGATAGGACTACAGTATGATAAATTTCTGGGCTTTTATAACAATAAGTTCTCCATGAACTTTCGATTGAGTTTTCTATGACTTATTTTTAAGCAGCAGACTTTTTACACATTACATCTTTACTGAAAAAGCAGTAATAAAAATATATTTGAAATTATCTGCTAAAGTTAAAATCAAATGGTAATAACCATGACTGAGAGGCGAGAAAAAGTGAGAGAGCGAAAAAAAAAGGTAGATCTGTGGATTTGGGGATCTGACTAAGCAGTCATCAAGATAGCAGAATACTTTGTTGCTATAGCAAAGGGGCAGCAAAATGGACATTTTGACATTAACTCAGCAGGTGCAGAAACCAGTCAACGCCTTCAAGCAGCTGCTCAGTACATGTTATTTAGAATTAATGTTGACTTCAAAGACACACCTTAGAGAGGGACTGAGCCAAGTGAATGAATATTCAGCCTCTTATTCATTTAGTTGCTTCTTTTCTTCATTTGCCTCATTACGTATTAAGCAAACTACCTGTGGCTGCATTTCAGGCTGCAAGGTTAATTCTCCATTTTCAGCTGTGGCCTCACAAAATACTTGACTTACTTTTGCAATGGCTGTGATATTATCGTTAAAATTTATAAAAAAGATTCTGACATTGTTTTCTTTGTTGGATTCTATTTTCCAACAATCAAAGTTAAATTGTGGCTTATTTCCAAGTCCATTTATCTTAAGGATATCATAAAACCTTAATTTCATACATAAATTAGAATTTAGATGGAGATGAAATCAGTATATTTGACTTGAAATTTTTATATATGTTTTTTTCTCTTTTTCTCCTTTAACTCTACTCCTAGTCTTCTTCCATCACTTATTTCATTTTTTATCAGTTTCTGCTCTCCCAAACATTCAGGTCCCTTGTTTTCTAGCAGTGTCACTCTGTTGTGGTCATAGAAAACATGGCTGAGTCTTGGCTGGGGCTCAGGGATGACCAGGAGAGTAAGGTGGTTAGCCACGGTTGCCTATGCCATCTTTGTGTATATCGTTGTCTGCTACAGACGTTAAACATGTTGAAAGTACTGACTTGAATTTTTAATGTTTTAAACAGGAAGTATGTTCAATGAGAAAGTTTTAATAAAATCAGAAAGGATAGAAAACAACAGTATTATAATGAAAGTTTTTATTTATAAGTTTTTTGAAAAACACAAAATAACTAAATTAGCACAACTTTGTCAAATATATGTGATTTAATTATATATCTTTGGTCTAGTTCACCAATTTTAGACATAAAACATAAAAATAAGAAAATAAATACCATTATAATGATTATATACTTACACTCCATTTTAGATGAAATAAAGCATTTTTTATATTACTTTCTTTGCAACAACATAAGCCCAAATATTAAAAGCTAAATATAACATTTCCTTGTAAGGAAGCATAAATGCAATTATTTTTGTAAAATTGCTATTGATTACATAAAATCGTTTTATAAAAGGTCATTTCAAATTGGTCATACTCATTATTCAAAGGCTTATTATTTTGATTTGAATTGAAATGCGCATTTCTTATTATCACATATATGGAATAAAGATTATATATTATTAAAATCTCAACAATTTTCCTTTCAATACAAATTACAAAAATTAGCATGAGTGAGTTTAAATAGAAAATTTTAAATATATTAATGAATTGGAATGTTACTTCCCAAGGTTTTCAAATAAATTATATTCATGGGCATTTGAAACTTTCTGTGCAAATATGGCAAAAATTGTTAATTATCTATTGAAAATTCAGTCTCTCATTTCTTTTTGTATCAGTGTATGAGCAGATATAGGAATATATTTAGCTATTTAGAAAAAACATTTACATTTGCTTCCTTTTGCATATGTAATTGGTCAAACATATCTTACAAAGTCATTGGCCAGGTCTCTGATAAAGAATGTTTACTTAGCTGGAAGATTGTTTCACTTTCCCCTTTTCTTCTTCCTTGGTATGCTTAGGAATTAGTAGTTGGTGCTTTACTGTTATGGCTGGTATCTCACCATTTATGATGTACCAACAATTGTCTTATTTTTATCCTTACCAAATAGGTCTTATAAGGGTTTCATATGGTTAACATACACAACAAGATGTGACTGCTCCAGTCATGGGAAGTAAAGGCTGTGGGAATTAAAGCCTTGATATTTACTTATTTGAACTTGAAATTAAAATATGTATTTATAAGTAGAAATTTTCACAGGCAGACATATAATCGCGTTAAGGCTAATACAATTTTTAAAGTTTTAAAGGACTATTTGGGTAAGTTTTCTCAGTTAAAAAAAAAAAACATTAGTATTCATTATGTACTGTGAATTTTTTTCTCTAAAAGTTGGATTTACATTTTTCTATCATGTTAATTTCTTTTTTTGTTTTATTTTTATTATATTTTAGGTTCTGGGATACATGTGCAAAATAAACAGGTTTGTTACATAGGTATAAGTGTGCCATGGTGGATTGCTGCACCCATTAACTCAACACTTAGGTTTTGAGCCCTGCAAGTATTGGGTCTTTTTCCTAATTCTATCCCTCCCCTTGACCCCACCCCCTGACAGACCCCCATGTGTGATGTTCCCCTCCCTGTGTCCACATGTTCTCATTGTTCAGCTCCCACCTATGAGTAAGAACATGTGTGGTTTAGTTTTCTGTTCCTGTGTTCTGTGCCATAGCCACCCCTTCCTTCAGGTGCTCTGTCCCAGGGAGATGGGAATTTTATCTATAAGTCCTTGGCTGGAGGTGCTGCATTTCTTTCAGAGATGCCCTGCCCAGTGCGGAGGAATCTAGGGAGGCAGTCTGGCCACAGCCACTTTGTCATGCTGCAGTGAGCTCCAGTTCAAACGTACCAGCAGCTTCCTTAACACTGTGAGGGGAAAACGATCTACTCAAGCCTCACTAATCCTGAATGCCAATCCTTCCATCACGGTCCCAGGTCAACTAGACTGCTGTTCTGGCAGCAAGAATTTCAAGCCAGTGTTTCTTAGCTTGTTGGGCTCTGTGGGAGTGGGACCCACTGAAGGAGACCACTTGGCTCCCTGGCTTCAGTCACATTTCTAGGGGAGTGAATTGTTTTTTCTCACTGCGGTTCCAGGCACCATTGGGGTATGAATAAAATCTACTGCTGCTACCTCAATGTCTGTCCAAATAGCCACCCAGCTTTGTGCTTGAAACCCAGGTCCCTTGTGGTGCAGGCATATGTAGAAATATCCTTGTCAGCAGACTGTAAGAACTGTAGGAAAAGGGTAGTATCTAGGCTAGATAGCATAGTCTCTCATGACTTCCTTTGGCTAGAAGAAGGAGGTCCCTGGTCCCTTACAATTCCAAGTGAAGTGACGCCCCATTCTGCTTCGGCTCACTCTCCATGCACTGCACCCACTGTCTAACCAGTCCCAATGAGATGAACTGGGTACCTCTGTTGGAAGTGTAGAAATCAACTGCCTTCTGCATTGATCTCACTGGTAGCTGCAGACTGGAGCATTTGCTATTCAGCCAGCTTGTCAGATCCCCCTATCATGTTAATTTCTTAAGGAAAAAGTTTATAGCTAGAGTTTGGCAATCGTAATTTATTTTTTGGCTTGAAGATGCCTATTTATGGAACAAACATTGGTATTTATATGCTGTGCACACAGAAAGATAGAAATGAGAATTAAGTGAGAAATATGCATGCATCTGAGAACAAACTATTTCTCTATGTATATCCTTTTGTTAAATCTTCTATTTTGGTCTGTTTTTAGATTATCTTATCTAAAATGTAATTTTAGATATTTTAAAAATAAGTAAAATTATTCTATTGATATATTTGTTACATATTTCTCACATTAAAATAAATAGACATGAAATACTCAGTTCACATGCAGTATTCAAACATATCTGGGTTTGAAAATATGACCAGGTTCAATTCATTCTTAATACTTTCAACTTTCTAATTAAATGATTTGGCGAATATTAGTTTATACACATTTAAAATAAAGAAACCTGTTTCATTCACAGGCACGAATAACTGATGAAAGTTGCAGTAGAACCACTGGTCTTGGTCCTACTGTGCTGTCTGGAGACCACAGAAGTACATACTTCTCCCTCCAGCCAACTTAGTGTCTGATATTTGATGAGTTAACATGTCATTTTTGTCTTTAAATTACTACCATTAAATGTATTTTCAAACATTATTTCTATCTATTACTGTTATTTTGGTAATTATAATAATAAAAATGCTGTTTGTAAAGACATAAGCATATTTTACATAAATGAATTTAGAAGTATATATAAATAAAATTATATAATGAATGATAACCTGATTTCAAGTTCTTCATATAAATATTGAGGAGTAAATAAAACAATGACAAAATCCTAATAATTGTTTAATCTAAGTGATGAACTTATGATGTTTTATTGAACTGTTTTATTTTAATGTTAGAAAAACATTTTCTATTTATTTAAAGACAAATTGCATTGGAAAGAATGATACATTCCAAATATTATCATGTCATTAAAGATAAATTTTATTATATTTATTTATTTTTTGGGGGGTGATGGAGTCTCACTCTTGTTGCTCAGGCTGGAGTGCAATGGCACCATTTTGGTTCACTGTAACCTCTGCCTCCCAGGTTCAAGCGATTCTCCTGCTTCAGCCTCCCAAGTAGCTGGGATTACAGACAAGTGCCTCCATGACCGGCTAATTTTGTATTTTTTTAGTAGAGACATGATTTCTCCATGTTGGTCAGGCTGATCTTGAACTCCCAACCTCAGATGATCTGCCCACCTCAGCCTCCCAAAGTGCTGGGATTACAGGTGTGAGCCACCATGCCTAGCCAACAGATAAAATTTCTAAAACTGGACAAATATTATCAAAATATCATAATTTGGGTGCTACAAAATGTTGACATTTTTCTTACTATATGACCCAGAAAATTATACACAATATTTGAGATGTGACCTGACCAGTCAAGTGGGCCTGACTAGAGTCATGTTACTGTTAGTTCCCTGTTCATTATCTGTATTCTTGTAAAAGAAGCCTAAAAATAGCAGTTTGTGACACATTCATCATGCTAATAGTTCATGTTAAACGTAAGACACTTGTTTTATCTAAAAAGATAACTAGATAGGTAGGTAGATAGATAGATAGATAGATAGGTAGATAGGTAGATGGATAGAAATAGAAATACCAACATACAGTTTGTTGCTAAACTCCTTAGTTTTCTTTTCCACAGAGAACAATTAATTAAATAATAATGATTTCTTTGTGCAAATTGTTTCTCTCTAAATCCCACATTTTTTCTTTTTGCTACAGCCTACTTCTGCGGCCTGTAAAGATCACATTGGATATTAATGCTTTTATCAAAATAATTTACTGATGCCCTGGGCTTCTTTTGATCTGAAAATCTGGTTTATATTACTTCTGTTGTTACATTGCAGTTTTGTATATGAAAGTAAAAAGTTAGCTAAATTCTATGTAAATTTAATTCATTTGTGTTACTGATAGGCTTAATCTTAAAAATAAAATTAAAACAATAAAACTGTAAACATCTGGTCAAAGCAAAAAAAAAGTTGTCTAAGTTGCAATGGCTTATTAAACATTATTCCTTCAAAATGTAGTTAACTATTTTAGATACAAACAATTATAAATAAGGACACATAAAGCACCCAGACCCTCACTACATGTGTGATGTAATATAATGTTGTTAATATGTTGTAAATCCATTCAATTTGTTTGTGTTTTCTACACTCCGCACCACATTTGGTTACTATACTTCTCTTGAATTTATTTGTAGTTTTAATATCCATTTGTGTACATATATGTATATGCACATATTTTTATACATACATCTACATATGTATATGAGTACCTTTTCATTTTTTAGTGTTCATGTTTATTTATAATCTATATGTTCTCCTCCAGCTTGTTTTTTTTTTTTTTTATTTTTTATTTATTTATTTTTTTTTATTGCATTTTAGGTTTTGGGGTACATGTGAAAAACATGCAAGGTTGTTGCATAGGTGCATACGTGGCAGTGTGATTTGCTGCCTTCCTCCCCTTCACCCATATCTGGCATTTCTCCCCATGCTATCCCTCCCCAATTCCCCACCCCCCCCGCTGTCCCCCCCACTCCCCCACAACAGACCCCCATGTATAGTGCTCCCCTCCCTGTGTCCATATGTCCTCCTTGTTCAACACCCGCCTATGAGTGAGAACATGTGGTGTTTGATTTTGTGTTCTTGTGTCAGTTTGCTGAGAATGATGGTTTCCAGGTTCATCCATGTCCCTACAAAGGACGCGAACTCCTCGTTTTTAATGGCTGCATAATATTCCATGGTGTATATGTGCCACATTTTTCCTGTCCATTCTATCATCGATGGGCATTTGGGTTGCTTCCAGGTCTTTGCTATTGTAAACTGTGCTGCTATGAACATTCGTGTGCATGTGTCCTTATAGTAGAATGATTTATAATCCTTTGGATATATGCCCAGTAATGGGATTGCTGGGTCAAATGGAATTTCTATTTCTAGGTCCTTGAGGAATCGCCACACTGTTTTCCACAATGGTTGAACTAATTTACACTCCCACCAACAGTGTAAAAGTGTTCCTATTTCTCCACATCCTCTCCAGCATCTGTTTTCTCCAGATTTTTTAATGATTGCCATTCTAACTGGTGTGAGATGGTATCTCAATGTAGTTTTGATTTGCATTTCTCTAATGGCCAGTGATGATGAGCATTTTTTCATATGCTTGTTGGCCTCATGTATGTCTTCTTTTGTAAAGTATCTGTTCATATCCTTCGCCCACTTTTGAATGGGCTTGTTTGTTTTTTTCTTGTAAATCTTTTTTAGCTCGTTGTAAATTCTGGATATCAGCCCTTTGTCAGATGGGTAGGCTGCAAAAATTTTTTCCCATTCTGTTGGTTGCCGATTCACTCTATTGACTGTTTCTTTTGCTGTGCAGAAGCTGTGGAGTTTGATTAGGTCCCATTTGTCTATTTTGGCTTTTGTTGCCAATGCTTTTGGTGTTTAGGTCATGAAGTCCTTGCCTACGCCTATGTCCTGAATGGTTTTGCCTAGGTTTCCTTCTAGTGATTTTATGGTGTTAGGTCTTATGTTTAAGTCTTTGATCCATCTGGAGTCAATTTTAGTGTAAGGTGTCAGGAAGGGGTCCAGTTTCTGCTTTCTGCATATGGCTAGCCAGTTTTCCCAACACCACTTATTGAACAGGGAATCCTTTCCCCATTGCTTGTTTTTATCAGGTTTGTCAAAGATCGGGTGGTTGTAGATATGTTGTGTTGCCTCCGACGCCTCTGTTCTGTTCCATTGGTCTATATCTCTGTTTTGGTACCAGTACCATGCTGTTTTGATTACTGTAGCCTTGTAGTAGAGTTTGATGTCTGGTAGTGTGATGCCTCCTGCTTTGTTCTTTTTGCTTAGAATTGACTTGGCTATGCGGGCTTTCTTTTGGTTCCATCCTCCAGCTTGTTTTTAAAAATAGTTTTATTCAAATATTTCCTACATGTATCATTAAATATGATGACAATGGCCCCTTCTTGTCAAGAAGATTGACTACTATTCATACTGAACATTTGTCCTACAGGCAACACAAACCAATGCCCCACCGTGTTTCTTTAAGAAGATTGAGCAATGGCTTAGTAGAAAGTTGATAACTGTGTTTTTTCTACCCTGGAAATAACATTTCATCCTATTTGTGTTTAGCATGTGTTCTGGTTATAAATTAGACTTTCCTGCTCACAGTGTTTCACCCAGTATCACAGTCTGAGGCTTTTAGAAATCTCATTTACAGAGGTGAATTCCTGATAACATGCTTAAGTCATGGTGGTCTACTTTATGACAAATGCAATGTTGCAGTGGGTCCTCCGTCCTGGATTGAACTGGTTTAAGTACATGCTGTAGCATCCAACACTTTGTTTCCTGAAAGAACATTGGGTTAGTCTCTTGAAAACGAAGCAGAAGCACCAGCTTAGAGATTGTATCCAGTGAGACTGGAGCACTCTCCTTCATGACCTAGTATATCCCTTAAATGAATAGATATAGTCTAGTTCTATGATCTCAGATAGATAGAATAGATGGGCCTGGGAATAAGAGACTGAAGTACGAGTGACTCTGATTACGGAAAGTGAATCAGTCCAAGCAACCTACTTAAGAAATTTCCACCATTTTAGTCCATATGAATGTAAAATTTCTGCTTTTCAGAGGTTGGAGTTAGAATAAGAACTGAAAGGAAGACCAGAAAGAGGAGTCCTATTCCAGACAGAGAGAAGAGCAAGTATAAAGTCGTGATGTATCCAGAGCAATGTAAGCAGGACAGAAAATAACAATGTTCGTTGCATTGTTCTCACAGGTGCACACACACAACGCAAAAGACAAAATTTTGACTTTCTTTCTGGCTGCTATAAAATTAATCATTTTTTTTCTTGTTTCCTTCTAATCTCCTGTGGTTGTGTTCTCTGAATCAACTCTTTGTCTTTACAAATTTTACCAACCTTAAGTTTTCTAAGATTCACTGTAGTCATATTATTTCCAATAAAACCAGTAACTGTATGCCATATCTAAACTCGTTAAATTGAACAGAATTATATACTGTGAATCATCCACTTCTTGAAATTCTTCTTTAGTTTCAATGATAGAATGCTTTGCTTATTCTCATTCTATACAGTGAAAGGATCAGTGTGTTTAAGAAGAAATAGCACTGGGCAGATTTATCACTCTACAGCTGACCAACCTCATTGCTGTGAGTTTTGGTTCTATCGTGCATATTAACCATTCACTGAGTGGTTTATCTTAACCATCTGCTGATCTAAGTATGCACATTATCTTGTCTGATGTAACCTTTAACTTTCCTACTGAAAGTTACTACCCTTCGCCACTAAAACATTTCTCCTTTCGTAATTGGTTTTTGATATTTATTGAGTGAAATTCATGATTATTAGCTGTAGTATTCCCTGCTGTCATTTCAGCCTGAGGTCTACCGACAAAAATAACATTTATAAATCAAGAATTTCTTCTGTTTTTTCTCTTATATATGTAATTTTACCCTATCATTTAATTTATTAAACCCAGTCATCTCTTCTGGCCTTCATAATCTAGTATAGTATGATTTTATTATATTTAAGCAATGCTATTTTCTTGTATTCCTCAGACACCTAAAAAAAGCTTCAGTTAGATACATTTTCACCAAGAGTAGTCCAGGATTTTATTCATTCTTTTCAGAGTTTCTGTTTTTGATTGACATCTAATGTTTTTCTAATCCACAAAGCCCTCTCAACTTAGTAAAACTCACTCATTTTTCTTCTCTGAAGTATGTAATATTTAAAAATCATGTTATTTTATTTTTATATGACTTGTTTTCTTACCATCTAATCTCTTTCTCAGTCAATATGTATATGTATACATGTGTTTCTGCATCTATGTATGTATGTCTATGTGTACATGTGTGTATGCATGTGTATATTTTCTTCTTTTGCATCTGTCACAAACCATAGAAATGCTGAATACACACACTTAGTCAAAGCGAATGTTTTCAATTAATTGTTCATCACTCTAGACCTCCCTTAGTTGAAAGTCAGAGGTAGAAATAATTAGTTTTATGTATTCATTTTTCAGGCTCACATTATAAAATATTTATGATGGGAGTATTTGTACTAATGATCACATGCTATAGAGTCACAAAGCCTGGTTTCGAACCCTTGTTTGTGGCTTATTAACTGTGTGACCTTAAACAAGTTATACTCTCTAAGTCTTCATTATCTTACCCTTATTATACAACTCATAGACCTATACGGGGGAATAATAATGATAATGGTTATCATCATTACCATCACCAGTGCTAGAAATAATGACTGCACTGTGTGCCAGAAACAATACTAAGAATATTCCAAGATAAGGAACACATAAATGAATTTTAATAAACTCAGTAGTCTGTAGAAGCCTAAAATTGGGAATAATATAATGAGAAATTTATAAATCTATGCTTTTAGTTCCCAACTGGTACTCCATCAGAATTCTTAGAAAATTAGTAGATTGAAAAGTTTGTATAATATTCAGAATCCATTCCTTATCAAGAACTAGAGCAGTGGATCAGAAATAATATATTGGACAGTGAAACTGGGTACTCATAATACATAAGTCCATAATCTAATAACAAATATTATAGAATGACACAATAAAGATCTTATTATACTTAGAAAACTAGATAGAGGATTTTTTTTTTTTCAGTAAGAATTTATAAAGTACATTTATTTCCCAGGCTTCAAAATAATTCCTGAAAAAGACTGTACAAATTTATTTGAGTATATAAATATTATACTTATAAAAAGTTGACTATATTACTTTAATAATAAAGTAAGTTAATAAGAAATCATAAAACAGAGTGCTCACAATAAATGGTTAAATACAGAACATGCAGTACCAATTCACTTTGAATCACTATTCAGATGCTGAGTATCTTCCTAAACTCGATATGCCTTTAGTACCCCACTTAGAGTATATTTATTGCTTCATCACTTGTCATCCCTCAGGATGATATGGAATATGAGGAAAAAACAAAACAAAACAAAACAAAACTTTCCAGTGATGCCTAAAGGTTTTTGATGGAAAAACATTTGAAAAATAATTTTACAGTGAGCAGCAAGTTACTATAAATTAGTCTGTGGTCACAGGTAATTTTGAAAATGTATAAATATCCTTCCAGATATTTTCAGTAGGAGTATATTGGCCAGACTTCCTTATTATGTGTGTTGGTCAGAAATTCTTGATTTACAATATTTAAAATCGCCAACAACAATGTACAAATTCATGGCAACTACAAGAATAAAAATGCTATTGATTTAAGAATTTACCTACTGTATTTTATATAGTCTCAAAAATATATATATATGCAAGTCCTTTACAGGGAAAACTACAAATTGCTATTGAAGAAAAGCTATATGTAAAGTATGTGCATATTGCAATAATGCCAATACTATTCAAATTGTTTATTCATTCAATTAAGTACAGGTCAAAATCTCAGCATATTTTGGCAAATGGAAGTGATTACATTATCGAAGGGTGAAGAGTCAAGGTTAATCAAGAAAAATTTAGAAGAAAATGAATTTGAAGTCATCACATCATTATTTATTTGTTGTAATTATAAAACTAGAGTAACTTAGTCAATGTTGCATCAGCCACAACGTTGAAAACTCAAAAATAAACCCCTCACCATTGTATGTAAGATTTAAAAATAGAGACATACATCATTCATTATTTATAACCATCTAAGTAGATAAACATCAATATCAATATAAATTTAGGTATGTTAAAGAAGGTATAAAATATCTTGTCAACAACAAAAACAGTGAATCAGAATTAAAATATTGAACAGCGAAGCCAAGCACTCTTGTTATATAAGTCCAATAGTCTAGTGTTGGTCTTTATAGAATGTTAAAATAAAGTCTTATTGTTCAAAGAAATTTGCACTTCAATATTTTTAATGGTACTGCTTACAATAACTCAAATATCAATCAATGGCCAAGTAAATAAACAAAATATGATATAGATACATGTTTATTTGTTCATACAATTAAGTATTATTAAGCAATACAAAATGAAACACAGATACATGATACAACATGAATGAGTTTTGAGAACACGCTAAAGTGAAAGAAGTATCACAAAAGACTAATATACCACATAATTTCTTTCATATTAAAGATTAGAATAGGGAAATTCATAGAGACAAAAAATAAATTAGTGGTTGATTGTGAATGGTATTGAATGAGGATGAAAATATAGGATTGATTAGTAAAGAATACTTGGTGGTTTAATTTAGGCAACGTAACTGCTTAAACTGACAAGACAGTCATGTTTGTGAACATGCCAAAAGCCAATGAATTGTAGAATTTAAATAAGCAAATTTTATGGTATTTGAAATATATTTCAATAAAGCTACTTTAAATTGGCAGATGTTACTTACATAGAAAAACTACATACATTTTGTTACTAAAACTAGAATATTCTTACCATACATGCATATTTAATAAAATTAGGTCAAATTTATATTATTCCTCAAAATACGGGGTTTGAGAAAAGAAAAATATCATTAGAATTCATAGTAGAACAAAGAATTACTTCCACTGTGGCCTTTGACTAATTGGCAGATTTTAACAAGTAGATTGGGACATAGTATATTTTTATTTTTTTATTCTACAATGGTAAAATGAAAGGTAGAGATCATTTCTATGTTGGGAAAAGATTGATAAGTATAAATTACAACCAAAGCATTGTATTTTTAAATGGAAGAAATGAGTAATAAAAGGAAAGATTGAGACATTAACATTAGCAAATCAAATCTTAAAAATAAAATTTGATATTTTATACCCCAAATTTCAGGCAATTAGAAACTCTTTCTGATTTTTTGTTAGTGAAAATTAACAAGTACTTTTGGTTCAGGAGATTATTAGAGATCAACCTAGATAACACATTATTTTTGCATTAAAGTTCATAATCATGATAGCAATCACAATAACAATAGTAATTTAAAGCAATCACATTAACAATAATAATTTAAATATTGATATTTTACAAGTGAAAACAAAGAAATTTAAGTACTATTTTTTCAAGATATACTAGTGGGCAGATCAGGATTTTGTTTAGCCTACAAAAAAGAAGATTTTGCATTAGAATTTTTATTTATTTATTTATTTTGTTTGTTTGTTTTTCGAGATGGAGTTTCACTCTTGTTGCCCAGGATGGAGTGCAATGGCATGATCCCCACTCACTGCAACCTGCGCCTCCTGGGGTCAAGAGATTCTCCTGCCTCAGCCTCCTGAGTAGCTGGAATGACAGGCACTCACCTCCATGCCTTGCTATTTTTTGGGTTTTTAGGAGAGACAGGATTTCGCCATGTTGGCCAGGCTGGTCTCTAACTCCTGACCTCAGGTGATCTACCTGCCTTGGCCTCCCAAAGTGCTGGGATTACAGATGTGAGTCACGGTGCCTGTCCAGCATTAAAATTTAGAATTTGGTTCAATCCAATTGAATTGTGTGTCCTTGCTCATAAGTAAGGTAGGAATTGTATATGCAGATGTGATGCTTAAAACCTTGGATTAACTAAAATACCTATAAGTTGCCTGGAAAATAATGAAAAGAGCAACACCTTGTCTATTTCTTAGACTTGCTGCACAGAAGAGTCTGTATAGGTGACAGAAAGAGGATTTTAAAAATATGTATAAAATGAATCTGAAGAGTGTGATAATATATAAAGAAACATAATCAAGGGGCATAAAAATTAAAAGTAGTCAAAAATTGAGAAGCTATTTTAGCCTTGATGTCCTTACCCTTTGAGTAAGATATCTTTTATTATACTTATCTAATCTATTTACCTGCTTCTCTATTTACTTATATACGTATATATATATATATACACATTCATATACCTTTTCACTTGTATCTTGTAAGTTCATATGGTCTTTCTGAATTAAAAAGCCAAAACAAAGCAGTAGAACATAATAATTGACTTTATGTTGTTTTTCTCTGAATTGCCATATACATACATGACAAAGTATTGACTTATTTGTACCACAAATATGAGCAGAAATGTAATGAATAATTAACATACTGAACAATAAATAGAAAAACTAATGGAATATACCTAATTATTTACAAACTTTAAAATAACTAAAGTCTTTCATTTGTTCCACAACATTATTATACTTATTTTTAATTTTCACAATTATACAGTTTGTTGTCTTTTATTTTTAATTTGCATTTTTCTGATGATTAATAATAGTAATTATATTTCCAAGTGCTTTTTGACCATTTATGTGTATGTGAAGTATATGTGTGAAGTGTGTAAATATTTTATGTGTAGAAGAACTGTGCAAATATTTTATTTCTATTTAAAATCTTGTTATTTTTCTTATGATTGACATGCAATAGTACAGGGAGGATAGATTGCAGAAGGATATGAAGATGTTTTTAAGAAGATGGAAATGTTCTGTAATTACAATTGAACACTTCATAAACATTTAGTATATCCTATATAAATTATATATTAACAAATTTGTTAAAATACAAAAATTAGGTAAAACTTTAATCATTAAAACTACAGTATTTAGGGCAATTGATACAGAAATAGAATATCTTTATAATAGTGATTAACATCTCATTTAACCGGAACATGAGTTATTTTAATACACAGTAAATGGAAAAAGAAAATAAAGCATCTATATTGTTAAGCAACTTTCTGAGTCTGACTTATAATTAATGCAATTGAGTATTATATCGGATTATTCAACTAAATAACCTAGTGCACTTTTTCGTTCCTCCCTTTAGTTTTGTCTATGGCATATACAGGCAGTATCTCTGACTATTTGAACCTCCTTATTAAATGAGAACAGTACTGAGAACTGGTATTCTAATATCAATTTTATGAATCAGACTCATAATCAGGAATTTATATATGAAAAGAGGATAGAGCAGTAAGTACCATATCAAGATATTCTAGTACTGCGACTTATGAATGTATTTTTTGATATAGGGCAGTTCTGCTCATAAATTTTTTCTCTATTTCTTATTATTATCTTTATGACTTTAGATTGTTTACATTTTCTCAGTTTCAGGTGTTTTTATCTGTTAAATGGGATTAAACATTTATATTTAATGTAACAGTTGTGAAGGTTGACATCAATTCAATGCTTTAAAATTTTTACATGTCTTTGAATCTAGGAAACATGCATATGTTAAGATATAAACTTTCTGAAATGCTTTACTTGATAGTCAACAAGTAATGTTAAAGGACAGAGGTCAGATTTTTATAAAACTCTAATGGATATTAAAATATGTGTGAGGCATATATGAAAGTGAATTCTAAACATTTACATGTACACATGTGCAAACCTCCTGTAATTTATAATGTGGAAGAATCAGGTGACTGTTTCAAGAAGCTTCCAAAACCAATTTAAATATTTATCTAAAATGAATCTAAATGCCATTTGACATTAGCCTAACACTAATTCAGATTCTACTGTCTTATAGGTAAAAATGAAGACACTATAAACTGGGTTTATCAGTAATATAATACTCAACTATAACTTTTGGTTTTCTATGCTATAGTAATAAAGATGTGTTGAATTTAGAATTTTCTAGAACAGAGAGAAAGATTGAGGAGGTGATACTTTAATATATTAGAAATCATGTTTTTGCTATAGAAATAATTCTTAAGTTCTTTGTAGTGAGAATGTATGTAGTTCCTGTCATTTATCTACTCCTTTATTATTAACATATATTTTTATTACAGCAAAATAAAATAATTCTGTCTTTATGAGATAAACCAATTAGAAAATTAGACTATTTTCATTTTTAAGGCTATTTCTGTAGGCCTTTGTTTTGCAAACAGTGACTAAGTAACTAATTGGGTACACATTATTTCCATTATTTAGAGTAGCTACAATTTTGCTTAGAAAATGAAATAGATTTTGTTTCAAAAGAAGACATTTATACAGCCTTAGCCATGAAAAAATGCTCATCATCACGGGTCATTAGAGAAATGCAAATCAAATCCATATTGAGATACAATCTCATGATATTTAGAATGGCCATCATTAAAAAATCTGGAGACAACAGATGCTGGAGAGAATGTAGAGAAATAGGAACACTTTTACACTGTTGGGAGTGTAAATTAGTTCAACCATTGTGGAAGACAGTGCGGCAAGTCCTCAAGGATCTAGAAATATAAATACCATTTGACCCAACAATCCTATTACTAGGTGTATACTCAGAGGATTATAAATCCTTCTATTATAAGGACACATACACACATATGTTCACTGTGGCACTGTTCACAATAGCAAAGACCTGGAACCAACCCAAATACCTGTCAATGATAGACTGGATAAAGAAAATGTGGCACATATACACCATGGAATACTATGCAGCCATAAAAAAGAATGAGTTCATGTCCTTTGCAGAGACATGGATGAATCTGGAAACCATCATTCTCAAAAAACTGACACAAGAACAGAAAAGCAAACACCACATGTTCTCATTCATAGATGGGTGCCGAACAATGAGAACTTATGGACACAGGGAGGGGAACATCACACACTGGGGTCTATTGGGAGATGGAGGGCTAGGGGAGAGATAGCGAGGGATGCAAAGATTGGGGAGGGATAACATTGGGAGAAATACAACATTGGGAGAAATACCTAATGTAGGTGATCGGGGGATGGAGGCAGCAAACCACCATGGCATGTTGTGTACCTATGTAACAATCCTGCAAGATCTGCACATGTACCCAAGAACTTAAAGTATAACAATAAATAAATAAATATATATAAAGAAAATGAAATAAATTTTGTATCTCTTATAGCATATTCACCTGGTTCTTCAGTTTCAATTTTTTGTATTTGTGCTCCAAGGATGAATGTTCTGTTTCATAGCAACCACACATCAGCTACCAGCCCAAAATATATATGCCATATATATGTATGTGTGTATAAAATTTAGTAACATTACTCATGTTGTATGATAACTCATTATTTTGTATAATTTCTTTCACTAAATTTGATCTTTTTGTTGCCTGATTTAGCAGTTTTGTTTTTTAAATCTCATATGCACGTTCATTGCTTAAATTGTATTTATTCCATATATTTTTCTCCTTTTCTATTTTATAAAGAAGTGCTCAGATACACATATTTTCAAAAAATTGTTCATAGCAATTTTATAGAAAAGTTAAAAATTTGGATTTTTTTGCACTAATTCATCAGATATATGTTTCCTTTTATGATTCCCAACTAAGCCAAACTCCAAGGAGTTTTATCATCTGGAAATTTAAGACTAAGGGACCTTTAGAGATGACTATCAAAATAGCAAACTTTTAAAGAATATTATTATTAATGCAAAAATATATTTGAATGTTTACTAATTTCCAGGACGTTTAAGCACTTTATGTGTATATCTTAATAAATTCCAATACAAGTTTACAACTCTGTCACAAACTAAGCTTAACAAATTAAATTTAAAGTAAGAAAGAGAGACAGAGAGTAAGAAGTGGCAAGAGATTTATTTAAATTGCCCAGTGTTACAAGCTACTAAGATGGCAGAACAAGAACTCAAAATCATGCATTTTGATACCAGAGCTTGAGCTCCCATTATTGAATTTACTTACTGCTCAAGATAAATGAAAAGGAATGATATAATAATAATTAATAATAATTAGTAATAATAATTATTATTAATACTAATGGAGCTTAGAATTTTTTGCCCTTAATCTGACATTGGATCTATCTTTAAAGTGAGAAAACTAACTAAAATGTCTTAAGTTTCATAATGGAAAGTTAAGTCACATATCCAAAAGACACGTTACTGGGAGAGAAGATACTATTTTCCCTTGTTATGTGAAACATCACTTGATAATCTGTAAGTAACCATTTTTAAGAAGCTCAGAAATACATATAAATTTGTAAAATGAGAATAAATTCTTAAAATTATTACTGCTGTGCCATATCTGAAGTCAAAAAATACATCTTGTCAGTATTTCATACAACCTCAAAATGTACGTATTGTCTTTATCATTTTAATCAACACTTGCAATGCTATTTTTCTGCCTTTAGAAATAGAATAATCATATGCACTTATTAATAAAGAAATTTTAAAGTTGAGTCTTTTGGTGCCACCTTCTGGCATAAATTATTGCTTAAAGTATTTTAAAGTATTAAAGTTTCTAATGGTTAAATAAGTTAAATTAGATGATTTTATGTCTAAGAAAAGAAATTTCTACTTTAAGGTAATTTACTTGCACTGAAGTCAATATAAAGAAGGAAGATTTGAAACTGACTTGAATCATACAAAGACAGTATTCAAACACTGGTATATTTCAGCATGCAATAGCTGTAAATAGAAAAAGGAAAAAAGGAAACCAATAGGAAATGATAGTGACATTAAACAAGCTTTATTAATTTATTAATTTTGTTAACTGGATATTGGCAGGAACATTAACTGTTATTTTTTTTCTGAGCAACTAAATACAGGACTCAATACTTTTAATTGTTAGAGTTGAACCCATTGCATTGTATCCAAACTTTAGTTTTTACACACTATTTCATAATCAGATTATTTTGTTTCATTAATATTTTTTTATTGCAAAGTTTAATATGGTGCTATTGTATTTACCACACATTGTACTGAGAAAAATAGAAAAACAGTTTCTACAAGTAAGAGTGGGGTAAGAAAATTGTATATAATCATGATGACCTATTTTTTCAGAAATCCATTAAATATTGAAATATTTATTAATCTGTTCATCAAGCTCTAATTTCTCTGAGATGATATTTCACAATTATTTACAGTCTCTCTTTTCTTCCTTTAGAAGGAAGAAAGTGTATAGATACACACACACACACACACACACACACATATATATATTAAAACTCTCAACTATATATATGTTTCTGACCTAATAATAATCATGTTTTGCCAGAGTTGCCAGGGGTAATTTGAAAGTTGCTTAAATGTTAATGTGTTTGATACTAATTGAACAGGACTTGAATGTAGACTATGTTCTATTCCACTTGAAAGCAGGCAAAACAAAAAAAACAAGAGAGAATACAAAATTTGGTAAATTATTTTGAAATTCAGTTTTCATGAATTCAATGTACTCTTAAAATGAATTTTGACATACCACCTAAAAATGCATTCTGACATACTGCAATAGCATAGTTTTTAAAATATTAAGCTATTTAAATACTGAAACAACTTATGATTGGACTTTACCCTGACTTGACTTCTCTTAGTTACTTATATATAAAATACTATCCATATATTTTGAATAGTTTATGTAATAATATACTACAAACATAAATGAATGCATATTTAAAAAAAAAAAAAAAGCATTCACCAAAAGGAGATTTCTGGAATTAACTTGTGTGGCCTTGAGAAATCCTTTAACTACTTTGAGGTTTGTTTCTTCATCTATGAAATAAGGGGATTGGAGTCAATAACCCTTTCAATCCTATCAGCGCTAATATACTTTGAGCATATGCTTCTGCTAGCTAGGAGAATATGAACATAATGGGACACTGTATTGTATTAATTTCTTTGTTCTAGTGGCCGGTGGAGAATCTCAGGAAAAATTCACAAGTAGAATGGACAAGCTTTTTTGGGTTGTGTGGGCCTCATTTGTTTTAAGGTTATACTAATGGATTTTATGTTTCAGAATCTCAAAGATGTTAATGGCACCCCTGAAGATTATCCTCAACCAAGCTTGTAGATAGTAAAAGCCATTGGCTCATTGACAAGAATTCATCAAAGGTATAGAAGAGAAGATGTTTCGAGAAGTACTGATGCTTTGAGTTGAATGAAAAAGTTCCCCAACATGAAGACAGATGAGATTTGAGAGAGGGGATGGGTTTCTTGATTGGCAGAGGCCTGTTCAGTTGCAGCACCTGTGGTAGGTTGGTAAAATGTGTGTGTGTGTGCACTTGCACACAGGCTTGCATGCATGTTGAAAAAGGAGGAAGATATTGAAATGCTCACTAATGAGAATCTAGAGAAAATAAAACTACTCTTGCTGAATGCCGATACATAAGAGTAGAATTGTTCATCTTTAATTGCTTATGCAGATCATGGTCAGTTGGGAATACCAAAAATAGCAATCATAATAGCTATAGAAAAAAATCAGAGGCCATATCTTTAGTCTATGTATCTGAAGAGAAAATATTTTAATGAAGCCTTATTTTTGAATTCCTTTACACTAGTTATTGGGGGCTCAGAATAAGATTTAAATTTAAGAAATCCCACACTTGTCCATGGAATGTTTAGGCAAACGGGGCTTTCGACAGTGCTTCACATTCAACAGTGTTTTGTAGAACAATGACAATTTTTTATTCCTCTGTTGGTAAGCTGTTTTAATTATATCTGACTTCTTTCAAGATACGCTCTTTTCTTGTTTTCTGCAGTTAGAATACGATACACCTAGGTGTAGAGGGTTTGGCATTAATTCTGCTTGTTGTTCTCTGAGCTTCCTGGATCTGTAGTTTGTTGTCTATAATTAATTGTTGATAATTCTCATTATTATTCCAATAGACTTTTTGCTTCTTTTCTGCTTCTGGTATTCTAATTAGGCACATGATACACATACATAATTGTTCTATCTTCAATATCGCACTCTATCTTTTCATTCTTTTTTCTTTTCATTTCAATTTAGGAAGTTTTTACTGACATGTCTTTTCTTGGCCATACTCTGTCAACTGGCAAGTTCATCAAAGGCATTCTTAAGTCCTACTTCAGTGTTTGTAATTTCCAGAATTTGCTTTTGATTCTGTCTTAGAGATGCCATCTTTCTGCTTTATTATCTATCTATTCTGGCTTATTTGCCTTTTCCATTTAAGCTTTTGATGGGAGTCACTTATTTTACCTATCTTGTCTTAATTTGTAACGTCTGTGTCATATATGAAGTTAGTTATGGTTATTTCTTTATCAATCAGAGGGTATTTTCTTGCCTTTTGGCATTTAATAAAATGTTTTTTTTTTTTTTTTTTTTGAAAACTAGACATGTCAAATGGGCAAATGGAATCAGGGTAAATAGATCTTTGTTATGAAGATTCATGTTAATCTGGTTAGGATTTATTCTGTGTTTAATGTTTATTTTGGTTAAAGGTATTAGAGGCTTCAACATCCTTCAGAATCCTTATTTATGACTTCACTCTTGATTTTGAGCTTCCTTATAGACTCTTATGAGAGGTGGAATGTGTCCTGCAGCTATTTCAACTGTAATCCAATGTTATTATAGAGGCAGCATTCCATAATTTTATGATTAAATCTAAGTCTGTTAGTGACCCACTTTCCCTGGGTTGTAACCTGCACAAGTATTTCTTAGCCTTTTTTATCACCCATAGGTGAGACAGAAAACCTAGAAAGTGCTGGAGTGTATTTCAGATGGGATAAAACTCTAGAATAATTTCAGAAGATACCATGAACTTAAGTAAATATGTGCCTGGAGTTGTAAAATATGATAGTCTTGGATAATCCTGAGGTTTTATATACATGAATTTGTACCTTGTTTGGCATATCTGGATCTGTATTCATACTTATATTTATAACTACCTAAATATCCATATGTATATCCACATAGACACATATAAATAATAAATGCCATTCTTCTTAATTTTTAATTTTACATAAAATTCTCGGAGCTTGGTTTTGGATTCTCTGCTATGGCTGATTAACATTGTCTAAGTTCAGTAGTTTTAGAATTAGACCAGAGATATAATAATTTATGCAGATACATGAACAAGTTAGATTTGAAAAAATAATCAATTTGAAAATAATTGGCATCTTTGCAATATTGACCTCCAATCATGAAAATAATGGAATATATTTCACCTATATAGCTTTTCTTCAGTAGTGATTTGTAGTTTTCTATGTAAAGTACTTGCCTGTTTAATATTTTTGAAACTATTTTAAATGATGTCATGTCTAAAGTAGATTTTGTATACTTTATTAATTCAGCAATAAATTTTACATTTAATTTTATAACAAATTGACATGCCAGTTTTCATGTTACGTACTTTATGGTAAATTTAATGTAAAATGTTCATGTTATTGACTTAGAATATGCTCCTGAACATTGGATACACTAGATAGATAGATAGATAGATAGATAGATAGATAAATAAAATATAATTCTCTGTTGTTTTACTAAAACCCTGAATGTTATGTGTGTGTGTTTCTGTGTGTGTGTGTGTATAATTTATCAGTTCTAGTCTATAAACTATAGAGGAAACAATGCAATATATTTTCCACATCAAATTAGAATAAATTTCAACTATTTAGTTAGAATTTTTAACTTGGGTATATATATTTAATTTTCTAAGTTTCAATTTTGTATCAGATTTAAGAATGACTATACCCTTTGTAGGAACATCTTGAAAGCCAGAGACAATATATATAAGAGGCATAGAAGTTATGTTACTCAGAAAATGGTAATTACATTATACAGAAAATAGGTCTCATTTGTCTTTAATTTCTTGGGTCAGTGCTGTCAAATAAAATGCTCTGTATCCTATATTTCTTCATAGAATTTCTCCAACTTAATTAATGATGATAGTACTGTAATGTTAGTCAACTCACTTGGCTGTAAATTCCATTAGAACAGGGGACATCACCTCTGTGTTGTTCACCTCTGACCCTGAAGAGTTTGATATCTAGTAAGTGCTCAATTAACATTTATTAAATAAATAAATGAACTATTATCAGCGTATACATCAAACTATATATAATCAGGAAAATGTAAAAGTGTAATTCCAAGGAGATTTTGTTTAAAAATATAAAATAATTGTCAATAATTTTATTTGATTTATGAATTAATATTAGAACCACTACAATATTATGACTGGATCAAAGAGCCTCTGAGAGCCAAGATGTTTATGGAGAAATTTACAATGAATTTTTAGCATAAGATTATTAAGTTAGATATAAAAATGTCAATGTTCAACAGGTCATATATTTCTGGGGTCGTTTATTTTACTGGGCTTCAGAAACTTTTGTATTAGCTAAGGCCAAAAATTATAAAATTTCTTTACAAATTAATTTACAATAACTTCTGGGACTTTTAATCAGTAGTTAACAAAGAAAGGACTAACTACTTTCTCCTAAAGGATTCCCGGGAAGCCTTTGCCCCATGGGATATTGTAAAGATGTTCTGTACATATCTTTGCTTCCTTCCTAATTTTCAGATAAATTTTTTCTCATAAGAATATATGATCACATTAATATTGCTTTAATTCTAAACATTTAATTATTAGTATATAACCTTATATCTGTGGTTACATGTTGAGTTTCCGGAGCCTTATAGATCTGGGTACGAGACTGACTGAATCAAGAAAAATGACTAACCTGCTTCTGCCTCAATGTTCTCATAATGGGAAGCTAAGAGTAATGTATTCTGTATCCTAGAAATTCATGAAGGTTGGATGTATATAAAACATTTAATAAATGATAGCTACTATGTGTTCTTCAAATATTTATACTTAAAAATAATATATAATAAAATTGAGATTCCATGAATATTAACTTCTGATAAAGTAATAACACTAAGAAAAAGATAATTATACTTTGTATTTCTATAACATATGCTTTATAGGTTTAAATGTCTTACGCTATTGGTTCCAAACTTCCTATACTATTAGAACTACCACTACTAACATCAGTAGCACCATCACACAAATACTCACACACATGCATGCATACACACATACCTAAATTCCAACTTTCACTTTGAAAGTAAAATATAGGGCCTTCAGGTTAAGCTTTTCTAAAGTATTTCAATCAAAACCTTAGATGTGTTTAATGTGCCTCTTTATTACACGTCAATTGCATTGTGTCTACAGCTTATTAAACATATTGAAAAATCAAGTGTTATTAAGTACTTTTAAAATGCAACATGTGAATTATTTTGTGGATGAAAAAGAGTAAATAGACGAAACTATAGAAATAAACTTTCTTTCTGTTAGCTTACAGAAGAAGTTTGTGTCTTTTTGATTATATTATTAAAATACTTAATATAGCTTTGTTATTTATTTTTTAACTGTCTGTGGCCTAAATAATTCTTAGCATGTCTTTTTTTTCTAGTAGAATGGTGAAACATATTATGAATATAAAATACATTATATTCTAATGTATTTTTCCTCAAACTTTTTCAAATTCAAGTAATGAATTTGGAATAAATAATTCATGGATACTAAGCTGATTTCAATTTATGATGTTTAATAGCTATCTTTGTACTTTCTCTGAAGGAATTAGAATAGAGGTATACTATAAATTAAATGGACCAGAGAAAATGCTTCTATGAAAAAGCAATTGGTATAGAATAGGTTTTCTCAAACTTTTTTGTGACAACAGCTTGAAAAGGATTGTCTGTGATGCTTGTTAACGATGCACATAGTGGCTCTTGATGAGGAAAACATTGTCTCTGGGATGTTAGCAACTCCTCAGGGAAAGCTTAGGCTAACTAAAAAGTTACAAGTAACACTAGGACAAGTAGGCATCTGTTTTAACAAAATAAAATATCTTTTTAATTTAACACAGAAATAGTAAACCTACATTTCCATTTGTTTAGTCTTCAACAGGTACTCATTTTAGCTCTTGCAAAAGTGAGTTATTAATGTGTGAACCCCCAAAATCTGAGACAGGTCTCAGTTAATTTAGAAAATGTCAAATTTGAGGACATATGTCCATGACACAACCTCAGGAGGTCCTGATGACATAACCCAAGGTGCTCAGAGCACAGTTTGGTTTTATGCATTCTAGGGAAGCATGAGACATCAATCAACATGTGCAAGATGAGCATTGGTTTTGTCTAAAAAGGCGGGACAACTCGAAGCAAATGTAGAAAGTCAAAGCAAATGTAGTAAGTCTCAAGGTGGGGGAGGTCTTTGTAATAAGAGACGCATGTCTGCATTCTTTTGAGTTTCTGGTTAGCCTCTCAAAAGGAGGCAATCAGATATGCATTTATCTCAGTGAGCAGAGGGGTGATTTTGAATAGAATGGGAGTCAGGCTGGCCCTAAGCAGTTCCCAGCTTGACTATTCCCCTTAGCTTAGTGATTTGGGAGCCCCAAGATCTATTTTTCTTTCACATTTCTCCTCTTTCTTTTTTAAAAATCTTTTGGAGAAAGCATTAAAAAGAAAATGAGTGTCTGATTTCAGGTTTTGTTTGATCTGTCATGGCTAGGATGGTTTATTCCTAAACAGGTAGGTCCCAAGTTATTAAGAAAGTTCATATTTAGAAGGTTGTGAATCTTGTGTCCTATGAAGAGAAAATAGGGGGAGAAAGGGAGAAAAACAACAACAAACAAAAGAACAATCCTGGAAAATCGATACAGGCCACGTTACTTTGAAGTCCATACATCAGTAGGCAAGCATGACACAACTGAAAATTATGATTATTACTGATAATGTACATTAAGTCATATTAAAATTAAAGGCATTTCCCAGAATTTTGGAACACATATCAATAACGTATTTATACAAATACAGCCCAAAGGAAACCAAACACCATTTCATATTTGACAATGTTTCCTGTATAATTTTTATTTCAAATAAGACAAATATGTCATTTTTGAACTTTAGGGAATCTCTTAATAGTATCTTAATTGATTAATTAAATCAGAAAAAAATTATAATTTAATTTTGGAAAGTTTGTCAAATATCAAAGGTTTAGAATCCTTGACATTACAAAATAGAATTACAGGTCATTGTAAAATAAGGCATTCATTTCACAAAACTGATAACGCAAGGATTTAAAAAAGAGGCAAAAACATTCATTCTTTGACTGAGGAAGAAAATAAAATCAAAGAGAGAATTAAAATAGAATAAGTAATAGTTAACATTAGGACTAGGTCATTAAGAAAATTCATAGTAAGCAAAAATAAGTAACCCCTCCCAGCTTAGCCTAACTAATTGCAGCTGCAAACTCATCTCACAGTCCACTTTCCTGGCTTGTCATAAGACCTGTGTTTAGAGAAAGTAGAGATAAAACAGATCTAGTACAACCCTGTTATAAGTAAAATTTTGATGCCACAAAAGAAATAGCACTTGGAGATAAATCCTCTAAGCAAGGCAATTTTCTTCTATAGAAGGATACAGCTCATGGATGGAGTACTGGTGGCTGCACACTTGGACATAGTGGGGAGGGGTACTTATGCCTGATGGGGTTGTTCCTACTGCTGTGTAGTTGCCCTATTGGCTAGGGTGAGACGTACAAGCTAGACTAATCCTGATTGGCTACTTTAAAGACAGCAGGGGTCCAAGCTGCAGTGGCAGGGTGGGTGTTTTGGTGGGAAGGATGGTTACAGGCAGGTCAGAGCAGGTAGCCAGGGGTGACATAGGTCAAAGAAGGTGACTAAAGCAGGTGACTGGAGCAGGTGACTGGGATGAGTCAGGATGGAGCCAGGGTCTGGGGAAACAGATGTGAACTACTGATTAGAACTGGTGAAGAAGGTTGTTTACTGGAATTACAAGAAAGCTAAACTTTAAAATAGAGAATTAAAGAATAAGAGAGCTGAACATACTGACATACTGATTCTTTGAAGAGAAACTTGGGGTTCACTATAACAACCCCCTTTCTACTTAGATAAGAGCAACATTGCATATCTTTAGGTCTGCAGCCTGCACATACTTCTGCAATTCCTGTTTTTCTTGTCTCCTTGGGTGTCCTCTTAAACTTTCAACCTTCTACCTCAGCTGCAAGGTTATAAAGTCAAACAACCACAAAGCCCAAGATTGTAAAACTTGATTAACTGTCTTTGTCCAAAACCTGTTTCCTGCCTTGTTTTTCCCGCTTCAAGTTGTACAAAAGTAGTAAGTTCTCTTTGTCCAGGGCTGGTGGTCATTAAGGGCAGTGAGGCCACTGTCAGTCAAAGTTCCAACAAAGAGATACTCTTGTGTCTCTTGTTGTCTCTGTTCTTCTCAGCTCTAATTTCTACAACATGAGAGTGATTTAATTTTCCAAACAATAAGCCCTAATAAAAACAGCATGAAGCCAAATAAATTTGTTTTTCAAATTGTATAATCTATAACATTTTAATACTGATTATAAGATGTAACTTTCATAAGCCTTTTATAATATTTAATAAAAAGTCAGCCAATAGTTCAAGAAAAACCTCTTAGTCTGACACAGGGGCCCGTATGCTGGCCTTGCATCAATGTGCCTTTGACATTAATGATTAATTTATAGATAAACTGAAGTTATTTTATCTATTAAAATTTATCTTTAAAATCTTACATGCCCACCTCTTTTGCATTAGTCCCTGGGCCTTGAGGACTTGAAGGGCTTTAATTTATGGCCCTGTGTCTCAGGAATGCATTTCATTTTGATTTGCATATTCTATTGAGCCTGAAGATGAGGCTTTAATTGTTATCACTGTTTAAGATTTAACAGGACTTGGTGTCCTTTTTAGATCCAGGAGTCAAAGCCCTGTAATTTAATGTCACAAGTATTTCAAAAGTATATACAGAAGTTACGGTGGAAGATGAAAGGCATGTCTTACATGGTGGTGGGCAAGAGATAATTGGAGAACTAAGCAAAAGGGATTTACCCTTATAAAACCATCACTATGATGAGAACAGTATTGGGAAACCACCCCATGATTCAATTATCTGCCATTGAGTCCCTCTCATAATATGTGGGAATTGAAACTGTAATTCAAGATGACATTTGGGTGGGAACACAGCCAAACCATATCATACACCATGGACACTATGCAGAAACACACACACACACACACACACACACGAATAAAATCAGGTTCTTTGCAGGAACATGGATGGGGTTGGAGGCCATTGTCCTATGCAAACTAGCACAGAACAGAAAACCAAATACCACATATTCTCACTTATAAGTGGGAGCTAAGCCTCAAGTACATTTGGACACACACACACAAAAGGGAACAGGAGACACCAGAGCCTATTTGAAGGTGGAAGCTGGGAAACAGTTCAGGATTGAAAGCTGCCTATTAAGTGCTAAGCTGCCTATCAGGTGCTATGCTTATTACCTCAGTGATGAAATAATCTGTACACCAAACTCCTGTGACACACAATTTACCAATATAGCAAAGATACACATATACCCTTGGACCTTAAATTTTTTTTTAAATATTGTGGGTCCTTTAAGAATTATGCTAAATCTATTCTTTCTGTTCTCTGTAAATGGATGACAGTACATTGGTTTAAAGTGTGGCTTACCGAATATCTTAAGCCAATTTTTGAGACTTAATATTTTGAAAGACTCCTCTCAAAATGTAACTGTTTATTGACTTTGCATCTAGTAACTCAAGAGCTTGGTGGAAATGTACAAGGAGATTAATGATCTTTTCATACCTGTTAACACATTTATTATGCAGCCCATGGATCAAAAAGTAAGTTCAACTTTCAAGTTAGATTATTAAAGAAACACATTTTGTAAGGATATAGCTGCCACAGGTAATGATTCCTCTAGTGAATCTGAAAAAATTAAATGGAAAACCTTCTGGAGAGAACTCCTCATTCTAGACGCCATTAAGAGCATTTGTGATTCATGGGAAAGATGAATTCTATCATTAACATGAGTTTGGGAGAAGTTAGTTTTAACTCCAGTGAATGACTTTGAGGAACTCACAATTTCAAGTAGCTTCAGATATGGTGGAAACAATAAGAGAAATAAAATTAGAAGTGGATCATGAAGATAGGACTCAATTGTTGTACTCTCATGACAAAACTTTAAAGAATAAGGAGTTGCTTCTTATGGATTAACACAGAAAGTGGTTGCTTGAGATGGAATCTACTCCTGGCAAAGATTCTGTGGACGTTGTAGAAATGACAACAAAGGATTTAGAATATTGTATTAACTTAGTTGAGAAAGCAGCAGCAGGGTTTGAGAGGACTAACTTCAATTTTGAAAGAAATTTTACTTTGGAAAATACTATCACAGCATTGCCTGCTGCACAGAAATACTTCATTAAAGGAAGAGACAATTGATGCAGTACATTCATTGCTGTCTTATTTTGAGAAATTGCCACAGCCACCCCATCCTTCAGCAAACACCACTCTCATTGATCACCATGCATCAACATGGAGGGAAGACCTTCAATCGACAAAAAGGTTACAACCACTTGAAAGCACAGATAGCAATTAGCATTTTTTAGCATAATGTATTTTTAAATTAAGGTATATGTTTTTCAAACATAATGCTAATGTACACTTATTAAACTACATTACAGTCTTTTTTATTTTTTTAAGAGTTAGGGTCCTTCCATGTTGCCTAGACTGGATTGTTCCCAGGCTCAAGTGATCCTCTTGCCCCAGTTTTCAAAGAAGCTGGGAAAACAGGTATCTATGACTATGCTCTGCTGTAGCATGAGTTTCATACACACAAGGAAACCAAAAAATATTGATGTGGCTCACTCTATTGCAATGATTTAGAACTGAGACCACTATATCTTGAGGTATGCCTGTATATTATATCATTTTTTTGAGTTATACAAATAAATCTTACATACATTAAAATTTATAGTATGTTCTAATTGAGGAAATTACTATTCAAAATTTGAAATTTACTTGGCTTTTCACTAGATATTATTCATTATTCTTAGTCTTTCTGTTGAACTGTTACATAGGAATTAAAGGCATATACACATACATATATATTTTTAATATATATAAAAATATATAAATACATCAAGAAATTATAAAACAATGATTGGAATATATCTTTATATATATTCTCTCTCTTTTTATATATATAGAATATATAGAGATATACAATATATATATAGAATCTCTATATATAGGATATAGAGAGAGGTAGAGATATAGAATATATATAGAGAGAATCTCTATATATATGTGTGTGTATATATATATATATGAAGAGAGGGAGACTTCATTCATTATGTTTTATAATTTCTTGGTGTCTTTATTTAATATTGATTTAACAGGTTTGTGAACATGATAGGTCTCCTATGAAACAATGAGACATTGTATAGTCAATATCTCCTTGAAGGCACGTAAGATTGAATATGTCAACTTTATGAGGTAGATAAAATTAAATGGAATGAAATATACAGTGCTTTGTTAAACTGTGTAAAGCATCGGGAATATGAATATATGAGTTTCTACAGATTATAGTGAAGTTTCCCTAGTCAATTGAGTATTATGTTCTTATTTCTAAGCATACATAGAAAATACAATAATGTGGACAATGTCACAAGGAAAACTTAAATGATTATTGTATTTTTTTCTGATTTACAAACTAATATATTTCCAAAAGAATTCAGTAAAATGCAAATTAAAAAAAAAAAACAACTCTTAAGAAATAGGAAAAATTAAATACAAACTTGTTCCATAAAAATGTTACTGTATAATAATTATAGACAATATCAGATATCATGATTTAGCAGTGACTTCTACTTCTTTATTACACATCCTCCATTCATATCTTATTAAGAATATCCACCTTCCCATTGTTTATTTTTAGTTTGATAGTACCAAAAACAAATTTTATTTCCCAGGATCTTGCATGTAGATGTGGCCATACAACAATACAAAAATTGTGCATTCTACATGTGAAAAGCATTCTCAAGGGAGGTTAAATAACATATTTTTCTTTCTTTTCATACTCCTACTGGTTACAATGAGTATACAGAAGGTGGACGTCTCTCAAAAGATTCAGACCATTAGATAAGATGCTGAAGAAGGAAGGGTAGTAGAACAGAAGTAGGTTGAGTTCCTTATAACTTTGTGAAGTTACTCTACAAATTCTAAATTTATCACATCTGTGTTTGTTTTATATGAGTTAGAATTAAATAGTGTGTGTAAGTCATTATTATTTTGTTGCTTCCAGGAAACCTAATCCTAAGAAATCGTCTTGAGTAAATGTAAATTTTAAGAGAAAAATGTGATCATCCAAAGTGTAGACTATCACACTTAATCAAAAATTTCATATACATATGGCATACAGTAGTCCTCCCTTATCCTTTATTGATTCATGTTCCAATATCCTCTGGTGGATGTATGGAACCTCAGACAATACCAAACCCTATATACATTGTTTTTTCCTATAAATACACACCTATGATAAAGTTTAATATATAAATTAGGCAAAGCAAGAGAGTAACAAAAATATTTAATAAAATAGAAAATGTATAACAATATAATGTAATAAAAGTTATGTATGATCTCACTTTCTCAAAATATTTTTCTATATTAAGCTCACTTATTTCTGGAATGTAGTTGACCTCCAATAACTGATACCAGAGAAAGCAAAATTGGGGATAAAAGGGGACAACTTTATACTACTGCATCTTTGGAATTATATGAGGTTTTTCATTTCATTAATTTTTTAATGGAAGAGAGATTGAAGGAGATTTTTTATAAACAAAATGATTTATGAAGTACATTTTGCAACAGAGAGGCAATGATACTACTGTATAGTTATATCTCATTTATTAAAGGTTTTCCTAGATAAGTTAAGAAACAAATGTAGTTTTCAAAATACAGAGAGTCATTTTTGATTAGTAAAATCATCTTATTAAATTTCTATTTTAATTATTGGTACTTAGATTTAGAATAACATTCCATCTTCTCCAAATTTATATTACTTGATAATTTTTTATTCAATAAACCTTTTCTGAACACTCAACCAACTAGACATTGAAGAAACATACTTCAAAACAATAAAAGCCATATATGACAAATCCATAGCCAACATCATACTGAACTGGGAAAATCTGAAAGAACATCCCTTAAGAACTGGAATAAGAAAAGAATACCCACTCTTATCACTTCTATTTAACATAGTACTAAAAGTCTTAGCCAGAGCAATGTGGCAAAAGAAAGAAATAAAAGACGTCTAAAATGGAAATTAATAAGTCAAATTATTTCTGTTTTGTGATAATATAATCTTATACATAGACAATCATAAAGATTCCATTTAAAGTTTCCTAGATTTGATAATAAATTCATAAAGTTTCAGTATATGAAATCAACATACAAAAATAAGAGTATTTCTATACACCAATCATGATGCAGCTGAGAATGAAATCAAGAAAGCAATCCCATTTACAATAGCTACAAAAAATTTTTTGGAAATAACATTGAAGCAAGCAGCAAAAATATCTCTACTAGGAAAACTACAAAACACTGATGAAAAAACTTGTAGATGACACAAACAAATAGAAAAACATCCCATGCCCATGGATTGGAGGAATATTATTTTAATAATCATATTATTCAAAGCAATCAACATATTCAACACAATTTCTATCAATTTCTATAGCATGATACTGCTATAAAAGAGAACCCAGAACTAAAGCCACCAGTCTACAGCTAACTGATCTCTGACAAAGTTGACAATAAATGATGCTAAATTAGACAATCGCATGCAGAAGAATAAAACTGGATACTATCTCTCACTGTATAAAAAAGTCTACTCAAGATGGCTTATAAACTTAAATGTAAGACCTGAACTTTAAAAAAATTCTAGAAAAAGGCCTAGGAAAAAAAACCTTCTGAATATTAACCTAGGCAAAAAATTCATGACTTAGACTTAAAAAGCAAATGCAACAAAAACAAATAGACAAATGGCACTTAATTCAACTTAAAATTTACTTCACAGCAAAATAAATAATAAATAGAGTGAACAGAAAACCTGAAGAATGGGAGAAAATATTTGGAAACTGTGCACCTGACAAAGGATTAATATCTGGCATCTATGACAGTCAAACAACAACAACAAACCAAATAAAATCATTAAAACTTGGCCAAAGGACATACATAAACTTTTTTTTTTTTTTCCCAAAACACATACAAATGACCAGCAAGCATAGGAAAAAAATTCTCAACATCATTAATCATAAGATAAATGCAAATTAAAACCACAATGAGATACCATCTTATACAAGAGTGAAGCCTAATATCTGAAACAGGTCTCAGTTAATTTAAAAAGTTTATTTTGCCAAGGTTGAGGATGCATATCTGTGACACAGCCTCAGGAGGTCCTGAGGACTTGTGCCCAAGGTGGTTAGAACACAGTTTGGTTTTGTACATTTTTAGGGAGACATGAGACAGCAATAAACATATGTAAGTTGAACATTGGTTTGGTCTGGAACCTCAAAGCAGGGAGAAAGCTTCTAGGTCTTAGGCAAATAAGAGAAAAATAGTTACATTCTTTTGAGTTTCTGATTAGCCTCTTCAAAGGAGGCAATCAGATATGCATTTTTCTCAGTGAGTGAGCAGAGGGGAACTGAATAGAATGGGAGGCAGGTTTGCCCTGAGCAGTTCCCAGCTTGACTTTCCCTTTAGCTTAGTGATTTTTGAGGCTCCAGGATATTTTCCTTTCACACAAATCAGAATGGTTGTCATTAAAAAGATCCAAAAATGTTTACTCTTACTTCAAAACCTATGCTGGTAGACTAGTTTTCCCTAAGAATTTGATGTTGTTTCTTTTTAAAAAAACAATTACAGATTCCTTTCTAGCCTCAGATAAAATAGTGCACTTTCTGCACAGAAATGAAAAAGAAGTGCTAAGACTTAAAAATAATTATCTCCTTTTATTTAACCTCCTCCACCTGTTTAAGAACAACAGGGCCTCCTCTGTTTTTCACGGGGCAAATGGCTCCCTACACTCAGCATAGTATCTTGCATTCTGCAACTAGAAAAGTCTAGTTTCTAGTTGCAGTCTAGACTTATCTCATCAGACTAGGCTGCAACTTCCTTCCTTTTTTTTCTTTTACGTTGGAATTCACCCCTTTTCAAGTTATTTACTACAAATTTATTAAATTTCACTCACTATCAAACATACTCTTCTTTAATGTTTGATATTTAATTCTGTTTATTGTTAAACTACTCTTCTAATTTTACTAGTATCTCAGATGAGGAAAGACAAATCTTTATTCTCGTGTCTTCCATCTTTAATTTCTCATGAACTACTGCTAAAAAATTATTTTGCTATAATTTGTATTAGATTCAAGGATTCTCTATCTCCACTAATAAATACTACATCTCAGCAAGCCCCAAACTCCTTGTAAGGGAAGGGATTCAACTTCTGAATCCATGAATGAGGAGAGAGCATTGGGGAAAAGTGATGTACTTGCAATGCTATTGATTGGCTTTGAGACACAAATTCCTCATAAGTCAGTCTTCCATTGTCTTTACCGTAACTTTACATGGTTTTACTAAATTAGAAATACATAATACTTTATTTTATGAAATACATGTGCCTTTAAAGCCTTGGCTGAAATTTTTTACCTTTAAAAAAATGGAATTAAAAATTAATATGTTTATATAATACAGTATTATCTTTATTTACCTAGGGTTTATAGTAAAAATTACATCAAATTTCAAAAAACTAGAGCTCTCAAAACAAACTTGCATTTTTAATACAAAAGTATATTCAACTTTTAGTAAAATTTATTTATATTAATGACAATATTTTTAGTGCAGTAAAACTGTACAAATTTTACATTTAAATTTTATTTTATTGTTTGAGTTTTGTATATTCTTCTGTATGAGATGTTTAATTGAAGGTATTAACAAGATTGCCTTATATAAATTAAATATGTTTATGGATATAAACTATATCACTTTCAACACTCAAAGAAGTAAAACCAACTGCAGTGTAAGAGTAAATTATGCAGTAAACTAATTTTTTGAAGGAAGCTTTGAAAATGTGCCTTGTGCTGTATGAAACCATTAAAATAAGTTACAAAAATGTTTTGAAATATCATTTTTGTGTTACTGAAAATAGTAAGGAGGAACAATGTTCTCAGTACCTCATTTGCATGGATGCCTGTTTTATGGCTTCATTAATAATGTGTTAGTTTAACAATGTAATATTCATTGAGAGAGCTGACTTTGTTCTTGTATGTACAAATTATTTAAATTTGAATTTAAACTAATAACTAAAAAATATCTGTTGCTTAAATGAAATACAGAGAACTAACTTTTTCTTTTCTGGATACTACCATGAAAGCATAAAAAACTGCAATTTTAACCAAGGTAATTATTTTTTAATTATTTACTTAAAGGTGTACATTGTCAGTGGCTCCCAAATATAGAATATAAATGGTTTATAATTAACCTTTTTGTAAAATTAAGCAGAACACTATAAATACTTTGTAGCACTAATGCAAATACTATATCACAACATTCTCTTTATAGCTGATAATTGTTGAATTCTATCTAAGAAAATTGTATTAAAAAGACATGAAGAACAACTTGTTCACAGGTCAGCTTTACCTAAGAAGAAATCCTGTAACATGCAACACAATGACAGTACTCTAGCTATACAGACATTATTATTTACAGTAGAAAAAGTATACACGTGTCTCTTTACACTACAAAAATGTGTGGAATTATTCTAAAGAAATTCCCTTAAAATAATTCTCAAATTAGAACACTTCTTATTTTAACTTGAGAAACATTTGCTTCTTCAAACAAAGCGTCTTCTTAGACTTCACATCTCTATAATCTCTCCTTTAATAAGAGTAATTATTATCGGCTTTAAGGAATATTTCAGTCTTACAATTCCCAAATTAAAAAAAAAAAAAAATAGGCTGTTTGTCTTCAGCTTGGATTTTTCCCATGAATATCAGATTGTAAATCTACATCTATATTTAACACCTTCGCTTGGATGCCCAACAAGCAACCCAAGTTTCAAAATGTCCAAAAGTGAGCTCCAAGTCTTTTCTCATCAAACTTGGTCTACTGAGGTTCTCTCTCCTATCAGTCATTGTCAAGCTCCTCCTTTTGTATAGAATACGGGAACTCTTCTTGACCTTTATCTTTCTCTTAGACTATTTGATCCATCAGAAAATTATTTGGCTTTTGCCACTTCCCATCATTGCCATTGCTATAATTCTAGTTGAAACTAATGTCATCTTTAGACTTTATTTTTATCTTTGTTTTCCCTCTTTCCTCTGTAGTTCATTCAATACAGCTAAACAGAGTTCTTCTGTTGTGTTATAAATCATGTCTACTGCTCAAAACCTTTCAAGTTACAAATTTCACCATATTGCTTGTCTCTGATATGAAATGTCTTACTTCTCTGACTTTATTTCTTTTGTTGCTTTGCTCTAAGTACCTTCTTGCTCTGTTCCTCATTTATACGAAAAACATCTGCTTCAAGCAAATTTTGCATTTGCTTTTCTCTCTTATCTTAGTCCAGGCTGCCATAACCAAATACCAAAGACTGGATAGCTTAAACAACATTTATTTCTCATTGTTGGTGAGACTAGGAAGTCAAAGATTAAGCCTTGCGTAGGTCCGGCTTCTAATTAGGGATCTCTTTGTGGTTTGCAAAAGATGGTCTTCTGCTTTTATCCTGACCTGAAAAAGAGAGCAAACTCTAGTTTCTTTCTCTTTTCATGAGGGAACTAATCCCATCATGAGGGCTCATCACTTCATGTAAACCCAATAACCTCATCACTTCATGTAAACCCAATAACCTTCCAAACATCCTACTTCCAAATACCATACTATTGGGGGTTAAGAGTTCAACATGCGAATTTTGGGGAACACACATACACTGTCCAATACATTCCAAACCCCAGCCCCCAAAACTCATTCCTTGCTCATATGAAAAAATACATTAATTCCATCTCAACAACCCACAAAGTGTTAACTCATTCCCACAACAAGTCTAAAGTCTAAAATCCAAAGTCACATCTAACTATCATCTCAAATAGATTTGTGTGAGACTCAAGGTACAGTTATCCTGAGGCAGAATTTCTTTCCATCTGTGATCTTGTGAAACCAAACAAGTAATATACTTCCAAAATAAAGTGGTGGGACAAGCATAGCATAGACATTCTTATTTCAAAAGGGGAAGTAGTAAAGAAGAAAGGATTCATGGATCCCAAGTAATTTCAAAATCTGTATTTTCTAACCCCTGCTCTGCTTTATCAGTTTCATCTCATTAGATTGTAAGGTTCAAGAGAATAGGTTTTCCCTTCATACCTATTTTCTGAAGAAACTTCATAACAGAAGATGATGAATATTGAATATATCATTGACAAAATGAAGAAATGTATACTAAAAATTAAATATTTTAACTTAAAATAATTTAATAAAGATAAATAATTTCAGGATTTGGGAGAATTATTATATCTTCAATATGACTATAGCAATAAGAAAGAAATTACACTCAAACAACAAATGATTTGATCATACAATGTTTTAAGACTACACAGAAGAAAGTATTTAAAGAAAAAAGGTTTAAAGTGTCAGTTTATTAAAAAGTGTTAGTTTATTAAAGTGTCAGAAAGATAGATTATCTTGATTTGGGGTTTAAGATTGGTAATCTTAGTTGATTAAAATTTATCTGACTCATAGTGATCACCAATAATTAACTCTTGAGCTAGGCATGGGACACTGACTCATGTCCCCTCTTAATTGAATTTGAATACAAGATAACTTGGGTAATCCTTAACCCCTAAAGAAAGAATAAACTAAAAATCTGAAAAGAAATTTATTTAGACTAAAAGGACAACTGAATAAAATAGTTCTACAGGTTTGCATAGTGCATAGTTTCCTTCTGTAACTTAGTGATGTGATCAAACTTGGAGACTATGTTATATATATATATATATATATATATATATATATATATATATATATAATTCAAAGAAGGGGACAGAGCCAAAGATTTAGGCCCTAAATATATTCTACTGTTGCATAAAGGGAGGGAGTCTTAAAAATCATTCCATTACCACTGTGAAGAAAGAATTGGTAAAGAAATCCCTAGATGTCCTCAATCTTGTTAGGAGTGGTAAAGGATAAAACTGCATGTTAACAGTAAACTCACCTTTTGTCCAACAAGGGTCAAGAGTTAACCGTTGCCCTAGAGCTTAAGAAAATGTTTTCTTAAGCCTTCTATCTCCTTCTTCAGGGATAAAGAGGAAGTATGAGCCTTAGAGTAAAACCCTTATCTTCAGATGTCTCAACCCATCAAAAATTTACAAAGCAAAGCCCACAAACCAGGTTTACATAGGTTTATTTCTCCCTTGACATGTGTCAAGGTGAACTCACACTTAGGGTATGAAACATCCCTCCTCTAGGGTTTGTTTACGTCAACAAAAGCCAGAGGGGTTCTCATTATGGAGCTAAATTACAGCTTCTCCACACTCCGTGGCTCCACTGAGACCTTGACTTTTACACCCACTATCTACCTTGAATCTATTACAACTATTTTCATTCTACCTTTTCTGTTTTTGTTACTTCCTTCGAGAAAGCCCCAAACTCTGAGGTCATCCCTTATTACTGTATTCTACATCTCATGACACTCTGCACAGCCACAAAATACCATCTCCTATCTTTTCCATTCTACTGTTGATGGATACTGGGCCATTTCCAGTTACTGGTTATTACTGATGATGTTAGAAACATTGCTGTACATTTATCTTTGTGTGCATGTGAAGACATTTCTGTGACATATACATACGTTTTCCACATAAAACAGATACCCAGTTAAATTTCTAAATTTTAGATAAACATACTAAAGATAACTTGTTAGTATAAGCATAAGCTAAGTATCCACTCCTTCCAACCCTCACTCTGCCTTCTTGAACTCACAGTCCATCAACAAGAAAATTATTTGCCTCCTCAATTTCACTGGATTGTCTCTTCACGTTCTCATTCTAACCAAAACCTGTGTTTGAAGACACTGGATTACCAGCAGACCTCTGATGTGGTTACTGTTTCTTTTTCTCCCAGAGTCCTCATGCCTCTGGGACTGGAGGTTGGTAGAAATCTTTCTTGTTCTTTACTGCTAATTTTCAACCATTCTCCCTCTTTCATTCTTCAAATCTTTCAGTTTTGAAACATGCCATCAAATTATATGATCCAGAACCACTCAATATTACTTCATCAACCCTTTTGTATATTCCCTGAATTTCTCTGTGAATTTAACTCTTGGTTACCTATTATTTTGTTCAATAGTAATCCTATTTTAATGTTTAAAGATTTTAATTAATAATATATTGATGATCCCTTCAACATCTTGGTTCCTCACGTCCTTGAAATGCTCTCTTCCCAGAATCTCAGCAAACCATTCCTATGTGTGTGCTCTAGATCTGGTTATTAACAATAATTGGGAGTGCTCTTGGTTTTCATCTTGTCTCATGGATCATTACACCTTACGTTCTTTTTCTGGTTCCTCCTAGTCTCTCCACTTCTTCCGGGCATGAGTATTATGATGCTCACTCCTGCAGTCTTCCCGTCATTTATAGCAACACGTTTCTTTCAATGACTAAGGCAAAAACTAATCTTTTGGATTTTTTTTTCTTTCACAACTTACATCTATTTCAGCAAGAAATCTTACTATCTCTATCATCAAAGTAGGTTCAGAATCAGACCACTTCTCACCATCTCAGCTGCTATGGTCGCAATCATACTCTCTCACTTGCATTGTAAGAATTGTCTATCAATAAGTTTTCCTAACTCTATTTTTGCCCTTTCAAAGTCTAAAATCTAAACTCCAGCTGCAGAAATACTTTTAAAACACATTTTAGGCAAGACTGTTTTTCTGCTTAAAATTCTTAAACGGCTGTCATTTAATTCAGCCTAAAATCACAGTTCTTACAATGTCTTCCAATTCCTTGGACTCTCTAGCCTCTTATAACCTCCCTGGCTTCATTTACACTCTCCCTTTACTCACTTTCCTCTTGGCACACTGACCTCTCTGCCAATCCATGAACCATCAGGTTTATGTCCACCTTAAGTTTTTGCAATGGACTTTCCCTTTGCCTGGTGTGTTCCTTCTCTAGTTATATGAAGACCGATTTCTTTATATTCTTTAAGTCTGTTCTCAAGGGTCATACTCTCAGTGACTGATCACTTATCTAAATTGCACACATGAAAGAGGAGTCTCTTTCATGCCTGCTTATCCTCCACACCCTGCTCTATTTATTTTAAAATTATGTGTATCACCATTTAATATAGCCTGTTTGTGGTTTATTCACAAGGTTAAGAAAGGTAAGTTTGGGTATCTGGCACCTAGTCAGTACTCAACACATATTTCTTACATTAATTGAGTAAACCAATTATTTTTTTAAAGTGAAACAGTTTTGCAAGTATCTGCTTTTCTTTATGCAATATGAATCTTCTCTATAGCTATTCACTATCACATTTATTATGGTAAATAAACTTTTTAATTCACTCACCTTCACTGACATATAGAGACAACTAGGTTAAGGGTATTATTCACAAACCAAGGTTCTGAAAAGTTAAGTGTACAAATAATGCCTGGTGTGTGTGTGTGTGTGTGTGTGTGTGTATAGAGAGAGAGAGGGATTCTTAACAACATTTCTCTTTTTCTTCCTTATGCTATCTTCACCTAGCTAATTTCTACTTCAAATTTAAGGTTTGGTTATAGGAAAAGATATCTTTTAATAATAAACTAATTTTATTATAAACTACTATACATGATTTCACTTAAATAACACTTTATACAATTGTAATTAGATAATTACTTCACTCCATATTTATCTTTTCCCAATAAATATGAGTTTCATTAAAATGGTAACTGGTCACATTATGCTTCTCTAGTATCTATTTATAATTTGTATAGCAACTCCCGATAACTGTTGAAATATTTCAAAAGTAATAGTAATTATATGTTGAATTATATACAAGGAGATTAATGGCCTTATAAAGGAAACTGTATTTTCTGACAATCAATTAGTATTATTTTTGCTAATTACTATTATAAAACATTCCCATTAAGAATGATAATCAACAATAATATTAGGTATCATTAAAACACTTGAATTTGCATTTGACAAAATTTAAAATGTATCTTATGTATTTACCTATATTTGTTTAACATGGACATTACATTTCTTAAGTGTTCAACAAATAGCATATCACATATTCTTAAATGATTGGTTTTATGTAACAGAAACATTAAAATTATCTACTCTAATTTTACTTACAAAGTGTCGATGAGGCCGGTTTAAATACTGAAGCTGAGTGGCTTAGAAAATCCCTATAACTTCAAAGTTCACTTCCGTCACATTTACTCATTTAATTTCAAAAACTATCAGTGCTTTTGCCTTACATTTTTGTTTGCTGTAATGTCATTTTAAAGTTCATAGTTTTTGATATATAGTATATTCTTTGAAGCATAAATTATCTAATGAATAACACTGCCATCCAAAATAAGTTATTTATTAGCTTATACACTAGAAATAAAATGCCCTGGAATCCCCAAAGCATTTGCAGCACAGCAAAATTTTTAAAAAAGAATTAGACTTTATGAACAGGTTTAGCTCCTGAAAAAAAGATACTACAAATACATGACTTCATAGCCTTAAGAAGGAATGAAACTATATATCAAAACCACGCTGTTACTGCAATTGATATATTTAATCATCGACTATAGGAATACTTATTTTTATCAATCAACAATGTTAAACGAAAATGATTTTTCATCAATCTCAGCAAGAGCAGTCATGCTGTTCTAGTTTGAAACCCGCTGTAAAATATGTCTTTGGCTATCAAATCTCTATGGCAAACAGAGCTGAAAATGTTAGCTTAAATTAGCTTGTGAGAGAGCAAATAGCTCTGCATGGTCTTGACTGAGTTTTAAAAGATTTACTTAGGTTAGAAAATCGGGTAAAAGCTTACTGTATATAAATGCTACATATAAGAATCCTCTTAAAATTTATGGTGAAATAAACAGTTCTATAAATTTCAACCAAAGTTTCATCAGAAGTGAGTTTCAAGTGAAAATTTGTAAACATTAATTGCACATTAACTATAATACCAAAGTAAATGAAAAGAGAATCCTAAAAATATAGCATAAGAATATGCTATATTCTTATCTTATGCTGTAAATAAGTAAAAATGTAAAATTTTACCCCAGATTTATTTTTATGAAATATTATTTTAATAACATTTTGTTATTTTCTTATATTACTATGACATGATATTTTATATTTTTTTTTATTTTCATAAAAGAGTGTTGCAAACATAAAATATCATAACATAAGTAATACATTTTGTAATCTGACATAACAAAACAATTTAATGATTTTGGAATATCCTCTTTAAAGTATTTGATTTTCTGGTGTGCGTTGACCAAAGTGCATGATAGATAATAAAAATATAAAACAGAGTGCCTGTCATTCAGAACCCAGACTTGCATAAAATATATTGGTTTAGTGTTATAAATTGCAGTTTTTATATTTATTATCACTTTAATTTGATTTTTGAGCTGCCATTTTAGTTTATATTGTGAATAAAATATAATTAATATTGATCTACTTTTTAATTTGGATTCAAAAATAGGATAAAAAGTTCTAACAATGCTAAGAAGTACAAAGATAGACAAAGAAATTATCTACTGTTTGAATAAGATCTAGAGACTGTTTCTTGTATGCATAAGAAGATTTTATACAATAACTTTCGATACTGCATATTCATATAAAAGTATGAGGAAATTATGTGATCAAATTTCTGAAAAGGAGACAAACGTAAGTCATAAGAAATCTCCAATGATGGTCTTAGGTCATACCAGCAAGATACACAGCGGCAAAAATGGACCAGGGATCACATTGCTAACATTCGCAATTTACACATACAATTTAGTTTTAATTTTATGCAAGAAACATATACTAATTACAAATAACATGCATTATTAAAGCATTATGAAGAAATTCTTCTGTCATCCACTTAGTCATACTGACCTCCTGGCTATTCCTCAAATATACTAAACAAGTACCAACACAGGCTGTGGTTCTCATTATTTTTTATACTCTTAACACTTTCTGCCAAGAAGGAGTTCCTTGATTCACTCCCACGCAACATGACTCTGTCCCTATCCCAATACATTGCTTTTTTCTTTCTTTTACAGATCCTTTCATTATTTGTTATATCATATATTCATTTTATTTATTTTCTATATGTTGCCCCTAACTACAATTGAATCTCCCTAAGAACAAATACTTCCTCCACTTAGTTTACTACTGAATCCTTCATGTCTTTACTAATTCTGGACAAGTAGTAGATACTCTGCAAATATTTGTAGAATGATTAAATATCTCGAATCTGTCCCTCTCTCCAAAAAATGAACTTTAAATAGGTATGTTGCAACTCACGGCCTGGGCAACATATATTGCAAACATAAAATAACCTTGGACACAGCAAGAGCAGGAAATTGCAAGAATAGGAAACCATTTCTAGAACTAGAGATAGCATGCAATGCATGGAGGAAGCAACTCGACAAGAGACGTGACCTAGTTTGGATATGTCAACCCTTGGCAACTCCAGAAGAAGGAAGCCTAGAAAATAGGGTCCTGACCTAACTCCCCACCCTACCTCCAGTCTCTTGCTGGGGCTCACAATGACAGAAGTATTATGAAGCCAAAGATCAAGGGAGCTCACTGAGACAGATCATTTAGGTCAGCCTTCCACATAGATCAGGGCAATCACAGATACGAAAATAGACTTGAAGGACAAACAAAAACAAATTAGCACAATAATATTTCAAAAGAAATGTAAATATGAGTGCAATAAAAATAACTTATCAGATGTAAAATGAGTGTGATAAAAGTAATTTCCTTATACAATGTATATAAATATTCAATAAGTTAATTCTGTTATAGTGCTTAGTGAGTGCCTGCCATGTAGATAGATAATGCTCAATAAACACAAGACATTATTATTTTAATTTTATTACTGAGTTACTGGGTCTCTGTCAATTTCTATTATTTTCAGTAATCATAAAACATTTTTTGCATAAATATTTGAAAGAGTTTCTATTTTTCAGAATTAATCGTTTGCATAGTGATCTTATAGGAACAAACTATTAAAAAGGTATATTTTATGTTACATATGTTTATATCACTACATTGAAACTTGGTAAACATTTTTATTTGCAGAGCAATAACTGAGGAGATATCATCACTCACTTATTTAAAGAGCATTCACATAATTTTCCATTTTGTTAGTTTGACAGATAAAAATCCTGCCGGATTATTTTTAACGTAAATTATATCACTCCATTTTATATGTTTACTAGACACATTTATAATATATATGTGATGGGAAAGATGTTATTGAAAACCAAGACTTACAGGTCACTTCTGTTTATTTAAGGTTAGAAATCTGATTTTTGTGACTGGTAAAAGAGTTTTAAATTTTCTTTTTCTGAGGGACTTTAAGGCGGAAGGGAGAAAAGACATAATTTCAAAGTTTTTCAAATGTTTCAAATTTCAAATGTTTATTCAGCTCTGAAAAACTGGAGAGTTTAGCCCATTTGAATAAATAGCAGTTTGCTTTAGTTGGTGAAATATAGAGGAGATCCAGAAAGTTTTAAGATCTAAGTTTTATTTGGCAGATTTTAAATTTAAAGGGAATTTGAACCGAGAAGATCTACCAAAAGAGGTAGAAGGAAGATGTCCATTGTCCAATATGTGAGTTTCAAATATATTCGTTGTGTCTATGCTTCGCATATTCATTTTCTTAACAGTCTTTTTTGATGACAAGAATATTTTAGATTTAATGAAGTCCAACTTAGCACATTTTTCTTTATGGTTAGTACTTTTCTGTGACCTCTGTAAGAAATATCAATGAAATATTCTGCTGTGTGTTCTTGTAGTCTTTATAATTTTAGTTGTTTTGATCTATTATAAATAATTTTTGTATATAGTATGAAATAGATATTGATGTATTTTTTTTTGTACATAGTCATTTTTTCCAGTATTACTTGTACAAATTTTATCTTTCTCATTGATGGCAGCAGCCACTCTTTGTAAAAATCATTTAATAGAAAAGCTTGATCCTTCACAAATTTCACTCTTATGAACACTATAGCTTTTAGAAAATTTTAATGTCAAGAGACTCAATGTTTTAAACCTTTTATTCTTTCCCCTCTTCCCACTCCCCCCCAAAAAAAAGGTTTTGGTTAGTCTAGGTGTTCTGTATTTTAATGCATACATATTTTAGAATCAGTTGCCAATTTTGTTTGAAATTTTGTTGGGCTTGCATTGAATGTATAAATCAATGTGGGCAGAACTGTTACTTTAACAATACATAGTCTTTCAAATTATAAATTTGCTGTTATCTCTCTATTTATTTAGGTGTTCTTTAATTGCTCTCAGCAGACAATTTTATTTTGCAATAAACATTTCTTTCATAAATTTAGTCCTAAATATGTTGTGACTGTGGATGCTATTGCTGATGTCAATCTTTAAAAAAATACATTCCAGTTGTCTGTTATCATGTGTAGATTTTAATATATTTATTATGTGATAGTACTAAATTCATTGATTAATAGTAGCCGTTTGTAGTTTTCGTACAATTTTCTAAGCATTTTCTAGTTCTCTGAGACTAAAAACAGCTTTCCTTTTTATTTCTATTTATTTATTTTTAGACAGAATCTGTCACTGTTGCCCTGGCTGGAGTGCAATGGCATGATCTCGGCTCACTGCAATCTCTCCTTCCTGGATTCGAATGATTCTCCTGCCTCAGGTTCCCAAGTAGCTAGGATTACAGGGGCCTGCCACCACATCTGTCTAATTCTTTGGAATTTTATTAGAGATGGGGTTTCCCTATGTTGGCCAGGCTGGTCTTGAACTCCTGACCTTGTGATCCACCTGCCTTGGCCTCCCAAAGTGCTGGTATTACAGGCGTGAGCCACTGCGCCCTTAAATTTTTCACTTGACATATTCCATTTGCAAGAGATAGATAAAGTAGTGTTTAGAGAAAGAAAAATGGACTTAAACACATGTCCATTTAAGTAAAAAGAGTTAGAAAAATGAATTATCAATAGATAGGCAATAGACCATAAGTAAGGCAAACTTAAAGAGGGCTTATACAATTGTCAAAATTTGTCAAAGAGCTGTAGGAACCTCGACTGTGTGGAATGGGCACTGTAACAGGCAAACTGAACAATAGAGCAAGAAAATGTGTTTAGAAGCAGTCCCTTACATACTCAGTGCTTGACAATTGAATTTGACACTGTAGTATATTTGGGTGAGGATGCTCTTCACAATAGATTATGCGGGGTCAATTGGTTACTATATAGGAAAAAATAAATATGGATTCATATGACATGTCATACATGTATAAATTCCATATTCAGTATGAGTCTCTGTGAAACAATACAATATAGAAAATAATTTCATGAACACTAACATTATCAGAAATTTCATGAGCAAAGATATAATAAACCATAATACAATAAGAGGATATGATATACCATGTAAAAATTTAAAAAGTTATTTATTCAAAGATATCAAAAAAGAGTCAAAAAGTAGGTTATTGACTGAAAATTTATTTCCATCATGTATTTCCCTCCCCAAAGTATGAATATAGAGGATATCGATAACTCTTAGAAATCAATGAAATAAAAGGAAGACAACAAAATTGAAAATTTAACAAGAGACTTGAACAGACAATTTACCAAAAAGAAATCCAAATAGGTAAGAAATCTATGAGAAGCTCATCAATCTTTTAATTATAATTACAATCCACATTAAAACCACAATATGAAGTACTTCATACTACTAGAATGGCTAAAATAGAAAAAATAGAAAACACTTATTGTCTATAAGGAAATAGAATAACCAGAAATGTTATACAATGGGAGATTGTACAAACTTTTAAAAACCTTTTGGCAGTACCTACTCAATTTGATACTCTATGGCTAAAACATGTATCCCAATGTATATGCTAAGTAAAGTGCCTATATGTATTCACAAAGCCATCTACAAGAAGACTATGAGTAGAGTATTGTGACAGCAGGATAGTGCTTCCCCACTCTAGCCCTACAAGATACCCATTCTTTATTCTAAAAAGCTGTAATTATCTTGTGATACAGGACAAAAGAGACTTTGCAGATATCATTAAGGTTAAATGCCTTAAAGTAAAGAGATCATCTTGGATTATCTGGGTGGGCTAATTGAATCACATAAATCCTCAGAAGCAGAGGAGTTTCTTTAACTGAAGGGAAAAAAAAGTGCCATAAGTGAAAGAGCAATTAAAAGCATAACAAGAACTTTATGTGCTTCTGCAGGTTTGAAGCTACAAGTGACAACCCGACAAAAATGTGGGTAATCTCAAGGAGCTGAGAAAAGCCCCAGGCTGAAAGCCTGCAAGGAAACGGGAACTCAGCCCTACAAGCAAGGAACTCAATTCTGCCAACAAACTGAATTTGTTGGAGAGGCGGCTTCTTCCCCAGGACCACCAGATATTACCCAGGTGACTGACATCTTGAATTCAGTCTTATGAGACTTGGTACAAATAAACCAAATAAGCCAGTCTGAATTTCTGACTTAAAGAACTGTGATATAACTAATCTATGGCTTTTTAATTAACTAAATTTGTTAGTTTATTCTGGAATTAAAGAAAAATAACACATCTATTCATTACAGTCCAGACTAGAGAGAAACAACTCTAATTTTCCTCTAAAGTAGAATGAATACAAACATTCCAATATAAACATAGGATGCAATAAAATACAGCAGTGAAAATGAACTGAATGCCACTTTATACTACAGCATAACAAATCTCACACACCAAAAATGTTGAATAAAAGAAACAGAGATAGAGAAGTACATACTATATGAGTTTATTCAAGTGCCTCTGGATGTCAGGATACTGTGAAATTTTGGGCAGGCAACCTAACTGAAAAATGCAGAAGGGAGCTTCTGAGAGTTGGGTAATATTTCTTTTACATATTGTTAGTTACTAATCTGTGTTCATTTTGAGAACATTTATGAAGTTGCATCCTAATAATTGTTCCCATAAAATATTAGGTGAACATATACTGCTAAATAGGTGAACATATACTAGTAAAATTAGTAAGCCATTGGAAGAGAGTCCAATGAATACAATAGAAATTCCAGAAACATATTTATACAAATATGATTATGTGATTTTTGACAAAGAGGAATCTATTGTGCAATGGGGAAATAAATGGTTTTAATAAATGATGCTAATTTAATTGGATATCCATATTAAAAATTGAATTTTGAACTCCAATTCACACTCTATGAAAAAAATTAATTTCAGATCGATTGTGGATCTAAGAAGGAAAGATGACACAATTAAGCTTTTTATTTGAGAAGTTATATGGGATAGGCAAAGTTTTATTCAACAACATAAATGCACTAACCATGAAAGAAAAAATATTATAATCTGGACTGTATTAAAAATGTCAATTTCCGGGAATCAGGAAAGATAAATCTTAAAGAATGGAAAGAAAATATTTATAGTGAGAAAAGATGTTTGCAATATATAATAGAGAAAAAAGTTATACAATAATACTATTTTTCAATGGACATGTGTTTGAAGATACCCAGTGGATGCCTGAAACTGACTAGTACTGAACCTCACATGTACTATTTTTTCTATACATACAGACTTATGATAAAGTTTGACTTATAAATTAGGCACATTGAGAGATTAATAATAACTCATTAAAAAATAAAACAATTGTAATAATATAATGAAAGTAAAATAAGGTTTACTTGAATACGTGCACTGTGATACTCTGACAGTCAATCTAACCACCAGGAAGGCTAAGTGATTAATGGAGAGGTAGACAAATTGGTACAGTATGAGATTTCATCATAATACACAGAATGAGAGTGCAGTTTACAATTTATTGATTATTTCTGTAATTTTTATCTAATATTTTGGTCTGTGGTTGATTACAGGTAACTCAAACCATGGAAAGTGAAATTGCAGATAAGGTGAGATTAATTATCAGTCAATCAATCCATCCATTAATCTATCATATTTCTACCCTGGCAAAGTAAATAAGAATAATTCAAGTAAACTAAAAGACAAAAATGTGCAAATATTTCACAGGCACAGAAAAGAAGAGGTTAAAATGACTAAAGCATTAGAAAATTTGCTCAATTTTATTAACTATCAGGGAAATGCAAATTAAAACCACAGTGTCATCAACTAAATGACTAAAGTTAGAAACAAACAAAACTCCAAGTCATACAGGTGTTGAGGCTGAAAAGAAATTTGAACTCATACACACAATAAAAATCTAGAATTCTGTCTGCTTTTTTATTTATAATCAATTTTCACATTCCTTGGCTTTTTCATTTGTCAGATTTCAGTGTTCAATCTGTACTTATTTGTGTGAATCTTTTCTTATTTAATAATGAATATACATAACTATATATATAGTTGGATATATATATCTCCAAGAAGATGAGTATGGCTACATTTTAAACTATCACTGATTATTTTTGAATTTAATTTGTAAAAATATGACAATGGCATAGCACAGAAGATTTTTAGGGCAATAAAACTACTCTGTATGATGCTGTAATTGTGGAAACATGTCATCATTGAAATCCATAGAATGCACAAAACAAGGAGTGAACTCTATTATGAACTGTGGGCTTTGGTTGTTGATGCATCAATGTTGGTTCATCAGTTGTAACAAATGTACCACTCTGGTGTGACATATTGGTAATGGATAATAGTAAGCATGTGTTCGGGCAGGAGGTATATGGTATATGTCTGTACTTTTTTCTCGATTTTTCTGTGAGCCTAAAACTGTTCTAAAAAGGTCTGTATAAAAAGCGCACACACACACACACACACACACACACAAACTGTCAATGTATTAAGCCTCTCCAACTATTACCTTTCTTTAATTTTTTAAATATATTTTAACTGCTAATATTAGTATACTTAATTGCTTTCAGGTTGAATATGTAATTCAGATGATTATATGTGTACTTGAGAGAATATGTTTTCAAATTGTCCAAGTTGATGTTTTTAAATATAACTTTTAAAAAAATACTTTAATGTTACCATGTGGCACTTATTTTTTATGCTTTATAATTTGCAAAAATAAGTTGCTAATCTTTTTATTATTAGTCCTTCCTGTCCTCTTACTTTATTTTGGGAGTGATTGTTTTTAAGTTAGAATAATAGTAGTTTCAGATAAGTGAATTACCTCAGTAAACAATATTTTTAGTATATTTTAGAGTGTTACAGTACTTAAGAGAGTGTTTCTGAAAATTTAGACAATTTATTATGACAATATAAAAGATGAAAAATAATTTCTAGGATAATGATAATTGCATCTCTAAATAACATTTAAACATAATTTTTGGAGAAGATTTTCAGAATTTTTATGTCTCATATTATCATTTATTCAATGTTTAAAGAATATAAATTTATTTAAAATTAATTTCACATAAACAGAAAATATTTTTTGTAGTTAAAAAAAATAGATCTTCTGCTTCTATGACAGAGTATTCCACTTCTAAACACCTGTTCTAACTTGATATTACTCTTATTAATATTAAATAAAATGTTGACTGATTTTATAGTATAATATTACAATATCCTATGTTTTATTTATTTTTCTAATCCATCAAATGATTAATGGATTAGATAAATCTTTTCTTTATTGATGGAATGATCCTTTTTGTTTCCTCACTTTTTTACATGATATAATTATACTTTTGCTCTGCTGCAATAAACATTTTCTCTTTTTCTCTATTGTTTGAATTCTTTTACTGATATCAGATTGAAAAAGAAGCAAACACTATACAGTCCATTATTTTCACAATGTTGAGAAATAGAAGAGCTGCTTATTTGTAAGTCATCGAAGCTAAACTTTTCTGTTTCTCAGCAGACGTCTTTCAACTACATATTTTGTCCTACCAATCCCTAGAGAAAATCTTAATGTGAAACAGCTTCAAATTTTAAATTTCTTCATTTTTAAATAGTAATTCCCAGAATACATAAGTATATGCTGAGGAAAATACAAAAATATTTAAACATCTAAAACTTTTTTGTTTTACATGTAGTTATCTCTATTGCATCTTCTAACTTTCCCCAATGCCCTGACTTGACCTAGAATGAGTACCAATGAGATATTGTTTTCTATTAGCTTGCTTGTTACAGGGATAGAGATATCATTTTTTATTTAAAATTATTGTACTTTAGATTCTGGGGAACATGTGCAGATCATGCAAGATTGTTGCATAGGTACATTCATGGCAAGGTGGTTTGTTGCCACCATTCCCCCATCACCTCTACCTGACATTTCTCTCCACGTTATCCCTCCCCCACCCTTCTTCCCACTATCTCTCCTGTAGTCCTCCTCAACGGACCCCAGTGTGTGATGCTCCCCTCCCTGTGTCCAAGTGTTCTCATTGTTCAACAACTGCCTATAAGTGAGAACATGCAGTGTTTGATTTTCTGTTCTTGTATCAATTTGCTGAGAATGATGGTTTCCAGGTTCATCCATGTTCCCTGCGAAAGACACAAACTCATTGGTGTTTTATGGCTGCATGGTATTCCATGGTGTATATGTACCACATTTTCTTTATCCAGTCTATCATTGCTGGGCATTTGGGTTGGTTCCAGGTCTTTGCTATTGTAAACAGTGCTGCAATGAACATGCATGTGCATGTGTCTTTATAATAGCACAATTTATAATCCTCTCGGTATATACCCAGTAACAGGATTGCTGGGTCAAATGGAATTTCTATTTCTAAGTCCTTGAGGAATCGCCACACTGTCTTCCACAATGGTTGAACTAATTTACACTTCCACCAACAGTGTAAAAGTGATCCTATTTCTCTACATCCTCTCCAGCATCTGTTGTCTACAGATTTTTTAATGATCGCCATTCAAACTGGTGTGAGATGATATCTCAATGTGGTTTTGATTTGCATTTCTCTAATGACCAGTGATGATGAGCATTTTTGCATATGTCCGTTGGCTTCATATATGTCTTCTTTTGAAAAGTGTCTGTTCACGTCCTTCACCACTTTTGGATGGGTTTGTTTGTTTTTTTCTTGTAAGTCTGTTTCAGTTCTTCATAGATTCTGGATATCAGCCCTTTGTTAGATGGGTAGATTGCAAAAATTTTTTCCCATTCTTTTGGTTGCTGGTTCGCTCTAATGACTGTTTCTTTTTAAAGTGCCTGTGATACAGAAGAGGGTGAAGAAATCAACTTTCTCTTGATGTGCCACTGGGTCTATGACAATCAAATTGCACTGAATCAATGAGTGTGACTTAGGTAATGCCAACTTTGAAAAATTTATTGAGTTAGACTCTTTGGCCTAGGAGAAGATAATAGTAGAAAATGTCACATGTGCATTTGAAAATTGCATATTATTATTTAATAGGATGTGTGTACATCACTTAAGTCAACAAGCTTGTCTTCTATAAATATTCTATAACCACTGAAGATATTATGTTAAAGCATCCTAACAGTATTTTGTATTTGTTCATTTTTTTCACAATTTTTAAAATATATTTAATATTTTGAAGCAATATTACTAGGTGCTTAAACGTCATTACTATCAATTTCATTTTCAATGTATTTTTAAAACATTTGTCAATGTGAAATATCTCTAACATTTTTGTCCTTGAAATTTTTAAATACATAAATATTTTTGGCATTTAGTTTATCTCTGATTATTTAATTTTTCTTTACTGTTTCATCTCCAGACTCTTGTGAATAGAATATAAATATGCTTCATTTCTAATTATTTTATTAATCATAATTTATATCACTTCAAAAATTTAGAATGTTAATGTATATTTATTTGCCTTCATTCATTTTCTTCCACAAAACTCAAACTTCCTGAGTAGATCTGGCAACCAAGTTGCAAATTTTCCATTTACCATAGAGCACAAAATGTGACATTTTCACCTTTTCTTCCTCCTTTCCTCCAACAGCCTCCTTCTTAGAGGTTACTTAATAATATGATTGTATTCTCCTGGGCTTTTTCCTGTACATTCATGCATTTGTGTATCAAAATATGCCTATGTTAAATGTTCACATATACACTTTGCTTTACTTGTTAGTTGATGTGCTTTTTACATGAATAGCACTGTTCTGCATGTATTATTCTGAAATATTTTTCCCACATAAACCTACAGCAGCAATATTTCTACACAACTAAGTCCTGGCGTTACTTGCCTTTTCATAAGCAGGATAGTATTTTATAGCTAGCATCAAACATAAAGTAACTAATCCCACACTGAAGAATATTGTATTAGTCATGGCTTTCCAGAGAGAGAGCCAATGGTGTAATTCAATCTGAATTTAAAGACCAGAGAAACAGGGGAGCTGATGGTGTAAATCCAGGTCTGAGGGCAGGAGAAGATGAGGTAAGGAGTCCCAGCTCCAAAGGTAAGCATGAAAATTTCTCCTTTCTCTGTTTTGTTTGTTTGTTATTGTTCCATTCAGGCCCTCAGTGGATTGAACAACGCCCAACTACATTGGGGAAGACCATCTGCTTTCTGAATTCACCATTTAAATGCTCGCAGACACACTCAGAAATTGTGTTCAATCCAAGCACCTGTGGCTCACTAAGTTGATAGGAAAAATTTAAGCACCATGGACAATTAAAGCCAATCCCCCTCCATGGGGTTACAAACTAAAATTGTGATAAAATGCTTGTCATTTTTTTTTAATATCCTACATTTTACTTTAAATGATACCTAAAATACCAGAACATGGATTTAAATAATAAGAATATTTTAAATTATATTAAATACTTCCAAACTGTCCTAAAGATATTCCTTTACAAGTTTACATTGTGACAAAAAAAAAAAAAGTCTATTTTCCATATCCTTACAAACTCTGGAAATTATTCTACTTCTTGATATTTCTCTGGAGGATGATTAAAGAATGCTATTAAATTGCAATTTACTTTTGTATTTTCATTATTACTGGTGAGAGTAAGAGTATTTTTGGTATCTTCATGGATGATTCAAAATTCCACTCTGTCACTGCTTTTCACATATGCTGTAAATATTTATATTGAATTATTAGACTTTTTCATATCAATTTCTTGGAGTCTTATGTAAATATTATTTCTTTGTGACATATATTGCATATAGCATCATGGGTCAGTTACTTGCCTGTAAATTTACTTAGAATATTTCTGCTATTTAGAAATATTTGATCAAGAAGAATATATCACATACATCTTTATTTTTGTGCTCTTAGTGTCCATGTTTTGTTTTAAAAGATTTGTTTAAAATTAAAAAACACATTCTCTTACATTTTAGAGTGATAGTTTAGATAACTTTAGTGATACATATTTTTATCACTGCTCCAAGAATGACACTTATTTAAAAAAAATTGTCTCAACCCTGTTTACAGTATTTCTTCAGTCCCCACTTACCTGAAAATCGGCCATTATCATTTTACAACATCTTTTATGTATCTGAGTAAACTTTCAAATTTTCCTTTTGATACAATTGATATGATATTTATCTAATCTTGTGAAAATATATCCTGATATCTTTCCTTAAATCTTTTTCCAAATTCACGTGCTTTATTTTAGGCATTTATTCTTTAATATTCACTTTAGAATCTGCTTTTCAAATTACTTGACTAATGATGTTAACATTGTAATACAGATTTTGTTTTTTAATATGTATATTAACTAGAGAAGAACCAAAGTGCTTCTATTATTGAGTTTTTTTAGCTATGAACACATTTATATCATTTTTGTGTTGTTTAAAAGCTCTTGTGGCAATCTATGCAAACATTTAAATATTTCGCACTTTGGGAGGCCGAGGCGGGTGGATCACGAGGTCAAGAGATCGAGACCATCCTGGTCAACATGGTGAAACCCTGTCTCTACTAAAAATACAAAAAATTAGCTGGGCACGGTGGTGCGTGCCTGTAATCCCAGCTACTCAGGGGGCTGAGGCAGGAGAATTGCCTGAACCCAGGAGGCGGAGGTTGCGGTGAGCCGAGATCGCGCCATTGCACTCCAGCCTGGGCAACAAGAGCGAAACTCCGTCTCAAAAAAAAAAAAAAGAAAAAAAAGAAAAGAAAACATTTAAATATTTCTATTTGGCGATATTTTGAGGACAATTAATTGGTTACATTGCTATTGCTAGATGGCTTAGTATAGTTATACCTTATTGATTTTTGTTTATTGAGACTATGATAAATTTAAGTTTACTATAGTCATAGCAATAATGCATCATGAATAACCACAAAGGATCAGCAGCATAGTGGTCTATATAAGCATTTATTTAGATAATGAGGCTACATTTTGGCCTAAGGTCAGTTGATCTAGACTGAATCCAGCCAGATATAACAACTGTTGGTCTTAGCTAGTCTCACTCACACATCTGAGTCTGGCTGTAAGTCAGCTGAATTAGAATTGATTTGTGTAGGAAGGCATCTTCTCCTTCCCATCCTCAGTCTTTCATGGTCAACTAGCTTGGGAGAGTTTCTTCTCACTGACATGGAAGAAATAAGTGTAGGGAGAACATGCTCAATATTACAAATGACTTTCAAGCCCCTGCTTGAGTCAATTCTCATAATATTCCATTATGCAAAGTAACTCACATGGCTAAAACCAAACTGAAGTGGAATAATGTACTTTACGTTACTAGTTGCAAGAACTTCAAAGTTACATGGCAAAGGATGTTGACTGAGAAACAATAGTTTTAAGGCCATTAATGCCATGTATGAGGCATCTACAAGTTTTAACTTGCTAAGAATTTTTAATAATCTTTCAGTTTGTGGTTGTGGATCTTTTGGCAGATAAAATATGTACATAAGAATTTAAAAAATAATAGTTTTAATATTTATGTTTATTTTATATGTTAATATATTTAATTGCTAGGACTCCTGAAACAATGTAGAAAAATCTAGTGAGAATGAGTTTAACTTCTTTGTTTTTATTTAATTATTTTAAAGTGTCACAATTCAATTATAGATTAAATGTATTTATTAAACACCTGTTACATGTAGATATTTATTTGATATGCTAAAGATATATCAATGATCAAAACACAAATAAAAATGATCACTTCAAAGGAGCTTGTATTTTTATTTAGTTATAACTATTATGCACAAATAGATACATTGCAGATGATAACAAGTGCTATCAAGCAAAAGAAATCAGGGTTATAGAAGTAGAGAATGCTAGGACTGCCATAGTTAGGAACTTCTCTTTTTTTATAGGGAAGCCAGGAAAGGCTCCTCTCATTAAGGTGATATCTGAGTTTAGCAGACACTTGAACCTAATGTAGGAGTGAGTCAATGAGAATATGAGGAGGGAAGAATGCTCCAGTCAGTGTCAAAGGAAAATACTATATGATCATTTTGAAAAGTAGCAAGTAGGTTGTGAGGCAGAAGTGGAGTGTGACTTAACAACTGTGTCGGACGATGAGCTCAGAGACGAAGCTGGAAGTGATACAATCAAGCTTTCTGCCCTAGGGTAGCCATTTATTCTCACTGATATATAATGCTACTGGTGGATTTTGATCAGAATAGGAATGTGAACTAAATTATTCTATCAAGGTCATTTTACCTGCATTATGGAGAATTAAACACATGTAGACAAAGTTGGAGAATAAGTTATACAGGGAAGTAGTGGTTGGTTGGTGAGAAGCACTCATATTTGAGATAAATTTTGAAGGTAGAGCCAGTATGTCAAGTTGATGCATTGGCTATGATATAAAAAAGAAAGGGAGAAGCCCAAATAATTGGTTTTAGTATCTGAAAGAAATTATTTATTATTGAGATAGGAAAGAATGTGGGAAGAACAGCCTTGAGGAATAAAATAGAAAAAACAACTTGGGAACATGAAGTTTGAGAAAAATATTAAGTATGCAAGTGGAGATGTTGAAAGAGCAGTTGTATATATGAGCTTGGTGTTTTAAGGGACAGGTCAGAGCTGGAGATTAAAACGATGAGTTTGCGTCCTTTGTAGGGACATGGATGAACCTGGAAACCATCATTCTCAGCAAACTGACACAGGAACACAAAATCAAACACCCGCATGTTATCACTCATAGGTGGGTGTTGAACAATGAGAACACATGGACACAGGGAGGGGAGCACTACACACTGGGGTCTGTTGGGAGGAAATAGGGGAGGGATAGCGGGGGGTGTGGAGTTGGGGAGAGATAGCATGGGGAGAAATGCCAGATATAGGTGAAGGGGAGGAAGGCAGCAAATCACACTGCCACGTGTGTACCTATGCAACAATCTTGCATGTTCTTCACATGTACCCCAAAACCTAAAATGCAATAAAAAAATGTTTGCAATACTACAAAAAAAAATTTTGAGTGTTACTCTTTTAGAGATGATATTTAAAGACCATACTTAGTGATTCAAAAGGAAATCCTCAAAGCACTAAAGGAGTAAATGTAGAGGGTGAAGAGAAGTGGAAAAAGAACTATGCTTTGAGGGACTTCACTGGTAAGATGTGGGTATGGCAGATGAGGAAAAAAATTTATCAGGAACGTGTGGCTAGTGAGGGAGGAGGAAATCCCCCAAAAAGTGAATCCTGGAAATAAATTAAAAAGATTTGAGAAGTAATCAATGATATCAAATGCTACTAAAGTATGATATCCCTCTTATTTTTACAATAAAATACCATTTTTAAATTAAGGGCTTCATGCCTGTTTCTAACTTGCTAATAGCTGTTTCCCTTTTTTCATTTGCAAGAGGAATGTTAACCTTTCCTTAATTGTGATTATCTTGTTTTCATACTTCTAATATATGATGGGTGTATTGAAGTAAGTGGATTCTTATTATAGCTTTATATTTACATACTAGAATAAATCATATTAAATCCTTCATTGAGACATTTATATTTTGCAGATGCTCTGAAATTATAATGGGATTTAATAGCTAGATAAGTCATTATGTCTTTCTTTGTATAGGGTGCATGAATTTTTGGTTGAAAATGGTGCAACTGCATGATATTAGTGATGCAATTTTCGAAAATGCATCTACGGAGAAGGATGTACATGGATGCTGTGAAAAAGAGAGACTAACTCTAGTATCTGTGTTTTTCTCTGTCTGGTCTCCACCCTTACTTATTTTATTAATGACGCTTAGTTTTTTCTGAGAAGCCACTCTTTCTTGACTGGAGGCTGACTAGAGTTATATTTCAACTGTATAAGAATTGTCAGGTATATGCTCCTGGCTTTAATGACCATAACAGCACACTCTCTTGAAAAAATAAGAATTTTTATACACAAAAGCCAAAACACTGAAGCTTTTATTCCAAGATTACTGAGGGGAAAAAAAAGTGTTTTTTTTTTTTTTTTTCTGAGGGTCACAATGTGAAGAAAGATTGCCCGAGACTGAGACCACTATAGAGGAAATGGAGCAAAAGATTCTTATAGTAGACAAGCTTCTGACAGGGTCTGTTCAACACCTGGATGCGGGGTTTTATTTGTTTGTTTGTTTGTTTGTTTTTGCTAGAGAAATTTGACTGCTACACTCCTCTCTTGCACAGCTCCTTAAGAGAAATCTATCTTGGATTCTGTAAGGATTCTCTAAACTGCAAGGGGCAGAAATATCAAGACAAAATAACTTTTATCGGTTCACCTATTTGAAAAGTTCAGGGTAGATTTTGCTTTTATACCAAACTGCTGAAAATGGACTCTTGACTGATTTTATTATAAAATTATTTCTTTTACTCTGACTTCCACTCCATTTTCACATCATGCCTTTTTATGAAGTGAAAATGTACCTGTAAAAATGATGGGAAGAAACTGTCAGACTTTTCTGCATTTACTTTGACTGGGCAATTTAGGGATCACGTAATCCATGAATGGTCAATCGCTTAGTTCAAGAAAATTCTGGCTTATTGTTGGCTGGAAACCGTCTGAGCCACAAAGACTGAAACTGGTAGGGAAACTTCAGGGCATTGTGACAAGGAAGTATGAAATAATTTTCAGCAAAGCAAGAATTATCCACTCTCAGTGCCCATCCACATATCCATTCATTTGTGACAATCATCCCTATTTTCAGTTCATTTTACAAACTTTTAAATTCAATTATTATATTTTTGCATTCTCAACTTTTTTGTTTCTCTAGAGAGATGAATTTTCTTTACAAGCATCTTGGTTAATTCTCCACTGTGCGTATGACAATGTATCTGGTATCCATCTGTTTGTCCTCTTATCTGTTTGGCTGTGAACATTTTCCATTGTTGAGGATGACGTTTCTTTGTTTATTTGTTTGTTTCTGGTACCTCAAATGTTTAGTGATTTGTGAATATAGACTTATCTATAACTTCATGTCCTAGAATATAGTGTCTGTTTCTCTAACCTATCTTTAGTGATTGCATTGGCGAATTCAGACCTGCTATATGTGGTTTACCAAGCATGTGTCAGCTGTCTTTCCTGCCTAGTAGATAGCAGCTACATAAAGAATTTCTCGATATTGCTAACCCATTGCTCATATTCATATATGTTTTCTGATAGAAACAAAAATAGTTTGTTTCCTGCTTTCTGCTATCAAAGTATTAGAGAACAGCAGCTGAATGACTAGAGGCTTTAAAAGCAGCATCTCAATATATCAAACTGACCACTGAATCAGAACTTAATCCTGAACTTTGTTCTCAAAGTTCTACCAAACAATGTCTATCTCCCTAATTGTTTGCTCCTGCTACGTTTTTCTACTTTTTTAACCAGTATTATTTCTCACATATACGCTAAAATTTTTCATCTTCAGATTGTTCTCTTCTTTTCCAATGTTGCATTGATTTTTCATTTCATCATCTTCCATTAATGGTATTTACTTTGAGGCATAACAGATATGTAATGTTTTCTATATTTACAATCCTATTCATAGTGCCTCTGTTTTCTTTACACTTTAGACAGAAGATACTTTTATTTACTTCTAGTAATTTTATTATTTCTTACTGAATGTTCTCTTTATTTTCTTCTGATTTAGCTTTTGAAAATATAAAATTTAAAAATATATTTGAAAATATAAAATTGATTGTTGTATAAAAGTTTTGAAATTCAGTATAAAAATTATTCACTATGGTGTATCCATGTAACACTAGTGAGTAACTTTCCTGGGCATGAAGCCTGAGGGCAGTTTTTCTAAATAATTTATTATTAAATTTCATGCATGCCACTTGATCATGAAAATGTGTTTACTTTAACATGGAAAACTATTAAAAGAATATATTATTTAAAAGAATATAATATTTCAGTAGCAAAATACAAATGAAGTTCTGAGTGTATTGTTATACATGCAATATACTGCCAATATACTTTAATTATTATATCTCACAATCTAGTAATTATAAAACAAGTTCATTGCCACACAATGACTAAAAGATTTTGAATATGAATCAAAAGAGTCTGTCTCCAAAAATGGTGTTTGGTAAAATCTTAAGACAAAAAAGCAACAGAAAGTCAACAATGGAAGTTAATCAAATGTAGCTTTATGAAACTGAACATCCATTTTGTTTCATTAACAATTTAATTAGTGTGATGAGTACTCTGTATTAAATGCTAATTTTAAACATACATATGTTTGCATGTGCAATTATTTTATTACAGTTTTATTAGACCAGATTACAAGCAGATTAAAAAATGGGTAATTATTGGGCATTTGAAAGGATATGCATTCTGCAATTTGTGCCAGAAATATTTGTCTAAAGGTGGCAGATTTGCTTTGAGACTCAGAATCCTCTCAAAAACCAAGTCAAATAGAGGCAGTCAGAAGTTAAGGGAATAAGAAGAGGAAAATTTAAGAAATGAGATATACATATATATACACACAAACACAGATTGAGCAGGAGAAAACACTGGAGAGAAAACAGGGTGTTTCTTTTTTTTTAAATTATACTTTAAGTTCTGGGGTACATGTGCAGATCGTGCAGGATTGTTACACAGGTACACACATGCCTTGGTGGTTGCTGCATCCATTCCCCCATAATCTACATTAGGTATGTCTCCCAATGTTATCCCTCCGCAATCGCCCCACCCACTGCTATCCCTTCCCTAGCTTTCTCACCCACCAACAGGTCCTGGTGTGTGATGTTCCCCTCCCTGTGTCCATGTGTTCTCAATTCAGTATCTAGAGATATATAAAAGTTAAAAGAATATAAAAAATATTTCTAATTGTTGCTAAAGGTGGGGCTAGAAAACACTGAATATTACAGCTATTACTAGGTCAGAGGGACCACTGAGACTCAACGTTGCTTAACCAAGTTGAGACCTTAGTGATCACACTGGAATTGCTTACCTGGAGGGAAGCTGTATTAAAAAAATCAATTAAGAGATGTGCTCTGAAACGTGTAGAGAGGAAGTTGACGGTAAGAGCAACTGAGGAGTCTCTCACATTATTTGCTCATCTATTGTAGGTTATTATGTATGATTTGAAATAATTTGATGGAAATGTCCCGGAATTTCAGAGAATGGCACAGTTTCCGGAGCCAGGAAAATACATATGTTCAGGAAATCTTCAGAATAATGTCATTTGAATATGTGAATGTCTCTGTCAGGAGAATGTATTTGTTTTGTAAAAGAAGATACAGAGAAATAGCTACATAAATGTGACTGCAAAATCTTCCTTCTAGACCTTGATTAAACATTGGGAAGATATATCATGGATAAATAATCATAAGTAAGAAAGTGAGAGTCATCAAATATGTTTAAACAGTAAATAAATCAGCAAGTTCAGAACCATTGGCATTGGTATCTTACAGAGGGAAATTTGCTATAAACACACACACACACACATATATATATATATGAGTATATTAAGATAAAACAGTAAAGGTATGGCCAAAGGCAAAAGAAAGTATCAAAGAATAATGACACTCAAATGTAGAAAACTGACTTATTCTATGCCAAATTAATGTTTATGAACAAATTAGAACCTTTAACAATTCAAGAAATATCAAAGGATAATGGAATGACACAAATGAAGAAAACATATTGGTTCTCTCTGTTGGAAAAGATACTCAATTTATTTTAAAAACTAGACAAAACTTTTAACAATTTAAGTCACTTTGCTTAAAAGGAATAGAGGAATAACAGGAATGAGCACTTAGAAGCAGACATAAATTATTTGAAGCCTGGAAAATGCAAATGCTTATAACAGAAGAAACAGAGGCATTGAGTCCATTGATGTTCAATGTAAATACTGGCACAGACTTTGGAAATACAACAGCAGCTTAAATTTGAGTTTTCTGCTAAAGCTGATTTTTCAGCTTGACAGTTGAAGTTATGCACTGCTAGAAAGGATTCATAAAAAGCTGAAACATCCACTGGGACACTGATGCAAAGAACTCTTGGAATCCTACTGGAGATAAAATATGCATACAGAATAGCACGAATTGTATTTTGGGTAGAACATAAACAAACACGCTGGTTGAGTTGTGAATGAGTCTTACTATGTTCAGGAGAAAGAGAAAACTAACAGAATACAAATAAGCAAATAAATAATCACCAGCAACAAAACATGCACTTAATTCAGCATTTGGAATCCAAAGACACAAGGAACTCATAAAATAAAGAACTTTAAGACCACTTTCTTTCTTTCTGTGTGCATATGTGTGTGCATGTGTGTATTTTAAGTATTACTCGATAAGGAAAAAGGCCGGATGCAAAAAGGCCTTATAAGGAACCAAATGTCTCAGTGAACTCATAAGAATACATTTCTATAATTGGGGTACTCATAGACTGTGGTTCTTAAAGAGCTGGCAGTGACGGATTTACAAACTGGAAGATTAAATGTTACTTCTCTTAGGTTTTGTTGTCTATTCAGCTTTTCCCAGAATGTATAAAAGTACTGATAGTACAGGCCCACCAAGTGTACTACTCTGGAAATCCCATTCATGCAGAATATGTTGTAAATGACCTGTATCTTGCAGAGTTGTACAAGATAGTTTCTCTGCTATAGTTCTCAGTTGGCAATGGCAAACTGGGCATCATGCTTTGGGGCTTCAATTAATACTAAGTAAGCCTTTACTGCAACAACAACAACAAAAAAAACCTAACCTGAAACTAAGCATTTGCACTTTTAGGTCTCTGGATTGCCTGTGATTGCTCTGATTCAAGGTGCAGACAGTTGATCTTTTAATAGACTTCAAATGCTCTTAGAGATAAGGATAAATCTAGATTTGGCAATATGTTACTGTTGTTCACATTCTATTTGCCAAAGCAAATCACATGACAAAACCCAACATTAATATAGTGGGAAAATGTACTCCTTCATGTGGAAGGGAGTAATGTTTGCTGGTGAGTGTAATAATCAGAATAATGCTGTCTCAAATATGTTCATCTATAAATATGTTACCTTACAGGACAACGGGACAAGAAAGCTGCAGATGTTTTAAGTTTGCTAATCTGCTGATTTTAAAGCAGGGAGATTATCTTCGACTACCTGGATGGGCCTCATGCAACCAGAAGTTCCTTTCAAAAGCAGAACAGATAATCAGAGGGTGATATGAAATAGAGAATAGTCAGATAAAGATGCAATATTGCTTGCCTTGAAGATGGAGAAAGGAGTCTAATAACTAAAAAATGAGGTCAGCATTGAGAAAGTAGAAAAGATAAGGTAAAATATTTTCCCCTCTATCTCCAAGAGTGAAATTTAGACCTGCTAACCAATTTTTCCTCTACCCCACTGAAATCGATATCAGATTTAAAACTTACAGAAGTGTAAGATAATAAAATTGTGTCACTGTAAGTCATAAGGTTGTACAATTTGATAAAGCAGCCATAGAAAACTAGTAGTAACCCCATTGGCCACATAATTGAATGATTCTGTCTTAACAATTTTAATTGAAGTTGCTTATGTTTGTTTGCCAATGAGATTTTGGAAAAATTATAAAATTTTTAGATTGCTTTAGATTTACTTTGTTCTTTTTTATTTTCCGCCTCCTTCTTCAGGTAAATCCTAGTTTATTGATTTGAAACCATTCTTTTTTTGTGTCGTATAAAATTACTTCTAGGGACTGACAACTTCATCCCACAAATTATGATATGAGGTGTTTTTTTTTGTTTGATGAATGGGTTATGTGCTGTTTATATATATTTTTTAATTTGGGAATTCTTTCTGCTGTGAATTCTAAATTAATACTATTTTTTGTCATCAAAGAACATATTTTATTTGATTTTAATTATTTTTGAGATGTGTTTTATGGCCTGGAATATGTTTTCTCATGAATAATTTCTTGATGATTGAAAATAACAGGTATTTTGCAGTAATTGTGTGGAATATTCTGTTTATCAGTTGTTTTGAGTTACTTGATGTTATAATTCTCTTTCTTTTCTATTTTCCATGTTTTCTTTATTTTAATTAGTGAACAGAAACTGTCCGATATGAAGGAAAAAATACAACATAAAATTAATAATAGTTGATTTTAATACTCACCTCTCAATAGTTAAGAGAAGGAATATATATATGCATATATATGTATATATGTGTATGTATGTGTATATACACACTCTGGAATTGGTTTAATTGAATTTTAGAAAAAAAGATTTGGTGTGTGTGTGTTATTCAGCACTGCCAAAATTAAGTTAAATGTGTATATATTTAACTTATTTTTATATTATTCATAAAAACAATTAAAATTTAAATTTCAATTAAATGACATTTATTTAAATATAATTAAATATGTATATATTTAATTTTGAAGTACTGAATACCTATATACATACATGCACACACATACATATATATATATATACACACACCTATGCATACAGACACATAGATAGGTATGAACCATTTGTCTAGGAATAGATGGAAACCAGCTTTGCAACTGCCATTAATGCTCTTACCATAAAACTCAGACCAAAGCTATCTCAAATAAATGTCTCCTAGTTAAAATGAAGGTAAGACATTGATGAGTGTAATATTTAGATTTTTTACATCTTAAAATAAATTAACAATTTTTATAAGAAAAAAGTGAAATAAATACATTTTATAATAAAATAATTATAACAAATAATTACATCATAAATATTGATATAATAGTTAATATTATTACCTTTATTTTATCCTAAATGGTATAATTATGTGGTAATATTTAACTTTTCATCTAGATGTATATATAATATTGTCTGATTAACATTTTGGACATCATAGATGGATATGATTCAAGATAAGAAAAAAAGGGAATGTATGAAGTTTTGTTCACTTCGAAGACTTTTGTGTGCAATGAATGAATTGACTAATTCTGGCCCATACAGAGCTGTTATAGATACTGACATGAAGACATGAAATAAGTGGAAATATTCATTGTTATATATATGCCTTCTTATGTCTATACATATGCGATGGTTTATTGTGTTCTCCCCACATTCATATGTTGAAACTTAATTACCAATATGATAGTCATAAGAAGTGGAGCCTTTAAAGGATGCTTAAGTTATGAGAGCAGTCTTCATGAATGCTATTAGGGCCCTTACAAAAGAAGTTGGAGTGACCTGACTTTTCTCCAGAGGATGTAGTTATAAGGCACCAGTTTTGAAGCAGAGAGAGCAGCCCTCACCAGACCCTGGATTCACTGGCAACTTGATCTTGAACTTCTCAGCGTCAAAACTGTAAGAAACACATTTCTGTTCTTTGTGAATTGCCCAGTCTAAGATACTTCGTTAAAGCAGCAAAAAAACACTATAACAGCAGATCTACTTAAAGGACAACAACAACAAACAAACAAACTCAAATTTAAAAATAAATGGCTGGTGAAGTTTCTCACATCTGTAATACCAACACTTAACACATCTATAATCCCAGTGCTTAGGGAGGCTAAGGGAGGAGGATCACTTGAGCCAAGCAGTTCTAGACCAGCCTGGGCAACATCATGAGACACCCCCATCTCTATAGAATAATTTAAAAATTATTCGGACACGGTGGCACACAAGTGTAGTCCCAGCTACTCAGAAGTATGAGCAGGCAGGATCACTGGAGCCTGAGAGGTGGAGGCTGTGGTGAGCTGTGATTGCCCCAGTGCACTCCCGCCTGGGCCACAGAGAAAGTCTCTGTTCCCCAGCCACCATAGAAAGAAAGCATGTGTCAGATTTTATTATTGAATTAAAAATATAGTTAAAAGGGATGATTTTTAGTAAAATAGTAACAGATCAATATACAAATAAATGACCACAGAAATTGAGAGAATAGTCTAAATATCTTTTCCTAAAAAATCAGCAGATCCAAAGTACTTAGGTTCACATTTCACCAAATCTTTATAAAACATGTGTTTACTAAACTGTATAATTTTTGTAAAGCAGAGGAAAGATGAGAATTTCATACTGGATTTCTTTAAAGATAGGAAAAAGTAAATATGTATTAAAATTGGAGAACAATCTACTAATTCTATTTATGAAAGCAGATAAAAACCTTCTAAATATAATAATAGCAACCAAATTTATCAGTAGATTAAATGAATAAATATTAAAAGTATTAACATAACAAAAATTTGGCAACTTTTAAATCAACCATGGTCTGCTTAAATGTTGAAAAAATATATTTATAGTTTACTAAAGACAATGTATTTTGATAAAATTTAACTCACAATAATGTAGGAATACGTAAATAATTTTGCTGTGATTTGATAGATAATGTCTTCTTGAAAAAATATAACTAATGATGAAATATTAGAATACTTCATAAAAGGAAACAAAAATCAAGAATGTTTATCATCGTAATTGCAACTCTACATTGTATTGGAAATTCTAGCTAATTGAAATTACATAAATAAAATTTATGCAGTTGGAAAGTGGCAGAAAACATCATTAGTTTGCAAAATTATAAGCAAATCAATTGATTTCATTGTTTAATGACATCAAATAAGTGTAAGCATGATTATTGGATCAAAAATGAATTTTGGTAAGGTAAACAGAAGATCCCAATGTAGTATCTTTCTTGTTATAAGTACCAAGAGTTATAATATGTGATGGAATAGAATTTTTCATTCCTTAAATTCACAAAAACTACTAATTATTACCAAAAAATATCTAACAAATAGCTGAAGGAAGCATATTACATAAAATAAATAAAATTTTGAATAAACAGCAGATTTTTTTCTTGTATGGGAAAAATTAGTCAGATTAATGGTCGCATAGTGTGTTACTCAGAGTTCTCTAGAGGAACAGAAATAATAGGATAGATGTACATGTAAAGAGAAGTTTATTAAGGAGTATTAACTCACACGATCACAAAGTCCAACAACAGGCCATCTGCAAGCTGAGGAGCAAGGAATCCAGGCAGAGTCCCAAAGCTGAAAATCTTGGAGTCCAATGCTCAAAGGTAGGAAGCATCCAGCACAGGACAAAGATGTAGGCTGGGAGGCTAAACCAGACTGGTCTTTTCACATTTTTCTGCCTGCTTTTTCTTCTGGCTGCTAGAGCAGCTGATTAGATTGTGCCCACCCAGATTAAGGGTGGGTCTGCCTTTCCCAGTCCACTGACTCAAATGTTAATCTCCTTTGGCAACACCCTCAGAGACACATCCAAGAACGATACTTAGCATCCTTCAATTCAATCAAGTTGACACTCAGTATTAACCATCACACATACCATGGAACTTAGGCAGTGTAACTTTGCATTAACAAAAATATGACATGTAAAAATAATCAGAATTTGGCTCTGCTACTACTTGCTTTAGTTTTAGGTGCTCTAACATCATTCTGCATGATCCATTTATATTTTCTAAGGAACAGACTGATAAATTAAATGGTAATATAATGGAACTGGCACCCTATATATGTAGATCTTTTAGAGTGGAGTTTATCTTTTTCATCATATCCCAAAGTGATATTTTTTGCAATTTGCTATCTTATCTGGACGGTGGAAGGTAGTTCCAGGAGCCAACACTGGAGATTCTGCCAACTGCAAGGCAAGTTCATTCCAATTATATATTCATGAACTGGGAAAAGAACTACAGAGTGGTTCTTTATTCTGGTGAACTCATTATAAACTGACAGAAACTCATTTATTCCTTGGTTCACATATGCCCTAACTCTCAGTGTGGTTACAATGCTGTGTCAGATTTTTATTTGAATGTCAACATTCTCTTGGAACATGAAATATCTGTGTATTTCCCTTTTCCTCGGGTAAGCTACATAAATAAATGTTGATAATTCTCTTGGAGAAAGGGCAAGTTTACCCTTACCAAATATTTTTGATTCCTGAAGCTTGGTCTCTTTGTTAGTTGATGGGTCCTGGGCAGTCAATGTGTTCTGGGTATAATTACTAGCTTAGATCTAGAAACTGAATAAAGTTACCACTAACCTTCTGTTTATTCATCTTCAATTATCTTTGGTTGTATAAATTGACCAGCATTATTGCTGGATGGTTAGCTATCTTGCCATTAGGAACACTATTCTATTATTATAATCATAGCTTTCTGAGTTTAGGACTTCTAGCCACCATTCTGATATTTCTATTCTTTACAATAACTTTCACCAACTGACCTCTGAGGGTTAAGAATTAACACCTAGGGCCAGGCACCATGGCTCATGCTTGTAATCCCAGCAATTTGGGAGGCTGAGTTGGGTTGATCACCTGAGGTCAGGAGTTAGAGACCAGCTTGGTCAACATGGTGAAACACCCATCTCTAACTATAAAAAATTAGCCAGGCATGGTGGCAGGCACCTATAATCCTATCTACTTGGGAGGCTGAGGCAGGAGAATCACTTGAACCCAGGAGGCAGAGGTTGCAGTGAGCCGAGATCCTGCCATTGGACTCCAATCTGGGCAAGAAGAGCAAAAGTCCATCTGAAAAAAAACAAAACAAAACAAAAACACAAAATTAACACCTAGATCCAATAGATCCAATTATTTAGGGATCTTTTTGTCTGGATTGTTAGTTTTATAATAGTATAATAGTTGATAGTTTTATAACAGTATCTTCAACTGTCCCTTCTGGTTTTCAGGTGACAGCCACCACTGAAAGTTCAAAGAGTTCCTGCACATTTTAAAACTTATTATTCTCATTTTAATTGTTTAGTTTTTATAAGTTCAACTTTTCTTAGATTTTGGGGTAGATATAAAAAATTTGTCACCTGAGTATATTTTGTGTCGCTGAAATTTGGGGTATGATTTTTCCTGTAATGCATGTACTGAGCTTACATGGTACCTAATAATTACTCAACCCTTGCCAACCTCTCTCTCTTTCTTCTAGTAGTCCCCAGTATCTATTGTTCTCATTTTTGTGTTCATCTGTGCTCAATGTTTAATTCTCACCTACACGTGATGACATGTGATATTTAGTTTTTTGTTCCCCTTAATTGGCTTCATGGTCTCTAGCTGTATCTATGTTGCTGCAAAGAACATGGTTTTATTCTTTTTTTGTGGCTACATAGTGGGCCATTTATGGTGTATATATATCGTATTTTCTTTTCAATCATTGATGGGCACCTAGTAATTCCATGTCTTTCCAATGGTGAATAGTGCTGTGATCGACGTATGGGTGCATGTGTCTTTTTGGTAGAATAATTTATTTTCTTTGGAATATATGCTTAGTAATAGGATCCTAGAACATTTCTTATAGTCTTGTAAAATAGAGTGTTTGTCAGACTCTCTAGTGACACTATTATTCTGTAATGAGTCTCCAGTAATAGTTACACTTCATAGTAGGCTCGCTCTTGGAGCCTTTGTTCTCTCACTCTACAATATGCGACAGCTAATCTGGTCATTTTACTCACTTAACATAAACTTTCACTTTTCACAAAGCTTCTAAGAGACAACCTATGGATGTGTTAGCAATGTTTTTCAGTTGTTACTGAAGTGTTAAATCTTATGGAATGACCATGTCTTAGTTTATTAATGTGGAAATTTTATTAATATGGAAATATTAATAAACTGTCCTTTAGTGAATCCTGTTTTCCTGTTCTTTTGGGTTTACACCCTCAGAATCTAGTCTTATACATTGTATTATTTCTGGTATTAATAGTTTCTATAACTCTTTGCAGTATAATACCTTTTTTCAGTAATTAGGTCCTAATATCTCCAGTGAAGATATATAAGACTTAACTCTAATTATTGGTCTGCTAACAGGAGAAAAATTGGGAGCAGATTTTGAGAATGTTTTGCCTCACAAAGCAAAGGCCTCTGTATTAATCATCATCATCAGGTGAGAGTATGGGGAACACTATTCTCTAGCAATGTGAAAGGAACTATTTCTACAAACAATGTTCAGAGGACCCTGGGCTGCTACAAAGTAGATGTCATCATAACATACTTCAGGGTCTCATGACTTTGACACAGAGGAACTGTTATGGTTGAACATTTGTTTAAGTTCCTTTGTAGATTCTGGATATTAGACTTTTGTCAAATGAGAAAATTACAAAAGTCTTCTTCCATTCTGCAGGTTGCCTGTTCTGATGTTAGTTTCTTTTGCTGTGCAGAAGCTACTTAGTTTAATTAGATCCCACATCTGCCGGGGACTCTTGACCAGCAAGAGGATCCCAACCTGGATGGGGGAGTGTGCAGAAGAGAAGAAAAGAAAGACAGACGGGGTCTGGAGGGCTGGATAGGCAATGCCTAAGCAGCAGCTTTATTGTGCACAGGGTTCTGGTTACATACATGATGACTCACGTCAGCCAAAATGCTGTTTCAGGAGATGAAAGGGGAACAAAGAATCTTAAAGTAAATTAACAAACTGACTTACATCAGATATGGATAATGGAAAAGTTACATACATAATCGGGTATATTTTAGATGGGTCAGGTGTCTTTTCATTATCTTGGTAAGGGAACAGATTTCTATGTTAACGATTTACAGGAATCACAAGCTAGGCAGTAAACACATTTATCTACCCTTACAATGAGTTTCTACCCTTACAATGAGTTTCTACACATAAGTAAAAAACAAAGTCATAAAATATGTTTGTTTCAGGAACACAATGTCTTCCATGACCACAACTCATCCTGTAATCGTCTAGTAAAGTTTTCTTTTAAGCCAATCCTTCTTTTAATTCTTACTTTCCCATAGCTTGACTTCCTCCAACGAGGCCTGTGTCTGGGCTCAAGCTCACCATATGGTGAGATCCAGCTTACAAGGGGTCTCACGTGGGAACAATCCCCACACCATTTGTCAATTTTGGCTTTTGTTGCAATTGCTTTTGGTGTTTTTGTCATAAAGTCTTTGCACATGCCTATGTCCTGAATGGTATTGTCTAGATTTTCTTCTAGGGTTTGTATGTTTTAGATTTTACATTTAAGTCTTTAGTCCATCTTGAAATAATTTTTGTATAAGGTGTAAAGAAGGGGTCCAGTTTCACTATTTTGCATGTGGCTAGCCCATTTTCCTGGCACCATTTATTAAATAGGGAATCATTTCTCCATTGCTTGTTTTTGTCTGATCTGTAGAAGATTAGATGGTTGTAGATGTGTGGTGTATTTCTGAGGTTTCTTTCCTGTTTCTTTGGTCTATATGTCTGTCTTGGTACCAGTACCATGCTGTTTTTGTTACTGTAGACTTGTAGTATACTTTGGAGTCAGGTAGCATGATGCCTCCAGCTTTGTTCTTTTTGCCTAGGATTGTCTTGGCTATATAGGCTCTTTTTTGGCTCCATATGAAATTTAAAGTAGTTTTTTCTAATTATATGAAGAAAGCCAATGGTAGTTTGATGGGAATAGCATTGAATATATAAATTACTTTGGGTGGTATGGTCATTTTCATGATATGATTCTTCCTATCCATGAGGATGGAATGTTTTTCCATTTGTTTGTGTCTTCTCTTATTTCCTTAAGCAGGGCTTTGTAGTATTCCTTGAAGATGTTCTTCACATCCTTTGTTAGCTGTATTGCTAGGTATTTTATTCTCTTTGCAGCAATTGTGAATGGGAGTTCACTCATGATTTGGCTCTCTGTTTGTCTATTGTTGTTGTATAGGAATTCAGAATCTACAAGAAACTTAAACAAATTTAAAAGGAAAAAAAAACCACCAAGCCATAACTTGGGCAAAAGATATGAAAAGACACTTCTCAAACTAAGACATTTACGTGGACAACAAACATATGAAAAAAAGCTCAACATCACTGATCATTAAAGAAATGCAAATTAAAACCACAATAAGATAGCATCTCATGCCAGTCAGAATGGAAATTATTAAAAAAGGAAGACACAGTAGATGCTGGTGAGGCTGTGGAGAAATAGGAATGCTTTTACCCTCTTGATGGGAATGTAAATTAGGTCAACCATTGTGGAAGACAATGTGGTGATTCCTCAAGGATCTAGAACCAGAAATACCATTTGACCCAGCAATCCCATTATTGAGTATATATTCAAAGGAATATATAAATCATTCTATTATAAAGACACATGCACACATGTTTATTGCAGCCCTATTTACAATAGCAAAGACATGGAACAAATACAAATGTCCATCAATGATAGGGTAAAGAAAATGTGGTACACATACACCATGGAATACTATGCAGCCATAAAAAGGAATAAAATCATGTCCCTTGCAGGAATATGGAAAAAGCTGGAAGCCATCATCCTCGGCAAACTAACACAGGAACAGAAAACCAAGCACCTCATGTCTTCACTTGTAAATGGGAGTTAAACAATGAGAACACATGGATACCGGGAGGGGAACAACACAAATGGCTGCTGGTTGGGGGTGGGACAGTGAGAGGCGGGAGCGTATTAGGACAAATAGCTAATGCATATGGCGTTTAAAACCTAGTTGTCAAGTTGACAGGTGCAGCAAAACATCATGGCACACATACACCTATTTAACAGACTTACACATTCTGCACTTGTGTCCTGGAAATTAATTTTTTTTGTTTTTAAGAAAACTCAATGTTCTCTTAGAGTTTTGATACTCTTCTATAAAAATTCTGGGTATGACCTTTAACTTTCTATTAGCAGCTTATTCTACAAAATGGTTTTCTTGCTTTCTTTCTTAGCTTTCATTAATGATTGATCACTCTCAATTTTTTTGTTTATTTCTCCAACACAAAACTGCTTCCAACAGCAGCAGCCATCTGATATCATTATTCTTATACTACAGTTTCTCCCATATTTCTTAAGCTCTCTGATAATTTGCACTTACCAGTTCATTTCCTTCCAGTATTGTTTCATCTTATGTCACTACTAATGAAAGTTTAATGATTATACTGCTATTACATGCCTGGAGCTTTATGAGCTTCAACAACCTACCGGGTCCTAATTGACTATTGGATAATGCAGCTGCAAACCCCATTTCCCATAAGTCCCCAAAGCCCCCCAAATCCTATTTTTAGATCATTTCTTGCAATGAATATCACAGGTCAGTTATCTGAAAAACATATCTCCTGCAGGAGGGCTGTTATGGTGTGTTTTTGAATTCAATACCTGTAGGTTGATGACACAACATTGGTAGAAAGAATCTGGGTTGTGTTGCAGTTACAACAGAAGATTCAGTTGACCCAAAGGGAACTCTGGAGTTTGAATGTCCCTGCAGAATTATAGCAAATTAGGAAAATGAAGCTAGACTCTTTACGCCAATGTTGAGCAACAGTGCGTCACCATGATTGATCAGTAATTGTATACTGCCTGGGAAGAGGGCATGATACTGAGAAATCATCTTCAGTCAGTAGCAATATTCAAAGGGTAAATTAGCTCCAAGCTTTCAGTTCCTAACAGTCTCAACACATGGAGGCATGGAGAAAGGAGTGCTTTATCCCTGCTTTTTATTTTTATTTTGAGATGGAGTCGTGCTCTGTCTCCCAGAGTGGAGTTCAATGGCGCAATCTCAGTCACCACAACCTCCGCCTCCCGGGTTCAAGTGATTCTCCTGTCTCAGCCTCCCAAGTAGCTGGGATTACAGATGTCCACAACCATAGCTGGCTACTTTTTTTTTTTTTTTTTTGTATTTTTAGTAGAGATGGGGTTTGACCATGCTGGCTAAGCTGGTTTCAAACTCCTGACCTGAAGTGATCTACCCACCCTGGCATCCCAAAGTGCTGGGATTACAGATGTGAGCCACCGCGCCAAGCATATTCCTGCTTTTATTTTGTATGGTTTAAATATTTTTTAACTGATGCTTTTATTATATATACTTTTTATACCATTTGCTCTTAGTATATATATTTTATACCATTTGCTCATTTTTATTCCTATAGTTTATATTCTTAAGACATACTCTTCCTTAAATAACATGTGCATACAAATCATATGCTCAATTTTCTATATTTTTAACTTATTCTAATGTGGTACAAGTTCTTTATTTTTTAAAGTCAGAAATGTGTGATGGTAACAAATGTGTAGGGAGATAGCTGTTATTTATTATTATTATTATTGTTATTGTTATTATTATTATTATTGTGACAGAGTCTCTGTTTCCCTAGGCTGGAGTGCAGTGGAGCGATCTTGGCTCACGGATATCTCGGCCTCCCAGTTCAAGCGATTCCCCTACCTCAGTCTCCCGAGTAGCTTGGATTACAGGTGTGCACCACCACATCTGGCTAATTTTTTTTGTATTTTAGTAGAGACGGGGTTTCATCAGGTTGGCCAGGATGGTCTTAATCTCCTGACCTTGTGATCTGCCCGCCTCAGCCCCCCACTGTGCCCAGCCTGTTATTTTATACCTCATTAAGTCATTTGGGACTTCCTTATCATAGTCCTGTTATAAATTGTTTTTTAAGTGATTTTAAATATCCTATTTATCAAAATTCAATTTCTCCTTAAGTGTTCCATATTTCATCTTTCTCTACTTAAGAAATATTCATAATTTGGTATCCTATTTCCATTTCACTATTTATACCTCTCCACATTAACTCAATTACTCTAACATTTCTATAATCATACAAATATAATTTATGTACTCTTATTAAAAATAGAAAAGAACAAGCAAACAAGCAAACAAACTACATGTGTTGACCCTGCTATTTCCTAAATCTACTGATACCTGCTCACTTGCGCTGTAAAGAATGCTCTAAATTTCATAGTTCAGTTTTCTTCTCTCTCACTTATTTTTCAGCTTATTTCAATGTGCCATATGCCTTCCATTAATGTACAAATATTTTGCTATAAATTTACTGTATTAGTCAGGGTTCTCCAGTGAAACAGAACCAATAGGATACACATATACACACATATACATATATATGTAAAAAATTTTTATAAGGTATTAACTCTTGGTGATTATGGAGGCTGAGAAGTTTTATAATCTGCCACCTACAAGCAGAAGACCCAGGAAAGCCAGCGGTGTCGTCCAAGGTCCAGAGAACCAGAAACGTAAAGGGGAGAGGAGGATCATTGTCTCAGCTAAAGAGTAAAACAGAGTTAATTCAACCTTCCTCTACATTATTGTTGTATTCAGGCCCTCAATGAATTGAATGGTATGCACCCACAAGGAGGAGGGTAATCTGTTTTACTTCATTGACAAATTCAAATGAAATGCTAATCATTTATAAAAACTGTCATAGACACACCAGAAATAAATAATTTAGTAAACTATCTGGACATCCTGTTGTCCAGTCAAGTTGACATTCAATTAAACATCACATTTAGCAATTTACATATGTAGCCACATATAGCAGATTCAGTTCTTATCTTGCAGTGTCTCCTATTAGCAACTGACTGGACAATTGCTTTAATCTATAAATATTCTCTTACATATTTTATGACAATACAATTTCTATTACTTTTCTTACTTTCCTAGCCACTGTTTCCGGGCTGTTTTCCAGGCTTGTTCTTTTTCAAAATTCATCATATCTTAGGATTCACGTTGCTTCAATCCAAAGTAAAATAAAATAAAAAACACGAATAAATATAATAAATTAATAAAAAATTTTAAATTTAAACCCAAAGAAACAAACTAATAAAGCAGTAAAATTGATATGCTTATCAAGTACTTATCACTTGCCAGGAAGATTGCTAAGTGACTTTACATGGATTTTTCCTATTTGAACTACATAAGAACTTTATTAGTTATCACCTAAACTTGGAGATGATTGAACTGAAGTCAGAGTATAACTAATTCAAAGTGATGCAGCTCTTCTTTTTTTCCTCTCTTTTTCAATGTTATTTGTGATCTCAACCACTTCTGTCGTTTTCAATGTCATCTCTTGGTCATGATTCACAAAATTTATGTCTCTTACTCAAACCTCTCTATTACATTCAAGACATAGATAAAAGTACTTCTTTGCATACATACTCAGATGCTTTTAAGCCATCTCTTAATTAAGATATTCAAATCTAAACTCTTGTTTACTCTCATACTCTCCTTTCTCAAATATTCACATTAACAGTATCCGATTTTTTAACAAGTGATGATGGACATACAACATATGGTGAGGACTCATCTACTCAAATCTATCTCAAATGTCAGCATCTTGGTAAAAACCACAACTATTGGTCACCTACATTTTTGGAAAAGTCTACTAATTCTACTCTGGCCCCATTGTCAATATAATCACATTTCATACAGCAGCCAGAATGTCCTTTAAAGGAAAATGAGACTTTGTCACCACCTTGATGAGCAATACTCAATACACTCAAGATAAAATATAGAAGTCAACATCTGGCTTATAAGAAACTGCATTATCTTTCTGCTACCCATATTTGAGTCATTTATTTTCTTATTTCTTTCTCTATAGTGTTCTCTTTGTCTCTTTTTCTCTATTCCTCTCTCTTTCTTTAACTTATTTAATTATTCTAAATAATATATAACTATAACTAACGCATTTAAGCTTAGGGGCTTTGCACGTACTCTCCCTCTACCTAAAATAATTTCTCTCTATAATGTAGCTGGTTGTTCCTAGTAATGTTAATGGTTTGAGCTTAATTCTGACTTCTCCAAAATTATTCTTTCCTACTCATATCCTTTTCCCTCAGTCAAAATTAGAACCTTCCTCTTGTATGTCCTCATAACATTCTCTCATTTTATTTTATAGTCAAGTGTGTTTAGATGACTCATAAAACTAGACATCTGGCTGGGTGCAGTGGCTCATGCATGTAATCCCAGCACTTTGGGAGGCAGAGGCAGGGAGATCACCTGAGGTCAGGAGTTTGAGACCAGCCTGACCAACATGGTGAAACCCTGTCTCTACTAAAAATACAAAATCAGCCAGGCATAGTAGCACATGCCTCTAATCCCAGCTACTCAGGAGGCTGAGGCAGGAGAATGCTTGAACCAGGGAGGCGGAGTTTTCAGTGAGCCAATCACACCATTGCACTCCACCCTGAGCAACAAGATAAATCTCCATCTCAAAAAAATATATATATAGACATCTATGCTATGATTGTACTAGATTTAGTCTCAATGGTAAGTCTGCAGCAGAATTTAAAAATAAATAAATAAATAAAAAACTAGAGCAACTGGGTGATAAGAAATTTGGCTTATTTTGAATTTCAGAATAATAAAGTAAACAGGAATTATATTTTATAAAAATTATGTTATATAAAGTTTTTCTCTTAATAAAATAAAAATAATTTTTGTTAGTTTACTTTTTGAAAAGTAATTTTTAGTTAAAAATCTTATTGCTCACAAACTGACAGTGAGTATGTAATATATATTATATATATATTTTTCAATTTATTAGCAGTAATATTCTCATGACAATTTATTAACAATAGGGACCAAATATCCAGCAATTTCATCATTATAAAAGCTTTTAGATAAAATTTGGAGGAAATTAACTTTGTTAGTGTTGCTCAAAACACCTACAATCATAGTTAATAGATTTTTACTCTTATCTTTTTGGACAATAATCACTCAGAGCAATCTTGTGCTTATATAAATAGGAAAATAGCTTTGGTTAAATGTTTTTAAAACATTTGAAATATGAGGCCTGATATGATTAAGATCTGAGTTACTGCCCAAATCTCATGTTCATTTGTAATTCCTAATGTTGGAGGTGGGGTCTGGTGGGAAGTGATTGAATCTTGAGGGTAGACTCTTCATAAATGGTTTAGCACCATCACTTTGGTTTTGTTCTCATGATGGAGTTCTCATGAGACTTGGTTGTGGCACCTCCTCCCTCACTATCTCTTCCTCTTGCTGTGGCCACATGAAGTGACTCTCTTCCCTTTTGCCTTCTGCATGAATGGAAATTTGCTGAGGTCTCTCCAGAAGCAGAAGCCACTATGTTTCCTCTGTAGCCTGCAGAATCAATCATAAGCCAATTAAACCTTTTTGCTTTATAAATTACCCAGTCTCAGGTATTTATTTACATCAATGCAAGAATGGCCTAATACAGAAAATTGTTACCAAGGAGTAGGGTATTGATATAAAGATATCTGAAAATGTGGAAGTGACTTTGGAACTGGGTAATGGGCAGAGGTTGGAAGAGTGTCGAGGGCTCAGAAGATGACAGGAAGATGGGGGAAGTTTGGAACTTCCTACAGACTTGTTAAGTTGTTGTAACCAAAATGCTGATAGTGATATGAACAATGAATTCTAGGATGAGGAGTTCTCAAATAGAAATGAGGAACTTACTGGGAAGTGGAGCAAGGGTCACTTTAATTATGCATCAGCAAAGAAACTGGAGTCATTGTACCCCTGCTATAGGGTACTGTGGAATTTGAACTTGAGAGTGGCAATATAGGGTATCTGGCAGAAGAAATTTCTAAGCAGCAAAGCATTCAGGGGTTCTTTAGCTGCATCTAACAGTGTATACTTATATGCATGAGTATGGAAATGATGTAAAATTGGAACTTATATTTAAAAGGGAAGCAGAGCGTACAAATTTGAAAAATTTGCTGCCTGGCCAATTGATTGACAAGAAAAATCCATTTTCTTGGGAAGAATTCAAGAAGGCTGCAGAAATTTTCATAAGTAAAGAAGAGCCAAGTGCTAATATCCAAAACGATGGAGAAGAGTCCTCTAAGGCATTTCAGAGACCTTTGTAGAAGCCCCTCCCAACACAGGCCCTGAGGCCTAGAAGGACAAAATAGTTTCATGGGACAGGGTTGGGAGAAGCAGCAAAGGAGAAAGGAATTACAGAGTGCCTACATACATTGGCTATGTGTAACATATAAACAGGGAACAACAAACTGAAGCAAACTGCGGGAGGCCTCTGGGGAGGCAAACTTCTCCATGCCTCATATTCCAATGTAGGTTGATCTAGGCTCTGTTACCATAAACATTGTGCTCGAGGATGTAAAACCCCTTTGTAGCACTATGATGTAGCCAGACTTGTAGGCTCCTTGTAAGGCCCGCATTCCACCAGAATAGGCTAAAGATAACCACATATTTTTGTTTTGTGAAACTCCAAAACCACCACTATTATCAGTCTTTAGAATGACACATCAGTTCTGGCTCACTGATTCATTCCACCCATAATCTATAGAACAAAGTGATTGTAATCAATAAATAGCGTGAAAGATCAGAGCTTGGAGCCTTCACTGCCTCCAGTAATAAGTGATGGCCCTCTGGTCCCACTTTCACTCTTAATCTGTCTTTTTCTCAATCCTTTGTCACCACCAAACTTGGGGCACCCATGGGTGATGTGGGGGCTGGTTCCCTACAGGACAGGCCTAGGCCCTGCTGCCCTGCATGGCCTCAGGACACTGCTCCCTGCATTTTAGCTGCTCCAGCTCCAGCCATGGCTTGAGCCACTGCTCCACAGGATGCAAGCCATAAGTCTTGGTGGCTTCCAGATGCTGTTAAGACTGCAGATGTGCAGAGTGCAACAGCTGAGGCTTGTGAGCCTCTAACTGAATTTCAGTCAGAGGATATATTAAAAAGCCTGGATGTACAGGCAGAAGTCTGCTGCAGGGCAAAGCCCTCATAAAGAACCTCTCTAGTGCAGTGCAGAGGGGAAATGTAGAGTTGGAGCCTCCACAGAAAGTTCCTACTAGGGTAGTGCCTAGTGGAACTGTGAGAAGGGATTCACTGTCTTCCAGACTCCAGAATGGTAGATACATTGACAGCTTTCATCCATCACCTGGAAAAGTTGCAGGAACTCAACTCTAGCCCATGAGCCATGGAGCCTGAAACCTAAGAAGCCACATGAGCAAAGCTGCCCAAGGCTTTGGGAGCTGCCCAAGGCTGTGGGTGCTCACCTCTTTCATCATTATGACCTGAAGATGAGATACAAAGTCAAAGAAGATTATTTTAAAACTTTAAAGTTTAATGACTGCCCCATTGGATTTTGGACCTTCATGGGTCCTATAACCTCTTGGTTTTGGCCAATTTCTCCCATTTAGAATGGATATATTTTTTTCAATGCCTGTATTCCCATTGTACCTAGGAAGTAACTAACTTGCTTTTGATTATACAGGCTCATAGGCAGAAAGGAATTACTTTGTCTCAGTTTAAACTTTGAACTTGGATTTTTGAGTTAATGCTGAAATAAATTAAGACTTTTGGGGACTGCTGGAAAGGCATGCATGTGTTTGAAATGTGAGGACAGGATATTTTGGAGAAGTCAACGGTGGAATGCTATGGTTTGGCTGTGTTCCAACCAAAATCTCAACTTGAATTGTAATAATTCCCATGTTTCAAAGACAGGACCAGGTAGCATTTTCCCCTATGCTGTTCTCATGATAGTAAGTGAGTTCTCATGAGATCTGATAGTTTTATAAGGGGATTCCCTCTTCACTTGCACTCATTCTGTCTCCTGCCATCCTGTAAAGAGATGCCTTCCACTAAGATTGTAAGTTTCCTGAGACCTCTTCAGACATGTGGAACTATGAGGCAATTAAACCTCTTTTCTTTATAAATTACCCAGTCTCAGGTATTTCTTCATAGCAGTGTGAGAATGGACTAATACAGGAGCCCACTCCTTGCATCAGAGGGCCCTAGATGTGGGACAAGGCGCCGAGCAAGTTTATTTGGAAGACTTAAAATTTAATGACTACCCTGCAGGACTTGAACAGGCCCTGTAGGCCCTTTTTTTGGCTGATTTCTCACTTTTGGAATGGAAGTATCTACCCAATACTTGTATCCCCTGTGTATCTTGGAAGTAATTAGCTTGTTTCTGATTTTACAGGCTCATAGGCAAAAGTTACTTGCCTCGTCTCTGATGAAACTTTGTACTGTGGGCTTTTGAGTTAATGCTAAAGTGAGTTAAGACTTGGGGGGCTGTTGAGAAGGCGTCATTGTATTTTGAAATATGGGAAGGACATGAGATTTTGGAGGGGCCAGGGGAAGAACGATATGGTCTGGATATGTGTCTCCATCCAAATCTCATGTCACACTGTAATCACCAATGTTGGAGGTAGGGCCTAGTAGGAGGTGATTGGATTATGGGCACGGATCATAAATGAATAGTTTACACCATTCCTTTGGTATTGTTCTCATGACAGAGTTCTTACAAGATCTGGTTGTTTAAAAGTGTGCAGCACCTTCCCCTCACATCTCTCTCGATCCTTCTCCTGCCATGTAAGACATCTGCTCCAGCTTTGCCTTCTGCCATGAGTAAAAGTTCTCTGAGACCTCCGCAGAAACAGATGCTGTCATGCTTCCTGTATAGTCTGTGGAATCATGAGCCAATTAAACCTCTTTTATTTATAAATTATCAAGTCTCAGGTATTTCTTTATAGCAATGCAAGAACAGACTAATATAAGAAGATAATAAGCCTTATTTCTTATGTCTCACAACTGTTACAATGTCTTAAAGGACTCAGATTTAATTTCTTACACATTTTAGTTTTTAAATGATGCAATTTTAATGTTTTGATGCAAGTGTTCTGAGATTATATAATTCAAATATAATTTCTAGCCAAAAGAAATATTGTAAGACTCTGTCTGTTTGTACAGATATATTTATTCATGTATGCCATTAATCATCATGCTCTGGTAACTAGGAAAACACTTGGAATCTTAGAAAAAACAATAAAATTTTACTTAATTATAAGCTGAACATGTTTTTTGACCCCATTATATTAGAATTAGACTTACTGTTCGCTAAATTTTTGTTGTGTCCTTTCAAATCTGAGATTTCATGAACTAGAAGGCTGGAAAATCAGTGAGTCTCTTTTGGTGTCAGAATAAACACATGATGGCCTTCCCAAGAAGGGTGATACCTTGCTGAAAGAGATGAAAATAAAAATTCCATTAGCCATTCATCCTCTTAGGGTCTGTTATTCAATCAAATATATAAGCTAATCTTATTTTGTTAAAAAATCTTGCTTTTATTATTTGTGATGTAAGAAGAAAAAACTGCCAAAAGCCAAATCAATTCTGTAACATACCCTACCTAAATCTGGTATTTAAGTTCTTTGGAATGCACAGCCAACATTTATAGTATCAGGTCAGCCAAAAACTACTTTATGTGTAGAGGTAAGATTACAGATATTGACTTGAATTAATGGTATCTATTAAAATAATCTGTTTGGCTTTGTGATGGTTGTCTTTAATCTACAAAAATATTTTTTTATTTTCTCTTCTGACTACAATTTTGACATAAGTAAATTATTTTGTAATAATAAATCATGTTGTTATAGCCTTAAGCCCCAATAAAATATTTAAACTTTACAAAATGCTTTCCGAAAAATAAAGGTGAAAGCATTTAATAGTATCTTAATTGTTTAACTTGGAAAAACAATGTCAACATCAAAAACACTTTACAAAATAAGAGATCAGTTTACATTTCCACTAAAGCTATTACTATCTAAAATACAAAGATAAACTAGCATAAGGTCAAATTACAGAAGAAAAATAAAACGAAATAACAAGTGAAATGGACAGCTCCCCATTATCCTCTTTTAAAGGTTATTTTTATTTTGACATAGTATCTCCTTCTATGTCACACTGATTCAATTGATTTTATGCAATCCAAATATCATTTGAGACTCTTCCTTTTTAATAAATATTTGCCAAAAAAGTTTCCTTTTGAGAATAAATAACATATCTTGACAGTTGTAAGTCAGGTCATTATTTTTTATTAAAACAAAAAAACTTTTAGCAATTTTAATTTAAAATTTCTTCATCAATAATTGCAAAACGTATAGTTAGTTTAAACACATTATTAGCTGCCTTCCTCGAGCAGCTCTTACTCTTTCTCTACATGTCGTACCAGAGAAAACACATTATTAAAAAAATTTGTCAGAGGCTAAGTTCTGTGGTTACTTGGGAGAAGTGACACATCCAACAACAGATCTATTTTAAAGATGGGATTTTTACTCTTTGTGTTAAAAATATGATAACTTGATTGCATGTGCAAGGACACACATAGGCTCAAAATAAAGGGATGGAGGAAGATTTACCAAGCAAGTGGAGAGCAAAAAAAGCAGGAGTTGCAATTCTAGTGTCTGATAAAGTGGACTTTAAACCAACAAACATCAAAAGAGACAAAGAAGGGCATTACATAACGGTAAAAGGATCAATGCAACAAGAAGAGTTAATGATCCTAAACATATATGCATCTAATACAGGTGCACCCAGATACATAAAGCAAGTTCTTAACAACCTGCAAAGAGACTTAGACTCCCACACATTAATAGTGGGAGACTTTAACAATCCACTGTCAATATTAGATCAACAAGACAGGAAGTTAACAAGGATATCCAGAACTGGAAATCAGGACCAAGCGAACCTAATAGACATCTGCAGAACTCTCAACCCCAAAACAACAGAATATACATTCTTCTCAGCACCATTTTGCACCTACTCTAAAATTGACCACACAATTGGAAGTAAATCACTCCTCAGCAAATGCAAAACAACGGAAATCATAACAAACAGTCTCTCAGACCACAGTGCAATCAAAGTAGAACTCAGGATTAAGAAACTAACTCAGAATCACACAACTTCATGGAAACTGAACAACTGGTTCCTGAATGTCGACTGGATAAACAGTGAAATGAAGGTAGAAATAAAGATGTTCTTCAAAACCAATGAGAACTAAGAAACAACATATCAGAATCGCTGTGACACATTTAAAGCAGTGCCTAGAAGGAAACTTATAGCAATAAATGCCCACATGAGAAGTGAGGAAAGATCTAAAATTGAGACCCTATCATCAAAATTTAAAGAGCTAGAGGAGCAGGATCAAATATAGCAGAAGACAAGAAATAACTAAGATCAATGCAGAACGGAAGGAGATAGAGACACAAAAAACCCTTCAAAAAATCAATAAATCCAGAAGCTGGTTTTTTGAAAACATCAACAAAATAGACCAGTAGCCAGGTTAATAAAAAAGAAAAGGGGGAAGAATAAAATAGATGCAATAAAAAACGATAAAGATGATATCACCATTGATTCACAGAAATACAAACTACCATCAGAGATTACTACAAATAACTCTATGCACATAAACCAGTAAACCTCGAAGAAATGAATACATTCCTGGACATGCATCCTCCCAAGACTAAACCAGGAAGAAGTTGAAACCCTGAACAGAACAATAACAAGGGCTGAAGTTTACAACAAATCCACAGCCAATATCATACTGAATGGGCAAAAGCTGGAAGCATTCCCATTGAAATCTGGCACTAGACAAGGATGCCCTCTCTCATCACTCCTATTCAATATAGTATTGGAAGTTCTAGCGAGAGCAATCAGGCAAGAAAAAGAAATAAAGGGTATTCAATTGGGAAAGGAAGAAGTCAAGTTGTCTCTATTTGTAGACGACATGATTGTATATTTAGAAGACCCCATCATCTCAGCCCAAAATCTCCTTTAACTGATAAGCAACTTCAGCAAAGTCTCATGGCACAAAATCAATGTGCAGAAATCTGAGCATTCCTATACACCAATAACAAACAAAGAGAGAGCCACACCATGAATGAACTCCCATTCACAATTGCTACAGAGAATAAAATACCCAGGAATACAACTAACAAAGGATGTAATGGACCTCTTCAAGGAGAACTACAAACCACTGCTCAAGGATATAAGAGAGGCCACAAACAGATGGAAAAACATTCCATGCTCAGGGTTAGGAAGAATCAATATCATGAAAATGGCCATATTGCCCAAAGTAATTTACTGATTCAACACTATCCCTATCAAGTAACCTATGACCCTCTTCACAGAAATGGAAAAACCACCTTAAACTTCATAAAAGAGCTATGTGAGCTCTATTATGGTTACATATGAAATTTATCTTAAGCAAAGAGAACAAAACTGGAGGCATCATGCAACCTGACTTCATACTATACTACAAGGCTACAGTAATCAAAACAGCATGGTATTGGTACCAAAACAGAGATATAGACAAATGGAACAGAACAGAGGCCTCGGAGGCAATGGCACACATCTAAACCCATCTGATTTTGACAAATCTGACAAAAACAAGCAATGGGGAAAGGACTCCCTGTTTAATAAATGGTGTTGGGAAAACTGGCTAGCCATGTGCAGAAAGCAGAAACTGGACCCCTTCCTGATACCTTACACTAAAATTAACTCCTGATGGACTAAAGATTTAAAACACTAGAAGAAAACTTAGGCAAAACCATTCAGACCATAGGCATAGGCAAGGACTTCATGACTAAAACACTAAAAGCATTGGTAACAAAAGCCAAAATAGACAAATGGGATCTAATTAAACTTCAGAGCTTCTGTTCAGCAAAAGAAACAATGATTAGAGTAAACTGACAACCAACAGAATGGGAAAAAGATTTTGTAATCTACCCATCTGACAAAGGGCTAATGTCCAGAATCTACAAAGAACTAAAACAGATTTACAAGGACAAAACAAACAACCCCATTCAAAAGTGAGCAAAGGATGTGAACAGACAGTTTTCAAAAGAAGACATATATGTGGCCAACAAACATATGAAAAAATTATCATCATCACTGGTCATTAGAGAAATGCAAATCAAAACCACATTGAGATACCATTTCATGCCAGTTAGAATGGCCAGCATTAAAAATCTGGAGACAACAGATGTTGGAGAGGATGACTTTTACACTGTCGGTGGGAGTGTAAATTAGTTCAACCATTGTGGAAGACAGCATGGCTATTCATCAAGGATCTAGAAAAAGAAATTCGATTTGACTCAGCAACCCCATTACTGGGTATATACCCAGAGGATTATAAATTGTTCTGTTATAAAGACACATGCACATGTATGTTCATTGCAGCACTGTTTACAATAGCAAAGACCTGGAACCAACCCAAATGACCATCGATGATAGACTGGACAAAGAAAATGTGGCACATATACACCATGGAATACTACACAGCCATAAAAAAACAATGAGTTTGTGTCATTTTTAGGGACACGGATAAACCTGGAAACCATCATTCTCAGCAAACTGACACAAGAACAGAAAATCAAACACCATATGTTCTCACTCATAGGTGAGTGTTGAACAATGAGAATGCATGGATACAGGGAGGGGAACACCACACACTGGGGTCTGTTGGGGGGCTGAGTGAGGGACAGTGGGGTTTGGGGAGGTTGAGTAGGGATAACATGGGGAGAAATGCCAGATATAGGTGACGGGGGATGGAGGCAGCAAACCACCTTGCCATGTAAGTACCTATGCAACAATCCTGCATGTTATGCACAGGTACCCCAGAACCTAAAGTACAATAAATAAAATATATATGATAACTTGAAACAAGTGTAATGTTATCTCATTCACACGTTTTAAAGGTATGTATTGCATGCATATGAAGAGAGTTAAAAGATGAAAGTCACGATGTTTACATTCAGTCTTAATTCATCCCTCACATCTGCTCTACATCTTTGAATAGACTTCTTCAACTTTGGAGCCACGTTTTACAAATCTCTAAAATGTACGTATGTGTGCACATGTTCATGTGTGTGTTTTTAAATTTTAAGTTATCTCCAAAGTCTAATTTTATATTTCTGAGAGAAGCCTGATATTCGTGTGGTATATGACACATTAATTAAAGACAAAAGTCTAAAAGATGAATAGAGTAATCAAACCACAGAAATAGTGTATCATTTGTATTTTTAAAGTTTTTCAAATTTAACAATTAAATATATTTAAACTAATTTAAATGAGACTTTTACTAAGAAAACATTGCTTTGCTTTGATAGCTAACTTCTCTATTATAATGTGTGTTATCATACAATCTGAGAATTTCCATCCAAAACTGCTTACTGTTATAGGTAAAAAGTACAGTTTTCAACTATAACAACCACCGGCTTTAATTTTTAAAAAATCTCTCAGTAATTTGTTTGTTTGCCACTTCTGTACAGATTTTTTTTGCTTTTATTTAATGGATATTTTTGTTTTAATCTTTTTATGTCATTAAGTTTTAAATGTTTCTTGGCTCATTACCAGAAGTATAATATGAATGTTTCTTGCCTTAAAGCTGTATTTTTAAATGTACCCTTTTTAAAAGTAAGCATATCATTTTGGTTTTATTTCATGACTATCATATTTGATTTTGTAGTTAATGAATTTTGGTTCTCTTTTGTAGGTTCTACTATTTTGCTGAACTACATAAATGTTTTAGGCACCCATTAATGTTACAATGAGATTTCTAAATACATAATCTCCTATAAATTTTATTATAACTTACCCTAATATTTTCAGCCACCAATGGACCAATTGACAATGTGCTTGAATGTAGTAGCCATGTCAAAATTCCACAAAAGTTTCTAAGATATCCTATCAATTTTTGACTTTCTCTAGTTCTAGACTGGGAATTAGTTGTTTAGCAACCAGTGCTTGTGTGTAGGCAGCACTTTTAGTAGAAATGTTTCACTCATCTCTTTGGTATCTCAGAAACATAGTCCTCAACCAAGAAAGGATCAATAAAGTGGGTTCTTGGACTCATATTTAAGAATTGTCTCTTCTTTTAATGTTTTCCATTACCTAGAAGTGGCAAGCCAGGTAAAATTGTAAAATGGCTTATTATATAATCAGTTAAGATGCCGGTAACTTAAAACATTTCCTGCAGGCATAGGAAGTTGTTCTATGGTATTTATTATATATATTTTTAAGGTCATCATATAACTTAATGTGTAAGCCAGTATTCCTTCTAGAGGGAAAAGAAAAAGATATTTAAAATGATGATAAGAGCTGTGAACTGGTACTGTTTGGGGATAACTCAAAAGTGTGGTTCCCCCCCACCTTTGACCAAGGGCCATTTGCTATAATCTCCTCCATAGAAAGAAAGCAAAAGACTGGGATGTATAAGGATGAATGAGAATAAACTCCCTCACTATCATACCTAATCATCCACTTGTAAGATTGTTATATCTATTTCTGTTGTCCTAGAATCATTATGTTTTGCTGTCTTTGTATCTAAGGAGAAATACTTTCACCAGGGAACCCAGCTATGGGTTCTCTTACATTAAGAGAAGGTTAGAAAGTTCCCCTCTCATTCAAGCCTTCTATGATACTGACCCAAGAGATAGAGAGGAGTTAATGTACTGTCTTCAGTGATTTATTTTGATTACTGAAAGGAAATTGAGCTGCTCCTCCGTAATAGTGTCAAGAACAGCTATATCATCATATCGTAAAGTGAGGAGAGTCTCTAAACTGCATTCTAGATTTTCCCATGTTGAATAATCATGGTCAACCTATCAGGACAGGAACACAGAAAACTTGGACCCATGGGAATACAGATTTGTGTCAATATAATTCTCTACACAAAAATGTCCAATCAGCTGATACACCTACAGAGGGTAAGAAGAATATAGAATAAATGTACAAGAAAGGTAGAAAGGTTTTTTTTTTTTTTTTTGCCTATGCCTAATGGCTAGTGACATTAAAGCAACCATCTTTTACGTAAATTTGTCAATTTATTTGCTCTCCTAACTTACCAGCATCTTTAATTCAAACAAAACGCGAGTCAATGTTAAAGGCAAAAAGGTGAAAAGATTGTGAATGTTGTTCTGTAATTGTCTCTCCACATTCATATTTCCACTTATCCTTCTACAGGCACTGAAAAACTTACTTCTAAGTGCTAACAACTGACATCTGAAAAGCCCCTAAATCACCTTCCAGGAGGGTTTGTCCAGTGGAAGGACCTGAAAGGGGCTGAAGAACAGTTGCTGAGAGAAGTCGTGGTATTTACTATCTCGGCTCATGTTAAGCTCTGTTTGGCTCTACTTTGACAGTGATTGCTCGCTACATTTTTCAAAAATAGCCACAGCAATCAGATTTGATAAGCACTACTTCCCCATTTCCCACCAGCCTAGGCGTGGTAAGGAATGAAGGCTCTTGCCAGCCCTATACAATTCACCATTCTGTGTTAGGTTTCCTTAACTTTTTCTTTACTTATATAAATAGCGTTGTATTAAACTTTTCATTTATGCATTTTTAGTCACCATCTGTTTTATGTTAGAATTCTGGCCAATCTTATAACGGACATTTGACACTGTCAGAATAGCTGAAGATCTTTCCTTTTTAAAAAAGTATATATCTGTACTAATCATAATTTCTATTGTATATAGTATAACTGCTGCTGGTAAAGTTCAAAGAAGGTGGGATTTAATAAAGAAGTAAAAAAGAGGATTATTGATATTAGATAAATGAAAATTGGTCTTTCATTTTATAGTTGTATCTATATTAACATTACATACACATTTATGCATATATACTGAGAAACAGTTCACACTGTCAAGTAAGGAATGTTCCTTCTGATGGGCCATTTTTCCTACAACCCCTGGTTGGTACCTCTGTATATCCTGACCCCTTCTGGCATATCTATTAGACAGAGATGGATCAGTCTAACTCCATTTTGCCGGGTTCACAGGAAAGTTATGGACATCCTTACCCCATCAGTTTTTTTGGAGTGTCAGCTCTCTCTGCTCTGCTGCCCACAGTAGTGGCTCTAGTGATCATTACTCACCTTTGACTTGTGTAGATGGAGTCAGTATTTCCTGGGTTCCATGACTTCATGGCAAGCTCTTTCAGTGTTTATTTTGAAGATCCTCAACTGGCTTGTTACAGATAAAAACACTTCTCATTTTCCATGAGTTAGAGTTGAGAAAGAAAATACAAGGCAAACCATCATCTCTCTTTACAATAAAAACTTTTCTTGGTCCTATAAATAATTCACATATATCTTGATTTAGATATATATACACACATATGAATATACATGTGCAAACATATGTATATTCATTTATATACATCTTCAAAAGCAATAGTCTATTTAATCTCCTTATTGATTATTTTTATTTAAAATCTTGGAGGTAATTATATGCTGTTTATGAGAGCACGCTTCAATATCTGTTTAGCATATCCTGCAGAGGTAATCTCTTCTCTGTCTTTAGGATGCAGGACTACTTGAAACCAGTGATTCATTATTTGCTTTCAGTTTGGGAGCCACAGTCCAACTCAAGAAAATCCAGTCTCCTTGTAAATCCTTGTACATATTTAAAATACTGTAAACCTATACACTGTTGACAGTTTTAAAGAATGAACATTTTACATTGCAAATATATTATTTTAATTTTGAGCAATATTAATTTGTGTGCTTTGTTTCTTTTTTCCATTTTACTTTAATGCTTTCCTCCCCAATTATCTTGAGATTTAAAATTCTTTAATTCTATTAGGATTCAATAATTTAGTACTTTCAGTGCCAATTTTCCCAGGGGAAGTATATAACCAAACACATTGAACCTTTTTAAAAATATATCATTTAAAAAAAAAAAACCTTTTGCATTCCATGACATCAGGCAATTTGATAGTCTAATCATAGACAAAATTGTTGATAGATATTCAAGGATTACAACAGGGATCTGTCAAGTACAAAGACTTCCTCTGAAGACTAGAAAATATTTTCCCTGGATTAAAACCAAAGAAGGGTCAAATGATAAAACAATGTTCCAGTGCAGACCCTGTACCCTGTGTGGTGAAAGACAGAAAAGTCCTGTACCTTGCTTTTTATAGACATTCAGTAAGACTCATTAAAAAGTGGCCTGTATGAACTCAGTCACTCTGGTCTATACAGAGGTTCTTTGAGAGCTATTATCCCAGCACAATGAAAAATGGCAGAATGATTCTCAACTACAGCATGAGATGACCACAGAGAGCTGCTGATCCTTAGTCTTTAGAGACAATAGGGGAGAACATGCTCATATTTACAAATTGGAAACAAATAAGCAGATGTAATAATGCATCTCAATAATTTGGTTGACATCCATGTAGACACATGATGTTGGAACTACTTGTGTTTCCTACTACTAGTATAACGGTCTCCCACCGTTTTCACTCAACTCTGGAAATCTTCACTTTTCTTTGGAAAATGGAGATAAGAAGCACATGAACTAAGATGAACTTTTTCCTACCTTGATAAAAAGGTTATTCGAAATAAAAATTAACCTGAGTTTCCCAAAAATACATATGCAATAATGCATATCAGAGCTAAGTCTGAAAACTGGAGTGTGTTTCTGTGTGTGTATAAGAGAACATACATCAAATGAATACAAGTATTTAGAAAATACTATTTGTATATTACAGATGTCATTTGTTTGTATAATCAAGATGAGTGGCAAAAATTTTTTAAGTTAATATGGAATAATTAAAGAGAAAAGTTAACCTTTCATAAATAATTTAAATCTAATTTATTATACACAAACCATCTATCTTTGTTCCTTCATAGCATAGAGAATTTTTTAAAACCTGCAGAGAATAGGGTGATGTTTTCCATTATCACTTTGAGTTAAAGCTCACCACATGCAATGCCTTAGGTGTAATAAATTACTCAATTCTGCAAACATTATTTATGCCACCAAGGTGCCTTATTTTCATAAAGATTCAATTTTCCATGACCTCTGAAATAATTAAATTACAAGAACAATATTGTGAAAACACATACAGAAAAAGCTAAGCTCAGAAATATTTAAGTCGCTTATGGGAAAAAAATAAATGACAGGAATGTTAAGTAATGGAATATTAAACGATTATTTTTAAAACACGATGGTTAATTTGCCTTTGCACGTAATTTGTACACTGTGCATATTGACTCCTAAGACCAACATATTATCCCCCAATCCTCTCTAATTGCAAAACTGTCAGGCTCCTTACTTTGGCAAGCAGTGCTCTGTTAGGATAGCTGTTCAAAAAATCAGTGCTGATGAGAAGACTTGAGCCAGAATTCGTAAGCAATTAATTTCTACATTGATCTCTGGAATTCATCCAAACTTTTCAAAACTGAAAGAGACTTGCCATACTGTCACTCATGAATATATTTCCAATTAGGCTGTCTAATAATTTCAACGTGAAGAGATGAGATTAACTAAATCTAATATTAAGGTATTTGGTTACTATTTTAATGTATAAATGTGTAATGCATACTTCTATTAGTGAAAGATGCTTATTAAAAATAAACCAATGAACAAAGTTAGTTCTTGGTAAAACACATTTGTACCAGAAAAATAATATTCATTTCAACATGCAGTAAAAATAAAACATCCTGATCAAATATCTTAATATTATCCTTCTTCGAAGCCTAAACTTGCCACACTCCACATTTGCCTCATCAGAGAATTATCATGGCTATAATTTCCTCATTTATATAAGGAAATTATATATATAATTTACATATGATAAATACATATATTCATATTTTTATCTGTACCTAAGTACCTCTTACCACTTACCATTTCCTCTTCAGCCCATGTCATTAATACCTCACTCCTGTACTGACTTTAAACTTACCTTTCTAATGTGTATTTCCCGTATATTAACCATAGTCATTGCATTAGTTTTATAGGGATGGTATAACAAAACCACAGGCTGAATGGCTTAAAGAAATAGAAATTTATTAACTCACAGATCCAAGAGGAAAGCGTCTGCAAGTTGGGTTTCTCCTGAGGACTTCTTCCTTGACTTGGAGTTGACTGCCTTCTCTATGTGTCCGCACACAGTGTTTCCTCTGTTTGCATTAACCCCTGGTGCCTTTCTGTGTATATAAACTTCCTCTTATTATAAGAAAAACATTCAGATTGGATTACAGCCAGCCACCTTATATGAGTTCATTTTACCTTCATTACCCCATTAAATGCCTCATTTCCTTACAGCAGTCACTTTTGGAATTACTGAGATTTAGTGCTTCAACATAAAAATTTTGGGGTAACAAATACAGCCCTTAAAAGATGATTACATCTTTTTCAAGCTAAAGTAATACTGTTACACCTGTGCTCAGAACTCTACGTGCGATTACTTCCCAGAACATCTAAAATGAAAGTAGCATTTGGTTCTCTCTTCCATATCCTTCCCACAATTTTCCACCCCTGTACCAGACAAATTTACTTCTCTCTTTTCCATAACATAGAAGTAAGATAAGGCTATTGAACTGCCGATTCTTCAATCTGAAACCCTCTTTTCCAGATATCACTAAGACTTTCTCCAATTTGTATGCAAAATCTTTGTTTTACCTATTCTCTGATACTTATAGAGGATTCCCTGGTCACCTGAGAAAAATACTACCACCCTACTTCTCTGCCCTTTTACTTGCTTTTCTTTTTATTTTTTATTACTGTCCAATATGTATTGATTATTTGATAATCTATTACTGGCACAAATAGAATACAATGACTTCTCACAGATTCTGTCTAAATGCTCCACCCTACCTTCCGTGAGGAGTGTATTAGCTTTAAGCTTCTTTTCACATACATAAAAGTAACTACTGTTATTTAAAAACTTACTTTGTAGTTTTCTTCCTATGTTGAACTTCTCTGATAGTTGCTATACATGATCAAATAAACGAATTTTAACATAAACAATAGTAGTAATTTTCTACCTACTACATGTTGACATGTTTTAATCTTAATTACTTAAAATAAGGATGAGTAAATTTTCAGACATCAGAAATAAGATGGTTTGTCACATGATGGGTTCTCGTCCTCCCACACCAGTTGAGAGAAGCCTAAGAGTCTCAACCGCAAGCCCCGTCTAGTCAATCAAGGAAGCATCAGCCTCATTTCTTGTGTTTTGATTATTACTGATTCAGATTTGCATTATTTTTCCTAAGGAAACATTGTTTTCTTCACTGTTAGCTTATATACTAACCTTTTTTTGACGGGAAATTGCAACTACCTACTAGATCTTTTGTTCTAGGTAGACTCTCTTTCATGTTTTAGCTTGGTTTTCCTTAATATTGGCTCCATTTCCCAACACTGCAAATATTATCACTTGTTTCCTATACTTGCTTGGGGATGGACTGCATGAGGAGAGGTTAAATATTTGGGGTAAACCATCTGATCTCTTAAATCATACAATTTGCACTTTCTATTCTCTGCAGGAAACACATCGAATGAACATGATACAGTGCTGGCTTATGGTCTTACACCGAGTGTTAATAGTAAGGCTTTTTAACTCTCAGGAGAATGATACACTGTATGGTCACCCTACAGAAAGAAAGTGTTAACACAGTGGGTTGGGTTACTCAATACTTGTATATCTCTGAAGGGTCCTGAAACTGATTGATCCTTGGTCAATCCTGGGGAATGTAGTCTTTGGATTGTTCTTTATGTCACAGGTAGATGGTGTCATTTTATATACCTGGATAAACAGGGCACACTGTACTATTTTGTTTATATTGTAAATATATCTGTAAATGCTTCCCAAAATTGATAACCTGTATCTGGGTCTTGTATTAAATCTTGAACATCAGTTATCATGCCTGTTAGCAGGAATGTGCCTATGTGATCAATTCTTATGATAATTAACTACCCAGGCCTTGATAATTAAGCATAATTCAGTGGAAAGATACTTCTCTTATTGGTTTCTCTAGTTTTCTGCTAGAGAGAAAGTGCACCCTATGGTATCCTATGAGTGAAGGATTTGTAAACCAGACTTTACCTAATATATATGTTTTACTTGTTGCTTTTACTCTGTTATTATTTTTTTCTCATCTCTCTGTAATAAACTGTAGCCATGTGTATAACCTGCTGCGATGTCCTATGAGTCTTTCCGGCAAATTGATAAATTGAGGGTAGTTGTGGAACCCCTGAAATACTCTAGTGTGAGCACCATTCACATTTTTATAGATCACGAACGTCCCATAGATAAATACTGAATAATTTGCAAAATTATCTAAAAGTCAGGTGACATGCCAAGAGAATTTACTGTCGGTACCTTCTCTTTCAATTAGGTAACATAATTTTTAAATGAACTTATTATATAATTTTGATTTTTTTTTATTTAAATGCCACCTGGATAGCTGCACCTAGTCATATCCATTTTAATTTTTAAATAAAATACCTATGGGTGGGCAAGGATTATCCAGCCCTACAGACCAGAACTCCACTGAGTTTGTAGGACTTATATCTAAATGCATACTCAATATCCCCACAGAGATATCTGAAGGATACATCCAACCAAACAATTGATCTCAATTCTATATGGTAACCTGAGCTATAGTGTATCTCCTGTTTCCCCTGAGACTCTATTAATAACAGTAGGGGATTTTTTTTTCAAATCGTGAACTTACTACAAATAAGATAATTAGACAGGACTGGCAAAATAAAATAATTTGAAATTCTCTGGAAAACATTAAGGATGGTAGGGTAAGATGAAAAAAAATAGAAGCTAAAATATGAGGAGAAAAAGATATGGTTGAGACAACTGTCAATAATCTCTGCAATAATACAGTAAAGTGGCAGATACAGGGAAAGATGGCCATACGGAACAGGAGGGGACAGAAGACACAACAGTCTGTGGAAGTCTGTACAGTTCTTTTTGCTGCTTGCCCTTCAGGATTCTCATATGCATCATGTCCAATAATTTGGTATCCAGATTAAAAAAAAAAAATAGGTTACAAACGCTACCCAATTTGTTACTTGTCTGAGATATTTTGTTAATAGTTTATGGACTACTATTTTGCACATTCTTACCTGTAAGAAAACAAAATATTCGAGTCTGTTTTACGAATTACTCATCAAAAATTAAAAGTTAAGCAAGCCCTGCATATATACACACAATACCTATAGCTTCATGCCTAAGCCCGTATTAAAACTTAAGGCTCACCAAATATTTCCACAAAGTCTGTGAACTGGCACTTGTGATAATGGAAAAAGACTGAAAAGCAAACTCACTTTAATTTAATTCTGCATTTATTGTCTTTACTTAGGCACACAAAATAGGAAATATAGCATGAATATCATTTTCATCGCATCAGAAATTCTAGCAGCTATCCACATATATCTTTATTTCCCCTTTCCTTACTCACACCAGGCATGTAAGCCTGATGCAGACAAGAGGCACATGTCCAGGGATTTAAAAAAATCAAGAACTATGTATCTTAATATAATTTCCTGTGGCTTCCGAGGGATGATGTAGGAAGAGAGGCAGGCCAGGCTCAAGGTCATTTTCCCTAATTAGACTAGGCCAGCCCAATCTTCAAAATTCCTTAGTCAAAGCCTATATCATAAAAGGGTAATACACACCCTCCATACTAACACACACAGATTAAAACATGCATGCGCACGCGCACACACACACACATAAAATCCTATGTCTCAGTGAATCAGAGTTAATTTACAAGATATAATTTACAATTATAAATGACAATATAGTTTTTAGAAATATATGAGAAGATATTTATTCATAGTATAGATATTGTTTCTAATTCTATTATGATTACATTTAATTTTTAAAAATTACTCTCTCTCTCTATATATATATATATCTATATATATATAAAATCAAGGACTAATGTGTGTTTTAGAGTCACCACTTCTTTAAAGGGGAAGATCTTATGTTTAAAGTGGAACCATTTTATTACTGAGAATGCCTTCGGTTTTCTTTTTTTAACATTTAAAACTGAATTTCATTTGTTGTATACGTTGTTGATGTACAAAATTTCTAAAAGAAAATTTTAGAAATGATTACACTACTTTCTTATACTTTACAATAAATTAGCTCATGACAAACTCTTTGTATACCTATGTGTTTGCATTTACTTCTCCTTTATTTTATGAGTAGCAACAGCATGCTTTATTAACGCTATTTTATGATTAAAAAATACAGTATTATAAATGAAAATTTCTTAAACACCAAGAAGATACAAAACATGAATAATTATATTCCTTGTTTTTATAATCCTACTATTCCATATAATCCCACCATCCAAAGTAACTACTTTAAGAATTTTAGATTATTTTCCCAAATATTTTTCCAGAAACATATAATCACAAACAAATTCCATAGTACTATGTAGTTTCATATATTAATGTTTTTTTATAATGTTATTTCACGGATTTTTAAAAAGAATCATGATATATTTTACAAAAACACAATTCAAATGTTTTTATTATTTTATGCTGTGGAAATCCAACAACTGATTTCAATATTAGTATTTTTCATATGCATCCTTATATTCAACACATGTGACTTTATTAACTTCTATATCTGATTTTATTGTTGTCATAATTTAAATATTTAACAGTGTGATTGTTCAATCCGCAAATTCGATCTTTGACAGGGCTCTTCTTGTCTTTATTGTCAATGAATTTACTCTACTTGAGAGTATCACATTTATCAGAGTAAAGTAGAAAAATTATTCTGAGCCAGGCATGCTTGTAGTCCTAGCTACTCCAGAGGTTGGAAGGATCACTTGAGCCCAGGAGCTCCAGGCTGCAGTGAGTCATGATCCTGTGATTGCACGCCAGCCTAGGGGACAGAGAGAGACCCTGTCTCAAAAAAACAAATTACATTTAATTTTAAAATGAATAAAGAAAAATAATTGTATTCAAGTTATTTTCTAACATTTACAGTTTCTAAGTGAATAAATCAAGAAATAGGTATAAAGATTTAGGGATTGATGCAATGGGAGTTGAGCACATTAGTAACAGCATCATTGATGATGCTTTGGTTTTCAGATGTTTTGTGTTTTGGAAGCAGGAGACAGACACTGGAAAGTCAGAACTTACAGATCCAGATGTTCTCACTTTCAGATGGTGAGACAAAATGAGCCACTAATTGTCTGTTTCTTAATCCTTCCATATAGACCTTACACTAAGTGAAAATTTCTCCAAGGGTTTGCATTGTATCTCTTGAAAGTTTGTGGACATTTTTATTTATTTTCTTTTATGGTATGTTAAGTGACACTACAGTGAGGAATACTGGTCAGATGCTATTCCAATTCCAAGTAAATGTCTTAATCTTGCTATATCATTGTTGAATATGAACACGGTATTTGTAAATAATGATTCAAATCGTTGTACTTCACCTGATCTATTCCTTAAATTTGCAATTTCATATCCCTACCTATAACAATATTAATTTTTTACCATTTATAATAAAAATGTTTATTGTTTACAATTAGAATTGTTGATTCAAAACTTCATACAGCTCTGAATATATCCCCAGTATGTAAGACATTAAAGTTAACAACGTAGGTGAGGTCATATAAAATGTGAGTTATTTAAATAACAAAGACAAATAGAAACTCATTGAAATTAAGCCAAATGATAGATGTAAGAGAGTTTCAGAAAACCACAGAGTTTGTGGAATGAATTAGTAGGTATTCATTACATTTTCTGCCCATTATATTTTTATCAATGTGATTTTATTCTTACAAATGAAGGAATTGCCATATATCTCTTTCTGTAAGGTTATAAATATGTGCATTTGTTGGAGTATAGAGAGCGATGTCTACAGAAGTTTATTCATTTTTTCTTATCCTTGTGGTGTAACTCTTTTTAAAATTATGCTTCAGATTCTTGGGCATTGGTGGCTAGAAAAAGCCACTAGCTAGGATTTAAACACAGTACTATCCAAGTGGCTTGAATTTGACAGCTGAACTTGATCTCAGTTTTGCTATGCTTAATAATGGTCACCAGAAGTTCACAGAACCAGGTTACCCAGATATAAACTGAAAGTTCTCTGAAATTCAAAAGTGAAGGAAGCCCACTGCTACATCTCCATACACTTCTAAGGTACATTAAAATATAAAATAAATAAATTTACAATAAAGTATAAGTAGCTAGGGATAGGGAAAAATTTTCTTTTGTTTTGGTAAGGTTTGAAAATCTCAAGTTCCCTCCAAGGGAATTTTCATTTAAAAAATGATTCTTTTCAAAGATGGGCATCAAAGATAATTGGTAGCAACACAATACCTTTTCATCACATGCCATTCCCAGAATGATCAGCCACACATTTGACAACAGAGACCTGTGTACACTCTAGAAGTCACAAGGTCGATATAACATTCATTCATTAGGCTGCCTCATATTTTAAATCAATAATTATTATGGAGACATTATGAATTAGAGAAATTGTCCTTGATTCTGAAGAAGATATACATGAGTTTGACTCTGGCTTTTGTCTTCATCTTTAGCTGTAAAAGATTAGACATATAGCTTAAGATCCCTGAATTTCATTTACTTTTTTCTCAATACCTAAAATAAGAACAAAATATTGCTTTTTAATTTGATTTTAAACTATGTAAAAAATTTTAAAAATGAGTTTTTTACTCCAGTTATGATAGTATAAAAATGACAATCATTCAGATAAGAGCTGTAGTTTCTAAAGCAATACACAATTTGCATAGGAATTTTATATCCATTTAAAATAAATTTTTTTAACAAAATCAGCATTAAATATTTTTGAAAATGATTTTTAATTGATACAAGTAAATTTTGAGTTTTATAAAGAAATATGGATACTTAGTAACAATAAGTGACATTAGAATTTATTGAGATAAGGGGAGTATCATTAGACTGTGTTTTCTATGTACCATCTTATATAATACTTTGTGATATGCTTGTGATTGCTATACTGAAAATTTTATTCAATGAAATATATTCAAATGAGTGATGACATTATTAAGCAGCTGTCTTCAGGTTTTTGTTATAAGTAAGATAAAATTATATGTGGAGGACACGTTTTGTTCTCTCCTAGCCTTCACCTTAAAATCTCAAACTCTTCATATCTTCGAATTGGTATAATAGTGAAAAATACACATATTTACATTTTATAAAATTGTTGTATCAATTTATAAGTTTATTTTCTGAGTAAATAATTGGCATTTATGTTTATCTCAATGTATCTCAGAATAATGATGTAAATTTGTAGAGCCTGAACTTATGAGTAAATAGTAATTTTTACATACAAACCAAACTGTTTTATGCTCCCTCCAAGTATGTTGGATCTTCTTTGTAATTAATTTTGCCAATTTTGATGAAAAATTTTTAAATGTTTATTTTTATATTTGTTTTATTTATTTTTAAATCATGATCATCAGATTATAATGTTACTTATGCTACTCTCTAAGAATTTTTAATATGAAAAACTAAACAGTTTGACGATTATATCATTCTGAATTTGCAACACTGAGGCTAATTTAAGAACAACTTTTGAATATCGGTATAATTAGCTTATAGAAATAGTATCTGAACAAAAATATACAGTGTTTGGTATATCCATTTCTCTAACATGCTGTTCTGAGGGAGGCTTAGTATTGTAAATGTACATTTGCATAGTATTTTTAAGTAATTATGTATCAAATAAGTATGTTTCTGTATATTTGTAACTGTGGGTATGATAGCCCCAGTTGAGACAGGTGCTGGCAGTCTCAGCCAACTGTTCTTCAAAGGACTATACACAGCTATTTAGAATTATAGCATCATCTTAATATTCCCAGATATTTTAATGAGTTTTCACTCTAATTAAATGTGCAACTTGCAGAGATTATTGGGTGACAGATTGCTGTAACTGGTAACAAGCTTTCTTTGTTCAGAATCAAACTTCATCTCACCTAAGCACAACTATTTTTAGAAATTTTATTATAGATGAAGTTAAGACTTTATTTCAATTAAATAACTTACAAACTAAGTAAACAATTACAGTTTTCAGGAGTGCAAACATAAACAAAGTAGAGGAAATAAAAACAATATCCACCAAGCAGGAAAACAGATGGAGGAAACAAAGAGTCATCAAAGTTCAGTGTTAAAATTTCATGTTGGAATGTCAGAATACTTATGGGAGTAACACCATGGTGTGGTGGCATGTTACTTCCATCTCTAAGTGGTGATTAATTAGCACCAAATATATTTTTGCTGGTGCTTTAACAAGGTTAAATAATGGCTTATGCATTGTATGGTAACTGTTGTTGGAAGTCACTTTCAAAGCGCTTTTTAAACCAACTGCAGCAATCACACATTTTTAGCCATAAAAATACTTAAAATAGGCCTGGGCGTGGTCACTCATGCCTGTAATCCCAGCACTCTGGGAGGCTGAGATGGGTGGACCGCCTGAGGTCAGGAGTTTGAGACCAGCCTGGCCAACAGGATGAAACCCCATCTCTACTAAAAATGCAAAACTTAGCTGGGTGTGGGGCACGCACCTGTAATCCCAGCTACTCCAGAGGCTGAGACAGGAGAATCGCTTGAACCCAGGAGGTGGAGGTTGCAGTAAGCAGAGATTGCGCCACTGCACTCCAGCCTGGGAGACAGAGCAAGGCCCTGCCTCAAAATATAAATAAATAAAAATAAATAAATAAATATATCCTGTAAGTTTTAAATTTTAGGTTATTTTGTACATTTTGTTTATTTTAAACTATTCTGAGCTGGCCTGTGTTAGAAGGAGTTTACTACTTCTTTTCTACCCACCACATTCAATATCGTGTTAAAGATGGCCAAGTAGGAACACATTCATCACTGGGAATCTAAGGAGCAACTTTAAAATGCTATGCAATAGATATCATTTTTCCATATTTCTGCCCAAGTGCCAAATCCATTTTTAGGTTGTCTCCTAAGTAGGTATACGTGGAAAGCAGAATAAAATCTTTCCCATTGCTTCAGTGTGCTGAAAAAAAAAAAAAAATCAAGAAAGAATATAGGTCATAAAGGCACAGTGTTTAGGTCAGAAAGCAGAGCTGCTGAGCAATCCACAGAGACAGACTTCCGGTGTTATAATGTAATGGGCTGCAGGGTTTTTGCAGAATGTGAAAGAGGGAATGAAATGTTTTAGAAAGGCAATTGAAAGAGATTGTATTTAAAGTGAACTTTGATCTATCACATAAACAGATCCTGGAGTTTTTTTATACAAATAGAAATTACGATTTCACTTTAAGAATATCACATCTAACCACCAGGGTTAAAATAAAATGCTAATACTCAGATAAGGATCAGCAAAAACCAATATAGGTTGAAAAAGGCAGATCGGATAGAAGTTTGGAGAAGATAATTTTATTATATAAAAGCCTTATTATGTGGAATTATGTTCATTGTATATAATTTTATGTAAGCTAACTCTATAACAACATTTGTTTAGTTGTGTATAGTAAGTTCTGAGATTGTCTTAGTGCATTTAATGTTGCTATAAAGCAACGCCTGAAGCTGTGTAATTTAAAAAGAAAAAAAAAAATGTGTATTGGGCTCATGATTCTGATGTCTGGAAAAGCTAAAGATTGGCCATCTAGTGTTGCTTCTACTCAGGGTGGAAGGCAGGCAAAGGGTCATCAGTGTGTGCAGAGAGCACATGGTGAGAGAGGAGGAGGAGGAGGAAGAGGAGGAGGACGAGGAGGAAGAGGGGGAGGAGGAGGAAGAGGAGGACGAGAGAGGAGAGAGAGAGCAGGCTCTTTTTAACAAGCTCTATCTGGGGAACTAATACGGTGACAGCTCCCTAATCTCTCCACTGCATCAATCTGCTTATGAGGGATCTACACCATGACTCAAACACCTCTCCTTAGGTTCCACTTCTAACATTAGGGATCCCATTTCTTTTATTTTCTTTCTTTTTTTTTTTTTTTTCCGGAGACGGAGTTTCCATCTTGTCGCTCAGGCTGGAGTGCAATGGCGAGATCGCGACCTCCGCTCACTGAAACCTTCGCCTCCCAGGTTCAAGTGAATCTCCTGCCTCGGCCTCCCAAGTATCTGGGACTACAGGCATAAGCCACCATGCCTGGGTAATTTTGTATTTTTAGTAGAGACAGGGTTTCTCCATGTTGGTCAGACTGGGGGATCACATTTTAACATGAGCTTTGGAGGGGACAAATATCCAAACTGTAGCAGATATATTTTAAAGTCATCATTTTGTGATCTTCAAGATTTTTTTATTTCATTTTTTGGTGTGACAAAATGATAATTTTTGTTTTCCTCTGGTGTTTATGCTCATCTAACCCTGTTAAGGTAAGGACTTTAACATTAGTAATCCTTGAAAACTATATGAACAGAAATAGTTGTGTACTTGTCTTACAGGAGATTCATTCTGAAGAAATGGGAAGACCTAAGCTTTTCTATATGGAAGAATAGCCTGATCCACCATCACGATCATGCTTCCCCAAGAAAGGGAAAGAAAATGGTATTTTAGACTCTGACTACAGGAAGTGAGAAGATGGGGTTGTTAGTTCTGGTAGATTGAGCAAAGATTCAGGTGAGAAAGCAGATAAACTCATGAAGACAAGAGAAAGAAAAAAGAGGAAGGAGCTTTTATCTGCCCATGTATCATTGAATCTTGTACTCTGAATATATTCAAAATTGCCTCTCAGAAGGCCCACATTCTTTTCACTAATGAACTCTTTATTCATGTTTTAGGTAAGGCTGTAGCTAACAATCCCAGACAGCACTATATTTTAAAGAATTCATAATACACAGTCCTGCTTCTTATTTTTTCTCCTCTTCCTCTTCCTGGAATATAAATAAGGTAATCAAAATATGTAAAAGAATGGATTAATATTTGGATTTTATTCTCACTGAATGTATAAAACAAAGAAGATTCTAAACACTGGAAATAAAAACAGCTACCCTTTATTCAGCATCTACTAAGTTGAAAACACTATTTCTGGGTGATTTATATTTGTTAATGATTTAATGCTTAATATTTCTCGAGGAGTTTGTATTATTTTGCTAATTTTGCTAAGTAGGAAAGCTCAGAGCTATCAACATTTACTCAGCTGGAAAGCCATAGAGATGGAAATTTGATTGAGGCTTTTCTAACTCCAAAGCTCCTTCTGTTATCACACAAACATACACACACGTACACACACACACACATACACACGTATACACATATACACAAATCCAGAATGAACACTGTCTTTGCCCTACTGGAGCTTAGAGCATTATCTTTTAAATTATGTATGTATTTTTAAGTAAGATTTTAAGTAGCATCCATCACAGAATGTTATTTTTGATTTTGCAATAAAAGGAAACTTGCTAAAACTCCTAAACCTGCTCTTCTTTAATTCTTAAATTCCTTCTATATTAGCAAACAGAAAAGCCACCTTTTTTTCCTTTAACTAATATTAACTAATTATTCTAAAATTTTTGCTGTTCGTGGAAGATCCTTTTCTGATTTTTTTTCTTTTTTCCCCCTCATCTCCTTGAACACTACATTCTCCTGGATTTTCCCTTACCGCCTGGGACTTTCCTTTTCTTTACTTTTTGCTGCTTCATCTTATATTTTCAAGGTTCTGTCCCTGTCCTATACCTCTACCACTAGGTAACCAATTGTTGAACAACCACATCTATTTTCCAACCTTCATTTGATGAGTCAAATGTCTTTAGCAAGTATATCTATTCTAAATTATTTCATTAAACATTCATTTCTTCAGTAATTTTTTACCAAGCTGCTATTGTGTGACAGGCACAGTTTTTGGCTCTGGGAACATAGTAGTCAACAAAACATATCAAGTGCCTGCTCTCAAGCATTTTGGATGTCCCATCAATATCTCAAACTCATTTTGCCACAAACCAGACTTTGTCACTTCCTATGAAAATACATTTTTTGAATACTCTGAGTGACTAATTCATTCATATTCTTAAGTTAGAATCTTGGAGTCACCGTATCTCTGCATTTACACACTCCATCATGTCAATAAATACAGGTTCTGTCACTTATTGTTTCATAAATCCTTTTCTCCCTTTCTACTCTCTTGGCCTGACTCACCACTTCTCACGAGATTTCTCAGGAAAAGCCTCAAACTATTTTTTTCTACCTACTGTGTAATCTATTTTCTACACTACTTCTAGAATAACCTTTCTGAAAAGTATATTTAATCAGGACACTCCGCTACTCAAAATCCCTGTGTGCATTCCCAGAGCTCTCAATATAAAGTTCAACCAGCTTAGTGTACAAAACTTTGTCTCATTTACTCTCTTCATATTAATTTTTTACTTACATACAAGCTTATATGCAATTCTTTTTTTTTTTTCAGACAGAGTCTTGCCCTGTCACCCAGGCTGGAATGTAATGGTGCGATCTTGGCTCACTGCAACCTCGACCTTCGGGGTTCAAGAGATCATTTTGCCTCAGCCTCCTGAGGCAGGGGCTTCACTATGTTGGCCAGGCTGGTCTCAAACTCCTGACCTCAAATGATCTGCCCTCCTCAGCCTCCCAAAGTGCTGGGATTACAGACATCAGCCACTGTGCCCAGCCTACAATTCTTATATGAAATCTACAAACATAGGGCAATTTCTCACTTCTGTATATTCATGTATTTAATATTTGTCAGTTCAGACATTGTTTATTTTGGAGAGCTTTTTCTGGGTCTATCTTGATGAAGTAGAGAACTTTCTGACATGCTTCCTTTTGTATTCAGTGCAGCTCTAAAATGCATGGAAGTTTAACTGGTTTTCTGAATTATTTTTCAATCTGAATCATGAGTGGGTTAAATACATTTGAGCTTTACTTTTCAATCCCATCATGCTGCCTGGATCATGAAAGGCACTCAACTCATACTATGATGATATAGAAACAACTGCATACCAGACCTATGCGGCCTGGAGTTAAAGGTTTTATGTGGGAGTGGAATGGACTAGGCATTGAAGTCCATGCACTGTTTGAGTTGGTGTTGAAGAAAGAAGCTTTTGGTTAAACCCACATCATGTAAAAAGTGACACAATGTACAGAGTAAAGAGACTAACCTGTTGGAGAGATGGTGTCAATAGCTAGCTAGTTGGAACTGTGCACTGGGATTGATAAGTGATATCTAACATAAAAAAAATTTGTAGAGCTTCATTCCTTCCCTTCATCTTTTCATTCTTTCTTTTTCTTCATTCCTTTGTCTTTCCTTTTTTAATTTCCAGGCACCACATAATACTATCGAAGGTGCAAAGTTTATACATTTTGATATCAAAAGTTTTCAGTAACCTATGGAGTCCTTTTTTTTTTCCTTCACAGCCACGTTTTCTTTCCATTAGACATGTGCACACATTTACTTACCTTCTTATCTTCTCACACAAATGTAAATCTTTACATAGGAACTAAAACGTGGGTCTTGCTATTTATCCACTCTCATTCTGCTCCATGGTTACATCAAATGAATCAAATCTAGAATTCAGACTCCATGGACTTCTGTTTTCCCTTATGTGTTATGTGGATTACAACTTTAACTTGCTTATCATAGGTTCTTGGTCTGTACCTGTGTTTTGAGACTGTCTGTTACACATGGTGTCCTCTCTAAGATTGTTTCCTATCTTTCTCCTCTCCTCTATGTACAACCTCATGAAACATGTAGAAAGGTTGCACAGCATGCTGACTAAGGGCACAGTCTGTGGAACCAGAATTGTTGGCTTGGAATAGTGGTTCTGCTCCCCACACACTGTGTGACACTGTAGATTATTTAACTTTCTTTTGTGTTTCAGCAACAAAATTGAAATAGTTGAAAAGGTAGTAATAGCTAATACATTTTATACTACTCCCCTGAAATATCACCTCCTGCTAAAAACAGATACATAATATATATGTGTATATACGTACATATATACACACACACATACATATGTGTATAATACACATAGATGTTAACATGTAGTTGACTTAAACACTTGAAATTTTGTATACACGGCTTGGTGCTTCTCCCTAAGTTTGTTTTTTATTTAAATAAGCTATGAATATTTATGTTTTTTGCTTAAATGGTCTTTACATTTTATTGCTCATTAGTTGATTGCCAGTGTAGTCGCATTTTTTCTGTTCATCATCATGAGTGACAGGATATCAAGGGAAGGCACTTTAATGCCAATGAAAATGGTAAATTATGTATCTTGCTGACTAACAAAACCCTAATCAACAATTTTGGAAGCTTTATGTGCATTCTATTGACATTCATTGACACTCTGATACCCTTACATAATTAAGCATTTATATACATATACACTTAACTCGTTCTCCTTCTTTTTCTCTGTGTGTGTGTGCATGTGTGTGTGTGTCTGTGTGTAACTTTAAAACTTAATTATTGACCAAGGTTTAATATTTTTATCACGTTGAATTTATATTTTTGGGAAGTAAATACATCTTATCTTTATTTTGAATACTTGATTTTAAATATTGTATAAAAATAAAATAATATTTTAATCTCTTTGAAGCAACCTATTTGTCAAGTCAGAGAAGCCAATGATAATAGCTATATACCCTGTGATGTCAATAATCACATCAAATGTAAATGGTCTAAATGTTCCAACATATTGTATAAATTGTTATAATCAAAAATTTTGACTTTAGAAAAATGTTTGTTCACCAAGAACTTACAAAGTGATATCATATATCACTGAGAAAAGGTGCAGTGATACATCATTTAAAATGAAACAAGTGGAAATTAAGAATATGAAAAGTTGAATGTTTGTGAGAAAGACCAAATATTCTGGGCAAATAATAGGGAAAATAATGACTAACTTGTATGAATATAATAATACTTGGTAGAATTGGTCAAATTATTTTGGATTTCTGGTATTTAAAATTGATTTGGAATTCTTTTAAAATATAAAACATTTAGACTTTTAAAAACTTTTTAAAAATAAAATTATAATCCTTGTTTGGCTATTTTGTTTTTATTGTATTTACATTTTTGGACATAGACATATTTTTTGTAAGTGTTTATCTTTCTAGTTTTAGTATCTTCATGATTATGGCTTATATGTAATGCTTAAGCCATATTAACTTATTTCTGCATAGAATGGATGCTCAAGTTTAATTTTATCATTTTCAGTATGTTGTATGATATTTGTAACAACATGATATATTAAAAACCAATCATTCCAAGACTGACAATGTATTTGTGTGTTTGTATGTGGCTGTGTATAATATGAATTACCAAGTCATATTTATTATAAAATACTAAATTCACATCAGTAGTTACTGACACTAAAACTACTGTTTATTTCTTCACATTTTTATAATTTCTGTTTATTCCTTCTATCTATTCATTTCAACACCAATATCAAATTTCTGTGATTTTTATAGCATCTATGCGTATACTACATTTCAAATTATCTTTCTCACATTCAACAGTTTGCTTTGAATTACTTCACAATATAACATTATTCTTGCCAACATTTCTTCCTGTCATTTTTAATTATTGTTACTTAAGCGTAGTGTATTTTTGAACATGCATTTCTTTAATTTTCAAAATAATACCTTGACAAATTGCATTTTTCCAAAATGACTGCAACATTATTTCTCCTCTAATGTGTTTTTATTTCTAGAATCCTGTTACTCTTTATCATAAAATATGATATAATTCTCCTCCCTTTAGTTTTAGTTGGCTTTATTATAATTTGTGATCACAAGAATGTATCACAAGGCATGCTCTATAACCTTCAGTCATGGATTATGAAAAATGATTTTTAGCTGAAATACTGGGATACTCATGTTTTGAAGCCTTCACGTGTCATATAAACATACTAGTGGCCATTATATTACCCTGCTGTTAGAAACACTAAATTAGCATTTTGTGGAGAAGAGAGAGACTGGGCTAACCACCTGCTCATCAAGCATCCAGACCACAGCAATATGCCAGCCTCAGCCATTGTTTGACTGAATCTACATAAGCATCCAAGGGCAGAACCACAAAAGTTAACATTTTTTGAATTCCGAATCCAGAAAAACCATTAGAGTTAATAAAATTAGTGTTTTGTTTCAAGGGGTAGAAATGCAATACTTGGAAATAGGAATTTGATGTAACAAAAACATACAAAATGTGGAATCGGCTTTGAAACCAAATGACTGGCAAATGTTAAAAAAGACTTGAGGATGCTGTTGGTAAACACTTGGACGTCAGAGATGAAAGTGTATGAGACAAAAAATAAAATAAGACTTTAAGAATATTACCATTTGACCCAGCAATCTCGTTGCTGGGTATACACCCAAGGGATTATAAATCATTCTATTATAAAGATGCATGCACATATATGTTTATTGCGGCATGGTTCACAATGTCAAAGACTTGGAACCAACCCAAATGCCATCAATGATAGACTGGATAAAGAAAATGTGGCACATATACACCATGGAATACTATGCAGCCATAAAAAAGAATGAGTTCATGTCCTTTGCAGGGACATGGATGAAACTGGAAACCATCATTCTCAACAAACTGACACAAGAACAGAAAAGCAAAAATCGCATGTTCTCACTTATAAGTGGGTGTTGAACAATGAAAACACATGAACACAGGGAGGGGAACATCACACACTGAGGCCTGGGGGGTTGGGGGCTAGAGGAGGAATAGGAGAGGGTGGGGGGATTGGGCAGGAATAGCATTAGGAGAAATACCTAATGTAGCATTAGGAGAAATATCTAATGTAGATGAAAAAAGAGAGAGAGAGAAAGAAAGAAAGGGGAAGGGAAGAAGGGAGGGAATGAAGGAGGGAGGGAGCAAGGGAGGAAGGAAGGAAGGAAAGAAGGGAGGAAGGAAGGAAGGAACAATATTTACAGTGTTTTCTTATCAGTTATCAGGATAAGAAGCTGATGTAATAATTTTCTTTGATGTTAATGAGTGGATGGTCCCATACACTTTAAGTAATTTAATTTTAGTTTTATTGAGTTATAATTTATATGCCATACAATTTACCCATTTCAAGTGCACAATTTAATAGTATTTAGCATATTTGCAGAGTTGTGCAAACATCACAGTAATCTTAGTACATTTTCATCACTCACAAATAGATTCTATAGTAACTAGCTGTCACTCTCTATTTCCTACCCCTAGCCTTAGGCAACCACAAATCTATATAGTATACTTATTGATTTGCCTATACTGAATATTTTATGTGAATGAAATAAAATAATATATGGTGTTTTACACCTGGCTTCTTTGACATACAGCTTTTAAATATTGGCCCATGTGAGAGATAGCATGGGGAGAAATGCCACATATAGGTGAAGGGGAGGAAGGCAGCAAATCACACTGCCACGTATGCACCTATGCAACAACCTTGCATGTTTTTCACATGTACCCCAAAACCTAAAATTCAATAAAAAAAATATTGGCCCATGTTGAAGCATCAGTACTTCAATACCTTTTAACACCAAAAATATTTTGTCATACGGTTATACTGCATTTTCCTTACCCATTCTTCAATTGAAGACTATTTTGGTTAATTCCACTTTTGGGCCACTGTAAATAAATCTGTATTTACAGACCTAAAAAAATTTCTCACAGGCATATACCTAGGATTGGCATGCTGGCTCATTCATGCGATAACTCTGTGTTTATTATAACTTCCATTTCCTTTCCAGAGTCGCTGCTCCATTTTATAATTCCAGCAGCAACATATAAATGTTCCAATTTCTCTGTTTCCTTACTGAATTAGTAATTGTGATCCCTTCAATTTGTTAGTCATTTTTAAGATTATATTGAATCTAGGACCATTGTATTTCCAAATGAATTTAAGGGTCAGCTTGTTAGGTTGAAAAAAAAAAAGAAAGAAAGAAAAAAGAAGCAACAGCAGCAGAAGAATAAAGAAAATAAAGTTTTTTTTTTTATTATTCTTTATTTTTTTCAGGGATTGGATCTACTTATTAACAATGTGAAGTCCTCCAACTCATGAATTTCCAGTTATTTAAATATTAAACATTTCCTTCTTGATAGCGCCACAGTAGGTGCAACTTGGGCCATGTACATAATCTCCCTGAGCTTCAGAGATAACAATGGTTTTAGCTGGGTTCTGTTGGACTGCTTTTTTCCTGATGTCCCCATTAATCTTTTGGCTATTCTGTTTCTATTACTATTACACTCAGAGTTTTGCTTCTAATAATTAATTGCCAGAAAATGGCTGTTATTATTTTCAAAACCATTCTAGAATGTTCTATATGTTGTTTCAGTCTGAGCCAAACAAAGTTGAGCCTCTTGGCAGAAATAGAGTGTTGCTATACTTTGATAGTTGTTCTGGTCCTCCCTTGGACAGCAACTATACACTATGAAGGTTTAGTTTGGATTAAATTTGCATAAAAGATCTCTACAATGCAGGAGGAAAATACACCACCCACCCTAGTATTTCCTCAGCTCAAATAAAAGAGTAAAAGTTATTATAGTTATGTGCATTCAGTTTTATGCATACTAATGTCTTGCTAATAACTTGAAGGTTTAGTTTACTTCTTATCCAGGATATTCTGCAGTTAACATTTTAAATTTCTAATTATTTAAATTTACATTAAATTTGCAGTTCTGAAATTTAAACGGAAGTTAAAAAGAGAAACTGCATTCTCTTATGTTCATATTCACTATCATATCCTTTAAAAGGAAATTATTCTAATCCAAAATTTATTTAATATACAGGGTTTTTTAAAAATTCATTTTAACAGGAAAGATAGTATCTTCACAATAAGAATCATTGGATTGACAGACTGGCATGAAGTTTTTTGTGTCTGATAAAGAATCAGGAATATCATGATAATTTCAGAAAACTAACAACTAGGCCTGAGGACTAACCCTCAGAATACTAAAGATTTGACATTTTTTAAACAACTTTGGCACAAATATTTCTTAAATTTCTACTTCATAGCGTGTACATTCTGTTTAAGCATGTGCATTTTTATGAAATCTAATTTAAATCATATGAATATGTCTACAAAATAGCTTCTGCAGAAAGTATTTTAAGAGGATTAATTATTTTTTAATTTTTTAGCAATTCTAAAATCTATGTTCATTGTGGTATAGCATATATTAAAGCAAGCAGAAACAAATGCAATTTAATAATGTACTTTCAATTATATAAAATTGAAAATACATACATTTAGAAACCATTGCCCAGAGAGTATACTGATACTCATCCATGGGAGAAATTTCATTTAGTAATTTCAAAAACTTGATTTTCTATGTTTTATTATCTACACAAGAGTTAGGATGATCTTTTAAAAGCAAACAAGCATGTTATAACATTCTATAGCTAAAATAATTAAAATGACATCTGACTATTATTATGATAAAAACCAACAAAATCATTCATTGAAGTGCTGTATATAATCTGAGCACTGGATCCTTCACTCTACAGTTTGATTATTTGTTTTTTGAACATAACATATTTGATATAACATAATTCTTATAAGCATGCAAATTACGAATATGACTTTCATTGCTTCATAGCTCTGTATCTTTAGCAACATATTTATAATCTTTGAAGATAATAATGCTCTCTACTTTGTAAACTTCTTGCAATGATTAAATCAACTAATACATTTAAAATATTTAATGTTTGGCTCACAGTTAGTGCTGAGTAAATATAGGCTTTTTTTTTAAAGATGGTTTTTATTTGAGAGCCTCTGCAACTCTTTACTCTCACTGGAATACTTTCCCCATATAATGGCTTTTATAAGGCTGTTCTTTCTCATAAGGCATAGCTCAATACAAATTTAATAGTTTCAGAAAAAGCCTTTCTGAAAAACATACAGAAGTGGCCACTTACCCAACTTACACTATATCCCTTCATTATGTTTTTTCTTTTCATGGCAATTAAATTTATGCACAAATATTTAATATTTGCACATATTGGTTTAATTATATCCAATACCATTTAAACTCCATAAATTCAAGGACTTTGTCAATTTCATGGATTGATTTCTCTACAAAAGCTAAGAGAGTATCTTATGTGTAATAAATCTCAAAGAATAAATAAAAGATTAATATATATATAATGTGTCAAAACAGAAGTATAAGTTCCAAACAATATCCATTGTAAAGAAGACATTTATCAAATTTATATATTGTGCTTAAGGAAAAATATATTGAACCCAGAGGTAAAGGTTACAGTGAGTCAGGATCACGCCACTGTACTCCAGCCTGGGTGACAGAGCAACACTCCATCTCAAAACAAACAAACAAACAAAAAACATAGGTCTATGTAAAAAACTTGTACATAGGGCTGGGTGTGGTGGCTCATGATTTCAAAATAGTAGCATATATAACTGTAATTATAGTAATATAAAATAATATATTTATTCTAGATCTTACCAAATTGTGATATTTTCCTGTTGGACTAGTCCTTTTATCATTATATAGATTCTTTTTTAAAAAACCTGCCACACTACAATATTACTCAGGTGTGTTTAAGAGAAATGAAAGTATTATTTCCTGCCTTTTATATTATTTCCTGAAAGTTTCGCTAATAAAAGTTTTAAAATTGGCTTCCAGCTACATGAAAATATTTAACACTTGCCATTATGCTATTCCAGTAAAATAGATTCAATGACTCTCAAAGATGCTAACATTCAGACCTCCGTGACCTGTTTAGCTTGATTTTATAATTAGAAGTTTTTATTTTGCTTACAAATATATAAAAAATAAAAAAATATATAATTACCTCATCATTATATTACAAAAAGAATAATAGTGCAATGAATTATCACAAAAAAGTAGATGTTATAGTATCCCCTTTATGTTGGAGGAGAAAACATGAAGATGACAAATATATTTTTGGTAATGCTGAGTTCAAAGTGTTGATAATACATTTATTTGGAAATGTCCTCTAGATATAGAACAAATATTTGAAGTAGAAAATAGAGGCTCAAAATAAATGAGATTTTTGAAAAGCAGATAACTGCTCTCAATGATTCTAAATCTCTTGATCTCTATGAATTATATCTTGGGATACTAAAAGTATTTGCAGTTGAGTCTAAAACTCTTTTGAGAAATAGACAAGAAGTTAATAAACTGCAAGTATCCTAAGTTTACATGAAGTAAATGAAGTTGCGACTCCACGAAAATGTGAAAAACGTTTTACAAAACAATCTAACCCAAGGAAGTTTATCAAGCACAATGAATAGATTTTGCATCTTTAAAATAATAAGTGATTGTCAATGGGTACAATAATAATAAAAAACAATCATAAGAATAACTATTTTTATATGACTGCAAGAAATTTGAAACACTAGCATAAGTGAAATTGAAGCTATTTGATGATGCAAACCAAGAGAGAAACATATCGACTCTATTACACACTGTTAGGTAAAATAGCAGTTGACTAAGCCACCTTTGAAAAAGTATGTCTTAATAGTCATTAAACAGATGTGGGCTGAATGGGAGCAACATACCTCTGTGTAGGTTCATTTGCTCTTTCTTGGGCTACAATTTTTGTTTTATCTATGACAAATTCCTATTCATCCCTTGGAAGAATTCAAGCATCAGCTCCTCTGTGAAGGATTATCTAACCCTCTACCTAGAGGAACATCTTTAACATACACACATCACCACCCATATGTCTCTTTTGCAGTATTTGCCCACTTTGCTTGGGATGTTCATTTATTTTGACCACACGCATACTTATAGTCCTATTGATCTAAAAATATAGAGGACAGGAATTTTGTCTATTTTAATCAGTAGCTTGAAAAAGTACTTTGGTGCTATGCTAATGAAGAAGTAAAGTAAGGAAGAAATAGAAATATTTTAGATAAAATTTTAAACATTTTGAAAATTATTAACATGTCATGATAAAAGGAAACATTAATAGTTTAAAGCCACATATGCTTGGTCACAAAATGCACAGTAACTGAATGGGAAATGTGCTCTTTATTAATGAGTAATAATTGTGAGAAATGGAGGTATTTTAATTGATTTTAATTTAAATAAGGGTTGACTATAATTAAGGCTATAATCTTAGTTTTACATTTATGCCAAAAATGTATTAGTGATTTAAAATAAAGTGGTTGTCTTTCAATACATTGCTAAAGTAGTTTTTAACTTTGTTGTTGTTGTTGTGGGAAACATTCAAAATTGAATAAAAATTAGGTCAATCTATGTAGAATAGAACTAAAATCTTAAAAAAAGACTGCACAGTATTTCCTAGAGTTCACAGATTCTGCTGAATGTATAAAACACAATCTGCGTTACTTTTTCCTCTTATAAAGTGGAGATAGTAATAGACGATCATGGTAAAGATTTTGAGAAGTCTATGTCACAACAAATAGTGTTAGAATTAACATTATAGCTACCTCAAAAATTATGACTAAATTAAAATAGCTAAAACATTTGGAAAAATCTCTTGGATACATATGCCAATAATTATTAATGATATTATTAACATTAAAAATGCTGACAAACAGTGTTCATGGACTAATACTTATTTTTAGGATAATTATCAACTTAGTATGAAAATTTATATGTCTTTAGTTGTAATAAATGTTCATTATTTTTTAAAAGATTATACTTGAAAGGTTTGAAAGGTTTAAAAATACCAAATCTCTTTTTCTTAAATCTCTAAGCTTTCCTGGTTGTATTCTATGGAGGTTGAAAAAAAAACTGAGGAATAACATTTAGCATATACATTCAGTCACTGCATCGTTCAGATAGCTATTTTTTCTACCATTGTTATTTTCTGTTAACATGGATCCCACGCAAAACAAAACAAGGGTCTGACCATTTTTCTAAAGTTTTGAACATTATATTAGGGAGAAAGGAAAGAGTAAGAATAGAATAAATTTTAGCAAGTTTGGACTGAATTGGAGATGATAAAGAATGTTTAACTCCTTGTCCAAGGACTGGTAGTTGAGAATCATGGTACAAAACTAAATATTAAACTGCTCATATATTGCTTTTATGTTAATTTCAAAATTCTATTAGTTGTGACTGCTTTATGATAGATGAAATATTCTGTGTCTTTCTAAAATTAATATTTAAAACCATGGTTAATATGAATAATTGAGAAATAAATCATGCGCTGCCTCATCGATGTCTTTGTCTTGCCTCTTTAAGTGGATAGTGCTGCTTATTCCAACATTTGGTCACTGGCAACATTTTTAGGTTGACTTGATTTACAACATCTTCTGTAATTATACAATTTCTGTATTCTAGCCAATCATTATAAGATTTATTTCATGACTACCTGTACTCTTAACTTATTCTGGAAACTAGCTAGCATAAATTTATTTTCTCTATTCTCATTCGATAATTTTTCAGATACATCAACCGTTTGCCAGCATTTTATTAAGGTATGTCCACTCTACGTTTTTCTTTTTTCCTTTGGATTTTCATAAATTTGATGGCTTTTCTGCAACATGTTTTACAAATATATTTTACTCTAAAAACATTGTAACTATAGTTCATGAGAAGAAAATGCAAAGAGTTAAATATTCATAAATTTGAATGTTGCCTCTATTGACTTTGTAAATGATTATATTTGATAACCTTGACTTGATTTCTTAGGTACCTTTGCTTACAATACTTCATGTATTTTATATATCATATATTATATTTACATAAGACTGCATAGAATATGTGGATCATGTATAATTTACATGTAAATATAACACAATAAAGAATATGTGCATTATGCACATTTCAAATATTCACATATGATATACATGAGAGAGTAACTGTCTCTGACTCTGGTGTCAAATTTTATAAATAAAAATTAATGATGCCAGGTGCTGTAACATATTTACTAGGGATTACAGGCATGACCTACCATGCTTTATCACATACTTTAACTTTAAGATAATTCTTCTCTATCTGTTTTCAAATTTTGTGCCTGAAAATAACTAGAAATCATTGATTTCTAGATTCCATTTCTTGCAGTTTGTATGTAATAGTTATGAGTTTTGTTAGTTAAAACCAATCCAAGCAGACTTTCTTCTGTTGCAGTTATCATTAGGCAATTTAATTTTATCTCTCCACTAAGATGTTTGTTTGCCCTCTACTTCCTTAAACATTTTTCCATTTTTCTGTCAGTAATTTAATCTATCAACTGATGTGTTGCAGTATTGGCAGTTCTATTTTATTTTCCAATTTTCTGGTACATGTTATGAATGAAACGTCTTCCTAGTTATGGAAACATTCTGTATATCTGACTTTCTTAGAATCTCTTTAAAGATATAGCAGGTAGTGTGACAACTGAAACTTTTTATGAAATGTTTCCTTTATGTAATCATTTGCGAGTAGTTAATAAGAGTCTAAAAGCCACTTCAAAGTAGTGGATGTATAGTATCTGTTCGGCTGGCACTGCTTCTGTGGCCTTCTGTCTTGTAAGCAGCAGAGAATTTGACTCTTCATTAATTTTCTTGTAACAGTAACGCAAATAATATAGAAGTATTTATGGATAATGGATCCAAATTAATGTAAATGAATTTGCTAGGAATAAGACAAGTTTGCTAGGAACTAGATGAAGTTTCCTGACAAGAAAGGGAAAAGGTAAAATGACCTCTGAGGTTACAGCTTTCTAAGTCTGAAGGGGCCTGAATTCATTAATTATTCTTATGTCTTGACCATATGTTTCTGAGATTTGTTACACGTCCGACTTCAAAGCACAGCTTTTTAACACTTGTTTATATTCCCTAAGGGAGTCTTAGAGATCACAATCTTTGAAAATAATTCAATAAAACATTTATTAATAAAACAGATGACTCCCAAAATAGATGACTTAGAAATTAGTAGTTTCTAAATGAATCTTGTAACAAAGATGGCATTAAAACTAATATCTAAACTATGTTTTGATTAATTTTGGCCATTGTGTCCTTTAAATTTGTATTTGTTTGCCATATTCACTGAATTTATGTTTCTTTTAAAACAAAATCTCAATGATTTTTTCTTCTAAATTTATGGTTATATCTTTCATTCCTGAACTTGTCCAGTTTATCTGGCTTCTCTATCCTTTTATCTGACTCTCTCTCTCTGTCTGTCTGTCTGTCTCTCTCTCTCTCTCTATATATATATACATATTTGACTACATATGTGTGTGTATATATATATGTTTTTACTTAAACAAATTCTAATAAGCTGTTTCTTCTTTGTGCGTTTTAAAATGGTAAAATTTTGTATTTATCATTTTTATGTTTTTGATTCTTAAATATTTCATTTTCAGCTTTCAAATTAAGTAACCTTCATTTCTAGAAAGTTTTAAGTTTAACTTGCTCTTTTGTTAAGTTTTCAGAAGATTAGTACAAGGCTTATTTGTTTACATTTTGTATTAAAATATAAAGGCATTAAAAGTAAATTAAAGGCATTCAAAGGCTTACATGGAAATATTCTTTTTCATTGGTTTGTGGGTAGATTATAATTTCACTTTGAATTACCTGTTTGACAAAAAGACTATCTAGGCCGGGCACGGTGGTTCACGCCTGTAATCCCAGCACTTTGGGAGGCCGAGGCGGGTGGATCACGAAGTCAAGAGATCGAGACCATCCTGGTCAACATGGTGAAACTCCGTCTCTACTAAAAATACAAAAAATGAGCCGGGCATGGTTGCGTGTGCCTGTAATCCCAGCTACTCAGGAGGCTGAGGCAGGAGAATTGCCTGAACCCAGGAGGTGGAGGTTGCGGTGAGCCGAGATTACACCATTGCACTCCAGTCTGGGTAACAAGTGCGAAACTCTCTCTCTCAAAAAAAAAAAAAAAAAAAAAAACTATCTAAAGGTAGGTTTCCTAATTTGAAAGAAGTTATCATTTTTAATCATTTTTATTATTTGTATTTAATTTAATTGGCTTCCAAAATGTAGGCTTTTAAATGTCTAATTTTAAGAATTTTAGGCACTTTGTAGTCAATGATATGAACAATTTTCTGCAAACGCCCAAAATGTATGCTTGATTTTATGTCTGAATTTAAGAGCATTACTGTTGTTTTGCTTTGCCATTTTTTGCTATTACTTGAATTGCCATTTATTTTTAAATTCTGCAAAATTAAGTATATATAATTTAAAGCTTTACAGAAATAATTGAAATTCTGGTATTTCCATGCAATATACACAATATATTTTCCACCAATAGAATTTTCCTGTTTCAAGAATCCTTAATAACCACTTAACAATCAATCTCTCAATCATTATATATGTGTATATATTTGTGTATTGTTAGTAACAGTATTTTTATTTTTGTGCTATACTTGAAACACTCTAAGGGTTTAATAATAACACTAAAACTGTTGTTATTGTTTCTGTTCTTCAAATTGTCTTTTATTTCCCCTGCCCATTCTTTGCAGTTGAGACCTATTTAGATTGGTGTTATGTTCTCTCTGTTGGATTAGCAGACTTCAGTGTGATTTTGGTTTTGCTTTCCTGCTTGTTAGGGAGCCTTAGGGACAACAGTGGAAGCTGCTATGGTTTTCAGTGCCTCAAGCTAGTGTCATGGCCTTAGCCAATTTCTTGGTCCCATTTCTAGATACTGAGAATAAGTCATTTTTCCCCCTGTCCTTCATATTTAATAGTAGTCTTAGAGATGGAGAAAAGTTAGTAAAACCCTGAAAAACTTCTCAGTTTCTGGTGGCAAGGATTACTGGGCATTCCCACCCTGACAGATGAGTCCAAGGATCTTCACAGGCCAAGGAAACACCACATTCAAATCTTTGTCCACAGGCTTTTTATATTTAAAGTCTAATCTAAAAATAAGAATGTGCAACAATGGGCCTCTGATCAGTCTCCTTCAGGATCTGTCTCAACAGGGAATAGATTAGGTAAGTTTTGTTTGATTTGACATTGTGGATGTATATTAGGTGGTAAAAACATAACTTTCTATCTAACCTAAATCTCCATTTCTCCCATGAATATTTCTAATGAAATAATTTAAAATATGACTGGTAGAGCCCAATACATTCCCATTATATGTTAAGAATTTGGATAAAAAAAGTCTTTATCACAGCCATGTTTTAAGTTACCTATTGTTCATAAAATTATTTCTGGAAATTGTAACAATTTTTTTTTGTTTTCTTCTGAGAGTGGACAGGTCATAACCATGTCACTGTTTTTTCTGAACTATTTTTATTGGTGTTTTTAAAACATGTATCTACTTTTTTTTTTTTTCTACCAGTGATACTTATATAGAATGGGAAAAAAGCAGGATCTATGAAAATGATACTGTCTTGTTGAGTAATGTAAGAAGAGTAATAGATTAGCACGGTAGGTCCTCCACTGGTATGTCACTCTAGGAAACTGAATATTAGGATAAATATATTGCTCTTATTTTATAATTTGAAGTTATTTTAATTATGCCTAAGACAATAGAACATACAGATTAAACTCTCATCTTTATTGAACACTAAATTATACCTGGTTTGTAATTCGGGATTATAAAATTAATACTATTTTTGTAACCAATGTTATTAACTTTGAGAGGAATTTAGTAAGAGTATTCATTTAACAATGTTAGTGTTGGAACAAAGTGAAAATAGTTTTTACTATCATACTCTATCCATTTATAAAGAAAACTTGAAGTATTTATGAGTCCCAGAAATATTTTTAATTTTATGCATTTATCTTTAATAATGAAATGATTTTATATAAAATATTCTTAAAAATACAATACACTTTATATTATAATTTATAACTTTTTAAAATATCACTAGATTACTCAGTTTTCTATTGCTAGATTCCCTCTACTTTCTGCCTGTTCACAATAACCTAGCAGTTCTGACCTAAACATTTGAAGACTATCTTCTTGAATAATGAATGCAATTTAAATTAGGTCCTAAATATTTCGATGTTTTACAGGGCCACATTTCTCAGTATTCCACTGTCAGTTACATATTAGAACTAAATTTCCAGTTTTATTTCTGTATACTTTTTTATTGAACTGCTTTAGCAAGTACACATATCTTTTTTTTTTTTTTTTTTTTTTTTTTTTTGGTAGATGCAGTCTTGCTCTGCCACCAGGCTGGAGTGCAGTGACATTATCTCTGCTCACCGCAACCTCCACCTTTCAGGTTCAAGTGATTCTTCTGCCTCAGCCTTCCAAGTAGCTGGGATTATAGACACGCACCAGCACGGCCAACTAATTTTTTATATTTTAGTAGAGACGGGGTTTCACCATGTTTGCCGGGATGATCTTGATCTCCTGACTTTGTGATCCACCCGCCTCAGTCTCCCAGAGTGCTGGGATTACAGGCATGAGCCACAGCGACCAGCTGCAAGTGCGCATATCTTAAGTGCATATTCCAATAGGTATTTATGAAATACAACTCTTTATAATGAAGATACAGGAAACTGCCAGAACTCAGAAGTCTTCCTTATGTCTCCTTTTTCTTAGACATTGTTTTTGATGTTGTTGACCATTTTGATAAGTATTTGGTCAGATATTGTGTAGCATGTCTTTTGTGTGGGATTTTTCTGATGTTTTTCTCATAATTAGCCTAGGGTCATAGACTTTGTGGTGAAGATTCCAGAGGTAAGTTGTCATTCTCATCATATCACATCAAGGACACAAACAATTAAAAAAAAAGTCACTGGCCGGGCGAAGTGACTCACGCCTGTAATCCCAGCACTTTGGGAAGCCGAGGCAGGTGGACCACAAGGTCAAGAGATGGAGACCATCCTGGCTAACATGGTGAAATCCTGTCTCTACTAAAAGCTCAAAAATTAGCCGGGGCACGGTGGCCCGCGCCTGTAGTAGTAGCTACTCGGGAGACTGAGGCAGAAGAATCGCTTAAACCTGGGAGGCAGATGTTGCAGTGAGCCAAGATCGTGCCATTGCACTCCAGCCTGGATGACAGAGTGAGACTCTGTCTCAAAATAAATAAATAAATAAATAAATATATATATATATATATATATATATATATATATATATACACATACAATTACTATTGATGCTAATCTAAGCTGATGTAACATTTGTCAGGTTTCTCCACTGTAAAGTTATCTTTTTTCCTCCTAATGATATGGTATTATTAGGAAAGAGTACACATGATCCACAACGAAAGAGTGGCAAGTTAGGTTCTACCATCCTAAGGGCACAATATGCATAGAAATTATTCTGTGCTGGGTGCCGTGGCTCACATCTGTCACCCCAGCACTTTGGGAGGCAGATGTGAGTGGATCACCAGGTCAGGAATTCGAGACCTGACTGACCAATATGGTGAAACCCTGTCTCTACTAAATATGCAAAAGTTAGCCAGGCATGGTGGCGCTTACCTGTAATCCCAGCTACTTGGGAGGCTGAGAGGCAGAAGAATCGCTTGAACCCGGGAGGCAGAGGTTGCAGTGAGCTGAGATTGTGCCACTGCAACTCCAACCTGGGCGACAAAAAAAAAAAAAAAAAAAAAGAAAAAAGAAAGAAAGAAAGAAAAAAGGAAAAAAATTATTGTGAATTCTTCTGTACAGAAAAGTTGTCTCTTCTCTCCCATTTATTTATTAACTCAATCAATTAGTTGTATCACTATAAAGTCATAGATGTTTTATATTTTGGGTTATAATTTAATACTATTTTATTTATTTGTTGCTAAAATTGTTTCAGCTTTTATCATTGAGAACACTTTCAGTTGGCTCCTAATGTTGCTCTCAGAAAATCCAATCATGAAAAAAAAAATTTAGCACTTTTTACCTTTTGACACAGCAAGATGCTCCAGGTTCATACTGCATATTTTTTGCCTGAGAATCAGTCATGTCTCTAAAAAGCACTTGATCTTTTTATTGGTGAATGGAGTTAGAAACCAAGATATGGGCACTACGTGTCCTTGTTGCTATAGGCATGTTATTACTTCTAGGCTCTCTTAGCTGATTGAAAAAGGGAATATACAAATGCATACTAACCCATTTATGCAACATATATTCATGAATATTTCTATAGGTAGTCATCTGTATTAGTTTCTTTGGGCTGTAATTAACAAAGTACTAGAATCTATGTGTCTTAAAAAGACAGAAATGCATTGTTTCACAGTTCTGAAGTCTAGAAGTCTGAATTCAAAGTGCCAGCACAGCCATGCTCCCCCTCTGTAACCTACAGAGGAAAATTCCTTCTTGCCTTTTCCTAGCTTCTGGTGTTCAGACAGAAGCTTGCTGGACATTTTCTTCATTCTTTCACTTGCAGCAACGTCACTTCAATCTCTTCCTCTGTGGCCACATGGACTTTTTCCCTTGTGTGTCTTTTTCTGTATCTGTCTCTTCTTAAAAAGACGCCTTTCATATGAGATTAAGGACCCATTCTACTACATTATGTATTCATCCAAACTAATAAACTTATTAAACAATGACACTTTTACTTTTTTTTCTTCTGCTTTGAGACAGAGTCTTGCTCTGTCAATCAGGCCAGAGTGCAATGACATGATCTCAGTTCATCGCAACCTCTGCTTACTGAGTTCAAGTGATTCTCCTACCTCAGCCTCCCAGTAGCTGGGATTACAGTCACCCACCACCACACCCAGCTCATTTTTTGTATTTTTAGTAGAGACAAGGTTTCTCCAGGTTGGCCAGGCTGGTCTCAAACTCCTAACCTAAGGTCATCCACCTGCTTCAGCCTCCCAAAGTGCTGGGATTACAGGCATGAGCCACCGTGCCCAGCACAATGACCCTTTTTCTAAATCAGATCACATTCAGAGGTACTGGGGCTTAGGACTTCAACAAAGAATTTCAGGAGACAAAATTCAACCAGTAACACCATCTATATCTACATTAAGCTAAACGTGAGTTCATACTGATGCTTCCAACTCTAATTCATTACCATATGGACTATTCTTGCCTTCTTTACTTGCTTATCTGCTACCTTCTAATTCAACAGTCAGAACATTTTCTCCTATCTACCTCCATTTACTGTATTCAACCCCTATATGCATGTCGTTGAGTTTTAAGACTTCTTTTTATGTTTTGGATAGAAATCATCTGTACATTTTAAATAGAAATCAGATACTGCAAATAGGTTTTCCTGGTTTGTAGCTTTTTATTCTCTTATAGGGTTTTGAAGAGCAGAAAATTTTAATTTTAATAAGGTCTAATTTGTAAAGCATTTTTAATGGATGATGATGTCAGTGTTATATGTAAAAACTTATCATCAAATCCTGTGTTATATAAATTTCATATAGATGGGGTTGCTTGATCAATTAACACTTAAATTTATTCATATAGTTTAATTAATGTCTGTCATTTTACATTTTGTTTTCTATATATCTTATATATTTGTGTATATATTCCCACCTCTTCTTTATTGATTTATTTTAGAATAAGCGACTACTTCCTAATGTAACATTTCAGTTTCTTTAATCATTTTTCACTATTTAGTTTTAAGTTATTTCTTTGATGATTTTCTAAGTCTACCACATAAATCTTAACTAACCAGAATCTGTCTCAGCTATACACTAACTTAATTACAGTGAGATATGGAAAAGTCATTCCCATATAACACTATTACATTTTCCTCTTTTTTTAAGGTATTAATATTATACATATTTTATCTATATATGTTATGTATTCAGCAGTACATTTTTATAATTAATATTTATGTATTTTATGTACCTTAAATAAGAAAAGAATGGAGAGCAACTGTATATTTATGTATTTTGACATTATTTTCTATTTGATATTTCACTCTTTCTTGTGTGTTTCAGTCATAATTGGGAGTCATTTTCACAGCTTATTGCTGCCTTACTTCCATGTGTCTCCTTCGTGCTGGCATTGGAAAATACATTATAGTTCTATATGTTACACACTCAACAGTATCATTATATACACAGTTTTATACAGTTAACTTTTAAATCATCTGAGAGAAGAAAGGAGATAAAATATGCATTTACACTGTCACACTGTCTTTTATAATTGCATAATGATCTTCACTAATTTGTTTTTTCTTTTTTCTTTGGCTTTAAATTATTGTTTGGACTCACTTGCTGCCAGACTGAGAAAATTCCTTTTTTTAAAATTTGCCCTGAGAAACTTTCTTTGCTCTTTCCTGTAAATCAGTTCTACTCACTACAAGTTATTTTACATTTTGTTTTTCTTGTAATGTTATTGCACCTAGATTTTTGAAAGTAACTTTGCTGAATGTAGTATGTAGTTTCCTTGAATTTCACAGATTTTTTTTTTTACCTTTTGAACATTTGAATATGTGATTCTACTGCTCTCAAGCTACCATTATTTCTGGTGAGAAGTTAAACTGCTAATGTTGTTTGGGATTGTATGGAGGTAATCATTTTTCTCTTGCTGCTTTCAAGATTTCTTCTTGTGTTTAACTGTGAGCATATTCACTATGCTATGTCTGTAGACTTTTTTGTGTGTTTATCCCACTTAGATAATGATAATCTTCTTTAATGAATAAATTAATCATTTTCATCACATTTTGAAAGTTTTTAGACGTTATTTGTTTAAAAAAACTATTTCTTCCCCTTTGACCTTCCGTTTGTATGCTGTTGCACTTAACAGTACCTAACACTTCCCTGAGACTATATTCATTTTCCCTCATTCTTTCTCTCTATTCTTCAAATTGCATAATAATTATTGATATCACTTTATGTTAGCTGTTTTTCCCATTTAAAGTCAATTGATGAACCTGTATAGTGAATTTTTAATTTTAGTTACTGTATTGCAACTCCAAAATTTCCATTTATGATTTTTAATTGGTGGCTTATTTAGTCTGTGTGATGGGCACATGCTTTCCTGATGTCCCTGATGCTTGTGGATCTTTGTTCATGTCTGGACATTGAAGAGTTAGATACTTAGTCTATTCTTAATAGTCTGGGCTTGTCGCTGTCCATCCTTCTTGAGAGGGCTATCCAAGAATTCCAAGGAGATTGCGTGTTGCCACCTAAGCCTGTGATGACTGCAGTCCTAAAAGCACTCTGGGGTGGCCTAAGCCCGGTAACACTGTGAGTCTTGCACTCCTAGATATGCAACCTTGGTGGAATTGGTGCAGATAAGTGATTATACCTTGATTACCGGGTAAAGCAGCGCACTCTGTTCCCTCACTTTCCCTCAAGCAGAAGGAATCTCTTTATGCTGGCCCACCTAAAGTTGGGAGAGGGGTAACATTGGACTCTCATAGGGCCACAACAGCTGGCACTGCTCTGGGTCACACCTCAAGCCCACTGCCTCCCAAACCAGCACAGTATTGAGGTTTGTCCAAGACTGTAGCTACTATTGTTTGGCTGCAGCTGAAGTTTATTTAAGACCCAAGGCTACTTGATTCAGCAGGTGGTGAATCCTTCTGTGTCTGGGTTCATCTCACCAGAGCAGCAGATTTCCTACTAACCCAGGGTGGATCTAGAAATTCGATCCAGGAGCAAAGGCCTGGAACCGGGGTCTTCAGGAATTCCCTGGTGCTTTGTCTTACTGTGGCAGAGCTGGTATTTACAAGACAAAGTATTCTATACACTTTGCTCTGCTTCCCGGAAGCAGTTTTCCCCATTCTGCATTTCCTGGAGTTTGGGAAAGGATGATGCAAGCACTTCCACAGCCGCTACAGCTAGTGTTACACTGGGATACATCCCAAGCCCACTGCTTTCGAGACCAGAACATCACCAGAGCATGCCTAAGGCTGCAACTTCTGTGGCTGACTGCCACTCAAATTTATTTGGGTTCTTAGACTGTTTTAATCAACTATTAGTGAAACTGGCTGAAATTTGAGTTCCTCTGTCTAGGGCAAAGGATAGCCCTCTCACCCAGGGCTCCCTCCATGAGCGCCAAATGTTCTTCCTGGTATTGTTTGTATTCCACTGCGACAGGGGAGCACTGAATTCTAATACAAAGTTCCACACTCACGTTTTTCTCCCTCCCACAAGCACACAGACTCTCTCTGTGCTGTACTGCCTGGCCTTGGGAAAGGGGTGATATAGACGATGCAAGACTGTCCTTCTCACCCTCTTCAATGCCTCTTTCTTGTATTTATGTTAAAAGCAGAAACTGTGCTCACCTGTTTGTTTGTTTGTTTGTTTATTCTGGTTCTTATGAAGGTGCTTTCTTGTGTGGATATTTGTTGAATTTGTTGTTCCTGTGGGAAGATGATCACTGAAAGGTTCTAATCAGCCATCTTTATCATACATACTTTTAATTGTAGAATGTCTGTCTTTGAACAACTGATCACAAAGAAATTGAGAGAAAATCATAACATTTTTTAAGGCACTGTATTCACACAAGACCCAATTCTACCCTATATTTAAGTTTTATCTCACCCATGAGTTAGAAGGTACTGCTTACTTCTTTTCTAATATCTGAGTGTATGTTCTGATAACATAGAAATGCTGTTATTCTCAACCTGTATTCTTGAAATACTAAATGAAACACAGTGTTCATTGATATGAGAAAAGCTATATCAGGCAGAAGTACTGTTTTCAATTAGCTTACAACACACCACTTAAGTAGAATATAATGCATAAGTAATTGGTGAGCTTAAGGTATGTAAGTTAAGGGTACAAATAAAGATGTTTGAATAAATGGAAATGATTTTATATGTAAGACAGATGTTTAGAAATTCCTTCTATATGATTTTTTATTTATATATTAACATTTGTACTACATTATATCCATGTACATAGATATAAAATGTAATATACAAAAATCTCCTAGATTAAAAGGTACAGTATGAATACATTAATAACCTATTGATGTGCAATATGCACATAACCCCTCACTGTGACTATCAGTCTTTTACACTTTAATTTTACTCTGTGATACTCAACACATTCTAGTTCCTGTGAAGCCTTCAGGGTAAGGTTTATATTAGTGTGCAGCCCAGTGCTTTTCAAATTTTAGCGTGCACTGGATTTCCTGGGGGTATATGACAGCATATACAAAATCATTTTCAGAAATATTGGTTCAGTGGGTCTACAGCACGGAGCAGGATTCTGTAATTTTAACAGGTAACTTTTGAGAAATGCTGAATTAGTTTTCAGATTCCTTCAGTTGCAAATATGCTTGGATAGAACTTGTTTGAATTAAAGCAACAAATCTAGACTATTATTTTGTGAGAATAGAAAAAATATAATGAATAAGTTATTTCTTTGTTCTTTACATATCGTACAATGCCATTATGCATCACTCCTGTCTGTATATCTATAGTCAGTTCCTTAGGGGACAGAGTATATCTACCTTTAAACTTAGTCACTGCTGATTTTCCAGGTAACAAAGAAATAAGATTTCTAAAAAAAAATTATAGACTAAAATTTGTTCATTTAATTCACACTCAGAGTAAAAGTTTGCATATTCAATTTTCTGTATTTTTCCATTCTTGGTCAAATACATCAAAAGATATTCTTGTCTTTGTATGTTTTGTTTTGGAAATTCAGTGTTAAAGCTTAAAAAATGACTTCGACAATTTCTCTTGATATTTTCCATTCTCTTAATTCCATCCATTACTCTTTGTTATGCCTTCCTGCACTATGGGAAAGTATTCCTCATCTGTCTCTAATGTTTACACATGGCAAATACAGACACATTGTTCTAAATTGAAATGAGAACCCTGGCAGCAGTAAACATGAGAGTGAAGTAACAATGCAATAAATAGAGCCTAGCTAGCATATTAAAGGGTTTACAAACTGCTGCATCAAAGATTAAAAGTCACTCTGACAAGAGCATTAGAAAGTCTTTGCCTGACCTTTAGTTAATGAGTGATCATGTTTCAGTACAAGCACTTTATGGCAGTAGTGAATATCTAGCAAATCATTATTATTTATCTCCCATGCTATTGTAAAGAATACAGTCATAGCTATTTGCATTAATTCATATTTATGAAACTAGTCTAACAACATATTGTATTACAAGTAAAAGAAAAATGTTCACTCCTGTCCACGTAACTCCTCCTCTATCCTACCTTATTTAAAAATTTATAGATATGCTAACGTACTTGGAAACTCTTCTATAGTCACTTGGTTTCTTTTTTATTTAAATATGTCAAAATGTGTGACTTGATATAGTAATATCCTTTTAATTTTAGCCCATCTACGTTTGCTCAAAATACAAACCCATAATGTAATCTTATGTATATTCATGTTCCCATTCAGATATATGATGAAGTAGAGATTACACGATAAATAGGCTTAGCTAATAGGAAATTTTTTTCAGTATTATGAAGGCTATTTCAAGTAATTTCTCAGAATTTCTTGGTCCCATAACCTCAAAATGGAAACTCAATTTAGTACCAGTCCCAAAAATTTGCTACCTGTTTTAAATAATAAAACTAACTAAAACTTAATTTCCTATCCCCCTAAACAGAAAGTATGGGTGATATTTTAAAAGGATGAAATATAGTGCCTTTTTTGGATCCACGGATTTTTCTTTCCTTCTTAGTAACAGAATTCTAATTATATCCAGCCAAGCAATGTCAAACTACAATATTAAAGAGATGTTGATGGCAGTAGTTACATGAGATTTTTAGAAGGCTCTTTAAAGAGCAGAGATTTTTAAGAATAAAACCTTTAGACATATCTAAAGGTTTTCCTATTTTATTTTATAGGCAATTATAAAAAAAAATTTCAATTATTAATCTTTACTTATGATTTTTTCCCTAAAATCTCATGCCTAGAGCAAGAGTCTTCTCCTTCCTTCTGCTCTTTATCCAGTCTGCTATCACCAGTACGCATCTAGATGCTAATCATCTCATTTACTTTCTTATTTCTGATTCTTTATATTTGCACTAAGCTTTTAAAGTTATCTGCTTTCGTAATTTCTATCTTCTCTTCAAAATAATTTCTTAGCTTTCCTTTGTCATACACAAAGTTAAAACTAGCATTTAACGGCATCCTCCATTAGATTGTATGGTAACTCTCCACATCTTCTTTTTGTCCCCTAATTTAAATAGGTGGTTCCTGTGAGAATAATTTATTTCAGATCCTCTGTTATACATGACTTGCATGAGGAAGCGTACCTTCCCTCATCCTGTACTAAGATCCAAATAACGTCCATCAATTATTTCACTGTTCACTGTCATTATCTTCCAGAGAACCTTTCATTAGCACTCTAATACACCATGGATTTTCTTTCTTCAAATGTTTATATGTCATATTATATGTTGTATTATATCACACATACCTATTAATGGAAATGTTTATTTTATATCAGTCATATGCTATTTTTCATTATTAGAGAATTGAGCATGTTACTTATTGCCTCAAGTACCTCAAGGACAAAAAAATATAACCATTTCATACACCTCATAGCTCACATTCACAACAACCAATGTATTTGTATTGGTCTGGTCACTGAGAAAGTTTATTTTATCTATTTAAATATATTTTCATCACAACTTTTAAGTCTTATTTAAGACAGTAACTCACAAGTTTCCTCTCCACCATAATATTAAACTGTTAGTTATTATCACAAATTACTCCAATTAACCTTGGTGTTCTACTCGACTTGTGAATGTAAGCCAACTGTTTTCCTCTACGTTCTAGAATCCCATGTTAACTAGGGAACATGCAGACACATACACACACACACACAAATGCACACACACGGGAAATTAAAATGCATAATAACTTAAAAATAAACATTTGAACAAACATTTTCCACTCCATTACTATCTTTTAACCTGCTCATAACCATTTATGGACTACATACTTAAAGTAAGCCAGATCAATTAAAAGCCTTTCATAGGGTTTTCTAATTGAAGGTAGTGTGGAGTCTTCATTTCTTTCTTTCTTTCTTTTTTTTTTTTTTTAAGAAAGAGAGAAAGAAAAGAAAGAATGAAGGAGAGGAAGAAAAAGGAAGAGAAAGAGGGAGAGAGAACAGAAGTATTGCTTTATTGCCCAGGCTAGAATGCAGTCTAAAAATGGGAATTGAAAACCTCTTTTATGCCAATAATTGTGCTTAACAATGGAGATAGGAAGGAATAAGGGAAGAAAATAACAAACACGCAGCCAACTAATATTTCATTTAGACCTATGAAATGCTATGCAATTACTGAGGAATGATTTACTTCCAATTATGTAGTCACTTTTAGAATAGGTGTGATATGATACTGATAAAAATGTATGTTTTATGTATTTGAAGTGGAGAGTTCTATAAATGTTTATTAAGTTTACTTGTTACGGGTCTGAGTTCAAGTCCTGGATATCCTTGTTAATTTTCTGTCTTGTTGATCTGTCTAGTATTGACAATGTGATGTTACAGTCTCTCACTATTATTGTGTAGAAGTCTAAGTCTCTTTATAAGTCATTAAGAACTTGTCTTATGTATCTGGGTGCTCCTATATCTGGGTGCTCTTATATTTCTTGGCCAGAAGTTATGCATATAACCTAAAACACAGCAGTTGTTAATTCCTCCCATACCATAAAAAAGTAGGACGGAAGGAAAAGTAGCAGAAATAAGTTAATATTTTGTTCTAGAACCTGAGTTACCTAGGATTCTCTTGATTCTTGAAATTTTTATTTCAATTATTTTAGTTATTATAGTGTATTAATAGTAAATTCTTTCTTACATTAAGTCGAATAGAATTTCTACTCAAGACAACTTAGAGGATTCTGATTAATTTAACATCTGTAAAAGTTAAGGGCTTTGTTGCTTAAATATTATTTCACACTGCACGTGAAGTATTTACTAATCATTCTTTCAGGTGCTAGAACAACAGCAGGACAATGGGAATGGTTTGTACAAGGTGTGGGTGAAAGAAGGGTTTACATTGTACAGAAATACAATCAATAACAAAGTTAGTTTTTTGTTAGGCTAGTTTCTTTTAATATTTTTGTGCTGATAATTATAATAACGTTACTAATTACAAATCATTTCCTGAAAGAAATAACTTTTGATAAATCATCTTCTAAGAAAACTGTGTCAGATATTTGCTGAGTGTGTGTGTGTGTGTGTGTGTGTGTGTAATTAAACTTTTAATTAATCCATTGTGTTATTTATACTTTAGGAAAAGTCATATTCCATGTGACATTAATTTGGAGAACTCCCAATAATACAATAAGCTCCCAACACAACAAGCTTAGCTACATGAGTCTCCTTGGAGAATTAGTTCATAATAGGCAGAATTATATTCCTGCATTTAAACAGGAAATTGGATATAAACAACAATAACATAGGAACTGTAAATATAAAGAAGCAGAACTTTAATTCTTCAATTAAATCATTGTCTGTAGATAGCATCCTTGAACCTTGTAGAGTGCAATTTTTGGAAGTGTTTGATATTTGTATTTGTGTCCTTTTTAAAAAAATACATTAATGTGGCCGGGTGCGGTGGTTCATGCCTGTTATCCCAGCACTTTGGGAGGCCGAGGAGGGTGGATCACGAGGTCAAGAGATCAAGACCATCCTGGCCAACATGATGAAACCCCGTCTCTACTAAAAATACAAAAAAAAAAAAAAAAAAAATTAATGTAATAATATATATTAACACTTTACCTTTTCCCATTTCCTCTACTGAAAGGTTTCTTTACTTTTAATTACATACATTTTTAAACTTCTAAAATTGTTTATTCATTTTATTTTTACTAGCATTTTACTTACAACTTCAATAAAAAAGTCCATCACTATTATTTGTCTTATTTATAGAATCAGGTTAAAAATAATCTACTAACAATTGTCCTGCTTTTCCTTCTCTAAGAAACTCATGTTATGGAGTGGGGATGGTAGAAGGAGTTTATACATTTAAATAATATATTTTCTTTACCATGTATAAACATATATTAAGATAAAAGTGTGTAGTTACCCGTAAAATGCAAATTTTATTAGTTTTCTCTTAAATTCTTACTGAGTCAGTACAATTCTAATATTGCAATATTTTATAGCTAACTACTGTTTTCAGAATGGCATGGGTATTTGTTTTCATTTCTATCTTCTTTATTTCTATTTTCTATAAATTGCTTCTACAAAAGCTTTTAAAAAAGGAAAAATGGCCACCAGCACCTGTCTTGTTTTGAGAGGCGAGATCTTATCACTGGCAGCTAATCAATAAAAACAAATGAAAAGTAATAACGTCAGACTTTAGAAGTAAGTGTTTTATTCCTAGCCTGAAGCCAGGGTTCACCAATATGCTAAAGTCAATCAATCTTTCCTTCAGACTGGACCTAAATCCTAATCGTTAAATCTTTAAAAGTACCATATGCAAGAGCACCCTGCTGCTTGCACTCAGAGTACAAAATAGAACAGACTGTCACTGCTGTTGTTCTCCCCCTCGGGCCCTCATAACCAAGACAGATCACAGCGCAGGATAACAACTGACCTCAGGAGCAGAGGGAGCAAAGCATCTGCACAATTTTTTTGCTAAGCAGATTAGAAGCAACCTCCTTGCACCCACTACGATGAAAGTCATTCTAGCATTCTGAGAAGCAGGCAGGAAGTTGACTAAATGCAAAGCTGGATGGTGATCAAATACACTGCAAATAATGGTCAAAGGGCTGGAAGGGAGCTTGCAAATGCATCATAATTTGTCACCAAAAGGATTGAAAGCAGAATGCCTGTCTTTGCTGGAAATTGTGTATTTCATCAACTGAGAGAAAATAAGTCATAAAAGCTTCAAAATAATGTTTCCAAGTTTTCTTGTATCTGCAATTGCATAATTTGATTTTTTCAAATGTTCAGAAATCATTATTCTCTGCATGTATCTTAATTCTGCTTAGTCACGAATAGTTCCTGAACTTTGCCCTGAAGTAGACTGACACAGAATTTTCCTAATAATTCAACACGATTAATTAGAATATCAATGAACTTGAAAAAGATAAGAGTGTGCACTATAAAATATTTGGCAAAATTAACAAGATACACATTCTAAGAGCTCTTATAAGAACTATGTTATTCAGCATGGGAAAACCACATGAAGACCCTGCATGGAAAGAAAGTCAAGGCCTATATTTACCCCACTTTTAACACTTCCATATATGGTCAACATTACCTCTATGACCCCAGGCTACATGTGACTTTCCTAAATTTAAAATAGATAGAATAGATTCTGAGAATTATAGAGTATTGGATTACAAATACATGCCACCACGACCAGATAATATTTGTGTGTTTTGTAGAGACGGGGTTTTACCATGTTGCCCCAGCTGGTCTCAAACTCCTAGACTCAAGCAATTTGCCTGCCTCAGACTCCAAAAGTGCTGGGATTACAGGTGTGAACCATCATGCCAGGACCTGATTATTATGCTTTTATATGAAGCAGCTGTGTCCAAGAAAGGATAAGATCTTTGGGCAGAGTCATAAGACTTCATTTTTAATAGTTACCTGCAGTCAAACAGACTTAAATTTATTGTCTAGATTCTGTTAGCTCAGTCATCCCTTCCTCTCTCCCTCCCTCCCTCCCTTCCTTCCTTCTTTTCTCCCTCCCTTTTCTCCTTTCCTTTTTCTCTTCCTCCTTTCCTCTCTCCCCCCCCTTCCTTCTTTCTTCCTTCCTCCCTCCCTTCCTTCCTCCCTCCCTTCCTTCCTCCCTCCCTTCCTTCCTCCCTCCCTTCCTTCCTTCCTCCCTTCTTTTCTCCTTTCCTTTTTCCCTCCTTTCCTCCCTCCCTCCCTCCTTCCTTTCTTTCTTCCTTCTTTGCTAGCTAATTTATCCACATATACCTAGTCTGTATAGAAAGACAAAGTGCTCACAGTCACCTGTTACTTACCATTGACTCTACTTGATTAAACTTTGCTCAGGAAGTTTTCTGCTCCTTCAAGAATCCCAAACTTTGACTTACCCCTAAGTTTAAGCACCTAGGGAGATGTGAAACACCCTTCCTTAAAGGCTCATTCCAACAATTAGGTGACTAGGGGGAAGCATTTCTGTTGACCACACTTATGCCATCTGCTCAACCCTACCTGCCCGCCCATTCCACTCCCTCACAAAGTTTCTGCTAGTCTTCCTTATACTTCCCTATAAAAGAAAAGCTTTGGCTTTCTGTTTAATTTTGAGACATCTATAGATTTTATGGTTGGAGTATTCTCCCTGTTGCAATAAACATTTGGAACAGTCTCTGTTAAAATATAGATTTTTTGTTTATTTGACAGCAATAACTATCAAAAGTTATATTTTCAAAAAGAAAGCTTTTTTTTTTTTTTTTAAGGAGTTGTTCTTACCCGACAAGGACCATTGTCTACCTTCATCCCTTTTCATATTCCTATAGCATGAGTTTCCCTCTTAACTGTTTTCTAAAACTGCTCTCCTCAAGCTCACAGAAGGCTGTCTCAGTAACTTATTCTCTATCCACAAACTGCTTGCAATCTTCCCATAGCCAACCTTTTTTTATAATATGTATCTTAGCTTTTATAAGGATAATATTTCTCTTTCTCTCTTGCAGTTATATCTAAAAATATATACCAAGTATACCAAGATTTTCAGTCTTCATCTCTGTGTCTCTTCTACTGTTTTTTAATTTTTGTAATTGATTTCATTTCTTCCTTTTCTTAGACACATTATAATTATACTTCATCTAGCATTTCCTTCTAAAAAATGTTTATTTTTTCATACTTCCCTAGGATATCAAATTGATAGCTTGATATCTTGGTAGAGAAACACATAATGTATATGAGGATTCTCATTCCAAAGTTTTGATCATTTATGTAACAATGATGACAATTGCACAAAAATAAGTTAACATATGCAAACTGCTAAATGTAAGTAATTTACAATAAGAAATTGCTCAAAATCCCTTCTGAAAGCTCATAATTTTTACAATGAGGTGATGTATTTGTTATTAATTATATATGCACAGCCTCATCTTTTCTTTGAAGTAACTAACAACATGAATTTTAAAAGGGATTATCATAATTAAGGATTTGGCCTATGATAATAATTTTGCCTCTGTACACTTTTAACTGAAACTCCTATGGTCTGCTTTTTTAAAGGAGTTCATCAGTGACTAAAAAAGTAAGAAAACAATTTTAGCTAAGTTTTCTCATGAACTTAACCATGATGCATGAATACGGCTGCAAAGCAGATGTCTAAAACAGAGATGACAGTTAGCGTGTATTATACAAGATGCACTCCTGAAAAAATGGATAAGATCAGCTAATGAAGGGAGGCAATAGTGAAAAAAAAAATGGAGAAAACAAGAGTCTAATGCTAATATCTAGCATAGTATAATTTTAGTAAGCATTGTCAAATAGTGAAAAGAGGATAATTTTATTTTGGTAAAAAAATGACAAAAATAAGAATAATATTGTGGTCACATATCTGTGCATTGAGATACAAAGTAGAAAAATTAAAATAAGTAATTGATAAGTTAGACATTCTAGAATAAGATAGTCAGATATATTTTCACTTAAAAATACCATGTATTAAACCTCTGAGGCATAAAATATAAAATTTATTAAATCTGCACAAATTCATTTTACTCATTCTACCCTTCCCATTCACCCTTCATTTCTACTTCTATTTATCCTCTCTTTTACCAGCGAAATATCCTGAAACATCAATTTATTTTTCAGATCTTCATTTCCTTATTTCCTATTCACATCTTAATCATTATAAAATTTTCATGGCTGTCTTCTTTTTCTTTTTTAAAAGTTTATTCATAACTCCAGTCTCCAGTACCCACTTTAGCAATGATGCTTCCAAATATACACCTTCAGTTCAGACCTCTCTATTACATGTCTGAAGTACATTTTCAGTTTAGAAATCTATTAATTAAAAAAATCTTACACAAATAAAGATATAACTGAACATGCTAACCATTTTTCCTTCACCTCAGATCTACAGTTTATTGAGTTTCTTAAGTCATTATTTGGAGTCATTAGTAATATTTCCTCTCTGACTCTTTTTCATATTCCATTTATCATGAGGTTTGATTTTCCCTCTTCACCGTCTCTAGTTTCTTTTCCTCCATTCATCCTGCTATTCTTGTTTTAATCCATGACTAGAACTTCCTTTCTTCTAGACTTTGCATAAATTCAGTCTCCACTATCACATTAATGTTTCCAAAAAGCATAATGACCACATCATCATTCAATGCTTAAAATCCTTATCCACCTACATTATCATTATGAGCCTTGAGGATGAGATTATATATTTTTATTTTTTAATGGTTTTGCACACTGAATAAAATGCAACAATTGCTTGATAATCTTTTTCTTCTTTTTTGTAGCATTACCATAATCCCATTGGTATTCATAGTCCAGTTAAATCTGGGGAAAATTAGAACCCTTATAGAAAGTTTCAGGTTTTCATAGGATAGTCATTGCAGCAGCAGGAATATTTGCTTGGTGGATACAGTACTGCAAAAATTTCAAGTGGAAGAGACATGAATATGTTGGAAGATATGGGCCTCTGCCAAATATAAGGAAAGTAGTATAAATTGGGGTAGAAGAAATCGTAATCTGTCCTGTTATCTGAACTGTTATGTGAATAATTTTGTATCTCTACTGAAGTAATTCACCTTTTTCTTTATTCAATAAATACTTATTTTTATTATTTCTCTGGCACTATTCTAAGAATGGAAATTCATCAAGGAAACAATATACAAATATACAAGCATCTCTACAATCTTGGAGATTTCATATTTCAGGGGAAGGGGAAAGATATTTGAGTAAAGAGTAGAAGATTTAATGGAGTAGAACCATAGAATATTGGGGTAGGGTGAGGTGGGGAAGATCACCCGAACAAGAGAGAATAGAAAACATTTTAAGTAACAGTGTGCCTGGTGTGCAGTGAGTAGAGACCAGTGAGGATGGAGACATAGGAAAGTTAAAATTACTTGCTTAGTGTTAGATTTTTTGGATTAAAACCTCAGAATACAGGACATCAAAATCATCGACTTGGAAATGTAAAGATTTAGATGCTGCTTCTTTCAGGCCCTTTATATTAATATGTACATATATATATATATATATATATACACACAAACACACACACATATATATGCATATATATACACACACACAGTTTCAATGATAAATAATAGCAGCTCTGGGAAGAAACAAAATACTGAATTATAAATGATTTGCTTCACACAGATTTGGAAGATATATACACACACACTGCACACACACATATAAAAATATATAAATTACTGATGAATTTCCATCCTTAGAATAGTGCCCGAGTAACAATAATAATATATAAACAAACATACACATTATATACATATATATATATGTATACACACATATATAAAATACTGTAGTGTGTGTTTATGTGTGTATCTTCCCAATCTGTGTGAAGTAAATCCTTTATAATTTAATATTTTATTTCTTCCCAGAACTGCTTTCTTTCTATTATTTGTTGTTGAAACTTCCACTAGTAACTCAAAGTAGGATATTTTCAATCACATTTTTCTCCTCTCATATAGAACGGCTAAAGCAGCATGTCTTATGGATTTGTAATATATTCATTTACAATATGATTCTAAGTTTTGGGAATAGTTAAAGGTACACATAGTTAAGCTCACAATGCATACTAAGTAATGTTTGTAACCAAACTATAAACAGCACACTACTTACTGACTTCTAAATTGCATTCGCTGCTGAACACATAAGCTAATATGCCAAAGCACCATAAAATGCATATCTATATTTAACAGAATACTGTCCTTTTACATATTTGGAGTGGATTTCCACAATGCACTGCTGAAAATTCTTATCAGTCAAAATATGTCAAGCACTGCCTGTCCCAAGTGTCCAAATTTTGAGTAAATCGAGATACTTTTGGGAATAAGTATCAAGACATAATGACTAATCTTATTTTTCCCCTTACAGGTATTATAGGGCATGGAAGGACAATTTTTATGAAAGGGGTGACTGAATAATCATATTTTGAGAGCACTGCCACAGAAAAGTAAACTGAAGAAAATAGTTGGGTGTTTTACATTAAGCAGTTTATAAACCAGAGACAAGTAGAGGGCCACCATGGAAGTCTAAGTGTCAAGAGGGCAGAAAGAGAAGTAAGTTTTGTTTAACATGATTCTTATTTTTGAAGAACATGTATCAGAGAAATTGTTCCTTGCATGACTTTTTCCATTTATGAAAGTTATTTATATCTATAAGAAAATGTTAATTTTTAAAGTAAGGTAATTTTATATGTGCTGCCTAATGGAAGAATGTTGGTTTGGAGAACCATGTAGAGAGCTCTCTGGCTTATCGAGTCTATCATCTTGCATAAACCAACGTGGCTCTTGAGATGAGGACACAAATGATACGTATGAGGATTTCAGTGGAACTCTGAAGACAAGGATTAACTTCTCCCTCCAGCAAAGCAGACAAGAGAATACCAAGGAGACAGATTTTCATATGAATATTTTACCATGCCACATAAAAGTAATATTGTAGACAATGTCCTTACAATTTATCTTTCTTTTCCTCATTTACTGTGAGCTTTGTGACCTGTAGTTTAAAATATTTGCCCTCTTTGCAGATTTATGCTTAGAATGAAATTTTGCTTTGTCATATGATGTGACATTGATTTAAAAAGCCATGTATTTCAAACTTTCTCCCTTTAGCATTTCTTATTACAATATATTTTAAAATGACTATGCTGGATCTACATAATATCATGTTGTTCTTACATGGTTTTTGCACATTATTACACATTAAAGTATACTTTAAAATTGATTCTAGTTCCCAGTGACAGCTCATGCAGTTAAAAAAATAAAGTTCCTATAGAATCTATAGCACTGACTTTGTAAAATATTACATTAGGCATCAGCTCCTATCTATTACTTGTTTTTCATTTAACAGTCAGCTGTGACAACAACTTCAATGCCAATGCCAACAACAGATAATTGTGTATTATCTTATTGACATTGCCAGAATTTGGTATTCCTGTGTATATATATTTGGCTTATGACTGCACATATTTGTGGAGGTCATTTTGTACAAATTTTATTTGGAAATATTCCGTTTTAGTATGAGTAGGCAGTTTCAAATTTCCATGCCTCATAAATCATTCATACACTCACGTCTTGTCCATTTCTGTTGTGTTTATTTAACACTGTGATGCAGTGAATGAGCACTATTGAAAGGACAAAGGTTCTTTATCATAAGGGAGACAAGTCCTGGAATAAAAGGTTGTAATCAAACATTGCAGCTTCTTCAAAAGTAGAGATTAATTCAAATGACTTCATCGTCAGGAAAGTTATTATTATGAGCACTAAATTCCATTTGTGACTGGACTTATCATCGGAAAACTGTGATGATTGTAATAGCTTCCTGTTAATTTTTATTCCTAATCAATGTTTTATTGGCAAGCCTTTGTACTAGTAAAAATTAAGATAAGCTACAGTAATAAAAAAATCACTAAATAATATGTACTAATTTTTCATGCTAAATATGTTGTACTCCTTTTGAAACACATTGTTTTATTTTTTCAGAAGCACAGTTGCCTGTAGAATGTTGAACAGTACCTTAATGAATGACTTTGATTTAGGTTAAGATTAAAATTATTATCCATGCTTAGCAATGAGGTATTATCAAAAGTTCTTTTAAAGTATGCTAAGAAACATTATGGCCATTTAAAAGAAAACGTCTTTTTTTCTATAAAGAATCTGTATCACATTGATTTCCAAATCACATAGAGTAGGTGTTAGGTAGGCACGATGCATGATCTCCGTCTACCCTTCTTATTGTAACAAATTAGCGAATTTTAAACTGCTTTTGGGGGGATCTTATCAAAAGAATGTTAATAATGTGGAATGGCTCAGTCAAAGACTTCATTCAGTTACTAACTTATAAAAACTAAGTTTTAATTTTTCTCTTTTGGCTGAATATTGATGACAGATGAGATAAATTTCACACAAAATAATATATGATATTACCTGTTCCCTATGCAGCTACTTTTCTAAAGTAACTTCTAAATATAACAATACAAATTAGATTTTAAATTACATCTAAAAGCATGGTAAATGATAACATAACTATTTTATTCAAAGTATATATTATTTATTTTATTATTCTTAGAAGCATAGTTATGTTTAATTTTAAAAAGCCACTACTTAAAGGTTTTTTCAGAACTTCTTATATTGGATTTACCTTAGACAATAATAAAAGATACATTAAAACCTATACAATTACGTACATATTAAAATGTAAACCTTTTTTACATCTTGATATAGAATGCTTTTAATGAACTTTTCCTTTTTGTTAAAAAGCCAGTATCATTATACTAAAGAATAACATAAATGAAGATAGTTTCAAATATAGCTCTAATGCAATATTAACATTTATATTTGATTCACACATTTTGAAATTATAACTCACTTTAAGAATGATAATTCTAGCAACAATGTAGAGGAAGGTAAGAATGTGTTCAAAGCTCATGAAAGAAAGTCATCAAGTACCTGAAAATTATTTACCAGGTCCACAAGGTGGGAGATGTTATGGTAAGTGCTGAGCAAGACAGACATGGCTCATATCCTTGCAGTCATCCAAGACTATAAGAAAAACATACATTTAGAAATACAATATGAAGACAGTGCTGATTTTAAGACAGTGTTGCTAGGGATCCTAACATTGTGTTTGGCTTGCAATACTTTCACTTAGGTTGCTTTTCAGGTGAGTCTTAAAAATGTAAAAGAGTTGATTAATAGAGAAAAGCATACAGGCAAAGGTTAGGGGCAGTACTCCTGGAAATAAGAATGACATTATGCAGTTATTTTGAGGTTTAAGAAGGAATAGGAAGTTGAAGGAAACAAAAATTACATTTAACATCAGTTGAGTTTGTATAGTGGGACACAGACATGATATCTGAAGTCCGCTAATAGGGAAGCTACAGAGGACAGTGGTTGTTGTAAGCCACATTAAGATATTTGAAATTTGTACTATGAGATGAGAAGCCAGCAAATATTTTAAGCAGAACAATAGTAGAATCAGATTTATATTTTTGTAAAATCACTATAGCTACATTGTTTGAGAATCACAGAAGAAAAGCATGAATGAAAGCTGATAAAACAGTTGAGACAAAAATTATGAGACTTTGATTTGAAGAGGTAAAAACAAATAGACCCTAGAAAGTAAGAGTTGAGGTAACTGACTGTTACTCTCCTAGGGCTGCCATAACAAAGGAGCGTAAACTGATATCTTAAAATGACATGCATTTATCATATAATAGTTCTGGAGGTTAAAAGTCCATAATTAAGGAGTTAGCAGGGCCATGCTGTCTGTGAGGCATCTAGGAATGAATCATTTTCGAGTCCTTTTCTAGCTTCTGGGATTTGGTGGAAATGCTTGATTGTCATTTGCTTGCAGCTGCTTATTGACATTCTTTGCCTCCGTATTCACGTAACACTTCTCCAACTATGTCTCTGCCTCTTCTCTTTTTCACATGGATGCCAGTCATATTAGGCTTAGTATATACTCCAGTATAAAATCATCTTAACTAATTATATCAGCAAATTTCCCTATTTCCAGATTTCACATGCTGAGGTACTAAGGCTAAGGACTTCAAAATATATTTTTTGGTGACCCAGTTTAATCCATTATGGTTACCAGTGTGGGGATGAAAATGAGGGAAATTGAGTAATTGTGATTAATTCTGGCATGTATACCTTTGAAGACTGGATTTATTGTATTGCCATTAGCCCATATGAAGAATATCAGTGATGGCTCTTGGAGAAAAATAACATGCCACAATTTGAATATTTTGAATTTGAAGTACCTGGAGGACATACAGCTGAATATGTCTAGTGGGATGTTAGAAATGTCTTCAATAAGGAAAGATATATGAATTTGACATATATATTTGGGGGTCATTGCTGATAAATGATGGATAAAGTAATAATAGTGGGTAAGCTCACCCAGGAGAAAGTAAAGCAAACCAAGGGTAAAGTACATAAAGATTGACAGCTTTTAAGGAGCAAGTATCAAGGATATATGAATAAAAAGTGACAAAGAACAACCAGAAAGAAAACGGAGAGAAAATTATAAGCTGGTACATATTATCCTAGAGAGACTATTAAGAGGTAGGACAAATATCTAATGTATGTGGGGCTTAAAGTGTAGCCGATGGGTTGATAGGTTCAGCAAACCGCTATGGCACATGTATATCTATGTAACAAACCTGAACATTCTGCACATGTCCCAGAACTTAAAGTAAAATAAAATTTAAAAAATCGTTATCCATTATTATTAAAATGTCTGGAATAAGAGCAGAAAACACTTTTGGCTAGGAAGATTAAGCATTCCTCCATGATCCTGTTTAAGATCTCTAACAAGAAACATTTTCATTAATTAAAGAAGGTAGAAGGCAGCACAATAGTTTAGAGCACTGACTACAGTCAGACTAATAAGCTTTGTCTACCACCTCTTACTGGAGATGTGGGACATTGAGTAAGTTACTTAATCAGTTTTTTTTTTTTGGCCTCAATTTCTGTTTTAGTAGAAAAGAGGTAATAATATCACATTATGACTTCTGAGAATTAAATGATTGCTCTTATGATTATAAAGAAATAATGACTGGGTACAATTTAAGGAACTGAAAATATGTTACATAACAGATTTTTCAACAGTATGTTAGTGACTAATCATTATTCACTATCTCCTACAAGTTGAAGTATTAATAGGACTGTAGAGGGATATAAAGTATAGGACTATTTAATGAATAAATATTGAAAAACAACCCTTCAGGAAATTATCCACCAAGAGATGTGTGTATAGATCCTGTGCTAAAAGAGTAAGGTAAATAGGGAACTCTGAAGATTTTCATACATCCCCTTGGTGTATGTCCACTTTGACCTCAGAGATTCCTGGTTATTTTTTACTAGGCTGGGCACAGTGACTTATGCCTGTAATCCCAGCACTTTGGGAGGCTGAGGCAGGAGGATCACTTGAGGCCAGGATTTGAAGATCAACCTAGGCAACGTAGCAAAAACGTATTCCTGGAAAAAATTTTAAAAACTAATACAATTAAAGTTAAAATAAATAAATAAAGGGAAGGAAGCCACCAATTTGTAGTGTAAGTATTGCTTTCCTATTTTGTCTGGACATCTCCTGCACACGCTGGGTCTTGTCAGCGCATCTCTTTCTACTTACATTCAGGGAGTAAGATCACCAGGGATGCATAGCCGCACACTTGATAGTTCTCTTTTTCTTATTTCATCTTTACAGTTCTTTAGGAGATAAAATGAAAGTAAGCACCATCAATTTGTGCTTTCATACATTTTTATACCCTGAAAAAAGGGCAAGACCAGCAGAGAGTAATAATAGTGTAATAAAGCCTAATGACATATGCAGTTATTAAATTTTAGTCTTTGATTTTGAAGTACGTGGAGTGAACTCTTGCTATACAGAGGGCTGTGTATAGCAAGGTCCAGCTTACATACTTCCTCACTTAGAGCTGGTACTACTCGCAAACTGACGTCAGTCATTTATTTCAACAGTTGTCCTGTTCTTTCAATATGTAATAGTGACCATAGATTATGAGAAATCAGTAGGAATTACAGTTTTTCTTCCATTACTTCTTTAACATTTTATCACAAAGTAAAGTCTCCAAAAGAATTCTACTGCCAATAAAAATAGCAAGAGACATGAAACCAGGCACATGACCATTTATATAAGACTAGTGAGGTCCCCACTGTTATTTCTTTTTAGGCCATCTGGTATGAAACACTGTAAAATACCAAAATAAAGAAAATATAACAATGTTCTGATAGTAAGATGGGAATAATTCTAGTTCAACCATGTGGTTGCCCCTTTTTGATAAAAACATATTTTTATGTTACCTTTACTATTATGATATAAAGCTCATTGGTAATAAAAATTCTAACACTTTACCTTAAAAAATAAAATGAAGATTTAGTCATGACATAATAGAATAAAGAAAAAGGTTATAGCCTATTCATGTATAAATTATTAGATAACTACAGTAGAAGGTATACTCAAGTAGTCATAGGCCTGCATGCATTTCTAAGTAAAATCATTTGGTTGAAAAAATACTTTTGTATAATAAGTATAAGAAAATTTAATAGCAGATGTGTGGGTGGAAATTAAAGAATTGTTATGTAAGAAGAGTAGAAGACACAAGACTTGTCTGTATATGATTTAAAAAAAGCTTAAATTAAGTCATAGTAAGGTATAAAGAAAAAACACCTGAATAGTCAAATTGGATGAAATGGAAAATAAATTATGCCATTCCTGCAAATGACTTAGACCTCATTTACAAGCAAAGTGACAAAATAATTTCCAATATTATGATATAATGTGGGAAAATGATGAATTAGCACAAAAAACCTATCTTCTGTTTTGAGATCAAATAGTATCTTGAGACAGATTCAGGCTCAAGTATTTTAAAAAAGACCTTGAGCATCGTATTATTTGATAAGTAATATGCAACCCAGGGTTAGCTGGGAAATGGAGCACTGGGATGAGATGCTGTAGACTGCTTGCATGGGAGAACTCTTGGAAGAGTATCAGAGTAAGGCCGGGAAAAATTAGACCATGCAAAAATAAAGTAAAAGAATTGATGTGATTTTCACAACACTGGTATTTTATCATTGTTTTTCAATTATAATATTTTTAAGTATACCTATATTTTGTATAGTTACAAATATTTTTAACTATACATAAATTACAAAAATGGAAATAGTTTGAAAATTGCCCTTATTGATGAGATTAAATAATAGCACTGCATTGCTTATGCCTTAGCAAACTTATTATTTTTAGATAAATATGTTCAAAATATTCTCAAAAATCTTTAGTCCTATTTGTGTATGAAACATTTTGGGAATAGACTAATTAAATTTTGCTTCCCTCTGAGTCACTTTTTATTCTAATTCTTTACACATTAATTTCTAATATTTTCCATATCATGAGTTAATCATCTAACATTATATTACAAAGTTATAAAACTTAAACAGCATGATTTTAATGGCATTGAAATAACTACATATAGTTCAATATAATTTTACTACACTAAATCAGTATACATAAACACCCTTTTTAAAACTGTAGAACAGCTAGAAACAGAAAACTTCTTGAAGAGCAACATTGATTTTATATAACTTGCCTGTGAAAACCATGATAATTCCCTTCACTTTCTTTCTATCCTTTTTTTTTTTTTTTGAGACAGAGTTTCAGTCATGTTGTCTAGGCAGGAGTGCAATGGCACAATCTTGGCGTACCACAACCTCTGACTCCTAAGTTTAAGCAATTCTCCTGCCTCAGCCTCCTGAGTATCTGGGATTATAGGCGAGAGCCACCACACCTGGCTAATTTTGTATTTTTCGTAGAGACGAGTTTTCTCTGTTGGTCAGGCTGGTCTCAGACTCCAGCCTCAGGTGACCTGCCCGACTTAGCCTCCCAAAGTGCTGGGATTACAGGCGTGAGCCACCACAACCAGCTGGCAATTCCCTTCAGTTTCATGTAGTCGTTCTTTCCTGTTCCTTTCTGCTTTAGAAGAACCTGATACAAAATGTTGTATGTATCTGAAATGTACTTTATATTGTATTTAATATTTCAATAGAACCTGATAAAAAATGTTGTATTTGAAATGTATTTTATATTATGTTTAATATTTCAATTTAAATTTTATTTCTATATTTAAAATGAGTTACTTTAAGTTACATATTTTTTTAAATGAATCAATCACCTATCATTACTTTGCAATGAATTGTTGACATTTTTTACTTAAAATAATGGTAACAATAAAAATAACCTTGACACCTTTTGTTGAAGTAGAGTGTAGAAATTTACATTTGTGGAACACAAGTTTCTGACTTTACATACATATTTATTTTTAAATTCAGTTTCTTTAATATATTGAAAAATGAGAAGCATAAAATTGTGAGAGTGATTCTTTAATAAAGGTCTAATGTAAAAAAAAAAATCCATGCATGTATTTTCTAATCTGATTTTTTATAATAAACATTTTATTTTAGAAGAATTTTAGATTTATAGAAACCTTGTAATGGGAGGACAAAGAGTTGCCCAATATCCCCCACCCAATTTCCTCTATTAACATGTTACATTTATATGATTGTTTGCACAATTAATGAACCAAGTTCATCAAAAACATGAACGTCTTAGAACTGTCACAGTCTAAAGGTGCCTAATGAGACATGATAACTAAACTTATTGATGACCATGGTTGTTTTGATGAGCACTGATCAGGTATTTTGTAGAATGTTCATCCCTTGCAATTTTTGGATGTTTTCTTGTGATTAGACCGGGATTTTGTGTTTGGGGAAAGAAGACCAAAGACACCAAGTGCCATTTTCATCACATTATATCAAAGGCACATACCATAAACACAATGTATCACTGTTGAGATTAACCCTCATCACCTGATTGAGATAGCGTTATCCAGCTTCACTTACTGCAGTTGTTCTCTTTCTCATTTTTTCATACTTATTTGAGTGAAGTCAATATGTAAGCCTACATTTAAGGGATGGGAGTTTTCCTTAATATCCTTGAGAATGTAATGGTTAATTTTATGTGTCAATTTGGCTGGCCCAGATGTTTGGTCAAACACTATTCTGGATGTTTCTGTGAAAGCGATTTTTAGGTGAGATTAATATTTAAATTGGTAGTCTTTGAGTAAAGCATATTAACTTCCATAATCAGTTGAAAGTCTTAATTATTGGCTGCATAAAATTCTTACAACAACATTAAGTAGTAAAAATAAGTTATAAAATTTATTTTAGTGAATGACTTTATTCTGCTGTGTAGAAAACTTTGTTAAAAATCTTCTGCACTGTTTATGAAATTATAATTCAAGAAAACACTCAATATTACTATTAACATGGATGATAGTCCTTTAGTTGTGAAGTCTTACACTAAGATTCTTGGTTGCCAAGTGTCATACATGAATAATGCAATAAAATGCTAAAACACCTGGTGCTAGTATTTTTATGTTGGCTAAAATTTGTTTCTGACCAATCCAAATGGTGCCTCATCTCTACACAAAAGGAATATTGGAAAATAATTATATATGTTTCTGAAATATATTTTAGTGTTTTAAGTATTGATAACCATATTTCCTGTGATAACTCTTTTAATGGATATTACATTCTGGCAGTTAAGCTTCATTTTTCAAGCAGGATATTTTCATCAGTGGGTAATGAAAATCTGCTTGACTACAGCTTATTACACAGTTGACACAGTTGACACAGAGCTGACACACACCTGACACCATTTGACACTCATTTGAGATCTTTCACTCTCTCATACGTTCCTCTCCAAACACTGTCATTGCTTAATGGAATAAAATTATTTTTTCATTATATTTTCTTTTATAATTATAATAATTATCCTTGCAGCAGGAAAGGTATTTTTTTTCAGTATTGTCAGGTTGTCCACTTTTATTTTTCATATTTTCTATTATTCTGAAGGAAGCTATGCCTTCATTCATGTAATCTTATAAGTATCTTATGTCTTAACTTACATTTTAAACATATTTTTTGTAAAAATATTTACTTAAAGCTATTTTCCCCTAATTAGAATAAAGATAGAAGTGTAGGCTTGTTGGAAACTGTGTATTTATTAGTAAAATCATGAAGCCTGTTTGGCACTATCAGATGGAATATGGTTCATATTCTTTCTTGCTGACATTTTTCAAATGAAAACTAAATGAGTATTTTACCATCTTATATTTTGAATATTATAAATGTTGCAACTACAAAAGGAGACTGATGTAAGTGTTTTGTATTGGCAATGAAAATCCATAAGCATATCTGCTATTGGGGGATTATTTTTCCTAGCGGTGAGTAAATACTATTACATAATGTAATTACAATTTTCATTTGATTTATATAATTACTGCATTCCCCAAAGTACATATATATATACAAATATAAATATATTTCAAACATAAACCAATTCACATATATATATATACACATATAAACAATATACATATATATGTTTCAAATATATGTATATTTGTGTAAATATGTATATATACATATATATACATAAATATATGTATATTGTGTATATATATTTGTATTCATATATATATATACACACACATACACAAAGATGAATTGGTTTCTAAGTACAGATAAAGGGCATTTCTTCTAGTTTAATGTGTGATGGTATATTTAAAAAGTTGTTCAGAAAAAACTAAAAATATTTGTTTTTCAGGAATATCTCAAGAAGGTCGGGGACTTCAGATTCTGGCCAAGATATAGTAATATGGACCAGATTTAACCTTCTAAAATAACTTTAAAAAATAGTGAAAATCTATTTTAAAATAATATTCCTGTATTGCATATCAAGCAGCTCAAAATTGTCATTCCTAAGGGGAAAAAATATGTAAGGCACACCTTATAAAATTTCCAACTCACTGCCTTAGAGAAAGCGTTCAGGCTCCAAAGAGAAAGGGAAACCATTTCAACCTGGGTTGAAATGGTGCTGTGAATCTGGGACTGACAAGAGTTTTGCAGTTTGCAGGACAGAGTGCAAAAGAACAGAGAGCTGCAGAGAGGGAAAGCAGTAAAGACCTGCAGAAAGTATTCTTGGAGTATTCAACCACAGGACAGAGCATGCATGTAACAAAACAGGCTGAAGATTGAAGAAGGAGTATTTTATGATTCATTCTAGGGTTCAGAAATACTTTCATTTCAAAACTAAATTTGATCACTACACAACGTATGCTTGTATTGGAATATCACATGTACCTCATAAATATGCACAACTATTTATATTGATAAAAAGTTTACAATTTATAATATCATAAGATTAAAGAAAATTTCTGACTAAACTCACCTGAGAACATACTTATAAAAATTATCTCAATATTCTAGCAAATCAAATTGTGTGTGTGTGTGTGTGTGTGTGTGTGACACATACATATGGGGTGGTTTAGCTAAGGAATATGTTTGCTTTATAATTATGAAATTAAAAAATGCAATTCATTTTATTAACAAACTCTACAAGATAACATTTAACATTTGTGAGCATTGCAGTAGAGGCAGAAAAGCATCTGATGAAAGTGAGCATCCATTCCTAAAATTCACATCAAACTATGGAAGATAACTTTCCCAACTTGGTCGAGGACATCTATTAATACAAAGTAACTACAGATAATATAACTTCATGATGGAATACTAGATATTTTTTCCACCAAAGTAAATATATCAATTGTTTCAACTTCTACTCAACATTGTAATTGAGGCCTTTCCCGGTGGTGCAGTTGGTCAAGAAAAAGAAATATAATAAGGATTGTAAAGGAACATCTTTACATCTAGGTTGTAAATGTATTCTCTTTAATCATAGATGACTCATCTATTTAGGAAATCTTCTGGGGTGGGCAGGATATTTAGAAAACAATCTTTAAAGTGGCATTAAAGTATGAAATACTTAGAGATAAAATTTAATTTTTTTTAAGATTCTTATATTGAAAGGAATAAAACATCACTGGGAGACATTGAAAAGAAACTATATTATGGAGAAATACACAATAATCATCAATTAGAAAACTCGACATTGCTTAGATATTAGCTTTTACAAAACTGATGTCTAGAATTAATGCAACCCAGTAAAAACGCAATAAAGTATTTTCATAGAAATCAATGAGATGATTTTAAAATTATACGTAATTTCAAAGAACTATGAATAGCCATAATTCTGAAAACTAACATCAAAATTGGAAGTCACCTACCACAATTTTTAAGGTGTATTGTAAAGCTTCAGTAATCAAGACAGTGTGAGATAAATGCAAAGATGGACTAACAGATTGACAGAGCAGAACGGTCTCTACACATTTGGTCAATTAGATGAGAAGAAAGATACATGTCAGTTCAAAGGGAACAAAATAATATTTTCATCAAATAATGTTGAAAAAATTGGGACTCCTTATGCAAAAGAGGGAGAGAGAGAAAGAAAAATAAAAACACCCAAAAGTGTTTCCTACTACCCTCTCCACTCCTACCTTCAAAATTTAGGTGATCTTCCCATGGATTCAAATAAATGAAAGCAAGGCTCAGAGATTCATCTATCCTCTTCACAATCATTATTGTACCACCAAATATGCTCCTTTCACATTTATTTATTTTGATTCTCAAAAGATGACTATCTTTTTGATGTTCCACTATGTCATTCCTGATTCCCCTTGGAGAAATTCAATGGCACTAGTTGGAAAGAAAACCTGGCAATAGTTAAAGATACTTTGTAGTTACACATGAATAATTATGTTTGGTTTCATTTTTTTATGAGAAATAAAATATTCTTGCTTTCAGTATCTGGGGATAAATTGTGAGGAAATGTAGAAAATGGAGTCATAGGTTGGCATCCTCCAGGGCTTCCCTTTCCACTCTCCTTCCACCTTATGCATGTGTGTGCACAACTCCGGGCACATGTACAAGCTCTATCTTTATCCCACACAAGCATCCGATCCTTAGACATGACTTAGATCTAGGAAATGCATGCCTGAAGTAGAGTTAGTCTTTGTGAGAACAGACAATGACTCAGCAAAGTTCATGAGCGTGGGCTCACTTGAGCAGGAAATTGCATAGTGCCAGGTATCTGGAGTGTGCTCTGGTAGATTTGGGGTAAAACATTTCTATGGCCCAGTGCCTTTCAGGATCCCACTGCTGTAATGGCCCTAGGGCAGGGGCCCTGTTTGTCTGAGATTAACATGTGCTCCTGATCACTTCACCAGAATGGGGGTGTGTTTGGAGGCTAAAGCACTGGCCAGAAATAGAACATAGCCTTCTGGAAGGCCATATGTGTGAGACGCAATGCTCAAAATAGTGTGGTGAGAAGGAAATACTATTGTGACAGGCATTTCTTTCTTTCCAGATTATACCACAGTTATGACACATCATAATTGCTATTGTGTCTCACTTATTTTAGTTAATGTCTTAAAGCTTTAAGCTCCTTAAGTATAAGGAACATGACTTAGATCAATTTGGTATTTCTTTTCCTACCTTATAATTTTTAAATACTCCTGAATGATATCTAGCACAATCATGTAGAAATTACATTACATCCATAATTTATGTATATGTCTGCTTGAGTGGGTTTTATGGGTTGAATTTTGCACTCCTCACTGCAAATTGGTGTGTTGAAGTCCTAATCCTTGGAACTTTAAAATGTGACCTTATCTGTAAGTAGTTTTATGTAAGGGTTTTACAGAAGTAACTGAATTAAAATGAGGTGATTAGGGCAGGTCATAATCTACTGTGGCTAGTGTCCTTATAAAGAGAGGAAATTTGGGGGACAGGAGGACACCAGGGTATACACACAGGGAGAATGTTATATGGACATAAAGAAGGCCATCAGCAAGAATAGGATAGAGGCCAGGAACAGATTCACGCCTCACAGCCCTGAAGAATCCAACCCTGCCTATCCCTTGATCTTATACTGCTAGTTCCACAATTTGTGTCTGTCATCCTTAAATTCCGTTTTTATTTTTTCAGCTACCCAGTTGTGCACTTTATTATGACAGCCCTGGCAAGCTAATATAACATGTGTGTTTTCCTAACTGTGATATGAAACTGGCTTTATTACTGGAAAGTGATATGAATTAATACAAATTATTCACTTGTAATTCAGATTATGTGCAACCCAATTTCTGAGAAATAAATGACAAGAAGAGAAATAAAAATAAGACCTGAAATTTAAAAGTTCATAATATGTCTTGACTATAATGTGAACACATACAAGTCCTTTTAGCTATTAGATAAGGAAATTTCAGCAGGAGAGAATTAAACCTTGTGGATAATTATTTCAGTGGCTATTGTCTCAATTCTTTCAATGATGGTATATACGTAGTACCATTCTAAACGTCTAGGAGAGAAGTTAATAAATTACTTATAATGGATGCCTTCAGGTGCTGAAATCTCTCCCAGAACCTCATTGAGAAGTGCTGATTTTAATATGCTCTATCCATTCAAATATGGTGATTTCATAGCAAAGTATTAAAAATAATAGTTTGTTCACTGTTCTTTTAACTATTTTATAGAATTTGCAGAATTACCTGTACTGTTAGTTTATAAATTATATTTCTTTATAATTGCATAATTAATATTTTCAATTCCATATTTACTTCAATAGTAAATACACATATTTTATAGCAGAGGGTAAAGGAATAAATTTAAAAAATTCAAATTTTTATTTATTCACAGAGATCATGCCTTCATATTTGCCATATCTTTAGGACATGCATTTCGCTTCTTTGTATCTGTTTTATAAATAGATCAATTGAATTTCCTCCTTCTCCTGATCTTTCTGGAGAACTAACCTTGCTTAATAAACAGAAATGTACATCAGGCAGAAAACAAGTAAATGAGATTGTAAATTTTGCACGATTATGCTTTTTTTCCTCAGTTGAAATGGTTGATTATGATGTACAAAAAAGTACATCAAGCAAAAACCAAGTAGATGAGATTGTAATTTTTGTACTATTATGCTTTTTTCCTGAGATGAAATGGTTGATTATAGTCTGCCTTTGTGTTCCCATTAGCATATACTTTATATGCAGTAAAGAACAAAGATTTTTAAACTTTAGTCACCTTCTTAATGCTCCGAAAGTGTACAAGTACATTATATATATATATATAGAGAATGTGCAGTCAGCTATCCTACAATGGAAATATCCTTTGCATCTTTTTATTTATAATCTTATTCTTATTCACACCCTGAAGGTTATAGCCCATTGTACCAGGTTTGTGAAGGGAATAATGATAGATATAGGGAAATTCATTCTGGCATTCTGAATAATACTGTTCAAAGCTATCTCACAGAACTATTTAATTAATTATATGAGTGTATGTGTGTGTTCTGTCTATTGAAATTGCCAGTGTGTTTTAACGAATCCTCCTTGTGCCTTCTTAAGACAAACTGTTTAATTACAGGGATGTAAACAATTATCCAACCCAGTTTTCCAGTATTTTGTAATTCATTAAAGCATGGGAGGACAAACAGTGTTTTGCATAGTGTAACATTGTTAGACTGATAAATTTTAAAAATTGAAATTCTGTTATTGAATTTTCTATGATTTTAGGAGGTCTGTTAGCTTCTGTAAGTCATTAGCATTTTGCTATCTCTGTCAGTAAGGCACTCAGCTCCTGGGATCACTATCCACACTTTGCCACAACTGTGGGGACTACTTGTCAACCTACTTAAAGGCGTGGCACGATCTCTGAACAAACAAACATTTATATTACAAACTCCCCGATAAATGTTTTCCAAATCTTTTCTCATCTCTGTATGCTATATTATGAGCTGGGGGTAGAATAATTTTAAAACAATTTTCGTAGTAAAATATACACACTGAATGTTTATCTCATTAGCTTTTGATTTGAAGAATTGTTGTATTAAATTCTCAGTTAATAACAAGAAAATGTTATAATGGGTCTAATGATAGGAGAAAATAAAGAAATGGCAGAAAAAAGTGAATAAATTTTGTTAATGCCTATGAATTACATACACAGGAACCCATTTTTGTTTTCATAGAAATTATTTATATATCAGATAAAATTATTTGCAATATATACAGATCCATGTTCTTTTTTTATTTTTCTTGTCAGTGTCTTTTGCTCAGTAGGAGTTGCAATTTTCAAGTAATTTTATAATTTATTTTTATTTTGTTTTAGATGAAGTCTCACTCTATCACCCAGGCTGGAGTGCAGGGGCAAGATCTTGGCTCACTGAAGCCTCCATCTCCTAGGCTCAAGCCATTATCCTGCTTCAGCCTATCTAGTAGCTGGGAGCACAGGCACTCACCACCATACCCTGCTAATTTTAGTATTTTTAGTAGAGACTGGGTTTCGCCATGTTGGCCAGGCTGGTCTCAAACTCCTGACCATAGGAGATCTGCCTGCCTCTGCCTCTGCCTCCCAAAGTGCTGGGATTACAGGCATGAGCCACCGCGCATGATTAGTGCTTTTTAGTGTCTCTGCTAAGAAATCTTTATTTCCCCCAAATATTCTTCTATGTTTTCTTATGAAAGTTTTATGATTTGAGCTATTCTATTTAACTATTCATATTAAATTAACTTTGTGCATGCTGTGTCATGGGATATCAAAGTCCATTATTTCTCTTTAAAATTATTATTAAATTGCTATAGCACAATTTATTAGAAGACTTTTATTTCTACATTATGTGGAGAAATATAATTTTCTTTTTATCAAAAATCAACTGACCATCTATGTGTGATTCTTGTTCTGGACCCTCGATTCTGATAGAAAGACTTAAGCAATATTTTATGCCTAACAGCCTAAACTTAAAAATGATCCAAATGTCTAGTAACAGGAAAATGAATAAACAAGTATATTATTGTCATAAAATGGAATGTGAATTAGCAAAAACAGGAAAAGATTATTAGTATATGTACAACATGCATACATTTCAAAAGCTTTAAGTTGAAAAATAATCAAGATACATAACACATAGAGGATGATTCCATCTATATTAAATAAAAAAGATAAAACTAATCTATTATTTCGAATAGAATAGTTATTGCCTATGAAAGTTGAGGAATGATAGAGAAGAGCATATTATCTATTTCTTCATTAGGGTATTGGTTACATTTGGTATACATTCTTTTATAAATTCACCAAATGGTACAATTAAAATCTGTATTTTTTTTTTTTGCATGTACTTTCAATCTGAATCAAGAAACTGTTGATTTCTAGTTCAAAAAGGGAGTAGAAGTTAAAACTGCACATTGTTGAAATAGAATTTTCCAGTCCAGGAACAAGCAATGAAAAGGCTTTGCTTCTGGGGCGGGATCATATTGCATCATTCCTAGCAGCATATATGAGCCTATTTTCCTCCACGAATCAAGGATTTTGCTTTATTTGACACTTATAAAGTAATTTTTACTTTTTTATTTCCTGTAACAAGGAAATGGAGTTATTCTTTAGTCAAATATATTATGATCTATGGGAGAGCTGTTTTATATACATACACTTAAGACAGAGATATAAAATAGTGGCATATAACTTTTTCTGTAAAAAGAAAGTAAGTATTTTAGTCTTTGCAGGCAATATGGTTCTATCAGAAATACCACCACCACTGTAGCAAGATAGAAGCCATGGATAGACCATATTTAAATGACAGTGAGTGATAGTTCTCAATAAAAGGTTATTTATAAATGAAGAAACTTGAATTTTATATTATTTGATTTTTTTCAATATTCAAAATGTAAAAACAATAGCAAAAATACTCTAACTTCTGGAAAATGCAAAAACCAACACAGAATCAGATATATCCTGAAGGTGATAGTTTGCCTATCCATGATATAGATTATAGAATAAATGTTACTATTCAGTTTCCGTGACATTTTATAAAAGTCATTTAATTTATACATTTAACTATTTTAAATATCTACATTTCTTAGCTATATAGGCCAGTGAATAAAACTTGCTGAGCACTACACTTCACTGCAGTTTGGCTAGTTTCAAAAACAAAATAACCACTGATTTTTAAAAAACTTCCTAAAGTTCTATTTTATCTGATATTAATATCAGTTTAATTTTTTTTTCCTGAATTTTGTTTGCTCAAATATTGAACATGCACTTTGTAAGTTACATAGTTTAGTAGTGCACTTTTGGAATAAAATGTGAATCGTTTTATTTGCTTTCTTGTTTAAAATTTTATTTTAATGTAAAGGGTAGAAGTGCAGGTTTGTTACACAGGTAAACGTGTCTCATGGGGGTTTGTTATACACATTATTCCATCACCCAGGTATTAAGCCTAGTACCCATTAGTTATTTTTTCCTGATCCTCTCCCTCCTCAAACCTTCCATCCTCCAAAAAGCCCCAATGTGTGTTGTTCCTCTCTATGTGTCCATGTGTTCTCATCATTTAGCTCCCACTTATAAGTGAGAACATGAAGTATTTGGTTTTCTCTCCCTGTGTTAGTTTAAGGATAATGGCCTCCATCTCCATCCATGTCACTACAAAGGATATGATTGTGTTCTTTTTATAGCTGCATTGTATTTCATGGTGTATATGTACCACATTTTCTTTATTCAGTCTATCAATGATGGACATTTAGATTGACTCCATGACTTTGCTATTACTAATAGTGCTGCAATGAGCATACACATGCATGTTTCTTTATAACAGCATGTTTATAGTCCCTATAAGTCCCTTAAAGATGCTGGATATTAGACCTTAGTCAGATGGATAGTTTGCAAAACTTTTCTCCCATTCTGTAGGTTGTCTGTTTACTCTATTGATAGTTTCTTTTGCTGTTCAGAAGCTCTTTAGCATAATTAGATCACATTTGTCAATTTTAGGTATTGTTCCAATTGCCTTTGGTGTCTTTGTCACTAAATCTTCGCCTGTGTCTAGGCAAAGGCTGATATTGTATGGGTTGTATTACAGGATTTTTATAGTTACTGGTTTTTTCATTTAAATTTTTAATCCATCTTGAGTTACTTGCGGTATGTGGTATAAAGAAGGGGTCCAGTTTCAATCAGCGTGTGGCTAGCCAGTTATCCCAGCACCATTTATTGGTTTCCCCATAGCTTGTTTTTGTCAGCTGTGTCAAAGATCAGATGACTGTAGGTGTGTGGCCTTATTTCTGGGCTCTATATTCTGTTCCATCAGTCTATGTGTCTGTTTTTGTAACAGTACCATGCTGTTTTGATTATTGTATCCCTGCAGTATAGTTTGAAGTCAGGTAGCATGATGCCTCCAACTTTGTTCTTTTTGCTTAGGATTGTTTTGGCTATTTGGGTTCTTTTTTGGTTCCATATGGATTTTAAAATAGTTTTCTTTAGTTCTGTGAAGAATGTCAATTGTGGTTTAAAAGGAATAGCATGAATCTATTAATTATTTTGGGCAGCATGGCCATTTTAACTATATTGAGTCTTCCTATCCATGAGCATATAATGTTTTTTCATTTGTATTAGCTCTGATTTCTCTGAGCAGTGCTTTGTAGGTCTCTGTAGAGGTCTTTCACCTCCCTCATTAGCTGTATTTCTAGGTATTTTATTGTATTTTTACCAATTGTGAATGGGAGTTTTTCATGATTTGGCTCTTGACTTGACTGTTCCTGGTGTATAGTAATGCTAGTGATTTTTGCATATTGATTTTGTATCCTGAGGCTTTGCTGAAGTTGTTTATCTGCTTAAGAAGCTTTTGGGCTGAAATTACAGGGTTTTCTAGATATAGAATCATGCTATCTGTAAACTGGGTTAGTTTGACTTCCTCTCTTCTTATTTGGATGTTCTTTATTTCTTTCTCTTACCTGACTGCCCTAGCCAGAAATTCCAATGCTATGTTAAATAGGAGTGGTGAGACAAGGCATCTTTGTCTTGAGCCAGTTTTTAATGGGAATGCTTCTGAATTTTATACGTTCCATATGATGTTGGCTGTGGGTTTGTCATATATAGTTTTTACTATTTTGAAGTATGTTCCTTCAGTACCTAGTTTATTGAGAGTTTTTAACATGAATGGATATTAAATTTTATTGAAAACCTTTTCTGCATCTTTTGAGATACTCATGTGACTTTTGTCTTTAGTTCTGTTTATGTGATGAATCACATTTACTGATTTGCGTATGTTGACCCAAGCTTGCATTCCAGAAATGAAACCTACTTGGTAGTGGTGGATAAGCTTTTTGATGTGCTGCTGGATTTGGTTATTTATGCATGGATGTTCATTAAGGATATTGGTCTGAAGTTTTATTTTCTAAAACAGTTGTGAAAACAATAATATATATATTTTTTGTTTTATGCTTTGAATCTGTTGTCATTCTTTTTTGTTTCCTCTCCTTCTCCTTCTTCTTTTTTCTTTTTTGAAATGGAGTCTCACTCTGTTACCCAGGCTGGAGTGCAGTGGCAAGATCTCTGCTCACTGCAAACTCTGCCTCCCAGGTTCAAGTGATTCTCCTGCCTCTGCCTCCCAAGTAGCTGGGATTACAGGTGCATGTCACCACGCCTGGCTAATTTTTTGTATTTTTAGTAGAGACCAGTTTTACCATGTTTGCCAGACTCGTCTCAAACTCCTAACCTCAGGTGATCCACCCGGCTTGGCCTACCAAAGTGCTGGGATTATAGGTGTCAGCCACCACATCCAGCCTCTTTCTTTGTTAATTCTATTATTACCTACATGTTGATATATGATTTCCACAGTGTTTTAATTTTCTTTAACTATATGGAAGAAGTTCATGGTCTTATGTTGTGTGTGCATTTACTTTTCAGGTTTATATATATAACTTGGATGTATTATTTACTATTGAAAATTATGAATTTCAAATTTCCAAAAATATTTACTGCTTACCTTTATAAAATTAACTGTTCTCCTGGGTTTGTGTGATTTAAGATTTAAAAAAATAGACATTTGTTCATTTTGTTTTATTTATTATCATTATAAATAATTATTTGGGGTATTAGGTTTTACTGTAACTTTTTACAAATGTGACTTACACATATTTTTAAATATTATCATTGTACACCGTCAGCCCTTTTGTGGTATGGCCTTTTTATTTTAATTGTTTTATCTTGATTTATCTTTCATTTTCAGTAAATAATTTCCTATAGGTAATTTCTTAGTTCTTCACATACTTAACTTCTTTTCCTATTCTCAACTCCTTTTAATTGTGTTCTCTTCTTACAGTTTCTTTGATAATTGTCAACATAATCAATTTTCACATATTGGTACATGTCCATTATGGGGGATAATTTGGTTTTACTTATTATTTGGTTAGGGTAACTCTTTAAAAACAATAGCCCTTTTCTTACTGGAACACTATATTCTCTTGACTTTTGTGGATCTAATTTATAATCCTCTCCTATCCCATATGTTGCTCAATTTTTGAGTACTTTTTTCTTCCTAACTGCTCAAGTTCTAAAATTTGAAATGGCATAGGGCTTAGATCACAATACACTTCTCTCTCTCGTTCTCTCTCCTTTCCTCTTTCATATATCTCCAAAGAGATTTGTTATCTAGTTCAATGACTTTGAATGCCATAATAGGGCAATGACTGTCCATTTGCTGACTCCAGCTCTGAACTTCATTTATGAGGACTATAAACCAGTATCCACTAAGTGTTTAATTGATAAATCCAGTTAGGTATCTAGCATGCATTTCATGTTTAACATGACCAAAGCTGACTTCTGGAGTAAGTTCACAGTGACATCCCCATTCCCCCACTTTGCACTCAAATGATGCACCACTTACTCAACTAAATTAAAATGCATAAATTTCCCTGCGTATTTTTTCTTTTCTTACCCCCGCAACGAACATCACTAACTTAGCATTAGCTTTCCAATGATTTCTCATTTTATGTGAAATAATAGCCACATTCCTACACAACTTAGCATCAATTAACCTCTCTGACATATATAATAAATTGCTTTTTCTTGACACTTCTTTTCAGGTCACTAATTTTGCTCTCAATTTCTTTAAAACATCAATATCGTTACAGGTTTTGAATTCCTAAAACTTTACCATAGTTTCTCATTTTGCCTGAAACACTTTCATCTGGTCTCCTTGTGATTCATTTATTTCTAATATGTTAGCTCTTTTTAAACAGATATTCTGTCCATCCTATAGAAAGGAAAAAATTCCCCAATATAGCATAGCACTCTATAAATTCTCTATTTAATATTATTATCTATTTTTCTTTTACATTTACATTTGATTCTTTATTGTCTGACTCTGCTAATTGTAATATACCCTGAGATCAGGGTTCTTTTCTTCTTTTTTCTTTATTTTTTTCTGAGTATTCAGTTATTTTGCCTAGGACAATGCCTAATGATATGCAATTAATATCTGTTTAATGTATGAGTATATTCTCTTTTAATAAAAATATTAAGCAATAATGCTTCTAATAAAATATTTTAAAGCAACTCACATTTTATTTCATCTGATGTAACTCGAAAAGTGTATAATTACGTTGTGAGTTAGAATGTGTCATTTTTGAACTATTTGTAGATGAAGGAATTAAGACAATATCATATCTACCTCATGAATAGTAGTCTTGTCTAACTATTCCGTTATCTTAGTTTTCATATGTCCCAATTTCAATTAGCAGAGTCAGCTGCATAACCTCACATCTTCTCTTTTATTATCTAGACACTTATAGAACTATTCTCTGGAACATAAAAGATAGCTTGTCTTGAAAAAACAATAATGTTCTTTCAAAAGTATATGTCTATAAATGGATGACCCCATGTTATGCTTCTGTAAAGAAATATGGCACATATACACTATGGAATACTATGCAGCCATAAAAAATGATGAGTTGGATGAAGCTAGAAACCATCATTCTCAGCAAACTAACACAAGAACAGAAAAACAAACACCACATGTTCTCACTCGTAAGTGGGAATTGAACAATGAGAACACACGGAAACAGGGAGAGGAACATCACATACCAGGGTCTGTCAGGTGGTGGGGGGATAGGGGAGGAATAGCATTAGGAGAAATACCTAATGTAGATGATGGGTTGGTGGGTGTAGCAAACTATCCTAGTACGTGTGTAACTATGTAACAAACCTACACATTCTACATATGTTCCCCAGAACTTAAAGGATAATTTAAAAAAAAAAAAAAAAAAAAAAAAACAGCATTACCAACACATCTAACAGAATCTGTATCCCTCACCCAGCAATTTTTATTTTCTCATTACGAACTATCAGTTAAAAGCCATTACATAACATTACAGTATAATGTTATTCTAAAAAAATTATATGATGACACGTGATTGCCTATAATATTTGGCAAACCATATAATTACATATCAAGGAAATTGAGGGCAGGAGATCATAAGTTTAAATAAATAAAATGAAACCAAAGTTGGTAATTTATACAAAGATAAATCTCATAACTTAGAAGCAGTTGATAGATATGACAAAAATTTGTGTTTGAATTTTCTACTTGTCATCACAAAAAGAATACAAGTAAGATCCACAAAAGAAAAGAAAATGTGACTCTGAAGTTATAAAAAAACGTATTTTCTTGCTTTGAGACAGATTCTTCATTGCACCTTTATTAAAAAGGGATATTGATGTAATCCCAGCACTTTGGGAGGCCGAGGCGGGTGGATCACGAGGTCAAGAGATCGAGACTATCCTGGTCAACATGGTGAAACTCTGTCTCTACTAAAAATACAAAAAATTAGCTGGGCACGGTGGCGCGTGCCTGTAATCCCAGCTACTCAGGAGGCTGAAACAGGAGAATTGCCTGAACCCGGGAGGCGGAGGTTACGGTGAGCCGAGATCGCGCCATTGCACTCCAGCCTGGGTAACAAGAGCGAAACTCCGTCTCAAAAAAAAAAAAAAAAAAAAAAAGAAAAAAAAGGGATATTGAGTGTTAAAATATATAATATTTTTAATGTCATTCCTTAAAAACATATGAATATATATAGATTCAATTTTTTTTTTTTTTTTTTACTTTAGAATTCAAGATTGCATAATACCAAGGAAAATTCATCCATTGAGGAACGAAGTATAGAGTCTGAGGACAGTAAATTTCTGATTTCTCACAATGATGGCTGGAAAACAGAAAAATGAGAGATTGTTATTTTTTAAAGCAATATTTTCCCCCTTTCTCCTCCCAATCGTAGCATGTAGTAAGAACTAAAGAACCAATATAGGCCGGGCGCGGTGGCTCACGTCTGTAATCCCAGCACTTTTGGAGGCCGAGGTGGGTGGATCACGAAGTCAAGAGATCGAGACTATCCTGGCCAACATGGTGAAACGCCGTCTCTACTAAAAATACAAAAAAATTAGCTGGGCATGGTGGCGCACGCCTGTAGTCCCAGCCACTCAGGAGGCTGAGGCAGGAGAATTGCTTGAACCCAGGAGGCAGAGGTTGCGGTGAGCCGAGAACCTGCCACTGCACTCCCACCTGGTGCCTGGCGACGCAACAAGAATCTGTCTCAAAAAAAAAAAAAAAAAAAAAAAAAAAAAATCACATGGTCTGTAATAAGCCCCAATATCAATTTTACCAATTTAATCCAGATCTCTGTGCACAATATTTAGTGAAGAATTCAGTTATATAAGTTAATAAAAACAAAAAGCAAACAAAAAAACCCTCTTTATTTCAAAACTGAGTAATTTTCAGAGAGAAGAATTTCATTTTTTGAATTATCAAGATTATTAATTGGTATCATGCTAGGAGGTATATACCTCTAGATACTTACAGACTCCAGAACATATGTCTATTGGTTTCTTGCTGGTAATATACTTAGAACTCAAATCTCATACCACTTAAGTAGTGTCATCATAAAACATATTATAACTTACAATATGTTAATATTTTAAATAAAAATATTAACAAGATACAAAGAATCAGTTTTGCATGCTTTTGACATTAAATTATGAAATTCATATCTTAATTTCTTCAATAAAATACATATATTAGATAATTGTAACAATTTAATTGTAGAAATATAAAGCATAAAATTTGTTTTTTTAAAGGTTTTGTCAAATAATTTTAAAATTACAAAATAAATTTAAAATTCACAAATGAATTTGTTTGGCTGTAAAATATTTGGTACCTAAGAAAAAATGTAAGCAGTGCAATATTTAACATTTATCTAATTAAAAAATACTGTGAATAAGATGAACAAATGCAACATGAGAACACAAAATTTTCAAGTATATATTATAAATAGTTCCAAGTTCCTCTCTAAATGTCAAGTACAACTGTATATTTTACATACAACAAACATGGGCTTGTACTTCTGAAATGACATTTTCTTAGCATGACCTTTCTTTCTAACAACAACTTACATTTAATTAAATCAAACCATTTCCATGACATGCCAAATTTCTGTGTACTACATTGCCATTCTCCTTTGTCAGAACAGATAGTTAAAAGGTCAGGAACTTTAAAAGTTATTGAGATTAACAGAACTTGTAATTTATGAGAAAATTACATGTACATGGCAGTTTTTCTTCCAGAAAAGTTAAATGTAGCAATCTTTGAATAGATTTAAAACAAATAATATAAGGAAAAGATGATTCAAATAGTCATAAAAAAGTAAAATTTGAAAGTTTGCCTCTGCAGCATTCTGAGTTTATGATATCTCTTCACATTTTTAGCTTTCTGGCTCATTTTTGCAAAACATGTCACTATATTTTTGAAGAGCTGAAATTGGTCACATGAATATATTCCATTAAGAATGATCTCCAAAAGTAATATAAAATATATATTTAATAATTATTTTCAAGATATTATAATTCCTAGTTGTAAAAATAGGATGAGAACAAAATTGAATTTTAAAAACTTAGCATCAATAGAAGCCTCCATTACCCCATTTTCAATTTATTATTTTTTTCTTTTTACTTGATATGTGATAATTGTACATATTTATGGGATACAGTATGACATTTTGATATGTGTAAACAATGTATTATGACCAAATCAAGGTAATTAGCATATTCACACCTCAATCATTTATAATTTCTTTCTGTTGTGAACATTCAAAATCCTCTTTTCTAGATTTTGAAAATTTGTGATAAATTGTAGTTAACCATATTTCACTCTAAACTTGTGCAGAAAACCAGAACTCATTCCTGACTTTTAGCTGAAGTGTTTTTGTACCCATTAACCATCCCTATGTCCTCCTCAACTCCTCAGTATCCATCCTAGCCTCTGGTAATCGTCTGTCTATTCTCTGTCTCCTTAAGGTTATTTTAATTTTCAACACCCACAAATAAGTGAGAAGATGTGAAGTTTGTCTTTCTGTGTCTCACTTATTTCACTTAACATAATGATCTCCAGTGCCATCCATGTTGTTGTAAATGGCAGGATCTTATCTTTTTTATGGCTGCACAGTACTCCGTTGTGTATATGTATCACATTTTCTTTATATAGTCATCTGATGATGGAAACTTAATTGCTTCCAAATATTGACTATTATGAACAATGCTGCAAAAAATACAGGAGATCAAATATCTCTTCAATATCCTGATTTCCTATCTTTTGGTATACATCCAGCATTGGGCTTGCTGGATCATATACTAGCTCTATTTTTCATTTTTTGAGGAACCTCTAAATTGTTCTCCATCATGATTGTACTAATTTACATCCCCACCAACAGTACAAGAGGGATCCCTTTTCTCCACACCCTCTCCAGCATTTGTAGTGCCTGTCTTTAGAAAAAAAAAAAAAAAAAAAAAATTTTGACTAGGGTGAGGTAACATATTGCAATTTTGATTTGCATTTCTCTGATGATCAATGACATTGATAGCCTTTTCATATGCTTGTTTGCCATTTGTTTGTCTTCTTTTGAAAAATATCTATTCAAATATTTTTCCCATGTTTCAGGGGTTTATTTGTTTGTTTGTTTTTGTTTTTTGGCTGTTGAGTGGATTGATTTCTTTTTATATTCTGAATATTAGTTATTTGTTGAATCAGTAGTTCACAAATACTTTCTCCCATTCTACAGATGGTCTCTTCACTAAGCTGATGGTTTATTTTGCTATGCAGAAGATTTTCAGTTTATTGTAGTGACATTTATCTATTTTTTTTTCCTGTGGTTTTAAAGTCTTAGCAGTAAAGTATTTGACTAGACCGACTTCTTACAGTGTTTCCCCCTCAAGGCATTTTCTTTTAGTTGTTTTATAGTTTCAGGACATACATTTAAGTATTTTATCCACTTTGAGTTTTTGTATATATATACATATAGTGAGAAATAGGTCTAGTTTCATTCTTCTGCATATGGATATTTAGTTTTTCCAGAATCATTTATTGAAGAGAGTGTCCCTACCCCAGTATACGTTCTTGATGCTTTTGTCAAAAATCAGGTAGATGTATTTTGGCTTATTTCTGGGTTCTTTTGTTCTGTTCTATCGGTTTATGTGTCTGTCTTTTATTTTGGAAGTTCTGAGGTACCTGTGCAGGATGTAAAGGTTTGTTACTTGGGTAAACATGTGTTATAGTTGAAATGCTATGTTGAAAAGAGTGGTAAAAGTGAACATCCTTGTCTGCATCCAATTGTTAGAAGAAAGGCTCTCAGCTTTTCTTTATTAAATATGATGTTAGCTGTGGATTTGTCATATATGGCATTTATTATTTTAAGATATGTGTCTTCTATGACTAAATTTTTGAGACTTTTTATTATACTGAATTTTATCAAAGCTTTTTCAGCTTCTACTGAGATGATCATACGGAATTTTGCTTGGTTCGTGTGATATATCACATTTATTGATTTTGCATAAATTGAATTATCCTTGTATCCTTGAGATATTTTCCACTTAATCATGGTGTACTATCTTTTTGATGTGATGTTGGATTCTGTTGCTACGATTTCATTGAGGATTTCGTGTCTATGTTTATTAGGACTGTTAGCCTGTAGTCATTGCTCTATTTTTTGTTTCCATTTTAGATACAACTTTATTTTTATTAAAAAACATATTTTTATGAAATTAAATATACAGCAATAGTAAATGGTAAAAAAGCAAAGATTCATTAAATAAAGTTTTTTTTCTAGTGTTCTATTATATTATTCAGAAATTAACAATTAAGATAATTTTAAATTGTTAATAAATTAAGTATACCAAATTAGAATCAATCTACGATGCCTTCCAAAAATTTTCAAAACTGTAGAAATAGATACACATTTATATCACATTTACTTTTTAATAATTAAAACTATTAATAGTTTAAAATAAAAAAATTATCTCAATACTACATATTCTTTCTGTTATTTAATTTCTCTTTCTCGTATAAAGTGTTGTTACTATGGACACTCTTACATATCCTCTCAAAGTTTATTTTTATGCCCTTAACAGCAAATAATTTTTTTTAGGTAGAAATGAGGTTGTACAAGCCCATATGCTCTGCAGTTTATTAATTTTTTTTTAACACGAAACATGGTCAAGTATACTCTAGAAGTAACGTAAAAGGGCTTATTCATATTTTTACTTTCCCAGTTTTATTATAGGATAAAACTACCATAACATGTCATCGTTTTCATGTTTAAGAAATATTGCTATAAGTAATGATAGAATTATTAACTTTTAGATAGCATATTTACCATAGAAGATGACTTAAATCAACAAAAAAGAAAAAAGAAAAATAAATATTAGTATCAAATGCCAGAAAAGTAAATATATATGGCTATGAAATATATGAAAGATTCTTAATCTTACAATAAGAGAAATATACATTAAAATCATTATTAATTAAAAAAACACTAATAGTAAAAACATTATTATTTATTTATTGGATTGGTGAAAATGACACATTTGAAAACAAATGTTGATGGTAAATATGTAAGAAAACAGAATAAAAAAGTAAGTACTTGCATATGTTCATCATAGAGGTATAGAGCAAAGCAGCCATTAAAAAGGGCCATATTTTTAGGTCCAAATATTCATTATACATATACTTTATATTAGTCAATTAAATACATTTACAAAGGCATTTTACCTTTTGATTTGCAATTTCCCATTGTGGAAATCTTTCATACTGGTATAAGTGTCATCTAAGTACTAGGTTTAGTTATTACAACATATGTTTACCCATTTCAACCAAAGACTGGAGGTGTAGCACGGTGGCTCACACCTGTAATCCCAGCATTTTGGGAGGCTGAAACAGGAAGATTACTTCAGCCCATGAGTTTGAGACCAGACTGGACAATATGGTGAGACCCTGTCTCTACCAAAAAATACAGATACCAGCTGGGAATGGTGAGAGGTACCTTTAGTCCCAGCTACTCTGGAGGCTGAGGTGGGAGGATCACTTGAGCCCTGGGAGGTTGAGGCTATAGTGACCCATGATTGCACCACTGCACTAAAGCCTGGGTGACACAGTGAGACCCTATTTCAACAAATAAATGATAAATAAATGGGAAAGTTCTAAATATGAATCAAACAAAAAATTGTTACATAAATTGTAGATTTATTCAATTAATTTAATATTTTCCAACTATGTAGAAAAATAAGGAAACTTGAAATAAGATCATATGAAAGATTTCAATATATTAAAGTAAAATAAATTAGGTATAGAATTGTATGCATGCCATATTATATGGAAAAAATCTGGAAACTCATACATGTATTTGCTTAAATTGTATAGTGGTTTTTACCACTATACAAAATGGCCCCAAATTCTTCCACAATCTTCTGATCAAGAGATAAGATATATGTGTCCTCCCTATAAAATCTGGTAGTAAAATATTTACCAAGTTCTAACACTGAGTATTCATAAAGTAATGAACACATTAGAGGTGATGTGTAACCAAAGGCCAGCTTCCTGGACGTGCAACCCATGCAATGGCACAGAGCCCCGTACTGATAAAGGTCTCCTTCTTGGTTCATTGCTTCATAACTACAACCTTGAAGTTCTCTCTGTCTTATTTTTTAAAATTGTACTTTAGGTTCCGGGGTACATATGCAGATCATGCAGGATTGTTGTATAGGTACATACATGGCAAAGTGGTTTGCCGCCTCCATTCCCCCATCACCTATATCTGGTATTTCTCCCCACCTTATCCCTCCCCACCCTCCCCTTCCCCCCATGACCTTCCCCTACCCCCACAACTGATCCCAGTGTGTGATGCTCCCCTCCCTGTCTCCTTAATGGTTATTGAATAAGGTGGATCTGCTTTTTGTTTTGAACTGAGCTCTGTGTATAACTATTGGTCGTATTGGAGGTTGATTCATAAAAGGAAGTGATGCTTGCTCTTTGCCCACTGGAACTCGTGTTCTTGGAACCCTGAGACACCCTAAAAAAATCCAAAAACCTCTGAATACATCCTGTGAAATTCAAATGCTATGAAGGTGTCAGGTATAGGTTTTCTGGTTGGTAGTCCAAGGCTTCTAGTCATTTCAATTGATGGGCCAAATTTGTAAGTTAAGGAGTTCAATTATTTCCAAATTGAGCTGTGAAATTACCCTAGCCTTTTAGCAATCCTTGTTGAAGCTTCAGACATCAGAGACTATAGATAGACTATGCTTGCTCTGCCTTTCCAGACTCGATGGCACAGATTACATCAGACTAATAAAATGGCCGTTCAAGCCACTAATTTGGGGGTAATTTGTTATGGAGTACTGGCAACTAGAATATAGTATTTATGACATTCTGGAAAGAAACAAGAAACTAAACAAGTATTTATTCAAAGATTATTAAGGTAGAACTCAGGAAGATGAGGGGCTAGACAAGGATGGAGAAGATCTTTCCCCGTATCGTTTTTTATATGTTTGGATGATTGAACAATGTGAGTGCACTTTTCCAAAATAAATAAATAAATAGAAATGTGAAGAGAAAAAATAAATCCATTACTTAAAGTTTGGGTTGAGGAAGAAATATTTTTGTATTTCCTCAGAGGTGGGGCTTTCTGAATATCGTTTGCTGAATACTTGGGACCTTTGGCTGAGCAGAAGTCTTGGAGAGTTTATCTGTAACTGTATTATGAGTCAGAGAACTGCAGAGAAATTTTCCTAACTCTAGAGGTATATTTATGCATTTTTGGGGAAAATGAGTGTTGGGACTTTGGAAACCTCTCTAATTTGTAAAAGCCAGTGAATCCAGCACTTAACTGATTCTTGAAGAGGTGGATTTAATTTAAAAAGCTTAGATAATCTAGGAACTTTTCCATGCCTTTTCTAAGAAGTAAATGTTTTCTTTCCCTTTTTTGGGGGAGGAGGCGGAGAAACATATACCTGTTTTGCCTATATATGAGCAGAGGTCAATTTTTCTTTCCTTTTCACTTATGAATTTTTTTCTGTCACTCATATAGAATATCTTTTCACGTGATTTTTATTGCATTGCCCCAGTGATAAGGACTAAGTTAAGAGAAACTTAGCACTTATTATTTACTATACAGTAATAAAAAATAGGTCTCTGACCCAGGGCATCTCACGTGCACATTGAGAATAAAATGAATACAAATTAATATTTAAAAACCCGAAGGACATATGTAGATTTGATATGACTATATAAAAAGTAAATGTACATTAGAAACAAATTTTAGGGTAGAAATTATTTCAAGAAGGAAGGCTTATTTAAGATAAAATGGGAGCACGGAAAAAATGCAGAGCTATTAGCATGAGTGTTAGAATAATGGGTGCTCACATTATTGTTTTGTGTCATAATTCATATATGTATTTTATATTGTTTATAAATAAAATGACATACTCTAAACAAACGGTTATAGTGTAGAGTCAAACACATGATCTAGGAGGCTACCACATTTCTCTGAACAAAAAAAGAAATCTTGGACTAGAGAAGTAAGGAAAGATGGAGACTGTGAGAAGTGTTTAGATGTAAGATATATTCTGAAGTTTGAGATAATAGCATTTAACCATGCATTAAGTGAGCAGATGACAGAAAAAAAAGAACCTTAAAAAGTATTTCAATACTTGTTCCTAAATAATTTGTGAAAAGTTTTCTAACACAAAAAACAATAAGAATTCTATATCGAGAAAATTTCAATTTATTATAGGTTTAATTTTATGAAAACCAAGATTATACTGAATTATAACACTAAAAGTTTTAAATTCAACTAGTGTTTCAAATTAATACTTTCAAATCTTTTGATTTTTCTTTAGTAAAGAAAAGATGACAAAAACATAAATTTTGGTGAGTAATAATTTTTTTTTGTATGTGTGTTTTAATTTTCAAAATTATACTTTAAGTTCTGGGGTACATGTACAGATCATGCAGGACTGTTACATAGGTATAAACATGCCATGGTGATTTGCTACATCCATCCTCCCATTACCTACATTAGGTATTTTTCCCAATATTATCCCTCCCCAATCCCCCAACCCCTGCTATTCCTACCTTTGCTCTCCCACGCCATAATACGCCCCAGTGTGTGATTTTCCCCTCCCTGTGTCCATGTGTTCTCATTGTTCAACACCCATGTACGAGTAAGAATATGCAGTATTTGGCTTTCTGTTCTTGTGTCAGCTTACTAAGAATGATGGTTTCCAGATTCATCCATGTCCCTGCAAAAAAACATAAACTCTTCCTTTTTTATGGCTGCATAGAATTCCATGATGTATATGTGCCAAATTTTCTTTATCCAGTCTGTCATTGATGGGCATTTGGGTTGATTCCAAGACTTTGCTATTGTAAACAGTGCCACAGTGATCATTCCTGTGCATGTGTCTTCATAACAGAACGATTTATAATCCCTTGGGTGTATACCCAGTAATGGGATTGCTGGGTCAAATGGTATTTCTATTTCTAGATCCTTGAGGAATCACTACACTGTCTTCCACAATGGTTGCACTAAATTACACCCCCACCAACAGTGTAAAAGTGTTCCTATTTCTCCACATTATCTCCAGCATCTGTTGTCTCCAGATTTTTAAATGATGGTCATTCTAAGTGACGTGAGATGGTATCTCAATGTGGTTTTGATTTGCATTTCTCTAATGACCAGTGATGATGAGCATTTTTTTCATATGTTTATTGACCACATAAATGTCTTCTTTTGAAAAGTATCTGTTCATATCCTACACCCAATTTTTGAGGGGATTGTTTGTTTTTCTCTTGTAAATTTGTTTAAGTTCTTTGTAGATTCTGGATGTTAGCCCATTGTCAGATGGGCAGATTGCAAAATTTTTTTCCCATTCTGTTTGTTGCCAGTTAACTCTAATGATAGTTCCTTTTGCTGTGCTGAAGCTCTGAAGTTTAATTAGATCCCATTTGTCTATTTTGGCTTTTGTTGCCATTGCTTTTGGTGTTTTAGTCATGAAGTCTGTGACTATGCCTATGGCCTGAATGGCATTCCCTAGGTTTTCTTCTAGGGTTTTTATGATTTTAGGTCTTAAGTTAATTTTTGTATAAGATATAAGGAAGGGATCTAGTTTCAGCATTCTGCACATGAGCTAGCCAGTTTTCCCAACCCTATTTTTAAACAGGAAATCCTTTCTCCATTGCTTGTTTTGTCAGGTTTGTCAAAGATCTGATGGTTGTAGACGTGTGGCGTTATATCTGAGGCCTCTGTTCTGTTCCATTGGTCTATATCTCTGTTTTGGTACCAGTACCATGCTGTTTTGATTACTGTAGCCTTGTAGTATAGTTTGAAGTCAGGTAGTGTGAATGACTCCAGCTTTGGTTTTTTTTTTTTTTTTCCTTAGTATTGTCTTCACTATGTGGACTCTTTTTCAGTTCCATATAAAGTTTAAGGTTGTTTTTCCAGTACTGTGAAGAAGGTCATTGGTAGCTTGATGGGGATTGCATTGAGTCTATAAATTACTTTGGGCAGTATGGCCATTTTCGCAATATTGATTCTTTCTAACTGTGAGCATGGAATGTTTTTCCATCTGTTTGTGTCCTCTCTTATTTACTTGAGCAGTGATTTGTAGTTCTCCTTGAAGAGATCCTTCACTTCCCTTGTTAGTTTTATTCCAAGGTATTTTATTCTCTTTGTAACAATTATGAATGGGAGTTTGCTCATGATTTGACTCTGTTTGTCTGTTATTGGTGTATAGGAATGCTTATGATTTTTGAACATTGATTTTGTATCCTAAGATATGCTGAAGTTGCTTATCATGGAGATTTTGGGTTGAGACGATGGGGTCTTCTAAATATGCAATCGTGTCATCTGCAAACAGAGACAATTTGACTTCCTCTTTTCCTAATTGAATCTCCTTTATTTCTTTTTCTTACCTAGTTGCTCTGGCCAGAACTTCCAATATTATGTTGAATAGGAGTGGTGAGAGAGGGCACCCTTGTCTAGTGCTAGTTTTCAAAGGGAACGCTTTTAGTTTTTGGCCATTCAGTATGATATTGGTTGTGGGTTTGTCATAAATAGCTTTTATTATTTTAAGATATGTTCCATTGATATAAAGTTTATTGAGAGTTTTTAGCACAAAGGGCTGTTGAAATTTGTCAAAGGCCTTCTCTGCATCTATTGAGATAATCATGTGGTTTTTGTCTGTGGTTCTGTTTATGTGATTGATTGTTTATAGATTTGCATATGTTGAACAAGCCATGCATCCCTGGAATGAAGTTGACTTGATCATGATGGATAAGGTTTATGTGCTGTTGGATTCTGTTTGACAGTATTTCATTGAAGATTTTTACATCAATGTTCATCATGGATGTTGGCCTGAAATTTTCTTTTTTAGTTGTGCTCTGCCAGGTTTTGGTATCTGGATGATGTTCTAATTTGATTGCACTGTGGTCTGAGAGACTGGTTGTTATGATTTTTGTTCTTTGGCATTTGGTGAGTAATGATTTACTTCCAATTCTGTGGTCAATTTTAGAGTAAGTGTGATGTGGTACTGAGAAGAATATATGTTCTCTGGATTTGGGGTGGAGAGTTCTGTAGATCTCTGTTAGGTCTTCTTGGTCCAGATCTGAGTTCAAGTCATGGATATCCTTGTTAATTTTCTGTTTCATTGAACTGTCTAATATTGACAATGGAGTGTTTAAGTCTCCCACTACTGTTGTGTGGGAGTCTAAATCTCTCTATAGATCATTAAAAATTTGCTTTATGAATCTGGATTCTCCTGTATTGGGTGCATATATATTTAGGATATAAAGTTAGCTCTTCTTCTTGCATTGATTCCTTTATCCATATGTAATGCCCTTCTTTGTCTCCATTGATCTTTCTTGGTTTAAAGTCTGTTTTATCAGACTAGGATTGCAATCCCTGCTTTTCTTTGCTCTCTATTTGCTTGGTAAATCTTTCTCCATCCCTTTATTTTAAGCCTATGTGTGCCTTTGCACATGAGATGGGTCTTCTGACGACAGCACACTGATAGGTCTTGGCTTTTTATCCAATTTACCAGTCTGTGTCTTTTGATTAGCGCATTTAATCCATTTACATTTAAGGTTAATATTGTTATTTGTGAATTTGATTCTGCCATTTTGATACTAGCAGTTGGTTTTGCCCATCATTTGATGCAGTTTCTTCATTGTGTTGATGGTCTTTACCATTTGGTATGTTTTTGCAGTGGCTGGTACTTGTTCCTTTCCAAGTTTAGTGCTTTCTTAAGGAGCTCTTGTAAGGCAGGCCTTGTGGTGGCAAAATCTCTCAGCATTTGCTTGTCGGTAAAGGATATTTTTTCTCCTTCACTTATCAAGCTTAGTTTGGCTGGATAGGAAATTCTGGATTGAAAGTTCTTTCCTTTAAGTATGTTGAATATTGGCCCCCACTCCCTTCTGGCTTGTAGGGTTTCTGGTGAGAGATCTGCTGTGAGTCTGATGGGCTTCCCTTTGTGGGTAACCTGACCTTTCTCTCTGGCTGCCCTTAGCATTCTTCCTTCATTTCAGCCCTGGTGAATCTGATGATTATGTGCTTTGGGGTTGATCTTCTTGAGGAATATCTTTGTGGTGTTCTTTGTATTTCCTGGTTTTGAATGTTGGCCTGCCTTGCTAGGTTGGGGAAGTTGTCCTGGATAATATCCTGAAGAGTGTTTTCCAGCTTGGATTTATTCTCCCCGTCATGTTCAGGTACACCAATCAAGCATAGATTAGGTGTTTTCACATAATCTCATATTTATTGGAAGCTTTGTTCATTTATTTTCACTCTTTCTTCTCTAATCTTGCCTTCTTGTTTTATTTCATTAAGTTGATGTTCAATCTCTGATAACCTTTCTTCTTCTTGGTCGATTCAGCTATTGAAACTTGTGTGTGCTTCACGAAGTTCTCATGCTGTTTCAGCTCCATCAAGTTGTTTATGTTCTTCTCCAAGGTGGTTATTCTAGTTGGCATTTTGCCCAACCTTTTTTCAAGGTTCTCAATTTCTTTTCACTGGGTTAGAACATGCTCCTTTAGGTTAGAGAAGTTTGTTATTACTCACCTTCTAAAGTCTGTTTCTGTCAATTTGTCAAATTCATTCTCCATTCAGTTTTGTTCCCTTGCTAGTTAGGAGTTGTGATCCCTTGGAAGAGAAGAGGCATTATGCTTTTTGGTGAATTCAGCCCTTTTGCACTGGTTTCTTCCCATCTTTGTGGATTTATCTACCTTTGGTCTTTGAGGTTGGTAACTTTCCGATGGGGTCTCTGAGTGGATGTCTTTTCTGTTGATGTTGAAGCTATTCTTTCTGTTTTTTAATTTTCCTTCTAACAGTCAGGCCCCTCTGCTGCAGGACTCCTGAGGTCCAGTCCAGACCCTGCTTGCCTGGGAGTCACCCGTGGGTGCTGCAGAATAGCAAGGATTGCTGCCTGTTCTTTCTTTTGGTAGCTTCATCCTAGAAGGGTACCCACCAGATGTTAACAAGAGATCTCCTATATGAAGTGTCTCTTAGGATAAACGGGTGTCATGGAGCCACTTGAGGAGGCAGTTTGTCCCTTATCAGAGCTCATGTGCTGTGAACTCTGTTGTTCCCTTCAGAGCTGCTGGGCAGGGACGTTTATGTTTGCTCAGGTGGGACCGAAAACCACCCCTTTTCCCAGGTGTTCTGTCCCAGGAAGGCGGGGCTTTATTTATAAGTCCCTGATGGGCTGCTGCCTTTTTTTCAGAGGTGCCCTGCTCATCAAGGAGGGAGTCTAGTCACAGTCTGCCAGTAGAGGCTGTGCTGAGCTGCTGTGGACTCTGTCCAGCTGCTGTGTGAACTTCCTTGTGATACTGTTTACACAGGCAAGGTTGGAACTGCCTCAGTAATGGTGGACACCACTCCCCACACCGAACTTGACCATCCACAGATGAGCTCAAACTGCTGTGCTGGCTGCAAAAACCTCAAAAGCCAGTGGATTTCAGCTTGCTGGTCTTTGTGGGGGTGGGACTCACCGAGCCCAATTACTTGGCATCCTGCCTTCAGCCTCCTTTTTTTCAGGGAAATGGGCAGTTCTGTCTCACAGGCCTTCCAGGTGCTGGCTAAAATGGCCACTCAGTTTTGTACTGGAAATCACGCAGCACTGGTATTGTCAGCACCAGCGGGAATCTCCTGGTCTGTGGGCTGTAAGGCCACGGGAAAAGTGCAGTAACTGAGCCAGAGTGCTGGAGTGTCCGGAAAAGTCCCTGATGGTCTCCCTTGGTTAGGAGAGGTGGTTCTCCAGCCACTTGCACTTCCTGGGTGAGGCAACACCCCACCTTGCCTGGATTTGCCCTCCTTGGGCTATGCCTTTTGTCCAACCAGTCCCATCTTGATGAACCTCATACCTCGGTTAGAAATGTAGATATCACTCGCTTTCTGTGTCACTGTCACTGGGAACTGTGCTCTGGAGCTGTTCCTATTCAGTCATTTTAGCAGAAGTCCAATTAATAATTATTTATAAGAGCCTATGTTTTAGTTGTAGATGATAGATTTGCCTACTGGGTAAATTTTTAAAGCTTTTTAAAATAATGTTAAAAATTGTAGAGTTTTCTTTAAAATTTAGCTGCAAATACATTAATTGTTTCAGTTATAAAATTATATTCTGTTCCAGCGAAGTTTGTTTGGAAAGCAAAATACAGATTGAACTTGCACTTAGTATCATTTTGCCCTATTTCTTTCTAACCTAATCCAACTTTCTTCTTTAATTCCTCCTTGCCCCTTTCTTCCTTCCTTCCCTTTTTCACCTTTTTATTTCTTTATTTCTGCACTTGAATGAACTGGAGGCTGACAATTTTCACCTACAATCCAAATATTAATTGTTATCTACAAATGTTGTTTAACTGTAACATTTATATAACAATTTACCGTAGAGAGTTAAACTTATGGTATACTCTCTTATTGAACAATCACATTTGCCCTATGATATACATATACATATACATATACATATACATATACATATACATATACATATACAGTCTCTATTGAACAGATGAGAAAAGTAGAACAGTTTAAATAACCTGATAATCATCATGCAGCTAATCATCTTAACTTCAAATATAGTGTTCATTGTACCACAGGAGATGATTTTATGAAAGTAGTCATTAATAATTAGATTTTCCTTTTTCACATTTAGAAAGTCTGGTTTTCATGAATGTTTATTATCGTGAATTCCCTAATAAATGATAAATAGATCAAAAGGCCACTTATTTATTATCCTGTCACACAAAGTGGTAATACTGGATTAATTAAATTATTTTCACAATTCCCAAAATGTTTTATCATCTTCTTTAGCAAGGTAATTTATAGAAAATATTTATTTCTTAAATGACAAAATAAACTTTTATAATCCTAATTGAATATTTTGTTACATTTAAAAAAAAAACTAGGAAATCCTTATTAACTCTCTTCTTAATCTTCTCACCTTGATTTTAATGTCTAGTCCTTATGTTGTAAGTGCAACCAGCAATGAAATGTCACCTTCGACTCTAAAACAGTACTACCGCCTATAATATCATAATACAAAACAATGTAATACAATCCTGATGAAACAGAAAAATAACATAATAGAGCCACAGCTAAGTAAAAGTATACAGACTTCTGAATGTTGCTTCTCAAATATTCTAAATATGCATTTTGCTAATTCAGTCAGGCTCCATATTTTTAAAAAATGAGTAGTGATAAAGCAAAATACTTATTCACACATACATCTGTTTGCACACACGATATTATCTAAAAGAATGCACACACGATATTTTCCAAAATAATGTTTGTTTTCTTTATTTTTATCTATAACATATGCAAGAAGTGTCTGGCTAATAGAGAACAATCAATATTATTGGTTGAATTACAATATTATATAAATAAATAATAGATTACAAATGCATTTAATAACATAATTTAAAAATACAGCATATTAATTTCAAAAGTGTTTACCAAGAATAATCTTCTCAATTACATAGACTACAGTCCTATTAATCTATGATGTCTTCATTTTTGACCTTCTAGGTGAATAAAATCTTTTATAATTATTTAAAAAGAAGACATACCATCTCTATTTCATGAGTAGCTCGAGATTATAGAAGACTTTAACATAGAAAACTCTTAAAATAAATCACATGTGCATATACATACAACATTCTAAAATCTGTAATGAAAATGCAGACACAGTAACAGTAAATTGATAGCCATTAACTTTGCCATTTCTACATATTTATGTAAGATATACTATAGGTGAGTACTGTAAAATTTCAGAATAGAAAATCCTCTTGAGAACTGAATGCAATTTTGTTTTCTTGAGGCTTATATTTATTGTCTTACTAGGTTTGTGCTGAGTGATAACTACAAAGTGTGAAAACATATATAAAAATTTTATATCCATCATTAAAAAATCTGGAGACAACAGATTCTGGAGAGGATGTAGAGAAATAGGAACACTTTTACACTGTTGGTGGGACTGCAAATTAGTTCAACCATTGTGGAAGACAGTGTGGTGATTCCTCAAAGACCTGGAAATAGAAATTCCATTTGACTCAGCAATTCCATTACTGAGTATATACCCAAAGAATTAAAAATTGTTCTATTATAAAGACACGTGGACACCTATGTTCATTGTGGCACTGTTTGCAATAGCAAAGACCTGGAACCAACCCAAATGTCCATCAATGATAGACTGAATAAAGAAAATGTGCCCCATATATACCATGGAATACTACACAGCCATAAAAAATGATGAGTTTGTGTCCTTCATAGGGACATGGATGAATCTGGAAACCATCATTCTTAGCAAACTGACTCAAGAACAGAAAACCAAACACCGTATATTATCACTCATAGGCGGGTATTGAACAATTAAAACACATGGACACAGGGAGGGGAGCATCACACACTGAAGACAGTTGTGGGGGCTAAGGGAGGGACAATGGGGTGGTGAAGGTGGGGAGGGATAATGAGGGGAGAAATACCAGACATAGGTGATGGGGGGATAAAGGCAGCAAACCACCTTGCCATGTAGGTACCTATGCAACAATCTTGCATGATCTGCACATGTACCCCAGAACCTAAAGTGCAAAAAAGAAAGAAAAGTTTTATATTCAATCAAAGGAGCGTAAATGAAGATTTCCTTCTCCAGCATACTAGATTCCCAAAACTATAGATATTAAGGAGGATAAACTTCATTTGACACATATTCCTTAACTTTTAGATACTGTAAATTACAACTAGCTTATTTGACAGGATAATTCTTAAAAACGATTACTACAACAAATGTATTGCAATATGCAGACTAAAGTAGAAATTATATAAATCTGTATAGTGATTGATTTTGACTCCAGACTTGCTAAAAAGAGATTAGAATCCTTTCCTAAATATTTTAGGCTCAGTATCACAAAATCCATTAAATTTGATTCAGTTAAAAATGTATGAAATGCTTAATAGGAGAATAGATTGCATTACTGTTCTGTGGGTAATTCTGTTTTAGGATTGATATATAGATCTAGAAAAATCATAATGAAATCAAATCAAGTATTTTTTATGAGGGTGTTTTCTTCTTCTTTCCGGGAATCTCATCAATTTATTATGCACAAACCATACATAACTGTAATACCTGTATTCTAACATCTATGTCAGTACTCTACTTACATAACTTCCAAGTTTTCCTCATTTCACACTTTAAGTCTGTGTACTCCATACAATCTACCTAACCTACAAGAATGTTACTCTTCTTAACATTTCTAAAGCAAATATTCTAAAGTATCATTAAGTAAATTATTTCATTTTCTTATGTGGTGAATTTCCCAATCAGTGTATATTATGAGCTCTTAATAGATAACTTGTGGATTATATGGATCTATGTGTAATATTTATACATTTGACTATGCGTTACTATGTGTAATATATATGTAACTCTTTAGCCATGATTATTTATTAACTTTTACCTATATATTCTAATTATGTGAATTTTCATACATATTTCTGCATACAAGAAGAAAATACTATAAAAAAAAATCTGTGAAGTCAATTTGAATTATCCAGTGCCATTTAAATGTTCTGTTATAATCAACTTATGCCTTCTGATTCTCAGAAAATGGAGATACATTTAGACTCCTCAATCATGAAGAATAAGTGAAGTGATGTTTATGACACTTAACGTAGTCTTGTTCACATAGTAAATTATAAAATATGCTGTTATTATTAGGAAAGGAAGACCCAAAGTTATGAAACCAGATTAAATTTTTTAAATTCACAAATAATCTGTTTAATAATGAGGTTTTAATAAACTTTAAGCTGTTGGACCACAATATATACTACTACTCCTATTACTACTAGTACTATTAATTTTTTATATTTTATTTGATACATATTTTTCTATAGATCAAAGATTTTGTACACATAAATTACTTATTTAGCAAAGTTATATATAATTGTAATTTCCATTCTTACTATTTATTTTTGTTATTATACTGACAACAAAAAACAATAATCCAAAAAAATGAAACATAAGAAGTCTACCTTAGTATTGTATATGTTCATCACAAGTAAAGACTCCCAGGGAATACAAATCACTTTACTTATTAAGTGGAATTTATAAAGTTAGAAGGTAACTTTTTCCAAGATTATTGGATGGAGAAAAAAACTTGTTTTTTGTTTGTTTGTTTTTTCAATATGTAACAATTAGTTCCAATTTTCAGAGTGAATGGGAGCCAAAAAAAAATATGAGAGCTAAATGTCATGTGTTTTCCTGGATGGAATCTTGTAACACACAAAGCAAAACAGAATCGTATGAGGTAAAAACTAAGAAAATATGAATAAAATAAGGAACTTAGTTAATAGTGTGTCAGTATTTCCTCATTAGTTATAACAAACAAAAATGTTAATACTGGGAGAAACTTGGTACAGAGTATATAAGAACTGTACACTATCTCCTCAGTATTTTTGTAAATGTAACCAGTTTTAAAAATAAGCCCATTAAAAATAAATGTGTTTGTTTGAAGAAACATATGAATGTCTGAAATATAGTTTATATTTTTATTTCATGCAATTAACCAGAAATCTGAATGATTTGAAAATTTCACCCAAATGAAATTTCTCACATAAAGAAAAAGGTGTAACAAGTTTCACATATAGAAATATACATTAAAGTTTATTTTTTTTCAATTGTATTGTCTCATGTAAGACTGCTCTGCAGGATTATGGATACACATTTTTAAATAAAATCTAAGGCCAATGTCTTATCTTTATTTTCTTAGCAAATTAAAAAAAAACCTAAACACTCATTTACATTTACTGAATGTTTTACAAACACACACACACACACACACACCCCTCAGAAATTTTAAAAAATTAATAAATCTGCCTATTTCTTAACTAATATTGAAAAGTTATTGGAAGCTGTATTTAGGGAATCCTATGACATGAGAAAACATTTCAGATGAGACAGCTGATCCAGAGTAATGCTTTCTAATCCTTTATATTATAAAATATATGCTTTCATTGCATTTATTCTGAGCATTTTGTAGAATAAGAAAACAGCTTTCCCTTGGCCCCTCCTGTAAATGGTTAGAAAAATTATCACAGACAAAACTTTTTAAGTAATTTTGAGAATTGATATTATTTTGAACAAAAAAGGAAAGGTAGATGTAGTTTAATTACATTTACATAACAGAAAAAAGTATGCTCTTGTTAGTATAATTATTTCTCTTGTATTTAGGAAATAAAGGCAACATGCAATAAATAATGCTGTAATTGAAAGATATCAATACAAATGCATTTAAAAGAAATCTGGCTGGGCGCAGTGGCTCAAGTCTGTAATCCCAGCGCTTTGGGAGGCCAAGGCAGGTGGATCATGAGGTCAAGAGATCGAGACCATCCTGGCTCACATGATGAAACCCTGTCTCTACTGAAAATACAAAACTTAACTGGGCGTGGTGGCGTGTTCCTGTAGTCCCAGCTACTCAGGAGGCTGAGGCAGGAGAATTGTTTGAACCCGGGAGGCGGAGGTTGCAGTGAGCTGAGATTGTGCCAGTGCACTCCAGCATGGCGCCTGGCACCTGGCGACAAGTGAGACTCTGTCTCAAAAAAAAAAAAAAGAAATCTTAGTATGACTGTTGAAGTACCAATGCAATTGAAAAATATAGTCATCATTATCTATGTTTATTTCAACTTTAATATGGGGTATGTTAATGTATATAGGTGTAATTCTTCATCAGCAATAGTCATAGTAAAGGGTAGAAATGTTGATTACTCATTAGCTGTATTTATTTAATACTACATACTATTCATATCTAATATTTAATCTAAAGCCAATATCTTATTTCCTTTGTGAATTAGGAAATTTATTTCTAAAGTGTTCATCTACGTGAAACTGTCTCTTTTTTGATTATTTGTGATGTAGATAAATGATTGCTAATACATTCTTTTATTTGGGGGAAAAAAAGTAATTATTCTCGACTTTCACTGCTTTCCTTCCCAATCACATCCAATAGTTTTCATTGCTCTTCTTTCCTGTGTGCAGATTGCAGATGTGAGCCACTGCATCGGTCCCTTATCATTCTTAATAGTTGGTCTCTCTTTTCTCAGACCTCTTAATGCTAGAGTGTTTCAAAATGCAGGCCTTATTCCTCTGTGTTTCACGGTCTCCCTGGTTACCATTTTGTTGATTTTATCACATTCGGTCAATGTCATGACTTTACAATCTCTCTATATAATTGAGTTTTAAAATTATATATGTGTGGTTCAGTTATTTGACCCCAAGTTTAGACTAATAAGTACAATCTCTTATTAGATATTTACACTTGGACTTCAAAATTGACCTCTTATCTTATCCCAGAAACCCAATTCACAAATAGCTTCACATGATTTCATTTAATAGTAACTTTCACATATCTACTTGCTTTATTTTCCTTCTTTCATTCATACCCTACTGAATCCATCAGCAATCCTTCTAGCTTTATTATAAAAATATAACAAAATAAAGCAAATGCCATCCTAATCTCCTAAGATTTCCTTCTTATCATGCTTTCTTATATTTCATTCTCAAGACTGTAGCCAGAGGTCTTAGGAGATGTGTCAAATGTTACATTTAGCGTTTTGCAATTTGCATTGTATGTCATTGGGAGGACTGTCCTTCTAAATAAATAAAAGAAATTATTTATTATATACTGGTTGATGATATTGCTGGCAAAAACAATAATATGTTTGCAGGAGTACATATTTTATTAACCTATCTTGGGCCTGGAAACTCTGTAGTAGCTCAAAATTCTCTATGCACAGGGATCTGGGCATTTAGTTTCACTTCTTGCACATGAGAGGAAATGTTTTACAAATGATCATGAAAGAAATTTGCCCAGTTGTTGGTTGAACACATGCAGAAATAGGAAAATGGAATTTCCTCTTTTTAGAATGCTTATATGTTAATTTCATTAATTTAACAAATACTTATTGAGGCATTGCAAGCAGGCATATTCACACTGAAAATTCTAGAAAATATGAATGCATATGTCTTTTTGGTAGAACAATTTATTCTGTCCACCAAACCAAACCTCAGCAATATGCAATTTACCCATGTAAGAAAACTGCACTTGTACCCTCTGAATGTAAAATAAAAGTTGAAAAAAGAGAAAACTCTTTAAAACATTCATGAGTATGAAAAATATATTAGTCGCTTAGGTTAATACATATTTTTAGGTTTCCTTAAATTATAATACAATTCCTTAACAAATAATGAATTATTCCATCTTCATACCTCTTGTTGAAATTATTTGGCATGTCTTACCATTGAGGAAAAGTCATTTTAACTATGCATAAAAAGTAAGTGTGAAAGCACCTTTGTAAGACAAAGGTAATAAAACTAGCAATACTGTAACTGGGTTCCTAATCTTCAATTTGAACCCAATTCACTTTTAGGGAAACTTTTAGACATGTTGATGATGAAGCCGTTTATGCTTAAACAGATAGTTTATTTAATACTCCACCAATCAAGAGAGTTAAATGTTCCAATTTACTATATGCTGTCTAAGTGTTATATTTCCATGTTTGATGCTTAAAATTCTTATGTGACAAGAAAATGACCTTGCTTTTCCCAGAACACTTTTTCTAAGAAAAACCCACATGCCCTTTACTGAAGTTTATTATATTGACATTGCCAGTCCAGTCAAGTCTCCCTAAAAGCCAAAGTGGATGAAAACTTCAAAGTTTTATATTTATATCTTGATTCATTCTGCTTGGATTTATCATGTTATGACAAATTTATTACCAGAGCTTTATCCACTTTGAAGATTCTGATACTGTTTCACTATAAAATAGAAAATATGTCTACAGGATCATCCAAACACCCTATGATTGAGAGCAGCCTTTACTAAATATCAGAAAGGCTACATTGTATCACATTGTTGGTAGAGCATTTCTATTTTACATCCTTGATTTTTATTTTTATGTGGTGTCTGACCTGTCCCTTGATAGCTTTTAAAATGTTGTCCTATCTGTGCTCTTTCCTAATATTGTCATAATATGTCCCTGAATATATTTTAACATGTTTTTTAAATTGTATATTTATGAGCATCTGGTAGTTGGTGTAAATGAGATCACTTCTTTGTGTTTTTTCTGGAAGCTAAAATTACTTTCATTTTTATTTGTTGTTGTTTTATCTCAATGTTGCTGTTCAAATATATATTCTATTGCAGCTAATTGAATTGAGCAAGAATGCCACATTCTGTATCTTTTCAACTAGAAAGTATTGAGCTCATTTTAGAGATAAATGTTTTACTGGGCAATGTAAAAAAAAGTAGTTTACATTAGAGAAAAATAAAAGTGAGGAAAATTAAAGTTACTGACAAGAGCAGCGAATGGCATTTATAAATTTAGAGGAAAAAACCCTAACGTTATTTTATTTTACTTAACCTTGCCTTAAGGTAATGAAAATTGTCCTCTATATGTCCTTGATTGTTATTGTCTATCCCTCCAAGGCAATTTTAAGAGAATTATTAAAATATTTCAGAAAAAATAACTCCAGGATAAGTAAGTATACAGATACTTAAATAAGAAACAAAAACTTTTCATTAGATTTTTCAGTTTGGCTATCTGTGAAGAATATTTTTTGACACTTTATAGATACTCTGTGACAGTTTGTAGATACTCTGTTTTGAAATATTTGGAACAGGTAGAGAGGTTCAGCTGATGTGATTAAACTGGCAATGTCTATAGTTGGGATCTGCCGCTATCTTAGTACAGTATTTTAAAACATCATACTACCCTTTATCATCATTTTGTGAGTCAAACTTAAATTGCAGGTGGTATACATGTAGACTGGTAAAGGAGGAAATGTAATTTAATAATCAGATCAATGGAATCAGCCATTTAGTCAGTGAAGTAATAGACTGCTGACCCAATTATACTCTCATTTATTCTATTTCCAAGACATAATAGTTATGTGTTGATTATGAACTTATGAAAGGAATTTTATGAATTTAACAAGAATTTAAACTATAAAAGGAAAAATATTAAATACATTGAGAAATTGGATAATTGTTATAGATTATTTTATAAATTCTAAACTATCATGAATGTGGCACATTATGTTTTAGTTTTCTATTTATGTGTGTTTAAATATTCAGAAGTTATACAATGAGTGGAATTTTAAATCTAGTTTTTCTCTTACTTTAGCTTAAACCATATGCACACTTTTATGTTGCCAAATGAATTTAGGGAAACATCATTAATTGTGGAATTTTTCTGTGTTTCAATGAGGAAGACTGATACTTAACCCCACTGACAAATTTTGGAACTAAATCTGGGTCTTATTGTCAAAAATCCTAAAAGGGTTGCTATGAGGTTTAAATAAGCTAAAATTACACGAAACTAGAGCAATACTTGGCAAATATTATATGGGAATATAAACATAGTGAAAATAGTTTTCACCTATCTTTATTTGTATGTTTGTGCTTATAATATGTCCATTACTAAATGAAGATTTTATTAATTATATATATTATATTTTGATTTTATTCTATACAACTTGAGTTACTTTCAAATCTCTTAGTTTTTTTTCTTCTCAGGCTTTTAATTTTTTTGTTAATCCCTCCCATTCTGATGGATCCTTAAATGTTAAGTGTTCTCCAGATTTTAAATCTACCTCACTTCTTTATTTTCATACTCTCCCTAGAACATGTCATACAATGTTGTGGCTTTAAATGTCATCGATATAATGATAATGTGGAGATTTATATATTTAGTTCCTAGTTATCCCTTGAACCACAGAACCACATATACAACTTGTTTATATATTCATTTATTTATGCAGTCCGCATCCTGAACTTAATGTGTCCAAATAGAATATTTGTTTGATCTCAACCTCTGCAAGCTACATATTTTACTTCAATCTTTCCAAAGTTTGTAAATAGCAATTGAACCACCCTCCACCCAGTTGCTCACGCTGAAAGTCTGGGAGTCATCTTGAGTCTTCTTTCACTTCCACACTTAATTCTCTGAAGAGCTTTTAGACTCAAACTCAGAATAACCAGACTAAAGTATTCATTTCTCTGCATCTTAACTATTCTCACGATTGTCCAAGGTTTTTGTTTTTTACCTAGATGATTGTGATAGCTACTAATTCAATTACCGGCTTACACTCTGTCCTCTAGTATATGTCCTCTAGTATCCTGTCCTCTAGTACCTAAAGGGATTTTTTTTACCATAGGGAACTTACATTTTTTTTTTTGTTTTAATTTTTATTTACCGTTTTTTATTATACTTTAAGTTCTAGGATATATGTATAGAAAGTGCAGGTTTGTTATATTGTTATATATGTGCCATGGTGGTTTGCTGCACCCATCAGCCCGTCATCTATATTAGGTATTTGTCTTAAGTCTATCCCTCTCCTTGCCCCCAACCCCTCAACATGCCCTAGTGTGTGATGTTCCCCTCCCTGTGCTCATGTGTTCTCATTATTCAACTACCACTTATGAATGAGAAAATGCGGTGTTTTGTTTTCTGTTCCTGTGTTAGTTTGCTGAGAATGATGGTTTCCAGCTTCATCCATGTCCCTGCAAAGGACACGAACTCATTCTTTTTTATGGCTGCATAGTATTCCATGGTGTATATGTGCCACATCTTCTTTATTTAGTCTATCATTGATGGACACATGGGTTGAGTCCAAGTCTTTACTATTGTGAGTAACACTGTAATAAACATATGTGTGCATGTGTCTTTATAGTAAAATGATTTATAATGGTTTGGGTATATACCCAGTAACAGGATTGCTGAGTCAAATGGTATTTGTGCTTCTAGATCCTTGAAGAATCGGCACACTGTCTTCCAGGAAAAGTTTCACCCCCACCAACAGTGTAAAAGCATTCCTATTTCTGCACATCCTCTCCAGCAACTGTTGTTTCCTGTCTTTTTAATAATCTCCATTTTAACAGGTGCCAGATGATATCTCATTGTAGTTTTGATTTGAATTTCTCTAATGACCAGTTATAATGAGCTTTTTTTCATGTTTGTTGGCCACATAAATGTCTTCTTGTGAGAAGTGTCTGTTCATATCCTTTGACCACTTTTTTAATAGGGTTGTTTGCTTTTTTCCTTGTAAATTTGCTTAACTTCATTGTAGATTCTGGATATTAGCTGTTTTGTAAGATGGATAGACTGCAAAAATTTGCTCCCATTCTGTAGGTTGCCTGTTCACTCTGACGATAGTTTCTTTTGCTGTGCAGAAGCTCTTTAGTTTATTAGATCCTATTTGTTCATTCTAGCTTTGTTGAAAGTACTTTTGGTGTTTTAGTCATAAACTTTTGCCCAAGCCTATGTCCTGAACGGTATTGCCTACATTTTCTTCTAGAGTTTTTGTGGTTTTAGGTCTTATATTTAAGCCTTTAATCCATCTTGAGTTAACTTTTGTATAAGGTGTAGAAAAGGGTCTAGTCTCAGTTTTCTGAATATGGCTAGACAGTTTTCCTAGCACCATTTATTAAATAGGGAATCCTTTCCCCATTGTTTGTTTTGTCAAGTTTGTCAATGACCAGATGGTTGTAGATGTGTGGCATTATTTTTGAGGCCTCTCTTCTGTTCCGTTGGTCTGTACACCTGTTTTGGTATCAGTACCATGCTCTTTTGGTTACTGTAGCCTTGTAGTATAGTTTGAAGTCAGGTAGTGAGATGCCTCCAGCTTTGTTCTTTTTGCTTAGGATTGTCTTGGCTATATGGGCTCTTTTTTTGGTTCCATATGAAATTATTAAAGTATTGTTTTTCTAATTCTGTGAAGGAAGTCAATGGTAGCTTGATGGAAATAGCATTGAATCTATAAATTACTTTGGGCAATATGGCCATTTTCATGATACTGATTATTCCTATCCATGAGCACGGAACGTTTTTCCATTTGTTTGTGTCCTCTCTTATTTACTTGAGCAGTGATTTGTAGTTCTCCTAAAAGAGTTCCTTCACATCCCTTGTAAGCTGTATTCCTAGGTATTTGATTCTCTTTGTAGCAATTGTGAATAGGAGTTCACTCCTGATTTGGCTCTCTGTTTGTCTATTATTGTTGTATAGGAATGCTTACAATTTTTGCACTTTAATTTTGTGTCCTCAGACTTTGCTGAATGTGCATATTAGCTTAAGGATTTTGGGGGCTGAGACAATTGGGTGTTCTTTATATACAATCATGTCATCTATAAACATAGTCAATTTGACATCCTCTCTTACTATTTGAATACTCTTTATTTCTTTCTCTTGCCTGGTTGCCCTGGCCAGAGCATCTGATGCTATGTTGAAAAGGAGTGGTGAGAGAGGGCATCCTTGTCTTGTGCTGATTTTCAGAGGGAATGCTTCCAGCTTTTACCCCTTCACTATGATATTGTCTGTGGGGTTTGTCATAAATAGCTCTTATTATTTTGAGATATGTTTCATCATTACCTAGTTTGTTGACTGTTTTTAGCAAGAGGGGCGTTGAATTTTATAGAAGGCCTTTTCTGCAACTATTGAGATAATCATGTGTTTTTTTTCATTGGTTCTGTATGTGATGGATTATGTTTATTGATTTATGTATTTTGAACCAGTCTTGCATTTCAGGGATGAAGTCAACTTGATCATGGTGGATAAGCTTTTTAATGTGCTGCTAGATTCTGTTTGTGAGTATTTTATTAAAGATGTTCGCATTCATGTTCATCAGGGATATTGATCTGAAATTTTCTTTCTTTTCTTTTCTTTTCTTTTTTTTTTTTTTTTTTTTTGCGGGGGGTTGGGGTCTCTGCCAGGTTTTGGTATCAGGATGATACTGGCCTCATAAAATGAGTTATGGAGAAGTCCTTCCTTTTCAACTGTTTGGAATAGTTGAATAGTTTCAGAAGATATGGTACCAGCTCCTTTTTGTACCTCTGGTAGAATTCAGCTGTGGCTCTGTCTGGTCCTGGGCTTTTTTGGTTGGTAGGCTATTAATTACTGCCTCAATTTCAAAACTTGTTATTGGTCTATTCAGGGATTTGACATCTTCCCGGTTTAGTCTTTGGAGGGTGTATGTGCCCAGGAATTTATGCATTTCTTCTAGATTTTCCAGTTTATTTGTGTAGAAGTGTGTCTAGTATTCTCTAATGGTAGTTTGTATTTCCGTGGGATCAGTAGTGATATCCCACCCAAAGGGAATTTTTTAACATTTGTTTCTCTCCCTTCTTAGTAATTTCTAGGTTTTTTTGTTTTGTTTGGTATTCTAAGGTTTCTATCCTACATGATCTGCTACTGCCTATAATTCAGATACATCTGTAATCACTTTTTTCTGGTTTTGTTATTTAATTGTGACAACGTTTTTTTTCTGTCCCTTGAGTATCCTATTATGTCAATTGCAACAGGGCCTTTGCACAGCAAGTCACCATACCCTCAAATGGCTTGCTCCTTTTTTATTCAGGTTTCAGCTTAAAGAGGCCCTGCTTTCTGAATTTCATTCATTTTCCTAGGCACTGTCTGAAAGTACTCTGATTTTGCTTATTTCAACAGCACCACATACTGAATTTCATTTATTTGCTTACTTTACATTTTGTTTCTTTTACTTCCGGAATGTAAACTGGATAGAGACCTTGTCTCTGTATGTCTTGTTCGTTGCTGTTATATCCTGAAAACCTTGAATTATTCTAAATCAATATACTGGCTCAAGATATATCTGAATGAGTGAATTCAGAAATTAATATTCACAGCAAATCTGTGACTGATGTAATCATATTTGTTGTCATCTTACAGATAACAAAGCTTCAACATAGAAGGAGTACATAATTCACTGAAAATTATAAAGCCAATAAATGCAAAAGTTAAGCTCAAACCCTGGAAATCTAGAATAAAAGTCCATTTTCCTTATTTTTGAACTGTTGGATCCATAAGGACATAATAAATTTCTTTTTTGCTTGCTTTTTGATAATGCTGAATTGATATCTTACCATTCTGTCATTAAGATATACTTTTCCAATTGTCAATTATTTCACTAAATTTCTTATTTTTCTCTTACCTGCATCTCAAAATCTTTAGGTATATTTCTGAAGCAAACAACTTTAGGAATATTTCTATATTTTGTATGTGAAAGTTATTCCTAAATAAAACACTTTAAATGTAAAAATATTATAAATATTTTTCTTAGCTGCATATATATATATAATTGCATTTTAGGTTCTGGGATACATGTAAAGAATATGCAGGATTGTTGCATAGGTACATACATGGCAATGTGGTTTGCTGCCTCCATCCCCATCACCCATATCTGGCATTTCTCCCCATGCTATGCCTCCCCAACTCCCTACTCCCCACTCCCCACTGTCCCTCCCCTAGTCCCTCCTGACAGACCTCAGTGTGTTCTGCTCCCCTTCCTGTGTCCATGCGTTCTCATTGTTCAACACCTGCCTATGACTGAGAACATGTGGTGTTTGATTTTCTGTTCTTGTGTCACTTTGCTGAGAATGATGGTTTCCAGATTCATCCATGTCCCTACAAAGGACACAAACTCATCATTTTTTATGGCTGCATAGTATTCCATGGTGTGTATGAGCCACATTTTCCCTGTCTAGTCTATCATCGATGGGCATTTGGGTTGGTTCCAAGTCTTTGCTATTGTAAACAGTGCTGGAATGAACATATGTGTGCATGTGTCCTTGTAATAGAACGATATAATCCTTTGGATATATACCCAGTAATGGGATTGCTGGGTCAAATGGAATTTCTATTTCTAGGTCCTTGAGGAAGCGCCACACTGTCTTCCACAATAGTTGAACTAATTTACACTCCCACCAACAGTGTAAAAGTGTTCCTATTTCTCCACATCCTCTCCAGCATCTGTTGTCTCCAGATTTTTTAATGATCACCGTTCTAAGTGGCCTGAGATGCTATCTCAACGTAGTTTTGATTTGCATTTCTCTAATGACCAGTGATGATGAGCATTTTTTCATATGTTTGTTGGCCTCACATATGTCTTCTTTTGAAAAATATCTGTTCATATCCTTTGCCCACTTTTGAATGGGTTTTTTTTTTTTTTTTTTTTCTTGTAAATATGTTTTAGTTATTTGTAGATTTTGGATATAAGTCCTTTGTGAGATAGGTAAATTGCAAAAATGTTTTCCCATTCTATTGGTTGTCTATTCAGTCTAATCATTGTTTCTTTTGCTGTGCAGAAGCTCTGGAGTTTAATTAGATCCCATTTGTCTATTTTGACTTTTGTTGCCAATGCTTTTGGTGTTTTAGTCATGAAGTCCTTGCCTATGCCTATGTCCTGAATGGTTTTACCTAAGTTTTCTTCTAAGGTTTTTATGGTGTTAGGGCTTATGTTTAAGTCCTTAATCCATCTGGAGTTAATTTTAGTGTAAGGTGTCAGGAAGGGGTGCAGTTTCTGCTTTCTGCACATGGCTAGCCAGTTTTCCCAACATCATCTATTAAACAGGGAATCCTTTCCCCATTGCTTGTTTTTGTGAGGTTTGTCAAAGATCGGATGGTTGTAGATGTATGGCATTGCCTCTGAGGCCTCTGTTCTGTTCCATTGGTCTATATCTCTATTTTGTTACCAGTACCATGCTGTTTTGATTACTGTAGGCTTGTAGTATAGTTTGAAGTCAGGTAGCATGATGCCTCCAGCTTTGTTCTTTTTTCTACGAATTGAATTGGCTATGCAGGCTCTTTTGGTTCCATATGAAGTTTAAGGTGGTTTCTTCCAGTTCTGTGAAGAAGGTCATTGTTAGCTTGATGAGGATAGCGTTGAATCTATAAATTGCTTTGGGTGGTATGGCCATTTTCATGATATTGATTCTTCCTAACCATGAGCATGGAATGTGTCTCCATCTGTTTCTGTCCTGTTGAACGGTGGTTTTAGTTCTCCTTGAAGAAGTCCTTCACATCTTTGTTAGTTGTATTCCTAGGTATTTTATTCTCTTTGTAGCAATTGTGAATGGCAGTTCATTCTTGATTTGGCTCTCTTTAAGTCTGTTATTGGTGTATAGGAAAGCTTGTGATTTTTACACATTGATTTTGTATCTTGAGACTTTGCTGAAGTTACTTATCAGTTTAAGGAGATTTTGGGTTGAGATGATAGGGTCTTCTAAATATACAATCATGTCTTCTGCAAGCAGAGACAATTTGACTTCCTACTTTCCTAATTGAATACGCTTTATTTCTTTTTCTTGCCTGACTCCTCTGGCTAGAACTTCCAATACTATATTGAATAAGATTGGTGAAAGAGGGCATCCTTGTCTAGTGCCATGTTTCAAAGGGACTGCTTCCAGTTTTTGCTCAGTCAGTATGCTATTGGCTGTGGGTTTGTCATAAATAGCTTTTATTATTTTGAGATACATTCCATCGATACCTAGTTTATTGAGAGTTTTTAGCATAAAGGGCTGTTGAATTTTGTCAAAGGCATTCTCTGCATCTATTGAAATAATCATGTGTTTTTTGCGTTTGGTTCTGTTTATGTGGTGAATTACGTTTATAGATTTGTGTATGTTGAATCAGCCTTGCATCCCCAGGATGAAGCCTACTTGATCGTGATGGATAAACTTTTTGATGTGCTGTTGCAATTGGTTTGCCAGTATTTTATTGAAAATTTTTGCATCTATGTTCATCATGGATATTGGCATGAAGTTTTCTTTTTGAGTCTCTGCCGGGTTTTGGTATCAAGATGATGTTGGTCTCATGAAATGATTTGGGAAGGATTCCCTCTTTTTGAATTGTTTGAAATGGTTTCAGAAGCAGTGGTACCAGTTCCTCCTTTTATGTCTGATAGAATTTGGCTGTGAACCCATCTGGACCTGGGCTTTTTCTGGTTGGTAGGCTATTCATTGCAGCCTCAACTTCTGCCCTTGTTATTGGTCTATTCAGGGTTTGAACTTCTTCCTGGTTTAGGGTTTGGAGGGGGTAAGTGTCCAGGAATTTATCAGGTTTACTGGTATGTATGCATAGAGTTGTTTGTAGTAATCTCTGATGGTGGTTTGTATTTCTGTGGAATTTGTGGTGATATCCCCTTTATCATTTTTTATTGCATCTATTTGATTCTTCCCTCTTTTCTTTTTTATTAATCTGGCTAGTGGTCTATTTTGTTGATCTTTTCAAAAAACCAGCTCCTGGATTTATTGATTTTTTTGAAGTGTTTTTTTGTATCTCTGTCTCCTTCAGTTCTGCTTTTATCTTAGTTATTTTTTGTCTTCTGCCAACTTTTGAGGTTTTTTTTTTTTTATCTTCCTCCTTCCCTTTATTTTGAGCCTATATGTATCCTTGCATGTGAGATGGGTTTCCTGGATACAGTACACCAATGAGTTTTGACTTTTTATCCAATTTGCCAGTGTGTGCCTTTTGATTGGGGCATTTAGCCCATTTACGTTTAAGCTTAATATGTTACATGTGAATTTGATCCTGCCATTTTGGTGCTAGCTGGTTGTTTTGCCCATTCATTGATTCAGTTTCTTCATTGTGTTGATGCTCTTTACCATTTGGTACATTTTTGGAGTGGCTGGTACTGGTTATTCCTTTCTATATTTAGTGCTTCTTTCAGGAGCTCTTGTAAAGCAGGCCTAGTGGTGATGAAATCTCTGAGCAATTGCTTGTTCATAAAGGATTTTATTTCTCCTTCACTTATGAAGCTTAGTTTGGCTGGATAGGAAATTCTAGGTTGAAAGTTCTTTTCTTTAAGGATGTTGAATATTGGGCCCCACTCTCTTCTGGCTTGTACGGTTTCTGCTGAAAGATCCACTGTGAGTCTGATGGGCTTCCCTTTGTGGGTAACCAGACCTTTCTCTCTGGCTGCCCTTAGCATTTTTTCCTTCATTTCAACTGTAGTGACTCTGACAATTATGTGCCTTGGGGTTGCTCTTCCTGAGGAATATCTTTGTGGTGTTTTCCGTATTTCCTGGACTTGAATGTTGGCCTGCCTTGCTAGGTTGGGGAATTTCCTGGATAATACCCTGAAGAGTGTTTTGCAGCTTCGGTTCATTCTCTCCATCACATTCAGGTACACCTATCAAACGTAAATTAGGTCTTTTCACATAATCCCATATTTCCTGGAGGTTTTGTTCATTTCTTTTTGTTCTTTTTTCTCTAATCTTGCCTTCTTTTTTTATTTCATTGAGTTGATCTTCACTTTCTGATATCCTTTCTTATTCCTGGTTGATTCGGCTGTTCAAATTTGTGTATGTTTCATGAAGTTCTCGTGTTGTGTTTTTCAGTTCCATCAATTCATTTATATTCCTCTCTAAGCTGTTCATTCTTGTTAGCATTTCATCAAACCTTTCTTTTGAGGTTCTTAGTTTCTTTGCATTGGGTTAGAACATGATCTTTTGGCTCAGAGAAGTTTATTATTATCCACCTTCTGAAGCCTGTTTCTGTGAATTCATCAGACTCTTTCTCCAACCAGCCTTGTTCCCTGCTGGTGAGGAATTGTGATCCCTTTGAGGAGGAGAGGCATTCTGGTTTTGGGTCTTTTCATCCTTTTTGTGCTGGTTTCTTCCCATCTTTGTGGATTTATATGCCTTTGGTCTTTGTGGTTGATGACTTTCAGATGGGGTCTCTGAGTGGACATTCTTTTAGTTGCTAATGAAGTTATTTCTTTCTGTTTCTTAGTTTTCCTTCTAACAGTCAGGCCCCCCTGCTGTAGGACTGCTGGAGGTCCACTCCAGACCCTGCTTGCCTGGGGATCACCTGCAGTGACAGCAGAACAGTAAGGGTTGCTGCCAGTTTCTTCTTCTGTTATCTTTGTCCCAGAAGGATACCAGCCAGATGTCAGCCTGAGCTCTCCTTTATGAGGTGACTCTTTTGTTATATGGAGATCAGGGAGCTGCTTGAGGAGACAGTCTGTCCCTTATAGGAGCTCAAGTGCTGAGCTGTGAGCTCTGTTGTTCTGTTCAGAGATGCTGGGCAGGTACATTTACATCTGCTGCAGCAGAACTCATAACTGCCTGTTTTTCCCAGGTGCTCTGTCCTTGGAAGATGGTGCTTTATTTATAAGTTCCTGTCATTATGCTGCCTTTTTTCAGAGATGACCTGCCCAGCAAGGAGGTAGCATAGTCATAGTCTTCCAGCAGAGGCATTGCTGAGCTGCCGTGGGCTCTGCACAGCTGCTGTGTGAACTTCCTTGCAGTTTTGTTTATAGGGGTATAGTTAGAACTGCCTTGGTAGTGGTGGTCTGCCTCAGTAATGGAGGACTATCTCTGTAATAGTGGTCTGCCTTAGTAATGGCGGACTGTCTCTGTAATGGCGGTCTGCCTCAGTAATGGCGGACTGTCTTGGTAGTGGTGGACTGCCTCGGTAATGGTGAACACCCTTCCCCCCACAGAGCTGGATCAGTTGTGGCTTGCTGTGAAATTCTCAATCCAGAGCATTTCAGATTGCTGGTCTTTGTGGGGGTGGGAGCAGCTAAGCCAGATCACCTGGCTCCCCATTTCAGTCCCCCTTTTTTTTCAGTTGAATGGATGACTCTGTCTCTCAGGTGTTCCAGTCACCAGTTGAAATGGAGCCCAGATTTGTTTGAATATTTGTGTAGAGACCTGCTGCACCAGCTGAAACAGCCATGCTGGAGACTCGTGGTGCTTTTCTGCCCAGAAATCTCCTGGTTTGTGGGCAGTAAAAATTCATTTGGAAATGCGGTGATCACTCACCCTCTGCATTTTCACTGGGAACTACAATCCAGAGCTGTTCCTATTTGGCCATCTTGGATACTCCTCCTTAGTTGCATATTTTTAATGAAGAAAATAAAATGAAGAAAATGCATTATTACATTTTGAAAGTAATTTTCAACAACAACCATAATATTTTACATACTGAAAATTTCTTAAATATGAATAAAAAAGGAAAACTACTTGTTTTCCTTTTATACAATTTTTATTACCGTCTTATATAATTATTTGAATTCTGTACTTCTCACAGTGAATTTCAGTGATGTAACAATACCTTGGTGTACTTGGAGTTTTAATCTTTACAAAAACTACACACATTTGGAAGTAGAAAAGTTGTCAAGAGCAATTTATTAAAGATATTAGGGAAAGTGTGTTTAGCATTTCTAATAATTATATTTCACAGCTGGGGTCATAAGCCTCAAGTAAAATTTTGGCATGCTTTTTTTCCTCATTAATAATTTATTATATGTGATTTATCTTTATCCATTTAGAGAATTCTTGCTTCTAGCTTTATGGTGGTATTTCACAATAGATGACATTCATTTTTGTTACATATTTTATTCATAATTAATATGCAAATAGTTCCCAAGTAAATTACCATATACACTTGATAAAACACGTTATTTTAAAAATTAAAATATGACAGATATTTAAATGAAATATAGTGCCATCTTCATAGAGATCTTTAAAACACAACAGTGTTTAATATATTTGTCAATTATGTCATTGTTCAGTTAACCTCTCAGGCTGTGACACTAACCATAGTATCCTTCTAGTGTTGGTACAGAATGTGGCAAGTGATATCAAATTGCTGACATAAACCCTGCTTTGTTATAAGACATACAAGTATTAGCAGATGCTTTTCTGTTCTGTGCTGAAGATGAACACCCCCTCCAATTCACACTATCAATATTGCCTTGAACATATTATTGTTGATTTTAATGCTTAAAGAAAGGTCGTCACAATTAAGGTTAATTTATGCATCTGAAACTTATGATCAATTTTATGTTTACAATCTTTTTCAAAATTGTACAACTATTTTTCCTGCTTTCAATTTGTCACAATCATTGTGTATTTTGATATCAAACATTCTGCACTATAACACATATCCTTGGCTTCCAGCAAGAGTAAAATTTTGAGGCAAATATTACATTTGCTATTCATTTTTTCTTTTTTTTATCATTATATCTCTAACACAAATTACTATGTTTCAAATCTCTTATCATTATAATTATCTTATTCATTATAGTTGAGGATTCACTTCTACTTTATACCAGCATTAAGAATATTTTAATTATAAATAAATTCCATCAAAAGATTATCTTAACTTTCTGATGAAAAGCAATGGTATTATTTATTCCTTAATTATATCTTTTTACCTGAATCTTGAAATCTGTTTTTAAAACATTTTGTTTCAAATTATCAGACAAGATATTTTTAGCATTCTAATTATTTGAACATTTGTTATTATATGTATATTTGTTTTACTGTAAAATACAAACATTTCTCTTCTATTTGAGACCATGATTCAAATTCAATGAAAAATTAAAATGAAGTGAATATATTTCTTTCCAAAATTTTCTGAAATTAGTGTTTGCCAATATTTGCATTTAGTCCATCAGAAGATGAATGAGTTCCCAGATTAAATAAAGGTTTTCTTCAATATTTACAAAAAGCAATAGCAGATTAAAATGTTAATAAGATCCTGAAAATATTTAAATCCATTTTTGTCTACACTGTTTTAATTTTACTGCTTTTTCACTCTCTTCTCTGTTCCTTCATTCTCAGAAAACTGACACAAGAACAGAAAATCAAACACTGCATGTTCTCACTCATAGGTGGGTGTTGAACAATGAGACCACATGGACACAGGGAAGGGAGCATCACACACTGGGGTCTGTTGGGAGGAATAGGGGAGGGACAGTGGGAGGTGGGGAGTTGGGGAGAGATAGCATGGAGAGAAATGCCAGATATAGGTGATGGGGAAGAAGGCGGCAAACCACACTGCCATGTGTGTACCTATGCAACAATCTTGCATGTTCTTCACATGTATCCCAAAACCTAAAAAGCAATAAAAAAAAGAAATTTTATTTTTCTCTTTTTCTCTTGTCTCTTTTCTTCTCCTCTCTTTAATGTAAAGCCAATAAACTGATCACACACTGTTTATTCTACAGGAAACATGTACACTGAAGTCAGATCTGTTGAGATGAAATCGTAGCTCAGTGTTACAGTATTACTGGCTTTAGATGAATTAGTGTTTTTCCCTGGACTTCAGTTTCCCCATTTGCACATGCACAGTTAAATATTTATTATCTTAATCTTTTATGTCTTGAAAGTAACATAAATGTTTTCAAACTTGCTAAAATGGCATGTCCACATCTTAATATATTATAATATTTATTACTTTATAACTGCTACATGACTAGTAGGGCACTAAAAGTTTCAAGAACAAAATAGGAAATCGTATTACTGATTTAAAAATATCTGTTAATAAGAGAGAGCACAAAGTGGGACAGGCTAGGTTTAAGAAAGAAGGTAATGCTAATTTGTAATTTAAAATAAGGGTATAATTTTAAATTTCTATAGGACTTGGGTAGTAGCACAACAAAGTGTTTAGAAGTGTGTCAATCTGGGAATAATAGAAAGAAACCATACAGTGGGTTTCACAGGGGAAGTTTAATAGCAAAACTTATTAAAATATGATGAAAGAGTAACCATAAGATAATTGTATAAGAAAACTTTCTATGGTATATTAGGGCCCAGAAAAAGTACCAAAGGAAGAATAACTTTGGAAGGAGACCTCCCTTCCAATCTTGAAGTTCAGTACTCACTGGAAAATGTGTAGTTCAGTACATTGGATAGCAGAGATCTGCCGGATTGCCCAGGCAGTAGTTGTTCCACAGTCACTGGGCAAGCAGTCAGAAAAGTCTTCCAAGTACAGCCGGAGAATAGATGAACAGTAACTCATGGCTTAGGCATATGGAGGAAGTGGGATGGAGAGGAGCTGAGGAGATAGCTGGCTATAGAGGAAGCACTGGTGCACAATAGGACCTGACTGGGCCTTGCTGGGATGGTAAGGGACAATGGGTCTCTCCAGGACTGCAGGCAATACATGTATGGGCTTTCAGAGAGTAATCAGGGCACTTGTACAAATCAGGAAGCTTTTGAGACACTGTTTTTGTATAGAGAGGGACACACAGAAGTTTACCATCAGCCTGTAGCTGAAAGACCATGGAGGGATCATGCTCTGAACACAGGCTGGGAGAGACTTAGCAGTAAGTTATCATACCCATACATCTTACCCACTATAGTAGTCAGAAATCTCAGGAAAGCTTGCCTTCTTACAATGCTTTTACAGTGCCTTCTACTGGGAAAGTTTAACAGAATGCTCACTTTAATGGAAAAATGCTTTAAAAAATTTATTCTATTGCTGTAACATAGGCTGAAGGGTGAATTTTGACCTAAGAGATAATAAATTAATAAGTGGCACAAAGGTGAAAATAGCTGAGACATATTTCTTGATGTTTCACACCTACATTCTGTGTTCACACTTTTCTTTGTTTTCTACTTTGTAAACATAACTAGATATGCAACTGCTTAGATGTCGTTTATGACTAATTGCATTCAAAATTGTTTAAACAATATTTTAGTAGCTTTTATATGTTCTAAAATTTCCTTACTTAGGAAAAATTGTTTTGTTTCTACTAATAGAGGAAGAGGACATGATAGATAGTTACTAATGACAAACCTGTAAGCAGTTTACATTCATTTTCTTATTCAGTTCTAAAGACAGCGAAGTTGTTATGGACTGAATGTTTGAGTCCACTCAAAATGTTTATGTTGAAATCCTAACCACTCCTCTATGTGATTGTATTTTGAGGTGGAGGCTGTTGAAAGGTGATTAGGTTTGAATGAAGCCAGGAGTTAGGATCCTCATGCAGATATTAGTGCCTTTATTTAGAAGAAAAAAAAAGAAAAAAAAAACCAAAGCTTGTTTTTTCTGTATGTACCAGATGAGAATACATGGAGAAGGTAGCTGTCCTCCAGGCAGGAAGACAGTTTTTACTAAGAATCATACCTGTTAGCATCTTGTTATTAGATCTGTAAGCCCCCAGAACTCTGAAAAGTGAATGTCTGTTGTTTAAGCCAACCAGTCTATAATATTTTGTGACAGCATGATGTAACTAATACAGAAATAAATACTCAAAATGTTAAATAATGTCTTAAGTCCATTGTGTAGTAAGGAACTAAAATAAGACTAGCTGTTACAACCATCTGAAGCCACACACCACAGTATACCTCAATTCTTCAGAGTATACTAAGAAGGAATTAACATACATTGTTCATTATTTTTATTTGCAGCTATCCTTATTTTTAAAAAAAAGGGCTGTAAATAACATGTTTCTGTTTTCCATTTTTATCCTGAATTTTACCCAATGTAAACTAATTCACTGGTACAAAGTAAAATGATATTCATAATATTTGTAATAATAGAAAACTATATTATAGGGGACATATGCATTCTAAACATGTACGAAAGGCAACTTATTTTCATTATACTTCAGGCATACATTTCTTCATTAACAAGGTGACTTGACCTTGTAAAGTATTGATGCTGTCATTAAAATCTCAGGAAAGCTGTGTACTTCATTGTTAATTAGATAGTCTTTTAACGTAACTGAAGTTCATTTCCACTGATTACTACAATAATAGATTACTTCTATGTTCATACTGATGTTTTAAAATACCCTTTGCCTTTAGTAAGATTAAATATTCACTGAGAGGGTTGCTGTCATTGCTCATCATTTTCTTTTCCAAAAGAAGGATAAAATAGAAAGGAAAAGGAGAATAAGAAGGAGTGGAAGAATGAATAGGAATATGGGGAGAAAAAAAAAAACGAGAAGGATGAGGGAGAGGAAGAGGAAAGGGAAGAAGGGAGGAAAACACACAGAAAAGAGAAAGAAATGGTGGTTCTGGATATTTTAAATCTCTTAATGTGAAAGACTAATTCAGTTTGAACTGTGAGGAGTGTGTGACATAAACTTACGTTAAATTATCTTATAGATCTATGAGGGCATATGTCTTGTTTGAACTTTCTTATGCTCCACATATGCATTTCTCTATAATAATTTTCATATTTATGACTCTGTGTATTTTGGGTGCCATAATATTTCCTTCACCACATAATAAAGGGACACAAATGAAGAAAGCAAATAAAAGGAAGTAAAGGCAAGTAATTGGGTAGAAGAATAAAGCATTTGTTGAGTATGTGTGCTCTTTTAGATTGTAATCCCAAACCCATAAACAGCTTTCACATTGTTTAAATAATTAAACTCTCTGTAGTCTATCTGCTGTGATTTTAATATGTGCCCCTAAAATCAAATGTTGAAAACTTAGCCCCAATGCAATAGCACTGGGAGTTGGGGACTAATTGCAGGTGTTTAGGTTATGAGTGCTCCACCCTCACAAATAGATTAATGCCAATTTTAAAAAGGCTTGAGGATATGAGTTTGATCTTTTTTTCTCTTACTTTATGATGCCATTTACTATGCTATGACACAGCAAGAAGGCCCTTGCCAGATGCAGCTTCTTGATCTTAGACTTCCCAGCTTCCAGAAATGTGAGCCAATAAATTGCTATTTATTACAATTACCCATTCTCAGGTATTCCGGTATAGCAGCACAAAATGAACCCAGACACAATTGTTCCAACATATATAAAGTAAAATACCTACGCTGAGTAAAATATAGGTGACTTCTAGTTGAGAATTACATTATTTACTTGAAAATCATTTATAAGAACTTTACATAAAAACTCAACTTATGTATCAACAAAGTGAAGTAAAAATGTATTATGTAGCAGTCATCTTCTGTGGCTATCTCAGTTATTTTAATATTAACACTGTCGAGGGTATAATGGTGTCCATTGCTTAGAAAGCAAAATTTGAGAAAATTTCAGTAACTTTTTTATAATTGGCTCTAAGATAAGGAGAATGAACTTCTGTTTGAAAAGTCCAAGTTATATTACTTTTTTTCCCTAAGGCATTGAGAAAAAAAATCAGAAATAGAGAAGACAGAAAGAAACTGACTAAAGATAAAATAACCAGATTTGCCTGCCAGATTTTTCACTCTTTCACTTGTTTTGCAAGCACCAATGTATGCATAACCATGCCAGGTGATATCACTAATATAAGAACATTCTGAGATTTGAATTCAGGTATCTCAAAATATCATTCTCTTTCTAGTTTTCAAACTATGTTAAATGTTCTTCCAACATCTGATTCATATTCCATTTTAATATCCAGTATTATTATTTTTATAACTATAATTAAAACATAATGTTGACCCATAAAATGTTAACAAGTCAAACTACTATTATACAAAACTTTAAATAAATATTTTCAGCAACTGATATATGTATTTTTATATTTCAATATTTAAGTGTCATTGTATATACTTATAGAATTGTTCTGATGACTTTTTAAAATACAATCTTAGATATTGAGTACAAAAAGTTCTTTATAGAAATAAAAATTATTCTGAGAAGAAATAATAATATTATTATTATACTATTAATCCCTTCTAAGACTTAATATAGCAACAATTTGGAGCCATATACAATATGAAAACTACTATAGAACAAATAGACAAATGGAGATTAAAATAGACATGGGAAAGCATGTAACTATGAAATATAGCAATAAAGAAAACTTTGTAAAACAATATTTTTAAATTTTATTTTTATAGATTTAGGAGTTACAGGTGCAGATTTCTTACACTCATATATTGTTTAGTGATGAAGTCTGGATTTTTAGTGGACACATTACTTAAATAGTGAACATTGTACAAACAGGTAAGTTATCATCTCTTGCCCCACTCCCACCCTGCTAATTTTTGGAGTCTCCAATGTCTATTTTTTTCTCTCTGTATATCCATTTGTATTTATTGTTTAGTTGCCTCTTATAACTTGTGGTATTTGACTTTCTGTTTCTCAATTATTTCACTAAGGATAATAGCCTCTAGTTCCATCCATGTTGCTGCAGATGACTTTCTATGGCCAGTAGTATTCCATGGTGTGTGTGTGTGTGTGTGTGTATGTGTGTGTGTGTGTGTGTACCACATTTTTGTTATCCAATCTTCCATTCATGGATACTTAGGCAGATTCTATGGCTTTGCTATTGTGAATCATACTGAAATGACCATACAAGTGCTTGTGTCTTTTGGATGTCATGATTTCCACTGGGTAGATACCCAGTAGTAGGATTGCTGGGTTGAATGATAGTTCTGTTTTTAATTCTTCTAAAACTCTTCATATTATTTTCCATAAATTGTACACCAATTTATATTCCCACTAACGGTAAATAAGTGTTTTATTTTCTCTATATCCTTGTCAATATCTGTTGTTTTTTGACTTTTTAACAATTACCATTTTGACTGAAGTAAGAGAGTATAACCTTATGATTTTAGTTTGAATTTTTCTGATGATGTGATGCTGAAGATTTTTTTCGTGTTTGTTGACTGCTTCTGTGTAGAAAAAAACTGTTCATACCTTCTGCTAAATTTTGATGGGGTCATTTTTTTCTCATTGAATTATTTGAGTTTATACAAAACGTTAGTAATAAAACTAAAAGAAATATTTGTATATCTTAAATAAAATGCCCAGAAAACCTTTATAAATTGTAGAATCACTTCTATGTCAGCCAACTTAAAAAATCCTCTTATGATAATGCTTAAATTTACTATATTTTTCATCAAAAGTAGTAGTTTCATTTGTATTAATAAATTGTAATATGTTACTTATTATTGCTCCAGCCCCTTTCTGGGTATTAAGATATAAACTGTGAAAAGACAAAAAGAATGTGCATTGTGGTTTCATATATACATATACTCATACATTTGAGTGATGGAAATAAAACCAACTAATTAACTGATTAAAAATGCTTTATTTTTCCTCTTAATTTAAAAATTGTTATTTTTGTATTTTTGAGATATTGCTTATGTGCTGTAAAATTCACAAACCTTAAGTATATATTTCTATGGATTTGTGCATAGATGCATGCCACACATAACCATTAACCAAATCCAGTTTCAGAACATTTCGTCAACTAAAACCATTCATGATGTATTTTTGAAACTATTCAATAAATTGTTTAAATATTTATTAGAATAGTTTCACATTCAGAGCAAAATTGGAATATTTGTACAGAATAGTTTTACATTCACAGCAGAATCAAGGTGAAGATGGAAATATTTTCCATAACCCCCACTTTGGACCCACACATGGGTACCCTCACCCATTATCACCATCCCACAGCAAAGTCATATGTTTTTCTATAACTGATGAATCTATTGATTCACAGTGATCACCCAAAGTCTACAGTGTACTTTATGGATGATTCTTGGTGTTGTACATTGTATGCGTTGGAACCAATTTTTAAGACATGTATCCACTATTACAGTATACAAATTTCCCCTGTCCTAAAAATTCTCTGTGAGTCATTTCTCCCTCCCTTACTACTGATCTTTTTAATATTTGCACACTTTTGCTTTTTCTAGAATATCATACGGATGGAATACATAGTATGTAGCCTGTTCAGATGAACTTCTTTCATATAGTAATATACATTTAAGTTTCTTTCATGTCTTTTCAAGGCTGATAGCCCTTTCCTTTTAGTACTATATCATATTTCATTGTCTTGATGAACCACTGTTTGTCCATTCAACTTTTGTCTTTATAAACATCCATGCGCAGATTTTTGTGTGTTCAGCTCCTATGGATAGATACCAAGGGCATGATTGCTAGATAATATGAGGAGAATATATTTAGTTTTGCGAGAAGCCAACCCGTCTTTCAAAATGGCTGCACCATTTTGTATTTCCAACAGCAGTGAGTGACAGTGCTTATTGCTTCATATCTTTGTGATCATTTGGTGTTGTCAATGTGCTGGATTTTGTCTGCTGTAATAGGTATTTTATCTATAGCCATCCAACCCTGAATGAGCCTGATCTTGCCTGATAGATGTGTAGTGCTATCTCATTGCTGGTTATTATTAAATGACATTTTTAATTATACACAGTGTGCATTACTCCACAGATAATTTTACTATATCAAGAACTTCATAGACTATAAGTAAATAAATTTGTTTACAAGAATGATGAATAATGAAAACAAAGAGAAAATAGAGGCAAGAATATCAGATCATTCTAGGAGGAAAATTCATTCAGACATCTCAACTGTAGGGATTATAGTGTCTTCAGAGGCCTGCAGGGATATAAAAGTGTGCATCAGCTGAGTATAAGCAATAGGCAGATGTTGGGTCAATGAGGTATAAAGCATGATAGTCCCTTAAGGGTATTCTGAATTATCAGAAAAATAACTAACAGATAAAATTCTGTTGGCAACGTAAGTCAGCTGGCCAGATTCAAACCAGATGCCACCAGTCTGTAAAAGTACTGCACCTCCAACCTATATCTATGTCCATTTATGAATAGATATACATATACAAATATAATTATTCATTATTCATTAAGTTTAATAATATATAAATATCAGTGTTAGTGTATTTTAATTAATGAATGACTGATACTAGTAATAATTCTATAGGTATGCTGGCACTATTGAAATGATTCTGAATATGCTCTTTTAAATAAATGTAATATTCTTCTGTGTTTATACTTATTTTTTATTTCTATTTTTGTCTTCCACTCTTTTTCTGCCTTTTGGGGGTTTTAACTGAATTTTTTATGTGATTCTATTCTCTCACCTTCCAAAGCAAGTGTCAGTTATACATCTTTTTTTGGTTCCTTTTTGTAGTGGTTTTCCTGGAGTTTACAATCTACATTTACAAATAATCTAAGTCCACTTTCAAAAACATTATACAATTTCATGGGCAGGGTGGCTACCTTATGATAAGAAAATAATACTATTTTCTCCCCTCATAATTTGTACTATTGCTTTAATCCATTTCATTGACATGTAACAATATATAAGCATATATATATGATAACTTTATTATGTATGCTTTTAGATATATATGATATATATGGAGACATACATAATCACACACGGTTGCTACTATTATTTTGAACAAATTATCTGTTAGATCCGTTAATAGTAAGAAAAATGCTTTTTTTAACCATTACATTCCTTCTATCGTGTTCTTTTCTTTATGTACGTTCATGTTTCTGACCTATATTATATTTTCCTTTTTTCTAAGCAACTTATTTTAACATTTCTTGCAGGGTAGGATTATTCTCAATTTTTGGTAACAAATAGTCTCAATTTTATTTGAAAATTTCTGTATTCCTTCTTCAATTTTAGAGGACAATATAACAAGGTACAGAACTCTAGGGGTTTTTGTGGGTATGCGTGCTTGTGCGTGTTATGAACATGTTAATTTTTTTTACTCTACTTTCTTCTTGCTTATGTGATTTCTGAGGAGAAGAAACATGGAATTCTTATCATTGATTCTCCATAAGTAAAGTTCTTGTTTTTTTTCTTTTTATTTCCTTAGACGTTTTTGAGAATTATTTCTTTATCTTTGATTTTCTCTTGTTTGAAAATGATAAGTTAAGGTGTAAATTTTTGGCATTTATTCTACTTAGTGTTCTCTGAACTTCCAGCATCTGTGGTTTGAGGTTCGATATTAATTTGGTTTAATTGTCAGTAATTATTGCTTCAAATGTTTGTTTCATTTTTTTCTTTCTTCTTCTTCTGGCATTTCCATCACATGTCATTCTCCCACAGTCCTTGAATATGCTACTCTTTTCATTCTTTATTCTCTTTGCTTTTCATTTTTTACATTTCTATTCATGTGTTCTCAAGCTCAGAAACTCTTTCCTCAGCCATGTTGTCTACTAATGAGGCCATCAAAGCCATTCTTTATTTGTGTTACAAGGTTTTCTATCTGTAGCATTTCTTTAAGTTTTTTAATAGAATTTCCACCCCTCTGTTCACATTGCCCATATGTCTTTGCATGGTGTCCACTTTGTCCATTAAGACCCTTAGCATATTAATCATAGTTGTTTTAAATGCTTGGTCTTATAGTTCCAACTTCCCGGCTGTGTCAGGCTCTAATGCTTACTCTGTCACTTCAAATTGTGTTTTTTGTCATTTTTTTTTCCTTTTTAAAAATACCTAAATATAGTCTTCTGACTTAAAAAAAAAACTGCCAAAAATAAGCATTTTTGTAATGTGTTCGTGAGGTATCAGGGAAAGGGAGAACATTCTAGAATTCTATAATTAATATCAGGCTTTTAGTGAGCTTGTACCTCTGGATTGTGAGCTTCAGAAGTTTTTCTCAGGTTTTTTTTTTTTTTTTTTTTTTTTTTCTCCTCTTAGTTGGAACAAGATGATGGCTAGTATGGACTGGAGCTGGGTATTTTAATTCTCCCAGGCATGAAGTTAGAGGAAACTAGAGTTGGATATTTTTGTCACAGGTCAGTTAGGCTGATTCTGCCCCAGTAAGTAGGGCTCTTACTACGTAGTTTCTCCTGAGGTCAGGCGTTAAGAAGAGAGTATTCTGACATATTCCAAATTGTTCCTTTTCTCTTTCCCCTGCCAGAAGCATGTGGGAATTTTTCTCTAATATTTACTGTGGGGATATGGGAACCTGGTGGAGCTCCTATAAATTTCACAATACTGTGGAAGCTGCCTGTGACTCAGTTCCCTGGAGTTTTATTTCTCAGAATTGTTCACACTGAGCCTCCAGCAATTCATCATGTATAGTTCAAGTTTTTCCACTTGCACTATTTCCTGTGGAGTTTGCTATACCTGAGTCTCTGCCTTTATAAGCTGTGACTTTTCATATACATTTTTCTGTGTCTTCAATCTTGGGAGCAATACTTTTTCTTGTGTCATTTTCTCTCTTTCCAATCCAATAAGAATTGTTGCTTATTTATTCTGTTCAGTTTTTTACTCGTTGTAAGGATAAAGTGACAAATTCTAAGGATTTTGGAACTAGAAACAAGAAATCTGATTTCATAATCCACTTGTTTCTTGCTGAGTATTTTCATACCATGATTCTGGTTCAGGTCCTTATCAACAAGGAAGAGCTTTCTTAGAATTTATTTGCCACAGCATCAAAGTAAACTCAGATGTTATTAGAAATTAGACATAATTACATAGCTAGTTAGAAAATTGAAGAACACTTAAAAAGGTCTAATTTATAACCTCAAAAAGATAGAATAAAATATTATATTTTAGAAAAATTACTCTGAAGCTATGGAAAAGGAAACATTTTGGGACAAAAAAATCAAGTTGAACAAACAGAGAAGGAAGGAATTATTCTAGGATGAGAAGGAATGAATTCATCCCAGAATAATTTACCCATAAATTTAAAAAGACTATTGTTAAATTATGTTTTTATTGAATTTAAAAGATTTTGTTGTTATTGTTTCTGAAAAATAGCTTATCCTTGTACCAATATTAAGTAAATGGAAAATAAACAAATGAAAACTAAAGACTAATATAATAGCATATTAGTCTTTATAACAAATGAAACATTTGTAACAAATGAAAACTAAAAACTAATGTAAGTTGATAATATATCAAATTACATAAATATCTTAGACTCAACTAAGAAATGTGTTTATAGGCATAACAATATCAACAATATACACTATGCTAATCAATTTGTAACTAAACTGTGAAGAAGGAAAATGATCATTGTAAGGCAAGAATAATATAAAAGGACATATGACAACATTATGAAAAGTTATATATTTCTATATAAGAGAAGTTGTTATAGTATATCAAAAACTTAAATAATTATTTCTATAAACCATTTATATATAGCATGGAGACAAATAAAATAAAAAATTCTTAAAACAGTTGTATGCAGTTCCTTCTGGGGAATAGGAATCAGAGTTGGACAGTAAAGAAAGGGAACTGATTTTTTATTATAAACTGTTAGAATAAATTGTATATTATAATTATATACATAAATGTATATACATGCATACATATATGCATATTTGGTTAAGTAAAATAGAAATTAAATGTGGGACTTCCATTTGTACCTACAGCCTACCAGAGCTTGGAAGTTGCCAACTACATTCTCAGTTGAACAATCTGAAAATCAACACCTCTTCTTAGATCCATCTGAGACTTAAATTTATATGACAAACTGGCTGAAGTGATATGTTCTCATTAACAGCAGCTTTCCCTCAAGGGAAACTCAGAGCCTAACTAACTTCAGTTTTGCCAGAATTTAATGAACGTGGAGGAAGGAAAACACCCAACTTCAGCTTTCTCTAGGTTTCCTTTTTTACCTAAGTGGGTGTATGATAAGTCCTTGGAAGATCTTAGCCTGGACACACAGGTTCACTAAAACACAGAGACCTAATCACAGAACTATAGAATACCTCTCCTTCCCCTACATCAAACTACACATCAAAAGTTCTCCTATTTAATAACAGGGAATTACAATTAAAATAACTGCAAAGGAACTGCATGGCTCAGATCCTTTTTAAGAAGGAATTTCTGGAGAAATTCAAATAACAGAGGAGGTAAAAACAAGGGGAAGAAGAAAATTGTGGCACTAACACCACAGCTACAGAAAAAAGTAAATGCAGCCTAACTCCTAACCAAGTGCACAGACTATTAAAATAGTTTAATATATATATATATGTTATTTTCAGTTTTAAACACAATAGCAAGTTGTGCTAAAAGGCATAACACATTCTGAAGACACAAAGCAAGCCTCATAATCAGACTGGGAAATGGCAAGTATTTTGAAAATAACAGATTGGGAATTGAAAACAACTGATTACTATGCTAAGAACTCTAATGAAAAATGTGGGCAATAGGCAAGAGCATATGAGTAATGGAAGCAGAGTGATAAAAATTCTAAAGAAAGAAACTATAGAAAATTTAAAAATACATTGTAATAGAAATGAAGAAAGCCCTTATTAATGGCTCATTAGTAGACTGAACATAGCTGAGTTAAGAAGCGCTAAGCTTGTTAATATGTCAGTAGATATTCCCCAAACTAACAATGTAAAGAGAAAAAAATAATAAGTAAAATAAATCCACCTAAATAGAACACCTAAGAACTGTGAAACAATTACAAAATGTATAACTACTTGTGATAGGTATGGCAGAAGAGAAGAAAGAGAGCATTATCAGAACATATGAAATGATAATGGCTAGTCGTTTTCAAAAACTAGTGACAAAGCACAGACCCAGAAATTTTAGAGAACAAGTATGATAAATACAACAACAACAGCAACAGCAACACATTTAAGCATATTATATATAAACTGAAAAAAACATAAAAATATTAACTCAACTGCAGTCATGCATTGCTTAATGATGGGAATACAGTCTGGGAAGTGTGTTGGGAGCAATTTTCTTGTGTGAACATCAAAATGTGCATTACACAAACCTAGATGGCATAGACTACTACAAACCTATGCTGTACAGTATAGCCTCTTGCTCCTAGGCAAGACTGTAAAGCATGTTACTATACCGAATACTACAGGAACTGTAACACAATGGTAAATATTCATGTATTTAAACATATATATGCATAGAAAAGATACAGTAAAAATTAAGTATTATAATTTTATGGAAACACTATTGTGGATGTGGTCTGTCATTGACCAAAACATAATTACATGGCTTAAAACCACACATCAAGAACATTTCTTTTGTGTGTGTGAATGGCCTAAATACCCAAATTAAAAGATAGAGTCTGTTAGAATGGTTACAAAAGCAATACTAACTATATATTCTCTATAAGAAAATCAGGCTGGATGCAATGAATCATGCTGTAATCCCAGCACTTTGAGAACCTGAGGCAGGCAGATCACCTGAGGTCAGGAGTTCTAAACCAGCCTGGCCAACATGGTGAAAGCCCATCTCTACTAAAAATACAAATTCGGCTGGCATGGTGGCACACTCCTGTAGTTCCAGCTACTCAGGAAGCTGAGGCAAGAGAATTGTTTGAATCCTGAAAGGTAAGGTTACAGTGAGCCAAGATCACGCCACTGCACTCCAGTCTGAGCGACAGAGTTAGACTCTATCTCAAAAAAAAAAAAAAAAAAAAAGATAAAACAAAAAATGAATAAAACACACATTAAATATAAAGACTGGTTTTTTTTAAGTAAAGAATGAAGAAAGACATGCTTTGCTAAAATTCATCCAGAAAAAAATAGGATCCAAACAAAATCCCAGAATATTATTCTTGAGATGTTGATTAACTTATTCTAAAATGTATATGTAAAATCAATAATAAGAAGAACAAATCTGGAGAAATGACACTAATAAACTTCAAGACGTACTATAAAATTACAGTAATCAAGACAGTGTAGAATTGGCAAAAGAATAGTTAAATAGATCAATGAACATAATAGAGAATCCAGAAATAATGTAGTCATACAAACATAATCAAGTAATCTTTGACAAAGGAACAAAGGCAATCAAATGAAGGAATAACAATCTTTTCAATAAATATTGCTGAAACAAGTGGACATTCACATATAAAAGAATGAATTTGTGTGCTGACTTTATGGCTCAAATGATTTTATAGACCTAATTGTACAATGAAAAGATATAAAACCTTAAGAAGACAACATAGGAAATAATCTAGGTGACCCTGTGTTTGGCAATGAGGTTTAGAAACAACACCAAAAGCATATTGTATATATATATTTTAATTGGCAAATTGTCCTCTGTTAAAATTTAAACTTCTGCTCTACAAAAGACACTGTGAAGAGAATGTTTTTCTAAAAAATACAAAAAACAGAAAACATACACACACATACTGGGAAAAAATATATGCAAATCATCTGATAGAGGACATGTATCAAAATATAAAAAGATCCCTTAAAACTCAACAGCAAAATTATAAACAACCCAATTAAAAAGTGAAAAAGAAATTGAAAAGACACTTCACCAAAAAAGGTATGTAAATGACAAATAGCATATGAAAAAATGCTTATTGTCAAATATAATCAGGAAATTGCAAATTAAAATAAGAATGAGTTTCCACTTATACATCTATTAGAAATTTTTTAATTCAAAACATGGACAACATTAAATCTTGGCAAAGATGTGGAGCAAGGATGTACAGTAACATTCGTTGCTGGTGAAAATGGAAAATGGTACAGCCACTGTGTAAAATTGTTTAGCAGTTTCTTAGAGTGTTAAACATAGTACAGCAATGGCTCTCTTGGTTATTTACCCAAATGAGTAGAAAAGTTATGATCACAAAAAGCCCCATATACAATCGTTTATGGTAGTTTCACTTATAATTGACAAAACTTGGAAGCAACAAAGATGATCTGCAACAAGTAAACAGATAAACAATAAGTAGTACATCTATGCAATGGAGTATTAGCCTGCTATACAAATGAAAGATCTATCAAGCCACAGAAATTCATGAAGGAGCTTTAAATTCACACTGTTAAGTGAAAGAAGCCAGTCTTCAGTCTACATGCTACATGATTCCAAATATACAACATATTGGAAAAGAAAAACTGTAGAGATAGCTAAAACATCTGTGATTGCCACAAGGAAAGAAGAGGGATGAATAGATACAGAGGATATTTAGGGCAGATGAATCTACTTTGTCTTATGGTATAATGGTAGATACGTGCTCGGTGCAGTGGCTCATGCCTGTAATCCCAGCACTTTGGGAGGCTGGAAAGGGTGGATCACAAAGTCAAGAGGCTGAGGCAGGAGAATCGCTTGAACCCTGGAGGTGAAGATTGCGGTGAGCCGAGATTGCACCATTTCACTCCTGCCTGGGCAACAGAGAGAGATTCCATCTAAAAATAAATAAATTAAATAAATAAATAAATTGTGGATATATCACATTATGCTTTGATCACAACCCATAGATCAGTAAAACACAAATAGTCAACCCTAATGTAAATTATAGACTTCAACTAGTAACAATATTGGTCCATTAGTTGTAACAAATGTACCACACAAATGAACAATATTAGTAGGGAAAACTGTGTGCAGCTTGGGGGTAGGCATGAGGAAATTCTACTTTCAGTTCAGTTTTTCTGTAAACCACCTAAAACTTCTTTAAAAATACTGTCTATCATTTTTTAAATTGACTTACATGCACTACACCAGTTGATAATTAAAATCAACCTGTAACAAAAATCTAGGGTAGGAATCATTATTACTCAACAAATTATTCAGACTACTAATTGGCATATTACTACGAGCCTTCAAAAACAGGCAGAATAGTGAGACTTGGAATGAATAAGAACATATTCAACTTATTTAGGTGTTTAGTGACACGGAAAAGTGAATATTTTGAGAAAATTGCATTGTGTAGACATGATGGAAGGTGTAATTGCAAAGAATACCCAGGTTTATGTTAAATGTTGCAGAAGTCAGTGCTAGGAGCCAAAGTTAGACATGCTAGAAGAGGTCCAGAGAAAAATAACAAGCCATATGATAATCTGTTACATCATATTTTTTACCTTAAATGTAATTTGTCTTCTATCACATCCTAGGCACATTTGGAGACTAATGAAGAGAAATAATTAGAATTTAGTCTGGTCCACTGGCAAAACTGAGAGGTGAAACTCTTAATTTGAGAAGAAAGACTACTTTTATTCAGGATTCTAGTAAATTGATTTAGACATTTATCTGAAACCTCAGTTAAGCATCCAAGTAAAAATGTACTGTATAGGAAGATATTTTTATAATCAACTGTTAAGCAAAAGATGGTGACAGAAAACACAATAATTATCCTACAGGATGTACACACACACACACACACACACACACACACACAAAACCATAGGATATATTCAAGAAAGACAGGAAAATAATTGTGGGATAAATTCTAAGCCTTTTACAACACTCATTGGCAAGGCTTTATAACACTTATTGGCAAGGCTAAAAAAAGAAGTAATAAAATAAGAAACTAAATATTAGACCAAAATACAAGAAAGCAGGGTTGGAGGTTGGGCAACTTTACAAAGTAGTAAAGATGGCAGTGTCACACACTTTAAATCTTTACATTGAAGGCAGGGAATAGGACAGCTTAAGGCAAATGTCTAAATAGATGTGAACAAATTTATTTTCTGCCTCCATCTTTCCTGCACTCTCTCCTTTTATTAATCTCTGCTTTCTCCACGAGTTTAGTTTGCATCTAGAAGTGTACTTCTTGGCAAAATGCTCTTTGTCTTTTTTGTAAGGTATTAGGTAATACTGTTGCTACTGGTTTAAACAACAATTGGAAAATCAAATTTTCAGATATCACCACTTCAAATCTCTCCACTGTGATTTCCAATTATAAAATTATTCTTACTCCTTCCTCTCTTTTTATCAACATTTTATTTTATTAAATGATGGAAAAATACACTATGGGGATTGCTTCAAAATTCTGAGACAAGAAGTTTAATTTAAAACATGTAAAAAAAAGATTTGCTTTTTCTCCAATTATTTTAGGGATGCTATATCAATTCACATCCAAGGTGATATTAGGCAAAGCAAAATAGAGTCCTATGTAAAAAATTATTTTTTTAAATATAAGCATAAAATATGAGCATGGCCTTGTGCATTTGATGGATCCAAATGACAGATGCAGGGACCCACAGATTTTTTTTTCTTTTTTTACTATAGATAATTTTTTTTCTAGCTGCTTTATCTAATAATAAGAAGGTATCACATGTCACCCTTGCTTCCTAATGAGGTCTTGAAAATCGTGAGGGCAGCTATCTTTTTCATTCAAAGAATCACATAGCTGTCATTCGGACCTAAATTACTTCCAATCTTCTGAACCTAGAGAACTAAAGCATTATTTTATTTTTCTCTATCGTTGTTAATATATTACAGATTACCATTATTACATAATTGAATTGAATATTAAATAGAAATTTTTAAGTAAGGCATATATTCTTCATTTGTAGTAAGGATTGTACATTATTTGTATAATTACGATAATCCCACTGACTCCATGGGATTATATTTCAGCAACATTTGCAATGTTCAGAGAGCTGGAAGTGAGCAAATAATTATAGTTCTATTTATATCAAAGTTAACTTGGCTTATAACAAAAAATGCACAAATATATTAGCCATGATTTTCAGAAAACTCTATGGGATGTATTTCTGAAACCAATGTTGTATTCAATACTCAAGCAGTTTTTTTATCCAGAGTGGACACAAGTTTGGAGGGACAGAGAAATGGAACCTATGTAGAGCAATCCATTGTTCTGGGACAGATCCATAAGTAACTACATACAATAATAGCAAAAAAACCACCGCCACAAGGGATTTGGAAGGTCCCAGCTCACAGATGTGTGTGTCCAGTTTTTATGGAACAGAACAATCACTATTGCCCATGGATTGAACTGGATTTACAGGGATGGCCTTTTCACCTAAAATTCCAGTAAGATTCAAGGCCTGACTTCAAACCCAAAACAGAAATTGATATAGGTTAAAAATTTAGGTCAATTTTCTCAGTTGCACAAGTGAATAAGCAAAGTTTTAATAATGCTTTCATCTCATTATCAAATGCTTTTTCAAATGATTAAAAAATGCATCCCAGGGATGCAAGACTGGTTCAACATATGCAAGTCCATAAACGTAATCCACCACATACATAGAACCAAAGACAAAAACCAAATGATTGTCTCAATAGATGCAGAGAAAGCAGTTGACAAAATTCAATAGCCCTTTATGCTAAAAACTCTCAATAAACTAGGTATCGATGGAACCTATCGCAAAATAATAAAAGCTGTTTACAACAAACCCACTGCCAATATCATGCTGAATGGGCAAAAACTGGAAACATTCCCTTTGAAAACTGGCAACCAACACAATGGGAAAATATTTTTGCAATCTACCCATCTGACAAAGGGCTAATATCCAGAATCTACAACAAACTGAAACAGATTTACAAGAAAAAAACAAACCCATCCAAAAGTGAGTGAAGGATATGAACAAACACTTTTCAAAAGAGGACATATATGAAGCCAGCAAACATGAAAAAATGCTCATCCTCACTGGTTATTAGAGAAATGCAAATCAAAACCACATTGAAATACCATCTTATGCCAGTTAGAATGGCGATCATCAAAAAATCTGGAGACAGATGCTGGAGAGGATGTGGAGAAATAGGATCACTTTTACATTGTTGGTGGGAGTGTAAATTAGTTCAACCATTATGGAAGACAGTGTGGTGGTTCCTCAAGGATCTAGAAATAGAAATTCCACTTGACCCAGCAATCCCATCACTGGGTATATACCCAAAGGACTATAAATCTTTCTATTATAAAGACACATGCACAGGCATGTTCATCATGGCACTCTTTACAATAACAAAGACCTGGAACCAACACTAATGCCCATCAGTGATAGATTGGACAAAGAAAATGTGGCACATATACACCATGGAATACTATGCAGCCATAAAAAATGATGAGTTTGTGTCCTTTGTAGGGAGATGGATGAAGCTGGAAACCATCATTCTCAGCAAACTGACACAAGAAAAGAAAATCGAATACCGCATGTTCTCAGTAATAGGTGGGTGTTGAACAATGAGAACACATGGACACAGGGAGGAGAGCATCAAACACTGGGGTCCGTTGAGGGGGGCTATGGGAGGGATGGTGCAAGGGAGGGTGGGGGAAGGATAACATGGGGAGAAATGTCAGGTATAGGTGATGGGGGGACGGTGGCAACAAACCACCATGCCATGACTGTACCTATGCAACAGTCTTGCATGGTCTGCACATGTATCTAGAATCTAAACTACAAGTAAAAAAACAAATTGAAAGTAAAAAAAATAAAAACGAATGCAGATGGCTTCTACAAGCTGGAAAGACAAAGGAACAGATTCTTCCCTGGAGCCTCCAGAAGAAACACAGCCCAGCTAACTAACACCTTCACTTTAGCCCAGTGAAACCCATTTTAGACTTCCGACCTCAAGAGCTATAAAATAATGTGGGTGCATAGTTTAAAGGCACTAAGTTTGTAGTGGTTTGTTCAAGCAGTGATATGAAGCTATACAGTTGCTTTTCTATAGATGTGAGTCTTTCCCAGCGAGCCTGTTACTTCCCTAAGCCTGATGTCCTCCTTCCCCTTGGGGTGCTTCCCTTCCTGTGCAGATTTCTGTCCCAGGGCCTGGCAGTTTGAGGAGCTGATGAGGTGTGGTTCCTGGACCAGCAGCATCAGCATCACATGGGAACTTTGAAGAAATGTGAATGTTCTGGCCGCATCCCAGACCTATTGAATCAGAAACTGTGGTCTGAGACCCAGGAATCTGCATTTCAACAAGCCCTCCACAGGATATTGATGCACACTCAAGCTTGTCAACCACTGAGTTCATTTATATTTATGTTTGCTTCCCTCTCTATAGAGCAGGTAGGGATTTAAAAAAATGCTGTTTATACAAAAGTACTATTAACTGTAGTCATCTACATCAAATTTTTACCATTTTTTAACCACATTTGTAGTCAATAATTCAGATTAACTTTGTTGTGAATTTTATTTGTGTTTCTTTCTGAAACTTGTTTAAGATGTTACTGACTTCTAAATTTGTTTAGAATTACATACACGCACTATGCTTTTATACTTATATACATATCTTAATTGCTTGGAATTTATAAATATGTGGAATATGAGGGCATCAGTTCATGATGTGTTCTAATAAAAGGAATTTTGCTACTAACTGATAACTGCACAAAAGCAAAGGAAAATATGCGAGAAAAGACTGTGCATGTGGGAGAACTTAGCAATTTCAATGAAATAGTGACAGAAACCTAAATCTAAAAACATAGTTTACTTGTTTTCACTATTTGTCTAACTAAAAAAATTTAAAATATATGCCAGTAAGAGCTAATCTTCTCTTTATTAGGTTGAAAAATTTTGGATAGATGAATCACTAATTCTGGAATGGGTAGGTCAATAAGTTTAATTAAAAATTGCAAAAAAAAAATTGCTAGGAAAAACTCATTGAAAGCAACCTAATATCGCTGTACTTGAGAGCAGCTCAAGATATTACTTTGTGAAAGAAATTTTTGTATATATTAACATTCAATTATGTATTTTGTCATTATATTTACATAGAAATTCAGAGGAAGTTATAGGAATATTAAATTTGGAATAATACCCTCTAAGTTTTTACCTTGTTTTGCTTTTATCCTTATCTTCACATCAGCAGCCTTTTGTGGTAATACTGAGGATGGAACAACTTCCTAACATTTATATGTCATGTAAAATAATTAACCGTATATGCAATAGATTTGCATTTATTACTGCTATTTTATTTTACCAGATAATTTGGTATGTGCTGCATTTGGCACATACTCCAATACATATAAGAATATTTTCTTCAGCTGACAGACACTGAGTGAAGCCCATCAGTGAAAGTTAACTCCATCATCCTAGCAAACTCTGTAATGATTCCTTGTGGGATATGTTAAAGTATGCTAAAATAGTTATTATAAGTCAAAATGTCTTTGGGCAAAAATAAATTGCTTCCAGAGCCATTAAAGCTGCTGAGTAGGGTATTTAACTTATCAAAAATGAGTCTCTATTTTATGCAACTTTTCTTAATTTCTTTAAATTTTTATTGCAACTTACATTTTTTCATGTAAATTGAATAAACTTACTAATAAGCTTTACTTGCAGTTCTATTAGATTTTATTTTTATAGGTATCAAAGTTATATTACGCTCACTGACTTGAGCCCTTAAAGAAAAGGTATTTATGAAATATAATAATATCGCAACAATGAAATGTAAAACATTATTATGTAACTGTAACGGCGGATGGGAGCAGGTTCCTGGGGTGTTCAAAAGATGCTCACTTGTCCCAGATCAGATGTGTTTTCCCAGGTCCTTGGGCCTCACTCATCCAAAAATGGGGAGAGAACCCTGGTGGTGTGGTGAGCTTGTTCAAGTATCGGACCCAGAGAGTTTTACAGAAAAGTGATTTATTAGGCAGAGTAAGAGAGAAAGACAGACAGAGAGAGATAGAGATAGATAGAGAGAGAGAGAGAGAGAGAGAAAGAGACAGAGAGAGAGAGAGAGATCTCCCACGCTGTCGTGGGAAGGGATGCAGAGATGGAGTCCCTTACCTATGTAAGGGAGTAGGGGGGATTTTAACCCCAAAGTTAGTCCTGCCCATTCAAGTTCTCGTCCGGTGAGAGGACTTCCTCTGGAGTGATTGATCTTCGACTCTGATGGTGGATTGGCTGCCTGCCTCACAATAGGGCCCCTCCTTCCAAGGCTTTTGGAGGTCTTTTTTAAATAAAGGACAAAGAACTCTGGCTTCCCAGATGCGGGAAGTGGATAGAGGTATGGAGCTGGGAAGTTCTTGCCTTTGAAACCATGCCCCTTGTGGACCTGGGAAGAGAAGTTAGCACAGTCGCTCAGAACTGATAAATAAGGAGTAGGAAACAGACACAAGGCAAAGAACCGGACCAAGGAGTGTTACATGGGTGAACAGTCACAATAATTCCTATACTTTATTGAGTTCCTTGTATCTGCTAGCAATGAAATATATTTTCTTCATTATCTTCAACAATGTATATTTATTCACTCTTACAGCACCATTTTTCTTTAACATTATTTGTTATTTGCAACTCTTAAGTTACAGTTTGTATTTTCATGTAAAAAGCCATAACCTATTTAATAGGCAAGAATTTCTCTGATTCAGAGTGAATAATTTTGATTGAAGAGATGGCAAATATCAACTATATTCTCGGGAAGCTCACTTTAGTGGACCATAAATATAAAGTGTCATGGGAGATGATGTGTCAGAGAGGGAAGCAATGAGTTGAGTCCCATTTAGTCTCAGAGAAAGGTATATCATACCAAGGTAATGTGGGAATGCACAAATAGTTTATTGCTTTTTTATTTCACTTAATTAATTATTTTAACAAATTAAAGTTCACGTATCTGTTAAATGTTCTGTTGGTCATATGGAGCGTCTACATACAGTTTGGAAATACGGACATAGTTCCTGCCTTCATTCAGTTTGTAGTTGGCAAATAATGAGTGAGCATTAGTTCTGACCTAGGCAATAATGAAGACTCTACTGTGAGTCTCTCCTAAGAAGTTAGTAGGAAGGAATAAAGACGAGCATAAAAATAACAAAAGGGCAAATTAGATTCCTTTGATTGTTGTGATATAAGTGCTAATAATAAAGTTAAAAGCAGAGGAAGGAAATGTTATTTGCATGAAAGAGGAGGGAATGGGTTGAGATTAGGATAATTCCTGAAATGGGACATTTAGTTGAGACTTTTGGTAATGTTAGAATTAGATAAACATCTTATGTACAAGGTAGTACAACAATATAATTTCATAATAAATTTATGATATAGTAAGTTTTAGAAATTTTAACAGTATGTATTTTTATGTACTATATGGTTTAGATAATACCATTGTGAGTTTTTATTTATTAGTTCTAAACATTTTTTGTGTCTATTATATGTTAATTACTATACATATTAAGAACAATGGATATAATAATACATTTAGCAAATATAATTTTAACCTTTAATGAACTTAGTGGGAGAAATAAAAACCATTAAAGTAATTGCAGAGTACATGTGAATAAAAAAGTGGAAGTCGATGTCTTGACAATCCAAAAAGACATTTGACCTTAACTACTTGTCATGAAAGCCTTTCTGCAGAAACAGCGTCTAAGAACTGTAAAGAATGAACAAGAGTTGGTGGTGTGTTAGAACCCTGACGAGGGAGTTTTCCAGACAGAAGAGACAGTGATTTTACAGTAACAGAGTCTACAGAGAAAACTTTCAAGAAAACAAAAGTCCACAACTATCAGAATTATGACAAAACAGGAGTGAAGAGTAAGATAAAATCAGAGTCTAAATCTTATATTCAAATAATTGTTGATGTATACAAAAATGTTTATTTTATCCTAAAGAAAATAGAGGTTTTCAGGTTTTTAGATAATAATAAGACAAGTGTCAAGAATTATGCTTTCTTTATCATGAAGAATAAATTCTGCTTTGGCTATGTAAACTTAAACAAAATGGATATTCTTTAATTGTTGACTGTAAAAATGCATGTGTGCATGTGTGTGCTCACATGAGTGCAAACACACATATGCTCATGTATTGAGTAAATTCGATATACTAATTTTGGTTTTCAAATCTTCTGGATTCACACCATTATTTTAAATTCTTTAATTATTAATTTTATATAGTACTGGTTAATTCTTCTTCCTTTTATATAGTAACTTCCTTAAAACTGAGTATAGTAGTGTGTTTTGCCTTACGTAGTATTCGTTTAAGTTAATGGAGCTACCCTGGCTCTCTTTTAGAAAGCACTTGCCTGGTGTAAAATATCCACCATGTTCTCTGGCGAAATGGTCTCATGACCATTACAGTACAAAGTATTGTAAAAATACTTGGTTTTGGTAGATTTTTTGCAACTAAATCTAGTTATTTTTTGTTTTTCTTATTTGTTCTTATATCCTTTTTTTTCTGATTTCCCTGCCTTTGTAAGATTGAAGGTTTTTATGATTCCATTTTTTATTATTGGTTTATTAGTACTTTTTTGGTAAATTTTAGTTGCCATTTTAAGGTTTACGATATAATTATTTAATGTCCCATGTTATACTCTCAAATAATAAATGTCGACTCCCTTTTGGGAGGTAGTGGTGAGCTCTTCAGAGGCTACCAAAGAACACTGAACTGTCTTAGGGGATACATTTTTTGCTTTTAGCCTCCTAAATTACTGCCTTTGTCAGAAAATGGATCATTATTTCGGAGGTCTTGCCACCACAGGCAGGCTGCATCTGTTTATTAGGTACTGGTAATGATTGCCCACGTCTCTTAACTTCTTCAAGTCCCAATTTGTACACAGAAAATGTACAGTATATACCACATTGTGAATATATGACAAACATCATTAGCACAGGCTGCCTACCTCTGCCCTTTCTTCATCCTGACACCTATGGCTCTCCCAAGCAGTATCCTCTGCGTAGAATTTCCCTGATGAGATCCAGACAGCAGACTCCATGTTATTATGCCTCCAAACTGCAGAATGTACTTCTCAACCTCTTTGTGAACTCTGAACTTCGTGTTGAAAATAGATTCTGAGGTGGACCTAGACCTCATCAAGTATCTAGATGGGGGAATCCACCAGAGTCTCCATTTCTTGCAGATTTAAGATTTATCACTAGGTCTCTTGAAGCTGCTCTCTCTTTCTTTAAAGAATCCACCAGAGTCTCAATTACAATGCAGACTTAGGCTGACCACTTGATCTCTTGAAGCTGCTTTCTTTCTTTTCTTAAGTAAAAGAGAGGGTTTCATGTCATGAGCAGTGAAGAAATGTCACCACACACATGAAACTAAGCCAAAGCTTAATAATTATTATACTGATATGTTAAATATTACTTCATTTCTCTTTGAGTGTTTAGTGTCCTCTTGATAAGAGACTAGTAGAAAATGATGAGATGATTGTTGCATTAATAGTTCACCCATTCTTGAACAAGCCTCACATGAATAAGTTGAGCAGCTCTTCCTTAGAATGGTAAGAGCACTTATTACTAATTGCTGTCAGTTTGAAACTTTTTAATTAAAAATCAAAGACATAATATATGGTATCCATCTGTTAAATACATTTCCTTGAATAGTATCTGAAATTTCAAACTAATCTCATGTGTTTTCATATATAATGAGGCTTTAAGTTTCTGTTACCCTTGTTATGCCTCGAGAGAGTGTGTTTTATTTTTTTTGTTTCTTTGCTTAGTTTTGTTTTTTTTTTTAAGATGGAGTCTCACTGTCATCCAGGCTGGAGTGCAGTGGCGCGATCTTGGCACACTGCAACCTCCGCC